>NW_027362771.1:155711402-158670568 GCF_046119375.1 Phyllobates terribilis | reverse complement strand
ACATGGTTATTAGGCTAAAATCACAGTGTATAACACACAATGCATAGTATACAGTGATGGTAGTAATAACAAAGTAATACTCAATGCATAGTATACAGTAATGATAGTAATGACAAAGTAATACATCATAAAATACTTAAGTATATTATAATATACAATTGATAGAAGATGTTCATAAAGATGTTAAGACGGTTCATAGCATCCAGGGCAAAAAGAGGTGACCAAGAAAAAGAAGGGTTCTAAAGAATATATGGAAAAATAAAAAACATAAGTGAATGATAAAAACAATTAAAATCACGGTTAAACCAACAGACCTTGCACAGACGGAAAAAATGGAAGAAGAAAGGAAGGTGGTGGATGATCAGAGAAAGGGTACGTAACTTATGTTTTCATTTAATCCCTTCGGGTACAGTGTATTCAAAGTCCAAATCCAACGGGATTCGAGTTGGGCCAATTTTTGTCCAACCTTTCCTCCCCGTATGTTAGGTATAATAGAATCAATACCCCTAATTTTGAAAAGAGAGGCATCACAGTTGTGGTGGGTTTTAAAGTGATGTGGTATTGTCTTCAATGTGGATATGTCCGTGTGGCCGGCTGCAGCAATAATCCCTAGAACATGCTCACGGATCCGTATCTTAAATTGACGAGTCGTCATACCTACATAGATAAGTCCACAGGGACATGTGGCGAAATATATCACATTTTTAGTGATACAGGAAATAAATCTATTAATTTTATAGGTTTTGGATCTATCAGACTTGAAGTACGTATCGCTACGCTCCACATTGGGGCATGCAACACACCGACCACATGGAACACATCCACGTCGCCTAGTCTGCCCATCAAGGAAGGTAGTACCCACAGAGCCCTCATAATGAGACTGCACTAAATAATCACGTAGGTTCCTGGAACGCCTAACAGTGATAGATGGTCTATTAGGGACTATGTAAGTGTTCTATATTTTGATAGTAAGTGATGTTGTAGTTGATATGCATTGTCCTGGTAACAATGTATTTTGATTGGGATGGAGTGATTCTGTGTCGTCCCTCTATCTATTCAGGCTTCTTTCTATGTATGTTAGTTCATGAATGATGCAGATCAACTCACCCTTGCTGTTATATGAGAATGGACGGTTCTAATATGTACAGCACAATGCATTTCAATTGTGACCATGTACGCATGCGTGCCATGTGTTCCAGGCCCCCAGCCGGCTCTCTGTATCTCTGGGTGGCGCTCGGCGTCAGGTCCTGCAGTCCTGCCGCCGCCTATCACGTGACGCGGACGCCGGCTGGATGCGTCACTTCCGGTCTTGCGGCGTCCTGTGGCGCCTCTATATAATCCTGCACCGCCTACTCCCCCATGCCTCCTGACAAAGGGAAACCGAAATGCGCGTCGGGCCAACGGCTCCACGTGTGCGGCTCACACTGTATGCCCCTGCACCTGTCCTGCCTCCCGTGCTCTTTACTTTCCACTCCCCGATATGTATACACAGGGTCTGGGTGACTCTCTTCTACCTTTTGATATATGTATGTGGATTATATTATATTAACTTAATACATTAAGGGCTATATATTCGACCATCTTTAATTAATTCTGCCAGTTATACAGGGCCTTACTAGCATTATATTATATATTGTGTACATCGTGTTGAATAATGTATACTAATTTATATATACTCTCTTAATTTCATATCCATCTGGTGTACTACCCATCAAGCATGTTTGCAGATTGGGTACAATCATATCACATATATACATGTGTGGTAGCTGCTGCGTGGAGCTGTCTTTAAGGTTTTTTCCTGTCTGCACTTTGCACTTTACTCCCCCTTCCCCCCCACCTTTTGCCTGTCACTACCTTCCAATAAATTTTGATATTTTTGCATAAAATTAGTGGTCTCTTGATCGTTATTTTCTTTGTCTTTGCACTTTTGCAAGAGGTAACACCAAAAAGTGGACCCCATAGTTTGTTACCCACTTTCTTATGAGCGCGGTGATACCTCACATTCAGTCAAAAAATTCTATTTGGACAAATGGCAGAGCTCAGAGCGGAAGGGGCACAATGTGAATTTTGGAACACAAATTTGGCTCTATTTGGAATAGATTGTCATATTTGCAGAGCCTGTGTGGTTCTAGAGCAACACAAATCCCCCATAAATGTCTTTTTTTTGTAAATTATACCCTGCAGAGTATTTAGGTAGGTAGTGAGTAGTTTGATACCACCATTTTGTTATGCAGTTGATGCAACACAAGTTTGAACCTTTACAATTTGCATTTTTTTCAGTCTCTTTTTATAAATCTTTTTTGTTCAATGTGAGGAACACACCTCAAATTTTATTGCAGTAGTTTTTCAGTGTTCGAAGCTACATTCAATATGGCACCAATGTGAGTAGTGGACACACGGCTGTGCCTATAATAATGGATGGCACACCATTTGGTCTTTAGGGTAAAATTGATCCATTTCAGGACCCATTCAAAGCTTACAGAGACATTGAGCTACCAAACAATAAAATCCTTCTAGGAATTATTACTCACAGAGGGAGACATGCCCCTAAAAACGCATTTGCTAATTATAAAACTTGGTCTTGCTAACAAAACAATTGTCCTGTAATTGCATATATTATAGAAGGAAGAATAAACTGTTGTGGAGCGAAGGGCAAAATGTGGAGGAAAATACAGCCAACTACACTGCTCAAAAAAATAAAGGAAACACTCAAATAACACATCCTAGATCTGAATGAATGAAATATTCTCATTAAATACTTTGTTCTGTACAAAGTTGAATGTGCTGACAACAAAATCACACAAAAATCATCAATGGAAATCAAATTTATTAACCAATGGAGGCCAGGATTTGGAGTCACCCCCAAAATTCAAGTGGAAAAACACACTACAGGCTGATCCAACTATGATGTAATGTCCTTAAAACAAGTCAAAATGAGGCTCAGTATTGTGTGTGGCCTCCACGTGCCTGTATGACCTCCCTACAACGCCTGGGCATGCTCCTGATGAGGTTGCGGATGGCCTCCTGTGGGATCTCCTCCCAGACGTGGACTAAAACATCCGCCAACTCCTGGACAGTCTGTGGTGCAACGTAACGTTGGTGAATGGAGCGAGACATGATGTCCCAGATGTGCTCAATCGGATTCAGGTCTGGGGAACGGGTGGGCCAGTCCATAGCTTCAATGCCTTCATCTTGCAGGAACTGCTGACACATGAGGTCTGGCATTGTACTGCATTAGGAGGAACCCAGGGCCAACCGCACCAGCATATGGTTTCACAAGGGGTCTGAGGATCTCATCTCGGTACCTAATGGCAGTCAGGCTACCTCTGGCGAGCACATGGAGGGCTGTGCGGCCCTCCAAAGAAATGACACCACACACCATTACTGACCCACTGCCAAACCGGTCATGCTGAAGGATGTTGCAGGCAGCAGATTGCTCTCCACGGCATCTCCAGACTCTGTCACGTCTGTCACATGTGCTCAGTGTGAACCTGCTTTCATCTGTGAAGAGCACAGGGCGCCAGTGGCGACTTTGCCAATCCTGGTGTTCTGTGGCAAATGCCAAGCGTCCTGCACGGTGTTGGGCTATGAGCACAACCCCCATCTGTGGACGTCGGGCCCTCATACCACCCTCATGGAGTTGGTTTCTAACTGTTTGGGCAGACACATGCACTTTGTGGCCTGCTGGAGGTCATTTTGTAGGGCTCTGAAAGTGCTCCTCCTGTTTCTCCTCGCACAAAGGCGGATGTAGCGGTCCTGCTGCTGGGTTGTGGCCCTCCTACGGCCCCCTCCACGTCTCCTGGTGTACTGGCCTGTCTCCTGGTAGCGCCTCCAGCCTCTGGACACTACGCTGACAGACACAGCAAACCTTCTTGCCACAGCTCGCATTGATGTGCCATCCTGGATGAGCTGCACTACCTGAGCAACTTCTGTGGGTTGTAGAGTCTGTCTCATGCTACCACGAGTGTGAAAGCACAACCAATATTCAAAATTGACTAAAACATCAGCCAGAAAGCATTGGTACTGAGATGTGGTCTGTGGTCCCCACCTGCAGAACCACTCCTTTATTGAGGGTGTCTTGATAATTGCCAATAATTTCCATCTATTGTCTATTCCATTTGCACAACAGCATGTGAAATTGATTGTCAATCAGTGTTGCTTCCTAAGTGGACAGTTTGATTTCACAGAAGTTTGATTTACTTGGAGTTATATTCTGTTGTTTAAGTGTTCCCTTTATTTTTTTGAGCAGTGTATGTGGCAAACCTGAGTTTGTTCCAAAAATGAAAGAACACCAGCAGGGCTAGAATGTTTGGTTTATCTTTCAGAGACTGGTCGTACAACGTCCGTTTAGCTCCATCAATCCCTATATGAGGGACGAATGTGCCATTAGACGTGGTACACCATAGCAGGCTCTCGCACGCCAAGGTAGGAACTGCTATGTGCATAAAACAACCAATCCCTTACAGGATCCTGAAAGTATTGTCTGGTACAGGAGGTTCGTCAAGAACCATGCAGTAAAGCCCATAGTGTATAAGTACGGAACAGCCTCATTATTAGAGATTCTCCAATAAAATTATTATGCCCGTTATCACCAATATAAATTATATATAAGTAAAATAAATCAAAATAAAATTTTTGTGTAGCAAGACTTAGTCTTAAAAACAGTCAAACTAAGATAAATGGTTAAAAACGTTTGTGAGTAATCAAGTCCTGGAATTAATTGTCTGATGACCTGACTTTTCAAGAATATTTGTGGGGTCAACATTCTGGAGTATACAGACGTGGGTATGTGGTCGAGAATTTGTATAATAGTTTGGTATGGGATGATTAAGTTCTGGAGTTAATTGTGAAATGGGGTAAAATATGTTTTACTTATAAAAATATTCTTTTCATTACTTGTCCAATAAAAATTCCTCTCTACTGGGGCCCGCTAAGCAGAAAATATAAATTATTTGAAAAAAATAAGACACTAAAACACAATTTGGTCTTATTGATATCAAATTAATAATGGTAAGTTGTGTGGTACATTTCAAAACCGGGTGACACAAAGGCCTGGTTGGGATGGGCACATGGGGCAATAATACCAGGAATCACTCCTTCTACCAAGCTTCCTAAAAACTCGACATCTTTTTTGGGTGGAAGTGGCAGGGACAAAGCAAATAAAATGTCACTCTGATACTCACCGGGCAACCTCTGACTCTAAAACTGCCTCCTGTGCCGTTGAGTCAAATAGGAGATACTCGACAATTTTCTCCTGGAACTGGAGAAATGTGAGTGCTCCTTGTGACTTTTTATAGAGTACAAATCTGTTATAGGTAGCAATCTGGATGAGGTAGATTGCTATCTTTTTATACCATGCCCTGGTCTTCCGCTTCACCAGGTATGGTTGAAGCACCTGGTCTGACAAGTCAACGCCTCCCATAATTTTGTTATAGTCTGTTTTGCAGACTGGTTTTTGCTTGTCCCTGGTGGCGCTTCTGCCTCTGACTGTCACAGTGGTGTATGCATGCAGAATGGTCAGCATGTAGACGTCCTTCTTGTTATTCCACTTTACTGAAAGAAAGTAGTCACTTGCAAGTGAGAATGACCCCCTTTCGCCAAACGTCTGGACACCAACTGCCACGAAAAACCTACTCGTTTTGTTTGGACTGTCCCACAGGCCCGTGTATTTGCAGCATGGAGGATTTGTATAGGGGGTGTGACCATGTCACTGGTTTTATATGTGAGGGGAGTTATGTGTCACTCAGGATGCTCTCTTTGTGGCAGGACGTATACCTGCCACAAAGACCGGTGGATGTCCTGGGTGGAGGCCGGCAGCCAGCCAGAGAAGTCCTGCAGCATGGAGGAGCTCATTAAGCACCTGGTCCAGAGCCAGCAGAGCATGCAGCAGCAACACCTGCAGAGCCAGCAGAGAATGCAGCAGGCCCAGCAGAGAATGCAGCAGGCCCAGCCAGGGCCGGCTCCAGGTTTTTCTGGGCCCCGGGCAAAAGAGTCTCAGTGGGCCCCTTTAATACATACCACGATTCATGATGTACAGATACCGCAGAGAAATATATATATATATAGTACAAGGCCAAAGATTTCACTTCTTACATTACATGAGCGATATCTATTGTAAATTCCACAATAGCTCAGAAATCAGCGAATCGCTCCACACAGAATACTGGCCCCCATATAAGGCCCCATACGGAATACTGGCCCCCAAATAAGGCCCCATATGGAATACTGGCCCCCATATAAGGCCCCATACGGAATACTGGCCCCCATATAAGGCCCCATACGGAATACTGGCCCCCATATAAGGCCCCATACAGAATACTGGCCCCCATATAAGGCTCCATACGGAATACTGGCCCCCATATAAGGCCCCATACGGAATACTGGCCCCCATATAAGGCTCCATACGGAATACTGGCCCCCATATAAGGCTCCATACGGAATACTGGCCCCCATATAAGGCTCCATACGGAATACTGGCCCCCATATAAGGCTCCATACGGAATACTGTCCCCCATATAAGGCTCCATACAGAATACTGGCCCCCATATAAGGCTCCATACGGAATACTGGCCCCCATATAAGGCTCCATACAGAATACTTGGCCCCCATATAAGGCTCCATACAGAATACTTGGCCCCCATAAAATGCTCCATACAGAATACTTGCCTCCATATAAGGCTCCATACGGAATGCTGGCCCCCATATAATGCTCCATACAGGATACTGGTCCCCTTATAAAGCTCCATACAGGATACTGGCCCCCATATAACGCTCCATACAGGATACTGGTCCCCTTATAATGCTCCATACAGGATAGTGGCCCCCATATAATGCTGCATGCAGGCTGTTACCCCCCACATAATGTCCCATACAGGCTGTCCCCCACTTATAATGCTCCATGCAGGCTGTTACCCCCCACATAATGCCCCATACAGGCTGTCTCCCCCCTTATAATGCTCCATGCAGGCTGTTCCCCCCACATAATGCACTATGCAGACTGTCCCCCCCCCCCCTTATAATGCCCCATGCAGGCTGTTCCCCACCTTATAATGCCCCATGCAGGCTGTCACCCCTCCTCTTTATAATGCCCCATGCAGGATGTACCCCCCCTCTTTATAAGGCCCCATGCAGGATGTCACCGCCCCTCTTTATAATGCCCCATGCAGGATGTCACCCCCCTCTTTATAATGCCCCATGCAGGATGTCACCCCCTCTCTTTATAATGCCCCATGCAGGATGTCACCCCCCTCTCTTTATAATGCCCCATGCAGGATGTCACCCCCCTCTCTTTTTAATGCCCCATGCAGGATGTCACCCACCCTCTTTATAATGCCCCATGCAGGATGTCACCCCCCCTCTCTTTATAATGCCCCATGCAGGATGTCACCCCCCTCTCTTTATAATGCCCCATGCAGGATGTCACCCCCCCTCTCTTTATAATGCCCCATGCAGGATGTCACCCCCCCTCTCTTTATAATGCCCCATGCAGGATGTCACCCCCCTCTCTTTATAATGCCCCATGCAGGATGTCACCCCCCCTCTCTTTATAATGCCCCATGCAGGATGTCACCCCCCCTCTCTTTATAATGCCCCATGCAGAATGTCACCCCCCTCTCTCTTTATAATGCCCCATGGCCCCATGCAGGATGTCACCTCCCCTCTCTTTATAATGCCCCATGCAGGATGTCACCCCCCCTCTTTATAATGCCACATGCAGGATGTCACCCCCCCTCTTTATAATGCCCCATGCAGGATGTCACCCCCCCTCTCTCTTTATAATGCCCCATGCAAGATGTACCCCCCCTCTTTATAAGGCCCCATGCAGGATGTCACCCCCCCTCTTTATAATGCCCCATGCAGGATGTCACCCCCCCTTTTTATAATGCCCCATGCAGGATGTCACCCCCCTCTTTATAATGCCCCATGCAAGATGTCACCCCCCCCCCCCCATATTATGCCCCATGCCTCCATACATTTAAAAAAAAAAAAAAATCAAATACTCACCTCCCTCCTCCTCACCTGCTGCCCGCTGCTCGGGTCCGGACTCCAGCGTTGCCGGCTTCGTCCCGCTCTGTGCTCCCTGTGACGGCTCAGGTGAGCATGCGGTGGAAAGACGTCACCGCGCCCTCTGACCTGAGACGTCACAGGGAGCGCACGGCAGGAAGACAGCGGATCTGCGGAGGCACGGGGAGAGGTAAGTATCCCGCTGCCGGGGCCCTGAGCAAGCGGAGGAAAAGGGCGGGCGCTGGCACCGCTCTCCTCCGCCCATAGCCAGTGGGCCCCCTGCCTGCTCAGGGCCCCGACAATTGCCCGGGTGCACCAGGTGCTGACGCCGGCCCTGGGCCCAGCAGAGCATGCAGCAGGCCCAGCTGAGCATGCAGCAGCAGCACCAGGAGACGACCAAACTGTTGCTTCAGCAAGTCAAGTTGCAGCAAAAGTCGCAGCAGCACCAGCAGGAGGTGCAACAGCAGATACAGCTTCTGGCAGATGCCATCCAGAGCAGGGCGGCAGCCCCACCCCCAGGGTCGACTGATGATTCTCACGTCAGGAAGGCAGTAAGGAGGGCCATGCAGAAGATGATCCCTGGGGATGATGTAGAAGCATTTCTGACTGTTTTTGATCGGGAGAGACTCCCACCAGGACAGACGGCAGAGGTTCTGGTGCCATATTTATCTGGTGGACCCCAAAAGACATATTTTGACTTGACTTTGCAAGATGCTAAGGAGTATCCCAAGCTAAAGACAGAGATCTTAGCACGCCTGGGAGTAAATATGGCGGTGAGAGCCCAACGAGTTCATCTCTGGGCGTATGCTAGCGACAAACCCCCTCGCTCACAGATGTTTGACCTACTGCACCTCGTTCAGAAGTGGCTACAACCAGAGTCCTCCACTCCTGCCCAGATGGTTGAGCGGGTGGTGATTGACAGATTCATGCATTCCCTTCCCAAGCCAGTACAGACCTGGGTTGCCCAGGGTGATCCCCAGAACGCAGATGACTTCATCGGCCTGATAGAGAGGTACCAGGTAGTTGAGAGATCCCTCAGGAAACCGGATGCAGTGATTTCTCCGTAATGGGATACACAAAAGGGGGCGGGTTCAGCACGGAAGGGGTCTAGTGCTACCACTGGGGGATGTCCCACTCCCACTGAAGGTGTAGTTAGGACTGTTGGTAAAGATATAGTCCCAGATGGTTGAGCGGGTGGTGATTGACAGATTCATGCATTCCCTTCTTAAACCAGTACAGACCTGGGTTTCCCAGGGTGATCCCCAGAATGCAGATGACTTCATCGGCCTGGTAGAGAGGTACCAGGTAGTTGAGAGATCCCTCGGGAAACCGGATGCAGTTATTTCTCAGTACTGAGATACACAAAAGGGGGCGGGTTCAGCACGGAAGGGGTCTAGAGCTACCACTGGGGGACGTCCCACTCCCACTGAAGGTGGCGTTAGGACTGTTGGTAAAGATATAGTTTGTTGGCGGTGTCACAACCCTGGACACGTAGCCGCCAGGTGTCAAATATCCCGTCAGCCCATGGATTGCAGCCTAGGCAGACGGGTCTCCTATTATGCCTATCCAGCCTGTAGCGTGGGCTGTCGGCCCGGCGAGGGGCCGCAGGCATGTGCAGTGTCCATTAATGGAGTAAAAGTGCTTGGGCTGTTGGACTCCGGGAGTCTGGTGACCTTGATCAGAGCTACCCTTCCCCACCAGTTGATCCCTTCCAAAACTGTGGGCATTCGGTGCATCCATGGTGATGCCATGGACTATCCCGTGGCCACAGTGACAGTGGAGACAGACTGTGGTGTCAAGTCGCATGAAGTCGGGGTAGTGAAGGACCTGATACACCCCGTCATATTGGGCCGTGATTTTTATTTATTTTGGGACTTGTGGGAGAAGGGAACTGGACTGAGTAGCATGGGGAAAAGCCAGGTCCTTGGAGAAGAACCCCCGACGAAGTCTTAGGTGGAGGAGTTTCCACTGTGCGTCCTTGTCGGTGACGAAGGTGAGACGGTGACCGAGGAGGCCGACCTCCCTGAGTTAGATATGTCCAGAGAGAACTTTGGGACTGCTCAAGTTCGAGACCTGACCTTAAAGGGGGCGTTCGACCAGGTTACTGTATGTAATGGGGTTGCCCAAGAGCCAGGGGCCGACACCAGATTCCCCCACTTTGCAGTGCAGAGGGAGTTGCTATATCCGGTGGCCAAACTTAGGGGCAGTGAGATAGTGGAACAGCTGTTAGCTCCCTTTTCCCACTTCCGTAGCCCCTTAGTCCCTCTACCTGTGATAGAGGTTCCCTTTGAGAGGATTGCCATGGACCTCGTGGACCCCCTTAGTTAAATCAGCTCGGGGCCACCAATATATCCTGGTCGTCATGGACTATGTGACCCGGTACCCCGAAGCGGTTCCCCTAAAAAACTCGTCCAGTAAAAGTGTAGCCCGAGAGCTGGTCCATATTTTTTCTCGAACAGGTCTGCCAAAAGAGATTCTGACAGACCAAGGAACCCCCTTCATGAGCAAGGTGATGAAGGAGCTTTGCAGAGTCCTTCAGATAACTCAGATTCGGACCTCGGTTTATCATCCACAGACGGACGGCCTAGTGGAACGATTCAACAAGACCTTAAAGGCGATGCTCAGGAAGGTCATTGAAAGTGATGGGCAAGACTGGGACTACCTGCTCCCATTTCTGCTTTTCTCGGTCAGAGAAGTTCCTCAAGCCTCCACTGGCTTCTCTCCGTTTGAGCTCCTATATGGGCGGCATCCAAGAGGTCTCCTAGACATCGCCAAGGAAACTTGGGAGGCCAAAGTCACGCCACACCGGAGTATCATCGAACATGTCGCCCAGTTGAGAATGTCAAAGGTGATGCCCATTGTGAAGAAACATCTCCTCCAGGCGCAGGAAGCCCAGGCGAGGGTATATAACCGGTCGGCGAGACTAAGACAGTTCCAGCCTGAGGACCGTGTTTTGGGGCTAATCCTTACCGTCGAGAGCAAGTTTCTCGCCAAATGGCAAGGTCCGTACGAGGTGGTGGAGTCCACCAGCCTGAGAGAAGAAAGTCGCATCAAATATATCATGTGAATTTGCTCAAGCCGTGGCGGGACCAGTAACCTGTGGAAACTCCTTGCCTGGGAGCCGCACCAGAAGGCAAAGTGGAGGAGGTCACTATTACAGAGACTCTATCACAGGCCCAGAAGCAACAGGGTCGAGAATTACTGCAGCGGAATCGGGAGCTGTTCTCAGAGTTGCCGGGGCATACTCATGTGGTAGAGCATGACGTGCTAACAGAGCCGCACGTACGAGTGAATCTGAAGCCATACCGGATTCCGAAAGCACGCCGGGAGGTGATCTTGGCTGAGGTGAAGAGGATGTTAGACCTCGGGGTAATAGAGGAGTCAAAGAGTGGGTGGTCGAGCCCAATCATTCTCGTGCCAAAACCCAATGAAGAATGGAGGTTTTGCAATGACTACCGCTGGCTGAATGAGGTATCCAAGTGTGACGCGTAGCTGATGCCCCGCGTCGACCAACTCATCGAGAGACTTGGACCGACGAGGTACATCACCACTCTTGACCTGACGAAGGGCTACTGGCAGATCCCCATGTCCCAGACGGCCAATGAGAAGACGGCTTTCTCAACACCTGATGGGTGTTTTCAATACACGCAGATTGTAACATACCTGGCGGCGTCCTTGCATAGTGGTCCATCTCCCACTGTGCAAGAGCGCGCACTTGATCTCCAATCCAGAATGTCTCTCTGGCTTCCCTCCATGCTGTCTGTTTGCTTCTGTGTCTGCTGCTTAAGGGCGGCGCCCGATCACGTCCTGCTTTTTGTACCTGCTGCAGGCACACCCCTTGTGCGTCCTCAGCCTATTGCTGTCTGTCACCTGGTATTTAAACCAGCTGCTCCAATTAACCCATGCCTGAGCATTGTGTTCAGTCAGTTGGCTTCTGGTCACTGATATGCCAGGTCCCGTTTATGTTTCCTGCCTTCGGTATCAGTTCCCGTGTCTGAACTGTGTCCTGTCTGTATTATCCTCTAGCCTGTTGTCTTTTGCCTATCCTGGAAGCTGTATTTCCAGGTCTGTGTGAACACGCTCCTAGCCTGTTCGTTCCGCCTTCTAGGGGCCGCATACCTAGACCTGCTCCTGTATCTTGCTGCTGTGTCTGTTCTTGTCTGAATACTCTCCTAGCCCCTTGCCTGTTTTTCTCTATGTCCGTACCTTCCCTTTTTCTGCAGAGTCTGAACTCGTACCTAACTCCTGCTCGTTGTCACTGTACTTCCGTTTGTGAGTTTGTGGTTCGCTTTGCTCAGCCCTGTCCACAGCGTCTGCGGTTTCGCTTTGCTCAGCCTTGTCCACCGCGTCTGCGGTTTCGCTTTGCTCAGCCCTGTCCACCGCGTCTGCGGTTTCGCTTTGCTCAGCCCTGTCCACCGCGTCTGCGGTTTCGCTTTGCTCAGCCCTGTCCACTGCGTCTGCGGTTTCGCTTTGCTCAGCCCTGTCCACCGCGTCTGCGGTTTCGCTTTGCTCAGCCCTGTCCACCGCGTCTGCAGTTTCGCTTTGCTCAGCCCTGTCCACCGCGTCTGCGGTTTCGCTTTGCTCAGCCCTGTCCATCGCGTCTGCGGTTTCGCTTTGCTCAGCCCTGTCCACCGCGTCTGCGGTTTCGCTTTGCTCAGCTCTGTCCACCGTGTCTGCGGTTTCGCTTTGCTCAGCCCTGTCCACCGCGTCTGCGGTTTCGCTTTGCTCAGCCCTGTTCACCGCGTCTGCGGTTTCGCTTTGCTCAGCCCTGTCCACCGCGTCTGCGGTTTCGCTTTGCTCAGCCCTGTCCACCGCGTCTGCGGTTTCTCTTTGCTCAGCCCTGTCCACCGCATCTGCGGTTTCGCTTTGCTCAGCTTTGTCTACCGCGTATGCGGTTTTGCTCTACTCAGTCTTGTCTACCGCGTCTGCGGTTCTGCTCTGCTCTGCCTTGTCTACCGCGTCTGCGGTTCTGCTCTGCCTTGTCTACCGCGTCTGCGGTTCTGCTCTGCTCGGCCTTGACTACCACACCTGCGGTTTTGCTTTACTCTGTTTGTTTACCGCATCTGCGGCTCCGAATTTGTCTCCCAGTCTGTACTGGACCCTACCCAGCCTGCGCTCTAGTCTGCCTGTTCCTGTATTCCCCGGTGTGGGTCAACAGCCGTGTTCGGAGTATGACCTGGAGTAGACCCTGGTCCCTCTGCTTGGTTCCTCCCTGGTGCACTGGCGTCGTATGCCGTCGTGCGACCTTGGTCGGATCGGGCAGATACTTAGTTACGCCCCTCCAGACACTCTCCGGTTCATGGCACAGTGGAACCACTAAACACGCACTTGCCAGTCAGTCCGGGCGTGTGCATTACACAGATGCTATTTGGACTATAGGGGGCCCCAGCCACTTTCCAGAGGGCTATGGATCGGATCCTAGCCCCTCATAAGAAGTATGCCGCAGCGTACCTTGACAACATTGTGGTCTTTAGCCCAGACTGGGCTAGTCACCTACCTATACTACAGGCCATTCTGGAGGCTCTAAGCAAGGCGGGATTTACCATATATCCGAGAAAGTGTGCCATCGGAAAAGAGGAGGCCAAGTACTTGGGCTATGTCGTTGGGAGAGGTGAAATTAAGCCGCAAATCAAGAAAGTGGAGGCAATTCAAACCTGGCCGCAACCGCTCTCCAAGAAGCAGATGAGAGCGTTCCTTGGAATGGTGGGATATTACCGGCGCTTTATCCCGATTTTCGCCATGATGGCCGCGCCACTAACGGATCTTCTAAAAGGCACAAAATCAACCATGGTGAAATGGACGAAAGAAATGGAGTCCGCCTTTCAACAGTTGAAGCTAACACTGTGCAAGCAGCCGGTCCTGGTTGCGCCAGACTTTAAGAAAGAATTTGTGGTCCAGACGGATGCTTCAGAGGTTGGTCTAGGGGCTGTACTCTCTCAAGAGATAAATGGGGAAGAACATCCCATTCTCTATCTGAGCCGAAAGCTGTCCTCCTATGAGAAGAACTACGCCATAGTAGAGAGAGAGTGTTTAGCCATAAAATGGACCGTGGATACACTGAAATATTACCTATTAGGCCGGAAGTTTAAATTAGTATCAGATCATGCCCCGTTGAGATGGTTGAGGGAGAAGAGGGTTAAAAATGCCAGGGTAACTAGATGCTCCAAGATTTTAACTTTCATGTGGAGCATAGGCCCGGGAAGTTACATGGAAATGCAGATGTCCTCTCTAGGATTCCCTGCCTGGTGTCAGAAGTTGACCAAACTCCCGGCTTTGGGCAGAGGGGGGGAATATGTGACCGTGTCACTGGTTTTATATGTGAGTGGAGGCATAGGCGGATTTTAATGAGGGCAATATGGGCTACCGCCCGGTGCCCTGAGGCTCCAGGGGGCCCATGAATTGCTCCCATTATAATGCGCATTTTTTTCGGTCACCGCCGCGCTGGCCGAAGGTTTCGATGATCACCGCTGCGGGCCTGCAGCTGTAGGCGGTTTGAATCATACTGTGTCGCCCCGCCCTGCCACTGCCACATGACGCTCCCATCTGGCCGCTGCGGCTGTATATTCACTAGCACGGGCGTGCAGTTTAAATGCTGTTGGTACCGCCCTGCCTGACGTCATGTGGCAGGGCGGTCCCAACATCATTTAAATTTCCTCCGGCGCTAGTGCATATACAGGGCTGCGTGATGCAGCCAGCGTGTCTGTGAGTGGCTGCTTTGAACTTTGGGACCGCCCTGCCACATGACGTCAAGCAGGGCGGTCCCAAAGTTCAAAGCAGCCACTCCCAGACACTTTGCATCACGCAGCCGCTCCCATTCGGCCAGCTGCAGATCCACCGGGGTGGGCAGTTTGAATGATGCTGGTACCGCCCTACCACATGACGTCAGGCAGGGCCCAGCATACACAGGGGCGCGGCATACAGGCAGACAGTGGCCGGGGGGCCCCCGGACCCGCTCCCCCCAGCAGCGGCGCACGACCGCTACTTCTTCTTCGGCCGGGCCAGCACTGCAGCAGTTAATTTCCCTGTGCTGGCCCGGCCGCGTCACAGCTAGGAGACACGGCCCTGTGCGCGGCCGTGTCTCCTAGCTGTAACGTCACGCAGTGCACGCCCGGCCTGCACTGCTGCAGCCTGCATCGCAGAGGAAGAGGAGGACTGAAGCGGAGAGGAGCAGGAGGACTGGAGCCGAACCGGGGAATGGTGAGTGTGTGAGAGTGAGTGTGTGTGTGTGTGTGATTGAGTGAGTGTGTGTGTGTGCAGGCAGACATAATTGTGTGATGTCTGTTTATATGTATTTTTGTGTTTCAAATGTGTTTATGCGTGTATGTATGTGTATGTCTGTATATGTTTGTGTGTGTGCGTGACTGCGTGCAGCCTCCTGCTGAGTATAGATGGCGCCATGCGGCCTCCTGCAGTCTCTGGGGGGGGAGCCGTGCGGCCTCCTGCTGTGTATAGATGGCGCCGTGCGGCCTCCTGCTGTGTATAGATGGCGCCGTGAGGCCTCCCGCTGTGTATAGATGGCACCGTGCGGCCCCTGCTGTGTATAGATGGCACCGTGCTGCCCCCTGCTGTGCATAGATGGCACCGTGCGGCCTCCCGCTGTGTATAGATGGCTACGTGCGGCCTCCTGCTGTGTATAGATGGCTACGTGTGCTCCATATTGAGTCATACAATTAATGTAAGGCTATGTGCCCACGATGCAGAAATGCTCCGGATTTTTTTTGAGCGTTTCTGCATCTCCCTGGCAGAAAAACCGCATGCGGATTGTACATGCGTTTTTCCTGCCAGGGAAAAGTGGAAGTGAAGCGTTCTTCACATGCATTTCCGCATGCGGGTTGACAAGCGCTTTCCAAGCGATTTTAGCATCACTTGGAAAGTGCTTGACAACTTGGTCACACTATATAAATCCATGCAACCAGCATGGATTTATATAGTGTGACCGTAAAAGAATGGTAAAAAATAAAAAATATATACTTACCTTCTGATGGCCTGCCGACGTCAGCGGTCGCGTGACCCGTCACATGACTAAATGACGTCATGGCAGGTCCTTTTCAGACCATCGCGAGCTGCCGGCAAGCCAGTATGCATCGGATTAAGACATCGGGGGCCATCAGAAGGTAAGTATAATATTTATTTTTTATTTTATTCTTTTTTTACAGGTTCTATGGTACCCGGGTCCGGAGGAGAGTTTCCTCTTCTCCAAACCCGGGTACCATCCGCACATTGAAACGCATGGATTCTGCATGTACAGATGCAGTGATGCGGATTCCATGCGTTCCAATGCAAGTCAATGGCGGCGAAAACGTAGCGCTTCCGCTCTCCTGTGTGAAATAAGACCTACTTTATTTCTGCCAGCATGTTATATGAAGGTGGGTTTACTCTGGTAAAGGGTGTGTGGTTTTAGGGGAATGGCAAAAAGGGCGGGACGCCATTCCCCCTACCTCCCCTCAGGGTGTGGCTGAGCAATGTGTAAAAGCTCAGTCCCTTTTTTTTTTTCTCTGGAGAGTGAAGTCACTAGACAGTGTTTTGGAAGCTGCAGAGCTTTTTATAAGGACTTTGCCTGTGCAGTTTGTGCTATCGAGAGCTGGCGCAACCCGCTCACCTATGGACTGAGCTATATTTTGTTTTGTTTCCTGTTTAACCCAGAGGGGTCTTGTTTATTTTTCCTGTGGAACCCTGTATGAGTTTATGTCATATAATAAGCCAGCAGGAAGGTAACCTGAGAACGTGTGTCCTGAGTCTTCCTCTGGGAGAGCCGAGCGAGTCGTCTTGCCACAGGGAATACTCGTGTAGTAGTTGTCTGTGTACAGTACAGACCAAAAGTTTGGACACACCTTCTCACCTAAAGCTTGTTCTGTATTTTCATGACTTTGAAAATTGTACATTCACACTGAAGGCATCAAAACTATGAATTAACACATGTGGAATTATATACTTAACAAAAAAGAGTGAAACAACTGAAAATATGTCTTATATTCTAGGTTCATCAAAGTAGCCACCTTTTGCTTTGATGACTGCTTTGCACACTCTTGGCATTCTCTTGATGAGCTTCAAGAGGTAGTCACCGGAAATGGTTTTCACTTCACAGGTGTGCCCTGTCAGGTTTAATAAGTGGGATTTCTTGCCTTATAAATGGGGTTGGGACCATCAGTTGTGTTGTGCAGAAGTCAGGTGGATACACAGCTGATAGTGCTACTGAATAGACTGTTAGCTGCTTTTTTCTTGCCATAATACAAATTCTAAGTAAAGAAAAACGAGTGGCCATCATTACTTTAAGAAATGAAGGTCAGTCAGTCCGAAAAATTGGGCAAACTTTGAAAGTGTCCCCAAGTGCAGTTAGAAAAACCATCAAGGCTACAAAGAAACTGGCTCACATGAGGACCGCCCCAGGAAAGGAAGACCAAGAGTCACCTCTGCATCTGAGGATAAGTTTATCCGAGTCACCAGCCTCAGAAATCGCAGGTTAACAGCAGCTCAGATTAGAGACCAGGTCAATGCCACACAGAGTTCTAGCAGCAGACACATCTCTACAACAACTGTTAAGAGGAGACTTTGTGCAGTAGGCCTTCATGGTAAAATAGCTGCTAGAAAACCACTGCTAAGGACAGGCAACAAGCAGAAGAGACTTGTTTGGGCTAAAGAACACAAGGAATGGACATTAGACCAGTGGAAATCTGTGCTTTGCTCTGATGAGTCCAAATTTGAGATCTTTGGTTCCAACCACCGGGTCTTGGTGCGACACAGAAAAGGTGAACGGATGGACTCTACATGCCTGGTTCCCACCGTGAAGCATGGAGGAGGAGGTGTGATAGTGTGGGGGTGCTTTGCTGGTGACACTGTTGGGGATTTATTCAAAATTGAAGGCATACTGAACCAGCATGGCTACCACAGCATCTTGCAGCGGCATGCTATTCCATTCGGCTTGCGTTTAGTTGGACCATCATTTATTTTTCAACAGGACAATGACCCCAAACACACCTCCAGGCTGTGTAAGGGCTATTTGACCAAGAAGGAGAGTGATTGGGTGCTACGCCAGATGACCTGGCCTCCACAGTCACCAGACCTGAACCCAATCGAGATGGTTTGGAGTGAGCTGGACCGCAGAGTGAAGGCAAAAGGGCCAACAAGTGCTAAGCATCTCTGGGAACTCCGCAGCAGAGGCCCCTGTAAGCGCGCGGCCCCCATCATGTGTGCAAGCATCAGAGCACTCGCACACACGGCCTTAATTCAGAAGTTTGAAAGGGCCGCTGCGGCGTTTACAGGGCCCTTAGCACATTGGGCTCTACTCGCCAATCCCAGGGATCCGCTCCTCTGCACATCCGACCCACTATAGCTTTTCATCCACTGGGTGAGTGCTAAGATGGAAACTTTTTTATGTATATACAGCAATCGCAGGATCATCTGTATAATGTATGTAGACTGCTGTATATACATTATGTATGCGATACTGTGATTGATGTATATACAATATATAGGTGACTGAATGCTGTATATATATATATTACATAGTAGGTGATACTGTGATTATATACAGCAGTCACAATGTCACATATATATTGTATATACTGCAGTCTATGTACATTATATTAGGTGATACTGCTACTATACACAGCAGTCTCAGTATGACCTATATAATGTATACACTGCAGTATCACATATATAATGTATATACAGCAGTCTATATACATTATACAGGTGATACTGTGACTGCTATATACATTATATAGGTGATTCTGCTGTATATACAGTACAGACCAAAAGTTTGGACACACCTTCTCATTTAAAGATTTTTCTGTATTTTCATGACTATGAAAATGGTACATTCACATTGAAGGCATCAAAACTATAAATGAACACATGTGGAATTATATACTTAACAAAAAAGTGTGAAATAACTGAAAATATGTCTTATATTCTAGGTTCTTCAAAGTGGCCACCTTTTGCTTTGATGACTGCTTTGCACACTCTTGGCATTCTCTTGATGAGCTTCAAGAGGTAGTCACCGGAAATGGTTTTCACTTCACAGGTGTGCCCTGTCGGGTTTAATAAGTGGGATTTCTTGCCTTATGAATGGGTTTGGGACCATCAGTTGTGTTGTGCAGAACTCTGGTGGATACACAGCTGATAGTCCTACTGAATAGGCTGTTAAAATTTGTATTATGGCAAGAAAAAAGCAGTTAAGTAAAGAAAACGAGTGGCCATCATTACTTTAAAAAATGAAGGTCAGTCAGTCTGAAAAATTGGGAAAACTTTGAAAGTGTCCCCAAGTGCAGTTGAAAAAAACATCAATCGCTACAAAGAAACTGGCTCACATGAGGACCGCCCCAGGAAAGGAAGACCAAGAGTCACCTTTGCTTCTGAGGATAAGATTATCCGAGTCACCAGCCTCAGAAATCGCAGGTTAACAGCAGCTCAGATTAGAGACCAGGTCAATGCCACACAGAGTTCTAGCAGCAGACACATCTCTTCAACAACTGTTAAGAGGAGACTTTGTGCAGCAGGCCTTCATGGTAAAATAGCTGCTAGGAAACCACTGCTAAGGACAGGCAACAAGCAGAAGAGACTTGTTTGGGCTAAAGAACACAAGAAATGGACATTAGACCAGTGGAAATCTGTGCTTTGGTCTGATGAGTCCAAATTTGAGATCTTTGGTTCCAACCACCGTGTCTTTGTGCGACGCAGAAAAGGTGAACGGATGGACTCTACATGCCTGGTTCCCACTGTGAAGCATGGAGGAGAAGGTGTGATGGTGTGGGGTTGCTTTGCTGGTGACACTGTTGGGGATTTATTCAAAATTGAAGGCATACTGAATCAGCATGGCTACCACAGCATCTTGCAGCGGCATGCTATTCCATCCGGTTTGCGTTTAGTTGGACCATCATTTATATTTCAACAGGACAATGACCCCAAACATACCTCCAGGCTTTGTAAGGGCTATTTGACCAAGAGAGAGAGTGATAGGGTGCTACGCCAGATGACCTGGCCTCCAGTCACCAGACCTGAACCCAATCGAGATGGTTTGGGGTGAGCTGAACCGCAGAGTGAAGACAAAAGGGCCAACAAGTGCTAAGCATCTCTGGGAACTCCTTCAAGATTGTTGGAAGACCATTTCCGGTGATTACCTCTTGAAGCTCATCAAGAGAATGCCAAGAGTGTGCAAAGCAGTCATCAAAGCAAAAGGTGGCTACTTTGAAGAACCTAGAATATAAGACATATTTTCAGTTGTTTCACACTTTTTTGTTAAGTATATAATTCCACATGTGTTAATTCATAGTTTTGATGCCTTCAGTGTGAATGTACAATTTCCATAGTCAAGAAAATACAGAAAAATCTTTAAATGAGGTGTGTCCAAACTTTTGGTCTGTACTGTATGTTACATAGGTGATACTGCGACTGCTGTATATAATTGCAGTATCACCTATCTATAATATAAGGCGGGATGCGTGTCTCTGTCTGAAGCCTCGATAGACTGCGCATGCGTGACGCGCAGTCTGGCTCCAGAGAGAAGCAGGTATCCAGCCGTTACAGGTAAGAGGAGGTGTATGGCGCCGGAGATCGAGGTATGCGTAGGCACTGAACGCATACCGCGATCTCCGACGCCATACTTACATACTTACCGGACCGGGAGGAACGTTGCCGCGGCGCCTCTCTTCGCTGGAGACCGGAGGCGGAGTGAAGGCGTCGGACCGGCGCGTGCGCATTGCGCTATCCGGCGCCATTTTACTGAAGACACATTTACAGTGTGTCTTCAGCAAAATGGCGCCGGACAGCGCGGTGCTCCGGCGCCTCACTCCTCCCCCGGCCTCCGGCAGAGAGAAAGCAGCAGCGCTGGAGTACAGAGAAGAAAGGTGAGTATAACTGTTAATTTTTTTTGTATGTGTGTACAGTGTGAAAGGGATGAGGGGGCCACACATAGCAGGATTGTGGGGTGAGGGGACCATGCATATATCAGGATTGGGGGGGTGAGGGGTACCACACATACCAGGATTGGGGGGTGAGGTGTACCACATATACCAGGATTGGGGGTGAGGGGTACCACACATACCAGGATTGGGGGTGAGGGGTACCACGCATACCAGGATTGGGGGGTGAGGGGTACCACACATACCAGGATTGGGGGGTGAGGGGTACCACACATACCAGGATTGGGGGGTGAGGGGTACCACGCATACCAGGATTGGGGGGTGAGGGGTACCACGCATACCAGGATTGGGGGTGAGGGGTACCACGCATACCAGGATTGGGGGTGAGGGGTACCACGCATACCAGGATTGGGGGGTGAGGGGTACCACACATACCAGGATTGGGGATGAGGGGTACCACACATACCAGGATTGGGGATGAGGGGTGCCACGCATGCCGGGATTGGGGGGTGAGGGGTAACATGCATACCAGGATTGGGGGGTGAGGGGTAACACGCATACCAGGATTGGGGGATGAGGGGACCATGCATACCAGGATTGGGGGGTGAGGGGACCATGCATACCAGGATTGAGGGTGAGGGGTGCCACGCATGCCGGGATTGGGGATGAGGGGTGCCACGCATGCCGGGATTGGGGATGAGGGGTGCCACGCATGCCGGGATTGGGGATGAGGGGTGCCACACATGCCTGGATTGGGGATGAGGGATGGAGTGCCATGCATACCGGGATGAGGGATGGGGTACCATGCATACCAGGATGAGGGATACCATACACACCAGGATAGTGATGAAGGGTGCCATACATACCAGGATAGGGATGAGGGGTGCCACGCATACCGGGATGAGGGGTGCCAAGCATAACGGGATGAGGGGTGCCACGCATACTGGGATTGGGGGTGAGGAGTGCCATGCATACTGGGATTGGGGCTGAGGAGTGCCACGCTTACCGGGATTGGGGCTGAGGGGTGCCACGCATACCGGGATTGGGGCTGAGGGGTGCCACGCATACCGGGATTGGGGATGAGGGGTGCCAGGCATACTGGGATTGGGGATGAGGAGTGCCACGCATGCCGGGATTGGGGATGAGGGGTGCCACGCATACCGGGATTGGGGATGAGGGGTGCCACGCATACCGGGATTGGGAATGAGGGATCGGGTGCCATGCATACCAGGATGAGGGATACCATACACACCAGGATAGGGATGAGGGATGGGGTACCATGCATACCAGGATGAGGGATACCATACACACCAGGATAAGGATGAGGGGTGCCACGCATACCGGGATTGGGGGTGAGGGGTGCCACGCATACCGGGATTGGGGGTGAGGGGTGCCACGCATACCGGGATGAGGGGTGCCACGCATACCGGGATTGGGGGTGAGGGGTGCCACGCATACCGGGATTGGGAGTGAGGGATAGGGTGCCATGCATACCAGGATGAGGGATACCATACACACCAGGATAGGGATGAGGGGTGCCATGTATACCAGGATTGGGGGTGAGGGGTGCCACGCATACCAGGATTGGGGATGAGGGGTGCCACACATACCAGGATTGGGGGTAAGGGGTGCCACGCATACCAGGATTAGGGGTGAGGGGTACCACGCATACCAGGATTGGATGGTGGGGACAGGATGGGGGCAGCACAAATACAAGGAGGGGGGCAGCACATACCAGCATGGGAGACCATATACCAATAAAAATGGTAGAGCGGGTTCAATAGCTAGTATAATGTATATTCCGTAGTCTCAATGTGATATATATTCAACAGTCGCGGTGTCTCCTATGTGATGTATGCAGCATAATATAGTTTATAGTATATTGCTGTCTTAATTATAAAGTGTTGTGTATATACTGTGTAGAGATGTTTACACTGTGTGCAGAATTATTAGGCAAATGAGTATTTTGATCACATGATACTTTTTATACATGTTGTCCTACTCCAAGCTGCATAGGCTTGAGAGCCAACTACCAATTAAGTAAATCTGGTGATGTGCATCTCTGTAATGAGGAGGGGTGTTGACTAATGACATCAACACCCTATATAAGGTGTGCTTAATTATTAGACAACTTCCTTTCCTTTGGCAAAATGGGTCAGAGGAGAGATTTGACTGGCTCTGAAAAGTCCAAAATTGTGAGATGTCTTGCAGAGGGATGCAGCAGTCTTGAAATTTCCAAACTTTTGAAGCGTGATCACCGAACAATCAAGCGTTTCATGGCAAATAGCCAACAGGGTCGTAAGAAGCGTGTTGGCCTAAAAAGGCGCCAAATAACTGCCCATGAATTGAGGAAAATCAAGCGTGAAGCTGCCAAGATGCCATTCGCTACCAGTTTTACCATATTTCAAAGCTGCAACGTTACTGGAGTATCAAAAAGCACAAGTTGTGCGATACTCAGGGACATGGCCAAGGTAAGGAAGGCTGAAAAACGACCACCTTTGAACAAGAAACATAAGATAAAACGTCAAGAATGGGCCAAGAAATATCTTAAGACTGATTTTTCAAAGGTTTTATGGACTGATGAAATGAGAGTGACTCTTGATGGGCCAGATGGATGGGCCAGAGGCTGGATCAGTAAAGGGCAGAGAGCTCCACTCCGACTCCGACGCCAGCAAGGTGGAGGTGGGGTACTGGTATGGGCTGGTATCATCAAAGATGAACTTGTGGGACCTTTTCGGGTTGAGGATGGAGTGAAGCTCAACTCCCAGACCTACTGCCAGTTTCTAGAAGACAACTTCTTCAAGCAGTGGTACAGGAAAAAGTCGGTATCGTTCAAGAAAAACATGATTTTCATGCAGGACAATGCTCCATCACATGCATCCAACTACTCCACAGCATGGCTGGCCAGTAAAGGTCTAAAAGAAGAAAAAATAATGACATGGCCCCCTTGTTCACCTGATCTGAACCCCATAGAGAACCTGTGGTCCATCATAAAATGTGAGATCTACAGGGAGGGAAAACAGTACACCTCTCGGAACAGTGTCTGGGAGGCTGTGGTGGCTGCTGCACGCAATGTTGATCGAAAACAGATCAAGCAACTGACAGAATCTATGGATGGAAGGCTGTTGAGTGTCATCATAAAGAAAGGTGGCTATATTGATCACTAATTTTTTTGGTTTTGGTTTTTGCATGTCAAAAATGTTTATTTCTAAATTTTATGCACTGATATTGGTTTACCTTGTGAAAATAAACAAGTGAGATGGGATTATATTTGGTTTTTATTAAGTTGCCTAATAATTCGGCACAGTAATAGTTACCTGCACAAACAGATATCCTCCTAAGATAGCCAAATCTAAAAAAAAAAACACTCCAACTTCCAAAAATATTAAGCTTGGATATTTATGAGTCTTTTGGATTGATTGAGAACATAGTTATTCATCAATAATAAAAATAATCCTCTAAACTACAACTTGCCTAATAATTCTGCACACAGTGTATATAGTATGGTGCTGTGTATATACTATAGTATATAGTGTGGAATCCACACTATTTACATGGGCATATCGCTAAACTAAATAGTATATACACAGCTCCAGTCTATATTCTTTTGCACAGTATAACTATATAGTGTGGAACTGTGTATATAATTGATTGTAGCATATATTATGGAGCTTTATATGCTGTGTATACTTTTCCTGTTGAAAAAAGCAGAGGACAATTTATTAGCCCATGTGGCAATGTTTTGGA
The DNA here is from genome assembly GCF_046119375.1 of Phyllobates terribilis. Classification (NCBI taxonomy): domain Eukaryota; kingdom Metazoa; phylum Chordata; class Amphibia; order Anura; family Dendrobatidae; genus Phyllobates; species Phyllobates terribilis. Next base: position 158,645,957 of record NW_027362771.1, on the reverse strand, counting down.
TCCCTAACAGAACTTTTCTCTGCTATGGAATCGAAATGTTACCACATGGGCTAATAAAGAGTCCTCCGCTTAAAGGAGTTGTCCACTACTTTTTGATTGATGCCCTATCCGTAGGGTCCCACACACGGCTATTCAGTTCAATGGGAGGCGGATGCCCAGTACCCCAGGCCAATCATACATTGATGCCCTATCTTAAGGATAGGGCCTCAATCAAAAAGTAGTGGACAACTCCTTTAAGATTTGGTGCTCCTCAGTTCGATATATATATGTGTGTGTATATAATTCTGTGTACATACACTGCGCCAGTACCACTTCTCCTGCCCTGTATATATACTGTACACTGCACAGTACCACTTCTCTTGTCCTGTATATATACACTGCACCAGGGGCGGACACAGACTGTAGTGGGCCCCTGTGCAAGAAATTTTTTGGGGCCCCCCCCCTGCGCTTCATAAGGCAACAAAGTTATGTAAACATAACCCCCCCATGTGCAGCTCTCATCCCCCCCATGTGCAGCTCACCCCCCCGATGCATCTCTCATCCCCCCCGTGCATCTCTCACCCCCCCATGTGCATCTCTCACCCCCCCATGTGCATCTCTCATCCCCCCATGTGCATCTCTCATCCCCCCCATGTGCATCTCTCATCCCCCCCATGTGCATCTCTCATCCCCCCCATGTGCATCTCTCACCCCACCATGTGCATCTCTCATCCCCCCCATGTGCATCTCTCATCCCCCCCATGTGCATCTCTCATCCCCCCCATGTGCATCTCTCATCCCCCCCCATGTGCATCTCTCATCTCCCCCCATGTGCATCTCTCATCCCCCTCCCCCATGTGCATCTCTTATCCCCCTCCCCCATGTGCATCTCTTATCCCCCTCCCCTATGTGCATCTCTTATCCCCCTCCCCTATGTGCATCTCTTATCCCCCTCCCCCATGTGCATCTCTTATCCCCCTCCCCCATGTGCATCTCTTATCTCCCCCCATGTGCATCTCTTATCCCCCCCCACATGTGCATCTCTTATCTACCCCCCATGTGCATCTCTTATCCCCCCCCACATGTGCACCTCTCTCATCCCCCCCACCCCATGTGCATCTTTTATCATCTCCCCCCCCACGTGCACCTCTCTCATCCCCCTCACCCCACGTGCACCTCTCTCATCCCCCTCCCCCCATGTGCATCTTTTATCATCTCTCCCCCCACGTGCACCTCTCTCATCCCCCTCCCCCCACATGTGCACCTCTCTCATCCCCCTCCCCCCACATGTGCACCTCTCTCACCCCCCCCACCCCATGTGCATCTTTTATCATCTCCCCCCCCCCCATGTGCATCTCTTATCTCTCACACACACACACCTCCCATTCCCCCCACTCCTAGTAAATTGTATTTTGAAAAAAACAAAACTTGTTATACTTACCCCCATGCGATCCCTGCAGAATCCTGGCACTCGTCCAAATCGCTGACACCAGGTTCTCCTGACTTCCGGCCATGTGACGGCACCGTCACATGACCGGAAGTCAGGGGAATCATGAAGGCGCAGCGCTGAGATGTCCCGGACCGGCGCTTAGCATGGGGCCGGGGGCCCCATGAGGAGAGAGACTCACAAGAGGGGGCCCCTACCGGCTGGGCCCCACACTGGAGTCAGGGCAGACATGCCCTGATGGCGGCCCTGCTGGAGCCTGGAGGGGCCCCCTCTCCCTCGGGGCCCCCGTTCAATGAACGGGCTGCACGGGCGGTAGTTCCGCCCCTGCACTGCACAGTACCACTTCTCCTGTCCTGTATATATACACTGCACAGCACCACTTCTCCTGCCCTGTATATGTACACTGCACAGTACCACTTCTCCTGTCCTGTATATATACACTGCACAGTACCACTTCTCTTGTCCTGTATATGTACACTGCACAGTACCACTTCTCCTGTCCTGTATATGTACACTGCACAGTACCACTTCTCCTGTCCTGTATATATATACAGCACAGTACCACTCCTCCTGTCCTGTTGTCGGAAAGGCGAGGGAGGGAGGGTCAATATTAGTTTATTATATTCAATATTCCTATGGGAAAAATATATATTGGAAAACTCGTTTAAATGGATTATCTCAAGTAATCCTCTATCCTGAGAATTTTCCAATTGCTGGGGTCCGACCACTGAGACTCCCATTATCCTGAGAACAGGAGCTCTTAAGAGCACCATGTAAATGGAGCTGTGGTGGATAATGCACACGGCTGCGCCACTCACATGCGGCTCTTCAAATAACTCCTTTAAGAGAGTCTTGAAGGGCACAACAAAGTATAGCAAAATTCAGTGATCGGGGGTGGGGAGTATGTATGTATGTAAGTAAGTATGTGGGCTGGTGGGGTTTGTGTGGCAGGGCTGCTTTTTGGTCCCTGTCCGGCCCTGCTTGGAGGGGAGGTATTATTGGAATTACAGGCGGCCCTTGAAACTCATCACGGGCTCGTTAACTGCAACATTTTGCTCAGGGGTATATGAATTTAAAAATAAATATTTTAGGAGGGAAATTAGGGGTCTCAATTTGTTCAGGCGATTGTAGTTGGGGTTAATTCTTGGGTGGCTTGGGGATTATCACTAAAATTAAGGAATCTCCTTAGGGTTTCATAACAAGCTCAGGACATGACAGCTGCAAATACAGGATTACTGTGAACAGATTTTTCAGTAGGAGCGGAGTGTGTTTTTTTTTTTTACTAAACCTATGTTCAGGGTAATACCTAAAAAAATATATACCGTATATATTTCGGGGACATTTGTGGGGATCCAGGAAAGGGAATGAAAGGATGTGGATTTTGGGGAAATGTTTTGACGGCCATTTAAATTTGTTTTGTGGGTAATCGACTATAGGACTTCTGGGGTAATGAAAATTTGGAAAAAATCAAAGGGGGTAAAATTAGTTACATCAACTTTTATACGAGGGGCTGCCAAAAAAGGGAGAACTTGCGGGAAAAAGGAATTGTTGGGATACCACAGTGAATTGAGAAACTTGGTCCTACCTCTGACACTTCAGCAGTGATAACCGACTCCACTACCATCGGGGTGTCTGACCCCGTGGAGGAAATGTCGTAGTCACTGGCTGAAAACTGCTCTGCAACTCGAACTGCTGGGGAAAAGCATGGGGAATGTCTGCTCCGCGGTCAACATTCTCTAAGGGTATGTGCCCACGTTGCAGAAATGAACCAGAAAATTTCTGCTTCATTTCCGCATGTCCTCTCCTGGAAAAACGCATGCGGAATTTGGCAAGCGTCAATTCCGCATGCGTAAACGCAAAATTAATGGACATGCTGCAGATTTTTGAGCGCAGCATAAAAGCTGCGGAAAAATCCGCAGCATGGGCATTGAAATTGCGGATTCTCATTGGGGACCATGGGGGACGGATTACCAAGCGTTTCACAAGCGTTCACGCTGCGGAAATTCCGCATATACGCTTGTAAAACGCTACGTGGGCACGCAGCCTTACACTACTAGGCCAAAAACCTAATCTAACACTACTAGACCAAAAACCTAATCTAACACTACTAGACCTAAACCTAATCTACCACTAGTAAATATAATAATGAGTATATATATATATATTTTTTACTTTTCAAAAAACTGTAAGCCTAACAAACCTAATCCTAACCCTAACTGCAAAGAATGAAAGAAAGAAATATTATATAAAAAAAAAAATCTGACAAGGGAGGTGACACGGGGGAGGGAGGGTTGATCAAAGGGGTGATTAGGACATAGGGGAAGGAGTAACAAAAACGGAGCTAGAATTTTTTTTTCTCTGAAATTATCTCTCTCCTCTCCCAGAACAACAACAAGGAGAGAAGAGAGAGGTACAGCCCAAGTGCTGCCATATTTACAAATATTGGGTGCTTTTGATCACTGTGATAGGGTCTATCACAGTAATCAAAAGCCATCAGCCAATTAAAAAAAATCCCAGTGGTTGGTGGGTGCAGGGAGGCAGATCTTGGCGGGGGCACTGCGCATACATCCATTTTTTTCTGTCAGCGGAAGGAGAAGGGGGGCTGGGGGATCACAGATCCAGTGCAAAGGTACCGTGGGGGGCTCGGGGACATCATTTCTCTCTCGTCTGATATGTTATATCATGTCGGAGGAAAGAGAAATTATTTTTTAACCGGAACACAGGTTGGTTTTTTTTACGTGATCACCATTATTCATTGAATAACGGCGATCACGTGATCAGGGACGGGAAAAACCGACCCTGATCGTGTTCTTCAGGGTCTCAGCTACTTCCAGTAACTGAAACTCCCGAGAATTTACGACTTTGCAGAGAGCTACAGTGGTGTGAAAAAGTGTTTGCCCCCTTCCTTATTTCTTATTCTTTTGCATGTCTGTCACACTTAAATGTTTGAGACCACAAAACAAATGTAAATATAAGACAAAGATAACACAAGTAAACACAAAATGCAGTTTTTAAATGAAGGTCATTTAACCCCTTTAAAGCCCATGACGTACTAATACGCATCTGTGCCCTGGGACTTAAGAGCCTGACCCGTATTAGTACGTCATGGCGATCGCGCGCGCACACAGGTTGTGCGGGCGCGATAGCCGCCAGGTGTCAGCTGATTGTCACAGCTGACACCCGGCACTATGTGCAGGGAGTGGTCCCGCACAGCTCCCGGCACATTAACCCCTGCAATGCTGCAATCGAAGTCGATCGCAGCATTGCGGTGGCTAAGGGGAGGTGATCGCAATACTCACCTCCTCTTCCGGCCTCCAGCGCTGTCTGCTGCGGCTTCCCGGGTGTTGCCATGACGACCCGATGTCGTCATGACAACATCCGGGTCACCAGACAGCAGGAAGATTGTTTGGTCATGCGCATTGCATGACCAAACAATCTTCTCACTGTGCAGCGCTGACTGCCTGCATGGCACAGGAATGGTGCTCCTTCCCTATGCTATGCAGGCAATCATAATAAAAAAAGTGAAAGTCCCAGAGTGGGACAAAGTAAAAAAGTAAAAAAAACTCTCAGAAAGTGAAAAAAAAAATAAAAAAAAAATTGTAAAAATAAAAAAAAAATAATAATAATAATCCACCAAAAATAAAAATATAATGTACCCATCAATAAATATTATTATGAAAAAAACAAAAACAATAAAAGTACACATATTTGGTATCGCCGCGTCCGTAACGACCTGACCTATAAAACTGTCCCACTAGTTAACCCCTTCAGTGAACACAGTAAAAAAATAAAATAAAAAACAAAGCAATAAACAATGCTTTATCATCATACCGCCAAACAAAAGATGGAATATCACGCGATCAAAAAGACGAATATAAATAAAAATGGTACCGCTGAAAACGTCATCTTATCCCGCAAAAAAACAAATCATCACATGACTCTGTCGGCCAAAATATGGAAAAATTATAGCTCTCAAAATATGGCGATGCAAAAACTAGATTTTACAAAATATGTGTCTTTTAGTGTGACAGCTGCCAATCATAAAAACCCGATATGATTCTGGTATCTCTGTAGTCGCACCAACCAGAAGAATAAGGTCATCTAATCACTTTGTACCACACTAGGAACGGCATAAAAAATAAACACTAGGGCTGGGGTTGGGGTTAGGGTTGTGCTAATGTTAGGGTTGGGGTTAGTGTTGTTTTTTCAAAAGTTAAAAAAAAAAAAAAATGACGATATGGCAACTAGTGTGAAGTGTTGAAGTGCTCGCTGCTTGAGTTTGCATCGGGTGCTCGAGTATGCATTGAGTATCGCGGGTGCTCGAGTCTCCGCCCCGTATGCTTCGCGGCCAGAAAAAACTTGCGGGGATTGCCTGCCATGCACGAGTGATCCCCGCATGTTTTTTTTGGGGTGTCTAATAACCGTGAAACATGCGGGTGGGAACTCGAGCATTTCACTTGAGCACCCGTGATATATGGTGCATACCTGAGTACCCGATGCAAACTCAAGTAGCGAGCACTTGCGCTCAAGACTAATGACAACTTATTCAATATGATGACCTAATGTCATCAAATTCTGTGTCGTACCTCTGGGTTCAAAATGTTCACTATACCCCTTGATAAAATCCTTGAGGGGTGTAGTTTCCAAAATGGGGTCACTTGTGGGGGGGTTTCAACTATTTAGGCACATCAGGGGCTCTCCAAACGCGACATGGCATCCGCTCTCGATTCCAGCCGATTTTGCATTCAAAAAGTCACACAGTGCTCCTTCCCTTCTGAACTCTGCCGTGCGCCCAAACACTGTATTTTCCCCACATATGGGGTATTGGCGTACTCAGGAGAAATTGCACAAAAGTTTTTGGGGTCCATTTTCTCCTCTTACCCTTGTGAAAATAAAAATATTGGGGCTAAAACATCATTTTTGTGGAAAAAGTTTGAATTTTTTATTTTCACGGCTCCATGTTATAAACTTCTGTAAAGGACTTGGGGGTTCAAGGTGCTCACCACACATCTAGATAAGTTTCCTGAGGGGTCTAGTTTCCAAAATGGTGTCACTTGTGGGGGGTTTCCACTGTTTAGGCACATCAGGGGCTCCCCAAATGCAACATGGCGTCCGCTAATTATTCAAGCAAATTTTACATTCAAAAAGTCAAATGGCGCTCCTTCCCTTCCGAACTCTGCCGTGCGCCCAAACAGTGGTTTTTCCCCCACATATGGGGTATCTGCTTACTCAGGAAAAATTGCACAACAAACTGCATTGTGCAATTTCTCCTGTTACCCTTATGAAAATGCAAAAGTGGGGGCTGAAAAACATTTTTGTGGGAAAAATGTGAAAATTGTATTTTTACGGCTCAATGTTATAAACTTCTATGAAGCACCTGGGGGCTCAAGGTGCTCACCACACATCTAGATAAGTTCCCTGAGGGGTCTAGTTTCCAATATGGTGTCACTTGAGGGGGGGTTTCAACTATTTAGGCACATCAGGGGCTCTCCAAACGCGACATGGCATCCGCTCTCGATTCCAGCCGATTTTGCATTCAAAAAGTCACACAGTGCTCCTTCCCTTCTGAACTCTGCCGTGCGCCCAAACACTGTATTTTCCCCACATATGGGGTATTGGCGTACTCAGGAGAAATTGCACAAAAGTTTTTGGGGTCCATTTTCTCCTCTTACCCTTGTGAAAATAAAAATATTGGGGCTAAAACATCATTTTTGTGGAAAAAGTTTGAATTTTTTATTTTCACGGCTCCATGTTATAAACTTCTGTAAAGGACTTGGGGGTTCAAGGTGCTCACCACACATCTAGATAAGTTTCCTGAGGGGTCTAGTTTCCAAAATGGTGTCACTTGTGGGGGGTTTCCACTGTTTAGGCACATCAGGGGCTCCCCAAATGCAACATGGCGTCCGCTAATTATTCAAGCAAATTTTACATTCAAAAAGTCAAATGGCGCTCCTTCCCTTCTGAACCCTGCCGTGCGCCCAAACAGTGGTTTTCCCCCACAAATGGGGTATCTGCTTACTCAGGAGAAATTGCACAACAAATTTGGGGGTCCATTTTTTCCTATTACCCCTCCGAAAATAAAAAAAATTGGGTCTAAAGGAACATTTTTGTGAAAAAAAGTTAAATGTTAATTTTTTTCTTCCACATTCCAAAAATTCCTGTGAACCACCTGAAGGGTTAATAATGTTCTTGAATGTGGTTTTGAGCACCTTGAGGGGTGCAGTTTTTAGAATGGTATAACTTTTGGGTATTTTCTGTCATAAAGATCCCTCAAAGTGACTTTAAATGTGATGTGGTCCCTAAAAAAATGGTTTTGTAAATTTTGTTGGAAAAATGAGAAATCGCTGGTCAAATTTTAACCCTTATAGCTCCCCAATAAAAATAAAAAAAAGGTTCCAAAATTGTGGTGATATAAAGTAGATATGTGGGAAATGTTATTTATTAACTATTTTGTGTGACATATCTCTCTGATTTAAGGGCATAAAAATTCAAATTTTGAAAATTGCTAAATTTTCTAAATTTTCGCCAAATTTCTGTTTTTTTCACAAATAAACGCAAGTGATATCGAATAAATTTTACCACTATCATGAAGTACAATATGTCACGAAAAAACAATCTCAGAATCAGGGGGATCCGTTGAAACGTTCCAGAGTAATTACCTCATGAAGTGATAGTGGTCAGAATTGTAAAAATTGGCCTGGTCATTAACGTGCAAACCACCTTGGGTTGTACAGGGGTTAAAGCAATATAGCTTTAAATGCTATGAATAAAAATTAAAAAAAAAAAAAAAAACTGGCCTCCTCCACCCCTTAATAGCCAGCCATCACACACCTTATTTCCCTGTCACCCAGGACAGCTCAATGAGTTGTTATGGAGGAGGGGGAAAAGGGTAACTATAGTCACCGGTAGTCACCGGTAAATATAATTATTTTACATAGCAAAGCAATATAGCTTTAAATGCTATGATTAAAAAAATACAAAAAATAAAAAACTGGCCTCCTCCACCCCTTAATAGCCAGCCATCGCACGCCTTATTTCCCCGACACCCAGGACAGCTCAATGAGTTGTTATGGAGGAGGGGGAAAAGGGTAACTATAATCACTGGTAAATATAATTATTTTACATAGCAAAGCAATATAGCTTTAAATGCTATGATTAAAAAAATACAAAAAATAAAAAAACTGGCCTCCTCCACCCCTTAATAGCCAGCCATCGCACGCCTTATTTCCCCGACACCCAGGACAGCTCAATGAGTTGTTATGGAGGAGGGGGAAAAGGGTAACTACAGTCACCGGTAAATATAATTATTTTACATAGCAAAGCAATATAGCTTTAAATGCTACGATTAAAAAAATAAAAAAAATAAAAAAACTGGCCTCCTCCACCACTTCATAGCCAGCCATCGCACGCCTTATTTCCCCGACACCCAGGACAGCTCAATGAGTTGTTATGGAGGAGGGGGAAAAGGGTAACTATAGTCACTGGTAAATATAATTATTTTACATAGCAAAGCAATATAGCTTTAAATGCTATGATTTAAAAAAAAAAACTGGCCTCCTCCACCCCTTAATAGCCAGCCATCTCACACCTTATTTCCCCATCACCCAGGACAGCTCAATGAGTTGTTATGGAGGAGGGGGAAAAGGGTAACTATAGTCACCGGTAGTCACCGGTAAATATAATTATTTTACATAGCAAAGCAATATAGCTTTAAATGCTATGATTAAGAAATAAAAAAAAAAACTGGCCTCCTGCCACCCCTTAATAGCCAGCCATCACACGCCTTATTTCCCCATCACCCAGGACAGTTCAATGAGTTGTTATGGAGGAGGGGGAAAAGGGTAACTATAGTCACCGGTAAATATAATTATTTTACATAGCAAAGCAATATAGCTTTAAATGCTATGATTAAAAAAAAAAAAACTGGCCTCCTCCACCCCTTAATAGCCAGCCATCACACACCTTATTTCCCCATCACCCAGGACAGCTCAATGAGTTGTTATGGAGGAGGGGGAAAAGGGTAACTATAGTCACCGGTAGTCACCGGTAAACATAATTATTTTACATAGCAAAGCAATATAGCTTTAAATGCTATGATTAAGAAATTTAAAAAAAAAACTGGCCTCCTCCACCCCTTAATAGCCAGCCATCACACGCCTTATTTCCCCGTCACCCAGGACAGCTCAATGAGTTGTTATGGAGGAGGGGGAAAAGGGTAACTATAGTCACCGGTAAATATAATTATTTTACATAGCAAAGCAATATAGCTTTAAATGCTATGATTAAGAAATAAAAAAAAAAAATAAAAAAACTGGCCTCCTTCCACCCCTTAATAGCCAGCCATCACACGCCTTATTTCCCCGTCACCCAGGACAGCTCAATGAGTTGTTATGGAGGAGGGGGAAAAGGGTAACTATAGTCACCGGTAGTCACCGGTAAATATAATTATTTTACATAGCAAAGCAATATAGCTTTAAATGCTATGATTAAGAAATTTAAAAAAAAAAAAAAAAACTGGCCTCCTTCCACCCCTTAATAGCCAGCCATCACACGCCTTAATTCCCCGTCACCCAGGACAGCTCAATGAGTTGTTATGGAGGAGGGGGAAATGGGTAACTATAGTCACCGGAAGTCACCAGTAAATATAATTATTTTACATAGCAAAGTAATATAGCTTTAAATGCTATGATTAAGAAATAAAAAAATAAATAAAAAAATAAAAAAACTGGCCTCCTTCCACCCCTTAATAGCCAGCCATCACACGCCTTATTTCCCCGTCACCCAGGACAGCTCAATGAGTTGTTATGGAGGAGGGGGAAAAGGGTAACTATAGTCACCAGTAGTCACCGGTAAATATAATTATTTTACATAGCAAAGCAATATGGCTTTAAATGCTATGATTAAGAAATTAAAAAAAAAAAAAAAACTGTCTTCCTTCCACCCCTTAATAGCCAGCCATCACACGCCTTATTTCCCCGTCACCTAGGACAGCTCAATGAGTTGTTATGGAGGAGGGGGAAAAGGGTAACTATAGTCACCGGTAGTCACCGGTAAACATAATTATTTTACATAGCAAAGCAATATAGCTTTAAATGCTATGATTAAGAAATTTAAAAAAAAAACTGGCCTCCTCCACCCCTTAATAGCCAGCCATCACACGCCTTATTTCCCCGTCACCCAGGACAGCTCAATGAGTTGTTATGGAGGAGGGGGGAAAGGGTAACTATAGTCACCGGTAAATATAATTATTTTACATAGCAAAGCAATATAGCTTTAAATGCTATGATTAAGAAATAAAAAAAAAAAAAAAAAAAAACTGGCCTCCTTCCACCCCTTAATAGCCAGCCATCACACGCCTTATTTCCCCGTCACCCAGGACAGCTCAATGAGTTGTTATGGAGGAGGGGGAAAAGGGTAACTATAGTCACCGGTAGTCACCGGTAAATATAATTATTTTACATAGCAAAGCAATATAGCTTTAAATGCTATGATTAAGAAATAAAAAAAAAAACTGGCCTCCTGCCACCCCTTAATAGCCAGCCATCACACGCCTTATTTCCCCATCACCCAGGACAGCTCAATGAGTTGTTATGGAGGAGGGGGAAAAGGGTAACTATAGTCACCGGTAAATATAATTATTTTACATAGCAAAGCAATATAGCTTTAAATGCTATGATTAAAAAAAAAAAAAACTGGCCTCCTCCACTCCTTAATAGCCAGCCATCACACACCTTATTTCCCCATCACCCAGGACAGCTCAATGAGTTTTTATAGAGGAGGGGGAAAAGGGTAACTATAGTCACCGGTAGTCACCGGTAAACATAATTATTTTACATAGCAAAGCAATATAGCTTTAAATGCTATGATTAAGAAATTAAAAAAAAAAACTGGCCTCCTCCACCCCTTAATAGCCAGCCATCACACGCCTTATTTCCCCGTCACCCAGGACAGCTCAATGAGTTGTTATGGAGGAGGGGGGAAAGGGTAACTATAGTCACCGGTAAATATAATTATTTTACATAGCAAAGCAATATAGCTTTAATAAGAAATAAAAAAAAAAAAAAAAAAAACTGGCCTCCTTCCACCCCTTAATAGCCAGCCATCACACGCCTTATTTCCCCGTCACCCAGGACTGCTCAATGAGTTGTTATGGAGGAGGGGGAAAAGGGTAACTATAGTCACCGGTAGTCACCGGTAAATATAATTATTTTACATAGCAAAGCAATATAGCTTTAAATGCTATGATTAAGAAATTAAAAAAAAAAAAAAAAAACTGGCCTCCTTCCACCCCTTAATAGCCAGCCATCACACGCCTTAATTCCCCGTCACCCAGGACAGCTCAATGAGTTGTTATGGAGGAGGGGGAAATGGGTAACTATAGTCACCGGAAGTCACCGGTAAATATAATTATTTTACATAGCAAAGTAATATAGCTTTAAATGCTATGATTAAGAAATAAAAAAATAAATAAAAAAATAAAAAAACTGGCCTCCTTCCACCCCTTAATAGCCAGCCATCACACGCCTTATTTCCCCGTCACCCAGGACAGCTCAATGAGTTGTTATGGAGGAGGGGGAAAAGGGTAACTATAGTCACCAGTAGTCACCGGTAAATATAATTATTTTACATAGCAAAGCAATATGGCTTTAAATGCTATGATTAAGAAATTAAAAAAAAAAAAAAAACTGTCCTCCTTCCACCCCTTAATAGCCAGCCATCACACGCCTTATTTCCCCGTCACCTAGGACAGCTCAATGAGTTGTTATGGAGGAGGGGGAAAATGGTAACTATAGTCACCGGTAGTCACCGGTAAATATAATTATTTTACATAGCAAAGCAATATAGCTTCAAATGCTATGATTAAGAAATAAAAAAAAAAAAAAAAAAAACTGGCCTCCTTCCACCCCTTAATAGCCAGCCATCACACGCCTTATTTCCCTGTCACCCAGGACAGCTCAATGAGTTGTTATGGAGGAGGGGGAAAAGGGTAACTATAGTCACCGGTAGTCACCGGTAAATATAATTATTTTACATAGCAAAGCAATATAGCTTTAAATGCTATGATTAAGAAATTTAAAAAAAAAAAAAAAACTGGCCTCCTTCCACCCCTTAATAGCCAGCCATCACACGCCTTAATTCCCCGTCACCCAGGACAGCTCAATGAGTTGTTATGGAGGAGGGGGAAAAGGGTAACTATAGTCACCGGTAGTCACCGGTAAATATAATTATTTTACATAGCAAAGCAATATAGCTTTAAATGCTATGATTAAGAAATTTAAAAAAAAAAAAAAACTGGCCTCCTTCCACCCCTTAATAGCCAGCCATCACACGCCTTATTTCCCCGTCACCTAGGACAGCTCAATGAGTTGTTATGGAGGAGGGGGAATATGGTAACTATAGTCACCGGTAGTCACCGGTAAATATGATTATTTTACATAGCAAAGCAATATAGCTTTAAATGCTATGATTAAGAAATTAAAAGCAAAAAACAAAACCTGGCCTCCTTCCACCCCTTAATAGCCAGCCATCACACGCCTTAATTCCCCGTCACCCAGGACAGCTCAATGAGTTGTTATGGAGGAGGGGGAAAAGGGTAACTATAGTCACCGGTAGTCACCGGTAAATATAATTATTTTACATAGCAAAGCAATATAGCTTTAAATGCTATGATTAAGAAATTTAAAAAAAAAAAAAAAACTGGCCTCCTTCCACCCCTTAATAGCCAGCCATCACACGCCTTATTTCCCCGTCACCTAGGACAGCTCAACGAGTTGTTATGGAGGAGGGGGAAAATGGTAACTATAGTCACCGGTAGTCACCGGTAAATATGATTATTTTACATAGCAAAGCAATATAGCTTTAAATGCTATGATTAAGAAATTAAAAGCAAAAAACAAAACCTGGCCTCCTTCCACCCCTTAATAGCCAGCCATCACACGCCTTAATTCCCCGTCACCCAGGACAGCTCAATGAGTTGTTATGGAGGAGGGGGAAAAGGGTAACTATAGTCACCGGTAGTCACCGGTAAATATAATTATTTCACATAGCAAAGCAATATAGCTTTAAATGCTATGATTAAGAAATGAAAAAAAAAAAAAAAAAAAAAAAACTGGCCTCCTTCCACCCCTTAATAGCCAGCCATCACACGCCTTATTTCTCCGTCATCCAGGACAGCTCAATGAGTTGTTATGGAGGAGGGGGAAAAGGGTAACTATAGTCACCGGTGGTCACCGGTAGATATAATTATGTTACATAGCAAAGCAATATAGCTTTAAATGCTATGATTAAGAAATTAAAAAAAAAAAAAAAAACTGGCCTCCTTCCACCCCTTAATAGCCAGCCATCACACGCCTTATTTCCCCGTCACCCAGGACAGCTCAATGAGTTGTTATGGAGGAGGGGGAAAAGGGTAACTATAGTCACCGGTAGTCACCGGTAAATATAATTATTTTACATAGCAAAGCAATATAGCTTTAAATGCTATGATTAAGAAATTTAAAAAAAAAAAAAAACTGGCCTCCTTCCTCCCCTTAATAGCCAGCCATCACACGCCTTATTTTCCCGTCACCCAGGACAGCTCAATGAGTTGCTATGGAGGAGGGGGAAAAGGGTAACTATAGTCACCGGTAGTCACCGGTAAATATAATTATTTTACATAGCAAAGCAATATAGCTTTAAATGCTATGATTAAGAAATTTAAAAAAAAAAAAAAAACTGGCCTCCTTCCACCCCTTAATAGCCAGCCATCACACGCCTTAATTCCCCGTCACCCAGGACAGCTCAATGAGTTGTTATGGAGGAGGGGGAAAAGGGTAACTATAGTCACCGGTAGTCACCGGTAAATATAATTATTTTACATAGCAAAGCAATATAGCTTTAAATGCTATGATTAAGAAATTTAAAAAAAAAAAAAAACTGGCCTCCTTCCACCCCTTAATAGCCAGCCATCACACGCCTTATTTCCCCGTCACCTAGGACAGCTCAATGAGTTGTTATGGAGGAGGGGGAATATGGTAACTATAGTCACCGGTAGTCACCGGTAAATATGATTATTTTACATAGCAAAGCAATATAGCTTTAAATGCTATGATTAAGAAATTAAAAGCAAAAAACAAAACCTGGCCTCCTTCCACCCCTTAATAGCCAGCCATCACACGCCTTAATTCCCCGTCACCCAGGACAGCTCAATGAGTTGTTATGGAGGAGGGGGAAAAGGGTAACTATAGTCACCGGTAGTCACCGGTAAATATAATTATTTTACATAGCAAAGCAATATAGCTTTAAATGCTATGATTAAGAAATTAAAAAAAAAAAAAAAAACTGGCCTCCTTCCACCCCTTAATAGCCAGCCATCACACGCCTTATTTCCCCGTCACCTAGGACAGCTCAACGAGTTGTTATGGAGGAGGGGGAAAATGGTAACTATAGTCACCGGTAGTCACCGGTAAATATGATTATTTTACATAGCAAAGCAATATAGCTTTAAATGCTATGATTAAGAAATTAAAAGCAAAAAACAAAACCTGGCCTCCTTCCACCCCTTAATAGCCAGCCATCACACGCCTTAATTCCCCGTCACCCAGGACAGCTCAATGAGTTGTTATGGAGGAGGGGGAAAAGGGTAACTATAGTCACCGGTAGTCACCGGTAAATATAATTATTTCACATAGCAAAGCAATATAGCTTTAAATGCTATGATTAAGAAATGAAAAAAAAAAAAAAAAAAAAAAAACTGGCCTCCTTCCACCCCTTAATAGCCAGCCATCACACGCCTTATTTCTCCGTCATCCAGGACAGCTCAATGAGTTGTTATGGAGGAGGGGGAAAAGGGTAACTATAGTCACCGGTGGTCACCGGTAGATATAATTATGTTACATAGCAAAGCAATATAGCTTTAAATGCTATGATTAAGAAATTAAAAAAAAAAAAAAAACTGGCCTCCTTCCACCCCTTAATAGCCAGCCATCACACGCCTTATTTCCCCGTCACCCAGGACAGCTCAATGAGTTGTTATGGAGGAGGGGGAAAAGGGTAACTATAGTCACCGGTAGTCACCGGTAAATATAATTATTTTACATAGCAAAGCAATATAGCTTTAAATGCTATGATTAAGAAATTTAAAAAAAAAAAAAACTGGCCTCCTTCCTCCCCTTAATAGCCAGCCATCACACGCCTTATTTTCCCGTCACCCAGGACAGCTCAATGAGTTGCTATGGAGGAGGGGGAAAAGGGTAACTATAGTCACCGGTAGTCACCGGTAAATATAATTATTTTACATAGCAAAGCAATATAGCTTTAAATGCTATGATTAAAAAATTAAAAAAAAAAAAAAAAAAAACTGGCCTCCTTCCACCCCTTAATAGCCAGCCATCACACACCTTATTTCCCCATCACCCAGGACAGCTCAATGAGTTGTTATGGAGGAGGGGGAAAAGGGTAACTATAGTCACCGGTAGTCACCGGTAAATATAATTATTTTACATAGCAAAGCAATATAGCTTTAAATGCTATGATTAAGAAATAAAAAAAATAAAAAAAACTGGCCTCCTTCCACCCCTTAATAGCCAGCCATCACACGCCTTATTTCTCCGTCATCCAGGACAGCTCAATGAGTTGTTATGGAGGAGGGGGAAAAGGGTAACTATAGTCACCGGTAGTTACCGGTAGATATAATTATGTTACATAGCAAAGCAATATAGCTTTAAATGCTATGATTAAGAAATTTAAAAAAAAAAAAAAAAAACTGGCCTCCTTCCACCCCTTAATAGCCAGCCATCACACGCCTTATTTCCCCGTCACCCAGGACAGCTCAATGAGTTGTTATGGAGGAGGGGGAAAAGGGTAACTATAGTCACCGGTAGTCACCGGTAAATATAATTATTTTACATAGCAAAGCAATATAGCTTTAAATGCTATGATTAAGAAATTAAAAAAAAAAAAAAACTGGCCTCCTTCCTCCCCTTAATAGCCAGCCATCACACGCCTTATTTCCCTGTCACCCAGGACAGCTCAATGAGTTGCTATGGAGGAGGGGGAAAAGGGTAACTATAGTCACCGGTAGTCACCGGTAAATATAATTATTTTACATAGCAAAGCAATATAGCTTTAAATGCTATGATTAAAAAATTAAAAAAAAAAAAAAAAAACTGGCCTCCTTCCACCCCTTAATAGCCAGCCATCACACACCTTATTTCCCCGTCACCCAGGACAGCTCAATGAGTTGTTATGGAGGAGGGGGAAAAGGGTAACTATAGTCACCGGTAGTCACCGGTAAATATAATTATTTTACATAGCAAAGCAATATAGCTTTAAATGCTATGATTAAAAAATTTAAAAAAAAAAAAAACTGGCCTCCTTCCACCCCTTAATAGCCAGCCATCACACACCTTATTTCCCCGTCACCCAGGACAGCTCAATGAGTTGTTATGGAGGAGGGGGAAAAGGGTAATTATAGTCACCGGTAGCCACCAGTAAATATAACTAGAATGCTTCTTATCTCTTATGTAGTATATACATAGCGTAACACTATACATATAGTATCATAAGGCTGTGATTGTCAAGGGCATGTAGTGTGCATGGTATTGCCAGGCACATCATAATGCCACACAGGAAAGTCCCTACTGGGCACTTACCTCCCTTACCTCATCCATCTTTGTGGCCATCCTTTTGAACAGGAATATCTTTGGTGTTCTTCTGGGGTCCTGATCCTGGCTTGAGTCCTGACATGCTTATTTCTTTCTTGCCCAGGTCCTGCTTGTCCATCTGGATCTTCTTAATTTTGATGTTCTTCTTGGGGCTTCAGAAGACAGCTTGCTCTGATGGTGTTAAAGAGCTGGTGTATGGTTTGGGGTTTTCCAACTGATGTTGCTAAATGAAAACCCCATGAATAAGGCCTGGTGGTCTGCTGAGAGGGCTGAGTTGTTCGCCTCTGCTGCTTCCAGAATTTGGAGATTGAATGGTCTGGAGCCGCGCTGAATGTTACTTGGCTATAAGAGAAAAAGAAAGCACAACGAGGTGATTACATGAGAACAGTATATATATAAAGTTCAGGAAAGCTAGAGGTCCTCTATATACTGTATGTCAACAAATGATTGGCAGATTTTGTCACTGACGATCATTTAACATGTATGGGGGCTTCCTATCTCTCCACTGACAAAGTTGACCACAGACTAATTACCTTTGTAAAGGAAATATTAGTGGTTTCAGCCTCATCCCAGCATGGTAGGGAGACTCAGACCAGCCCCCTCCACTCTTATTAGTAATATTATGATTTTGGAAAAATAGATTAAAGCTATGTGAAACTATCCATCTATGAGTCTGTATAAAACATCTCCTCTAATACTTACTGGCACAGGAACATGTGGCGGACACATTCTAAGGGATTCCACCGAGTCCCAGTGAATACGCTGGAAAAACCTATGGGCTCTGATGTTACCATTGACTCCGAGACGGCTGGCAGGATCTTCCCGGAGGAGCTAGAAAAGAAAAAAAAATATTTATATAATAGCTTTATAAATAAAAATTTAAATAAAAAAATAAACATTTTTTTTAAAAGCTTCATATTAGTGTTTTTATTCTGAAATCTACAATAATACATGACAGGTAATATATACCATTGCTAATTCCCTACCATATATTGACCACGTAACCACTTGACCTACTATGAGATTGGGACATTTATATCCCTTCCGCCAATGGAGCTGGATATAATAGTAAATTACCGCTAACATCACAATGAATCAAACAATAATATAAAAGTAAAATAATTTATATCATGTACTGACCTTTTTAATGATGTTCTTCGCCTCCTTGTTGGAGGCGTTGAATAGTCCTCGATGGTATTTGGACCTGCTGGTAATCATGATGTTCAAAATGATGCCAAATGCATACCAGTCTACCCCAGCATTGTACTCCTCCGCAGCCAGCATCTCAGGAGCCATGAAGCCAGGTGTCCCAGCGTATTCGGTGGCTGACCGGTCTCCATAGATGTTCTCAAGTGCCAAACCGAAGTCGGCAATCTTTATATGGCCCGTCGCAGCCACCAAGATGTTAGAAGGCTTGAGGTCTCTGTGAAGAAGACAAATGGATTCTTATCAGTGTCTGCTGTATAATTATCAGTAATGCTGAGCTATAGGCATCACTGGTGGTGGAGGATTAGATGTATTTCTAGTTACCGGTGGATGATGCCCTTAGAATGCAGGTGTTGAATTCCACACACAAGTTCCGCGGCGTAGAATCTGGCCGAAAGAGAAGAGGAGAGAATAGTATTCAGTGAATGAGAAACTCAGATATATATACTGCTCAATAGACTAGACAGGCAGGACTTTTCAGGATTTTATGTTTATCATATGCATATATTTATACATTATTATTATTATTATTTTTATGGTCCAGTAGGGCAGTCGCACATATCGCACTAATTATAGTGCACCTGCTCATCTGAATACTAGGAACACAAGTATTAATGGACTATTTATATGGTGTTAAAGGGTTATCCAGGATCACTAAAGTGAATGAGAATGAGCTGCGATGCCATACACAACCTATGGACAGGTGTGGTGCTATTTTTGGTTAAAAAAAGGAGCCATATTTTCCTAAGTGTTTCGCTAATGACATCCCTGTGAATGTGAGATAGGAATTTACCTGAACCTTAGGGCTAACAATCTAATCAATCTAGTCAGTCTCATTAAGAAAATACATAGCTGTATTGCTTAGACTGTGACTACTGTACCGTGCACTGGGGATGTCAAGACACCCCTTCCTCATCAGGAGATGGTTGAATTCGCCACAGGTGACATACTCCATCCCAAGAAGCACAAGCTCCTGTCAGACAAGATGTAGAGATCAGTGGTATGATAAAGTCTGCATTTCTCACCATTGTGAAGTACTCATTAAGAATGACATCCATAGGAGTGGACAAATGACTTCAGATTTTGGGAGCCAGTTGGACCACTCCAAGATTTTCCATAGACTTCAATAGAGAAACCCAAAAAGTTAACCGTCAGATCATATTTGTAGGCAGATTGCCTGGTTCCCAGGGTTTGTCCAGTGTTCCCACAGTAGGTGACAGCTACACATACAAGGAGCAGGCCATTAAAATGTTTCCAATGCTGAAATGTTAACAAACACCATATATAAATGTGGACATATCCTGTACATATAGATGAGTGCACTTTATTCTTTATCCAATATTAATGAAGCGGTCACAATTTTACCTTGGTCTGAAAGGCGAATGTGCCATGAAGAAGGAAGGGGCTGCCAGATGCAAGTTGTAACACACGCCGCTCCACCAACACGCGCTCCTCTCCTTCAGCTAGCAGGTTCCTCTTTGTGATGACCTTTACAGCAAATTGCTGGCGGGTATATCTATCTTCCGCCAGCACCACCTAGAAAACAATGGTCATTAGTTGGTGATCTTCATTAAAGGGGTTGTCCGGCCTTGGGGTACAAGTCTGCAGACACTTTATGTGATTGCAGACTAGTGAGGATTCTCCAGTGTTGAGAGCGGGTGGTCATTTATCCGGCCTCACTCAATTCACTGGTATTAAGTGAGACTGTACACGTCTCGTTGGCATGTGACCACATGTATGGAAATTGCCACCTGCAGTTATGTTCCTGCCCATTCCTGGTGCCGGCACTGGAGAATCTTGACAGCAAGCACATTGTATGGTGCGAGGATTCACAAGTCTGCAGTCACATAGAGTGACTGCAGACTTGTACCCTAAGGACAAACAACCCGTTTAAATAGGTGTGGAGGGGAGCAGGAAAGTGATACCATTGCTATTGCTTTTATTATAATTTTATATTTACACAGTTTCCTACTAGATTACATAAAGGAGACGTAATAGATATAAACATGGACACCGAGAAATAACCCCACTAGAATTACCCATTACAGCTAGGAAGTTAAAGGATTATTTCAGTCTTAGTCATGCATGATTGAGACAGGAATAACTCCATCTCCAGAGCTGGTTGGCATTATTTCTGTGTCAGCTACGAAAAGCTGAGATGAGAATCTATAGAAAAAGACTGTGTGGGGGTCCACAAATGTGTATAGATGTTGATGTATGTATCATAGACCATGGTGCAGGTTGCATTTCCTATGTTGAATGCATTTCTTACCTGGTACCACAAGCAGCGCCCCCCACAGAGCCATTTGCTTATCTTTACTGCCTGATTATACAGTTATTATTGTGACCCAGTTGTGAAATCAGTTGTGAGCTTGGTAGCGGCTTGTGGGCAGTTTCATGTAGCATCGGCGTCTCTGCCTCCTGCCCGGCAGAGACGCTGTCCCCCTTACCGCCGCGGTCCTGCTCCGGCGTCTTCAGGCCTCCCTGCAGCTGCTGCACGCAGCTTCCCTGGCCTTGTGCTTAGGGGGCGCGCGCTCCCTCCCTCTTAAAGGGGCCGCGCACGCCGTCCTAAAAAGTTCCCGGCCAATGGCCAGAGGACTTCCCCTATAAAAGGCACCTCCTCCAATATGGAGGTGCCCGTGCAAGGTTGCAGCTTTGTGTGTGATACTCTGCTTCAGCCCTCAGGTCCCGCTGCTAGCCTGACTACAAGTCCAGCCCGCCAGCCAGACTTCAAGTCCAGCCCGCCAGCCAGACTTCAAGTCCAGCCCGCCAGCCAGACTTCAAGTCCAGCCCACCAGCCAGACTTCAAGTCCAGTCCACCATCCGGACTACTAGTCCAGTCCGTCTGCTTGTCTACTCTCCAGCCCGACAGTCTGCCTACTGCCAGTCCGCCAGTCTGTCTATGGGCTCTGCCCGCCTGCTTACCTGGAAGCACCTGCCCGTTACCTACCGTGCCTGCCAGCCAGCCTACCTGGAAGCCCCTGCCTGTTACTTGCCGTGCCTGCCAGCTCGCTTACCTAGAAGCACCTGCCTGTTACCTGCCGTGCCTACCAGCCAGCCTACCTGGAGGCTCCTGCCTGTTACCTGCCGTGCCTGCCAGTTCATCTGCCCGGATCACCCATCAGCCTGCCTGCCGTGCTCATCTGCTGTACCGGTCAGTCCCTGCCTTCTGACCCGTGGGAGTCACCTGCTCTCATACAAGGTCGGTCCCCAGAGTAGCACCTGGTCCCTCTGCTCGGTCCTTCCCTGGTCACAGAGTCGATTGAGCCACCGTACGACCTTGGTCGGTCTGAGTTGATACCTAGTTATGCCCCTCTGGTCCCTCCTTGCACCGCAGCACAGAGGTTCCACCACCCGGATCCATAACATTTCGGGCCAAGGTGTTGTTCGTCATGTCTTACCTGGTGTCACTAGCAACCCGGACTGACATCCGTTTCCTAGAACGTGCTAAGGAGACTACCCGGGAGAGAAGATTTCCTCGTCTTGCTCCTGCTTTCCAGAGACCTGCTTCCGAATCTGCAACTCCCCGGGCATGCTCGCCCGAACCTATGCAGATCGACCAGACCAAGATGGTCAAATCTCGCCAGGAGACACGCCGAGCTGAGGGGAGCTGCTTCTACTGCGGCAGTAAGGAGCACCTGATTCGTTTCTGCCCGGTGAAGCCAGGAAACTCCATTGTCTAGGACCGCTCGGGGAGGTTGTCCTAGGCAAAAATAAATCCTTCTCGTTCTTGACTTTATCTGTCTCTATTTCCTGTAGAGAGAACCGCTTCTTTGAAACCGCACATCTGAATTCCGGAGCCGCTGGGAATCTCATATCCCAGTCCCTTGTAGAGAAGTGTCAGATTCCTACCAAACCTCTGGCCGAACCATTGGCAGTCGCTTCCGTGGATGGAAGACTCCTTCCGGTGACCATCTTACTCGTCACAGAGCCCATGACCCCGCAGGTGGGAATGCTGCACTCGGAGAGGATCTCCTTCCATGTGTTTTCTGGACTCTCTCACCCCCTTTTGCTAGGTCTACCCTGGCTACAGAAACATGAACCCGTTCTGAACTGGCAATCCGGTGAGGTGCTCCGTTGGGGGCAGGATTGCCATGAGACCTGCCTGGTTCCGGTTCGCCCGTCTCGACCCCAATCTACTCCGACTAATTTACCCGGTCTACCGGCACCCTACTGGTCCTATGCTGATGTCTTCGACAAGAAGGAGGCAGAGACTCTGCCACCCCATAGGCCATATGACTGCCCTATTGACCTGATACCCGGTGCCACTCCACCCCGTGGGCATATCTACCCGTTGTCGTTGGCCGAAAC
This sequence comes from Phyllobates terribilis, assembly GCF_046119375.1. Taxonomy (NCBI): domain Eukaryota; kingdom Metazoa; phylum Chordata; class Amphibia; order Anura; family Dendrobatidae; genus Phyllobates; species Phyllobates terribilis. The sequence goes on along the minus strand of NW_027362771.1, from coordinate 158,623,370 downwards.
CCGGGCCATGTCGGAGTACATCGAAGAAAATCTGGCTAGGGGACAGACCAAAAGTTTGGACACACCTTCTCACCTAAAGATTTTTCTGTATTTTCATGACTTTGAAAATTATACATTCACACTGAAGGCATCAAAACTATGAATTAACACATGTGGAATTATATACTTAACAAAAAAGTGTGAAACAACTGAAAATATGTCTTATATTCTATGTTTTTCAGAGTAGCCACCTTTTGCTTTGATGACTGCTTTGCACACTCTGGGCATTCTCTTGATGAGCTTCAAGAGGTAGTCACCGGAAATGGTTTTCACTTCACAGGTGTGCCCTGTCAGGTTTAATAAGTGGGATTTCCTGCCTTATAAATGGGGTTGGGACCATCAGTTGTGTTGTGCAGAAGTCAGGTGGATACACAGCTGATAGTGCTACTGAATAGACTGTTAGCTGCTTTTTTCTTGCCATAATACAAATTCTAAGTAAAGAAAAACGAGTGGCCATCATTACTTTAAGAAATGAAGGTCAGTCAGTCCGAAAAATTGGGCAAAGTTTGAAAGTGTCCCCAAGTGCAGTTGCGAAAACCATCAAGCGCTACAAAGAAACTGGCTCACATGAGGACTGCCCCAGGAAAGGAAGACCAAGAGCCATCTCTGCTTCTGAGGATAAGTTTATCCGAGTCACCAGCCTCAGAAATCGCAGGTTAACAGCAGCTCAGATTAGAGACCAGGTCAATGCCACACAGTGGAAATCTGTGCTTTGGTCTGATGAGTCCAAATTTGAGATCTTTGGTTCCAACCACCGTGGCTTTGTGTAATGCAAAAAAGGTGAACGGATGGACTCTACATACCTAGTTCCCAAGGTGAAGCATGGAGGAGGAGGTGTGATCGTGTGGGGTTGCTTTGCTGGTGACACTGTTGGGGATTTATTCAAAATTGAAGGCATACTGAACCAGCATGGCTACCACAGCATCTTGCAGCGGCATGCTATTCCATCCGGTTTGCATTTAGTTGGACCATCATTTATTTTTCAACAGGACAATGACCCCAAACACACCTCCAGGCTGTGTAAGGGCTATTTGACCAAGAAGGAGAGTGATGGGGTGCTACGTCAGATGACCTGGCCTCCACAGTCACCAGACCTGAACCCAATCGAGATGGTTTGGGGTGAGCTGGACCGCAGAGTGAATGCAAAAGGGCCAACAAGTGATAAGCATCTCTGGGAACTCCTTCAAGATTGTTGGAAGACCATTTCCGGTGAACACCTCTTGAAGCTCATCAAGAGAATGCCAAGAGTGTGCAAAGCAGTCATCAAAGCAAAAGGTGGCTACTTTGAAGAACCTAGAATATAAGACATATTTTCAGTTGTTTCACACTTTTTTGTTAAGTATATAATTCCACAGGTGTTAATTCATAGTTTTGATGCCTTCAGTATGAATGTACAATTTTCATAGTCATGAAAATACTGAAAGATCTTTAAATGAGAAGGTGTGTCCAAACTTTTGGTCTGTACTGTATGTGTGCAGCCATATTCAAGGATATCAAGATGTAATCACAGTATAACATGCCCAGGGGATATACAAAGCAGACATGAAAGTTGTTAAATCAGTTTAAACAAATGTAGGAACATGTGATCACATCTTGATATCCTCGAATATGGCTGCACACATATGCATGTACTTTGCAATTCATATAGGATTATCTGACTCTGTAGGAATTTTTCCACTTTACTCAAGCGTCAGTGCCCATTCACTGTACCATTCACACAAAAGGTATTTAAACGCCTGCTCCCAAACTAAGGAATACTGCGGTGCTCCTATATCTGTACCCTTTAAGAATGCATTGATCTGGACTCATTGAGTCCTTGGTAATAAACCAGGGCATATGTATTTATAGTCTGTACACAATAATAGCCAAACATGTACTATATTGTTATTTATGTATTTGTATTCCATGTGGGTCTTTCCTCAGTTTAATGTCTTCCATTTTTAATTGTTTTATTTGTAATTGTAAAAATTTGTTATCAAATTTGGATCTAATAAAATATTTATATTTTACTTGGTGGTGTTACTCCAATTTTGTATAGGTTAAACAATAAAAGGTGTTGTCCGATACATAAAATATGCTGTATAAATACCTACTTTTACTAATTTTACTGACCGCTGACTCAGCACTTATGCACTTTCTGAGCCAGCTGTCAGTCAGTGCCAGGGCTTATGCCCGCTATCAACTGTGCACTGAGCGATGACTGCAGCCGCGCCTCTATGACTGAAAGCCGGAAGCTGCCAAGAGGAATAAAGTTTATTTCCCCCTGACAGCCAGGCCTTCACTGCCACGGCCGCATGGCTTTAAAGCACTAATAAAATGCAGATTATCGCTATATCTGCAGGTTAATAGCATTTTTCACATGACAGATTTCCTTTCAATTGTTTTGTATAACTAATAGCATTCTGTGTCCATCTAAGCTGATAAAGCTGTAAACTTGAGGGTCTGGAGTCAAGTCAAGACAAGGGTCAAGTTTATTTGACAACCATTATACTGAATGGAAGCAGTCCTGATTCTGATTAAGTTGTGCTAATTATGCAGCTTCACAAAAATTATTTTTCTAATAACTATTTTTTTTACTTACAGTTCCTTACGGCTCCTTTTATTAATAATATGCCACATAATAAAGGGTTTTAACCCCAAACAAAAGTTAATTTTACTCAATAGATCTTGGAATAATAATAACTTCCACAATTGAATGTGTTTAAATAAAATGTTCCTGTGCCGAGATAATCTTATAAATGTGCCCCTGTGTAATGGCTGTGTCTGACCGTACAGGAATTTCTGTATACTCTTCTGCTTCCTCCCCTGTCCAGGAGATGTGGTATGATCAGACCATGTTCCTGTACGGTCAGACACAGCCATTACACAGTACACAGCAGGGGCACATTTATAAGATTATCTCGGCACAGGAACATTTTATCTAAACACATCCAATTGTGGAAGTTATTATTATTCCAAGATCTATTGAGTAAAATTAACTTTTGTTTTTGTCGGAAAACTCCGTTAAGTAACTGGGTGGCAGTAGGAGAACTGATGAGAAGGTTTCTAGTATTATTAGCTATGTTGTCATTATTCCTCCTACTGAACTTATATACATTTTTTGTATTTGTGCATTTCTCTATTAGCAGTAGAAAGAGTGTATAGATTCCTGTTTAGCGACTAAAATGTCTGTTAGCAAGCACTACTAGGGGGAGCACTCTGTATAAGGCTTTATACAGTTACAATTGAACCCTGTGGGAAATATAGAAATCTAAAGTGCATTGCACACTCGTAGTGGCGTCTTCTGACAGTCATACATTCAGGGATGTACTTATAAATCATGCTGCCCTAGGCACCGAGTCTCAATATCTTCCAGACTCTGGTTTGAAGTCTATCTTTCACCATTGCTACAGACCCCTAACCAGAGTAAAGGTGGGTTTACGCCTCCTGACTTTCAGCACTAAGCATCCGCCGATCAGCTACTTATTTGCCTATCAGCAGTTGTTTAGTAACCTGCTTAGTAAGGCAGACCATATTTAAAGAAGTACTCCCATCAATTTTTTTATCCTCTTAATATATTGCTGTGATATTATATAGCACTCTGTAATTACAATTTCCCATTTTGCCCTTCTATCCAGTTAATTCTTTCCTTTTTTATTAGGTCTATGACATCACTTGATTAAAAACGGACTAGCTGACTCCTTCTAAGCTGTATGTAGAAACAGGAAGTCTCTTTTTCCTGCATGACTCATCACTGCAAAAGTGTCTGGCAGAGGGAGGAGCAGAGAAGCTGGGACAGGAGTTGCTGAGAATCATGCAAGGAAAAGAGACATCCTGTTTCTATATAGAGTAGATAAGAGAGAAGAATTAACTGCGTAGAAAGGAAAAATGAGCAATTGTAAGTACACAGTGCTATATAATATGATTGCAAAATATTAAGAGGATAAGGACTTTGATGGAAGGAGTGCTTCTGTAATGCATGCACTACGATCTGTGCATTCACTGTGCATAGGCGGTCATTGTTCCCAGCAGCATGAGTCCTGTTCACACAAACAATGTGCTACCGAGATCAATGATCATTTAAGCAAACCAAAAGATCATTTTACTCTACAAAAGACCATTTTGCTTGTTTGTCGGCGATTGTCAGCCTGTTTCCACTGGTTCCTAATAACTGCACAGTGTAAATACACCTTAATCTTCAGCACAGACCTGAGACTACATTTGCAGACACTTTGCCCTGACCCTAAACTCTTTTTCTCTCCACAGCACCCCTGGTGTCAGGTTTTATGTTGCAGTGATGCCCAGGAGATATAAGGACTGCAGGAAAAGCAGAGGTGAATATATTTTGAAGAGTATGCGTTGGGAAATTTGCTGGCTTTTCTGGTAATCAATGCGCTCTCTCCTTTTCCCTGGATTGTCTTGCAAATTCTGAGAGAGTTGAGAGTAATAGGGAGTAATTTTCAATTTGCTCACAAAACTTCCATTGCAACCAAAGCTCAAGAGACCTCCTTTAAGATCATCTCCAGATGGTACCGAGTTCCCGTATTACTTTGTTATGCACACGCCCGGGCTAAGCGGCGTGTGCGTGTGATTGGTAGTGATTCCACTGGACCGTGCCGGAGAGTGAATGCCTGGAGGGGCGTGACTAAGTATTCACCCGATCCGACCAGGGTCGCACGACGGCATACGACGCCAGTGCACCAAGGAGGAACCGAGCAGAGGGACCAGGTGCTACTCCAGGACAGACCCCGGACACGGCTGTTGACCCACACAGGGGAATACAGGAACAGGCTGGTAGGCTGGCACACAGACTGGTGGGTATAGGCAGGCACGACTGGTATGCAGGCAGGCGGGTATGCAGGCAGGGGGGTAAAGGCAAGCACAGCTAGAGTGCAGACAGGGAGGCACTAGCAGGTAGGAACACAGGCGGGATAGGACCCAGTACACACCGGGACTCAGGAACAATACAGGCAGAGGGTTACAGGCAAGCACAGCTAGAGTGCAGACAAGGCTGAGCAGGGAGGACAGGGCTCTGTTCACACGGAACAGACAGGAAGGGAAAGACAGAGCCAGATACTCACACAGTACTTGCAGAGAAAACAAGCAGGAGTTAGGTACGAGTTCAGACTCTGCAGAAAAAGGAAGGGAACGGACATAGAGGCAAAACAGGTAAAGGACAGGAGAGTGTTCAGACTGGAACTGAGTGTACGGAGGAGACCGACACTGCAGCGGGATACAGGAGCGGGTCTGGGAATACGGCCCCCAGAGAGGCGGAACGAACAGGCAAGGAGCGTGTTCAGACAGGACAGACCAGAAACAGGAGCGGGTCTAGGAAATCGGCCACTAGAAGGCGGAACGAACAGGCAAGGAGCGTGTTCAGACAGGACAGACCAGACACAGGAGCGGGTCTAGGAAAACGGCCACTAAAAGGCGGAACGAACAGGCAAGGAGCGTGTTCAGACAGGACAGACCAGACACAGGAGCGGGTCTAGGAAATCGGCCACTAGAAGGCGAGAGGAACAGGCTAGGAGCGAGTACAGACAGGTCAGACAAGATACAGGAACGGGTCTAGGTAATCGGCCCCTAGAAGGCAGGAGGAACAGGCTAGGAGCGTGTTCAGACAGGACAGACAAGAGAACACAGAAAGGACTCAGTTCAGACACGGGAGCTGATACCGCAAAGCAGGAGACATACAGGACTCAGTTCAGACACGGGAACTGATACAAAAAGCAGGAGACAAGAGACGGGACCTGGCACCTTCAGAGTGCAAGCACACACTGAAGGAAAACACTATGCTCAGGCAGGGATAGAAGGGAGCTGCTGAGCTATATACCAAGTGTCAGACAGCAATAGGCTGAGGACGCACAAGGGGTGTGACCCACAGCAGGTACAAAAAGCAGGAAGTGATCGGGCGCCGCCCTTAAGCAGCAGAGACAGACACAAACAGACAGCATGGAGGGAAGCCAGAGAGACATTCCGGACAGGAGATCAAGTGCGCGCTCCTGCACAGTGGGAAATGGACCACTATGCAAGGACGCCGCCAGGTATGTTACATACTTCATAAATGGCTTCCCGCAGTATCAGTTAGATGCTGGAGATGTGGAGTTGAAGAGGGGACGATGACACATATTTGGTGGAGCTGTCCCATAATAAGAGGTTTCTGGACCCAGGTAATTCAGACTATTCAAAAAAATTACTAGTCTCTCTGTGCCCGACTCTACTGAATCTCTTTTGCTTTTTATGATCCCAACTAGTTTCACCAGATATAAAAGATCTTTAATAAGCTACCTTATTTATACAGGCTGCTAAGAATATCATTCCTCGTCACTGGAAAACTTCTCCACCTACTCTGCAGAAGTGGTTCTGTGAAATAGCCCTTCTAAATAGGATGGAACATGTGATTGCCCAATCCCCCACTGACTGTGATAGATACTGTAAGACTTGGAGAGACTGGATTGAATTCTAGGAATCCGATACCTACCGTCTTTCATCAGACTGATGTGACCCACTCTCTTCTCCGGTGCGCTTCTTCTCTTTACTGATCTTGCTCCGCCTTGGTCCGCGCCTGGCTGCGCTATGTATGGTTTCCATTGGATTTTAGTAACTTCATATTTGGAATACTGATGGCTTAAAACGCTATCCCCTCCCCCTTTTTCTTCCTATAACTTGATGGTTTTTTTTCTTGGGACGTTATACTTTCGGTATATTCCATGATATATTGATGCTGATATTGTCCTGTTTATTCTTCTTTTTTTGTATCTTTGTCATTGAAAATTGTATAATTTTTCAATAAAAATTGAATCTTGAAGAAAAAAAAACAACTGCTACCCTGATAAATCCTTTGCTATTCCATAGTCAGGCACAGTAGTCCAAACCTGTGCTTGTTTGCCTTGCTGCAGACAATCACTGGTCTCATTGAGGATGTTTCTATTTATTGGACAAAACCATTGAGACCAGTCATTAGTTAGCAATCAGGAGAATGTATGAGATGTCACCACTGCCGCAAAGTAAGCAGAGATCACTGGATAAGCGGGGGGATGTAAGGATTGGTCATATATTTTTAAACTAATCTCTGCTGTTGGAATTTTTTTTAATTATTATTATTTTTTAATCCTGGACAATAACTTTAATAAATGTAATTTTCAGTACACACACATATATTTACACATACCTATGTACATGCATATGTACAATATGTACAGTGACTTGAAAAAGTATTCATACCCTGTGAACTTTTCCACATTTTTTCAAGTTACAACCACAAACTTAAATGTATTTTATTGGAATTTTATGTGATATACCAAGACAATGTAGCAAGTATTTGTGAAGTGTGAAGGAAATGATATACCATTTTCTAAAAAATATAAATCCGAAAATTGTGATGTGCATTTGTATTCAGCCCCCCTGAGTCAATACTTTGTAGGACCACCTTTCGCTCCATTTACTGCTGCAAGTCTTTTGGGGTATGTCTCTACCAACCTTGCAGATCTAGGGGATGACATTTTTGCCCATTCTTCTTTGCAAACTAGCTTTAGCTTAGTGAGATTGGATGGAGAATGTCTGTGAATAGCAATTATCAAGTCTTGCCTCAAATTCTCAATGAGATTTAGGTTTGGTCTGTGACTGGGCCTTTCAAACACATGAATATGTTTTGCTCCAAACCATTCCATTGTAGCTCTGGCCATATGTTTAGGGTCATTGTCCTACTGGAAGATGAACCTACGCCTCAGTCTCAAGTCTTTGCAGCCTCTACCAGGTTTTCCTCCAGGATTTAGCTCCATCCATCTTCTGATCAACTCTGACCAGCTTCCCTGTCCCTGCTGAAGAAAAGGCTCCCCACAGCATGATGCAGCCACCACCATGTTTGACAATGAGGATGGTGTTTTCAGGGTGATCTGCAGTGTTAGTTTACCTCCTCACATAGTTGCATTGAACCCAAAAAGTTCAACTATTGGTCTCATCTGACCAGAGCACCTTCTTCCACATTCCATGAAGGAGATACAGTTAGCATGCGGATGAAGGTGCTCTGGTCAGATATTTACACCTAGAGTTTCTACGGCAGCTCTCACTTCTGCATGATGTTGTGTAAACAGGTGCTTGGCCCACACTTGCACAGCCAATAGGATCGTGCACTTGTATTGAAAAATACATGTTATCTGCTGGCCATGCAAGTTTTCCAAGGCGCAAGCACCTGTGGGGACAACATCAGCAGCGCGTCCAACTTCCTAGTGCAGAAGCTAGAGGCACCAGAAAAACACTTTAACCCACTGTAGACTTCTAGAAAACACTATTACTCATATAGGTAGAACACATTTGGAAACTGCCCTGCATTTGCCTCTGTTAGAAACACCTGAATTTGGGGATCTAGGATGGGTATTAGCTGTGTTATTATGTACATCACTCATGATCTTATATTGTATGGCAAAGAATATACAATCTGTGCTCGTAATGTTGTAGGATCTTACCTTTCCAAAGCTTCCCCGGCCAAGCACCTGATGAAAATCTAATCTCTTGATGTTATCAGAGATTGTGCTGCCGGGGAGAGATGGCCGCACACCGCTGTCTCCTAAAAGGGCAAACAGAAATAAGACAAGAAATTAGAGAAACTATTTAATGTCCATTTATAATGTGTTGGTTATTTTGTAACCTTAGCAGAGAATTCAGTTTTGGTCAGCGTTGGAGTATTCATCTTTGTGAGCATATTGCACTATGTTGTTACTTGAAAAACAGACTAGAATTTACTATTCACTTTAGCACAAAGGGTTATTTATTTTCCTACAAAGCGGAGACAACATCATTTCTGTGCAGAATAATACTGGTAGCACAGTAATTGTCCTATATTAAACATACTGCCTTAGGAAGGAATTACAGCTCGACTCTAATATTGTCCTGCAACCAACAGACTTAAAGTTCCCCTATCCCCGGGACTGAGAAGTGGGTATACGTTTCTCATGTATAGGCACTCTCCCTGCTGCCTCCTCTGCTGAGATCGGCGCTCTTTTCCTCCAACTTCCAAGATGACCGCCGTAGTGGCACAGAGAGGGCAATGGTAAATCTAAACCGCACCTCTCCTGCCTTTCCTTTCCCATCTGACAGCACTGAAAAGACAGGGAAGACGTGGTTTACATTTACCAATGTGGTGGCCATCTTGGAGGAAATATGAACAGAACATAGATCTAAGCAATGGAGGTAGCGGGAGGCAAAAGGAGGGCGGCAGTAAGGATGACTATATATTTACAAAGTAGTCACTTTTCATTCTCGGTGGAAGGTCGCTTTAGCATATATTTCTTGCTACAATCAGTCACTAAGTAGCAAAAAGGGGAATTGATTAAATATACATAAAAAACAAAATACATTTTAATCAGATTGTTACTTCCTTGTCCCTCCACATTTTTGCCATTCTGCTAAAACGACTCAACTCTGGAAATTCGTTTCTATATAGTTCCCCATCTTATGTGATATATTTAATGCCTAATATTTTAAACTGTTGCCCTCTTGAATAATAAGTATATCACCCTCTATAACTTCTAAATTATTGTCCAATATCAACATGTGACTTATTTCAATTAATTTTTAATCCAGAAAAAATACCAAATCCTTTCACCAATTTAATAACTGTCCTTAGATCTTCCCTTACATTGCCTAAAAATAATAACACATCACCTGCGTACATTGCTAACGTTTCCCACGCTGAGATCCCCTTATTCCTTTACAACCCCTTATATATGGTTAATAGGTAGTGCAAAGAGCAGTGTGGATTATAAAATCCATGTCTTGTGCCCCCAAAAACAGCAAAGGCAGGGACATAACCCATCCATCACCCTCTCTTGGGGATTTGTATATTAGAGCCTAATACATTCTGGATCAAGTCTACCCAATATTTCCTCCAAACAAGCCCATTCCATGCAATCAAATGCTACTGCAGCATCTAATGACAAGATCCCCTAGCACCGTCATTATCTGGATGGAAGACAATAATTGAAAATAAAACAGATGTATATTCGAGTCTAGATTCCTGAGACAAATTTGTTTGTTCCTTATGTATCAATTCACCCTCTATCTTTGCCTCCCTATTAGCTAATATCTTGTTTATATTTGCATTGGATATAAACGTATATGATTCTAGCAATAACTCTGTAGGAATAACAGTAATAATAGCTTCCTACATTTTATTAGGTAATATACCTACTTCCTTCACTTTATTAATAGTATTTAATAGCTATGGGAATAAAACCTGCTTAAGGCTATGTGCACACATTCAAGATTGCTGCAGAAAATTGTTCTGCAAATCCTGATGTGTTGGCAGGAAAAACACTGCATAAAATGCAAAGTATCTATACAATTATAGACCGTTTTGGAGGGTTGATCTTGATGACAGATTCCCTTTAAGAGCCAACTGCATTTCACTAACATCTATGGGTACATCCAAGGCTATCCTTTCCTCTTCTGTAAGTTTTTGAACTGGTATGTTCTTAAAAAAGGTTGTTAATTCTACTAAATCATAATCATTTTTGGACTCAAAGTTTCTTATAGCATTTTCCATAGGCCTGAGCCTTTTGAATAGAATCATAATTGCTTTATCTGTTACCTTGTTATCACATTTGTTCATTAATCTAGCTAACATTTTACTCATTCTCTCTCCCTCTTCATAAATCTTAGCATTCAAAAAGAAGAGTAAAGTTTGGGTCTTTTTCCAGAGTAACTCCTTAAGCCACTTTTGCTTCCCTTTCTGCTTGGTGGATATTATTGTTAAGTCCCTTTTTAATTCCATACTATAAATTCACTTGTATAGATGCTATTATTTCTGTTTTTGTTTTTTTAATCCAATGGTTTCAGTCATTGGGATTGGAAATTCTGTATCCTATGAATCCTTTCTCCCTGTAAATTAACTTGTGTTATTGCCAGAGAATGGTCTGATAATGACATGGTAGTATATTTCACTTTATGGAGTTTTTACAAAATTTCTCCTTTGCCAAAAATCATATCAATATGGAATCAGGATTGCTAAATCTTAGAGTAACATGATTCCTGATAATCCTTGGGATTTATAAGCATCTTCCCCAAAAAATTCTTCCAGAGGATTGGAAAAGATGTTGTATGACTAGACTTAGCCACACGTCTATGTGATTTTCTATTCCGGGTAAAGTCAATAACAGTATTAAAATCTCCTACAATCAAAATCGGATATTGGAATTTTTCACTTTCTTCATAGTGAAGCTCACATTTATATGGGAGAGGAATATAGGTGTTTGCGATTTCTAACCTTATGTTGTTAATTTTAAAGATCAAAAATATATATTACCTTTTCCTTCTGCCCTGTGTGATACATACTAAAAATTTACACCCCTTTGAACAAGGATAAAGACCCTTGAGAGTAGGCATTATGTATAGCATGATATACATGTACTGGACAACCCACTTTTAACTCTTGAATCACCCTCTGAGTTTGTCTTTTGAAGACATATCAGAGACAACAGATCTCTTCCATCGAATCAAAGACAGCATACCATTTCAACCTATCTCAAACCGCTGCAACATTAAATTAAATAACTTTCACAATACTAAAATAATAATTAAATTAAAATATCACTCCTCTTATGATACCTCCCCCACTCCACTTTACACTTCACCCACCCCTTCAAACCATCTCCCACTCTTAGCTCCCTAACCTCACATGTTAGGCTGGGTCACACGAGCGTTGACTCTCTCATATGAGAAAATTGGATCATTTATGCTAATGACACTAGGCTCAAGCTCTGACCAGAGCTTACTGTGATCCAATTCTCTTGTCTGAGACAATCATATTACAGGTGCGGAGAAGATGGAGAACTTAATTTCTCCATCTTCTCCATTGTCTGTGTCTGCGTAAATCGAACTACACTGGGATGACATCCGAGTGTGGTCCGATGTTTTACACGCACCCATAGACTTGAATGGGTGCATGTGATCCAATTTGTGGAGCCACTCAGAGCATGCTGTGATTGTTTTCTCATGCCGAATCGCAATGAGAAAAAAATTGCAGATCTGCACTGCCCCATAGTGTAACATTGAGCCGAGCGCTATATGATAAAACATCACACAGCAGTTGGCCATGTTATACGGGAGTGTGAACGAGACCTTAGAGAACTCCTCAATCAGACATCCACCCACTGACAAATACCCTCCCCTAAATAAATGAATCTTCCATAATCAATTGTAAGGGAGCATATCTATCTACTTATATCTCCAAAACCCTTAGATTAGCAACTGACAAAGAATTTAAGAAAAAAAAATAGTTCCTGATTAATTACTCTCAATTTCTCCAGACAAAATAAAGGATATTTCAAGCTGTCCTGTCGCCAATAAAAATACCACAGACAATAAAGTCATAGACACTTTAATGAGTGATTTGTTTTGGGGAGGAAAAATAGCAAGAATAAAAAATAATATTTTGCAATTGAAACCTATGATGCAGGTTTGTCTCTGATCAATTGGAATATTGGCAATTTGGTCTCTCAGTTGGCACAGATAAGAGGGGAGAGACGGAGGATGGAAGGACGGTTTACTACATTGTGAATTATAAAGGTGAGCTACTATGTAGATTATTTGTCCATCTTTGGTATATTAGAAACTGGGCTAATTCAGAGTATTGATCACAAAGGTAAAAATTAAATGATGCAATTGATTGACGGAATATTGAATCCAAATGAATAAGGTTTGGAAATTACAGGTTATCTTACATTTACTTATTTCTGGGATAATATTAAATTCTGAGAAGTAAGTAACATTAGGGGATATACAGGGTGGGCCATTTATATGGATACACCTAAATTAAATGGGAATGGTTGGTGATATCAACTTCCTGTTTGTGGCACATTAGTATATGGGAGGGGGAAAACTTTTCCAGATGGGTAGTGACCATGGTGGCCATTTTGAAGTCGGCCATTTTGGATCCAACTTTATTTTTTTCAATGGGAAGAGAGTCATGTGACACATCAAACATATTGAGAATTTCATAAGAAAAACAATGGTGTGCTTGGTTTTAACGTAACTTTATTCTTTCATGAGTTTTTTACAAGTTTATGACCACTTATAAAATGTGTTCAAAGTGCTGCCCATTGTGTTGGATTGTCAATGCAACCCTCTTCTCCCACTCTTGACACACTGATAGCAACACCACAGAAGAAATGCTAGCACAGGCTCCCAGTATCCGTTGTTTCAGATGCTGCACATCTCGTATCTTCACAGCATAGACAATTGCCTTCAGGTGACCCCAAAGATAAAAGTCTAAGGGGGTCAGATCGGGAGACCTTGGTGGCCATTCAACTGGCCCATGACGACCAATCCACTTTCCAGGAAACTGTTCATGTAGGAATGCTCGGACCTGACACTCATAATGTGGTGGTGCACCATCTTGTTGGAAAAACTCAGGGAACGTGCCATCTTCAGTGCATAGAGAGGGCACAACACATCATCGTGTAGCAATTTCAGATATCCAGTGGCATTGAGGTTTCTGTTGATGAAGAATGGCCCCACTATCTTTGTACCCCATATACCACACCATACCATCAAGATACGAGATGTGCAGCATCTGAAACAACGGATACTTGAAGCCTGAGCTAGCATTTCTTCTGCGGTGTTGCTATCAGTGTGTCAAGAGTGGGAGAAGAGGGTTGCATTGACAATCCAACACAATGGGCAGCACTTTGAACACATTTTATAAGTGGTCATAAACTTGTAGAAAACTCATGAAAGAATAAAGTTATGTTTAAAACCAAGTACACCAGTGTCTTTCTTATAAAATTCTCAATAAGTTTGATGTGTCACATGACCCTCTTCCCATTGAAAAAAGTAAAGTTGGATCCAAAATGGCCAACTTCAAAATGGCCACCGTGGTCACCACCCATCTGGAAAAGTTTTCCCCCTCCCATATACTAATGTGCCACAAACAGGAAGTTGATATCACCAACCATTCCCATTTAATTTAGGTGTATCCATATAAATGACCCACTCTGTATAGACTGGGAAAAAAGTAACATACATAATGGAGCCCGTTTTGTAACAGGGAAAATTGAAGGAATTTGATGCACTAACAAGGGAGACTGGAATTTTATACAAATCTGCACTTGTGAATGAACTAAATTAAACAGAAATATAAATTTTAAAAAATTATAGTTGAAATATATGTATGATCACACAAGATCAGAAGGTGAATGGCTTTGTGTTTAGAGGCTCTAACCTTATTATAAATGAATAGCAAAAGCAATCAAAAGTTGTGATGCAGCGAAAAATGTATGGCGGATATAGGAGATATTAAGGAAAGAGGTGAAAGCAAATATTTGAAATTTGATGCAAGCTTCCATTAACCGCTTTACACCCGAAGGTGGTTTGCACGTTAATGACCAGGCCAATTTTTACAATTCTGACCACTGTCACTTTATGAGGTAATTACTCTGGAACGCTTCAACGGATCCCCCTGATTCTGAGATTGTTTTTTTTCGTGACATATTGTACTTCATGATAGTGGTAACATTTATTCAATATGACTTGCGTTTATTTGTGAAAAAAACAGAAATTTGGCGAAATTTTAATTTTCATGCCCTTAAATCAGAGAGATATATTATACAAAATAGTTAATAAATAACATTTTCCACATGTCCACTTTACATCAGCACAATTTTGAAACCAAAATATTTTTTTTTGTTAGGAAGCTAAAAGTTGACCATTTTTTTACAGAACAAATCAAATTTGAAGTGACTTTGAGGGGCTTTTATGACAGAAAATGCCCAAAAGTGACACCATTCTAAAAACTGCACCCTCAAGGTGCTCAAAACCACAATCAAGAAGTTTATTAACCCTTCAGGTGCTTCATAGGAATTTTTGGAATGTGGAAGAAAAAAATGAACATTTAACTTTTTTCACAAAAAATGTTACTTTAGAACCAATTTTTGCAAGAGTAACAGGGAAAAATGGACCCCAAAATTTGTTGTCCAATTTCTCCTGAGCACGCCAATACCCCATATGTGGGGGAAAGCAACTGCTTGGGCACACAGCAGGGTTCGGAAGGGAAGGAGAGCCATTTGACTTTTTGAATGTAAAATTTGCTTGAATAATTAGCGGACGCCATGTCGCGTTTTGGAGAGCCCCTGATGTGCCTAAACAGTGGAAACCCCCCACAAGTGACATCATTTTGGAATCTAGACCCCCCAGGGAACTTATCTAGATGTGTGGTGAGCACCTTGAACCCCCAGCTGCTTCACAGAATTTTATAACATTGAGCCGTAAAAATTTAATTTTCAGATTTTTCCCACAAAAAATGTTTTTCAGCCTCCAATTTTGCATTTTCATAAAAGTAACCAGAGAAATTGCAACATACCATTTGTTGTGCTGAGTAAGCTGATACCCAATATGTGGGGGAAAACCACTGTCTGAGTGCACGGCAGGGTTCGGAAGGGAAGGAACGTCATTTGACTTTTCGAATGTAAAATTTGCTTCATTAATTAGCAGACTCCATGTCGCGTTTGGAGAGACCCTGATGTGCCTAAACAGTGGAAACCCCCCACAAATGACACCATTTTGGAAACTAGACCCCTCAGGGAACTTATCTAGATGTGTGGTGAGCACCCTGAACCCCCAGGTGCTTCACAGAAGTTTAGAACAGTGAGCCGTAAAAATCAAAAAATGTAACTTTTTTCACAAAAATGATATTTTAGCTCCAAATTTTTTATTTTCAAAAGGGTAAGAGGAGAAAATGGACCCCAAAAACTGTTGTGCAATTTCTCCTGAGTACGCCGATACCTCATTTGTAGAGAAAAGACACAGTTTTGGTACAGGGCAGGGTTCAGAAGGGAAGGAGCACTGTGTGATTTTTTTTTTACGCAAAATTAGCTGGAATCAAGAGCAGACGCCATGTCGCATTTTGAGAGCCCCTGATGTGCCTAAAAAGTGGAAACCCCCACAAGTGACCCAATTTTGGAAACTACACCCCTTAAGGATTTTTTCAAGGGGTATAGTGAACATTTTGAACCCAGAGGTGCGACACAGAATTTGATAACATTAGGTCATCATATTGAATAAGTTGTCATTAGTCTTGAGTGCAAGTGCTCACTATTTGAGTTTGCATTGGGTACTCGGGTATGCACGATGTATCGCAGGTGCTCGAGTGACATGCCCGAGTGCCCCCCCGCATGTTTCACGGTTGTTAGACACCCCAAAAAAATGCGGGGATTGCTCGTGCGTGGCAGGCAATCCCCGCAAGGTTTTTTTGGCTGTAAAACAGCTGCGAAACATGGTGTGCAGACTCGAGCATGCCAATCGAGCACCCGCGATACTCGGTGCATACCTGAGCACCCTATGCAAACTCAAGTAGCGAGCACTTGCGCTCAAAACTAGTTGTCATATCGTCATCATTTTTTTCTTTAATTTTGAAAAAATCCCAACCCCAACACAACCCTAACCCCAACCCTAGCACAACCTTAACACTAGTGACGCGCCCCGGGGGGATACCCGGAGCCGGGCCTTGTGGATGCTGGGGGTTGTAGTCACCGTGGCGGCGACCCGGTCCGTGACCCAGGGCGGTCAAACCAGGGTAGTCTATGTGCACTAATATCAATGTCCGACTACGCAACCTGTGGATTGCGGTTATTGGTAACCGCCGTTGCGGGGCAGTCCGCTGAAGCTGGTGGTATGTGCTGCAAGGTGATGTAACTCCCCACAGGTAGAGTGTAGCTTCAGGGCAGCATGAATGGAGCTCTTAAAGCTCATCAAGAGAATGCCAAGAGTGTGCAAAGCAGTCATGAAAGCAAAAGGTGGCTACTTTGAAGAACCTAGAATATAAGACATATTTTCAGTTTTTTCACACTTTTTTGTTAAGTATATAATTCCACATGTGTTAATTCATAGTTTTGATGCCTTCAGTGTGAATGTACAATTTTCAAAGTCATGAAAATACAGAAAAAACTTTAAATGAGAAGGTGTGTCCAAACTTTTGGTGTACTATATATTTTTTTGCTATTTTTATTTTCACTTTCTGACACTTTTTTTTACGTTTACACTTTGTCCCACTATGGGACTTTCATTTTTTTGCAGGTTGATTTCTTGCATAGCATAGAGATGCAGCAGCAAGTTAGATAGATCGTGCACTGAGCGATCTATCTAACTTGATGATGCCTGTGGACCCGGATGTCGTCATGACATCGGGTCACCATGGCAACCAACTATCGGGACCCCACGCACACAGCGTGGGATACCTATCCAAGGTAAGAAGGGCGCTCTTACCACTTCCTGCCCTGGAAATGCTGCCATCTAATCAATCGCAGCATTTCAGAGGTTAATGTGCCGGGAGCGGTGCGGGACTGCTCCTGGCAAATAGTGCCGGGTGTCAGCTGTGAGAATCAGCTGAGACCCGACGGCAATCGCCCCGCACAACTTCTGTGCTGGCACGATCACATTGTGCGTAAGAGTACGTACCTGGTCTAATAGGCCCAGGGCACAGGGACGTACTATTACTGACAATGTCATTAAGGGGTTAATGCATCACATATAATGTCACTCTTTTTTTCTTCTGCAGGTTACATCGTACGTCAGATTTTTTATATAAAATAGGGAAGAGTGAAAACTCACAGTGCTGATTAATTTGACCTGGCGATGTCCAGATTTAGTAAGATACTGGATGGAAATTCAGTAGTGTATTAAATAAGCTTGCATTATTTCTGTGCCATATTGTGTATAAATATGTGACTCTTCAGATTTTGTGTTTTACTATGCCTGATGAAGAGACCTGAGTAGTCTTGAAAGCTTGCAACCTGTTACCATCTTTTCAGTTAGCAATTAAAAGGTATCAACCACTGAGGACTCTCAAATCTAAATATTTTTCTATCTACTGGCTAACACGGTACAAAAATATATATATGGGGCCCATACTGCATGAAGCATTATATGGGGCCCATACTGCATGGAGCAATATACACAAATGGTCAAAATTGTTGGTACCCCTCGTTTAATGAAAGAAAAACCCACAATGGTCACAGAAATAACTTGAATCTGACAAAAGTAAGAATAAATTAAAAATCTATGAAAATGAACGAATTAAAGCCAGTCATTGCTTTTCAACCCTGCTTCCACAGAATATTTAAAAAAATTAAACTCATTAAATAGGCTTGGACAGAAATGATGGTACTCTTAACTTGAACGATAATAGATTTCCTAAAGGAGAAAAAACGTGGCGCTATCTAAGCGTAGTAAGATTTGATCAATTAAAAGGGTGAGTATCTATAGGAAATTGCTCACCTGATGCGGTTGTGCAAGCAGAGGCACAACTCCCGCTTGTAGTATGGATAAATTTGCAAAAAACTGCGGCCGACCTGGTGAGGTGGGATTGAATCCTGAGACAGGAGTATCCCACAACGAGGATGCCAAAAGAGAGAACCAGGTGATGACGTTCTCTTTGCCACCAAGTGAGATCACGGTGCAGGAACTTCAGGTTGCTCGTGAGTAAAAAAAAATTTTTTACTATTCACACTAATATAAAGCAATAAAACCTATATACACAAATGTGTATGTAGGTTTTATTGTTTTATATTAGTGTGAATAATAAATTTTTTTTTTTTTTACTTACGAGCAACCTGAAGTTCCTGCACCGTGGTCTCACTTGGTGGCAAACGCAGCGCCATCACCTGGTTCTCTCTTTTGGTACTCTTAACTTAATATTTTGTTGAACAACCTTTTGAGGCAATCACTGCAATCAAACGATTCCTGTAACTGTCAATGAGACTTCTGCACCTCTCGACAGGTATTTTGGCCCACTCCTCATGAGCAAACTGCTCCAGTTGTCTTGTGTTTGAAGGTTGCCCTTTCCAGACAGCATGTTTCAGCTCTTTCCAAAAATGCTCAATAGGATTTAGGTCAGGGCTCATAGAAGGCCACTTCAGAATAGTCCAATGTTTTCCTCTTAGCCATTCTTGGGCGTTTTTAGTTGTGTGTTTTGGGTCATTATCCTGTCGCAAGACCCATGACCTGCGGCTGAGACCAAGCTTTCTGACACTGGGCAGCACATTTCTCTCTAGAATCCCTTGATAGTCTTGAGGTTTCATTGTTCCCTGCACAGATTCAAGATACCCTGTGCCAGATGCAGCAAAGCAGCCCCAGAACATAACAGAGCC
Organism: Phyllobates terribilis; assembly: GCF_046119375.1. Lineage (NCBI taxonomy): Eukaryota > Metazoa > Chordata > Amphibia > Anura > Dendrobatidae > Phyllobates > Phyllobates terribilis. Next base: position 158,604,213 of record NW_027362771.1, on the reverse strand, counting down.
TCCTCAATGTTTCACAGTAGGGACAGTGTTCTTTTCTTGATATGCTTCATTTTTCCATCTGTGAACATAGAGCTGATGTGCCTTGCCAAAAACTTCCATTTTTGTCTGATCTGTCCATAGGACCTTCTCCCAGAAGCTAGCTTTGTGGCTTGTCAACATGTAATTTGGCAAATTCCAGTCTGGCTTTTTTGTGATTGTTTTTTTTTCAACAATGGTGTTCTCCTTGGTCGTCTCACATGAAGTCCACTTTGGATCAAACAACGACGGATGGTGCGATCTGACACTGATGTTCATTGAGCTTGAAGTTCACCTTGTAATGCAGCGGCTTGCTGCATTGCTAAAATGTCCAGGGGGTGTGTTCTGTCTGACCATTTACCTCCCCCTCAGGTGACTGATCACATGACTGTGACATCATCACAGGTCGTGTGTGCACAGAAGGATATATAATTCCTGGTGGTTTTGAAACCGTTAGAGAGAGAGAGGCCTGGTGTGGACTGGTGAAGCCTGGAAGGCAGAGGCTGGTCCCTGTGTGGGACTCCACTTGCCTGGAAGGCGGAGGCTGGATCCCTGGGTTTGAGATGCCAGTGGCCTTGAAAGGCACGTGGCTTGGGGACTACGTCTGGGGAGCCTTAAAGCCACAGCTGTGGCAGAACCGAGCTGATAGAAGCAGCTGAGACCCGGCAAAGGTAAATCGGCGCTATAAGCAATAAGTTGCTGTACCTTGCTGAAGTCTGTATTTGAAGCCAAGCGGGCATAGCTGCCACTGAAAAGGTTCTAGGATACATGTGTAACATTCCTGTGAGCCACTGAGATGGACTATGTTATGTGCGGTTTATGATGTGTAATAAACTGCTGGACTGTGATTTACCGGAAAAACGTTGCATGTGTGCTTTAATTGACCCGGTGAAGCGAGTGCCCCCAGCGTGATGAATAGCGCTACCCCACATGTGGTGGAGAATGTGGGCAACTGCAGCCTGGTTGCTAGGGGTAACGGCACAGGACGACGAATGTGGATGCAAGCATCTTGCTGTGGCTTGGCGGAGTCACAAAGATTAAAGAATCTGGCTGTAACTCGGCGGGGTTACGAAAATTGTTGTCGCACTCGAACCTGGTTTGCTGTGGCTTGGTGGGGCCACGAAAATTTTCCGGGGAGAGCGGTGTGAAGTGTCTAGTGTGAACAGTGGACTGCGATGGCTATGAATGGAGCAGTATCCCCAGATGGAATGGAGTAGTTGTTAGATGACCGGTTGCAAACACTCTTCAGCAAAATAGAGTTTTCTGAAGAAATGCAAGAGCAGATAAAGATGGCTGTGAAGGGAGCAGCAGATGAGACTGAAGCTGCTGAGCGTTAAGGTACCTGTTAAAGTTACAGCAACAGGACATGGTGCAGGAACGGCAGGAGCTGTTGGCACCGTATAGAATGGCGACAGCGGACCATTCTGTGAGTTCTCCTGGGGCGCCGGTATTATCCCCGAGTGCCCGGGGAGGTGGTAAGAGATGTTGTGAACTGGGTCCTAAGACTATCGCGTGGTTTTTTTTTTTTTTAAAAATCCCCCTACTGGTGTGGGTGCCCCAAAAGGGGGCGGAGTCTCAAAAGGGAGAGGGGTTTCAAAAGAGCGTGGAGTATAGAAAACCAAAATTGGTTACTGGTAGTGGGTTGGTGCCGCCTAAAAATGACAATTTGACCGTTGATAACGGGGTAGCTCCAGTAGAAGGGGTTGACGTGAAAGTGGGAGGTGACTTGTTGGTCCACAACACCATGGGGAGTGACACAGACCCTATAGCTGACGGTGACACTACGACAGTAGAAAGAGAGTTCAGTCAGGAGGAGCTAGACGAGGTGAGAAAGTCCCCCTTTCGTCGTCGACGGCGCAAGGGCCACAAAAAAGTTGCTCCTGTAGACTTTGATGAAAGGGCAAATAAAGAAAATGCAATGTTGTGTGCCTTTTATTCCAAGTGTGGATCCTCCTTTAGAAGCAGAAGATAAGGAGGAAGAGTTGGATGCAGTTCTGCAGATTAGTTACAAGCAGGATGATCTACTGAGACAGAAGGATCATGAACCGACAGCCCTGAAAGAGGAGGTGGCCAATCCTGACCAAAAGCTGGAGCCTATCAGGCTGCAGTATCAGAGTGACGTGCAGCAACTAAGGAAAAACATCGAGAACGTGTCCTCTGACCAGCTGAGCCTGGAGTCTGAATGGCAGAAAATAAACCAGGTTGTGAGGAACTTGCAGCAAAAACTGGAGGAAAGCAGCGAGGAAATCAACAAATGGAAGGAAATGTTCCAGAAAATTAAAGAGGACCTCCGCAGAACCCAAGAGGAGGTTTTTCGGTTGAAGTTTGACAAAGCTGTGTTTGAAGATGAGCTATACGAGATGAACGATCGTTTCTCCCTGGTACAGTTAGAGCTGCACCAAGTAAAGAAAGGCTCTGTGGATGCGGAAGAAGCAGAGGTCTCAAAGGAAGTGCAGAGATTTCAGGAGCAGGTGAAGCAGCTGATGCAGGAGAAGCAAAGGCTGAATGAGGGTCTACACCAGAGGGATAGGGAGCTATCTGCCTTCAAAGGGGCGCTGCAGGATGAAGTTTCTGGACGTGATCAAGACCTAGAACGACTGCGCGAACAGTTCAACCGGGAGCTGTGTGAATCCAAGAACGACTCGGAAATGTGACTTGACTAAGTTAGTGACAATGACAGATGGTAGGTCCCTAAGGAATGGGATGTTGATGACTAATGTTCCAGGGGCTGAGGAGCGCAAATGTCAAGTACATGATCTCTGTGTGAACTGTGCGTTATTATGTGTTCAACCCCACAGGTTTGAACAGAGGAGAGGAATATGTAATGCAGCGGCTTGCTGCATTGCTAAAATGTCCAGGGGGTGTGTTCTGTCTGACCATTTACCTCCCCCTCAGGTGACTGATCACATGACTGTGACATCATCACAGGTCCTGTGTGCACAGAAGGATATATAAATCCTGGTGGTTTTGAAACAATTAGAGAGAGAGAGGCCTGGTGAGGCCTGGTGAGGCCTGGTGAAGCCTGGAAGGCAGAGGCTGGTCCCTGTGTGGGACTCCACTAGCCTGGATCCCTGGGTTTGAGATGCCAGTGGCCTTGGAAGGCACGTGGCTTGGGGACTACGTCTGGGGAGCCTTAAAGCCCCAGCTGTGGCAGAACCAAGCTGATAGAAGCAGCTGAGACCCGGCAAAGGTAAATCGGCGCTATAAGCAATAAGTTGCTGTACCTTGCTGAAGTCTGTATTTGAAGCCAAGCGGGCATAGCTGCCACTGAAAAGGCTCTAGGATACATATGTAACATTCCTGTGAGCCACTGAGATGGACTATGTTTGAGCGGTTTATGATGTGTAATAAACTGATGGACTGTGAATTACCGGAAAAACGTTGCATGTGTGCTTTAATTGACCCGGTGAAGCGAGTACCCCAGAGTGATGAATAGCGCTACCCCACAACCTTTAATCTCTTTAGAAGTTATCCTGGGCTCTTTTGTTACCATTCGTATTATCCGTCTCTTTTATTTGTCATCAATTTTCCTCCTGCGGCCACGTCCAGGGAGGTTGGCCACAGTCCCATGGATCTTAAATTTCTGAATAATATGTGCAACTGTAGTCACAGGAACATCAAGCTGCTTGGAGATGGTCTTATAACCTTTACATTTAACATGCTTGTCTATAATTGTCTTTCTAATCTCCTGAGACCACTCTTTCCTTTGCTTCCTCTGGTCCATGTTGAGTGTGGTACACACCATGTCACCAAACAGCACAGTGAGTATCTGTAGCCCTATATACAGGCCCACTGACTGATTACAAGATTGTAGACACCTGTGATGCTAATTAGTGGACACAACTTGATTTAACATGTCCATTTTGTCACATTATTTTCATGGGTACCATCATTTCTGTCCAGGCCTATTTCATGAGTTTAATTTTTTTTAAAAATTCCGTGGAAGCAGGGTTGAAAAGCAATGACTGACTTTCATTTGTTCATTTTCATAGATTTTTAATTTATTATTACTTTTGTCAGATTCAACTTATTTATGTGACCATTGTGGGTTATTCTTTCATTAAACAAGGGGTACCAACAATTTTGACCACGTGTGTATGGGGCCCATTCTGTTTGGAGCATTATATGAGACCCATTATTCTGTATGGAACATTATATGGGGCTGATTATTTTTTATGGAGCATTATATGGGGCCCATTATTCTGTATGGAGCTTTATATGGGGCCAATTATTCTGTATGGAGCATTATATGGGGCCCATTATATTGTATTGGGCATTATGTGGGGTCCATTATTCTATATGGAGCATTATATGGGGTCCATTATTCTGTATGAAGAATTATATAAGACCCATTATTCTGTAGAGCATTATATGGGGCCCATTATTCTGTATGAAGCAATATATGAGGCTCATTATTCTGTATGGAGGACTATGTGGTGCCCATAATACTGTATGGAGGACTATGTGGTGCCCATAATACTGTATGGAAGACTATGTGGTGACCATACTGTATGGAGGACTATGTGGGGCTCATAATACTGTATGGAGGACTATGTGGTGCCCATAATACTGTATGGAGGACTATGTGGTGCCCATAATACTGTATGGAAGACTATGTGGTGCCCATACTGTATGGAGGACTATACTCTATGTGACCGCAGACTTTTGAATGCCCTGAGGGCACGCACTGTGCGCTGCTGGGACTCGCCGGTTTCTGAGCTATTGTAGAATTTACAATAGATATCACTCATGTAATGTAAGACGTAAGTGAAATCTTTGGCATTGTACTATATCTATATTTCTCTGCGGTACCTGTGCACCATGAATCGTGGTATGTGTTAAAGGGGCCCACTGAGACTCTTTCGCCCAGGGCCCACAAAAACCGGATCCGGCAGTGGGTGCAGGTGGGGTTTGTTTTGGTTCAAGGGAGGAGGGATGATAGAATAATATGTGAGGGATGATATTTGTTACATTTTGTTTTTCTTACACAAATGATTGAAGACTATGGATATTTATTGTATATTATAGAATATAAATAAACGTGATATATTGTCTACTACAACTGCATTATAGTAAATCAGATTATTGCAACATATTACTATTTAATAAACTAATAAACTATTTGTAATCTTTTAAAGTAGCAAGGGGGAGATTTTAAATGTATTTATTGGAAATGTAAATGGTACAAGATAAAAGCTCTCCACCCTGAGGTTTCTGCCCCATAATTAGTGCCGGAGGGCCACTGCTATGCAAAACCATGAATCTGCAACAACTGTATTTTTATGTATTTATTTATTTATTTATTTATATAATGCATGTAGAATAGGCCATCAGTGTCAGCTTACAGTGTGTCTAAATCCCAATACTCCTAATTATCAACTACTTGAAGGGGCAGCAGTGCTTCCCTGGCTCCCAGAATTTACACTTTTATTACCTTTTTTGTGATAACCCTTTTTGGGTAAAATCCCTTATGAGGATTAAACCTGGAAGTGTAGTTAAAAGAGTTTGGGTCATAGCAAAAATCATTTGCTATTCAGTTTCTCCAATCTCATAGTTAGAGTGGATTAGAGCTAATAGAGCAGAGGGCTCACACGTTACATTAATGGCTATTGATTGTTTTCGGGAAATAACTACATAATGACTGCTTCCTTCTGTCGGAGAAATCAGCTGCTGGACTCTACTAAGTGGAAATTTATGATTATGCCTGATATAGAAGACTCCTAAGCCATGATCTGTTATGGCATGACTTCACATGTGCATGGGATTATATTAGGATCATTCCTTTTTTCATAGCCAATATAATATAACAAAGTTGGTGTGAAATCTGATAACCAAATAACTACTTCTGGGCCACCAATAGACTTTAAACATTTGGGGCAGTCTACATTCTACTCTGCAGTGATGTTCTAAAACCGAGGTACACAACATTTTTTGGTCTAAGAGCCGCAATGCCATACTGAACCTATCCCAAGGGCTGCCAAAAATTGAAAGGGTTATTTACATAAATACATCTTGAGAACCACCATCAGTACCTGCAACTCCCAGTATGTTTTTAACAATGGTAAGGAGATACTAGGAGTTGTTAACAGTCATCATCAGACTGTGGACCATACACAAACCACAGCACTGAAGAGAAGCAGGAAGGATCATATATAACCAAATACATACAGGTACCTTATATTTGTTGTCTTCCCTGATTGAAGTTGTTCTCATCCCTTTCTGTCTCCATGTATTACAGACCCCATGATGAGATTTCACACCCAGAGCTCGCCTCTGCAGATTTCCCTCTTCTCTGTCTTCAGCAGAACTTCCCAACACAGTGCCCTTAAAAATAAAAGTATCATTATACTGCCCCAGAAATAAAAATATCTCCTATGCTGTGCCCATGAATAACTAATTGCTTGTGCTTCCTGCACAAAATACCCCCCACACTGCCCCTCTGTAAAATGTCCCCGCACACTGCACCTCTGCCCTTCTTCAAAATGTACCCCGCACATTGCCCCTCTGCAAAATGTCCTTCCCAAACTGCACCTCTGCAAAATGTCCCCCTCACACTGCCCCTCTGCAAAATATTCCCACAAACTGCCCCTCTCCAAACTAACCCCACACATTGCCCTTCTTAATGAAGGACCCCCCATCACCACTGTCTCTTGCAAAACTGTGTCCTCTTTCACAATTGTCAACCCCATATGTGCCCTCACTGTAACATTATCTCCCTCCTTCCTCATCCACATTGATATAATTCATTTACTCTTTGGCTACTTAATGGAGCACTTACTATTGGCAGCTCCATCTCTTCTCCTCTGTGGCGCTTCGGTGCCAACAGTAATATGATTATCTCATCACGTCGCTGTATGTCAGGGCTGGGACTGATGTGCGCTGCTCTACCCCTGTCCCAACGACCGTATTCAAATATGTTCGCGTCTGAAAGACTCAAATACATTTGAATATAAGAAGAAGGAAGCTGCGTATCTGGGATGGCTCCATGGGCTGCAGCAAAACTTTGGTGGGTCCGCAGGCCATATGTTGTGCCGGCCTGTTCTAAAATAACCCTACATTGTATAACACCTGCACCAGATCGTGCAGCTGCTGCAGCGAGGAGCCTACTGTCAGTCACCGTCGGATTCCCTATAGAGAAGGTATAGAGGATTTATTACTGTCTTATAAGTTACTGTGTACACAGCACTGAATAAGTGCTATGTATTCAGTATGGTAAGCGCAGATAGCACTTCCTTCTACAGACCCAGTGATCATGTGATGGCTGGGTGCAGGAAGAGAGCAGTAGCTTATGGGTCCTAGGAGACCCAGTCAAGTCTGCTATACAGGCAGTAGGTTGAATTTCCCCTGTAACTAGGGTCAATATAACAGCACCAGTTACAGGGGACATAAGACCTTAATTATTTTTTTTTTTAAAGAGGTTGGCCTTCACTTTACTTTAACAAATGTGTTTAGGACACGGGTTTGTGTACAATTACTATTATATAAGTATGACAGGTTCTCCACTTACACTTGTTAGTTCAGCTTTCCTCACATCCTGCACAGCTCTCCAGTCCATACAATGGTCACTGATGGAGGAGCATGTGAGCAGAACACTCCATCAGCCTTGTCCTATTGAAACCTTACATGAGAAAAATGCTTTTAGGCTATGTGCCCACGATGCAGAAATGCCCCGGATTTTTCTTGAGCGTTTCTGCATCTCCCTGGCAGAAAAAAACGCATGCGGATTGTACATGCGGATTGTACATGCGTTTTCCTGCCAGGGACATGCGGATGTGAAGCATTCTTCTTCACTTGCATTTCCGCATGCGGGTTGTCAAGCGCTTTCCAAGCGATTTAGCATCACATAAATCCATGCAACCGGCATGGATTTATATAGTGTGACCTTAAAGAATGGTAAAAAAAAAAAAAAAAATCTATACTTACCTTCCGATGGCCCCTGCAGTCTTGCTTCACTCCGTCCTGGCTGCCGGCAGATCGCGGTACACTGAAGGACCTGCCGTCACATGACTATGACGTCAGCGCAGGTCCTCCAGTCCATCGCGATCTGCCAGCATGAGAGGACGAGCGCAGTGGGGGCCATCAGAAGGTAAGTATAACATTTATTTTTTATTTTATTCTTTTTTTTACAGGTTCTATGGTACCCGGGTCCGGAGGACAGTCTCCTCTTCTCCAAACCCGGGTACCATCCGCACATTGAACACATGCATTCCGCATGTGCTTATCTAGTGAAGCAGAATCCATGCGTTCTAATGCAAGTCAATGGAGGCAAAAATGCAGCGCTTCTGCAAAATAATTGGTAGTGCTGCATTTTTTTCCGCAATGATAATCCGCAGTGGAAATTTCCGCAGCATGTGCACAGCACATGCGGATTATCATTGGGGAACATGGCAGGCCTTCTACCATGCATTTTTAAGCGTTTCTGCAGCGTTTTTGCCGCTGCGGAAACGCTTAAAAAACGCATTGTGGGCACACAGCCTTATAGTGAAGTAGACTGATGGACAGGTCTGGTCACTGCTCCTCCACCAGCAGCCATATTATAGACTGGAAGGCTGTGCAGTCTGTAAGGAAAACTGCAGTAACAAGAGCAGAGGAGAACCTGTCATACCTATATAATAGAAAATGCCACAAAATCCCCAACACATCTGTTAAAGTAAAGATAAAATGGCCATCCTTATTAAATAATTCTGCAGCCAGCAATAGACAGTGCAACACAAAGACTATAGGAGGCGAAAGGCTCATTTTTTTTATACTGAAACCCAATTGCAAATTTTTGTATCCATTCAAGCAAGAAAAAAAAAAATGTTTCAAAAGTTAAACAACCCCTGTGTAAAATAAAAGACAAGAAAAACAGAAAAAAATAAATAAGTAAAAAACCACCGACTATCCAAATTGCTGTTTCAAGCCCCACAATCAACAAAAGGACATGTATCTCATATATATTAATAATTGATACTGATAGGGGAGCAAATTTTAACATGTGATTTAGTGGTTCCTTGCGGTCAGAAACAAAAATGTAAAACAGACACATAAATTCTTTATTTAGTACTGATATTGCCAGAAAAATGAAATAAGACAGTATTAAAATAATGTACATTTTAGACTCCATGTTTCACATAAAATGATGCAAAAAAAATATTTAAATATCTGAACAATAATATTTTTTACAGTGTTTTAAACCATATGTACATAAATAAAAAAATGTGCCTTGACAAGAATGGGGAAAAATGGCCTGATCTTGTAGTGGTTTAATAAAGGCCTGAATGAATATATATATATATATATATATATATATATATATATATATATATATATATATATATATATATATATATATATATATATATATATATATATATATATATGGACTGGGGAACAGTTCTATAACCCTCCAGCTTCAGATCTTGCTCATGTATCACATCCTCCACCTGACAGATTTAAAAGCAGTGTCAGTAACTTGTGTAAAGTGACAACATAGCCCTGATCTGTAAGTGTAGACATGAGAAGCTACATGTCATGGTGCTCCCTGTGGTAAATTGATGTATAGTATTACCTGTGCCCTTGGTGGTCTTCTGCCCTTCTTCTTCTTTCTTGATTGAAGAGTTTTCTTGTGATGAGCCAAAGATTTGTCTTCTCCTCTTGGCTCCACTTCTTCTAGCTTGGACCTCCTGATGACATTCCTGTTCTTCGTTCTGGCCTTGGTGATCAATCTTCTGGGAGACGATCTCCAACTCTGAGCCATTTCTCTTCTCTCCTCTCCGATGGCTCTTCTTGATGGACGGCTTCTCATCATCCGATGAGTCCAAATCATTTCTTCTCCTTTTCTCCGCTCTCTTCCTAAACACCTCCTTTTTAATCTCCATAATGTCGCTTTGCTGAAGGCAGCTCCTCCTCATCCGCATGCAATCCAACCGCAACTCTCCAACTGCCAACCGACAATATTCCAATGTGCTCAGGCCACTGGTCATGTGATTAGTAATGACTTTAAGCAGTCATATATATCAATTATACAGATATTTGTGTTTTTTTTTATTTTCTTCTTATCATATCACATAGTATTAGGAGAAGCTCACACTTGGAGGTTTACTTTAGCTTTTCTGCCTAAAATATGTGCATTTTTATTTGTTTTTTCTATTTGGGTGAAAAACGCTGCAAAAACACTTAACGAATTGACATGGGGCAAAAAATAAGCAGCATGTACATGAGATTTCAGAAATCGCATTTACTTTGCAAGTACATTAAAACACTGTTTTTTCATGGAAACAACGAGTGGAAATATCTCAGGAAAAATGTGGAAAAAATGCAATATGTGAACATGCGCTCGGCTTCTAGTCCATCAAAAATAAGGTCTGAACTTGAGATGCCGCTGTGGTTACTCATTCTGGTTTTAATACTATAAGAAATGACAAGGTAATGAACACACCTTTTTATTAGTGTAGATAGGGAAATACAGCACTCCTAGGCTGGACACAAGGATTTTATTTGGCTACTAGCAATAATATTGATGACCTATATTTTCTACACTATCCTACATACTTTTTTCACATCAAGGCATTACTATTTTCTTGTAATATATTGGATTATCAGTATATGGACTGGAGTTATTTGTAATTTAAATACAGCTTGTTTTTTTCTGCTAAAACCTAGATTAGTCATTGCTAATGTCTCAGCATATTATAATTTTGTTTGTAACTTTGTTGTAATTTTCCGCTAAAAAATAATAGGGATTATTTGCTTATACGTGATGATATTCAGTTGTCTATAGTATTTGCTTATTCACTATATTCTACATGATAAATTTTGTCGTGGATGTATATTTGATTTTTTCTTATTTTTCTTGTATCACATTATTTCTGTATTTTTCGCAGTGCATGTTTGATAAAGATTTAATTATACTGACCGAAACGTCACATTTTTACACCATATAATTGAATAAATTCTGCTATATCTCGATATTGGAGCGTCAGATTTCCTTTTTATTTATTCTTTCTTATTATGAATTTTACTTTGACCTAAAAATAATATTTAGTAAAATTTTAATGCAAAAAAACTGTGCTAAATTTTATATTAATGTTTTGTAAAAAAAAAAAAAAAAAAAACGTAAGCAATTTGTTTCAAGAACACAGTCCCTTTTCGAAATACCAAGAATGCCACTTCTGGCCAGAGCTTTCAATGTATTATTAGTTAAAAAGCTAATGTATAGAAATATTGGGTTTACAGAAGGGATAGACGCTCTTCATGTGAAGATTTATGATATACGTTGGTCCAGAGTAGGCAACCCTCTCTATGAAACCTATATGCCTGTAAGCCTTGTGATTATGGGGGTGGTAATCCTTTATAACATTTCTATAGGATACAATGACATTGGTGGCAGCCTGGTATCTGGTGTCACCACTCATAGATAGCAGAAATAATTCAGGCACATACTGGGGACAGATTAGGATAATGTTACTCATAAGAGGCAACAAGCTTACTGGTCACAGAGTCTCCGAGACTCCAACATGCTCCCTTATGCTCTTATAGGGTAATGGCTTCAACACAGGTAGATGATTGGCAAAAACATTAATGCTGGGCTTCCACTTTCCAAACTTTACACCACTCACACTATCAAGCATCTATGTGACCAGATTTCACAAAGCAAACTTTAAATAGATTAGTAATTAGATCCCGTACTAGATGGGGCTAATGTACTTACCCTGAAAATTCACATCAAGAAGGCTCTGATATCCTGATGTTAGGGCGAGAATTTTATCCTTATTTTAATAATAAAGGAAAAGTTTCACAAAGGATTATACAGCCCTCCTGATGGGGATTTTGACAAGTACACCAGCCTCCTCTGGTCTAAAAGACTAGTTTAATAATGTAAGTGTAGTGCCGGCGTCCCTGCCCTCTGCTAGGCAGGGACGCTGTTCCCCTCACCGCTCTGCTCCGTGCCCGGCGTCCCTCTCCCGCTCTGCTGGCAGCGCGCGCTCCTTCCCGGCCACTGTGCTTAGGGCGCGCGCGCGCGCCCTCCCTCCCTCTTAAAGGGGCCGCGCGCGCCGTCCTAAGGAGTCCCCGGCCAATGGCCGGAGGACTTTACCATATATAAGGCACCTCCTCCAAAATGGAGGTGCCCGAGCAATGTTGTTGCACCGTTCTACTCTGCTTCAGCCCTCAGGTCCCGTTGCCAGTTACCTGCCAGTTACCTGCCAGATTCCTGCCAGCTTGCTGTCCTAATCCTGCCTGATTTCCTGTTACCTGCCTGCCTGCCTGAGGTCCGACGGTCTGCCTTACAACTCCGGTCAGTCTGTCTAAGGACCAACTTGCCCGCTCACCTGGGAGCGCACATCAGCTACCTGCCTGCTTGCCTGAGGTCCGACGGTCTGCCTTACAACTCCGGTCAGTCTGTCTATGGACCAGCTTGCCCGCTCACCTGGGAGCGCTTCTCCGCTACCTGCCTGCTTGCCTGCCCGGAGGCTCCGCTGTCACGTGCTGTGACCACCAGCTATTCCAGACTCTTGCCCGCTCACCTGGGAGCGCTTCTCCGCTACCTGCCTGCTTGCCTACCTGGAGGCTCCGCCGTCACGTGCTGTGACCACCTGCTATTCCAGAGACTTTCGCTTGCTCACCTGGGAGCACACATCCTCCATCTGCCTTGCTAGCCTACCTGGAGGTTCAGCCATCACAGGTCGTACCTACCCCTTACCTAGAGACTGCCCCGGTCACTTGCCGTGACCTCCAGCCCGTTCTTCCAGAGACTGCCCCGGTCACTTGCCGTGACCTCCAGCCCGTTCTTCCAGAGACTGCCCTGATCACTTGCCGTGACCTCCTGCCCGTACACCCAGAGACTGTCCCGGTCACCTGCTGTGACTGCCTGCCTGGTCGCCACCCGCTCCCTTACAAGGACCGCTCCCTTGTATAGTAGCCCAGAGGTTCCGCCTCCCAGACCCGTTACAGTTTGCTCGGGCCATGGAACCCGGTGGCACCCAAGCTCCCTCGCTCTCGGACCTGTGTCATGAACTGTCCCGTCAAAGGTCCCAACAGGAGTCCATCCTGGGTCACCTGCGGAATGTCAATACTCGCCTGGACACTCTGACTGTTCCACCAACAACCTCCGCCAGTGCCATGTCTCGCAATCCGGCAGCTCCGCTGTCCACTAACACCATGATATCCTACCCCGGACCTCGGCTTTCTGCACCTCCTCGCTTCGGAGGCGACTCAGCCCAGGCTCGGGGCTTCATAAATCAGTGCACCCTGCACTTTGAACTATTGTCCCACCAGTTTAACTCCGACCGAGCCAAAATTGCATTCATCATGTCCCATCTCACCGGGGAGGCCCTGGCCTGGCTAAATCCTCTATGGGAGAGAGGAGACCCCCTGGTGTCCAACTTGCCTGCTTTTCTCACGGCTTTCCGGAAAGTCTTCGACGAACCCGGACGGAAGACCTCATCCGCATCATCATTGCTACGCCTCCGTCAGGAAAGTCTCACCGTGGGCCAATATGCCATACGGTTCCGTACCCTTGCCTCGGAGCTGGCCTGGGATAACGACGCTCTGGTTTCCATCTTCTGGGAGGGTCTGTCCGGCCGTATTAAAGATGAACTTGCCGGTCGGGACATTCCTACCACTCTCGATGACTTAATAACTCTTGCCACCCGGATTGACCTACGGTTCCAGGAGCGTGCCAGAGAGGTCACCCGTGAGAGGAGGTTACCACGTCTAGCTCCTACTTTTCAGAAACCCGTCACTCCTTCTGTCTCTAACCAGGTACACCCTCCTGAGCCTATGCAGGTCGACCAGACCAAGATGGTCAAGACCCGTCAGGACTTACGCCGTGCCGAGGGGACCTGCTTCTACTGTGGCAGTAAGGAGCACCGGATCCGTGCCTGCCCGGAGAGGTCGGGAAACGCCTGTGTCTAGGTTCGCTCAGAGAGGTCCACCTAGACAAGAATAAATCCTCTCCATCCCTGCTGTTGTCAGTTTCAATCGTCTACGGGGAGAACCGTTATTTCGAACTAGCCCAACTGGACTCTGGAGCAGCCGGGAATCTTATTTCACAGTCCCTGGTAGAGAAATACCGCATCCCCACCAAACCTCTGGCTGTACCCTTGTCTGTTGCTGCCGTGGATGGGGGGCTCTTACCACGCCCCATCCAACTCATCACCGAATCCATTACTCTGCAGGTGGGAATGCTGCATTCTGAAAGTATCTCCTTCCATGTTCTGCCTGGACTCTCTCACGCCCTCTTGCTAGGCCTACCTTGGCTCCAGAAACATGCACCCGTTCTTGACTGGCAGACCGGAGAAGTCCTTCGCTGGGGACAGGGCTGCCATAAGACCTGTCTGGTTCCCGTTCATCCCGTCCGTCCTTCTCCTACCCCAGCTAATCTACCTGGACTTCCGATTCCTTATTGGTCTTATGCTGATGTCTTTAATAAAAAGGAGGCAGAGACACTACCCCCTCATAGACCATACGACTGCCCTATCGACCTGTTACCTGGTACTTCTCCTCCCCGTGGGCGTATTTATCCATTATCCGCTGCTGAGGCCCGGTGGATGTCCGAATATATTGAGGAGAATCTGGCCAGGGGATTCATCCGGAAATCTACCTCCCCGGCGGGAGCAGGCTTCTTTTTCGTCAAAAAGAAGGACGGCTCTCTCCGTCCCTGTATAGACTATAGAGGCCTTAACCAGATCACGGTGAAGAATAAGTACCCCCTTCCGCTCATTCCGGAGTTATTTGATCGTCTGAGGGGGGCTAGAATCTTCACCAAACTGGACCTCCGTGGGGCGTACAACCTGGTTCGTATCCGTCAGGGGGATGAATGGAAGACGGCATTCAACACCCGGGACGGCCACTATGAATATCTGGTAATGCCCTTTGGCCTCTGTAACGCTCCTGCCGTCTTTCAAGAGTTGGTCAATGACATCTTCCGGGACCTTCTCTACTCCTGCGTAGTGGTGTACCTGGACGACATCTTGGTCTTCTCTCCGGATCTCCAGACTCACCGGAGGGATGTTCGTCAGGTCCTGCTCAGGCTCAGGCAGAACCATCTCTACGCTAAATATGAGAAGTGCCTCTTTGAGCAGACCTCGCTTCCGTTTCTGGGCTACATTATCTCTCAGACCGGCCTACAAATGGATCCTGAGAAACTGTCTGCCATCGAGAAATGGCCCCGACCAGAGGGGTTGAAGGCTATTCAACGGTTCCTGGGCTTCGCCAACTATTACCGCCTCTTCATCCCGCACTTCTCTTCCCGGACTGCCCCAATTTCCGCGCTCACCCGTAAGGGTACTAATCCCAAAGAGTGGCCGCCCGAAGCAGAGGAGGCCTTTCTTTCCCTAAAACAGGCCTTCTCTTCCGCCCCGGTGCTGCATCGCCCGGACGGCAACAAGCAGTTCTTCCTGGAAGTTGACGCCTCCTCCTCTGGAGCCGGAGCGGTACTTACTCAAAAATCATCTTCCGGGAGAATGGTAACTTGTGGCTTCTTCTCCAAACTCTTCTCCTCTTCTGAGCGCAACTATTCCATAGGAGACCGAGAGTTATTGGCCATCAAGCTGGCGTTGGAGGAGTGGCGTTACCTACTCAAGGGGGCTCTTCATCCGGTAATAATTTACACTGACCACAAGAACTTGGCTTACCTCCAGCATGCCCAGAGACTTAACCCGCGCCAAGCCCGGTGGTCCTTGTTTTTTGCTCGCTTTGATTTTGTTCTTCATTTTCGCCCGGCTGACAAAAACGTCAAAGCAGACGCCTTGTCCCGATCCTTTCTGGTGTACGATCTCGAGGAAGAACCTAAACATATCATCGATCCCGCCAGAGTAATGCAGGTGGCTCCCGTGAGTCTAAATCGTCTCCCTCCCGGTAAGACGTTTGTTTCAGTACCTGATCGGGAGAAGATCCTACACTGGGGCCATTCGTCTAAACTAGCTGGCCACGCCGGTCAGAAAAAGACCCTCCAGCTTATTGCCCGGCACTATTGGTGGCCTACCCTGCACAAGGACATAATAGACTTTGTTTCTGCCTGTGTGTCCTGCGTCCGCAACAAAGTCCCGAGACATCTGCCAGCCGGACGCCTCCTTCCGCTTCCTGTACCTGCTGCCCCCTGGCAGCATATAGCAATGGACTTTATAACTGATCTCCCCGTCTCTGCCGGTTGTACGGTCATTTGGGTGGTCGCTGACCGCTTTTCCAAGATGGCTCACTTTATTCCCCTGCCAGGCCTTCCGTCTGCACCCGAGCTGGCTAAAGACTTTATCCGCCACATCTTCCGTCTTCATGGCCTGCCCCTCCACATCGTGTCGGATCGTGGGGTACAGTTCACCTCACGTTTCTGGAGAGCCACTTGTAAACTACTAGACGTCACCCTGGACTTCTCTTCCGCTTACCACCCACAGTCCAATGGTCAAGTGGAGCGGATCAATCAGAACCTGACCAGTTACCTCCGGCACTTCGTTAATGCCCACCATTCTGACTGGGTGGATCTCCTACCATGGGCCGAGTTCTCTTATAATAATCACGAGAGCGAATCCTCCTCCAAATCCCCGTTTTTTGTAGTCTTTGGTCAGCATCCTCGGATTCCTTTTCCTGTCTCCACCTCTGTGGACAACCCGGCTGCGGAATCTCTCGTTAGCAAATTTTCCTCCATATGGGAGAGTACCCGGTCCGCACTCCTTCTGTCATCCGAGCGTATGAAAAGACACGCTGACAAAAAACGCCTGGATCCTCCACAATTTCGTCCAGGAGATAAAGTCTGGCTCTCATCTAAATATGTTCGACTCAAGATACCTTCTTACAAGTTAGGGCCTCGGTTCATCGGTCCTCTGGAGGTCATCAGTCAGATCAACCCGGTGGCCTATAAATTGAAACTCCCGGCCAACTTACGGATCCCTAACTCCTTCCATGTATCTCTCCTCAAACCCGTGGTGCTTAACTCTTTTTCCAAGTCTACAGGTACGCCTCCTGCTCCGGTTTCTGCTGAGGACGAGTTTGAGGTAGAGAACATTCTTGCCACCAAAAGGGTAAGAGGAAAGACCTTTTTTCTGGTAGATTGGAAGGGGTTTGGTCCTGAGGAGAGAACGTGGGAGCCCCGGGAGAACATCCATGCCCCTCTCATCCTAGCTAAATTTCTATCTGGCCTAAAAAAGGGGGGGCTTAAAGGGGGGGGTACTGTAGTGCCGGCGTCCCTGCCCTCTGCTAGGCAGGGACGCTGTTCCCCTCACCGCTCTGCTCCGTGCCCGGCGTCCCTCTCCCGCTCTGCTGGCAGCGCGCGCTCCTTCCCGGCCACTGTGCTTAGGGCGCGCGCGCGCCCTCCCTCCCTCTTAAAGGGGCCGCGCGCGCCGTCCTAAGGAGTCCCCGGCCAATGGCCGGAGGACTTTACCATATATAAGGCACCTCCTCCAAAATGGAGGTGCCCGAGCAATGTTGTTGCACCGTTCTACTCTGCTTCAGCCCTCAGGTCCCATTGCCAGTTACCTGCCAGTTACCTGCCAGATTCCTGCCAGCTTGCTGTCCTAATCCTGCCTGATTTCCTGTTACCTGCCTGCCTGCCTGAGGTCCGACGGTCTGCCTTACAACTCCGGTCAGTCTGTCTAAGGACCAACTTGCCCGCTCACCTGGGAGCGCACATCAGCTACCTGCCTGCTTGCCTGAGGTCCGACGGTCTGCCTTACAACTCCGGTCAGTCTGTCTATGGACCAGCTTGCCCGCTCACCTGGGAGCGCTTCTCCGCTACCTGCCTGCTTGCCTGCCCGGAGGCTCCGCTGTCACGTGCTGTGACCACCAGCTATTCCAGACTCTTGCCCGCTCACCTGGGAGCGCTTCTCCGCTACCTGCCTGCTTGCCTACCTGGAGGCTCCGCCGTCACGTGCTGTGACCACCTGCTATTCCAGAGACTCTCGCTTGCTCACCTGGGAGCACACATCCTCCATCTGCCTTGCTAGCCTACCTGGAGGTTCAGCCATCACAGGTCGTACCTACCCCTTACCTAGAGACTGCCCCGGTCACTTGCCGTGACCTCCAGCCCGTTCTTCCAGAGACTGCCCCGGTCACTTGCCGTGACCTCCAGCCCGTTCTTCCAGAGACTGCCCTGATCACTTGCCGTGACCTCCTGCCCGTACACCCAGAGACTGTCCCGGTCACCTGCTGTGACTGCCTGCCTGGTCGCCACCCGCTCCCTTACAAGGACCGCTCCCTTGTATAGTAGCCCAGAGGTTCCGCCTCCCAGACCCGTTACAGTAAGCAGTATGCATTGTGAAATCAGTGCCTGGATGTGGTATGGTTCCATCACTGGCCGTACTGTGCTCTCTCCAATGCTGCTGTATGATACATATTTGCTTCTGCATGATCGGAGGAGCACAGGGGCACTGAAGGTGGCTGACTCCAGTTATCCCCAGTTATCTATTCTAGACTGCTTCACAGCAGCACTCGCAAGCTCTATGGAAAACAGCTTGTAAGAGTTCTCCTCTTTGTTTCAGTCAACTCTGACTGACGGAAATAGTGGCTGGTAATCTAGGCAACGATTAAACTCTAGAATTAAAAATCCCTTTCATGAGAAATGAAGAGGATTTTTAAAAAGGGGTAAATTGCAAAGTTCCTTGTTTTTACAAACACTTTGCAATTTTATCCAGTTAAGAATTGAGTCTAGCCCTTTAATAATTAAATTATTCTGACTGATGTAAAAAAAACTATCCTATTACAGACAGCAATTTATATATAATACATGTGGATACAATTCTATTATCACATATTGGGCAAATAACTAGTGCCACAAATTGCCCATATGAGTAATGCCATTCAGCTGTGCCATATAGTTGCCATATAATATCTATAAGAAATGTACACTTGGAACATCTGAATTCCAGCACCATGCGGAGAATACACGCGCATCGATATAATGTGCCATAATGACTAGTGTCATATCTGGGTATATAATATTGACAGTGAAACTGTTCACATGGGCTCTGTATGACATTACTGACAGGGGCAACGTTTGCCACTACTGATGGAGCACTGCATGACACCTTGGCGTTTTGTACTATTATCTTAGGATCATCTTATTTTTCTATTCACTGTATATTACTAATATTCTGGATTCTCTACTTTTGGAATCATCTTCTAGTTGTAGCTCTGAAGCTTGAGATACAGGTGACTCTGTAAAATTAGATCACACGTCACCCACTACACGCATCAGTAGAGGGCATAATAGAGTATAGACACCATTAGACTATTAAAATAATTTTTATTAATTCATTAAAAAACAAAAATATTATCACACAATAATAATTAAAATTTAAGCAGGAGAATTATTAACAGTCCAGGATTATATATATGGGTCTCAATCAATATGAGGCGCCTGACTGCGCGCATGCGCCCACTACGTCGAGCATCACATGGGTGCTCTAGTGTGATATGATAGGCTGTGGGCACCATTTAAGGAGCTGGCTGAGTTATGGTAGTCACCACCCCCTGGAAGAAGCGTGGCGAAATGGCGTCGTCGGGGTGCAGTTTCGGGATTTCTGGGGTTACTGCTCTTTCCCTGTAAGTAACTGGCATTTTTAGGACTCATTGGGCCTATTGTAGGTCTTTGGATATGTCTCTATATAGCAATATGCCTAGGCTATTAGCACAGGATATCTCAGATTGGCACTTTACATATACATTAGATATCTGTCTAATCAATGGAACAACTGTATAGACTATTAGCTAACACTTTAGGTATATTTCTATCAGAGTTATAAGGCTATCAGCACGTGACACTTTACACATTGGCACCTTATACACCCCGGATATTTAACTAACTCTATTTGGTACATAATCATTAGGGTAATACACCCAGGCTGCTTGCACTCGACACCTTATGGGCAGCTGCACTTTATATTCTTCGATTGAAAACCCATAAATACTCTATGGAATTGAACTTTATAGTTTAAATATCAGTAAAATATGTAGATTTTCCTTGCCTCTCTTATATTGGATTGAGACTAGTGTTGAGCCACCCCCGTAGTGTTCGAGTTCGGTTCGGTTCGTCGAACACCCGTGTGTTCGCCGAACTGTTCGTCGAACTGTTCGTCGAACACCTTCGAACACCGTTAAAACCAATGGCAGGCAAACAAAAACACATAGAAACACATAGAAAACACCTTCAAAGGTGTCCAAAAGCTGACAAACTGCTCAGAAGACACAACTAACACATGGAAAAGTGACAAGTACATATAGTCATGCGAAAAGAAAAGAGGTGGAGGAGTAAAAGGAGGGGGAGACACAGATATAGGCATGTCATGCCCTTCTAAAATCCAAAAAGTGAGAAGCCGAGACGGCCAGTCCGCTCCTGCCCGTGCCACCTCCGTGTCGCCGGGTTTGTGCCAGAGCCGCGGTGAACCCTGACGGCCAGCCCCCCTCTCCCAATACTGGTGCCTGTCCGCTGGTGGGTCGAGAGAGCCCCCCTGTGGTGGAGGCAGCTCTAAGCTTTTTAATTTAAATTGTCCCTCTAATTTGAATGAATACACTTTAAATCCATTTACAAGGATCTATTGGAGGGCAAGTCTCATGCCAGCAGCCGCGTAATTCCAGCTCCAGTAGCGTCCACTAAAGCTGCTGCAGTTAAAAAGCTTTTATAAGGATCGAGCTCGGCTGTCCACCGCAAGGCATCCTAGTGCCAGTCCCAGCCCCTATGTCTTGGGGTGCCTCCTGATGCTCTTCACTAAGTATCCCGTGGTCCCGAAGCATTTCCTTTGAAAAAATTAAGTGTCCAAACTACAGGTGGTGTAGCTTGCTTAACAGCCGGGATAATCCGCTGACTAGCAGACACTGCTACTAGGCACAAAGTATTTCCTGGGCTAGATGCAGTTAAAAATTTGTAAGTAGATACTCTCGTTGGATGCTGAGAAAGCATTCCATAGAGTCTCCTGGCACGCCATATATGATTCTCTTAAAAAGCTTGGGGTAGGGGTCTAGGGGACCCTTTTATAGCCAAAATCACGGCCCTGTATCACAATACGTCACCTAGGCTGAAGATAAATGGAACTGTAGCACCGAGGGCTCGGTTGCTACAGACGTATTGCACCTCACCCAGAGGTGTGATATCTCACTCTCAGATAAGGATGGAGTGTGGATCAGGACCCGACACCTGCATGCATTACACCACATTGCCGTGGGGCAGGGCGACCAATATGCCCCTGAGATGGGCACGACAGTCCCTGTCCCTGGCTGGAGTGGGGGGAGGGAACACTGAGGAAGGGGAACCCTGCAGTGCAGGAGCAGGGAGGAAGCAGTTCCTGGGTGCATTGAGAAGGGAGTATAAAAGGTGGGCACCATCTTAGTTCAGTGCAGAGAAGTCTGAGCAGAAGTGGCAGGGAGCAGGGGCTCTGCATGAGCTCTGCTCCGGAGGCGGGCCTAGTAACAGAGGCCCAGGCCTGCAAGAGGGAGAAGGAAGGAAGAGGAGCGGAGAAGGCTCCAGGAACGAGGAATGAAGGGATCCCAGGGGTGCGGACGGGCGAGTCGCCACCGCACGCCCGAATCCACCTGCGTGGAGGGGTCAGGCCAAAGGGGGAGACCGGTCCCCGAACTAGTGGAGGCAGGAAACGACCCTCAGCTAGAAACCGGAGGCTCTGACATTTTATGTGGCGCAGCCCCTTGCTCCACCCGCTAGGAAGGCACCACATAGGGTCAGGGAAACTGGCGCCAAGTTTACCAAGAGGAGGCCCGAGGCAGCCGGACAGAAGTGTTGGTAAGAAAGGCCAGACAAAGGACACACAAAGGGGGTCCTGTGAAGCGCTCCAAAGTTATCTGGGAGTTGTCTGAGCCCCTCACCTGGTGAGCACAGTACGACGTGGGCAGCCGTTACCTGCAGACGTGGTCTGGATAATAAGAACTGTGAGTAAAGGCCCTGAACTGCATCACTGACTCCGTGTCGTTACTGCTGCTGCCCTGCACCATCACCCCCATCCTCCGCATACACTGCCCTGAGGCTATACTCCTCCCGTGGGGAGTTATGCTACGCTCTGCTGCACCCACAACACCAGCCTTAGCGGTCTGCCCTGTAGCGGCGGTTCACTCTGACCGCAATCCACGGGTGGCGTAGTCGGACATTTAAACATCAAAACCACATAAATAGTTCCGCCACTGGTTTGACCGCCCTGAGCCACGGAACCGGATCGCCGCCACGAAGACTACAACCACCAGCATCCACCAAAAAGGGTCCGGCTTCGGGTGTCCCAAGGCCCAGGGGGTGCGTCAGAACATTTTCATCACCTTTCACAATCACCAATGGGACAAGGCAGGGATGTCCTCTGTCCCCTCTCTTATACATCCTAGTGACGGAGCACCTGCTCTCATCAATTCGCCATAACCCCAATATTAGGTGGATTGAGGTGGGAGGCACCGAGTACAAGTGCTCTCTATTTGCTGATGATGTCCTAGTATATATCACTCAATCACATATATCCATCCCTGCTGTTATGGCTGAAATAGATCACTTTGTTACATGGTAAAATTTTAAAATCAATGCAGCGAAGTCTGAGGCCCTCGATGTCTCCCTCCCTAAATCCATATAGGATTCCATCCAGTCCAACTTTCCCTTTGCCTGGCCCTCACAGGGTATCAAATACTTAGGAATTCCTATTCATAGAGACCTCTCCCATCTATGTTATCTTAATTTTGGGCCCTTTATTGAACAATTCCATACAGACCACGGTTGGCAAGTTGGAACTGTGAGATTCACTACGTGCACCACTGGTATTTTGTGGAAAAGCACATGTAAGATTCTGCAACAGTCTCTGCTGATACTCCTGCATGCGTGCATCCCTTTCTATGGCAGGAATAATTTCTGCAAATTTACTTTTGTACCGGGGATCTAACAGTGTGGCAACCCAGTAGTCAGGATTATTTCTAATTCTCACAATTCGAGGGTCATGTTGCAGGTAGTGCAGCAAGAAGGCACTCATGTGTGTTGCGCATCCAGGAGCACCAAGTCCCTGTTGTGTTGGTGGCGAGGTAACAATCATGCTTCCTTCCTCTGTCCTCTCCCCCCAACCTCGCACAACAGAAATGTGATCAAGGTCTCCCTCATCTGATGAGTCTTCCATCAGTTCGTCCTCCACTTCTTCCTGGGCTCCTGCACCTTCCTCACTAGTTTGGCTGCTACCATGCGCCCTGGTAAAATCATCTCCCCCACCCTCACATGCCTGCCGCCCTGGTGCTGCCGACCGTCTGGACCTTGCAGATGTTAGCCCTTCCGCATACAACTCCTCCTCCTCTACTTCCTCCACCTCCTCTTGTGCCACCACCTGACTCCGAATTCTGTTTAACATGTGCTCCAGCATGTAAATCACCGGAATAGTCATGTTGATAATGGCATCGTCAGCACTAAACATCTTCGTCGCCATTTCAAAACTGTGCAGAAGGGTGCATAGGTCCCTGATCTGAGACCACGCCTCCAGCGTGATTTGCCCCACCTCTGAATCTCGGCCCAGGCTATACGTCAGAACGTATTGCACCAGGGCTTGTCGGTGCTGCCACAGTCGCTGCAACATGTGCAGAGTTGAATTCCACCGGGTAGGCACATCGCATTTTAGCCGGTGAAGTGGCAGGCCCAACGACTTCTGTAGAGATGTAAGTCGCTGAGCTGCGGGATGCGAACGGCGGAAGTGAGCACACAGCGACCGTGCCCTCTGCAGAAGGCCATCTAGTCTGGGATAGTGGGCTAAAAATTGCTGGACAACCAGGTTCAACACGTGAGCCATACAAGGCACGTGTGTGACATTGCCCCGGCGAAGGGCCGCACCCAGGTTTGCAGCATTGTCGCACACGGCCTTCCCTGGTTTCAGGTCCAGTGGAGACAACCATTCATGAAATTGGTTCTCCAGAGCTGACCACAACTCCTCAGCTGTGTGACTCACATTTCCCAGACATTTCAATGTAAAAACCGCCTGATGACGTTGAGCCCTACTGCCAGCATAGTAAGGAGGTGTGCAGGATCCCTTCTGCGCAGTTAGAAAGCTTGTGGCATGACCAGACAGGCTTTGGGTGCAGGTGGAAGACCGAGAGGAGGTTGAGGAGGCAGAAGCAGTGGAGGAAAAATGACATAAAGAGGATTGACGCACAGCTCGTGGGGACGGCAAGACTTGGACAGCAGCCCCTTGTCCTGCTGTCACCATAGTTACCCAGTGCCCAGTCAGCGACATGTAACGCCCCTGTCCATGCCTACTCGTCCAAGTGTCTGTGGTGAAATGCACCCTGTCACACACAGAGTTTCTCAAAGAAGCGGTGATGTTGTGTGCGACATGCTGGTGGAGCGCAGGCACACCTTTCTTTGAGAAGTAGTGCCGACTGGGCATCTGGTACTGGGGCACTGCGACGGACATAAGGTCTCGAAAATCCTCTGTGTCCACCAGGCGGAAAGGCAGCATTTCTGTAGCCAAGAGCTTGCAGATGGTGAAATTCAACCTCTTAGCTTTCTCATGGCTAGGAGGAAATGGTCTTTTACTTGTCCACATCTGAGGGACCGAGGGCTGGCTATTGTGCTTAGACGGGGTTGATAAGGGTGTCCCCGGCAAACTGCCGGTCTGTGAGGAAGATGCAGGCGGACATGTTAGGTTGCCTTGATCCAAAGGTGGTGCTATCGATGTCGGACAGCGCTCAAGACCAGCTGGTGTTACCACCTCCAAAGAAAATGATGACCTGCCAATCACGCTGGCTGTTGCGGGTAAAGAGGTGGCAGGTCTGCGCCCCAAAACAGGTGTGACTGCTGTCCCCCCAGTCACAGAGGATGAAGAGGCCGCGGATGCACAAGATATGGCAGACGGTGGTTGGCCCGGCCGGCTAGACCGCATTGTAGCACACTGAGCTTCCCACTGCAACTTATGCTTCATGTCCATGTGCCGGTTCATGCATGAAGTACTCAAACTATGTATTTTTTGGCCTCTACTTAGCTTTTGCTGACAAATGTTACAGATAACACGAGTTGGGTCATCTTTATCGATCTGAAAAAATGCCCAGGCTATGCAAGGCTTAGCACCCATGCGACCTGAAGAGCCACCACGACTTGTGGTGAGAGGTAGAGTTGTGTTTGAGGATGCAGTTGTTGACGTGCTTCCAGTACTACGTCTCTGTCCAGGAAGGCGCAACCTGACCTCGTCGTCACTAGCATCTTCCTCCACCTCCTCTGCTGACCTCATCTCTTGGCTGACTGTGGGTTGACAGTAAGTGGGATCTCCGACCTCATCATCATCACCCTGTGCGTTATCACACCCGTCGTCCTCAGAGCCAACCTGTTCCTGCCCTGACAAAAAACTAAAGTTGTCGCTCCAATCAGGTATTTGAGTCTCATCATCGTCTTCCTCATTGTCTCCACCAACAGGAGTTACAGTTTGGGAATGAGGGTCTACATTATGGTCAGAACCTTCTGCGTCTGGTCCTGGATCCGACTCATAAAGATTCTGGGCATCAGTGCAGATCATTTCCTCGTCTGGATTCACAGAAGCGCTGGAGTCGACCTCTGATTCCCACGCTATAGTATGAGTAAACAGCTCTGCAGACTCAACCATCTGTTCTACCTCATACTCAGACGGGCAGCTGGAGATTTGGGAGCTGTGAGGAAGCAAGTGCGATTTGGGTGACACCTTTGAGGACTGGAGTATTTGTGATGTTGAAGTTGATGTGGAGGAGAGCCCACTTAAAGGAGCACTTGAAATCCGTTGAAGCACCTGCTGTTTTTGTGCCTCATCTGGAATTTGTAGCGATTGGCGTGGCCGTAAGAAAGGGATCTTATCACAATGTCCGCTAAAAGAAGTAGACATTTTAGTTTGGCTGGAAGATGGTCTTTCTTCTGCACCTACCCCACGGACACAACCTTTTTTCCCCTTCCCAACACGCCTATTCCCCTTTCCACCAGCAGCAGGCCTTTTTCCACTCATTTTGGTGGTTAACTAATTCACAACTCTGGAGTTGTTTGCACAAAAAAACAATGGATGGTAACCGAGCAGAGCTGAGTGGCCAAACTGTGGTATTAGGCCAAAACTATTGGCTGGGTTAGATGCAGAAAAAAATTATTTTTAATTTGCAACCTGATGGAGGTCAGTATAGATGGACTAATAGACCAAGTCCCACACACCGCTAGAAGCCCAAATATTTTTTCAGAGCTAGATGCAGAAAATTTTTTTATTCAATTTGCAACCTGATGGAGGTCAGTATAGATGGACTAATAGACCAAGTCCCACACACTGCTAGAAGCCCAAATATTTTTTCAGAGCTAGATGCAGAAAAAAATTATTTTTAATTTGCAACCTGATGGAGGTCAGTATAGATGGACTAATAGACCAAGTCCCACACACTGCTAGAAGCCCAAATATTTTTTCAGAGCTAGATGCAGAAAAAAATTATTTTTAATTTGCAACCTGATGGAGGTCAGTATAGATGGACTAATAGACCAAGTCCCACACACCGCTAGAAGCCCAAATATTTTTTCAGAGCTAGATGCAGAAAAAAATTATATTCAATTTGCAACCTGCTGGACGTCAGTATAGGAGGACTAATAGAACAAGTCCCACACACTGCTAGAAGCCCAAATATTTTTTCAGAGCTAAATGAAGAAAAAAATTATTTTTAATTTGCAACCTGATGGAGGTCAGTATAGATGGACTAATAGACCAAGTCCCACACACTGCTAGAAGCCCAAATATTTTTTCAGAGCTAGATGCAGAAAAAAATTATTTTTAATTTGCAACCTGATGGAGGTCAGTATAGATGGACTAATAGACCAAGTCCCACACACCGCTAGAAGCCCAAATATTTTTTCAGAGCTAGATGCAGAAATTTTTTTTATTCAATTTGCAACCTGATGGAGGTCAGTATAGATGGACTAATAGACCAAGTCCCACACACTGCTAGAAGCCCAAATATTTTTTCAGAGCTAGATGCAGAAAAAAATTATTTTTAATTTGCAACCTGATGGAGGTCAGTATAGATGGACTAATAGACCAAGTCCCACACACTGCTAGAAGCCCAAATATTTTTTCAGAGCTAGATGCAGAAAAAAAATATTTTTAATTTGCAACCTGATGGAGGTCAGTATAGATGGACTAATAGAACAAGTCCCACACGCTGCTAGAAGCCCAAATATTTTTTCAGAGATAAATGAAGAAAAAAATTATTTTTAATTTGCAACCTGATGGAGGTCAGTATAGATGGACTAATAGACCAAGTCCCACACACTGCTAGAAGCCCAAATATTTTTTCAGAGCTAGATGCAGAAAAAAAATATTTTTAATTTGCAACCTGATGGAGGTCAGTATAGATGGACTAATAGACCAAGTCCCACACACCGCTAGAAGCCCAAATATTTTTTCAGAGCTAGATGCAGAAAAAAATTATATTCAATTTGCAACCTGCTGGAGGTCAGTATAGAAGGACTAATAGAACAAGTCCCACACACTGCTAGAAGCCCAAATATTTTTTCAGAGCTAAATGAAGAAAAAAATTATTTTTAATTTGCAACCTGATGGAGGTCAGTATAGATGGACTAATAGACCAAGTCCCACACACTGCTAGAAGCCCAAATATTTTTTCAGAGCTAGATGCAGAAAAAAATTATATTCAGTTTGCAACCTGATGGAGGTCAGTATAGATGGACTAATAGAATGATGCTATGCCCAAAAGATTTTACTTCACTAGGTGCAGTAAAAAAATTGGTATTCTATACACAGGTGGTATATCTTGCAACACAGATAGGCTACTCCACTGACTAACACACTCTGCAATAGGCCAAAAAGGATTAGCTTTGCTAGATTCAGCCAAATGCTGTGAAAAAAACTTGCACAGCACTGGCACAGACCTGCCTGGCAAAAACTGATAGGAACTGATGTAACCTAGTCCTGAAAAGGACTCCAATTACAATTAGTCTTTACTCCCACAATCTATCTATTTAAGAGCACAGACCTGCCTGATAAAAGTCGTAGGAAATGCTGTAACCTAGTCCTTAAAAGGACTGCAATCACAACTATTCCCTACTCCCAAGCTATCTGTATATTTGTGCGAAAATTGGCTTGAAATTAACAAGGTATAGCGCACACAGCAACAGCGGTGCCGTCTAACACGCAGCTGCAGCAGTGAGAAAATGGTGGCGACGGGGAAAATGGCTTGGTCTTATAGGGCAAGGACATGTGACATACACTGCCAATCACACATGCCCTTGCTTGTGTGAAAAAAAGCACTTCGCTCCGTGTGTGCGCTGCTGATAGGCTGACAGATTGCACCTCCCCACTGCAAACGCGGGAAAGAGAAAAAAAAATGGAGATCTTCATTGTTCCTGCAGAGATCCATCCCCTGCCCCTCCCCCCGCCCCGCTGTACACTCAAACTGCGTATTAACATTAATTTTCATCATTACTGAGAAAAAATCCAGTTATGATTTTGGTGCACGAACAGTTATCGAACATAACCTCGAACAGCCGAATTTTTCTCAAATTGTTCGTGTTCGCCGACCGGCTCGAACACCGCCCAAAACAGCTCGAATTTGAGATTGGCGAACAGTTCGAGTAGAACACCGCTCATCTCTAATTGAGACCCATATATATAATCCTGGACTGTTAATAATTCTCCTGCTTAAATTTTAATTATTATTGTGTGATAATATTTTTGTTTTTTAATTAATTAATAAAAAATATTTTAATAGTCTAATGGTGTCTATACTCTATTATGCCCTCTACTGATGTGTGTAGTGAGTGACGTGTGATCTACGTATTGTCTCTGGAGTGACATATTCCAATTTTGTGGCCAAGTGTTGGTTATTGACTCTGTAAAAGGTCAGATTTACATTTTATTTCTTATTATTATTTATTATTATAGCGTAATTTATTCCATGGCGCTTTACATGTGAAAGGGGTATACATAGCACAAACACTTACAATAATTTGAACAACACAAGTCAGCGACTGGTACAGGAGGAGAGAAGACCCTGACCGCGAGGGCTCACAATCAGGGCTGCCACTAGGATTTTCAGGGCCCCATACTGTCAAAATTTTTGGGCCCCTTTAAGACTCCGCCCAGGCTCCGCCTCCACCCCTCGAACCTTCCACAGTCCCACCGCCCACTCTTGGAAAAACTCCATTCTCCACCACGTCCTCACCAATCACACATTACCAGTTCCCAGTGAACACCAGATCACATACAGAGCCAGCAGCTTTTGTTTTGGCCAAAAGATTTCTTAAGCCGCTACCAGGACTTCTGGTCAGGCCCTACGCTGCTCTAACCTATTAACCTCTTAGTGACCGACCCAATTTTTTTAAATCTGACCATTGTCACTTTATGTAGTAACAACTCTGGAATGCTTCAACAAATCCCATTGATTTTGAGACTGTTTTTTTTTTTTTGGTGACACATGATACTTTATGATAATGGTAAATTTAGGTTGATCTGTTTTGCGTTTATAAAAATATCAGAAATTTGACAAAAATGTTTTAAAAATTGCAATTTTCAAACTTTGTATCACTATCCTTTTAATCCCAATAGTCATACCACCCAAAAACATTAATAAATCACATTTCCCTCATGTCTGCTTTACATCAGCACCATTTGCAAAGTGTTATTTTATTTTGTTAGCATTTTGGAAGGTTTAAAAATGTAGCAGTAATTTTTTGTTTTTTCAAGGAAATTTACAAAACATATTTTTATAGGGACCTGTTCAGTTTTGAAGTGACTTTGGGGGTTCTATATGTTGGAAACCACACAAAAGTCATACCATTTTAAAAACTGCACCCCTCAACGTATTTAAAATTGCTTTCAGGTAGTTCATTAACCCTTCTGGTTCCTTTCAGGAAGTAATGGAAAGTGGCATGACAAGAATGAAAAAGTTTATTTTCACCACCTAAATTTTGATAACTTCTGAACAGGCCGCTATAGCTGGGAGGCTCTAAGGCCGTTATTTGGCCAAGAACTGCCATGGCAAACATCAGGACCACACAATCAAGATCTCAGGGTGCTGATGAGGTTAAAGAGGAAGCCCCCACACTCACAGCAGAATCCCTAAGAGGTTAAATGTCCATGGTCGGTGCCAACACTGATCATGGCTGATGCAGCAAGTTGTCAGCTATAATGTACAGCTGTCAGCTACAGGACTGTCACCTGTCGGGGAACGCTAGTCTCTTATATCACAGGTCAGTAAAAAGACATCTATTGGTCACTAAGGGGTTAAACATTTCTTATAATACCCAATACTTTTTTTAGGCATATTTTATTTATTTTTCTTTAAGGAAATGTGTCACATACATTTTTTTTAAAATTAATTGTAAACTGATTGTGACAATTTTTTTATAATGTGTATTTCTGATTGTAGATTCCATCAATCATTCCCTCTCCTCCCCAACCAAAATGTATAAACTCCTGGAGAATCCTGAGAGCTGCCGCCTGATGTTGTAATTGGGCATTTGGTTTTGCAGCATCGCTCAGGGTCATCCAGTAGCTTAAGTTTTGGAAGGGGGGAGGGGAGGGAATGATTGCATCATACAATCACACACTGAAATGGTGGGCAAATTAATACATGGACTTAAGTTAGCTAGTCACACAGCCAGTGGCACCGCCGCCCAGTCAAGAAGAATCTAATGGTCACTTCAGCTTGCCCACCACTGCCACCTCAGCCTGCCCATTGCCGCCTGCGATCACTGAATTAATAAATGTAAACGGTAAATTACTGCATATATATTCACCGATTATACACTACAAAAATATCTTTATTGGTATTCCTTAAAAACCTATAAACTCTAGAATATAAATACAAATACATCTCAAAACATGATAACTCAAAGTGATAATATAAAAAAATTATCAAGTAGTCAAGAGTAAAGGGGGAAGGGGAGGCCACTCCATTAAGCAACTGTAGCACCCTGAGGATTCGGCTGCTACAGGGGTATTGCACCTCAACCCAGAGGTGTGATATTCCACTCCCGGGTAAGGATGGAGTGTGGAACTGAGCTCGGTAGGCTGCATGCACTACACACATCCCATTTCCGAGGAACAGGCCGACGGTACTCCCACTTAGAAATGTGCAGGTACGACCGAGTCTGTTCCTGGCTGGAGTGGGAGGGGGGTGGTACATCCCATGTAGTGTAGGGGCAGATAGGGGGAGCAGCCTGGGTAAAGATAGGAGCTCATTGGGTGCTGGTCACCTGAGCTCACACATAGAGGGTGTATATAAGGTGGGCACCAACTAAGATCAGGGTCAGACGCAGAGAGTCAGATGCAGAGAGGATCAGCTGCAGAAAACAAGTTAGGAGAGGAGAGAAGAAAGACCAAGACCCAGAGTGAGAGAGGAGAAAAGAGAAAGACCCAGAGCACAGAAGAGAAGGGACCCAAGAACCCAAATCAGAGCACCGGGTGAGGAGTCAGCATCAGGGTACCGGAACCCAAGCTGGTGGGGGTAAAAACAATCCCCAGCCAGAGACCGGAGACCGTGGGCAGTGTCTGTCACGGTCACCCACCACATTCACCCCGAAGGCACACCACATGAAGGGTCAGGGAACCCAGGGCCAAGGGTGTCCCAACAGAAGGCCCGAGGGAGCTGGACCTAGGTGGATCACTGGTGGGGACGGCTGAAGAAAGGACAGAGGGAGAGCTCAGGGCCACGCTCCGGACTTGTTTGGGGGTTGGCTGGATCCAGGACCTGGTGGACGCAGCACGGCTCGGGTGGTCACTAGCAGCTGGAGTGACCAGTACAACATCTGCAGTAAGTAAACACCCTTAACTGCACAACCCGACTCTGTCTTCACTGCCGTCTGCACTACACCACCACAACCCCCATCCTCTGCGCCTGTCCCCTCTGAGGCTATACCCCTCCCGTTGGGGGTTATCTCACCAAGCTGCGCACCCACCATCAGCCTCAGCGGACCCTGCTGCAGCGGCGGCCACAGTGACCGCATCACAACGGGTGGCGTAGTCGACACAAAAGAACTTTAGTAACACCTGTAGAACTGCCACATCACACTGAGCTTGACGCCCTGGGCACGGGACCGGGTCACAGCCGCTCGGAGACTACAACCCCCCCCCATCTGATCCGGTGCCGGGTATTCCCCTCAAAAAGGAATATGTCCCAGGGGGCGCGTCAACTTTGGCGTAGTCGGCAGGATTACGTGCCCGCAACACCCGGGTACTGCGTGCCTGAAGAAAAGTGCAAGTTTACCTCAGAAAGAAGTCTCCCGCCGGTTCCGGAGGGTCCACGCCATCGGACTCCATCACCAGTCGTTTCCCGCCGATTGTCCGCCATTTCCAGCTTGTTCCCGCCATCTGCAGAGTTTCCCGCCACTGGGCGACGCTTCCCGCCAAAACCGCAGATTTCCCGCCTTGGAAGAGCAGCGGACGCCATTATGGGCGTGCCAAAGGAGGGCAAGAGGCCACCTCCCATCGTGGGCCAGGACAGAAAATGGCGCCAAAAGTGGAAACCGCCCCCACCAACAGAGACTGTGATGCTGGAGGTGTCTGTCAGCGTGAAAGAACTCCCCCTGGAGCTGACAGTCACCGAGTTGCCCCGGGACCGCCCTCGAAGTGGGAGGAGACGAAAGAGAAGAGAAAAGATGGGTGTCGCTTGGAGGAGTCTGGAGCGAGCGCACCCGGAGACAAGAGGTCTAACGAGGAGTAGCGGAGGAGCTTACCCGGAGATGGAGAGAAAGCAGAACAGCACCGGCCCGCTGGCCAGGAGTCTGCTAGAGACCGAGGAAGGAGGGCAGAGCAGCACCGGCCCGCTGGCCAGGAGCCTGCCGGAAGCAGAGCAGAGCAGCACCGACCCGATGGTCAGGAGCCTGCTAGAGTCCACAACCCCGCTAGGTCTAGCGGAGATCTTAGCGCAGCTCCCCCGAGACCGGGAGTGTGCACAAACTGCCCTGGAGGGCCTCGCACGGAGGATGGCCCGGGTACAGCGTGAGATACTGGCGGAGTGGAGCCGGGAGATGGCCCAGCAAGCAGAGACCAGTCAACGGAGCACGCTACCCTGGAAGAGGAAGCAGACCGCCTCTGAGGATGGCGCGGGAGGACCCAAGGCCGGAGACGGCGCCGAGGAGGGAGCCGAACGCATGGAGGCAGGTAAAGGGGACGCCTATACCCCAAGCCGTGACACCGCTCACCTGCCCCAGCTCCCCGTCGCAGAGCCCGAAAGTCCCCC
The DNA here is from genome assembly GCF_046119375.1 of Phyllobates terribilis. Lineage (NCBI taxonomy): Eukaryota > Metazoa > Chordata > Amphibia > Anura > Dendrobatidae > Phyllobates > Phyllobates terribilis. The sequence goes on along the minus strand of NW_027362771.1, from coordinate 158,571,081 downwards.
TGCTGTGCCCGTAGCCGCCACGTCACCGCTATGGACTAGGCCCCGACCGGAAGCCGCCGCAGCGACCCCTGTGACGTCACGCGCCTCGATCCGGAGCGTGACAAAGCAGGAATTACCACCAGCCTGGTCGCAAGGCCTAGTACCCCCGGGCGCCGCAATACCAACAGCGCCCCCTACCTCCGCGGAGCCCCCGGCCTGGTCGCAGGGCCAAGTAGCCCAGGGCGCCGCCGTCCTAACGGTGCCCTTCACCTTCCAGGTGCCCCAGGCCTGGCCGCAAGGCCTGGGCAACCCGGGCGCCACCACCACCGCGCCCGCGCCCGCAATACCAAGGGTGCCACACCTGGGGGAGGACTTGTTCAGCCAGCTCACATGGCCGGACGGGCGGCCCTTCATCTGGCCCGAAGGATACCATGAGCTGGAACGGCAGCAGAGACTAAGACCCCTGGATGAACCCCTGATTCCGGCTCCGAAGCCCGTGGCACGGATCTCGCCCCCGCTAGCGGAAGCACAGTTTGAGTGGGACCCCACGGGAGAAGATTTGATGGGGTTCACCGGAGAAACTCGGGCAGTCGCCGCTGAGCGTACTGAGTGTTGTCGTCAGCAGCTAGCAGAGTTTGCCAGAGAACGGGAGGAGAGGCGGGTCAGAGAACAACAGGCCCAAATCCGGAGCGCGGAGCAGAAGAGCCGGACTAGGAGGAACCCCCGTGCAGCGCACTGTCCCCGCACCATCGGGACGGTGATAAAGTTCAACCCGCAGCATGGGTGGGGCTTTATTCGGGACCGTAACAACCGCGGTGACGTCTTTGTCACGCGCAGAGACGTGGAGTCCCATCTGCCGGAGGGGCACAGAGGTCGTGACCTCTACGTCGGAGACGAGGTCACTTTCACCCGGCACAAGTGTGCCAAAGGACCTTACGCCCTCCACGTACACCGCCTGACGGAGGAGGAGTTGCGGTGCGAGGAGGAGGAGCCAGAGGACCCGGACGGGTCTGAAGCAACACCATATCACCAAGAAAAAGCAGGAGGGAGCCGTCGTTGAGGACGGGAGTAGAGACTGTATATAGTTGCCCGTCGGGGCACAGTGAACCGTTGCTGCTAAAATAGTCCCCGTTGGGACCAGTGAACTGTTTACCCGTTAACCCCTTCATCCTACAGGCTGAGGACTGTGAGCAGCCATTCCCTTCCCTCTAACTGGCCGAGGACTGAGAGCGGCCAACTTCCCCTGTAAATAGTTGCGCGTCCTAAAGCGCCCCCTACCGGTTTTATAGAAAACCAGATTTTCTAAGAGACTGTCGCACTTTTCCCGGACACACGGTGCACAGTGTCCGGAGGAGGAACTTGAAACAGGAGACGACGAGAAAGTTTTATCTGCTAAGATATGTTATTTATATAATGTTTTTTATATGTTTTATATGTTTATATGAAAAAATTTTTGTATGTTTTGGTGTTTTTGTCTTTACAGCCCGAGGACGTGCTGTGATTTACCAGGGGGGAATGTAGCACCCTGAGGATTCGGCTGCTACAGGGGTATTGCACCTCAACCCAGAGGTGTGATATTCCACTCCCGGGTAAGGATGGAGTGTGGAACTGAGCTCGGTAGGCTGCATGCACTACACACATCCCATTTCCGAGGAACAGGCCGACGGTACTCCCACTTAGAAATGTGCAGGTACGACCGAGTCTGTTCCTGGCTGGAGTGGGAGGGGGGTGGTACATCCCATGTAGTGTAGGGGCAGATAGGGGGAGCAGCCTGGGTAAAGATAGGAGCTCATTGGGTGCTGGTCACCTGAGCTCACACATAGAGGGTGTATATAAGGTGGGCACCAACTAAGATCAGGGTCAGACGCAGAGAGTCAGATGCAGAGAGGATCAGCTGCAGAAAACAAGTTAGGAGAGGAGAGAAGAAAGACCAAGACCCAGAGTGAGAGAGGAGAAAAGAGAAAGACCCAGAGCACAGAAGAGAAGGGACCCAAGAACCCAAATCAGAGCACCGGGTGAGGAGTCAGCATCAGGGTACCGGAACCCAAGCTGGTGGGGGTAAAAACAATCCCCAGCCAGAGACCGGAGACCGTGGGCAGTGTCTGTCACGGTCACCCACCACATTCACCCCGAAGGCACACCACATGAAGGGTCAGGGAACCCAGGGCCAAGGGTGTCCCAACAGAAGGCCCGAGGGAGCTGGACCTAGGTGGATCACTGGTGGGGACGGCTGAAGAAAGGACAGAGGGAGAGCTCAGGGCCACGCTCCGGACTTGTTTGGGGGTTGGCTGGATCCAGGACCTGGTGGACGCAGCACGGCTCGGGTGGTCACTAGCAGCTGGAGTGACCAGTACAACATCTGCAGTAAGTAAACACCCTTAACTGCACAACCCGACTCTGTCTTCACTGCCGTCTGCACTACACCACCACAACCCCCATCCTCTGCGCCTGTCCCCTCTGAGGCTATACCCCTCCCGTTGGGGGTTATCTCACCAAGCTGCGCACCCACCATCAGCCTCAGCGGACCCTGCTGCAGCGGCGGCCACAGTGACCGCATCACAACGGGTGGCGTAGTCGACACAAAAGAACTTTAGTAACACCTGTAGAACTGCCACATCACACTGAGCTTGACGCCCTGGGCACGGGACCGGGTCACAGCCGCTCGGAGACTACAACCCCCCCCCCATCTGATCCGGTGCCGGGTATTCCCCTCAAAAAGGAATATGTCCCAGGGGGCGCGTCACAACTACTCGTCCCTACCTGTCTGCCAAAGTTTGGCACCCTCTTGAAACAAAATTGGCGCCCCCGCTACACAGCCACTCACCAGAGTCCCCTCAGCAGCCTCACCTTCAGCAGCCTCCCCTCAGCAGAATCCCCCTCACCAGCCTCCCACTCACCAGCCTCCCCCTCAGCAGCCTCCCCTCAGCAGAATCCCCTCACCAGCCTCCCCCTCATCAGCCTCCCCTTCAGCAGCCTTCCCCTCAGCAACCTCCCCCTCAGCAGCCTCCCTCTTATCAGCCTCCCCTCAGTAGCCTCCCCTCACCAGCATTCCCTCAGCAGCATCCCCTCAGTAGCCTTCCCTTCATCAGCCTCTCCTCAGCAGCATCCCCTCAGTAGCCTCCCCCTCAGTAGCCTCCCTCTTATCAGCCTCCCCTCAGTAGCCTCCCTCTCATCAGCCTCCCCTCACCAGCCTCCCTCTCATCAACATCCCCTCAGCAGCATCCCCTCAGCAGCATCCCCTCAGTAGCCTCCCTCTCAGCAGCATCCCCTCAGTAGCATCATCCCCTCAGTAGCCTCCCTCTCAGCAGCATTCCCTCAGTAGCCTCCACTCAGCAGCATCCCCTCAGTAGCCTCCCCCCTCAGCAGCATCCCCTCAGTAGCCTCCCTCTCTTCAGCCTCCCCTCAGCAGCCTCCCTCTCATCAGCCTTCCCTTCATCAGCCTCTCCTCAGCAGCATCCCCTCAGTAGCCTCCCCCTCAGTAGCCTCCCTCTTATCAGCCTCCCCTCAGTAGCCTCCCTCTCATCAGCCTCCCCTCACCAGCCTCCCTCTCATCAACATCCCCTCAGCAGCATCCCCTCAGCAGCATCCCCTCAGTAGCCTCCCTCTCAGCAGCATCCCCTCAGTAGCATCATCCCCTCAGTAGCCTCCCTCTCAGCAGCATTCCCTCAGTAGCCTCCACTCAGCAGCATCCCCTCAGTAGCCTCCCCCCTCAGCAGCATCCCCTCAGTAGCCTCCCTCTCTTCAGCCTCCCCTCAGCAGCCTCCCTCTCATCAGCCTCCTCTCAGCAGCATCCCCTCAGTAGCCTCCCTCTCAGCAGCATACCCTCAGTAGCCTCCCTCTCATCAGCCTCCCCTCAGCAGCCTCCCTCTCATCAGCCTCCTCTCAGCAGCATCCCCTCAGTAGCCTCCCTCTCATCAGCCTCCCCTCAGCAGCCTCCCTCTCATCAGCCTCCCTCTCATTAGCCTCCCTTCAGAAGCCTCCCTCTCATCAGCCTCCCCTCAGCAGCCTCTCTCTCATCAGCCTCCCCTCAGCAGCCTCCCCTCAGTAGCCTCCCTGTTATCAGCTTCCCCTCAGTAGCTTCCCTCTCATCAGCCTCCCCTCAGTAGCCTCCCTCTCATCAGCCTCCCCTCAGCAGCATCTCCTCAGTAGCCTCCCTCTCATCAGCCTCCCCGCTCAGCAGCATCCCCTCAGTAGCCTCCCTCTCATCAGCCTCCCTCTCATCAGCCTCCCCTCAGCAGCATCCCCTCAGTAGCCTCCCTCTCAGCAGCATCCCCTCAGTAGCATCATCCCCTCAGTAGCATCCCTCTCAGCAGCATCCACTCAGTAGCCTCCACTCAGCAGCATCCCCTCAGTAGCCTCCCCCCTCAGTAGCCTCCCTCTCATCAGCCTCCCCTCAGCAGCCTCCCTCGAATCAGCATCCTCTCAGCAGCATCCCCTCAGTAGCCTCCCTCTCATCAGCCTCCCCTCAGCAGCCTCCCTCTCATCAGCCTCCTCTCAGCAGCATCCCCTCAGTAGCCTCCCTCTCATCAGCCTCCCCTCAGCAGCCTCCCTCTCATCAGCCTCCCTCCCATCAGCCTCCCCTCAGCAGCATCCCCTCAGTAGCCTCCCTCTCATCAGCCTCTCCTCAGTAGCTTCCCTCTCATCAGCCTCCCCTCAGCAGCCTCCCCTCAGTAACCTCCCTGTCATCAGCCTCCCCTCAGCAGTATCCCCTCAGTAGCCTCCCTCTCAGCAGCCGCCCCCTCAGCATCCCCGTCACTATCACACACAGACACACTGCACGCCGCCGCCAAACACACACAATGCCTTGCCTGACACACACACACTGACACACACAAACTGACACACGCAGACTCACTCACTCACTTGCCTGACAGCCTGCCGCCGTCCCCGGCCGCAACAGATTGAAGATGAGCGTGCACAGCTGCGTAGCCTGTCACAGGACCATGATGCACCCAGCGGATTAAAGGTACAGCACTCATTTCTGTCCTCCAGGTGCATCATGCATCGAACTGCTGTCCCTAAGGGCCCGGTAAGCAGAAGCAAAGAGAGGGGTGGCCCCGCCAGCCCAAGCCCATGGCCCGAGGCCCCCCCTCTCTTTGCTTCTGCTTACCGGGCCCCATACAGCAGTAAGGGCAGTAATGCCCTGATGGCGGCCCTGCTCACAGTCTACAAAATTCCTATTTTATGGAATTGAAGAGCATTATGGTAAGTATGAAAATGTACCAGCAATAGATGTATGTAATGCAATGGACATAGCGCAGTCTCATGCTGAGCCCCTCACAGCAGATTCATGTGTGTGAATGGCCCGATGGCCAGACTGAAATCACATAGAGAATCTGTGGCAAGACTTGATAACTGCTGATCTTAGACGTCTCCATCTAATCTCACTGAGCTAGAGCTAGTTTACAAAGAAGAATGGGCAAAAAATTCATCCTCTAGATGTGCAAAGCTGGTAGAGAAATACCCCAAAAGACTTAGGCTGCGTGCCCACTATGCGTTTTTCAAGCGTTTTTGCCGCGGAATTTCCGCAACGAAAATGCTTAAAAACGCTTGGTAATACGTGCCCCATGGTCCCCAATGATAATCCGCATGTGCTGTGCACTGTCCATTAATTTTGTGAACACGCAGCGTAATCGCCGCCATTGACTTGCATTGGACCGCGTGACATCCGCATTACTGCATCTGCACATGCGGATATCACACGGTTCAATGTGCGGATGGAACCCAGGTCTGGAGAAGAAGAGACTCTCATCCAGACCTGGGTACCATAGAACCTGTAAAAAAAGAATTTAAAATAAAAAATACAGATTATACTTACCTTCCGATGTGCTCTCGGTGTTTTCTCTGCTCCGTCTGGTCTGCTGTATGGGTCGTGGTGTTGTGAAGGACCTGCCATGACGTCATTGAGTCATGTGACCTGACACATGACTCAATGACGTCACCTCAGGTCCTTCACAACAGCGCGAGCCGCCCAAGATACCGGACGGAGCAGAGAAAACACCGGGGGCCATCGGAAGGTAAGTATAATCTTTATTTTTTTACCATTCTTATTCTTTTTTTTTTTTAACTAACTTGGTCACACTATATAAATCCATGCCGGTTGCATGGATTTATATAGTGTGAACAAGCTGTCAAGCACTTTTCCAAGTGATGCTAAAATCGCTTGGAAAGCGCTTGATAACCCGCATGCAGAAATGGATGTGAAGAACGCTTGACAAACGCTTCTACCTGGCATGAAAATCCGCATGCGTTTTTCCTGCCAGGGAGAAGCGGAAAAAATATGCAGCATTTCTGCATCGTGGGCACATAGCCTTACAGCAGTAATTTCAGTGAAAGGTGGTTGGAAAGGTTGGAAATGTTACATGGTAAAGATTATCTGTTTGTCCAGTCCTAGCAGTGGAGGTTACTTACAAATGAGACCTAAGATTCCCGACTCCTTCTCAATTAATTTAGATGTCTCCTCTTTATCTAAAGTTCAGTTCCATTCAGTAGTTAAAAATGCTTCAAAGCTCATGGAATCAGTCATTCAAATTTTCATCTCCTTCTTCCCACATTGGTACTGCGACTGAGGCAGCGAGGTTGGGTTTAGATGCTGCTCTTATCAATAGTATCGGTATATGGGAATCAGAGCGGTTTAGGATGTACATTCGGCCAAATGTCATTATTTAATTCTTTTTTAAGATCCCAGACAACTTTCTATGTGGATATGCAGTCACTCTTTTGTGTATTTGGCACAGAAGAGGGCTGAGAAGCATAATTACGCAGAGAAATTGCTCATTGAATCCTTTTATCACTGTTAAGTGGACGGATTATCAGAGTTTGTGATGGAGGCAGGTACATCACATATTAATTGTGAATTACAGGCCTCACCATCTCCGGATGATATTATAATACACGTGGGTGGCAATGACTTGGGAAGAATAAAGAGTCTGGATCTGTTGGCAAAGATGAAAAAAGACTTGTATTTATGGAAATAGTTAAAAAAAATTCTTTGGAATAATGCCCAATCTTTCTTCTTTGAAAAAAATTTGAAAGAGAATAAATAGAAATCAGGGAAAATTTCTGTCATTGGTTAATGGATGGCCTTAGAGACGCATTGACTTAGCAGACTTTGTCCTAGCATTGTACAGGAATGACCTGGTTCATTTATCTGAAATAGGTTTACATATATTCAATGTGGGGTTTTAAAATATTATTGAAAAGGCTGCTGTGGTTTATGGGGGGCAGGTGGGGGGGCGCAATACCCGGCTAATGCCCACATGGTTTGTGGGGGATAATCACTCAGTTTTTCTGGAGAAATTTGGTCATTTAAAATATTATACCTATTAAGTACTGGAATTTTAGTTTTATTACAGTGTTCTACAGCCAAATTGGTTCACAGATGAAAACAGTTGAACTTAACTAATTTTGTGGGCTGAAAACGAATACAAAGCTTAAATTTTCTGATTGGCTCTAATATTCAAGATCTAGAGGATGTTGTAATTACTTATGACACCTTTCACGCAGGCTTAAAGAATAATTGCATCTTTATTATTTCATCATCATTATTGTATTGTTAGTAGCTAGTCTATTACATCTTCTATTTAGTCTATTGAGCCGTCTTTATTCTATCATTTTAGGGTAACCGATCAAAAACTGCTAACTCAGCGCCGTTGACATAATCCTAAATACAGTTGTATCACTTACTTTTATAAATGCTCTCTGTGTAAGGGATACAGTTTTAGGAGTTCTTAGCTTAGTTTCTTAGCATATTTCTATATGTTATTTCAGATATGCCTCGTTCTTGCATTAACAAAGCGAATAGTTTTTGCTAAATATGTGTCACAAAGGCAAAACTTGACTACCATGATAAGGAAAGCATACAACCTGTATTTTGACTGCAGATGAGGAGATCAGGACAAGAGTTGGGCTACACATATATGCCGCAATAGAATGCATCACATCTTACCCAGTGGTTGCATGGGAAGAAGCAATCTATGGCTTTTGCAGTCCCAATGATCTGGAGAGAGGCAACCGATCACACTGCCAATTGCTATTTCTGCATGGTGCCCACCGTTAAGACAGGAGTTTCAAGGAAGAAGTGGACTTTACAGTATCTAAACATTCTATCTGCAAGACACCCAGTACCACACAAAGAAGAACTGCCAGTTCCAAAAGCACCAGAGACATTTTCAGTTGAGCCAAGTGAGGAAAGTGAGGAAGAAGAGGGCACTTGGTGTCATGAAGCATCTTCCTCTCACAACCCACGCTTTCTGTCAGCAACCTCAACTGAGCCACACCTTATAACACAAAGTGAACTGAACTATCTTGTTAGAGATTTGAATCTGCCCAAGAGTAAGGCTAAGCTCTTAGGTTCCAGGCTACAGCAGTGGAATCTCCTATACGGTGATGTTTGATTTTTTTGTTCTACAATCATGATAAAGAGATTGTCCTCTTAAGATAAGTCATAATAAAGAGAAATGTAGGCTCTTCATCGATTTATCCAAAGCAAGCCTAAAAGCCGACTTGTTGCCTAATGGCAATGCGCTACCTTTAATTCCATTTGGTTATGCAGTCCACATGAAACTAACCTATGACAACATGAAACAGCTGTTGAGGTGCCTGAACTATGACCAACATTTGTGGCCCCTCTGTGTTGACATAAAGTTGGTTGCCCTATTACCTTGCCTCCAGGGTAGATACACAAAGCACTGCTCCTTTCTGTGTGAATGGGATAGTCATGCAAGAGGATATCATTACAATAAAAGAGACTGGCCTCTCCTACATTGACATTAACTTCAGCGAGGGAGTAAAAATGTCCTGCATCCAGCACTTGTTGACCCAGAGAAAATTTTGTTACCACCATTTAATATTAAGTTGGACCTAATGAAGAACTTTGTAAAGGCAATGGTTAAAAATGCAAAAGCATTCAAGTATCTCATTGATACATTTCCAAGGTTGAGTGAAGCAAAGATAAAGGATTGAGTCTTTATTGGACCTCAGATTCATAAGCTTCTTCAAGATGAGGAGTTTCTCCATTTGTTGAAGGGCAAGGAAATGGCTGCACGGATAGCTTTCGCATTAGTGGTAACTAATTTATTGGGAAACTCAAGAGCAGATAACTATGAAGAGTTGGTGGAAAATCTCCTCAAAACATATAAGGATCTTGGCTGTAACATGTCCTTAAAGATTCATTTCTTTTATTTGCATCTAGACTTTTTTCCACAGCAGTGAACGACGAGCTCCGTGAGAGATTTCACCAAGATATGAAAGATAGAAAAGATATGAAGAAAAATGGAATCAATGCTTGCAGATTACTGTTGGACAATTGTAAGAGATGATCTGATGCAGGAGTACAAGATACAAGCAAGCAAGAGCTGTCACTGAATGAGGACCAAATGTTGTAGTGCAATTTCAGTAACTGTTTATGATTCGCAATAATGTTTAGACAGGTTTTAGTTAATTGAATTGTTGTTAATTTCCTCTAAATAAATATCAGAAAATTGTCGTAACAAAATATTCTGCATCTTTATATTTGCAAAAATAATAATGTTTCAAAGTACTGAAACTTTTATGCATTAATTATATGTAGCAGTAAATGGAAAACTCTTTGATATCATAGAAACAAGAGCCAACTAAAAATTTTCATTGTCAGATTTGAATTCAGGAAGTCAAAATCATTAAGAAATGGCTCATTTCATAACTGAACCTGACAACTTTTGAAAATATGTAGAACAGTGTAATTACTTTGAATGAGCTCCATAAATTAGTGGCCTCGACTGGAGTGTTAGAGCGCCAGTCAACCACATCAAGAACTCTACACAACTAATTGTGAGGATGGCTATATAGGCCAAAGCAATACAGAAGTGGTTTACCAGCAAAAAAGTAATTATTCCACAAAACTGTGTCAAAGTCCAGATCCCAATTCCTATTTAGAATCTGTAATATTATTTAGAAATTTTTAATATACAGTCATCATCTTTCCAATCTAGAGCAACTTAGAACCAATCACGCAGGTAAAATGTGACAAAGTCGCTCACAAAAGTATGCAAAGCTGGTAAAACATAGTTTCATAAACTTAAAGCTAATAATAATAAAATGCATATGTGTCACGGGTGTGTCAAATGTGACAAACAGTCGCCATGCAGTTGGTTGCAGGAGTTCTCTACGTTTGGCATTACAGACATCTTTTTAGAGGCTGTTTCTAGGACCCAGGCTACCTCCCTCTGGCTAATTAACTCCCTGGCCTGGGTGTATAAATATCTGGTGTGTTCTAGAGGGAGGTGCCGGCGATATTCATTACTACTTGTGAAGGCTTCAGCAAAAGCAGTACGTTCTCCTCTCTGGAGCATGAGGACGTTTGCGCATTTGTCTGGAGTCATCTAAAGCTAAGCAATTTCCCCCTGTTTGTCCTTCCTTGTTGTCTATAGTGTTTAGTGGAGATCATCTAGTGCTGGGCCAATCGCCAGGGAAAGACAGGGTGAGGTAAACGTGCGGCGATTGGTTAAGAGCCCATACAGGGACGTTAAGGGAGACAGGGTGACTCTAGATCAATCTAGGAGGTCTCCACTTCCCCCCTTTCCCTAGAGTCTGGGTTCTTTTCCACACCTTGCGTGACATTATGGTATCACTATAGGGAAGACACAATGTCTGATGGTGCTCTGGTAAATCCTTACATCCAACAAAGTAAAAAGGCAGTTAAATTGAATAATAATAATTACCGGCAGATATAAATCCACCAATTAGTAATACTTTATTAAACAAAATAAATACAATCAGAAATATGATACCTAAATAAAAGTTAACATGTAGCCCTCATGGAAGAAATACAGCATGCAAATGTCAGTAATTCCAATACACAGCACTTGGAATTAATGTGTGAACAACCTTATATTAAAGATATCTGACAATTGAAAAAAAAAGCATAGTTTTTTTTGTTGCTATTTGAGTGCGTTTTGTGTAACACCACTTTATATATTTGAATAAATGTCCAAGAATATATCCATGAAGAAAATTACAATACAATGATGTTCAAGTGGACATGTGTGGATGTAGAAGTCTCTTACCACACTCCTCTATGTAACATTCGTATTAGATCAAAAATGAATCCAGTGCTCCTGCTGTCCAGGTCCCAACAATATACCGTATTTTTCGAACTATAAGACGCACTTTTTTCCTCCAAAATTTTGGAGGAAAGTGAGGGGTGCGTCTTATAGTCCAAACCTTCTAATATACTGTCTTGTTGCTGTTGGTAGTGGAGGTATAGGGGGGAGCGGTAGCGGCGGAGGAGTGGGGTACAGGAGGCAGCTGCGGCTACTGTAGCCTACACTGCCCCTGCTTCTAAAGGAAAATGAATATTCATGCCAGGTTGGGGGTGCCAAGCATACCAGGATGAGGGGAGCCATGCATACCAGGATGAGGGGTTCCATGCATACCAGGATGGGGGCTATTAGTACAGAATTGGGGGATATTACCCCTATAACAGTGTCAGCAGCAGACCCCCTCCCCCTTAACAGGGCATCATGACCACATTTTTTTGCTTACATTTTTTTTCCTATATTCCTCCTCTAAAACCCAGGAGCGTCTTATGGTCCAGTGCGGTAGTTGGAGTGGCTTATGATTCAGCTGAGTTATATCGATATAGGCACCTCAGTGGTTATGATGTAGCTGTCTCTCATCATACTTGATGGTTATACTTCATAATCCACGGTGTGTTGGTTGCCGTCCTGCTGTCTGTCTGAAAGTGAGAAAATAGTCGTGGAGTCTGATCTCAAATCTTCAGAGACACCTGAGAGTCAGAATTCTTGCTGGTTGGTAGGTGATCAAATTCTTATTTCATGCAATAAAATGCAATTTCATTTTTAAAAATCATACAATGTGATTTTCTGGATTTATTTTTTTTAGATTCCGTCTCTCACAGGTGAAGTGTACCTTCGATAAAAATTCCAGACCTCTCCATTTTTTGTAGGTGGGAAAACTTGCAAAATCGGCAGTGTATCAATTACTTATTTTTCCCACTGTATGTAGTATATATGTAGCGTAACACTATACATATAGTATCTTAAGGCTGTGACTGTCAGGGGCATGTAGTGTGTATGGTATTCCAGGCACATCATAATGCCCCATAGAAAAGTCCCTACTGGGCACTTACCTCCCTTACCTCATCCATTTTTGTGGCCATCCTTTTGAACAGGAATATCTTTGGTGTTCTTCTGGGGTCCTGATCCTGGCTTGAGTCCTGACATGCTTATTTCTTGCTTGCCCAGCCAGGTCCTTGTCCATCCGGATCTTCTTAATTTTGATGTTCTTCTTGGGCCTTAGGAAGACAGCTTGCTCTGATGGCATTAAAGAGCCGGTGGATGGTTTGGGGTTTTCCAGCTGATGTTGGTAAATGAAAACCCTGTGAATAAGGCCTGGTGGTCTGTTGAGAGGGCTGAGTTGTTAGCCTCTGCTGCTTCCTGAATTTGAAGATTGAATGGTCTGGAGCCGCGCTGGATGTTACTTGGCTATAAGAGAAAAAGAAAGCACAACAAAATGATTATATGAGAACAGTATATATAAAGTTCATGAAAGCTAGAGGTCCTCTATATACTGTATGTCAACCAATGATTGGCAGATTTTGTCACTGCAGATCATTTAACATGTATGGGGGCTTCCCATCTCTATCTCTCCACTGACAAATTTGACCTCAGATCCATTACCTATGTGTACATATACTTATATTAAAGGAAATATTATTGGTTTCAGCTTCATCCCAGCATGGTAGGGAGACTCAGACCAGCCCCCTCCACTCTTATTAGTAACATGATTTTGGAAAAATAGATTAAAGCTATGTGAGACTATCAATCTATGAGTCTGTATTAAACATCTCCTTTAATACTTACTGGCACAGGAACATGTGGTGGACACATTCTAAGGGATTCCACCGAGTCCCAGTAAATATGCTGGAAAAACCTATGGGCTCTGATGTTACCATTGATCTCAAGGCATCTGGCAGGATCTTCCCAGAGAAGCTACAAAAGAAGAAAAAAAATATTTACATTTATAGAAAACCTTTGAAATAAAATTTAAATAAAAGAAATAAACATTTTTTTTTAAAGTTATACATTAGTGTTTTTATTCTGAAATCTATAATAATACATGACAGGTAATACTGTATATACCATTGCTACATCTCTACAATATATTGAACACATAAACACTACCATGAGATTGGGACATTTATCGCCTTTCCACCAATGGAGCTGGATATAATAATAAATTACCACTAACATCACAGTTAATCACACAAGAACATAAAAGTAATATAACTTATAATGTACTGACCTTTTTAATGATGTTCTTCGCCTCCTTGCTGGAAGCGTTGAATAGACCTTGTTGGTATTTGGACCTGCCGGTAATCATGATGTTCAAAATGATGCCAAATGCATACCAGTCTACCCCAGCATTGTACTCCTCCGCAGCCAGCATCTCAGGAGCCATGAAGCCTGGTGTCCCAGTGCAGTCCATAGTCATCCATGTAGTATAATGCACAGCCCATAAGCATTCATATAGCATAATACATAGCCCATAGTCATCCATATAGTATAATACATAGCCCATAGTCCCATAGTCATTCATGTAGTATAAAGCACAGCCCATACTCATACATGTAATATAATTGTTATGCACACGCCCGGGCTAAGCGGCGTGTGCGTGTGATTGGTAGTGATTCCACTGGACCGTGCCGGAGAGTGAATGCCTGGAGGGGCGTGACTAAGTATTCACCCGATCCGACCAGGGTCGCACGACGGCATACGACGCCAGTGCACCAAGGAGGAACCGAGCAGAGGGACCAGGTGCTACTCCAGGACAGACCCCGGACACGGCTGTTGACCCACACAGGGGAATACAGGAACAGGCTGGTAGGCTGGCACACAGACTGGTGGGTATAGGCAGGCACGACTGGTATGCAGGCAGGCGGGTACGCAGGCAGGGGGGTAAAGACAAGCACAGCTAGAGTGCAGACAGGGAGGCACTAGCAGGTAGGAACACAGGCGGGATAGGACCCAGTACACACCGGGACTCAGGAACAATACAGGCAGAGGGTTACAGGCAAGCACAGCTAGAGTGCAGACAAGGCTGAGCAGGGAGGACAGGGCTCTGTTCACACGGAACAGACAGGAAGGGAAAGACAGAGCCAGATACTCACACAGTACTTGCAGAGACAACAAGCAGGAGTTAGGTACGAGTTCAGACTCTGCAGAAAAAGGAAGGGAACGGACATAGAGGCAAAACAGGTAAAGGACAGGAGAGAGTTCAGACTGGAACTGAGTGTACGGAGGAGACCGACACTGCAGAGGGATACAGGAGCGGGTCTGGGAATACGGCCCCCAGAGAGGCGGAACGAACAGGCAAGGAGCGTGTTCAGACAGGTCAGACAAGATACAGGAATGGGTCTAGGTAATCGGCCCCTAGAAGGCAGGAGGAACAGGCTAGGAGCGTGTTCAGACAGGTCAGACAAGATACAGGAACGGGTCTAGGTAATCGGCCCCTAGAAGGCAGGAGGAACAGGCTAGGAGCGTGTTCAGACAGGACAGACAAGAGAACACAGAAAGGACTCAGTTCAGACACGGGAACTAATACCGAAAAGCAGGAGACATACAGGACTCAGTTCAGACACGGGAGCTGATACCGAAAAGCAGGAGACATACAGGACTCAGTTCAGACACGGAAACTGATACAAAAAGCAGGAGACATACAGGACTAAGTTCAGACAGGCCTGGAAATACAGCCTCCAGGAAAGGCAGACAAGGAAACAAAGACGGGACCTGGCACCTTCAGAGTGCAAGCACACACTGAAGGAAACCACTATGCTCAGGCAGGGATAGAAGGGAGCTGCTGAGCTATATACCAAGTGTCAGACAGCAATAGGCTGAGGACGCACAAGGGGTGTGACCCACAGCAGGTACAAAAAGCAGGAAGTGATCGGGCGCCGCCCTTAAGCAGCAGAGACAGACACAAACAGACAGCATGGAGGGAAGCCAGAGAGACATTCTGGACAGGAGATCAAGTGCGCCCTCTTGCACAGTGGGAGATGGACCACCATGCAAGGACGCCGCCAGGTATGTTACAATAATGCACAGCCCATAGTCATTCATGCAGTATAAAACACAGCCCATTGTCATCCATGTAGTGTAATGCACAGCCCATATCATACATGTAGTGTAATGCACAGCCCATATCATACATGTAGTGTAATGCATAGCCCATAGTCATTCATGTAGTATAAAGCACAGCCCATACTCATACATGTAATATAATGCACAGCCCATAGTCATTCATGCAGTATAATGCACAGCCCATTGTCATCCATGTAGTGTAATGCACAGCCCATATCAGACATGTAGTGTAATGCATAGCCCATGGTCATACATGTAGTATGATGCACAGCCCATAGTCATCCATATAGTATAATACATAGCCCATAGTCATCCATATAGTATAATGCACAGCCCATAGTCATCCATGTAATATAATGCAACAGCCCATAGTCATCCATGTAATATAATGCACAGCCCAGTCATCCATTTAATACAATGCACAGCCCATAGTCATTCTTGTAGTATAATGCACAGCCCATAGTCATACATGTAGTATAATGCACAGCCCATAGTCATACATGTAGTATAATGCACAGGCCATAGTCCCTTAGTCATACATGTAGTATAAAGCACAGCCCATACTCATACATGTAATATAATGCACAGCCCATAGTCATTCATGCAGTATAGTGCATAACCCATTGTCATCTATGTAGTATAATGCATAGCCTATAGTCATACATGTAGTATAATGCACAGTCCATAGTCATACATGTAGTATAATACTCAGCCCATAGTCATACATGTAGTAGTATGGCCACGGGCACCGTGTACTCACTGATTTAAAAAAAAAAAATACTCGCCTTCCTTGTGCTCCCCCTTCGGTCAGCAGCATCTCCTGGAACCAGCAGCTGACTTCAGCGTGCAAGCGACAGGAGTGCATGACATCACTGTGGTGCGCCCTCGGTCACATGCATGCCGACATCAATGTGTGACCTGTGGGTATTCAAAAGTTTTCATTTTTCATAGTCCTTCATAAGATAAGATATACTTTATTTTATCCCGGAGGAAATTGCGGTATCACAGCAGCAGAACACAGATCTCGAACATGACACATATAATAACAAAACATTTGGAATGCTTTAGACATTGCTTTTCAGACATTTGTTAAACACCCCCATAGCTGTTGGAACAAACGATCTCCTGTATTTTTCCTTTCATACAGTATTATGGGCATCACATAGTTCTCTATGCAGAATAATGAGTCCCATATATTGCTCGATACAGTATAATGGGCCCCAAATATTGCTCCATTCAGAATAATGGGCCTCATATAATGCTCCATACAGAATAATGGACCCCATATAATGCTCCATACAGAATAATGGACCCCATATAATGCTGCATACAGAATAATGGACCCCATATAATGCTCCATACAGAATAATGGACCCCATATAATGCTTCATACAGAATAATGGGTCCCATATAATGTTTTATACAGAATAATGGACCCCATATAATGCTCCATACAGAATAATGGGCCCATATAATGCTCCATACAGAATAATGGACCCCATATATTGCTCCATACAGCATAATGGACCCCATATAATGCTCCATACAGAATGGGCCCTATATAATGCTCTATACAGAATGGGTCCCATATATTGCTCCATACTGTATTGGCCGCATATATTGCTCCATACAGAATGGCCCCCATATAATGCTCCATACAGAATAATGGTCCCCATATATTGCTCCATACAGCATATTGGACCCCGTATAATGCTCCATACAGTAGAGGCACCATATAATGCTCCATACATAAAGAAAAAAAATCAAATACTCACCTCTCCTCGTTGGCCGCAGGTCCAGTCTCTTCAGCGTCTTCTGACTCTGTGACTGCTCTGCAGAGGGCACGCTGTAGTGGCGTTATCGCGCCCTCTGCTCTGAGACGTCACAGTCAGAAGACACCAGAGCTGCGGAGGAATAGGGAGAGGTAAGTATTGCAAACAGTTTAAAGCACGGGGTGGCCCACGCTGGCACTGGCCCTCATAGCGCGCCACAGACTCCAATGGCGAGTGGGACCCCTACTTGCTCAGGGCCCTGGCACTTGCCCGGGTGCGCCGGGTGGTAACGCCGGCCCTGACTCAATGTCTTGGTTTATCTGTTATCATTATACTTCATTTGTAGCTGTAATTGCCAGTTGTGTGCATTTTTATATACTACTGTCTATTATTATTTTTTCAGTACGTACTGATACCCAGTCTGTAGCCTTATTGGCCACTGTACTTGGTTTGTTCCTTTGATTTTTTGCACTTGCACTTTTTGCATTACTTCTGTCTTGGCCCTGCATAAACAAATCTATGCAGGAGCTTTGTTGTTAATACATCAGAAGCCGACTTCAAATGTTCTTTTCATGTTATTTCAACCTTTAACCATGGCTGGCTCTTTCCTTTATGGCTGTTGCCCCCGTTGCCATGGTTCTGCCCCAGGTAATGCCTTTTTTCATCACATGGTTGTGACGTGGCAGATCTTTTTTGTAAGTATCGTACTTGCCGTTTGTATCCTCTGATGCACTCAGAGGCCACGGTCATGCAGCGTCTCTTCTTTCCAGCACTGTCATGACTACCTGTCACGTGACGCGTCACGCGGTCATGATGTGTCAGGTCCTTTTGTCATGGGAACGTAGGTCCTTTACCTTTACTAACTTTGCATGTGCACATGGAATGGACTGAAGGACCTCCTATACCCACCTCCTCCATATAATGCGCATGCGCTGGCGTCCTCCTTCCAGACAAGTGTCTGTAAAAAAGGTGGTGTAATTTATATATGTTTTCTTATTGGCTAGAATTGATATTTATACCCAAGTGATTCCCGTACCAAACTACCCCTGATGAAGCAGTGGTGAAACACGTGTCGGGTCCTGTGGTAGGTGAATTGATCATTGGTATGCAGTCTTGACTCTTTCTTCCTTTGGGTATATGCATATATATATTTTGCCGTCATATTACTATTAATTACTACTATATATGTACCTACGGGATATTTATATACCTAATTCTATTGACTAAACAATCTTCTTATTTGTTTCATGTACATGCATCCATGCACATATCTGATTTGCTATTATAGGATTACCTTTTTGTGATCATTTGAGATAGACCGTTTCTGTACGCATGTACTTATGAAACTTCTATGATTAGCTCACCTACCATATACACTTTTTTAAGATGTCCATGTTTGTCTTTTGG
The DNA here is from genome assembly GCF_046119375.1 of Phyllobates terribilis. Classification (NCBI taxonomy): domain Eukaryota; kingdom Metazoa; phylum Chordata; class Amphibia; order Anura; family Dendrobatidae; genus Phyllobates; species Phyllobates terribilis. The sequence goes on along the minus strand of NW_027362771.1, from coordinate 158,552,783 downwards.
TGTTTGCTTTAATTAATTTGTATATACATGCTTTTTAATGAATTATGATATTAAAAATATAATCTTCTATTAAGTTGTACAATTCTCTCTTTGGTTATTTTTTGGCAATAAATGTAGTAAATTGTTAGCGACAGCTTTAAGACTTCAAAGGACTAAAAGATATGTGGCGGAGATTGTTGCTGCCCACCCTACTTCTCATTTACGTTTATCAACAGAAATTAATTCAGCCTTTTAGAAATTGTATGCTTCTCTCTACAATATCGATGGTAAAAAACCCTTATCTATTTCTTCAGAGTTGTGTGCACAAATTAAGAATTACATTAAGACAGGCAAGGCTCCCCATCCTTAATTCTGACGATATTTGTTCACTCAATGAACCAATTTTGGAACAGGAGATCACTCGTGTAATTTCCATTTCCAAGACTGGTAAAGAAAAGGGGCTGTAACTCTAAGTCCAAAAACTCCACCCCCCCTCACCGAACTCCCTTAGGACACATATCTCGGTAATTCATAAACCTGGGAAAGATCCATCGCAATGCTCCAGTTATCGTCCTATATCCCTCTTGAATGTACACAATAAACTTGTTGCAAAGATATTTGCCTCCAGATAATCGCCACTATTACTGAATATCGTTCACTCGGACAAGGCGGATTTTATGCCGGGTCGTGAATATCGAGATAATACCGCTAAGGCTATCAACCTAATGTATAAAACAAAATCAACTAACATGCCTTTGATGTTCCTATGTATGGACGCTGAGAAAGCGTTTGATAGGGTTAATTGGATATTCCTGGAGGAGACACTAAGGCATTTGGGCTTGAAAAACAGGATGCTTCAGTGGATCTTGTCTTTATATTATTAGTCTCCCTCAGCCAGAGTCTGAGTGAAAGGAATTATTTCAGATTCTTTTAACATTTAGGCTATGTGCCCACGATGCAGAATTGCTCCGGATTTTTCCTGAGCGTTTCTGCATCTCCCTGGCAGAAAAAAACGCACGCGCATTTTACATGCATTTTTTCTGCCAAGGACAAGCGTTCGTCAAGCGTTTTTAGCATGCGATTTCGCATGCTTTTGTCAAGCGCTTTTCCAAGCGATTTTAGCATCACTTGGAAAAGTGCTTGAAAGTTGGTCACACAATATAAATCCATGCAACCGGCATGGATTTATATTGTGTGACCATAATAATGTAAAAAAAAAAAGAATTAGAACGTAAAAAATAACCTTATACTAACTTTCTGATGGCCCCTGCTCTGCTCCAGGCATTGCTGCTGGCTTCGTAGTGGGTACCGGTAATGTAAAAGGACCTTCCATGACGTCAGCAGTCATGTGACAGGTCACGCGACCGCCAGCGTCAGCGGTTAGGTATACATCTTTCAACTAACCTTCAATCACTGTATCAATGTAATTTTCCGGACCAGATTAACTCTATACGGGGGGGATTGTGACAGGTGGTCAAAATCCACTTTTACGTGATTTGGCAAATGCCAGGTCTTTAAAATGAATATTCTACCGAGAATTTTATATCTCCTGCAATCACTTCCTATGAAAATACCAGAAGCATTCTTTAAAACAATCTCTTCGATTCAGAACGCTTTTATTTGGGCTAAAAAGACCTCTGGACTTGAACGCTCAATTCTTTGCAGACCTAAGGACAGAGGTGGTATAGGCCTTCCTGACATTAAGCTTTACTATCTGACAGGACATCTTGTGTGAATAGTTGATTGGTGCAGAAATGGTCAAAATAAGGCTGGGGTACACATAGAGCAAAGCTTTAGCTCCTTTCCACTGCGTGCCCTTCCATGGACTGCTGTGTCTGTCGCCAACTACTTGAAAACATATCCGACAATTGGTCCAACTCATTGTTGGTTCTACTGCAGTTCCCTAGCATTCGGCATTATGTCGAATACTGAGCCATCCCGATTTTGTGCCTAGTCAATCAAACCCTATTTTTAAGGCATGAATCAATGCAGGTGTAGATCAAGCTGAGAGCTTAGGTAACAGCACTGATTGGCCCTCTTTTGAATATCTTTTGGCCCTATCAGAGCCGGTCCCATTGGGTCATTGGAGGTGTTTGCAATTTAAATATTTTCTAGACAAGGTACCTCCTAAATCCAGTTTCTTGCAGGCTAAAACGCAATTTTAAAAGTCTTGTCTTAGTCCAGGTCCAACTAGACATACCCTTTCTAGGGTCTACTCCATGTTGAATTCCCCTTGGACCGACCCCCTCCCTCCGCTTATCCTAAAATGGGAAGCAGATTTAAATATTCACCTTACCACTGAACAAAGATCTTGTATTTTTTTGCTCACACATAGAACTTCTATCAGACCTAGGTTTCAGGAGGCTGGATATAAGCTACTTTTCAGATGATACCGAGTCCCAACATGTCTACATGTACTTTTTCCGTCTTCTGATCCTGCTTGCTGGCGATGTGGTGAGGTAGAAGGTTCTTTCTTACATATCTTTTGGGATTGTAAAATACTCCTCCCATTTTAGTCCGGAGTGACAGACATCATACGTAAAGTGGATTCACTGGTGAAATGAGTCCCGCCCACCCTGCTTTTGTTACAGCACTGCGAGATTCCAATGGCCGGTAACAAATTATTACGTAATAATTATAATTATTGCATTTTTTACTGTATTGACTCTGCAGGTCCAAAACATATTGCTTTCGTGCTCCTGTCCTACAGGTGGGTTCTTCGTCCTCTTTCTTTGCTACCATTTTTGTCCAGTCTCTTTCTTATGGTGGAGTGATGAACATTGACCTTAACTGAGGCAAGTGAGGCCTACAGTTCTTTGGATGTTGTTGTGGGGTCTTTTTTGACCTCTTGGATGAGTCGTCGCTGCGCTCTTGGAGTAATTTTGGTCGGTAGGCTACTCCTGGGAAGGTTCACCAGTGTTCCATGTTTTTTCCATTTGTGGATAATGGCTCTCACTGAGGTTTGCTGGAGTCTGAAAGCTTTAGAAATAGCTTTATAACCTTTTCCATACTGATAGATCTCAATGTACTTTGTTACTCATTTATTCCTGAATTTCTTTTGATCACAGCACGATGTCTAGCTTTTGAGGATCTTTTGGTCTACTTCACTTTGTCAGGCAGGTATTTAAGTGATTTCTTGATTGAGAACAGGTGTGGCAGTAATCAGGCCTGTGGGTGGCTAGGGAAATTTAACTCCGCTTCCCGAAGATGTGATAAACCGCAGTTAATTTATTTTTTAAGGGAGGGGGGCAATCACTTTTTCACACATAGCCCTGTAGGTTTGGCTTTCTTTTTCCTTTAATTAAGACCTTCATTTAAAAACTGCATTTTGTGTTTACTTGTTTTATCTTTGTCTAATATTTAAATTTGTTTTGTGATTTGAAACATTTAAGTGTGACAAACATGCAAAAGAGCGATTCCATAATTTTTTCCCTCTGCTTGGTCTGAAAAAAATTACCCTTACTGAGTACCACATTTTTTTTCTTGATTTCGTTTAGTGTTTCTTAAAGCCATAAGGTTGCCATTTGAAATGACTTTAGTTTTGTGCCATGTCTGTGATCTGCTTTTTTTCAACAACATTAAACAACTGAATGAACATCCTCCGAGTCCGGTGATTCCGTAATTTTTGCCAGGGGTTGTATCTACAGTATATACTCCAGCCGCAATGTCTCCTGTGAGGTATATACTCCAGCCCCAGTGTCTCCTGTGACGCATGCACTAGCCCCTGTGATATGTGCACCAGCCACAATGTCTCTTGTGATGGGTCGTACAAAACTGTCTATTGGCTGGGCTTCAGGTAACATTCAATTAATAGAATATACTCTAAAATATTGAACATGAAACTGAATACTTAATTTATAAGCATCTGGTGCTGCTGTCTATCTCTCTTGCAGACTCAAAGCTCCCTCTTGTGGTGATTTAGGCTTTTAAGTGCCCAAGTCATGTGTGAATCTAATTATTAAGTGTCATTAGTTCTGTTTTTCATTTATTTGTGTTGTTATGATGTATTTTTTTCTTATTATTAGTAAAGGGACTGAAAAAAATATGTATAAAATATTATACAATTTTATTTTTTATTATAATACTGTATATATTGAAAGTGGTTGTTTATTTTAGGAGTGATTGTTTCTAAAAATATAGCGCCATCTTTTTAATCATTACTAAATATTATACTTACCACTGGAACAGTTTTTCTTTTTCTTCTATGTCCCTCCATTCCAAAGTTATGCACTTTGGCAATAAAGATGCAATTTTTCCTCTGAAGCAAGTGGGCGTCTAAGGCCACGGCCCCACTATCAGTATTTGGTCAGTATTTTTTCTCAGTATTGGGAGCCAAAACCAGGTGAGGAACAATCAGAGAAAAGGTATAATAGAAACAAGTCACCAATTCTGCATTTATCACCCACTCCTGGTTTTGGCTCCCACTACTGAGAAAAAAAAAAAACCAAATACTGATAGTGGGGCCGTGGTCTAACACAGAAATTCTCTGTGAGGATTTGCTTTTTCTCCCATAGCTATGGTAAATTAAAATATGGCTGTGCCTACAGAGAAGTTCTGTGGTATACGCCCAATTGGTTGATTGAAAAATTTTCATTCTTTTATCCGGGGCATAACTTTGGAATGGAGGGGCACAGAAGACAAAAACTATTCCAGAATCAGTGGAGCAGCGACAACTGGAAGTGGTACTCTGTTTAAATAAAAAAAAAATCTGTGAAAATTCCTATTTAAAGAGGTTGTTCACTACTTGATCATTGATTGATTGATTAAGATAGGTCATCAATGTCTGAATGGTCGGGGTCCAACACCCGGCACCCCCACATTCAGCAGCTCTCGGTGTCAATTGCGGAGCTGCTCCGTCTTCTGATACTGGCCGCTGCTGGGTACTGCACATCCACCTCTTATCGATTTGAATAGGAGCCAGATGTGCCGTACCCAGCCGAAGCCACTATCAGAAGATGGAGCAGCTCCGCAACTGAACATTTCCAGCCGGCGGCCGCCGCCACTGATGACATGAGAGTGAAGAAAATCAGCAGCAGGTGAAGAATTGGTTTTATTTTTTACGCCGTTCCTCGTCCGGTATAAGTGTTTAGATATTTTATTCTTCGGGTCGGTGTGATTACAGCGATACCAGATTTATATAGGGTTTTTATGACTGACAGCTGTCACACAGTAAAAGATGCTTTTTATTACAAAAACAAGTTTTCGCATCACCATATTTCGATAGCTATAATTTTTTCATATTTCTGCAGACAGAGTCATGTGAGGGCTTGTTTTTTTGAGGGACGAGTTGACGTTTTTATTGGTACCATTTTCGGGCACATAACATTTTATGATCGATGTCATATCAGCTGAAAACCCGGCAGCTCCTGTGCACTCAAAATCGCCATGACGTGTCCATACGTCCAAGGTCGGTAATTACTTACCATGGATACGTCCAAGGTGGTGAAGGGATTAAAAAGTTTACAAGACAAAATACATTTTCCTATGCTAAATAATAGCAATTTATCCATAAAAAACGGATGCTGTACAGTACTCCGTATGGAGTCTGATTTGAATTGTGCACCCATAGACTTGAATGGGCGATTCTTATCCAACGCATGGAAGAAACTGGTACATGCTGTAATGCAGGTGGTCGAGTGCAACAGACAGAGGAAGACAAGGCAGAAACAGTCAATGAGCTATTTATTTCCTCAGATATGGCAGGAAATTGCAATGGTTATAACAACAGTTAACAAGATGCAACAGCAGTATCACAGGCAAATTGCACAATACAGAGCATATAGTGAGTCCTTAAAGTTCACTTTCAACATTAGGGAAGCTTCTTGAGAATTATTCTTATGTCCCTCTAAGAGGAGTAAATACCCGTTCTGGTGGGAGTTACTGTGCAGGCTACTCCTGTAAGAAGGGCACTAGCGGGGTCTCTGGGTCTTCCTGAAAGGCAGCAAGTCCTCCTGACAAAGTCTATCAACGCATGCTGGGTTTCCTTCACTTCAAATGACCCCTACCCTGTGCGCTGCCCTTGCTCAGGCCAATCCCGGTGCTGCAAGTGATGGCCCGGCTCACTCGTGTCTCACATTCACTACCGCAGATGTCCTTTTTCGGGTGGAGTCTCCTCACGGATCTTCGGTGCTTGACCGACGCCGGGTGTCCTCCAGGTCCGAGGGAAGGAAGGCTGGGCTCAGGCTCTTGACCGACGTCATCCGGACTCTGGGCTTTGACTGGCGCAGGTTGAGGATTCGGGCCTTGACTGGTGAAGTTGAGTCTTCAAAGTAGATCGGATCTTTGGTGCTTAACCAGCGTAGTCTGGACACTGGTTCTTACTGGGTGCCGCTGGGATCCTAACTGGAACCGGACAGCAGCCCGCTGGCACTCGCTTCCTGATCAGGCCCGTCACTCCGGCACCAGCATCTCATCCTGAGCACATCTGGACCGCTTACTAGTTTGACTCTAAAACCTGCTCCCGTTTGGCACACAGACCCTTTATAGTCAGGAACTCTGTCATCAATGGCACCTGACTAGGTGTTACATCCAAACCTCGTCCCTCCTGCAACTCTTTCTCTTCCGGGTAGTTCCACATGATCCCGTCTTAACAGTAGGTGGCAGCCTTCTCGAACCAGCGATGCACAGCGCCGAGATTGTTCATAAATATTGTCACCTTCTCTTCCACATGCTGCAGATTTTTTTTTCACATGTAGATTCGGTTCATGAAAAAAACGCTCATGTGAACAGTCCAATTGAATAACATTGATCCCAATTCTATCTGTGTGCTTTCCATTTTTTTCACAGACAACACTAGGACCAAAAATACGGTCGTGTAATCTTGGTCTTAGTCTCATTAATTTTGCAGTCTGAAATATTAATAGGACATAAAACTTTGCAAACGAGCGCAGGGACCAACACACAGATCAAGTCACCAATTTGTGAACATAACTGGGCCAAGTAATCATGTGTTTGGGGTAGCAAAAGTCTTATACAGTATTCTTGTATGCACAAGATCATTTATATTTATCATATCCTATTTATAACTACCTCCCATATCTACTCCCCAGTTTGCTTTTTTTACATGGCTTCTTAGAATGGGTTAAGACAAAAATCTGATATACACTGATCTTCACTGATAGAAGAAATCAGTTGTGCTGAGCCATGTGCACATGTTGAGTATTTTGTGTTTTTTACCTCAGTATATGTAAGCCAAAATCAGGAGTAGAACAATCAGAGGAGACGTATAATAGAAACACGTCACCACTTCTGTATTTATCACCCACTACTGGTTTTGGCTTACAAATACTGAGGTAAAAAACTCACCAAATACCCAGAGTGTGCAATAAATGCTGTTTATTTGCAGATATAGAGGTAATCTGCATAAAAATAGTCATAGCGGGCAATAATGGTTTCCAGTCACTGGGGAGGCGGAGGGAGCTTTAACAGTAACCACTCAAAACACAGTAAGTGTAGTGGCATACTGCTAGTAGTGGTAGATCATGTGGCCGCTATGATGCCTATGAGTTGGGGGGGCTGGTGCGCCCCCACCCCACCCACTTGACATCAAAATTTCAGTGGTATTTGTATCCTCCAGATACAGATGCAGTTGAATACAATGGTGGAAGAGAGAACATGCATCTGAGTGCACAATGGTATCACTAGATCACACCTGTTGGGTGCAGCCTCAATCTACATGCAGTTGGTAGGTATGCCCTTCTGTGACTGCGCCTATGCGCCATGACCCCACCTACGCTCACAATATTTTTTAATTTTGGGAAGAGAAGGGGACACAATTAGGACTTTTGCTATGTGGCCCTATCATTTATATGTATCTCTCTGGGAGCACACTGTAATCACTCCCTGGCATACTGACTGACAGCCCACTCTGCAGCATGTGTGTGCAGGCTCTGTGTGCAGAGCAGGCTGTCAGTCAGTATGCCTGGGAGTTATTACAGCACGCTTGCTATGTAGTAAGTGGTGACTGTAACAGCCCCATGCACTGTCCTTTATGATTGAAAGCAAGTGGCTAAAGAGAGAATATAACTTTTTTTTCCTTGTAACCATGTTCCAAATAAGCCAGCCAGACCCGATTTAAAAGCTACTTACCTGTGGCTTATACCTATATCTGCAGGTAAATAGCGTTTTTGGAGCTGACAGCCTCACTTTAAGTATAAAGCATGTGAATTTCCGTGAATTGAAAAAGAAAGTACTTCCTATAGAGCAACTTAAAAATCATATGTACGTGGAAATTACAAATAAATAGTTGTGCAAGCAAATATTTCATTATCTTTGGGAAAGACTGTAATAAAATGAACCAAAAGGAAACAAGTCTTAGATTCCATGACGTGTGCAGTATAGGTGATTGTGAAACCCTGGACTTAGTAGAAATGATCCATTATTACTGTACTTTGGAACACAGATCTATAAATGACATAGACCTGTGATACAGATAGAATCCAGTCACATGGGGTTTGGTTGTGAGGTTTACGCACTGGATTAACGTTTATTCCTTTCATCCATATGTGAATCAGACTTCAGCAGCACATGAAGTTATAAGGATGCCACTTCACTCTGTAGACAGTATTTATATATGCTTCGCTGTGTATCACAAGTCATTGTGTAATAAGTAATCCAAAAAAAGCATTGGCTGCCGCTACTCTGTTTCACCTTGTCCTAACTAACATTTTTACACTTACATACCTCACACTATAATCTTGAAATTGATGCACATGCGGCTCTTAATGAAGGACTCGCTGGAGTACAATGCGTCAAATTCATAGAGAGGCACACGTCACTTAATGAATTCGGCATATCTTATATGTGACCTGGGCCTCCGTGCACCTTGCTAGAACGCTACTCTAGTCGGTGACTGGAGCAGCATTTCTGGTATAAGTAACGCCAGCTCTTTTACTGAAATTGATGGGCGGGCGTAGCCATGTCTCATCCTCCTCCGGCTTCTAGCCAGTTCCACCCGTTTTGTTTAAGAAGCTTCATACTGGTGTGGAAATGGCAAAAGTCGCAAAGTTTTTGTGCAGCTTCACGTTGTGCAAAAATTTTGTGACTTTTCAAAGCATTTTATGCCAGTTTTCTGGTGTAAAAGTAAAAGCTTTGAATTACCCGGAATCGCCCCCATACACTCAGAATTTATCAAAAGTTATGATTCATAAGGCAGACTTAAATCAAATGTCCACAGGGGCAAGGCACACCTTTGGGTTGTCTGACAGACAGAAAATGCTACAACTACAATTTAGGCTACATTCCAACGAGTTTTTCGTGAATTTTTGATGTTGTAGATTTTCCGCAGAATTTCTGCACCTATTGGCTAAATTAGGCTACTGGGGCTTTTTTCATCACATTTTTAGTGCGTTTTTTACATGCATTTTGCATTTTCATTACGTTTTTGACTCTGTGGTTTCTGTCTCATTTTGGTATATGATGGGTTTTAAATAAAGCTGCTTTGGTTTTGATACTTCCTGATATATGGCTTATACAAAACTTTATTGATACAGTCATGTGTAGATTACATGTGTTACGGATACACACTAAACCTGCATATGCGTTTTTTATCTTCGAATTTTCTGCACCTAATACAATTCTATGGAGAAAATCCGCACATAAAACTCAGTGTACTCACAAGAGAAATTGATATGTTGCGGATTTTAAACAAGCACCACAGATTAGTTTACCCAGAGTAAAATAAAAAGCACAGTGAGCTTGAAATCTCTATAAATCCCATCCACTTTGCTGGAACTGTAAGTCAGAGATTCATTATGGAAACTGGTGTGATCAAACAATTGCAGGTTCAACTCTGATAGGGGGACTAAAAATAAATAAAAATATTGTAAAAAATATTAAACAAATATATAAAAGTGTAAATTTACCTCTTCCCTCATTCAAAAATGTTTAAATAAACAGATTTGAATTTGTCATATCCATAAAAGTCTAATCTATCAGTATATAAAATTATTGAAACCATATCTTAGATGCTAAAAAGAAAAAAATATTAATCTCCAGAATTACCATTTTTGATCACAAGTCCCCCAAAAAAAGCAATAAAAAGCAATCAAAGCAATTGCATTGCCCCTGAAAAATCAGGCCCTCACACAGGTCCAATGGTAGAAATATAAAAAATGGTTATAGAAACAAAATTAGCATTTTTTATCCGCTAACTTATAAAAAGAACCTTACCAGCTAAATAAAAAACAATGGCAGAATTGCATTTTTTCCATGGTTTCACCCCACTTGGATTTTTTTTTTCACATGTTCCAGTGCATTTTATGGTAAAATGAATGGTGTCATTCAAAACTACAAGTTGTTCTGCTAAAAACAAGACCTTATATAGCCAAGGCCTGAATTCAATTGAAAATCTGTGGGTTGACCTGAAGAGGGTCTTGTACAGGAGATGCCCTCACAATCTGACAGATTTAGAGCGTTATTCCAAAGAAGATTGGGCAGAGATTGCCAATTCTAGATGTGCTGATAGAATCCTATCCAAAAACACAATACTGTCATAAATTCAAAGGATACGGTAATAAAGTATTAGTTTAAGGGTGTCCATATTTATGCAATCACATTCATTTAGTTTATTTTTATTTTTCCACCTGAAAAGATTTTTTCGACTACGATTCTTTACATGACAAAAACCTCGCATTTTAACAGGGCTGCGTAGACTTTTTATATCCACTGTAGCTCTTGAAAGAGGGGGAAGGAAAAAAACAAAAGTGCAAAAAATGAAAAATTGCCATGTCTTTAAAGGGTTATTGTCTACACATTGTTTCCTTTAGTTACTTGCACTTTGGGAAGTGTCATTACCTGGGGCTCTGCACAATAATCTGATGTAGGAAATCTGGTAGAGGACTCTAATAACAATGTTTCCGACTTTTATCATAATAAAATTACAACCATGCAGAATTGTGAATTTATGTTAAATATTATTTAATATAATTTACATAACAGTCCTTGATGTTTGATGTACCCTCTAAACTTTAATGTCAGCTGTAATATTCCAAATTGTCCAGTTTACAGGAAAATTTCAATAATTTAAATTAAACAATAAGTTACACAACAATATATTAGAATATAAATATAACATGTTTGTGAAAACACCATCTTTCAGAAGGCCCTATTATTTACTGTTTGCTAGATCCAGGTTTTATACACTCTAAGGGCTCTTTCACACGTCAGTATCTGACACACGCACACCTCAGTGTGTTTTTGCGGACCATGTGTCCGTGTGCTCCACATAGAGACAAGTTCGTTTTTTTGCTAGCACATGGTCCACAAAACGTACCACACGGATGACATCCATGTGTCATCCGTGTGATACGTACCGGCGCCTGGGAATGTCGCTGTTCCCAGGCGCCGGTGCTGAACGTTGCCCTCATCATGGTTCCCAGCCGGCGATGCGATCAGCACCAGCAGGGACCATGATGAGGGTAGTAGTAGTGTACTCTCAGTGTCCCCACCTGTAAAATAAAGAACAAAATAATAAAATCCTTATACTCAGCTCTCCTAGGTGTCCCCCGCTGTAATCCTCTGACCGCTACTGCAGAGGAGCCGGGGAGGAGCGCTACATGTAGAGCTGATTCCCAGGCACCAGTCCGTGTGATCCAGATACGGCACACGTGCCACACACATGGACACACGGGCACGGATAACTCCGGTACCGGAAATATCGGACGTGTGAAACCGACCTAACTCAAACTCATAGACATTAAAAAGAGAAAATTATATTATATACTGTAAACAATCATTACCTGTACTTATTAGGTTTAAAATTGTCATATGTTTTTCTTACCTCCGTCATATCACAATCTTTGCTTGTTGAGCAGGTTAATTTCTAAGAATGCTGTCTCACAGCTTAAAGCATACCTGTCTTTTCATTATGTATGTGTGGCCATGCATATTTTATTAGCTTTCTGCATTTTTCTTTATCTCTAATTTTCAGTTCTTTCTGAGCTAGTGCGTGCAGACTAACTGTTATGATATTTTCGGGAAAACAAAAGCAGAGGGTTTCCTGCTTTTTTCACTATTGGGCAGATCTTCAAAAACAGCATGGAATGCACTATGCAGCAATACTGAGTGCTATAGCTGTAAATTCAGATCTGGCCTAAGCTAAATCACTCACTAATTGCAGCACTATCTTCCTGTCTCTCTCCCTTCTTGTTTCTCTGCTCCTAATTCCTCCTTCCATTTACATAGAGTATAATAGGAGTTATTCGCTGAAGTCTCACTGTGCTGGCAGCTCTCATTTCATTGATTAAGACAGATTTGAGCTGTTTTTGGCAGAGTGGAAGGAGTGTTCAGCAGGAAGGATAGTGAGGTGTAGAAGAAGTTGCTCATAAGTGGAGAAAAAGCAGATTTGTGACAGGATATATTGAAGGAAATCTGTCACCAGGTTTTTGCCAACTAATCTGAGAGCAGCATAATTTAGGCTAGTGATGTACCACTTACTGGGCTGCTTGTTGTAGTTTTCATAAAATCACTCATTAATCAGCAGAAGATTATCATTACAGGACTAGTAAACCTGCTGCCATGTAGTGCTCCATATTCATGAGTTCTGTATAACCCCACCCCACCTCTAATTGTCAGCTTTGTGCATATGCATAGTGTGCACAGAAAGCTGTCAATCATTGGTGTGGGCGGGGTTATACAGCGCTCAGCATTAAGAGAACTGGTGGACCTTCAACAGATAAAACAGTGCTGCAGCAATCAACCAAGCAAGTGATGCATCACTGAAATCAGGGTATCTGCCTCTATATCATGCTGTTTTCAGATGTGGTAGCAAAGACCTGGTGACAGATTCCCTTTAACTTCTTAATAATGAGCTTCTTACATGTATGGTGTTCGACGGAAGCGAATGAATGGAGTGAGCTCAGAAGCTGGGCCCTCCCTATTCTTGGCAAATGATGGCTGTGTTATTCAGCCATCATCTACAGGGAATGGGGTGGGCTCAGATTATTATGCCCATCTGCTCCAACGAAATGCGATTGCGCGGTGTCAATGGGTTGCTATGACAGACAGGGGCCTGATGAAGTTTCCCGTGCATGCCATGACAGTACACCTGTGAATGGCAGCCTGTGGCTGAAGTTCATAAGAGACAGTGATTTGCTTTATATACAGCAAGATCATGAAATGATTGAAGGTTCAATTCCCTTCAAGGAACTACAAAATACAGTGAAAATAAAAAAGTTTTAAAAAATATAAAAAAACATAAAAACTTTGAACCAATCCCTTTTCCCCCCATTTAAAATAAGGATCTTAAATAAAAAAAAACAAAACGTGATATCGAAGTCAATTTTTTTTTTTTCACGAATTTCTGTTTTTTTTTCACCACTTTTATATAAAAAAAAATGCAGGTTTGGTATTGCTATATCCATACTGATCTGGAGAATCATATTTCTAGGTCATCTGTACTGCACAATGAACGCCATAAAAACAAAATCCAGAAAACAAATGCGTAACTGCTTTTTTTTTTGCAATTTCACATCACTTGGAATTTTTCCGTCTTCCAGCACATTATATGGTAAAGTCAATGGTGTCATTCAAAAGTAAAACTCGACCTGCAAAAACCAAGCCCTCATAAGGCTATGTAGGAGGAAAAATAAAAAAGTTATGGCTCTTGGAAGAAGGGGAGGAAAAAACGAAATCGCAAAAATGAAAAATTGGCTGGTTTATAAAGGGTTAAAAGTCACCTTAGCTCTCCGTCTACTATTGATTTATGCTAAAATTTCTCAAAGAACAATGACCATTTAAAGAGTGACTTCCTAAGTCAATTTTGTTGTTTTTGGTCCTAGGAGTTAATTAGATTGTCTACGCAGATCTTCAGTATACCCTTTCATGCACCTGCATGCTTTCAGGACGTGATTCTTAGCTGAAATACAAAAAAAATAATAATTGATAACATATAACTTCTGTGTCAAAAAAAACCCATCCAGGACGGATACCTATTGTCACCAGGTCTCATGCATACAGATAGCAGAAGTGAGTGTGTGCACCTAAGTCAGGTGTTATTCTATCGTATGCATTAAAGGGAATCTGTCAGCAGGTTTTTGGCACCTAATCTGACAGCGGCATAATATAGGGCCAAAAATCCTGATTCCAGTGATGTGTCACTTACTGAGCTGCTTAGGGTCATTTTGATCAAATAACTGCTTTATCAGCAGGAGATTATCACTAGAGGACTAGTAAACCTGCTGCCAGGTAGTCAAGCATATTCATTAGCTCTGTATAACCCCGCCCCCACCACTGAATGGCAACATTCTGTGTAGAGTGTACTTGAGCAGACAGCTGCCAATCAGTAGTGTGGGCGGGGTTATACAGAGCTCAGCATTCAGAGAACTGCTAGATCTTCAGCAAATAAAACTATGATTTTATCAAAATGACAGCAAGCAGCCTTGTAAGTGATACATCGCTATAATTAGGGTCTCTTTCTCTACACTATGCTACTTTCAGATGGGGTAGCAAAAACTTGATAAAAGATTCCCTTTAATTGTAATTAATACAAAAGCTAATGAATTGACTATATAAAAGGCATTAATGTGCAGATGATAAAAAGGCATGAAAGGTAAGCATGGAGAGAAGACAGATATTGGTGAGAGATTGATATCCCTTTGTAATCTCATTATATTTGTCATATAAATGTGCTAGAGTTAATGGCAGTCATACATTTGTCTTTTATTTTATGTGAGGTGAACAACGCACTAACCTTCATTTTTCATCATTTATTCTGCATTGCCAAAACCATTTGTCAGACATTCTTCACAGTATGATGTGCTGTCTGGTCCTGATGAGCAGCTACACTCCACCGGCCTGCTTGTATAAGCTAGATCACCCATCCGCAGCTTCTGATCACTTAGTGACGTATTTCTGTTTTGTATTGGTGTACAAATAACATTTTCTGTGCTTCTAAATTTCCTGGAGTCTCCTAAATATGTGACTTCAGACTGGCTGCATTCACGTGGAGTTATGGCATCTTGTTTCCTTTCATGCACACTGAAATAACTGTCCACATTTTCATCACTTTCAACGGGAACATTGGCATTACTCAAAGGCAGTGGACAAAGACAAGGTGGAACGGACATGAGTGACTTAGGATGATCTTCAGTGCATTTGTCAGAAGTCTTACAGCTGTTAGTCATTTCCAGAATCTGTGGGAACATTTACAGTCAATCTAAGTGGAGAGAAAGACATTTTCAAAGTGTCTTACTCAACATAAAATTGTAATATCAATGATTTTCCACACTGATTTGAAATTACAGTGCATTGTGAAAGTATTTGGCCCCCTTGAACTTTTCTACCTTTTGCCACATTTCTGGCTTCAAACATAAAGATATAAAATTCTAATATTTTTGGGAAGAATCAACAACAAGTGGGACACAATAGTGAAGTGGAATGAAATTTATTGAATATTTTAAACTTTTTTAACAAATTAAAAACTGAAAAGTGGGGCGTGCAATATTATTCGGCCCCCTTGAGTTTATACTTTGTAGCACCACCTTTTGCTGCAATTACAGCTACAAGTCGCTTGGGGTATGTCTCTATCAGTTTTGCACATCGAGAGGCTGAAATTTTTGCCCATTCTTCCTTGCAAAACAGCTCGAGCTCATTGAGGTTGGAGGGAGGGCGTTTGTGAACAGCAGTTTTCAGCTCTTTCCACAGATTCTCGATTGGATTCAGGTCTGGACTTTGACTTGGCCATTCTAACACCTGGATACCTGGATACGTTTATTTTTGAACCATTCCATTGTAGATTTTGCTTTATGTTTGGGATCATTGTCTTGTTGGAAGATAAATCTCCGTCCCAGTCTCAGGTCTTTTGCAGACTCCAACAGGTTTTCTTCCAGAATGGTCCTGTATTTGGCTCAGTCCATCTTCCCATCAATTTTAACCATCTTCCCTGTCCCTGCTGAAGAAAAGCAGGCCCAAACCATGATGCTGCCACCACCATGTTTGACAGTGGGGATGGTGTTTTGAGGGTGATGAGCTGTGTTGCTTTTACGCCAAACATATCGTTTTGCATTGTGGCCAAAAAGTTCGATTTTGGTTTCATCTGACCAAAGCACCTTATTCCACATGTTTGGTGTGTCTCCCAGTTGGCTTGTGGCAAACTTCAAACGAGACTTTTTATGGATATCTTTGAGAAATGGCTTTCTTCTTGCCACTCTTCCATAAAGGCCAGATTTGTGCAGTGTCCTATGGACAGACTCTCCCACCTCAGCTGTAGATCTCTGCTGTTCATCCAGAGTGATCATGGGCCTTTTGGCTGCATCTCTGATCAGCCTTCTCCTTGTTCGAGATGAAAGTTTAGAGGGACGGTTGGGTCTTGGTAGATTTGCAGTGGTCTGATACTCCTTCCATTTCAATATGATCGCTTGCACAGTGCTCCTTGAGATGTTTAAAACTTGGGAAATCTTTTTGTATACAAATCCAGCTTTAAACTTCGCCACAACAGTATCTCGGACATGCCTGGTGTGTTCCTTGGTCTTCATGATGCTCTCTGCACTTGAAACAGAACCCTGAGACTATCACAGAGCAGGTGCATTTATACGGAGACTTGATGACACACAGGTGGATTCTATTTATCATTACCAGTCATTTAGGACAACATTGGATCATTCAGAGATTGCTGCACTGAAAGTAAAGGGGCCTAATAATATTGCACGCCCCACTTTTCAGTTTTGAATTTGTTAAAAAAGTTTAAAATATCCAATAAATTTCGTTCCACTTCACGATTGTGTCCCACTTGTTGTTGATTTTTCCCCCCAAAATTAGAATTTGATATCTTTATGTTTGAAGCCAGAAATGTGGCAAAAGGTAGAAAAGTTCAAGGGAGCCAAATACTTTCACATGCACTGTATTTATACAGTACAGACCAAAAGTTTGGACATACCTTCTCATTTGAAGATTTTTCTGTATTTTCATGACTATGAAAATTGTACATTCACACTGAAGGCATCAAAACTATGAATTAACACATGTGGAATTCTATACTTAACAAAAAAGTGTGAAACAACTGAAAATATGTCTTATATTCTAGGTTCTTCAAAGTAGCCACCTTTTGCTTTGATGACTGCTTTGCACACTCTTGGCATTCTCTTGATGAGCTTCAAGAGGTAGTCACCAGAAATGGTCTTCCAACAATCTTGAAGGAGTTCCCAGAGATGCTTAGCACTTGTTGGCCGTTTTGCCTTCACTCTGCGGTCCAGCTCACTCCAAACCATCTCGATTGGGTTCAGGTCTGGTGACTGTGGAGGCCAGGTCATCTGGCGTAGCACCCATCACTCTCCTTCTTGGTCAAATAGCCCTTACACAGCCTGGAGGTATGTTTGGGGTCATTGTCATGTTGAAAAATAAATGATGGTCCAACTAAACGCAAACCGGATGGAATAGCATGCCACTGCAAGATGCTGTGGTAGCCATGCTGGTTCAGTATGCCTTCAATTTTGAATAAATCCCCAACATTGTCACCAGAAAAGCACCCCCACACCATCACACCTCCTCCTCCATGCTTCACAGTGGGAACCAGGCATGTAGAGTCCATACGTTCACCTTTTCTGCATCGCACAAAGACATGGTGATTGGAACCAAAGATCTCAAATTTGGACTCATCAGACCAAAGCACAGATTTCCACTGGTCTAATGTCCATTCCATGTGTTCTTTAGCCCAAACAAGTCTCTTCTGCTTGTTGCCTGTCGTTAGCAGTGGTTTCCTAGCAGCTATTTTACCATGAAGGCCTGCTGCACAAAGTCTCCTCTTAACAGTTGTTGTAGAGATGTGTCTGCTGCTAGAACTCTGTGTGGCATTGACCTGGTCTCTAATCTGAGCTGCTGTTAACCTGCGATTTGTGAGGCTGGTGACTCGGATAAACTTATCCTCAGAAGCAGAGGTGACTCTTGGTCTTCCTTTCCTGGGGCAGTCCTCATGTGAGCCAGTTTCTTTGTAGCGCTTGATGGTTTTTGCAACTGCACTTGGGGACACTTTCAAAGTTTGCCCAATTTTTTGGACTGACTGACCTTCATTTCTTAAAGTAATGATGGCCACTAGTTTTTCTTTACTTAGCTGCTTTTTTCTTGCCATAATACAAATTCTAACAGTCTATTCAGTAGGACTATCAGCTGTGCATCTACCAGACTTCTGCACAACACAACTGATGGTCCCAACCCCATTTATAAGGCAAGAAATCCCACTTATTAAACCTGACAGGGCACACCTGTGAAGTGAAAACCATTTCCAGTGACTACCTCTTGAAGCTCATCAAGAGAATGCCAAGAGTGTGCAAAGCAGTCATCAAAGCAAAAGGTGGCTATTTTAAAGAACCTAGAATGTAAGACATATTTTCAGTTGTTTCACACTTTTTTGTTAAGTATATAATTCCACATGTGTTAATTCATAGTTTTGATGCCTTCAGTGTGAATGTACAATTTTCATAGTCAAGAAAATACAGAAAAATCTTTAAATAAGAAGGTGTGTCCAAACTTTTGGTCTGTACTGTAGGCTGAATTTTCCACCACACATTTTTTTTTTTAGCCTCCCCACATAACATGGGTTAAGAAGCCAAACCAGACAATCAATTTGCAGACATGTGTTTTAGGGTGTTTGCTCCTCCTCGGTGCAAAACAGGAGATCTGATTTGACTAGGTGAGAGGCCTCAGATGGGGATGTAAGGTTGTTGCAAATAGCCTCTTTAAAGAGGAAAAGGACTTGAACTTTTGGATCAAGGAAAAACACTTGAACATCTATTGGATGCAACAATCCTAAAGGTCAATATTGACCCTTTAATGAGACTTGGTGATAAATATAATAAATGAATCCGCACCATTTCAATTGTGGGTCTTTGCTTGGCAAGCAGTGACGTGGCTTCAAAAGATATGTTTAGAAGTTTGTGTGCAACATCAACAGGCCAGTTCTCAGCTTTCATGTCCACGATCTGGAGAAGAGGTTCAATGCCACTTTTATCCATTTCATTCCAAAACAAATCTCTCTATACGTTGAACATAAAAAGTATAGATTACACTATGATTAAATAAACAAATTAATAGAAAGACAGATAAATAGCCACTTAAAACAAAGAAAATGTAAAAAAAATGCACCATATATATACTGGTCCCATTGTGGAAACAACATTACTCCTATAGGTCAAAAGATATGAGGCAATAGATGCAGAAACATTAGCACATTGGCATCCATCCCTATCCGGAAATCTTCCATTTGTACCAAAACTTCCTGACGTGCATCATGGGATTATTTTTGTTGTGTTGTGGAATATCGAGATCTCAGGATGTCAGGTGCTGATTGGAATCTTACTGAATAAACCAAATAAGACATAAAACTCAAGCTAATTGCAGTTTTAGTTATTGGTTGGTGGGTAATTATGTACATGACAAAACAACTTGCTGTGCAGCTCTAATGAAAATTATTTACAATGGTAACAGTAGATGATTCAAAGAGAAATCCAGTAAAGGAATTAAAAATTCCACATTCTTTTTTTTACCCTGGGTGGTCCTGTTCCTGTATGCAGTTTTCATATGACAAAAGAAAGCAGAAAGTACTAATGGTAATATAATAAAACTCACCAAATATGTATTGTTGGGTCCATTTAGAACAGCTTGCCTTCCACTTAAGACTTCCATTATTAGCTTAATAAAAAAGAAGTTACGCTGTATTAGTCCACTAGTTACTACATGATAATAAGAAACTATTTGAGCCAGTTTCTGGTTGTGTTATTGATTTTCTGTGAGCAATTGAATTTAGGGACTATA
The DNA here is from genome assembly GCF_046119375.1 of Phyllobates terribilis. Classification (NCBI taxonomy): domain Eukaryota; kingdom Metazoa; phylum Chordata; class Amphibia; order Anura; family Dendrobatidae; genus Phyllobates; species Phyllobates terribilis. The sequence goes on along the minus strand of NW_027362771.1, from coordinate 158,533,061 downwards.
GAAACAATAAGTTATACAAATTTCATATAGGGAAAATATATATTCTTGTACCGTGTTAGCCAGTAGGTAGAACAATATTTAGATTTGAGAGTCCTCAGTGGTTGATACCTTTTAATGGCTAACTGAAAAGATGGTAACAAATTGCAAGCTTTCGAGACTACGCAGGTCTCTTCAGGACTATAAGATTCCAGGTAAGTTCAGCTGTATCACATTTAATGTAGTGTACTTAATTATATGCACCAAATGTCCAGCTGGGGGTCTTTATGTAGGGGAGACAGGGCAAAAACTTAGAACAAGGATGAATCATCATCGCCACACAATAAAAGAAAAAAGAATAGATCTACCTGTAGCCAAGCATTTTTGTTCCCCTGATCACAGCATAAAAGACATGAAATTACTGGTATTAAAAGGTAACTTCAAATCTCAAAGAGAAAGAAGAATCTCAGAATATAAACTGATGGTAACCTTTAACACTTTCAGAGCAGGAATGAATGTGTTGCATGGATTTATGTCATTCTACATCAACTAAAGAATGTGCCCCTCAGACTTGTGAGGCCATCACAACACTGGACCTAGTCACAGGACAATAAAACCTTCACACTCCTTATCTATTAACTGATAAAATATTTATAGCCAGAACTGTTTATCTCTTCCATAATAACTCTGCTTTCCATCACCTGTCTTACCTATTGAATATTTTGTGTGTCTTATTGTGTATAAATATGTGACTTTTCAGATTTTGTGGTATACTAGCCTGATGAAGAGACCTGCGTAGTCTCGAAAGCTTGCAATTTGTTACCATCTTTTCAGTTAGCCGTTAAAAGGTATCAACCACTGAGGACTCTCAAATCTAAATATTTTACAAATTTCCTATTAATTTTAGGTCTACAAATTTACTGCCAATTTTTCCTATGTCTGTCAGCATTCTCTTTTTGTTGGGTTTAAAATCCCAAGTAGTGTCAAGTCTTATGTTTTTGAGTAATCTGGTATTAATATACATAAATATATACAGTGGGGAAAATAAGTACTTGATACACTGTCGACTTGGCAAGATTTTACATCTACAAAAAATTGAGAGATCTGGAATTTTTATCGTAGGTACACTTCAACTGTGAGAGACAGAATCTAAAAAATAAAAAAAAAACAGAAAATCACATTGTATGATTTTTAAATAATTAAATTGCATTCTATTGCATGAAATAAGTATTTGATCACATACCAACCAGCAAGAATTCTGGCTCTCACACACCTGTTAGTTTCTGTTTAAGAAGCCCTCCTACTCTGCACTCATTACCTGTATTAATTTCACCTGTTAGAACTTGTTATCTATATAAAGACACCTGTCCACACACTCAATCACACTCCAACCTCTCCACCATGGCCAAGACCAAAGAGCTGTCTAAAGACATAAGGAACAAAATTGTAGACCTGCACAAGGCTGTGATGTGCTACAGGACAATAGGCAAACAGCTTGTTGAGAAGGCAACAACTGTTGGCGCAATTATTAGAAAATGGAAGAAACACAAGATGACTGTCAATCTTCCTCGGTCTGGGGCTCCATGCAATATCTCGCCTCATGGGCTAAGGATGATTGTGAGAAAGGTCAGGAATCAGCCCAGAAATACACGGGAGGACCTGGTCAATGACCTGAAGAGAGCTGGGACCACAGTCTCAAACATTACCATTAATAACACACTTCACCGTCCTACTTAAAAATGCTGCAGGGCAGGCAAGGTCCCCCTGCTCACGCCAGCACATGTCCAGGCTGATTTGAAGTTCACCAATGAGTCATGACCATTTAGATGATCCAGAGAAGGCAAGGGAGAAGTTTATGTGGTCAGATGAGACCAAAATAGAACTTTATGGTATCATCTCCACTAGCCGTGTTTGGAGAAGAAAGATGAGTACAACCCCAAGAACACCGTGCCAACTATGAAGCATGATGGGGGAAACATCATACTTTGGGGGTGCTTTTCTGCAAAGGGGACAGGATGACTGCACTGTATTGAAGGGAGGTTGGATGGGGTCATGTATTGTGAGATTTTGGCCAACTACCTCCTTCCCTCAGTAAGAGCATTGAAGATGGGTTCTGGCTGGGTATTTTAGCATGACAATGACCCGAAAAACACAAACAGGGCCATTAAGGAGTGGCTTTGTAAGAAGCATTTCAAGGTCCTGAGGTGGCCTAGCCAGTCTCCAGACCTGAACCCAATAGAAAATCTTTGGAGGGAGCTGAAACTCAATATTACCCAGTGACAGCCCTGAAACCTGAAAGATCTGGAGAAGATCTGTATGCAGGAGTGGGGCAAAATCCCTGCTGAAGTGTGTGCAAACTTGGTCAAGAACTACAGGAAACGTCTGACCTCTGTAATTGCAAACAAAGGTTTCTGTACCAAATATTAAGTTCTGTTTTTCTATTGTATTAAATACTTATTTCATGCAATAAAATGCTAATTAATTATGTAAAAATCATACAATGTGATATTCTGGATTTTTTTAAGAATCTGTCTCTCATAGTCGAAGTGTACCTTCGATAAAAATTACAGACCTCTCCATTCTTTGTAGGTGGGAAAACTTGCAAAATCGTCAGTGTATCAAATACTTATTTTTCCCCATGTATATATAGAAATATATATATATGCATATACAGGTGCATCTCACTAAATTAGAATATCATCAAAAAGTTAATTTATTTCAGTTCTTCAATACAAAAAGTGAAACTGATATATTATATAGAGTCATTACAAACAGAGTGATCTATTTCAAGTGTTTATTTCTGTTAATCTTGATGATTATGGCTTACAGCCAATAAAAACACAAAAGTTGTTATCTCAGTAAATTAAAATAATTATCAAAAAACACCTGCAAAGGCTTCCTAAGCGTTTAAAAAGGTCCCTTAGTCTGTTTCAGTAGGCTCCATAATCATGGGAAAGACTGCTGACTTGACAGATGTCCAGAAGGAAGTCACTTTTTGTATTGAAGAACTGAAATAAATTAACTTTTTGATGATATTATAATTTAGTGAGATGCACCTGTATATTATCTCACTTGGGAGCGAGAAAAGATATTACAGGAACCATGTCTATTTAAAAGTGCGGCTGGTTTATTTCAGTCCTCATAAACTGCATCACAGGAAAACTCAAATACAGTCCTTGTCTGGCACAAAATGAAACAAAGTAAAAAGTCCATTCAATAGTGCGGGATCGCCCACCTGAGTTAAGAGTCCAGCTTCTTAGTCCTTTAACAAATGCACAGGACGTGTGAGAGACAAACAGGCCTCATTTTACAATGTAAACTACACCCAAGGGTGGAGATATGGTGAGCAGCCTTCTCACCCAATTCTTCAGGTGCTCACAATCAACCTGTCATGGCTGATCAAAGTCACTTGCAAAGTACCGGAGAGGAGATATGTAGCACTGAGATTGTTAGCTCTAGTAATTAAACATATTAAAAAAGTTCCAGCACACGAAGGAATGAGGGGGTTAATCGGCCATCTTGAGTGCAAGGTTGATTAAACACCTGTAGAAAGGGAGGAAGTCAGAAGATAAAATCTGAGCCTTTTATAGCAATTTTGGTGTGGTGGGTCTCGAGACCAAAGCTCTGGAGCTTGTTTCTCATGTGAAGACAAGCTAAACATTAGGATGTTTGTTCCTTAGATGAGCGATTACCCGTAGCAACAAGGACTGTGCAATACATTATGTTTTGTTTTTCCTGTTAGGACGGAAAGGCCGTGCTTGTTTTTGCTAACATTGCCATGGTTTATGCAGAGCTATTAATAAACCACCGAAGACTTAAAGAGACTGTGTTCCTGTGTCTACCTCTATGTGCTACCAAGTAAGCCGATCTACCACAATTTAAATATATATATATACACATATATATTGTAATGCAGCAGCTTGCTGCATTGCTAAAATGTCCAGGGGGTGTGTTCTGTCTGACCATTTAGCTCCCCCTCAGGTGACTGATCACATGACTGTGACATCATCACAGGTCCTGTGTGCACAGAAGGATATATAAATCCTGGTGGTTTTGAAACAGTTAGAGAGAGTGGCCTGGTGAGGCCTGGAGTGGCCTGGTAAGGCAAGAGGCCTGGTCTCTGTGTGGGACTCCACTAGCCTGGAAGGCAGAGGCTGGATCCCTGTGTTTGAGATACCAGTAGCCTTGGAAGGCAAGAGGCCTGGTCCCTGTGTGGGACTCCACTAGCCTGGAAGGCAAAGGCTGGATCCCTGGGTTTCAGATACCAGTAGCCTTGGAAGGCACGTGGCTTGGAGACTACGTCTGGGAAGCCTTAAAGCAACAGCTGTGGCAGAACCGAGCTGAGAGAAGCAGCTGAGACCCGGCAAAGGTAAATCGGCGCTATAAGTGAATATTGTTGCTGTACCTTGCTGAAGTCTGTATTTGAAGCCAAGCGGGCATAGCTGCCACTGAAAAGGCTCTAGGATACATGTGTAACATTCCTGCGAGCCACTGAGATGGACTATGTTATGTGCGGTTTATGATGTGTAATAAACTGCTGAACTACATATTACCGGAAAACGTTGCAGGTGTGCTTTAATTGACCCGGTGAAGCGAGTACCCCAGCATGATGAATAGCGCTACCTTACTCTATATATATATATATATATATATATATATATATATATATATATATATATATATATATATATATATATATATATATATATATATATATATATATATATATATATGTATGTATGTATATATATATATACAGTGGTGGCCAAAAGTATTGGCACCCCTGCAATTCTGTCAGATAATACTCAGTTTCTTCCTGAAAATGATTGCAATCATTAATTCTTTGGTATTATTATCTTCATTTAATTTGTCTTCAATGAAAAAACACAAAAAGAATTGTCCTAAAGCCAAATTGGATACAATTCCACACCAAACCTAAAAAAGGGGGTGGACAAAAGTATTGGCACTGTTTGAAAAATCATGTGATGCTTCTCTAATTCGTGCAATTAACAGCACCTGTAACTTACCTGTGGCACCTAACAGGTGTTGGCAACAACTAAATCACACTTGCAGCCAGTTAACATGGATTAAAGTTAACTCAACTTCTGTCCTGTGTCCTTGTGTGTACCACATTGAGCATGGAGAAAAGAAAGAAGACTAAAGAACTGTCTGAGGACTTGAGAAACCAAATTGTGAGGAAGCATGAGCAATCTCAAGGCTACAAGTCCATCTCCAAAGACCTGAATGTTCCTGTGTCTTCCGTGCGCAGTGTCATCAAGAAGTTTAAATCCCATGGCACTGTAGCTAACCTCCCTAGATGTGGGCGGAAAAGAAAAATTGACGAGAGATTTCAACACAAGATTGTGCGGATGGTGGATAAAGAACCTCGACTAACATCCGAACAAGTTCAAGCTGCCCTGCAGTCCGAGGGTACAACAGTGTCAACCCGTACTATCCGTCGGCGTCTGAATGAAAAGGGACAGTATGGTAGGATACCGAGGAAGACCCCATTTCTTACCCCGAGACATAAAAAAGCCAGGCTGGAGTTTGCCAAAATTTATCTGAGAAATCCTAAATCATTTTTCAGATGAGACAAAAGTAGAGCTTTTTGGCAAAAAGCATCAACATAGAGTGTACAGAAATAAAAAAGAGGCATTCAAAGAAAAGAACACGGTCCCTACAGTCAAACATGGCGGAGGTTCCCTAATGTTTTGGGGTTGCTTTGCTGTCTCGGACACTGGACTGCTTGACCGTGTGCATGGCATTATGAAGTCTGAAGACTACCAACAAATTTTGCAGCATAATGTAGGGCCCAGTGTGAGAAAGCTGGGTCTCCCTCAGAGGTCATGGGTCTTCCAGCAGGACAATGACCCAAAACACACTTCCAAAAGCACTATAAAATGGTTTGAGAATAAGTACTGGAGACTTCTAAGGTGGCCAGCAATGAGTCCAGACCTGAATCCCATAGAACACCTGTGGAGAAATCTCAAAATGGCAGTTTGGAGAAGGCACCCTTCAAATATCAGGGACCTGGAGCAGTTTGCCAAAAAGAATGGTCTACAATTCCAGCAGAGCATTGTAAGAAACTCATTGATGGTTACAGGAAACGGTTGTTCGCAGTTATTTTGGCTAAAGGTTGTGCAACCAAGTATTAGGCTGAGGGTGCCAATACTTTTGTCTGGCCCATTTTTGGAGTTTTGTGTGAAATGATCAATGATTTGATTTTTGCTTCATTCTCTTTTGTGTTTTTTCCTTGCAAGCAAATTAAATTAAGATAATAATACCAAAGAATTTGTGATTGCAATCATTTTCAGGAAGAAACTGAGTATTATCTGACAGAATTGCAGGGGTGCCAATACTTTTGGCCACCACTGTATGTATAATGCCAAGGTGCACGCTATTTCTATGATTTAACCATTTATTAACAAGAATAAACAGAGAAAAAATACTAAATATAGCTACAAAACAATTTATTGCACTGTAACGGCTGTTTGCCGGACTGGACTTGAATACTCATAGCTTGCAGCTTACAACTAATCAATGTGCCTTATAATAAGATCCTGTTGATGCCTGTAGCCTGCTGTCCACACTTGGGGATTTTTGTTAGGCCTGAACAGAAACTGTATGATAGTTTAAAGTGAAGCTATCATCAGAAAATGACCTATTTCCCTTCACGACCTTTGATGTATATTTAAATAAAAGGTTGTGTCCTATCTTTGATATGGGCTCGCACGCCGAGCCCACATCTTTCCCTGCACTTGATGACTGAAGTACTGCTATGTATAGCACAGTCGATCAGACGATCGCAGCTTCAAGTCTCCTAAGAGGACTATTAAAGTCAGTAAAAAGTGTGAAAAGAAAGTTTTAAAAAATGTGAAAAAAATAAAAAAAACACAAGTTCAAATCACGCCCCTTTTGACCCACTGAAAATAAAACAATTAAAATAATTAAAGATACACATATTTGGTATCGCTGCATTCAGAAATGTCCGATCTAGCAAAATATGAAAACAAATAATCCGATCGGTAAATGATGTAATGAGAAAAAGAATCGAAAACGCAAGGATTACATTTTTTTGGCCGCCGCAACATTGCAATGAAATGCAATAAGAAGCGATCAAAGCATTGTATCTAACCAAAAATAGTATAATTAAAAACGTCAGGTCGCCGCACAAAAAATAAGAGCTCACTTAGCCCCAGATCCCCAAAAATGAAAACACTACGGGTCTTGGAAAATGGTGACACATGCGAATTATTTTTTCTTACACATGTCAGAATTTTTTTCCACCACTTAAATGAAAAAAAACGATATGTTTAGTATCTGCGTACTCGTACTGACCTGTGGGATCATAATGGTAGGTCAGTTTTACCATATAGTAACCATGGTAAATAAAAAAAAAAATTGTGAAATTGCACTTTTTTTGCAATTTCACCACACTGAGCATTTTTTCTTCCCATTTTCCAATACACAATATGGTAAAAATCAATGGCGTCATTCAAAAGTACAACTCGTCCCGCAAAAAAAAAATCCTCATACGGCTATATTGACGGGAAAAATTAAAAAGTTATGGCTCTTGGAAGAAGGGGAGGAAGAAATGAAAACGCAAACACGGTAAAAATCGCAAGGTCATTAAGGGGTTAAAACAAGTTTTTGTCTTACATGAAAGCACAATCTTTATATTTGGGAACCTCTCAGATTCTTAAATGTTGCAAAAATTGCACCAAAATAACTTTCATACATCAAATCATATTGGGGCGAGGATTCAGACTACATTGGCAAGAAATTTTGTGACTTTTCGAAAAGTCGCAAATGATAAATCAGCTGAAATTAGAAAAACCTAAACTCTGCCCACAATAATGAAGTAAAAGGAAAAAAACAGGCAAGCACAATATAAACTTAAAAAAAAAGAACAAATTAAAAGAAGAATTAGGTGCCAATAAAAAAAACAGACAAAAAACACAAAAAGATAGTCAAAAAAAGGTGCAAATGCAATAATGAAGTGAGCCCAGAGTGCTTTGTTATATAGCTTGATTTGCATAGTAAACCTTGGTGATGAAGTTTATCATTAAATGAAAGGTGGTTTTTACACACTCACAACTCCATAACTGTACACATCAGTTTTCGGTGACAGTTCTCCCCTCCTAATGTACTCCTCTGGCAAGTATCCCAGGATCTGTAGCTTGGCATAATCCATCTTTATAGTGTAAAGCTGATTTATCAGGTAAGATCTCAAATGGACCATAGCAAAGTCTGAGAGCTTTGGCTGAAAATGCTGATCAAGCAATATACTTTTGCTGAAAAACAGGAAAAATTAACTATTAACTGTGATATATAGAATCTGTTAATTTTAGTCATAAGCTTGAGTTCACACTAATGTAAAGCCTCAAGATACAAGATACCGTTAGCCATCAAAGCAACACTTCTTCTAGGTGCACCTGCACACACAATTTTTGAAAGAACTTGACATGGAATTTGTTAAAAACATCTGGGAGAACTGACCACCGCTGTTCTATAGATGTAGGCTTGTGCAAATCCTTCTGTCTCTTCATGTAATCACAGACATGCTTGATGCTAAGATCATGGCTCTGGAGCTATATCATCACTTCCAAGACTCCTTGTTCTTCTTTATGCTGACATTTGATGTATTCTATGAGCCAATTGGACTCTTCCCTGATATTACATTACATGATGGATAAGTATCTGCCTGTATTTCTCAGCATTGAGGACCCCATTAATCCTGACCAAATATCCAACTAATTTTCCTGAAAGGCAGTCTCAAACTTGAAAATAACCTCTACCATGCTTCTCTGTTGCCTGCAGACACTCATTATGTTACCGCTTTCCAGCCATTCGGCAACAAACTGCCTTCTGTTACAGGCTTATATTTTACATTTTAACTAATTAATCCAGAGCATTTGCTGCCATTTTTCTTTGCCCAGATCTTATATTTTCATGCATAGTTGAGTTGCTTGGCCTTGTTTCCATGTGGATGGTATGTTTTTTTGGTTGCAATTCTTCCATGAATTCCACTTTTGGTTAGACATCTCCGTACATTTGATGTAGCTGGGTCCCATTGCTTGCTGCCAGTTCTGTGATGATATAACTGTTTCCAAGGGAAGTAAGCATGATGTGTCTTTCATCTGCTGCAGTAAGTTTCCTTAACCAACCACTGGGTTCCTAGGTGTTGGCCATTTCTTGGTGTCCTTAATGCTGAGAAATAAAGGCAGATACTTATCTATTATGCAATAAGGGAGGAGTCTGATTTTCTACAAATTTATTCTGCAGCAGGACAACGACCCCAAACATACAGCCAATGTCATTAAGAACTATCTTTAACATAAAAAGATAAGGAATCCTGGAAGTGATGATATGGCCCTCACAGAGCCCTAATCTCAACATCATCAAGGCTGTCTGGGATCACATGAAGAGACAAAAGGATTTGCACAGCCTTCACCCACAGAAGATCTGTAGTTAATGCTCTAAGATGTTTGGAACAGCCTCCCTGCGGAGTTCCTTCAAAAACTGGGTGCAAGTGTAGCTAGAAGAAAGGATACTTGTATGTTGTTTTGAATACAAAGGGTGGTCACAGCAAATATTGATTTGATCTAGCTTTCTCTTTGGTTTATTCACTTTGCATTTTGTTAATTGATAAAATTAAACGATTAACACTTCTATTATTGAATGCATTCTCACAACTGCTTAAAACTTTTATACATTATTGTATAAGTTCCACGTATGTATGCTTCAGTTAAGGAAGGTGAATTGTTCTTGATGCTTGAATGCAGCTTGCAACATTCATAAGCAGATTGATGTGATGGAATGTGATAGAGGGATTAATAAAATCATCATTTTGGCTTACCTGGTTATATTCCCACATATGACTGGATATGGGTTCATTGTATGCAGATAGTAAATGGCATTTGCTACACCAACCAGAATACTGTAATATATATGCCAAGGTAGTGGAGGAGTGCTTTTCTTAAAAAAAAAAGGTCTGAATTATTCATTTACATTAACAGATGTTCTCACCTTTCTTATATGTTATAATTGTCCCAAAACCTTTCTATTTTCAATAATGGCATAGTCTTTCAGATATTTGTTTACATGCTACAATCATTGTATTTGGCACGCGTTTTATATAGTGGGGAACATGAGCACACTTCAAGACTGAAGCTTAATGAATTGGAACCAATATCCTTTCTTCATAGTTGTTTTTGTAGACAGTGTGTTTTAGACCACTGCCATATTCCTCTCGCTGCCATGGTTTTTCTCAGATTGATTGAAAACTATATTTTGGATCTATTTTATACAAAAAATAATACAACTCACAGCACGATGTAGTTTGCGAAATAGCGATCCAGTCACCATATTTGGGTAGACCAAACATGTTATTCCTCCCATTGTGACACATCCAACCAATTTTATAATATTCTTGTGTTGAAATCTAATTAAAAAACAAACAAAACTTAATTAAAAATAACATTGCAATGGCAAAACTGAGGTTTAGAGATGGCTTGTAATTATGGGCTTTTAACAAAGTGGGGTTGAATGGTAATGAATGATAAATGATCTACAATATATAGCACATCAACAATTGTTTTATTGTTAATTAATTAAAACAATTATGTATTTAGTACAACTAAAACTGAAATTTTTTAATGTTAGAAAGTAAGACATTTAAAAAAAAAAAGATTAAATAGTAACTCTGATGTGGATTTTCAGATCATCAGGTGGACCTATTGAAGATAAAAAGTCCTATCAATGTTCTATAATTTAGCATTGAATTTGGCATAATTTCTCTTTAAATGAGGCTGAATTAATTCTTTCTCTGTTACTTCCGAAAAAAATTGATCATAACATCTGTTGACAGATCCTATAAATTTGTATGCAACATGTAATACCATTGAAACACAATGCATCGCTTTGTATTCATTTTGTCTGGATCATTTATTTTTTAGGACATTTATTGAATATTTTTTTCTATGAGATCAATAGGGGACAGTCACTATGATGAAGAATGACTTACTTAATGCCTATTCTAGGAGGGAGGATACAGCTTTTGCACTTTCATTGATCCAGGGTTTATGGTATAGCTCCTGTAACTGACATGTGATCAATGTTCATTTGTCGAAAAATGGCACTCTGGGTAAAAGTTGAAAACACACTCACTCAACTTCTCTACAACTAAGCTACATCTATGGCATGGATTTGCTAAGACCTGAATTTTCAACTTTTCCTGCAAAATTAATTACTTTGGGGGGAAAATGGGGGTGCGTCTTATAATCCGAACTTAGCGGTGGAGTTTATTGGCTGCGGTGGAGCAGGGTCCCAGGTTCGCTGCTGCCGGAAGCTTCTGGCAGAGGCAGGAGTCAGGAGATGGCTGTGGACCCCATGCTGGTAGGATGAGGTGTTCGGCGGTGCAGGGGCTCTGCCAACATTTTGTGAAAGCCAGAGCCCGGCACCTTCCATACTCTTCTATGCGGTGGACTCCAGAAAAATGGCTGCCGGAGGTGGCGCATGCTCAGATCAAGATTGGGAGCAAAGATGGGAGCCGAGATCGCAATCTGAGCATGCCCTGCCTCTGGCAACCATTTTCCCGGAGTCCACCGCAATAGAAAGTATGGAAGGTGCCGGGCTCTGGCTTCCACAAAATGTTGGTGTCTTATAAATCGGTGCGTCTTATAATCCTCAAAATACTTGAATTTACTCTCGGTAGCCGGGCTTACAGTGCGACGGCCGCTCGACTTCAGAACGCTATTAAATTGTAGACTAACCTGCAGGTTAATAGCATTTTTTCAACTAGCAGGTTTCCTTTTAAGTTTTTATTTAACACAACCTGGTATTTTGGGGAATTAATAAATATCAGTTTCCTAATACAGCGTTATTATTGGAATGACTCCAGTGACAAGCATGGATTAAAAAAAATGATAAAAAAAAATAAAAAGTTACACTTATAAAAAGGATTACGCTATAAAATACTTACGTAGGCAAACTTTTCCATTTTAACATAAAATGGTTCAAAGCTTTCTGATCTACTTTTTGATTCTTCTGCAGGAATAGAAAATAAATAACATTATTGAGGAGTTTTTAAATAAAAGATGTGATATAGTTATTAATATGACAAGTACCATCATATTGGCATCTAGATTGAGCATTGGACAATTGTGCTGTTCTTGACAAAGTCAATGACTTTACTTATGTGCTGATACATTCCATTATAATTCTACTGACAGACCTTTATTGAGATGATGCCTGCTGTCAAAGAAGATTTGTTCTGTCATACTGTGTAGAGAGGTGTCAGAATATCAAATCCATTGGGTCATTAGCTTAGACCTCCAAGTTCTGAATCAATGAAGGCCAAACTCTTCCAGCACTGCTCACACAATCTCATCACTGCCGATTTCTGACACTACAATCTAAGTTCATAGCATACAGATCAATGAAACTAATGCTGCATCTAACATTTCCAGTAACTGAAATCAGAGGCAGGCCACTATTTCAAGCTGCAGCCCACCAATTCTGGAAATCACAAATTCTGATTTATGATTTGTCAGTAATACATGAATCAGATCAACTCCGTTATTGCAGCCGTGTATGTTTCACTCTGAAATGCTGCAGTATTTCAGAAAAAAATATACTTTGAAGTGACAGCTGTGGTCAATGCGACTAGGATGATTAGTCCTATAGATAGGTCCCCAGTGTCTTCCCCGCACCCTGCTCCACAAGACCGTCTAGTCTCTCCCTATGGCCACGGCCCCACTATCAGTATTTGGTCAGTATTTTTTTCTCAGGAGTGAGTGATAAATGCAGAATTGGTGACTTGTTTCTATTATACCTTTTCTCTGATTGTTCCTCACCTGGTTTTGGCTTCCACTCCTGAGGAAAAATACTAACAAAATACTGATAGTGGGGCTGTGGCCTAAGTGTGTGTATAAGGGGAGACCTGTCAAGAAACTGGAGTGGGATTGGAAGAAGCCACCGGGGACCTGCCTGTGGGACTAGATATCTTAGTTGTAGTATTTCAGAGTGCAACATACATGGCTGCAATAACAGACAGGGTCTCTGATTCATGCTGTCTGTGGTTCAGGCACCATTATACAGCAGACAGAATCCCTTTTAAATACTATATGGTACACATTTGTTTCATAGCACTATGTGGATGTATACTATAATAAAACACATCAGGATATCTACACTGAGCAAGTATAATAAATAATTATTAGATTATTAAAATTAACTCATTTGAAAACTTGCTAGTATCAGAAAATAGGTAACTGTTAGTAATTAATAGAGAATTAAAGGGGTTAGATATTAACTTACTGATCTCTGGTCGTCTTACTGAAATTAGCAGGTAATAACTTGATGATATCTGTTGTTCCCTTCACTGGAACCCCCACAATCCCAAAATGGGGGCTATGTAGTGAAGAATTGAATGGAATGATAGCTGCACCAGCACAGGACCGGTTCACTCATTGTCTATGGAAGTGCGGGAGATAGCAAACACTATTCTAAGCTATTTTCATCAGTATTATCTATAGACAAAAAATGGAACAATGGTGTGCATGTGCTACCATCGTTTCAGTCTAAGGAAGCATTGCAGAGTCCCATTCTTGGGATTGGTGGTACCCTTAACAATCACCAAGTTAACACCTATCCTCTGAATAGATGATAACATGCTCTTGTGCGGAAACCCTTTAAAGTCTACATTCCTATAATGAGTATTTGGTGAGTTTTTGAAGTTGCAGATTTTCTGCAGCATTTTTGCACTTGTGTAAATTAATTTACTTGCCTTTTTTTTATTGCATTTTTTACATGTGTTTTTATTGCGGTTTTGATATACCTTAAATTTTTTTATGGAGAAAACCCCTATAATTTAAAGGAAACCTAATGCAAAATCTGTGAATCTTGCATAAAAGTTCACTCCCAGATAATTGCAGAGTAAGTTAAACAATGAACACGCTCCACGTTATTGCCTCCCCTAGCGTACACGAAATGTGACAATTCATTATAAAGATATTTAGTATAATCTAAGCAAAGCTGTAAACCAACAGAACTAATGGTACATTGTGTGCCATGTAATTATAAGCCTCGCAGATAACTTCCCTGGCATATACATGTATACTATATAGTTCACTGCTGAAATGGAGTTTCCAGGCCACACAGTTCACCTTGATAAATGTTGGATTTTACCTGTTTAAGCAGCTTTACAACATATAATTCTTTCCTAATTTGTGCCTTGAAAATGTCAAAAAAGTGACCTTCTCCAATCATGAAATCCTTATGGAAGTTATGAGTTGCTTCTGTAATCTCTTTAACACTCACACATGATACGGCATTTATCTCTATGGAAAGATGAAGGCATAAAATATTGTTTCCCATGATGAGTTAATTATATTTTTGTCGAATTGGTATAATGATTGGTCAGAAAATAATATCAGATGGTTGAATCTAATGATATATAAGGAAGTACATAGTCTCTGGAGATAAGAAATCCTATAAATGATCACATATATACATACCTTTGATCCTTTAGAGCTACTGACAGCTTTTTCAAATCTCATTCTTTCCATTATGAATCGCTGTGTTTTCATCATGTATTTTATTAAAATAATGTATAAGTAATCTAAAGTGTTATTCTAATCGGAATAACAATCTCTTTGCGCTGACCAAAAGAGGATGGGACCCCCAAGAGGGTAACACCGACTGTTTCTGTAATTCCTATTTAATTGGATGTGGGTTTCGAAAACATTGTAGCTACTCGTGCTCTGTTTCCGCAAAGCCCTTGCATTTCTATGAAAGTTTGGAAACAGTTTTGCATGACCCACTGTTTCCAGAGTTTCATCCACATGTCCCCAGAGGTCCTTGAGCAGTTTAGAATGTGTGGACTCCCAACACCCGATGTATTATGTGATTTCAGTTATGTGAAAAACATCTACAAGGAGTTTATATGTTCTCCCCATGTTTTGGTGGGTTTCCTCCCACACTCCAAAGATATACTGATAGCGAATTTAGATTGTGAGCCCCAATGGGGACAGTGCTGATAATGTCTGTGAAATTAAAGTCGCTATATAAGCGAGTGGAAAAAAAACGTCATGTGATGAACACACAGGGGTTCTTGTGGAGGGAGCGGTGACATTTCTTCTCTTATGTACAGCGCTATACATGACAACCTCTAACAATGGACAGCACTATACATAACAAGGGAATGCTACGTAACAAGTGACAGCGCTATATATAACAAAAGAGGATTCTATGTAATAAGGGACTGCACTGTATATAACCCCTAATTCATGTTCTTCCTCACACTCACAACCCCCAATTCATTATACTTTCATGATTTATCCACAACCCCCATTTCATTATACTTTTATGTCTTCTACCCCAATTCATTCAATTTAGACAAAAATAAAAAGAAACACTTACCTCTGCAGACATGGCTCCACTTCCCTCAGTAGTATAGCCCTTTTCTGGTAAGCTTAATCTTAGAGGAATTGGGCATGAATTAAATACTATAGTGAGGGCCATATGGCCATGCGCCCCTGAAGCCTCAGGTGGTAGTCAAGATTGCCCCCATTATAATCTGTCCCTGTTCCCATCTAAACTATGAATCCCCTTCATCACGACATCAGGTTCAATTAATTTCTGTACCTTTTTTTTATCTTTTCATCTACTAGATGCATCTTTGCAAGGATACCTGAGGTATGTAAAGCATTAACTTTGTTATAAATGCAGCATGAGCAAATTCAATATAAACATTCCCATAGCCAACTTTCCCAGAAGCTCCATAGGACTATTAAGGAATTTTTCATTTGGTAAATACTAGCTCAACTACCTGTCCAGAGCCTTAGGATACAATATGAGTCCAGGCACATTTTCTTGATAGACAATATACATATAAATTATTAGTCTACATCAGGGAAGGGCAATCCCTGGCCCGCAGGCAGTTTACGGCCCGTGATATCCTTTCCTCCAGCCCCCTGGCAGATTCAAGGGGCCGTCGGCCAAATACCCCAGCTACTCCTGTGATGTATGTGCCCCAGCCCCTCCTGTGATGTATGTTTCCCGGCATCTCCTGTGTTGTATATGCCTCCAGCATCTCCTGTGACGTACGTGCCCCAGCATCTCCTGTGATGTATATGCCCCCAGCATCTTCTGTGATGTATATGAATCGGCATCTCCTGTCATGTATGTGTCCCAGCCCCTCATATGATGCATATGCCCCCAGCGTCTCCTGCGATGTATGTGCCCCAGCATCTCATGTGATGCATGAGCCCCCAGTGTCTCATATGATGGAGGAGGGGAGGAGTCCTGAGGAGATAATTTGCATATTCCCACTGCATTTTGGGGTAAGTGAAGAGTCTCCGCGAGCTCAAAGAACACTGGATTTTGGCTGTTGGAGCTGAAAAGAGGACATCGGTAAACCAGGGGAGGAGTCCTGAGGAGATAATTTGCATATTCCCACTGCATTTTGGGGTAAGTGAAGAGTCTCCGCGAGCTCAAAGAACACTGGATTTTGGCTGTTGGAGCTGAAAAGAGGACATCGGTAAACCAGGGGAGGAGTCCTGAGGAGATAATTTGCATATTCCCACTGCATTTTGGGGTAAGTGAAGAGTCTCCGCGAGCTCAAAGAACACTGGATTTTGGCTGTTGGAGCTGAAAAGAGGACATCGGTAAACCAGGGGAGGAGTCCTGAGGAGATAATTTGCATATTCCCACTGCATTTTGGGGTAAGTGAAGAGTCTCCGCGAGCTCAAAGAACACTGGATTTTGGCTGTTGGAGCTGAAAAGAGGACATCGGTAAACCAGGGGAGGAGTCCTGAGGAGATAATTTGCATATTCCCACTGCATTTTGGGGTAAGTGAAGAGTCTCCGCGAGCTCAAAGAACACTGGATTTTGGCTGTTGGAGCTGAAAAGAGGACATCGGTAAACCAGGGGAGGAGTCCTGAGGAGATAATTTGCATATTCCCACTGCATTTTGGGGTAAGTGAAGAGTCTCCGCGAGCTCAAAGAACACTGGATTTTGGCTGTTGGAGCTGAAAAGAGGACATCGGTAAACCAGGGGAGGAGTCCTGAGGAGATAATTTGCATATTCCCACTGCATTTTGGGGTAAGTGAAGAGTCTCCGCGAGCTCAAAGAACACTGGATTTTGGCTGTTGGAGCTGAAAAGAGGACATCGGTAAACCAGGGGAGGAGTCCTGAGGAGATAATTTGCATATTCCCACTGCATTTTGGGGTAAGTGAAGAGTCTCCGCGAGCTCAAAGAACACTGGATTTTGGCTGTTGGAGCTGAAAAGAGGACATCGGTAAACCAGGGGAGGAGTCCTGAGGAGATAATTTGCATATTCCCACTGCATTTTGGGGTAAGTGAAGAGTCTCCGCGAGCTCAAAGAACACTGGATTTTGGCTGTTGGAGCTGAAAAGAGGACATCGGTAAACCAGGGGAGGAGTCCTGAGGAGATAATTTGCATATTCCCACTGCATTTTGGGGTAAGTGAAGAGTCTCCGCGAGCTCAAAGAACACTGGATTTTGGCTGTTGGAGCTGAAAAGAGGACATCGGTAAACCAGGGGAGGAGTCCTGAGGAGATAATTTGCATATTCCCACTGCATTTTGGGGTAAGTGAAGAGTCTCCGCGAGCTCAAAGAACACTGGATTTTGGCTGTTGGAGCTGAAAAGAGGACATCGGTAAACCGCGCGCCGGTAGGCGCGCGCATTTTGAAGCTTTTTTTTTAAGCTTTTTTCACTGTTTTCAGAACATTAACAATAAGAACATGGAAGAGTCCAGGAGCCATTTGGTGAGCTGCATATCCTGCTACATGTTCACAGACTTGCCAGTGGAAAAGCCAGACTTCACATGCCAGAAATGCAAGCTTGTGTCCCTGTTGGAGGAAAAGTTGCGAAATCTAGAAGAGAGGTTAACTACCTTGAAAATCATTAAGGAAGGTGAAGAGTTCTTAGACAGAGCAGAATTATCTCTTCATGATTCAGAAAGAGAAGAAATTCGAACTGCACCTGACGAAACAGAGGAATGGAAGCATGTGACCCACAGAAGCAGGAGGATCGAGAGGCAGTCAGCACCCATACTGCTCAGGAACCAGTACCAGGCTCTCACACAGGAGAACCATGAAGAAATACAGCAAGATAAGACTTTGCCAGCAATGAATGACCTTGTAAGCCCTCAGAATCCTCCTGGATGGAGAAAGAAGAATGTTGTGAAGAAAAAACGGAGAGTGGTGGTCATGGGGGATTCCCTGTTAAGAGGAACAGAGGCCGCTATCTGCAGACCAGACATAACCTCAAGAGAAATGTGCTGTCTTCCAGGAGCAAAAATTAAAGATGTGTCTGACAGGATATCAAGACTCTTCAGACCTACAGATCACTACCCATTCCTGCTAATACATGTGGGGACAAATGACACCGCAAGAAAGGACCTGGCAACCATCTGCAGTGACTTTGAAGACTTAGGCAAGAAAGTGAAAGAATTGGGAGCGCAGGTGGTCTTCTCATCCATCCTCCCAGTGGATGGCCATGGAACAATGAGGTGGAATAAGATTCTACAGGTGAACAACTGGCTACGTCGATGGTGCCGTCAACAAGGATTTGGATTTCTGGATCACGGAATGAATTACCTATACGATGGACTACTTGCTAGAGATGGGGTGCACCTTACGAAGACTGGAAAACATGTACTTGGAAGTCGCCTTGCTACACTCATCAGAAGAGCTTTAAACTAGAACAATGTGGGAAGGGAAGCAAAAGGCCAGAAAAAGCCATACAGCTGACAAATACTGTTGAGATCTCTGCTACTGGAAGTGGAAAAGAAGAACAAAGACAAAAAAATCTAAATAATAAAAATATGGGAGGAAGAGAAACCAATCACAAACTAAAATGTTTTTATACAAATGCACAAAGCATGGGCAACAAACAAGGAGAATTGGAACTACTAATGCAGGAAAAGGAATATGATGTCATTGGAATCACTGAAACTTGGTGGGACGATACACATGATTGGAATAAAAGGCTAAAAGGATACAACTTATTTGCAAGAAACAGACTTGATAAACGAGGAGGAGGTGTTGCATTGTATGTTAGAAAAGCGTATATCTGCACAGAGATTGAAGCTTCAGAGACTGGGAGTTCTGTGGAAACTGTTTGGGTAAGAATACAAGGAGAGAACAACGGAAAGGACACCATTGTAGGCATTTACTACAGGCCACCTGGGCAAGCTGAAGATATGGATGAACTCTTTATGTATCAAATGACCAAGTTCTCCAAAAAATATGACGTAGTGGTCATGGGAGATTTCAACTATCCAGACATTTGTTGGGAATCTCTCTCAAGTAAAACTAACAGGTCAAGCAAATTCTTATCCTCTCTTGCTGACAACTTTATCTTCCAAAAGGTAGGGAAGAAAACAAGGGGATCTGCTACTTTGGATCTAATCCTTATAAACAGGGAGGAAATGGTTGAGGAGGTAAAGGTGGCTGGGACCCTAGGAGGCAGCGATCATGCTATTATAGAATTTTGGATAACTAGAGGAGGAAGACATGTGAAGACTCAAACTTCAAGGTTAGATTTTAGAAAGGCAGATTTTAAGAGACTCAGAAAGAGAATAGGAGGGATCCAATGGCTGGATGTCCTTAAGGACAAAAATGTCCAGGAAGGATGGGAAATTTTTAAAAATGAGATTCTCAAAGCACAATCGTTAACAATCCCGAAAAGTAGGAAGAATGGGAAGCATTTAAGGAAACCAGGATGGATGAACACAGAACTTAAACACATGCTAAAAAGAAAGAAAGAAATGTTTATTAAATGGAAAGAGGGAGGCATATCTAAAGAAGATTATAATGCAGTCTGCAGATCCTGCAGGGCACGTATCAGGTTAGCTAAAGCTGACAATGAATTAAGGCTTGCAAGAGATGTCAAAAGCAATAAAAAAGGATTTTGGGGGTATGTCAAAAGTAAAAGAAAAGTCAAAGATGCTATAGGATTTTTACAGGATGAAAATGGAGAAATGGTAAGAGAGGATGTTGAGAAGGCCGAACTTTTTAATTCCTATTTTGCATCTGTTTTCTCTCAGAAAGAAAATGTAACATCAACTGATCTTCACTGTCCTTTTAAAGGAATAGAAGAATCCAAGTTATCAGTAAACAGAAAGATTGTGAGGGAATATTTAGCTAACATAAATGAGTTCAAGTCTCCAGGTCCAGATGAATTACACCCCAGAGTACTGAAGGAGATTGTAGAAGAAATTTTAGAACCACTCTCCATAATCTTTGAAAATTCTTGGAGAACAGGAGAAGTCCCAGAAGACTGGAGAAGAGCAAATGTTGTTCCTATCTTCAAAAAGGGGAAGAAGGTGGACCCAGGGAACTATAGGCCGGTGAGTCTGACTTCTATACCAGGAAAGATCTTTGAACAAATTATTAAACAACATGTATGTAAGTACATGGATAAGAATGAAGTGATTAACCAGAGTCAGCATGGGTTTGTAACTAACAAGTCATGTCAGACTAACTTAATTTCCTTCTATGACAGAATCACTGACTGGGTGGATCAGGGAAATGCTGTAGATATAGTATATCTTGACTTCAGCAAAGCATTTGACAAAGTATCTCACATCATCCTTATTGAAAAAATGACCAAGTATGCAATGGACCAGGCAACTGTTAGGTGGATTCATAACTGGCTTAGTGATCGGACTCAAAGGGTGGTTGTAAATGGCTTCACATCCAGCTGGATGAATGTCTCAAGTGGGGTACCACAGGGCTCCGTCCTGGGACCTGTATTGTTCAACATCTTTATCAATGATTTAGATGAAGGAATTGAGGGTAAACTGATTAAATTTGCTGATGACACAAAGCTAGGAGGGATAGCTAATACTAGAGAAGAGAGAGAGAGGATTCAAAAAGACCTAAATAAACTGGAGCAGTGGGCAGCAACCAACAGAATGGTTTTTAACCGGGAAAAATGCAAAGTACTACATCTGGGCAATAAAAATGAAAAAAGCATATACAGAATGGGAGGAATAGAGCTAAGCAACAGTACATGTGAAAAAGACTTAGGTATACTAATAGATCATAGACTGAACATGAGTCAACAGTGTGATGCAGCAGCAAAAAAGGCAAATACAATTCTGGGATGTATTAACAGAAGCATACAGTCTAGATCACGTGAAGTCATTATCGGTCTTTACTCCTCTTTGGTCAGACCTCATCTGGAATACTGTGTACAGTTTTGGGCACCACATTTTAAAAAAGACATCGACAAACTGGAGCAAGTTCAGAGAAGCGCGACCAGAATGGTGACTGGTCTGCAAACCATGTCCTATGAGGAACGGTTGCAGGATTTGGGAATGTTTAGCTTGCAAAAAAGAAGACTGAGAGGAGACTTAATAGCTGTCTACAAATATGTCAAGGGCTGTCACATTGTAGAAGGATCATCTTTATTCTCATTTGCACAAGGAAAGACTAGAAGCAATGGGATGAAACTAAATGGGAGGAGACACAGATTAGATATTAGAAAAAACTTTTTGACAGTTAGGGTGATTAATGAGTGGAACAGGCTGCCACGAGAGGTGGTGAGTTCCCCTTCAATGGACGTCTTCAAACAGAGGCTGGACAGACATCTGTCTGAGATGATCTAGTGAATCCTGCTTTGAGCAGGGGGTTGGACCAGATGACCCAGGAGGTCCCTTCCAACTCTACCATTCTATGATTCTATGATTCTATGATTCTATGTGCCCCCAGCTCCTCATGTGATGCATGTGCCCCGGCATCTCCTGTGTTGTATATGCTCTCAGCATCTCCTGTGAAGTACATGCCCTAGCGTCTTCTGTGATGTATATGACTCGGCATCTCCTGTAATATATGTGTCCCAGCCCCTCATATGATGTATATGCCCCCAGCGTCTTTTGTGATGTATATGACTCGGCATCTCCTGTGATGTATGTGCCCTAGCATCTCATGTGATGCATGAGCCCCCAGTGTCTCCTGTGATGTAGGTGCCCCGGCGTCTCATGTGATGCATGTGCCCCCAGCCCCTCATGTGATGTATGTGCCCCGGCATCTCCTGTGTTGTATATGCTCCCAGCATCTCCTGTGAAGTACATGCCCCAGCATCTCCTGTGATGTATATGCCGCCAGCGTCTTCTGTGATGTATATGCCTTGGCATCTCCTGTGATGTATGTGTCCGAGCTCCTCATATGTTGTAAGTTTTTTTCAAAATTCATCGACTGTGCCCCAGACCGACTCAAATCTGGAAAAGCAGTTGTGAGTAGCAACATCATCAATACCACCTAACATCACAGCCACACCAAAGAGAAGTGGCTCAAGTCATCACATGTGTGGTGAGTTAATTAAATGTTTGACTAAACATAGCAGGATAACTTTCAAGTTGATAATTTTGTACTGCCCCCGAGTGATGGTCTAAATATTGAAATGGCCCCTGGTATAAAAAGGTTCTCCACCCCTGGTCTACATAATCAAGGCTCTGGTGTGTAACAAAGGACTTGGGACTGTTTCACACATTCGATATTTATGGTCTGAGTTTGAACTGTGAATATTGGACCAGCTGCTAGTCTCCTGACTCAAACTCATCAGCCTCATATGCATACGGCTGATCCAAAATTCACGGTACATGGTCGCACATACGTTGCCTGTAAATGTCGGCCATGTGAAACCAACTTTAAATTGGTATTCTTAAGTTGACTCTTGAGCAACTGAGAACTATAAAGTCTCTTTATTTTCCGACTGCTTGGCGGGGGTGTGTGTGTGTGTGTGGGGGGGGGGGTGGTGGCAGGTACTGCTCCTTGAGTGACAGATATGATTAGGAGCGCCATCCTGCTTCAACACATTAACATGTGTAAATGTTCTGAGTCTACACTGTTACAGCTATATTTCACAGAGCTAACAGTGCATTTCAATAAGCACACAGCTGGGGGAGTGGGAGATGTTATTTGGAGAACTGCTCTGGAAGCTACTGACACTGGGTTTTGGTGGATTGCGATTATGCAGGACTGATAAGAGCTCTGTCAGGAACTGAGATGCAGGGGGAAGGAAGTGAGCAGATAACTGCTGTATAGAAATCAATAAAGCTATTTAACAACATGAAATACACCTTTAACATGTTTTAAGTATTTTATAATTAAATGCCATGATGAAAGTTTATATACCGTTGAATATGGTAATTGCTCTCTGATGTCCCATTTGTTGAAGAACTTCCAATAAGTCACCAACAGTCTTATTTTTGTGTGCCCAGCTCCAAAGCAGTTCCTTTGTTCTGCTTCTACCTTGTTCAGCACACTTTTCAATTTTATGGAAGTCCATCCAATCTGAAGAGAGGCGCTCAGCTAGGAGAATGATTGTAAAAGTATAGTCAGAACAATAATACAATATAAGCATAAATAGTTGCAATCTTAGCAGTCTATATGTGAAAGGACAAGACACAAGCTACCATCCCAGTTATGTCAATTGAAATAAACCACTGGAAAGATAAACGTATGCATAATATTAGCTAAATGATTATCCACAATATACAGTACAGACCAAAAGTTTGGACACACCTTCTCATTTAAATATTTTTCTGTATTTTCATGACTTTGAAAATTGTACATTCACACTGAAGGCATCAAAACTATGAATTAACACATGTGGAATTATATACTTAACAAAAAAGTGTGAAACAACTGAAAATGTGTCTTATATTCTAGGTATTTCAAAGTAGCCACCTTTTGCTTTGATGACTGCTTTGCACACTCTTGGCATTCTCTTCTGGTCATTATACTGTATAAAGCATTATGTGAGGCCCAATATATTGAATAGAGCAATATAAGGGGCCCATTATACTGTATAGAGGACTATGTGGTGCCCATAATACTGTATGGAGGACTATGTGGTGCCCATAATACTGTATGGAGGACTATGAGCAGCGACTAATAAAGTTGTATTTAATGTTATTTAACAGGTAGAAATTCAAGATTCTACATCTGGGCAAGAAAAACATCTACAGAATGGGAGGAATAGAACTAAGCAACAGCACATGTGAAAAAGACTTGGGTATACTAATAGATCACAGACTGCACATGAGTCAACGGTGTGATGCAGCAGCAAAAAAGGTAAACACAGTTCTGGGACGTATTAGAGAAGCACAGAGTCTAGATCATGTGAAGTAATTATTCCCCTCTACTCTTCCTTGGTCAGACCTCATCTGGAATACTGTGTCCAGTTCGGGGCACCACATTTTAAAAAAGACATTGAAAAACTGGAGCAAGTTCAGAAAAGAGCTACCAGGATGGTGAGCGGACTGCAAAGTATGTCCTACGAGGAACGGTTAAAGGATCTGGGAATATTTAGCTTGCAAAAAAGAAGGCTAAGAGGAGACTTAATAGCTGCCTACAAATATCTGAAGGGATGTCACATCCTTATTCTCATTTGCACATGGAAACACGAGAAGTAATGGAATGAAACTGAAAGGAAGAAGATACAGATTAGAAATTAGAAAAAACTTTTTGACAGTGAGGATGATTAAGGAGTGGAACAGGTGCCCATTATACTGAATGGAGGACTATGTGGTGCCCATAATACTGTATAAAGGACTATGTAGTGCCCATAATACTGTATGGAGGACTATGTGGTGTTCATAATACTGTATGGACGACTATATAGAAGGAACATAACTTTGTAAGGGCTGCAAAGTTGTGAGATATGCCTTTTTTTGTGACCCCGCCAAATATTAAGGTTTATTTTTTTTGGGGGGAGGGGCGGGGCAAATAGAACTTTTGCTATGGGCCCCATGATTTCTATGTACGCCCCTGCAGGCATACATACATACAGTACAGACCAAAAGTTTGGACACACCTTCTCATTTAACCCCTTAAGGACCGGAGTATTTTCCGTTTTTGCATTTACAATTTTTGCTCCCCTTGTTCCCAGAGCCATAGCGTTTTTATTTTTTAGTCAATATGGCCATGTAAGGGCTTGTTTTTTGCGGGATGAGTTGTACTTTTCAACGCCATTACTAGTTTTACCATATTGTGTACGGGAAAACGGGAAAAAAATTCCAAGCGCCGTGAAATTGCAAAAAAAGTGCAATACCACAGATGTTTTTTTTTTTATTTTTTTTACCACGTTCACTGAATGCTAAAACTGACCTGCCATTATTATTCTCCAGGTCATTACGGGATCATAGACACCAAACATGTACAGGTTCTTTTTTATTTAAGTGGTGAAAAAAAATTCCAAAGTTTGGTAAAAAAAAAAAAATGGTGCCATTTTCCGAGACCCCTAGCGTCTCAATTTTTTGGGATCTGGGGCCAGATGAGGGCTTATTTTTTGCGCACTGAGCTGAAGTTTTCATTAATGCTATTTTGGGGTGGATCCGATGTTTTGATCGCCTGTTATTGCATTTTATTGCAATTTTGCGGCGACGAAAAAACGTAATTCTGGCGTTTAGAATTTTTTTCTCGCTACATCGTTTACCAATCGGATTAATTCTTTTTTTATATTGATAGAGCGGGCGATTCTGAACGCGGCGATACCAAATATGTGTATGTGGGTTTTTTTTTTAATTATTTTATTTTGAATGGGGCGAAAGGGGGGTGATTTAAACTTTTATATATATATATATTTTTTTTATATTTTTTAAAACATTTTTTTTTCACTTTTTGCTTACTTCTATAGTCTCCATCGGAGACTAGAAGCAGCACTCATTTGATCGGCTCTGCTGTATACAGGGGACGAGCAGATCCCCTGCATGCAGCAGAAATGGTCCTGTGCTATGAGCGCCGACCACTAGGTGGCGCTCATAGCGACCAGATTATGACAACCACTGGTGTTTGCTGCAGACCCAGGGTTGTCATGACCACCCATCGGCGACCCGCGATCATGTGACAGGGTCGCCGATGGGCGGGGTAAGTGATGCGCTTCCCGGAAGCGCGAGTTAAATGCCGCTGTCGGAGATTGACACCGGCATTTAACATGTTAGCCACGGGTGGATCGCGATTCCACCCGCGGCTGTTGCGGGCACATGTCAGCTGTAATAATCAGCTGACATGTGCTCTAGGATAACAGCAGCAGGCAGAGCTAAGCCCTGCTCTTAGAGGCAGGTGATGGCTAAATAATATAGCCAGCATCTGCTGACAATGATAGCAGCTCTGCTCCTGAGTTGCATCAAAAAAGGGGACCCGACATTGGACATACCAGTACATCCAATGTTGGGAAGGGGTTAATAATGAGACACAATTCAAGAATTATACAATAAGGCAAGCACTCCTATAGTATTAAATTATTGTGCAGGTACACATATGAAGTGGCCAATATACAGCCATATACAGTATACATTCACTATGCAGCAGCACATGATCAGATAAACTAGATTCTGTTTCTTTCCCAGTTAATTTGAGGGATGGATGGTCTTATAGAGCGGAAAGTAACTAGAGTTAGGGGCCAACCATGTGGTCACCTTGTCGCTGGTGGATGAGTAATAGTAGAATTCATGGATTCACTAATGCTGTTACATAGTATACAGTATGTATGTACTGTATGTACAGTACAGACCAAAAGTTTGGACACACCTTCTCATTTAAAGATTTTTCTGTATGTTCATGACTATGAAAATTGTACATTCACACTGAAGGCATCAAAACTATGAATTAACACATGTGGAATTATATAGTTAACAAAAAAGTGTAAAACAACTGAAAATATGTCTTATATTCTAGGTTCTTCAAAGTAGCCACCTTTTGCTTTGATGACTGCTTTGCACACTCTTGGCATTCTCTTGATGAGCTTCAAGAGGTAGTCACCGGAAATGGTCTTCCAACAATCTTGAAGGAGTTCCCAGAGATGCTTAGCACTTGTTGGCTCTTTTGCCTTCACTCTGCGGTCCAGCTCACCCCAAACCATCTCGATTGGGTTCAGATCTCCTTCTTGGTCAAATAGCCCTTACACAGCCTGGAGGTGTGTTTGGGGTCATTGTCCTGTTGAAAAATAAATGATGGTCCAACTAAACGCAAACCGGATGGAATAGCATGCCGCTGCAAGATGCTGTGGTAACCATGCTGGTTCAGTATGCCTTCAATTTTGAATAAATCCCCAACAGTGTCACCAGCAAAGCACCCCCACACCATCACACCTCCTCCTCCATGCTTCACGGTGGGAACTAGGTATGTAGAGTCCATCCGTTCACCTTTTCTGCGTCGCACAAAGACACGGTGGTTGGAACCAAAGATCTCAAATTTGGACTCATCAGACCAAAGCACAGATTTCCACTGGTCTAATGTCCATTCCTTGTCTTCTTTAGCCCAAACAAGTCTCTTCTGCTTGTTGCCTGTCCTTAGCAGTGGTTTCCTAGCAGCTATTTTACCATGAAGGCCTGCTGCACAAAGTCTCCTCTTAACAGTTGTTGAAGAGATGTGTCTGCTGCTAGAACTCTGTGTGGCATTGACCTGGTCTCTAATCTGAGCTGCTGCTAACCTGCGATTTCTGAGGCTGGTGACTCGGATAAACTTATCCTCAGAAGCAGAGGTGACTCTTGGTCTTCCTTTCCTGGGGCGGTCCTTATGTGAGCCAGTTTCTTTGTAGCGCTTGATGGTTTTTGCAACTGCACTTGGGGACGCTTTCAAAGTTTTCCCAATTTTTCGCACTGACTGACCTTCATTTCTTAAAGTAATGATGGCCACTCGTTTTTCTTTACTTATCTGCTTTTTTCTTGCCATAATACAAATTCTATCAGTCTATTCAGTAGGACTATCAGATGTGTATCCACCTGACTTATGCACAACACAACTGATGGTCCCAACCTCATTTATAAGTCAAGAAATCCCACTTATTAAACCTGACAGGGCACACCTGTGAAGTGAAAACCATTTCCGGTGACTACCTCTTGAAGCTCATCAAGAGAATGCCAAGAGTGTGCAAAGCAGTCATCAAAGCAAAAGGTGGCTACTTTGAAGAACCTAGAATATAAGACATATTTTCAGTTGTTTCACACTTTTTTGTTAAGTATATAATTCCACATATGTTAATTCATAGTTTTTGTGCCTTCGGTGTGAATGTACAATTTTCATAGTCATGAAAATACAGAAAAATCTTTAAATGAGAAGGTGTGTCCAAACTTTTGGTCTGTACTGTACATACAGTACATACATACTGTATACTATGTAACAGCATTAGTGAATCCATGAATTCTACTATTACTCATCCACCAGCGACAAGGTGACCACATGGTTGGCCCCTAACTCTAGTTACTTACCGCTCTATAAGACCATCCATCCCTCAAATTAACTGGGAAAGAAACAGAATCTAGTTTATCTGATCATGTGCTGCTGCATAGTGAATGTATACTGTATATGGCTGTATATTGGCCACTTCATATGTGTACCTGCAAAATAATTTAATACTATAGGAGTGCTTGCCTTATTGTATAATTCTTGAATTGTGTCTCATTATTAACCCCTTCCCAACATTGGATGTACTGGTATGTCAAATGTCGGGTCCCCTTTTTTGATGCAACTCAGGAGCAGAGCTGCTATCATTGTCAGCAGATGCTGGCTATATTATTTAGCCATCATCTGCCTCTAAGAGCAGGGCTTAGCTCTGCCTGCTGCTGTTATCCTCTTAAATGAGAAATTGACAGATGCATTTCATGCATGCAAACTGTGGAGGGGAGGGCGCAAGCTGTTCCATATGCCCATTGGCGCCGCAATTTCAAGGATTTAATTGTGGGTCAACTGAAGACCCTCATGCCTACTATTACGATACTGCTGTGAACATTAGCTTATGGCTGTTCATCATAGGAGACTGTGATCTTTCTACATACTGTAATACTATGGTATTGCAATAAGAGAATGAGCTCTCAGAAGTTTGCAGGTTCAAGGGGACTAAAAAATAAAGTAAAGAAAAAAGGTTATAGATATATAGAAAATAAAAAAAAAATATATAGAAGATTTGAGTCACTCCCATTCCCCCCCATCAAAAATAAACAATAAAATTAAAAAAATAAACATATTTGATATCACTCTGTCCACAAGAGTCAAATCTATCAAGATATAAAATTAATTAACCCAATCAGTAAATGCTGTAGCGAGAAAAAAAATTGAAACTCCTGAATTGTGTTTTTTTTAATCGCCTCGCAAAAAACAAGTCGTCACACAAGTCCAAAAAAATGAAAACGGCAACATAAGCAATTTTTTTTTCCGTTCCGAATTTTCTTTCACAACTTCAAAAAAGAAAAAAATTATACATATTTGGTATCAACGTAATAGTAGTGACCTGGACATGCTGCAATGTAATTTTTACCGTAAAAATGCTGTAAAAACATAACCCAGAATAGAATCCCAGAATTGCGTTTTTTATGCAATTTAATCACAATCCTATCCCCCAGTCTTACATACACACATTTAGAAATGCAGCATACACTACTGAAAACCAGTTGTACTTAGCTTGAATACCACCTCCTCTTATTCCGACACAAGCATTGCAGACATCAGAAAAAATGTTTTTTTTGCTTGTTTTTTAGTTTTTCTTAAAAAACGACATGGTAGAATGGGTATAACGGCATTTAACAACCCCATGACTGAAGCATAGGGGACAGACAGATAATTATTTAGTATTTTAGACTTACCTAAACCTTTCCATCCTAAATCTCCATCACGGCAGTCCATGAGTTCACAGAAATGTTCCATAATTATAGGAGGAACTTCAAAAAGAGAGTTATTTAACCCGAGTGACGGCTCCACCATTGTATAAGTATGCTGATCATTAAATCATGAACTGTGCTGACTTCTGCTATTCTGTTGTTCAGCATGAAGTTGAAATACATAGATATAATGCTGGAATTTCCCAGTCTCCACCCCACAGAAGAATGGTTAGTTAAGCAAGGAAATCCTGCAGTTGCACAAGTTCTGTGTGTTCAGAGCTCATAAAACAGCTAAGATTCTCTGGAAGGATTTCTTATATCTTGAGGATATTCTCAAGATATTGTGAATAATTGTTGGGATTAGCATTGGAAAAGGGCAGCTATATAAATGAAAAACACATCAGCTGCTGGCCTTTAAAAGCTATGTGATCCAGAGTACACTGTCGTACTATGGCTAGTCTAGCATTTATTTGAATTTTCCTCATCTGTGCTGTTCAGGGTTAAATATGTCAATCTGCTGTGAATACAGAAGCTATCTTTAGACACAAGATACATCTGCACCCCTGTGCCCACCTACCGACTCATATGTGCAATATATCAGTCGACAAAACAAAAGAACATCTAATAGTATCACAAAACATTATTGATGTCCAACAATGCTACTGTTCTAGTGAAGAGCAACTTAGCATAAAAAACTATGAAGAAATGAATTCCTGATTGATAAAGGGTTAAGTTTGGTTATGTTTGCATCTCTTTAATGGATGGCAGGGGACTGTGCAGCCAGCCATCCAATTTAGGACAGTAAATATATGCCCTGGCTACACATCGCACTCTTACACTGCCCTCTATCTGTGCTACATGTACTGTACAGCTATATACCTATACTAGTATATACTCTTCTACTCTCTAGCTCAGGGGTCTCAAGTTCAGCTGGGTATATGGGCCGCACACGGAAAAACATTTAATTTGGGGGGCCGCATTATTTGCAGGACAAAGTGACATTTTTAGGGATACCATTTTTTTTCTATACACCTTTTGAACAGGTCCCCATATTGCAGACACGTCCCCCATCCAGGTCCCCATATTGCAGACACGTCCCCCATCCAGGTCCCCATATTGCAGACACGTCCCCCATCCAGGTCCCCATATTGCAGACACGTCCCCCATCCAGGTCCCCATATTGCAGACACGTCCTCCATCCAGGTCGCCATATTGCAGACACGTCCACCATCCAGGTCCACTCCCCCCCATACTGCGCACAAGTCACCCCCCCCCATATACTGTGCACAGGTCACCCCCCCATATACTGCGCACAGGTCACCCCGCCATATACTGCGCACAGGTCACCCCCCCCATATACTGCGCACAGGTCACCCCCCCATATACTGTGCACAGGTTCCCCCCCCCGTATACTGTCCACAGGTTTCCCCCCCCCGTATACTGTGCACAGGTTCCCCCCCCATATACTGTGCACAGGTTCCCCCCCCCCATATACTGTGCACAGGTCCCCCCCCCATATACTGTGCACAGGTTCCCCCCCCATATACTGTGCACAGGTCCCCCCCCCCATATACTGTGCACAGGTTCCCTCCCCCCCCATTTACTGTGCACAGGTTCCCCCCCCCATATACTGTGCACAGGTTCCCCCCCCATATACTGTCCACAGGGTCCCCCCCCCATATACTGTGCACAGGTTCCCCCCCCATATACTGTGCACAGGTTCCCCCCCCATATACTGTCCACAGGTTCCCCCCCCCATATACTGTGCACAGGTTCCCTCCCCCCCCATATACTGTGCACAGATCCCCCCCTATATACTGTGCACAGGTTCCCTCCCCCCCCATATACTGTGCACAGGTCCCCCCCCCCCCCCATATACTGTGCACAGGTTCCCTAGCCAGGTATTTCACATAGACATAACAGAAAAAAAGAAAAAGAAAAAGATTCTTCTCACCTGTCCTCCGTTCCCTCGGCGTCCTTTCTTCACCTGTGGCCCGCAGGCACAGACCCCGTAACGATCGCGGCTCTCTCCAGCAGCCGCCGACATCAGCGCTGTAATGCAGTGTATTGCCGCGCAGAGACCGGCTCTCTGCACAGCAATACCAGTGTCAGCCGCCGGCCTATCAGAGGCCAGCAGCTGACCTCTGGACAGCAATACACTGCACTACGGCACTGATGGCGGCGGCTCCTGTAGAGAGCCGCGATCGTTATGGGGTCTATGTGCCTGCGGGCCGCATGAAGCAGCCGGAGGGACCGCATGCGGCCCGCGGGCCACGTGTTTGAGACCCCTGCTCTAGCTATTCTTCCTGTAGTGCTACCTGTACTTATCAGGCTGGGGATATGCTATAGATTTTCATGCTAGAAATACCTTTTTTACAGAAGTAAAAGTAGTGTCATATTTCCCTGTATGTAAAAGGAGAACTTTTGAATATAATACCTGAAATGACCAAATTTAAATTTATACTGTACTTCATACCAGATCTTTGTTGAAATGGATTTTCCAGTATTATGAAACAGGGAATGTTATAAAACATCAAAATACTCACCTGGTAAATACCCCGTCACTCCAGCAGTTCAGCTTCGGCTGTCTGTATAATACAGTGATTATCGGACTATATGCACTTGACTGCTGCAGATAATTACTGTCCTTGGCCTTCAGTTATGGCCCCACTATCAGTATTTGGTCAGTATTTTTTCTCTGTAGTGGGAGCCAAAACCAGGAGTGGGTGATAAATGCAGAATTGGTGACTTGTTTCTATTATACCTTTTCTCTGATTGCTCCTCACCTGGTTTTGGCTCCCACTCCTGAGAGAAAATACTGTCTGAATACTAATAGTGGGGCCGTAGCCTAGGGCCACTGCCCCACTATCAGTATTCGGTCAGTATTTTTCTCAGGAGTAGGAGACAAAACCAGGAGTGGGTGATAAATGCAGAATTGGTG
Source organism: Phyllobates terribilis (assembly GCF_046119375.1). Taxonomy (NCBI): domain Eukaryota; kingdom Metazoa; phylum Chordata; class Amphibia; order Anura; family Dendrobatidae; genus Phyllobates; species Phyllobates terribilis. The sequence goes on along the minus strand of NW_027362771.1, from coordinate 158,500,505 downwards.
ACTTGTTTCTATTAGACCTTTTCTCTGATTGTTCCTCACCTGGTTTTGGCTTACATATACCGAGGGAAAATACTGACCAAATACTGACAGTGGGGCCGTAGCCTTCTGTGCAGTATATTCACACATTTTCACTGAGAACGGTTATTGGAATTGGTTATTGGCAAGTACATATGGTCAGCAAATCAACATTGCAGGTTAACTAGAAAAGACAGGTAAGATCACTAAGTGACTCGTAGGTATATTGTCACTTTTCCTGCTTTTAGGAAATTTTTTCAAATCCTATATAACTAGTTTAAAATAAAATTTGTGTCACTATTAGGGATACGCGGACCCGTGGAAGATTGGGTTCTGGTACTCGACCCAAACCTTAATCCAAAGCTCAGTTCAGGTACCAGAATGGTACCCAAACTTGAACCTGAACCCCGAACCCCATTGAAAATGATGGGCACCCGAACTTTTGATCTGGAAAATTTCTCTCTCTCAGCCCTGGACTTCCCCCAAAACTCCAAACATTAAAACAGACTTTCAGGAGTAGTCCATGTTCAGAGTTTAGTAGCGGACACTAAGTGGCCGGTATGAACGCCGAACTTTTAAGCTCGGGTTCGCTCATCTGTAGTCATTGTAAATGATATATAGCAAATTTCAAATGAATTATAATTTCTGTTATGTTTGGACCATTTGTACCTAGTATTGTTTGGCTCAAATAGCTCAAGAACCACAAATTCTGATACCATCAGAGAGTAACTGCTATTCCATCATGTACTCAGGAATTTATCAGAAGATTGTCCTGGCAGAAGATATTGCAACAGTAATTTGATGTACAGATCCTCAACAAGAGATCCCTGCTATAAACGACAAGACCGATGTGATGGTGAAGCCCCAAGTAAGCCCCTTCTTTGTCTACACAGACTTTGCATTTCAGATCAAGGTACAAGTGTGATAATTAGTCACCAACTTCACTGCTATGTGTACTCTACTTGTTAGTTTTGTAGTATTAGAAATATTTGTCTCATTACATTTATACCGTAGATGTCACCACAGAGAGACTCTTGTACTACATCTGGGCAATAAAAATGAAAAAAGCATATACAGAATGGGAGGAATAGAGCTAAGCAACAGTACATGTGAAAAAGACTTAGGTATACTAATAGATCATAGACTGAACATGAGTCAACAGTGTGATGCAGCAGCAAAAAAGGCAAATACAATTCTGGGATGTATTAACAGAAGCATACAGTCTAGATCACGTGAAGTCATTATTGGTCTTTACTCCTCTTTGGTCAGACCTCATCTGGAATACTATGTACAGTTTTGGGCACCACATTTTAAAAAAGACATAGACAAACTGGAGCAAGTTCAGAGAAGAGCGACCAGAATGGTGACTGGTCTGCAAACCATGTCCTATGAGGAACAGTTGCAGGATTTGGGAATGTTTAGCTTGCAAAAAAGAAGACTGAGAGGAGACTTAATAGCTGTCTACAAATATGTCAAGGGCTGTCACATTGTAGAAGGATCATCTTTATTCTCATTTGCACAAGGAAAGACTAGAAGCAATGGGATGAAACTAAATGGGAGGAGACACAGATTAGATATTAGAAAAAACTTTTTGACAGTTAGGGTGATTAATGAGTGGAACAGGCTGCCACGAGAGGTGGTGAGTTCCCCTTCAATGGACGTCTTCAAACAGAGGCTGGACAGACATCTGTCTGAGATGATTTAGTGAATCCTGCTTTGAGCAGGGGGTTGGACCAGATGACCCAGGAGGTCCCTTCCAACTCTACCATTCTATGATTCTATGATTGTATAGCTGTAGAGAGGTATCCTAATGATTCTAGAGGGTATCATATGAGACCTCTAGGAGCTCCTGTTTGGTAACTTGGCCTCTAGTCCCTTCACACTCCGTGACATACACAGTAAATCTGTGATGGATCATGTGTGGGCTCCATGGAGTGGGCCCAGGAGCTGAGCCTGATCCATCCCCTCTGTCAGTTTCTGACAGCTGGAATTAAGTGACGTAATCCTGGTGGGGCATCCATTTAAAGGGAGTCTGTGATGCAATTCGTGCTGCCCAAACCACAGGCAACATCAGAGCCTGACTGCTTGATTGCCAGAGTGTTTCAGAGAAAAAATAGTTAGAAGATCTGGCCGTGGCGCAAAGCCAGAGATGAGATTAGTCCAGTGCCATCTCTGGCTGGCTTTTCCCAGCACCGCTGTGGGTGATTGACAGGTCTCTCACTATGCAACTGTGCAATCAAGCTCTAATTCATGCTGCTGGCTTGGGCAGCATAAATGGTATGACAAGTTCCCTTTAAGCCCCCTCACACCTCTGTGAGACAGTCCTGGTGTTTTGGGTTGCCATGGCAGTGGGGGGGGGGGGGGGGCTGGGCTTCATAGGAAACCATGATTCTTACTATCTATTGACACCCTCATTAGGAGGGAGCACAGAAATGTGTTGGGGATGATGCCATCACAGATGCATATGGATAGTATAGGTAGATCATTGCTTTTATTTCTATTATGAGTTTTTTAATTATATTGTCATTTGTGCAATGCTGAGGCTTTTCTGTATTAACCCCTTCACCCCCGAGCCTATTTTCACCTTCCTGACCAGGCCAAATTTTACAATTCTGACCAGTGTCACTTTATGTGGTATTAACTCTGGAACACTTCAACATATCCCAGTGATTCTGAGATTGTTTTTTTTTCGTGACATATTGCATTTCATACTCGTGGTAAATTTAGGTCGATATTTTTTGTGTTTATTTGTGAAAATATAAAAATGTTGGTGAATATTTAGAACATTTTGCAATTTTCAAACTTTTAATGGTAATGCCCTTAAACCAGATCGTTATATCACACAAAATAGTTAATAAATACAATTTGCCACATATCTACTTTACATCAGCATCATTTTTGAAACATATTTTTTTTTGTTAGGAAGTTAGAAGGGTTAAAAGTTTATCAGCAATTTTTTATTTCCAAAACAAAATTTACAAAACCTATTTTTTTAGGAACCCCATCACATTTGAACTGACTTTGAAGGAGGGGCCTAAATGATATAAAATACCCAAAATGATGCTATTTTAAAAAATACACCCCTCAAAGTACTTAAAACCACATTCAAGAAGTTTATTAACCCTTCAGAAGCTTCACAGGAATTAAAGCAATGTGGAAGAAAAAAAATGACAATTTTACTTTTTCCCACAAAAATGTTGCTTTAGTCCCAAATTTTGCATCTTCACAAGGGTAACAAGAGAAACTGGACCATAGAATTTGTTGTACAATTTCTCCTGAGTACACCGATACCCCATATGTGGTGGAAAACTACTGTTTGGGTGCACGGCAGGGCTCGGAAGGGAAGGAGCACCATTTGACTTTTGGAGTGCAAAACTGACTTGTATAGATAGCGGATGCCATATCACGTTTGAAGAGCCCTTGATGTGCCTAAACAGTTGAAACCCCCCAAAAGTGACTCCATTTTGGAAACCACACTGCTCAAAGAACTTATCTAGAGGTGTGGTGAGCACCTTAAACCCACAAGTCCTTCACACAATTTTATAACGTTGAGCCGTGAAAATAAAAAAATACATTTTTCCCACAAAAATGTTTCTTTAGCCCAAAATTTTTTGTTTTCACAAGGGTAATAGAAGAAAATGGACCATACAATTTGTTGTGCAATTTGTCCTGAGTATGCTGATACTCAATATGTGGGGAAAACTACTGTTTGGGCACACAGCAGGGTTGGAAGAGAAGGAACGACAATTGAATTCTGGAGCTTAATTTCGACTAGAATAGATTACAGATGGCAATGCCAAATTTGAAAAGCCCCTGACATGCCAAAACAGCAAAAAAAAAAAACACAACTGACCCCATTTTGGAAACTACACCTCTTGAGCAATTGTATAACATTTGGTTGAGTAAATGGAAAATTACCATTTTTTCCACTAAAATGTTGCTTTGGCCCCAAGTTTTTAATTTTCAAAAAGAATAATAGGAGAAAAAGAATGGTACAATTTGCTACGTAATTTCTCCTGAGTGCACCAATACCTCATATGTGGTTGAAAACTAATTTTTAGGCACAGTACAAAGCTCAGAAGTTAAGATACGCTACATTGTAGTGCAGATAGTTTTATGCCATGTCACATTGGCAGAGCCCCTGAGGTGCCAGAATAGTGGAACCCCTAATAAGTGACCCACTTTACAAACTACGTCCCCACTAATGAATTCACCTAGGGGTGCAGTGATCATATTGACACCACGGGTGTGTTAGAGAATTTTATACCATTGGACAGTGAAGAAAAAAATAATTACATTTTTACCACAAAAATGTTGTTTTAGCCCCAGTTTTTACATTTTCACAAGGGAAAATGGGTAAAAATGGCACCAAAATTTGTCACACAATTTCTGCTGAATGTGTCAATACACCATATGTGGCTATACAGTACTGCTTAGCCACACCGCGAGACTCGAGAGGGACGGAGCGCTATTTGACTCTTGGAGAACAAATTTTCATAGAATAGTTTGCGGACTCCATTTACAGAGCCCCTGAGTGCCAGAAGAGAAGAATCAGCCCTCACGTGACCCCATTTTGGAAATTATACCCCTTTGGGAATTTATCTACAGGTGTAGTGATGATTTTAACTCCATGGGTGTTTTCCAGAAACGAGCAGCAATGGATGTTGCTAAGTGAAAATTGTAGTGCCCATACGTTGTAGAGCCCAGTACGTTGTAGTATGCAGTACATTATGCCTAGCTTGTGCTTCTGGAGACATGGACTCGTAAATTAAGCGAGCTCTCAGAAATGCCAAACATTTGGATGCTATATGTGGTTTAGGCACACTGGGGCTCAGAAGGGAGGGGGTATTTGGACTTGGGAGTGCAAAATTCGCTGGATTTCTTTTGGGGGGCGAGGAGTCATAGCGCTTTTCCAGAGCCTTTATGCTACCAGTAAAATGGAAGCCCCCTATATTTCCATTGATGGATGATGCACCTAAGTGGGGACTTTATTTTTTTATGGATTGAGTTGAAGCTTTTATTGGGAACATTTACATAACATTTTGGATCACATTTTAAGGCACTTTACGCTGAGCAGTTACAGTACACCGGGGTTTCCATCTCAATCTCAGAATGACGTGATTCAGATGAAACCCCAGCAGGATCCACTATAATGAGACAGCAGAGTTACTCTGGATTCCATCTGGCCTGTTCAGCGGGGTCCTTCTTTTCAGAGGTGCACAAAACTGTGGTGGACCGCGTTTTTATCTACGCTTAAAAAGAGGGACACTCCTGGATTATAGGACAGACTGCGTCCACAGTGCCTCCATCTGCCTCATTATAGGGAATCTTCCACCAGGGGTTCAGTCTGAATCACTTATTTCAGAGACTTACACGGAAACCCCGGTGTAAGCGCTCAGGGTAGAGCGCAGGATAAATGTGCGCCAAGCCTTAGTGCGATCTTTGAGAGGCAGAATAAAGAAATAAAGAAATCAACAGCAGATCAAGAGTTGTTTTTATTTATTTTTACGCCGTTTCTCGTGTGGTATAAGTGATTCGATGACTTTATTCCTCGGGTTGATGCAATTACAGCAATACCAGATTTATATAGTTTTATTTATGTTTGGCTGCTGTCAGACATTAAAAGGCACTTTTTTTTGTTGCAAAAACAAGTTTTTGTATCGCCATATTTTGATAGCTATAATTTTTATTTATTTCTGCCAACAGAGTCATATGAGGGCTTGATTTTTCTGGACGACTTAATGTTTTTATTGATGCTATTTTCGGTCACATAACATTTTTTGATCGCTTTATATTCCGATTTTTGGGAGGCAGAATGTACAAAAACAAGCAGTCCAGGATTCTGTTTTTTTTTAATGCCGTTCCGCGTGTGATAAAATTGATAAGGAAGTTTTATTCTTCGGGTCAGTACGTTTACAGCGATACCACATTTACATCATTTTTTATGTTTTGCCACTTTTATACAATGAAAACTATTTTATAGAAAAAAAATTGTTTTTGTATTTCTGTATTCTGAGAGCTATAATTTTTTTTTGTCTGCTGATGGAGCTGTATGCCCGCTTTTTTTTTTGAGGGACAAAATGACGTTTTCAGAAATCCCATTTTAATTTACATTCGACTTTTTGATCTCGTTTTATTCCACATTTTTTGGCAGTATGATGAAAAAGCACCGTTTTTTTGCCACTTTTTTTTTTTACAGTGGTCTCTGAAGGGGTTTAATAGTGTAATAATCTTATAGATCTTGTTGTTTCATGCACAATGTGTGTAAACCTGCGCTGCTGATGAAGATTCCAGGACGTCGATGTATTCTGAAATGAATTTTATTTGGACAGGTTAAAAGTCAACACGTTTCGAAGTCACAGAGGACTTTTTCCTCAGGACATAACCTAATGTCTATTGTATACTATACAGTATACTGCAGCGCATCTGTACAGAGCGACCTGTCAATAAAAGTGCCAGGGTGTGATCACAGCCGCCACTCACAGTATAGTATACAGTATATACAGTATAGTGAGTGGTGTTGTGAGAAGTGACTGTAATCGTTCGATGCATGACTGAAAGCCGGCGACTCCCATTCTTAAAGCTCACCTGTCAGCAGGATTGTGCTCAGTAAACCACATACCCTGTCAGGTGGGCGCCGTTACACTGAGTAAAATGATACCTTTGTTGATGAAATCCGTCCTGCGGTTCTTTTATAATCTTTATTTTAATTTCTGACATAATGATATGCTCGTGCTTCGGGGCGGCCTTTGGGGAGGGGATTTATCTGGTGCTCTGCTTATGTATTCCTATGTCTGCCTTCTGACAGGTCACTGTGCCTTCAGTGACCTGCCTACTATTTTAAATACTGCCTGTATAATTTGTGTGCCACACATGAAATTTACGTGCACCAAAATGGCCCCTGCCACCTGCGCAGTAGCATTTCTCGGTTGCCAATGCTACTGCGCAAGCACGGGTGGCAGGGGTCATTTTGCTGCAGACAAATTTCTTTTTCCTCCAGCAAAATGGCACCGCTTGCGCAGTAGCATTTATTGACAAGCTTTAGGTGCTACTGCGTATGCGTGGGCCATTTTGGGATATGTAAATTTCATGTTTGGCATACAAATTACACAGGCAGTATTTAAAATAGTAGGCAGGTCACTGAAGGCACAGTGACCTGTCAGAAGCCAGAGATAGGAATACATGATGAGAGCACCAGCATATCATTATGTCAGAAATGAAAATGAAGATTATAAAAGAACCACGGGACGGATTTCATCAACAAAGGTATCATTTTACTCAGTGTAACGGCGCCCACCTGATAGTGTATGTAGTTTACTAAGTACAATCCTGCTGACAGGTGCGCTTTAAATAAGTTCATTTTCTCCTGGTAGCTGCAGTATTATAATACTATTTATCTGCAGATTAACCCTATATCTGCAGGTAACTAGCAGTTGCCAAGGTGACAGGTTCCCTTTAAGATGCAAAAAATCCACTAGATTTGATTTTCTGTAAATTTGATGTTATGCTTGGTGAAATGAGCTTTTTGCAATGTGACCAGGTCACTTCCACCATGCGGTGAGGACGCTGTGCTACGTGGGTCATGGCCAGTGTCACTCACCGCTGTGCTATGTGGGTCATGGCCAGTGTCACTGGTAAACCCTAACTAAGGGGAATTTCAGATTTTTCTGGCGGTCAGTAATGCCGAGGTTTTCAAGCGTAAATTAGATGTATGGCGCTGCTTTCTAGCAGAAAACGCCTGAAGAGCGGACATGCTACTTTTGTTTTTAACCGCTTGGCGTTTTTGAAACATGCAGTTAATACAGCAGTGGAAATTAGGCTGTGTGCCCACGATGCGTTTTTTAAGCGTTTCCGCAGCGGCAAAAACGCTGCAGAAACGCTTAAAAAACGCATGGTAGAAGGCCTGCCATGTTCCCCAATGATAATCCGCATGTGCTGTGCACATGCTGCGGAAATTTCCGCTGCGGATTATCATTGCGGAAAAAAACACAGCACTACCAATTATTTTGCGGAAGTGCTGCGTTTTCGCCGCCATTGACTTGCATTAGAACACATGGATTACGCATCACTGCATCTGTAGATGCGCATTCCATGCGTTTCAATGTGCGGATGGTACCCAGGTCTAGAGGAAAAGAGGCTCTCCTCCGGACCCGGGTACCATAGAAAACTGTAAAAAAAATAAAAAAAAAGAATAAAATAAAAAATAAATATATACTTACCTTCTGGCGGCCCGTGCTGCGCTCCTCCTCGCATGCCGGCAGTTCGCAATGGACTGAAGGACCTGCGCTGATGTCATGTGACGGGTCACGCGACGCTGACGTCGGCAGGTCCTTCAGTGTACCGCGAGCTGCTGGCAGCCGGGACGGAGGGGATCAAGACTGCCGGGGCCATCGGAAGGTTAGTATAGATTTTTTATTTTTTGACATTCTCTCGGGTCACACTATATAAATCCATGCTGTTTGCATGGATTTATATAGTGTGACCAAGTTGTCAAACACTTTCCAAGTGATGCTAAAATCGCTTGGAAAGCGCTTCTCAACCCGCATGCGGAAATGCATGTGAAGAACGCTTCACATCCGCAAGTACCTGGCAGGAAAACCGCATGTACAATCCGCATGTACAATCCGCATGTACAATCCGCATGCGTTTTTTCTGCCAGGGAGATGCAGAAACGCTCAGGAAAAATCCGGAGCATTTCTGCATCGTGGGCACATAGCCTAAAAAAGATTTTTGTACATTTTGTCAGCGATTTCTTATTTTTGAGCAGTGTGAACAAAACCTAAGGGGCAACGCTAGGTTTAACCTGGCAACTATACTTCCAGGACCACTATAGCGGCTGTCCCTGACCAAACTGCAGACAGTGCTGGCAATGCGATGGTTAAACACTCCTGTAAGGCAATGAGCACACTCTTCTCACAGGGGGAAATAACGGAGTTTCCACACGGTGTAGAAACCCCACAAGCTACAGCCGGAGAACGCAGACTAATCGCACTGTGGCAGGAATGTTCTCTCGGCGTCTGCATTTCCACAACAAAGATGTCTGCCGCGAACCAGCTGCGCAGCCCGCCAGTCATATCGTCTGCACCACGTGACCTCCTGACACGGAAGCGCTGCAGCCTCGGGACGGGAGGCATCTGGTGAGGGCGCAGGTAAGAGCAGGAGGTGGGTGCGCAGTGCTCCAGAAGTGCGGCCTCTGGCCTGTGCGCCACTTACCTGCCAGAGCTTTACGTGGGGGGTGGGCTGCTCTCGCTACTTCTGCTACACAGCAGGGTGGGCATATCCATGATCACCGGGGTCTTGTAGCCTCCATCAGTGTCATGTCTTCTACTGATGCTTCAGCATACAGCATGGCATCACCCAAGGGCGCTGCTCGTACTGGGGCAACACCGCTCGTCCTGTACTTGGGCACTGCGCTTGTACCTTACCGGGGCAACATCGCTCTTACTGGGGTACGGCACTTGTACTAGGGCAAAGCCGAGTGGCACTTACTACTGATGTGCAGTGAAGGGTGCACCTAGTGGCATGCTGCCATTACTGGCCTTGGAGAACTAACGGAAAACTTCTCTAACATTCAGTCACCCAATTTTTCTGCTATTTCTAACCATGTGATAGAATGGTGGCAGGTTTTAATATTTTCTGACTCGCTTCCCACCAGGTATCCCATACTGGATAGATTTCCCTGCTTCTCTATTCTGCAGCCTGGCATAAAGGAACTAACATGGGATCAACCTGGGATCATCACACTTATCACTCCCTGCTCCACAAACGGAAACGTATCTTCTACATATATTAGACTCTGACTCTTATCTTAGGTTTGGCATGTACATACAGTGCACCCATAGGGCTCCATTCTTCTGATACAGGGCCTTTGAGCCTCTATCATGGTGATGAGTATCAGCATTCCCTTCTTCCTGAAGTTTAAGGTTGTCTGCAGATGAGCGTATGAAAAATTGTCCGAGCTTCATCCAGAAAACTCAAAGTCATTTTTTTTTCTAATTTTTATCCAAGTTCCATCAATGTGTCTGTATTTTACGTCCGTGTGCGATCTGTTTTCATACATCAACACTAAAAAATGTTCATTATTACATAGTTTCCTTGGTTTATAATAGAAATGTATCTGTAAAAATTGGATGTCACATGGATGTTCTGCATGAGATTTCTTTTTTTTATGCACCCATAGACTTGAATGGGTGAGCCTCATCCAAGACTCAGATAAAAGTAATGTATGCTTACATTTTTTTTTTTCTCACAACCCGTCAGACTGAGGTAAAAAAAAAATTATGTGACCAGCACTATTAAATAACATGGGTCAGTACTCTATCTGTGTGCTAGTTGATCAGTGATCAGAAAACATGTCCAATTTATATGCTCGTCTGCATGAGCCCTAAAGTCCGTAGATGCCCATTAGGGCTATTGGTGTCTACCTGCAGAAGAAGGCTCGATCCCAGTGTACAGACCGCCATGGAGTCTGATGGCTTGTGTACAGTTTTTTTTTTAAGACCTTTGAAACCTAGTGAGTTATTCAGTCAGAAGCTGCTTCAGGAAATGCTCCTTTAAGGACATGTGCCCATGGTCAGGAGCCGTCTGCAGCCCCAACGCTGCGGAAAAGCCGCGCGGCTTCCGCCTTCATTATGCAAATGAGCTGCACAACTTTTTTTTTTTTTACATATGGAATTTCCTCATAGATGAGGAAAGTCCACATGCGGACCCGCAGGAGAAATTGGCATGCTGCGGGTCTGAAAGACGTACCACATTTCAGTTTCCGCAGGAGCACGGAGACGCATAGTGGACATGGGATTTCTAGAAATCCATCCACTATGCTGTAACATCTGGACACTGCGGGTTTGACGCTGCATAAACACTTCGCGTCAAACCTGTAGCGGCTCCTGACCGTGGGCACATACCCTTATGTGGTATTTTGTTGGAGGTATCTGTTAATGTTTTTCTCTAAAGCGTTTTCAGTTAATGTTTTGTTAACTTTTTTTTTTTTTTCACATTTTCTGAAAATTTGAAAATCCGAAGCTAGTGAAGAACAAAAGACTGAACTTACCGTACAGTACAAAAGTTTTAGGCAGGTGTGGAAACATTTTTGTAACGTAAGAATGCTTTAAAAAATATAAGTGTTTAATAATTTATCAATTGACAAAATGCGAATTGAATAAACAAAAGAGAAATCTAAATCTAATCAATATTTGCTGCGATTACCCTTTATCTTCAAAACAGCAACAATTCTTCTACGTACAGTACAGACCAAACGGTTGGACACACCTTCTCATTTAAAGATTTTTCTGTATTTTCATGACTATGAAAAGTGTACATTCACACTGAAGGCATCAAAACTATGAATTAACACATGTGGAATTATATACTTAACAAAAAAGTGTGAAACAACTGAAAATATGTCTTATATTCTAGGTTCTTCAAAGTAGCCACCTTTTGCTTTGATGACTGCTTTGCACACTCTTGGCATTCTCTTGATGAGCTTCAAGAGGTAGTCACCGGAAATGGTCTTTCAACAATCTTGAAGGAGTTAACCGAGATGCTTAGCACTTGTTGGCCCTTTTGCCTTCACTCTGTGGTCCAGCTCACCCCAAACCATCTCGATTGGGTTCAGGTCTGGTGACTGTGGAGGCCAAGTCATCTGGTGTAGCACCCCATCACTCTCCTTCTTGGTCAAATAGCCCTTACACAGCCTGGAGGTGTGTTTGGGGTCATTGTCCTGTTGAAATATAAATGATGGTCCAACTAAACACAAACCGGATGGAATAGCATACACCTGCAAGATGCTGTGGTAGCCATGCTGGTTCAGTATGCCTTCAATTTTGAATAAATCGCCAACAGTGTCACCAGCAAAGCACCATCACACCTCCTTCTCCATGCTTCACGGTGGGAACCAGGCATGTAGAGTCCATCCGTTCACCTTTTCTGCGTCGCACAAAGACACGGTGGTTGGAACCAAAGATCTCAAATTTGGACTCCTTAGACCAAAGCAAAGATTTCCACTGGTTTAATATCCATTCCTTGTGTTCTTTAGCCCAAACTTGTCTCTTCTGCTTGTTGCCTGTCCTTAGCAGTGGTTTCCTAGCAGCTATTTTACCATGCAGGCCTGCTGCACAAAGTCTCCTTTAACAGTTGTTGTAGAGATGTGTCTGCTGCTAGAACTCTGTGTGGCATTGACCTGGTCTCTAATCTGAGCTGCTGTTAACCTGCGATTTCTGAGGCTGGTGATTCGGATAAACTTATCCTCAGAAGCAGAGGTGACTCTTGGTCTTCCTTTCCTGGGGCGGTCCTAATTTGAGCCAGTTTCTTTGTAGCGCTTGATGGTTTTTGCAACTACACTTGGGGACACATTCAAAGTTTGCCCAATTTTTCGGACTGACTGACCTTCATTTCTTAAAGTAATGGTGGCCACTCGTTTTTATTTACTTATCTGCTTTTTTCTTGCCATAATACAAATTCTAACAGTCTATTCAGTAGGACTATCAGCTGTGTATCTACCTGACTTCTGCACAACACAACTGATGGTCCCAACCCCATTTATAAGGCAAGAAATCCCACTTATTAAACTTGACAGGGCACACCTGTGAAGTGAAAACCATTTCCGTTGACTACCTCTTGAAGCTCATCAAGAGTGTGCAAAGCAGTCATCAAAGTAAAAAAACAGAAAAATCTTTAAATGAGAAGGTGTCCAAACTTTTGGTCTGTACTGTACATTTGCAGACAGTTGTTAAAGGAACGCAACCGGAAGGTTGTTCCAAATATCTTGGAGAATTAACCACAGATCTTCTGTGAGTATATAGGCTGTGCAAATCCTTCTATCTCTTCTTGTAATCCCACACAGATTTGTTGTAGAAATCAGGGCTCTATTGGGGCCATATCTTCACTTCTAAGACTCCTTGTATTTCATTACTCTGATGCAGGTGCGGACATACCATTGGTGGAAACTGTTCAGCCACACAGGGGTCCAAGAAGTAAGGGGACCCAATACCACCTCCCAAGCCACAAACCACTACTGTCACAGACACCTAAAGAGGTGAGCTATTGCGCTGCAGAGGGCCCATGTACTGTTCTTGCACGGGGGTCCTTCCTTCTGTGCCCACTCCTGCAGTGAAGACCGTTCTTATGACATTGGCTGTATGCTTGAGTTTGTCGTCCTGCTGCAGAATCTAGAAGAATTGATGCTGTTTTGAAAGTGAAGGGTGTTCACACTAAATATTGATGTGATTTAGATTTCTCTTTTGTTCATTCACTTTGTATTTTATTGATAAAAATAATCTATTAACACTTCTGATTTTGGAACCATTCTTACTTTGCACCATTTTTTCCTGCCTAAAACTATTGCCCAATACTGTATAAACAGCAATGTATTTTTTTTTTCACTAGAAATGATTAGGAAGAGACTTTCAATCATTTTTTGAGCAATTTGTTTCAGGTGTTTTTGGAGCGAATCTGCCTAAAAGAATTTGTTTGTACATAGCTGAGACCTTCACCGATCTTGAGAGCAGGGGTAAGCCGTTCCCCTCCAAATGGAGCAGTGGTCATGTATTTGCACCACTTCATTTATTGTCTATGGAGATAACCAAGCGCAGTCGTCTTCACTTTTTACCCAGGACAATTGCCTAAATATCTACTTTCTCTAATACTCTACTTTGGCGTAACTGCATATTAATATTATTGTATGGACAGTGGGACAGTCCTTGTAGACTTGAGATTTCGGGTGTCACATTCCTATAATCATGGGCAAATATAGGGTGAGAACAGGCAGGGGACTGCTGGACCTCTGCCCATCTACAGTGGCTACTGGCAGCATGCTTTTGTTTCAAAACTTGTGATCGTGCTCTTATAATTGCTCTGATAAGCCCATGTTCTAGATGTTGAGCCGTCTATCCTTGTGTAAATGAAAATGAAACTTGCACATGCAGTGTGACAGTGCAAGGACCCTCCTCCATTATGCTAGCAGAATAAGCATGTATCTATCTCATCTAACCTGCCCATATATAGAATGAATGTTTGACTTGTTTCACATCATGTTTGGAGCTTCCAGGATGAATCTTGGTGTAATGTTTTGATGCAAACCTTTGGAATGTTGTAGTCTACTTTACTATACAAATCCACAGAGCAAACAAAGGTGTTAAAGCGCAATTGAGGCCAGAAGGCAACTCTTGGCCTCCGTCGGGTAAATCCATCCTATGGATATGTTTGGCCATCTCTAATCGTTATCTGGGTAGAAAACTTATCAACTAAAGGCACTTAAATCTCCAAGTGTGATGGAAAATACTTTTACTAACAAAAGTCAGCAATATGTTGAATTTCATATCCTAAGCGTACAAAGAGATATTTGAGAAAAAGAAAAGCAAGATACAAGCATAATATACTATAGTAAAAGCACATATAAGCTCAATGATCTGTCTATCAAATGTACATCACAGTACATGCTAAAAATAGTTGGCAGCCATAACATATTGTAACGGGTCCGGAAGGCGGAACCTCTGAGCTACTATACAAGGGGGCGGCCCTTGTAAGGGAGCGGGTGGCAGTCTCTAGGTAAGGGGTAGGTACGACCTGTGATGGCAGAGCCTCCGGGTAGGCTAGCAGGCAGATGGTAGATGTGTGCTCCCAGGTGAGCAAGCGAGAGTCTCTGGAATAGCAGGTGGTCACGGCACGTGACGGCGGAACCTCCGGGCTGGCAGGCAGGTAGGTAACGGAGAAGCGCTCCCAGGTGAGCGGGCAAGAGTCTCTGGAATAGCTGGTGGTCACCGCACGTGACAACGGGACCTCCGGGCTGGCAAGCAGGCAGGTAACGGAGTTGCGCTCCCAGGTGAGCGGGCAAGAGTCTCTGAGATAGCTGGTGGTCACAGCACGTGACAGCGGAGCCTCCGGGCTGGCAAGCAGGCAGATAACGGAGAAGCGCTCCCAGGTGAGCGGGCAAGCTGGTCCATAGACAGACTGACCGGAGTAGTAAGGCAGACCGTCGGACCTCAGGCAAGCAGGCAGGTAGCTGATATGCGCTCCCAGGTGAGCGGGCAGGCTGGTCCTTTAGACAGACTGACAGGAGTAGTTAGGCAGACCGTCGGACCTCAGACTGGCAGACAGGTAACAAGTATTCAGGCAGGAATCAGGCAGGTAACTAGCAGGTAACTGGCAACGGGACCTGAGGGCTGAAGCACAGGTGAGACACAGGTGCAAACAACATTGCTCGGGCACCTCCATTTTGGAGGAGGTGCCTTATATATGATGAAGTCCTCCGGCCATTGGCCGGGGACTCTTTAGGGCGGCGCGCGCGGCCCCTTTAAGAGGAGGGAAGCGCGCGCGCGCCCTAAGCACAGGGGCCGGGAAGGAGCGCGCGCTGAGAGCAGAGCAGGAGGAGGACGCCGGGACGGAGCGCGCGCTGACAGTAGAGCAGGAGGAGGACGCCGGGACGGAGCGCGCGCTGACAGCAGAGCGGGGAGAGGACGCCGGGACGGAGCGCGCGCTGACAGCAGAGCGGTGAGGGGAGCAGCGTCCCTGCCTAGCAGAGGGCAGGGACGCCAGCGCTACAGTACCCCCCCCTTTAGGCCCCCCCTTTTTTAGGCCAGACAGAAATTTAGCTAGGATGAGAGGGGCATGGATATTCTCCCGGGGCTCCCACGTTCTCTCCTCAGGACCAAACCCCCTCCAATCTACCAAGAAAAAGGTCTTTCCTCTTACCCTTTTGGTGGCAAGAATGTTCTCTACCTCAAACTCGTCCTCAGCAGAAACCGGAGCAAGAGGCGTACCTGTAGACTTAGAAAAAGAGTTAAGTACCACAGGTTTGAGGAGAGATACATGGAAGGAGTTAGGGATCCGTTAATTGGCCGGGAGTTTCAATTTATAGGCCACCGGGTTGATCTGACTGATAACCTCCAGTGGGCCGATGAACCGAGGCCCCAACTTATAGGAAGGGATCTTGAGCCGGACATATTTGGACGAGAGCCAGACTTTATCCCCAGGACGGAATTGAGGAGGATCCAGACGTCCTTTGTCAGCGTGCCTTTTCATACGCTCGGATGACAGAAGGAGTGCGGACCGGGTACTCTCCCATATGGAGGAAGACTCGCTCTTGTGATTGTTGTACGAGAATTCGGCCCATGGCAGGAGATCCACCCAGTCAGAATGGTGAGCATTAACGAAGTGCCGGAGGTAACTGGTCAGGTTCTGATTGATCCGCTCCACTTGACCATTAGACTGTGGGTGGTAAGCGGAGGAGAAGTCCAGAGTGACGTCTAGCAATTTACAAGTGGCTCTCCAGAAACGAGAAGTGAACTGTACTCCTCGATCCGACACGATGTGACGGGGCAGGCCATGAAGACGGAAGATGTGGCGGATAAAGACTCTAGCCAGCTCGGGTGCAGACGGAAGACCTGGCAGGGGAATGAAGTGAGCCATCTTGGAAAAGCGGTCAGCGACCACCCAAATGACCGTACAACCGGCAGAGACGGGCAGATCAGTTACGAAGTCCATCGCTATATGCTGCCAGGGGGCAGCAGGTGCTGGCAGAGGAAGAAGGCGGTCGGCCGACAGGTGTCTCGGAACCTTGTTGCGGGCGCAGGACACACAGGCAGAAACAAAGTCCATAACATCCTTGTGCAGGTTAGGCCACCAGTAGTGCCGGGTAATAAGCTGGAGGGTCTTTTTCTGACCGGCGTGACCAGCTAGTTTAGACGAATGACCCCAGTGTAGGATCCTCTCCCGATCAGGTACCGATACGAACGTCTTACCAGGAGGGAGACAATTTAGACTCACGGGGGCCACCTGCATTACTCTGGCGGGATCGATGGGGCAGTCACATGGTCTATGAGGTGGTAATGTCTCTGCCTCCTCCATATCAAAGACATCAGCACAAGACCAATAAGGAATCGGAAGTCCAGGTAGATTAGCTGGGATAGGAGAGGGACGGACGGAATGGACGGGAACCAGACAGGTTTTATGACAGTCTTGTCCCCAGCGAAGGACTTCTCCGGTTTGCCAGTCAAGCACGGGTGCATGTCTCTGGAGCCAAGGCAGACCTAGCAAGAGGGCGTGAGAGAGTCCAGGCAGAACGTGAAGGGAGATACTCTCTGAATGCAGCATACCCACTTGCAGAGTAATGGATTCGGTGATGAATTGGATGGGGCGAGATAAGAGGCCCCCATCCACGGCAACAACAGACAAGGGTACAGCCAGAGGTTTGGTGGGGATGCGGTATTTCTCCACCAGGGACAGTGAAATAAGATTTCCGGCTGCTCCAGAGTCAAGTTGGGCTAGTTCGGAATAACGATTCTCCCCGCAGATGATTGAGACAGACAGCAGCAGGGATGGAGAGGATTTATTTTTGTCTAGATCAAGTCCTCTGAGCGAACCTAGACACAGGCGTTCTCCCGACCTCTCCGGGCAGGCACGGATCCGATGCTCCTTACTGCCACAGTAGAAGCAGCTCCCCTCGGCACGGCGAAAGTCCTGACGGGATTTGACCATCTTGGTCTGGTCGACCTGCATAGGCTCAGGAGAGTGTACCTGGGGAGAAACGGAAGGAGTGACGGGTTTCAGAAAAGTAGGAACCAGACGTGGAAGCCCCTTTTCACGGGTGACCTCTTTGGCACGTTCCTGGAAACGTAGGTCAATCCGGGTGGCAAGAGTTATTAGGTCATCGAGAGTGGTAGGAATGTCCCGACCAGCAAGTTCATCTTTAATACGGCCGGACAGACCCTCCCAGAAGACGGATACCAGAGCTTCGTTATCCCAGGCCAGCTCCGAGGCAAGGGTACGGAACCGTATGGCATATTGACCCACGGTGAGGCTTCCCTGACGGAGGCGTAGCAGAGATGATGCGGATGAGGTCCTCCGTCCGGGTTCGTCGAAGGCTTTCCGGAAAGCCGTGAGAAAGGCAGGCAAGTCGGACACCAGGGGGTCTCCTCTCTCCCATAGAGGATTTAGCCAGGCCAGAGCCTCCCCGGTGAGATGGGACATGATGAATGCAATTTTGGCTCGGTCGGAGTTAAACTGGTGGGACAATAGTTCAAAATGCAGGGTGCACTGATTTATGAAGCCCCGAGCCAGGACGGAGTCGCCTCCGAAGCGAGGAGGTGCAGAGAGCCGGGGTCCGGAAAAGGATACCATGGTACTGGCCGTAGTTGCAGGATCAGACAGGGTGTTCAGGCGAGTATTAACATTCCGCAGATGACCCAGGATGGCCTCCTGTTGGGACTTCAGACGGGACAGTTCAAGACAGAGGTCCGAGAGCGAGGGAGCTTGGGTGCCACCGGGTTCCATGGCCCGAGCAAACTGTAACGAGTCCGGAAGGCGGAACCTCTGAGCTACTATACAAGGGGGCGGCCCTTGTAAGGGAGCGGGTGGCAGTCTCTAGGTAAGGGGTAGGTACGACCTGTGATGGCAGAGCCTCCGGGTAGGCTAGCAGGCAGATGGTAGATGTGTGCTCCCAGGTGAGCAAGCGAGAGTCTCTGGAATAGCAGGTGGTCACGGCACGTGACGGCGGAACCTCCGGGCTGGCAGGCAGGTAGGTAACGGAGAAGCGCTCCCAGGTGAGCGGGCAAGAGTCTCTGGAATAGCTGGTGGTCACCGCACGTGACAACGGGACCTCCGGGCTGGCAAGCAGGCAGGTAACGGAGTTGCGCTCCCAGGTGAGCGGGCAAGAGTCTCTGAGATAGCTGGTGGTCACAGCACGTGACAGCGGAGCCTCCGGGCTGGCAAGCAGGCAGATAACGGAGAAGCGCTCCCAGGTGAGCGGGCAAGCTGGTCCATAGACAGACTGACCGGAGTAGTAAGGCAGACCGTCGGACCTCAGGCAAGCAGGCAGGTAGCTGATATGCGCTCCCAGGTGAGCGGGCAGGCTGGTCCTTTAGACAGACTGACAGGAGTAGTTAGGCAGACCGTCGGACCTCAGACTGGCAGACAGGTAACAAGTATTCAGGCAGGAATCAGGCAGGTAACTAGCAGGTAACTGGCAACGGGACCTGAGGGCTGAAGCACAGGTGAGACACAGGTGCAAACAACATTGCTCGGGCACCTCCATTTTGGAGGAGGTGCCTTATATATGATGAAGTCCTCCGGCCATTGGCCGGGGACTCTTTAGGGCGGCGCGCGCGGCCCCTTTAAGAGGAGGGAAGCGCGCGCGCCCTAAGCACAGGGGCCGGGAAGGAGCGCGCGCTGAGAGCAGAGCAGGAGGAGGACGCCGGGACGGAGCGCGCGCTGACAGCAGAGCGGGGAGAGGACGCCGGGACGGAGCGCGCGCTGACAGCAGAGCGGTGAGGGGAGCAGCGTCCCTGCCTAGCAGAGGGCAGGGACGCCAGCGCTACACATATAAAAAAAATTGTATAGGGTTCTTCTCCGTAATTCAGTTGTAGTTTTTTTTGATGACCATACGTGTTTATTATATTAGTTATACAGGTTTTGTTGGTCCAGTTGCATGAGATAAGGTTATTTAGGAGTTATCCTGCCAAGATTTATATATCTGCATATACTCATACTCATTTTGCCACAAGTTTCCTAGTTTTCCACCCAGATACGTATCTTTAGAATAAGAGAAAGACATGCTAAGGTTTTACACTGCATGATTATTAGGAAAGAGGGTAAACAGGCTGCCAATCATCCGACGAATGAGCAAAATGCAAGAATAATTTTAGCCTATTCACATTGTATTACTGATCATTATGTACGGTTCATAAGTACTGTCTGCATGTCCCAGATTGTATAATGTAAATTAGCCCTTAGATTATGTTCAGACATCATGTTTTTTTCAGCGTTTTTTATGTACATTTTCAGCTGCGTTTTGCAGTACCAGCAAAGTCTATGAGAAACCAGAATTTTCTGTTCACACATCGTTTATTTTTTGTTCAGGATTTTGTGCCTTGCATGGTTTTTTGGAAAATAGAGCATGTCCCTTTCAGCGTTTTTTTTTTCACCCATAGGAAGAAATGGGTGTTGAAAAAAACGGGCCAAAATTTTGTTTCAGCGTTTTTTATGTCAAAATTGAATGGGGCTCTTTTTTTCCAAGAACTTTATGTACTTGCATAAAAAGAGACAGAAGGACAGTGAAAAAACACACCAAAAAAAGCACAAAAACTGCAAGAAAATTACTGAACAAAATGCCATGTCTCACAGATCCCCATAGACTTTAATACCCTGATGTGATATGCAAAATGGACTAGAATTATCTAGGATGGACTAGAGTTCTACTCTGTGATATACTAGGACAGGGAGCCACATGCTTCGAGTCTCACAGGCCGGACACACAGACCCATTTTTTAAATGGATGTGTGTATGACTCAATTGATGTAAATAATTTTATGTCCAGAAAAATGTTGTAGGAGTTATACCTTTATCCTGGCTTACCATCACTCCTAGAATACTTTTGTCTTTTTTTTGGGCATAAAAGTAAATTCTGGTTAACACGGTACTACAATATAATTTTTATTGTAAATCATTTATGACTCAATGAAACTGTATTGGGTCAGTGTTCTGACCGAAAAAAAGACAGACAGCACTGTCACACGGGATATGTGAATGCAGCCTCTCACACTGTGTCTGTGCACTTAGTCTACACTATACGTTGGGAGCTTTTCCTGATGTATAGCTACTTTTAACATTTTCATAGGTGTGTTATTTCGGCTTCTGTCTGGCAGGAGAGTGCCTGCATATACAGTTCAGACCAAAAGTTTGGACACACCTTCTCATTTAAAGAAAATGCCAAGAGTTGTTAAGTATATAATTCCACATGTGTTAATTCATAGTTTTGATGCCTTCAGTGTGAATGTACCATTTTCATAGTCCTGAAAATACAGAAAAATCTTTAAATGAGAAGGTGTGTCCAAACTTTTGGTCTGTACTATATATCTAGACATAGACATTCCTTACATGTACTAAAACTGTCAAACAGTTGCAAATCATGCACACGTGAGCGATTCAACCATATCACCGAGCAGCTGTAAATACTCGGAGCTCGGCCTGAGCATACTCGCCGAAAGGGTTAACAGAACATACTCGCTTATCACTAGTTGGTACAAATGTCTTAACAAAACCTTTTGGTGTTTAGTGACCTACGCGGTGACTGTAGATTGCCAAAAAATCATGGTCACTAGCAACTGTTACAAAATTTTTAACCAAACTGTGTAGCTCTAAACTTTTATTAATAAAGGGTCAGCCAGAACTTGTCTTTTCTTTTCCAGAATAATTAAGGAGCCTTCTGACCAGGCAAGATGCAGAGCACTGCAAATTATCTATGGCTACTCTCCGATATACTAGGACAAGGAGCCACTGCAAATGTGTTCCGTGGTCGTAATAAAGTAAAAAGTTTATTTATTTATTTTTGTTTAAAATTGTTAATAATGTTAAAAAGGCACTAAGTCAATTTTTATTTGTAACTCAAATGTCTAGCAATATTCTAGCCATGTGATTTGTTTCACCCCAGCTTCTTGGCAGCCATAAACTTTAAACCTTTCATTATGGTCAGCTGTGTTATGTGTTCTGTAGTCTGACCACCAATCCGCTACATGCTTTTCTTTGCAGACAGGAGGACAGTCCCTGACTTCCTTTGAATGCAGTCTACTACGTCTGAGTGTCCACCTCCAGTAGGCGTATACGCCCAAAATAGTGCGCGACAGAGCACACGTTCAACATTATATTCAATGGCCCCGTTGGCGCAGACACACGAATCCCATTTTGTGGGGCGTTCAGATGTTAACCCTGGCGGTACCAACAAACAGGTGGCAGAAAGCATCCTTGCAAGCAGGAGGCAGGCTAAAGCTGCATCATATAGAACAGCTTCCCTCCGAACTCGCGTTGCAGATTCCTTAGAGTGAATAGGCGTGGATCTTCAGTCCCTGGCAGCCTCCGCTGCACAGTTGACGGAGCAACTGCTAATATCCATCTGTTAGCAGCTTTGAGAACAGCTAATCAGTGGGTGTGCTGTTTGTCAGAACCCTACGGATCTGATATGGATGACTTGTCGTACAGATAAATAGAAGAGCAACTCTTTAAAGGGTTTGCCTCATTCTTACTTACTTCAGGAGCGCACTTCTCACCTACTTTTATTTTATTCAATCTCTGATATTGATGTAGATGACTTTATCATGTTTACTATTTATAAATGTCAGTATTACTATTTTTGTACAATAGTCTGTGGTACAGAATATACCATGAAGCTGTTCTGTAAGATATTAAGGCTAAACTGAGAGTATCTCTGTTTTTATCATAGAAAACCGGAGACTTGTATGCTGTAAAAGTGTTCAACAATCTAAGCTTCCTCCGTCCTGCCGATGTTCAGACAAGGGAGTTTGAGGTTCTGAAAAAGCTCAACCACAAGAACATTGTCAAGCTTTTTGCAATTGAGGAAGAGGTAATATTTAGACTTACAAGCTTTGTTTTTTTTTCTCTTAAGTATATTCACGTTAATGATTTGTGATATGTCCATTCTATTTGTTTCCATTATATTGCATTTTACCTTTATTAACACTGTGACTCTATCTATGAAGAAGACTTTGCCCAAATGCTGGCATAAAACTCTTTGACATGTCCCCAAATTTTTGGGCAACCCAAAGTTTCATTTGCTGTTTTTATGCTTGTCTTGGCCTGCTCTGCCTGAAAAATGAATCCTAATTTGTGCCATGAAATTGTAAATTATGCCAGCCCCTTCTAGGGTTACCAGCTGTAGCAGAGGCACATGGCATTTGTAAGATGTGCCAAATTAATTAGAGGTGTTCGCTTCTTTAGTGGATTTGGCACAGCCTTATCCAGTGGCCCCTTCATTAAGACTGACTTACATAACACTGGTCCTAATGAATCCAGGCTTTATCTTTCATGAAAATATTATGCAGATTTTTAATTTACTAGTTTTACTTGAATATTTACTGACAAAAAAATTACATGTCATTGATGTACAAAGTGAAGATTAACGTTTTCTGAATTATTGAACTATACTACATTGTTTTGTTTTTTTTCAAACTAATAATCTTAAGACAAAATATAGAGGATCCATCAGTTTGCTCCAAATTAAGTGGTTGGCGGGTGTGCCGCTTTTACAAGAAAAAAGAAAACGGGAAAGGATATATTCAGCCTTGAGTGAGTCATGCAGCCCTTTCTGGTCAAGATCAGTGGTCAGATCTCCACTGATCATAAAGTGGTGTCATGTTCTGATGATATGTCATCACTTCATCAAATATGCTGTATTCTTTTTAAATGGTTATTCTTATTTCCCTTCAATACTTGGCAATTGTGTGTTCCAGATGTCGAGTCGTCATAAAGTGCTGGTTATGGAGTTTTGCCCATGTGCGAGCTTGTATTCGGTGCTTGAAGAACCCTCAAATGCGTATGGATTACCAGAGTCCGAGTTTCTTATTGTTTCACAGGATGTCGGTATGTCATTTCTTGTTAATGTATTTTTTTTGTTCATAGTGCTAATCATTAACTAGCTATATTGCCAACATTCATTAGGATGGAAGTGGAGATTGTTTCTACTTTGCTTAGCTAAACCTTGTCAGAAAATGTAATATTTGGTTATTGTTGATATATCAAAGCATGTGCCATACATTTTCTCAATGGAGCAGGCTTTCCATTATTTTGCTTGCATAGCCAGCATACATTACCAGCACAAGTGATGACTGCTGGTCAGGTTATATGTACACCATTAAATTGGTTCAGACACATAGGATTAGATTCCATCTTTACTGAGAAATGTTCTTCAAATTTCATTTTTAAAAGGCTTATCCCAAGATGTCCGCTTATGATCTCTCCTTTGTGTGGGTGATAAGTATCTGAACGCTGGGGGGCCCAGTGCTCAAGAAAATGGGGTTCCAGTATCCTTTGAATACAGCACTTGGCTATGTTCATCAGTCCTTGAATGGAGGGGCGGTGCACATTAAGACCACTGCACCATAGGACCTCCACTTTTGTGATTGGTGGGACCCCCGGCTACCAGACACTTATTGAATATTCTGTGAATAGTTGAGAGTCGATCTTGAGAATAAGCCCTTTTAATTATCAAACCGTTCATACAAATCATTGCACCACCTGCTCCTTCTCTTTTTTTTCTCCTTCTCCTAGTCGCTGGTGACATCTCCCCCCAACCCTGGGCCTCCCTGCGCTAGCATACACCACTCTCCTCCAGCTGCATATAAAACCCCTGCTAATCTTATTAACATTCAGTGCATGCCCTCTCCTATCGCTTTCCATTGTGCTCTCTGGAACGCACGGTCTGTGTGTAACAAACTAACATTCACAATATTTTCCTCTCTTATTCCCTTAACCTTCTGGCTATTACAGAAACCTGTATCCAGCATTCAGACTCCACCGCAGCTGCTGCCCTCTCATTTGGTGGGCTGAAATTTTCACATACCGCCAGACCTGAGAATAGACAGGGTGGAGGTGTTGGTTTGCTCTTTTCAGCACAATGTGCTTTCCAGGTCACCCCCCCCCCCCAGTTCCCTCACTTATGTTTCCTTCCTTTGAAGTGCACACCGTCAGACCCTTCAAACCCTTCTCCCTGCGAGTGGCGGTTGTGTATCGCCCTCCAGGCTCCTCCCGCCAGTTCCTGGATCACTTTGCCACCTGACTTCCTCACTTTCTATCCTGTGACATCCCCACCATCATCATGGGAGACTTTAATATCCCCATCAATGATCCCCTCTCCCAATCTGCCCCTCATCTACTTTCTCTAACCTCCTCATTCGGCCTCTCACAATTTGCTAATTCTCCTACACATGAAGACGGGAATACTCTAGACCTGGTTTCCTCCCGTCTCTGCTCGCTCCATGACTTTACTAACTCCCCTCTCCCGCTCTCGGACAACAACCTTCTTTCCTTCTCTGTCAAGAACCGTCTCCTCACCTGGGACATCCCCACTTACCACACTTATAGGAATACATGAACCATTAATACCCAGCAGCTTATGGGCAATCTCCACACATCTTTAGCCCCCATCTCCTCCCTCTCCTGTCCAGACTTAGCATTGTCACACTACAATAATACACTGAAGAGTGCCCTAGTTGAAGCAGCACCTTCTACACGCAGAAAGACCCGACACAGACAACGGCAGCCCTGGCACACAATGCAAACACTCTTTCTTCAGCGTTGCTCAAGGTGTGCTGAGTGGCAGTGGAGAAAATCTCTTTTAGCAAAGGACTTCATCCACTATAAATTCATGCTCAAAACCTATAACTCTACCCTTCATCTGGCCAAACAATCCTACTTCACCACTCTCATCACTTCACTGTCCAACAATCCAAAACGACTTTTTGAAACCTTAAACTCCCTCCTGAGCCCTAAAGCACAGACCCCCACCACCAACCTCAGCGGGGAGGATGTGGCCACTTATTTCCTAGAAAAAAATCAACCACATCCATCAGGACATCTCAGCCCAATCTCCTCAGTGCTTGGATCCCCTTCCCTGCCGCACTTCAAGCTCACTTGCCATCTTTGAGCCTGTCACAGAAAAAGAAGTTACCCAGCTCCTCATTTCTTCTCGACCTACAACCTGCAACAGTGACCCCATTCCTTCACATCTCCTGCAGTCTCTCTCACCGGTAGTCACCACTCACCCGACTAAAATATTTAACCTCTCTCTTTCTTCAGGTATCTTTCCCTCCTCATTTAAACATGCCATCATAACCCCTTTACTTTAAGAGCCATCCCTAGGCCAGAACTGCACTGCTAACTACAGGCCTGTCTCTAACCTTCCTTTCATCTCTAAACTCCTGGAACGCTTGGTTCACTCCCGTGTAATCCGCTATCTCTCAGATAACTCTCTCCTCGACCCTCTACAATCTGGTTTCCGCTCCTTACACTCCACTGAAACTGCCCTCACTAAAGTCTGAAATGATCTACTAACAGCTAAATCCAAAAGTCACTGTTCCCTGCTGATTCTCCTGGATCTCTCCGCCGCATTTGACACTGTGGATCACCAGCTGTTCTCCTCACTATGCTCCAGGAAACCATTCTCCTCCTACCTCTCTGACCGCTCCTTCACTGTTTCTTTTGCCGGCTCCTCTTCCTCTCCTCGTCCCCTTACTATCGGAGTTCCACAGGGCTCAGTCCTAGGCCCCCTCCTCTTCTCTCTATACACTGCCCCTATTGGACAAACGATCAGCAGACTTGGGTTCCAGTATCATCTCTATGCTGACTACACCCAACTATACACCTCTTCACCTGAGATCACCCCTACCCTAATACAAAATACCAAGGATTGTCTGTCTGCTGTCTCTAACATCATGTCCTCCCTTTATCTTAAACTGAATCTCTCTAAAACTGAACTTCTTGTGTTTCTCCCCTCTACTAACCCAACTCTACCTAACATCGAAATTACCTTGGAGGGTTCAACCATAACTCCCAAGCAGCACGCCTTGGGGTCATATTTGACACTAACCTTTCCTTTATCCCCATATCCGATCACTCACTCGCTCCTGTCACCTGCATCTTAAAAACATCTCCAGAATCCGACCTTTTCTCACCTTTGAAACTGCTAAAACTGTTACTGTTGCTCTTATTCACTCTCGTCTGGACTACTGCAACTCTCTTCTGATCTGTCTCCCTCTTACCAAACTTTCTCTTCTCCAATCCGTCCTGAATGCGGCAGCCAGGATCGCATTTCTGTCCAGCCGCTTCACCGATGCCTCCATCTTGTGCCAGTCATTACACTGGTTGCCCATCCGCCTCAGGGTCCAATATAAACTCATCACTCTCACCCACAAAGCTAGCTCTCCACAGTTCTGCACTGCCTTATATCTCCTCTCTCATCTCAGTCTATCGCATTACACGTGCCCTCCTTTCTACAAATGACCTAAGACTAACATCCCTCATAATCCGAACCTCGCACCTCCGTCTCCAAGACTTCTCTCGTGCTGCGCCAGTTCTCTGGAATGCACTACCCCAGGCAATCCGACTGCCTAGCCCCCTGATTAAAAAAGTGCGCTTTAAAAACCCATCTCTATAAACAAGCCTACCACTTTAACTACTCAGTAAATTAACTTTCCCCTGTACCCTCCTTCTAAATATTATTCAGAATCTGTTCCCTACTCTTCATCTGTCTCCACACCCTCCATGCACAAGATAACTGCACTCGATACTTGAGTAGTGCACTTAAACATACGGGCTGATGACCGGATCATACAGCTTTATATGAAAATCCCTATTTATTATAATTGCCTGACCTGAAATAACAAGCGCTTTTCACCTATTGTGTCCCCCCATTTCCTTGTAAAATGTAAGCTTGTGAGCAGGGACCTCACTCCTAATGTAACTGTTTAAACTGTCTTGCCTTGTATTGAATTTATTGTCTGTACATGTCCCCACTTAATTGTAAAGTGCTGCGGAATATGTTGGCGCTATATAAATAAAAATTATTCTTCTTATTATTATTATCAGATATATTTTAAATGTAATCTTATATATAATGCTGGATGCGTCCTTCTGTCCTAAGCCGGGATGGGCAGCTCCTGCGCAGTGTGGTGCCGGAGTCGGCGCGTACCCATACCACCCTACGGTGCAATTTTATTGAAGACTCTGTGTATGCGAATTCACAGACACACTGTCTTCACCAAAATGGCACCGGATATCTTATTGAAGAATTCTACTACAACATCAACATAGCCGTGCGCACGTGCCACCCATCGGCATTATCCCTATGCCCGGCGCATGCGTACTGCTATATTGACGTTGTACAACATTACTTCAATAAAATGGCGCCGGAGTCAGCACGTGTGCATACAGCCGGCACCATTTTATTTAAGACACCTTATCTTCAAAAAAAAAATAAAAATGGGGCCGGATAGCGCGGTATGTGCAGGCTCTGACTCCGGCACCATTTTATTGGTTTACAGAAAAATAAAAAAAAAATTGTTTTCTACTAATACTTTAATAAAATTAAAAATGCTCGCCACCCAGGCGTAGAACGGGTTCAATAGCTAGCTTTAATATAATTTAATTCATGTATATTGCTAGCATTTTTCACCATATTGGTCATTGTTTTTAGTAAACGTGCTGTCATTGTAGCGTAAGGCTATGTTCACATTTCAATTTATCTGTTCTCATACAAACAACAGAATTAATTTGCAAAACAGATCTTTTGCGTTTCTAATGTAGAGGGGTCCCATATATTATTACGAGGCCCATCTGGGTTCCGGAATGTGTCTGTTTTTAGAATAAGAGTTATGTATATTGTACTTTGTCTTCATGAACCCACGCGAATCCCATAATAATCAATGAGTTCCCTCTGCTTCTGTTTGCATCAGTTATGAAATGGATCCATTTTGCCCACAAAGTTAACTTTCTTTACCACTGTGCAAACGGTAATGTGAATGTAGTTTATCTGTCAGACTTTGAAGCCAACATTTTTCCTCCGTTCTATCAACAACCAAAACTCAACAATGACTGATGTTTCTATCTCTAGTGGCAGGAATGAACCACCTAAGAGAAAATGGAATAATACACCGCGATATCAAGCCTGGGAATATTATGCGAGTCATTGGTGAAGACGGACAGTCAGTTTATAAATTGACCGACTTTGGTGCAGCCAGGGAATTGGAGGATGATGAGCAGTTTGTGTCCCTCTATGGCACTGAAGAATATCTGGTAATTGATGGGGATTGTTTTAATGAATGATCTGCCACTATCAGGCTGTGTGCCCATGATGCGTTTTTAATGCGTTTCTGCTGCGTTTTTGCAGCTGCTTAAACGCATTAAAAACGCATGGTAGAAGGGCAGCAATGTTCCCCAATGATAATCCGCATGTGCTGTGCACATGCTGCGGAAATTTCCGCTGCTTATTATCATTGCGGAAAAAAACGCAGCACTAGCAATTATTTTGCGGAAGTGCTGCGTCTTCGCCGCCATTGACTTGCATTAGACCGCATGGATTACGCATCACTGTATATGTAGTTGCGTAATCCAAGCGTTCTAATGTGCGGATGGTACCCGGGTGTAGAGGAGAGGAGAGTCTCATCCACACCCAGGTACCATTAAAAAATCTGTAAAAAAAGAATAAAATAAAAAAAATAAATGTATACTTACCTTCCGGCGGCCCGCGGTGCGCTCCTCCTTGCTTCCCGGTGGATTGAAGGACCTGTGGTCACGTCAGAGTCATGTGACGGGTCACGCGAGGCTGACGTCGGCAAGTCTTTCAATCCACCGCTGTCGGCAAGGGAGAACGGAGTGTAAAGCAGGACACCGGGTGCCATCAGAAGGTAAGTATACATTTATTTTATTTTTACCACTCTCTCGGGTCACACTATATAAATCCATGCTGTTTGCATGGTTTTATATAGTGTGACCAAGTTGTCACAAGCACTTTCCAAGCGATGCTAATCGCTTGGAAAGCGCTTGTCAATCTTGTACATGCGGATTGTACATGCGTTTTCCTGCCAGGGACATGCTTAAATGGAGCGTTATTCACTGACATTTCCGCATGTCCCTGGAAAACGCTTGTACAATCCGCATGCGTTTTTTTCTGCCAGGGAGATGCAGAAACGCTCAGGAAAAAATCCTGAGCATTTCTGCATCGTGGGCACATAGCCTCACAGTATATATTTTTTTTTATTGTTTTTTTTTTCTCCTCTATTTATCTTCTTTTCAGTTTTGAGGAACATTTGCTTATAATCTGTTAATAAAAAAATATTCTTTTTTACATGTAGAAGATGAAAATTTTTCCTGGGATGTGATTAGCACAGAAATGCTGGACTTAATCTCTGTCGGGTGCGATTATCAAGTGTCCAGGACAGGTTTTCACTTCCCAAGTATATAAAAATATATTTTTTTTCTGTTAAGTGATGGCAAATAAGTCAATCCCTCAGTTTTCATTATTTATCTCCAAAGGAAGCGGTCAGCTCCATCTGATGTTCACCTAAGTGGTAAAACCCATGGGCCAATTAAAGACACTCCTTTCCTTCCATCAGAGAAAAGGGAAGAGGTGTCTGAAGTATGTGACCACAATCCATGCTAGTCAGTGTTATGGAGGGGCTATCTATTTCACTAACTAAAGAGGTCCTCGGGTGGGGACTATCTTTTGAAGTTATAGCGGGACCGAGGAAACTTGTCTTGGGGGACGAATCTCTGTTGCCTTCCCTCACCCTGCTCAGCTTCTTAGGCCATTGTATCTGTACTCGACTCTGTGTGTGCACTCAGGCAGGAGCTAGCTATACGCTCCTATATGCTAAGATGCGCACTTCTCGGAGTGTTTTTGATCTCAGGACCTGGATCCCACCGATTTACATCCAATTAAAAGGACGACAAAATATAGAAATGGTAATGAAGGTCATGTTACTCTTTTAACCCTTGAAGGACCAGGGAATTTTTTATTTTGGTTCTTTCATATTGGAGTATATAGTGAAAGTTTTGGTCTCCTATGGAGCTCAGCCTACAGCTGAGCTTCACCGGAGGACCGAAATGACAGCGACAATGACCTACAGCGGACCCCCAGCTGTTAAAGCAACACATTGATTCCCCACGATCACGTTACAGGAGCCGGTGTGTATGAGCATCGGCACATGTGCATTTAAATGCCGCTGTCAGAGATTGATAATGACGTTTAAATGGTTAACAACTGTGATTTAAATTTGTCTGCGGCTGTCAGAAACTGATGCCGACTACGCAATATTGCCGACACCGATCGTGTGTGGAGGGAGCTGAGCTCCTGACTCTTCTCCACACATGTGGACCCCTCCCGTAAATTTACGTTCCAATACAGAAAGGGCTTATCAAACAATATTATGTTTGCGGTTTTGAATTCTTTCTGGGGTGCAGGTTTTAAAATGGGGTATTGTTTTGGCAGTTTCTGATATAAAGGCCCCTCAAAACTACTTCAAAAGTGAAGTGATCCTTAAAAAAAAAAAAAAAAAAAAAAGATTGGATTTGTAAATTTCATTGAAACCATGAAAATTATTGCTAAACTTTTAAACCTTCTAACAAAAAAAAAGGTTCAAAAATGGTGAAGTAGACGTATGGTAAATGTTAGTTATGCCACAAAAAATAGTTCATATCTGGTTTAATGGCATAAAAAAATGGCTTATTTCTGTAAACTTTTGTCTGAGTTTCAGATATTGCTATAAATAGACAAATACCATATAGATCAAAATTTTACCACTAACAAAGTACAATGTGTCATGGAAAAACAGTCTCCGAATCACTGGAATAAGTGGTAGCATTCCAGAGTTATTACCACGTAACATGACACCAGTTAGATTTGAAAAGTGGGGTCTTGTCCAGAAGGTGAAAACTGACTTTGGAAGGGGTTAAACCAAATTTTCTCTTAAACACGTCAGCATTTCAGAGTAAAACATAAACTATGTATTTTTAAGACTAAAGGGATTGCTACTACTTGGACAACCCCCTTCTCAATCCCTATGTCTCCCCCTTGTATAATAACACCTATACTCGCGTCCGATGTAATCAGTGTTCCAGCTGTGTCAACACTGTCTCGCCAAACAATATCCCACGATCCCTGCGGCCAATCAGCGCTGGCTTTACTTTACCTGCCTTCAGACAAATCACATACATCCAGAGGAACTGAAAGCTGCTGATTGGCCGCGTGGATCACGTGAATAAATGATGTTATGTGATCCCTAGGAGAGCCAGTGCTGGCACTGGAGGTAAGTATAGGTAAAACATAGGGATTGTCCTAGTAGTAGACAGCCTCTAAATACTCCTGACCATAAGTGATTCTTTTAAATGCACCCAAAATATCTATATATTTTACTTGCTAATAGAAATGTATTTTCTAGCACCCAGACATGTATGAACGTGCGGTGCTCCGAAAAGAACACCAGAAGAAGTATGGTGCCACCGTGGATTTGTGGAGCATTGGAGTGACCTTCTACCATGCAGCAACTGGCAGCCTTCCTTTCAGACCTTTTGAGGGTCCTCGCCGTAACAAAGAAGTCATGTATGTCTTTAATTTTCCTGTTAGCACAGTTGCTGCTAGTATGAATAGAGATGTTAATGAGAATCGGATCCATGTACAATATTCGCTGGTCGTTGGACAGCTGCCTTGACCATGCTCAGCATAGAGTGGTGTTTCTCCTTCTCTAATATCAAATTGGATGGGAGGGTATGCCTACATGACCACTTTAAGTGAACACTTTGGGCAAAACTGATGGGCTATGGCTAGCGGGGAGTCAGAGTGGGTGGTGCATGACACTGAGAACTTTCTCTTTGGTTACTTTGATGAACAATGCCCTGCATTAGCCATGAAATAGTGTTAGTTTTTCCTGGAGCTTTCCTTTTTAGAGGAAAACTTAATTCCTGACTGATGTAGAGCTACCAAGCTTGTGTGACCACCAGTACTACAGTGTGCGTAGATGTTTCATGTCTTTCTGCGATTGGGTTCCAATCTTTGAAGACCAGCGACGTTGACAATATGCAGTCATCGAGGAAATCCTTATAAGCATGTGTATAATGTTATTTCTCTTCCTACAGGTATAAAATTACTACTGGGAAACCATCTGGTGCAATATCAGGTGTCCAGCGAGCTGAAAATGGCCCGATAGAGTGGAGTCGGGAATTGCCCCTTAGCTGTAATTTATCCTTGTAAGTACTAAGAATTGCATTATATTTTTCATAATCTTGTTAAGCAAAATGAGAGAGACACTTTGCCATATATATGTAATATAATATTCTGTTAATATGGATTCTCGCACAGTTCATTGATGGTTACCAAGTTGCATACTAATCCACCACCATGTCTGTATTGAACCCTTTTCCTGCATTCTAACAATCCTCTTTTTGTTGCTTAGCGAATGCTGTAGAAATGTTAAATTAACTTTAAAGCATGTATTTGCACTATGTAACTCAGTGGGAGAATAGTCAGAGGGATGTTTATTTCCCTGGTTACCCCCTCCATTTTTTTTTCTTCTACTATTTCTGTAGCTTTTTGTCAAGTGGGATACAGTGTTCCGACTTGAAAAAGATACTTTGTGCATATAAGCCTAATTTATAGGGGTAGTCCCCTTTTGGAATTGCTGATACCCGGCCAGTGTTTGCTTTAATAATAAAACTTGCTTTACTCCCTGTCCTGCGCCATGGAAGCAGGATTTTCTGAAAGAGGACTACACCTTTTAAAGCATTCCCACATTAAATTGTTAATAAACATCCTGGGCAGGGGTCCTCAGGTGTGGAGGTGGCTTAGGAGTTGATCCCACTCCACACGTGGTAGATGCCGGCTATAATACATAGCCTACATCTGTATCTAACAGCCACGGTTGAAGCTCAGCCATTGTGAGGGTTACCATTGCAGCCGGGGGCCTGTTGAAGTTCAGCCACGGTGAAGCTCCATAGAATACAGTGATTATGCCTATAAATTGCAATACTATTGTATTGCAGAATATAGTATAAGCGATAAAATGATCACTGGTTCAAGTCCTCTAAGGCGACTAAAAAATAATGTGAAAAAATAAACTTTTTTATTGTAGCTTATGTAAAATTAAAAAAACAACAAAAACATCAAAACACTAGAATTGCGTTTCTTTAGTCACCTTGGCGCCCTAAAAAAAAAAAAACAGTAAAAAGCGAACAAAACATTTTATGTATACCCTAAATTGGTATCAATAAAAATGTCATAGATCTTCGAATATGACTACACAAAGTAAAAAAAAGTTGCATTCAATTCAGAATTTTTTTTCAGCGCTTACATAGAAGAAAAATTGATGCAAGAAGGGTATCTCTATAATTATACCAACCTGGACAATACTATTTCAAGGTCATCTTTATCATAAAATGAATGCAGTAAAAATAAAACCTAAAAAATTATGAAACTGTAGTATTTCATCCCACTTGACATTTTTTTTTTACTGTTTTTCAATACAATTGTATGTCATTCTAAGCTACAACTCATCCTGCAAAAAATAATCCCTCTAGTGAATTTCATAAAAATAAAATTGTTATGGCTCTGGAAGAATGGGAGGAAGAAATCTAAAACTGCAAAAATGAAAAATTCGGTGTCATTAACGGGTTAATGATATTGTTCAAAAAAAGTTTTTTCTTGTCTGCATTCCACTTTTCTATAAGGAAATATATTTATTACTTTATTAAGGCCACTGCCTATTGTTTCGGAGTAGTAAATAGCACAATAAGACAGTTTAATAAAATTCTATTCCTGTTCTCTTTTTCTAGTGGCCTACAATCCCTTTTCACTCCAGTACTGGCGAACATCCTAGAAGCTGATCAGGAGAAATGTTGGGGATTTGACCAGTTTTTTGCTGTAACTAATGATGTTTTCCATCGAATTGTGATCCATGTCTTTTCTCTTCAGCAAATGACACTCCACAAGATATACATCCATGCATTTAACATGTGAGTTTGAAATCTAGGGTGAGAAGTTGGAATACTTTTAAAGGGTTAAAATGCTACTGGGATTCGAAGTCCATTATTTAGTATTAAAGGGGTTTTCCAAGAATGATGATAAAATAGCCCCCATCACCTACTTCAAACAGAAGCCCGTCCTAGTAACGTGTCAGTATGGGCTGCAGTCTGAAGAAACACAGCTCCTGGGACCTGTGTCTCAACTAACAGGAGCTACCGTATTTTTCGGACTATAAGACGCACTTTTTTCCTCCAAAATTTTGGAGGAAAATGGGGGGTACGTCTTATAGTCCGAATGTTGGGGGGGGTGTATATATATGTGGGGTGTGGGGGGACCGGTATCGGTGGAGGAGCGGGGCACAGGAGGCAGCAGCCGCCCGCTGCAGCCTACACTGTCCTCGCTGCTACAGAAAATGAATATTCACTGCTCCCCACGCCCGTGGGGAGCACTGAATATTCATGCTCCTTAATAGCAGCACACAGTGTAGCCGCGCTGCGGCTCCTGTTGCTGCCGGAATTGCATGTGCCCGCTGTTAAAGGGCATGAATATTCAACCTCTCTCCATGCCCATGGGCGTGGGGAGGGGGTGAATAATCATGCCCTTTAATAAGCGGGCACACGAGATAGCCGGCAGCAGCAGTGTGCCAGCTATGGAGGAGAGTGAAGTCACTGCTCCCCGCGCACACAGTCCCGGCGTGGGAAGCAGTGACTTCCGGCAGCTGATCTCTACTTGTGAGCCGCGCATGGCAGTGACGTCATGCGCGGCTCACATGGAGAGATCAGTGTGGGCAGACAGGACTCCGCGCTGGAGGAGAGAGAAGAAAGGTGAGTAGGAGTGTTTATTTTTTTTATGTGCAGCATGATGGGTATTAGGGGGACCATGCATACTAGGATAAGGATGAGGGGGCCATACATACCAGGGTAAGGATGAGGGGTGCCATGCATACCAGGATAAGGGTTAGGGGTGCCATGCATACCAGGATAGGGGTTAGGGGCGCCATGCATACCAGGATAGGGGTTAGGGGTGCCATGCATACCAGGTTAGGGGTGCCATGCATACCAGGTTAGGGGTTAGGGGCCATGCATACCAGGATAGGGATGAGGGGTGCCATGCATACCAGGATAGGGATGAGGGGTGCCATGCATACCAGGATAGGGATGAGGGGTGCCTTGCATACCAGGATAGGGATGAGGGGTGCCATGCTTACCAGGATAGGGATGAGGGGTGCCATGCATACCAGGATAAGGATGAGGGGTGCCATGCATACCAGGATGGGGATGGGGACCACGTATAAAAGGAAGGGTGGGGCATATATACCAGTATGGGGGATATTGTCAGAACTGGGGGACATTACCCCTATACCAGTGACAGCAGAAGACCCCCTCCCCCTTAAAAGTGCATCATGAACACATTTTTGGCTTAAAAATTTTTTTTTTCTTTTCCTACTCTAAAACCTAGGTGCGTCTTATGGTCCGATGCGTCTTATAGTCCGAAAAATACGGCATATCATAAGCACATGTGTCACTGTAAGGTGAGAAGAAGGGCTGTGACATCAGAAGAAATAAATCTTCTCCTTGGCCGACTGAGCATGAAAAAATCTTCTGTTCTCTGTCAGCAGTGGAGAATTTTTATTTCTTCTGATGTATAGCTCTTCTGTCACTTGAGACAAAGATGTCGGGAGGTGTGTTTCTTCAGCTTCAGACTGCAGCCCATCCTGACACTTGATTAAGATGGGCTGCCACTTGAATGTGCTGTTGGCACAATGACATGAGAGAATAAGTTCAGTTTCAGATTCTGTCCTGTAATAAATGTCCTTGATACATATGGGACAATCTTGTGTGTTGTTGGACCACAATCGGACTTTGGTTGAGTAGGTTGCAGACAAGCCACAATGTACTCACACGTAACATTCCAGGAAAAAATGGCTGATTTAATTCTACCGTTGCACACAGAAAGTGTCAGTGACCAGGTTACATGTATTGCACCATCCTGGCTAGAAATGTGTTGTTTTTACTCGTACAGTAAAGTCAAATTGCCTGCCAGGGACCTCCTCAGCAAATTGCTAGGAGCAAAGTGCCATTTCTTTGAATTAACTTTTGCTTAGTTTTTTGTTTCAAAGAAGCTTTAAGAGAATCTCACCACATTTGACATATCTAAACTATTAATATGGGCATACAGGTTATAGACTGCTGAGGGGGGTGATCCCTGTATGCCTCCTATCAGATTCCTTGTTGTTGAGAAATCATCTTTTATCACTTTATATAAATGACCTCTTCCAGGCTATGGGGAGGATGTTGCCTGGAAGATAACTCTGCATAAATAAAAGGGGACTTACCAGTGTGAGACAAGCAACTAACACTGAACAGGAGACATGAAATGTCTTGTTGCAAACACATTTTTTTTGCAGCTCTGCTGTATTGTAACAATATTGCAGCCCTGTCTGCCTGTGAGATGGAAGCTGGAGCTGAGAGGAACCTGCAGATGTGTCAGGTATAATCACACACAGCTCTGCAGTGCGATCAGGAGAGCAGAGAGCGGCCATCACACTGGTAACTCCTCCTACATGGAATATAATCTCTGGAGGCAGAATCTCAAGGAGATCTGTGTCTTCCCCATAGCCTGGAATAGGTCATTTATGTAAAGTGATAAAAGATGATTTCTCAACAGCAAGACTTCTATATGAGGCATACAGGGATGACTTTTTTCAGCAGTTTATAACCTGTATGCCCATGGGTCAAATGTGGTAACTGAATCCGTTTGAAGGGAGTCTATCAGTAAGATCAGTCCTATCAAGCCACATGTATGGGCAAACAGGCCTTTCAGAGTTAAATCCATCGACACTTTTATATTGTTTATCTATTGCCACATTCCCAAGCAATCAGTTTTTAGTTTATATCCAATTGAAGCATTAAGTGCTTTGGGTGTGACAGAGCACTTCCCCAGCCACTACCTCCCGAGGTTGTTTCCCAGCCCAGCACCAGCCTCTTTAGCTTTATTGATGGCTCTCTGCCAGGACTGTGGAGTTGGAGTCGGTATAAAATGGACCGACTCCTAAAATATATAATAAATTGGTAAAGTAGTACAATGCAGGATGTGCTGTAAATGTTTTCATTAGAATTTGGGAAAGTTATGAAATGTCCTATAAATGTCTGTTCTGTTACTGATGTAAGGATCTGGGCTTTTAGTGGAGATGAATCTGTGCTGCACTTTATGTACATGCTGAGTAGTGAGGTAGCGCTGTGGTGTAGGAGTCATGGAGCTGGGAGTCAGGGAAATTGAGGAGTCGGAGGTTTGGCTTACCGACTCCACAGCTCTGCTCACTGCTTGTGTGAAGTTTGATGCAAGGCAATCAGACAGGGAGCTGTCAATCAACCTAAAAAGGCTGCAGCTGGGTGGAGAAACAACCTAAGGAGGTAGGGTCACACCCAGGGCACTTAATGCTTTATTTGCATATTAATTTTAATGCTGCTTGCTTGGGAATGCAGTAACAGACAATATAAAGTGGTGTTGTAGGGGTGAAGGGTTGATCTTTCTGACTGATTCCGTTTTAAGGGTTTTTTTTTACTTTTATTCTGATTTTTGGTGGTCTAAAATCACAGACTTTATTAATGGGAACTGCATATGAATATATTCATGATTTGTCAGAACGTAGTTTTGGTTGGATCTTCCCTTTCCCTGGGATGATGCCGGACACATCACAATGTGTTATGATCCATGTATTCTCATTTTTTTCTCAATCTTTGTGATGTGCTCACTGTTATGTACAAAAAAATGTACATCACACCAAGTGCAACAGTTTCATGGACATGGGAGTGAATATTGTGTGGTGGTGTTTTCAGGCCTACAGAGTTTCATGACTTGGTGTACAAACAGACAAAGATCCCATCTCCGAACCAGGAGCTGCTTTATGAAGGCAGACTTCTAGAGCCCGTCAGACTAGCCCAGCATTTCCCTATGACGACAGAAGAAAATCCTATTTATGTGGTAACTCGGGAAATGATGACCGTCATTGGTCTGCGATATGAGGAAAGTAAGTACATTTATTAATGCAAAATAAATTCTGTACTGCAGTAGCCACAACAGTACAAAACCATTCACCTAGTTCACTCCACATCAGCTGTTGGTAATAAAGCAGATGAGTGGTATATATCCATTTATGTGATTTGGCTTAGTGACCGTTTTACCAAAACAAGTGTCCCCAAATTCGACTTTGCTCACACTGTAGTTAGGTTCTGTTCTTTATCATATTATTCATACTTTTTGTAGATATTGTAATAAATAG
This sequence comes from Phyllobates terribilis, assembly GCF_046119375.1. Lineage (NCBI taxonomy): Eukaryota > Metazoa > Chordata > Amphibia > Anura > Dendrobatidae > Phyllobates > Phyllobates terribilis. The sequence goes on along the minus strand of NW_027362771.1, from coordinate 158,461,917 downwards.
TTCCTTATAATGTTAATATAGGGCAGCATGGTGGATCAATGGTTAGCACTGCAGCCTTGCAGCGCTGGGGTCCTGGTTTCAAATCCCACCAAGGACAACATCTGCAAAGAATTTTTATGTTCTCTCCGTGTTTGCGTGGGTTTTCTCCGGTTTTCTCCCACACTCCAAAGACCTGCTGGTAGGGAATGTAGATTGTGAGCCCCACTGGGGACAGTGCCAATAATGTCTGTAAATTGTCTGAATTGTAAAGAGTTGCGGAATATGTTGGCGCTATATTATTATAATGGCAATCTTTTTTTTATAATGTGAAAAGAGCCGTAAAAAAACTTACCCCCGAGCTGTGTTGCATTCTAAAAAATTAAACTGTATTTACTTACCTTTCTTGGGTCCAGCGCTGTGTTGCCGCTGCTCGCCCAGTCTCTGTAGTTCGGCTTCAGCCATGGCGTCAGACTGCACTACAGCAAATTACTGAGCTTTAGTGGTTCTGCCGCTGAACTCAGTGATAGGTTGCAGCGGTGACATCACATTGATAATGCTGCAGCCAAACACTGAATTTAGGGGCTCAAACCCTCTACATTGGGAGAACTGCTGAGCCTGGTAATTGGGTGCAGCGCTATCTACGTTACACCATTGCTGTGGCAAAAGTACAGAGACTGGGTGAGCGGGGAGACATAGCGGTAGACCCAGGGAGGCTAAGTAAAGCTCAGTTTGTTTTTCTGCCTATGAGAAAAGTTTTATGAAAGAGTTCGACCACTTTCAAAGCAAATAACTTGCATATTAGTAAAAATATTGTGTATAATGTTGATTATATCAATGTTAAAGGGAATCTTTCAGTAGGATTAACCCTTCCAAGCCGTCTATATGGGTATGTAGGTTGTGGGAAGTTGAATAATAGATACCTTGATAACTGCAATCTGATTTATTATCCTATTCCAAAGTAATCCATGTTTTTATTAACATGTAAATGAGCTGGTAAGAGCTATGGGCATTTGTCTCCAGAGCTTATTTTAAATGTAAGGGGGCGTTACTAGGGTCAACCAAGAAATGACTGACCGTGTGCTCTTCTGATCTACAGGTTTTAATCTGGTAGCGACCACTTTTATTTAAAATAAGCTCTGGAGGCAGAAGCTCATTTTACATATTAAGACATTTTTTTTTTTTTTTACACCCTGGATTTCAGATATCAAGGTACCCTTTTATTGAACTTTCCATGACCTTCATGCCTATATAGACTGCTTAGGAGGGTTGATCCTACTGACAGATTCCCTTTAACTTTCAGTAGGATAGTTGCACTTAAAGGGAATCTACCTGCATGCCTCATATTAGAGGTCTGGTTGCTGTGAAATGTCTTTTTATTCATGAAGTTTCCGATGCTTGCAGGCTTGGGGGCCGGGAAGAAATCCCCACCTCCTTGGTAATTAGAATGTTGCCCCCCTCCCCTGCACTTCTCAATGACTCGCCTGCACACAAGACCTCTGCAGTACTATGACTGCATAGTACACAGTACAAGTGCGCCTTCTGTAAAAAGTGAAGTGCGCAGGATCTGGCCATGGCGACTGCACGTCACGGCACTGTAATCTGCAGGGGAGGGGGGCAACATTATAATTAACCACAAGAGGCAGGATTTCTTCCCGGCCCCAGGCCCGCAAGCATCGGAAGCTTCAATGAATAAAAAGACATTTCACAGCAACCAGACCTCTAATACGAGGCATACAGGTTCGTATAGATTTACATTTCTATCACCTGTATGCCCATATTAGAGGTCATATAAGTGCCAGGGGTGACAGATTCTCTTTAAATGCTTTCCCAAAGATCTGGTAAAAACTGTGTTTCTTTCTCATAGGCTGAGGCAATGGCTTTAGTGTGCTCCAGCCATTCATTTCATTCATTATAAGTAGGATTACAATCAAAGACCTGGAATGATTCATCTGTTTTTCCACAGTATCAATCCCTAAACTTCACTCACATTATGACTTGGACATTGATGCCAACATGGGCAAGGTTTGTGATTTGCTTATTAATATTAATTATAACATATATCCACTGCTCAAAAAAATAAAGGGAACACTTAAACAACAGAATATAACTCCAAGTAAATCAAACTTCTGTGAAATCAAACTGTCCACTTAGGAAGCAACACTGAGTGACAATCAATTTCACATGCTGTTGTGCAAATGGCATAGACAATAGATGGAAATTATTGGCAATTATCAAGACACCCTCAATAAAGGAGTGGTTCTGCAGGTGGGGACCACAGACCACATCTCAGTATCAATGCTCTCTGGCTGATGTTTTGGTCACTTTTGAATGTTGGTTGTGCTTTCACACTCGTGGTAGCATGAGACGGACTCTACAACCCACAGAAGTTGCTCAGGTAGTGCAGCCCATCCAGGATGGCACATCAATGTGAGCTGTGGCAAGAAGGTTTGCTGTGTCTGTCAGCGTAGTCTCCAGAGGCTGGAGGCGCTACCAGGAGACAGGCCAGTATACCAGGAGATGTGGAGGGGGCCGTAGGAGGGCAACAACCCAGCAGCAGGACTGCTACCTCCGGCTTTGTGCAAGGAGGAACAGGAGGAGCACTGCCAGAGCCCTGCAAAATGACCTCCAGCAGGCCACAAATGTGCAAGTGTCTACACAAACGGTTAGAAACCGACTCCATGAGGGTGGTATGAGGGCCCGACGTCCACAGATGTGGGGTTGTGCTCACAGCCCAACACCGTGCAGGGCGCTTGGCATTTGCCACAGAACACCAGGATTCGCAAAGTCGCCACTGGCACCCTGTGCTCTTCACAGATGAAAGCAGGTTCACACTGAGCACATGTGACAGAGTCTGGAGACGCCGTGAAGAGCGATCTGCTGCCTGCAACATCCTTCAGCATGACCGGTTTGGCACTGGGTCAGTAATGGTGTGGGGTGGCATTTCTTTGGAGGGCCGCACAGCCCTCCATGTGCTCGCCAGAGGTAGCCTGACTGCCCTTAGGTACCGAGATGAGATCCTCAGACCCCTTGTGAGACCATATGCTGGTGCGGTTGGTCCTGGGTTCCTCCTAATGCAGGACAATGCCAGACCTCATGTGGCTGGAGTGTGTCAGCAGTTCGTGCAAGATGAAGGCATTGAAGCTATGGACTGGCCCGCCCGTTCTCCACACCTGAATCCGATTGAGCACATCTGGGACATCATGTCTCGCTCCATCCACCATCGTCATGTGGCACCACAGACTGTCCAGGAGTTGGCTTATGCTTTAGTCCAGGTCTGGGAGGAGATCCCACAGGAGACCACCTGCAACCTCATCAGGAGCATGCCCAGGCATTGTAGGGAGGTCATTCAGGCACGTGGAGGCCACACACAATACTGAGCCTCATTTTGACTTGTCCTTAAAACATTACATCAAAGTTGGATCAGCCTGTAGTGTGTTTTTCCACTTGAATTTTGGGGGTGACTCCAAATCCAGGCCTCCAATGGTTAATAAATTTGATTTCCATTGATGATTTTTGTGTGATTTTGTTGTCAGCACATTCAGCTTTGTACAGAACAAAGTATTCAATGAGAATATTTCATTCATTCAGATCTAGGATGTGTTATTTGAATGTTCCCTTTATTTTTTTGAGCAGTGTATTTTATGTTGTCATGCTTAAATATATCCTTATTTGTTCACCAGGCGGTAACTGGGGTCGTATGCTACTACTGCCGAGTTGCTTCATCTCTGTTACTTACACAGGAACTTACACGGAAAGGAATTTCTTGGCTCATGTAAGTTTGTATGGTTTAAAGGGTTATTACAATTTTATATAAGTTTTGGCATGTCTACAGGATGATGAGACTATCAGTATTCGGTCAGTATTTTCTCTCAGGAGTGGGAGCCAAAACCAGGAGTGGGTGATAAATGCAGAATTGGTGACTTGCTTCTATTATATCTTCTCTCTGATTGTTCCTCGCCTGGTTTTGTCTCCCACTCCTGAGAAAAAATACTGACCAAATAGTGATAGTGGGGCCGTAGCCTTACTGTTTTGTCTGGAGAGCCCCCTGTACTGCAGTGTGTCAATATTGAGGGATGTAAAATATGATAACAGTGAAGAGTTAAAGGGAATTTGTCACCAGGTTTTTGCTGTAATCTGAGAGCACCATGAGGTAGGGGCAGAGAGCCTGACTCTAGGGATGTGTCACTTACAAGGCTGTTTTTTGCTGTTTCAATAAAATCAGTATTTTATGAGCTGGAGATTATCATTACAGTACTTGCTGCCTCCAGCCTTCTAGTCCAACCAGGCCTCCAGCACTGATTAGCACCTTACTGTCAATATACAGTGTACACAGAAAGCTGCCAATCAGTGGTGTGGGCGGGGCACAACATTCTGAGCACTGCTAGTTCTGCAGAAGACAAAACGGTTATTGTATCACAACGCCTTCACCCAGGAAGCTAAGTGATCATCGTTGGAATCTGGGCTTCTGTCCCTAAATCATGCTGCTGTCATATTACGTAGCAAAAACCTGCTGACAGAGTCCCTTTAGTAGCCCTAAAATGATACTATTCTTTTGTATACTATAAGTAACTCTGTAAGGAAACACGGACAGCTATCTAATTGTATCACTGTTGGAGACTGAAAAGCTTATCTTATTAGATAATATGCTGGAGCTGCTGCGAAGTGGACGTTAATATGAAAATCTAATGCTATGTTCCCATCCGTTTCGGAGGCGGTATCCCAGGTTTCATCACCTGTGCTGGTGCTCCTACTTCTTTCACTTTTATCAAGTAGAGATCACTTGTCATCGGTGTCCGCTCTTTTTCAGTGAAGTTATGAGGAATGAGTACAACGAGACTGTTCACAAGAATACTGAAGTCCATCTGCAATTTAACTTCTGCAACAGAACCATCGAGAAAGACCTCAAGACGTAAGTTCTGAAAATACCATTGTGACGTTTACCCTTATATTCTGCAGATTGATTAACGCTTTAAGGACCAAACTTAATTTGGCCTTTAAGTCAACATATATTTTTTGGGTGGTTTTTTTTTTTCATTGTCACATTCCAAGTGCCATAATTTTACCTTTCTATAGACATAGCTGTATTAGAGCTTATTTTTTATTTGCAGGAAGAGTTATTTGTCAATGCCACCATTTCTAGTGTATACATAACCTAACAAGTGACTTTTATTAACTCTTTTTGGGAAGAAAAAGAACAACTAATTCTGCTTTTGTTTTTGATATTTTATATTTTAGATGTTTCATCTGCTACACAAATAAAGTATTAACTTTATTTTAATGGTCCGAACAATTATGGAGATAAAACATATCCGACATAAATGTGCTATTACTTTTATACAATACTGTTTCAAAAAATGTGACAGAAAACAAATGACTTTTTTTCAAAGTCATAATTTTAATACACTGGAGCTATATGATGGCTTGTTTTTTTGCGTGACAAGATGTAGTTTCCATTGGTGGTATTTTTGGATACATATCATTTTGATCACTTTTTATTAGTTTTTTGTATAATGAAAAAGTAATTCTGGATTTTTTTTTGTGAGGTTGTTTTTTCAAAAATATCATATTTTAGTTTACTTAATGTACCACTTTTTTGTGAAGTCGATACAGTAATAAGAAGATCGAATACATTTAATTTTTTTTGTTTTACTACTTTTGCTAAAAGAAATAAACACTTCAATTTAGATTTTTTTTCTGATCTCCATTTTCTCAGTGTAACGGGTCTGGGAGGCGGAACCTCTGAGCTACTATACAAGGGGGCGGTCCTTGTAAGGGAGCGGGTGGCGACCAGGCAGGCAGTCACAGCAGGTGACCGGGACAGTCTCTAGAAGAACGGGCAGGAGGTCACGGCAAGTGACCGGGGCAGTCTCTGGATGAACGGGCAGATGGACACGGCAAGTGACCGGGGCAGTCTCTGGGTGAACGGGCAGATGGTCACGGCAAGTGACCGGGGCAGTCTCTGGGTGAACGGGCAGATGGTCACGGCAAGTGACCGGGGCAGTCTCTGGGTAAAGGGTTGGTACGACCTGTGGCGGCTGATGGTAGACGTGAGCTCCCAGGTGAGCAGGCGAGAGTCTGTGGATAAACGGGTGGTCACAGCATGTGACGGCGGATCCTCCAGGAAGACCAACAGACAGGCGGCAGATGAGCGCTCCCAGGTGAGCGGGCAGAAGTCTCTGGACAGGCGGGTGGTCACAGCACGTGACGGCAGAGCCTCCAGGTAGGCTAGCAGACAGGCAGCAGATGAGCGCTCCCAGGTGAGCGGGCAGGCGTCACTGGACAGGCAGGTGGTCACAGCACGTGACGGCAGAGCCTCCAGGTAGGCTAGCAGGCAGGTAGCAGATGTGCGCTCCCAGGTGAGCGGGCAAGCTGGTCCATAGACAGACTGATAAGAGTTGGAAGGCAGACCGTCGGACCTCAGGCAAGCAGGCAGGTAGTTGATGTGCGCTCCCAGGTGAGCGGGCAAGCTGGTCCTTAGACAGACTGACAGGAGTAGTAAGGCAGACCGTCGGACCTCAGGCTAGCAGGCAGGTAGCAGAATATCAGGCAGGAATAAGACAGCAAGCTGGCAGGAATCTGGCAGGTAACTGGCAACGGGACCTGAGGGCTGAAGCAGAGTAGTGAACAGTGCAACAACATTGCTCGGGCACCTCCATTTTGGAGGAGGTGCCTTATATATGGTGAAGTCCTCCGGCCATTGGCCGGGGACTCCTTAGGACGGCGCGCGCGGCCCCTTTAAGAGGGAGGGAGAGCGCGCGCCCTAAGCACAGTGGCCGGGAAGGAGCGCGCGCTGCCAGCAGAGCGGGAGGAGGACGCCGGGCACGGAGCAGAGAGGTGAGGGGAACAGCGTCCCTGCCTAGCAGAGGGCAGGGACGCCGGCGCTACACTCAGACCCATAAAGACATTTTTATTTTTTTGTAGACAGAGTTGTGTGAGGGCTGTAGTTTTCACTGGTACTGTTTTGGGGTGAATATAACTTTATCCCTTTTTTTTATATATTTTTTTGTGGGGGACTGAACAAAAAACTGCAATCCTTGCATTGTTTATTGTTTTTATTTTCTATGCATGCTGCATACAGGGTTAAAAAACCCATAGATTTATAGTATGGTTTGATACAATTACAGTGATGGCAATTTTTTTTATTTTTTATTTAGCTTGTTTTATTGACCAAGCAATATCACCCAGAGCAACAACATAATGGCATTTTGAACCATAACAATCAATTGTGGATATTCCAACATGTAACAAAAACATGTTGAAAATAAATAATTTTAAGAGTTATACAATTACAGAGTCATTCAGTGAAATTTAAATGAATCATACAAATAATTTAATGATGAACAAGACTTGATTCCCAGTCTTTCAGAATTTAAACATTTTTTTATTCTTATTATACCCTTAACCCACTGTTTCCATCAGATCTTGAACGTTAGACATAAGGGCTTGAGGGGTTCCTCCTGTTTGCGGAGATCTAACCCATATCTCCTACACCTTTTCTAACTTCTCTGGGCATTTCCTATTCTTTTATATGAAGTGTTCATATGAAAGCACTGTGCTCACCATTTTCAGCCACATGGAATGATTTGGAAGTTTTCCTAGCTAGTATTAAAGACTCTCTGAGAAATATGAGAGTGATGAGGCCACATTTCCTCATCCAAGATACCAAACATAGCAAATGTTCTATGGGAATATCAATATTTAGAATTACTGATAAAAATTCTAGCATTTCTTTCCAAAAGAATCTAATAATTGGCACTGCCATATCATGTGTCAAAAATCCGCATTTTGGAACCATACTTTGGGCTCATGGCATCTCTAGATCTACCCATCTTCCTCAATCTAACCGGTGTGAGATAACTCTAATGAATGATATATAGTTGAATTAACTAATTATTTATAGCCAGAGACACATAAGGGAATTCAAGTAAATCCACATCTAACTCATAGTTCAGTGATGGAATCTTGGATTTCTATATATCCAATACTGCTAGTGGAAGAAGTAGCGTTTTAGCATGTATGAGCGAGGAATACAGCCTGAGATCAATCCACCTGGACCTTCAGATTTGACAATCCCAATTAGAGGAAAAGAAGAAAAAAACCACATCTCTACCAGAAAACTACTTCATGCATTTCATTCATATCTGTAGATATTTATAAAAATGGGAATTATGTGTTTGGAATCTGGATTGTAATTGTGCGAAGGAGCTAAAGACATTATCTTCATGTAGGTCATTAATTGTTACTATACCCCTCTTTCCCCACAGTTCAAAAGTCTGGAGTATTTCAAAATGGTGTAGTCCAGAGTTATGCCACAGTGGGGTCTCCAAGGGAATATCCCTGTTAATTATATACTCCTGTTGGCTTCCATCCATACTCTTCTTGCCAATTTATGAATGGGAAATAGTTTGTTGCTGCTTGGACAGTCTTGATTTTCTAATATAGGCAATAATAGTCTAGAATCCAGAATGTCCCCCAAGTAGCTTTCAGGAGGTTTAGTCATATTGTCCTGAACCCAAGGCTCCAAAACTTTAAGCTGACGTGATAAATAATATAAGTACATATTAGGGAGTGCCATTCCAGCACCAAGTATAAAGTTCTGTTTGTTATGTAACAAGCTGTAGTTTTTATTGGTACCATTTTGGGGTGCATTCGTCTTTGTGATAATTTTTTATTTCATTTTATGTGAAGTGGAATGAGCAAAATGGTAATATTGCTATATTTTTAATATTTTGTCACCATGCGGTATACATATTGATATCTTTTTATAGTACTGGTCAGATATCTATCTTTTTTACGTGTTTGCTTTATTAGAATACATGACTTTTTATTCTGAAAAAATTTTTTTTTTATTTATTCATTTATTTTTCAACATTCAAAAACCTATTTATTTACAATATCTATTAGTCCCACAAGGGGACTTGAACATTCGATCTCTTGAGCATTATCCAACCTGTGAGTGTTACATTCACAGGCTAACTAACAGACTGTGCCATAGGCATTTGGCCTTGATGTAATTCGGACCCAAAGTTTAGGCCTACAATTGACATAGTAACAATCATCTCCCCACAACTGCACTGCGGGGAGCTGATGGAGTGACAAGAGGGGGAGATCTTTGTATCACAATCTATACATTCTGCAGTCGCTTTGACAGCGGCAAGTTGAGTTAATGGAACACCGCAAATACTGGCAGCATTTCATTTCCTCTGCTACATCTTTGCTAGCAGGGGGAATTGTTTGCTGCTAGGTAGCCTTCACCCCGGGATTGTATTCCTCAGGTGAATAAGTGATGACTTTTCACGTTCTAATGAAAAGTGGCACTGTCCATTAGGATGAAAAAAAAGCAGTGGAGTGATGAAACTGGTTAAGTAATGCAACTAAAATATTTCTCAAGAATCTCATTAGTACCAATTTTCTTCAAACTTTAGAACACAAATGTAATCTCTCCGCGTTGAATGGTATCTCGTATGTAATTGCAGATATGAGCATGTGATGCAGATGAGCGTGGAGTCCGAAATATATGAAATACATTCCAAACTGCTACGGGTGAGTTTTTCCAACCAGTACAATTCTGACCAAAAGTTTTAGACTGATTCAAATTTTGGTTTTCACAAAGTTTGATGTTTCAGTGTTTTTAGATCTTTTCATCAGATATTTCTATGGTTACTGAAGCACAATTCTAAGCATTTCATGAGTTTTTAATCCTAATCCCTTCATGACGTGGCCAATTTTTGTTTTTCTTTTCCATACCCCCCCCCCCTCCCCCAATCCTTCTTTCCACAGCCATAACTCTTATTTTCCTGTCCACATAGCCATATGATGGCTTGTTTTTTGCCAGACGAGTTGTACTTTTGAATGACGCCATTCATTTTTACCACATAGTGTACGGGAAAATGGGGGAAAAAACACATTTTTATTGCTGTAGGACTGCAAGATGATTGTATTGAGAATAATTTAGAAGTGTATTTTACTATTGGGACTATCATATTATGACTGATATTTGCACGGTGTGTCCAGTCATATTAATGGGATCTTACTGACCAGTCCTTTTTAAAGGGAACCTGTCATGTAAAATAATTCTTTTTACAATCAGATATGGGGTTAATCTGCAGGTTAATAGCTTTCTGAAGCTGCCGGCACCCGCTCTTAGAGCCAATGAACCTTTTTCCTCCCGGCAGCGTTTGCCATTCAGTCATGGGAGTGGCGCTGACACGGCTGTCAGTCAGTGCTGATGTCAGAAAGCTATTAACTTCTAGATTAACCCTATTTCTACAGGTTAATAGCATTATTTTACATGACCCGTTCCTTTTTACGTAAAATATCATTTGAAGATTTTCTGCTCCTTTAGTAAAAGCTTCGTACATTTGTTATTTTACTTTAATACTAAGCTTATTTCTATTTTTCCCAGCTTTCTAGTTCTCAGCAAAATTTAGAAACATCACTGCGAGAAATTAAGAATGAGCTGTCTCCTGGGGGTAGTCTAACTGACTCCTGGATCAATATAGAAGGCACACATCCCAGTGATAGGAAGTAAGTACATAAGGCACTATTAGCGGAACATTTTCTTACATATTTGGGGTATTCCCAGCTTCATTCTTTAGGAGCACTCCACTCCTTTGCCCCTCCGGCTTCCTAGTTGGGGGTGTGGGGTGGATGCACTCCTGAAGATTGACAGTTCAGACCAGTGGCATGATGACGTCCGACCTGAGCATTCTCCCAGGTTGCTATTAGAGGCAGCTTTGCCTCTACAGAATGGGAGAAGAGCAGGGGAAATGCCAGGAGTAGGCTCTAAGAATGAGCCTGCAAGTGTACTAGGTAATCTCTTCATTCTTGAGATTGGAGAGGAGTTTTAATAATGGGTAAATTGCAAAGTTACTTGTTTTTACAAGCATTTTGTAATTTTACCCATTTAAGAACTTGAGACAACTCCTTGAGCACTGCTGCTATTTTTTTTTTTTTTTTTTAAAGAACACAAATGGATTAAAATTGATGGATATCTTATCAATATGTCTTAATTATCTACAAACTGGAAAGACCTAAACCAGCAATTATTTTAATTTTGTTCCTGGTAGTGTGGAGAAGATGCAAGTGTTGCTCAGCTTGATAACGGAAATCAGCTGTCAGTTCAAGAAGGATAAAGCACAACGCAGTGAGTCCGCCTTTCTTCATGTTGATTGCCTTTCTTTTCATCAAAAGTTTGGTCCCTGTTTGCTTTTCTGGCTTATGAAGATGTATTTTTTGGGAATTATAAAAAATTATGAGTAATAAAAAAAAAAAAAACAGACACTGTACTATTATACTGGTGCAAGTGGAGTAATCTAGTCCAAGATGATATGAAGAAAATTATCCTACCCATACAAGCCACCAAAGGTGAAATACCAGGTACATCCAATGGCTTTGTCTGGGAAACGTGAAGAAATTAGTTGTTCTTTCAGCCCATAAACTATTTAAGTGCTTAGTTTGTACATCTTGAAGCAATGATCATAAAACTGAGAGACTGCATAAAAACTAGAGAAAAACTAACATTTATTTATTTTTTAATTTTCGATATTTGTATATTTTTTTTCACCCTTGCCACTAGGTTTAATACTAGTCTCCCTGAACTTTTCAGCAGCCACATGGTCATAAACAACAATAGACTGATTTAGACCCTACTAAGTTGTATTGAAGTATTTAATTAGCATACTCTGATTAGGGCAAAGGTCATTGTGCGGAAAGGGGGAGGAGGAGATCTGTGACTGTCACCTTTTGTGAATGGTGAATCCTGTATTATGTACTGTTAAGACATGTTTGCTTTCATTGTAATAGAGTCTGTGATTATATGAATTCTGAAAAATATACAAAGTGTGAAAATTGCAAGTTTTCTGAATTATTTTTGTCTGTTTATTTGCAGGACTTTCATACAACGAAGAACAAATCCACAAGTTTGATAAGTAAGTCCTAAGACCTTAGATTGCGATCATTGACATCGAGCAGCCTTGGATTTTTGTCATTGTAGCCAGAGGCTTGCTCCACATTGAGATTTGTACTTTACTTTCTATATTGAACACCTTAAAATTGCAACAATATTATTTAACAAGAGAACTCCACAGGATGCTGTGCAATCATTTTTTACTTTATCTTGACGTCCATAAAATGGGAGAACTAGCAATACACATTGAAATAGAGCTGGCCCAGACAGTAATGTGGCAGGAAGATGCGGAGTACTGCAGCAAAAATACAGAAAAAAACTATGGTTTTATCATAAGCTAGTGGAAAACTGGTATGGCTGGCAACAACTTATCCAAACAAAAGCAGGTCTGTGCTGCATCCTATTTTGGAAACCTTTTTGGATTTTGTTTTGTACAAAAAAAACACTTTCAGCCAAACCCTTTCAAGAGGGTGCTTAAAGGGGTTGTCCGGTCAAAAGCAATAAGTCTGTAGTCACTCTGTGTGACTGCAGACTTATGAATCCCCCCAGTGCAGGCACTGTGCGCTGCGAGGATTCGCCAGTATGAGACCCGGTAAGGAAGAGTATGTATGTGTTATACATACCTTATATATACCCCCGGACTGTGGGCGTGGCCTCGCTCTCCATACACTTATATTGAGTGATGCCACGCCTTCTAGTTGGACACGCCCATTGGCTGTCTAAGTCACTAGATGGGGCGTGGCCCCGCGCCATACAAGTGTATGGAGCGAGGCGGCGCTGAATGGCCGGGGGTATGTATAATGTATATATACCCTCCGTTACCGGGTCTCATAGCGGCAATACCCAGAAGGAGTGTATTTAATGCTCTCACAGGAGCCGCACTGTCAGTAAGGCGGCCAGACAGCATTATAGTGCTATTAATCTGCAGATTAACTCTACTTCTGCAGGTTATTAGCGTTATCTAATCCAGATTTCCTTTTAATAAAAAAATCAAAGCATTTTCAAAAACTGAATGCTGTGGTGTTCTTTTGAATTGCTTTAAAGAGGTTGTGTCAGTCATCCTCTGTGCTGCTGTGGATCAGACAAGGTAAATATGTAGTGGTATCAATTAAATTGCTAATACTTTTTCCACTGTCCAACTCTAACAGACATCATTGTCTGCTTCTTCTAAGCACAAAATAGCCTGTTTGTGGGCTTTTATAGACTGTCTGAAATACTGGTTTCAATGTTAAGAAGTTCCCCAGCATCCTTCCTATAGACATGTCCAAAATACCTTTAAAGCAGATCAGTCTCCAGATTTTACAATACAAACTTGCATACATTAATAAAATGATTTTAGACATGAGGAGTGGTGTACTTTGAAAGCTCAAATCAGAACAGCTGTAAAATCTTATTTGAAAGCAGTGCTGTGGAGTCGCTAAGCCAAACCTCCGACTTCTCAATTTCCCCGATTCCACAGCTCTGCCTCACTACTGAGCATGTACCATAAAGTGCAGCATGGATTCATCTACACTAAAAGCCCAGATCCTTAGATCAGGAACAGAACAGACATTTATAGGACACTTCATAACTTTCCCAAATTCTTATGAAAACATTTAGGCTGTGTGCCCACTGTGTTTTTTAAGTGTTTCCGCAGCGGCAATTCTGCCGCATAAACGCTTGGTAGAAGGCCTGCCATGTTCCCCAATGATAATCCGCATGTGCTGTGCACATGCTGCGGAAATTTCTGCTGCGGATTATCATTGCGGAAAAATACGCAGCACTACCAATTATTTTGCGTAATCGTGGCGTTTTCGCCACCATTTACTTGCATTGAATCGTTTAATATCCACATCACTACATGTGCACATGCGGATATCATGCGGTTCAATGTGCGGATGGTACCCGGGTCTGGAGAAGAGGAGACTCTCATCCAGACCCGGGTACCATAGTACCTGTAAAAAAAAAAAAAGAATTTAACATAAAAAATGTACATTATACTCACCTTCTAATGGCCCCCGGTCTCCATAGCGATGTGTCCTGGCTTTCCGGCGGCTCCTGATGGTCTAAAAAGACCTTCCATGACGTCATGTGACAGGTCACGCAACCGCTGACGTCACACGACTAAATGACGTCATGGAAGGTCCTTTTAGACCACCGCGAGCCACCCAACACACCGGATGCACCGGAGGAGACTGGGGGCCATTGGAAGGTGAGTATAAGGTTTATTTTTTACCATTCTTTTACTATAACTTGGTCACACTATATAAATCCATGCCGGTTGCATGGATTTATATAGTGTGACCAAGTTGTCAAGCGCTTTCCAAGTGATGCTAAAATCGCTTGGAAAGCGCTTGTCAACCCGCATGCAGAAATGCATGTGAAGAACGCTTCACTTCCGCATGTCCCTGGCAGGAAAACGCATGTACAATCCGCATGTACAATCCGCATGTACAATCCGCATATACAATCCGCATGCTTTTTTTCTGCCAGGGAGATGCAGAAACGCTCAGGAAAAATCTGAAGCATTTCTGCATTTCTACCAATGTTAGGAGTCGGTCCATCTTCTACCAACTCTGACTCCACCAAAATTGACGCAGACCCCACGACTCCGACTCCATAGCCCTGTTTGAAAGTTTTCCCAACTACTATGAAATTGAGCATTTTAGCTCTACTTAAGAAATGCTCATTTTAATGTCCGGATTATGCATCCACTCTGACATGGATTTTTAATAAGTACACCAGCTGCATCAGGTCTAAGAAATCTATGTAATAATGTACACAGTTTGTATTGGGGAATCTCATGACAGATCCATTATAAAGCCTGGTAGCTATTCTGCATTTTCAAAACATTCAGATTTTTCTACTCTTACAGTACAACTTTTCTTTTTTGGATACATATTTAAAATTTAGAGAATTCATTTTTCAGATAGGTGTAGTGCCTTTTTTTTTATCTCCTCATAAGTTAGGTGTGCACGTGAAATCTACGATATCTAATTAATAAACGTTCATATTCTGCACGCACTCTAAGGCCATCTTCACACATCCGACATTCACTTTCCCAAGTACTGACTGTGATGTGGGGACTGGCCGCAGGTCTCCTAACCCAAACTTAACAGCATTGGAATATACAAGGCCGATGAGTTTGGGTAAGGAGACCCTACTTGGACCATGAGTTTTGGAAATGTGAAGCCAACCTTGGTCTTCAAAAAGTAAAAAATGTGCCTAGCATAAAAAGTAAGTAGGCGACACTGATAAGGGGAATGTAGTTTCAAATTCAATATATAAGTAAAACTGCCTGAGATGGAAGGTAAAGGAGGGGACTCAGGAGAAACATTTGGGGACCTCTACTGTTTTTGAACATATTAAATGACGGTTTAAGTACAGGAGCTCGGTGAATCATGGTGGGGCCAAATGTTTAAGTGCACCTACCCAACTCGTTGTTTCCCTCTATCTCCACCCCCCTTGATCTTTGACAGCTGTGGCTTTATAGAGCCAGAGAAGGGCGTAACTATATGGAAAAAAAGTAGGAGGGAAGGGGCACCAAACTGAATGGCCACACCAAGGGTGCACCGAGCGCCTGTACTTAGATTGAACAGTCATTTTGTGCTGACAGACTACCTTTTAATTACCAGTCTATCAGTATCTTAGCATGTGGGGGCTTTTTCTCAATTGTCCATTCTGTGCTTTTTTGTTTTTTTAATATTGAAAATATGTCTTGATTAGTATTGTCAGTGGCAGTCTCTTTACGTGCAGTTTAATTCCCGTGCAGGCAGAAACTGTCCTTTCAAGCAACGAAGGCCCACGCGCTATTCAAAGATGAATGTGTTAGCAAGTATGAGGGCTTCCGCAGTAAAGCTCAGGAGTGGATGAGGTAAGCACAGTGTTGTCTTTTTACTGTGTTCTTACAGGAGCGAGCCTATTAGCTTTATTATCCTTTAATTTTTCCCCATAGAAAGATGATGCTCTTAAGGAAACAGCTCTTCACACTAAAAAGTCAGTGCTTTGATATTGCAGAAGAAGTGTCCAAGTGCCAGCATTACATTAATGAGGTACCTGTGCGCAATGGGGATGTAGTCCTAAACATTTAGATTAATACTTTCTTTATCATTATACACTTGAATGTTGAATTTAATATTTATTTGTCTTTTTGTGACCTCTTAATAATCTAATTTCAGTATCAAGAAAATATGCCTCAAAAAATGTTTCCCAATCCAGGGGGAATAAAGCCAACAGTAAATCCAATATATAGCAGCCCTAACACCTTAGTGGAAATGACCCTTGGGTGAGTGATTTTTGGCTTTTCATCTGGATAAATGAATTGCAAATGGATGAGAGAATTTTTTTCCATTTTTTTTTTTCTCAAAAACTTAGCTCTGTTGTCAAATAAGTTTTTAGAATAATTTAAACATGTTTAAACAGGTGTTTTATTTTATGTATTTCCATTGTTCTGTTTTATCACGTGATACTTTACTGTGAATATGTTTGTTTACTTTTATACTTGGGCAGATCTATTTGCGGGACTCTGGTCCATAGACCAGGTCAGTAGTTTCTGGCCACTGGATGAGAGGCTTGTAAATCTCTTCCATGATCCCCGGCATGGCTTTTGATTAGCCGGGCTGGTGCGATCTCATCCGTGCATCCTCTTGCAATGATGATGTTGCACCAGCCCAGCTAATCAAACGTTGCTTTGCGAATCCAGAAAGGTAAGTGATTTGCAAGCCTCTCATACAGCAGCCAGAGACTATGGACCTGGCCAATGGACCAGAGTACCGCTCACCGATCTGCCCAACTCCATTAACTACCTAGCGCTAGGTAGCAATACGTTAAACAATAATTAGAAATCCTGTCCGTAATGAGACAGGACACCCCAAACACATTAGATGGTCAACTGATCCTGCTGAAACTCAGCTGGCCATCTTATGTGTGTGGACACCTTTCAGCCTCATCCGCTAAGATGGAGAGAGAAGATAGAGGAAATTAACATGTACTACCTAAGCACTGAGTATAAGTCTCCATTAAATGTTACATAAGAACTGGATTCCTTTTCCACAGATGTAATTTTACACAATCTAATATTTCTGTAAAAGTTGCAGTTCCAACTTGTATTACTTTCCGATAATCATTAATTAAGGTAGGGTTATATGTGGTCCCTGAGGAGAAATGTTTGAGGCATAAGGGTGACTCGCCCATGGTAGAGGCATTTTGTTTTTTTTTCCATTGAAACTTACTTAGACTTCACTAAATATCTGTGTAGTACACACAGTTAACTTTTTACCTTTTAAGATCATCAAACCTTTAATAAATAAAAAGAAAAATAGTATATATATATATATATATATTTTTTTTTTTTTTTATCAGAATGCGGAAATTAAAAGAAGAGATGGAAGGCGTTGTTAAAGAGCTGGCAGAAAATAACCACATCCTGGAAAGGTAAACTGGACAAGTCTCTTTCTGGCAAAAAGAAAAGCATTTTGTCCATTTTCTTAAGTAATTCTAGATGTAAAAATGTCCCACTAATAAGACAAACTGATTGTCATATTTTATGCTCACGTCGGTAGCGGCATTTAGTTTTATGTTTTTATAGTTTAATGGTTTGTCTTACTTCCACTATGTTTCTAAGCAATTTTAACTTTTATCAATGCAAGAAGTTAATTTAAAATGTTTTATTTCAATGAACATAGTCTGTGTTCTCATTGAGGGCCCTGCTGGTTGAGCATTGCAGTGCCACTCAGTAAAATTGGGGGTGACGTTGTCGTCAGTATTACAACTACTAAAGGTGTTTTCCGAGTAAGGACATTAATTACCTGTGCAAGGATACATGATAAATATGATTGCTGGGCCCCCCCAATGATCACTAGAAATGAGGTTTCTAGTAGTGTTGAGCGAATTTGTTCAGCATTTCAAATTCGGGTTCGTGTTCGGGGTTCTGGTTTGTTCGCGACAAAAAATCGTCTCCGCCCATGAACATCCCTGATTTGCCACGCTGTCACACAGATGTTATCGTAATAATAGTAAGAATGAGTTGGAATGCAGCAGGAATAAAGTAGGCGTGCTGTTTTTCCATTCATAGTATTTTCAGAATTATGAGGACTGAAGAGCTTACATTTAGCACCGATCCTTTAGATGACCAACTTTCTTTGTGGAAAAATCCCTTTAACTTTTTCTGGATGGCCCATAGATATGTCCAGGCAGTCCACATTATTTCTCTGCAGTGACATTCTAAACCATAGTAATATAGCAGCTGTATGAGATCATGCAATTTCTTTGAGTGGGAGCCCGACAGTCAGAAACAGCCAGACTCCCCATAGAGAAGCCAGAGATGGTTTATTACCATCTCTGTCTTCCCGATTCCTGTTTATACAGCGTTGAACAAACACTGTGTGTAGAGATTAGGAAGCATTGATGGTACTTTATCCTCCAGACACAGCAATCACTTGATCACCAGGTGCTGGGAGGGAGGAGTTTCTGGGTCCTAACGGATCCAGGCCAACTCTGCTTTGCAGGAGGCTGAAGTTGTCCTGTAACTGGGGCAAAGATACCAGCCCCCAGCTACAGGGAAAATCGGCAGTATAAAATTTTATTTAAATGTTGAAATGCCCTCCATGGGGTTTTTATGACCTTTTAAAGGACAATGTGTGAAATAAAAGAAAAAAATAAATAGAGCAATAAAAAAATAAATGAAACAATCCATTGGTAGTGTGAATCGCTGTTTCTAGCCCCACTCTAATCAAAATAAAACATGTACAATATAAACAAAAATTCTATAGAAAAGAGAACACAATTTTAAAATGCTTTTTTTGTGTTTTTTTTTTAAATTTTCCCCAATATAAGCAAAATAATAAATAACATAAAAATTAGGTCATGAAAAAGAGGGAATAATTATTTCAGTATGCAAGCAAGAACATTTTACGAGCTATTAAAACCACATGTACAAAAAAAAATGTGCCTGGACAGGAACTGGGTAAAATGGCCTGGTCCTGAACTGGTTAATGACATGTTGAACAATGCTTGTTTTATTGATTAATTATTGGTATGTGTCCTTTTCTCTCCAAGGCTAGATATTCTGATCATATGTCATGTTGGTTGTACTACTTTGAATTTTTCTATCTCCTAGATTTGGGGCTTTGACCATGGATGGGGGCTTTCGTAACGTGGATTGCATATAGACGGCCTTCATTTAGCCTGAAGTGGCATTTCATTGGACCTTACCTTTTGCCTGCTTCCTTATCTGCTGTAATTTCAGTGCCAGAGATTTATGTATATATGTATTATAATGTGAATATATGGCGATGTCTGAATTTACTCTAATCTTGATTGATTAAATTGCTGTTGTCCAGTTTCTTCACCCCTTAAAGTACTGTAATTGTGAGTTGAATAGTGTACAGAATATATCTTGCTGCATCTGTAGTTAATGCCTGTTTTAATTAAAAATATAGTATAATTATTTTACTTAAGTCTGATTTATAGTCACATATTTTAATATCAAAGTCTCCAATAAAGTGTTATGTTTTATATGATCACTGTGGACTCAAAAGACGTTTGCAGAATAAACTATTAACCTTCATTGGATATATTAAAAAAAATCTCATCGAGTAAAACCGAGCTTTCATTTTCGTATGAGATATTTGGTGCCAATTCACTCTACTACTCCGACAGCCATTGGGTCTGTAAAATATTTTTATTGGTAACATAATTCTAGGCTGCATGCCATCAAATTCCCCTTTCCTTGGTGTTTGTGCAAAGAACAATCTCTTTTATATAATGTGACATGTCTGTGTCCCTTCACTGCGCTCACCATACAAATAAATGTGTCCTTAATTATATGTGAACATTGTGAAATCTAAAGAATATTACTATTGTGTAGATTATACTTACAAAAGTGAGGCCCTTGATGCACAGTTTGGTCAAATTGTGTGAGCTCATGTGCCAGCGACAAGGCGACCTCTTTTGATGGAAGCCTACAGTCATAGCCAAAAGGTTTTAGACTGACCCAAATTTTGGTTTTCAGTTTGCTGCTTCAGTGTTGCTACATCTTTTAGTCAGATGTTTCAATGGTTTCTGAAGGACTATTATAAGTATTTAAGTTTTTATAGATTCAATGACAAATACATCACGTGTATACAAAGACTCAATATTTACGAGGTTGTACCTTATTTTTCAAGACTTCTGCAGTTCGTCCTAGCATGCTGGAGATCAGCTTCTGGCCCCAAGCCTGACTGGTGGAAACCCATTCTTGTTTAATCAGTGCTTGGCTTTTATCACAATTTCTGTGTTTTGTTTGTCTACCCGCTTTTTGAGGACTGACACTGGTTCTTAATGGGATTGAGATCTTGGGAGTTTTTCCTGGCAATGGACCCAAAATGTCAATGTTTTGTTCACCAAGCCACTTAGTTATCACTTTTGACATGGAGTTTCTTTATGCTGGAAAAGGCATTTTCATCAACAAATTGCTCCTAGATAATTAAGAGGAGTTGCTCTTGGAGGCTCTTTTGATACCACTCTTTATTCATGGTTAGGGTCTTGGCAAAATTGTGAGTGAACCCACTCTCCTGGGTGAAAAACAAACCCACACATGACTGGTCATGGTATGTCACAGGACTTATGATAGCACTCACCTTTCTTCTCCAGACAATCATTCTTCCAAATGATCTTATATTTTTGGCAAAGTTAATTGCTTTGTACTTCAGTAACCATAGAAACATCTGACTAAAAGATCTAAAAACACTGAAACAGCAAACTTTGTAGAAACCAAAATTTGTGTCAGTCTCAAAACTTTTGGCCTTGATTGTATATCAACAGACTAGTCTCTCGTAGAGAAGGGCCTACACCTGAACATTTATTTCATTTTGCTTGGAGTTGCTTGTCAGTGTAGATTTGGGGCTAAGTGCTTTCTTATTGGCTAAGCACTCCTTCTGTCCAAGACTGTTTTTTAATTAAAGCGTGATACTTCCTACCTGCCCTTTAAATTTTTGGGCATAGGCCCATGAGAGGTACTGTATTTTCCGGCATATAAGACGACTTTTTAACCCCTGAAAATCTTCTCAAAAGTCAGGAGTCGTCTTATACGCCGGGTGTCATCTTATAGGGCGTATACCCTTATAGTCCGTTCATTGGGGGAGGAGGGGATATATATATAATGTGTGGGGGGAGCGGTAGCCGCGGAGGAGCGGGGCACAGGAGGCAGCAGTCGCCTGCTGCAGCCTACACTGTCCCCGCTGCTAAAGAAAATGAATATTCACTGCTCCCCACGCCCATGGGGCGTGGGGAGCACTGAATATTCATGCTCCTTAATAGTGGCACACAGTGTACTGCAGCGCGGCTGCTGCTGGAATCTCCTGTGCCCGCTGTTAAAGGGCATGAATATTCAACCTCTCTCCACGCTCATGGGTGTGGGGAGGGGTGAATATTCATGCCTTTTAATAGCGGCACACGCGGTCGCCCAGCAGCTGCAGGAGCTGCGCTGCGGCTACGCTGTGTGCTGGCTATTAAGGAGCATGAAGTCACTGCTCCCCGCGCACACAGTCCCGACGTGGGGAGCAGTGACTTCCGACAGCTGATCTCTACTTGTGAGCCACGCATGGTAGTGACACCATGCGCTGCTCACATGGAGAGATCAGTGCGGGCAGACACGACGCAGAGCTGGAGTAGAGAAGAAAGGTGAGTAGGAGTGTTTTTGTTTTTTTTTTATGTGCAGCATGATGGGGATTAGGGGGACCATGCATACCAAAATAAGGATGAGGGGTGCTATGCATACCAGGATAAGGATGAGGGGGTGCCAGGCATACCAGGATAAGGATGGGGGCCACGTATAAAAGGAAGGGGGGGGCATATATACCAGGATGGGGGATATTGTCAGAATTGGGGGACATTACCCCTATACCAGTGTCAGCAGAAGACCCCCTCCCCCTTAAAAGTGCATCGTGAACACATATTTTTTGCTTAAATTTATTTTTCTATTTTCCTCCTCTAAAACCTAGGTGCGTCTTATAGTTCGAAAAATACAGTATTTATGGTAATTCTCTGCCTCTCAGATCTCGCTCCTGAGGACTGCAGTGAAGTGGCGCAGGCGCGCATGTGCGAGATCTGAGAGGCAGAGGAGGAGGTAATACGAGGGCAGGCCAGACAAGTGGAAGAGGCATGTTTTTCTGGGCACAGCACCGCTCTTTCTCTTTTTTCCATACCCCGGGCTTCCCAGACGCCTGCAGCTTGCTTCACTTACACATTCCCGGTGACGCGCCCCCTCACCTCGTCACTACAGTCCTCAGGAGCAAGATCAGAGAGGCAGAGAAGGAGGTACCTGTAATAGGATACAAGGGTGGACCAGAGGGATGTGCTACCGCTCTGATAGTCTTGGAGACAGGGAGAGCTGGGCAGGCAGGGAGAGCTGACCAATCCAAGCAGGATTAGTATACAACAACCAGCCAATCGCCGGTAAGGTTCATCACTTTAAAATTACCTAATTGAAATCAAATCTGATTTTTTATTTTTACCGTATGTGCGTTAGAAGAGGGGTAGTCTTATACGGCGAATATATCCCAAACTCTATATTTTAACTGGAAAAGTTGGGGGTCGTCTTATACACCCAGTTGTCTTATACTCCAGAAAATACGGTAAGTTTGCTAGTGTAGACTCTCATCTACAGGGGTTACCTTGTCACTGGCAGATGGGATCAAACCATATACATTGGACTAAGGTGAGCTTCCAACTCTTCCCCGACAGATGATGTCGGGAGAGATGAGGTCTGATTTCAGACTGCTGATACTTTTTGTCTTTCTGAGGTAAGCTGCTTGCCAGAGATGTTTGCTAGCAGTGCTTTCATAAAGAATGCATGAGTGCTTGGCTTAGCACTCCTGTGAATGTGAGAATCGGGCGAGATAGCTGCCGGCTGAATGATCGGTTTGACCGATAGCTGCAAATGTGAACAAAATTGTTGGTACCCAAGTATGAAAACACAACAATGGTCACTAAAATAACTTGAAACTGACAGTAATTTTCAATTTAAATTAACAATCTCAACTAATAAAAATCAGACATTGCTTTTTAATTTGTGGTTTAACTGAAAAATGTGAAAAAAAAAAACCTAATGAAACTGGCCTGGACAAAAATGATGGTACCTATAACATAATATTTTGTTGCACAACCTTTTGAGTCAATGATTGCAAGCAAATGATTTCTGTAGCTTTCAATGAGACTTCGACACCTGTATTTTGGCCCACTTCTCCTAAGTAAACTGCTCCAGCTGGCTCAGGTGTGAAGATGCCTTCTCCAGACTGCATGTTTCAGCTCCTTCCACAGATGCTCAGTAGGATTTAGATCAGTGCTTATAAAAGGGCACTTCAGAATAGTCCAATGCTTTGCTCTTAGGCATTTTTGGATATTTATAGCTGTGTGTTTTGGCTCATTCTGTCAGAGGATTATGGCTTGCTCCTCCAGTCAAGCTTTCTAACACTGGGCAGCACATTTTGCCCCAGAATGCCTTGATAGTCTTGAGAGTTCATTGTACCTTGTACAGATGCAAAACATAACTGAGCCTCCTTCATGTTTCACAGTAGGTACAATGTTCATTTATTTGTATTCTTCATTTTTGTGTCTCTAAACATAGAGCTGATGTAATTTGCCAAAAAGTTCCAGTTTTGTTTCATCTGTCCAGAGGACATTCTCCCAGAAGCTTTGTGGCTTGTGAATATGCATTTTGGCAAATTCCAGTCCACTTTTATTTACTTTTTCGACAGTGGTTTTCTCCTTGGTCGTTTTCCATGAAGTGCACTTTGGCCAAGACCGCAACAGATGATGCAATCTGACGCTTATGTACCTCGACCTTGGAGTTCACTTCTAATCTCTTTGGAAGTTGTTCTGGGCTCTTTGGTTACCGTTTGTACTATTTGACACTTCGGTTTGTCATCAGTTTTCCTCTTGCAGCCACGTCTGGGGAGGTTGGTTACAGGCCCATAGACCTTTTAAGCTTCGAATAATATGTGCAATTCTAGTAACCGGAACATCAAGCTGAATGGAGATGGTTTTATAGCCTTTAACATGTGTATCTATAATTTTCTTTCTAATCTCATAAAATATGCTCTCATTAGCTTTCTTTGGTCCATATCCAGTGTGGTAAACATGATTCCAAACAGCACAGTGACTACTTTTCACCCTTATAAATAGGCAGACTGACTGATTACAAGTTTGAAAACACCAGTGATGCTAATTAAAGGACAAACCTTAGTTTAACATCCCTATGATATTCAGTAAATTTAAAATTCTGACATATCAGGTGCCCCATACCCTATTTGGCTCATTTTTAAAACAATGGTTTCTAAGAATAAAATTTTATCCTCCGATCTAACTGCTCTGTCAAACAGGCAGCATTTTGTAATCTAAATATTATGCTCAATTATGACAAGAGGTGGACATGATCCTGTGCTTCTTAATGCTCAAAAGATGGAAAATGTAGTTTGTACTCCATTGAGATGCTTGAAAAACCTCCAATGCTGCTGAAATAAAGCAATTCTGCAAAAGAATGGTCAATAGATACTCTACACAAAGACTATTAAAAGTGTTTGATAGCGTATTTTACGGCTATAGGTGGCACAAACTTGCTATAAGGTCTAGTGGGGAGGAGTTTGTTACATTTTCACATGGGTGAAAGATGCTTTGGATGACTTTATTTTACTTCAATAAACGAAGTGATCATTTCTTAATCATGGCCTTTGTGTTTACTAAATTGTCTTTTTATACATTACATGTATTGCATTTGAAGATTGGAGACCATTAAAGGGATGTTCCCTTTTATAAGTATTGTGGTAGATCGCTCATCAGCTGCACACTGAGGTAGAGACAATAAATCTATTGTTGGTTTATTATAATGTGGCATAAAACAACATTGAGTGAATAAAAAATAAACAGCCCTTTGGGCAAAATGGGAAAGCAAACAAAACAACATGGTCACACAACACAGTCCTTGTGTTAGCAGGGGCCCGCCTGCTCAGTGTTAGCAACTCCACATGGTTCAGGTCAGCACAGAACACACATCACTTGTCTGGAGTATGCCTCTCCAGATACACTGAACACTGAATGCCTCAGCAGGCCGAGTATATAAACCCCAGACCACACCCTGAGGTGGAGATATGGTGAATGGCCTCCCGCCCTTCACAATGGCCATTCACAAAAACCACTCCCTTTTAAAATGGAAGTTTAACCCTCTCAACAAATAATATGCTGGAGAAAACTTCATGGTTTCAATTCACGGAAGCTAATAGCCTCTGTGAAACATATCTTCCTTTTACCACCTTACCAGTGACTTTGTCACAGTATTAATGACATATTCCCAGTATGTGTCATAAACAATTTGGGCAGGCCCCACCTTTAAGACTGTTGACTTTTTCCATAGCTCCCCTAGAATTCAGGTGTGAGAGCCATCCATTACTAGGCACAAGGGTCCAAGAGGTGAGACTTGCACCAAGCAGTTTTGGCATATCAACAGTATGTGCCATAAAGGACTAACATGGGAATACCCCTTTAAAGTATGACAAAAATAAAAAATGTAAGGAAACTTTATAAGAGCCCTGTATATTTCTATGACTGCAAGATTTTTACTTTTGGCGTCATCTGTTTAACCTTGGCAAGTCTCTTCCATTTTCTGACATTTATCAAAACGGGCATATGTGCAATCGAAGCATCTCTGTGCAGCCATGCGTGTGTTCTAAGCTTAAATTCATTAACCTTTGGAGAAATGGACGACTTTGTTTGCAGAAGCAGAACTTTAGAGCACTGCTTTCATACCAGAGGATCTTATGTGTAGCCTGGTCTGCTTTAATGTACAAAAGTCATTGATTGTGAACAGTCAGTAGGGTTATGTAGTGATGTGCTAGGAAGCAGAACATTTTTTTAAGACATTCAAGGAAATGTTTTTCGAACTTCTTTGTAAAACCAGTGCTGCAGTACTGTCACTGCATTGTATTGTAGACAAGCGGTTTCTTGCCTTGGTACTTGATTCAAATTAAATGTATTTTGATACACTATCACAGGTTCCTTTACATATAGTTTTTCTCATTAAAAGTAGTGTACAGATACAAGTCAGATCTGGGGTAAAGCCTTTTACCTATTTGTACTACTTTTTTTTACTATTATGTGATAAAACATAAAAATATTCTGCAGGCATAGTACAGTTCAGATTGCAAATATCCATAAATCTGCCTCAATATTTCATGTTGTTCTAACGAACATAAGAAATTCCTCCTTTGTAGCATGAAGATAGAATTGAAACCTAATTATACATTAGTTTTTCAAACCACTGATGAAGTTTTAAATGCATGTAATGATTGCAACCATAAACGTGAATGTTTACATTATTACAAAATGAATCTGTGCTTCGACTTTAAAATGCAAATTCTATCATACCCACAATGTAATTTATTGAAAAGGATCTTACGATGACCATTTATATGTTACAATTTGCTTCCTAAATGTAAAGTGTGGCAATTTCTTATGTCGTCCTTATTAGAAATCTCCTATAGTTTTGCTGCTGTGGAGCCTATGTAACGCCTTCACTTAGCTGGCTTTTCTGCTGCTTCTGACATAAATGTGGCAGGTCATCTGCACTCTTCCTTTTTATATGTTAGAAACAGAACACGTTACGTCTTTAGGTCGGGCAGATCACACAGTTTCTAGATGTGAATGAAAAAAACACATTTGCAGATGGAAAACTCTTATATTCTATATAACAGTGTGTAGAAAGAAAGTAGAGCACCCACTGAAGACTGCAGTAGAAGAGGAAATCAGACATTACCCAGGTCAGTCAGCACAAGAGAGATCACCTATGGCGGATGCATTACGACGATAAGGTATAGTATCCAGGTAGCAAACTCCGTCCGGAGACCCCTTCTACTACACTATGTAATAGACTACTGTACTATGTAATATGTATCTTCCTTTGTGCAATCCTTACCTAATTTAGGTAATGGTGAGTGCTGCTACGCATTGGGGTGTTTGTTTTTGTTGAGGATTAACTTGATTTGCTCTAAACACTTTTTGGAGACAATCTTTACTGAAAGCATCTACAACATATGCAATCAGCACTTAGAAGAATATTCTAACACCATTCAGAATAATTTGCTTTTTTGCATATAGCACTTTATAAGAATAGTCTTAGGCTGTGTGCCCACAATGTGGATTTAATACGTTTCCGCAGCTGCATTTCCGCCGCGGAAACGCATTAAAATCGCTTGTTAAGAGCTCTGGGATGTATCCCAATGATAATCCACATGTGCTGTGCACATGCTGCGGAAATTTCCGCTGCGGATTATCATTGCGGAAAAATCCTCAGCACAGCCAATTTGGGTACGATTTCACGGCGAAATCACGCCCATTGACTTGCATTGAACTGCATAATATCCGCATGTATACATACATTTATGGAATTTGTGAAATAAAGTTTTGCTATATTTTGAAGTATTTTTGCAAGAAGTAGTTTTTCTCCTTTTGGATTATTGCAATTGTTGACCTTTACAAACTATAGGGTCTTATTGGTTTATAGTGAAGATTGCAGCCTGTAACATAGTAGAATAATTTTTTCTAATTACGGGAGCCATTTGCATACGTAAAACTATTTTTTTTTCAATTTTGAAGTAGTCCATAACCTTATTTAGCTATGTTCACATGTTGAGAAAAGTTTCCGCAGTGGATTTAGTGAAATCCGCAACGAATCAGCATGTGTTACTTGCAGATTTGGCTGCGGATTTCACCCTACTCCATGTACTAAGGGTTGAATAGGATGAAAATCGCAATGAAAATCCGGACAATATTGAGTATGCTGCAGATTTGAAAATACAGATTCAGTATACTGCAGATTTCAAAATACTTTTATATTCACGTAGATATTTTCCAGCAACATGTGACGGGGATTTTAGAAAAAACATTTACTTGTATTGTACTGTAAACTGGTGCAGATTTGCGGTGGGAATCTGCACTGCATATCCTCGTAAAATCTGCAACCTGTGAACTGGGCCTTATTAAGCATACAACACATGAACAATACTTTGGGATAAATGTTTTGTTTTTCCAATTAATGTTACAATTGCTTAAAAATGTAAGTCATGATAGTGTTATGTACACGTGGGCCACAATTTGTGGTGGGGGGGTCATCCGGCCTGAGTACATTTACAGTTGTTGGTTGAGCAATGTCTTTATAATCTGGAAAGTATTTTCCTACAAGAGCTCCACTTTAAGAATGTGCTCAATGTATTTTGTGTGATTTTCTTCCTTATACATAACAGACCTGGGTCATTGGCTTCTATAAATGTCCGCTTACCTAAAGCAAAATGCTCATGTAGCTATTGAGAAAGAATAGTTATTAGAGTGAGAACTGTTTGTGTCCTAAGGACACATTCTGAAGTGGCACTTCACATGATTTACAATGGGTGACGGTCATTATTGGAAACGCTAGATAGGATCTCTCTCAATATACAGTGTGTGGGGCTGGCAATGTTGTAAATAAACTAAAAGGAAGCACAGTGGTAGACCCCCAAACTGAAACGTTTAAGTATATGGTTTACATTTGTACTATTATATTTGATGACCACCCAGTTACATTGTTTAATAAGATTAATTTTCTTTTTTAAGATCTGTAGACATGTAGGTGTCCCCCAAACCACAATATTACTACAGGGATGCTATTCTGACATCGTAGGCTATGTTTCCATGATGAGTATTTGGTGAGTTTTTGATGTTGCAGATTTTCTGCAGCCTTTCTTCACCTATTAACTTTAACGAAAAAAGCACAGTTGGTATGGGATTTTCTTAAATCCCATCCACTTTCCTGGAATTGTAAGACTGCAATTATTTTTTTTACACAGCAAAGAGATGCTAAAGCGACAATCTAGCCCCTTGACTGGACAGTCACTGTAGGACAAGGAACCCTGGAACTTTCACCACCTAGGGGCCAGCATCACATGCTTGATCGATCTAACTAATCAAAGTGACCCTTTAAGTACAGATTTTTATCCAGGAGCCCACAATGAGGAGTTAGGCATCATTTGATAGCTGTTCAGCACTATTCCCTTTTAGTTGCAGTACCTAGAAACTCTCAGGGAAAATCTGCGTAGACATAGGGCAGAGCGTTCATGATATTCTGCTTGATTATAGGCAAGACTGTGGCTGTTCATTTACAGCTGCACAGAACTCACAATCTCCTGGAGAGAACAGAAAGCTTCAGCGCTCTGCCCCTTGTGCCAGTTAGAGCTATGCTGGAGCCAGGAGAGGTGAGTAAAGCTAGTGATCCCCAGGTGTAAAGAATCATAGAATGTTACAGTTGGAGGGGACCTCCAGGGTCTTTGTGTCCAACCCCTGCTCAATGCAAGATTCACTAAGCAATCTCAGACAGATGTCTGTCCAGCCTCTGTTTGAAGACGTCCATTGAAGGAGAACTCACCACCTCTCGTGGCAGCCTATTCCACTCACCGATCACCCTCACTGTCGAAAAGTTTTTTCTAATATCTGATCTGTATCTGCTTCCTTTGCTTTCAGTTTCATTCCATTGCTTCTCGTCTTTCCATGTGCAAATGAGAATAAGGATGATCCCTCTACACTGTGACATACCTTCAGATATTTGTAGACAGCGCTTAATCTCCTCTTCGCCTTCTTTTTTGCATGCTAAACATTCTCAGATCCTTTAACCGTTCCTCGTAGGACATAGTTTGCAGTCCACTCACCATCCTGGTAGTTCTTCTCTGAACTTGCACCTGTTTTTCTATGTCTTTTTATAAAACGTGGTGCCCAGAACTGGACACAGTATTCCAGATGAGGTCTGACCAAGGAGCAGTAGAGGGGAATAATTACTTCACATGATCTAGGCTGTATGCTTCTGTTAATACATCCCAGAACTGTTTGCCTTTTTTGCTGCTGCAGCACACTGTTGACTCATGTGCAGTCTGTGATCTATTAGTATACCTAAGTCTTTTTCACATGTGCTGTTGCTTAGTTCTATTCCTCCCATTCTGTAGATGTAATTTTCATTTTTCTTGCCCAGATGTAGAATCTTGCATTTGTCCCTGTTAAATACCATTCTATTAGTTGCTGCACATTGTTCAAGCGTATCTAGATCCTTCTAAATCTTTTCTGTCTTCTCTAGTGTTAGCTATCCCTCCTAGCTTTGCATAGTCTGCAAATTTGATTAGTTTTCCTTTAGTTCCCCTATCTAGGTAATTTACAAAAATGTTGAACAACACTGGGGCCAGGACCGAGCCTTGTGGTACCCCACTTGAAACAGTTTTCTTATTGAATGTGCAACCATTTATTACCACTCTTTGAGTACGATCACTGAGCCAGTTATGAATCCACCTAACTGTAGCCTTGTCAACCCCATGCTTTGTCATTTTTTTCAATAAGGATAGTATGAGATACTTTATCAAATGCTTTGCTGAAGTCGATATATACTACATCTACCAGATTTCCTGTTGCACCCAGTCAGTCTGGCATGACTTGTTTGCTACAAACCCATGCTGGCTTTGGTTAATTACTGTATGCTTATCCAAATACTTATATACTGTACATGCTGTTTAATAATTTGTTCAAAGATCTTTCCAGGTATAGAAGTAAGGCTCACTGGCCTGTAATTTCCTGGCTCCATCTTCTTTCCTTTTTTGAAGATAGGGACAAAATTTGCCCTTCTCAGATGATCTGGGCCTTCTCCTGTTCTCCTAGAATTTTCAAAGATTCTGGCTAGTGGTTCTGCAATTTCCTCTGCTATCTCTTTCAGTACCCTAAGATATAATTCATCTGGACCAGGAGATTTAAATGTATTTAAATTAGCTAAATGTTCCCTCACCATCTCTCTGTTTATACAGTTGAAACCATAAGTTTACATACACTATATAAAAAGACACATATCCATGTTTTTCTCAGTATCTTACATGAAATCAGAATAAACCTTTCCCGTTTTAGGTAAATTAGGATTACCATAATTTTTAATAGTTGCCAAATGCCAGAATAATGAGAGAGAGGGAATGTTTTAAGGCATTTTTATTACTTACTGCAAAGTCAAAAGTTTATATACACTAAGATTACTATGCCTTTAAACAATTCTGGACTGCCCATATGATGATGTCATGTGTTTTGGAAGCTTCTGATAGTTTTTTTGGCAACATCTGAGTTAATTGGAGACACACCTGTGGATGTATTTTAATGCACACCTGAAATACACTGCTTCTTTGTCTAGCGTCATGGGAAAGTCTAAAGAAATCAGCCAAGATATCAGGAAGGGAATTGTGGACTTGCACAAGTCTGGCTCCTCCTTGGATACAATTTCAAGATACCTGAAAGTGCCTCGTTCATCTGTACAAACAATTATACGCAAGTACAGACAAGATGGGAATGTCCAGCCATCATACCGCTCAGAAAGGAGACGGGTTCTGTGTCCTAGAGATGAATGTGCTTTGGTTCGACATGTTCATATCAACCCAAGGACCAAAGCAAAAGACCCTGTGAAGATGATGGTGAAAGCTGGTAAGATTGTGTCAATATCCAGAGTAAAACAAGTACTGTATCAACATGGCCTGAAAGACCACTCTGCCAGGAAGAAGCCATTACTCCAAAAGAAACATAAAAAAGGCAGATTAATGTTTGCAAATGCACACAGGAACAAAGACCTTAATTTTTGGAGACACGTCCTGTAGTCTGATGAAACGAAAATTTAACTTTTTGTGCATAATGACCATTGTTACGTTTGGAGGAAAAAATGAGAAGCTTGGAAGCCCAAGAACACCATCCCAAACTGTGAAACACGGGGATGGCAGCATCATGTTGTGGGGTTGTTTTGCTGCAGGTGGCACTGGTGCATTTTACAAAATAGATGGCATCATGAGAAAAGAAGATTATGTGGCAATACTGAAGCAACATCTCAAGACACCAGCCAGGAAGTTAAAGCTTGGGA
Source organism: Phyllobates terribilis (assembly GCF_046119375.1). Classification (NCBI taxonomy): domain Eukaryota; kingdom Metazoa; phylum Chordata; class Amphibia; order Anura; family Dendrobatidae; genus Phyllobates; species Phyllobates terribilis. The sequence continues at coordinate 158,430,127 of NW_027362771.1, read as the reverse complement.
GGAAATAAGTCTTCTAAATGTACAATGACACAAAGCATACTGTCAGAATGGTAGCAAAGTGGTTTAAGGATAACAAAGTCAATGTTTTGAAGTGGCCATCACAAAGCCCTGATCTCAGTGGCGTACCGCCAATGGCGGCAGGCCACGCGACTGCTATGGGGCTCATGAGCCGTGGGGGCCCCATAGCAGTCCAGGGGCGGACATACCGCTGGTGCAGCTGCGCCGGGGGGCCCGCCAGTGCAGCTGCTCCCTGCACGCGGCGGGCAGTGAGCGATCCCTGCAGCTCCGCTGCTGACAGGAGGAGAATGGCAGAGGAGCTGAAGGGATTCCTCCTCTGCTTCCTCCCTGACCCAGGCGCGCATAGCTTGATGACGTCATCATGCTGCGTGCGCCTGGGTCAGGGAGGAAGCTGCCGGCAACCAGGAGGATGCTGCAGGGGAGCAAGCTGAGGTAAGTTGTTGTTTTTTTGTTTTTTTTTACCGCTGGGGAGGGGAGGTGAGGAGAGCAAAGATGGGATGGTGGGGCTGGGGAGAGCAATGATGGGGCTGGGGAGAGCAATGATGGGGCTGGGGAGAGGAATGATGGGGCTGGGAAGAGCAATAATGGGGCTCATGGGGCTGGGGAGAGCAATGATGGGACTGGGGAGAGCAATGATGGGGCTTATGGGGCTTGTGAGAGCAATGATGGGGATGGTGGGGCTGCGGAGAGAAATGATGGGGCTGGAGAGAGCAATGATAGGGATGGTGGGGCTGGGGAGAGCAATGATGGGGATGGTGGGGCTGGGGAGAGAAATGATGGGGCAGGGGAGAGCAATGATGGGGATGGTGGGGCTGGGGAGAGAAATGATGGGGCTGGAGAGAGCAATGATGGGGATGGTGGGGCTGGAGAGAGCAATGATAGGGATGGTGGGGCTGGGGAGAGCAATTATGGTGATGGGGGGCTGGGGAGAGAATTGATAGGGATGTGGGGAAGGAGAGAGCAATGACGGGTTGCTGGGAGAGAGCAATGATGGGAGTGCTGGGAGAGAGCAATGATGGGGGTGCTGTGAGAGCAATGATGGTGCTGTGAGAGAGCAATGACGGGGTTTGCTGTGAGAGAGCAATGACGGGGTGCTCAGAAAGAGCAATGACAGGGTGCTGGGACAGAGCAATGATGGGGGTGCTGGGAGAGAGCAATGACGGGGGTGCTGGGACAGAGCAATGATGGAAGTGCTGTGAGAGAGCAATGATGAGGGTGCTGGGAGAGATCAATGACGGGGGTGCTGGGAGAGAGCAATGACGGGGGTGCTGGGAGAGAGCAATGACGGGAGTGCTGGGAGAGAGCAATGACGGGGGTGCTGGGAGAGAGCAATGATCGGGGTGCTGGGACAGAGCAATGATGGAGGTGCTGGGACAGAGCAATGATGAGGGTGCTGGGAGAGAGCAATAATGGGGTGCTGGGACAGAGCAATTATCGGGGTGCTGGGAGAGAGCAATGATCAGGGTGCTGGGAGAGAGCAATGACGGGGGTACTGGGAGAGAGCAATGACGGGGGTGCTGGGAGAGAGCAATGATGGGGGTGCTGGGAGAGAGCAATGACGGGGGTGCTGGGAGAGAGCAATGATGGGAGTGCTGGGACAGAGCAATGATGGAGGTGCTGGGACAGAGCAATGATGAGGGTGCTGGGAGAGAGCAATGACGGGAGTGCTGGGAGAGAGCAATGACGGGGGTGCTGGGAGAGAGCAATGATGGAGGTGCTGGGACAGAGCAATGATGAGGGTGCTGGGAGAGAGCAATGATGGGGTGCTGGGAGAGAGCAATGGTGGGGTGCTGGGAGAGAGCAATGACGGGGGGGTGCGACAGACCAATGATGGAGGTGCTGGGACAGAGCAATGATGGAGGTGGTGGGAGAGAGCAATGATGGGGGTTTCACTTTGCTTGTACTGTAAAGCCTTGTATGTTTTCCGTGTGCACATAGCCTTACAGTTAATTGCAGAGAGTCACAGAGACTGATTAATTTATATTATTGGCTGGTGGAGATTATAGTTAATGGGGGGCACAGTGCTGCTTATCACTTTATATTTTGATTACTAAGTGGCTAATAGTATATTAATGGGGGGGGGGTACATTTCTGTAGTCAGTAGCGCAGTGTGGGGGAGATGCATGTACAATATATGTGACCTTGTTATTTTCTAGGCTGGAGATCATCGTGACAAGACAAGTCGTGGCTGGGAGATGTCGACATGAAGGTCTGACCAGATGGAGAAGAAGCAGCAGAAACCGTCTCTGATCAGATGAGACGTCAGCGGTAAGTGCCTGGATGTAAATATTATTCTGGATCTGGACTGTGTGACTTGGAGTGATAATGTTGTCTGTAAAATCTCTTAGGCTGCATTCTCACATTTGTGTGAAATGTCCGTGTGCTGCCAGATTTTTTTTATCGGATGGTCCACGGACTCGTAGAGTTTTATAGATCCATTCACACATCCATGAAAATCACGGATCTGAGAATGGGATCTGTGAGGGTCAGAGAATGTCCTGTTCTGATCTGATTTTGAGGATTAGAATAGGACATTCTCAATGCGTCGGTAAAACAGGGCAGCACACCGACACTGCACACAGATGCAGGAATGTAGCCGTATTATGTATAGCACAGTCCTTTAGTATATAGTGTACTCACTTATTATGTATAGCATAATCCCTTAGTATATAGTGAACTCACTTATTATGTATAGCATACTCCCTTTTTATATAGTGTACTCACTTATTATGTATAGCGCCATCCTTAGTTATATAGTTTCCTCTTTTATTATGTATAACACCCTCACTTATTATGTACCATCCTCTCTAGCTCTAGGAGGTCACAGTTGGGGGATCATACTATGTTGGGGTCAGCATACTTCGCCCTGGGAGTTGAGGTGGGGTACAGTAGGGTCATTACACTGCGCATGTGGAGGAATTCACCATGGGGGTATCACACTGGGTTTTGGGGGCACTTTTGTTGGCATCACACTTTATGGGGCAATGAAAGAGGAATCTAGGACTTCAGCAGGAGGAAAATTCTATCTATCATCTATGTAAAGGATGAAAAGTTGTGAGATCTGCTCTTCTGTGACCCCGACAATTATTAACATTTTTTTGTGGGGGGAGGGGGCCCATTTAGAACTTCTGCTATGGGGCCCCATGATTCCTATGTACGCCCCTGCCTGATCTCCATCCTATTTAAAATTTATGGTCAAAGCTGAAAAGGCAGGTGCAAGCAAGGCGACCTACAAACCTGTTTTGTCAGGAGGCGTGGGCCCAAATTCCGACCAACTATTGTGAGAAGCTTGTGGAAGGATATCCCAAACGTTTGACCCAAGTCATTCAGTTTAAGGGCAATGGTAAAAAAAAAAATACTAATCAAATGTATGTAAACTTTTAACTTTGCAGTAAGTAATAAAAATGCCTTAAAACATTCTATCTCTCTCATTATTCTGGCATTTGGCAAATATTAAAAATTATGGTAATCCTAATTGACCTAAAGCGGGAAAGGTTTATTCTGATTCCATGTCAGATATTGAGAAAAATATGCATATGTGTCTTTTTATATAGTGTATGTAGGGCCGGACTGGGACAAAAAAGCATCCCTGCTACACAAACCCTACCAGCCCACATACTATAACACTCCCCACCCCCGATCAGTGAATTTTGCTTTACTTTATTATGCCCCTCACCACTCTCTTAAAAGGAGTTTTTTCAAGAGCCACATGTGAATGGTGCAGCAGTGCACATGATCCACCACAGCTCCACTTACATGGTGCTCTTCAGAGCTTCGGTTCTCAAGATCATGGGGGTCCCAGTGGTCCGATTACCAGGGATAACCAATTTAAACAGATTTTCCAACATTTTTTTTATTAGAAAATAATAAACCAATAGTGATGCTCCCAAACAGAGGCGTATATAGAAATCATGGGGCCCCATAGCAGAAGTTCTAATTGGGCCCTCCCACTCCCCCAAAAGAAAAAAAAAATATTCAGTGTGGTCGAAAAGTAGCATATATCACAACTTTGCAGCCTTTCAAATTAATTTTCCAAAGTATGATGTCAACAAAAGTGCCCCACAAACACTGTAAGATACCCCCACAGTGAATTCCTCCACTGTACCCTCCACATACACAGTATGATGACCCTACAGTACCCCACCCCTCAACTCCCCCGGAAAAGAATGGTGTCACCAACCATATAGTATACTGCACTCCCCATATTCCTCCATATAGTATGGGTGCGCAGAGGAGCAGATCCAATGGGGACACATGCATGCTGGTGGCAGCGGTATCTTCCACAGCTGGGTGCAGCAAAGGAGCAGTTGATCCCATGGAGACGCACGCTGGGGACACAGGCCGGCGCCAGGCGCGAGCTCCGCCCACACAGATATATTCTGCAGGTACAGGTCAGCGTCACACTTTGCATCATCCCTGCGCACAGCAAGTGAACGCGCGGGTGCACGCGCACACTGCCTGCGTGCAGGGGTCTTAAAGGGCCGACGATCAAGATTTAAGGGTGCCGTGGCATAAAAATGGGGCTGGTGGCCCACTCCTCAGTTCAGTGCTGCAGCCCAGCGGGCCTGAGTGTATGTAAACTTCTGGTTTCAACTGTATATGTTGTGGATTCTTTTATTCCCTCAATAGCACAGTGAAGATATTACATTAGCTTTCTAAGAGAACACAGATGGAAAATAGGAATTTAAAAGTTCAGCCTTCTCAACAACATTTCTCAACAACACTTCACCCTTTTCATCCTGTAAAAACCTTATAGAATCTTTGACTTTTCTTTTGCTTTTGACATACCCCCAAAATAATTTTTTATTGCTTTTGGTCTCTTTTGCAAACCTCACTTTTTTACTGGCTTTAGCTGTTCTAATGCTTGCCCTGCATTCCCTGCAGAAAGCATTAGATTCTTCTTTAGATACAGACATAACGAATAGACTGCTCTAGACCACCAGGGATTTTAACACACCCTTTTTCTGCAGTAAAACAAAGATTTCAACATTGAGGGCTGGAGTTTTTGACATTTATCACTTTATAACACTACAGCACTTAGAGATGTAGACATTAGCCATTTCACTGTCCTAGACTTTCAGGTACAGTAGCACTAACTTCTTCAATGCTGGAGACCACCAGGCCTTGTGCTATGAACCCTTTCTTTGCCTTAAAGCACTAGGAATATTAATAACTTGCTTCTGTTCCAAACATCTCCAGAGTCCTTGGCCGTAAGATGTATTTTAGAGACCACCAACCAAGGGCCTACATAGAAATCATAGAAATAGAAAAAAAAAGTTGGCGCAGTCACAGAAGAGTATATGTTACACCTTTGTCACCCGTACAAGGTGATTTTACTCCTATTGAAGCGTTCCCACACACTAAGATACTCCTTTCATGGCATCCAGAAAGTATGACCCAACAAAGTATAATGCCCCCACAGTCCCCAACACAGTAGGATAGCCCAACACAGTCCTCCCACACAGTATAAGGCCCCACACACAATATGATGGCAATCACACAGCCTTCAACAGTATAATGGCACCCACATCCCTCCACAAAGTATGATGAACTCCACACAATTCTCCACAATGTATAATGGCCTGCACACAGTGTAATGGCCCCCAGATAGCCCTTCATGCAGTATAATGGACCCCACAGTCCCAACACACACAACATGATGGCCCCCACACAGCCCTCCAACAGTATAATGGCACCCACATCCCTCCATAAAGTATGATGAACGCCACACAATTTTCCACAATGTATAATGGCCTGAATGTATAAAGGCCCCCAGATAGCCCTCCATACCAGGAGTGGACATATCATTGGTGCAACCTGTGCAGTCGCACACGGGCCCAAGACGTAAGGAGGCCCATTTCTACCTCCAAAGCAGGTGCAATTTTGCATTATGATGAGATATTGGGCTGCAAAATGCCCTTATAGTGTTCTTTCACAGGGGCCCTTTTCTGTCTGTGTCTGCCAGTGCACCATACAGTATAACGGCCCCCACATAGCCCTCTATACAGTATAACGGCCCCCACATAGCCCTCTATACAGTATAACGGCCCCCACATAGCCCTCTATACAGTATAACGGTCCCCACATAGCCCTTTATACAGTATAACGGCCCCCACATAGCCCTCTATACAATATAACGGCCCCCACATAGCCTTCACAGTATAATGGCTCCCACATACCCCTCCAAACAGTATAATGGCCCCTACATACCCCTCCAAACAGTATAATGGCCCCCACATAGCCTTCACAGTATAATGGCCCCCACATACCCCTCCAAACAGTATAATGGCCCCCACATAGCCTTCACAGGATAATGGCCCCACATACCCCTCCAAACAGTATAATGGCCCCCACATAGCTTTCACAGTATAATGGTCCCCACATACCCCTCCAAACAGTATAATAGCCCCCGCATAGCCCTCCAAACAGTATAACAGCTATCCGCTCTTTATTGATCACCAGTGTTGCAGACATTAAAGGGGTTTTGTCCTTTCAGCATTCTATACACCATGTGTTCTTGCATTTAAGATACCAGAATCATCGGGTGCTCACCCTCACCATATCCAGCAGTGCCCCACCACTGCCACTCCTGTGATAGTTTACAGGCAGCAGTGGTGTCAACAGCCCTGCAGCCAATCAGTTGGCTCAGCGGTAAACAACGTGGCACTGTTGCCCTAATTACAGCTAGGGCATGATGAAACTAAAAGCAGTCCAGGGCACCACTGTAGTGCGGGCATCCTCTGTAGTAATGTGCGGAGCCGGGGAGGGCACGGGGGGCGGCACAGCGGAGGGTGGTGTGTACTCTGGGCCGGGTTGTTGTTGTGGGAGGGCACGAGGGGCGGCACAGCGGAGGGTGGTGTGTACTCTGGGCCGGGTTGTTGTTGTTGGAAGGCACGGGGAGAGGGGGGGGGGCGGCACAGCGGAGGGTGGTGTGTACTCTGGGCCGGGTTGTTGTTGTGGGGGGGCGGCACAGCGGAGGGTTTTGTGTACTCTGGGCTGTGTTGTTGTAGTGGGGGGGCGGCACAGCAGAGGGTGGTGTGTACTCTGGGCCGGGATGTTGAAGTGGGAGGGCACGAGGGGAGGCACAGCGGAGGGTGGTGTGTACTCTGGGCCGGGTTGTTGTTGTTGGAAGGCACTGGAAGGGGCGGGCGACACAGCGGTGGGTGTTGTGTACTCTGGGCCTGGTTGTTGTTGTGGGAGGGCACGGGGTCGGCACAGCGGAGGGTGTTGTGTACTCTGGGCCGGGTTGTTGTTGTGGGAGGGCACGGGGGGCGGCACAGCGGAGGGTGGTGTGTACTCTGGGCCGGGTTGTTCTTGTGGGAGGGCAAGGGGGGCGGCACAGCGGATGGTGGTGTGTACCCTGGGCCTGGTTGCTGTTGTGGGAGGGCACGGGGGGCGGCACAGTGGAAGGTGGTGTGTACTCTGGGCTGGGTTGTTCTTGTGGGAGGGCACAAGGGGTGGCACAGCGGAGAGTGGTGTGCACTCTGGGCCGGGTTGTAGTTGTGGGAGGGCGCGGGGGGCGGAACAGCGGAGGGTGGTGTGTACTCTGGGCTGGGTTGTTGTTGTGTGAGGGCACAGGGGGCGGCACATCAGAGGGTTGAGGGTACTCCGGGCCGGGTTGTTGTTGTGGCAGGGCACGGGGGGCGGCACATCGGAGGGTTGTGGGTACTTCGTGCCGGGTTGTTGTTATGGGAAGGCATGGGGGGCGGCACAGTGGAGGGTTTTGTGTACTCCGGGCCGGGTTGTTGCTGTGGGAGGGCACGGGGGGCGGCACAGCTGAGGGTGGTGTGAACTCTGGCCCGGGTTGTTGTTGTGGGAGGGCACGGAGGGCTGAAAAGCAGAGAGTGGTGTGTACTCTGGGCCGGGTTGTTGTTGTGGGAGGGCACGGGGGCGGCACAGCGGAGGGTGGTGTGTACTCTGGGCCGGGTTGTTGTTGTGGGAGGGCACGGCGGGTGGCACAGCGGAGGGTGGTGTGTACTCCGGGCCGGGTTGTTGCTGTGGGAGGGCACGGGGGGCGGCACAGCGGAGGGTGGTGTGAACTCTGGGCCGGGTTGTTGCTGTCGGAGGGCACGGGGGGGCGAAACAGCGGAGGGTTGTGTGTACTTCGGGCCGGGTTGTTGTTGTGGGAGGGCACGGGGGGCGGCACAGCGGAGGGTGGTGTGTACTCTGGGCCGGGTTGTTGTTGTGGGAGGGCACGGGGGCGGCACAGCGGAGGGTGGTGTGTACTCTGGGCCGGGTTGTTGCTGTGGGAGGGCACGGGGGCGGCACAGCAGAGGGTGGTGTGTACTCTGGGCCTGGTTGTTGTTGTGGGAGGGCACGGGGGGCGGCACAGCGGAGGGTGGTGTGTACTCTGGGCCGGGTTGTTGTTGTGGGAGGGCACGGGGGGCGGCACAGTGGAGGGTGGTGTGTACTCTGGGCCAGGTTGTTGCTGTGGGAGGGCACGGGGGGCGGCACAGCGGAGGGTGGTGTGTACTCTGGGCCGGGTTGTTGTTGTGGGAGGGCACGGGGTGCGGCACAGCGGAGGGTGGTGTGTACTCTGGGCCGGGTTGTTGTTGTGGGAGGGCACGGGGGGTGGCACAGCGGAGGGTGGTGTGTACTCTGGGCCGGGTTGTTGTTGTGGGAAGGCACGGGGGGCGGCACAGCGGAGGGTGGTGTGTACTCTGGGCTGGATTGTTGTTATGGGAGGGCACAGGGGGGGGGCGGCACAGCGGAGGGTGGTGTGTACTCTGGGCCGGGTTGTTGTTATGGGAGGGCTCGGGGGGGCGGCACAGCGGAGGGTGGTGTGTACTCTGGGCCAGGTTGTTGTTGTGGGAGGGCATGGGGGGCGGTACAGCGGAGGGTGGTGTGTACTCTGGGCCTGGTTGTTGTAGTGGGAGGGCACAGGGGGCGGCACAGCGGAGGGTGGTGTGTACTCTGGGCGTTGTTGTTGTTGTGGGAGGGCACAAGGGGTGGCACAGTGGAGGGTGGTGTGTACTCTGGGCCGGTTTGTTGTAGTGGGAGGGCACGAGGGCGGCACAGCGGAGGGTGGTGTGTACTCTGGGCCGGGTTGTTGTTGTGGGAGGGCACGGGGGGCGGCTCAGCGGAGGGTGGTGTGTACTCTTGGCCGGGTTGTTGTTGTGGGAGGGCACGGGGGGCGGCACAGCAGAGGGTGGTGTGTACTCTGGGCCGGGTTGTTGTAGTGCGAGGGCACGGGGGGCGGCACAGCGGAGGGTGGTGTGTACTCTGGGCCGGGTTGTTGTTGTGGGAGAGCACGGGGGCGGCACAGCGGAGGGTGATGTGTACTCTGGGCCAGGTTGTTGCTGTGGGAGGGCACGGGGGGCGGCACAGCGGAGGGTGGTGTGTACTCTGGGCCGGGTTGTTGTGGGAGGGCACGGGGGGCGGCACAGCGGAGGGTGGTGTGTACTCTGGGCCGGGTTGTTGTTGTGGGAGGGCACGGGGGGCGGCACAGCGGAGGGTGGTGTGTACTCTGGGCCGGGTTGTTGTAGTGGGAGGGCACGGGGGGCGGCACAGCGGATGGTGGTGTGTACTCGGGGCCGAGTTGTTGTAGTGGGAGGGCACGGGGGGCGGCACAGCGGAGGGTGGTGTGTACTCTGGGCCGGGTTGTTGCTGTGGGAGGGCACGGGGGGGCGGCACAGCGGAGGGTGGTGTGTACTCTGGGCCGGGTTGCTGTTATGGGAGGGCACGGGGGGGGGGCGGCACAGCGGAGGGTGGTATGTACTCTGGGCCGGGTAGTTGTTATGGGAGGGCTCGGGGGGCAGCTCAGCGGAGGGTGGTGTGTACTCTGGGCAGGGTTGTTGTTGTGGGAGGGCACGGGGGGCGGTACAGCGGAGGGTGGTGTGTACTCTGGGCCTGGTTTTTGTAGTGGGAGGGCACGGGGGGCGGCACAGCGGAGGGTGGTGTGTACTCTGGGCCGGATTGTTGTTATGGGAGGGCACGGGGGGGGGGCGGCACAGCGGAGGGTGGTGTGTACTCTGGGCCGGGTTGTTGTTATGGGAGGGCTCGGGGGGCGGCACAGCGGAGGGTGGTGGGTACTCTGGGCGGGGTTGTTGTTGTGGGAGGGCATGGGGGGCGGTACAGCGGAGGGTGGTGTGTACTCTGGGCCTGGTTGTTGTAGTGGGAGGGCACGGGGGCGGCACAGCGGAGGGTGGTGTGTACTCTGGGCGTTGTTGTTGTGGGAGGGCACAAGGGGCGGCACAGTGGAGGGTTTTGTGTACTCTGGGCTGGTTTATTGTAGTGGGAGGGCAAGGGGGCGACACAGCGGAGGGTGGTGTGTACTCTGGGCCGGGTTGTCGTTGTGGGAGGGAACGGGGGGCGGCACAGCGGAGGGTGGTGTGTACTCTGGGCCGGGTTGTTGTTGTGGGAGGGCACAGGGGGCGGCACAGCAGAGAGTGGTGTGTACTCTGGGCCGGGTTGTTGTAGTGGGAGGGCACGGGGGGCGGCACAGCGGAGGGTGGTGTGTACTCTGGGCCGGGTTGTTGCAGTGGGAGGGCACGGGGAGCGGCACAGCGGAGGGTGGTGTGTACTCTGGGCTGGGTTGTTGCAGTGGGAGGGCACGGGGGGCGGCACAGAGGAGGGTGGTGTGTACTCTGGGCTGGGTTGTTGCTGTGGGAGGGCACGGGGAGCGGCACAGCGGAGGGTGGTGTGTACTCTGGGCCGCGTTGATGTTATGGGAGGGCACGGGGGGTGCGGCACAGCGGAGGGTGGTGTGTACTCTGGGCCGGGTTGTTGTTATGGGAGGGCTCGGGGTGCGGCACAGCAGAGGGTGGTGTGTACTCTGGGCCGGGTTGTTGTTGTGGGAGGGCATGGGGGGCGGTACAGCGGAGGGTGGTGTGCACTCTGGGCCTGGTTGTTGTAGTGGGAGGGCACGGGGGCGGCACAGCGGAGGGTGGTGTGTACTCTGGGCGTTGTTGTTGTTGTGGGAGGGCACAAGGGGCGGCACAGCGGAGGGTGGTGTGTACTCTGGGCCGGTTTGTTGTAGTGGGAGGGCACGGGGGCGGCACAGCGGAGGGTGGTGTGTACTCTGGGCCGGGTTGTTGTTGTGGGAGGGTACGGGGGGCGGCACAGCGGACGGTGGTGTGTACTCTGGGCCAGGTTGTTGTTGTGGGAGGGCACGGGGGGGGGGGGAAGCAGAGGGTGATGTGTACTCTGGGCCGAGTTGTTGTAGTGGGAGGGCACGGGGGGCGGCACAGCGGAGGGTGGTGTGTACTCTGGGCTGGGTTGTTGTTGTGGGAGAGCACGGGGGGCGGCACAGCGGAGGGTGGTGTGCACTCTGGGCCAGGTTGTTGCTGTGGGAGAGCACGGGGGGCGGCACAGCGGAGGGTGGTGTGTACTCTGGGCCGGGTTGTTGTAGTGGGAGGGCACGGGGGGCGGCACAGCGGATGGTGGTGTGTACTCTGGGCCGGGTTGTTGTAGTGGGAGGGCACGGGGGGCGGCACAGCGGAGGGTGGTGAGTACTCTGGGCCGGGTTGTTGCTGTGGGAGGGCACGGGGGGCGGCACAGCGGAGGGTGGTGTGTACTCTGGGCCGGGTTGTTGTTATGGGAGGCCACGGGGGGGGGCGGCACAGCGGAGGGTGGTGTGTACTCTGGGCCGGGTAGTTGTTATGGGAGGGCTCGGGGGGCGGCACAGCGTAGGGTGGTGTGTACTCTGGGCCGGGTTGTTGTGGGAGGGCACGGGGGGCGGTACAGCGGAGGGTGGTGTGCACTCTGGGCCTGGTTGTTGTAGTGGGAGGGCACGGGGGGCGGCACATCGGAGGGTGGTGTGTACTCTGGGCCAGGTTGTTGCTGTGGGAGGGCACGGGGGCGGCACAGCGGAGGGTGGTGTGTACTCTGGGCCGGGTTGTTGTTGTGGGAGGGCACGGGGGGCGGCACAGCGGAGGGTGGTGTGTACTCTGGGCCGGGTTGTTGCAGTGGGAGGGCGGCACAGCGGAGGGTGGTGTGTACTCTGGGCTGGGTTGTTGCAGTGGGAGGGCACGGGGGGCGGCACAGAGGAGGGTGGTGTGTACTCTGGGCCGCGTTGTTGCTGTGGGAGGACACGGGGTCGGCACAGCGGAGGGTGGTGTGTACTCTGGGCCGGGTTGTTGTTATGGGAGGGCACGGGGGGGGCCGGCACAGCGGAGGGTGGTTTGTACTCTGGGCCGGGTTGTTGTTATGGGAGGGCTCGTGGGGCGGCACAGCGGAGGATGGTGTGTACTCTGGGCCGGGTTGTTGTTGTGGGAGGGCACGGGGGGCGGTACAGCGGAGGGTGGTGTGTACTCTGGGCCTGGTTGTTGTAGTGGGAGGGCACGGGGGGTGGCACAGCGGAGGGAGGTGTGTACTCTGGGCCGGGTTGTTGTTGTGGGAGGGCACGGGGGGCGGCACAGCGGAGGGTGGTGTGTACTCTGGGCCGAGTTGTTGTAGTGGGAGGGCACGGGGGGCGGCACAGTGGAGGGTGGTGTGTACTCTGGGCCGGGTTGTTGTTGTGGGAGGGCACGGGGGCGGCACAGCGGAGGGTGGTGTGTTCTTTGGGCAAGGTTGTTGTAGTGGGAGGGCACGGGGGGCGGCACAGCAGAGGGTGGTGTGTACTCTGGGCCGGGTTGTTGTTGTGGGAGGGCACGGGGGGCGGCACAGCGGAGGGTGGTGTGTACTCTGGGCCGGGTTGTTGTTGTGGGAGGGCACGGGGGCGGCACAGCGGAGGGTGGTGTGTTCTTTGGGCCGGGTTGTTGTAGTGGGAGAGCACGGGGGGCGGCACAGCGGAGGGTGGTGTGTACTCTGGGCCGGGTTGTTGCTGTGGGAGGGCACGGGGGGCGGCACAGCGGAGGGTGGTGTGTACTCTGGGCCGGGTTGTTGTTATGGGAGGCCACGGGGGGGGGGGGGCGGCACAGCGGAGGGTGGTGTGTACTCTGGGCCGGGTAGTTGTTATGGGAGGGCTCGGGGGGCGGCACAGCATAGGGTGGTGTGTACTCTGGGCCGGGTTGTTGTGGGAGGGCACGGGGGGCGGTACAGCGGAGGGTGGTGTGCACTCTGGGCCTGGTTGTTGTAGTGGGAGGGCACGGGGGGCGGCACATCGGAGGGTGGTGTGTACTCTGGGCCAGGTTGTTGCTGTGGGAGGGCACGGGGGCGGCACAGCGGAGGGTGGTGTGTACTCTGGGCCGGGTTGTTGTTGTGGAAGGGCACGGGGGGCGGCACAGCGGAGGGTGGTGTGTACTCTGGGCCGGGTTGTTGCAGTGGGAGGGCGGCACAGCGGAGGGTGGTGTGTACTCTGGGCTGGGTTGTTGCAGTGGGAGGGCACGGGGGGCGGCACAGAGGAGGGTGGTGTGTACTCTGGGCCGGGCTGTTGCTGTGGGAGGGCACGGGGGTCGGCACAGCGGAGGGTGGTGTGTACTCTGGGCCGGGTTGTTGTTATGGGAGGGCACGGGGGGGGGCCGGCACAGCGGAGGGTGGTTTGTACTCTGGGCCGGGTTGTTGTTATGGGAGGGCTCGTGGGGCGGCACAGCGGAGGATGGTGTGTACTCTGGGCCGAGTTGTTGTTGTGGGAGGGCACGGGGGGCGGTACAGCGGAGGGTGGTGTGTACTCTGGGCCTGGTTGTTGTAGTGGGAGGGCACAGGGGGTGGCACAGCGGAGGGAGGTGTGTACTCTGGGCCGGGTTGTTGTTGTGGGAGGGCACGGGGGGCGGCACAGCGGAGGGTGGTGTGTACTCTGGGCCGAGTTGTTGTAGTGGGAGGGCACGGGGGGCGGCAAAGTGGAGGGTGGTGTGTACTCTGGGCCGGGTTGTTGTTGTGGGAGGGCACGGGGGCGGCACAGCGGAGGGTGGTGTGTTCTTTGGGCCGGGTTGTTGTAGTGGGAGGGCACGGGGGGCGGCACAGCAGAGGGTGGTGTGTACTCTGGGCCGGGTTGTTGTTGTGGGAGGGCACGGGGGGCGGCACAGCGGAGGGTGGTGTGTACTCTGGGCCGGGTTGTTGTTATGGAAGGGCTCGGGGGGCGGCACAGCGGAGGGTGTTGTGTACTCTGGGCCGGGTTGTTGTTGTGGGAGGGCACGGGGGCGGTACAGCGGAGGGTGGTGTGTACCCTGGGCCTGGTTGTTGTAGTGGGAGGGCACGGGGGGCGACACAGTGGAGGGTGGTGTGTACTCTAGGCCGGGTTGTTGTTGTGGGAGGTCACGGGGGGCGGCACAGCGGAGGGTGGTGTGTACTCTGGGCCGGGTTGTTGTAGTGGGAGGGCACAGGGGGCGGCACAGCGGAGGGTGGAGTGTACTCTGGGCAGGGTTGTTGTTGTGAGAGGGCACGGGGGGCGGCACAGCGGAGGGTGGTGTGTACTCTGGGCCGGGTTCTTGTTATGGGAGGGCTCGGGGGGCGGCACAGCGGAGGGTGGTAGGTACTCTGGGCGGGGTTGTTGTTGTGGGAGGGCATGGGGGGCGGTACAGCGGAGGGTGGTGTGTACTCTGGGCCTGGTTGTTGTAGTGGGAGGGCACGGGGTTGGTACAGCGGAGGGTGGTGTGTACTCTGGGCGTTGTTGTTGTTGTGGGAGGGCACAAGGGGCGGCACAGTGGAGGGTGGTGTGTACTCTGGGCCGGTTTGTTGCAGTGGGAGGGCAAGGGGGCGACACAGCGGAGGGTGGTGTGTACTCTGGGCCGGGTTGTCGTTGTGGGAGGGCACGGGGGGCGGCACAGCGGAGGGTGGTGTGCACTCTGGGCCGGGTTGTTGTTGTGGGAGGGCACGGGGGGCGGCACAGCAGAGGGTGGTGTGTACTCTGGGCCGGGTTGTTGTAGTGGGAGGGCATGGGGGGCGGCACAGCGGAGGGTGGTGTGTACTCTGGGCCGGGTTGTTGTTGTGGGAGAGCATGGAGGGCGGCACAGCGGAGGGTGGTGTGCACTCTGGGCTAGGTTGTTGCTGTGGGAGGGCACGGGGGGCGGCACAGCGGAGGGTGGTGTGTACTCTGGGCCGGGTTGTTGTTGTGGGAGGGCACGGGGGGCGGCACAGCGGAGGGTGGTGTGTACTCTGGGCCGGGTTGTTGTAGTGGGAGGGCACGGGGGGCGGCACAGCGGATGGTGGTGTGTACTCTGGGCCGGGTTGTTGTAGTGGGAGGGCACGGGGGGCGGCACAGCGGAGGGTGGTGTGTACTCTGGGCTGGGTTGTTGCTGTGGGAGGGCACGGGGGGCAGCACAGAGGACGGTGGTGTGTACTCTGGGCCGGGTTGTTGTTATGGGCGGGCACGGGGGGGGCGGCAAAGCGGAGGGTGGTGTGTACTCTGGGCCGGGTAGTTGTTGTGGGAGGGCACGGGGGGAGGTACAGCGGAGGGTGGTGTGTACTCTGGGCCTGGTTGTTGTAGTGGGAGGGCACGGGGGGTGGCACAGCGGAGGGTGGTGTGTACTCTGGGCCAGGTTGTTGCTGTGGGAGGGCACGGGGGCGGCACAGCGGAGGGTGGTGTGTACTCTCGGCCGGGTTGTTGCAGTGGGAGGGCACGGGGGGCGGCACAGTGGAGGGTGGTGTGTACTCTGGGCTGGGTTGTTGCAGTGGGAGGGCACGGGGGGCGGCACAGTGGAGGGTGGTGTGTACTCTGGGCCGGGTTGTTGCTGTGGGAGGGCACGGGGGGCGGTACAGCGGAGAGTGGTGTGTACTATGGGCCGGGTTGTTGTTATGGGAGGGCACAGGGGGGGCGGCACAGCGGAGGGTGGTGTGTACTCTGGGCCGGGTTGTTGTTATGGGAGGGCTCGGGGGGCGGCACAGCGCAGGGTGGTGTGTACTCTGGGCCGGGTTGTTGTTGTGGGAGGGCACGGGGGGCGGCACAGCGGAGGGTGGTGTGTACTCTGGGCCGGGTTGTTGCAGTGGGAGGGCACGGGGGGCGGCACAGCGGAGGGTGGTGTGTACTCTGGGCTGGGTTGTTGCAGTGGGAGGGCACGGGGGGCGGCACAGAGGAGGGTGGTGTGTACTCTGGGCTGGGTTGTTGCTGTGGGAGGGCACGGGGGGCGGCACAGCGGAGGGTGGTGTGTACTCTGGGCCGGGTTGTTGTTATGGGAGGGCTCGGGGGGCGGCACAGCAGAGGGTGGTGTGTACTCTGGGCTGGGTTGTTGCTGTGGGAGGGCACGGGGTGCGGCACAGCGGAGGGTGGTGTGTACTCAGGGCCGGGTTGTTGTTATGGGAGGGCTCGGGGGGCGGCACAGCAGAGGGTGGTGTGTACTCTGGGCCGGGTTGTTGTTGTGGGAGGGCATGGGGGGCGGTACAGCGGAGGGTGGTGTGTACTCTGGGCCTGGTTGTTGTAGTGGGAGGGCACGGGGGCGGCACAGCGGAGGGTGGTGTGTACTCTGGGCGTTGTTGTTGTTGTGGGAGGGCACAAGGGGCGGCACAGCGGAGGGTGGTGTGTACTCTGGGCCGGTTTGTTGTAGTGGGAGGGCACGGGGGCGGCACAGCGGAGGGTGGTGTGTACTCTGGGCCGGGTTGTTGTTGTGGGAGGGTTACGGGGGGAGGCACAGCGGACGGTGGTGTGTACTCTGGGCCGGGTTGTTGTTGTGGGAGGGCACGGGGGGGGGGAAAGCAGAGGGTGATGTGTACTCTGGGCCGGGTTGTTGTAGTGGGAGGGCAAGGGGGGCGGCACAGCGGAGGGTGGTGTGTACTCTGGGCTGGGTTGTTGTTGTGGGAGAGCACGGGGCGCGGCACAGCGGAGGGTGGTGTGCACTCTGGGCCAGGTTGTTGCTGTGGGAGGGCACGGGGGGCGGCACAGCGGAGGGTGGTGTGTACTCTGGGCCGGGTTGTTGTTGTGGGA
Organism: Phyllobates terribilis; assembly: GCF_046119375.1. Taxonomy (NCBI): domain Eukaryota; kingdom Metazoa; phylum Chordata; class Amphibia; order Anura; family Dendrobatidae; genus Phyllobates; species Phyllobates terribilis. The sequence goes on along the minus strand of NW_027362771.1, from coordinate 158,413,374 downwards.
GGGCACGGGGGCGGCACAGCGGAGGGTGGTGTGTTCATTGGGCCGGGTTGTTGTACTGGGAGGGCACGGGGGGCGGCATAGCGGAGGGTGGTGTGTACTCTGGGCCGGGTTGTTGTTGTGGGAGGGCACGGGGGGCGGCACAGCGGAGGGTGGTGTGCACTCTGGGCCGGGTTGTTGTTATGGAAGGGCTCGGGGGGCGGCACAGCGGAGGGTGGTGTGTACTCTGGGCCGGGTTGTTGTTGTGGGAGGGCACGGGGGGCGGTACAGCGGAGGGTGGTGTGTACCCTGGGCCTGGTTGTTGTAGTGGGAGGGCACGGGGGGCGGCACAGCGGAGGGTGGTGTGTACTCTGGGCCGGGTTGTTGTTGTGGGAGGGCACGGGGGGCGGCACAGCGGAGGGTGGTGTGTACTCTGGGCCGGGTTGTTGTAGTGGGAGGGCACAGGGGGCGGCACAGCGGAGGGTGGTGTGTACTCTGGGCAGGGTTGTTGTAGAGGGAGGGCACGGGGGGCGGCACAGCGGCGGGTGGTGTGTACTCTGTGCTGGGTTGTTGTTGTGGGAGGGCACGGGGGGCTGCACAGCGGAGGGTGGTGTGTACTCTGGGCCGGGTTGTTGCTGTGGGAGGGCACGGGGGGCGGCACAGCGGAGGCTGGTGTGTACTCTGGGCCGGGTTGTTGTTATGGGAGGGCACGGGGGGGGCGGCACAGCGGAGGGTGGTGTGTACTCTGGGCCGGGTTGTTGTAGTGGGAGGGCACGGGGGGTGGCACAGCGGAGGGTGGTGTGTACTCTGGGCCAGGTTGTTGCTGTGGGAGGGCACGGGGGCGGCACAGCGGAGGGTGGCGTGTACTCTCGGCCGGGTTGTTGCAGTGGGAGGGCACGGGGGGCGGCACAGTGGAGGGTGGTGTGTACTCTGGGCTGGGTTGTTGCAGTGGGAGGGCACGGGGGGCGGCACAGTGGAGGGTGGTGTGTACTCTGGGCCGGTTGTTGCTGTGGGAGGGCACGGGGGGCGGTACAGCGGAGGGTGGTGTGTACTATGGGCCGGGTTGTTGTTATGGGAGGGCACAGGGGGGGGCGGCACAGCGGAGGGTGGTGTGTACTCTGGGCCGGGTTGTTGTTATGGGAGGGTTCGGGGGGCGGCACAGCGCAGGGTGGTGTGTACTCTGGGCCGGGTTGTTGTTGTGGGAGGGCACGGGGGGCGGCACAGCGGAGGGTGGTGTGTACTCTGGGCCGGGTTGTTGCAGTGGGAGGGCACGGGGGGCGGCACAGCGGAGGGTGGTGTGTACTCTGGGCTGGGTTGTTGCAGTGGGAGGGCACGGGGGGCGGCACAGAGGAGGGTGGTGTGTACTCTGGGCTGGGTTGTTGCTGTGGGAGGGCACGGGGGGCGGCACAGCGGAGGGTGGTGTGTACTCTGGGCCGGGTTGTTGTTATGGGAGGGCACGGGGGGTGCGGCACAGCGGAGGGTGGTGTGTACTCTGGGCCGGGTTGTTGTTATGGGAGGGCTCGGGGGGCGGCACAGCAGAGGGTGGTGTGTACTCTGGGCCGGGTTGTTGTTGTGGGAGGGCATGGGGGGCGGTACAGCGGAGGGTGGTGTGTACTCTGGGCCTGGTTGTTGTAGTGGGAGGGCACGGGGGCGGCACAGCGGAGGGTGGTGTGTACTCTGGGCGTTGTTGTTGTTGTGGGAGGACACAAGGGGCGGCACAGCGGAGGGTGGTGTGTACTCTGGGCCGGTTTGTTGTAGTGGGAGGGCACGGGGGCGGCACAGCGGAGGGTGGTGTGTACTCTGGGCCGGGTTGTTGTTGTGGGAGGGTACGGGGGGAGGCACAGCGGACGGTGGTGTGTATTCTGGGCCGGGTTGTTGTTGTGGGAGGGCACGGGGGGGGGGAAAGCAGAGGGTGATGTGTACTCTGGGCCGGGTTGTTGTAGTGGGAGGGCAAGGGGGGCGGCACAGCGGAGGGTGGTGTGTACTCTGGGCTGGGTTGTTGTTGTGGGAGGGCACGGGGGGGGGGGGGAAGCAGAGGGTGATGTGTACTCTGGGCCGGGTTGTTGTTATGGGAGGGCACGGGTGGTGCGGCACAGCGGAGGGTGGTGTGTACTCTGGGCCGGGTTGTTGTTATGGGAGGGCTCGGGGGGCGGCACAGCAGAGGGTGGTGTGTACTCTGGGCCGGGTTGTTGTTGTGGGAGGGCATGGGGGGCGGTACAGCGGAGGGTGGTGTGTACTCTGGGCCTGGTTGTTGTAGTGGGAGGGCACGGGGGCGGCACAGCGGAGGGTGGTGTGTACTCTGGGCGTTGTTGTTGTTGTGGGAGGGCACAAGGGGCGGCACAGCGGAGGGTGGTGTGTACTCTGGGCCGGTTTGTTGTAGTGGGAGGGCACGGGGGCGGCACAGCGGAGGGTGGTGTGTACTCTGGGCCGGGTTGTTGTTGTGGGAGGGTACGGGGGGAGGCACAGCGGACGGTGGTGTGTACTCTGGGCCGGGTTGTTGTTGTGGGAGGGCACGGGGGGGGGGAAAGCAGAGGGTGATGTGTACTCTGGGCCGGGTTGTTGTAGTGGGAGGGCAAGGGGGGCGGCACAGCGGAGGGTGGTGTGTACTCTGGGCTGGGTTGTTGTTGTGGGAGAGCACGGGGGGCGACACAGCGGAGGGTGGTGTGCAATCTGGGCCAGGTTGTTGCTGTGGGAGGGCACGGGGGGCGGCACAGTGGAGGGTGGTGTGTACTCTGGGCCGGGTTGTTGTTGTGGGAGGGCACGGGGGGCGGCACAGCGGAGGGTGGTGTGTGCTCTGGGCCGGGTTGTTGTAGTGGGAGGGCACGGGGGGCGGCACAGCGGATGGTGGTGTGTACTCTGGGCCGGGTTGTTGTAGTGGGAGGGCACGGGGGGCGGCACAGCGGAGGGTGGTGTGTACTCTGGGCCGGGTTGTTGCTGTGGGAGGGCACGGGGGGCGGCACAGCGGAGGGTGGTGTGTACTCTGGGCCGGGTTGTTGTTATGGGAGGGCACGGGGGGGGGGTCGGCACAGCGGAGGGTGGTGTGTACTCTGGGCCGGGTAGTTGTTATGGGAGGGCACGGGGGGCGGTACAGCGAAGGGTGGTGTGCACTCTGGGCCTGGTTGTTGTAGTGGGAGGGCACGGGGGGCGGCACATCGGAGGGTGGTGTGTACTCTGGGCCAGGTTGTTGCTGTGGGAGGGCACGGGGGGCGGCACAGCGGAGGGTGGTGTGTACTCTGGGCCGGGTTGTTGCAGTGGGAGGGCACGGGGGGCGGCACAGCGGAGGGTGGTGTGTACTCTGGGCTGGGTTGTTGCAGTGGGAGGGCACGGGGGGCGGCACAGAGGAGGGTGGTGTGTACTCTGGGCCGGGTTGTTGCTGTGGGAGGGCACGGGGGTCGGCACAGCGGAGTGTGTTGTGTACTCTGGGCCGGGTTGTTGTTATGGGAGGGCACGGGGGGGGCGGCAGAGCGGAGGGTGGTTTGTACTCTGGGCCGGGTTGTTGTTATGGGAGGGCTCGGGGGGCGGCACAGCGGAGGATGGTGTGTACTCTGGGCCGGGTTGTTGTTGTGGGAGGGCACGGGGGGCGGTACAGCGGAGGGTGGTGTGTACTCTGGGCCTGGTTGTTGTAGTGGGAGGGCACGGGGGGCGGCACAGCGGAGGGAGGTGTGTACTCTGGTCCGGGTTGTTGTTGTGGGAGGGCACGGAGGGCGGCACAGCGGAGGGTGGTATGTACTCTGGGCCGAGTTGTTGTAGTGGGAGGGCACGGGGGGCGGCACAGCGGAGGGTGGTGTGTACTCTGGGCCGGGTTGTTGTTGTGGGAGGGCACGGGGGCGGCACAGCGGAGGGTGGTGTGTTCTTTGGGCCGGGTTGTTGTAGTGGGAGGGCACGGGGGGCGGCACAGCGGAGGGTGGTGTGTACTCTGGGCTGGGTTGTTGTTGTGGGAGGGCTCGGGGGGCGGCACAGCGGAGGGTGGTGTGTACTCTGGGCCGGGTTGTTGTTGTGGGAGGGCACGGGGGGCGGTACAGCGGAGGGTGGTGTGTACCCTGGGCCTGGTTGTTGTAGTGGGAGGGCACGGGGGGTGGCACAGTGGAGGGTGGTGTGTACTCTGGGCCGGGTTGTTGTTGTGGGAGGGCACGGGGGGCGGCACAGCGGAGGGTGGTGTGTACTCTAGGCCGGGTTGTTGTTGTTTGAGGGCACGGGGGGCAGTACAGCGGAGGGTGGTGTTTACCCTGGGCCTGGTTGTTGTAGTGGGAGGGCACGGGGGGCGGCACAGTGGAGGGTGGTGTGTACTCTGGGCCGGGTTGTTGTTGTGGGAGGGCACGGGGGGCGGCAGAGCGGAGGGTGGTGTGTACTCTGGGCCGGGTTGTTGTAGTGGGAGGGCACAGGGGGCGGCACAGCGGAGGGTGGTGTGTACTCTGGGCCGGGTTGTTGTTTTGGGAGGGCACGGGGGGCGGCACAGCGGAGGGTGGTGTGTACTCTGGGCAGAGTTGTTGTAGAGGGAGGGCACGGGGGGCGGCACAGCGGCGGGTGGTGTGTACTCTGTGCTGGGTTGTTGTTGTGGGAGGGCACGGGGGGCTGCACAGCGGAGGGTGGTGTGTACTCTGGGCCGGGTTGTTGCTGTGGGAGGGCACGGGGGGCGGCACAGCGGAGGGTGGTGTGTACTCTGGGCCGGGTTGTTGTTATGGGAGGGCACGGGGGGGGGGCGGCACAGCGGAGGGTGGTGTGTACTCTGGGCCGGGTTGTTGTAGTGGGAGGGCACGGGGGGTGGCACAGCGGAGGGTGGTGTGTACTCTGGGCCAGGTTGTTGCTGTGGGAGGGCACGGGGGCGGCACAGCGGAGGGTGGTGTGTACTCTCGGCCGGGTTGTTGCAGTGGGAGGGCACGGGGGGCGACACAGTGGAGGGTGGTGTGTACTCTGGGCTGGGTTGTTGCAGTGGGAGGGCACGGGGGGCGGCACAGTGGAGGGTGGTGTGTACTCTGGGCCGGGTTGTTGCTGTGGGAGGGCACGGGGGGCGGTACAGCGGAGGGTGGTGTGTACTATGGGCCGGGTTGTTGTTATGGGAGGGCACGGGGGGGGCGGCACAGCAGAGGGTGGTGTGTACTCTGGGCCGGGTTGTTGTTATGGGAGGGCTCGGGGGGCGGCACAGCGCAGGGTGGTGTGTACTCTGGGCCGGGTTGTTGCAGTGGGAGGGCACGGGGGGCGGCACAGCGGAGGATGGTGTGTACTCTGGGCCGGGTTGTTGCAGTGGGAGGGCACGGGGGGCGGCACAGCGGAGGGTGGTGTGTACTCTGGGCTGGGTTGTTGCAGTGGGAGGGCACGGGGGGCGGCACAGAGGAGGGTGGTGTGTACTCTGGGCTGGGTTGTTGCTGTGGGAGGGCACGGGGGGCGGCACAGCGGAGGGTGGTGTGTACTCTGGGCCGGGTTGTTGTTATGGGAGGGCACGGGGGGTGCGGCACAGCGGAGGGTGGTGTGTACTCTGGGCCGGGTTGTTGTTATGGGAGGGCTCGGGGGGCGGCACAGCAGAGGGTGGTGTGTACTCTGGGCCGGGTTGTTGTTGTGGGAGGGCATGGGGGGCGGTACAGCGGAGGGTGGTGTGTACTCTGGGCCTGGTTGTTGTAGTGGGAGGGCACGGGGGCGGCACAGCGGAGGGTGGTGTGTACTCTGGGCGTTGTTGTTGTTGTGGGAGGGCACAAGGGGCGGCACAGCGGAGGGTGGTGTGTACTCTGGGCCGGTTTGTTGTAGTGGGAGGGCACGGGGGCGGCACAGCGGAGGGTGGTGTGTACTCTGGGCCGGGTTGTTGTTGTGGGAGGGTACGGGGGGAGGCACAGCGGACGGTGGTGTGTACTCTGGGCCGGGTTGTTGTTGTGGGAGGGCACGGGGGGGGGGAAAGCAGAGGGTGATGTGTACTCTGGGCCGGGTTGTTGTAGTGGGAGGGCAAGGGGGGCGGCACAGCGGAGGGTGGTGTGTACTCTGGGCTGGGTTGTTGTTGTGGGAGAGCACGGGGGGCGGCACAGCGGAGGGTGGTGTGCACTCTGGGCCAGGTTGTTGCTGTGGGAGGGCACGGGGGGCGGCACAGTGGAGGGTGGTGTGTACTCTGGGCCGGGTTGTTGTTGTGGGAGGGCACGGGGGGCGGCACAGCGGAGGGTGGTGTGTGCTCTGGGCCGGGTTGTTGTAGTGGGAGGGCACGGGGGGCGGCACAGCGGATGGTGGTGTGTACTCTGGGCCGGGTTGTTGTAGTGGGAGGGCACGGGGGGCGGCACAGCGGAGGGTGGTGTGTACTCTGGGCCGGGTTGTTGCTGTGGGAGGGCACGGGGGGGCGGCACAGCGGAGGGTGGTGTGTACTCTGGGCCGGGTTGTTGTTATGGGAGGGCACGGGGGGCGGCGGCACAGCGGAGGGTGGTGTGTACTCTGGGCCGGGTAGTTGTTATGGGAGGGCACGGGGGGCGGTACAGCGAAGGGTGGTGTGCACTCTGGGCCTGGTTGTTGTAGTGGGAGGGCACGGGGGGCGGCACATCGGAGGGTGGTGTGTACTCTGGGCCAGGTTGTTGCTGTGGGAGGGCACGGGGGGCGGCACAGCGGAGGGTGGTGTGTACTCTGGGCCGGGTTGTTGCAGTGGGAGGGCACGGGGGGCGGTACAGCGGAGGGTGGTGTGTACTCTGGGCTGGGTTGTTGCAGTGGGAGGGCACGGGGGGCGGCACAGAGGAGGGTGGTGTGTACTCTGGGCCGGGTTGTTGCTGTGGGAGGGCACGGGGGTCGGCACAGCGGAGTGTGTTGTGTACTCTGGGCCGGGTTGTTGTTATGGGAGGGCACGGGGGAGGCGGCACAGCGGAGGGTGGTTTGTACTCTGGGCCGGGTTGTTGTTATGGGAGGGCTCGGGGGGCGGCACAGCGGAGGATGGTGTGTACTCTGGGCCGGGTTGTTGTTGTGGGAGGGCACGGGGGGCGGTACAGCGGAGGGTGGTGTGTACTCTGGGCCGGGTTGTTGTTATGGAAGGGCTCGGGGGGCGGCACAGCGGAGGGTGGTGTGTACTCTGGGCCGGGTTGTTGTTGTGGGAGGGCACGGGGGGCGGTACAGCGGAGGGTGGTGTGTACCCTGGGCCTGGTTGTTGTAGTGGAAGGGCACGGGGGGCGGCACAGTGGAGGGTGGTGTGTACTCTGGGCCGGGTTGTTGTTGTGGGAGGGCACGGGGGGCGGCACAGCGGAGGGTGGTGTGTACTCTGGGCCGGGTTGTTGTAGTGGGAGGGCACAGGGGGCGGCACAGCGGAGGGTGGTGTGTACTCTGGGCCGGGTTGTTGTTTTGGGAGGGCACGGGGGGCGGCACAGCGGAGGGTGGTGTGTACTCTGGGCAGGGTTGTTGTAGAGGGAGGGCACGGGGGGCGGCACAGCGGCGGGTGGTGTGTACTCTGTGCTGGGTTGTTGTTGTGGGAGGGCAAGGGGGGCTGCACAGCGGAGGGTGGTGTGTACTCTGGGCCGGGTTGTTGCTGTGGGAGGGCACGGGGGGCGGCACAGCGGAGGGTGGTGTGTACTCTGGGCCGGGTTGTTGTTATGGGAGGGCACGGGGGGGGCGGCACAGCGGAGGGTGGTGTGTACTCTGGGCCGGGTTGTTGTTATGGGAGGGCTCGGGGGCGGCACAGCGGAGGGTGGTGTGTTCTCTGGGCCGGGTTGTTTTTGTGGGAGGGCACGGGGGGCGGCACAGCGGAGGGTGGTGTGTACTCTGGGACGGGTTGCTGCAGTGGGAGGGCACGGGGGGGCGGCACAGCGGAGGGTGGTGTGTACTCTGGGATGGGTTGTTGCAGTGGGAGGGCACGGGGGGCGGCACAGAGGAGGGTGGTGTGTACTCTGGGCTGGGTGGTTGCTGTGGGAGGGCACGGGGGGCGGCACAGCGGAGGGTGGTGTGTACTCTGGGCCGGGTTGTTGTTATGGGAGGGCACCGGGGGTGCGGCACAGCGGAGGGTGGTGTGTACTCTGGGCCGGGTTGTTGTTATGGGAGGGCTCGGGGGGTGGCACAGCAGAGGGTGGTGTGTACTCTGGGCCGGGTTGTTGTTGTGGGAGGGCATGGGGGGCGGTACAGCGGAGGGTGGTGTGTACTCTGGGCCTGGTTGTTGTAGTGGGAGGGCACGGGGGCGGCACAGCGGAGGGTGGTGTGTACTCTGGGCGTTGTTGTTGTTGTGGGAGGGCACAAGGGGCGGCACAGCGGAGGGTGGTGTGTACTCTGGGCCGGTTTGTTGTAGTGGGAGGACACGGGGGCGGCACAGCGGAGGGTGGTGTGTACTCTGGGCCGGGTTGTTGTTGTGGGAGGGTACGGGGGGCGGCACAGCGGACGGTGGTGTGTACTCTGGGCCGGGTTGTTGTTGTGGGAGGGCACGGGGGGCGGCACAGCAGAGGGTGATGTGTACTCTGGGCCGGGTTGTTGTAGTGGGAGGGCACGGGGGGCGGCACAGCGGAGGGTGGTGTGTACTCTGGGCTGGGTTGTTGTTGTGGGAGAGCACGAGTGGCGGCACAGCGGAGGGTGGTGTGTACTCTGGGCTGGGTTGTTGCAGTGGGAGGGCATGGGGGGCGGCACAGAGGAGGGTGGTGTGTACTCTGGGCCGGGTTGTTGCTGTGGGAGGGCACGGGGGTCGGCACAGCGGAGTGTGGTGTGCACTCTGGGCCGGGTTGTTGTTATGGGAGGGCACGGGGGGGGCGGCACAGCGGAGGGTGGTTTGTACTCTGGGCCGGGTTGTTGTTATGGGAGGGCTCGGGGGGCGGCACAGCGGAGGATGGTGTGTACTCTGGGCCGGGTTGTTGTTGTGGGAGGGCACGGGGGGCGGCACAGCGGAGGGTGGTGTGTACTCTGGGACGGGTTGTTGCAGTGGGAGGGCACGGGGGGCGGCACAGCGGAGGGTGGTGTGTACTTTGGGCTGGGTTGTTGCAGTGGGAGGGCACGGGGGGCGGCACAGAGGAGGGTGGTGTGTACTCTGGGCTGGGTTGTTGCTGTGGGAGGGCACGGGGGGCGGCACAGCGGAGGGTGGTGTGTACTCTGGGCCGGGTTGTTGTTATGGGAGGGCACGGGGGGTGCGGCACAGCGGAGGGTGGTGTGTACTCTGGGCCGGGTTGTTGTTATGGGAGGGCTCGGGGGGTGGCACAGCAGAGGGTGGTGTGTACTCTGGGCCGGGTTGTTGTTGTGGGAGGGCATGGGGGGCGGTACAGCGGAGGGTGGTGTGTACTCTGGGCCTGGTTGTTGTAGTGGGAGGGCACGGGGGCGGCACAGCGGAGGGTGGTGTGTACTCTGGGCGTTGTTGTTGTTGTGGGAGGGCACAAGGGGCGGCACAGCGGAGGGTGGTGTGTACTCTGGGCCGGTTTGTTGTAGTGGGAGGACACGGGGGCGGCACAGCGGAGGGTGGTGTGTACTCTGGGCCGGGTTGTTGTTGTGGGAGGGTACGGGGGGCGGCACAACGGACGGTGGTGTGTACTCTGGGCCGGGTTGTTGTTGTGGGAGGGCACGGGGGGCGGCACAGCAGAGGGTGATGTGTACTCTGGGCCGGGTTGTTGTAGTGGGAGGGCACGGGGGGCGGCACAGCGGAGGGTGGTGTGTACTCTGGGCTGGGTTGTTGTTGTGGGAGAGCACGAGGGGCGGCACAGCGGAGGGTGGTGTGTACTCTGTGCTGGGTTGTTGCAGTGGGAGGGCACGGGGGGCGGCACAGAGGAGGGTGGTGTGTACTCTGGGCCGGGTTGTTGCTGTGGGAGGGCACGGGGGTCGGCACAGCGGAGTGTGGTGTGTACTCTGGGCCGGGTTGTTGTTATGGGAGGGCACGGGGGGGGCGGCACAGCGGAGGGTGGTTTGTACTCTGGGCCGGGTTGTTGTTATGGGAGGGCTCGGGGGGCGGCACAGCGGAGGATGGTGTGTACTCTGGGCCGGGTTGTTGTTGTGGGAGGGCACGGGGAGCGGTACAGCGGAGGGTGGTGTGTACTCTGGGCCTGGTTGTTGTAGTGGGAGGGCACGGGGGGCGGCACAGCGGAGGGAGGTGTGTACTCTGGGCCGGGTTGTTGTTGTAGGAGGGCACGGGCGGCGGCACAGCGGAGGGTGGTGTGTACTCTGGGCCGAGTTGTTGTAGTGGGAGGGCACGGGGGGCGGCACAGCGGATGGTGGTGTGTACTCTGGGCCGGGTTGTTGTAGTGGGAGGGCACGGGGGGCGGCACAGCGGAGGGAGGTGTGTACTCTGGGCCGGGTTGTTGTTGTGGGAGGGCACGGAGGGCGGCACAGCGTAGGGTGGTATGTACTCTGGGCCGAGTTGTTGTAGTGGGAGGGCACGGGGGGCGGCACAGCGGAGGGTGGTGTGTACTCTGGGCCGGGTTGTTGTTGTGGGAGGGCACGGGGGCGGCACAGCGGAGGGTGGTGTGTACTCTGGGCCGGGTTGTTGTTGTGGGAGGGCACGGGGGGCGGCACAGCGGAGGGTGGTGTGTACTCTGGGCCGGGTTGTTGTTATGGAAGGGCTCGGGGGGCGGCACAGCGGAGGGTGGTGTGTACTCTGGGCCGGGTTGTTGTTGTGGGAGGGCACGGGGGGCGGTACAGCGGAGGGTGGTGTGTACCCTGGGCCTGGTTGTTGTAGTGGGAGGGCACGGGGGGCGGCACAGTGGAGGGTGGTGTGTACTCTGGGCCGGGTTGTTGTTGTGGGAGGGCACGGGGGGCGGCACAGCGGAGGGTGGTGTGTACTCTGGGCCGGGTTGTTGTAGTGGGAGGGCAGAGGGGGCGGCACAGCGGAGGGTGGTGTGTACTCTGGGCCGGGTTGTTGTTTTGGGAGGGCACGGGGGGGGGCGGCACAGCGGAGGGTGGTGTGTACTCTGGGCCGGGTTGTTGTTATGGGATGGCTCGGGGGGCGGCACAGCGGAGGGTGGTGTGTACTCTGGGCCGGGTTGTTTTTGTGGGAGGGCACGGGGGGCGGCACAGCGGAGGGTGGTGTGTAATCTTGTACGGGTAGTTGCAGTGGAAGGGCACGGGGGGCGGCACAGCGGAGGGTGGTGTGTACTCTGGGCTGGTTGTTGCAGTGGGAGGGCACGGGGGGCGGCACAGAGGAGGGTGGTGTGTACTCTGGGCTGGGTTGTTGCTGTGGGAGGGCACGGGGGGCGGCACAGCGGAGGGTGGTGTGTACTCTGGGCCGGGTTGTTGTTATGGGAGGGCACGGGGGGTGCGGCACAGCGGAGGGTGGTGTGTACTCTGGGCCGGGTTGTTATAGTGGGAGGGCACGGGGGGCGGCACAGCGGAGGGTGGTGTGTACTCTGGGCCGGGTTGTTGCTGTGGGAGGGCACGGGGGGCGGCACAGCGGAGGGTGGTGTGTACTCTGGGCCGGGTTGTTGTTATGGGAGGGCACGGGGGGGGGGGCGGCACAGCGGATGGTGGTGTGTACTCTGGGCCGGGTAGTTGTTATGGGAGGGCACGGGGGGCGGTACAGCGAAGGGTGGTGTGCACTCTGGGCCTGGTTGTTGTAGTGGGAGGGCACGGGGGGCGGCACATCGGAGGGTGGTGTGTACTCTGGGCCAGGTTGTTGCTGTGGGAGGGCACGGGGGGCGGCACAGCGGAGGGTGGTGTGTACTCTGGGCCGGGTTGTTGCAGTGGGAGGGCACGGGGGCGGCACAGCGGAGGGTGGTGTGTACTCTGGGCTGGGTTGTTGCAGTGGGAGGGCACGGGGGCCGGCACAGAGGAGGGTGGTGTGTACTCTGGGCCGGGTTGTTGCTGTGGAAGGGCACGGGGGTCGGCACAGCGGAGTGTGTTGTGTACTCTGGGCCGGGTTGTTGTTATGGGAGGGCACGGGGGGGGCGGCACAGCGGAGGGTGGTTTGTACTCTGGGCCGGGTTGTTGTTGTGGGAGGGCTCGGGGGGCGGCACAGCGGAGGATGGTGTGTACTCTGGGCCGGGTTGTTGTTGTGGGAGGGCACGGGGGGCGGTACAGCGGAGGGTGGTGTGTACTCTGGGCCTGGTTGTTGTAGTGGGAGGGCACGGGGGGCGGCACAGCGGAGGGAGGTGTGTACTCTGGGCCGGGTTGTTGTTGTGGGAGGGCACGGAGGGCGGCACAGCGGAGGGTGGTATGTACTCTGGGCCGAGTTGTTGTAGTGGGAGGGCACGGGCGGCGGCACAGCGGAGGGTGGTGTGTACTCTGGGCCGGGTTGTTGTTGTGGGAGGGCACGGGGGCGGCACAGCGGAGGGTGGTGTGTTCTTTGGGCCGGGTTGTTGTAGTGGGAGGGCACGGGGGGCGGCACAGCGGAGGGTGGTGTGTACCCTGGGCCTGGTTGTTGTAGTGGGAGGGCACGGGGGGCGGCACAGTGGAGGGTGGTGTGTACTCTGGGCCGGGTTGTTGTTGTGGGAGGGCACGGGGGGCGGCACAGCGGAGGGTGGTGTGTACTCTGGGCCGGGTTGTTGTAGTGGGAGGGCACAGGGGGCGGCACAGTGGAGGGTGGTGTGTACTCTGGGCCGGGTTGTTGTTTTGGGAGGGCACGGGGGGGGGCGGCACAGCGGAGGGTGCTGTGTACTCTGGGCCGGGTTGTTGTTATGGGAGGGCTCGGGGGGCGGCACAGCGGAGGGTGGTGTGTACTCTGGGCCGGGTTGTTTTTGTGGGAGGGCACGGGGGGGCGGCACAGCGGAGGGTGGTGTGTAATCTGGGACGGGTTGTTGCAGTGGGAGGGCACGGGGGGCGGCACAGCGGAGGGTGGTGTGTACTCTGGGACGGGTTGTTGCAGTGGGAGGGCACGGGGGGCGGCACAGCGGAGGGTGGTGTGTTCTTTGGGCCGGGTTGTTGTAGTGGGAGGGCACGGGGGGCGGCACAGCGGAGGGTGGTGTGTACTCTGGGCCGGGTTGTTGTTGTGGGAGGGCACGGGGGGCGGCACAGCGGAGGGTGGTGTGTACTCTGGGCCGGGTTGTTGTTATGGAAGGGCTCGGGGGGCGGCACAGCGGAGGGTGGTGTGTACTCTGGGCCGGGTTGTTGTTGTGGGAGGGCACGGGGGGCGGTACAGCGTTGGGTGGTGTGTACCCTGGGCCTGGTTGTTGTAGTGGGAGGGCACGGGGGGCGGCACAGTGGAGGGTGGTGTGTACTCTGGGCCGGGTTGTTGTTGTGGGAGGGCACGGGGGGCGGCACAGCGGAGGGTGGTGTGTACTCTGGGCCGGGTTGTTGTAGTGGGAGGGCAGAGGGGGCGGCACAGCGGAGGGTGGTGTGTACTCTGGGCCGGGTTGTTGTTTTGGGAGGGCACGGGGGGGGGGCGGCACAGCGGAGGGTGGTGTGTACTCTGGGCCGGGTTGTTGTTATGGGAGGGCTCGGGGGGCGGCACAGCGGAGGGTGGTGTGTACTCTGGGCCGGGTTGTTTTTGTGGGAGGGCACGGGGGGCGGCACAGCGGAGGGTGGTGTGTAATCTTGTACGGGTTGTTGCAGTGGGAGGGCACGGGGGGCGGCACAGCGGAGGGTGGTGTGTACTCTGGGCTGGTTGTTGCAGTGGGAGGGCACGGGGGGCGGCACAGAGGAGGGTGGTGTGTACTCTGGGCTGGGTTGTTGCTGTGGGAGGGCACGGGGGGCGGCACAGCGGAGGGTGGTGTGTACTCTGGGCCGGGTTGTTGTTATGGGAGGGCACGGGGGGTGCGGCACAGCGGAGGGTGGTGTGTACTCTGGGCCGGGTTGTTGTAGTGGGAGGGCACAAAGGGGCGGCACAGCGGAGGGTGGTGTGTACTCTGGGCCGGGTTGTTGCTGTGGGAGGGCACGGGGGGCGGCACAGCGGAGGGTGGTGTGTACTCTGGGCCGGGTTGTTGTTATGGGAGGGCACAGGGGGGGGGGCGGCACAGCGGATGGTGGTGTGTACTCTGGGCCGGGTAGTTGTTATGGGAGGGCACGGGGGGCGGTACAGCGAAGGGTGGTGTGCACTCTGGGCCTGGTTGTTGTAGTGGGAGGGCACGGGGGGCGGCACATCGGAGGGTGGTGTGTACTCTGGGCCAGGTTGTTGCTGTGGGAGGGCACGGGGGGCGGCACAGCGGAGGGTGGTGTGTACTCTGGGCCGGGTTGTTGCAGTGGGAGGGCACGGGGGGCGGCACAGCGGAGGGTGGTGTGTACTCTGGGCTGGGTTGTTGCAGTGGGAGGGCACGGGGGCCGGCACAGAGGAAGGTGGTGTGTACTCTGGGCCGGGTTGTTGCTGTGGGAGGGCACGGGGGTCGGCACAGCGGAGTGTGTTGTGTACTCTGGGCCGGGTTGTTGTTATGGGAGGGCACGGGGGGGGCGGCACAGCGGAGGGTGGTTTGTACTCTGGGCCGGGTTGTTGTTGTGGGAGGGCTCGGGGGGCGGCACAGCGGAGGATGGTGTGTACTCTGGGCCGGGTTGTTGTTGTGGGAGGGCACGGGGGGCGGTACAGCGGAGGGTGGTGTGTACTCTGGGCCTGGTTGTTGTAGTGGGAGGGCACGGGGGGCGGCACAGCGGAGGGAGGTGTGTACTCTGGGCCGGGTTGTTGTTGTGGGAGGGCACGGAGGGCGGCACAGCGGAGGGTGGTATGTACTCTGGGCCGAGTTGTTGTAGTGGGAGGGCACGGGGGGCGGCACAGCGGAGGGTGGTGTGTACTCTGGGCCGGGTTGTTGTTGTGGGAGGGCACGGGGGCGGCACAGCTGAGGGTGGTGTGTTCTTTGGGCCGGGTTGTTGTAGTGGGAGGGCACGGGGTGCGGCACAGCGGAGGGTGGTGTGTACTCTGGGCCGGGTTGTTGTTGTAGGAGGGCTCGGGGGGCGGCACAGCGGAGGGTGGTGTGTACTCTGGGCCGGGTTGTTGTTGTGGGAGGGCACGGGGGGCGGTACAGCGGAGGGTGGTGTGTACCCTGGGCCTGGTTGTTGTAGTGGGAGGGCACGGGGGGCGGCACAGTGGAGGGTGGTGTGTACTCTGGGCCGGGTTGTTGTTGTGGGAGGGCACGGGGGGCGGCACAGCGGAGGGTGGTGTGTACTCTGGGCCGGGTTGTTGTTGTTTGAGGGCACGGGGGGCAGTACAGCGGAGGGTGGTGTTTACCCTGGGCCTGGTTGTTGTAGTGGGAGGGCACGGGGGGCGGCACAGTGGAGGGTGGTGTGTACTCTGGGCCGGGTTGTTGTTGTGGGAGGGCACGGGGGGCGGCACAGCGGAGGGTGGTGTGTACTCTGGGCCGGGTTGTTGTAGTGGGAGGGCACAGGGGGCGGCACAGCGGAGGGTGGTGTGTACTCTGGGCCGGGTTGTTGTTTTGGGAGGGCACGGGGGGCGGCACAGCGGAGGATGGTGTGTACTCTGGGCAGGGTTGTTGTAGAGGGAGGGCACGGGGGGCGGCACAGCGGCGGGTGGTGTGTACTCTGTGCTGGGTTGTTGTTGTGGGAGGGCACGGGGGGCTGCACAGCGGAGGGTGGTGTGTACTCTGGGCCGGGTTGTTGCTGTGGGAGGGCACGGGGGGCGGCACAGCGGAGGGTGGTGTGTACTCTAGGCCGGGTTGTTGTTATGGGAGGGCACGGGGGGGGCGGCACAGCGGAGGGTGGTGTGTACTCTGGGCCGGGTTGTTGTAGTGGGAGGGCACGGGGGGTGGCACAGCGGAGGGTGGTGTGTACTCTGGGCCAGGTTGTTGCTGTGGGAGGGCACGGGGGCGGCACAGCGGAGGGTGGTGTGTACTCTCGGCCGGGTTGTTGCAGTGGGAGGGCACGGGGGGCGGCACAGTGGAGGGTGGTGTGTACTCTGGGCTGGGTTGTTGCAGTGGGAGGGCACGGGGGGCGGCACAGTGGAGGGTGGTGTGTACTCTGGGCCGGGTTGTTGCTGTGGGAGGGCACGGGGGGCGGTACAGCGGAGGGTGGTGTGTACTATGGGCCGGGTTGTTGTTATGGGAGGGCACAGGGGGGGGCGGCACAGCAGAGGGTGGTGTGTACTCTGGGCCGGGTTGTTGTTATGGGAGGGCTCGGGGGGCGGCACAGCGCAGGGTGGTGTGTACTCTGGGCCGGGTTGTTGCAGTGGGAGGGCACGGGGGGCGGCACAGCGGAGGGTGGTGTGTACTCTGGGCCGGGTTGTTGCAGTGGGAGGGCACGGGGGGCGGCACAGCGGAGGGTGGTGTGTACTCTGGGCTGGGTTGTTGCAGTGGGAGGGCACGGGGGGCGGCACAGAGGAGGGTGGTGTGTACTCTGGGCTGGGTTGTTGCTGTGGGAGGGCACGGGAGGCGGCACAGCGGAGGGTGGTGTGTACTCTGGGCCGGGTTGTTGTTATGGGAGGGCACGGGGGGTGCGGCACAGCGGAGGGTGGTGTGTACTCTGGGCCGGGTTGTTGTTATGGGAGGGCTCGGGGGGCGGCACAGCAGAGGGTGGTGTGTACTCTGGGCCGGGTTGTTGTTGTGGGAGGGCATGGGGGGCGGTACAGCGGAGGGTGGTGTGTACTCTGGGCCTGGTTGTTGTAGTGGGAGGGCACGTGGGCGGCACAGCGGAGGGTGGTGTGTACTCTGGGCGTTGTTGTTGTTGTGGGAGGGCACAAGGGGCGGCACAGCGGAGGGTGGTGTGAACTCTGGGCCGGTTTGTTGTAGTGGGAGGGCACGGGGGCGGCACAGCGGAGGGTGGTGTGTACTCTGGGCCGGGTTGTTGTTGTGGGAGGGTACGGGGGGAGGCACAGCGGACGGTGGTGTGTACTCTGGGCCGGGTTGTTGTTGTGGGAGGGCACGGGGGGGGGGAAAGCAGAGGGTGATGTGTACTCTGGGCCGGGTTGTTGTAGTGGGAGGGCAAGGGGGGCGGCACAGCGGAGGGTGGTGTGTACTCTGGGCTGGGTTGTGGTTGTGGGAGAGCACGGGGGGCGGCACAGCGGAGGGTGGTGTGCACTCTGGGCCAGGTTGTTGCTGTGGGAGGGCACGGGGGGCGGCACAGTGGAGGGTGGTGTGTATTCTGGGCCGGGTTGTTGTTGTGGGAGGGCACGGGGGGCGGCACAGCGGAGGGTGGTGTGTGCTCTGGGCCGGGTTGTTGTAGTGGGAGGGCACGGGGGGCGGCACAGCGGATGGTGGTGTGTACTCTGGGCCGGGTTGTTGTAGTGGGAGGGCACGGGGGGCGGCACAGCGGAGGGTGGTGTGTACTCTGGGCCGGGTTGTTGCTGTGGGAGGGCACGGGGGGCGGCACAGCGGAGGGTGGTGTGTACTCTGGGCCGGGTTGTTGTTATGGGAGGGCACGGGGGGGGGGGCGGCACAGCGGAGGGTGGTGTGTACTCTGGGCCGGGTAGTTGTTATGGGAGGGCACGGGGGGCGGTACAGCGAAGGGTGGTGTGCACTCTGGGCTTGGTTGTTGTAGTGGGAGGGCACGGGGGGCGGCACATCGGAGGGTGGTGTGTACTCTGGGCCAGGTTGTTGCTGTGGGAGGGCACGGGGGGCGGCACAGCGGAGGGTGGTGTGTACTCTGGGCCGGGTTGTTGCAGTGGGAGGGCACGGGGGGCGGCACAGCGGAGGGTGGTGTGTACTCTGGGCTGGGTTGTTGCAGTGGGAGGGCACGGGGGGAGGCACAGAGGAGGGTGGTGTGTACTCTGGGCCGGGTTGTTGCTGTGGGAGGGCAGGGGGTCGGCACAGCGGAGTGTGTTGTGTACTCTGGGCCGGGTTGTTGTTATGGGAGGGCACGGGGGAAGCGGCACAGCGGAGGGTGGTGTGTACTCTGGGACGGGTTGTTGCAGTGGGAGGGCACGGGGGGCGGCACAGCGGAGGGTGGTGTGTACTCTGGGCTGGGTTGTTGCAGTGGGAGGGCACGGGGGGCGGCACAGAGGAGGGTGGTGTGTACTCTGGGCTGGGTTGTTGCTGTGGGAGGGCACGGGGGGCGGCACAGCGGAGGGTGGTGTGTACTCTGGGCCGGGTTGTTGTTATGGGAGGGCACGGGGGGTGCGGCACAGCGGAGGGTGGTGTGTACTCTGGGCCGGGTTGTTGTTATGGGAGGGCTCGGGGGGTGGCACAGCAGAGGGTGGTGTGTACTCTGGGCCGGGTTGTTGTTGTGGGAGGGCATGGGGGGCGGTACAGCGGAGGGTGGTGTGTACTCTGGGCCTGGTTGTTGTAGTGGGAGGGCACGGGGGCGGCACAGCGGAGGGTGGTGTGTACTCTGGGCGTTGTTGTTGTTGTGGGAGGGCACAAGGGGCGGCACAGCGGAGGGTGGTGTGTACTCTGGGCCGGTTTGTTGTAGTGGGAGGACACGGGGGCGGCACAGCGGAGGGTGGTGTGTACTCTGGGCCGGGTTGTTGTTGTGGGAGGGTACGGGGGGCGGCACAACGGACGGTGGTGTGTACTCTGGGCCGGGTTGTTGTTGTGGGAGGGCACGGGGGGCGGCACAGCAGAGGGTGATGTGTACTCTGGGCCGGGTTGTTGTAGTGGGAGGGCACGGGGGGGCGGCACAGCGGAGGGTGGTGTGTACTCTGGGCTGGGTTGTTGTTGTGGGAGAGCACGAGGGGCGGCACAGCGGAGGGTGGTGTGTACTCTGGGCTGGGTTGTTGCAGTGGGAGGGCACGGGGGGCGGCACAGAGGAGGGTGGTGTGTACTCTGGGCCGGGTTGTTGCTGTGGGAGGGCACGGGGGTCGGCACAGCGGAGTGTGGTGTGTACTCTGGGCCGGGTTGTTGTTATGGGAGGGCACGGGGGGGGCGGCACAGCGGAGGGTGGTTTATACTCTGGGCCGGGTTGTTGTTATGGGAGGGCTCGGGGGGCGGCACAGCGGAGGATGGTGTGTACTCTGGGCCGGGTTGTTGTTGTGGGAGGGCACGGGGAGCGGTACAGCGGAGGGTGGTGTGTACTCTGGGCCTGGTTGTTGTAGTGGGAGGGCACGGGGGGCGGCACAGCGGAGGGAGGTGTGTACTCTGGGCCGGGTTGTTGTTGTAGGAGGGCACGGGCGGCGGCACAGCGGAGGGTGGTGTGTACTCTGGGCCGAGTTGTTGTAGTGGGAGGGCACGGGGGGCGGCACAGCGGATGGTGGTGTGTACTCTGGGCCGGGTTGTTGTAGTGGGAGGGCACGGGGGGCGGCACAGCGGATGGAGGTGTGGACTCTGGGCCGGGTTGTTGTTGTGGGAGGGCACGGAGGGCGGCACAGCGTAGGGTGGTATGTACTCTGGGCCGAGTTGTTGTAGTGGGAGGGCACGGGGGGCGGCACAGCGGAGGGTGGTGTGTACTCTGGGCCGGGTTGTTGTTGTGGGAGGGCACGGGGGCGGCACAGCGGAGGGTGGTGTGTTCTTTGGGCCGGGTTGTTGTAGTGGGAGGGCACGGGGGGCGGCACAGCGGAGGGTGGTGTGTACTCTGGGCCGGGTTGTTGTTGTGGGAGGGCACGGGGGGCGGCACAGCGGAGGGTGGTGTGTACTCTGGGCCGGGTTGTTGTTATGGAAGGGCTCGGGGGGCGGCACAGCGGAGGGTGGTGTGTACTCTGGGCCGGGTTGTTGTTGTGGGAGGGCACGGGGGGCGGTACAGCGGAGGGTGGTGTGTACCCTGGGCCTGGTTGTTGTAGTGGGAGGGCACGGGGGGCGGCACAGTGGAGGGTGGTGTGTACTCTGGGCCGGGTTGTTGTTGTGGGAGGGCACGGGGGGCGGCACAGCGGAGGGTGGTGTGTACTCTGGGCCGGGTTGTTGTAGTGGGAGGGCACAGGGGGCGGCACAGTGGAGGGTGGTGTGTACTCTGGGCCGGGTTGTTGTTTTGGGAGGGCACGGGGGGGGGCGGCACAGCGGAGGGTGGTGTGTACTCTGGGCCGGGTTGTTGTTATGGGAGGGCTCGGGGGGCGGCACAGCGGAGGTTGGTGTGTACTCTGGGCCGGGTTGTTTTTGTGGGAGGGCACGGGGGGCGGCACAGAGGAGGGTGGTGTGTAATCTGGGACGGGTTGTTGCAGTGGGAGGGCACGGGGGGCGGCACAGCGGAGGATGGTGTGTACTCTGGGACGGG
Source organism: Phyllobates terribilis (assembly GCF_046119375.1). Classification (NCBI taxonomy): domain Eukaryota; kingdom Metazoa; phylum Chordata; class Amphibia; order Anura; family Dendrobatidae; genus Phyllobates; species Phyllobates terribilis. The sequence continues at coordinate 158,393,544 of NW_027362771.1, read as the reverse complement.
TTGTTGCAGTGGGAGGGCACGGGGGGCGGCACAGCGGAGGGTGGTGTGTTCTTTGGGCCGGGTTGTTGTAGTGGGAGGGCACGGGGGGCGGCACAGCGGAGGGTGGTGTGTACTCTGGGCCGGGTTGTTGTTGTGGGAGGGCACGGGGGGCGGCACAGCGGAGGGTGGTGTGTACTCTGGGCCGGGTTGTTGTTATGGAAGGGCTCGGGGGGCGGCACAGCGGAGGGTGGTGTGTACTCTGGGCCGGGTTGTTGTTGTGGGAGGGCACGGGGGGCGGTACAGCGGAGGGTGGTGTGTACCCTGGGCCTGGTTGTTGTAGTGGGAGGGCACGGGGGGCGGCACAGTGGAGGGTGGTGTGTACTCTGGGCCGGGTTGTTGTTGTGGGAGGGCACGGGGGGCGGCACAGCGGAGGGTGGTGTGTACTCTGGGCCGGGTTGTTGTAGTGGGAGGGCACAGGGGGCGGCACAGTGGAGGGTGGTGTGTACTCTGGGCCGGGTTGTTGTTTTGGGAGGGCACGGGGGGGGGCGGCACAGCGGAGGGTGGTGTGTACTCTGGGCCGGGTTGTTGTTATGGGAGGGCTCGGGGGGCGGCACAGCGGAGGTTGGTGTGTACTCTGGGCCGGGTTGTTTTTGTGGGAGGGCACGGGGGGCGGCACAGCGGAGGGTGGTGTGTAATCTGGGACGGGTTGTTGCAGTGGGAGGGCACGGGGGGCGGCACAGCGGAGGGTGGTGTGTACTCTGGGACGGGTTGTTGCAGTGGGAGGGCACGGGGGGCGGCACAGCGGAGGGTGGTGTGTTCTTTGGGCCGGGTTGTTGTAGTGGGAGGGCACGGGGGGCGGCACAGCGGAGGGTGGTGTGTACTCTGGGCCGGGTTGTTGTTGTGGGAGGGCACGGGGGGCGGCACAGCGGAGGGTGGTGTGTACTCTGGGCCGGGTTGTTGTTATGGAAGGGCTCGGGGGGCGGCACAGCGGAGGGTGGTGTGTACTCTGGGCCGGGTTGTTGTTGTGGGAGGGCACGGGGGGCGGTACAGCGGAGGGTGGTGTGTACCCTGGGCCTGGTTGTTGTAGTGGGAGGGCACGGGGGGCGGCACAGTGGAGGGTGGTGTGTACTCTGGGCCGGGTTGTTGTTGTGGGAGGGCACGGGGGGCGGCACAGCGGAGGGTGGTGTGTACTCTGGGCCGGGTTGTTGTAGTGGGAGGGCACAGGGGGCGGCACAGCGGAGGGTGGTGTGTACTCTAGGCCGGGTTGTTGTTTTGGGAGGGCACGGGGGGGGGGCGGCACAGCGGAGGGTGGTGTGTACTGTGGGCCGGGTTGTTGTTATGGGAGGGCTCGGGGGGCGGCACAGCGGAGGATGGTGTGTACTCTGGGCCGGGTTGTTGTTGTGGGAGGGCACGGGGAGCGGCACAGCGGAGGGTGGTGTGTACTCTGGGCTGGGTTGTTGCAGTGGGAGGGCACAGGGGGCGGCACAGAGGAGGGTGGTGTGTACTCTGGGCTGCGTTGTTGCTGTGGGAGGGCACGGGGGGCGGCACAGCGGAGGGTGGTGTGTACTCTGGGCCGGGTTGTTGTTATGGGAGGGCACGGGGGGTGCGGCACAGCGGAGGGTGGTGTGTACTCTGGGCCGGGTTGTTGTTATGGGAGGGCTCGGGGGGCGGCACAGCAGAGGGTGGTGTGTACTCTGGGCCGGGTTGTTGTTGTGGGAGGGCATGGGGGGCGGTACAGCGGAGGGTGGTGTGTACTCTCGGCCTGGTTGTTGTAGTGGGAGGGCACGGGGGCGGCACAGCGGAGGGTGGTGTGTACTCTGGGCGTTGTTGTTGTTGTGGGAGGGCACAAGGGGCGGCACAGCGGAGGGTGGTGTGTACTCTGGGCCGGTTTGTTGTAGTGGGAGGACACGGGGGCGGCACAGCGGAGGGTGGTGTGTACTCTGGGCCGGGTTGTTGTTGTGGGAGGGTACGGGGGGCGGCACAGCGGACGGTGGTGTGTACTCTGGGCCGGGTTGTTGTTGTGGGAGGGCACGGGGGGCGGCACAGCAGAGGGTGATGTGTACTCTGGGCCGGGTTGTTGTAGTGGGAGGGCACGGGGGGCGGCACAGCGGAGGGTGGTGTGTACTCTGGGCTGGGTTGTTGTTGTGGGAGAGCACGAGGGGCGGCACAGCGGAGGGTGGTGTGTACTCTCGGCTGGGTTGTTGCAGTGGGAGGGCACGGGGGGCGGCACAGAGGAGGGTGGTGTGTACTCTGGGCCGGGTTGTTGCTGTGGGAGGGTACGGGGGTCGGCACAGCGGAGTGTGGTGTGTACTCTGGGCCGGGTTGTTGTTATGGGAGGGCACGGGGGGGGCGGCACAGCGGAGGGTGGTTTGTACTCTGGGCCGGGTTGTTGTTATGGGAGGGCTCGGGGGGCGGCACAGCGGAGGATGGTGTGTACTCTGGGCCGGGTTGTTGTTGTGGGAGGGCACGGGGAGCGGTACAGCGGAGGGTGGTGTGTACTCTGGGCCTGGTTGTTGTAGTGGGAGGGCACGGGGGGCGGCACAGCGGAGGGAGGTGTGTACTCTGGGCCGGGTTGTTGTTGTAGGAGGGCACGGGCGGCGGCACAGCGGAGGGTGGTGTGTACTCTGGGCCGAGTTGTTGTAGTGGGAGGGCACGGGGGGCGGCACAGCGGATGGTGGTGTGTACTCTGGGCCGGGTTGTTGTAGTGGGAGGGCACGGGGGGCGGCACAGCGGAGGGTGGTGTGTACTCTGGGCTGGGTTGTTGCTGTGGGAGGGCACGGGGGGCGGCACAGCGGAGGTTGGTGTGTACTCTGGGCCGGGTTGTTGTTATGGGAGGGCACGGGGGGGGGGGCGGCACAGCGGAGGGTGGTGTGTACTCTGGGCCGGGTAGTTGTTATGGGAGGGCTCGGGGGGCGGCACAGCGTAGGGTGGTGTGTACTCTGGGCCGTGTTGTTGTGGGAAGGCACGGGGGGCGGTACAGCGGAGGGTGGTGTGTACTCTGGGCCTGGTTGTTGTAGTGGGAGGGCACGGGGGGCGGCACATCGGAGAGTGGTGTGTACTCTGGGCCAGGTTGTTGCTGTTTGAGGGCACGGGGGCGGCACAGCGGAGGGTGGTGTGTACTCTGGGCCGGGTTGTTGCTGTGGGAGGGCACGGGGGGCGGCACAGCGTATGGTGGTGTGTACTCTGGGCCGGGTTGCTGTAGTGGGAGGGCACCAGGGGCGGAATAGCGGAGGGTGGTGTGTACTCTGAGCCGGGTTGTTGTTGTGGGAGGGCACGGGGGGCGGCACAGCGGAGGGTGGTGTGTACTCTGGGCCAGGTTGTTGCTGTGGGAGGGCACGGGGGGTGGCACAGCGGAGGGTGGTGTGTACTGTGGGCCGGGTTGTTGTTGTGGGAGGGCACGGGGGGCGGCACAGCGGAGGTTGGTGTGTACTCTGGGCCGGGTTGTTGTAGTGGGAGGGCACGGGGAGCGGCACAGCGGAGGGTGGTGTGTAATCTGGGCCGGGTTGTTGTTGTGAAAGGGCACAGGGGGCGGCACAGCGGAGGGTGGTGTGTACTCTGGGCCGGGTTGTTGTTATGGAAGGGCTCGGGGGGCGGCACAGCGGAGGGTGGTGTGTACTCTGGGCCGGGTTGTTGTTGTGGGAGGGCACGGGGGGCCGTACAGCGGAGGGTGGTGTGTACTCTGGGCCTGGTTGTTGTAGTGGGAGGGCACGGGTGGCGGCACAGCGGAGGGTGGTGTGTACTCTGGGCCGGGTTGTTGTTGTGGGAGGGCACGGGGGGCGGCACAGCGGAGGGTGGTGTGTACTCTTGGCCGGGTTGTTGTAGTGGGAGGGCATGGGGGGCGGCACAGCGGAGGGTGGTGTGTACTCTGGGCCGGGTTGTTGTTGTGGGAGGGCACGGGGGGCGGCACTGCGGAGGGTGGTGTGTACTCTGGACCGGGTTGTTGCAGTGGGAGGGCACGGGGGACGGCACAGCGGCGGGTGGTGTGTACTCTGGGCCGGGTGGTTGTTGTGGGAGGGCACGGGGGGCGGCACAGCGGAGGGTGGTGTATACTCTGGGCCGGGTTGTTGTTATGGTAGGGCACGGGGGGAGCGGCAAAGCGGAGGGTGGTGTGTACTCTGGGCCGGGTTGATGTTGTGGGAGGGCACGGGGGCGGCACAGCGGAGGGTGGTGTGTACTCTGGGCCGGGTTGTTGTTATGGGAGGGCACGGGGGACGGCACAGCGGAGGGTGGTGTGTACTCTAGGCCAGGTTGTTGCTGTGGGAGTGCAGAGGGGGCGGCACAGCGGAGGGTGGTGTGTACTCTGGGCCGGGTTGTTGTTGTGGGACTGCACGGGGGGCGGCACAGCGGAGGATGGTGTGTACTCTGGGCCGGGTTGTTGTGGGAGGGCACGTGGGGCGGCACAGTGGAGGGTGGTGTGTACTCTGGGCCGGGTTGTTGTAGTCGGAGGACACGGGGGGCGGCACAGCGGAGGGTAGTGTGTACTCTTGGCTGGGTTGTTGTTGTGGGAGGGCACGGGGGGCGGCACAGTGGAGGGTGGTGTGTACTCTGGGCCGGGTTATTGTAGTGGGAGGGCACGGGGGGCGGCACAGCGGCGGGTGGTGTGTACTCTGGGCCGGGTTCTTGTTGTGGGAGGGCACGGGGGGCGGCACAGCGGAGGGTGGTGTGTACTCTGGGCCGGGTTGTTGTTGTGGGAGGGCACGGGGGCACCACAGCGGAGGGTGGTGTGTACTCTGGGCGGGGTTTTTGTTGTGGGAAGGCACATGGGGCGGCACAGCGGAGGGTGGTGTGTATTCTGGGCCGGGTTGTTGTTGTGGGAGGGCAAGGGGGGCGGCACAGCGGAGGGTGGTGTGTACTCTGGGCAGGGTTATTGTAGTGGGAGGGCATGGGGGGCGGTACAGCGGCGGGTGGTGTGTACTCTGGGTCGGGTTGTTCTTGTGGGAGGGCACGGGGGGCGGCACAGCGGAGGGTGGTGTGTACTCTGGGCAGGGTTGTTGTTGTGGGAGGGCACGGGGGCGCCACAGCGGAGGGTGGTGTGTACTCTGGGCCGGGTTGTTGTTGTGGGAGGGTACGGGGGGGCGGCACAGCGGACGGTGGTGTGTACTCTGGGCCGGGTTGTTGTTGTGGGAGGGCACGGGGGGGGGGGGAAGCAGAGGGTGATGTGTACTCTGGGCCGGGTTGTTGTAGTGGGAGGGCACGGGGGGCGGCACAGCGGAGGGTGGTGTGTACTTTGGGCTGGGTTGTTGTTGTGGGAGAGCACGGGGGGCGGCACAGCGGAGGGTGGTGTGCACTCTGGGCCAGGTTGTTGCTGTGGGAGGGCACGGGGGGCGGCACAGCGGAGGGTGGTGTGTACTCTGGGCCGGGTTGTTGTTGTGGGAGGGCACGGGGGGCTGCACAGCGGAGGGTGGTGTGTACTCTGGGCCGGGTTGTTGTAGTGGGAGGGCACGGGGGGCGGCACAGCGGATGGTGGTGTGTACTCTGGGCCGGGTTGTTGTAGTGGGAGGGCACGGGGGGCGGCACAGCGGAGGGTGGTGTGTACTCTGGGCCGGGTTGTTGCTGTGGGAGGACACGGGGGGCGGCACAGCGGAGGGTGGTGTGTACTCTGGGCCGGGTTGTTGTTATGGGAGGGCACGGGGGGGGGGGGCGGCACAGCGGAGGGTGGTGTGTACTCTGGGCCGGGTAGTTGTTATGGGAGGGCTCGGGGCGCGGCACAGCGTAGGGTGGTGTGTACTCTGGGCCGGGTTGTTGTGGGAGGGCACGGGGGGCGGTACAATGGAGGGTGGTGTGCACTCTGGGCCTGGTTGTTGTAGTGGGAGGGCACGGGGGGCGGCACATCGGAGGGTGGTGTGTACTCTGGGCCAGGTTGTTGCTGTGGGAGGGCACGGGGGCGGCACAGCGGAGGGTGGTGTGTACTCTGGGCCGGGTTGTTGTTGTGGGAGGGCACGGGGGGCGGCACAGCGGAGGGTGGTGTGTACTCTGGGCCGGGTTGTTGCAGTGGGATTGCACGGGGGGCGGCACAGCGGAGGGTGGTGTGTACTCTGGGCTGGGTTGTTGCAGTGCGAGGGCACGGGGGGCGGCACAGAGGAGGGTGGTGTGTACTCTGGGCCGGGTTGTTGCTGTGGGAGGGCACGGGGGTCGGCACAGCGGAGTGTGGTGTGTACTCTGGGCCGGGTTGTTGTTATGGGAGGGCACGGGGGGGGGCGGCATAGCGGAGGGTAGTTTGTACTCTGGGCCGGGTTGTTGTTATGGGAGGGCTCGGGGGGCGGCACAGCGGAGGATGGTGTGTACTCTGGGCCGGGTTGTTGTTGTGGGAGGGCACGGAGAGCGGTACATCGGAGGGTGGTGTGTACTCTGGGCCTGGTTGTTGTAGTGGGAGGGCACGGGGGGCGGCACAGCGGAGGGAGGTGTGTACTCTGGGCCGGGTTGTTGTTGTAGGAGGGCACGGGGGGCGGCACAGCGGAGGGTGGTGTGTACTCTGGGCCGAGTTGTTGTAGTGGGAGGGCACGGGGGGCGGCACAGCGGAGGGTGGTGTGTACTCTGGGCCGGGTTGTTGTTGTGGTAGGGCACGGGGGCGGCACAGCGGAGGGTGGTGTGTTCTTTGGGCCGGGTTGTTGTAGTGGGAGGGCACGGGGGGGCGGCACAGCGGAGGGTGGTGTGTACTCTGGGCCGGGTTGTTGTTGTGGGAGGGCACGGGGGGCGGCACAGCGGAGGGTGGTGTGTACTCTGGGCCGGGTTGTTGTTATGGAAAGGCTCGGGGGGCGGCACAGCGGAGGGTGGTGTGTACTCTGGGCCGGGTTGTTGTTCTGGGAGGGCACGGGGGGCGGTACAGCGGAGGGTGGTGTGTACCCTGGGCCTGGTTGTTGTAGAGGGAGGGCACGGGGGGCGGCACAGCGGAGGGTGGTGTGTACTCTGGGCCGGGTTGTTGTTGTGGGAGGGCACGGGGGGCGGCACAGCGGAGGGTGGTGTGTACTCTGGGCCGGGTTGTTGTAGTGGGAGGGCACAGGTGGCGGCACAGCGGAGGGTGGTGTGTACTCTGGGCCGGGTTGTTGTTGTGGGAGGGCACGGGGGGCGGCACAGCGGAGGGTGGTGTGTACTCTGGGCCGGGTTGTTGTAGTGGGAGGGCACGGGGGGCGGCACAGCGGCGGGTGGTGTGTACTCTGGGCTGGGTTGTTGTTGTGGGAGGGCACGGGGGGCTGCACAGCGGAGTGTGGTGTGTACTCTGGGCCGGGTTGTTGCTGTGTGAGGGCACGGGGGGCGGCACAGCGGAGGGTGGTGTGTACTCTGGGCCGGGTTGTTGTTATGGGAGGGCACGGGGGGGGGGGCGGCACAGCAGAGGGTGGTGTGTACTCTGGGCCGGGTTGTTGTTGTGGGAGGGCATGGGGGCGGTACAGCGGAGGGTGGTGTGTACTCTGGGCCTGGTTGTTGTAGTGGGAGGGCACGGGGGCGGCACAGCGGAGGGTGGTGTGTACTCTGGGCGTTGTTGTTGTGGGAGGGCACAAGGGGCGGCACAGCGGAGGGTGGTGTGTACTCTGGGCCGGTTTGTTGTAGTGGGAGGGCACGGGGGCGGCACAGCGGAGGGTGGTGTGTACTCTGGGCCGGATTGTTGTTGTGGGAGGGTACGGGGGGTGGCACAGCGGACGGTGGTGTGTACTCTGGGCCGGGTTGTTGTTGTGGGAGGGCACGGGGGGCGGCACAGCAGAGGGTGATGTGTACTCTGGGATGGGTTGTTGTAGTGGGAGGGCACGGGGGGCGGCACAGCAGAGGGTGGTGTGTACTCTGGGCTGGGTTGTTGTTGTGGGAGAGCACGGGGGGCGGCACAGCGGAGGGTGGTGTGCACTCTGGGCCAGGTTGTTGCTGTGGGAGGGCACGGGGGGCGGCACAGTGGAGGGTGGTGTGTACTCTGGGCCGGGTTGTTGTTGTGGGAGGGCACGGGGGGCGGCACAGCGGAGGGTGGTGTGTATTCTGGGCCGGGTTGTTGTAGTGGGAGGGCACGGGGGGGCGGCACAGCGGATGGTGGTGTGTACTCTGGGCCGGGTTGTTGTAGTGGGAGGGCACGGGGGGCGGCACAGCGGAGGGTGGTGTGTACTCTGGGCCGGGTTGTTGCTGTGGGAGGGCACGGGGGGCGGCACAGCGGAGGGTGGTGTGTACTCTGGGCCGGGTTGTTGTTATGGGAGGGCACGGGGGGGGGGGCGGCACAGAGGAGGGTGGTGTGTACTCTGGGCCGGGTAGTTGTTATGGGAGGGCTCGGGGGGCGGCACAGCGTAGAGTGGTGTGTACTCTTTGCCGGGTTGTTGTGGGAAGGCACGGGGGGCGGTACAGCGGAGGGTGGTGTGTATTCTGAGCCGGGTTGTTGTGGGAAGGCACGGGGGGCGGTACAGCGGAGGGTGGTGTGTACTCTGGGCCTGGTTGTTGTAGTGGGAGGGCACGGGGGGCGGCACATCGGAGGGTGGTGTGTACTCTGGGCCAGGTTGTTGCTGTGGGAGGGCACGGGGGCGGCACAGCGGAGGGTGGTGTGTACTCTGGGCCGGGTTGTTGCTGTGGGAGGGCACGGGGGGCGGCACAGCGTATGGTGGTGTGTACTCTGGGCCGGGTTGTTGTAGTTGGAGGGCACCAGGGGCGGAACAGCGGAGGGTGGTGTGTACTCTGAGCCGGGTTGTTGTTGTGGGAGGGCACGGGGGGCGGCACAGCGGAGGGTGGTGTGTACTCTGGGCCAGGTTGTTGCTGTGGGAGGGCACGGGGGGTGGCACAGCGGAGGGTGGTGTGTACTGTGGGCCGGGTTGTTGTTGTGGGAGGGCACGGGGGGCGGCACAGCGGAGGTTGGTGTGTACTCTGGGCCGGGTTGTTGTAGTGGGAGGGCACGGGGAGCGGCACAGCGGAGGGTGGTGTGTAATCTGGGCCGGGTTGTTGTTGTGAAAGGGCACAGGGGGCGGCACAGCGGAGGGTGGTGTGTACTCTGGGCCGGGTTGTTGTTATGGAAGGGCTCGGGGGGCGGCACAGCGGAGGGTGGTGTGTACTCTGGGCCGGGTTGTTGTTGTGGGAGGGCACGGGGGGCCGTACAGCGGAGGGTGGTGTGTACTCTGGGCCTGGTTGTTGTAGTGGAAGGGCACGGGGGGCGGCACAGAGGAGGGTGGTGTGTACTCTGGGCCGGGTTGTTGTTGTGGGAGGGCACGTGGGGCGGCACAGCGGAGGGTGGTGTGTACTCTTGGCCGGGTTGTTGTAGTGGGAGGGCACGGGGGGCGGCACAGCGGAGGGTGGTGTGTACTCTGGGCCGGGTTGTTGTTGTGGGAGGGCACGGGGGGCGGCACAGCGGAGGGTGGTGTGTACTCTGGACCGGGTTGTTGTAGTGGGAGGGCACGGGGGACGGCACAGCGGCGGGTGGTGTGTACTCTGGGCCGGGTGGTTGTTGTGGGAGGGCACGGGGGGCGGCACAGCGGAGGGTCGTGTATACTCTGGGCCGGGTTGTTGTTATGGGAGGGCACGGGGGGAGCGGCAAAGCGGAGGGTGGTGTGTACTCTGGGCCGGGTTGTTGTTGTGGGAGGGCACGGGGGGCGGCATAGCTGAGGGTGTTGTGTACTCTGGGCCGGGTTGTTGTTATGGGAGGGCTCGGGGGCGGCACAGCGGAGGGTGGTGTGTACTCTGGGCCGGGTTGTTGTTGTGGGAGGGCACGGGGGGCGGCACAGCGGAGGGTGGTGTGTACTCTGGGCTGGGTTGTTGTAGTGGGAGGGCACGGGGGTCGGCACAGCGGAGGGTGGTGTGTACTCTGGGCCGGGTTGTTGTTGTGGGAGGGCACGGGGGGCGGCACAGCGGAGGGTGGTGTGTACTCTGGGCTGGGTTGTTGTAGTGGGAGGGCACGGGGGGCGGCACAGGGGAGGGTGGTGTGTACTCTGGGCCGGGTTGTTGTTGTGGGAGGGCACGAGGGGCGGCACAGCGGAGGGTGGTGTGTACTCTGGGCCGGGTTGTTGTTGTGGGAGGGCACGGGGGGCGGCACAGCGGAGGGTGGTGTGTACTCTGGGCCGGGTTGTTGTTGTGGGAGGGCAACGGGGGGCGGCACAGCGGAGGGTGGTGTGCACTCTGGGCCGGTTTGTTGTAGTGGGAGGGCACGGGGGGCGGCACAGCGAAGGGTGGTGTGTACTCTGGGCCGGGTTGTTGTTGTGGGAGGGCACGGGGGGCGGCACAGCGGAGGGTGGTGTGTACTCTGGGCCGGTTTGTTGTTGTGGGAGGGCACGGGGGCGCCACAGCGGAGGGTGGTGTGTACTCTGGGCTGGGTTTTTGTTGTGGGAAGGCACATGGGGCGGCACAGCGGAGGGTGGTGTGTACTCTGGGCCGGGTTGTTGTTGTGGGAGGGCACGGGGGCGGCACAGCGGAGGGTGGTGTGTACTCTGGGCCGGGTTGTTGTTGTGGGAGGGCACGGGGGGCGGCACAGCGGAGGATGGTGTGTACTCTGGGCCGGGTTGTTGTTGTGGGAGGGCACGGGGGGCGGCACAGCGGAGGGTGGTGTGTACACTGGGCCGGGTTGTTGTAGTGGGAGGGCACGGGGGGCGGCACAGCGGAGGGTGGTGTGTACTATGGGCCGGGTTGTTGTTGTGGGAGGGCACGGGGGGCGGCACAGCGGAGGGTGGTGTGTACTCTGGGCCGGGTTGTTGTTGTGGGAGGGCACGGGGGGCGGCACAGCGGAGGGTGGTGTGTACTCTGGGCCGGGTTGTTGTTGTGGGAGGGCACGGGGGGCGGCACAGCGGAGGGTGGTGTGTACGCTGGGCCGGGTTGTTGTTGTGGGAGGGCACGGGGGGCGGCACAGCGGAGGGTGGTGTGTACACTGGGGCGGGTTGTTGTAGTGGGAGGGCACGGGGGGCGGCACAGCGGAGGGTGGTGTGTACTCTGGGCCTGGTTGTTGTAGTGGGAGGGCACGGGGGGGCGGCACAGTGGAGGGTGGTGTGTACTCTGGGCAGGGTTGTTGTGGGAGGGCACAGGGGGCGGCACAGCGGAGAGTGGTGTGTACTCTGGGCCGGGTTGTTGTTGTGGGAGGGCACGGGGGGCGGCACAGCGGAGGGTGGTGTGTACTCTGGGTCTGGTTGTTATTGTGGGAGGGCATGGGGGGGCGGCACAGCGGAGGGTGGTGTGTACTCTGGGCCGGGTTGTTGTTGTGGGAGGGCACGGGGGGGCGGCACAGCGGAGGGTGGTGTGTACTCTGGGCCGGGTTGTTGATGTGGTAGGGCACGGGGGGCGGCACAGGGGAGGATGGTGTGTACTCTGGGCCGGGTTGTTGTTTGTGGGAGGGCACGGGGGGCGGCACAGTGGAGGGTGGTGTGTACTCTGGGCCGGGTTGTTGTTGCGGGAGGGTACGGGGGGCGGCACAGCGGAGGGTGGTGTGTACTCTGGGCCAGTTTGTTGTTGTGGGAGGGCACGGGGGGCGGCACAGTGGAGGGTGGTGTGTACACTGGGGCGGGTTGTTGTTGTGGGAGGGCACGGGGGCGCCACAGCGGAGGGTGGTGTGTACTCTGGGCCGGGTTTTTGTTGTGGGAGGGCACATGGGGCGGCACAGCGGAGGGTGGTGTGTACTCTGGGCCGGGTTGTTGTTGTGGGAGGGCACGGGGGCGGCACAGCGGAGGGTGGTGTGTACTCTGGGCCGGGTTGTTGTAGTGGGAGGGCACGGGGGGCGGCACAGCAGAGGGTGGTGTGTACTCTGGGCCGGGTTGTTGTTGTGGGAGGGCACGGGGGCGGCACAGCGGAGGGTGGTGTGTACTCTGGGCTGGGTTGTTGTAGTGGGAGGGCACGGGGGGCGGCACAGCGGAGGGTGGTGTGTACTCTGGGCCGGGTTGTTGTTGTGGGAGGGCACGAGGGGCGGCACAGCGGAGGGTGGTGTGTACTCTGGGCCGGGTTGTTGTGGGAGGGCACGGGGGGCGGCACAGCGGAGGGTGGTGTGTACTCTGGGCCGGGTTGTTGTTGTGGGAGTGCACGGGGGGCGGCACAGCGGAGGGTGGTGTGCACTCTGGGCCGGGTTGTTGTAGTGGGAGGGCACGGGGGGCGGCACAGCGGAGGGTGGTGTGTACTCTGGGCCGGGTTGTTGTTGTGGGAGGGCACGGGGGACGGCACAGCGGAGGGTGGTGTGTACTCTGGGCCGGGTTGTTGTTGTGGGATGGCACGGGGGGCGGCACAGCGGAGGGTGGTGTGTACTCTGGGCCGGGTTTTTGTTGTGGGAAGGCACATGGGGCGGCACAGCGGAGGGTGGTGTGTACTCTGGGCCGGGTTGTTGTTGTGGGAGGACACGGGGGGCGGCACAGCGGAGGGTGGTGTGTACTCTGGGCAGGGTTATTGTAGTGGGAGGGCATGGGGGGCGGTACAGCGGCGGGTGGTGTGTACTCTGGGCCGGGTTGTTGCTGTGGGAGGGCACGGGGGGCGGCACAGCGGAGGGTGGTGTGTACTCTGGGCCGGATTTTTGTTGTGGGAGGGCACGGGGGCGCCACAGCGGAGGGTGGTGTGTACTCTGGGCCGGGTTTTTGTTGTGGGAGGGCACATGGGGCGGCACAGCGGAGGGTGGTGTGTACTCTGGGCCGGGTTGTTGTTGCGGGAGGGCACGGGGGGCCGCACAGCGGAGGGTGGTGTGTACTCTGGGCCAGTTTGTTGTTGTGGGAGGGCACGGGGGGGCGGCACAGCGGAGGGTGGTGTGTACTCTGGGCCGGGTTGTTGTTGTGGGAGGGCACGGGGGCGGCACAGCGGAGGGTGGTGTGTACTCTGGGCCGGGTTGTTGTTGTGGGAGGGCACGGGGGGCGGCACTGCGGAGGGTGGTGTGTACTCTGGGTCTGGTTGTTGTTGTGGGAGGGCTCGGGGGGTCGGCACAGCGGAGGGTGGTGTGTACTCTGGGCCGGGTTGTTGTTGTGGGAGGGCACGGGGGGGCGGCACAGCGGAGGGTGGTGTGTAATCTGGGCCGGGTTGTTGATGTGGGAGGGCACGGGGGGCGGCACAGCGGAGGATGGTGTGTACTCTGGGCCGGGTTGTTGTTGTGGGAGGGCACGGGGGGCGGCACAGCGGAGGGTGGTGTGTACACTGGGCCAGTTTGTTGTAGTGGGAGGGCACGGGGGGCGGCACAGCGGAGGGTGGTGTGTACTCTGGGCCGGGTTGTTGTTGTGGGAGGGCACGGGGGGCGGCACAGCGGAGGGTGGTGTGTACTCTGGGCCGGGTTGTTGTTGTGGGAGGGCACGGGGGGCGGCACAGCGGAGGGTGGTGTGTACTCTGGGCCGGGTTGTTGTTGTGGGAGGGCACGGGGGGCGGCACAGCGGAGGGTGGTGTGTACGCTGGGCCGGGTTGTTGTTGTGGGAGGGCACGGGGGGCGGCACAGCGGAGGGTGGTGTGCACACTGGGGCGGGTTGTTGTAGTGGGAGGGCACGGGGGGCGGCACAGCGGAGGGTGGTGTGTACTCTGGGCCTGGTTGTTGTAGTGGGAGGGCACGGGGGGGCGGCACAGTGGAGGGTGGTGTGTACTCTGGGCAGGGTTGTTGTGGGAGGGCAGAGGGGGCGGCACAGCGGAGGGTGGTGTGTACTCTGGGCCGGGTTGTTGTTGTGGGAGGGCACGGGGGGCGGCACAGAGGAGGGTGGTGTGTACTCTGGGCCGGGTTGTTGTTGTGGGAGGGCACGGGGGGCGGCACAGCGGAGGGTGGTGTGCACTCTGGGCCGGGTTGTTGTAGTGGGAGGGCACGGGGGGCGGCACAGCGGAGGGTGGTGTGTACTCTGGGCCGGGATGTTGTTGTGGGAGGGCACGGGGGACGGCACAGCGGAGGGTGGTGTGTACTCTGGGCCGGGTTGTTGTTGTGGGATGGCACGGGGGGCGGCACAGCGGAGGGTGGTGTGTACTCTGGGCCGGGTTGTTGTTGTGGGAGGGCACGGGGGGCGGCACAGCGGAGGGTGGTGTGTACTCTGGGCAGGGTTATTGTAGTGGGAGGGCATGGGGGGCGGCACAGCGGCGGGTGGTGTGTACTCTGGGCCGGGTTGTTGTTGTGGGAGGGCACGGGGGGCGGCACAGCGGAGGGTGGTGTGTACTCTGGGCCGGATTTTTGTTGTGGGAGGGCACGGGGGCGCCACAGCGGAGGGTGGTGTGTACTCTGGGCCGGGTTTTTGTTGTGGGAGGGCACATGGGGCGGCACAGCGGAGGGTGGTGTGTACTCTGGGCCGGGTTGTTGTTGCGGGAGGGCACGGGGGGCGGCACAGCGGAGGGTGGTGTGTACTCTGGGCCAGTTTGTTGTTGTGGGAGGGCACGGGGGGCGGCACAGCGGAGGGTGGTGTGTACTCTGGGCCGGGTTGTTGTTGTGGGAGGGCATGGGGGCGGCACAGCGGAGGGTGGTGTGTACTCTGGGCCGGGTTGTTGTTGTGGGAGGGCACGGGGGGCGGCACAGTGGAGGGTGGTGTGTACTCTGGGCCGGGTTGTTGTTGCGGGAGGGTACGGGGGGCGGCACAGCGGAGGGTGGTGTGTACTCTGGGCCGGGTTGTTGTAGTGGGAGGGCACGGGGGCGGCACAGCGGAGGGTGGTGTGTACTCTGGGCTGGGTTTTTGTTGTGGGAGTGCACGGGGGGCGGCACAGCGGAGGGTGATGTGTACTCTGGGCCGGTTTGTTGTTGTGGGAGGGCACGGGGGGCGGCACAGCGGAGGGTGGTGTGTACTCTGGGCTGGGTTGTTGTTGTGGGAGGGCACGGGGGGTGGCACAGCGTAGGGTGGTGTGTATTCTGGGCCGGGTTGTTGTAGTGGGAGGGCACGGGGGGCGGCACAGCGGAGGGTGGTGTGCACTCTGTGCTGGGTTGTTGTTGTGGGAGGGCACGGTGGGCGGCACAGCGCAGGGTGGTGTGTACTCTGGGCCGGGTTGTTGTTGTGGGAGGGCACGGGGGGCGGCACAGCGGAGGGTGGTGTGTACTCTGGGCCGGGTTGTTGTGGGAGTGCACGGGGGGCGGCACAGCGGAGGGTGGTGTGTACTCTGGGCCGGTATTTTGTTGTGGGAGGGCATGAGGGGCGGCACAGCGGAGGGTGGTGTGTACTCTGGGCCGGGTTGTTGTTGTGGGGGGGCGGCACAGCGGAGGGTGGTGTGTACTCTGGGCCGGGTTGTTGTTGTGGGAGGGCACGGGGGCGGCACAGCGGAGGGTGGTGTTTTCTCTGGGCCGGGTTGTTGTAGTGGGAGGGCACGGGGGGCGGCACAGCGGAGGGTGGTGTGTACTCTGGGCCGGGTTGTTGCTGTGGGAGGGCACGGGGGGCGGCACAGCGGAGTGTGGTGTGTACTCTGGGCCGGGTTGTTGTTGTGGGAGGGCACGGGGGGCGGCATAGCGGAGGGTGGTGTGTACACTGCGCCAGGTTGTTGTAGTGGGAGGGCACGGGGGGCGGCACAGCGGAGGGTGGTGTGTACTCTGGGCCTGGTTGTTGTAGTGGGAGGGCACGGGGGCGGCACAGCGGAGGGTGGTGTGTACTCTGGGCCGGGTTGTTGTTGTGGGAGGGCACGGGGGGGCGGCACAGCGGAGGGTGGTGTGTACTCTGGGCCGGGTTGTTGTTGTGGGAGGGCACGGGGGGCGGCACAGCGGAGGGTGGTGTGTACTCTGGGCCTGGTTGTTGTTGTGGGAGGGCACGGGGGGCGGCACAGCGGAGGGTGGTGTGTACTCTGGGCAGGGTTGTTGTGGGAGGGCACAGGGGGCGGCACAGCGGAGGGTGGTGTGTACTCTGGGCCGGGTTGTTGTTGTGGGAGGGCACGGGGGGCGGCACAGAGGAGGGTGGTGTGTACTCTGGGCCGGGTTGTTGTTGTGGGAGGGCACAGGGGGCGGCACAGCGGAGGATGGTGTGTACTCTGGGCCGGGTTGTTGTTTGTGGGAGGGCACGGGGAGCGGCACAGCGGAGGGTGGTGTGTACACTGGGCCGGGTTGTTGTAGTGGGAGGGCACGGGGCGCGGCACAGCGGAGGGTGGTGTGTACTCTGGGCCGGGTTGTTGTTGTGGAAGGGCACGGGGGGCGGCACAGCAGAGGGTGGTGTGTACTCTGGGCCGGGTTGTTGTGGGAGGGCACGGGGGGGCGGCACAGCGGAGGGTGGTGTGTACTCTGGGCCGGGTTGTTGTTGTGGGAGGGCACGGGGGCGGCACAGCGGAGGGTGGTGTGTACGCTGGGCCGGGTTATTGTTGTGGGAGGGTACGGGGGGCGGCACAGCGGAGGGTGGTGTGTACACTGGGGCGGGTTGTTGTAGTGGGAGGGCACGGGGGGCGGCACAGCGGAGGGTGGTGTGTACTCTTGGCCTGGTTGTTGTAGTGCGAGGGCACGGGGGGGCGGCACAGCGGAGGGTGGTGTGTACTCTGGGCCTGGTTGTTGTAGTGGGAGGGCACGGGGGCGGCACAGCGGAGGGTGGTGTGTACTCTGGGCCGGGTTGTTGTTGTGGGAGGGAACGGGGGGCGGCACAGCGGAGGATGGTGTGTACTCTGGGCCTGGTTGTTGTAGTGGGAGGGCACGGGGGGGGCGGCACAGCGGAGGGTGGTGTGTACTCTGGGCCTGGTTATTGTAGTGGGAGGGCACGGGGGGCGGCACAGCGGAGGGTGGTGTGTACTCTGGGCCTGGTTATTGTAGTGGGAGGGCACGGGGGGGCGGCACAGTGGAGGGTGGTGTGTGCTCTGGGCCGGGTTGTTCTAGTGGGAGGGCACGGGGGGCGGCACAGAGGAGGGTGGTGTGTACTCTGGGCCTGGTTATTGTAGTGGGAGGGCACGGAGGTCGGCACAGTGGAGGGTGGTGTGTGCTCTGGGCCGGGTTGTTGTAGTGGGAGGGCACGCGGGGCGGCACAGTGGAGGGTGGTGTGTACTCTGGGCCAGGTTGTTGTAGTGGGAGGGCACAGGGGGCGGCACAGCGGAGGGTGGTGTGTACTCTGGGCCAGGTTGTTGTAGTGGGAGGGCACGGGGGGCGGCACAGCGGAGGGTTGTGTGTGCTCTGGGCCGGGTTGTTGTAGTGGGAGGGCACGGGGGGCGGCACAGCGGAGGGTTGTGTGTGCTCTGGGCCGGGTTGTTGTAGTGGGAGGGCACGGGGGGCGGCACAGCGGAGGGTGGTGTGTACTCTGGGCCGGGTTGTTGTGGGAGTGCACGGGGGGCGGCACAGCGGAGGGTGGTGTGTACTCTGGGCCGGTATTTTGTTGTGGGAGGGCATGAGGGGCGGCACAGCGGAGGGTGGTGTGTACTCTGGGCCGGGTTGTTGTTGTGGGAGGGCACGGGGGGCGGCACAGCGGAGGGTGGTGTGTACTCTGGGCCGGGTTGTTGTTGTGGGAGGGCACGGGGGCGGCACAGCGGAGGGTGGTGTTTTCTCTGGGCCTGGTTGTTGTAGTGGGAGGGCACGGGGGGCGGCACAGCGGAGGGTGGTGTGTACTCTGGGCCGGGTTGTTGCTGTGGGAGGGCACGGGGGGCGGCACAGCGGAGTGTGGTGTGTACTCTGGGCTGGGTTGTTGTTGTGGGAGGACACGGGGGGCGGCATAGCGGAGGGTGGTGTGTACACTGCGCCAGGTTGTTGTAGTGGGAGGGCACGGGGGGCGGCACAGCGGAGGGTGGTGTGTACTCTGGGCCTGGTTGTTGTAGTGGGAGGGCACGGGGGCGGCACAGCGGAGAGTGGTGTGTACTCTGGGCCGGGTTGTTGTTGTGGGAGGGCACGGGGGGCGGCACAGCGGAGGGTGGTGTGTACTCTGGGCCGGGTTGTTGTTGTGGGAGGGCACGGGGGGCGGCACAGCGGAGGGTGGTGTGTACTCTGGGCCTGGTTGTTGTTGTGGGAGGGCACGGGGGGCGGCACAGCGGAGGGTGGTGTGTACTCTGGGCAGGGTTGTTGTGGGAGGGCACAGGGGGCGGCACAGCGGAGGGTGGTGTGTACTCTGGGCCGGGTTGTTGTTGTGGGAGGGCACGGGGGGCGGCACAGAGGAGGGTGGTGTGTACTCTGGGCCGGGTTGTTGTTGTGGGAGGGCACGGGGGGCGGCACAGCGGAGGGTGGTGTGTACTCTGGGTCTGGTTGTTGTTGTGGAAGGGCACGGGGGGGCGGCACAGCGGAGGGTGGTGTGTACTCTGGGCCGGGTTGTTGTTGTGGGAGGGCACGGGGGGGCGGCACAGCGGAGGGTGGTGTGTAATCTGGTCCGGGTTGTTGATGTGGGAGGGCACGGGGGGCGGCACAGCGGAGGATGGTGTGTACTCTGGGCCGGGTTGTTGTTGTGGGAGGGCATGGGGGGCGGCACAGCGGAGGGTGGTGTGTACACTGGGCCGGTTTGTTGTAGTGGGAGGGCACGGGGGGCGGCACAGCGGAGGGTGATGTGTACTCTGGGCCGGGTTTTGTTGTGGGAGGGCACGGGGGGCGGCACAGCGGAGGGTGGTGTGTACTCTGGGCCGGGTTGTTGTTGTGGGAGGGCACGGGGGGCGGCACAGCGGAGGGTGGTGTGTACTCTGGGCCGGGTTGTTGTTGTGGGAGGGCACGAGGGGCGGCACAGCGGAGGGTGGTGTGTACGCTGGGCCGGGTTGTTGTTGTGGGAGGGCACGGGGGGCGGCACAGCGGAGGGTGGTGTGTACACTGGGGCGGGTTGTTGTAGTGGGAGGGCACGGGGGGCGGCACAGCGGAGGGTGGTGTGTACTCTGGGCCTGGTTGTTGTAGTGGGAGGGCACGGGGGGGCGGCACAGTGGAGGGTGGTGTGTACTCTGGGCAGGGTTGTTGTGGGAGGGCACAGGGGGCGGCACAGCGGAGGGTGGTGTGTACTCTGGGCCGGGTTGTTGTTGTGGGAGGGTGACGCGCCCCCTGGGCCATATTCTTTATGGGGAATATCCGGAGCCGGATCAGATGGGGGTTGTAGTCTTCCGAGTGGCTGTGACCCGGTCCGTGCCCAGGGTGTCAAACTCAGTTGTATGTGGCAGTCCTACAGATGTTATTAAGTTCTTTATTGTCGACTACGCCACCCGTTGTATTGCGGTCACTATGGCCGCCGCTGCAGCAGGGTCCGCTGAGGCTGATGGTGTAGGTGCAGCTGGTGATGGTATAACCCCCAACGGGTGGGGTATAGCCTCAGGGGGTCAGGTGCAGAGGATGGGGGTTGTGGTGGTGCAGCATAGGTGTTAAAGGAAGACAGAGTCGGGTTATGCAGTTAAGGGTATTTACTCACTGCTGATGTTCCGGTCACTCCAGCTTCAAGTGACCTCCCGAGCCGTGCTGCATCCACCAGGTCCTGGATCCAGCCAACCCCCAAGCGAGTCCGGAGCGTGACCCTGAGCTCTCCTTCTGTCCTTTCTCTGGCCGTCCCCACTATTGATCCACCCAGGTCCAGCTCCCTCGGGCCTTCTGTTGGGAGACCCTTGGCCTTGGGTTCCCTGACCCTCCACGTGGTATGCCTTCGTGGTGGATATGGTCGGTGGCCGTGGCAGACGCTGCCCACGGCCTCCGGTCTCTGGCTGGGGTGTGTTTTTGCCCCCACCAGCTTGGGTTCCGGTACCCTGATGCCGACTCTTCACCCGTGGATTGGATTTGGGGTCTTAGAGTCCTCTCTTCTGCTTCCCCCTCTGGGTCTCTCTTTCTTCTCCTCTCTCACTCTGGCTCAGGCTTCTCTGCTCTGCTCTTCTGCTCTCCAACAGACTCTTTGCAAAAGGCTGACTCACTCCTCCTCTACAGCAGACTGACCCTGTTCTTTGATGGTGCCCACCTTATATACACCCTCTATGTGTGAGCTCAGGTGACCAGCACCCAATGAGCTCCTATCTTTACCCAGGCTGCTCCCCCTATCTGCCCCTACACTACTTGGGATGTACCACCCCCCCTCCCACTCCAGCCAGGAACAGACTCGGTCGTACCTGCACATTTCTAAGTGGGAGTACCGTTGGTCTGTTCCTCGGAAATGGGATGTATGTAGTGCATGCAGCCTACCGAGCTCAGTCCCACACTCCATCCTTACCCGGGAGTGGAATATCACACCTCTGGGTTGAGGTGCAATACCCCTGTAGCAGCCGAATCCTCAGGGTGCTACATTCCCCCCTGGTAAATCACAGCACGTCCTCGGGCTGTAAAGACAAAAACACCAAAACATACAAAATTTTTCATATAAACATAATAAAACATATAAAACATTATATAAATAACATATCTTAGCAGATAAAACTTTCTCGTCGTCTCAGGCTCCCGGTTCCTCCTCCGGACACTGTGCAACGTGTGTCCGGGAAAAGTGCGACAGTCTCTCTGGAAAACTGGTTTTCTATAAAACCGGTAGGGGGCGCTTTAGGAAGCGCAACTATATACAGGGGAAGTTGGCCGCTCTCAGTCCTCGGCCAAGTAGAGGGAAGGGAATGGCTGCTCACAGTCCTCAGCCTGTAGGATGAAGGGGTTAACGGGTAAACAGTTCACTGGTCCCAACGGGGACTATTTTAGCAGCAACGGTTCACTGTGCCCCGACGGGCAACTATATACAGTCTCTACTCCCGTCCTCAACGACGGCTCCCTCCTGCTTTTTCTTGGTGATATGGTGTTGCTTCAGACCCGTCCGGGTCCTCTGGCTCCTCCTCCCCGTACCGCAACTCCTCCTCCGTCAAGCGGTGTACGTGGAGGGCGTAAGGTCCTTTGGCACACTTGTGCCGGGTGAAAGTGACCTCGTCTCCGACGTAGAGGTCACGGCCTTTGTGACCTTCCGGCAGGTGGGACTCGACGTCTCTGCGGGTCACAAAAACGTCACCGCGGTTGTTACGGTCCTGAATAAAGCCCCACCCATGCTGCGGGTTGAACTTTATCACCGTCCCGATGGTGCGGGGACTGTGCGCTGCACGGGGGTTCCTCCTAGTCCGGCTCTTCTGCTCCGCGCTCCGGATTTGGGCCTGTTGTTCTCTGACCCGCCTCTCCTCCCGTTCTCTCGCAAACTCTGCTAGCTGCTGACGACAACACTCAGTACGCTCAGCGGCGACTGCCCGAGTTTCTCCGGTGAACCCCATCAAATCTTCTCCCGTGGGGTCCCACACGAATTGGGCTTCTTCTAAAGGAGGCGAGACCCGAGTCACGGGCTTCGGAGCCGGAATCAGGGGCTCACACAAGGGCCCTAGTTTCTGCTGCCGTTCCAGCTCATGGTATCCTTCGGGCCAGATGAAGGGCGGCCCGTCCGGCCATGTGAGCTGGCTGAACAAGTCCTCCCCCAGGTGTGGCACCCTTGGTTTTACGGGCGCGGTGGTGGTGGCGCCCGGGTTGCCCAGGCCTTGCGGCCAGGCCTGGGGCACCTGGAAGGTGAAGGGCACCGTTAGGACGGCGGCGCCCTGGGCTACCTGGCCTTGCGGCCAGGCCGGAGGCTCCGCGGAGGTAGGGGGCGCTGTTGGTGATGCGGCGCCCGGGGGTACTAGGCCTTGCGACCAGGCTGGTGGTATTTCCTGCTTTGTCACGCTCCGTGTCGGTGCGTGTGACGTCACAGGGGTCGCTGCGGCGGCTTCCGGTCGGGGCCTAGTCCATAGCGGTGACATGGCGGCTACGGGCACGGACGGGGGACTTTCGGGCTCTGCGACGGGGAACCGGGGCAGGTGGGCGGTCTCTCGGTATGGGGTATAAGCGTCCCCTTTACCTGCCTTCATACGTTCGGCTCCCTTCTCAGCGCCGTCTCCGACCTTGGGTCCTCCCGCGTCATCCGTAGAGGCAGTTGGTGTCCTCTCCCAGGGGAGCATGCTCCGTGGACGGGTTCCAGCTTGCTGGGCCATCTCCCGGCTCCACTCCGCCAGTATCTCTCGCTGTACCCGGGCCATCCTCCTTGCGAGGCCCTCCAAGGCAGTTTGTGCACACTCCCGGTCTCGGGGGAGCTGCGCTAAGATCTCCGCTAGACCTAGCGGGGTTGTGGACTCTAGCAGGCTCCTGACCATCGGGTCGGTGCTGCTCTGCTCTTCTTCCGGCAGGCTCCTGGCCAGCGGGCCGGTGCTGCTCTGCCCTCCTTCCTCGGTCTCTAGCAGACTCCTGGCCAGCGGGCCGGTGCTGTTCTGCTTTCTCTCCATCTCCGGGTGAGCTCCTCCGCTACTCCTCGTTAGACCTCTTGCCTCCGGGTCCGCTCGCTCCAGACTGCTCCAAGCGGCACCCATCTTTTCTCTTCTCCTTTCGTCTCCTCCCCCTTCGAGGGCGGTCCCGAGGCCATTTGGTGATTGTCAGCTCCAGGGGCTGTTCTTTCACGCTGACAGACACCTCTAGCATCACAGTCTCTGTTGGTGGGGGCGGTTTCCACTTTTGGCGCCATCTTCGGTCCTGGCCCACGATGGGAGGTGGCCTCTCGCCACCCTCTGGCACGCCCATAATGGCGTCCGCTCTTCCAAGGCGGGAAACCTTTGGAAATGGCGGGAATCGCTTCCCAGTGGCGGGAAACTCTGCAGATGGCGGGAAAACGCTGTTAATGGCGGACAACCGGCTGGAATCGACTGGTGATGGGGTCCGATGGCGGGGACCCTCCGGAACCGGCAGGAGACTTCTTTTTGAGGTAAACTCGTTCTTTTCTTCAGGCACGCAGTACCCGGGTGTTGCGGGCACGTAATCCTGCCGACTACGCCAAAGTTGACGCGCCCCCTGGGCCATATTCTTTATGGGGAATATCCGGAGCCGGATCAGATGGGGGTTGTAGTCTTCCGAGTGGCTGTGACCCGGTCCGTGCCCAGGGTGTCAAACTCAGTTGTATGTGGCAGTCCTACAGATGTTATTAAGTTCTTTATTGTCGACTACGCCACCCGTTGTATTGCGGTCACTATGGCCGCCGCTGCAGCAGGGTCCGCTGAGGCTGATGGTGTAGGTGCAGCTGGTGATGGTATAACCCCCAACGGGTGGGGTATAGCCTCAGGGGGTCAGGTGCAGAGGATGGGGGTTGTGGTGGTGCAGCATAGGTGTTAAAGGAAGACAGAGTCGGGTTATGCAGTTAAGGGTATTTACTCACTGCTGATGTTCCGGTCACTCCAGCTTCAAGTGACCTCCCGAGCCGTGCTGCATCCACCAGGTCCTGGATCCAGCCAACCCCCAAGCGAGTCCGGAGCGTGACCCTGAGCTCTCCTTCTGTCCTTTCTCTGGCCGTCCCCACTATTGATCCACCCAGGTCCAGCTCCCTCGGGCCTTCTGTTGGGAGACCCTTGGCCTTGGGTTCCCTGACCCTCCACGTGGTATGCCTTCGTGGTGGATATGGTGGGTGGCCGTGGCAGACGCTGCCCACGGCCTCCGGTCTCTGGCTGGGGTGTGTTTTTGCCCCCACCAGCTTGGGTTCCGGTACCCTGATGCCGACTCTTCACCCGTGGATTGGATTTGGGGTCTTAGAGTCCTCTCTTCTGCTTCCCCCTCTGGGTCTCTCTTTCTTCTCCTCTCTCACTCTGGCTCAGGCTTCTCTGCTCTGCTCTTCTGCTCTCCAACAGACTCTTTGCAAAAGGCTGACTCACTCCTCCTCTACAGCAGACTGACCCTGTTCTTTGATGGTGCCCACCTTATATACACCCTCTATGTGTGAGCTCAGGTGACCAGCAACCAATGAGCTCCTATCTTTACCCAGGCTGCTCCCCCTATCTGCCCCTACACTACTTGGGATGTACCACCCCCCCTCCCACTCCAGCCAGGAACAGACTCGGTCGTACCTGCACATTTCTAAGTGGGAGTACCGTTGGTCTGTTCCTCGGAAATGGGATGTATGTAGTGCATGCAGCCTACCGAGCTCAGTCCCACACTCCATCCTTACCCGGGAGTGGAATATCACACCTCTGGGTTGAGGTGCAATACCCCTGTAGCAGCCGAATCCTCAGGGTGCTACAAGGGCACGGGGGGCGGCACAGAGGAGGGTGGTGTGTACTCTGGGCCGGGTTGTTGTTGTGGGAGGGCACGGGGGGCGGCACAGCGGAGGGTGGTGTGTACTCTGGGTCTGGTTGTTGTTGTGGGAGGGCACGGGGGGGCGGCACAGCTGAGGGTGGTGTGTACTCTGGGCCGGGTTGTTGATGTGGGAGGGCACGGGGGGCGGCACAGCGGAGGATGGTGTGTACACTGGGCCGGGTTGTTGTAGTGGGAGGGCACGGGGCGCGGCACAGCGGAGGGTGGTGTGTACTCTGGGCCGGGTTGTTGTTGTGGAAGGGCACGGGGGGCGGCACAGCAGAGGGTGGTGTGTACTCTGGGTCTGGTTGTTGTTGTGGGAGGGCATGGGGGGCGGCACAGCGGAGGGTGGTGTGTACACTGGGCCGGTTTGTTGTAGTGGGAGGGCACGGGGGGCGGCACAGCGGAGGGTGATGTGTACTCTGGGCCGGGTTGTTGTGGGAGGGCACGGGGGGCGGCACAGCGGAGGGTGGTGTGTACTCTGGGCCGGGTTGTTGTTGTGGGAGGGCACGGGGGGCGGCACAGCGGAGGGTGGTGTGTACTCTGGGCCGGGTTGTTGTTGTGGGAGGGCACGAGGGGCGGCACAGCGGAGGGTGGTGTGTACGCTGGGCCGGGTTGTTGTTGTGGGAGGGCACGGGGGGCGGCACAGCGGAGGGTGGTGTGTACACTGGGGCGGGTTGATGTAGTGGGAGGGCACGGGGGGCGGCACAGCGGAGGGTGATGTGTACTCTGGGCCTGGTTGTTGTAGTGGGAGGGCACGGGGGGGCGGCACAGTGGAGGGTGGTGTGTACTCTGGGCAGGGTTGTTTTGGGAGGGCACAGGGGGCGGCACGGCGGAGGGTGGTGTGTACTCTGGGCCGGGTTGTTGTTGTGGGAGGGCACGGGGGGCGGCACAGAGGAGGGTGGTGTGTACTCTGGGCCGGGTTGTTGTTGTGGGAGGGCGCGGGGGGCGGCACAGCGGAGGGTGGTGTGTACTCTGGGTCTGGTTGTTGTTGTGGGAGGGCACGGGGGGGCGGCACAGCGGAGGGTGGTGTGTACTCTGGGCCGGGTTGTTGATGTGGGAGGGCACGGGGGGCGGCACAGCGGAGGATGGTGTGTACTCTGGGCCGGGTTGTTGTTTGTGGGAGGGCACGGGGGGCGGCACAGCGGAGGGTGGTGTGTACACTGGGCCGGGTTGTTGTAGTGGGAGGGCACGGGGGGCGGCACAGCGGAGGGTGGTGTGTACTCTGGGCCGGGTTGTTGTTGTGGAAGGGCACAGGGGGCGGCACAGCAGAGGGTGGTGTGTACTCTGGGCCGGGTTGTTGTGGGAGGGCACGGGGGGCGGCACAGCGGAGGGTGGTGTGTACTCTGGGCCGGGTTGTTGTTGTGGGAGGGCACGGGGGCGGCACAGCGGAGGGTGGTGTGTACGCTGGGCCGGGTTATTGTTGTGGGAGGGTACGGGGGGCGGCACAGCGGAGGGTGGTGTGTACACTGGGGCGGGTTGTTGTAGTGGGAGGGCACGGGGGGCGGCACAGCGGAGGGTGGTGTGTACTCTGGGCCTGGTTGTTGTAGTGCGAGGGCACGGGGGGGCGGCACAGCGGAGGGTGGTGTGTACTCTGGGCCTGGTTGTTGTAGTGGGAGGGCACGGGGGCGGCACAGCGGAGGGTGGTGTGTACTCTGGGCCGGGTTGTTGTTGTGGGAGGGAACGGGGGGCGGCACAGCGGAGGATGGTGTGTACTCTGGGCCTGGTTGTTGTAGTGGGAGGGCACGGGGGGGGCGGCACAGCGGAGGGTGGTGTGTACTCTGGGCCTGGTTATTGTAGTGGGAGGGCACGGGGGGCGGCACAGCGGAGGGTGGTGTGTACTCTGGGCCTGGTTATTGTAGTGGGAGGGCACGGGGGGGCGGCACAGTGGAGGGTGGTGTGTGCTCTGGGCCGGGTTGTTCTAGTGGGAGGGCACGGGGGGCTGCACAGAGGAGGGTGGTGTGTACTCTGGGCCTGGTTATTGTAGTGGGAGGGCACGGGGGTCGGCACAGTGGAGGGTGGTGTGTGCTCTGGGCCGGGTTGTTGTAGTGGGAGGGCACGCGGGGCGGCACAGTGGAGGGTGGTGTGTACTCTGGGCCAGGTTGTTGTAGTGGGAGGGCACAGGGGGCGGCACAGCGGAGGGTGGTGTGTACTCTGGGCCAGGTTGTTGTAGTGGGAGGGCACGGGGGGCGGCACAGCGGAGGGTTGTGTGTGCTCTGGGCCGGGTTGTTGTAGTGGGAGGGCACGGGGGGCGGCACAGCGGAGGGTTGTGTGTGCTCTGGGCCGGGTTGTTGTAGTGGGAGGGCACGGGGGGCGGCACAGCGGAGGGTGGTGTGTACTCTGGGCCGGGTTGTTGTGGGAGTGCACGGGGGGCGGCACAGCGGAGGGTGGTGTGTACTCTGGGCCGGTATTTTGTTGTGGGAGGGCATGAGGGGCGGCACAGCGGAGGGTGGTGTGTACTCTGGGCCGGGTTGTTGTTGTGGGAGCGCACGGGGGGCGGCACAGCGGAGGGTGGTGTGTACTCTGGGCCGGGTTGTTGTTGTGGGAGGGCACGGGGGCGGCACAGCGGAGGGTGGTGTTTTCTCTGGGCCTGGTTGTTGTAGTGGGAGGGCACGGGGGGCGGCACAGCGGAGGGTGGTGTGTACTCTGGGCCGGGTTGTTGTTGTGGGAGGGCACGGTGGGCGGCACAGCGGAGTGTGGTGTGTACTCTGGGCCGGGTTGTTGTTGTGGGAGGGCACGGGGGGCGGCATAGCGGAGGGTGGTGTGTACACTGCGCCAGGTTGTTGTAGTGGGAGGGCACGGGGGGCGGCACAGCGGAGGGTGGTGTGTACTCTGGGCCTGGTTGTTGTAGTGGGAGGGCACGGGGGCGGCACAGCGGAGGGTGGTGTGTACTCTGGGCCGGGTTGTTGTTGTGGGAGGGCACGGGGGGCGGCACAGCGGAGGGTGGTGTGTACTCTGGGCCGGGTTGTTGTTGTGGGAGGGCACGGGGGGCGGCACAGCGGAGGGTGGTGTGTACTCTGGGCCTGGTTGTTGTTGTGGGAGGGCACGGGGGGCGGCACAGCGGAGGGTGGTGTGTACTCTGGGCAGGGTTGTTGTGGGAGGGCACAGGGGGCGGCACAGCGGAGGGTGGTGTGTACTCTGGGCCGGGTTGTTGTTGTGGGAGGGCACGGGGGGCGGCACAGAGGAGGGTGGTGTGTACTCTGGGCCGGGTTGTTGTTGTGGGAGGGCACGGGGGGCGGCACAGCGGAGGGTGGTGTGTACTCTGGGTCTGGTTGTTGTTGTGGGAGGGCACGGGGGGGCGGCACAGCGGAGGGTGGTGTGTACTCTGGGCCAGGTTGTTGTTGTGGGAGGGCACGGGGGGGCGGCACAGCGGAGGGTGGTGTGTAATCTGGGCCGGGTTGTTGATGTGGGAGGGCACGGGGGGCGGCACAGCGGAGGATGGTGTGTACTCTGGGCCGGGTTGTTGTTGTGGGAGGGCATGGGGGGCGGCACAGCGGAGGGTGGTGTGTACACTGGGCCGGTTTGTTGTAGTGGGAGGGCACGGGGGGCGGCACAGCGGAGGGTGATGTGTACTCTGGGCCGGGTTGTTGTGGGAGGGCACGGGGGGCGGCACAGCGGAGGGTGGTGTGTACTCTGGGCCGGGTTGTTGTTGTGGGAGGGCACGGGGGGCGGCACAGCGGAGGGTGGTGTGTACTCTGGGCCGGGTTGTTGTTGTGGGAGGGCACGAGGGGCGGCACAGCGGAGGGTGGTGTGTACGCTGGGCCGGGTTGTTGTTGTGGGAGGGCACGGGGGGCGGCACAGCGGAGGGTGGTGTGTACACTGGGGCGGGTTGATGTAGTGGGAGGGCACGGGGGGCGGCACAGCGGAGGGTGATGTGTACTCTGGGCCTGGTTGTTGTAGTGGGAGGGCACGGGGGGGCGGCACAGTGGAGGGTGGTGTGTACTCTGGGCAGGGTTGTTTTGGGAGGGCACAGGGGGCGGCACGGCGGAGGGTGGTGTGTACTCTGGGCCGGGTTGTTGTTGTGGGAGGGCACGGGGGGCGGCACAGAGGAGGGTGGTGTGTACTCTGGGCCGGGTTGTTGTTGTGGGAGGGCGCGGGGGGCGGCACAGCGGAGGGTGGTGTGTACTCTGGGTCTGGTTGTTGTTGTGGGAGGGCACGGGGGGGCGGCACAGCGGAGGGTGGTGTGTACTCTGGGCCGGGTTGTTGATGTGGGAGGGCACGGGGGGCGGCACAGCGGAGGATGGTGTGTACTCTGGGCCGGGTTGTTGTTTGTGGGAGGGCACGGGGGGCGGCACAGCGGAGGGTGGTGTGTACACTGGGCCGGGTTGTTGTAGTGGGAGGGCACGGGGGGCGGCACAGCGGAGGGTGGTGTGTACTCTGGGCCGGGTTGTTGTTGTGGAAGGGCACAGGGGGCGGCACAGCAGAGGGTGGTGTGTACTCTGGGCCGGGTTGTTGTGGGAGGGCACGGGGGGCGGCACAGCGGAGGGTGGTGTGTACTCTGGGCCGGGTTGTTGTTGTGGGAGGGCACGGGGGCGGCACAGCGGAGGGTGGTGTGTACGCTGGGCCGGGTTATTGTTGTGGGAGGGTACGGGGGGCGGCACAGCGGAGGGTGGTGTGTACACTGGGGCGGGTTGTTGTAGTGGGAGGGCACGGGGGGCGGCACAGCGGAGGGTGGTGTGTACTCTGGGTCTGGTTGTTGTAGTGCGAGGGCACGGGGGGGCGGCACAGCGGAGGGTGGTGTGTACTCTGGGCCTGGTTGTTGTAGTGGGAGGGCACGGGGGCGGCACAGCGGAGGGTGGTGTGTACTCTGGGCCGGGTTGTTGTTGTGGGAGGGCACGGGGGGCGGCACAGCGGAGGATGGTGTGTACTCTGGGCCTGGTTGTTGTAGTGGGAGGGCACGGGGGGGGGCGGCACAGCGGAGGGTGGTGTGTACTCTGGGCCTGGTTATTGTAGTGGGAGGGCACGGGGGGCGGCACAGCGGAGGGTGGTGTGTACTCTGGGCCTGGTTATTGTAGTGGGAGGGCACGGGGGGGCGGCACAGTGGAGGGTGGTGTGTGCTCTGGGCCGGGTTGTTCTAGTGGGAGGGCACGGGGGGCGGCACAGAGGAGGGTGGTGTGTACTCTGGGCCTGGTTATTGTAGTGGGAGGGCACGGGGGGCGGCACAGTGGAGGGTGGTGTGTGCTCTGGGCCGGGTTGTTGTAGTGGGAGGGCACGCGGGGCGGCACAGTGGAGGGTGGTGTGTACTCTGGGCCAGGTTGTTGTAGTGGGAGGGCACAGGGGGCGGCACAGCGGAGGGTGGTGTGTACTCTGGGCCAGGTTGTTGTAGTGGGAGGGCACGGGGGGCGGCACAGCGGAGGGTTGTGTGTGCTCTGGGCCGGGTTGTTGTAGTGGGAGGGCACGGGGGGCGGCACAGCGGAGGGTTGTGTGTGCTCTGGGCCGGGTTGTTGTAGTGGGAGGGCACGGGGGGCGGCACAGCGGAGGGTTGTGTGTGCTCTGGGCCGGGTTGTTGTTGTGGGAGGGCACGGGGGGCGGCACAGCGGAGGGTTGTGTGTGCTCTGGGCCAGGTTGTTGTAGTGGGAGGGCACGGGGGGCGGCACAGCGGAGGGTTGTGTGTGCTCTGGGCCGGGTTGTTGTAGCGGGAGGGCACGGGGGGCGGCACAGCGGAGGGTTGTGTGTACACTGGGGCGGGTTGTTGTAGTGGGAGGGCACGGGGGGCGGCACAGCGGAGGGTGGTGTGTACTCTGGGCCTGGTTGTTGTAGTGCGAGGGCACGGGGGGGCGGCACAGCGGAGGGTGGTGTGTACTCTGGGCAGGGTTGTTGTGGGAGGGCACAGGGGGCGGCACAGCGGAGGGTGGTGTGTACTCTGGGCCGGGTTGTTGTTGTGGGAGGGCACGGGGGGCGGCACAGAGGAGGGTGGTGTGTACTCTGGGCCGGGTTGTTGTTGTGGGAGGGCACGGGGGGCGGCACAGCGGAGGGTGGTGTGTACTCTGGGTCTGGTTGTTGTTGTGGGAGGGCACGGGGGGGCGGCACAGCGGAGGGTGGTGTGTACTCTGGGCCAGGTTGTTGTTGTGGGAGGGCACGGGGGGGCGGCACAGCGGAGGGTGGTGTGTAATCTGGGCCGGGTTGTTGATGTGGGAGGGCACGGGGGGCGGCACAGCGGAGGATGGTGTGTACTCTGGGCCGGGTTGTTGTTGTGGGAGGGCATGGGGGGCGGCACAGCGGAGGGTGGTGTGTACACTGGGCCGGTTTGTTGTAGTGGGAGGGCACGGGGGGCGGCACAGCGGAGGGTGATGTGTACTCTGGGCCGGGTTGTTGTGGGAGGGCACGGGGGGCGGCACAGCGGAGGGTGGTGTGTACTCTGGGCCGGGTTGTTGTTGTGGGAGGGCACGGGGGGCGGCACAGCGGAGGGTGGTGTGTACTCTGGGCCGGGTTGTTGTTGTGGGAGGGCACGAGGGGCGGCACAGCGGAGGGTGGTGTGTACGCTGGGCCGGGTTGTTGTTGTGGGAGGGCACGGGGGGCGGCACAGCGGAGGGTGGTGTGTACACTGGGGCGGGTTGATGTAGTGGGAGGGCACGGGGGGCGGCACAGCGGAGGGTGATGTGTACTCTGGGCCTGGTTGTTGTAGTGGGAGGGCACGGGGGGGCGGCACAGTGGAGGGTGGTGTGTACTCTGGGCAGGGTTGTTTTGGGAGGGCACAGGGGGCGGCACGGCGGAGGGTGGTGTGTACTCTGGGCCGGGTTGTTGTTGTGGGAGGGCACGGGGGGCGGCACAGAGGAGGGTGGTGTGTACTCTGGGCCGGGTTGTTGTTGTGGGAGGGCGCGGGGGGCGGCACAGCGGAGGGTGGTGTGTACTCTGGGTCTGGTTGTTGTTGTGGGAGGGCACGGGGGGGCGGCACAGCGGAGGGTGGTGTGTACTCTGGGCCGGGTTGTTGATGTGGGAGGGCACGGGGGGCGGCACAGCGGAGGATGGTGTGTACTCTGGGCCGGGTTGTTGTTTGTGGGAGGGCACGGGGGGCGGCACAGCGGAGGGTGGTGTGTACACTGGGCCGGGTTGTTGTAGTGGGAGGGCACGGGGGGCGGCACAGCGGAGGGTGGTGTGTACTCTGGGCCGGGTTGTTGTTGTGGAAGGGCACAGGGGGCGGCACAGCAGAGGGTGGTGTGTACTCTGGGCCGGGTTGTTGTGGGAGGGCACGGGGGGCGGCACAGCGGAGGGTGGTGTGTACTCTGGGCCGGGTTGTTGTTGTGGGAGGGCACGGGGGCGGCACAGCGGAGGGTGGTGTGTACGCTGGGCCGGGTTATTGTTGTGGGAGGGTACGGGGGGCGGCACAGCGGAGGGTGGTGTGTACACTGGGGCGGGTTGTTGTAGTGGGAGGGCACGGGGGGCGGCACAGCGGAGGGTGGTGTGTACTCTGGGTCTGGTTGTTGTAGTGCGAGGGCACGGGGGGGCGGCACAGCGGAGGGTGGTGTGTACTCTGGGCCTGGTTGTTGTAGTGGGAGGGCACGGGGGCGGCACAGCGGAGGGTGGTGTGTACTCTGGGCCGGGTTGTTGTTGTGGGAGGGCACGGGGGGCGGCACAGCGGAGGATGGTGTGTACTCTGGGCCTGGTTGTTGTAGTGGGAGGGCACGGGGGGGGGCGGCACAGCGGAGGGTGGTGTGTACTCTGGGCCTGGTTATTGTAGTGGGAGGGCACGGGGGGCGGCACAGCGGAGGGTGGTGTGTACTCTGGGCCTGGTTATTGTAGTGGGAGGGCACGGGGGGGCGGCACAGTGGAGGGTGGTGTGTGCTCTGGGCCGGGTTGTTCTAGTGGGAGGGCACGGGGGGCGGCACAGAGGAGGGTGGTGTGTACTCTGGGCCTGGTTATTGTAGTGGGAGGGCACGGGGGGCGGCACAGTGGAGGGTGGTGTGTGCTCTGGGCCGGGTTGTTGTAGTGGGAGGGCACGCGGGGCGGCACAGTGGAGGGTGGTGTGTACTCTGGGCCAGGTTGTTGTAGTGGGAGGGCACAGGGGGCGGCACAGCGGAGGGTGGTGTGTACTCTGGGCCAGGTTGTTGTAGTGGGAGGGCACGGGGGGCGGCACAGCGGAGGGTTGTGTGTGCTCTGGGCCGGGTTGTTGTAGTGGGAGGGCACGGGGGGCGGCACAGCGGAGGGTTGTGTGTGCTCTGGGCCGGGTTGTTGTAGTGGGAGGGCACGGGGGGCGGCACAGCGGAGGGTTGTGTGTGCTCTGGGCCGGGTTGTTGTTGTGGGAGGGCACGGGGGGCGGCACAGCGGAGGGTTGTGTGTGCTCTGGGCCAGGTTGTTGTAGTGGGAGGGCACGGGGGGCGGCACAGCGGAGGGTTGTGTGTGCTCTGGGCCGGGTTGTTGTAGCGGGAGGGCACGGGGGGCGGCACAGCGGAGGGTTGTGTGTACACTGGGGCGGGTTGTTGTAGTGGGAGGGCACGGGGGGCGGCACAGCGGAGGGTGGTGTGTACTCTGGGCCTGGTTGTTGTAGTGCGAGGGCACGGGGGGGCGGCACAGCGGAGGGTGGTGTGTACTCTGGGCCTGGTTGTTGTAGTGGGAGGGCACGGGGGCGGCACAGCGGAGGGTTGTGTGTACATCGGGGCGGGTTGTTGTAGTGGGAGGGCACGGGGGGCGGCACAGCGGAGGGTGGTGTGTACTCTGGGCCTGGTTGTTGTAGTGCGAGGGCACGGGGGGGCGGCACAGCGGAGGGTGGTGTGTACTCTGGGCCTGGTTGTTGTAGTGGGAGGGCACGGGGGCGGCACAGCGGAGGGTTGTGTGTACATTGGGGCGGGTTGTTGTAGTGGGAGGGCACAGGGGGCGGCACAGCGGAGGGTGGTGTGTACTCTGGGCCTGGTTGTTGTAGTGCGAGGGCACGGGGGGCGGCACAGCGGAGGGTGGTGTGTACTCTGGGCCTGGTTGTTGTAGTGGGAGGGCACGGGGGCGGCACAGCGGAGGGTGGTGTGTACTCTGGGCCGGGTTGTTGTTGTAGGAGGGCACGGGGGGCGGCACAGCGGAGGATGGTGTGTACTCTGGGCCTGGTTGTTGTAGTGGGAGGGCACGGGGGGGGCGGCACAGCGGAGGGTGGTGTGTACTCTGGGCCTGGTTATTGTAGTGGGAGGGCACGGGGGGCGGCACAGCGGAGGGTGGTGTGTACTCTGGGCCTGGTTATTGTAGTGGGAGGGCACGGGGGGGCGGCACAGTGGAGGGTGGTGTGTGCTCTGGGCCGGGTTGTTCTAGTGGGAGGGCACGGGGGGCGGCACAGAGGAGGGTGGTGTGTACTCTGGGCCTGGTTATTGTAGTGGGAGGGCACGGGGGGCGGCACAGTGGAGGGTGGTGTGTGCTCTGGGCCGGGTTGTTGTAGTGGGAGGGCACGCGGGGCGGCACAGTGGAGGGTGGTGTGTACTCTGGGCCAGGTTGTTGTAGTGAGAGGGCACAGGGGGCGGCACAGCGGAGGGTGGTGTGTACTCTGGGCCAGGTTGTTGTAGTGGGAGGGCACGGGGGGCGGCACAGCGGAGGGTTGTGTGTGCTCTGGGCCGGGTTGTTGTAGTGGGAGGGCACGGGGGGCGGCACAGCGGAGGGTTGTGTGTGCTCTGGGCCGGGTTGTTGTAGTGGGAGGGCACGGGGGGCGGCACAGCGGAGGGTTGTGTGTGCTCTGGGCCGGGTTGTTGTTGTGGGAGGGCACGGGGGGGCGGCACAGCGGAGGGTTGTGTGTGCTCTGGGCCAGGTTGTTGTAGTGGGAGGGCACGGGGGGCGGCACAGCGGAGGGTTGTGTGTGCTCTGGGCCGGGTTGTTGTAGTGGGAGGGCACGGGGGGCGGCACAGCGGAGGGTGGTGTGTACTCTGGGCCTGGTTGTTGTAGTGCGAGGGCACGGGGGGGCGGCACAGCCGAGGGTGGTGCGTACTCTGGGCCTGGTTGTTGTAGTGGGAGGGCACGGGGGCGGCACAGCGGAGGGTTGTGTGTACATTGGGGCGGGTTGTTGTAGTGGGAGGGCACGGGGGGCGGCACAGCGGAGGGTGGTGTGTACTCTGGGCCTGGTTGTTGTAGTGCGAGGGCACGGGGGGGCGGCACAGTGGAGGGTGGTGTGTACTCTGGGCCTGGTTGTTGTAGTGGGAGGGCACGGGGGCGGCACAGCGGAGGGTGGTGTGTACTCTGGGCCGGGTTGTTGTTGTGGGAGGGCACGGGGGGCGGCACAGCGGAGGATGGTGTGTACTCTGGGCCTGGTTGTTGTAGTGGGAGGGCACGGGGGGGGGCGGCACAGCGGAGGGTGGTGTGTACTCTGGGCCTGGTTATTGTAGTGGGAGGGCATGGGGGGCGGCACAGCGGAGGGTGGTGTGTACTCTGGGCCTGGTTATTGTAGTGGGAGGGCACGGGGGGGCGGCACAGTGGAGGGTGGTGTGTGCTCTGGGCCGGGTTGTTCTAGTGGGAGGTCACGGGGGGCGGCACAGAGGAGGGTGGTGTGTACTCTGGGCCTGGTTATTGTAGTGGGAGGGCACGGGGGGCGGCACAGTGGAGGGTGGTGTGTGCTCTGGGCCGGGTTGTTGTAGTGGGAGGGCACGCGGGGCGGCACAGTGGAGGGTGGTGTGTACTCTGGGCCAGGTTGTTGTAGTGGGAGGGCACAGGGGGCGGCACAGCGGAGGGTGGTGTGTACTCTGGGCCAGGTTGTTGTAGTGGGAGGGCACGGGGGGCGGCACAGCGGAGGGTTGTGTGTGCTCTGGGCCGGGTTGTTGTAGTGGGAGGGCACGGGGGGCGGCACAGCGGAGGGTTGTGTGTGCTCTGGGCCGGGTTGTTGTAGTGGGAGGGCACGGGGGGCGGCACAGCGGAGGGTTGTGTGTGCTCTGGGCCGGGTTGTTGTTGTGGGAGGGCACGGGGGGCGGCACAGCGGAGGGTTGTGTGTGCTCTGGGCCAGGTTGTTGTAGTGGGAGGGCACGGGGGGCGGCACAGCGGAGGGTTGTGTGTGCTCTGGGCCGGGTTGTTGTAGTGGGAGGGCACGGGGGGCGGCACAGCGGAGGGTTGTGTGTGCTCTGGGCCGGGTTGTTGTTGTGGGAGGGCACGGGGGGCGGCACAGCGGAGGGTGGTGTGTACTCTGGGCCGGGTTGTTGTTGTGGGAGGTTACGGGGGGCGGCACAGCGTAGGGTTGTGTGTGCTCTGGGCCGGGTTGTTGTTGTGGGAGGGCACGGGGGGCGGTGACTGCTCCTCTCTCGCTGCTAGGATGTAACTCTCGCCCAGGTGCTGACTTCTCTTCTGGAGTTGGCACTGTCAGTATACCCGGCTCTACTGCAGCTGCCAGCGTCCTGCCATGTCTGCCCTCACCAGAGCCCCTGCTCCCCGCGTCCTGTTCTCCCCTCTAGGTGACAGGAGGGATTCTACCAGCAATGTCCCGGGCAGAGCGGTGGTCGTGCCAGGAGTGCCCCCAGGAGTCAGACGGAGGGTCAGGGCTCACAGACCACCGCCAGATGTCCGCTACATCTTCCAGCCTCAGAAGCCGGGAGCCGGGCACAAGTTTCAGGCCGAGGCCGCTCTGACTGCCTGGTGCGACTTGTGCTGCGGCTTCATCTTCTCCGGGGGCCGGCGCTGTGCAGGTAGGTGGGCGCTGTGCCTGGCAGCAACCTGCAGAATGCTATGGACACTAATAATCCTCTATGGCCGGTCTCTGCACTCAGTGTGAGCACCATAAGAAGCTTAGTGCACTGTCCGCCGTCATCTCCTCCAGGAGTCCTGAGCACGGCTCAGGTGTGAGGGGGAGGAAGACCCCAATAGTTGTTATGTGCCACACTGTAGCACTGCCATGGGACAGGTAGAGATGATGGGATGTCACCTCCTGCCGATGGGGGGATTCCACCTCCTGCTGATGGGGGGATGGCACCTCCTGCTGATGGGGGGATGGCACCTCCTGCTGATGGGGGGATTACACCTCCTGCTGATGGGGTAATGCCACCTCCTGCTAATGAGCACCTCCTGTTGATGGGGCGATGCCACCTCCTGCTGATGGGGGGGATTCCACTTCCTGCTGATGGGCACCTCCTGCTGATGGGGAATACCACTTCCTGCTGCATCATGGCTGATTTCAGTACCCAAAACACTTTACTGGGGATGGTTTGTTTACATGGGCATGGGATCGGTAATATAACCCATAATGAATATACCCCATACCCATAAAAGAGTACAGCCCGTACAGTATGGACTGAATTATAGCACACAGTATCATCCAGCTTCGCAATGTGGGGTTCCAGAGAAGGTTATTATTACTCTCATATTCTGCCATTTAATGATACTAATGTATTACCAGAGATTGACGGGTTTTGCTCATCTAATATGTATTGCAGTGAGCTGAATGTTTTCATCCGATTGTATGTCGCCCTAACAGAGAAAAGCCACCTAACTGGGCTTCGGGCAACATCCAATAGCATTATTTGTGCCTATTTATTCTTAGAGAGCCTGTCATCAGGATTTTATATCCCACACTAATGGCATGTACAGTAGTGTTCAGAATAATACCAGTGGGGTCAAAAACATGAGTTAAGCACAAAGTCTTTATACTAGTTCTTATTTCCATGCATGGGGAACATTGCACACTGTTTTCTAATTCAAAAAATGAAGAGAAATGTATATAATTTTTATCAATTTTTCAAAAAATAACAAAAAATGAACATTGGGCTGTTTAAAAACAGCAGTGTGTGCATTTGTCTTTACAAATTCACAATATGTACTCTTTTTTTTTGAGGATTTAGCCTTCCTGTGAATCACTAACCTAATATTTAGTTGTATACCCACAGTTTTTTAGAACTGCTTCATATCTACATTGCATAAAGTCAACCAACTTCTGACACCTGTCAACTGTTATTCCAGCCCAGGGTGCTTTGACCACATCCTACAATTTTTTGGCATTTGTTGGCTTTGCCTGAGAAACTGCATTTTTGATGTCACCCCACAAGTGTTCTATCGGATTAAGGTCAAAGCATTCGGCTGGCCACTCCATAACCTCAATTTTGTTGGACTGGAACCAAGATTTTGCTCATTTACTGGTGTGTTTAGGGTCGTTGTCTTGTTGAAACGCTCATTTCAAGGGAATATCCTCTTCAGCATAAGGCAACATAACCTCTTCAAGTATTTAGTATATGCAAACTGGCCCATCATCCCTGGCATGCGGTAAATAGGTCCAGCACCATAGTAAGAGAAACATGCCCATATCATGATGCTTGCACCATCATGCTTCACTGTCTTCAGAGTGTACTGTGGCTTGAATGCAGAGTTTGGGGGTTGTCTGACGAACTGTCTTCAGCCCTTGGACCCAAAAAGAACAATTTTACTTTCATCAGTCCACAAAATGTTTCTCCATTTCTCTTTAGGCCAGTTGATGTGTTCTTTGGCAAATTGTACCCGCTTCAGTACATGTCTTTTTTAACAAACAGTGGGACTTTGCGGGGACTTCTTACTAAGACATTAGCTTCACACAGGCGTCTTCTGTCATAGTACTCACAGGTAACTTGAGACTGTCTTTGATCATCCTGGAGCTGATCATTGGCTGAGCCTTTGCCATTCTGGCTATTCTTCGATCCATTTGAATGATAGTCTTCTGTTTTCTTCCACATCTCTCTGGGTTTGCTTTCCATTTTAAAGCATTGGAGATTATTTTAGCTGAACAGCCTATCATTGTCTGCACTTCTTTATAAGTTTTACCCTCTCCAATCAAGTTTTTAATCAAAGTACGCTGTTCTTCTGAACAATGTCTCGAACCACCCATATTTCTCAGGCTTTCAAGGAGAATTGCATGTACAACATGTGCTGGCTCCACCCTTAAATAAGGGCCACCTGATTCACACCTGTTACTTCACAGAATGATTGACCTCACTCATTGAACTCCACACTGCTATTATTTTGAACACATCCCCTTTCAATTAATTATTCAAATACACAAACTCAAAAACATGCAGATCATGAATGCGGAGTCTGTTGGTTTTCTTATAATCTACTGTACCAACTGGTAAATTGTTTGACATGTGGTAATATAATTTATACCAAAAACAGTGATTAATCTGGTTAGTCATATTGGACCAGGGCTGTGGAGTTGGTAAGCCAAACCTCCGACTCCTCAATTTCCATGACACCAACTCCGAGTCCACGACTCCCTCATACATGGCTCATGTTTAAGTGATAAATTTACTGTAGCACAGATTCATCTCAGCTAAAAGTCTAGACCCTTAGATCAGGAATAGGACAGACATTTATAGGACATTTCGTAACTTTCTAAAATTCTTATGAAAAAATATTCCCCACAGACTGCATTGAATTACTGTACCCAAGTTTAGGAGTCGGAGTCGGTCCATTTTATACTGACTCCGACTCCACTAAAATGGTCTCCAACTCCCGACTCCACAGCCCTGTAATCTGACTGCTATTATTTTGAACACTACTGTATGTAAAGGCACTTTACTGCTGAGTAAATTTTTACCGTTCTTGTAGAAATCAGTTTTAGTGTTTTAGAGAAATCCATAGTTGTGATTGTATGCTAATGGATATGCAAGTGCAGCGGGAAGGGACAATGCACTTCCAATTCTCCTGCCTCTCACCATATTCCCAGCCTTCAGCCTGTCTCCTGTCTCTGACAGCTCACTCTGGTTTCAGTGACCTGCCTACATAGGCTGTGGCCAGGGAATAGGGGGAGAACCAGTAGAGCTGTAAGCTCAGTGCCCCCCACTGCACCTACACCTCATTAGCTAGCATACAATTACAACTATGGATTTCTCTAAGACAGCAAAACAAATTTCTACAAGCAAAGTAACGATTTACTCAGCAATAAAGCGCCCTTACATACATGCCATTTGTGTGGGTATAAAATCCTGATGACAGGATCTCTTTAAGATTACATATATACAGTATGTCCCATAATAATTTTGTGATTTTATATACCAGCATTAAACATACTTTATCAATCTGTCCATGACGTTTAGTCAGGGAGCTACGTGATGATGCCACTGGATTTCTCATCAAGTACATATTTAGTGGTAGTTATAGTTTTGGGGGGGTTTAAAGCCCCTATACACATTAGAGTAAGGCTGATCTCTTTAGTCTGTGTGTATGGGGGACTCACCCTCCAGAGATGATGTCGGGGAAGAGTATGATCCAGCAGGGTGAGTTTCACCGTACGATAAGCTGCTGACAGAGGAGCCTGCAGTGGTTTTCTCATAGAGAACATCGTAGCGTCGGCCGAGTTCAGCTTTCCTGTGCATGGTGGAGTCAGGGAGAGATGACTGTCGGCCAAGCGATCATTCACCTGACACTTATCATATATATGGGGGCCTCTACATTTTCCAGTATCGATTAGAACCTTATGCTGGATTCAGACGTTCAGAGTTCAGTTTTTCTGTTCTGTTACAGGAAAAAAAAAGAATTCTTTCAGTATATGGATTTGTCCCATGGGTAATAGAAATGATGCCAGACCGACCCCATTTAATTCCCATTTAATAAAAGGGGATCCATTTGGTTTCCATTATATTGATGGACAATATAGCTCTTCTAGTTTTTTTTTAAATGATGGAACTTTCCCTGGAGGCTCCTAGCTGAAGTGGGGTAAGCTTGATGTTTCTTTTAGACTTCAGGTGCCAATTTGGTTATTTTAGTAGCCTAACAATTAAAGCTTTCACAGACACGTATAGAAAAGTACACATGCTTCTTATATCAGAACAAGGAGAAGTGAAGAAATATCGGTATCTTTTACTAGCTATAGTACAAAAAGAAGGATGTGCAAAGGCTCATGTGCTGGTTTGTAATTTATGTTGTTTGTGCCCTTTATCTGTAGCTTTTCAGGAAAATCTTTGATGTCTCTTTCATGCAGGTAGTCAGTTTTGTGACAATAGCATGGCATTCATTAGCATAGATATCCTTGCATTGTGTTGTGAGTGTTGATGATCTGAGATAGGAGGCTTTTGTGCTTTACATGCACTGTGTTCTGTATTACCAGTATGTAAGTAGGTGTAATGGTTGCTCCTAATAGGAAAAGCCAGAGCTTAAATTTAGACAATTTACATTACGTTGATAAATGTCTATTTTGCTTCTACATTACATGTACTAAAACCATGTCTCTTGGTAGGAAAAAACTCTGTGTAAAATGAGGGAGTTTTTGCTGTGTTTTTGCATCCGTTTTTTATGTGTTTTTTGATGCGTTGTTTTTATATTCATTTGAATGAGAGAAAAAACCTGCAAAAGCTCTGAAAGATTTGACTTGTTGCAGATATGAAACTACTTTGAATCTGCAAGGAAAAAATAAGCAACGTGTGCATGAGATTTCAGAGATCTCATTCACTTTGCTGGTAAAAGTAAAACATTGAGTTTTTTTGCAGCAAAAACGTTCAAGGAAAAATGTGGTAAAAAGGCAACATGTGAACATACCCATAGGGTTAGATGTTTCATGTGTATTATCATAGTCGTTTCTATTCTGGGTAACAAACCC
The DNA here is from genome assembly GCF_046119375.1 of Phyllobates terribilis. Lineage (NCBI taxonomy): Eukaryota > Metazoa > Chordata > Amphibia > Anura > Dendrobatidae > Phyllobates > Phyllobates terribilis. Next base: position 158,353,342 of record NW_027362771.1, on the reverse strand, counting down.
TGTTCTGGACACTATTAATGTCTTATTCTTGTACTGTTTTGCCTACCATACCTATGCGCAGTTACAGAGGTTAAAAACATACACAGGTCCATCAAGTTCCAACTTTCACATAATTTACATTATTCTTGCCAGACTGATTTTACCACTTGTTATTAGATAAGGACCAAGCCCTTTATTAAAGGGAACCTTTACTACTTAACTAGTGGTATGGCTGTAAAGGTCTTAGTACAAAAATAAAAATGACACCTGTTTTGTAGTAATCCAATATGCCAGCTCTAAGAAATCAATCTTTGAAGTCCCATGCAAATTAGCCTTGAAGTGCATTGGGGGTGTGTTAGTGCACCTTGACATTGAGTACATTGACACACCCCAATGCTATTCCAACTAAGGCCAGGTTTACACTGCATGATCGCGGCCGTCAGTCAGTGGTCGTTTAGACAGTCCTAGCACAATTCTGTGCCCGCAGAACAATCATTAAAAATGTGCATAGGGTAAAGGAGTAAGAAAAGACATGGAAGGGAAGTAAAGAAATATCGGTATCTTTTACTGGGAAAAATAAAAAAGGAAGTGGTGCAGGTATCCATGTGCTGTATTTTCTATCTCTATCTCTGAACGATGTTTTAAAACATCATGGTACCCAAAAACGAGTGATTTGCTCATTCGTCGGGTGATTGGCGTCTTGTGCAGGCGAGACAATAGTCAGGAATGAACATTCTTATAAACATTCGTTCCCCAAGCATATCATCTAAATGAAACCTTAATTGAATGTAGTTTCACAGCTTCATTTCTCAGCACTGGTACATTGGATTACTATAATATTGGATTACTACTAGATGGGTACGGTATTATTTTTATTGTTGTACTAGGACCTCTACAGTCATAATGCTAGTTTCACTAGGTTCCCTTTAAATGATATAGAATATGCCATTACTACCTATTCTTGTAGGGCATTCCATAGACTGACTACTCTAACTGTAAAGAACCCTTTCCTATGGTGATATTTAAATGATCTTTCCTCCTCATGTAATGAATGTCCTTTACCTTTGTAATGTCCTTAGAATAAATCATGTGCTAGTTCTTTGTACTGACCACACATGTATGTATTCATGCATATCAGGTGACATCCCATCCTATTTAATAATCCTGTCTCCCATAATTGAACCTTCTTCACTTCTATATGCTTTTAACAGTGTGGAACCCAAAACTAAATTCCATATTTGAGGTGTGGCCTTAGAAGGGATTTATAGAGGGGTAATTTTACATTGAGGACACAAGTTTTTATTTATTTTTTATCCACCCTTATTTGGTTTTGCAGCTGCTGCTTGACATTGAGCGCTGTCATTTATCTTACTTATAACCACAATACCCAAGTCCTACTTTTAACAACATTAACATTTATATGCCACGTTCTTGTCTACTCTGCCAGCTTTTCCAGGTCTTTATGTAATGTTTTATGATCAACCAGAATATCAAGAATCCTATAACGTTTTGTATAATTAGCAAAATCTGTTGGACTTCTGATATGACTTTGCCGATGTCTTGTACTTTTGTATTTGTAGCAAAAAATGTTTTTTAAAAAAGAGTCTTACTGTTATGATACTTCAAGACTGCGGACAGCACTGGTTAGGTGAAAGAGATAAAGTAGTTTAAACATAGCATAGTTACTGGCCATGCTAATTGCACTCCCTGCTCCAAACAATCCCCAGTCCTTCCACTCTGCTTTGAGTGGTGGCTATGCTATACGGGTGGACATACCATTGCTGCAATCTTGGCAAATGCACAGGGTTTCAAGAGGTAACGGGGCCCATTACCACCTCTAAAGCAGGTGTAATTGTGTATTTTGATGAGCTACTGGACTGCAAAGGACACGTTCCGGTATATTGTTTTTGCACAGGAGGCCTCTTCTGTCTATCTGCTCCTACTCTGGTATCTAGCTATTGTTATGAAAGTGTAGCAACTCACTCGGAAAATAGGTAACGCACCAAAAACTCCAACTGACCCTGCCGGTTCCTGTACAGACTAGAGAGCCTGACCCCGCAGAACCTAGTGGTTCCTGTATGAGCTGAGATAGCCCTAACCACAGACTAGACGATGGCAACTCGGACCTATGCTGCCTGACAGGGCATCGAGAGCTTCACGTTCCTCCTAAAGAACCGGAGGGCAGAACAGTGGGTAAATTACCTACAGAAGGGAAAGTGTGCTGAAATAGAAAAAGATCCCAGAGTGAGCAAAACAAACCACGAAATACAAAATAAAGGATTAAGTACGTACTGTTAGAGAATATGCTGCCTACTTCCTAAAAAGAAACAGAAGATAGGTGCAGGGTAAAGAACATAAACAGCAGACAGATGAACCCTAGCTGTTGTTTCAATGACTGGCTTAAACTACAGCAGTATGACTGGATATCCAAATGAGACTATCACCAGCAGAAAATACCAGCAGGGGGAAGGTATATAAAGCCACACCCGAAAGGTGATAGGGCAGACAAATGAATAAATGAAAACACCTGTTAACCTAAAAAGACTGAAGCAATGATAATAGAAACTAAACATTTGTACACTAGTAGACCGCTAGAACGATCCTTTCAAGCAAAGGGGAAGGACTGTGAAGTATTTAGAGTGCAGGTAAAACTGCTGACAATATCTTAAAAACTTAAATAAAGAAAAAGATTGGTGTTGGATTGATTGCTATAAAACCCTTGGGTTTTACACAATGATTCTGTATTTTGTCCTGATGAAAACCCTGTGTGTCTCATTACTCTTGGCCAATCAACATCTCACCTAGACCAGTATACATTACTGATTGGCTGAGAGTGGTGTGATAGGCAGGGGGTTGTATTCCACCCTACTTATCAGTATGCAACCCCCATAGCTGTCAGTAGTTTAAAGTACAAGGCACATCTGCCTAATGGCGCATGAAGGCGTATGAATGTAGCTATTTTAAGAGGTTATAAACCACTCCTACACAATTTAACATCAATGAAATGAGATGAGGAGCAAATTCTTTGTCAGTGTGTAAGATTATTTTTTTTATTGATAGTAAAGTTGAGAGTAATGGCATAGCGAAGATTAAAGATGCAGAAAACGATGTCCTGTGTGATCATGTTGAGAAATGCCCTGACATAGGTAATTCCTTTTAGCCTGCTTCCTTTTATAGTTTTGATGGCTAAGTTGACACATGCAGATAATCGTGTAACTGATGAACGATGAACCAGTTCCCCCCATGATTACTTGACAGGGGCGCCGATGGGTTGTCATGACATCCCTGCTATGTATAGCACTGGCGATCAGACGATCACAACTTCAAGTCTCCTAAGGGGACTATTGAAGACAGTGAAAAGTAAAAAAAAGGTTTTACAAATATGAAAAAAAAAATACAAATTGAAATCACTTTTGTCCCATTCTAAGTAAGACAATTTAAAAAAATAAAAATACACATATTTGGTATTGCTGGTTTCAGAAATGTCCGATCTATGATAATGTAAAAACAATTAATCCAATCGGTAAACAGCGTAACGAGAAAAAAATCTTTTGGTTGCTGCAACATTGCAATAAAATTCAATAAGAGGCAATCAAAACATTGTATCTACCCCAAAATGGTATCAGTAAAAACATCAGCTTGGGGCGCAAAAAATAAGCCCTCACAATTTTTTTTTTACAAATTCCTAATTGTTTTCACCACTTAAAAAAATCTATACATGTTTGGTATCTGCGTACTTGTACTGACCTCGGGAATCATACTGCCAGGTCAGTTTTACCATATACTGAACATGGTAATTAAAAAAAAAACAATTGTAGAATTGCACTTTTTTCTCAATTTCAATGCACTTAGATTTTGTTTCCCGTTTTCCAGTACACTATTTGGTAAAATGAATGGTGTCAAAACGTGCAACTCGTCCCGCAAAAAACAAGCACTCGTATGGCTATATTGGCGGAAAAATAAAAAAATTATGGCTCTGGGAAGAAGGGGGGGGGGGACAGAAACTCGCCAGGTAGTGAAGGGGCTAAGTGTGTTCGCCGTACAAATCCCAATGATACTAATTATTTGCTATGTTGGAGAAATGTCTCACTAAGTCTAATTTGTACCATTGCTTCATTGGGAATTGTTTAGTTAAAGCAACACTCCAGTGTTTTTTTTATTTTACCACTGGAGTGGTGCTTCTAATCTAAGCTCCCTGACCCTTCTCCTGTAATCACCTGCTGGCGTCTTCACCTTATAGTGACTCGACCCCTGGGCCGTGGGGCACTCGGATCCGGGCAATAGGGGGAACGATGGGAGTAGTAGTGGCAACCCGGTTCCGTGGCTCAGGGTGGTCAGGCCAGTGGTAGTCCGTTACGTGTTGTTGATTATGTCCGACTACGCCACCCGTGGATTTGCGGTCATTAGGAACCGCCGCTGCATGGCAGACCGCTGGGGCTGATGAGGTGTGCAGCTAGGGTAGTGTGACTCCCCACGGGAAGAGTGCGGCCCCAGGGCAGTATAATGGATGGTGGGAGTGATGGTAGTGAGAGTCCCAGTGCTGATAGTGCTGGAGGAGCAAGGAGCACACAGACAACAGGTTGCAGTCCAGGGTCTTTACTAAAACAGGTAAACTGACCCATAAACAGTCCCAGCTAGGAGGGGACCTGGATGTCTGAGAGCAACGGGGAAATTGGCCCTGGTCAGGGTGAGGGTGTAGGCCTACCGTGCTTTCTGCGCTCCTTCTGGCTATCTCCTCCTTATAGAGTAACAGCCCACGTTTCCGAGCTTTCCGTGTATTCTCGCCTGTATGGCCTGCGACGTGGGTTCCTTTCTGCTCCCAGCCTTGTACGGCTTTACTGGTCCCTTCGGTTGTGGCAGGGCCTCCAGGCTTCTTAGGCCAAGGAATGTACAGTCCCTTGCGGACTGGTTCTCTGCTGGGGGATGTGGAATCCTTCCAGCCTCAGACACCAAAGTCTGGTAAAGTAAGTCTTTTCTCTGCCAAGACAGGCTCACTGCGCCTCTTGTCTCTGGCTTGTGACTCTCCTCCTGCCACACTTCCTCTTAGGTTACAATGCAACTTTCTGTCCCTGCTCCACTCTGGGACACGTCTCAGTGCTGAGACAGGCTTTCCAGTTCTCCCTAACCCTGCCCCCAGTACCAGCTTTTATAGGGGCAGCCTGCTCCCCCTACTGGCCTGAGACAGGAGGCATTGCATGCTAATGTTCCCCTGACTAGAGAACCTCCCCCTTGCTCTCAGACACAGCTTTAATACATTTTGTGGCATCCAGGTAGGGTGACACATTCCCCCCTAGTGAAATTTAGTACTCCGGGACTAAACAGTAAACAAAGACAATATGCATAACAATAAAACATTAATAGACAGACGACGCACAAATTGAGTTCTTAAGGTCACAGTGTGGCCTGTGACCGGGTGTCCATATCACCAAGACAAAGGGTAGCCTTAACCAGGTGGGGGTCTGTCCTACCCCAAGTCCTTCACAATCTTAGTTCATTCCTGGGTTAGGCTCCGAACGCAGTCCATACAAGGTCCCGGTTATAAAAAAGTCCATAACCTTTGAGTCCTTACGGTAGCTGCAAGAAACTGAAACACACTATTAATAAACATGCAGGTAACTCTGGCAAACATTTTAACATTTGGCAACAAGGTTATTTACAATTTAGTGCATCCTATATTCTCCAGCGGGCGGGTATCTGTCCCTTTGTGCTCCTGGTTGACCTACGTAGCCCACTGTCTGGTGGTGGACCAACCTGGCTTTCCCCACTAGCGTTAGGGGTACAGCTACCAGCTGGGTGTACAGGTAGGGCAGGCAGCTGTCTGCGGGTCCTTTGGCTTACCGCAGGCATGGCAGGCTCACTGTCAGCAGAGGGTTGACTCTCCTGGGCTGCTGGAACAGGCTCTTCTGCCTCTGGAACTGCTTGCTCCTCTTCACCTTCTGGCTCTGGTGTTGGTTGTTGCTGTGCCGGTTGCAGGAAATGCAGGACGGGTACCACTATGGCATCATTTATGCGAGTCCAGGACTGAGGGAACTCTCCGAGAACGGTGCTGATCATTTCTTCCTTGTCCTCTGCGGGTTCAAGGTCACTCTGATCTTCTTCTGCACTACGGAGTTGCTCGGGGCACCTTTTGAGGTGGTCTCTGGAGACGACACTAGTGGTTTCTCCTCCGTCCTTGGTGATTACGCACACCTTTGGGTTGTCGTGGTCAGACTGCAGTACGGTGTAGGGTTCCCTTTCCCACTGGTCGTCCAACTTATGTAGCCTTCTTTTTCGCTTTAGGACTTGCTGACCAGGTTCTAGGGGACCAGCAGGGGCGTGTTGATTGAAAAGTCTTTCTTGCCTCTCTCTCACCTGGGCCAGGCTCTTCTCCACACTCTCCTGTACCTTCTTGTACTGCAGTTGCCTTTCCGCATCCCAGTCCGCATCCGGGGAGGTGTCCTCAGGTATTAGGACTCCCATCTCCAGGTCTACGGGCAGCTTACCTGGTCTAGCTCGCATCAGGTAAGCCGGGGTGCAGTTTGTAGCGTTCACCGGGATGTTGTTGTACATGTCTACCAGGTCCGGCAATTTTTCTGGCCACAGGCTGCGTTCCTCCAGGGGCAACGTCTTCAGGAGATCAATGACTATATTGTTCATCTTCTCACACATCCCGTTGGTTTGGGGGTGGTAAGGCGTTGTACGAATCTTCTTACAGCCATAGAGGTTGCAGAACTCCTGGAAGATTTCAGCCTCGAATGCTGGACCCTGGTCTGTCAGGACCTGTTCCGGATACCCGTGTGGACGGCAGAAATATTGCTGGAAGGCTCTGGCCGCTGTTTGGGCTGTCAAGTCCTTTACCGGGACCACCACTAGAAAACGGGAATAGTGGTCCACGATTGTCAGGGCATAGATGTATCCTGACCGGCTGGGAGCCAATTTGACATGGTCCAGAGCTACCAGCTCAAGAGGCTGCGTGGTGACGATGGGCCTCAAGGGTGTCTTCTGGCTGGTACGGTCCTTCCTCCTTAGGTGACAAGGGCCACAGTCTCTGCACCATTTTTCCACAGCTCCTCTCATGCCGACCCAAAAGAACCTTCCTCTTAGTAGGAACTCCAGTTTCTTCCAACCGAAGTGCCCCGCTTTGTCATGGTAAGCCCCCAGGACCATAGCTGCATCCCGCCTTGGGACCACGACTTGCCAGGTCAGCTCGTGCGTCCGGTGGTTAACAATCCTTCTGCACAACTTGCCTTCGTAGAGGAACAGCTTGCTCTTCTCCTTCCATAGCTGCTTGGCTTCCTCTGGGGTATCTGGATCTAGGCGGGCGTCTTCCCGGGTCAGCAGATCTTTCACCAGGCGGACTGCAGGGTCACTATCTTGGGTCTCGGCCCAGCTGTGGTGAGGTAGGGGATTCATCATCACAGTTGTTAGATCCTCCTCCTTCACGCGGTGAGAGTGTTGAGCGGCTCCATACCGGTGAAACGCGGGGAGTTCTACCTCCTCCAGCTCTTCTGGGTCTTCGTCACCTTCAGGTCAGTGAGGCATCCTTGATAGGGCGTCCGCGTTGGCGTTGGTTTTGCCTGCCCGGTACTTGATCACGAAGTCATAGTTGGAGAGACGGGCCATCCACCGCTGTTCTAGGGCACTCAGTCTTGCATTGTCCAGGTGTGTCAACGGGTTGTCCGTGTACACTGTGAACTTTGCGGAGGCCAGGTAATGCTTGAAGCGTTCCGTCACGGCCCACACCACCGCCAAGAATTCTAGCTTGAAGGAGCTGTAATTCTCCGGGTTCCTCTCGGTGGGCCTCAGCTTCCGGCTGGCGTATGCGATCACCCGTTCTCTGCCCTGTTGGTTTTGGGACAGTACGGCTCCCAGTCCCACATTACTGGCATCTGTGTGGAGAATGAAAGGCTGGCCATAATCAGGGTAGGCCAGGATCTCGTCCCCTGTGAGGGCCATCTTTAGCTGGCGGAAGGACTCCTCTTCCGGTTTATCCCACTTGAAAGGTGGCTTTTGACTCCTGGACTTAGACTGTCCAATCAGGAGGTCCTGCATAGGAGCTGCCATCTTAGTGAACCCGGGGATGAACCTTCGGTAGTAGCCTACCAACCCGAGAAACTGTCTCACCTCTTTGATGTTCGAGGGGCTTGGCCAGCTCTTGATTGCCGTGACCTTGTCAGGGTCGGGGGCCACTCCTTCCGCGCTTACCACGTGCCCTAGGTACTGGACCTTTGGTTTCAGCAGGTGGCACTTCGATGGTTTCACCTTCAGGCCATAGCCTGCCAGGGCTTCGAACACCTCGGCCAGGTGCTTTAGATGGTCCTCGTAGGTCTTCGAATAGACGATCACGTCGTCCAGGTAAAGGAGAACCGTCTCGAAGTTTCGGTGCCCTAGACAGCATTCCATCAGCCGCTGGAAGGTCCCTGGTGCGTTGCAGAGTCCGAAAGGCATGCAGTTGAATTCGCTCAGTCCCATCGGGGTGGTGAAGGCGGTCTTCTCCTTGTCAGCCTCTGCCACAGGAACCTGCCAGTACCCGCTAGTAAGGTCCAAAGTAGAAAAGAAGTTTGCAGATTTTAGTGCGGCTAAAGACTCCTCTATTCTAGGCAGCGGATATGCATCTTTGTGGGTGATACGATTGATTTGTCTATAGTCCACGCACATTCTCATGGTGCCGTCTTTCTTTTTCACCAGAACCAAGGGGGCTGCCCAGGGGCTACAGCTATCTCTAATGACCCCAGCTTCTTTCATCTCTCTTAGCATGCCCTTTGCGTTCTGATAATGTGCAGGGGGTACAGGTCTGTGTCTCTCTTTTATTGGTGGGTGGCTCCCTGTGGGGATGTGGTGTTCTATCCCTTTTACTCTGCCGAAGTCTAGCGGGTGCTTACTAAAGACTCTCTCGTACTCCTGTACCACCCGGTAGACTCCTTGTTTTTGGTGCAGGGGAGTGGAGTCAGCACCCACATGGAGTTTCTGGCACCAGTCCTCCTTTTGTTTCTGGGAGCCATTACCCTCCGCCTGAGGAGATGGAGGCAAGGGTTCCACGGCCCTGATAGCTTGGTGTTCGACAACAAACAGTTTGGCGAGTGTAGCGTACCTGGGTAAGTGTACTTCCCTCTCCCCAATGTTGAGGATGCGGACGGGCACCCTCCCATGACGGACATCAACCACCCCCCGGGCTGTCAAAATGGTGGGCCCGCTGTCTGAGTACACGGGTTCTACCATGGCTTGGTAGTCTCTACCTCTCAACCCGATTGCAGTCCGACACCAGATCATCATTTCACTTTTGGGAGGCATGGAAATGGGGAATGGGTCACTCAGTCGTACGCTACCGATCTCACCACCAGACAGTTCTACCTGCTGCCATCTCATCAGGGCTTTTATCTCCTTGTTGAGGACTCTCTGTTGGCTGGAACTAGCATTCACCGCCACCTGTTGTAGAATTACAATTACCTCTGAAAGACAATTTTCAATTATGTTAGTACCCACAGTTATTTTAGGGTGACTTTCATGACGGTCAATGTCCACAATAATCACTCCCTGTGCCGGCAGTTCAACTTTACCAATTTTAATGGTCATCTCCTTGAACCCCATCTGCGGCACGGGTAAGCCATTACTGGCGATGATGCTCAAGTTACTGTCTGGATACCGTGTGATATCAGCATCAGTCCAATACTGCTTAAAAAGTACATAAGGGATAGTGGTTACTTGTGACCCAGTATCCAGCAAGGCGCTCATGGGGATACCGTCCAGCACCACGGGTAAAACCGGACGCCCCCCAACGTACTTATTACGCCAATTGTAAGGGCCTGGTGATCTTATGCCTGGGGGTTGGCCCTCTGCCCCAGGTTGGACCCGTTTAAATTACAGTACCTGGAAATGTGTCCGGGCTGGTTGCATCGACGGCAAATGGGCTGTCCATCCTCTGCGTAGCGGTCTGTGGGCCTCCCTCGGAACGACGGGATCCTCCTCCGTCGACGCCATGGGACATCCTCCGGACTTGAAGCCAGCTCGATGGGTCTTGACGGGTCCACTTGCAACGCCTGGACGGTCCTGGTCAACGCCGCGACGCTCCTGGTCAGCTCCTGGACTTGGTGGTGCAGGTCTTTCGACGGGGCTTGGTTCAGGGCCTGTGCATCAGCCCCCACGGGATCCATAGAGGAGGGCGCCGCCTCCTGGTGGTTAGTGATAGCAGGGCGCCGGGGGTTTATAGCGCCACTGGTTGCAGATTCACGGAGCACCCTTATGGCCCTGTCCTTAAATTGTGCAAAGGTCAGGTCGGGGTTCTGAAAGAACATGAGGCGCAATTGGGCCCTGTGGGCGCTAGACAGCAGACCCTCTATGAATTGTTCTGTTAGCAGCTTATCGGTGTCCTGCACACTGCCAGGGTCAGTTTGTTGAATAGCCCTCAAGGCTTCCTGTAGATTTAGGGCATAGTCTCTGATGCTGTCCTGTGCCCGCTGCTTACATCCATAGAACCTCATTTTAATTTCAGCGGAGGTACGTGTGTCAAAGGTACCCCGCAGCAGGGCCAGAATACCCTTCACGGTCCTTTTCTCCTCAGTGGGCCATGATTTTACCTCCCTTTGGGCTGCGCCAGTTAACTGCCCTGTCAATATGCTGACCTTCTGTTCCTCTGTCAGGGGGTAAACGTGGAACAAACTGTATAGCCTTTCCTTGAAGTCAGTTAGGGCATGGGGCTCCCCTGAGTATTTGGGCAGCCAGGCCGCTCCAGGGATGTAGGGCAGGGAAAAGGGCATCACCGCTGCTGCAGCTGCGTTGGTGGTAGTGGGCGCCTCTGTGTCCGACATCTTCCTCCCCCCTAGTCAAGCGTGGCCTACCTTCCGACGATCCTCTTCTGTAGGCCGCGGCTCCGCTGCTGCTGCTTTGGACGAGGACCTGGCGTCGCGTCCTGATGACGTCAGTGTCGCTCTCTCCCCCTTCCAGGACCTTGCGCAGCGTCGGTGCGTGGGGCGGAGCTTCGGATCTCGCGCGGTTTTGATGTCCACGCCCCTCTTCTTCCCGCGCGGCGTCCTGAAGATGGCGTCCGATGGCGGGAAACAGCTGCGGATGGCGGGAAGACGGTGGGAAGTGGTCCAAGATGGCGTCTGATGGCGGGAATCGGCTCCGGACGGCGGGAAACTTCGCCACAGGTAAGTTACAAAAGTCTTTTTCAGGCACGCAGTACCCGGTGGTTGCGGGCACGAAATCCTGCCGACTACGCCAAAGCTGACTCGCCCCCTGGGCCGTGGGGCACTCGGATCCGGGCAATAGGGGGAACGATGGGAGTAGTAGTGGCAACCCGGTTCCGTGGCTCAGGGTGGTCAGGCCAGTGGTAGTCCGTTACGTGTTGTTGATTATGTCCGACTACGCCACCCGTGGATTTGCGGTCATTAGGAACCGCCGCTGCAAGGCAGACCCCTGGGGCTGATGAGGTGTGCAGCTAGGGTAGTGTGACTCCCCACGGGAAGAGTGCGGCCCCAGGGCAGTATAATGGATGGTGGGAGTGATGGTAGTGAGAGTCCCAGTGCTGATAGTGCTGGAGGAGCAAGGAGCACACAGACAACAGGTTGCAGTCCAGGGTCTTTACTAAAACAGGTAAACTGACCCATAAACAGTCCCAGCTAGGAGGGGACCTGGATGTCTGAGAGCAACGGGGATATTGGCCCTGGTCAGGGTGAGGGTGTAGGCCTACCGTGCTTTCTGCGCTCCTTCTGGCTATCTCCTCCTTATAGAGTAACAGCCCACGTTTCCGAGCTTTCCGTGTATTCTCGCCTGTATGGCCTGCGACGTGGGTTCCTTTCTGCTCCCAGCCTTGTACGGCTTTACTGGTCCCTTCGGTTGTGGCAGGGCCTCCAGGCTTCTTAGGCCAAGGAATGTACAGTCCCTTGCGGACTGGTTCTCTGCTGGGGGATGTGGAATCCTTCCAGCCTTAGACACCAAAGTCTGGTAAAGTAAGTCTTTTCTCTGCCAAGACAGGCTCACTGCGCCTCTTGTCTCTGGCTTGTGACTCTCCTCCTGCCACACTTCCTCTTAGGTTACAATGCAACTTTCTGTCCCTGCTCCACTCTGGGACACGTCTCAGTGCTGAGACAGGCTTTCCAGTTCTCCCTAACCCTGCCCCCAGTACCAGCTTTTATAGGGGCAGCCTGCTCCCCCTACTGGCCTGAGACAGGAGGCATTGCATGCTAATGTTCCCCTGACTAGAGAACCTCCCCCTTGCTCTCAGACACAGCTTTAATACATTTTGTGGCATCCAGGTAGGGTGACACAATAGCACCGACGCTCCCTTCTGTCTCCCAGCAGTTTGTGACCTGCCAGATCACTTCAGTGTTTGCTGGGCAGCCAGAGATCACTTTTCAATGCAAGTCTATGAAAGCCTCATTTCCGCTCTCATAGACTTGCATTGAGAGCTTGTGACGTAGCTTCTGACTACTGGCCATTCAGAAGTTGCAGTCACAAGATGGCACCAGTGGACCACAGCGGCACAGAAGAAAGGTGAAGACGCTGGAGGGTGAGTATAAGACCAGGAACAGGGACTTTACATTAGAAGCACCACTTTAGCGCTGGAAAAAGAAAAACGCTGGAGGGCTGCTTTAATGTTAATTGGACATATGTGATATTATTTTTAAAGGGAATCTGTCACCAGGTTTTTGCTACTTCATCTGCGTGCAGCATAATGTAGAAAAAGAGACCCTGATTCCAGGGATATATCACTTACTTTACTGGGTGCAACAGTTGTGTTACAATCAGAGTTTTTAGATGTAGCAGAGCTCAGAAAACTGCCCCCCCCCCCTACACCCCTTATTAGCTGCCTTCTGTGTGCATTATATTAGGAGTAATCCTATTGTTGCATACACAGTAAATTAGAGTATACTCGGGACTACAGAGCAGGAGAAGGACTTGGGCATTCTGGTTACAAGTAAGCTGAGCAGCAGTACTCAATGTCAAGCAGCAGCCGCAAAAGCAAATACGATTTTAGGATGTATAAAAAGAGAAATAAAATTCCGCTATCCCAATGTACTGTTACACCTTTATAAATCACTGGTGAGGCCACATCTGGAATATGGGATCCAGTTTTGGGCTCCACACTTTAAAAAGGATATTCAGAAGTTAGAGTCAGTTCAAAGGCGGCAACTAGTGATGAGTGAGTATGTTTGGTTAACCCTTTCGCAAGTCATGCACACGGGAGTGATTCAAACATATCACCGAGTACGCTGAAGGTACTCGCCCGAGCATACTCGCTGAAAGGGTTAACCGAACATACTCGCTCATCAGTAGCGGCAATAAGATTATTTCAAGGGATGGAGGCCTCTCATATGATGAGAAGTTGAAAAAGTTGAGCTTGTTTAGCTTAGAAAAATGACACCTCAGAGGGGATCTCATTTACATGTATAAATATATGTGTGGTCAGTACAAAGGTCTAGCACATGACTGATTCCTCCCAAAGACCAAACTAAGGACCAGGGGGCACTCATTACGGGTGGAAGAAAGGTGATACCGTCACCTAAACAGGAAAGGGTTCTTTACAGTCAGAGCAGTCAGAATGTAGAATGCCCTACCACAAGAGGTAGTGATGGCAGATACTATAACAGCTTTCAAAAAAGGGCTGGATGATTTCCTCGACACAGGTAACATTGTGGGTTACAGTTAAATTAGACAAAATATTACACATATAGTAGTACATTTTATACGGTAATGGTAATTACATAACTAGTAATAACATAATTAGGCTTGATCCAGGGTTCTGGGACTGATCGCGTTTTCCCAGTGTCAAGAAGGAATTTTTCTCCTATGACACAATTGGCTGAATGTATCCTGGGGTTTTTGCCTTCTTCTGGATCAATAGATTTAGGCATAGGGATTTTAGTAATACCATTATTGGAATCACAAGAGTAATACAAAATATAAAACTAATTATTTTTTTTTAAATTATAAACGGATTCATTTTTAATTGTAATAGTGCAGCAGTAATAAAAATAGTAATAATAATACATTTGTGAGGCCTAGTGCAAGTTAGTTAGTAAGTTAGTGTAGTGTTAGTGTAGGGAGTACAAATGGGGGAGAAAGGTTGACCTTGATGGACCTAGGTCTTTATTCAACCTACATTACTATGTTACTATGTATGCTGAGAGAAAGCTGCTAATCAGTGGCGGGGGTGTGGTCGGGTCACATGGCACTTGGGAGCTAGTCTGGCTGTGATAATCTCCTGCCAATAAAACACTCATTGTATTGAAACAGCACACAGCCTCATAAGTGACACATCCCTGAAATCAGTATCTCAGCCCCTTCGTCATGCTGACCTCAGATTACATTAGCAAAATCCTGCTGACATATTCCTGTTATTAGGAGCTGAGCCGCAGTACCAGGCATCAGCCACTAATCAGTGAGCAGAGCTGTGGTGTTCCACTCCTAACACTGTTAACACTCAGCCATTGACTGATTTGTGTGCTGTCGGGACCAGCACTGATCCAATATTGATGACCTATCCTACTAATGGATCATCAAGAAAAAAAGTACTGGACAACCCTTTTAAGTTGTCAGTGTAACATGCGCATCAGTAATTAGTATCTTTACTTCTCCTAGATCACAGATTGTATAATATAATGTACAGTGTTTCCATTGGTTTCCATTGCAGAAGCAGACCTGCCATTATGTACACAGTACCTATTGTATTTAAGAATAGATGAGCCATTGTGTTTTGTGGCTTACACAGACTTTCCTGCACCGAATAAACAATGCATTTTACCTTCACTGAATACTTACAGATTTTAAAAGGAGTCTGTTAGCCCGAACTGAAAGTATAAACTAAGCACATGCTTTGTAGGGAATATAGCCACTTTAAAAATGGCACATTTATTGTCTATTGTTCTAATCGCTGCTAATTGATGTGGCCAAGAGGCTAAGTGCACTGTTCCACCCACTGGTTTTGTATGTTCCCGCCTCCTCACTTGTAATTGACAGCACTGACTTGCTTGGAGTGAGCACTGTCTGCAGCAGAAAGCTCAGGGGAGCCGATGCTGTCAATCACCAGTGAATAAGGTGCAAAACCAGTGGACAGAATGGTGTACTGAGCCTCTTGGCTACACCAAGGGTGCACCGAGCACTCTAATTAGTATATCTCATTAAACTTTAGTTTCTGCAAAATGGATACACTGATGAGAACACTAAAGCTGCCATTTTTATAGGGGCTGTATCCCCTACAAGGTTAGGTGCTTAGTTTATACTGTCAGTTTGGGTTGACCGACTCCCTTTAAAGCATCCAGCTTTTGTGCTGAGCTTTCCATAAGGATAAAGCTCAGTTAAGACTCATTTTCCTTGCTTGGCAGAAGCATTGGGTGAGGATGAGTTATAGTAGGTCACTCCATCCAGGTTCTTGGTATGCAGATGCAGTAGTCAGTGCTTTCTGAATCTCCTTGTGCTGATTAATGGGAAACCTTGGTGATCTTACCCACAATGAGCACAGTGACTGCGGCAGAAAGATAAGTAGATCAGTAAGATGCAGCATCAGCTCCGCTGGGTTATCCTGAAGGTGCTCTTACCACACAGGACAATGGTAGTGAAGATAGACTATGCTGTTATTTCATAGTAGGCTGATTTATAGCTGTGTTCATAGGGTGGTAAGGGAAGAGTGCTTATGTTCTTAGGGAATGGTATTTTATATCATAAGTATATTGATGTGTGATATATACTATGCTTTTTATTTATGTGCTCTAGACTAGAAATCATATCAATAATACAGACACGTGAACCATTCTGCAGCACTGTTGTCACACGGTTATTGTCTCTGGCATGTACGGTATGTAAGTACTTGTTTGCTTAAAACCGGTCGAGTTACTTGGGAAGATGCG
This sequence comes from Phyllobates terribilis, assembly GCF_046119375.1. Lineage (NCBI taxonomy): Eukaryota > Metazoa > Chordata > Amphibia > Anura > Dendrobatidae > Phyllobates > Phyllobates terribilis. Next base: position 158,337,539 of record NW_027362771.1, on the reverse strand, counting down.
CTACTTCTACTAGAAATATTTCTTTCCTTAATTCCACCTTGTATTTATGTATAGATCTGTTTCCTTATTTATATGCATCACCTTTATTGTTACAAATTGCTTCTATTGTATGGACCTAATTTGTATTTATTATACAATCAGATCCTATAGGAAAGTGTTTCGGATTTTCATGAAGTACATTGACGAGTTACAACTGTAGCACATCATCGATTATCAGTAGCTGGCTCCAGAAATGGTTACGGTCATAATATACAGTACAGACCAAAAGTTTGGACACACCTTCTCATTTAAAGATTTTTTTCTGTATTTTCATGACTATGAAAATTGTACATTCACACTGAAGGCATCAAAACTATGAATTAACACATGTGGAATTATATACTTAACAAAAAAGTGTGAAACAACTGAAAATGTCTTATATTCTAGGTTCTTCAAAGTAGCCACCTTTTGCTTTGATGACTGCTTTGCACAGTCTTGGCATTCTCTTGATGAGCTTCAAGAGGCAGTCGCCGGAAATGGTTTTCACTTCACAGGTGTGCCCTGTCAGGTTTAATAAGTGGGATTTCTTGCCTTATAAATGGGGTTGGGACCATCAGTTGTGTTGTGCAGAAGTCTGGTGGATACACAGCTGATAGTCCTACTGAATAGACTGTTAGAATTTGTATTATGGCAAGAAAAAAGCCGCTAAGTAAAGAAAAACGAGTGGCCATCATTACTTTAAGAAATGAAGGTCAGTCAGTGCGAAAAATTAGGCAAACTTTGAAAGTGTCCCCAAGTGCAGTTGCAAAAACCATCAAGCGCTACAAAGAAGGACCGCCCCAGGAAAGGAAGACCAATAGTCACCTCTGCTTCTGAGGATAAGTTTATCCGAGTCACCAGCCTCAGAAACCGCAGGTTAACAGCTGCTCAGATTAGAGACCAGGTCAATGCCACACAGAGTTCTAGCAGCAGACACATCTCTACAACAACTGTTAAGAGGAGACTTTGTGCAGCAGGCCTTCATGTTAAAATTGCTGCTAGGAAACCACTGCTAAGGACAGGCAACAAGCAGAAGAGACTTTTTTGGGCTAAAGAACACAAGGAATGGACATTAGGCCAGTGGAAATCTGTGCTTTGGTCTGATGAGTCCAAATTTGAGATCTTTGGTTCCAACCACCGTGTCTTTGTGCGACGCAGAAAAGGTGAACGGATGGACTCTACATGCCTGGTTCCCTCCGTGAAGCATGGAGGAGGAGGTGTGATGGTGTGGGGGTGCTTTGCTGGTGATACTGTTGGGGATTTATTCATAATTGAAGGCATACTGAACCAGCATGGCTACCACAGCATCTTGCAGCGGCATGCTATTCCATCCGGTTTGCGTTTAGTTGGACCATCATTTATTTTTCATCAGGACAATGACCCCAAACACACCACCAGGCTGTGTAAGGGCTATTTGACCAAGGAGGAGAGTGATGGGGTGCTACGCCAGATGACCTGGCCTCCACAGTCACCAGACCTGAACCCAATCGAGATGGTTTGGGGTGAGCTGGACCGCAGAGTGAAGGCAAAAGGGCCAACAAGTGCTAAGCATCTCTGGGAACTCCTTCAAGATTGTTGGAAGACCATTTCCGGTGACTACCTCTTGAAGCTCATCAAGAGAATGCCAAGAGTGTGCAAAGCAGTCATCAAAGCAAAAGGTGGCTACTTTGAAGAGCCTAGAATATAAGACATATTTTCAGTTGTTTCACACTTTTTTGTTAAGTATATAATTCCTCATGTGTTAATTCATAGTTTTGATGCCTTCAGTGTGAATGTACAATTTTCATAGTCATGAAAATACAGAACAATCTTTAAATGAGGTGTGTCCAAACTTTTGGTCTGTACTGTAGATATTTACACCATTGGTTGTGTCAGCATGAATTCATAGAAGGTCTTTCATGATGGATTTCCTAGAAGTTACTGCTCATAATCTACGTTCACAACTTGCCCCCATTGACACTTACTAGCAGAACTTGATGTCTTGACGTTTCTGTTCTCCAACTATTTCATAGTAAAACATTTTCAGGAGAAGGCACGCCTTTGTCATGTCAGGAAGTTAGAACGTTTTCTGTTCTCTCATTGTTTTCTGAAAACATGTCAATAGCTTTCTAAGTGTCAGGTAATACCTGTGTGGGAGAAATGCTCGTAAAATGGGAAAAGTTACTGTATTTTGCCTGCACACTGTGACTTCTATATGAAACCCTAGGAGGAAAGTCAGGAGAATCAGTTCCATTACTGTCCTATGACATCCGGTGTTTCTGTCATATATACTGTAATAACAGATGGAGAATTCACTAACTGCCCTTTTTGATGACAGAGAAATTGTAAAACCTGTTTGTGATGAAATGTGTCATATTGCATCTCTCTAAGATCTGTTACTGGAAAGATCTGGAAATCCCACAATTTTCAGCCGTTTCTGAGGCTTTATAGCTGTATGTGTGCAGGAAACTTATACACAAGGATCTGACCAATGCTTTTTGTTATTGACACCTGCCATGAAGGTGCCCTAAGTCGTGAGAAAAAACTCTAAAATTAGCCTTCATATACACACTTGGATAAGCCTAGAATGTGTATTTGTTGCCATGGGGTAAGATGGATAAATCATTGTTTAATAGCTCTGACAGATCTTATCTCATAAGGAAAAGATGGATGGAGTATGTTGAAATCCAACAGGTTTGAGTCTTTCTACATTTGCTGTTGCAGGACAATCAGGCTGCCTGGCTTCTGGAACCTTACGTTTTTTTGCCTCCTCTGAAATGAAGTATTCCATGTAGCCATTGTAATAATACATGGATAGTCTAAGTCTGCCAGAGCCACAGCTTGTTAAGGCCCCCATACTTTAGATAGCTGTCTGCTGAAAGTTGGTCACTTTGCCCAACTCTACTATACACAGAAGCACTCCTGAGTTCAATATGAGACATACGTTGCCAGACATCTCTGGCAGCAACTCTCTCTAGGAGAACAAAAGGATCATCAATCCGAAATCAGGTGTGCCGGATCCTTAACTCCACAACAATCATCTGATGGAGGCCACCATACACATTAGACTGTCAGCCAAATCCGTCAATATCAGCTGGTTTGGTCGATGTTGATCAAATGTGTAAAGGGGCCTTTAGTGGCTTTCTATTCTAGCTCTTAACGGGGTCCTGGAGATCAACTACTTTAAGTACCCTGCGTCAACGGTCTGGCTATGGGACCCTATACATTTTTGGAAAAAGTTGAACGAAATGGTCTATTCCGACCATATCCAATGATGGATGGCTGATTTGGTGAAATGATAGTTCTTTTTGACCAAGGAATGTTTGTAGGTCAAGACACCGATGTGGCTTGTTATATTTTTTTGGTCAATGGTGTGCCATGGCTTTATCATGAAAAATCCAGTATTGCCTGGTGTAGTCTGAAATGTATTTGAGGTTATCGTCGATTGAACCCCCGTTTTCATCTAATATGTATGGGGGCATTACGGTGCTTGATTTATTACTCTTTTAGTTTGCTTAACACCGTAGTGTTTGGATAAGAACAAACGACAACAGAAAGGAGACCATGAAATGTGGTGATGGAAAAGAAAAAAAGGGCTTCTAAATATTTTGCTTCCATACGACATTCTCTGTAAGAATAAAACAATGAAATAAAGGCAAACTACAGGCGCATCTCACTAAATTAGAATATCTTCAAAAAGTTTATTTATTTCACTTGTTCAGTACAAAAAGTGAAACTTATATATTATATAGAGTCATTAGAAACAGAGTGATCTATTTCGAGTGTTTATTTCTGTTAATGTTGATGATTATGGCTTACAGCCATTGAAAACGCAAAAGGCATTATCTCTGCAAATTAAAATACGGTAATTAACAAAAAATACCTGCAAAGGCTTAATAAGTGCTTAAAAAGGTCCCTTAGTCTGTTTCAGTAGGCTCCACAATCATGGGGAAGACTGCTGACTTGTCAGATGTCCAGAAGGCAGTCATTGACACACTCCACAAGGTCTTAGAGTCCGGAGGAAGAGTGGAGAGGCCACAATCCAAGCTGCTTGAGGTCTAGTTGGAAGTTTCCACAATCAGTGATGGTTTGGGGAGCCATGTCATCTGCTAGTGTAGGTCCACTGTGTTTTATCAAGACCAAAGTCAGCACAGCCGTCTACCAGGAAATTTTAGAGCACTTCATGCTTCCCTCTGCCGACAAGCTTTTTGGAGAAGGAAATTTAATTCTCCAGCAGGACTTGGCACCTGTCCACACTGCCAAAAGTACCAATACCTGGTTTACAAACAACAGTATCACTGTGCTTGATTGGCCAGGAAACTCGCCGGACCATAACCCCATAGAGAATCTATGGGGTATTGTCAAGAGGAAGATGAGCGACACCAGACCCAACAATGCAGACGAGCTGAAGGCTGCTATCAAAGCAACCTGGGCTTCCATATCACCTCAGCAGTGCCACAGGCTGATCGCCTCCATGCCACGCCGCATTGATGCAGTAATTGATGCAAAAGGAGCCCGATCAAGTATGGAGTGCATTTACTGAACATACATTTCAGTAGGACAACATTTGAGATTTTAAAAACATTTTTGAAGCTGTTATAAAGTATTCTAATTTACTGAGATAATGACTTTTGTGTTCTCATTGGCTGTAAGCCATAATCATCAACATTAACAGAAATAAACACTTGAAATAGATCACACTGTTTGTAATGGCTCTATATAATATATGAGTTTCACTCTTTGTATTGAAGAACTGAAATAAATTAACTTTTTGATGATATTCTAATTTTGTGAAATGCATCTGTATATAGTGTGAGGTTCAGTAGAATGCTTCTATGCTCATGGACATATGACATACCATAATATCCACATAGAAATCACCAAATACATAAGTGAATTATACACTCTATATAGTTCTTTGTTACTTTACCTTAGAGATTTTTAAAAACTTCCCTAACAGAAGCAAATGCATACCTTGCCTACTAAATCCCCTCTGGTCTAGTGCTGCTGGGTTCCAAAGGCCTATGTTTTCTCATGATGACACATGCCCCATGTACGTGACCGCTGCACTGGCCTCATCATTCCTGTATCATACATATTAGTATCACCACTGCGGCCAGTGATTGTCTGCAGAGGTCTAATGTGCATAGAGGGCACCTCATCATTGTAGTGCCAGAGCTGGACTGGCAGGGATTTAATAGGTAAGTTATGGTTCCTATGTTATCGCATTTGCTGCTTTTAGGGAAGTTTTGAGAAATGTTGGACAATCCCTCTAAGGTGTATGCTACCTTATGGTCAATATTGTATCTTAATGCCCCTATGACTGTTCTTTCTGTCCTATGAATTAAGAAAGACAGCCTTATTCTTTACACAGAATTATAGCTGAATGACTCCTATGTAGTCACACAGTTGCTGAATAAATCAGGTTGACCTTTGTATAAATCCTCAGTGTTTTATTGGCATAATATGGAAATGCCAGTGCTGTTATGTAATGGGTACTCTTTATTATATAAATGCTATGTTTAACCTTTGTTGCCGGAGTCGGCTTTAGCAGATCTGTAAAATACCTGTGTAATGAATTGAAAAGAGTAAAAGAATGTGCCTCCAAGTGAAGGTCGCATATGTAAATAGACTCGCTATACTCCTTTTTGCAAATTACTATAGAAGGTTTGATTGCATAAAGGGGGAAATTAAAAGGAACTTCGCTACTTCAGTGAATGATAATATTTTTCCAAAGTTCCGGCCATAGAAATTACATGGAGTTTGGCTCTGTGCACCCTGCTGTTAGAATACTATAATTATTGATGTGCAGTTTAATGTATTTCTGGCTGTACCACAGCTGACTATGTCATCTCAAGCCTATTATCTCAGTATGGGCCACTGCCATATAGCCCAGGAAAACAGTGGGGAAAAGTAACAGCATGGCATTTATTTTCAAATGGCAGATATTAAGTAGGTGATTTTGGTAATAATAATCATTATGTTTGGTAGAAAATGAGTCTAAATTCAGTATAAACGCATCGGTCACTTTTTAAACCCCCAATAGTGTTTCCTTCGTGTTTTATAACCATTATATGTATTTGAGGATTGTCAGAGATAAATAATTTCTTAAGGAAACAGTAATTTTTTTAATTTTTTTGCAATATTAGTTACATAAGGTTTTTTTATGTAGGACAATTCTTATTTTTTAATCATGATGGGCAATGTGGCCCTTGATAGTCTTTCCCTGCACCGCACCACCGGGCCACCCACTGTGCAGGGAACTAGAGCATGGCCCCAATCAGGTGCAAGAAGAAACAGTGAAGGGGCCACAGTGCTGATTCTGTGACGTTGCCCCTTTATTCTCACCAAACATAAAGTGATGGCACATCCTAATGGACTGTGGCCTTGTTGCCCACTGCAACTTTTCAAAGTTTGTGTTCTTGGACTTCTGGAAAAATGAGTGTACTTTGGTTACTATAGACAATAAGGCCATGTTTTTGTTAGACATCTCTGACCATTGTTTTCGCATTATCCAATGGTCTATCATTGCATAGTGGTGAACCTTCATAGCCTTAGCGCAGTCTGCCTAATTCATTTTTTAATCAGTTTAGAGGGTTGTATGAGGACATGAAATGTTATTTAGCTAAGCCAAGCCAGATCCCTTCTCTATTATGGTTGATGTAAAGACCTAGAAGGGGAATGGCTTAGCGGATGATCTGAGCCCATCAGCCCCTTCATCACATGGAGGAAGGGCTCTCAGAGAGTGTCGGATTAAACGAGGAAGTGGAGCTGCCAGAACGCCAATGAGGCATCTAGAATTGGGGCAAAGGTTCAGATGTCATAAATTAAGGATTTTTTGTTTGAAGATCATGGACAACCTGTTTAAAGGAGTTGCCCGGTCTTAAGCTACAAGTCTGCAGTCACCCTAGGTGACTGTATACTTGTGATTCTCTGGTGCTGGCAACGGGCGATCATGTGACTGCAAGTATGTGATATTCATTCTTCCTGCCACATTCCAACTAGACTGTTTCCTGCCTTGCTAAATACACTTACATTGAGGAAGGAAATGCCCATCTAGTTGGAATATGGTCGGGAGTTTGCACCATATACCCGCGGTCATATGCACTGGCATCACTCATAGAGTGACTGCAGACTTGTAGACCAGACAAGCCCTTTCAGGTGCTCTACTCCCCCTACCACAAGTTATTAATTGCCTTCGTGCCCACATCAGAGGTGACTGATTTTGCTCTACACCTGTCCTGGCCATGACATCACCTATGCATTAGGCGTCTAGCACTTCTAGGTTAGGCAAGTCCCCTTCTTCTTCCTTTTCCCAGTATTCACACTTGTTATTTTCGTCTTGTGTTCATGAGAAATATTTATAGCCTAAACATTACTTGTCCTTGTTGCTGTGTGCTAGTTGTACGTTACTATGGGAACCATATCTATGCTAAATAGCGCTCACAACTGGATGACACATAATAATTTACAAAGATTAAAAAAAATGATGATTTCTGGCAGTAATGAGGATTTCTGCAGATGGCTTTCATAGATTTCCAGGCTTCTTATAACTAATATCATCTGCTGAATAGTCAGTAAAACCAAGGCTTTTCTTTCTACATAATTACTATTTTGATTCAGATTTCCACTAATCCTTATTCCAAGTGAAATTAGGATACAATGCAAAAAAATGTTCTAAATTCATGAAACCGAGGGCTCAAATACTGTACGTGGGATGTTATGAGACATTGATACAATTTGACAGAGTGCTCAGTAGAAAGGTTCCCCAGTTTTGATGATTCTCCTGTCGATACTAACAGATTTCACTTCTCTATTTAGCTTCTTTTTTAGAAAAGTGCATTTGATAGTGGCTCTTGCTTGTAAAGAGAACCTGTCAGCATGATGTAATGTAAATTATAGACATGGCTGTAATGGCGCTGAAATACTGATTACATTGACACCTTTGGTGAAAAAATCCACTTTGTAGTTTTTCTTTAATCATCATTTTAAATTTTCTGCTAATTAGATTTCAGTGCACAGGGGCTGGACTGTGCATTGGGTCTTCTCCCCTCTGTCTGTGATTCCACTGCCTCCGGTCTATGAATGATCGGCCTCCTCTGTATGAAATCTCAGCAATGACCTGTCATTCACAGACCGGAGGCAGCAGAGGGGTCGGGGAATCACAGACAGGGAGAAGACCCAGTGCACAATCCAGCCTTGTGCACCGAAATCTAATTAGCAGAAAACTTAAAATGATGATTAAAGAAGAACCACAAAGCTGATTTCTACAACAAAGGTATCAATTTAATCTGTTTATCAGCCCTATTACAGCCATGTCTTTAGTTTAACTTGCAAAATTTTGCCAACAGATTCTCTTTAAGGCTAAGTTCACATGACCATATAAAAAATGGTTCAATTTCAATCCCAAAAAAGGATGATTTTTAATTTGTTTTGTCATGTGTATTGTCACCCGTATGGCATTTATTTTTATATATCAGCAGTTAATAAAATTTACAATACTAAATACAGTTTCCTATGTCAAAATTGCAATGTATGTGTAAAAATAGGATGGTATATGGTTGATCTGTATGGGATGTGATTTTTTTTTGCGCCCCCATAGACTTGAATAGGCTAGTCTCATCCAAAATTTGGAAAAGAATAGTTCATGCTGCAATTTTTTTCACGTGGACATTCGGCCCATGTAAAAAAAAAAACAACAGTCTCCTGAAAAGGTTAATTTAATAACACTGGTGAGAGCGGTGTCCGTGAGAGGTCAGTTTTTTGTCTTATGGCCACGGCCCCACTATCAGTATTTGGTCAGTATTCGGTCGCTGACGTCGGCGGTCGCGTGACCTGTCACATGACTAAATGAAGTCAAGGCAGGTCCTTTCACACCACTGTGACCCATACAACAGACCGGACGGAGCAGAGAAAACACCGGGGGGGATCGGAAGGTAAGTATAATCTTTATTTTTTATTTTCAATTCTTTTTTTTTACAGGTTCTATGGTACCCGAGTCTGGATGAGAGACTCCTCTTCTCCAGACCTGGGTACCATCCGCATATAGAATCGCATAATATCCGTATGTGCAAATGTGTTGACACGGATAATATGCGATTCAATGCAAGTCAATGGCGGTGATTACGCAGCGATTCCGCAAAATTAATGTTGCGTATTTTTCTGCAATGATAATCCGCAGCGGAAATTTCCACAGCATGTGCACAGCACACGCGGATTATCATTGGGGACCATGGGGCACGTATTACCAAGCATTTTTTAAGCGTTTTCGCTGCAAAAACGCTTGAAAAACGCATAGTGGGCACACAGCCTAAAATGAGCTGAGTTCGGCTTATACTCTTGGGTGGTTGGTTACTCATTCTCCTGTGGTGCCCTGCCCAGGTTTACTTTCTCTAGAATGTGAATTGAGTTAAGTAGAATTTATTTGGATGGTGTCCAGGAATATAATGTAACTGACCGATAGGTTTCTACAATTGTTCACCAGGAGTGTCTTTTTGGCATACAATGGTGCTTGAGAGTTTGTGAACCCTTCAGTATTTTCCATACTACTGCATCCATGTGCCCTAAAACTACATCAGATTTTCACACAAGTTGTAACAATAGATAAAGAAAACCAAATCAAACAAATGAGTCAAAAATAATAGACCTTGTTGCCAATTGTAATGGCCACACCGTTTTGCAGGTGAAACAGTTGTGTCACTTTACTAAGTGATTGTGCAGGGAAACAATGGAAAGACTGCAGTGGTACATGGCTGTTGTGGTTTAAAGCCACCGCATGGCCTGTACATGTGGACACAGCCTGAGGACTCGCTCACACACATAACACAGACAAGTGCTATCAGATGTTTTGCTGGATAGCACTCGGACCAATGTTATTCTATGCGGCAGTGCATTTTTTTATGCAGTCCTATTCGGGATGAGAAGAAAAATCACAGCATGCTGCAAGTGTCTCTGAAATTCGGATCACGCTTACCCATACAAGTCTATGGGGGCGTGTAAAACATAGGACTGCACCCGGATGTCATCCGAGTGCAGTCAAACATCCACAGACTCAAACGTATGGAGAAGATGGAGAAAATAAATTCTCCGTGTTCTCCGCACCTGTGATACTATTCTCGCATGCGAGAGAATCTGATCACACTAAGATGAGACTCGGATCAAACTCTGACATAATCAGAGCGATTTTCTCTCATGAGAGAACCTACAGCCGTCTGACCGCATCCTTATAGTGTGACCACGTGTGACCATGTAAACATATTAAATATATGTATATTTTTCTTTAAAAAAAAAGAGTACACACGCTGCAAAAATTATAGTCATTTACAAGTATTTGCTGTTACTTAATTGGTATGTGAAAAATGTTATGAATCGTGGGTAAGATTTCCGCAAAGACTTCAAGTACATATGACTGAGAGCACTTATAATTTACAGAACAAGTTCGGCTTGTTCCACCACATTTCCTCAAAGTGGCTTCTATTAAAAAAAGGTGGGCTCGTCTCTCCAGTGACCCCATAGCTTATACATGAGCCTCCTGTATGATATATACTACATTGTCAGTGTGCAAATTCAGCAAAGCAGGTCATATTATACATTAATTTGATGAAATTATGAATTGAAAGCAATAAAGATATATATGCAGGTGCAAATCTACATATTAAGAGGGGGGCAGTTAAAATGTCGCTGCAGCTCCAATCCACTGTTGAAATACATAGGGACAGGAGAGGTCTGAGTCATCATAACTCAACTGGTAAGTGCCAGCTGAAATTTGCCAGTTATGTCATAAGTATCATAATTATATACGGACTGTGCCAGAAACTTCAGCCGCAAAGTTAAAAACTATAATTTGATCACCAGCTAGTTACCAATTAAAGGCAATGGGTGACAGTAGGGCTCTACAGATGACGTCAGCTGGCCTGTCTGGACGATTTATACATTACAACTTACCCTCCGAGTTGTACTCTTACCGCGCGGCAGCATGCAACATACATTATGGTGCTGGAGCGCGGCATTCAAGGTTTATTAATAAATATATGCAACTAATTCTTAAAGATTAAAATATGTTTAAATAATTTTATTTATGTTTTAGCTGGTTTTCTTAAATTTCTCCCCTATATATAGTGGTTGGTGACTAATGCAGAGAGTGGGAGTACCGCCTCTTACTTAACATCTACAAAAATCCGGCACAAGACCAATAATTAAATATTAAAATAATATTTATTGAAAATAAAGTGGACAAGACACGTTCATTAAAACCATATACGACAAGACAGACAAGATAACCTTAATAAAGGTGGAGGAATAAAATGCAAAAGTTATGATGTAAATATATAGTAAGGAGTGACCCAGTAATTAGGACAATATAACTACTCAAATTGAAAATCGTACAGACCTTGTAAATTATCAAAAAGTGCTAGGTTCTTGATATCCCTACCTATGAATATAAATGCGCAGAGTGAACAAATATGATATATATAAATGCAACAAATAAAGAGCCAGTGCACAATAAAAAAATGCAGCTCTTAAATCATAATAGAATAAATAATAGAAAGTTAAATTCAATGGAGTACCAAGAATAAATAACCTAAAAGTGTACGATAATTATGGATAAAAGGGTCACATCAATGTAAGGCTAATAAAAGGACATAGTATCTTAGTGCACTGCTGGTCCTCCACCTCACCCTCCAACGCACGTTTCGCAATACTTCCTCAGGTAGAGGTGAGGAGGAGGGGGGGAACACCCAGAAATACATCCGGTGGAGCAATTACTGTAATGAGGATCAGATGTGAACAAAACACTGCATCTTGCTTACATGGCGCATACCACAGCTGGGTTCGTGACCCCCCGGTCTTTTGATGGACCTGCATGGCGTGACATCACCTGCGTCTTGCTGCAACATGACATTGTTCTAGGCCAGCTGATCAGAAGAGGAGCTGGGTCATACTTGTCCATAAGAGGCCGGTACTCCCACTCCCGTGCAGTGGCCACAGACATCATGGCTGATGGAATAGGACTTGTGAATAGATTAGCACCAATTCCAGTGTTTAGTGTCAGTTTTTTTTTAAAAGATTATCTCTATTTTAGAAAGTTATCACCTATCCACTGTATAGGTGATAACTTGATGATTATCGGATCCCCGGCTGCTTAGACCCTTATGATCCAGAGAATTAATCTTTAATTTGCCTTGTTAGAATGGAGTAGTGGCTCCTTTTTTTGTCCACTTCAATGAGGCTAGATTCACACATGCAGCTTATGAAGCAGTTTTTATAATTTTTTTAGTCGATGACAGAAGTGGATCCAATGTGAGGACAGGTCATTTCTTTATATTCTTACTAGTGATGAGCGAGCGTGCTCGTTTAACCCTTTAAGAGAGCACGCTCAGGTACTCGCCGAGTAGTTTCAGCGTGCTCGGCCTCTCTGTTTGATCGGCCACGGCTGCATGTGTCGCGGCTGATAGACATCTGTCACACATGCATGGATTTCCTAAAAAACAGGCAATCCATGCATGTGTGACAGCAGTCTATCAGCCGCGACACATGCAGCCACGGCCGATCAAACAGAGAAACCAAGCATGCCGAAACTACTCGGCGAGTAACCGAGCATGGTCGTTTAAAGGGTTAAACGAGCACGCTCGCTCATCACTAATTTTGACCTCTTTTTTATCTCTGGTGCTCCTCTCTTTGGCTACATGTTACTCTTCCTATCCATTCTGCTCCATACATATGTGGCTTTGGCATGTAAATAATTGGGTAAGTACAGCTTCATCCCTTATCTATAGGTCCTTGGTTAAAGAGAAATCAGTGGGGATATGGAAACCTTTACTTGATGTCAGTGTGAATTGTGGATGCTTCAGGATCTAGAATTTCTTTGCTTTCTGAAGTGGTTTTAGGTTGGTGAATACAGCTAATATTTGCCCAGGGGCATCTTGAATAGAAGCACGTTTCAGTATCTTATATCTGAGCTGTGATCAAACATTCCCTAAATCCCAAAATCGTTCCCTAAGGTTGACAGCAGTTTTTATTCACAATTATCGCTTTTTAAGATGAGATAGAAGCTAAGTACCTTTTGCCTCGGGGTGGAAGGGATGAGTTGAAAGTGACACGGTATTGTTTGTCTTCTCCGGTTATGAAGGGGATGCCTTTCTGCTGTCACTGTACCTCCAGAGGCCCGCTCATCTGTCTGCGAGTAATACGAGACGATGGTACCTCTCACTGCTGGATCACTTGCTGCAGAGATGTCAACTTTCTAAGAGCTTTTCAAAGCAAAATGCACAGATATTTTCCACATTCATTATAGTTACCTTTCCATTGAGAACCAGAACCCATAATTATCTGGTTGAATCCCGGCTGCCCTGACTTATCAAAGTTATGAAACTGTACAAAAATAGTTACAATTAAATCACAGTTTCATTGTAATGTGATATTTTCTTTAGAAAGTGAATCTTAAAAAAAATTAAAAAATGTTCAGGGTGCAAAAAATTCCATTAGAGCAGTATTCCAACCTCCAATATCCTATCCCAATATGCAGTAGGTGTATTAATAATAATGGTAGCAAATATCTCCAATTACAAATGCAGTATAGTTTCTCTGATGAGCTGCAATGCCCTGCACTTACCCCATGTACACGGCATTGCAGTAGCTTAGGTATTCTTGGTTAGGACCACTAGCAACTAACTAACTGTCACTATATGAGTGGTCATAACCATGGATACCTAAGCTACTGCAATGCCCTGCACATGGGGTGAGCGACATAGCGAATCAGAAGAACTATACTACATTTCTAATTGGAGAGATTTGCTAATATTATTATTATTACACCTATTACATATTGGGATAGGATCTTGGAGATGGGAATACTGATTTAATTTAAAACTTTAATTATTATTACAAAATAAAATAATGGGCACTATAAACCATATAATGTCCATTAGGCACAGTTTCCTGTTAGCTATATGCATGCAGCAATGTAAACTATACAAGGGTTTTTTGTGTGCGTTTTTTTTACTTTAACTAAGCTAAAATAACTGCTGTTCTACTAAATTTTTATTTTGGTAACATAGATTTTCTTTATAAATATCGGTGGAGTAGTTGTATAGTATGTTTGCATGTTAGTACATTTACTAAGCCATAATGAAAACATACGGAACTGGAAAACTTTGGTGGATGTGGATGTAGGTGTAAGCTGTAAGTAAAGATAACTAGTAGATAATGCCTTTCTTTATCATTGTTTTTAGAAAGTTTATGTAGATGATATCTATGTAAAAAGTATAAAATTGTGACATGTTTTTACTTCCACATCATAAAAGACAAAAGTATTCTAGGAGAGATGGATACTAATAAAAGACATAAAGACCAGTACAATATATAAGAGGGGTTAAAGTGGGGTATCATAATACATCATTAAGACAGGTCGTTATAACTGGGCTTTGTTACAGATGGGTGGCAATAGATGTGATGACCTAGTTGAGAGATCTGGAATTAGTCTGCTATTTGTTCTGTACGTATACGTATTTGAGGCTACGTCCCTACAATGAGCTGTTGGTGAGTTTTCGATGTTGCATCTATTAAATGAGGTTCATTGCTTAATTTTCATTGTGCTTTTTGTGTGTTCACATTTTTATCGCGTTTTTGACCCTACTTTTTTGTCTCATTTTGGTGTGTCATGTTTTAAATAAAGCTACTTTGTTTTTGATACTTCCTGGTATTTTGCTTTAAAAAACTTTATTCATACACTTAGGTGCAGATTACATGCGTTTTTGATTCATTTGCAGCGTGGAAACGCACTAAAAATGCATGTGCGTTTTTTACATGTGGATTTTCGGGACTGGTTTTTGGCTTACACATACTGATGCGAAATACTGAACGTGTGAACGTGGCCTACGGTGGAGAAACTTTTTTTTCTCATCAGTGAAAAAAACTGATGAAACTCTGACCGAACTCTGATTAGAGGCTGAAGAAAATCTAATGAAACTCTTATAAAACTCACTGATGAAACCTGGTCCTTTTTTCTTGTACATAAAAAAAAAAACTGATGTGTGAATGAGGCCTAAATCTGTTTGTATTGAGAGAAACAAACTGAGCATAATTTGTTTTTGCCTATTATTTTTATATTTTTAGCTGTTCTTTTTAGCTTAATTTAACTGACAGATAACAAATGGGCTAAGTTGTTCCACGCTGTCACGCTGGTATAAATTCTGTCTCCTAATTGGCAAATCTATTTAGTAATGCAGTGATATATCCCATACAGGTGCTAGGTAAGGTAGTAGAAATCGTAAATATAGGAAACCTAGGGATTACCCGAACGAATCGGGGAACTGGGGTTTTTACCACATTGGTTGTCACTGCTAAGGCTAGGTTAACATTAATGTTGAAATGGCGAGCGCTATGTCAGTATTTCCATTGGAATCCCTAATAACTGTATTCCGTAGTGAACCTGAACAGAGCCGTTCACTTGAATGAAGCCAATGGAGTCTTTGTGAACACTGTTTGGCATCATTCCTGGCAGTATTTGTCTTTTCCAGACATGCACAAAAATGTGGCAAATCACAATTTTCTGATATATAGACGGGCGTAACGACTGTGGTTGCAGAAGTCACAAACGGGCCCATGCGGGTGGGGGACGGCCGACACGAGCATAAACTTAAAAAAAAAAGTGTTTTTTTTCTGTCAAAAATGTGATTTCAGGACCACTAAATGTACATTTTGTCCTGCTAGGGGTCTCTTCAGTCATCTTGATTCCAATTTGAACAAATTCGGGCCGAGAACATCCATTCAGCTTGCAAACATCTGCACATGGAAGGGATTTTAGAGCTTGGATGATTTCCAAATACTTGCTCAATTCTAATTGCTTCCCACAATGTGAGGAATTAACCATTCTCTAACATTCTTATAAATTTATGCAGAAGACGCTCCGGTTCTCAGCATGTGGCAGGTGGGAGAATAAAGCAGCACTGGGGGTTTGGTTTGGCACATGCAGCAGGAAATACAGATCTTATAGTTTCTAATCTTCATTATTAGAGGTAGTTATAATATATTTTAGTAACTTCTGTTTGTTTGTAATGGGATTTAAATGAGTTTTCCAAGACCTATACTAAATATTTTAAACTAAGTGATGTAACCTCAGCATGGATTGAATATCTTAGTAATTAATAAAATCTGCTATTTTACGTGATTTGGGTGATCTATTGTCCTATGAGCCAATATTTGCTAATGGCACTTCAGTATGAAGGTTACATATACTAGTTGGGTATTAGCCAGATATACAGTATTCCTTGGTGGATCCCTTCTCCCTCACAGTGACATACATTTTCAGAGCTTGTGTGTTTGATATCCTTCCCTCTTCCTTCTGCATATGCTGCTATAAGTCCTGTCTTCTCTACATTGATGCTACAGCTTTAAGGCGAGAGCTACACAGTAACAATTCTCACCAGAAACATGAGCGGAACTTGTTTGCAAATTAATGTCACTCAACTATTTTAGAGCGGTGATTGTGCTGCCAATAAAAATGCCAAAGTGCGGAAAAGTCACCTGCACGTCGCAGTAACATGCGTATCGCATTGATGTCTATGGCAAAGTGAATCGCATGGGACTTGCAACCAATAACAGAAAATCCAACACAATTGGAAATATTTGCTACTCGGTCGCATAGAAGATCATTAAGCGTAATGTCACAATACAACGCAACTACACATTTCGCAATGTATCCTTAGCTTCACTTCCCCTCCTGCAGATTTTGGCTGCTTTCCTTCCTTTCTACAACTCCAAGTAAAATATCCTTGTTGGTATGTCTAAAACCCTGCTACTGAGAGGGGTGAGCGGTGGAACCGAGAGAGAAGATAAACTCAGCCCTGAGCCAATAACGGCCAGGAGCCGTGTGCTCAATGTTGGACTGGAGAACACAGAGCCCACCAGAGAACATCATTCTTGGGGACCACCATCCAGTAATACAGAAATAAAACAGAACAAAGTCGGCAACAAAAAGAAGGACAGCACTATGTACATTAAAAAAGCACTCCTCCCATCAAAGTTTTTATCCTCTTAATATATTGTAGTCATCATATTATATAGCACTGTGCACTTACAATTGCTCATTTTGCCTTTCTGCCCACTAATTCTTCTCTTTTCTCTGCTTTTTGTAGAAACAGGAAATCTCTTTTCCCTGTATAAGTCTTCATGAGTCTTCAACTCCTGACCCAGCTATTTCCCCAGGAAGATGTGCAGTGATGACTCAGGCAGGGAAAATTGACCTCCTATTTCTACATAGAGCTTAGAAGGATTCAGCTAGTCAGTTTTTAATCATGTGATGTCATAGACCTAATGGAAAAGAGAAGAATTAGCTGGGTAGAAGGGCAAAAGAAGCAAATATAAGTTCACAGTGCTATATAATTTGATGACTGTGACTGCAATATACTAAGATACAAATTTTGATGCTAGTGCTTCTTTAAGATGAAGCATGTGAAACTAAATATCCGAGATTTATTTCATTTTTCCCACCACTATTTGGACTATGTTGGATCAACGTGGTATCTAGTTGGTTAAGAAAATGGTCAAAGGGGGATACTATAGGGTAGTGTTGTTCTTTTTTTTTTTTAAACAGTATTTTTGTTTTTTTGTAACACTTTATTATAACATTAGTAATGGAGGTATCTGACAGACACTTTTAAATTATCATCGCTGGGGCATAGTGTCAGTCAGTGTTGTTTTGTCGTCTTCAAATTAACAACCGCTTCACTATTAATTCACTGCCTAATGAACCAAAGGAATTGAAAAGGATTTGGCTACCCCCCAGAAATAGACCATCCAATGTAATAGTTTGTGTCTGGGGTGGCTGCAAGCTATTAAAGAAGTTGTCCACTACTTTTACATTGATGCCCCATCCGTAGGATAGGACATCAATGTATGATCGGCTGGGGCCCTGCACCCCCTGCCGATCAGCTGTTATCGGTGCAGGCAGTGGTGGCCACGGGCCGAAATTACTTACTTGCGGTGCTTGGCCGTCTAGCTGCATTGGCCGCCCCGGGGTACTGCCCATCCGCCTCCTATTCAATTCAATGGGAGGCGGATGTGTAGTACCCTGCGGCAGTCACTATAAGTAGACGGCCAAGCACCGCAAGTAAGTACTTCCAGCCAGCAGCCGCCACTGCCTGCACCAATAACAGCTGATCAGCGGGGGTCTCGGGTGCAGTACCCCAGCTGATCAGACATTGATGCCACATCTTAAGGGGCATCAATTTAAAAGTAGTGGAAAACTTCTTTAATTTTAGATTAGCAAGTAACCAGCATCTAAGGACCTTCCCATCCCGAGAGGATCAGTTTTCTGGTGGGGGTTTTGTATTCACTGGTTATTAAAATGTGCGGACCAACAAAAAAAATTAATAGCTAAATAAATTAGGCTGTTTCACATGTCAACATTTTATCCGGTGTTAGCTTGAAAACGTAACCAAGGGGTCAAGAAGGCAAAAATTACCTGCTTCTATTTTACAGACATAGAAATAAATGGCCCCATTATAGTGAAATACAGACTGTTCAATTCTACATAAATGAAGAGTTACAAAACAAAAAAAACATGGGTTCCTTTCATGATACATAACCAGCCCTGGTAAAAATGACAGCAGCAAACTGATACTATCCGGATGGGAAGGTCCAAGGATATTGGTCCCTTCACTCCCTAAAAACACCAGTCAGCAGTCACCCCAGAGGTGGCCAGTCTCATTGCATGGTACGATTCTGAGAGAAATTCGGCTCTTCTCAATACGCCTGAGTTTGGGCAGTTAAATAATAGTGTGTGTGGGGGAAGGGTGATATGGGAGTGGGGAACAGCCCTTGGGCAACAACACTGGCTGATGGCAAGTTCCAGCAATAGTAAAATAGTGGAAAGTTGTCTGTCAGATACATTACTAATGCAGTAATAGTGTTAAAAAAATAAAAAAACTTTTTTCTGACACCATCCTTCTGTGACCATTTTAGTAAAGACATAGATCCCATGCTGGTCCAATGTAGTCCATCAAATCTGATGTAGACCAAAGTGGAAACCTGCAAAAAGTTTAAGCACTACAAAATCATGGTTTCTATAATTTTATATTTTGACAAAATTGACTTTTTTTGACTTGGTAATGCTAAATATGTTTATTTTTATTCATTTTCTTATTTTTTATTCTTATTGGAGGAAAAGGGGTTGATTTGAATGTTTATATTTTTTATTTATTATAGATTTTTTAAACATTTTCTTTTCTTCATTTCTTAGTGCCCTTAGGGGACTTGAATCTGTTATTTTCTAATTGCTTATACTACATACTTCAATCTTTCTGTATTGCATTATATAAAGATGCTGCAGTTCTGCTTTGGAGTTCAACCTGTGACTGAGCTTCACAGGAGGTCCAAGAGGGCAAATATTGGGCCATTGGTTGTATCATCTGGGGTGCCAATGGGAGCCGGTGCACATATATAATTTAAGTGGCGCTTTCACAGATTGTCTGCAGCATTTAAGTGGTTAAACTGCAGCAATTGGAGCTCACTCGTGTAGCTGCAGTTACAGGCAGATCTGCCGGGTATGAAGCAGAATCGGCTCCTGATGGGAGTCATACATTCCTTATTGACTTTTGATGAAAATGTACGTCATAAGTCATTAAAATGTTAAACAGTAATGTATGGACAGCGCATATCTTTGTTATCTGTTATCAAATTCTGTAATCGAATTTGATCGACAACACGGATCATAGTAGAATATGTCTCCGTTTTTGTTTTGTTTTTCTGCAACAGCATTTAAAAGGTGAGTTATGGTTAGTTAATTATTTTTTTGATACATTTACTGCCTTTAGGGAAGTTATTAAAGATCCCAAGCAACCTCTTAAAGTGAAGTTTAGGAACTTTTTATTTTACAGCATTTAGACAAAAATGCATTGTGCTGTCCTTCATGAAGAAAGTGTATATTATATTCCATCTTAATGGAATTACAGATATTTCTAACCCATAGATGTTTTCTACCTTATACCTGTAACGCTTTAATCACAAAGTCAGCAAAATGACAATTGTGATTAAAGGGAACTGTCAGCAGGTTTTTAGACCCCAAAGTAACATCATCAGAATAATGTACCTGTAATGATGATTAATTCTATACCTTTATATTATAAGTTCAAGTATCCGTTGTCTCATAATCCATTGAGGAATTCTTATGCAATGAGCTCACAAGTGTAGGGGCTTGGCCCCCTGGCCTCTATCTTTCTCCTGCCAGTGATTGACAGGTCACCCTTCACTGTCACCTTCTACCTCGGATGACATCTCACGAAGGTGCCGTCATTACCAGGGATGGTGCATGTGTAATAATGTACTGATGACGTTGTGAGAGTTGGACTAACCATCCTCCCCTGGGAATAATGGTGCCTGAGTGAGATGTCAATCTCTGAGACCTGTTTCTCGGCCTGAGATCTCGCACTTTGGGGCTAAAAATCTGCTGACAGGTTCCCTTTAAATGTTTCCTCCATGTATTTAACACAAATGCTCATATTGATGGATTACATAGCAAGAGTTCACCCAAGTGCAGGAGTGAACAGCATCTGTATGAGGAGGCTCCATTGGGGGCTACAGCTGCCTGCAGAGGTGGTGGGTAACTAAGCTAGAAGGAAATTGCTTCATTATTATATCCCCAAATTCCAGGATATGTTTATATCATGCATTTAAAAGAGTAACCATAGATTTATTTTTTTTTATTTCATAAATCAATAATACATGTGAAAAGAAGCAACTTTAAAAGATAAAAATCTTATTAGAGAAATCTGCTTTTCTCTCCTCCTGGTCTGATCATTTATTCACAAAATTCTGAATTCACAAGAGAAATCTGTCTTAATTGAATAAAGACTTTTCCATTTCTAAAATAGGATATCAGTCTTCAGAAGAACCTGCAGGGCTATGACCTGAGGACGCGGACGGGTATGTCCGTGAAATGCGTTGTCAATTAGCATATTGTTACAATAAACATACAGTTATCCACACTGCTATACCTGTCTTCGTATTTACCAGTGGAGCGCGGATTCATCAGCACCACTCCGCATCCGTTATCTAACATAGGATATGACCGCTGGTGCTCATAACGCTCTATGGAGAACTGCAGTTGTGGTTTCAGAACTTTCAGCAAAATGTCTGTGTCTGCCTATAGCTCCTTCCCTCGCCATAGAATTCTAAAAGCACCAACTGTCATCTCCTATCTCAGTAATGGGAAATCGTTCTTCACTGAATACAGATTTTACAGCTTTCACCCATGAATAGAGACTGATCAGTCCTGGAGGAGAAAGAAGCAGATAATATATATTACAAAGTTTCTTATTTTCATGTGTACTATTGATTTATGAAATAAATATTCAAACAACAGTTACTTTAAGTGTTTGCCAACATGTAACAGATTTTGCAGGGATTATTATTATCACTGGTCCATGAAATTCAATAGACAGTGAAATTGTATATCTTCGGAAACAATATTATTTTTATGTGACATTGGAGAAAGTGTCATCTGAGAATTTCAGTAGCATGTCTGTGGGTCTGTGGTTATTTAGTCATCCTATTAATACATCCTATGCTACAGAAGAGGGGTGGTTTGGGAGGCACCAGCTGACTGGCAGAGAAGGAGGAGGATGCTGGACAACAGGTGGTCTTAAGACATGCTGTCTGAGGCACCGCTCAGAGCAAACATGTCACCCATTAACGTGCAGGGGTTTGCTTTCTTGTGTTGTCTGCATATTCAGCTGATCCTTGACACCAGCTCAGCGTGCCCATAGCGACAACCAGCCATGGCTGTCAGACATGAGCTCGGCAAAACGATCAGGAGGATAGCACGTCTCTTTTTCTGGTTCCCCAAATCATTGAGAATCACAAGGAGTAGGAAGCTAAAGCTTCTATGGAGAACTGCTGGTAAGATGACTTGATCACTCTGCATTTTCAGTGCATGCCTTCTGTAAATGCCATACATTGATTTCAGCTCTGCTGCTTTTTCGACCATGTTTTCTCACTCCATTGAGTTTTCAGTAAAGCTGTCCTCTCATGCTTATGTGTGGTGTACTCGAGGCAGTGAAAGGGTTAGGCTATTGCTGGTGTGATGTGGGCCTGCAGAACAGTGCATTGCAGGGCCATGCACACAATGGGGATGACATTTCTGCACCAGCTCGGTGTCTGCTATAGATAGAATGGATTAATGGATCATGACCGCTGCTGCTAATTCGGATCCTGTCCAGCACATGCTATGCAGCAGCTCCAGAATGACAGGTGAATGCTTGTTCTTACTGCAAGGTTATACCTCTGGATACATCCATCTCTGCAGATTACCAGCTGCATCATGTTTCTGTAATATCTATGTACATAGATGGGGGATTTTACCATTCATATAACCTTTTAACAAAGACTTGCATATGCTGCACCATGGATCAACTAGGTTCAATGTGCGGTCATGAGTCCACAGCAATTAATAACCATAGTAATCTAATTGGAAGGTTAAATGTAGTTTTATTAATCAGCTATTGCATGCCTTGTTAAACCACAAGAACGCTGTTAACAACGTTCATGAGTATGTATTTTACCCACCGATACCAATGTTTCTCATTGACTTTTTTGTAAAGAAATCACTTTACATTTTGTCTTTTTATCTTGAAGCCATAAAATAATTCTGTTTATAATATGAGAATATATCAGCTTCTATGAATCTTCTCCCTTGTAACCTGTTTAATCCAAATTTTTGCTCTCATATTGCTGCCGTATTGGAACAGTCTGCAGCCAAAGTAATAAGTGAGAAGATGAATATATTCTGGTGTTAAAAACTTATGGCACTCCTTGGAATCTGTCAGTAGGATCATACCTACTTAAGCCATCTATGGGCATGTAGGTCATACAAAACTGAATAAAATGATACCTTCATTTGTGCTATCTGATGTCGTATTCCAGAGAAATCCATGTTTTTCTTATATAAATGAGCTGTTCCAGGCTCTGGGCCAGGCAGTGATCTCCATGAGAATCTGCCCCCAGGGTTTATTGTATATGAAAGGTGGAGTTACCAGTGTGAGACATGTAACTAACACAGAACAGTAGGACTGAACTTTACTTACAGACATATTTGCTGCAGCTCTCACAGCTCTGCTGTATTACAACCCTGTCTGTCTGTGAGATGGAAACTGAAGCTGAGACGAGCCTGCAGATGTGTCAGGTATAATCACACACAGCTCTGCAGTGAGATCAGGAGAGCGGAGAGCGGCCATTACACATCACACTGGGAACTCTCCTTCATGTAAAATAATCTCTGGAGACAGATTCTCATGCAGATCAGTGTCCGGCCCATAGTCCTGAACAGCTCATTTACATATAAGAAAAACATGGATTTCTCTGGAATGAGACATCGTATCGCAGCTATCAAGCTATTATTTTATTCACCTTTTTATGACCTACATGTCCATATAGATGGCTTAGGACGGTTGATCCTACAGACCAGATTTACACCAGATTCCCTTTAACCTTCCGCATGGCAAACTTTGCCTTATCAGTTTACCTACACCTTGAAAATTACATGATGAGATACTTGGGTGTAGCCGATGGCACATAATAACTGAGTGCAAATATATTTAGTAAATTTGTAACTATTGCAAAATACCGTCTATAATGATACGTGAAAACTAGGTTGTTTTGTATTTTGTGCCATATTTTGTACACAAGTGATTCTTAGTCGTACATGGTATATTTTAAGGATTGCAGGTGATAGGTAAAATAGGAAACATTTTGCTATACTGATGGCAGATATACAGAAATATGTTTGCAATTGACAAATTGATTTAAAATTATTACTTTTAATTCAAGGGTACAAAATCTTTTATAACATTTTGTGATATTATAGGAGGGGTCTCCTCATTCATGACATTCATCATATGAGATGACCTACAAAGAGCTTCTTTCTCTCTCTTTTAAGGATCCAGTACATACGTATTTGATATAGACCTTCTACAATGGTGGGCACCCGGTAATACTATTCCAATGGTGGTGCTATAGGGAAATCAAACACTTGTAGCTGAATTTCCCACAAGATCACAAGTGATTACTGGAGGTCCCAGTTGTAGTATAACTGGTGAATACCTTATTTTCTATAAAAAAGGGAATGCCCAAAATGAACAAGAATTGCTTATGAAAGAAGAATGGTATATGTCTAGACTAGTGTGTTTTAACCTTATAACTGTAAGGAAACCTCTGAAAAATGTTGTACTCCAGAGAAACTCCTTTTCCCATTTGTACCTCAAAGAGGCTTGTTGAAAGGGATAGATAATGCAGTCTATGATTCATCCCCAGTATTAGTAACCCCCTTTACAGCCTGTGCCATATTAGTACGCACAGGCTGTAATCCCCCGGTTCAGTGAGGGCTCCGGCGCTGAGCCCGCACTGAACCGGGCATATGTCAGCTGATTATTACAGCTGACATGTGCCCACAACAGCCGCGGGTGGAATCGCGATCCACTCGCGGCTGTTAACATGTTAAATGCCCCGTCAATCTCTGACAACGGCATTTAACAGCGCCACGCCGGAAGCGCACCACTTACGCTGCCCATCCGCGACCCCGTTACGTGCTCGCGGGTCACCGATGGGTGGTCATGACCACCCTGGGTCTGCAGCAGACACCAGTGGTTGTCATGAGCGGGTCGCTATGAGCGCCACCTAGTGGTCGGCGCTCATAGCACAAGACCATTTCTGCTACATACAGGTGATCTGCTGATCATCTGTATGTAGCAGAGGAGATCGGACAGTTGCTGCTTCTAGTCTCCTATGGAGACTATAGAAGCAAGCAAAAAGTGAAAAAAAAAGTTTTAAAAAATATAAAAAAAATTAAAAAAATATAAAAGTTTAAATCACCCCCCTTTCGCCCCATTCAAAATAAAATAATAATAAAAAAACCTACATACACATATTTGGTATCGCCGCATTCAGAATCACCCAATCTATCAATATAAAAAAAGAATTAATCTGATCGGTAAACGGCGTAACGAGAAAAAAATTCTAAACGCCAGAATTACGTTTTTTGGTCGCTGCAAAATTGCAATAAAATGCAATAACGGGCGATCAAAACATCGGATCTACCCCAAAATGTTATCAATAAAAACTTCAGCTCGGTGCGCAAAAAATGAGCCATCAACCAGCCCAAGATCCCAAAAAATGGAGACGCTACAGGTCTTAGAAAATGGCGCCATTTTTTTTTTTTTTTTACCAAACTTTGGATTTTTTTTCACCACTTAAATAAAAAAGAAGCTATACATGTTTGGTGTCTACGAACTTGTAATGACCTGGAGAATAATAATGGCAGGTCAGTTTTAGCATTCAGTGAACGTGGTAAAAAAAATAAATAAAAAACAACTGTGGTATTGCACTTTTTTTGCAATTTCACCGCACTTGGAATTTTTTTCCCGTTTTCTCACGTACACGATATGGTAAAACTAGTAATGGCGTTGAAAAGTACAACTCGTCTCGCAAAAAGTAAGCCCTCACATGGCCATATTGACCAAAAAATAAAAACGCTATGGCTCTGGGAACAAGGGGAGCAAAAAACGAAAATGCAAAAACGCAAAATCCCAGGGTTGCGAAGGGGTTAGTATGTGGCTCCTCTGCCAAGCATCTATGAGCAGGTTAGCTGTCTATTTACTGTCTATTAAAAAAAAGTAATATGTTTGTCCCTGTGTTCTCCACAATATTTGACCAAAGACCCCAGAGTTCCTACAAACGCTGATCTAGAGATAGGTCTACTGCACATAGAGGAGGAATTAGTGACACTGAGTACTTTATCTCATTTTGAAATATGCATATATCTCTAACCAGCACACATGGAGCCAGTGACTTCTTGTTTTCTTCCATTGTCAATCTGTGCATCTTAAGGCTCTCATACACTACAGGCAACTGAGCCCACCGATATTGGCAGGATTACTCAACACAACCTTATGTGTATGGGAGTCGGATGGCTCCTGACAGATGATGTCAGTGTAAAAAGGGATCCGGCATATTGAAATTCCAATTGCCAATCCTTTTGTTTTCACTCTGATAATCCTCTGCCAGAGAAGTCTGTGCATGAGCCAAGTGTTCCTGTGTATGGGAGAGTCGGAATATAGCAATTGGCTGATTCAGTCTACAGAAGTCTAATGTAAATGAGCACCCTTATGTGACTCCTCTGCTCATCTTATGTGCCTACAGGTTAAATTACATTGGCTAATATCAAGCCACTAACTAGTGTCGATCAACAAGTCGATCAGCGCTCCTTTAACAGGAAATGGCACAAGCTGATGGGGGACAGAACCATTTATAATGCAATCATTCAGTCGCCATACAGTATCCATGTTGTTGGCAGTGCATTCGCTGGTTAGAGGGGGAGATGTTCATCCTACAATACTGCGTTTTATTTAGGCCTAAACGATCCAATCACCCGACGAACAAGAATTTTCCGTGGTGCCATGTGTAAAACAGACAATGATCCGGAATGAGTGTTCTTATGAAAACTTGTTTGCTGATTATCATTATCAGCTCATATAAACTCTTCCAGTTTTGTCGAAGATTGGCCATTTGCAAAACATGTATGCTCTTAGGTGCCGATTCAAGAAAGCATTTATGCCAGCTTTCTTGCGTAAACAATTTGAAAAACGACAACATTTTTGCGTACGGTGAAGTTGGCCAAGAATTTTGCGATTTTTGGAGTTTTCACGCCAGTCCCGTTCAGGTCTGCCAAAGGGAGCGGAACATTGGGGAAATGTGGATGCGGTAATGCCCGCCTGTCTAATTCATGTTCAGTTGTGGCGTACCTTACACCAGAAATCTTACTCCAGGCTCCTGACCAGAGTAAGATTTGTGGCGAGGTGCACAGAAGGACACTCCACTTGTTGATTCATTAAGTGGTGTGCGACTCTTACTGAATCAGGCGACTCTGACTCCACCACATCTCATCATTAAGACTGTGGATTATGGAAATATATGGCAACATTAAAAAGGTTGTATTCTAATTCACATTTTATTTCAGTCATTGTTATAAAATCTTTAAGCAGCAGAAAAAAATTGATGGCTTGAACCCATGATTTAGAAACAAGATAACCTAGTGCATTAGATGTGTGCTCAGAACAATAATCATTGTTATGAGCCTGGAAGGTTACGTTGACGATGTGTTTGCTTAATGTTAATAGCTTCTATTTGAAGTTTATGCCTGGAAAATCTTCCAATGCAAACCTACTGTGCCTTTCCATGAAATATCATATTTTGGTAACAGGAATGGAAAAAGTAAAGAACAATAGCAAAGCACAAGATCATCCCCTGCCAAAATCAAGATGTCACTAGGGGTTATTTATGATGTGCATGTGAAGTCCAGTTTATGCTTTACTAATTGGATCAGCAATAGGGGGCAGTAGACGTATTTCAATTATCACTCTAGATGTTTCTGAAATCTTAAAGATATAGGGACAAATTCATTATTTGCGATTTATTTTTTAAGTTACTTTTCTTTTTGAGTCTTGCCGGTTTCACCAATATCATCAAAATAGGATACGCAGTTCATGAACTTGCCACAAAATTAAAAATGCTCTTTATTTTTGTCTCCAACCGTTTTTGTGACTTTTTAGGACAAAAAGTCACATATTTCTCTGCAATGCCGCATATTAGTCTTCAGCTATGCCCAAACAAAAATAAAAACGACAGAAACCTTACTTTAGGCAGAGACTGGAATAAGATGCGCCAAAAAAATTGGTCTGGGTTTACAGACAACACCAATGAAAACCTTTAACATGTAATTCTGACCTATTTTTGATTGGATTGTTGTTTTAATTTATTACTCCAACAAAAAATGTTTGCATGACGTGTGAAGATCAATCGATGCCGTCCATGAGCATCCAACTGCAATATTTCCAAAACTCTAAATCTTTTTACCCTTTTTGACACAGTTAAATGGATCATTCAGATAAATGGAACCAAAGAGTCATTCAGATACATGGTACCTTGCTTTCTACGTTGTGTCACAGTTTTCTGGTAAATTAAGCTGATCCACTGTGCATTATGAAAAATTATAGTGGTCCCAGTACAAGGATTTCTTGATTGTGATCCTCTGATATGTGTCAGAAGATCATTTTTGCTTGGATTTGGAGCTAGATTAGTGATGCCTATCTGTGCGGGACTATGTAGAGCTCCAGGAAGCTCTTAGATAAATGAACAGCACCATAATGTTGGAGGTTAAAGGAACTAAGAAAATGGCACATTATTTTTATTTATTGCTCTTTGGTTATATGGCGCCACCATATTCCGCAGCGCTTATCATCACTGTCCCCATTGGGTTTCACAATCTAAATTATTTAAACTGTTTTACATATAAATATATTTTAGCTATAACATATCTTTTCAGCTGAATAACAGGCACTGTATATAGTGGTATACAGTGGTTTTGTGAGCTCAATAGTCAAAGCACTTAGCACTCATTAATTAAACCCTTTATGGACACCTTCTTGATGGCTTTTTTCAACATGCTCCTTCTTCATGACAGTGCTGAAATTTCAAGAGCGGCTACAAAATGAACAGACAGAACTATTACACAGAAATCATAGCACTTCCATGCCACTCATCACAAACAGGTAATGTGTCTGCTTTATATCGGCCTTTGCTGAAGATACTATAAAAAGAAGGAGCTGGGAGCTTTTACTTGTAGAAGCAGACACATCATATCAAGTGGTTACAAGCATGAGCCTGCAGGCTTTCATTTTTATTGAAGAAGACTCTTCCTTGAAGCCACTTACTAGGACAAGTCTATATCTGCCATGCTTGCTCCACCTATTCATTCTGTAGACTATCTCAGCTCCAAGTTTTGAGGGCAGTCCATGTTACATGGTGTTAGCGCATTTAGAATTCTATAAAAGCTATGTAAATAGTGTGGAGTAACTTATACTGTTAGTTAATAAAAGGGTGGACTCAAGACCCTAAGTTCAGAGGCACACCGCTCTCTAGCCTGCTGGCTTCCTGCCAGCTAGTGGCGGTGCGCTCCTGAAGGACAGTTTGGAATGCTGGCATTGCTGATCTGCCCAAACTGTGCGCTTACTGATGAAGCTAGGAGAGACGGCCTTTCCTTTGCAGCTTTGGAGGCACACAGTGGCCATGAAGCTGTCCAGATCCAGCGGTGCAGCTAGCTTCAGAGTAGCACATGCAAACTGTATAGCAAACAGTTTGCAAGCAAGCACTCCTTGCCTAGGAAACCGGCCACCACTGATGGACTGCAGAGGTGGCCGGTAATCTTGACAACGAGCTGTAAAGTATAGAATTAAAAGTCCCGTTCTTCAGAAATAGAGACGATTTTTAATAAGAGGTTGCAAAGTTGTTTGTTTTTAGTAGCACTTTGCAATTTTACCCATTTAATAAAATGAAACAACCCCTTTAATTATGTCATCAATACTCCCCAAATATGTGTATTCCGCCCTGTGGTAGCCTATTAGCAGTTTTCCACCAATGCCCTAAGAACACTTAAATTATTTATATATGTGTAGAAAATTACACCAATGCTAGGTGGGCTATATTTGACATATTTTATGCACTGTTTTTTTTCCTAGACAGTGCAATGTTATTATGAACAATGCATTTTATTGTACTTTTGCCAGTATGAATCACATAACCTAGTGAAATATAATTCATACCTTCTACATAGTGTCACCTCAATAAAACATCTGTCTGTTACATAAGGTGCATACCTGAGAAATGAATAGACAGCAGGATACTCTCCTCTTTGTATTTACTCAAGACGATTGTTGGCTTGTCAGAGTATATATAGAATTTACTAATATGTTAAATGCGTGTTACAAGGCTCAACACGCATATCCCCGCCATATACGCATGTTACAAGCCTCATTTACCACGTTTCTGCCCCAGAGGAAGCCACATTTATGTTGGCGATACAGGTGGTTTTCTTTCCCAGCATTATTGAGTGCAGAGGGGTTTTTTTTATCATGTCCAGGTATTTACCAATGTTGTTTTGGGATTAAACATTGGACTGTGCTGACAGTATACTGTTTCCTATTAGATTATTCAGCTGAAGAACACACATGATAAGATGATTCTGCTGAAGAACACACACGATACGATGATTCTTCTGAAGAACACACACGATACAGTGATTCTGCTAAAGACCACACAGGATATGATGATTCTGCTGAAGAACACACACGATAAGATGATTCTGCTGAAGAGCACACCCGATAAGATGATTCTGCTGAAGAACACACGCGATGGGATGATTCTGCTGAAGAACACGCGCGATAAGATGATTCTGCTGAAGAGCACACACGAGAAGATGATTCTGCTGAAGAACATATACAATATGATGATTCTGCTGAAGAACACACACGAGAAGATGATTCTGCTGAAGAACATATACAATATGATGATTCTGCTGAAGAACACACACGATAAGAAAATTCTGCTGAAGAACACACACGATATGATGATTCTGCTGAAGAACACACACGATAAGAAGATTCTGCTGAAGAACACACACGATATGATGATTCTGCTGAAGAACACACGCGATAAGATGATTCTGCTGAAGAACACACACGATATGATGATTCTGCTGAAGAACACACATATGATGATTCTGCTGAAGAACACACATGATATGATGATTCTGCTGAAGAACACACATGATATGATGATTCTGCTGAAGAACACACGATAGGATGATTCTGCTGAAGAACACACGCGATATGATGATTCTGCTGAAGAACACACACGATATGATGATTCTGCTGAAGAGCACACACGATAAGATTATTCTGCTGAAGAACACACAATATGATGATTCTGCTGAAGAACACACACGATATGATGATTCTGCTGAAGAACACATGCGATAAGATGATTCTGCTGAAGAACACACCCGATAAGATGATTCTGCTGAAGAACACATGCGATAGGATGATTCTGCTGAAGAACACACATGATATGATGATTCTGCTGAAGAACACACCCGATAAGATGATTCTGCTGAAGAACACACGCGATAGGATGATTCTGCTGAAGAACACACATGATATGATGATTCTGCTGAAGAACACACCCGATATGATGATTCTGCTGAAGAACACACCCGATAAGATGATTCTGCTGAAGAGCACACCCGATAAGATGATTCTGCTGAAGAACACACGCGATATGATGATTCTGCTGAAGAACACACATGATATGATGATTCTGCTGAAGAACACACCCGATAAGATGATTCTGCTGAAGAACACACACGATAAGAAGATTCTGCTGAAGAACACACGCGATAGGATGATTCTTCTGAAGAGCACACCCGATAAGATGATTCTGCTGAAGAACACACGCGATATGATGATTCTGCTGAAGAACACACATGATATGATGATTCTGCTGAAGAACACACGCGATAGGATGATTCTGCTGAAGAACACGCGCGATAGGATGATTCTGTTGAAGAACACGCGCGATAAGATGATTCTGCTGAAGAGCACACCCGATAAGATGATTCTGCTGAAGAACACACGCGATATGATGATTCTGCTGAAGAACACACGCGATATGATGATTCTGCTGAAGAACACACATGATATGATGATTCTGCTGAAGAACACACCCGATAAGAAGATTCTGCTGAAGAACACACCCGATAAGAAGATTCTGCTGAAGAACACACCCGATAAGAAGATTCTGCTGAAGAACACACGCAATAGGATGATTCTGCTGAAGAACACACACGATATGATGATTCTGCTGAAGAACACACGCAATAGGATGATTCTGCTGAAGAACACACACGATATGATGATTCTGCTGAAGAACACACGCAATAGGATGATTCTGCTGAAGAACACACACGATATGATGATTCTGCTGAAGAACACACGCAATAGGATGATTCTGCTGAAGAGCACACGCAATAGGATGATTCTGCTGAAGAACACACATGATATGATGATTCTGCTGAAGAACACACGCAATAGGATGATTCTGCTGAAGAACACACATGACAACACTGCACTTTGCTCATGTTTTCAATAGGCAGAGAGGAGAAAGCTCTCTCCTCTCTAAATAAAAGCATCTGGAGACTGAATTTCAACAGCCCAACCTTTTTCTCCCCCAACTCTTTATGCTTTAGGCTACATTCACACAGTGTTACGATTCTTGACAAATGTAATGACTTTTTCCTCAGGTGTCGTCCTGGTAATTCTTGTTTTTTTGTCTTTCTTTTTTTCCAATAAATAGGTGTGCTTGCTTCCAAGCCAATAAAAAAATCTTGGAAGGTCATATATTTTTATACCAGGTTACCATTAAGCAATAGATCTGTGAGACACGGATGCAAAACAGAAGCACATTGGAAGTCTCCCGATTTGCATCCATGCCTTAACAGATTCCCATAGCCTTGGATGGCCAAATCTGATCTGCCGATTGGATCAAAATAGGACCTGCTGAGTCTCATGGTTCTCACTCTCGGATATGTGGTTTTAAAAGATGTGTGAATACATCCATTCTATGCTATTATGGGTCTGAGTACTGTCTGAGAAAAATCGACGTGTCACATAGATATGTGAATGCAGGCTTAGATTGTTAATCAATTATGTTTAAATCTGTGGCTTTGGCCTATTTTATCTTATGTGTGTGGAGGGAGAACAGCTTTCATCCAATCCTGGTCCAGTGGGGCTGGTACAGTTTTAAGGTGCTGACCAAGAGGCTTGCGAAAATCCTACTGCCAAGCCCCCCACGCGCTCGCACCCACTACCACTGTGCTGCACAGCGTGAACATGTTCTACAGCTTTCTGTGCTGTACCCTTTCTCCACCTGCAGTTCTGGTGTGTGCTCAGGCTGTGACCACTGCCTCCCAGCATAATGGATCCATTACCATTACGGGCTCCTGTCTTTCTCTCTTGTGATGATGATCAGCTGAGCTAGAACAAGACACATGCAGGTTTGTGTTTCTCTGCACTCCAATCAAGTCATGCTGCTGGGAAGTACAGATCACATTATTATCTTACAGTCCCTCACACACCCCATGGTGGCTGAATGGGAACTATAGCCCGCAGAGGATTGCTTCTGGGAGTGAGCACAATGCTTCTCCTTTCTTCTCATAACAATCATCTTCACAAGTTTATGTAAGGAGCTCACTTACTAACTAGTGATCTAAGGCTTGGTGCACATTGTGTCTAGGTATAATGCACTATAGGCAGACAGCATACATGATAATGTGTCCCTCCAAGTTATACTCCTGCCCTATATTTAGATCGGCATGTAGAGACACAAATCCACACTGGGCAGTTGGGTGGGCAAAGTAAAAATATAATGCTCCATGTATTTTTACAAGGGTCTAGTTCTAATAAAAGCCCTCTGGGTGCCATACAGATGCCTCAGCAACTCTACTAGTCAACGTGGTGTTGTTTTCATCTTGCTAGGCTCGTTTGATGATTGAGGGACACTATAAACATATTCATAAGGTTCGATTCATCTGACTGAAATTTCCTATCCAGTGTGTCACTTAAAAATAACATATACCATGCAGCATGCTTTTTAATTTTCAATGGAACTCTATAGTTGATGCCTACACAGTGATAAATGTGGGTTAGCATCTTTATTATGCTGCCCGGGGCCTGCACGCAGCCAAATGAAGTGGGGAGAAAAGACTTTATACTCCCCGCCAGCATTTGGTTTCAGTCATGGGTGGGGGTGCTGCGGGTTCAGTCATCGCTCTGAGAATACAAAACAGTGGTTGTAACAACGCCCCTGGCCCTGACCGATGTCAGTCAGGGCAGGGGGCGTTGTTACAGCGGGCGCTCTCTATACTCAGAGCGATGACTGAACCTGCGGCGCCCCTGCCTCCATGACAGAAACCGAATGCTGGCATGGAGAATAAAGTTAATTTTCTCCCCGCTGCATTCGGCTATGTGCAGGCGCCGGGCAGCATAATAACGCTATTAACCTGCAGATTAATCGCATATCTGCAGGTTAATCTCATTATTTCTGGTGACAGGTTCCCTTTAAAGAGAATCTGTCATCAGGATTTAACCTGTTAAAGTAAAGGTATAGTCATAATGACCCTGTTATACTAATTTAATGGATATCTGTAGTGAAAAAATCTGTATCATAGTTCTTGTTCAATTTACCTTAGAAGCTTTGGTGCAATAGCCTTCGTGCATCAGGGCAGGACTGTGGGTAGGGTCTTCCGCCCTGCCAGTATATACACATCCAGAATTGCTCTTATGTGCGAAACTACTTACAAAAGTTACTATGTGGATACCTTCTCTTCATAGCTGGTTGCTAAACCTGGTGTTAATGCACCAAGCTGGCAGACAGTCGCGAGCACATATCACGGACCTGTGAGCCACATGTGGCACCCAAACTGCAGGTTGGAAACCCCTGGTCTAGAGCATATGTCAATGATGGAAGATTGTATTCACTGAGCCAAACTCCTGTAATATTAACACATAATTGGCAGACTGTGCATTATAATAATAATTTTTATTTCTATAGCACCAACATAATCCGCAGCACTTTAAATTTTAGAGGTGAATTGTACAAACAGTAAAAGACATTACAGAATAACAATAATCACATAAATTAACAGATACCAAGAGGAGTGAGGGTCCTGCTCGCAAGTTTACAGTCTATGGCAGTCTATGAGGAAATAGAGTGGATGGTAACAATTGCTTGTATTGTACGATCAACCATCAATGTAATAAATTATGTGAATACTTTATGCCGAATGAACCAGTCACCAATCAGTATGTGAACAAGTACAGACACAGGGGTCTAAGTGCATGGTGGTTTGTGAACAGATGATACAAGGGTCCTGATTTGGAAGGAAATTTTGTATGGGAAAAGCAGGGATAGTTAGACAAGTCTGGTGAGACGATAGGCCAGTCTAAAGAAATGCGTTTTTAGGGCTCGCTTAAAACTATGGGTATTGGGTATTAATCAAAGTGTCCTGGGTAGTGCGTTCCAAAGAATTGGCACAGCATGCGAGAAGTCTTGGAGATGGGAGTGAGATGTTCGGATTAGTGAGGATATTAATCTTGGGTCATTAGCAGATTGGAGGGCACGGGTACGGTGGTAGACTGAAATGAGAGAGGAGATGTAGGGTGCTGAAGTATGGAGCTCTTTGTGGTTGAGAGTGATAAGTTTATATTGGACATTGTAGCACATGGGTAACCAGTGCAATGGCTGGCACAGGGTAGAGGCATTGGTGTAGTGGTTGGAGAGGAATATGATCCTGGCTGCTGCATTCAGGACGGATTGGAGAGAGGAGAGTTTAGTAAGCGGGAGACGGATTAGTAGAGAGTTGCAGTAGTCCAAACGAGAATGAATAAGTGCAACAGTAAGAGTTTTTGTAGTGTCAAAGGTAAGAAAAGGTGAAATTCTAGAGATGTTTTTGAGGTGTAGATAACATGAGTGAGGGAGTGATGTAGGGAGTGAATGAAAGATCTGAATCAAGTATGAGCAAGTCAAGCAAGACCAAGACAGCGGGCATGTTGCTGGGGAGTAATGGTGGAGCCACATTAATAGCACTTGCAGAATTTTACTCCATGACATATCCAGGACTTTGGCTGCACAAAAAACATAGTTGCTTACACTTTGGCTAATAGGTTTGAAAAAAAAATCTTGATTAAAGGGGTTGTGCAGGCATAATCTTTTGCAGGTCTGACATTGGGCATCTGGCTAGGATTAATTGGGTGTATTTGAATGGAAATGGTAGTGGTTAGAGCAACTCCAGTCCTCAGGGCCCTCAACAGATGGTGTTTTCAGGACTTCCTTAGTATTGCAGGGGTGATGGAATTATTATCAAGGCATCAGAAATTCTCTCACCTGTGCAATACTAAGGAAATCCTGAAAGCATGATCTGTTGGGGGGCCGTGAAGACGAGTTTGGAAAACGTGGGGTTACAGTCTGCACGTAATGTCTAATGTCTCTTTTTTCCATTCCTTCAAAGTTGGGAGTTATGGAGGGAGATTCAATGTGCTTATGGGCAATGTACTTTCCCATATGCTAAGAGAAGTCTGGTATGCAGTGCTGCAGGACCGCTAACTTCATGTGCTGCGTACAGAAGGAGGAACGGATTAACGGGAGGAATGAAAGAAAATCAGACAGAAGGCTTATTATGCAATGTTATATATTAGTAGGATACATGAATTTTTAAAGAGACTTAACCTCTTTAATTGTTTTCTTGTCACTTTTCTGATCTGGTGGGTAATGAGACAGTTTGCAAATTTTTTGCACCGTTTTGTATGTTGTAATTTGCAACATTTTTGGCGCAGTTTACACCAAAACCTGATATAAACTATCAAATGATTGGGAATCAATGTTCATCTCTTAGTACAACACAGGATTCACCAAATGATCACCTACATGAGCTATTCTTTTATACCTGAAGAACAGATGATCAATGGGGCCCCTTGGTTCCTATAGACATTACATCTGCAGTAAGAGGATTATAATACAATAAATAGGCCTCCACTACAAGCCAAGTTATGTTGTACGGTATTAGAATGGACAGATTAGTAACTACCTGAATAAAGGCTACAAAACTAGTTATTATTAGGCTTAAAGGAAGTGAAGAAATCTTTGTAGGGGATACTTTAGATATGACAGTTTTATAGAAGTCATTTAGTTCTTAGAGAGGTGCTGAGTAATGTGAATTCAAGAATGGACACAACCCTCAGATTAGATGTTGTGAACTTAAAATCCAGTTGCCTTTTTCCTTGATCTGTCTGAATGAAGCTACATAAATCCTGCCTAGACCTGCAAAATAAGCACAATTTGCCTCGATTGGCGACTTACCTCTAGACTGCTTCCTATGATCTATATTCTGTAAATCTCTCTTTTAATGCTCTCATATTTTCTTGTTTTTACACTCATCATCATGAAGGAGATTGTCATGAAAGGTGACAAACATCAAGCGACTTCTCTGCCTAATTTTTGCTCCAGTCTCATAGTCCTGTAAACCACACAATTTTTCTGCCATGGAAATGACAGGACTTTCCTTTTTCTATGCTCATTTTCCCTGTGTCCATCTTTTTTGCTTAGAATTGGAAACATATTAGGTGCTATGGATAGAGGGTACCTGTCTGGATATACTGGGTACGGCTGCACTGTAGGCAGCTAGAGTTTTATCATTTTGTGATTTTATGAAGAGGATTAGAAGACTTGAGATTTCTGTAAAATAAAAGCGGAGCTCTACATATTATCGAGTAAATCAGCAGAGAATTAGACCACTTGGGATTTGTGTAACATAAAAAACAGAGCTCTGATATAAAGTATATCAGCAGATAATTTTGGTAAAGATGAAATGATGTTCAAGGTTGTGACTTCTTTGTCTCATTATTAATTATGAGTATAAGTTTTATCGCTTAGATTTTAGTATTCCAGGTATGGATAAATGTACAGTACAGACCAAAAGTTTGGACACACCTTCTCATTTAAAGATTTTTCTGTATTTTCATGACTATGAAAATTGTACATTCACACTGAAGGCATCAAAACTATTAATTAACCCATGTGAAATTATATACTTAACAAAAAAGTGTGAAACAACTGAAAATATGTCTTATATTCTAGGTTCTTCAAAGTAGCCACCTTTTGCTTTGATGACTGCTTTGCACACTCTTGGCATTCTCTTGATGAGCTTCAAGAGGTAGTCACCAGAAATGGTCTTCCAACAATCTTGAAGGATTTCCCAGAGATGCTTAGCACTTGTTGGCCCTTTTTCCTTCACTCTGCGGTCCAGCTCACCCCAAACCATCTCGATTGGGTTCAGGTCTGGTGACTGTGGAGGCCAGGTCATCTGGCGTAGCACCCCATCACTCTCCTTCTTGGTCAAATAGCCCTTACACAGCCTGGAGGTGTGTTTGGGGTCATTGTCCTGTTGAAAAATAAATGATGGTCCAACTAAACGCAAACCGGATGGAATAGCATGCCGCTGCAAGATGCTGTGGCAGCCATGCTGGCTCAGTATGCCTTCAATTTTGAATAAATCCCCAACAGTGTCACCAGCAAAGCACCCCCACATCATCACACCTCCTCCTCCATGCTTCACGGAGGGAACCAGGCATGTAGAGTCCATCCGTTCACCTTTTCTGCGTCGTACAAAGACACGGTGGTTGGAACCAAAGATCTCAAATTTGAACTCATCAGACCAAAGCACAGATTTCCACTGGTCTAATGTCCATTCCTTGTGTTCTTTAGCCCAAACAAGTCTCTTCTGCTTGTTGCCTGTCCTTAGCCATGGTTTCCTAGCAGCTATTTTACCATGAAGGCCTGCTGCACAAAGTCTCCTCTTAGCAGTTGTTGAAGAGCTGTGTCTGCTGCTAGAACTCTGTGTGGCATTGACCTGGTCTCTAATCTGAGCTGCTGTTAACCTGTGATTTCTGAGGCTGGTGACTCGGATAAACTTATCCTCAGAAGCAAAGGTGACTCTTGGTCTTCCTTTCCTGGGGCGGTCCTTATGTGAGCCAGTTTCTTTGTAGCGCTTGATGGTTTTTGCAACTGCACTTGGGGACACTTTCAAAGTCTGCCCAATTTTTCGGACTGACTGACCTTCATTTCTTAAAGTAATGATGGCCACTTGTTTTTCTTTACTTAGCTGTTTTTTTCTTGCCATAATACAAATTCTAACAGTCTATTCAGTAGGACTATCAGCTGTGTATCCACCTGACCTCTGCACAACACAACTGATGGTCCCAACCCCATTTATAAGGCAAGAAATCCCACTTATTAAACCTGACAGGGCACACCTGTGAAGTGAAAACCATTTCCGGTGACTACCTCTTGAAGCTCATCAAGAGAATGTCAAGAGTGTGCAAAGCAGTTGTAATGCACAAGCCCGGGCTGAGCGGCGTGTGCGAGTGATTGTAGTGATTCCACTGGACCGTGCCGGAGAGTGAATGCCTGGAGGGGCGTAACTAGGTATTCACCCGATCCGACCAGGGTCGCACGACGGCATACGACGCCAGTGCACCAAGGAGGAACCGAGCAGAGGGACCAGGTGCTACTCCAGGACAGACCCCGGACATGGCTGTTGACCCACACAGGGGAATACAGGAACAGACTGGTAGGCTGGCACACAGACTGGTGGGTATAGGCTGGCTCGACTGGGAT
Organism: Phyllobates terribilis; assembly: GCF_046119375.1. Lineage (NCBI taxonomy): Eukaryota > Metazoa > Chordata > Amphibia > Anura > Dendrobatidae > Phyllobates > Phyllobates terribilis. The sequence goes on along the minus strand of NW_027362771.1, from coordinate 158,298,431 downwards.
GCAGGCAGGCGGGTATGCAGGCAGGGGGGTACAGGCAAGCACAGCTAGAGTGCAGACAGGGAGGCACTAGCAGGTAGGAACACAGGCGGGATAGGACCCAGTACACACTGGGACTCAGGAACAATACAGGCAGAGGGGTACAGGCAAGCACAGCTAGAGTGCAGACAGGCACTAGCAGATAGGGACACTGGCGGGATAGGACCCAGTACACATTGGGACTCAGGAACAGAACCACAGATGTGGCGGACAAACACAGCAGAGTGAGGCCGCCCAGAGAGGTGAGCGAGAGCAGGGCAGGACGAGGCCGCCTGGAGCGGTGAGCAAGAGTAGAGCAGGACAAGGCCACCAGGAGCGGTGAGCAAAGGGTCAGAGCTGAGCGAGACTGCCGGAGCAGTGAGCAAGAGTAAAGCAGGACGAGGCCGTCTGGAGCGGTGAGCAAGAGCGGAGCAAGACTGCCGGAGCAGTGAGCAAAAGGATAAGAGCGGAGCGAGACTGCCGGAGCAGTGATCAAAAGGGTCAGAGCGGAGCAAGGCTGCCGGAGCAGTGAGCAAAAGGGTCAGAGCGGAGCAAGGCTGCCGGAGCAGCGAGCAAAGGAGCCAGAGCAGGCTAGAACCGCCGGAGCGGTGAGCAAAGGAGTCAGAGCAGGCTAGAACCGCCGGAGCGGTGAGCAAAGGAGTCAGAGCAGGCTAGAACCGCCGGAGCGGTGAGCAAAGGAGTCAGAGCAGGCTAGAACCGCCGGAGCGGTGAGCAAAGGAGTCAGAGCAGGCTAGAACCGCCGGAGCGGTGAGCAAAGGAGTAAGAGCAGGCTAGAACCGCCGGAGCGGTGAGCAAAGGAGTCAGAGCAGGCAAGGCTGAGCAGGGGGGACAGGGCTCTGTTCACACGGAACAGACAGGAAGGGAAAGGCAGAGCCAGATACCCACAGGTACTTGCAGTGAAGTAGCGAGTGGACCACAAACTCACAAACGGGAGTACAGAGACAACAAGCAGGAGTTAGGTACGAGTTCAGACTCTGCAGAAAAAGGAAGGGAACGGACATAGAGGCAAAACAGGTAAAGGATAGGAGAGAGTTCAGACTGGAACTGAGTGTACGGAGGAGACCGACACTGCAGCGGAATACAGGAGCGGGTCTGGGAAGACGGCCCCCAGAGAGGCGGGACGAACAGGCAAGGAGCGTGTTCAGACAGGACAGACAAGATACAGGAGCGGGTCTAGGTAATCGGCCCCTAGAAGGCGGGAGGAACAGGCTAGGAGCGTGTTCAGACAGGACAGACAAGATACAGGAGCGGGTCTAGGTAATCGGCCCCTAGAAGGCGGGAGGAACAGGCTAGGAGCGTGTTCAGACAGGACAGACAAGATACAGGAGCGGGTCTAGGTAATCGGCCCCTAGAAGGCGGGAGGAACAGGCTAGGAGCGTGTTCAGACAGGCCTGGACATACAGCCTCGAGGATAGGCAGACAAGAGAACACAGAACGGGACCTGGCACCTTCAGAGTGCAAGCACACACTGAATGAAACACTATGCTCAGGCAGGGATTGATTGGAGCAGCTGAGCTATATACCAGGTGACAGACAGCAATAGGCTGAGGACGCACAAGGGGTGTGACCCACAGCAGGTACAAAAAGCAGGAAGTGATCGGGCGCCGCCCTTAAGCAGTAGACACAGACACAAACAGACAGCATGGAGGGAAGCCAGAGAGACATTCTGGACAGGAGATCAAGTGCGCGCTCTTGCACAGTGGGAGATGGACCACTATGCAAGGACGCCGCCAGGTATGTTACAGTACCCCCCCCCCCCTTACGCTCCCTCTTCTTCAGGCCTGCCAGAATCTTCCGCAGGGAATTCGAGGGCCAATTCTTCACTTCGAAGAGATCACTTCCACTGTCCACCGGAAAAACTGGTCTCCTCTGGGTAGCTAGGATGCTACCTCCCATCCAGCCACCCTTAGCAACAGACGAAACGGGTGGAGTACCAGGAACAGCACACAAGGAAGTCTCTCTCCACATATTTTCAGGTGGAACCCCAGAGGGTACAGGAGACAACTGGAAGTCCTCCACCGGGTTGGAGGGGGACAGAGACTTGGGGGTAATCTCTGCTTCGAGGTACATCTTGTCAAGCTCACAGGAAGAAATAGACGGGTTATCAGGTACATAATGAGGAAAAGTCACTGTCTCTTTGTTATCTGGTGGTACCCCGGAGGATTCAGGAAACAACTGGAGGTCCTCCGCCGGGTCAGAAGAGTGCAGAGGCTCAGAGAAAACATCTGCTTCAGAGTACACTAGGTCGGACTCACTGGACGAAGCAGGCGAGGTATCGGGTACCGAGTATAGGAAAGTCTCTGTCCATTCACCACCAGGTGGCACCCCGAAGGGTTCTGGAGACAACTGGCGGTCCCTGCCTGGTCAGAGGGGTGTAGAGACTCACGGGTAACCTCTGCTTCAGAGTACACTAGGTCGGACTCACTGGACGAAGCAAGCGAGGTATCAGATCCAGGATATAGGAAAGTCTCTGTCCATTCACCACCAGGTAGCACCCCGAAGGGTTCTGGAGACAACTGGAGGTCCTCCGCCTGGTCAGAGGGGTGTAGAGACTCGGGAGTAACCTCTGCTTCGGAGTACACTAGGTTGGACTCACTGGACGAAGCGAGCGAGGTATCAGGTACAGAGTATAGGAGAGTCTCTGTCCTTTCGCTACCAGGTAGCACCCCGAAGGGTTCAGGAGACAACTGGAGGTCCTCCGCCTGGTCGGAGGGGTGTAGAGACTCGGGGGTAACTACCACTTTGGGGTACCCATTGTCAGGCTCACAGGATGAAGCGGACAAAGTATCGAGTACCGGGTGTAGAGAAGTCTCTCTCCATTTGTCATCGAGTGGTATCCCGGAGGATTCAGGAGGCAACAGGGGGTCCTCCGCCAGGTAGTAGAGGTGCACAGACTCTGAGGTAACCACAGCTTTGGAGCATCCTTGGACATGCACACAGGTTAAAGTGGGTGAAGCATCTGATGCCGGGTGCAGGAAGTTCTCCTGTGTGGAGTCTGGATGGGCAGAAGTCTCTTCGGGCAGGAGAACTGGTGCACTACCCACGCACATTACCCGTTGGGGCTTCTCCAGGATACAGGGAGATGAAGCTTCAGTAGGGACTTCAAGGTTGGGGTCAGGAGGTCTCAGGGAGGACAGACCCTGGCGTGACGGCTTGCCTCTACGTCTAGCACGTCTGGACTGCCTTTTGAGGTTGGGAGAAGTATTCCGGAAAGCGTAGTCACCCTGTGAGGATTCTGGGTGGGCAGTAGTCTCATTGGGCTGGAGGACTATTGCGCTACCCACACACATTACCCATCGGGGCTGCTCCGGGATATTGGGAAGTGAAGCTTCAGCAGGAGCCTCCGGGTTAGGATCATCGAAGACCATTAGAAAGGCCACCAGGAAGGCCATTGGGTCCAGGAGGATCGGATCCTGTGTTTCAAATAGGGGGTTGATCCATTCCAAGGCATCACCCGCTAGGTAAGACATAATGAATGCCACCTTAACCCGATCGGTGGGAAAACATAGAGGGTAGAACTTGAAGTGTAGCATGCATTGCTCCATAAATGCACGACTTTGTCTTGGATCCCCATAGTAACGTAGCGGATCCGCAGGAACGAGAGCAGATAGATCCATCTGGACGGGTGCGTAATTCGCCCGGAACTCAGCTAGAGAAAAATTTTTTTATTTATTTATTTTAATGCATGTATTCGCTGGAAAACTTCTCAGAGAGCGAAGGCCGTGGGGCTCAATGGGAACCATGGCCTGAGCATGCTGTAATGCACACGCTCGGGCTGAGCGGCGTGTGCGAGTGATTGTAGTGATTCCACTGGACCGTGCCGGAGAGTGAAAGCCTGGAGGGGCGTAACTAGGTATTCACCCGATCCGACCAGGGTCGCACGACGGCATACGACGCCAGTGCACCAAGGAGGAACCGAGCAGAGGGACCAGGTGCTACTCCAGGACAGACCCCGGACACGGCTGTTGACCCACACAGGGGAATACAGGAACAGACTGGTAGGCTGGCACACAGACTGGTGGGTATAGGCTGGCTCGACTGGGATGCAGGCAGGCGGGTATGCAGGCAGGGGGGTACAGGCAAGCACAGCTAGAGTGCAGACAGGGAGGCACTAGCAGGTAGGAACACAGGCGGGATAGGACCCAGTACACACTGGGAGTCAGGAACAATACAGGCAGAGGGGTACAGGCAAGCACAGCTAGAGTGCAGACAGGGAGGCACTAGCAGGTAGGGACACTGGCGGGATAGGACCCAGTACACATTGGGACTCAGGAACAGAACCACAGATGTGGCGGACAAACACAGCAGAGTGAGGCCGCCCAGAGAGGTGAGCGAGAGCAGGGCAGGACGAGGCCGCCTGGAGCGGTGAGCAAGAGTAGAGCAGGACAAGGCCGCCAGGAGCGGTGAGCAAAGGGTCAGAGCTGAGCGAGACTGCCGGAGCAGTGAGCAAGAGTAAAGCAGGACGAGGCCGCCTGGAGCGGTGAGCAAGAGTGGAGCAAGACTGCCGGAGCAGTGAGCAAAAGGATAAGAGCGGAGCGAGACTGCCGGAGCAGTGAGCAAAAGGGTCAGAGCAGAGCAAGGCTGCCGGAGCAGTGAGCAAAAGGGTCAGAGCGGAGCAAGGCTGCCGGAGCAGCGAGCAAAGGAGCCAGAGCAGGCTAGAACCGCCGGAACGGTGAGCAAAGGAGTCAGAGCAGGCTAGAACCGCCGGAGCGGTGAGCAAAGGAGTCAGAGCAGGCTAGAACCGCCGGAGCGGTGAGCAAAGGAGTAAGAGCAGGCTAGAACCGCCGGAGCGGTGAGCAAAGGAGTCAGAGCAGGCTAGAACCGCCGGAGCGGTGATCAAAGGAGTCAGAGCAGGCAAGGCTGAGCAGGGGGGACAGGGCTCTGTTCACACGGAACAGACAGGAAGGGAAAGGCAGAGCCAGATACCCACAGGTACTTGCAGTGAAGTAGCGAGTGGACCACAAACTCACAAACGGGAGTACAGAGACAACAAGCAGGAGTTAGGTACGAGTTCAGACTCTGCAGAAAAAGGAAGGGAACGGACATAGAGGCAAAACAGGTAAAGGATAGGAGAGAGTTCAGACTGGAACTGAGTGTACGGAGGAGACCGACACTGCAGCGGAATACAGGAGCGGGTCTGGGAAGACGGCCCCCAGAGAGGCGGGACGAACAGGCAAGGAGCGTGTTCAGAAAAGATACAGGAACGGGTCTAGGTAATCGGCCCCTAGAAGGCGGGAGGAACAGGCTAGGAGCGTGTTCAGACAGGACAGACAAGATACAGGAGCGGGTCTAGGTAATCGGCCCCTAGAAGGCGGGAGGAACAGGCTAGGAGCGTGTTCAGACAGGACAGACAAGATACAGGAGCGGGTCTAGGTAATCAGCCCCTAGAAGGCGGGAGGAACAGGCTAGGAGCGTGTTCAGACAGGCCTGGACATACAGCCTCCAGGATAGGCAGACAAGAGAACACAGAACAGGACCTGGCACCTTCAGAGTGCAAGCACACACTGAATGAAACACTATGCTCAGGCAGGGATTGATTGGAGCAGCTGAGCTATATACCAGGTGACAGACAGCAATAGGCTGAGGACGCACAAGGGGTGTGACCCACAGCAGGTACAAAAAGCAGGAAGTGATCGGGCGCCGCCCTTAAGCAGTAGACACAGACACAAACAGACAGCATGGAGGGAAGCCAGAGAGACATTCTGGACAGGAGATCAAGTGCGCGCTCTTGCACAGTGGGAGATGGACCACTATGCAAGGACTCCGCCAGGTATGTTACAGCAGTCATCAAAGCAAAAGGTGGCTACTTTGAAGAACCTAGAATATAAGACTTATTTTCAGTTGTTTCACACTTTTTTTGTTAAGTATATAATTCCACATGTGTTGATTCATAATTTTGATGCCTTCAGTGTGAATGTACAATTTTCATAGTTATGAAAATACAGAAAAATCTTTAAATGAGAAGGTGTGTCCAAACTTTTGGTCTGTACTGTATGTAAACAGCTATTAGCCAGAGATAGGCATCCCAAGCAGGGAAAATATACCTCTCTGTAATTGGAAGAGGGGTTACCCTAAATTCAAAATGTATGTGAGTATTATGTCATGGCAGACGTGTAAGTTACAGTGTAACCATAGCCAAAATGAAAACTTGCCTATGCTTTTGTAGTAAGTGTGGGCAGCAGTCTGATCACCGTATCCTGTTCGACATATTAGGATTCATGGGGCTAATTTTTCTGTCACCAGGTCACTCAGTGTGACGCTTCCTTTCTCAGGTCTTTCAATTCACTGTGAGTGTGAACCCTCCCATCTTTCAGAGATTTGCTTTAAGGAACATATGTCAAACTCTGGCCGTGGGCCAAAACTGGCCCACAGTGTGAATATATGTGGCCAGCAACGCCGGGCTGGTCTTCTGCCCAGCATCACAATTTCACTCGGCATCACACTTTCAACTGTAGTGGCATCGTAGATGCCGGTAGAGTTGAAAGCAATTATGGAAGACAGCTGACTCTTTCTGTCCCATCATTCCCCTTCTGCGTCTGACGTTCTTACAACGCACCCGCTGTAACGAGATGGGCAGAGGATCTGAAGACACCATAAAGAGACTGGAGGAGCGGGGGAATGAGCAGAGGTGAGTATTCTTTTTTTTTTTTTAATTTGGGGCCTAGTATACTGTATGGAGCACTATGTTAGCCCATTATACTATATGGAGCACTATGTTAGCCCATTATACTGTATGGAGCACTATGTGGGGCGCATTATACTGTGTGGAGCACTATGGGAGGCCATTATACTGTATGGAGCACTATGTGAGGCCATTATACTGTATGGAGCACTATGTGAGGCACATTATACTGTATGGAGCATTATGTGGGGCGCATTATACTGTGTGGAGCAATATGTGAGACCATTATACTGTATGGAGCACTATGTGAGTGTCACGCAAGGTGTGGGAAAGACTAAATGCAACACAAAGGGAAGAGGGAAAGGAAGCCCAGATTCTAGGGAAAGGGGGGAGTGGAGACCTCCTAGGCTGATCTAGTGTCACCCTGTCTCCACTAACATCTCTAGATTATTTCTTCACCAATCGCCGCATGCGTACCTCACCCTGTCTTTCCCTGGTGTTAGGCTGAGGCTAGGGAAGGAGGGGATGAGCACTAGTCGATCCCCACTGAACACTGAAGACTTCAGGGGGGGACAAACAAGGCAAAATTGCTTAGCTTTAGTCGACTCCAGACAAATGCGCACACGTCCTCTAGCACGAGAGGAAGAAGTACTGCTTTTGCTCAAGCCTTCACAAGGAGTAATGAATATCGCCGGCATCAACCTCTTGCACACAACAGGTATTTATACACCCAGGCCAGGGTGTTAATTTTGCCAGAGAAAGGTAGCCGCTGGGTCCTAGAGATGCAGCTTCTAAGAAGTTGCCTGTTATGTCAAACAAAGAGATCTCCTGCCACCAACTGCAGTGTGACTGTCTGTCACTTCTGACACACCCGTGACAGTGAGGCCTGTTATACATTATGGAGCACTATGCAAGGCCATTATACTATATGGAGCACTATATGAGACAATTATACTGTATGTAGCACTTTGTGGGGCCCGTTATACTGTACGGAGCACTATGTGGGGCCATTATAATGTATTGAAGACTATGTGGTGCCCATTATACTGTATGGAGCACTATGTGGGGCCCATTATACTGTATGGAGGACTATGTGGGGCCCATTATACTGTATGGAGCACTATGTGAGGCCATTATACTATATGGAGCACTTTTTTTGGCCATTTTACTGTATGGAGCACAAAGTGGGGCCCATTATACTGTGTGGGGATTACAGTAGGAGAATCGTACTGTGATGGGGTCACCATACTTTGTTGAGGGAGAGGGGGGTACAGTGCGGTCATTATACCGTGCGTGTGGAGGAATTTACTGTGGGGGTATCTTACTGTGTTTGGGAGGCACTTTTGTTGGCATCCTACTTTATTACCTGTATTATTCAAGGTTTTTTATCCTTTGTTATTACATATTTAAACTAGGCCATTTGGGCCATATGTTTTTTACTGCTTTTACATAACATATTACATCATTCTAATATTTTATTCTACGATTTATTAATTAAAATGTACTTTGTTCATGGGGCAACCCTTTTAAGTTTGTTTCCATATGAAAAAGTGTATCGCTATATTTGATGAGGAAAAACTTACTCAATTTTTAGACATTTTTTTTTAATAAATATGAAGGTTGGCCTTCCACTTTGTCCAAATTTTTAATTTTGGTCCTCTGTGTATTTGAGTTTGACATCCTTGCTTTAGTGTATCTATAGCGAAACATGATCCAATATAAATGACCAGATTTCAGTGTATCTTTTATCCCATCTAAGGGGGAACATTTCTCCTTCTGGAGAGTGCCTAGCCAGCGTGAGGAGACTTATAGGCCATGAAATGGTCACCTGGCGATTTAAATATGCAAATAGCCTCTTCAGAGAGGAAGAGGACAGGAACTCTAGTGCCACCTTTTTGGGGGTAGCAAAACTAAAATTCAATATTGACCCTTTAAAGAGCCCTGCTGTATGACTTAGGTTAAAGGGTTGATATTTACTCTTAGGATTGCCACCCCCAATAGGTGGCATTAGAGTTCAAGTCCTCTTTTTCTCTGATGAGGATATTTGCACATATAAAGTCACATAGGAGCATTGCGTGACCTATAAGTTTCTTATGCTAGCTTGGCTCTTTCCAGGAGAAATGTTTACCCCTTAGATCTCCTGTCAGAGGCCTCTCTCCTGGCCAAATCAAACCTCTTGCTTTGCACTGATGAGGGACAAACACCCAGAAGCACATGTCGGTAAATGGAGTTTCTGGTTTGGTATTTTATCCAAAGTCGTGTAGGAAGGCTTATTAAAGGGTTGATATTGACTTTTAGGATTGCTACATCCAGTAGGTGGCAATAGAGTTCTGTTCCTCTTTCTCTCTGAAGAGGATATTTTCATGTTTCACAACTATCTCTACTGCTATAGTATGTATGGTCACTATGTTTGTGTTCTGGGCTGCAATGCAACCACATTCACTCTCATTATGGTACAATGTGTCACCCGAGATGCTGCAATCTTTAGTTGTATGATGTGTGTTCTTATCGCTGTGTAGTCCGAACTCTAATCCTACCAGAAATGTCTAAATAAATTGACAGCTTTGTGTTACTAGTTGGAGTGGTGTCCCTGCATAATCTTACAATGTTCAATCAGTGCTGACAGCAGATTAGGTGAATGGTAAAAACCAGTTGTCAATTTATTCATCAGTTTCTATGAATTAACAGCGGAATGGTAGAACTGAAAGTTCAGACTGGAAAGAGAACTTTCACGCCAGAAATGGAATACTTGTACGCGTACTATGAAGCTTTCAGCTGATCTTCAAGTGACATCTAGAGGCTATCAGAGGTATAGCAGGAGTACAAACTGCATGACATAATTAAAGGGATGGTCCAGTAAATATAGTTTTTAGTCCTCTGGATACATATTAGCAGACAAACACCAAAACGCTAGTATATCTTGCATTTCTTCAGTATTGTACACCAGGTACTGCAATGCGATTGCGGGGTGCCGAAAGGTCGTCATGGCGGTTGGTAGGCTATCAATGCTCTGCCGGTTTGGCATAATAATGCCTAATAAAAAAGTTATATGTAGCCAAAAATTGTACCAATACAATGAAGTGATCATGAAAAAGACAAACTCTCACACAGCTTGGTTGATGGAAAAAATATGGCAGCATAGAAAACATCTGTTTTGTTGTTCTAGTGGTTTTATTGTGTAAAAGTACTAACAATAAAAATATGTTCATTTGGCATTGCTGTAATTGCGTGGAGCCACAGAATAAAGGAAACATGTCATTTATACTGTTTGGGGAAAGCTGTGAAAATTAAACCCAAAAAATAATGCCTAAAACTTTGCAGAATTGTTTTTATTTTCCATTCCCCCAAAAAATATATACAGATTTTTCAAAACTTTGTACCCCACATATCCCAAAATGGTGGCACCCCCCAAAAAAAAACAAGCCTCCATAAGGCGACATCAACAGAAAAATTGAAAATAAATAAATGCTGTGTCCGTAAAGGGGTATTCCAATCTCCACGATCCTATCCCAATGTGTAGTAGGTGTAATAATAAGAATATTAGCACGTACCTCCAATTAGAAATGTAGTATAGTTTTTCTGATTTGCTATGTCTCTTTCTTCATGTGCAGGCATTGCAGGACCTTGGGTATCCATGGTTACGTCCACTGATATAGTGACAGTTAGCTAGCTGCTAGTGGTCATAACCATGGATACCCAAGTTCCTTCAATGCCTGCACATGAGGAAAGAGACATAGTGAATCAGAAAAACTATACTACTTTTCTAATTGGAGGTATTTGCTAATGTTATTATTTTTACACCTACTACATATTGGGATAGGATCTTGGAGATGGGAATACCCCTTTAACCTGAAGGGGTTAAAGGGAATCATCTTTCAGCAGGATTTCACTCCCCAAACTAAATTATATGTACATGTAGCTCTTTCAAAAGCAGGTCGAGCAATACTTTTACATGGTCAGTCTGTTCCTCTATACTGAGAAATCAACGTTTCAATTAATATGATAATGAGGCGGAAAAGCTACTTGTAGATCTGAAGCCTCTGTCACTCCAGCTCTATTCCCCGCCCAGCGCACACTCCACCTCCTTGACTGAGGGCTCCTTTGCTTTAAGTCATGTAGCATAGAGGCTGCCAGTCAAGCAGGAGGAGGCGGCACTAATTTCTCAGTGATGGAGGAACGGACTGGCCATGTAAAGATATTGCTGGACTTGTCTTTGAAAGAGCTACTTGCACATATAAACAGTATGGGGTTGAAATCCTACTAATAGATCCCCTTTAAAGGGGATTTTCTTTAAAGCCGTATTCATGTAAATTGCTACATGGGAATTGTTTTTACTTGTTTCTGTCAGCAGAGGGTGTTATCAGCATTCCAGATTCACTCGTGTCTAGATGAGCTCTGCCCTAAATGTCCAACTGGTTTAATTAATACCTTAAAAATGTATTTACAAACACAGAAAGTGGCTTAAACCTTCAGGTAGCACTAGCAGGACTGCCATAAATTGGTACTTGTGGCATTGAATCCACACTAAGGCAACTGCTCACGTTATAGAATAAGATACAACAAAAGTGAACCAACAAAAGGGATTCTGTAAAAGAGACACCAGTAAGATTTCGGTCTCTCTTTTCATTACTGTATAGGGTTCAGATTTTTCTATATTCAGTATTGAAGAAAAAGATATATGGATATAACATTACAGTGTATTTACATGCTATATTCTGAAAACAAAGTCAGCACGCATTTTAAAAAGCAGTCCAGCTAATTTTTTTCCATCCCAGACCACCCCAGGATTGCTTATTACTATGTGTACTTCTTTTACACATGGAATACTTACTTTCCAGCAGTTCAGTCTTCTCTTTCTTCTTTCCAGCTTCCATCTCGATTCACAGATTTTACTCTGCATTTTATTCCACATTGCTCTGCTATTAATCCCAAGATGCATCATCGGCTCAGTTTCCCCCAATAAAAGCCAGATAGACAGCAGAGGATCTAAATTCCAGCCAACAAAACCATGTTTTGTAGAAACATTCACAGGAATTATTGATCATAGAGGTGATTTCCTCCACTAACATCACCCCTTTCTTTTTCGAAAAACCAGAGGAGATTGTCGGAGCAGTGTCTTTTCCAAAGGAGAGGGATGCATGCTCTTGAAGTTGCGATTAAGTGTCTTAATATCGAAAGCCTATATATATTTTTAAGGGGATGTCGCAGTGATGGAGAAGGACAAGAGCCGGATTTAGGTCAGAAATGAGATCTGTGATTTTACGTATCACTAGTTGTACTTTTTCCCAAAAAGGAGAGATAAGCCTGCAGGACCAAAAAATATGTAACAGGTCACCTTCCTCTTCCCTACATCTCCAACACAAGGGACTGGCTTCTGGGAAAATAAAATCTAGGCGAGTTGGGACCCTATACCACCGAGAAAACTATTTATTGCCGGCCTCATGAAAGATGGATGACTTATGCCTTAAGGTGAAGATTCGCCTCCACTGATCCTTCGACATTGGTATTAGGTTGTTCTGGAGGTTCAATCAGCAAGGAGTATGAGAAAAATAAAGTGTGCTTCAAAGGTCCTGTGCCCAAGCACGCAACTTCGAAAGTCTTCTTGTCATTATTATAAAGAGGTCTAGGAGAAATCGAGTAAGGATGTAGAGAGGCCAAGAAGGTGTTAGTTTGAGGGCCAAGCATGTACAATTCCAGAATGAGACACCCTAAAACAACCCCTATTTAGCCAGATGTGAAAAACGGAATCCTCCAACCCTGGGAAAAAAAGCAGATTACCCAAAATGGGATCCATCAAAGAGGATTGTGGAAAAATTTGAGAGCAGACCGTGGGAAGAGTACAACAGGCAAGGGTAGCCCCAATTGTGGGAGGTTTTTTAAGCGATTTCACCAGAGACAAGTCTAACTAAGGAGTAGCAGTCAGAGAGATATTTTTGAAGCTTTGCTTGATCCTGACCCAAGTTATCCCTGCACCTGGAAAGGATTCTAGAGAGGTGGGAGGCTATATAATAAGATCTGAAGTCTGGCAAGGTTATACCCCATGAGGACTCAGAACGGTATAATATGGTTCTACTGATACGGGGGGGTTTACCAGACAATGTAAACTTAGTTTGAACTGAAGCAAGACTCCTGAAGAAGGACGAGGAACCCCATTGGAAGGGCTTGAATGACATAAAAAATCCAAAGGAGGATGTTCATTTTAAAAATTGCGCTTCTACCAAACGATATAAAAGCATTCCTCGTCCATGTTGAGCAGTGTACCTGTATCGATTGGAGAAGTTTAGGGAAGTTAAGAGAATATGTCAAGCTTATGTCTCTTGGTATTACATTTTATATTTGAATTAGCCCATTTGAAGCTGAATGTGGCTTTCAGGGGTGCCAAATTAAAGGGAGAGGTATTGATGTTCAGGAGCTCTGATTTGGAAAGGTAGATTTTAAAATTAGATAGGCCATTGTATGTGCAGAATTCTGCCATCAAGCTTGGGAGTGAGGTAGCTGGGTTATTAATGAAAAAAGACAGATCATCTGCGTAGGCCACAATCTTTAAAGGCGGCCCGCAAATACAAGTGCCTGTAATGTCAGTCTTGGACCGAATCCTTCTAAGGAAAGGCTCTAGTGTAAGTATGAAAATTAAAGGATTTAGTGGGCATCCTTGACATGAGCCATTCTGTATAGCAAATTCCTGCGATAAGACCCCATTTACTTTTAGGCTGTGTGCCCACTATGCGTTTTTTAAGTGTTTCCACAGCGGCAATTCCGCCGCAGAAACTCTTAAAAAACGCTTGGTAGATGGTCTGTCATGTTCTCCAATGATAATCCGCATGTGCTGTGCACATAATACGGAAATTTCCGCTGCCAATTATCATTGCGGAAAAATCCGCAGCACTACTATTAATTTTGCGGAATCGCGGCGTTTTAGCCGCCATTGAATTGCATTGGACCGCATAACATCCGCATGACTACATGTGCACATGCGGATATCATGCGGTTAAATGTGCGGATGGACCCGGGTCTGGAGAAGAGGAGACTCTCCTCCAGACCCGGGTACCATAGTACCTGTAGTTAAAGGTACTCACTTTTCGGCGCCCCCCGGTCTCCTGCTGTCTCCACGGCTTCCTGCAGTGGTCTGCAAGGACCTTCCGTGACATCATTTAGTCATGTGACGGTCACACGACCGCTGACGTCAGCGGTCAGATTGTTACGCTCGCGCCCGGACTGACTGGCGTGAGCGTGATTAGTGATCCCACTGTACTATGAACCGAGGAGTGCCTGGAGGGGCGTAACTAAGTATCAACCCGATCCGACCAAGGTCGCACGGCGGCTTAGTCGACTCTGTGGACCAAGGAGGAACCGAGCAGAGGGACCAGGTGCGACTCCAGGTCAGACTCCGGTCAGAGTTGTTGACCCACACTGGGGAATGCAGGAACAGGCAGGTTAGACTGGCATATAGGCAGGTGGGTATTGGCAAGTACGGCTGGTATGCAGACAGGTGGGTACTGGCAAGTACGGCTGGTATGCAGACAGGTGGGCACTGGCAAGCACGGCTGTTATGCAGACAGGTGGGCACTGGCAAGCACGGCTGGTATGCAGACAGGGAGATACTGGCAAGCACGGCTGGAGTGCAGACCGGGAGGTACTAGCAGGTTGGAGCACAGACAAGCAGAGTAAAGCGAAACCGCCAGAGTGGAGGACAAGGCAGAGCAGAGAGGAACTGCTGGTGCGGTGAGCAAGCAGAACGGAGTGAAAACCGCAGGAGCGGTGGGCAAGGCAGAGCAGAGCGGAACCGCCGGAGCGGTGGACAAGGCAGAGCAGAGAGAATCCGCAGGTGCGGTGGACAAGGCAGAGCAGAGCGGAACCGCCGGAGTGGTGGGCAAGGCAGAGCAGAGAGAAGCCGCCGGAGCGGTGGGCAAGGCAGAGCAGAGAGAAACCGCTGGTGCGGTGAGCAAGTCAGAGCAGAGAGAAGCCGCCAGAGCGATGGGCAAGGCAAAGCAGAGAGAAGCCGTCGGAGCGGTGGGCAAGGCAGAGCAGAGAGAAGCCGCCGGAGCGGTGGGCAAGGCAGAGCAGAGAGAAGCTGCCGGAGCGGTGGGCAAGGCAGAGCAGAGAGAAGCCGCCGGAGCGGTGGGTAAGTCAGAGCAGAGGAAAGGCGCCGGAGCGGTGGGCAAGTCAGAGCAGAGGGAAGGTGCCGGAGCGGTGGGCAAGTCAGAGCAGAGAGAAACCGCAGGTGCGGTGGACAAGGCAGAGAGGACAGGGCTCTGTTCACATGGAACAGACTGGAAAATACAGGAAGATATGGAGGAAGGGAAAAGGGACAAGCAGAACTAGATACACACTTCCTATGAAGTAGCGAGTGGATACAAAACTCACAAACAGAAGTACAGAGACAACGAGTTGGAGTTAGGTGCAGGTTCAGATACTGCAGGAAAAGAGAAGGTATGGACATGGAGACAAACAGGTAACAGGCTAGGATACAGTTCAGACAGGAACTGCTACTACAAAGAGATACAAGAACCAGCCTGGGTATACAGCCCCCAGAGATGGCGGAAATAGACAAGAAGTCACAGATAACAGGTCTGGGTATGCAGCCCCCAGAGATGGCGGAACCAGACTAGAAACAGGACAGGACCTGGCAATTCAGTAGCAAAGACTAACTGAGTGAAGGTGTTGCTCAGGCACCTCTTACTGGGTGGAGGGGGTTTAAATATCCAGTGACTCACAGCAATAGGCTGGAGACGCATTAGGGGTGCGCCCACAGCAGCTATAAGAATCAGGAAGTAACTGGGCCGCCGCCCTAAGCAGTCAGTCAAGGGACATGCACACAGCATGAACTGGAGCAAGGTTTGTAGGCTGGACTGACAGGTAAGATTGCGGTCTTGCATATTGGGAGGTGGTACACTATGCAAGCACGCAGCCAGGGATGTTACACAGATGATGGTCGTGTGACCATCACATGACTAAATGACATCATGAAAGGTCCTTTTTAGAGCACCGGGAGCCGCCGAAGATACCGGACACATCACTGAGGAGACCGGGGGCCATCTGAAGGTGAGTATAATGTTTTTTTTTATTTTTTTTTTACTATTACTACATAACTTGCTCACACTATATAAATCCATTCCGGTTGCATGGATTTATATAGTGTGACCAAGTTGTCAAGCACTTTTCCAAGTGATGCTTAAATTGCTTGGAAAGCGCTTGAAAACCCGCATGCGAAATCGGATGTTCAAAACGTTTGACAAACGCTTCTACCGGGCAGAAAAAACGCATGTACAATCCGCATGTGTTTTTTCTGCCAGGGAGATGCAGAAACACTCAGGAAAAGTCCGCAACATTTCTGCATCGTGGGCACATAACCTTACGCTGGCAGTTGGCTTTGTGTATAAGGCGGAGAGATTCAATGTAACGTTAGATTTTAGGCGTACACCATGGTGTGTCTCATTCATGAAGGTCCAGTTTACCCTGTCAATCGCCTTTTCTGCGTCCGTAGATAAAAGCATAAGGGGCTGGGATTTCACTCTGGCTCTCTGTATGAGGCTCGGTGCCCCAGTTGTATTGTCTAATGCCTCTCTACCTCTCTTAAAACCCGCCTAGGCCAGGTGGATAATATCCATTTAAAGCGGGAATAATCTGAATGCGAGCATTTTAGCAAACAACTTAATATCCACATTAAGGAGTGAGATAGGTCTATAGCTTGCACATTGGGATGGATCTTTCCCTTCCTTACAGATAACTGATATATGAACATGTAACGAGCCCTTAGATATTGCATTGAAGCTAGATATATGGTGGGGGGAAAGAGACTCCATGAACTGTTAATTATAGGGTAAGGAGAACCTGTCCGTACTAGGGCTTTTCCCCGATTTGGACTCTTTTATGGCTGTCCGTAGTTCCCCTTCAGTAAAGGGCAACTCAAGGGATTCTGTGTCTGCATCAGATAAAGTAGGTAGACCGGACTCTTTTATGTACGTTTGGATGATGTGGGACTTAAAGTCAGCGTTTTGTGTTGCAGGATTAGTTGAATCCACAGAGTACAGGGAGGAGTATGAGGTTTTAAACGTATCGGCAATGTCAGGTGGAAGGTGTTCACGTCATTGCGACTGGTCCATGATAGGAGGGACATAAGTGTTAGCTCTCTCTACCCGTAGAGCCTAAGCTAATGACTTGCCACTTTTATTGCCATGTTCGTAGTAATGGCGATGACCTTTGCTTTATGTAGGAGTAAAGAACAGCGATTGCCATCTATCAGGGACTTCTTTATGTCATCGGATGGAGAACGTTTATGCGATCTTTCCAGGTTACCGATCTCCCCCAGCAGACAAGCGATCTCCTGAGCGCATTCACGTTTTATACCAGTCCCATGCTTAATAAAAAAAAAACCTGATCAGTGCCGGGAACGGCAGTCATGTGACCACAAGTATACGATATGCATAGTCCTGGCCATATTCTCTCTAGGTGGGCGCAGCCTCACTCAATACAAGAAAAAGGCTAGTCGGAATGGGACTGGGAGTATGCATATTGCCGTTCCCGGGTACTGACCCCTGAGAATTCGCATAGCACACAGTGCGTGTGATCTGAGGATTCACAAGTCTGCGGTCACATAAGGTGACTGCAGACCTGTAGTTTTAGACTGGACAAACCCTTTAATGAAGAGCAATGTTACTACTGTACTACAGTATACATAGACTACTTAACTGTAGGAGCTGAGGTCCAAACAGACATTTTTTGATGAGTACAGTGTGGAGGAACTCAGGTGTTCTGCACTAAGCCCCATCGAATCGAACACCTTTGGAATGACTAGAGACTGCGAGCCAGTCCCTCTCATCTCACATCAGAGTTATGATCCCATAAAATGCTATTTTGGATAAACATTGCAGCACATATACAAAAAAGATGTGGTACGATCAGATCATGTTCCTGTACAGTCAGACACAGCCATTACACAGTACACAGCAGAGGCACATTTATAAGATTATCTGAGATCAGAGACATTTTATTTAACCCCTTCATGACCTGAGCATTTTCCGTTTTTGTGTTTTTGTTTTTGCACCCCTTATTTCCAGAGCCAGAACTTTTTTATTTTTCATTCAATATGGTCATGTGAGGGTTTACTTTTTTGCAGGACGAGTTGTACTTTTAAACGCCATCACTGGTTTTACCATATCGTCTACTGGAAAACAGGAAAAAAATTCCAAGTGTGGTGAAATTGCAAAAAAAATGCAATTCCACAGTTGTTGTTTCTTTTTTTTTTTTTACCACTTTCACTGAATGCTAAAACTGACCTGCCATTATTATTCTCCAGGTCATTACGAGTTCGTAGACACCAAACATGTATAGGTTCTTTTATATTTAAGTGGTGAAAAACAATTCCAACGTTTGCTAAAAAAAAAAAAATAACTCCATTTTCCGTAGCGTCTCCATTTTTTGGGATCTGGGGCCGGGTGAGGACTTATTTTTTGCTCGCCGGGCTGACGTTTTTATCGATAACATTTTGGGGTAGATCCGATGTTTTGATCACCCTTTATTGCATTTTATTGCAATGTTGCGGCGACCAAAAAAACGTAATTCTAGCATTTGGAATTTTTTTCTCGTTGCGCCGTTTACCGATCAGATTAATTATTTTTTTATATTGATAGATCGGGCGATTCTGAACGCGGTGATACCAAATATGTGTATGTGGGGTTTATTTTTTATTATTTTATTTTGAATGGGGCAAAAGGGGGGTGATTTTAACTTTTAGATTTTTTTAATTTTTTGTAATATTTTTAAAAATTGTAAAAACATTTTTTTACACTTTTTGCTTGCTTCAATAGTCTCCATAGGAGACTAGAAGCAGCAATTACCTGATCGCCTCTGCTACATAGAGGTGATGAGCAGATCACCTGCATGTAGTAGAAATCCTCCTGTGCTATGAGCGCTGACCACTAGGTGGCGCTCATAACAATCTTTACATGACAAGCACAGGGGTCTGCTGCAGACTCCAGGTTGTCATGCCCACGCATCGGTGACCCGCGATCACGTGATGGGGTCACCGATGGGCGGGGTAAGGGACGCGCTTCCAGAACGGTGCTGTTAAATGCCTCTGTCAGAGATTGACAGCGGCACTTAACTAGTTAACAGCCGTGGGTGGATCGCGATTCCACCCGCCGCTGTTGCGGGCACATGTCAGCTGTATAAATCAGCTGACATGTGCCCGGTTCAGTGCGGGCTCAGCGCCGGAGCCCGCGCTGAGCAAGGGGTGCCAACGTGGTGCGTACTATTACGTATCACGTCGGAAAGGGGTTAAACACATCCAATTGTGGAAGTTATTATTATTCCAACATCTATTGATTAAAATTAATTTTTGTTTGTGGAAAAACCCCTTTAAGATCCATGATAAATCTCTGTAGTATGGATTTGAAAATCTGCAATATGTTTTCTAATCGTCAACCAAAATGGGTATGGGTATGGGTTTATAAAAACCCTCTTTTACGTGTATTGTACATGTATTATCATATAAATCTTTAATCATTATTGGTCTTGCCACCATAAATATTAGCATTTACATTATATGTACAATAGTTGTTAGTTCAGCGTCATGTAAGAGCTGTCACTCAGCGACAATATTACTCCCCGCGAGCACTGCATTTTCTACCAACATCATTATGCTTATTTTCTCTAAACGCTTTTGACGCACATGACGCTAGGTCAACTTTACAGCATTCTTTTTACATAGCCCATAGCCCCTAATTCAGTCCCTTGGACCTGACATCATTGATGACGACCTCTACACATGGGAGGTTAATTTGAACTAGGGGTGTTACTGCAGTTGCACCCAAGACCTGAAGCTTTGGGGGCTCAAAAGATCCCTTGGCCCATATGATAAGACCTACCTGTGATAATTAGGGTCCGTGTTGGAGAGTTTGCATTGAGACCACAAGATTCAAGTTACACTACTAATTTCAGCTAAAGATGTGAGCAATGTACGCTACATCATTGGAAATGGAAGAAAGCAGTACAGATGGGTATCGTGGTGCCGCAAGCAAAACATGGAACATAAGCACTCTTTAAAATGGAAGTACATTGCAAATTGCCTTCATTTAGCATGTCTCAACAGTGGGGGTTCAACGTTTAAAGGATTAATCTGCATCTTAAATGGATGAAATTGCAAAGTGCTTGTAATATCAAGCAACTTGGAATTCACTTGTTATTAAAAGTCCTCTTTGTTCTTAAGAACGGAGGGATTTTTATTTATTTACTGCCCTTTGCCCAACAGTGTTGGCCAAACAAGTTCAGTGCTTACAAGCTCTTTATAGAGCTTGTAAGCTCTACTCTGAAGCTGGCCAGATTGCGGTTAGTACCCGGTTAGCTCTAGATCTTCAGCGCAACTGAACTCTTCCAATCATGCAGAGGCAAAACTGCCTCTACTGGCAGCATCAGGGATTGCACAGTTTAGGCCAGTGGTACTGTAACATGATAGCTCTGGTCCGAACTGTCAGTAAAAGAGGAGTGCACCACCCCCAGCAAGCAAGAAGCTGGGAGGCTGGGGAGTGGTGCGTTCCTGTTCAATAAGATGAGACAGACCCCTTAATCTCAAAAAAACTCTTTAATTAAGAGATTGTCCATCCCCATAAGATATGTAAAACACAGTTTACAGTTGTTTAGAACAGCAAAAGGAGTAATACTCCTCGTAAAACACATCTACGCTACCAGTTTAGTGGTGACATGGCATGAGTACACTCCACATCATTTCTGGAGCAGGATGACAGAGACTGGCGGGGGACTAAGGAAGTGTCAGCACAGGAGTGGAAGAAGACTGCTAAAGTATTACATCTTTTGTTTTGTTTTTATTTGACACCTTTATAAGCTGCTTATAAAAATATAGGGATCGGACAACTTCTTTAACATTATCCAGATGACAAAATATTGCTTTAGCATTTCAGGTATTCTTGTGAGGCCGGACAAACGAATATAATATGAGAAGGCAAAAGCCATAGAGAACCTTCATCCTTATTAGCAGAATAGTCTTTTAATGTACTGCTGGCTTCCCGTGCAGACATCTCATCTATAAAAATAGTGGCATCAGCTAATTATTAATTTATGTGTTGCCGGCCTCTAATCTTCCTGCAGTTAATGATGTCAGTTCAGAAACTGGCAAATCTAGTTACAGTCAATATAGTACGTCACCAGATGCTGGCAACAGAGCTGACAAATACTGTTCAAGCGGGGTCTTAGACTTTCTACAATTGAACCAGCAAAATAAACCTGTTTGTTGAATATGTCATGTTGAGCCAAATCTGTATGAATTCTTAATCTTTAGGGACAGACCTACAGTATTTAGACTGGCTTCTTTCTATACTCCAGTCTATAAAAAATTCAGACTACACTAAACTGCACCAAGGTTCATAAATCGTATTAAGTTGCAGCATTTTGGATTGTTGGAAAGTCAGAAAATTAAGTCTACGGTAGATTTGCATCAAAATGTTTGACATTTTCTAGCTTTATGCTTAAAATACTTGTCTAAAAGTTTAGGCATTTGCTCTTTTGGCAAAGCGTCCCCACTTTTATCAACTTTTGGCAAATATTTTGCACAAATTGCCATTTTTCGATGTTAGTTTACACCAAAAACTGATTAATAAATGTGGACCCTAGTCTTCTGTAAAATAATCCCTTTTTCAATTCATAGTAATAAAGTTAGAAATGTTATTGTCCAAAGAAAGGTGAGACTGTAATCTTGTGAACAGGGCCCTGACTCCTCATGGTATCTGTTGATTTATATGATTGTTATTCTGTAATGTCTTTTAGTGTCTGTATAATTCCCCTTTAAACTGTAAAGTGCTGCGGAATATATTGATGCTATAGAAATAAAAATTATTATTATTATAGGCTTTTAATGGCAATTCATATAACATTCATAATAGTTTAGTAATCATTTGTTTTCTTAAAAAGAAGAAAGAAATACAAGAGAAAGAAATATATTTAAAGGGAATTTGTCATCAGGTTTTTCCTATGTAATTTGACAGCATCATGATGTAGGGGCAGAGACCTTGATTCCAGTGATATGTCACTTACTGGGCTGCGTTTTGCTGTT
The DNA here is from genome assembly GCF_046119375.1 of Phyllobates terribilis. NCBI lineage: Eukaryota > Metazoa > Chordata > Amphibia > Anura > Dendrobatidae > Phyllobates > Phyllobates terribilis. The sequence goes on along the minus strand of NW_027362771.1, from coordinate 158,276,709 downwards.
TCAAAACAATCAGAGCTCACTAGAGGACAAATGGCCTCATGCCTCCTAGTCCAACCATGCCCCCAGCACTGATTAGCAGCTCTATCACTGTAAAATGTACACAGAAAGCTGTGGTGTGGGAGAGGTTATACACTGCTCAACAACTGAGCTCTGCTAGATCTGCAACAGAATCACAGTGTTCTCTATCATAGCTTCTTAACCCAGTAAACTAAGTGATACATCGCTGGAATCAGGATCTCTATTCCTACTTTGTGCTGCTGCTAGATTACATAGTAAAACCTGCTGACTTATTCCATTTAAGAATACAATATCATCTGGACTGCACAGGTTTAAATGGAAACTGTCAGCAGGATTTCACCCCCCTCCCCCAACAATTTATATGAACATGTAGCTCTTTCAATGACAAGTCCAGTAATACCATTACATAGTCAGTCCATTTCTCTACTACTGAGAAATCATAGCCAGATTGCAAGATTGCAGCCAGATGTATTACTCTGAAGCGTTACACCGGAGTGTTTCAGAGAAAATATGCTTTTAGGATCTGGCCAGGGGACCAATGGTAAAGAGGGGATAAGGGCGACTCCTCTCATCGCCAGCCTCTTCCAACACTGCTGCAGGTGATTCACAGGTCTCTTCTATAGCGAGAGACCTATCAATCGCATTGAACAGTTCTGGGAAGATCCAGAACTTTAAAGTATATTTTTTTCTGAAACATCAGAGCATTTTAGAGAACTATATACAGTATCTGGTTGCAATCGTGTAGGCAAAATCTGATTCATGCTCCCGCGGTTTGGGCAGCACAAATCAGGTGACTGGTTCCCTTTATATCCTAAACATGGTTTCAGAGATTTGGACCTCTTTATTTAGAGTCGATAATATACTGACAGTGTAATAATACAGAGCTGCAGAATAACATACCCCCAGAGAATCATGTGAGCAATGCCCCATTGGTAAAAAATACAACATAAAAATTAGTACAAGATATATATACAAAAACTAAAGATAATCCCAAAGACAAATGCAGTATTAAAGCAATAAAAAGTAATACATTCATTATGATTTGTATATAAAATATATATTATTGATTTACTACTATGTGTATAACTTAGGGTTTTTCTTTAATTTTTATATCCATGAGTAAGAGGCTTCCCTAATGCACAGTGAAGTTCTCCCATTGAAGTATGTGTGACGTGCTGCTGACCTATCCACTGTTGTAAAGTCGTGCCCTACTTCTTATAGATATTGCATGCATAGTTTGATGACTTAGGGGCTTGGTATTTTTGTCCATACTGATCTAAGCAAATGTCTATTCACTGTGACAGCACTTCAGAGAAATCATGTGTGCCCATATGACCTTCCTTAGACATCTATTCATGTCGCCGTGTTGTGAATTTGTGACCTGGAATGAAACATGTTGAAAGCCAAGTCCACTAATCCAGCCTGTCTGTGCCTTTACAGTTAGTAAGGGGCAAACTATTAGTATGTTCTTCTCTTTAACAGCAAGTGTTAGACATAATTATTGCCATTAGTGACTTTAAAAGAAAACTGGAATATAATTAATTTTTATGAGCCATTTCATTACTGCATGCCCAAATTATCTTAGAACGTATTAATACCTGTAATTAGTCAAATCTACATGTTCACTGTATACACTGATCCAAAAAATGAAAGGGTTATTCCCTTGTTCTCATATGGGAAAAATTGCTAAGTGCTTATAAAACAAGTTACTGGCCACTGCTGCAGTCTATGAGCAATGGCCGAACATGTGCAGTGCTTACGAGCTCTTTCCAGTAGAACATGTAAGGGCTGCTCTGAAGCTGTCTGAGATCACTGGAGTGTACTGTTGGCTCCCAATTCTAACCAGCTTTAGGGCGACTGTGGCAGCATCCCAGATAGGAAGCTGGGAGGCTGAAATGCAGTGCCTTACTGGCAAAGAAGATAGTAATAACCCTTTAAGGTAACACGTATTTCACTACAACCCAAAATCAGTGAAACTTTAGGAATATCAATATGACCAGTTAGAGAAAGGTCACACACTGCTGTTTGATATTGTTGACAGTGCATTTTCTGACTGTATGGTGTTTAGCAGGAACATTACAATAGGTGATCCACATTAATTAATTAGACCCATTAAAATTGGGTCACGCAGTCAAAAAAAATGCATTGTCTAAGGCTATGTGCCCACGTTGCATTTATGAAGCAGAAAATGCAAGTTCTCTCCCGGAAAAACGCATGCGGAATTCCGCACGCGTTTATCGCGCATTTTTCGCGCGTTTATCACGCGTTTTCCACATGCGGAATTGCCTTGCGTTTTTTATGCATTGGACAAAGGCAATTCCGCTTGCGGAAACGCAAAATTAAATGACATGCTGCAGATTTTTGAACGCGGCATAAACGCTGCGGAAAAATCCGCAGCATGTGCATAGAACTTGCGGAATCCCATTGGGGAACATGGGGTGCGGATATACATGCGTTTTTCAAGCGTTTACGCTGCGGAAATTCCGCAGCATATACGCTTGAAAAATGCTACGTGGGCACACAGCCTTAGCCTTGCTTGCTTATGCTTTGGTAGACATGACAACAAGTGCATTGGTCTCGAGAGAATGGAGCAGATACCAGAACATGGGCGATTACTGAAGAGCTGGAAAAAGCCATAGAAGGGCACCAACACAGCAGCAAGATCGGTATCTCCTCCTTTGTGTGAGGAGGATTGGGCGAAGTTCTGACAAAGTCTTGCAAAATGACTTCTAGAAGGCCAAAAACATTCGTTTTTCATAGCATACTGTCAGAGACAGATTTCATGACTCCTGTGCTGAAGGCCTAGAACTGTGCAGCATGACTGGCATTCGCCAGAGAACACCCGAATTCCCAGGTCTGCTATAGATGCCCCGTTCTTTTCATAGATGAGAGCAGGTTCACATTTAGCACATGTGACAGTCATGAAAGAGGAGATGCCCCTGTGAACATTATGCTGCCTACAACATCATCCAGCAAGATCATTTTGGCGGTGGGTCAAAGTTAGCCTGGGGAGGCATATCCTTAGAGGGTTGCACAAACTAGAAATAGAAAATTGTCAGCCACTAATAGGACCAAAGATCCCAGAAAGAGCAGAGGTTTAAGTGAGGAAAGCTCGGGTTATACTGAAGATTTTCTCACAAAACTATGTATCAATCTACTCAGCTTTCCCTGCTCCATAATATGGTGCCTGCAGCTTGGACGGCATTTTCCAGGTGACAGGTTCCCTTTAAGTGACACTGTAAGAGAAGGAGCTTGGTAGTTGCTCCTACCTATCTGTCACTTACTTTACAAGTTGCCTTGTTTTTATACAATCTGTACATACTGTACAATTAAATTGACATTAACATAATGATTGTGACATTGCACAAAAGACTGAGCAATTAGAGAGTACGGTAGTAGTAGTAGTTGTAGGGTATACTAGTGAGTTCAATGCATTCCTGAAAAGGCTTCCCCCCCACCGCACCCTGTCCCTATAATGTTCTGCATTTACAAGGTGTACAGAAATGATGTCCCCTTAAAATGGACAGTGTTTAATCTAACAAGAACAAGTGGTCCCACAAGATCTGGTATCTGGGAAGTGCAGCTGAAGGTGCTTTATTACAAAAGGTAGAAAGTACCCAGCATGTACAGAACACATGACGTCTAGGTATAAATACTTCCTACTTTCTGACTTCATCCAGTATGATTTGAATGGCAAATACCCCAGAAATCTAGATAGTGGGACGTAGACTTCCTTGTGCGGCCGGTCAGACACAATGCTGCTGGAGATCTGCCTCTTCAGCATCAGCAGCACTCAGCCTGATCTGTCTGAGTCAGTGCATTACATTTACCCAAGCCCTCTTCTTATATGAGCAGCACGGCTTCCTGGATTCACAGTCACAAACACTGTCTGGGATGGGAACTGCAATATATAAGCTTTCCAGCAAAATCAAAGTCCAGGTCAAGAAGAGCAAAGCCTCAGGTAGGTGTCCAGATGAATGTAGTCATACAATAATAAGATGCTAGAAGAAGGATAATACCACTAATGAGATCATGGTTAATGCCGGGGTGATATCTGATTTATAGGTTTCCTCAATAGTAGATGTTCTGATGATATATTGTAGTGTAGTAGTTACTGGGCTGGTGATCTAGAAGGGAAGGCATGTTATATATTCTCTCCATATGCTGCAATATACTCTTTATAATGTTGAACTCAATTGAAACCATCACAAACATATATGTAGCACGTCCACTCATTACTTTGTATCCAGTGTCCCCAAATAATGCTTTGATTTACCCTGCAACTAATTGTATGTCGGCTTCTGTGAATAGTAATGGCTGGGGTAAACTTTTAGGGAATGGGAATATTAATGACATAGAAGGAATATGCAGAATCATCCCTGCCATATTTCTGTGTATGCCATAGTCTTACATATTTGTTGTATTCAATATACAGCAACGCATAGTTGGAAATGAATTATGCATTAGAAGCAAAACGTTACTGTGTAGTGCATGCTTACTTTATTTCATGATGTCATTCGTTATGGCTAATCCTGAACACGTACCTGGTAAGCAGTTTTCTGAACTATTAATCCTCTGCATATGTGATTTATATACAATATCTAATGTATTTCTAAACATCTCATTATTGAAAAATGTAATATTTTATAAGCCCAATTTATTCATATTTTATACTTTGCTAATATAGTGCCATCATATTCCACAACACTTTACAGACATTATCATCACTGTCCCCATTGGGGCTCACAATCTACATTCCCTATCAGTATGTCTTTGGAATGTGGGAGGAAACCAGAGAACCCAGAGGAAACCCACGCAAACACGAGGAGAACATACAAACTCCTTGCAGATATGGTCCTTGGTGGGATTTGGTCCCTGTACCCCAGATTTGCAAAGCTACAGTCCTAACCATTGAGCCACCGTGCCTCCTACTATATGTCATTTTTAATGAAGGTCTACCCAACTTTAAGAAGTGAAGCCATGGAGCTAGGCCTTGTAGAAGTGGCAACATGCTACTTAATCAGTTCCAAGGAATAACAAAGAGGATGCCTACTACTTTCTTTGTGTGTGTTTACCCTTTGCACAATAATGGCATAAGTACACGGCATTGCCACATGCACAATCCTAGCTTGCCTGCCCACAGACTTGCTAAGGTTTGATATCATGGACCATTCGACACGGAGCGTACTAGTGCACAGTGTAGTCTACCCTTGTGGTCTTGTTGCTAGAAGCCATTGCTATCACGTGGAGGAGCACAATATTACTGCTTGTTTTTCCAACTAGAAAACATTACACGATTCATTGAAGTCAGTGGTTTTCAATTGTCCTCAGTGGATATCATCACAGCAAAGACCTCGATGACAGTTACATAGGACAGGGCGTCTAGGATATCTACAGCAATGTCTGTTTATCCTACTAGTCGTGTTCTTTCCACCATTCTAACTTGGATAAGTATATTCATTGGTTTTGTATAAACATTCTCTGAATTTTGTGTGACAGAGAACAAAATTGCATGCAAAGATTAAACAGGGACATTCCAGATGTTGGAAGCCGCTATGTGGTAGGTGATACCCCACAACTGGTCTAGACGTGTAGCTTCTATGCAAGCAATTTCTTGTCTCCAGTGGTTATAAAGACTCGTGTTAGAACCAGTTGACTCACCTATACATGTGGAGACAATGGTTAATTATCAGATGTTTATTAGTAAGCAGCAGGGACACACTGCGCTTTAGCTACTGAAAGGTGTATACATGAAGCATACATGCGACAGCGGCCACAGTCTGACTGCACACTGTGGCATCTGTCCACCATAGAAGTCCATTGAAAAATACATTTATACTGCTTGGTATACTTCGTTTTGAGGTGGCTCTATGTATAAGAAATCTCAGCCTTAGGTACTTTCCTATGCATTTTAATAGATGCTATGCATAAGCAAACCAGTCACCTGGAAGCCAAAAGGACACTCTTCTGACCTCCATCTAGTGTAGTGGTCCCAACCTTTCTTGCCTTGAGAGCCATATTCAGCCATCCCGCAGTAGTAACACCCGGAGCGCCCCCATGATCAGTAAAATGATAATCAAAGCTTCCCCACAGAAAGCACACCAAAAACTTGTGTCCCTGTCTCTTATAGGCAGTACACGTACATCCAAAGGTTCCTACTCTACCCCATGTTGTATTTTTGCATCAAGAACACACTCCCACCACACTATTGCTTCAAACACCCCTCTAACTGGCAATTTCATTTTATCTCCAACTTACCATATTTATCTCTTCATCATATTTTTCTCTTCTGTGAAGGACTACTCAGAAAAGTATATATTTGTTACCTGGAATGGTTCTTTAATAGGACATATAAGACATTTGTATCAAGTTCCACTGCGGTGATTGCATAAATGGATAGTAATAAATGGTCTTCTACTATAAACTGCATCTTACCACTAATTTTAGATTGGAAATTTACTTCCAACCTAAAATCTGAGGTCTACAGAATTATTGGAAGCAAGGTTATATTTAAACAGGAGACCTCCATGCTGGTGGTTGTTCATGTCATGACATCTCTGTATCTGGAGACAAATGGGTAGAATAAAGCTGGCCATTGACATTAGATGGCTGTTGGCCATCCACATTACAGGGCTGTTGGCCATCCACATTAGAGAGCTGTTGACCATCCACATTAGAGGGCTGTTGGCCATCTAATTGGCCAATCATTTGGCCAACAGCCATTTAAGCCGATACCTGTGTTCTCTATGAGAAAGCCACCGACTGACGCATTGGCCGGCGGCTTGTCTCAGGGAGAACATCTCTCCTGACCATCAGTGGGCAGGTGGCTCATGCACATTTAACCATGGGCCAAGCACGTTGATATTGGCAGGGTCTGCCAACAGTAATGTGTATGGGGGCCTTAAGTTAAAATCAAATAGCTGCGTTGTACATACCCAGATTTGCTCTTGAGCTACCCAGATTTGCTCTTGAGCATTTCAGGAGTCAAGTTAGAGTATGGTTGATCTGACTTTTTTCGTCCAAGAGCCACATTGTTACATTGCAATACTTTCTAGGGTCGCAGAAAATCTTAAAGGGGTATTCCAATCTGACAATACATGACATTAATATATGATAAGTCGAGGAGACTTTCACCAACTTGAAGAATAGGAATTCCCTGCTCATTTGGCACTAGAGGAAAGGAGTTGAAATGATTAAACATGAGCACATCTATCTCCATTGTAGATATCTGTAACCTAAACAGCCAAACTTTACACATCCCTCAAACTATGACAGAGAGTTACATTCAGGCACAAATTTGTTTTTCTCTCTAGTACTGAACGAAGAGGAGTTCCAAATATGAGGGTGCTAGAGATGGCTGGGGCTGCACAAATAAACATTGCAGGCCCCATGTGGCCCTCGGGCTGCAGATTGTACACCCCTGCATTAGAGGCAATGTTTAGCCTTCTGATAATCAGCCAAATACGCCAAGATTCTTAGAAAAGAACTTCTGTCCAACTCAATTAGACCTGTGTCAGAGCATACCTTACATAACATACAAAATAACCACATAGTGAACCAACCAATAGACGTGGAATATTCTAAAGCAAACACAAACCTGTCCTGTACATCATCTATCTACACAGGGATGGCGAACAGCATAATACCATGGTGGTTAGATTTGTCTGCCCGGTTGTTGCACATGTCCAGGTTATTTCTGCCACTGTGCTGTATATTTCTGTACCAAGATAGCTATGGCTTTGTTTATAAAGGGAAGTAAAGGGTGTAGTTATCTCACCGCTCTAAGCCAAGATCTGCCATATTGTACAATGATAGCCTTCTTTACTACGCTGTTCTTCCTGTGTTATATCATCTAGTAGAACAATCACTACTGAAATCAATATAGAATATGTTAAGAATTTTTTTTTAAACTAATGGTTAAAAAATGGAATTTTATGGCCCATTTCCATAGGCGATTTCAGGCTATTACTGAGCAACAATGAAGTACGGTATATTCACGCCGTTTGGCATTTGTTTTCTGGCCTGTTTGCACAGGCTGACTAGCAATGTGGGGGATAGAAGGATAGCTAATACAATCGTTCTGTCCCAAAATACAGGGTCATGTTATCAGCAGGGCATCGCCTACTTACATGGAGTGATGTGCTGTCGATATTGATTATTTTTATGCATGCAGAAATATCAAAACACCCTACAAATGGGTGTTTTGTTCATTTTTGGGGTGATTGCTGGCCAGTTTACATTGGCAGAAAATCTAGAACAAGCGTTGCTACAAATGCTCATTTGGAGATTATCAGCGTCAGTTAAGGGGCCGTATCACTGTATTTCAGCACAGCTTTCTAATATAACTGCTATATTGGTGTGAAGAGGCTGATCCTGAAAATGTAAATGGTTTTGCTATTCACTACAATTCCCCTGCTATGATCCCTCAACACCTAGCATTGTAAAGCCAATTCTAGGGGTCCTGCATATGTGAATTGAGCTGATAGGGCCCATCCATCCCTTGTGCAGTTTCTCTGATGTCACCAGCCATCCTGAACATGTGTGCTGAGTAGTATGTAATGTAGACCAAGAGCTGTCATGTGTAACTATTCACAATGCAGGCCAGAGAAGAGTGGTGAATACAATATTTGAATAGATCGCATAGTCTTTTATACCTTCAGATCATTGCATCAGTTTGTGAAAATAAAACATGGTCATAGAATTACCATTAAGAAGTGAACTGATAATATTTCTTGAAATTTTAAGAAAAAATAGCTATTAGCCTATTAATTATCCTTGTCTTTTCTGTTATGCCTCATGTGACTTATGCTGACTGTGCATGGCTCTGTCCCATAGTCTTATACCCCAGAAATTTGGTCCTAGACGATGATGTAATGAACATTTTTGACAAATAAAAGTTGTCATTATTGCACACAGATTCCAACTTCAACAAAATACTAAATCTTTGCACAATAAGCCAATTTCTTTAGTTTTCTCATAGAATGCTAAGTAATCTTGTGACAATTATTGCTACCAAAGACAAGCCGATGTCTTATGAATTGCCAGCATTGGCTTTTTCTTCCATTGTATGGTGCAATCTAAAATATAAACCAAGCCACAACTCTTAAACACAAGCTATCATCAGAAAATGACCTTTTGTTTTTTTTTTACATATCATAATGTGCATTAAGAATTCAAAATGGAAATCTTGCAATTTTCACACTGAACACTGGTGCTTTTTTAGACTATAACTTCCCATTGTTTCAGGAAACAACAAATGTACATAGACACAATGGTCAGACGACGAGTACCTTTTATAATAAAATGTCTAATGAGTGTGTGCAAAGGTAATTGTGAAGGGAATTGTGATATCAATTATTGTGATTGGTGGATCCTGTGTTATCAGCTGTTTATAGAGGTGTCACTTGTAATTATAACCCTGCCTCTGATGATAAGGAAACTGCTGTAAAGTCTTCCTGAAAGGACAGGACTCTGTGTTTAGAAAAAAAAAAACTGTGCCAGTGCAAAAATTGCAAGATTGCTAATTTTGTTTTTAATAAACATATGAAAGAAATAATAAATTGGCAATTAAAAAAAACACATGTAGCAAAAAAATCAGATTTAAGCATTAGGTAATTTCTTTCTTTAAAGAGGATATCGGGACTTTAGAAAAAAGGGATGTAGTTGCAAACACCTGGCGCCGGTCATTGACCACTGCTGGCTGAGATTCAGCTGTCAACAGAGTAGACGTTTCTCTACCTGACAGCAGGTTTCCCCCAATTAGGCAGCGGAGAGCCAGCTGTCAATCATTATGACACTAGTAGTCCCTCCCTGACAACAGGAAGAAAAACTGCCGCTATGTTGATGTGACATCAGCGGAAGTCTGTGACCGCTCTGTGCCGGCGGAGAACGGCTCCAGGTAGCAACTACCTGCCTGTTAGCGCTTAGGCACTTTTTTTTTTTAAAGTCCGGGTATGCCCTTTAAGATAAGTCTTATTAAATATCCCAATGGACTCCTGGGAATTAAACAAAAGTGGACTTGGAATGGAATGCTCTTAGTCATAATACATGAAAACTATGGTGATTCTGTGGCTGTGATATGCTTACTTATACTTTTATACATATATTAAAATATTTATACCCATAAAATACCTTTTTTGTTTCATGTATTTCAAAGTGCTTAACATTTCTTACATCTTCTTGACTATTTCAGATTGTAAATACACATGCCATTCTCATTGCCAAGGACAGGTGCAATTAAATTGTGAGCCGAATGGAAAATTAATGGAATGTTTACCTGCTTACGACACATTGGACCACTCCAATAACAATGATAAGGTAATCATTTTATTCTATAAAAAGCTGTACTTGTATTACCATGCATATTTTTTTAATTTACAAAAATTTGCTGGTTTGTGATGCCCATACTTTTCTCTTTTGTTTGCTTGTATATACATGTATGCAGACCATCCGAACAATCCAAACAATTAGGGTATGTATATATATATATATATATATATATATATATATATATATATATATATATATGCAGTGCATTGTGAAAGTATTTGGCCCCCTTGAACTTTTCTACCTTTTGCCACATTTCTGGCTTCAAACATAAAGATATAAAATTCTAATTTTTTTGGGAAGAATCAACAACAAGTGGGACACAATCGTGAAGTGGAACAAAATTTATTGGATATTTTAAACTTTTTTTTAACAAATTAAAAACTGAAAAGTGGGGCGTGCAATATTATTCGGCCCCTTTACCTTCAGTGCAGCAAACTCACTCCAGAAGTTCAGTGAGGATCTCTGAATGATCCAATGTTGTCCTAAATGACTGGTAATGATGATAAATAGAATCCACCTGTGTGTAATCAAGTCTCCGTATAAATTCACCTGCTCTGTGATAGTCTCAGGGTTCTATTTCAAGTGCAGAGAGCATCATGAAGACCAAGGAACACACCAGGCAGGTCCGAGATACTGTTGTGGTGAAGTTTAAAGCCGAATTTGGATACAAAAAGATTTCCCAAGTTTTAAACATCTCAAGGAGCACTGTGCAAGCGATCATATTGAAATGGAAGGAGTATCAGACCACTGCAAATCTACCAGGACCCGGCCGTCCCTCTAAACTTTCATCTCGAACAGGGAGAAGACTGATCAGAGATGCAGCCAAAAGGCCCATGATCACTCTGGATGAACTGCAGAGATCTACAGCTGAGGTGGGAGAGTCTGTCCATAGGACAACAGTCGTACACTGCACAAATCTGGCCTTTATGGAAGAGTGGCAAGAAGAAAGCCATTTCTCAAAAAATATCCATAAAAAGTCTCATTTGAAGCTTGGTACAAGCCACATGGGAGACACACCAAACATGTGGAATAAGGTGCTCTGGTCAGATGAAACCAAAATCGAACTTTTTGGCCACAATGCAAAACGATATGTTTGGCGTAAAAGCAACACAGCTCATCACCCTCAAAACACCATCCCCACTGTCAAACATGGTGGTGGCAGCATCATGGTTTGGGCCTGCTTTTCTTCAGCAGGGATAGGGAAGATGGTTAAAATTGATGGGAAGATGGACAGAGCCAAATACAGGACCATTCTGGAAGAAAACCTGTTGGAGTCTGCAAAAGACCTGAGACTGGGACGGAGATTTATCTTCCAACAAGACAATGATCCCAAACATAAAGCAAAATCTACAATGGAATGGTTCAAAAATAAACGTATCCAGGTGTTAGAATGGCCAAGTCAAAGTCCAGACCTGAATCCAATCGAGAATCTGTGGAAAGAGCTGAAAACTGCTGTTCACAAACGCCCTCCATCCAACCTCAATGAGCTCGAGCTGTTTTGCAAGGAAGTATGGGCAAGAATTTCAGCCTCTTGATGTGCAAAACTGATAGAGACATACCCCAAGCGACTTGCAGCTGTAATTGCAGCAAAAGGTGGCGCTACAAAGTATTAACTCAAGGGGGCCGAATAATATTGCACGCCCCACTTTTCAGTTTTTAATTTGTTAAAAAAGTTTAAAATATCCAATAAATTTCGTTCCACTTCACGATTGTGTCCCACTTGTTGTTGATTCTTCCCCCAAAAATTAGAATTTTATATCTTTACTAGATGGTGGCCCGATTCTAACGCATCAGGTATTCTAGCATATGTCTCCCGACCCTCCTATATAATGCCCCATGCAGGAAGTCACATCCCCCCTATATAATACCCCATGCAGGATGTCACTTGTTCCCCCATATAATACCCCATGTAGGATGTCACCTCTCCCCCCATATAATGCCCCATGCAGGCTGTCACATCCCCCTATATAATACCCCATGCAGGATGTCACCTCTCCCCCATATAATGCCCCATGTAGGATGTCACCTCTCCCCCATATAATACCCCATGCAGGATGTCACCTCTCCCCCATATAATGTCCCATGTAGGATGTCACCTCTCCTCCCATATAATGGCCCATGCAGGATGTCACCTCTCCCCCCATATAATGCCCCATGCAGGCTGTCACATCCCCCCTATATAATACCCCATGCAGGATGTCCCATCCCCCCATAGTGCCCCATGCTGGTCCCCTATGGCCCCATACAAAAAAAAAAAAAATCCAATACTCACCTCACTGCTTCTCTGGACTCGAGCGCAGCTGGCATCTTCACGCTGTGCGCTGTGACCGGTCAGGAGAGAGCGCGGTGTAAAGACGTCACCGCGCCCTCTGACCTGAGACGTCACAGAGCATCAGCGGAAGACACAGGAGCTGCTGCGGAGGCACGGGGAGGGGTAAGTATGACGCCGGTGCCAGGGTCCTGATCGAGCGGGAGGAGGGACGGGAGGAGAGGGGAGGGACGGGAGGGGAGAGTAGGGGAGGGGAGGGGTAAGTATGACGCCGGGTGCCGGGGTCCTGATGGAGGGGAGAGGAGAGGAGGGGAGAGGAGGGGAAGGGAGGGGCGTCACACTTGTCCTCGGGAGATAAGCGGCCGCAGCCGCTGATCTGCCGACGTTAGCCGCATGTAGGTCAGCGGCGCCTCCGGTCGGGGGACTTATGCTGCGAGCAGCCGGGTGCATCTCCCGGCTGCATCGCCACTGACCTCCGTGCCGCACATGAGCCGCTAACGGCCGCCATGTTTTTCTGAAATGCCGCGTCGCTGATTGGCCGCGGCCGGACCAATCAGCGACCCAGGATTTCCAGGACAGACAGACAGATGGGATAAGACAATTATATAGATAGATGTTTGAAGCCAGAAATGTGGCAAAAGGTAGAAAAGTTCTAGGGGGCCAAATACTTTCACAATGCACTGTATACACTGCTCAAAAGGGAACACTTAAACAACAGAATATAACTCCAAGTAAATCAAACTTCTGTGAAATCAAACTGTCCACTTAGGAAGCAACACTGATTGACAATCAATTTCACATGCTGTTGTGCAAATGGAATAGACAATAGATGGAAATTATTGGCAATTATCAAGACACGCTCAATAAAGGAGTGGTTCTGCAGGTGGGGACCACAGACCACATCTCAGTACCAATGCTTTCTGGCTGATGTTTTGGTCACTTTTGAATGTTGGTTGTGCTTTCACACTCGTGGTAGCATGAGACGGACTCTACAACCCACAGAAGTTGCCAGGTAGTGCAGCTCATCCAGGATGGCACATCAATGCGAGCTGTGGCAAGAAGGTATGCTGTGTCTGTCAGAGTTGTGTCCAGAGGCTGTAGGCGCTACCAGGAGACAGGCCAGTACACCAGGAGACATGGAGGGGACCGTAGGAGGGCAACAACCCAGCAGCAGGACCCCTACATCCGCCTTTGTGCAAGGAGGAACAGGAGGAGCACTGCCAGAGCCCTGCAAAATGACCTCCAGCAGGCCACAAATGTGCATGTGACGCGCCCCCTGGGCCTGTGCTGTGTAGGGGATACCCGGAGCCGGATCGCTGGGGGTTGTAGTCCTCCGTGGCTGTGACCCGGTCCGTGCCCAGGGCGGTCAAACCAGTGGCAGTATTAGTAATGTGACAAATGTCCGACTACGCCACCCGTGGATTGCGGTTAGTGGGGACCGCCGCTGCGCTGCAGACCGCTGAGGCTGATGTTATATGCGCAGCCAAGTATGGGATGACTCCCCACGGGAGGAGTATAGCCTCAGGGCAGTTAGTGTGGAGATGATGGGAGTGATGGTGTGAGCGTCCCAGTACTGATGGTGCTGGTGCGGCGATGAAACACAGAGACGTGGGGCTGCAGTTTCCAATGCTTTACTCACAGTTGTTATTCGTGTCAATTTTGCAGGCGATGACTGCCCAAGCCGTGCTGCGTCCACCAGGCAAGGGGCTCGACCCACTCCCAGGCAATTCCAGAGCGTGGCACAGGGCTCCCTTCTCTTCCCTTCTCTGGCCGTCCTCACCACTGACCCACCTTTGTCCAGCTCCCTCGGGCCTTCTCTTGGCGAAACCTATCTCCGGTTTCCCTGACCCTATGTGGTATGCTTTCCTGGTGGATGTAGTGAGGGGTCGCACCAAGATGTGGTCACAACCTCCGGTCTTTGGCTGAGGAATCTGTTGCCTCCACCAATTTGGGTTCCGGTACCCTGCTCTGCCAACCCTTCACCCGCAATCTCCTGGGCCTATGTGGTTCCTTCTGTCCTCGTGTCTCTGGGCCTTTCTCTGTGTTCAAGTTCCCTTATCTCCTTTCTGTTCCAGTTCCAGTTCCTACTTCTCCTTCTCCTCTCAGGCTCCAGCCTCTTCTCTAGGCCTGCCTCTGGAGCAGCACCCAGCCTGAGCTGTTGCTCCCTGTCTGCTCTCCTCACAGACTGCACTGAACTGGACCCTGTCCTAAGATGGTGCCCACCTTATATACCTCCCTTATGTGTGAGCCCAGGTGACTAGCAACCAATGGGCTCCTACCTATGCCCAGAGACCCACCCCTATCTGCTCCTACACCACTGGGTTTTCCTTCCCCTCCCCACTCCAGATAGGGACAGATGCTGTCGTGCCTGCACTCCTGTCTCGTGGGAGCACCGTTGACCTGTCCCTCGGAAATGGGGTGTGTGTGGTGCATGCAGCTAACGAGTCCTGGTCCACACTCCATCCTTACCCGGGAGTGGAATATCACACCTCTGGTTTGAGGTGCAATACCCCTGTAGCAGCCGAGCCCTCGGGGTGCTACACATGTGTCTGCACAAACGGTTATAAACCGACTCCATGAGGGTGGTATGAGGGCCCGACGTCCACAGATGGGGGTTGTGCTCACAGCCCAACACCGTGCAGGGCACTTGGCATTTGCCACAGAACACCAGGATTGGCAAAGTCGCCACTGGTGCCCTGTGCTCTTCACAGATGAAAGCAGGTTCACACTGAGCACATGTGACAGACGTGACAGAGTCTGGAGACGCCGAGGAGAGCGATCTGCTGCCTGCAACATCCTTCAGCTTGACCGGTTTGGCAGTGGGTCAGTAATGGTGTGGGGTCGCATTTCTTTGGAGGGCCGCACAGCCCTCCATGTGCTCCCCAGAGGTAGCCTGACTGCCATGAGCACATCTGGGACATCATATCTCGCTCCATCCACAGACTGTCCAGGAGTTGGCGGATGCTTTAGTCCAGGTCTGGGAGGTGATCCCACAGGAGACCATCCGCAACCTCATCAGGAGCATGCCCAGGCATCGTAGGGAGGTCATACAGGCACGTGGAGGCCACACACAATACTGAGCCTCATTTTGACTTGTTTTAAGGACATTACATCAAAGTTGGATCAGCCTGTAGTGTGTTTTTCCACTTTAATTTTGGGGGTGACTCCAAATTCAGGCCTCCATTGGTTAATAAATTTGATTTCCATTGATGATTATTGTGTGATTTTGTTGTCAGCACATTCAACTTTGTACAGAACAAAGTATTCAATGAGAATATTTCATTCATTCAGATCTAGGATGTGTTATTTGAGTGTTCCCTTTATTTTTTTGAGCAGTGTATATACAATAAGATAATATACCGTGTAGATATACAATTGATGAGAAAATGGTGGTGCCCTCAGTGACTAATCCATAGTTACATTACAATACACGTGTTGCGTGTGCCCAGCAGCTGTTTTACTTTATGTACATTTACATAGCAATTTCACTTTTTATCTCTGACAACCTAACTAAAAATATATCATAAAAAGGTAAAATAATTGTAAAAATTTGAAATATTAATGGTTTCATTTTTTAAATATATGTAATTTTTATGGTATAAAAAATGATCAAAAATGCTTTGATACAGTGGGTAAAAAAAGTATTTAGTTAGCCACCAATTGTGCAAGTTCTCCCACTTAATAAGATGGTGGAGGCCTGTAATTGACATCATAGGTAGACCTCAACTATGAGAGACAAAATGAGAAAATCCTGAAAATAACATTGTCTGATTTGGAAAGAAATTTTTTTCAAATTTTGGTGGAAAATAAGTATTTGGTCAATTATAAAAGTTCATCTCAATACTTTGTTATATATCCTTTGTTGGCAATGACAGAGGTCAAACGTTTTCTGTAAGTCTTCACAAGTTTTTTTTCTGTTTATGACATTTCCCGTAAATGGTTAATTAATTGTAATTAATTGACATTTTAATAGACTGGATACCAATTCTGTATGTTTTTTATTTTACTTTTTTAATGGGGCAGAAGGGGTGAATTCTTTTTAATTTAACCAAGGTCGGCGTTAGGCAGGGCAGGCGCAGGGGCGGCTGTGTCCAAAGGAAAGCTGCTCCTGGGCAAGCTTGCCACTCATCTTTCCCAGGAACATATAGTTTCTTCAGCCATTGTTGTATATGTTCATGGGAGAGCTGGCTCCAAGCTTTCCCAGTAAGGGTCTGTGCACATGGTCAGGAATGGCTGCAGATTGGACACAGCTCACTTGTGCTGCGTGCAATCCGCAGCGGCCAGATGTTACAGCATAGTGGATGGGACTTCAAGAAATCCAATGCCCACTATGCGTCTCCGTGCTCCTGCGGATCACCCGCGGACATGAACATGCGGCGCGTCTTCACAGACCGCAGCGTGTCAATTTCTCTTGCGGAGTCGCTAGTCTCCGCAAGAGAAATTCTATCAGTGTAATGTATAGGATGCGGTGAATCCAGATGGTTCAATGAACACATGCGGATTAACCTGCGTGCAGCGCTTTGGACGCAGAATAAAGTATACGGTGTTCAAAGCGCTGCCAATACCGACCGTGTGCACATACCCTAACAGATGCAACTAACAGCAACCAAATAATTTATCTGTTACTGGGAGAACTTACCACCTAAGCTTTCCCAGGACAGATACAACTAACAGCAGTTAAAAATCATAACATAGGAGGAGTCATTAGAGAGGGGGTTTGTGTAATTTGCATTACCCTGATGAGGCATTAGAGAGAGGGTGGTGTAATTTGCACCCCCAACGCCGATTCTGGTTACCGCTCACTGGCAATTACAATGATCCGAGTGGAGCAGTCATATCATTGCCTGCTACAGTGCTCTGATCACAGTAATTACTTGTGATCTATAACAGCAGGTTCGGGCACCAGGGCTGTGGTGGTGACTTCATTCAGTGTCCTGTTCTCACCAGTACAGCCCTAGTTCCCAGACCTGATGAGCACTCACTAGATATTACTGTGACATGAGCGCTGCATCTGGCAAAGATTTGACTGCTCCGCTCTGATCACGGTAAGTGGCACTGATAGAGGGAAATTGTAGCCCAGTGCACAGCTGTCGAGCTACAATAAAATGGCGCCGGGCTCCACCTACAGCTTTGAACTGAGCTTGCCGGAAAGGGGGGGGGGGGGGCACAGTTCACACCTGAACTGGCCACAGCAAAGGAAATAGGGTTCAACACCGACCTCAGTCCCCTATAGCCTGTGTCTACCGTATTAGTTTTATGTAAGTGTTGTTCTCTGGCACTTTCACAGCGGAAAATAAAATTGGCAGCCCCCAGTGGATGAAGTAGTAAATAATAATAATAATAATAAAAAAATATATTAAAAAACTTAATTTTATAAAGTTATAAATAAACATTTTTAAATAAATAGAAAACATAGAAAAGTAATTGTGAGACATTTCCTCTAATCATTTATTAATCACTCTGTGAAATCTCGTATCATAGCTGGAAGGGGCTTTTATAGATGAGCCGTGCATTACATATGATTTCTGATAAATCAGTAGTGGAAGAGAGAATGACTGTTGTTTTATCTGAGAGACCTTGGTAATATCAGTAGAGAAGACAAAGAACACATCAACATATGATTAGTGATTCTTCCTTCAACGCGATCAATAGCCACAAAAATAACCAGGTAATTGCTTTAAGGACATCACAGAATTTCCATTAGCCATGGTCGGCTTCCTTTCCTATAAGCTTAGCAGTGTAATAATTACAGGAGTAATAAAGAACGCCAAGTTGTGCTTTGTCTGCACTACAGCTTTGATTCTGCTGAAAAAAAGCAAGAAGGTTTTTCTGCCATGAAATCTATCAATGGTATGTCCATGGTTTAGTGTTAAACCCATGTACCGTATATTAACTGTTTTTTCCTATTTTTTATAATATCTCACAAAGATACCAGCAGATGCCATCTTGTTTGGGTTGTTCATTGTTATGAACATTCACGTGATATCAGATAAACCATGGTTAGAAAACAGCGAAGTATCCCATAGCCACCAAATGGGAGCTCCGCATCAGTATGACATCCATATGACATGCGCATGCAATCCGTATGTAATGCATTTTTAACATAATCTTTTACCTGCTGTAATTCTCTTTGTAATTTAAAGCTAGTTTACAAACTAATAAAACAATCTTATGTACAGATATAGATAGATCATTAGATAGATAGAATAGATACATATGATAAACTTTCACCCTTAAGTGAATTTCATGTGGCACTAAAGGGTGTTTAGCCTTATTAAACCTATTAAATAAATAAATACTTTTTAAAAAAATGGCATGGGGTCCCCCCTATTTTTGATAACCGGTAAAGCAGACAGCTGTGGGCTTATATTACCAGGCTGGGAAGGTCTCTGATTATTGGGCCCTTCCCAGCCTAAAAATACCAGCTCGGAGCCGCCAATTCTGGCATTTCGCCCTGGCTCTTCCCGATCACCCTGGTGTGATGGCAATTGGGGTAATGGTTTATGCAGTTGATGTCAGCTTTCTAATGTCCGCTGGCATCAAGCCCAGGGGTTAGTAATGGAGAGGCGTCTATGAGACACCCCCATTACTAAACTAGTAATCAAAAATAAAAACACACCGAAAAAAGATCGTTTATTCTTTTTTAAAAAGTCCCCCTCGTTCACCAATTTAATAAACAAAAACAAAAAAACATGAAGATCCGACGTAATCTCCTGAATCCCAAGTAGTCGAAAAATGGAAGCCTGAAAGACTGTGTCTGGCACGCTGACCCCAACGCACGTTTCAGATACACCTGACGAAGGTGTATCTGAAATGTGCGTCAGGGTCGGCGTGCCAGACACAGTCCTTCCGGACCACCAAGTATTGTAACTATTAGTGCATTCCGTATATGGCCATATTTTAGTTTAGACGATCTAGCCTAAATATTAGAGTGAGCTGTATCATAGACATTGACCATATATTCTTTTCCTTGCGGTATGGTGGTTACTTAGTGGGTTTTATAGAAACAGATCCAGCATCTCCGGTTTGACCCCTTTAGGAAGGAGCATTGTAATGCATACACAGGCTCCTTATTTCACACTTTAAGAATACAATTCTAATACAACCATGCCACCTTGTGGGTGCTGCCAGTATTAATGTGGATATATATATCAACCATCCCACTACACATTTGCTCTATAGGGATGGTTTTGAGTCCCACTTGGGATATTATTGTAAGCATTTACTGGTCACCCCTTGTATGGGCTGATTTTCCATTTTTGCTTTATATACCAATTGTCCTGATTTGTATGAATATTTTGTTATTTGAGTATTCACATGATACACAATCATATTTGCTGTTTTTAATCGTGTGTGCACTCCTGCTGTATAGTGCCACCAATGAACCATAGGTTGTAAAATAAAGGTTTTTTCATTTACTCTTTTTCTTCTTTGACTATGTTTTGGGGTTTTCTCTTCTCTTGGGTATGTGAATTTTTTTCACATGCAGATTTAGTCAGTGAAAAAAATCTCTCATTTGCACTGCCTCATTAAATAACATTGGTCCAAGTACTGTCAGTTTTTTTCATGGATCGAAAATATGGTCATGTGAACAAGCCTTACTCAGTTACTCTTTAAGAAAGTACAGACTACGGTACAGTATATGTGCAGCACACATACAGTAACGCCATATAGTGCCCACAGATGCCATAACTCATGTCAGACACACCTAATTATCACGGCTTTGTATACTCCTCCATCATAGTTGTGGGCTGCTAATTGTGTCCGTCCACGTGAAGTATTGTCTAGAGCTCACATTAACAGTCACGTCTGACGGCTGTGTTTTTCCCTTAAATAATATGTTACTAGAAATAAGTTGAGATGGGAAAATGAAGCTGTCAGACACGAGTGTGAATGAGTGACTGGCTGCAGTGGTCATATTATTGGTAGGGATGTCATTTTTGGAGCAGGAAGTAGAGATCGCCAAGGACCCAGGAGGCATGGGAATCGGAATGGTTCAGAATTGCTAAGTATGGTTCCTTTTGTTATTTTAGACCATTCTGTACTGTTTTTGAAATAATTTTGCCTGACAAAATAACAACTTTAATGGAGTTTTACAGGGCTTAGATATTGATAGCCTATCCTTAGGAAAGACCATTAATATTAGAACATGGGAATCCAACTACTGGCATCTCAACTGATCAGGTTAGGGAACCAGCCACCCTATGTCACTTTCATTGTTTACATGTCACATTTTGTAGTGGCTGTGTCTGGTACTGCAGCTATCCTCATCTCATTCTCATCCATATGAAAGGGCTATGCCTGGTACTGCAGCTATCCTCATCTCATTCTCATCCATATGAAAGGGCTATGCCTGGGACTGCAGCTATCCTCATCTCATTCTCATCCATATGAAAGGGCTATGCCTGGTACTGCAGCTATCCTCATCTCATTCTCATTCATATGAAAGGGCTATGCCTGGTACTGCAGCCATCCTCATCTCATTCTCATCCATATGAAAGGGCTATGCCTGGTACTGCAGCTATTCACATCTCATTCTCATTCATATGAAAGGGCTATGTCTGGTACTGCAGCCATCCTCATCTCATTCTCATCCATATGAAAGGGCTATGCCTGGTACTGCAGCTATCCTCATCTCATTCTCATTCATATGAAAGGGCTATGTCTGGTACTGCAGCTATCCTCATCTCATTCGCATTCATATGAAAGGGCTATGTCTGGTACTGCAGCTATCCTCATCTCATTCTCATCCATATGAATAGGGCTATGTCTGGTACTGCAGCTATCCTCATCTCATTCTCATCCATATGAATAGGGCTATGCCTGGTACTGCAGCTATCCTCATCTCATTCTCATCAATATGAAAGGGCTATGCTTGGTACTGCAGCCATCCTCATCTCATTCTCATCCATATGAAAGGGCTATGCCTGGTACTGCTGCTATCCTCATCTCATTCTCATCCATATGAAAGGGCTATGCCTGGTACTGCGGCTATCCTCACCTCATTCTCATCCATATGAAAGGGCTATGTCTGGTACTGCAGCCATCCTCATCTCATTCTCATCCATATGAAAGGGCTATGCCTGGTACTGCAGCTATCCTCATCTCATTCTCATCCATATGAAAGGGCTATGTCTGGTACTGCAGCTATCCTCATCTCATTCTCATCCATATGAAAGGGCTATGCCTGGTACTACAGCTATCCTCATCTCATTCTCATCCATATGAAAGGGGTATGTCTGGTACTGCAGCTATCCTCACCTCATTCTCATCCATATGAAAGGGCTATGTCTGGTACTGCAGCCATCCTCATCTCATTCTCATCCATATGAGAGGACTATGCCTGGTACTGCAGCTATCCTCATCTCATTCTCATCCATATGAATAGGGCTATGTCTGGTACTGCAGCTATCCTCATCTCATTCTCATCCATATGAATAGGGCTATGCCTGGTACTGCAGCTATCCTCATCTCATTCATATGAATAGAGCTATGCCTGGTACTGCAGCTATCCTCATCTCATTCTCATCCATATGAATAAGGCTGTGCCTGGTACTGCACCTATCCTCATCTCATTTTCATCCATATGAAAGGGCTATGCTTGGTACTGCAGCTATCTTCATCTCATTCTCATCCATATGAAAGGGCTATGCTTGGTACTGCAGCTATCCTCATCTCATTCTCATCCATATGAAAGGGCTATGCCTGGTACTGCAGCTATCCTCATCTCATTCTCATCCATATGAAAGGGCTATGCCTGGTACTGCAGCTATCCTCATCTCATTCTCATCCATATGAAAGGGCTATGTCTGGTACTGCAGCTATCCTCATCTCATTCTTATCCATGTGAATAGGGCTGTGCCTGGTACTGCAACTATCCTCACCTCATTCTTATCCATATGAATAGGGCTATGCCTGGTACTGCAGCTATCATCAGCTTATTCTTATCCATATGAATAGGGCTGTACCTGGTACTGCAGCTATCCTCAGCTCATTCTTATCTATGTGAATAGGGCTGTGCCTGGTACTGCAGCTATCCTCAGCTCATTCTCATCCATATGAATAGGGCTATGCCTGGTACTGCAGCTATCCTCAGCTCATTCTTATCCATATGAATAGGGCTGTGCCTAGTACTGCAGCTATCCTCAGCTCATTCTTATCCATGTGAATAGGGCTGTGCCTGGTACTGCAGCTATCCTCAGCTCATTCTTATCCATATGAATAGGGCTATGCCTGGTACTGCAGCTATCCTCAGCTCATTCTTATCCATATGAATAGGGCTGTGCCTGGTACTGCAGCTATCCTCAGCTCATTCTTATCCATATGACTAGGGCTGTGCCTGGTACTGCAGCTATCCTCTACACAGTGTTATCCATATGAATAGGACTATGCATGGTACTGCAGCTATCCTCTGCACAGTGTTATCCATATGAATAGGGCTGTGCCTGGTACTGCAACTATCCTCTGCACAGTGTTATCCATATGAATAGGGCTGTGCCTGGTACTGCAGCTATCCTCAGCTCATTCTTATCCATATGAATAGGGCTGTGCCTGGTACTGCAGCTATCCTCAGCTCATTCTTATCCATATGAATAGGGCTGTGCCTGGTACTGCAGCTATCCTCTGCACAGTGTTATCCATAAGAATAGGGCTGTGCCTGGTACTGCAGCTATCCTCAGCTCATTCTTATCCATATGAATAGGGCTGTGCCTGGTACTGCAGCTATCCTCAGCTCATTCTTATCCATATGAGTAGGGCTGTGCCTGGTACTGCAGCTATCCTCTGCACAGTGTTATCCATATGAATAGAGCTATGCCTGGTACTGCAGCTATCCTCAGCACAGTGTTATCCATATGAGTAGGGCTGTGCCTGGTACTGCAGCTATCCTCAGCTCATTCTTATCCATATGAGTAGGGCTGTGCCTGGTACTGCAGCTATCCTCAGCTCAGTGTTATCCATATGAGTAGGGCTGTGCCTGGTACTACAGCTATCCTCAGCTCATTCTTATCCATATGAATAGGGCTGTGCCTGGTACTGCAGCTATCCTCAGCTCATTCTTATCCATATGAATAGGGCTGTGCCTGGTACTGCAGCTATCCTCTACACAGTGTTATCCATATGAATAGGGCTATGCATGGTACTGCAGCTATCCTCTGCACAGTGTTATCCATATGAATAGGGCTGTGCCTGGTACTGCAGCTATCCTCTGCACAGTGTTATCCATATGAATAGGGCTGTGCCTGGTACTGCAGCTATCCTCAGCTCATTCTTATCCATATGAATAGGGCTGTGCCTGGTACTGCAGCTATCCTCAGCTCATTCTTATCCATATGAATAGGGCTGTGCCTGGTACTGCAGCTATCCTCAGCTCATTCTTATCCATATGAATAGGGCTGTGCCTGGTACTGCAGCTATCCTCTGCACAGTGTTATCCATATGACTAGGGCTGTGCCTGGTACTGCGGCTATCCTCAGCTCATTCTTATCCATATGAATAGGGCTGTGCCTGGTACTGCAGCTATCCTCTGCACAGTGTTATCCATATGACTAGGGCTGTGCCTGGTACTGCAGCTATCCTCAGCTCATTCTTATCCATATGAATAGGGCTGTGCCTGTTACTGCAGCTATCCTCAGCTCATTCTTATCCATATGAATAGGGCTGTGCCTGGTACTGCAGCTATCCTCTGCACAGTGTTATCCATATGAATAGGGCTGTGCCTGGTACTGCAGCTATCCTCAGCTCATTCTTATCCATATGAGTAGGGCTGTGCCTGGTACTGCAGCTATCCTCTGCACAGTGTTATCCATATGAATAGGGCTATGCCTGGTACTGCAGCTATCCTCAGCACAGTGTTATCCATATGAGTAGGGCTGTCCCTGGTACTGCTGCTATCCTCAGCTCATTCTTATTCTTATGAGTAGGGCTGTGCCTGGTACTGCAGCTATCCTCAGCTCAGTGTTATCCATATGAGTAGGGCTGTGCCTGGTACTGCAGCTATCCTCAGCTCAGTGTTATCCATATGAGTAGGGCTGTGCCTGGTGCTGCAGCTATCCTCTGCACAGTGTTATCCATATGAATAAGGCTGAGTTGCAATACCATGCACAGACCCTACTAAATGTACAGAGTTGTGCCTGGTACATGTTGAGGCTAATGCTACACTGAAACTTTGGATATGCCATCAATCTCAAAGTTCCAGAAAACCCCTTTACACATCATATTAAAGACTGACAGGCAGCTGAAGCCATAGTACTTAGCAACAGCAGTTCCTAGCAGAAGTGTCCCAAAGGCATTTGCAGTTATAGCTGCCAATATTATGATTGTCCTCTAAGGGCTGAGACAGCTGGTGAAAGTTATATTAAATGCCACTATTGATTTATGCTACTATTAAAATAAGCTCATTGTATTAATCTGCATGCAGTTGATGTAGCTAGACTATCAGAAAATACACATGGTCCCCATGATGTAAGTTCTTTCAGGGTTCCTGCTCAGTAGGTTTAATCATTCATATGCATCTTATAAGAACGTGCAAGTGTGACAATAATTAGGTTTAGGACACTACAACTCATCACATTGGCTTATATAAATACACCTATTAGAAATTGGGTCTCATGAATTAGCTCTTTCTAACTCAAGAAGATTTGCAATAACTAACATTGGGCTTGGACACCAAAGTAACTTCTTTGTTTCTCTCTTAAAACCTAAAATGAAGAATGGATGGATGCATGAACTGCACTGACAATATAGAAATCCAGAATAAGAACTTAAAGGGAATCCGTCAGCAAGTTTATTCTATGTAACCCGAGAACAGCATGATTTAGGGGTTAACACTGAATTCAACGATATGTCACTTATCAGGCTGTGTGCTGTTGTTTGGTTATAGTGAAGGTTTTAATCACTATGACATTATCATTGCTGGGACTATCTGCCTCATGCAAAGTCCTCCGACCACGCCCAGTCCTGTGATAAGCAGCTCAATGTCTATAAACTTTGTACACATAGAGGCTTGTGTGGGCGGGTCTGCAGCTCTGCTGCATTGCTAAATCTAAGAACTCTGTGTCAGAACGGCTGCACCCAGTAAACTAAGTGTTACATCATTGGATTCAGGGTCTCTTTGCCTACATCATGCTTCTCTCAGATGAAGTAGCAAAAATCTGCTGACAGATTCCCTTCAAGGTTGTACTCACAGGCATTAATCAGTGAGACTAGTAGTAGAGCAGAAGACTTGAATATTTTATGCAGTGTATATGGAGTTATTGCTGGCTATACAATCAGACGCTAAGGGCCCACATACAGATTAAACTTGGTCAACGGAACCTGCTGATTTCAGTGGTACTGGCTGACTATCTTATGTGTACAGAGTCACCCCCAACTCTTCCCCAATATATGATGTTGGAGAAAAGAAGGATTAGACATATTGAATCTCAATCCTTTTGTTGACAGGGGAGATAAACTGCTTTCTCATCTTCTCATTACAAACATATCCATGCTAGTCCAAGCTGAGTGTGCATGTAGGGGGCAGTTGGGGAATAACGTTGGTCAAATGAGCGTTTAGCCAACAGCTATTTAGGATATAAGAGCAACTAAAGACTAACCTTAGAAAATATGTCAGAGTAGGTTCTTGAATGGCTGTCCAGAAGGCGGCCAGCTTATTGCTATAGATCTGGCTGCTAAAATAAATGGACCGACATATAACAGTGGAGTTCTCTATGAGCCGTGCACCCTCTCTTTATGTCTTTGTACCATAATATATCATATGACTATGGATTGTTTTGCTATAAATAAAAAAAACCCTATAAGAGCCATGTGTGTGTGTGCTTAAAAGGATGTTTGCAATGCTAACACTGCAAATGGAGGGGAGTAGGCACATTGATCGCCAAAAAGGTGGAACATTAAATTCCAGCACTTTTTGTCTAAAGAAACTCTGACTTTTATAGTCTCTATTGGGTTTACTAATTTGAGAAAATGTGAGGAATTAAATAGATACAAAAAGCAAAAATAATACTGTTTACCTGTCAGATACTATCTTCAAAGAATACCCAAATTAAATCTTTCGGCCACTTGGATCTATTATAAGATCTATGGATTTTGGCTGTTCCGAAAAAATCAACCACTTGGAAAGATTTACTAATTGGATATGTCCCCATATTTCTGTATCGTTCCAGCATTTAACTTTATGTCAAATGTCCAGGTATCAGCCTGCAAAAATGTCTTTGTGTCCTAAAAAGTAGATAAGCTTATAGAGAATAATTATCACTGCAATTTTCATGTAAAATTTCTGTTGACTCTTTAAAGGGAATCTGTCAGAAGGTTTTTGCTACCGCATCTAATGAACAGCATGATATAAGGGCAAAGACCCCGATTCCAAGGATACGTCACTTACTGGGCTGCTTGTTACAGTGTTGATTAAATCAGTGTTTTATCTGCTGCAGTTAGTAATAATAATAATAATATTTTTTATTTCCATAGCTCCAACATATTCCGCAGCACTTTACATTACAGAGGGGACTTGTACAGACAATTAAGACATAACAGAGTAAACATATAATGCAACAGATACCAAGAGGAGTGAGGGTCCTGCTCGCAAGTTTACAATCTTTGAGGAAATATGGGAGACACGAAAGTAAATGGTAAAAAGTGCTTGTATTTTATGTGACGCACCCCCTGGGCCATATTCTTTAGGGGAATACCCGGAGCCGGATCAGATGGGGGTTGTAGTCTCCGAGTGGCTGTGACCCGGTCCGTGCCCAGGGTGTCAAGCTCAGAGTATGTGGCAGTCCTACAGATGTTATAAAGTTCTTTATGTCGACTACGCCACCCGTTGTATTGCGGTCACTACGGCCGCCGCTGCAGCAGGGTCCGCTGAGGCTGATGGTGTTGGTGCAGCTTTTGATAGTATAACCCCCAACGGGTGGGGTATAGCCTCAGGGGGTCAGGTGCAGAGGATGGGGGTTGTGGTGGTGCAGCATAGATGGTAATTAAAGACAGAGTCGGGTTGTGCAGTTTAGGGTATTTACTTACTGCTGATGTTCCGGTCACTCCAGCTTCAAGTGACCACCCGAGCCGTGCTGCGTCCACCAGGTCCTGGATTCAGCCAACCCCCAAGCAAGTCCGGAGCGTGTCCCTGAGCCCTCCTTCTTGTCCTTTCTTCTGGCCGTCCCCACCAGGGATCCACCTAGGTCCAGCTCCCTCGGGCCTTCTGTTGGGAGACCCTTGGCCTTGGGTTCCCTGACCCTACACGTGGTTTGCCTTCAGGGTGGATGTGGTGGGTGGCCGTGGCAGATCCTGCCCACGGCCTCCGGTCTCTGGCTAGGGTGTGCTTTAGCCCCCACCAGTTTGGGATCCGGTACCCAGTTGCCAACTCTTCACCCGGTGATGGACTTTGGGTTCTCAGAGTCCTTTTCTTGTTTCCCCCTCTGGGTCTCTCTTTCTTGCTCCACTCTCACTCTCTCTGGGGCTTCTCTGCTCTCTGCTCTCTTCCTCTGACTCTGCAAAGACTGACAGACTGACTCCTCTGCAAAGACTGACCCTGATCTTAGATGGTGCCCACCTTAAATACTCCCTCTATGTGTGAGCTCAGGTGACCAGCACCCAATGAGCTCCTATCTTTACCCAGGCTGCTCCCCCTATCTGCCCCTACACTACTGGGATGTACCACCCCCCTCCCACTCCAGCCAGGAACAGACTCGGTCGTACCTGCACATTTCTAAGTGGGAGTACCGTTGGTCTGCTCCTCGGAAATGGGATGTGTGTAGTGCATGCAGCTTTCTGAGCTCAGTTCCACACTCCATCCTTACCCGGGAGTGGAATATCACACCTCTGGGTTGAGGTGCAATACCCCTGTAGCAGCCGAATCCTCAGGGTGCTACATTCCCCCCTGGTAAATCACAGCACGTCCTCGGGCTGTAAGAGATAAACATCCACAAACATACATTTTTTTTTTTTTCATAAACAACATAATAAAAACATATAAAATATCATATATATATCAGCATCATCATAAAACTTTTCATATTAATAACATTCTCGTCGCCTCTGGCTCCTCCTCCGGTCACTGTGCAACGTGTGACCGGGTAAAGTGCGACAGTCTTTGGAACTCGTGGCTTTCCTATAAAACCGGTAGGGGGCGCTTTAGGAAGCGCAACTATATACAAGGGGGTAATAGGGCCGCTCTCAGTCCTCGGCCAGGTAATGGGAATAGGGATGACCGCTCTCAGTCCTCGGTCAGTGGGATTGAGGGAAATACGGGTAAACAGTTCACACTTGCTGGTCCCAACGGGGACTATATTATCAACAGTTCACTGTGCCCCGACGGGCAACTATATACAGCTTGTACTCTGCTGTACTTAACGACGGCGTCCTCCTGCTCTTTCTTTGTGGTTACCTTTAACTTCAGACCCGTCCGGGTCCTCTTGTTCTTCCTCCTCACACCGCAGCTCTTCCTCCGTCAGGCGATGCACATGGAGGGCGTAGGGTCCTTTGGCACACTTGTGCCGGGTAAAGGTGACCTCGTCCCCGATGTAAAGGTCACGACCTCTGTGTCCCTCCGGTAGGTGGGACTCAACGTCTCTCCTGGTCACGAAGACGTCGCCTGGGGTGCGGTGGTCTCGGATGAAGCCCCACCCATGCTGCATGTTAAACTTGATCACAGTCCCGGTGGTGCGGGGACTATGCGCTGCACGGGGGTCTCTCCTGGCCCGGCTCTTCTGCTCCGCGCTCCTTATCTGGGCTTGTTGTTCCCGGACCCGCCTCTCTCTCCGCTCCCTCTCAAAGACCTCGAGCTGCTGGCGGCAGCACTCTGCACGCTCCGCTGCGGCTGCCCGAGTCTCTTGAGTGAACCCCATGAGATCTTCTCCGGTGGGGTCCCACTCAAACTGCGCTTCTGCTAGCGGGGGCGAGTTCCTCTTAACGGGCTTTGGAGCCGGGATCAGGGGTTCACACATGGGCCTTGCCCTCTTTTGGAGCTCTTGTTCGTAGTACTCCCTGGGCCAGACAAAGGGCTGCCCGTCCGGCCATGTGTGTTGGGCGAACAGATCTTCTCCCAGATGCGGCACTTTAGGTTTTATGGGCGCGGTGGTGGTGGCGGCGCCCGGGTTGCCCAGGCCTTGCGGCCAGGCCTGGGGCACCTGGAAAGTGAAGGGCACCGTAAGGACGGCGGCGCCCTGGGCTACTTGGCCCTGCGACCAGGCCGGTGGCTCCGCGGAGGTAAGGGGCGCTGTTAGTATTGCGGCGCCCGGGGGTACTAGGCCCTGCGACCAGGCTGGTGGTACTTCCTGCTTGGTCACGCTTGGGGTCGAGGCGTGTGACGTCACAGGGGTCGCGGCTGCGGCTTCCGGTTGAGGCCTAGTCTGTGGCGGTGACGTTGCGGTTACGGGCACGGCAGGGGGTACTTCGGGCTCTGCGACGGGGAGCTGGGGCAGGCGCGCGGTTTCCCGGCTTGGGGTAGAGACGTCCCCTTTACCTGCCTCCCTTCGTTCGGCTCCCTTCTCGGCGCCGTCTCCGGCCTTCAGTCCTCCTGCGCCATCCTCAGAGGCGGTCTGTCTCCTCGTCTCGGGTGGCGTGCTCCGCTGACGAGTCTCGGTCTGCTGGGCCATCTCTCGGCTCCACTCCGCCAACGTCTCTCGCTGCACCCGGGCCATTCTCCGTGCGAGGCCCTCCAGCGCGGTCTGTGCACACTCCCGGTCTCGGGGGAGCTGTGCCAGGACCTCCACTAAGCCTAGTGGGGTCGTTGCTTCTAGCAGGCTCCTGACCAACGGGTCGGTGCTGCTCTGCTCTCCTTCCGTTGTCTCCAGCAGGCTCCTGGCCAGCGGGCCGGTGCTGCTCTGCTCTTCTTCCATCTCCGGGTAAGCTTCTTCTGGACTCAGCTCTAGGCTTCTTGTCTCCGGGTGCGCTCTCTCCAGACTGCTCCAGGCGACACCCATCTTTGCTCTCTTCTTCTCAGTCCTCCCACTTCGAGGGCGGTCCCGGGGCCACTTGGTGATTGTCAGCTCCAGGGGCAGTTCTTTCACGCTGACAGACACCTCTAGCATCACAGTCTCTGTTGGTGGGGGCGGTTTCCACTTTTGGCGCCATTTTCGGTCCTGGCCCACGATGGGAGGTGGCCTCTTGCCATCCTCTGGCACGCCCATAATGGCGTCCGCTCTGACAAGGCGGGAAACCTTTGGAAATGGCGGGAATCGTCTCCCAGTGGCGGGAAACTCTGCAGATGGCGGGAAAAAGCTGTTAATGGCGGACAACCGGCGGGAATCGATCTGTGACGGAGTCCGATGGCGGGGACCCTCCGGAACCGGCAGGAGACTTCTTTCTGAGGTAAACTTGTTCTTTTCTTCAGGCACGCAGTACCCGGGTGTTGCGGGCACGTTATCCTGCCGACTACGCCAAAGTTGACGCACCCCCTGGGCCATATTCTTTAGGGGAATACCCGGAGCCGGATCAGATGGGGGTTGTAGTCTCCGAGTGGCTGTGACCCGGTCCGTGCCCAGGGTGTCAAGCTCAGAGTATGTGGCAGTCCTACAGATGTTATAAAGTTCTTTATGTCGACTACGCCACCCGTTGTATTGCGGTCACTACGGCCGCCGCTGCAGCAGGGTCCGCTGAGGCTGATGGTGTTGGTGCAGCTTTTGATAGTATAACCCCCAACGGGTGGGGTATAGCCTCAGGGGGTCAGGTGCAGAGGATGGGGGTTGTGGTGGTGCAGCATAGATGGTAATTAAAGACAGAGTCGGGTTGTGCAGTTTAGGGTATTTACTTACTGCTGATGTTCCGGTCACTCCAGCTTCAAGTGACCACCCGAGCCGTGCTGCGTCCACCAGGTCCTGGATTCAGCCAACCCCCAAGCAAGTCCGGAGCGTGTCCCTGAGCCCTCCTTCTTGTCCTTTCTTCTGGCCGTCCCCACCAGGGATCCACCTAGGTCCAGCTCCCTCGGGCCTTCTGTTGGGAGACCCTTGGCCTTGGGTTCCCTGACCCTACACGTGGTTTGCCTTCAGGGTGGATGTGGTGGGTGGCCGTGGCAGATCCTGCCCACGGCCTCCGGTCTCTGGCTAGGGTGTGCTTTAGCCCCCACCAGTTTGGGATCCGGTACCCAGTTGCCAACTCTTCACCCGGTGATGGACTTTGGGTTCTCAGAGTCCTTTTCTTGTTTCCCCCTCTGGGTCTCTCTTTCTTGCTCCACTCTCACTCTCTCTGGGGCTTCTCTGCTCTCTGCTCTCTTCCTCTGACTCTGCAAAGACTGACAGACTGACTCCTCTGCAAAGACTGACCCTGATCTTAGATGGTGCCCACCTTAAATACTCCCTCTATGTGTGAGCTCAGGTGACCAGCACCCAATGAGCTCCTATCTTTACCCAGGCTGCTCCCCCTATCTGCCCCTACACTACTGGGATGTACCACCCCCCTCCCACTCCAGCCAGGAACAGACTCGGTCGTACCTGCACATTTCTAAGTGGGAGTACCGTTGGTCTGCTCCTCGGAAATGGGATGTGTGTAGTGCATGCAGCTTTCTGAGCTCAGTTCCACACTCCATCCTTACCCGGGAGTGGAATATCACACCTCTGGGTTGAGGTGCAATACCCCTGTAGCAGCCGAATCCTCAGGGTGCTACATATGGTCCAGCCATCAATATAATAAATAGGATATTTACATAACACTGTCACCAGCCAGTATCTGTATAATATAAGTATAGATACAAAGTGCTATTAAGTGCATGGAGAGTGTGTGAACAGACGCTATGAGGGATCAGATTTGGAAAAAAATTTGGAAGGGTTAAACGGTAATAGTTACATAAGTGGGGGGAGGCGATAGGCTAGTTTAAAGAAATGCGTTTTTAGGGTACGCTTAAAACTGTGAGTATTGGCGCACCACGCGAGAAGTCTTGAAGATGGGAGTGGGAGGTTATATAGAGGCTGTTAGTCTTAGGTCATTAGCGGAATGGAGGGTACAAGTAGGGTAATAGAGATAAGGGAGGAGATGTAGGGTGGTGCAGAATTTTGAAGAGCTTTGTAGGTGAGAGTGATAAGTTTATATTGGACCCTGTAGTGGATAGGTAATCAATGCGATGGCTGGCACAGGGTAGAGATATCAGTGTAACTTTTGGAGAGGAATATGATCCTGGCTGTTGCATTCAGGATTGATTGGTGACAGGAATCTACTGATGGTTTGTCCAATAGGGGCAGTATATAGGAAGAAGAGAAGGGGACCTAGAAATGAACTGGTTGCTGCCATCTGTGCTGAGTTGTTCTATGTGTAGGAGGTGCAGCTTCATCCAGGGCACTTTGCAGTGTTTCATTATAATGTTTCAGAGCAGAGTTAGGACATAAGAGTGAGGAGATTGGGGCCAATGATAACTGCAGATTCTTCATAAATTTCTGAGTATTAATGGCACACATATTCTTATAAGTGTGGTAAGTGGGAGTGTTCTGAGCAGGGTGACAGTTCTTGACAGAGAATGAAAGAATGTTGTGGTCAGAGAGCGGAAGAGGGGAGTTAGTAAAATCATGCACATGTCACAGGATAGAAAGTGTGAAAGCCAGGTGGCAAAGTGATCCATGAACTGATGGGAGAGGCCCAGAGGGCGATACACAACCACCACTCATAGGAAGAAGATCCAGCAAAGTCTGACATCGTGGACCTCAAAAGAAGGGAAAATAAGTAAGGGTACTGGGGGGATGACCTGAGAGGTACATCTTGTTGAAAGGAGCAGCCCAACACCTCCATCTTATCTGCTCTCAGGTCTGGGAGTATGAGAAAAATGTAGGCTACCATACGAGAGAGCTGCAACGGCGATGGTGTCCGACTGCTGAATCCAGGTTTCAGTAACAGCCCGAACGTTAAGGGAGTTTGAAAGTAAAAAGTAATGGATGTAGGAGAGTTTGTTACACGCTGACCGTGAGTTCCAGAGGGCACAGTTGAAGGGTGTAGAAGGCATGCAAGGAATATTAATGAGATTCGCAGGGTTTCTGAGTGTAGCAGAGGAGGAGTTAAAGTTACTTTATCAAGACCAAAGTCAGCGCAGCCGTCTACCAGGAAATTTTAGAGCACTTCATGCTTCCCTCTGCCGACAATCTTTTTGGAGATGGAAATTATATTCTCCAGCAGGACTTGGCACCTGTCCACACTGCCAAAAGTACCAATACCTGGTTTAAAAAACAACAGTATCACTGTGCTTGATTGGCCAGCAAACCTGCCTGACCTTAACCCCATAGAGAATCTATGGGGTATTGTCAAGAGGAAGATGAGAGACACCAGACCCAACAATGCAGACGAGCTGAAGGCTTCCATAACACCTCAGCAGTGCCACAGGCTGATTGCCTCCAGGCCACGCCACGCCACATTGATGCAGTAATTGATGCAAAAGGAGCCCCGACCAAGTATTGAGTGCATTTACTGGACATACATTTTAGTAGGCCAACATTTGGATGTTAAAACCTTTTTCAAGCTGTTGTTATAAAGTATTCTAATTTACTGAGATAATGACTTTTGTGTTTTCATTGGCTGTAAGCCATAATCATTAACATTAACAGAAATAAAACTTGAAATAGATCACTCTGTTTGTAATGACTCTATATCAGTGGTTCTTAACCTGGGTTCTATCAAACCCCAGGGGTTCGGTGAGTCGGTCTCAGGGGTTCGGCAGAGCCTCCGCCACGGAGATCAAGACACACCCGACTCATTAAGTAAATTCGTGATGACACGCCCCACTTGGCCATCACTTGCTGCAGATGATCACGTTACATTAATTGGCCAATCAGTGCTGCGGGGAATTTAGTGTGCTCAGTAATCCATACTAACTATGTCGAGCAAAAAAAGAAAGTGGTCGGACGAATATGTACAACATGGATTCACATGTATCACGGAACGTGATGGGAGTCGGCGTCCTATCTGCATGATTTGCAATGCCAAGTTGAGCAACTCTAGTCTCGCACCGGCAAAACTGAAGGAACACTTCTTGAAGCTGCATGGAGATGGGGAATACAAGAACACAACGCTTGCTGAATTCAAGGTGAAAAGAGCCAGATTCGATGAAAGGGCCACTCTGCCTGCTCTTGGATTTGTACCCGTGAACAAACCGATCCTCACCGCATCATACGAAGTTGCTTACCTGATCACAAAGCAGGGCAAGCCGCACACCATTAGTGAAACACTCATAAAACCAGCAGCGTTAAAGATGGCGAATCTGATACTCGGAACAGCGGCCGAAGGTAAATTATCCCAAATTCCTCTTTCAAATGACACCATCAGTGACAGGATAGAGTGCATGAGTAAAGACATCTTGGCTCAAGTAGTCGCTGATCTAATTTCAAGTCCGGCAAAATTCAGCCTTCAACTCGACGAGACCATAGACGTTTCTAATCTAAGCCAGCTTGCTGTTTTCGTGCGCTATGTGAAAGACAACCTGATAAAAGAAGAGTTTTTATTTTGTAAGCCTCTTACAACAACAACTAAGGCAGCCGATGTTTAGAGAAGCTTGTGGATGACTTCCTCAGAGACAACAATCTTTCATGGGATATGGTTTCTGCAGTTTGTACGGACGGAGCTCCAGTCATGCTGGGAAGAAAGTCTGGTTTTGGTGCGCTAGTAAAAGCCGATGCACTACACATCATTGTTACGCATTGTATTCTGCACAGGCATGCGTTGGCAACAAAAACATTGCCTCCAAAAATGGCAGAAGTATTAAAAACTGTAGTGGAATGTGTGAACTATGTGCGAAATAGTGCTCTGAGGCACCGCATCTTCAGTGAGCTGTGTAAAGAAATAGGCTCTGAATTCGAGGTACTCCTGTACCATTCTAATGTTCGGTGGTTATCCCGGGGACAGGTGCTGAATCTTGTTTTTGCCATGTGTGTGGAATTAGCCCTGTTTTTGCAAGCGCACCAACATTGTCATGCAGATTGCTTCAAAAATCCTGAATTCATTCTCATTTTAGCGTACATGGCTGATATATTTGCAGCTCTAAATCATCTCAATCAGCAGATGCTGGGTGGTGGAGTCAACATCATGGAAGCAGAAGAAAACCTGAAGGCTTTTCAAAAAAACTACCGTTATGGAAACGACGAACAGAGAACAATAACTTCGCAAACTTTCCCCTTCTGGACGACTGTGTAAGTAAGATCGAAGATGTGTCTGGAATCGGAGACATTTCTGTATCCATGGAACTGAAGCAAACAATTGCCACGCACTTAGATGAGCTTGCAAAGTCTCTCAACGGATATTTCCCTACAAGAGAGTCATACCCAGCATGGGTGAGACAGCCGTTCACGTTTGCTGTTGAGTCAGCAGATGTCAATTATGAATACCTCGACGAAATCATTGAAATTCAGCAGAGCCAGGTTCAACAGCAACTCTTCAGAACAACAACACTCTCAACGTTTTGGTGTCGACAGTTGGAAAAGTACCCAATTATTGCTAAGAAAGCCCTGGAATTTTTTATACCATTTGTTACAACATATCTCTGCGAACAATCCTTTTCGAGGATGCTGGACATAAAAACAAAGAAAAGGAAGACTTTGCTGTGAAAATGACATGAGAGTAGCACTTGCCAAGGTGAAGCCACGCATATCTGAACTGGTCTCTCAAAAACAACAGCAGAAGTCACACTGATTTGCAGGTATGTAATTTGTTGTGAGTTCATGCACTGTGTTGGTTTTGTTCTTTGATCAAGGTGATGTTCATGCATGGTTCATTTTGTGTACCTGTAAAAAAACATATACCTATGTCTTGAATTTGGAAAAAAATCATATTTGATTTATCACTAAAGAAGGGTTCGGTAAATGTGCATTTGAAACTGGTGGGTTCGGTACCTCAAACAAGGTTAAGAACCACTGCTCTATATAATATATGAGTTTCACTTTTTGTATTGAAAAACTGAAATAAGTTAACTTTTTGATGATATTCTAATTTAGTGAGATGCACCTGTATATACCATTAATTCAGGCTTGCAAACATGGGAGTGAGGGTGCTGACTTTAAAGGGATAAATGCAGCAGATGAATGAGATATATACCATTAATACAGGCATGCAAATATGGAAGTGAGGGTGCATGCTTTGAAGGGATAATTGCAGTAGATGAATGAAATATCTAGCTGTATGAAGAGAAGAGAGATGAGTGTTAGATTCATGCCATGTTTCACTGCCCTGGCACTTTGAAAACTATGGCACTTAGATAAAATCTGCACAAGCGCCCACTGCACAAGGTCTACAATGCTGTCCTCTGTATAACCCCACCCCCACCACTGATTGTCAGCTGTGTACACTGTGCATAGGCAAGGTTATACGGGACTCATGAATATGAAGGACTACCTGGCAGCAGGTTTACTAGTCCTCCAGTGATAATTTCCTGATGATAAAACAGGGATTTTATTAAAACTACAGTAAATAGCCCAGTAAGTGACACATCACTGGAATCAGGGTTTGTGTCTCTACTTAATGTTATTCTCAGATTAGGTGGCAACAACCTGGTGACAGATTCCCTTTACACTGGTTTGCATCCATAAAAATCAAAGATGTATATATTTTTTTTTAATTGCTTGTGTTAGCATTAATGATCAATATTTTCACAGATATGATTAACAATTAATATTCTAGATCCCACCCGAATGTTTCTTTGTGTATATGTGTTAGCAGTTTTAGTGATGGATGTCTCTGTATTTACAGCAATGTCCATTTCCTTATCTGTGTGAGCCAGTTGATGGCACTGTTGTTGGACAAAGCAATTCACATACACATCTAACCTTGTATAACTGATTTAGGTTCAGTACCTCTACATACGAAGAACTGATCAAACTAGAGGACCATTTTTCTGCAACACCTAGACCATTATAAATCTTATTAGCATAGAGTGCCGCAACAGAAGTGCCGAGGATTAGCGAGGTGTAAGGAGATTTATGAGCCGCTTGACTTAGTCTGAGCAGTTCTTAGTAGTGAAATCTATAAAGGTATTTTATTCCGAGTCTTAATTCATTGATAAATGCCATGGCAAACAGTGACCTCATGCAACCTGTTGCACAGCTGATCTCTCTATCTATCTATCTATCTATCTATCTATCTATCTATCTATCTATCTATCTATCTATCTCTCTATCTATCTATCTACATATACAGAGGGTCATCTTGTGGTTGTCTCCTTTCACATGACAACCTCAGCAGTGACTAGTAAGAAGTACTGTACTTCTAAACACAGTTCTTATTAAGGCTATTATGATGTTTTCATTGTATCGTGATTTGCTACCTGTCCGACATTATTCCAATATAAATACGAGGCAACTAAAGTAATCAAACAATTGCCATATGTCTAACTGGCATAAGAGTAATGTTTTTCTGGTCTAGAAAAAAAACTTTCAAATAAGGTAATCTGAATATAGAGGTATTCCCGTCTAAGACATTCATGGCATATCCTT
Organism: Phyllobates terribilis; assembly: GCF_046119375.1. NCBI lineage: Eukaryota > Metazoa > Chordata > Amphibia > Anura > Dendrobatidae > Phyllobates > Phyllobates terribilis. Next base: position 158,238,705 of record NW_027362771.1, on the reverse strand, counting down.
AGAATATGCCATAAATGGCTGATAAATGCAGGTTCTTCCTATCTCTGTTTTGAAGGTCCGTCATGGGCAGCTGCACATTCACTTATGTGGGACGTTTCTTTTCCCTGCATTAGTCAGCATTAGAACTACAATTCTATATCACTGCAAAGTTCCTGGCTGGGGGAATGGAGAGGAGCTACTGGGTCAGGAGTTAAAAAGGAGGTGGAGCTGGGCTGGCAGGGACTTTGCAGTGAGGTAGAATTGTAGTTCTAATGATGGCTCATGTAGGGAAAACAGACTTCCTGTTTCTACATTGAGCTTAAAAGGCTTCAGCTAGTCTGTTTTAATCACCTGATGTGAAAGACCTAATGGAAAAGAGGTGAATTAACTGGGTAAAAAGGCAAAATGAGTAATTGTAAGTACACAGTACCATATAATGTGATGATTGCAATATATTAGATGATAAAAACTTTGATGGGAGGAATTTTTCTTTAATAAAGAACCAGTCATTAACCAAATTGAAGAGCTGATTTAAAAAAAAAAAAAAAAAAAAAACACAACCAACATGTTCATCTGGGATTAACAAACAAATACATCCATTACAGGGACAGTCCGTTCATTTTCTGTGGTGGCACTGTCATAGAAATGAACACGTGCCACCAGGTCCCCCTTAGGTTACAGATAATTGTTGGGTGATTCAGGAATGGGACACTCTATGACTAGATCTTTGTGGAGGGACAGAAGAAAAATTATGCCAGTGTCCAAGATGGAATAACATCATAGATCTTTAGTAAATAGTCTAAAATAGCAATGAGCCATATCAAATATAGAGGGGAAAAGCCATCCGATTACGCGTTTCGAGCCATTATGGCCTTTAGTAGTATAGTATTTGTGCTTAGACAATTTTTAAAAAAGTGGGAAAGTAGACACTCCTTTAGCCATAAACTTAAGATTGCAAGTCAGCAGATAAAAGATAAGTATTAATTATGATATAACATAAGTTCTTCATGATAATCAATAGCTTAGTAACTATTCCCCCTTCTTATACTGTACAGTACTGTGTGTATCTGACATCTGCATTCCATGGTTCTCAGCAAGAGGTAATCTTACTATTGTTCCCATACATTGGAATGTGATTAATATGGATCGTTCTCTCCCTACAAATGCAATAGCACGGAATATGAATTTCACCTAAGAGGCGGTGGACTTTACTAAGTAATACGTGTTTACAAAAAACTTCAACGAATCCCTGATATATATAAGGTGTCCTATAAGGCATTATTACCTATAAATACATCCAACGAAGAAAAGAAAATGCCAGGACCAAAATACATTCACATTGTTTAAAAAGATGTAAATTTTATTGAATAAAAGACAAAAACAAATATTATGATAAGAATCCAACAACAGGTGTAATGATGCTCAGAAAGATGAGTGAGCAACAGAGATAGCCCAATACTGTATATACTCTAATTAATTCTGTAGGTATAAAGTGACATAGTGCTCAATAAATCTCTGATCATATAAATAATACATCAAATATATATAAAGAAAAGACAATATATATGTGTACACTCAAAGTGAGTATATAATCAACATAATCATAAATCAATATATTTGTGGATTAAACCTATATACATAATTGAGTACTATCTCTCAACTTTAAGCATATAAACAATCCATGAATATAGAGTAATATAGTCACTGCTCACTTACCAACAACCCAATGCGCGTTTCGCAATAGCTTCATCAGGGGTTGCTCATTCATATTTCTGTGCACCATTACACCTGTTGTTGGATTCTTATCATAATATTTGTTTTTGTCTTTTATTCAATAAAATTTACATCTTCTTAAATAATGTGGATGTACTTTTGTCCTGGCATTTTTTCTTCGTTGGATGTATTTATACGTGATACATGTGCGTACTGTATGGTTTGTGCTTCTAAGAAAAGGAAGCTGCAGTTTTAACACATGGAATCTGAGTTATGAGAGCAATGGTTGCACAGAGTACAATGGGCATGTTTGCACTTGTGTATGTCTGAGGTCAAAGCAGGGAATGTGCATTGCCACCCTCTGTGCTTGGAAACACCCCTGCAGTTAAGATCCAGGCAGGAGGACTGCACAGTCTTTTTAGGATGTTATAAAACTCTACTCAGACAATACCAGGGTCACAATTACATCAGCCGATCCGCAGTATTAAACTACCGCCGATCGGCTTTATACTTAGTGCTGGGCGGTTGTTTAGTAGTTGTCTGCACTTACGATGCACACAGGGCAATCAATAATAGATAGGCTGACATTATTCTCGGCAAGACATGTGCTGCCGAGAATGATGATTTCTAAACAAGGCAAAAGATCATTTCACCCGACGAACAAGCATTGCACTAATTTTACTGGTCCCTCTGTATAGTAAAGTGCATCAGACTACGCTAGAGGACACTCTTTTGACATGCGCTGGGTGCATTGGGGTTTATTAATCCATTAAAGGGAATGTGTCATCAGAAAATGACCGACTGTTAAATCAGGTTAAATGAATTGTTTTAAAAATGTTGTTAATTTTTTATCAGTTATTTTTAATATCACAACTTGTATTAAAAAGAAATAGAAATCTTGTAATTTGCACAATGATCACTTGAGCTATTCTTTTCTCCTACTTCCTGTCATTTCAGGAAATGCACATGTACATTAGCAGCAACAGACTGACTCAGACCCCATCTTGTATATTGAAGCATCTAATGAGCGTGTGCAAAGGTCATTGTTAAGGAAGGGAATGCAGGTAGAGGTGTTATTTTTCATTGTGATCAGGTCTCTCCCATAGTGAGAAATCTGTCAGTTACCTGTAGCGGTGCTGGGAGAAGCTCGCTAGAGTCAGAGGAAAAGACACCTGCCTGCAATTTTTACTTTTAAACAACAGGTGTATGTTCACATCTGGCATTTTTATAGCTTTTTTTTTTTTTGCAAGCAAAACCTTCACGCTGCTTATAAAATTCACCAAGTAACTGCGGGTTTTTTTATACTTTTTTGCTGTATTTTTCATGCGGATTACACGTGGGATTTGTCACACAAACGTTATGTGGCATTTTTGCAGTGTTTTTTTCACTTTTCCATTGATTTTTATGAGTGAAACAAAGCTGCAAAAACACGGAAAGAATTGATATCCTGCAGATTTTCAAAAACGTTGCAGTGCTCAAATTCAGTCAGAAATAAAGCTGCGTGTGCATGAGATTTCTGAAATCACTTTGTTGGTAGTGTAAATTGCTGCTTCTTTTCTACGGAAAAAAATGCTGCAAAAATGCCAGGTGTGAACACAGTCTGATAATACATTCCCTTTAAGTGCATGGACCTGCAGTATTTTTACCACATACGCCAAACATGATGGAAACAAAATATGTGAACATAGACCGATAAAGATGTACACGCTTTTTTTCAATTAGGGCCCATTGGAGTTGATGAAAAAGAACAACCACATGTTTAGAAATGTGGACATTTGCAGGCAAAATCCTGAAGATAGATACCACTGCAGTTGTCTTTGACCTTGGCACTTTACAATGGTGTTGAAAGCTGTGTGCTTAAGAACAATGAAGACTTTCAGATATTTTACAGGTTTCCTTCCTTTCATTATGGCACAAGTAAGCACAACACTGATGTAAGCTGTTGTTGTAGATCTGACTGTGCTATGATTTTACTTTATTTATTTCCTCATTATTCGTATAGTACCAACATATTACATTGCAGTACACAGAGAATGCCCCTATATTAGCCACTGTCACAGTGGGACCCATTGATATCAAACATTTACATACACTTGATGACATTTGCATAAAAAAAAATCAAAGCAAAAACATTAGTGAAATGTTTGAGAAAAGATTTTAGACTATGGAGGTGTGGCGCCCTGCTGTGCATTGGTGCCACAGATCCTAGAGGCGTGCATTGACGGATTCCTCCACAAGAGGCCCTCATAGCATTCACACACCTCCACCTTCCACCTCAGACCACCAGAGGGAGCCTGGATAGGGATATAAAAAGGGAAGGTGGAGCTAGTTAGTTGAGTCTACAGTCGACTGCAGCCAGAGAGGTTGACAGGCCAGTACAGACTCAGCGAGCTCAATTAGTGAGCCTAAGGCATGCCTAAGGCGTGCCGATGCCGTAAGGTGTGCCGATGCCGTAAGAGCGGTGAAGAGTAGCGAGGCCTACTGCCAGTGTGAAGCAACCGGAACCCCTGGCGAACTACATGTCCCAGGAACACCAAAAGCTGCCTGTCATACCAGGGTCAGGAGTCACTGAGGCCCAAGAGACCAGGGAGTGTGATCCCCAACAGAAGGCCCTACCACCAGGTCAGCCGGTGCAAGACAGAGACCAAGTTGGGCCTAGCTCCAGGCAGGTCATAAACTTATCAGGAAAAGGCAAGAAACAGGAGGCCCCACACCCGCTCACTGGGGAGAGTCCTGATATGCACCCTTCACCCTACAGTGCCCTGGGTCGTGCCTGAAACATCACCAGTGAAGGTACTGAAGTGAACTCCGGTATGCGTGCCTATTCTTCCATCCTTCCTCTGACCCGGCTGGGTCCCCTCTGTCCTGCATCCCTTCTCCTACGCTGCCCTGAGGCCCCGCTCCACCTGTGGGGAGCCGCACCAACTAAGCTGCCTGAACACCGGTCTCAGAGGACTGTAGCAGCGCTGGTGATCCTCACCAGACACCACGGGTGGCGTCACAAACAATTTCCCCTTTCCCATACACCTTTTCCCCCATTCCTTGCTTTTAAGAGTGACCCCAGGGTACAGGCCCGGGAGCCGGTCAACGCAACATCCCCCGAAACTAACAGCAAGGCCCGGGCGCCAAGTAGTCATCCCCATCCCCTGGGCGCATCAGAGGCATAATTCAGACTATATATTGCACTGCTCTGATTCCTCCTATATCAGTACAGCCACACAGTGCCTCCTATGTCATTACCAGGCACACAGTGCCTCCTATGTCATTACCAGCCACACAGTGCCTCCTATATCATTACCAGCCACACAGTGCCTCCTATATCATTACCAGCCACACAGTGCCTCCTATATCATTACCAGCCACACAGTGCCTCCTATATCATTACCAGGCACACAGTGCCTCCTATATCATTACCAGGCACACAGTGCCTCCTATATCAGTACCAGCCACACAGTGCCTCCTATATCATTACCAGCCACACAGTGCCTCCTATATCAGTACCAGCCACACAGTGCCTCCTATATCAGTACCAGCCACACAGTGCCTCCTATATCAGTACCAGCCACACAGTGCCTCCTATATCATTACCAGCCACACAGTGCCTCCTACATCAGTACCAGCCACACAGTGCCTCCTATATCAGTACCAGCCACACAGTGCCTCCTATGTCATTACCAACCACACAGTGCCTCCTATATCATTACCAACCACACAGTGCCTCCTATATCATTACCAGCCACACAGTGCCTCCTATATCAGTACCAACCACACAGTGCCTCCTATATCAGTACAGCCACACAGTGCCTCTTATATCATTACCAGCCACACAGTGCCTCCTATATCAGTACCAGCCACACAGTGCCTCCTATATCAGTACCAGCCACACAGTGCCTCCTATATCAGTACCAGCCACACAGTGCCTCCTATGTCATTACCAGCCACACAGTGCCTCCTATATCAGTACAGCCACTCAGTGCCTCCTATATCAGTACCAGCCACACAGTGCCTCCTATATCACTACCAGCCACACAGTGCCTCCTTTATCAGTGCCAACCACACAGTGCCTCCTATATCATTACCAGACACACAGTGCCTCCTATATCAGTACCAGTCACACAGTGCCTCCTATATCAGTACCAGCCACACAGTGCCTCCTATATCAGTACCAGCCAAACAGTGCCTCCTATATCAGTACCAGCCACACAGTGCCTCCTATGTCATTACCAACCACACAGTGCCTCCTATATCATTACCAACCACACAGTGCCTCCTATATCATTACCAGCCACACAGTGTCTCCTATATCAGTACCAACCACACAGTGCCTCCTATATCAGTACAGCCACACAGTGCCTCCTATATCAGTACCAGCCACACAGTGCCTCCTATATCAGTACCAGCCACACAGTGCCTCCTATATCAGTACCAGCCACACAGTGCCTCCTATGTCATTACCAGCCACACAGTGCCTCCTATATCAGTACAGCCACTCAGTGCCTCCTATGTCATTACCAACCACACAGTGCCTCCTATATCATTACCATTAATCATCAAATCCTTTTTTAATTGAATGTCACTTTATATCTTGGTATTTCAATCCTCTTTTAATACAAGGAATTGAAAGAAACAATACCCATTAAGGGTATGTGCATATTAAGTATTTGCTTTCTTTATGTAGCATTTTTTTTCTGCAGTTTTGTTACAAAAAACGGAAGTATTTCCTAGTACCAGCAAGGTAAATGAGATCCCTGAAGTTTCATGCACAGTTTGAATATTTTTTCACCTGTAAACAATCCAAAAATAAAAAAACACAATATCCCTCACCTGTCCGAAGTTGAAATAATCCATTGTCCCACACCGTAATCCATCTGGACGACATTTCAGCATCAGCGTGCGTGGTGGCTTGAGGCATCGAGTCATTCTCCTCTGCTCCTCAGCGTGGGCGGTCGCCTCAAGCCATGGCACACGCTGATGCAGAAATGTCAGTCAGATGGATTACAACGTGGGACACTGAATTATTTAATCTTCAGGTAAGGGATATTGTGTTTTTTTTTATTTTTGGTTTGTTTACAGGTGACAGTGGCTACAGGGAATTAGGTGTAAAGGTGAGTATAATGTCTTTTTTATTTTATTCTTAATTTTATACTTGTTGGAGACAGCGGCTGACTACAACTCTCAACATTGTCCCTTGCTCACGCTGATTGCAGCGCAAGCAGGGAACAATGATGAGAGCTGCCTCCAGCACCCGGCGCTTGGGAACAGCAATAACTGTACCGCTGATTCCAAGGCGCCGGTATGTGTGATACTGATGCGGCACACGGTTGCCACACGTATGCAACACGCATTCACACGGACACGGATTTCTCCGGTACTGTTTTTTCAAGTATCGGAAATATCAGGACGTGTGAAGAAGGCCTTAGGTAGTTCAGCTGCCTCATTCAAGGTTTGTGTGGACAGGTGGAAAGACCTGTTGTGCTGGTCAGTCCTGATCAGAATCGGACTAAGCCCTGTGATGTCTGAATAGCTGAGCCATATTATTGTATGGATTATTTATGTTTTGCTTCAGCTTAATGCCAGAAGACTGTACATTTGTTTATGGTGAAGACTTATGAACTTTAATAAAACTGCCGATTTGGACATAGATATCTCAAGCATGTGTGAACGCTGCCATATGCCAAGGAGTGCGAAGCCTCAGTGTGCAAAAAAAAAAAAAATCAGATCCCATACAGATCAACAGTATAGCATCCGATTTTTATGGATACATTGCAATTCTTTAACATACAAAACTGTATTTGTATCTTATAAAATGTAATAACCCCTGATGCATATAAACTGATGACATATGGATGACAATTGAGATGAAAATTGCCCTTTTTTTGTGGATGAGACTAGGAAGATTTTTTTATCCACTTGCCTCAATTTAAAAATTATTTTTATGCCAGAATAAACGATCCAATCTGTGGGGGTGATTGCTGGCATTCTGACAAATGCTTGTTCACCGTTTCTCGGCTCATGTAAATGCATCTTTATTGTGGTGCTTGAGTCACAATGTACTGTCAGTGTTGTACTGTTTCTTGCCTCTGCTGTATTGAGGAAGAGTTGTAATATAAGCACTAGTGACATTTTGGCTAGGACTGCACTGTGATCTCCATGTAATACTGTTAAAGCCGTTTGACAACTCACTTGTTTTTGTCTCTCCTATGATACCATGGATCAATGATGCAAGTCGACACTACCCTATTGTATCACAGCCATGACACACCTTACCTGTTCAGAAACGGGTATGACACAGTAGAGAGAGTTCTATTCACACTTCTTTTGATCTTTTGATCGCATTTGTGTTATTCTTTAACATATGCATGCTGCACTATTTTATTTAGAAAAAAAAGGAAAGCTTTATGGGTTAAGAACCCTTTACAAGCATCATAACTAATCACAATGGATCAATCTAATTGATCTTGACAAATCCGCCCTACCTATTAGTAAGAACTAAAGCCAGTGTTAACATTGTAACAACATTACTGCTAAATTTTGCCATGTATGTACATTATTGGTCATATTGTATAGTCTGTGCTACCTTTGTTAGATAAATCTGATTAAAATTCCTTGAGGACCCTTCAACCATTGCAAAATATAACATTTTTTATCAGATGTTTCATTTGTAGGCTGTGTGCCCACGATGCGTTTTTTAAGCGTTTCCGCAGCGGCAATTCCGCTGCAGAAACGCTTAAAAAACGCTTGGAAGAAGGTCTGCAATGGTCCCCAATGATAATCCGCATGTGCTGTGCACATGCTGCGGAAATTTCCGCTGCCGATTATCATTGCGGAAAAAAACGCAGCACTACCAATTATTTTGCGGAAGCGCGGCGTTTTCGCCGCCATTGACTTGCAATGGAACGCTTGGATTCCGCATCACTGCATCTGTAGATGCGCATTCCATGCGTTTCAATGTGCGAATGGTACCCGGGTCTGGAGGGTACCATAGAACCTGTAAAAAAAAGAATAAAATAAAAAATAAATATTATACTTACCTTCTGATGGCCCCCGGTATCCTTGTCTCTGCTTGCTGGCAGTTCGCGGTAGACTAAAGGACCTGCACTGACGTCATTTAGTCATGTGACGGGTCACGCGACCGCTGACTTCGGCAGGTCCTTCAGTGTACCGCGAGCTGCCGGCAAGCCGAGACGCATCGAATAAAGAGTCCGGGGGCCATCAGAAGGTAAGTATATATTTATTTTTTAACATTCTTTCCCTCTGCTTAGTCTGAATAAAATTACCCTTACTGAGTACCACATTTTTAATCTTGATTTCTTTTAGCGTTTCTTAAAGCCCTAAAGTTGCCATTTGAAGTGACTTTAGTTTTGTGCCATGTCTGTGATCTGCTTTTTTTCAACAACATTAAACAACTGAATGAACATCCTCCGAGCCCGGAGATTCCATAATTTTTGCCAGGGGTTGTAGTAAAGGTAAACAGGATAAAAGAAGTTGGACTGGCAGGTGAGCCAAGATGCCAGGGTTAGTTCTGAAAATAGTAAAGGTAGACAAGATAAAAGGAGCTGGACTGGCAGGTGAGCCGAGATGCCAGGGTGAGTTACCAAAATAGTAAAGGTAGACAAGATATAAGGAGCTGAAGTGGCCAGCGAGCCAAGATGCCAGGGTGAGATACCAAAATAGTAAAGATAGACAAGATATAAGGAGCTGGACTGACAGGTGAGACAAGGTGCCAGGGTTAGTTACTAAAATAGTAAAAGTAGACAAGATAAAAGGAGCTGGTCTGGCAGGTGAGCCGAGATGCCAGGGTGAGATACCAAGCTTCCAGTGAAGCAATACATTCTGTAAAAGAAAGGATAGTTTATTTTTACAACCATAATGACTGGTAAAAGGAAACAGAGCAGGTTTCTTGGCTGCACACCCATCATTGTGTAATGCAGCTTGCTTTGGAAAAAGCTTCCATGAGTATACTGTATGACGACAAGGCAACAAACTGTAGGATATTCACTATTGTAAGGTAACTGGTTAATCCTGTTTATGGTCCCAGCTATGAGGTCATTACATGCTTAGATAAGTGTACCTAATGGCATTATCTTATTTAAGCCAGATGGAAAGAAGAGAAACAAAAACCTTGTCAAAGTTGGACAGCTGCCTTGCATCAGGTGCCTGCTGACTGCAGAAACACATACTCATTTCATGAGGTCTAAGTCACTGTCAGCATACGTAATTCAATATACTTTAACCATATAGGCACTGGGCTTTGCTGTATTATGATCCATTCATGCTGACATCAGTTGTCTTTCCAGCAGATTGTGGTAAGAGCTGCCTTTTGTGTACTGAGCCTAAAATGTCATTTTTGGCACGTCATGGTTTGTATGACTTGGGTTAGGTTAATGGTTGTGTTATGATTGGGCACCAGTAGGGTACGTGCATATGGCGTCTTTTAGATACCAGCGTACCCTCATCATTTTTGCTTTAGGAAGATGCACACTAGTGGTGCTTTTCCTGAAGAGACTTTTTTTTATGTCTTCTTGGACTTCTTGTGTTGTAGTTTTATTTACATTCTATATATAAAATAGTGGTGGCTTACAAGTAGAAGCCTCCAGAAGAATGGTCCATCCTTTTAGCAACTTGACGGATTTGAAGGCTGAAGCGATTAAAAGAAGTGACAAATAGTTGATTTGACCTGAGAATGCATTAATGCTTGGTTCAGCCATGTGTGTAGGCGTATCGGGGGATAGAATAGGTAGCTGTTGTCCAAGCGAGGGGTGGTTTGCTACTGTTCAGTGTGGAAATCATCAGAACAAGAAGTGATTAAAAATATGTTTTTTAATCGATGGATGACACAAATTTTAATCCTGCTGCGATGGATGCTGATACAAAAAAATCCAGGAGATGCACAGTGGCACGTAATTAGAACTATTTGCTGGTTGCTCTAGGGTCCTGGACTAGTATCCAACCAGGGGCAAAATCTGCACAGAATTTGTATGTTCTTTGTACTTGTGTGGGTTCTGCAGTTTCATCACACATTCCAAAATCAAAATTAGTGATAGGTTCATTGGTTTCTTGTGAAAATGCCCATTGTCTATTCTGTGGGTATAAAAAGTCTACACACCTCTGTTAAAATGCAAGGTTTTTGTCATGTAAGAAAATCATACCAAAAAGAATAATTTCAGAACTTTTTCCACACTTAATGCCACGGATAATCTGTACAAATCCAAACAAACAAATCATTTGGAGGGGGAAAACAAAATAACAAAACTAAAATAAAGTGATTACATAAGTGTGAACGCCCTGCTTTAATTGTGAATGTTGTGTTCCAGATAGGAACTTATGTTAAATAGACATCATTTAATGCGATTCTGATTAACTACATATAATATTTATCTGTTCTAGTTGAATTTTCCTGACATTATTTTAGTTGCATTTTACAGCAAAAGCCATGGTCTGTGAACAGCTTACAACACAGCAAAGGGATCTAATTTTTGAAAGTCATTAGTCAGGAGAAGGACACAAAAACTTTATAAGGCATTAGATATATGATGGGACACTGTAAAGCCTGTCATCAAGAAGTGGCCTAAATTTGACACATTAGTGATATTATCTAGAACTGGACGTCCCTTAAAAATTGATGAAAAGACAAGACGAAAATTGGTCCGTGAGGCAGGCTACCAAGAGGACCTACAACGACATTAAAGGAGCTGCTGGAATTTCTGGCAAGTACTGGTTGTGCACTGCATGTGACAACAATCTCCCGTATTATTGCGCTACTGCAAAGAAGAGTGGACAAAAATCGCCAAAGCTGATAGGCTGCTAACCAAAAAAAAAAAGAATGCTGTCATACATTCAAAGGATACTTCAACAAATTATTAGTTTAAGGGTGTGAGTATTTATTTTATTTATTTTTCTTTTTTTCACCCAAAAAGTTTTCAGTTTATTTTTCAATTATTTGTACAAATTGTGGGTGATATTTAAGGTGGAAAAAGTTCTGAAATAATTCTTCTTTGTATGTTTTTTACATGACAATAATCTGACATTTTAACAACAGTGTGTAGACTTTTTTATGCACTTTATACATGAAATGACAAGGGAATTACTTTGAAGATAGGGGATAATGTGAATGGTGACAATCATTTTACTGCTTTCCGGAATATGTTGGTTCTATGTAAGCATGGAGAAATAAATGGAAACTCCGAGTGTGTTCAGTGTTAGTTGCCTCAGGCAGAATGACCCATGATATGATGAAATAGGCTGTTACTGACCTCTCTTTTAATGAATGGAAGAGCAGTACTGCTTCTGATAAGATTACAGGGAGTTTTGTATAGTTTATTGAATTATTAACTACCTTGGGGGAGGGTAACGGTTTTGGTAGTGCAGCTTCCTACTTACTGAACTTATCATTGGAATGACCTTGCATATGCATACCTTGGTGCATACTGTGCCTGTGCACCTAGTCTACAGTATATGTCGGGAGCTTTTTCTGACATATACTGTGTAGCGCCGGCGTCTCTGCCTCCTGCCGGGCAGAGACGCCACTCCCCTCACCACCGCGGTCCTGGTCCGGCGTCTTCCAGCTCCCCTGCTGCTGTTGCGCGCTCCCTCCCTCTTAAAGGGGCCGCGCGCGCTGTCCTAAAGGGTCCCCGGCCAATAGCCGGAGGACCACTCCTATTTAAAGCACCTCTTCCAAAATGGAGGTGCCTGCGCAAGGTTGTTGTTTGTGTGCTAACACTCTCCTCAGCCCTCAGGTTCCAGTGCCCGTCAGTCTGTCTGTCAGACGTGCCCGCTTGCTTGTCTATCAGCCGTGCCCGCCAGCATGTCTGTCTGCCGTGCCTGCCAGCCTGTCTGTCTGCCGTGCCCGCCAGCATGTCTGTCTGCCGTGCCTGCCAGCCTGTCTGTCTGCCGTGCCCGCCAGCTTGCCTACCTGGATCACCTGTCAGGTTACCTGCTGTGTCCGCCTGCTTGTCTACCTGGATCACCTGTCTGGCTACCAGCCGTAACCGCCTGCTTGCCTACCCGGATCACCCGTCAAGCTACCTGCCGCTGTACCTGTCAGCCTCAGCCACCTGACCCGTGGGAGTCATCTGCTCTCACACAAGGTCGGTCCCAGAGTGGCACCTGGTTCCCCTGGCCGGTCCCTCCTTGGTTCACTGAGTCGACTAAGCCACCGTGTGGCCAGGGTCGGTCCGAGTAGGTGCTTAGTTACGCCCCTCTCGTCCCTCCTTGCATCCCAGCTCAGAGGTTCCACCACCTGGACCCGTAACATACTGCATCGTTGCCACAGGTGGCCATGTTTTGGATGGAGGCCGAAAGTATGTTATTTTGGCCTCTATCTGGCAGGTATGCAGTTGGATATTGTTTGTCAACTTTGTATTAAAGCGCAGCAGACTTCACTTTCCTATACGTTTCTTTACAGTGCGTACAGTGTGCACATTCAGGATGGATGCCGGTGTGCACATTCAGGATCGATGCCTTGGCATGTTCATACCTCCTGAACATGTGCGCCTGGACACAGACCCAGTGTGAACTGAGGCTGACACATGCTTAATAGGATATCTGTCTCAATAGGGAATATTTATCAAAACTGTACAATTCTTAGGCTGCATTCACACATTCATATTTTTCCTCAGGTGTCCTTCCATTTTTTTTCTTCTGAAGAGGTGTACTGGCTTCCAAGCTAATAAAAAATCCTTAGAACATCACGTTTTTATCTATATTTATAATTAAGCAACAAATCCGGGAGACAAGGATACAGAAGCTTTCCGATTTACATCCAGGTTTCCTGGATCCCAATAGACGTGAATGGCTGACTCTGGTCAGCAAACACGGATCAGTATAGGACCTGCTCTGAATCTCACGGATCGCACTCTTGGATTTGTGATTTTAATGATGTGTGAATATATCCATTCTACATTATGGTCCATGTGTTATTCGAGAAAACAATGGACAGTACACGGTCATATCACACAGACTGTGTACACTTAAGGCCCCGTCACACTAAGCGATATCGCTAGCGAGATCGCTGCTGTGTCACGGTTTTGGTGACGCAACAGCGACCTCACTAGCGATGTCGCTATGTGTGACACTTTGCAACGATCAGGCCCCTGCTGTGAGGTCGCTGATCGTTGCAAAGTGTCCTGGACCATTTTTTGGTCGTTGGCCTCCCGCTGGCCAGCACACATCGCTGTGTGTGACCAGCGGGACCAACGATCTGGCTGGTAACCATGGTAAATATCGGGTTACTAGGGGCACGCGCGCACTTAGTAACCCGCTGTTTACCATAGATACCACTCTGCTACGGTGAGCGGAGGCTCCAGCGCACCGTAGCAGAGTGGTATCCATGGTAAACAGCGGGTTACTAGGGGCACACGCGCACTTAGTAACCCGATATTTACCATAGTTACCAGCCTGCTCCTGCTTAAGCAGCAGGCTGGGAACGGGAGCAGGACATCGTGGAACGATTCTTTCCACGATATCGCTGCTCCCCTCATCGCTGGTGAGCCTGCCTGTTTGACAGCTCACCAGCGATGTATTAGCGATGCAGCAACGATTCCTGACAGGTCGTATCGTTGTCGGGATCGCTGCTGCATCACTTAGTGTCACGGGGCCTTTAGATAAAGGCCCCGTCACACTAAGCGATGCAGCAGCGATCCCGACAACGATACGACCTGTCAGGGATCGTTGCTGCATCGCTAAAAGGATTGGCCTTTAGACCAGACTTGGTCTAAAGGCCCCGTCACACTAAGCGATGCAGCAGCGATCCCGACAACGATACGACCTGTCAGGGATCGTTGCTGCATCGCTAATACATCGCTGGTGAGCTGTCAAACAGGCAGGCTCACCAGCGATGAGGGGAGCAGCGATATCGTGGAAAGAATCGTTCCACGATGTCCTGCTCCCGTTCCCAGCCTGCTGCTTAAGCAGGAGCAGGCTGGTAACTATGGTAAATATCGGGTTACTAAGTGCGCGTGTGCCCCTAGTAACCCGCTGTTTACCATGGATACCACTCTGCTACGGTGCGCAGGAGCCTCCGCTCACCGTAGCAGAGTGGTATCTATGGTAAACAGCGGGTTACTAAGTGCGCGCGTGCCCCTAGTAACCCGATATTTACCATGGTTACCAGCCAGATCGTTGGTCCCGCTGGTCACACACAGCGATGTGTGCTGGCCAGCGGGAGGCCAACGACCAAAAAATGGTCCAGGACACTTTGCAACGATCAGCGACCTCACAGCAGGGGCCTGATCGTTGCAAAGTGTCACACATAGCGACATCGCTGGTGAGGTCGCTGGTGAGTCACCAAAACCGTGACACAGCAGCGATCTCGCTAGCGATATCGCTTAGTGTGACGGGGCCTTTAAAGTGTGCCAGATTTACCACAGTGGTTCTTGCTGTTTGGTAACTCAGTATGAAAAAAGCAGATAAATCTGTCTATTGGTAAATCTGTGTCATTTAAGACTGTCTAGTTTAAAGGTGTGTTTACATTACACGATTTACGGCAGTGCATTACCGCTGATGGGTAAAGATTTGCCAATTTCTGTCCATTAAATTTAGACCGCATACTAACATGCATGCTGTACGATCAGTAATAGACATGTGTACATTGGCTACCATTGTTCTCCACAGATCTTGTTTACCCTGGACAATGTGTTGCCAAGAACAATGATGTTTTGGACAAACCAAAAGATAATTTCACCTAACTAACCAGTGCTTTGCTTGTTCATCGGGTGAGCCAGGCTGTTTAGAATGGCTACCGGGAAAAGAGTGTTCTTAGAATGCTCATCTATAATATAATCGGCCAAACGTGTCTCTGTCTGAAGCCTCTATAGACTGCGTATGCGTGACGCGCTGTCTGGCTCCAGACAGAAGAACGCATCCAGCCATTACAGGTAAGAGGAGTGTATGGCGCCGGAGATCGCGGTATGCGTAGACACTGAACGCACACTGCGATCTCCGGCGCCGCACTGCTCCCCCGGCCTCCGGCTGAACAGGACACAGAAGCGCTGGAGCACAGAGAAGAAAGGTGAGTATACCTGTTTATTTTTTGTATGTGTGTACAGCGTGAAAGGGATGAGGGGGCCACACATACCAGGATTGTAGGGTGAGGGGACCATGCATAACAGGATTGGGGGATGAGGGGACCATGCATACCAGGATTGTGGGGTGAGGGGACCTCGCATACCAGGATTGTGGGGTGAGGGGATCACACATACCAGGATTGGGGGGGTGAGAGGACCACACATACCAGGATTGGGGGGTGAGGGGACCACGCATACCAGGATTGTGGGGTGAGGGGACCACGCATACCAGGATTGGGGGGGTGAGGGGATCACGCATACCAGGATTGGGGGGGTGAGGGGATCACGCATACCAGGATTGGGGGGGTGAGGGGATCACGCATACCAGGATTGGGGGGTGAGGGGATCACGCATACCAGGATTGGGGGGTGAGAGGACCACGCATACCAGGATTGGGGGGTGAGGAGACCATTCATACCAGGATTGTGGGGTGAGGGGACCATGCATACCAGGATTGTGGGGTGAGGGGACCATGCATACCAGGATTGTGGGATGAGGGGATCATGCATACCAGGATTGTGGGATGAGGGGATCACGCATACCAGGATTGTGGGGTGAGGGGACCACGCATAAAAGGATTGTGGGGTGAGGGGACCACGCATACCAGGATTGGGGATGAGGGCATCATGCATACCAGGATTGGGGGGGTGAGGGGATCACGCATACCAGGATTGGGGGGTGAGGGGATCACGCATACCTGGATTGGGGGGGTGAGGGGACCATTCATACCAGGATTGTGGGGTGAGGGGATCATGCATACCAGGATTGGGGGGTGAGGGGACCACGCATACCAAGTTTAGGGAGCGAGGGGACCATGCATACCAGGATTGTGGGGTGAGGGCATCATGCATACCAGGATTGTGGGGTGAGGGGATCACACATACCAGGATTGGGGGGGTGAGGGGACCACGCATACCAGGATTGGGGGGTGAGGGGACCACGCATACCAGGATTGTGGGGTGAGGGGACCACGCATACCAGGATTGGGGGGTGAGGGGATCACGCATACCAGGATTGGGGGGTGAGGGGATCACGCATACCAGGATTGGGGGGTGAGGGGACCACGCATACCAGGATTGGGGGGTGAGGAGACCATTCATACCAGGATTGGGGGGTGAGGGGACCATGCATACCAGGATTGGGGGGTGAGGGAACCATGCATACCAGGATTGGGGGGTGAGGGGACCATGCATACCAGGATTGTGGGGTGAGGGGATCATGCATACCAGGATTGTGGGGTGAGGGGATCATGCATACCAGGATTGTGGGGTGAGGGGATCATGCATACCAGGATTGTGGGATGAGGGGATCACGCATACCAGGATTGTGGGGTGAGGGGACCACGCATAAAAGGATTGTGGGGTGAGGGGACCACGCATACCAGGATTGGGGATGAGGGCATCATGCATACCAGGATTGGGGGGGTGAGGGGATCACGCATACCAGGATTGGGGGGTGAGGGGATCACGCATACCAGGATTGGGGGGTGAGGGGACCACGCATACCAAGTTTAGGGAGCGAGGGGTACCATACATACCAGGATAGGGATGAGGGGTACCATGTATACCAGGATTGGGGATGAGGGGTACCATGTATACCAGGATTGGGGATGAGGGGTACCATGTATACCAGGATAGGGATGAGGAGTGCCATGCACACCAGGATGGGGGTGAGGGAGCAATGCATACCAGGATGGGGATGACGGAGCCATGCATACCAAGATTGGGGATGAGGGGTACCATGCATACCAGGATTGGGGATGAGGGGTACCATGCATACCAGGATTGGGGATGAGGGGTACCATGTATACCAGGATTGGGGATGAGGGGTACCATGTATACCAGGATAGGGATGAGGAGTGCCATGCATACCAAGATGGGGGTGAGGGAGCAATGCATACCAGGATTGGGGATGACGGAGCCATGCATACCAAGATTGGGGATGAGGGGTACCATGCATACCAGGATTGGGGATGAGGGGTACCATGCATACCAGGATTGGGGATGAGGGGTGCCATGCATACCAGGATTGGGGATGAGGGGTGCCATGCATACCAGGATTGGGGATGAGGGGTGCCATGCATACCAGGATTGGGGATGAGGGAGCCATGCATACCAGGATTGGGGATGAGGGGTGCCATGCATACCAGGAATGGGGATGAGGGATACCATGCATACCAGGATTGGGGATGAGGAGTGCCACTCATACCAGGATTGGAGGTGAGGGGTGCCACGCATACCAGGATTGGGGATGAGGGTTCAATAGCTAGTTCCCAATAATCATGCAGTATAACTGCACACTACCATAAGTTGTCTTACTTTGCGCCAGAAATATGTACCACAATTTTGGTGCATGGTATTGTGTGTTTCACCACACCTTTTTTTCTATTTTTCTATACGCCATACTGCTTTTCAGTAAGTCCATGCCTCCTAGTCTTAAAATATCCTAAAACACATCATAAATTTGGTGCAAATCATAACAGTTTTGTGATGTAAATTATGACAGAATGCTAACACATTTAGACTGATAAATATACCCCATTGTGTAAATTATATTTTCTAGTCTAGAGCTGAAATATACAGTTGAAGTCATCAGCTTACATATACCTTAGCCTTATACATTAAGCTCAGTTTTTCACAATTCCTGAAATTTCATCCTAGTACACATTCCCTCTCTTAGGCCAGGCAGGATCACTATTACACAATGATTTATTTCAGCTTTTATCTTTCCTCTCGTGGTTAGTATTTTGAAGCATTGCCTTTAAATTGTCTAACTTGGGTCACACATTTCGGTTAGTCTTCCACAAGCTTCTCATAATGAGTTGCTGGAATTTTGGCTCCTGACAGAACTGGTATAAATGATCCAGGTTTATGGGCCTCCTTGCTCGCACACGCTTTTCTAGATTTACCTGTACATTTTCTATAGGATTGAGGTCAGGGCTTTGTGATGGCCACAGTATTAACTTCCCTCTGTCTTCTTTTTTGGCCCCACCTTCGGTTGCTTGCTTGGGGTCATTGTCTATTTGGAAGACCCATTTGCAATCAATCTTTACCTTCTTAGCTTGTGTTGTAAGATGCTTCAATATCCCAACATCATTTTCCTGCCTCATAATGCCAACTATTTTGTGAAGTGCACCAGACCCTCCTGAAAAGCATCCCCACAATATGATGCTGCCACCCCCGTGCTCCACTTTTGGGATGCTGTGTTTTTGTTTTAAAGCCTCCCCTTTTCCTCCATACATAATTATGTTCATTTTGTCTCATCGGACCAAAGGACATTTCTCCAAAAAATAAGATCTTTGTCCCCATATGCAGTTACAAAGTGTTGCCTGGTTTTCTTATGTTGTTTTTGGAGCAGTGTGTCCTTTCTTGCTGAGCAGTTTTTCAAGTCATGTAGATACAGATCATTTCACATATAGTAAAAGGAAAGCCAGCTCACCCAGTACTTATAATCCAGCTTGCACGGTACCAGGTGGATCCACACCAGAATATGCTGGGATAGCTGTTCCAGCGTCTGGTAAAATAATTCTTTCTTTATTTTTCGTCCATTAAAAACTTGCAAAAATTACAATTGATGCAGTGATAAAGAACGCAAGTGAGCATTCGAAACGCGTCTTGCTCCCCTACCCTGTCTATGCAACCTTTGTAATTTTTGCAAGTTTTTAATGGACGAAAAATAAAATAATTATTTTACCAGATACATATCATGTTATACTGCTGATGTAGATACTTTTCCTTAGTATCTTCACAAGGCCTTTTGCTGTTGTTCTTAGATTGGTTAGTATTTTTTGCACCAAAGTACGTTGATCTCTAGAAGACAGAACACAATCCTCCCTGAGCAATATGATGGCTGTGTGGTCCCACGGTGAATATGACTCGCCCCCTGGGCTGTGGGGCACCTGGAACCGGGCTTCTGTGCGATGCTGGGGGTAGTAGTGGCAACCCGATCCCGTGGCTCAGGGTGGTCAGACCAGATGTTGTGGCAGTCTATTTATCAGTGCTTTGGAATGTCTGACTACACCACCCGTGGATTGCGGTCAGGGATGACTGCCGCTGCAAAGCAGACCGCTGAGGCTGATGTTGGTGTGCAGCACAGGGATAGGATAACTCCCCACGGGAAGAGTGTAGCCTCAGGGCAATGTAAGAGGATGCTGGGGGTGATGGTGCAGGCGCAGCATAAATCACACAGAGTCCAATAGTGCAGTTCAGGCCTTTTACTCACAGTTGTTTTCCAAGTCACTTCTGTCAGCAATGACTGCCCAAGCCGTGCTGCGTCCACCAGGTGAGGGGCTCGGTCAACCCCCAGGCAGTTCAGGAGTATGGCACAGGACCCCCTTCTATCCTTTCTCTGGCCTCTCGTGCCCCACCAGTGACCACGCTTCTGTCCAGCTGCCTCGGGCCTTCTCTGGTAAAACTTGGCGCCAGTCTCCCTGACCCTATGTGGTGCCTTCCTAGCGGGTGTAGCAAGGGGTCGCACCAGTAAATGATCACGACCTCCGGTTCTTGGCTGAGGGATGATTTACCTCCACCAACTTGGGAATCCGGTACCCTTCCACGACCTGACCCTTCACCCGATATAACGCGGGTTTGCAACGGTTACTGTCCGTTCTGCTCTCTCTTAGGGTCCCTTCTGCCTTCTTGTTTCTGGAGCCTTTCTACTCCTCTGTCTCTTCTCCTTTCCTTCCTTCTCCTTCTTCTCTTCTCCTCTCTGGCCCCGACCTTTTCTCTAGGCCTGCCTCGTGGAGCTGAGCTCAGGCTGAGCCGCAGCTCCCTGTCAGCTCTCACTGACTGTACTCTCTCCCAACTAACCACTGATCTAAGATGGTGCCCACCTTTTATCTACTTCTCTGTCCCTGAGCTCAGGTGACCTGCACCCAATGAGCTCCTTCCTATGCTCCAGAAACCGTCCCTTTCTGCTTCTACATCACTGGGCTCTCTCCCCCCTCCCCACTCCAGCCAGGAACATGGTCAGTTGTGCCTGCATAAATGGGAGCACCGTCGAGCTGTCCCCCGGAAATGGGGTGAGTGTGTGTATGTATGTGCAGCTAACCGAGCCCTGGTCCACACTCCATCCTTACCTGGGAGTGGAATATCACACCTCTGGTGGAGGTGCTATACCCCTGTGGCAACCGAACCCTCCTGGCGCCACAAATACATTTGCAGGTTATTGCTTGAACAGATGAATATGGTACATTCAGAAGTTTGGAAAACGCTTCCAAGGATGTACCAGACTTATGGAGGTTCATAATTCTTTTTCTTATGTCTTGGTTGATTTGGTCTCATTTTACCATGATGTCAAGCAAAAGAAAGTAGGCCTTGAGGGTAGGCCTTAGAATACTACCACATGTACACCTCCAAATGAGATCATTTGAGCCAATTAGCATATCAGAAGCTTTAAAGTCATTACATTGTTCTCTGGCTGGAATTTTCCAAGTTATTTAAAGGGAATCTGTCAGCAGGATGTCACCCAAAAACCTATTTTTTTGCACATGTAGCTCTCTCAAAGACAAGTCCAGCAAGACCTTTACATGGCCTCCATTACTATGAGCTCAGCGTTTTTGAATGCAAATGAGTCACTCCAGCTCTATTCGCCACCCAGCGCCGCCTCCTCCTGCTTGACTGAAAACTCCTTTGCCAGCACTCACACAGCATAGAGGCTGTCAGTCAACAGGAGGAGGGGAAATAGAGCTGGAGTACCCGAGGCTTCAGATGCCTTATTTGCATATCAATTAAAATGCTGATTTCTCAGTAATGGACAGGCCATATAAAGGTATTGTTGAAGTGTTTTTAACATATGGGAGCTCTTTCCAGCTCTATTCTCTTCCCAGTGCTGATTTCTCCTGCTTTACTTCTAGCTCCTTTGCTGTGTGACTTCAAGTAAAGCAGCTGTCAGTCAAGCCGGAGGAGGCGGTGCTGGTCGTGGAATAGAGCTGGAGTGACAGAGACTTGGAAACAGCTTCCATGAGTCAAAAGCACTTTAGCCTCATTTACATATCCATTAAAACGCTGATTTTCCCCGAACGGAGGAACAGACTGCCTTGATAAATTTGTTGCAGGATTTGTGTTTTATACAGCTACATGCACATATAAATAGTTTAAAGACAGATTCTCTTTAAAGACACAGCAAACTTGGTGTATGTATACTTCTGATCCACTGGAATTTGGATATACTAAATTATATAAAATGATGTTTGTAAACATTATTGGAAAAATTGCTTGTGTCAAGTACTTAACTGTAGTTTGTTGCCCTGGAATCTGTGGAAGGGAGAAATATGACTTTTAATTACTTCACCCTAAGTGAAGGGAAACTTATGACTTCAAGTGTAAGTGAGCTATGCTATTTAAGGGTATGTGCACGCAACGTCTTTTAGACGCCGATGGTGTTTTTCTGGTAGCATCTTTTTTTACAACTTTCCTGACACCTTTTGAGACAGCTTTGCTTCTAGCTTTTTTTCTTCTGTATATATTGATAGTGAGCAGCTTCCAAAAGGATAGGCAGGTGATTTGTTGTAGCCGCTTCACGGCTTTCGAAGCCTGAAGCGGTTAAAAGAAATTACAAATGATGGAACATGTGCACAGCAAGTTTTTACATTGCTAGGAGTATGTGTATTTTTTGGGCATTGTTTTTAGCACTTTTTCAGATGGGTTCCTGGTGGAAGCCACCTCAAAAAGACGTTGAGTGAACACACACTGATAGTTTAATTCAATGGTAGACTACATACACTATTCATTTTAGTATAATGCAGAGTGGAAGGAGAAATTAATCATGGTAACCCTTCACTTCCACTCAGATCAAAGTCTTGATGAATAGAGAAGAATGGAGCATATACTGTAGCTACAATTATTTGAAATCTGGCAATTAAATGCCTGTCTATCTATACATGTCTTCCAGACATGTAAACTGCTGCAGCCAATCACTGATCATCATTGAGGTCATTAATTGGCTCCAGATTACCCACCAGTAGGGGAGGCATAGAGAGTGGTGGGGGACCCAGGCAGCGCCAGAAGAAGAGCGGCAGGCAGCGCCAGAAGAGGAGCGGCAGGCAGCGTCAGAAGAGGAGCGGCAGGCAGCGTCAGAAGAGGAGCATCAGGCAGCGCCAGAAGAGGAGCGGCAGGCAGCGGCAGAAGAGGAGCGGCAGACAGCGTTAGAAGAGGAGCGGCAGAAGAGGAGTATCAGGCAGCGCCAGAAGAGGAGCGGCTGGCAGCGCCAGAAGAGGAGTATCAGGCAGCGCCAGATGAGGAGCGGCAGGCAGCGCCAGAAGAGGAGCGGCAGGCAGCGCCAGAAGAGGAGCAGCAGGCAGCACCAAAAGAGGAGTGACAGGTGGCAGCCATTGTGGTATTCTATTGGTGAGCTGCCCTTCACTCAAACCTCCAGTTGTTCAAAGCTGACCTTGAACAAGCAGACGCAGATCTGCTCCTGACTCTAGGGTAGTGAGACCGGTGCATAGTGAACCCTAGGACATAGTTTCACATATGAACCCCCACTTTAGTGAGTGTAATTCTTACATGTGAATGAACATTGCACCAGTGGCAATTTTAGAATTTTTCCTTAGCATTTGAATTGAGTTTTGTAAAATGCTACTCACTTCTTGTCACAGGTTTACAGCGACAGAGAGGAGCCAGAAGACCACAGCGTCTGATTCCTCCTACTCCTGCACTGAGTAGGAGCATTTCACCTTCATATTAAACGGTGCATGATTCTTTTAACAGTGCAGGGGTTAATCTGCTTAACTGAGAGCTCTTGGAAGCTCTTCTGCTTTGGCTCTCATCTGTTCACTGTTAGCCACTCCCCTCACCTATATATTCTGGGCTCTGGCAAGCAGTCATTGCCTGACCTAGCTTCATGCTGCATGGTGTCAAGAGTTTGGTGGAGAGTTGTTTGAGAAGGCGGTTGGTGGATTTAGCTAAGACTGTTGCGTGGTTTTGGTTGTGTGTTAATCCCCTTCTTCTCCTACTTTGTTTTTCCCCATCTTCCACTCCCCGGTTGTTTTCCTCTGTTGTTTGTGTGAGTATATTTGTATGATTGGTATTTTCCTTTATCCCTGTTTGTATTACCCTGTTAGTATGGTTGATGTATTGCGATACACTACTACTCCTCTCTTCCCTGATTGGAGGGAGGGAACAGACTAAGGGCAGATTGAGGAGCTCAGACAACGTACATGGCCCCGGCGTCTTCACCTTCAGAAGTAATCCGGGGAACAGGGCCAGCTAGGGCGCTCCTAGCGTTAGGGACAAGGAAAGAGCCCCTGGTCCTGGGATACCCGACAACAGAGTTGTGACTGTTACGGATCTGGATGGTGGAACCACTGTGCCGTGGTACAAGGAGGGACCAGAGGGGCGTGACTAGGGACCAACTCGGACCGACCTTGGCTACACTGCGGCTCAGTCGACTCCGTGAACCAACGCGGGACTGAGAGGGTGGACCAGGTGCCACTCTGTGACCGACGTCATGTGAGAGCAGGCGACTCCCACAGGACTGGCGACAGGTATAGACCGGCACGGCAGATAGGCTCGGTAGTAGGCAGACAGATGAGCATGGCAGGTAGACAGTTTGGTGGGCACGGCTAATAGGCAGGCGGGCACGGCTGGCAGACAGTCTGGCAGGCACAGCTGATTAACCGGCTGGAGGGCACGGCTCTTAGAGAGGCTGGCTGGCACGGCTGGTACACAGGCGGGCCGGCACGGCTGGTACACAGGCTGGCTGGCACGGCTGGTACACAGGCTGGCTGGCACGGCTGGTACACAGGCCGGCGGGCACGGCTGGTTAACAGGCTGGTGAGCAGCACGGGGACCTGAGAACTAACAGAAAGGTTAGGAGACCAAACTAACATGTTGCACAGGCACCTCCTTGTTGGGGGAGGTGCCTTATATATTACCTGTTCTCCGGCCATTGGCCGGAGACATCTTAGGATGGCGCGCGTGGCCCCTTTATGAGACAGGGAGTGTGCACCCTAAGCATAGTGCCCAGGGATCTGCGCGCACCCTGGACACTGCCAGCGTGGGAGACACCTGGCCGCGGTGGTAAGGAGGTCGGCGTCTCTGCCAGGCAGGAGGCTGAGACGCCGGCACTACAGTGACACTTCTATTGTATTGAGTATTACAATTTTTTTATATTAAGAATTTTTTTTACTACTCTTCTTTAGTCTCATTACTGGCATGTTTCCATGGTTGTGAGGACGTGTGAGGGAGGTACACGTAAGTGAAGGTTATACAGACAGTACAGCGTTTTGAGGGGGCTGCAACAGCCTCAATGTGAAGGATGTACACAGGAAACACAGCACATCTTTGTTACACTATATTCACACAGGTTGGTTTTGGCGCATGGAAAGGCTAGTGGATTGGTGCAATGTTGATTAGGGGCTGGGCTGATTTTAGTGCAGATCAGCAGCCAGACTCCAAGAGAGGAATATATCAAGGCATTTTTACAGCTTCAAAATATCGCACAATGTTGTATTCTATATTTGCAGAAAAATCTTGTGCAATGTTATTTTATACCATTCTTTTCATTTTTAGAAAGTAGACGTAATCTAGGTTAGGGGTGGTTAGCTGTGGAAATAAGGCTTAAAGCATTTGTAATGAGTATTGAAATTATCCTGTATCCAATCCACCTGATTACTGGTGGTCCGACTGCTGGGTCCCGATCCTGAGAATTGGGCTTTGCACATCGTGGTCTAAATGGAGTAGAGGTGCACATACTCGGCCTTCACTCCACTCATTATCAATGAGACTGCTGGAAATAACAGAGTGCTATACCCAGTTATCTCCTGCAGTCTCATAGATAATGAGTGGAGAGGAGGTGCTCATGATCATCCTCCGGCCTATTAACATAGGGCTCTGCAGAATCCTGTCCTTGGGATCGTTGGGGGTCCCAGTGGTCAGACCCCCAACAATCAGGAAATTATCAGTGTACTATGAATAGCGGATAAATTCCATACTTGATACAACACATTAAAGATGGCTGTCCAACCATAGGCTACAAGTCTGCATCCACTCTTGTGCACACTGCACGCTGTGAGGATTCTCTGGTGCTTGTAAAGTGACCGCAAGTGTGTTATTTGCATACATGCCAACTAGATGGCCGTGGCCTATGCAAGTGTATTACACGAGTCTAGTTGGAATGTGGCCAGAAGTTTGCAAATCGCATACTTACGGTCACATGACTGCCTGCTCCTGGTACCAGCACCAGAGAATCCTCACAGTGCGCAGTGGGCATGATGTGAGGATTCACAAGTCTGCAGTCACATAAAGTGTAGCTTAAAGAAGCACTCTCAGTAAATGTGTGTATGTGCATGTAATGTAGCGTGAGGGTTAATATACTCAGCTACCGCTGCTCTCTCCGGTGTCCAGCGCGGTACTTCTCTGCTTCTGAGTGACATCACCACAATTGCGACTAGTCGGCTCCCTATATGCGCTACGCGTGAGCGGGAAGTCGCTGTTACAATAGAAGCCTATGGAGCCTCGTACTGACACTTTATATGCTTTCATTATAAAAGAGACTTCCGGGTCACGCAGAGTTCAGTGTGACTCGGAGAGTGTGCAGAGGGGTGACGTCACTGAGACACCAGATAAAGCGGCGGTAGGTGAGTATATTAATACATTCATAATACCAGGGTTGGCTCCAGGTTTTTGTGGGCCCCGGGCGAAAGAGTCTCAGTGGGCCCCTGTAACACATACCACGATTCATGATGCACAGATACCGCAGAGAAATATATATACACTGTGTTCCAAATTATTATGCAAATAATATTTTCTCAGATTTTCCCAAATTACCTATATGAATTGCAGTCATTGTAATTTTCCAGTCAAATAGCTATTAGAGTACAATTGAAAGGTTTTTGTACAAACTGCCTATGATAACAGTATATTTAAAAAAAAAATAAAAAACTCAAACTGCACTCAAAATGCATGTTCCAAATTATTATGCACAGCAGAGTTTTCAACCTTTTCATTTTAGTAAAGAACAAAAGAATGGTCATTTTTGAAATTATAAGCATTAGCAGGTTATTACAAACTGAAATCAAACAGTTTTCAACTCAAAACTTTATTCTAGGTGATGTTACATTTGCACATAGGACCGCTTGTTCGAAAGGAGCTTCTGAACTCTCTCGTCCATTGAATTTGTCAGGTTTTGGATGGTTTCTGCTTTAATTGTTTTGCATGAGGACAGAATACCCTCCCAGAGCTGTTGCTTAGATGTGAACTGCCTCCCACCATCATAGACACTCCTTTTGATGATGCTCCAGAGGTTCTCAATGGGGTTGAGGTCAGGGGAGCATGGGTGCCACACCATAAGTTTGTCCCCTTTTATGCCCACAGCAGCCAGAGATGCAGATGTGTTATGTGCAGCATGAGACGGTGCATTATCATGCATGAAATGATCTCGATGGTCCAGATGGATGGAGTGGAGGATGGCTGGTTGATGGACACCCCATGCAAACACGGCTATGGCGCCAACAAGGAGGAGGTGGAGTAATGTTTTGGGCTGGAATCATGGGGAGAGAGATTGTCGGCCCTTTTAGGATCCCTGAAGGGGTAAAGATGAACTCCATAATGTATGTTGAGTTTCTCAAACAGCACTTCCTTCCATGGTTCAAGAAGAAGAACCATGCATTCCGCAGCAAGATCATTTTCATGCATGACAATGCACCGTCTCATGCTGCACATAACACATCTGCATCTCTGGCTGCTGTGGGCATAAAAGGGGACAAACTTATAGTGTGGCCCCCATGCTCCCCTGACCTAAACCCCATTGAGTATTCTGTCCTCATGCAAAACAATTGAAGCAGAAACCATCCAAAACCTGACAAATTCAATGAATGAGAGAGTTCAGAAGCTCCTTTCGAACAAGGGGTCCTATGTGCAAATGTTACATCAACTAGAATAAAGTTTTGAGTTGAAAACTGTTTGATTTCAGTTTGTAATAACCTGCTAATGCTTATAACTTCAAAAATGACCTTTTTTTTGTTCTTTATTAAAATGAAAAGGTTGAAAACTCTGCTGTGCATAATAATTTGGAACATGCATTTTGAGTGCAGTTTGAGTTTTTTATTTTTTTTTAAATATACTGTTATCATAGGCAGTTTGTACAAAAACCTTTCAATTGTACTCTAATAGTTATTTGACTGGAAAATTACAATGACTGCAATTCATATAGGTAATTTGGGAAAATCTGAGAAAATATTATTTGCATAATAATTTGGAACACAGTGTATATATATGTAGTACAATGCCAAAGATTTCACTTCTTACATTACATGACTGATATCTATTGTAAATTCCACATTAGCTCAGAAACCGGAAAATCGCTCCATACAGAATACTGGCCCCCTTATAACGCTCCATACAGGATACTGGCCCCCTTATAACGCTCAATACAGGATACTGGCCCCCATATAACGCTCCATACAGAATACTGGCCCCCATATAACGCTCCATACAGAATACTGGCCCCCATATAACGCTCCATGCAGGCTGTGCCCCCATATAATGCTCCATGCAGGCTGTTCCCCCAACATAATGCCCCAC
The DNA here is from genome assembly GCF_046119375.1 of Phyllobates terribilis. Taxonomy (NCBI): domain Eukaryota; kingdom Metazoa; phylum Chordata; class Amphibia; order Anura; family Dendrobatidae; genus Phyllobates; species Phyllobates terribilis. The sequence continues at coordinate 158,210,426 of NW_027362771.1, read as the reverse complement.
GCCGGCTGTTTCTCCCTTATAATACCCCACGCAGGCTGTTCCCCCCTTATAATGCCCCATGCAGGATGTCACCCCCCCTTATAATGCCCCATGCAGGATGTCACCCCCCCCTTATAATGCCCCATGCAGGATGTCACTTCCCCCCTTTTAATGCCCTATGCAGGATGTCACCCCCCTTATAATGCCCCATGCAGGATGTCACCCCCCCTTATAATGCCCCATGCAGGATGTCACTCCCCTAACCCCTTTTAATGCCCTATGCAGGATGTCACACCCCCCCTCCCTTATAATGCCCCATGCAGGATGTCACTCCCCACCATATATTGCCCCATGCAGGATGTCACTTCCCTCCCTTATAATGCCCCATGCAGGTTGTCACTTCCCCCCCTTTTAATGCCCCATGCAGGATGTCACACACCCCCCTCCATTTAATGCCCCATGCCGCCATACATTTAAAAAAAAAATCAAATACTCACCTCACTTCTCACCTGCTGCCGCTGCTCTGGACTCCAGCATCGCCGGCGTCTTCCCGCTCTGCGCTGTGACGGCTCAGGAGAGAGCGCGGTGTAAAGATGTCACCGTTCCCTCTGACCTGAGACGTCACAGTGCAGCAGCCGCGGAAGAGACTGGAGCTGCTGCGGAGGCACAGGGAGAGGTAAGTATTGTGCCGGGGCCCTGAGCAAGTAGGGGGAGCGGGCGCTGACACCGCTCTCCTCCGCTCACGGGTCCCATAGCGCTGGCGGGGTGCCCAACGGCGAGTGGGCCCCCCTCCTGCTCGGGGCCTTGGTACTTGCCCGGGTGCTGACTCCGGCCCTGCATACAACATTACATGCATGTACACACACATGTAATGCATAAAAAAAGTTAGTGGGACTGCTTCTTTAAGACCGGACAACCTCTTTAAGCCAAATGTACAAATTGTGACATTTTAGAAAGTTGCGCAATATTCACTCTAGTAGATGGGTGGAGTAAAATTGGAAAATCAACTCCGCACAAAGGAGTTATATCTAAAGATATTGCAAAAGTATTACACATCGTAAGGTATTATACATACACAAAATATGCAAGGCATGTACATACAGGGTATTAGTGTTTCAATATGAGGTGTGTACATAAAGTGAAATACATGCCGAACATATGTGAGGGTTGTGCAGGCGGCATATTAGTGTGTCATTGTGGGGGTGTAAACAGTAGATAGCAGTGCGAGTCAGTGTAAGCCATGTACACTGGATAGGAAAAGTTAAAATAACAGATTTTTGTCATGTAAAAAATCATACCAAGAAGAATCATTAGAACTCTTTTCACCTTTAATGTCACCCATAATCTATACAAATCCATTGAGAAACTAACTGAAATAATTTTGAGAGAGAAAATAAAAATAACAAAAGTAAAATAATGTGGTTGCATAAGTGTGAACATCCTCTTATAATTGGGGATGTGGTTGTGTATAGAATTAGCCAATCACATTTAGGCTGTGTGCCCACTATGCGTTTTTTAAGCGTTTCTGCAGCGGCAATTCCGCTGCAGAAACACTTAAAAAACGCTTGTTAGTAGGTCTGCTATGTTCCCCAATGATAATCCGCATGTGCTGTGCACATGCTGCGGAAATTTCCACTGCGGATTATCATTGCGGAAAAATCCGCAGCACTACCAATTATTTTGCGGAATTGTGGCGTTTTCACCGCCATTGACTTGCATTGAAACGCATAATATCCGCATCACTACATGTGCACATGTGGATATCATGCGGTTCAATGTGCGGATGGTACCCGGGTTTGGAGAAGAGGAGACTCTCCTCCGGACCCGGGTACCATAGAACCTGTAAAAAAAAAAAAAAAAGAATAAAATAAAAAATATACATTATACTCACCTTCCGATGGCCCCCGGTGTCCTTATCCGATCCGTCTGGTCTTCCCGGCAGCTCGCGATGGTCTAAAAGGACCTGCCATGACGTAATTTAGTCATGTGACGACCACCGCGAGACATCGGGGACACCAGATGGATCGTATAAGGACACCGGGGGCCATCAGAAGGTAAGTATAATATTTCTTTTTTCCATTCTTTACGGTCACACTATATAAATCCATGACCAAGTTGTCAAGCACTTTCCAAGTGATGCTAAAATCGCTTGGAAAGCGCTTGTCAACCCGCATGCGGAAATGCATGTGACGAACGCTTCACATCCGCATGTCCCTGGCAGGAAAAACGCATGTACAATCCGCATGTACAATCCGCATGTACAATCCGCATGCGTTTTTTCTGCCAGGGAGATGCAGAAACGCTCAGGGAAAAATCCTGAGCATTTCTGCATCGTGGGCACAAAGCCTTAAACTCATGTTAGATAGTAGTCAGTACACAGCTGCCATCATTTACAGAATTTCTGATTAACCCCCATATAAGGTTTAGGTGTTCTAGTAGGATTTTCCAGACATTTTATTAGTTGCATTTTACAGTAAAAGCCAAGGTCCTTAAACAGTTTACTACACAGCAAAGGGGTGAAAGTTATCAGAAGAAGGATACAAAAATGTTTTCAAGGCATTAGATACACCATAGAACACTGTGAAAGGTCATAAAGAAGTCACTTAAAGGGGTACCTAAGCTACTGCAATGCCCTGCACATGGGGTAAGCGACTTAGTGAATTAGAGGAACTACACCATATTTCTAATTGGATATATTTGCTAATATTATTATTATACCTACTACATATTAGAATAGGATCTGGAGATGGGAATACTCCTTTAAATTTAGCAAAACAGTGACATTACCTAGAACTGGACATCCTCAAAAAATGCTAAAAAGACAAGAATAAAATTGATCCAAGAGGCTGCTGAGAAGCCTACGACAACGTTAAAGGAGCTGCAGGAATATGTGGCAAGTACTTGCTGTGTATTGCATGTGACAACAATCTCCTATATTCTTAATATGGCTTTGCATACCTCCAAATCAACAAAAGAATGGCTTCACCAGAAGAAGATCAATGTTTTGGAATGGCCCAGAGTCAAGACCTGAAGAATGCTGTAGAGGAAATGTCCTTGCAGTCTGACATCCTTTACTTGGAGCGCTACTGCAGGAAAGAGTGGGTAATGATTGTCAAACTTTAAATGTGTCATGCTGATAGACTCCTACCCAAAACAACCGAATGCTGCCATAAATTCAACAGGTACTTCAAGTATGTATTGGTTTCAGGGTGTGCATATTTATGTAACCACATTATTTTACTTTTCTGTTTTTAATTTTTCACCAGAAAAGATTTAATTTTTTTAATTGAATTGTACAGATTATAATATGGGTGACATTAAAGGTGGAAAGGGTTCTGAAATGATTCTTGGTATGAGGTTTTTACATAACAAAAATCTAGCATTTCAACTGGGATACAGTTTTGTATGTTGTATATATAGGTGCAGTGCTGTGTACAGTATAAACTACACGCCTTTATAAAGGTGCAGTGCTGTGTACAGTACAGAGTACATGGCTGTGTATAGGTGCAGTGCTGTGTACATTACAGAGTACATGGCTGTATATAGGTGCAGTGCTGTGTACAGTACAGAGTACATGGCTGTATATAGGTGTAATGCTGTGTACAGTATAAACTACACGCCTTTATAAAGGTGCAGTGCTGTGTACAGTATAAACTACACGCCTTTATAAAGGTGCAGTGCTGTGTACAGTACAGAGTACATGGCTGTATATAGGTGTAATGCTGTGTACAGTACAAAGTACATGGCTGTATATAGGTGTAATGCTGTGTACAGTACAGAGTACATGGCTGTATATAGGTGTAATGCTGTGTACAGTACAGAGTACATGGCTGTATATAGGTGTAGTGCTGTGTACAGTACAGAGTACATGGCTGTATATAGGTGCAGTGCTGTGTACAGTACAAAGTACATGGCTGTATATAGGTGTAGTGCTGAGTGTATATAGGTGCAGTGCTGTGTACAGTACAGAGTACATGGCTGTATATACCTGCAGTGCTGTGTACAGTATAAACTACACGCCTTTATAAAGGTGCAGTGCTGTGTACAGTACAGAGTACATGGCTGTATATAGGTGTAATGCTGTGTACAGTACAGAGTACATGGCTGTATATAGGTGTAATGCTGTGTACAGTACAGAGTACATGGCTGTATATAGGTGTAGTGCTGTGTACAGTACAGAGTACATGGCTGTATATAGGTGCAGTGCTGTGTACAGTACAGAGTACATGGCTGTATATAGGTGCAGTGCTGTGTACAGTACAGAGTACATGGCTGTATATAGGTGCAGTGCTGTGTACAGTACAGAGTACATGGCTGTATATAGGTGCAGTGCTGTGTACAGTACAGAGTACATGGCTGTATATAGGTGCAGTGCTGTGTACAGTACAGAGTACATGGCTGTATATAGGTGCAGTGCTGAGTGTATATAGGTGCAGTGCTGTGTACAGTACAGAGTACATGGCTGTATATAGCTGCAGTGCTGTGTACAGTATAAACTACACGCCTTTATAAAGGTGCAGTGCTGTGTACAGTACAGAGTACATGGCTGTATATAGGTGTAATGCTGTGTACAGTACAGAGTACATGGCTGTATATAGATGTAATGCTGTGTACAGTACAGAGTACATGGCTGTATATAGGTGTAGTGCTGTGTACAGTACAGAGTACATGGCTGTATATAGGTGCAGTGCTGTGTACAGTACAGAGTACATGGCTGTATATAGGTGCAGTGCTGCGTACAGTACAGAGTACATGGCTGTATATAGGTGTAATGCTGTGTACAGTACAGAGTACATGGCTGTATATAGGTGCAGTGCTGTGTACAGTATAAACTACACGCCTTTATATAGATGCAGTGTTGTGTATATAAGTGCAGTGTGGAGTGTGTATACAGGTGCAGTGCTGAGTGTATATAGGTGCAGTGCTGTGTACAGTACAAAGTACATGGCTGCATATAGGTGCAGTGTTGTGTATATAAGTGCAGTGTGGAGTGTGTATACAGTTGCAGTGCTGAGTGTATATAGGTGCAGTGCTGTGTACAGTACAGAGTACATGGCTGTATATAGGTGCAGTGCTGTGTACAGTACAGAGTACATGGCTGTATATAGGTGCAGTGCTGTGTACAGTACAGAGTACATGACTGTGTATAGGTGCAGTGCTGTGTACAGTACAGAGCACATGGCTGTATATAGGTGCAGTTCTGTGTACAGTACAGAGTACATGGCTGTATATAGGTGCAGTGCTGTGTACAGTACAGAGTACATGGCTGTATATAGGTGCAGTGCTGTGTACAGTATAAACTACATGCCTTTATATAGGTGCAGTGCTGTGTACAGTATAAACTACACGCCTTTATGAAGGTGCAGTGCTGTGTACAGTATAAACTACACGCCTTTATAAAGGTGCAGTGCTGTGTACAGTACAGAGTACATGGCTGTATATAGGTGCAGTGCTGTGTACAGTACAGAGTACATGGCTGTATATAGGTGTAATGCTGTGTACAGTACAGAGTACATGGCTGTATATAGGTGTAATGCTGTGTACAGTACAGAGTACATGGCTGTATATAGGTGTAGTGCTGTGTACAGTACAGAGTACATGGCTGTATATAGGTGCAGTGCTGTGTACAGTACAGAGTACATGGCTGTATATAGGTGCAGTGCTGTGTACAGTACAAAGTACATGGCTGTATATAGGTGTAGTGCTGAGTATATAGGTGCAGTGCTATGTACAGTACAGAGTACATGGCTGTATATAGCTGCAGTGCTGTGTACAGTATAAACTACACGCCTTTATAAAGGTGCAGTGCTGTGTACAGTACAGAGTACATGGCTGTATATAGGTGTAATGCTGTGTACAGTACAGAGTACATGGCTGTATATAGGTGTAATGCTGTGTACAGTACAGAGTACATGGCTGTATATAGGTGTAGTGCTGTGTACAGTACAGAGTACATGGCTGTATATAGGTGCAGTGCTGTGTACAGTACAGAGTACATGGCTGTATATAGGTGCAGTGCTGTGTACAGTACAGAGTACATGGCTGTATATAGGTGCAGTGCTGAGTGTATATAGGTGCAGTGCTGTGTACAGTACAGAGTACATGGCTGTATATAGCTGCAGTGCTGTGTACAGTATAAACTACACGCCTTTATAAAGGTGCAGTGCTGTGTACAGTACAGAGTACATGGCTGTATATAGGTGTAATGCTGTGTACAGTACAGAGTACATGGCTGTATATAGGTGTAATGCTGTGTACAGTACAGAGTACATGGCTGTATATAGGTGTAGTGCTGTGTACAGTACAGAGTACATGGCTGTATATAGGTGCAGTGCTGTGTACAGTACAGAGTACATGGCTGTATATAGGTGCAGTGCTGTGTACAGTACAAAGTACATGGCTGTATATAGGTGTAGTGCTGAGTGTATATAGGTGCAGTGCTGTGTACAGTACAGAGTACATGGCTGTATATAGCTGCAGTGCTGTGTACAGTATAAACTACACGCCTTTATAAAGGTGCAGTGCTGTGTACAGTACAGAGTACATGGCTGTATATAGGTGTAATGCTGTGTACAGTACAGAGTACATGGCTGTATATAGGTGTAATGCTGTGTACAGTACAGAGTACATGGCTGTATATAGGTGCAGTGCTGTGTACAGTACAGAGTACATGGCTGTATATAGGTGTAGTGCTGTGTACAGTACAGAGTACATGGCTGTATATAGGTGCAGTGCTGTGTACAGTACAGAGTACATGGCTGTATATAGGTGCAGTGCTGAGTGTATATAGGTGCAGCGCTGTGTACAGTATAGAGTACATGGCTGTATATAGCTGCAGTGCTGTGTACAGTATAAACTACACGCCTTTATAAAGGTGCAGTGCTGTGTACAGTACAGAGTACATGGCTGTATATAGGTGTAATGCTGTGTACAGTACAGAGTACATGGCTGTATATAGGTGTAATGCTGTGTACAGTACAGAGTACATGGCTGTATATAGGTGTAGTGCTGTGTACAGTACAGAGTACATGGCTGTATATAGGTGCAGTGCTGTGTACAGTACAGAGTACATGGCTGTATATAGGTGCAGTGCTGTGTACAGTACAAAGTATATGGCTGTATATAGGTGCAGTGCTGTGTACAGTACAAAGTACATGACTGTATATAGGTGCGGTGCTGTGTACAATACAAAGTACATGGCTGTATATAGGTGCAGTGCTGTGTACAGTACAGAGTACATGGCTGTATATAGGTGTAATGCTGTGTACAGTACAGAGTACATGGCTGTATATAGGTGTAATGCTGTGTACAGTACAGAGTACATGGCTGTATATAGGTGTAGTGCTGTGTACAGTACAGAGTACATGGCTGTATATAGGTGCAGTGCTGTGTACAGTACAGAGTACATGGCTGTATATAGGTGCAGTGCTGTGTACAGTACAGAGTACATGGCTGTATATAGGTGCAGTGCTGTGTACAGTATAAACTACACGCCTATATATAGGTGCAGTGCTGTGTACAGTACAGAGTACATGGCTGTATATAGGTGCAGTGCTGTGTACAGTACAGAGTACATGGCTGTATATAGGTGCAGTGCTATGTACAGTACAGAGTACATGGCTGTATATAGGTGCAGTGCTGTGTACAGTACAGAGTACATGGCTGTATATAGGTGCAGTGCTGTGTACAGTACAGAGTACATGGCTGTATATAGGTGCAGTGCTATGTACAGTACAGAGTACATGGCTGTATATAGGTGCAGTGCTGTGTACAGTACAGAGTACATGGCTGTATATAGGTGCAGTGCTGTGTACAGTACAGAGTACATGGCTGTATATAGGTGCAGTGCTGTGTACAGTACAGAGTACATGGCTGTGTATAGGTGCAGTGCTGTGTACAGTACAGAGTACATGGCTGTGTATAGCTGCAGTGCTGTGTACAGTATAAACTACACGCCTTTATATAGGTGCAGTGCTGTGTACAGTATAAACTACACGCCTTTATAAAGGTGCAGTGCTGTGTACAGTATAAACTACACGCCTTTATAAAGGTGCAGTGCTGTGTACAGTACAGAGTACATGGCTGTATATAGGTGTAATGCTGTGTACAGTACAAAGTAAATGGCTGTATATAGGTGTAATGCTGTGTACAGTACAGAGTACATGGCTGTATATAGGTGTAATGCTGTGTACAGTACAGAGTACATGGCTGTATATAGGTGTAATGCTGTGTACAGTACAGAGTACATAGCTGTATATAGGTGTAATGCTGTGTACAGTATAAACTACACGCCTTTATAAAGGTGCAGTGCTGTGTACAGTATAAACTACACGCCTTTATAAAGGTGCAGTGCTGTGTACAGTATAAACTACACGCCTTTATAAAGGTGCAGTGCTGTGTACAGTACAGAGTACATGGCTGTATATAGGTGTAATGCTGTGTACAGTACAGAGTACATGGCTGTATATAGGTGTAATGCTGTGTACAGTACAGAGTACATGGCTGTATATAGGTGTAGTGCTGTGTACAGTACAGAGTACATGGCTGTATATAGGTGCAGTGCTGTGTACAGTACAGAGTACATGGCTGTATATAGGTGCAGTGCTGTGTACAGTACAGAGTACATGGCTGTATATAGGTGCAGTGCTGAGTGTATATAGGTGCAGTGCTGTGTACAGTACAGAGTACATGGCTGTATATAGCTGCAGTGCTGTGTACAGTATAAACTACACGCCTTTATAAAGGTGCAGTGCTGTGTACAGTACAGAGTACATGGCTGTATATAGGTGTAATGCTGTGTACATTACAGAGTACATGGCTGTATATAGGTGTAATGCTGTGTACAGTACAGAGTACATGGCTGTATATAGGTGTAGTGCTGTGTACAGTACAGAGTACATGGCTGTATATAGGTGCAGTGCTGTGTACAGTACAGAGTACATGGCTGTATATAGGTGCAGTGCTGTGTACAGTACAAAGTACATGGCTGTATATAGGTGTAGTGCTGAGTGTATATAGGTGCAGTGCTGTGTACAGTACAGAGTACATGGCTGTATATAGCTGCAGTGCTGTGTACAGTATAAACTACACGCCTTTATAAAGGTGCAGTGCTGTGTACAGTACAGAGTACATGGCTGTATATAGGTGTAATGCTGTGTACAGTACAGAGTACATGGCTGTATATAGGTGCAGTGCTGTGTACAGTATAAACTACACGCCTTTATATAGATGCAGTGTTGTGTATATAAGTGCAGTGTGGAGTGTGTATACAGGTGCAGTGCTGAGTGTATATAGGTGCAGTGCTGTGTACAGTACAAAGTACATGGCTGCATATAGGTGCAGTGTTGTGTATATAAGTGCAGTGTGGAGTGTGTATACAGGTGCAGTGCTGTGTACAGTACAGAGTACATGGCTGTATATAGGTGCAGTGCTGTGTACAGTACAGAGTACATGGCTGTATATAGGTGCAGTGCTGTGTACAGTACAGAGTACATGAGTGTGTATAGGTGCAGTGCTGTGTACAGTACAGAGTACATGGCTGTATATAGGTGCAGTTCTGTGTACAGTACAGAGTACATGGCTGTATATAGGTGCAGTGCTGTGTACAGTACAGAGTACATGGCTGTATATAGGTGCAGTGCTGTGTACAGTATAAACTACACGCCTTTATATAGGTGCAGTGCTGTGTACAGTATAAACTACACGCCTTTATAAAGGTGCAGTGCTGTGTACAGTATAAACTACACGCCTTTATAAAGGTGCAGTGCTGTGTACAGTACAGAGTACATGGCTGTATATAGGTGCAGTGCTGTGTACAGTACAGAGTACATGGCTGTATATAGGTGTAATGCTGTGTACAGTACAGAGTACATGGCTGTATATAGGTGTAATGCTGTGTACAGTACAGAGTACATGGCTGTATATAGGTGTAATGCTGTGTACAGTACAGAGTACATGGCTGTATATAGGTGTAGTGCTGTGTACAGTACAGAGTACATGGCTGTATATAGGTGCAGTGCTGTGTACAGTACAGAGTACATGGCTGTATATAGGTGCAGTGCTGTGTACAGTACAAAGTACATGGCTGTATATAGGTGTAGTGCTGAGTGTATATAGGTGCAGTGCTGTGTACAGTACAGAGTACATGGCTGTATATAGCTGCAGTGCTGTGTACAGTATAAACTACACGCCTTTATAAAGGTGCAGTGCTGTGTACAGTACAGAGTACATGGCTGTATATAGGTGTAATGCTGTGTACAGTACAGAGTACATGGCTGTATATAGGTGTAATGCTGTGTACAGTACAGAGTACATGGCTTTATATAGGTGTAGTGCTGTGTACAGTACAGAGTACATGGCTGTATATAGGTGCAGTGCTGTGTACAGTACAGAGTACATGGCTGTATATAGGTGCAGTGCTGTGTACAGTACAGAGTACATGGCTGTATATAGGTGCAGTGCTGAGTGTATATAGGTGCAGTGCTGTGTACAGTACAGAGTACATGGCTGTATATAGCTGCAGTGCTGTGTACAGTATAAACTACACGCCTTTATAAAGGTGCAGTGCTGTGTACAGTACAGAGTACATGGCTGTATATAGGTGTAATGCTGTGTACAGTACAGAGTACATGGCTGTATATAGGTGTAATGCTGTGTACAGTACAGAGTACATGGCTGTATATAGGTGTAGTGCTGTGTACAGTACAGAGTACATGGCTGTATATAGGTGCAGTGCTGTGTACAGTACAGAGTACATGGCTGTATATAGGTGCAGTGCTGTGTACAGTACAAAGTACATGGCTGTATATAGGTGTAGTGCTGAGTGTATATAGGTGCAGTGCTGTGTACAGTACAGAGTACATGGCTGTATATAGCTGCAGTGCTGTGTACAGTAGAAACTACACGCCTTTATAAAGGTGCAGTGCTGTGTACAGTACAGAGTACATGGCTGTAGATAGGTGTAATGCTGTGTACAGTACAGAGTACATGGCTGTATATAGGTGTAATGCTGTGTACAGTACAGAGTACATGGCTGTATATAGGTGTAGTGCTGTGTACAGTACAGAGTACATGGCTGTATATAGGTGCAGTGCTGTGTACAGTACAGAGTACATGGCTGTATATAGGTGCAGTGCTGTGTACAGTACAGAGTACATGGCTGTATATAGGTGCAGTGCTGAGTACAGTATAGAGTACATGGCTGTATATAGCTGCAGTGCTGTGTACAGTATAAACTACACGCCTTTATAAAGGTGGAGTGCTGTGTACAGTACAGAGTACATGGCTGTATATAGGTGTAATGCTGTGTACAGTACAGAGTACATGGCTGTATATAGGTGTAATGCTGTGTACAGTACAGAGTACATGGCTGTATATAGGTGTAGTGCTGTGTACAGTACAGAGTACATGGCTGTATATAGGTGCAGTGCTGTGTACAGTACAGAGTACATGGCTGTATATAGGTGCAGTGCTGTGTACAATACAAAGTATATGGCTGTATATAGGTGCAGTGCTGTGTACAGTACAAAGTACATGACTGTATATAGGTGCGGTGCTGTGTACAATACAAAGTACATGGCTGTATATAGGTGCAGTGCTGTGTACAGTACAGAGTACATGGCTGTATATAGGTGTAATGCTGTGTACAGTACAGAGTACATGGCTGTATATAGGTGTAATGCTGTGTACAGTACAGAGTACATGGCTGTATATAGGTGTAGTGCTGTGTACAGTACAGAGTACATGGCTGTATATAGGTGCAGTGCTGTGTACAGTACAGAGTACATGGCTGTATATAGGTGCAGTGCTGTGTACAGTACAGAGTACATGGCTGTATATAGGTGCAGTGCTGTGTACAGTATAAACTACACGCCTTTATATAGGTGCAGTGATGTGTACAGTACAGAGTACATGGCTGTATATAGGTGCAGTGCTGTGTACAGTACAGAGTACATGGCTGTATATAGGTGTAATGCTGTGTACAGTACAGAGTACATGGCTGTATATAGGTGCAGTGCTGTGTACAGTACAGAGTACATGGCTGTATATAGGTGTAATGCTGTGTACAGTACAGAGTACATGGCTGTATATAGGTGCAGTGCTATGTACAGTACAGAGTACATGGCTGTATATAGGTGCAGTGCTGTGTACAGTACAGAGTACATGGCTGTATATAGGTGCAGTGCTGTGTACAGTACAGAGTACATGGCTGTATATAGGTGCAGTGCTGTGTACAGTACAGAGTACATGGCTGTATATAGGTGCAGTGCTGTGTACAGTACAGAGTACATGGCTGTGTATAGGTGCAGTGCTGTGTACAGTACAGAGTACATGGCTGTGTATAGGTGCAGTGCTGTGTACAGTACAGAATACATGGCTGTGTATAGGTGCAGTGCTGTGTACAGTACATAGTACATGGCTGTATATAGGTGCAGTGCTGTGTACAGTACAGAGTACATGGCTGTATATAGGTGCAGTGCTGTGTACAGTACAGAGTACATGGCTGTATGTAGGTGCAGTGCTGTGTACAGTATAAACTACACGCCTTTATAAAGGTGCAGTGCTGTGTACAGTACAGAATACATGGCTGTGTATAGGTGCAGTGCTGTGTACAGTACATAGTACATGGCTGTATATAGGTGCAGTGCTGTGTACAGTACAGAGTACATGGCTGTATATAGGTGCAGTGCTGTGTACAGTACAGAGTACATGGCTGTGTATAGCTGCAGTGCTGTGTACAGTATAAACTACACGCCTTTATAAAGGTGCAGTGCTGTGTACAGTACAGAGTACATGGCTGTGTATAGGTGCAGTGCTGTGTACAGTATAAACTACACGCCTTTATAAAGGTGCAGTGCTGTGTACAGTACAGAGTACATGGCTGTGTATAGGTGCAGTGCTGTGTACAGTATAAACTACACACCTTTATAAAGGTGCAGTGTTGTGTACAGTACAGAGTACATGGCTGTATATAGGTGTAATGCTGTGTACAGTACAGAGTACATGGCTGTATATAGGTGTAGTGCTGTGTACAGTACAGAGTACATGGCTGTATATAGGTGCAGTGCTGTGTACAGTACAGAGTACATGGCTGTATATAGGTGCAGTGCTGTGTACAGTATAAACTACACGCCTTTATATAGGTGCAGTGCTGTGTACAGTACAGAGTACATGGCTGTATATAGGTGCAGTGCTGTGTACAGTACAGAGTACATGGCTGTATATAGGTGCAGTGCTGTGTACAGTACAGAGTACATGGCTGTATATAGGTGCAGTGCTGTGTACAGTACAGAGTACATGGCTGTGTATAGGTGCAGTGCTGTGTACAGTACAGAGTACATGGCTGTGTATAGCTGCAGTGCTGTGTACAGTATAAACTACATGCCTTTATAAAGGTGCAGTGCTGTGTACAGTACAGAGTACATGGCTGTATATAGGTGCAGTGCTGTGTACAGTACAGAGTACATGGCTGTATATAGGTGCAGTGCTGTGTACAGTACAGAGTACATGGCTGTATGTAGGTGCAGTGCTGTGTACAGTACAGAGTACATGGCTGTGTATAGCTGCAGTGCTGTGTACAGTATAAACTACACGCCTTTATAAAGGTGCAGTGCTGTGTACAGTACAGAGTACATGGCTGTGTATAGGTGCAGTGCTGTGTACAGTATAAACTACACGCCTTTATAAAGGTGCAGTGCTGTGTACAGTACAGAGTACATGGCTGTGTATAGGTGCAGTGCTGTGTACAGTATAAACTACACGCCTTTATAAAGGTGCAGTGCTGTGTACAGTACAGAGTACATGGCTGTATATAGGTGTAATGCTGTGTACAGTACAGAGTACATGGCTGTATATAGGTGTAATGCTCTGTACAGTACAGAGTACATGGCTGTATATAGGTGTAGTGCTGTGTACAGTACAGAGTACATGGCTGTATATAGGTGCAGTGCTGTGTACAGTACAGAGTACATGGCTGTATATAGGTGCAGTGCTGTGTACAGTACAGAGTACATGGCTGTATATAGGTGCAGTGCTGAGTGTATATAGGTGCAGTGCTGTGTATAGTACAGAGTACATGGCTGTATATAGCTGCAGTGCTATGTACAGTATAAACTACACGCCTTTATAAAGGTGCAGTGCTGTGTACAGTACAGAGTACATGGCTGTATATAGGTGTAATGCTGTGTACAGTACAGAGTACATGGCTGTATATAGGTGTAATGCTGTGTACAGTACAGAGTACATGGCTGTATATAGGTGTAATGCTGTGTACAGTACAGAGTACATGGCTGTATATAGGTGTAGTGCTGTGTACAGTACAGAGTACATGGCTGTATATAGGTGCAGTGCTGTGTACAGTACAGAGTACATGGCTGTATATAGGTGCAGTGCTGTGTACAGTACAGAGTACCTGGCTGTATATAGGTGCAGTGCTGTGTACAGTATAAACTACACGCCTTTATATAGGTGCAGTGCTGTGTACAGTACAGAGTACATGGCTGTATATAGGTGCAGTGCTGTGTACAGTATAGAGTACATGGCTGTATATAGGTGCAGTGCTGTGTACAGTACAGAGTACATGGCTGTGTATAGGTGCAGTGCTGTGTACAGTACAGAGTACATGGCTGTATATAGGTGCAGTTCTGTGTACAGTACAGAGTACATGGCTGTATATAGGTGCAGTTCTGTGTACAGTACAGAGTACATGGCTGTATATAGGTGCAGTGCTGTGTACAGTACAGAGTACATGGCTGTATATAGGTGCAGTGCTGTGTACAGTATAAACTACACGCCTTTATATAGGTGCAGTGCTGTGTACAGTACAGAGTACATGGCTGTATATAGGTGCAGTGCTGTGTACAGTACAGAGTACATGGCTGTATATAGGTGCAGTGCTGTGTACAGTATAAACTACACGCCTTTATAAAGGTGCAGTGCTGTGTACAGTACAGAGTACATGGCTGTATATAGGTGTAATGCTGTGTACAGTACAGAGTACATGGCTGTATATAGGTGTAATGCTGTGTACAGTACAGAGTACATGGCTGTATATAGGTGTAGTGCTGTGTACAGTACAGAGTACATGGCTGTATATAGGTGCAGTGCTGTGTACAGTACAGAGCACATGGCTGTATATAGGTGCAGTGCTGTGTATAGGTGCAGTGCTGTGTACAGTACAGAGTACATGGCTGTATATAGGTGCAGTGCTGTGTACAGTACAGAGTACATGGCTGTGTATAGGTGCAGTGCTGTGTACAGTATAAACTACACGCCTTTATAAAGGTGCAGTGCTGTGTACAGTACAGAGTACATGGCTGTGTATAGGTGCAGTGCTGTGTACAGTATAAACTACACACCTTTATAAAGGTGCAGTGCTGTGTACAGTATAAACTACACACCTTTATAAAGGTGCAGTGCTGTGTACAGTACAGAGTACATGGCTGTATATAGGTGTAATGCTGTGTACAGTACAGAGTACATGGCTGTATATAGGTGTAGTGCTGTGTACAGTACAGAGTACATGGCTGTATATAGGTGCAGTGCTGTGTACAGTACAGAGTACATGGCTGTATATAGGTGCAGTGCTGTGTACAGTATAAACTACACGCCTTTATATAGGTGCAGTGCTGTGTACAGTACAGAGTACATGGCTGTATATAGGTGCAGTGCTGTGTACAGTACAGAGTACATGGCTGTATATAGGTGCAGTGCTGTGTACAGTACAGAGTACATGGCTGTATATAGGTGCAGTGCTGTGTACAGTACAGAGTACATGGCTGAGTATAGGTGCAGTGCTGTGTACAGTACAGAGTACATGGCTGTGTATAGCTGCAGTGCTGTGTACAGTATAAACTACATGCCTTTATAAAGGTGCAGTGCTGTGTACAGTACAGAGTACATGGCTGTATATAGGTGCAGTGCTGTGTACAGTACAGAGTACATGGCTGTATATAGGTGCAGTGCTGTGTACAGTACAGAGTACATGGCTGTATGTAGGTGCAGTGCTGTGTACAGTACAGAGTACATGGCTGTGTATAGCTGCAGTGCTGTGTACAGTATAAACTACACGCCTTTATAAAGGTGCAGTGCTGTGTACAGTACAGAGTACATGGCTGTGTATAGGTGCAGTGCTGTGTACAGTATAAACTACACGCCTTTATAAAGGTGCAGTGCTGTGTACAGTACAGAGTACATGGCTGTGTATAGGTGCAGTGCTGTGTACAGTATAAACTACACGCCTTTATAAAGGTGCAGTGCTGTGTACAGTACAGAGTACATGGCTGTATATAGGTGTAATGCTGTGTACAGTACAGAGTACATGGCTGTATATAGGTGTAATGCTCTGTACAGTACAGAGTACATGGCTGTATATAGGTGTAGTGCTGTGTACAGTACAGAGTACATGGCTGTATATAGGTGCAGTGCTGTGTACAGTACAGAGTACATGGCTGTATATAGGTGCAGTGCTGTGTACAGTACAGAGTACATGGCTGTATATAGGTGCAGTGCTGAGTGTATATAGGTGCAGTGCTGTGTACAGTACAGAGTACATGGCTGTATATAGCTGCAGTGCTGTGTACAGTATAAACTACACGCCTTTATAAAGGTGCAGTGCTGTGTACAGTACAGAGTACATGGCTGTATATAGGTGTAATGCTGTGTACAGTACAGAGTACATGGCTGTATATAGGTGTAATGCTGTGTACAGTACAGAGTACATGGCTGTATATAGGTGTAATGCTGTGTACAGTACAGAGTACATGGCTGTATATAGGTGTAGTGCTGTGTACAGTACAGAGTACATGGCTGTATATAGGTGCAGTGCTGTGTACAGTACAGAGTACATGGCTGTATATAGGTGCAGTGCTGTGTACAGTACAGAGTACATGGCTGTATATAGCTGCAGTGCTATGTACAGTATAAACTACACGCCTTTATAAAGGTGCAGTGCTGTGTACAGTACAGAGTACATGGCTGTATATAGCTGCAGTGCTATGTACAGTATAAACTACACGCCTTTATATAGGTGCAGTGCTGTGTATAGTACAGAGTACATGGCTGTATATAGCTGCAGTGCTATGTACAGTATAAACTACACGCCTTTATAAAGGTGCAGTGCTGTGTACAGTACAGAGTACATGGCTGTATATAGGTGTAATGCTGTGTACAGTACAGAGTACATGGCTGTATATAGGTGTAATGCTGTGTACAGTACAGAGTACATGGCTGTATATAGGTGTAATGCTGTGTACAGTACAGAGTACATGGCTGTATATAGGTGTAGTGCTGTGTACAGTACAGAGTACATGGCTGTATATAGGTGCAGTGCTGTGTACAGTACAGAGTACATGGCTGTATATAGGTGCAGTGCTGTGTACAGTACAGAGTACATGGCTGTATATAGGTGCAGTGCTGTGTACAGTATAAACTACACGCCTTTATATAGGTGCAGTGCTGTGTACAGTACAGAGTACATGGCTGTATATAGGTGCAGTGCTGTGTACAGTATAGAGTACATGGCTGTATATAGGTGCAGTGCTGTGTACAGTACAGAGTACATGGCTGTGTATAGGTGCAGTGCTGTGTACAGTACAGAGTACATGGCTGTATATAGGTGCAGTTCTGTGTACAGTACAGAGTACATGGCTGTATATAGGTGCAGTGCTGTGTACAGTACAGAGTACATGGCTGTATATAGGTGCAGTGCTGTGTACAGTACAGAGTACATGGCTGTATATAGGTGCAGTGCTGTGTACAGTATAAACTACACGCCTTTATATAGGTGCAGTGCTGTGTACAGTACAGAGTACATGGCTGTATATAGGTGCAGTGCTGTGTACAGTACAGAGTACATGGCTGTATATAGGTGCAGTGCTGTGTACAGTATAAACTACACGCCTTTATAAAGGTGCAGTGCTGTGTACAGTACAGAGTACATGGCTGTATATAGGTGTAATGCTGTGTACAGTACAGAGTACATGGCTGTATATAGGTGTAATGCTGTGTACAGTACAGAGTACATGGCTGTATATAGGTGTAGTGCTGTGTACAGTACAGAGTACATGGCTGTATATAGGTGCAGTGCTGTGTACAGTACAGAGTACATGGCTGTATATAGGTGCAGTGCTGTGTATAGGTGCAGTGCTGTGTACAGTACAGAGTACATGGCTGTATATAGGTGCAGTGCTGTGTACAGTACAGAGTACATGGCTGTGTATAGGTGCAGTGCTGTGTACAGTACAAAGTACATGGCTGTATATAGGTGTAGTGCTGTGTACAGTACAGAGTACATGGCTGTATATAGGTGCAGTGCTGTGTACAGTACAGAGTACATGGCTGTATATAGGTGCAGTGCTGTGTACCGTATAAACTACACGCCTTTATATAGGTGCAGTGCTGTATACGGTATAAACTACACGCCTTTATATAGGTGCAGTGCTTTGTACAGTACAGAGTACATGGCTGTATATAGGTGCAGTGCTGTGTACAGTATAAACTACACGCCTTTATAAAGGTGCAGTGCTGTGTACAGTACAGAGTACATGGCTGTATATAGGTGCAGTGCTGTGTACAGTATAAACTACACGCCTTTATAAAGGTGCAGTGCTGTGTACAGTACAGAGTACATGGCTGTATATAGGTGCAGTGCTGTGTACAGTACAGAGTACATGGCTTTATATAGGTGCAGTGCTGTGTACAGTATAAACTACACGCTTTATATAGGTGCAGTGCTGTGTACAGTACAGAGTACATGGCTGTATATAGGTGCAGTGCTGTGTACAGTATAAACTACACGCCTTTATATAGGTGCAGTGCTGTGTACAGTACAGAGTACATGGCTGTATATAGGTGCAGTGCTGTGTACAGTACAGAGTACATGGCTGTATATAGGTGCAGTGCTGTGTACAGTACAGAGTACATGGCTGTATATAGGTGCAGTGCTGTGTACAGTACAGAGTACATGGCTGTATATAGGTGCAGTGCTGTGTACAGTACAGAGTACATGGCTGTATATAGGTGCAGTGCTGTGTACAGTACAGAGTACATGGCTGTATATAGGTGCAGTGCTGTGTACAGTACAGAGTACATGGCTGTATATAGGTGCAGTGCTGTGTACAGTATAAACTACACGCCTTTATAAAGGTGCAGTGCTGTGTACAGTATAAACTACACGCCTTTATATAGGTGCAGTGCTGTGTACAGTACAGAGTACATGGCTGTATATAGGTGCAGTGCTGTGTATAGGTGCAGTGCTGTGTACAGTACAGAGTACATGGCTGTATATAGGTGCAGTGCTGTGTACAGTACAGAGTACATGGCTGTGTATAGGTGCAGTGCTGTGTACAGTACAAAGTACATGGCTGTATATAGGTGTAGTGCTGTGTACAGTACAGAGTGCATGGCTGTATATAGGTGCAGTGCTGTGTACAGTACAGAGTACATGGCTGTATATAGGTGCAGTGCTGTGTACAGTACAGAGTACATGGCTGTATATAGGTGTAGTGCTGTGTACAGTATAAACTACACGCCTTTATATAGGTGCAGTGCTGTATACGGTATAAACTACACGCCTTTATATAGGTGCAGTGCTTTGTACAGTACAGAGTACATGGCTGTATATAGGTGCAGTGCTGTGTACAGTATAAACTACACGCCTTTATAAAGGTGCAGTGCTGTGTACAGTACAGAGTACATGGCTGTATATAGGTGCAGTGCTGTGTACAGTATAAACTACACGCCTTTATAAAGGTGCAGTGCTGTGTACAGTACAGAGTACATGGCTGTATATAGGTGCAGTGCTGTGTACAGTACAGAGTACATGGCTTTATATAGGTGCAGTGCTGTGTACAGTATAAACTACACGCCTTTATATAGGTGCAGTGCTGTGTACAGTACAGAGTACATGGCTGTATATAGGTGCAGTGCTGTGTACAGTATAAACTACACGCCTTTATATAGGTGCAGTGCTGTGTACAGTACAGAGTACATGGCTGTATATAGGTGCAGTGCTGTGTACAGTACAGAGTACATGGCTGTATATAGGTGCAGTGCTGTGTACAGTACAGAGTACATGGCTGTATATAGGTGCAGTGCTGTGTACAGTACAGAGTACATGGCTGTATATAGGTGCAGTGCTGTGTACAGTATAAACTACACGCCTTTATAAAGGTGCAGTGCTGTGTACAGTATAAACTACACGCCTTTATATAGGTGCAGTGCTGTATACAGTACAGAGTACATGGCTGTATATAGGTGCAGTGCTGTGTACAGTATAAACTACACGCCTTTATAAAGGTGCAGTGCTGTGTACAGTATAAACTACACGCCTTTATAAAGGTGCAGTGCTGTGTACAGTATAAACTACACGCCTTTATATAGGTGCAGTGCTGTATACAGTACAGAGTACATGGCTGTATATAGGTGCAGTGCTGTGTACAGTACAGAGTACATGGCTGTATATAGGTGCAGTGCTGTGTACAGTATAAACTACACGCCTTTATATAGATGCAGTGTTGTGTATATAAGTGCAGTGTGGAGTGTGTATACAGGTGCAGTGCTGAGTGTATATAGGTGCAGTGCTGTGTACAGTACAAAGTACATGGCTGCATATAGGTGCAGTGTTGTGTATATAAGTGCAGTGTGGAGTGTGTATACAGGTGCAGTGCTGAGTGTATATAGGTGCAGTGCTGTGTACAGTACAGAGTACATGGCTGTATATAGGTGCAGTGCTGTGTACAGTACAGAGTACATGGCTGTATATAGGTGCAGTGCTGTGTACAGTACAGAGTACATGGCTGTATATAGGTGCAGTGCTGTGTACAGTACAGAGTACATGGCTGTATATAGGTGCAGTGCTGTGTACAGTATAAACTACACGCCTTTATATAGGTGCAGTGCTGTGTACAGTACAGAGTACATGGCTGTATATAGGTGCAGTGCTGTGTACAGTATAGAGTACATGGCTGTATATAGGTGCAGTGCTGTGTACAGTACAGAGTACATGGCTGTGTATAGGTGCTGTGTACAGTACAGAGTACATGGCTGTATATAGGTGCAGTTCTGTGTACAGTACAGAGTACATGGCTGTATATAGGTGCAGTGCTGTGTACAGTACAGAGTACATGGCTGTATATAGGTGCAGTGCTGTGTACAGTACAGAGTACATGGCTGTATATAGGTGCAGTGCTGTGTACAGTATAAACTACACGCCTTTATATAGGTGCAGTGCTGTGTACAGTACAGAGTACATGGCTGTATATAGGTGCAGTGCTGTGTACAGTACAGAGTACATGGCTGTATATAGGTGCAGTGCTGTGTACAGTATAAACTACACGCCTTTATAAAGGTGCAGTGCTGTGTACAGTACAGAGTACATGGCTGTATATAGGTGTAATGCTGTGTACAGTACAGAGTACATGGCTGTATATAGGTGTAATGCTGTGTACAGTACAGAGTACATGGCTGTATATAGGTGTAGTGCTGTGTACAGTACAGAGTACATGGCTGTATATAGGTGCAGTGCTGTGTACAGTACAGAGTACATGGCTGTATATAGGTGCAGTGCTGTGTATAGGTGCAGTGCTGTGTACAGTACAGAGTACATGGCTGTATATAGGTGCAGTGCTGTGTACAGTACAGAGTACAAGGCTGTGTATAGGTGCAGTGCTGTGTACAGTACAAAGTACATGGCTGTATATAGGTGCAGTGCTGTGTACAGTATAAACTACACGCCTTTATATAGGTGCAGTGCTGTATACGGTATAAACTACACGCCTTTATATAGGTGCAGTGCTTTGTACAGTACAGAGTACATGGCTGTATATAGGTGCAGTGCTGTGTACAGTATAAACTACACGCCTTTATAAAGGTGCAGTGCTGTGTACAGTACAGAGTACATGGCTGTATATAGGTGCAGTGCTGTGTACAGTATAAACTACACGCCTTTATAAAGGTGCAGTGCTGTGTACAGTACAGAGTACATGGCTGTATATAGGTGCAGTGCTGTGTACAGTACAGAGTACATGGCTTTATATAGGTGCAGTGCTGTGTACAGTATAAACTACACGCCTTTATATAGGTGCAGTGCTGTGTACAGTACAGAGTACATGGCTGTATATAGGTGCAGTGCTGTGTACAGTATAAACTACACGCCTTTATATAGGTGCAGTGCTGTGTACAGTACAGAGTACATGGCTGTATATAGGTGCAGTGCTGTGTACAGTACAGAGTACATGGCTGTATATAGGTGCAGTGCTGTGTACAGTACAGAGTACATGGCTGTATATAGGTGCAGTGCTGTGTACAGTACAGAGTACATGGCTGTATATAGGTGCAGTGCTGTGTACAGTACAGAGTACATGGCTGTATATAGGTGCAGTGCTGTGTACAGTACAGAGTACATGGCTGTATATAGGTGCAGTGCTGAGTGTATATAGGTGCAGTGCTGTGTACAGTACAGAGTACATGGCTGTATATAGCTGCAGTGCTGTGTACAGTATAAACTACACGCCTTTATAAAGGTGCAGTGCTGTGTACAGTACAGAGTACATGGCTGTATATAGGTGTAATGCTGTGTACATTACAGAGTACATGGCTGTATATAGGTGTAATGCTGTGTACAGTACAGAGTACATGGCTGTATATAGGTGTAGTGCTGTGTACAGTACAGAGTACATGGCTGTATATAGGTGCAGTGCTGTGTACAGTACAGAGTACATGGCTGTATATAGGTGCAGTGCTGTGTACAGTACAAAGTACATGGCTGTATATAGGTGTAGTGCTGAGTGTATATAGGTGCAGTGCTGTGTACAGTACAGAGTACATGGCTGTATATAGCTGCAGTGCTGTGTACAGTATAAACTACACGCCTTTATAAAGGTGCAGTGCTGTGTACAGTACAGAGTACATGGCTGTATATAGGTGTAATGCTGTGTACAGTACAGAGTACATGGCTGTATATAGGTGCAGTGCTGTGTACAGTATAAACTACACGCCTTTATATAGATGCAGTGTTGTGTATATAAGTGCAGTGTGGAGTGTGTATACAGGTGCAGTGCTGAGTGTATATAGGTGCAGTGCTGTGTACAGTACAAAGTACATGGCTGCATATAGGTGCAGTGTTGTGTATATAAGTGCAGTGTGGAGTGTGTATACAGGTGCAGTGCTGTGTACAGTACAGAGTACATGGCTGTATATAGGTGCAGTGCTGTGTACAGTACAGAGTACATGGCTGTATATAGGTGCAGTGCTGTGTACAGTACAGAGTACATGAGTGTGTATAGGTGCAGTGCTGTGTACAGTACAGAGTACATGGCTGTATATAGGTGCAGTTCTGTGTACAGTACAGAGTACATGGCTGTATATAGGTGCAGTGCTGTGTACAGTACAGAGTACATGGCTGTATATAGGTGCAGTGCTGTGTACAGTATAAACTACACGCCTTTATATAGGTGCAGTGCTGTGTACAGTATAAACTACACGCCTTTATAAAGGTGCAGTGCTGTGTACAGTATAAACTACACGCCTTTATAAAGGTGCAGTGCTGTGTACAGTACAGAGTACATGGCTGTATATAGGTGCAGTGCTGTGTACAGTACAGAGTACATGGCTGTATATAGGTGTAATGCTGTGTACAGTACAGAGTACATGGCTGTATATAGGTGTAATGCTGTGTACAGTACAGAGTACATGGCTGTATATAGGTGTAATGCTGTGTACAGTACAGAGTACATGGCTGTATATAGGTGTAGTGCTGTGTACAGTACAGAGTACATGGCTGTATATAGGTGCAGTGCTGTGTACAGTACAGAGTACATGGCTGTATATAGGTGCAGTGCTGTGTACAGTACAAAGTACATGGCTGTATATAGGTGTAGTGCTGAGTGTATATAGGTGCAGTGCTGTGTACAGTACAGAGTACATGGCTGTATATAGCTGCAGTGCTGTGTACAGTATAAACTACACGCCTTTATAAAGGTGCAGTGCTGTGTACAGTACAGAGTACATGGCTGTATATAGGTGTAATGCTGTGTACAGTACAGAGTACATGGCTGTATATAGGTGTAATGCTGTGTACAGTACAGAGTACATGGCTTTATATAGGTGTAGTGCTGTGTACAGTACAGAGTACATGGCTGTATATAGGTGCAGTGCTGTGTACAGTACAGAGTACATGGCTGTATATAGGTGCAGTGCTGTGTACAGTACAGAGTACATGGCTGTATATAGGTGCAGTGCTGAGTGTATATAGGTGCAGTGCTGTGTACAGTACAGAGTACATGGCTGTATATAGCTGCAGTGCTGTGTACAGTATAAACTACACGCCTTTATAAAGGTGCAGTGCTGTATACAGTACAGAGTACATGGCTGTATATAGGTGTAATGCTGTGTACAGTACAGAGTACATGGCTGTATATAGGTGTAATGCTGTGTACAGTACAGAGTACATGGCTGTATATAGGTGTAGTGCTGTGTACAGTACAGAGTACATGGCTGTATATAGGTGCAGTGCTGTGTACAGTACAGAGTACATGGCTGTATATAGGTGCAGTGCTGTGTACAGTACAAAGTACATGGCTGTATATAGGTGTAGTGCTGAGTGTATATAGGTGCAGTGCTGTGTACAGTACAGAGTACATGGCTGTATATAGCTGCAGTGCTGTGTACAGTAGAAACTACACGCCTTTATAAAGGTGCAGTGCTGTGTACAGTACAGAGTACATGGCTGTAGATAGGTGTAATGCTGTGTACAGTACAGAGTACATGGCTGTATATAGGTGTAATGCTGTGTACAGTACAGAGTACATGGCTGTATATAGGTGTAGTGCTGTGTACAGTACAGAGTACATGGCTGTATATAGGTGCAGTGCTGTGTACAGTACAGAGTACATGGCTGTATATAGGTGCAGTGCTGTGTACAGTACAGAGTACATGGCTGTATATAGGTGCAGTGCTGAGTACAGTATAGAGTACATGGCTGTATATAGCTGCAGTGCTGTGTACAGTATAAACTACACGCCTTTATAAAGGTGGAGTGCTGTGTACAGTACAGAGTACATGGCTGTATATAGGTGTAATGCTGTGTACAGTACAGAGTACATGGCTGTATATAGGTGTAATGCTGTGTACAGTACAGAGTACATGGCTGTATATAGGTGTAGTGCTGTGTACAGTACAGAGTACATGGCTGTATATAGGTGCAGTGCTGTGTACAGTACAGAGTACATGGCTGTATATAGGTGCAGTGCTGTGTACAATACAAAGTATATGGCTGTATATAGGTGCAGTGCTGTGTACAGTACAAAGTACATGACTGTATATAGGTGCGGTGCTGTGTACAATACAAAGTACATGGCTGTATATAGGTGCAGTGCTGTGTACAGTACAGAGTACATGGCTGTATATAGGTGTAATGCTGTGTACAGTACAGAGTACATGGCTGTATATAGGTGTAATGCTGTGTACAGTACAGAGTACATGGCTGTATATAGGTGTAGTGCTGTGTACAGTACAGAGTACATGGCTGTATATAGGTGCAGTGCTGTGTACAGTACAGAGTACATGGCTGTATATAGGTGCAGTGCTGTGTACAGTACAGAGTACATGGCTGTATATAGGTGCAGTGCTGTGTACAGTATAAACTACACGCCTTTATATAGGTGCAGTGATGTGTACAGTACAGAGTACATGGCTGTATATAGGTGCAGTGCTGTGTACAGTACAGAGTACATGGCTGTATATAGGTGCAGTGCTGTGTACAGTATAAACTACACGCCTTTATATAGGTGCAGTGATGTGTACAGTACAGAGTACATGGCTGTATATAGGTGCAGTGCTGTGTACAGTACAGAGTACATGGCTGTATATAGGTGTAATGCTGTGTACAGTACAGAGTACATGGCTGTATATAGGTGTAGTGCTGTGTACAGTACAGAGTACATGGCTGTATATAGGTGCAGTGCTGTGTACAGTACAGAGTACATGGCTGTATATAGGTGCAGTGCTGTGTACAGTATAAACTACACGCCTTTATATAGGTGCAGTGCTGTGTACAGTACAGAGTACATGGCTGTATATAGGTGCAGTGCTGTGTACAGTACAGAGTACATGGCTGTATATAGGTGCAGTGCTGTGTACAGTACAGAGTACATGGCTGTATATAGGTGCAGTGCTGTGTACAGTACAGAGTACATGGCTGTGTATAGGTGCAGTGCTGTGTACAGTACAGAGTACATGGCTGTGTATAGCTGCAGTGCTGTGTACAGTATAAACTACATGCCTTTATAAAGGTGCAGTGCTGTGTACAGTACAGAGTACATGGCTGTATATAGGTGCAGTGCTGTGTACAGTACAGAGTACATGGCTGTATATAGGTGCAGTGCTGTGTACAGTACAGAGTACATGGCTGTATGTAGGTGCAGTGCTGTGTACAGTACAGAGTACATGGCTGTGTATAGCTGCAGTGCTGTGTACAGTATAAACTACACGCCTTTATAAAGGTGCAGTGCTGTGTACAGTACAGAGTACATGGCTGTGTATAGGTGCAGTGCTGTGTACAGTATAAACTACACGCCTTTATAAAGGTGCAGTGCTGTGTACAGTACAGAGTACATGGCTGTGTATAGGTGCAGTGCTGTGTACAGTATAAACTACACGCCTTTATAAAGGTGCAGTGCTGTGTACAGTACAGAGTACATG
The DNA here is from genome assembly GCF_046119375.1 of Phyllobates terribilis. Lineage (NCBI taxonomy): Eukaryota > Metazoa > Chordata > Amphibia > Anura > Dendrobatidae > Phyllobates > Phyllobates terribilis. Next base: position 158,183,750 of record NW_027362771.1, on the reverse strand, counting down.
GCTGTATATAGGTGTAATGCTGTGTACAGTACAGAGTACATGGCTGTATATAGGTGTAATGCTCTGTACAGTACAGAGTACATGGCTGTATATAGGTGTAGTGCTGTGTACAGTACAGAGTACATGGCTGTATATAGGTGCAGTGCTGTGTACAGTACAGAGTACATGGCTGTATATAGGTGCAGTGCTGTGTACAGTACAGAGTACATGGCTGTATATAGGTGCAGTGCTGAGTGTATATAGGTGCAGTGCTGTGTATAGTACAGAGTACATGGCTGTATATAGCTGCAGTGCTATGTACAGTATAAACTACACGCCTTTATAAAGGTGCAGTGCTGTTTACAGTACAGAGTACATGGCTGTATATAGGTGTAATGCTGTGTACAGTACAGAGTACATGGCTGTATATAGGTGTAATGCTGTGTACAGTACAGAGTACATGGCTGTATATAGGTGTAATGCTGTGTACAGTACAGAGTACATGGCTGTATATAGGTGTAGTGCTGTGTACAGTACAGAGTACATGGCTGTATATAGGTGCAGTGCTGTGTACAGTACAGAGTACATGGCTGTATATAGGTGCAGTGCTGTGTACAGTACAGAGTACATGGCTGTATATAGGTGCAGTGCTGTGTACAGTATAAACTACACGCCTTTATATAGGTGCAGTGCTGTGTACAGTACAGAGTACATGGCTGTATATAGGTGCAGTGCTGTGTACAGTATAGAGTACATGGCTGTATATAGGTGCAGTGCTGTGTACAGTACAGAGTACATGGCTGTGTATAGGTGCAGTGCTGTGTACAGTACAGAGTACATGGCTGTATATAGGTGCAGTTCTGTGTACAGTACAGAGTACATGGCTGTATATAGGTGCAGTGCTGTGTACAGTACAGAGTACATGGCTGTATATAGGTGCAGTGCTGTGTACAGTACAGAGTACATGGCTGTATATAGGTGCAGTGCTGTGTACAGTATAAACTACACGCCTTTATATAGGTGCAGTGCTGTGTACAGTACAGAGTACATGGCTGTATATAGGTGCAGTGCTGTGTACAGTACAGAGTACATGGCTGTATATAGGTGCAGTGCTGTGTACAGTATAAACTACATGCCTTTATAAAGGTGCAGTGCTGTGTACAGTACAGAGTACATGGCTGTATATAGGTGCAGTGCTGTGTACAGTACAGAGTACATGGCTGTATATAGGTGCAGTGCTGTGTACAGTACAGAGTACATGGCTGTATGTAGGTGCAGTGCTGTGTACAGTACAGAGTACATGGCTGTGTATAGCTGCAGTGCTGTGTACAGTATAAACTACACGCCTTTATAAAGGTGCAGTGCTGTGTACAGTACAGAGTACATGGCTGTGTATAGGTGCAGTGCTGTGTACAGTATAAACTACACGCCTTTATAAAGGTGCAGTGCTGTGTACAGTACAGAGTACATGGCTGTGTATAGGTGCAGTGCTGTGTACAGTATAAACTACACGCCTTTATAAAGGTGCAGTGCTGTGTACAGTACAGAGTACATGGCTGTATATAGGTGTAATGCTGTGTACAGTACAGAGTACATGGCTGTATATAGGTGTAATGCTCTGTACAGTACAGAGTACATGGCTGTATATAGGTGTAGTGCTGTGTACAGTACAGAGTACATGGCTGTATATAGGTGCAGTGCTGTGTACAGTACAGAGTACATGGCTGTATATAGGTGCAGTGCTGTGTACAGTACAGAGTACATGGCTGTATATAGGTGCAGTGCTGAGTGTATATAGGTGCAGTGCTGTGTATAGTACAGAGTACATGGCTGTATATAGCTGCAGTGCTATGTACAGTATAAACTACACGCCTTTATAAAGGTGCAGTGCTGTGTACAGTACAGAGTACATGGCTGTATATAGGTGTAATGCTGTGTACAGTACAGAGTACATGGCTGTATATAGGTGTAATGCTGTGTACAGTACAGAGTACATGGCTGTATATAGGTGTAATGCTGTGTACAGTACAGAGTACATGGCTGTATATAGGTGTAGTGCTGTGTACAGTACAGAGTACATGGCTGTATATAGGTGCAGTGCTGTGTACAGTACAGAGTACATGGCTGTATATAGGTGCAGTGCTGTGTACAGTACAGAGTACATGGCTGTATATAGGTGCAGTGCTGTGTACAGTATAAACTACACGCCTTTATATAGGTGCAGTGCTGTGTACAGTACAGAGTACATGGCTGTATATAGGTGCAGTGCTGTGTACAGTATAGAGTACATGGCTGTATATAGGTGCAGTGCTGTGTACAGTACAGAGTACATGGCTGTGTATAGGTGCAGTGCTGTGTACAGTACAGAGTACATGGCTGTATATAGGTGCAGTTCTGTGTACAGTACAGAGTACATGGCTGTATATAGGTGCAGTGCTGTGTACAGTACAGAGTACATGGCTGTATATAGGTGCAGTGCTGTGTACAGTACAGAGTACATGGCTGTATATAGGTGCAGTGCTGTGTACAGTATAAACTACACGCCTTTATATAGGTGCAGTGCTGTGTACAGTACAGAGTACATGGCTGTATATAGGTGCAGTGCTGTGTACAGTACAGAGTACATGGCTGTATATAGGTGCAGTGCTGTGTACAGTATAAACTACACGCCTTTATAAAGGTGCAGTGCTGTGTACAGTACAGAGTACATGGCTGTATATAGGTGTAATGCTGTGTACAGTACAGAGTACATGGCTGTATATAGGTGTAATGCTGTGTACAGTACAGAGTACATGGCTGTATATAGGTGTAGTGCTGTGTACAGTACAGAGTACATGGCTGTATATAGGTGCAGTGCTGTGTACAGTACAGAGCACATGGCTGTATATAGGTGCAGTGCTGTGTATAGGTGCAGTGCTGTGTACAGTACAGAGTACATGGCTGTATATAGGTGCAGTGCTGTGTACAGTACAGAGTACATGGCTGTGTATAGGTGCAGTGCTGTGTACAGTATAAACTACACGCCTTTATAAAGGTGCAGTGCTGTGTACAGTACAGAGTACATGGCTGTGTATAGGTGCAGTGCTGTGTACAGTATAAACTACACACCTTTATAAAGGTGCAGTGCTGTGTACAGTATAAACTACACACCTTTATAAAGGTGCAGTGCTGTGTACAGTACAGAGTACATGGCTGTATATAGGTGTAATGCTGTGTACAGTACAGAGTACATGGCTGTATATAGGTGTGCTGTGTACAGTACAGAGTACATGGCTGTATATAGGTGCAGTGCTGTGTACAGTACAGAGTACATGGCTGTATATAGGTGCAGTGCTGTGTACAGTATAAACTACACGCCTTTATATAGGTGCAGTGCTGTGTACAGTACAGAGTACATGGCTGTATATAGGTGCAGTGCTGTGTACAGTACAGAGTACATGGCTGTATATAGGTGTAGTGCTGTGTACAGTACAGAGTACATGGCTGTATATAGGTGCAGTGCTGTGTACAGTACAGAGTACATGGCTGAGTATAGGTGCAGTGCTGTGTACAGTACAGAGTACATGGCTGTGTATAGCTGCAGTGCTGTGTACAGTATAAACTACATGCCTTTATAAAGGTGCAGTGCTGTGTACAGTACAGAGTACATGGCTGTATATAGGTGCAGTGCTGTGTACAGTACAGAGTACATGGCTGTATATAGGTGCAGTGCTGTGTACAGTACAGAGTACATGGCTGTATGTAGGTGCAGTGCTGTGTACAGTACAGAGTACATGGCTGTGTATAGCTGCAGTGCTGTGTACAGTATAAACTACACGCCTTTATAAAGGTGCAGTGCTGTGTACAGTACAGAGTACATGGCTGTGTATAGGTGCAGTGCTGTGTACAGTATAAACTACACGCCTTTATAAAGGTGCAGTGCTGTGTACAGTACAGAGTACATGGCTGTGTATAGGTGCAGTGCTGTGTACAGTATAAACTACACGCCTTTATAAAGGTGCAGTGCTGTGTACAGTACAGAGTACATGGCTGTATATAGGTGTAATGCTGTGTACAGTACAGAGTACATGGCTGTATATAGGTGTAATGCTCTGTACAGTACAGAGTACATGGCTGTATATAGGTGTAGTGCTGTGTACAGTACAGAGTACATGGCTGTATATAGGTGCAGTGCTGTGTACAGTACAGAGTACATGGCTGTATATAGGTGCAGTGCTGTGTACAGTACAGAGTACATGGCTGTATATAGGTGCAGTGCTGAGTGTATATAGGTGCAGTGCTGTGTACAGTACAGAGTACATGGCTGTATATAGCTGCAGTGCTGTGTACAGTATAAACTACACGCCTTTATAAAGGTGCAGTGCTGTGTACAGTACAGAGTACATGGCTGTATATAGGTGTAATGCTGTGTACAGTACAGAGTACATGGCTGTATATAGGTGTAATGCTGTGTACAGTACAGAGTACATGGCTGTATATAGGTGTAATGCTGTGTACAGTACAGAGTACATGGCTGTATATAGGTGTAGTGCTGTGTACAGTACAGAGTACATGGCTGTATATAGGTGCAGTGCTGTGTACAGTACAGAGTACATGGCTGTATATAGGTGCAGTGCTGTGTACAGTACAGAGTACATGGCTGTATATAGCTGCAGTGCTATGTACAGTATAAACTACACGCCTTTATAAAGGTGCAGTGCTGTGTACAGTACAGAGTACATGGCTGTATATAGCTGCAGTGCTATGTACAGTATAAACTACACGCCTTTATATAGGTGCAGTGCTGTGTATAGTACAGAGTACATGGCTGTATATAGCTGCAGTGCTATGTACAGTATAAACTACACGCCTTTATAAAGGTGCAGTGCTGTGTACAGTACAGAGTACATGGCTGTATATAGGTGTAATACTGTGTACAGTACAGAGTACATGGCTGTATATAGGTGTAATGCTGTGTACAGTACAGAGTACATGGCTGTATATAGGTGTAATGCTGTGTACAGTACAGAGTACATGGCTGTATATAGGTGTAGTGCTGTGTACAGTACAGAGTACATGGCTGTATATAGGTGCAGTGCTGTGTACAGTACAGAGTACATGGCTGTATATAGGTGCAGTGCTGTGTACAGTACAGAGTACATGGCTGTATATAGGTGCAGTGCTGTGTACAGTATAAACTACACGCCTTTATATAGGTGCAGTGCTGTGTACAGTACAGAGTACATGGCTGTATATAGGTGCAGTGCTGTGTACAGTATAGAGTACATGGCTGTATATAGGTGCAGTGCTGTGTACAGTACAGAGTACATGGCTGTGTATAGGTGCAGTGCTGTGTACAGTACAGAGTACATGGCTGTATATAGGTGCAGTTCTGTGTACAGTACAGAGTACATGGCTGTATATAGGTGCAGTGCTGTGTACAGTACAGAGTACATGGCTGTATATAGGTGCAGTGCTGTGTACAGTATAAACTACACGCCTTTATATAGGTGCAGTGCTGTGTACAGTACAGAGTACATGGCTGTATATAGGTGCAGTGCTGTGTACAGTACAGAGTACATGGCTGTATATAGGTGCAGTGCTGTGTACAGTATAAACTACACGCCTTTATAAAGGTGCAGTGCTGTGTACAGTACAGAGTACATGGCTGTATATAGGTGTAATGCTGTGTACAGTACAGAGTACATGGCTGTATATAGGTGTAGTGCTGTGTACAGTACAGAGTACATGGCTGTATATAGGTGTAGTGCTGTGTACAGTACAGAGTACATGGCTGTATATAGGTGCAGTGCTGTGTACAGTACAGAGTACATGGCTGTATATAGGTGCAGTGCTGTGTATAGGTGCAGTGCTGTGTACAGTACAGAGTACATGGCTGTATATAGGTGCAGTGCTGTGTACAGTACAGAGTACATGGCTGTGTATAGGTGCAGTGCTGTGTACAGTACAAAGTACATGGCTGTATATAGGTGTAGTGCTGTGTACAGTACAGAGTACATGGCTGTATATAGGTGCAGTGCTGTGTACAGTACAGAGTACATGGCTGTATATAGGTGCAGTGCTGTGTACAGTATAAACTACACGCCTTTATATAGGTGCAGTGCTGTATACGGTATAAACTACACGCCTTTATATAGGTGCAGTGCTTTGTACAGTACAGAGTACATGGCTGTATATAGGTGCAGTGCTGTGTACAGTATAAACTACACGCCTTTATAAAGGTGCAGTGCTGTGTACAGTACAGAGTACATGGCTGTATATAGGTGCAGTGCTGTGTACAGTATAAACTACACGCCTTTATAAAGGTGCAGTGCTGTGTACAGTACAGAGTACATGGCTGTATATAGGTGCAGTGCTGTGTACAGTACAGAGTACATGGCTTTATATAGGTGCAGTGCTGTGTACAGTATAAACTACACGCCTTTATATAGGTGCAGTGCTGTGTACAGTACAGAGTACATGGCTGTATATAGGTGCAGTGCTGTGTACAGTATAAACTACACGCCTTTATATAGGTGCAGTGCTGTGTACAGTACAGAGTACATGGCTGTATATAGGTGCAGTGCTGTGTACAGTACAGAGTACATGGCTGTATATAGGTGCAGTGCTGTGTACAGTACAGAGTACATGGCTGTATATAGGTGCAGTGCTGTGTACAGTACAGAGTACATGGCTGTATATAGGTGCAGTGCTGTGTACAGTACAGAGTACATGGCTGTATATAGGTGCAGTGCTGTGTACAGTACAGAGTACATGGCTGTATATAGGTGCAGTGCTGTGTACAGTACAGAGTACATGGCTGTATATAGGTGCAGTGCTGTGTACAGTATAAACTACACGCCTTTATAAAGGTGCAGTGCTGTGTACAGTATAAACTACACGCCTTTATATAGGTGCAGTGCTGTGTACAGTACAGAGTACATGGCTGTATATAGGTGCAGTGCTGTGTATAGGTGCAGTGCTGTGTACAGTACAGAGTACATGGCTGTATATAGGTGCAGTGCTGTGTACAGTACAGAGTACATGGCTGTGTATAGGTGCAGTGCTGTGTACAGTACAAAGTACATGGCTGTATATAGGTGTAGTGCTGTGTACAGTACAGAGTACATGGCTGTATATAGGTGCAGTGCTGTGTACAGTACAGAGTACATGGCTGTATATAGGTGCAGTGCTGTGTACAGTACAGAGTACATGGCTGTATATAGGTGTAGTGCTGTGTACAGTATAAACTACACGCCTTTATATAGGTGCAGTGCTGTATACGGTATAAACTACACGCCTTTATATAGGTGCAGTGCTTTGTACAGTACAGAGTACATGGCTGTATATAGGTGCAGTGCTGTGTACAGTATAAACTACACGCCTTTATAAAGGTGCAGTGCTGTGTACAGTACAGAGTACATGGCTGTATATAGGTGCAGTGCTGTGTACAGTACAGAGTACATGGCTGTATATAGGTGCAGTGCTGTGTACAGTACAGAGTACATGGCTGTATATAGGTGCAGTGCTGTGTACAGTACAGAGTACATGGCTGTGTATAGGTGCAGTGCTGTGTACAGTACAGAGTACATGGCTGTGTATAGCTGCAGTGCTGTGTACAGTATAAACTACATGCCTTTATAAAGGTGCAGTGCTGTGTACAGTACAGAGTACATGGCTGTATATAGGTGCAGTGCTGTGTACAGTACAGAGTACATGGCTGTATATAGGTGCAGTGCTGTGTACAGTACAGAGTACATGGCTGTATGTAGGTGCAGTGCTGTGTACAGTACAGAGTACATGGCTGTGTATAGCTGCAGTGCTGTGTACAGTATAAACTACACGCCTTTATAAAGGTGCAGTGCTGTGTACAGTACAGAGTACATGGCTGTGTATAGGTGCAGTGCTGTGTACAGTATAAACTACACGCCTTTATAAAGGTGCAGTGCTGTGTACAGTACAGAGTACATGGCTGTGTATAGGTGCAGTGCTGTGTACAGTATAAACTACACGCCTTTATAAAGGTGCAGTGCTGTGTACAGTACAGAGTACATGGCTGTATATAGGTGTAATGCTGTGTACAGTACAGAGTACATGGCTGTATATAGGTGTAATGCTCTGTACAGTACAGAGTACATGGCTGTATATAGGTGTAGTGCTGTGTACAGTACAGAGTACATGGCTGTATATAGGTGCAGTGCTGTGTACAGTACAGAGTACATGGCTGTATATAGGTGCAGTGCTGTGTACAGTACAGAGTACATGGCTGTATATAGGTGCAGTGCTGAGTGTATATAGGTGCAGTGCTGTGTATAGTACAGAGTACATGGCTGTATATAGCTGCAGTGCTATGTACAGTATAAACTACACGCCTTTATAAAGGTGCAGTGCTGTGTACAGTACAGAGTACATGGCTGTATATAGGTGTAATGCTGTGTACAGTACAGAGTACATGGCTGTATATAGGTGTAATGCTGTGTACAGTACAGAGTACATGGCTGTATATAGGTGTAATGCTGTGTACAGTACAGAGTACATGGCTGTATATAGGTGTAGTGCTGTGTACAGTACAGAGTACATGGCTGTATATAGGTGCAGTGCTGTGTACAGTACAGAGTACATGGCTGTATATAGGTGCAGTGCTGTGTACAGTACAGAGTACATGGCTGTATATAGGTGCAGTGCTGTGTACAGTATAAACTACACGCCTTTATATAGGTGCAGTGCTGTGTACAGTACAGAGTACATGGCTGTATATAGGTGCAGTGCTGTGTACAGTATAGAGTACATGGCTGTATATAGGTGCAGTGCTGTGTACAGTACAGAGTACATGGCTGTGTATAGGTGCAGTGCTGTGTACAGTACAGAGTACATGGCTGTATATAGGTGCAGTTCTGTGTACAGTACAGAGTACATGGCTGTATATAGGTGCAGTGCTGTGTACAGTACAGAGTACATGGCTGTATATAGGTGCAGTGCTGTGTACAGTACAGAGTACATGGCTGTATATAGGTGCAGTGCTGTGTACAGTATAAACTACACGCCTTTATATAGGTGCAGTGCTGTGTACAGTACAGAGTACATGGCTGTATATAGGTGCAGTGCTGTGTACAGTACAGAGTACATGGCTGTATATAGGTGCAGTGCTGTGTACAGTATAAACTACATGCCTTTATAAAGGTGCAGTGCTGTGTACAGTACAGAGTACATGGCTGTATATAGGTGCAGTGCTGTGTACAGTACAGAGTACATGGCTGTATATAGGTGCAGTGCTGTGTACAGTACAGAGTACATGGCTGTATGTAGGTGCAGTGCTGTGTACAGTACAGAGTACATGGCTGTGTATAGCTGCAGTGCTGTGTACAGTATAAACTACACGCCTTTATAAAGGTGCAGTGCTGTGTACAGTACAGAGTACATGGCTGTGTATAGGTGCAGTGCTGTGTACAGTATAAACTACACGCCTTTATAAAGGTGCAGTGCTGTGTACAGTACAGAGTACATGGCTGTGTATAGGTGCAGTGCTGTGTACAGTATAAACTACACGCCTTTATAAAGGTGCAGTGCTGTGTACAGTACAGAGTACATGGCTGTATATAGGTGTAATGCTGTGTACAGTACAGAGTACATGGCTGTATATAGGTGTAATGCTCTGTACAGTACAGAGTACATGGCTGTATATAGGTGTAGTGCTGTGTACAGTACAGAGTACATGGCTGTATATAGGTGCAGTGCTGTGTACAGTACAGAGTACATGGCTGTATATAGGTGCAGTGCTGTGTACAGTACAGAGTACATGGCTGTATATAGGTGCAGTGCTGAGTGTATATAGGTGCAGTGCTGTGTATAGTACAGAGTACATGGCTGTATATAGCTGCAGTGCTATGTACAGTATAAACTACACGCCTTTATAAAGGTGCAGTGCTGTGTACAGTACAGAGTACATGGCTGTATATAGGTGTAATGCTGTGTACAGTACAGAGTACATGGCTGTATATAGGTGTAATGCTGTGTACAGTACAGAGTACATGGCTGTATATAGGTGTAATGCTGTGTACAGTACAGAGTACATGGCTGTATATAGGTGTAGTGCTGTGTACAGTACAGAGTACATGGCTGTATATAGGTGCAGTGCTGTGTACAGTACAGAGTACATGGCTGTATATAGGTGCAGTGCTGTGTACAGTACAGAGTACATGGCTGTATATAGGTGCAGTGCTGTGTACAGTATAAACTACACGCCTTTATATAGGTGCAGTGCTGTGTACAGTACAGAGTACATGGCTGTATATAGGTGCAGTGCTGTGTACAGTATAGAGTACATGGCTGTATATAGGTGCAGTGCTGTGTACAGTACAGAGTACATGGCTGTGTATAGGTGCAGTGCTGTGTACAGTACAGAGTACATGGCTGTATATAGGTGCAGTTCTGTGTACAGTACAGAGTACATGGCTGTATATAGGTGCAGTGCTGTGTACAGTACAGAGTACATGGCTGTATATAGGTGCAGTGCTGTGTACAGTACAGAGTACATGGCTGTATATAGGTGCAGTGCTGTGTACAGTATAAACTACACGCCTTTATATAGGTGCAGTGCTGTGTACAGTACAGAGTACATGGCTGTATATAGGTGCAGTGCTGTGTACAGTACAGAGTACATGGCTGTATATAGGTGCAGTGCTGTGTACAGTATAAACTACACGCCTTTATAAAGGTGCAGTGCTGTGTACAGTACAGAGTACATGGCTGTATATAGGTGTAATGCTGTGTACAGTACAGAGTACATGGCTGTATATAGGTGTAATGCTGTGTACAGTACAGAGTACATGGCTGTATATAGGTGTAGTGCTGTGTACAGTACAGAGTACATGGCTGTATATAGGTGCAGTGCTGTGTACAGTACAGAGCACATGGCTGTATATAGGTGCAGTGCTGTGTATAGGTGCAGTGCTGTGTACAGTACAGAGTACATGGCTGTATATAGGTGCAGTGCTGTGTACAGTACAGAGTACATGGCTGTGTATAGGTGCAGTGCTGTGTACAGTATAAACTACACGCCTTTATAAAGGTGCAGTGCTGTGTACAGTACAGAGTACATGGCTGTGTATAGGTGCAGTGCTGTGTACAGTATAAACTACACACCTTTATAAAGGTGCAGTGCTGTGTACAGTATAAACTACACACCTTTATAAAGGTGCAGTGCTGTGTACAGTACAGAGTACATGGCTGTATATAGGTGTAATGCTGTGTACAGTACAGAGTACATGGCTGTATATAGGTGTGCTGTGTACAGTACAGAGTACATGGCTGTATATAGGTGCAGTGCTGTGTACAGTACAGAGTACATGGCTGTATATAGGTGCAGTGCTGTGTACAGTATAAACTACACGCCTTTATATAGGTGCAGTGCTGTGTACAGTACAGAGTACATGGCTGTATATAGGTGCAGTGCTGTGTACAGTACAGAGTACATGGCTGTATATAGGTGTAGTGCTGTGTACAGTACAGAGTACATGGCTGTATATAGGTGCAGTGCTGTGTACAGTACAGAGTACATGGCTGAGTATAGGTGCAGTGCTGTGTACAGTACAGAGTACATGGCTGTGTATAGCTGCAGTGCTGTGTACAGTATAAACTACATGCCTTTATAAAGGTGCAGTGCTGTGTACAGTACAGAGTACATGGCTGTATATAGGTGCAGTGCTGTGTACAGTACAGAGTACATGGCTGTATATAGGTGCAGTGCTGTGTACAGTACAGAGTACATGGCTGTATGTAGGTGCAGTGCTGTGTACAGTACAGAGTACATGGCTGTGTATAGCTGCAGTGCTGTGTACAGTATAAACTACACGCCTTTATAAAGGTGCAGTGCTGTGTACAGTACAGAGTACATGGCTGTGTATAGGTGCAGTGCTGTGTACAGTATAAACTACACGCCTTTATAAAGGTGCAGTGCTGTGTACAGTACAGAGTACATGGCTGTGTATAGGTGCAGTGCTGTGTACAGTATAAACTACACGCCTTTATAAAGGTGCAGTGCTGTGTACAGTACAGAGTACATGGCTGTATATAGGTGTAATGCTGTGTACAGTACAGAGTACATGGCTGTATATAGGTGTAATGCTCTGTACAGTACAGAGTACATGGCTGTATATAGGTGTAGTGCTGTGTACAGTACAGAGTACATGGCTGTATATAGGTGCAGTGCTGTGTACAGTACAGAGTACATGGCTGTATATAGGTGCAGTGCTGTGTACAGTACAGAGTACATGGCTGTATATAGGTGCAGTGCTGAGTGTATATAGGTGCAGTGCTGTGTACAGTACAGAGTACATGGCTGTATATAGCTGCAGTGCTGTGTACAGTATAAACTACACGCCTTTATAAAGGTGCAGTGCTGTGTACAGTACAGAGTACATGGCTGTATATAGGTGTAATGCTGTGTACAGTACAGAGTACATGGCTGTATATAGGTGTAATGCTGTGTACAGTACAGAGTACATGGCTGTATATAGGTGTAATGCTGTGTACAGTACAGAGTACATGGCTGTATATAGGTGTAGTGCTGTGTACAGTACAGAGTACATGGCTGTATATAGGTGCAGTGCTGTGTACAGTACAGAGTACATGGCTGTATATAGGTGCAGTGCTGTGTACAGTACAGAGTACATGGCTGTATATAGCTGCAGTGCTATGTACAGTATAAACTACACGCCTTTATAAAGGTGCAGTGCTGTGTACAGTACAGAGTACATGGCTGTATATAGCTGCAGTGCTATGTACAGTATAAACTACACGCCTTTATATAGGTGCAGTGCTGTGTACAGTACAGAGTACATGGCTGTATATAGGTGCAGTGCTGTGTATAGTACAGAGTACATGGCTGTATATAGCTGCAGTGCTATGTACAGTATAAACTACACGCCTTTATAAAGGTGCAGTGCTGTGTACAGTACAGAGTACATGGCTGTATATAGGTGTAATACTGTGTACAGTACAGAGTACATGGCTGTATATAGGTGTAATGCTGTGTACAGTACAGAGTACATGGCTGTATATAGGTGTAATGCTGTGTACAGTACAGAGTACATGGCTGTATATAGGTGTAGTGCTGTGTACAGTACAGAGTACATGGCTGTATATAGGTGCAGTGCTGTGTACAGTACAGAGTACATGGCTGTATATAGGTGCAGTGCTGTGTACAGTACAGAGTACATGGCTGTATATAGGTGCAGTGCTGTGTACAGTATAAACTACACGCCTTTATATAGGTGCAGTGCTGTGTACAGTACAGAGTACATGGCTGTATATAGGTGCAGTGCTGTGTACAGTATAGAGTACATGGCTGTATATAGGTGCAGTGCTGTGTACAGTACAGAGTACATGGCTGTGTATAGGTGCAGTGCTGTGTACAGTACAGAGTACATGGCTGTATATAGGTGCAGTTCTGTGTACAGTACAGAGTACATGGCTGTATATAGGTGCAGTGCTGTGTACAGTACAGAGTACATGGCTGTATATAGGTGCAGTGCTGTGTACAGTACAGAGTACATGGCTGTATATAGGTGCAGTGCTGTGTACAGTATAAACTACACGCCTTTATATAGGTGCAGTGCTGTGTACAGTACAGAGTACATGGCTGTATATAGGTGCAGTGCTGTGTACAGTACAGAGTACATGGCTGTATATAGGTGCAGTGCTGTGTACAGTATAAACTACACGCCTTTATAAAGGTGCAGTGCTGTGTACAGTACAGAGTACATGGCTGTATATAGGTGTAATGCTGTGTACAGTACAGAGTACATGGCTGTATATAGGTGTAGTGCTGTGTACAGTACAGAGTACATGGCTGTATATAGGTGTAGTGCTGTGTACAGTACAGAGTACATGGCTGTATATAGGTGCAGTGCTGTGTACAGTACAGAGTACATGGCTGTATATAGGTGCAGTGCTGTGTATAGGTGCAGTGCTGTGTACAGTACAGAGTACATGGCTGTATATAGGTGCAGTGCTGTGTACAGTACAGAGTACATGGCTGTGTATAGGTGCAGTGCTGTGTACAGTACAAAGTACATGGCTGTATATAGGTGTAGTGCTGTGTACAGTACAGAGTACATGGCTGTATATAGGTGCAGTGCTGTGTACAGTACAGAGTACATGGCTGTATATAGGTGCAGTGCTGTGTACAGTATAAACTACACGCCTTTATATAGGTGCAGTGCTGTATACGGTATAAACTACACGCCTTTATATAGGTGCAGTGCTTTGTACAGTACAGAGTACATGGCTGTATATAGGTGCAGTGCTGTGTACAGTATAAACTACACGCCTTTATAAAGGTGCAGTGCTGTGTACAGTACAGAGTACATGGCTGTATATAGGTGCAGTGCTGTGTACAGTATAAACTACACGCCTTTATAAAGGTGCAGTGCTGTGTACAGTACAGAGTACATGGCTGTATATAGGTGCAGTGCTGTGTACAGTACAGAGTACATGGCTTTATATAGGTGCAGTGCTGTGTACAGTATAAACTACACGCCTTTATATAGGTGCAGTGCTGTGTACAGTACAGAGTACATGGCTGTATATAGGTGCAGTGCTGTGTACAGTATAAACTACACGCCTTTATATAGGTGCAGTGCTGTGTACAGTACAGAGTACATGGCTGTATATAGGTGCAGTGCTGTGTACAGTACAGAGTACATGGCTGTATATAGGTGCAGTGCTGTGTACAGTACAGAGTACATGGCTGTATATAGGTGCAGTGCTGTGTACAGTACAGAGTACATGGCTGTATATAGGTGCAGTGCTGTGTACAGTACAGAGTACATGGCTGTATATAGGTGCAGTGCTGTGTACAGTACAGAGTACATGGCTGTATATAGGTGCAGTGCTGTGTACAGTACAGAGTACATGGCTGTATATAGGTGCAGTGCTGTGTACAGTATAAACTACACGCCTTTATAAAGGTGCAGTGCTGTGTACAGTATAAACTACACGCCTTTATATAGGTGCAGTGCTGTGTACAGTACAGAGTACATGGCTGTATATAGGTGCAGTGCTGTGTATAGGTGCAGTGCTGTGTACAGTACAGAGTACATGGCTGTATATAGGTGCAGTGCTGTGTACAGTACAGAGTACATGGCTGTGTATAGGTGCAGTGCTGTGTACAGTACAAAGTACATGGCTGTATATAGGTGTAGTGCTGTGTACAGTACAGAGTACATGGCTGTATATAGGTGCAGTGCTGTGTACAGTACAGAGTACATGGCTGTATATAGGTGCAGTGCTGTGTACAGTACAGAGTACATGGCTGTATATAGGTGTAGTGCTGTGTACAGTATAAACTACACGCCTTTATATAGGTGCAGTGCTGTATACGGTATAAACTACACGCCTTTATATAGGTGCAGTGCTTTGTACAGTACAGAGTACATGGCTGTATATAGGTGCAGTGCTGTGTACAGTATAAACTACACGCCTTTATAAAGGTGCAGTGCTGTGTACAGTACAGAGTACATGGCTGTATATAGGTGCAGTGCTGTGTACAGTACAGAGTACATGGCTTTATATAGGTGCAGTGCTGTGTACAGTATAAACTACACGCCTTTATATAGGTGCAGTGCTGTGTACAGTACAGAGTACATGGCTGTATATAGGTGCAGTGCTGTGTACAGTATAAACTACACGCCTTTATATAGGTGCAGTGCTGTGTACAGTACAGTGTACATGGCTGTATATAGGTGCAGTGCTGTGTACAGTACAGAGTACATGGCTGTATATAGGTGCAGTGCTGTGTACAGTACAGAGTACATGGCTGTATATAGGTGCAGTGCTGTGTACAGTACAGAGTACATGGCTGTATATAGGTGCAGTGCTGTGTACAGTATAAACTACACGCCTTTATAAAGGTGCAGTGCTGTGTACAGTACAGAGTACATGGCTGTATATAGCTGCAGTGCTATGTACAGTATAAACTACACGCCTTTATATAGGTGCAGTGCTGTGTACAGTACAGAGTACATGGCTGTATATAGGTGCAGTGCTGTGTACAGTATAAACTACACGCCTTTATAAAGGTGCAGTGCTGTGTACAGTATAAACTACACGCCTTTATATAGGTGCAGTGCTGTATACAGTACAGAGTACATGGCTGTATATAGGTGCAGTGCTGTGTACAGTATAAACTACACGCCTTTATAAAGGTGCAGTGCTGTGTACAGTATAAACTACACGCCTTTATAAAGGTGCAGTGCTGTGTACAGTATAAACTACACGCCTTTATATAGGTGCAGTGCTGTGTACAGTACAGAGTACATGGCTGTATATAGGTGTAATGCTGTGTACAGTACAGAGTACATGGCTGTATATAGGTGTAGTGCTGTGTACAGTACAGAGTACATGGCTGTATATAGGTGCAGTGCTGTGTACAGTACAGAGTACATGGCTGTATATAGGTGCAGTGCTGTGTATAGGTGCAGTGCTGTGTACAGTACAGAGTACATGGCTGTATATAGGTGCAGTGCTGTGTACAGTACAGAGTACATGGCTGTGTATAGGTGCAGTGCTGTGTACAGTACAAAGTACATGGCTGTATATAGGTGTAGTGCTGTGTACAGTACAGAGTACATGGCTGTATATAGGTGCAGTGCTGTGTACAGTACAGAGTACATGGCTGTATATAGGTGCAGTGCTGTGTACAGTATAAACTACACGCCTTTATATAGGTGCAGTGCTGTATACGGTATAAACTACACGCCTTTATATAGGTGCAGTGCTTTGTACAGTACAGAGTACATGGCTGTATATAGGTGCAGTGCTGTGTACAGTATAAACTACACGCCTTTATAAAGGTGCAGTGCTGTGTACAGTACAGAGTACATGGCTGTATATAGGTGCAGTGCTGTGTACAGTATAAACTACACGCCTTTATAAAGGTGCAGTGCTGTGTACAGTACAGAGTACATGGCTGTATATAGGTGCAGTGCTGTGTACAGTACAGAGTACATGGCTTTATATAGGTGCAGTGCTGTGTACAGTATAAACTACACGCCTTTATATAGGTGCAGTGCTGTGTACAGTACAGAGTACATGGCTGTATATAGGTGCAGTGCTGTGTACAGTATAAACTACACGCCTTTATATAGGTGCAGTGCTGTGTACAGTACAGAGTACATGGCTGTATATAGGTGCAGTGCTGTGTACAGTACAGAGTACATGGCTGTATATAGGTGCAGTGCTGTGTACAGTACAGAGTACATGGCTGTATATAGGTGCAGTGCTGTGTACAGTACAGAGTACATGGCTGTATATAGGTGCAGTGCTGTGTACAGTACAGAGTACATGGCTGTATATAGGTGCAGTGCTGTGTACAGTACAGAGTACATGGCTGTATATAGGTGCAGTGCTGTGTACAGTATAAACTACACGCCTTTATAAAGGTGCAGTGCTGTGTACAGTATAAACTACACGCCTTTATATAGGTGCAGTGCTGTGTACAGTACAGAGTACATGGCTGTATATAGGTGCAGTGCTGTGTATAGGTGCAGTGCTGTGTACAGTACAGAGTACATGGCTGTATATAGGTGCAGTGCTGTGTACAGTACAGAGTACATGGCTGTGTATAGGTGCAGTGCTGTGTACAGTACAAAGTACATGGCTGTATATAGGTGTAGTGCTGTGTACAGTACAGAGTACATGGCTGTATATAGGTGCAGTGCTGTGTACAGTACAGAGTACATGGCTGTATATAGGTGCAGTGCTGTGTACAGTACAGAGTACATGGCTGTATATAGGTGTAGTGCTGTGTACAGTATAAACTACACGCCTTTATATAGGTGCAGTGCTGTATACGGTATAAACTACACGCCTTTATATAGGTGCAGTGCTTTGTACAGTACAGAGTACATGGCTGTATATAGGTGCAGTGCTGTGTACAGTATAAACTACACGCCTTTATAAAGGTGCAGTGCTGTGTACAGTACAGAGTACATGGCTGTATATAGGTGCAGTGCTGTGTACAGTATAAACTACACGCCTTTATAAAGGTGCAGTGCTGTGTACAGTACAGAGTACATGGCTGTATATAGGTGCAGTGCTGTGTACAGTACAGAGTACATGGCTTTATATAGGTGCAGTGCTGTGTACAGTATAAACTACACTCCTTTATATAGGTGCAGTGCTGTGTACAGTACAGAGTACATGGCTGTATATAGGTGCAGTGCTGTGTACAGTATAAACTACACGCCTTTATATAGGTGCAGTGCTGTGTACAGTACAGAGTACATGGCTGTATATAGGTGCAGTGCTGTGTACAGTACAGAGTACATGGCTGTATATAGGTGCAGTGCTGTGTACAGTACAGAGTACATGGCTGTATATAGGTGCAGTGCTGTGTACAGTACAGAGTACATGGCTGTATATAGGTGCAGTGCTGTGTACAGTATAAACTACACGCCTTTATAAAGGTGCAGTGCTGTGTACAGTATAAACTACACGCCTTTATATAGGTGCAGTGCTGTATACAGTACAGAGTACATGGCTGTATATAGGTGCAGTGCTGTGTACAGTATAAACTACACGCCTTTATAAAGGTGCAGTGCTGTGTACAGTATAAACTACACGCCTTTATATAGGTGCAGTGCTGTATACAGTACAGAGTACATGGCTGTATATAGGTGCAGTGCTGTGTACAGTATAAACTACACGCCTTTATATAGGTGCAGTGCTGTGTACAGTACAGAGTACATGGCTGTATATAGGTGCAGTGCTGTGTACAGTACAGAGTACATGGCTGTATATAGGTGCAGTGCTGTGTACAGTATAAACTACACGCCTTTATATAGATGCAGTGTTGTGTATATAAGTGCAGTGTGGAGTGTGTATACAGGTGCAGTGCTGAGTGTATATAGGTGCAGTGCTGTGTACAGTACAAAGTACATGGCTGCATATAGGTGCAGTGTTGTGTATATAAGTGCAGTGTGGAGTGTGTATACAGGTGCAGCTCTGAGTGTATATAGGTGCAGTGCTGTGTACAGTACAGAGTACATGGCTGTATATAGGTGCAGTGCTGTGTACAGTACAGAGTACATGGCTGTATATAGGTGCAGTGCTGTGTACAGTACAGAGTACATGGCTGTATATAGGTGCAGTGCTGTGTACAGTACAGAGTACATGGCTGTATATAGGTGCAGTGCTGTGTACAGTACAGAGTACATGGCTGTATATAGGTGCAGTGCTGTGTACAGTATAAACTACACGCCTTTATATAGGTGCAGTGCTGTGTACAGTACAGAGTACATGGCTGTATATAGGTGCAGTGCTGTGTACAGTACAGAGTACATGGCTGTATATAGGTGCAGTGCTGTGTACAGTACAGAGTACATGACTGTGTATAGGTGCAGTGCTGTGTACAGTACAGAGTACATGGCTGTATATAGGTGCAGTTCTGTGTACAGTACAGAGTACATGGCTGTATATAGGTGCAGTGCTGTGTACAGTACAGAGTACATGGCTGTATATAGGTGCAGTGCTGTTTACAGTATAAACTACACGCCTTTATATAGGTGCAGTGCTGTGTACAGTATAAACTACACGCCTTTATAAAGGTGCAGTGCTGTGTACAGTACAGAGTACATGGCTGTATATAGGTGTAATGCTGTGTACAGTACAGAGTACATGGCTGTATATAGGTGTAATGCTGTGTACAGTACAGAGTACATGGCTGTATATAGGTGTAGTGCTGTGTACAGTACAGAGTACATGGCTGTATATAGGTGCAGTGCTGTGTACAGTACAGAGTACATGGCTGTATATAGGTGCAGTGCTGTGTACAGTATAAACTACACGCCTTTATATAGGTGCAGTGCTGTGTACAGTACAGAGTCCATGGCTGTATATAGGTGCAGTGCTGTGTACAGTATAGAGTACATGGCTGTATATAGGTGCAGTGCTGTGTACAGTACAGAGTACATGGCTGTGTATAGGTGCTGTGTACAGTACAGAGTACATGGCTGTATATAGGTGCAGTTCTGTGTACAGTACAGAGTACATGGCTGTATATAGGTGCAGTGCTGTGTACAGTACAGAGTACATGGCTGTATATAGGTGCAGTGCTGTGTACAGTACAGAGTACATGGCTGTATATAGGTGCAGTGCTGTGTACAGTATAAACTACACGCCTTTATATAGGTGCAGTGCTGTGTACAGTACAGAGTACATGGCTGTATATAGGTGCAGTGCTGTGTACAGTACAGAGTACATGGCTGTATATAGGTGCAGTGCTGTGTACAGTATAAACTACACGCCTTTATAAAGGTGCAGTGCTGTGTACAGTACAGAGTACATGGCTGTATATAGGTGTAATGCTGTGTACAGTACAGAGTACATGGCTGTATATAGGTGTAATGCTGTGTACAGTACAGAGTACATGGCTGTATATAGGTGTAGTGCTGTGTACAGTACAGAGTACATGGCTGTATATAGGTGCAGTGCTGTGTACAGTACAGAGTACATGGCTGTATGTAGGTGCAGTGCTGTGTATAGGTGCAGTGCTGTGTACAGTACAGAGTACATGGCTGTATATAGGTGCAGTGCTGTGTACAGTACAGAGTACAAGGCTGTGTATAGGTGCAGTGCTGTGTACAGTACAAAGTACATGGCTGTATATAGGTGCAGTGCTGTGTACAGTATAAACTACACGCCTTTATATAGGTGCAGTGCTGTATACGGTATAAACTACACGCCTTTATATAGGTGCAGTGCTTTGTACAGTACAGAGTACATGGCTGTATATAGGTGCAGTGCTGTGTACAGTATAAACTACACGCCTTTATAAAGGTGCAGTGCTGTGTACAGTACAGAGTACATGGCTGTATATAGGTGCAGTGCTGTGTACAGTATAAACTACACGCCTTTATAAAGGTGCAGTGCTGTGTACAGTACAGAGTACATGGCTGTATATAGGTGCAGTGCTGTGTACAGTACAGAGTACATGGCTTTATATAGGTGCAGTGCTGTGTACAGTATAAACTACACGCCTTTATATAGGTGCAGTGCTGTGTACAGTACAGAGTACATGGCTGTATATAGGTGCAGTGCTGTGTACAGTATAAACTACACGCCTTTATATAGGTGCAGTGCTGTGTACAGTACAGAGTACATGGCTGTATATAGGTGCAGTGCTGTGTACAGTACAGAGTACATGGCTGTATATAGGTGCAGTGCTGTGTACAGTACAGAGTACATGGCTGTATATAGGTGCAGTGCTGTGTACAGTACAGAGTACATGGCTGTATATAGGTGCAGTGCTGTGTACAGTACAGAGTACATGGCTGTATATAGGTGCAGTACTGTGTACAGTACAGAGTACATGGCTGTATATAGGTGCAGTGCTGTGTACAGTACAGAGTACATGGCTGTATATAGGTGCAGTGCTGTGTACAGTATAAACTACACGCCTTTATAAAGGTGCAGTGCTGTGTACAGTATAAACTACACGCCTTTATATAGGTGCAGTGCTGTGTACAGTACAGAGTACATGGCTGTATATAGGTGCAGTGCTGTGTATAGGTGCAGTGCTGTGTACAGTACAGAGTACATGGCTGTATATAGGTGCAGTGCTGTGTACAGTACAGAGTACATGGCTGTGTATAGGTGCAGTGCTGTGTACAGTACAAAGTACATGGCTGTATATAGGTGTAGTGCTGTGTACAGTACAGAGTACATGGCTGTATATAGGTGCAGTGCTGTGTACAGTACAGAGTACATGGCTGTATATAGGTGCAGTGCTGTGTACAGTACAGAGTACATGGCTGTATATAGGTGTAGTGCTGTGTACAGTATAAACTACACGCCTTTATATAGGTGCAGTGCTTTGTACAGTACAGAGTACATGGCTGTATATAGGTGCAGTGCTGTGTACAGTATAAACTACACGCCTTTATAAAGGTGCAGTGCTGTGTACAGTACAGAGTACATGGCTGTATATAGGTGCAGTGCTGTGTACAGTATAAACTACACGCCTTTATAAAGGTGCAGTGCTGTGTACAGTACAGAGTACATGGCTGTATATAGGTGCAGTGCTGTGTACAGTACAGAGTACATGGCTTTATATAGGTGCAGTGCTGTGTACAGTATAAACTACACGCCTTTATATAGGTGCAGTGCTGTGTACAGTACAGAGTACATGGCTGTATATAGGTGCAGTGCTGTGTACAGTATAAACTACACGCCTTTATATAGGTGCAGTGCTGTGTACAGTACAGAGTACATGGCTGTATATAGGTGCAGTGCTGTGTACAGTACAGAGTACATGGCTGTATATAGGTGCAGTGCTGTGTACAGTACAGAGTACATGGCTGTATATAGGTGCAGTGCTGTGTACAGTACAGAGTACATGGCTGTATATAGGTGCAGTGCTGTGTACAGTATAAACTACACGCCTTTATAAAGGTGCAGTGCTGTGTACAGTATAAACTACACGCCTTTATAAAGGTGCAGTGCTGTGTACAGTATAAACTACACGCCTTTATATAGGTGCAGTGCTGTATACAGTACAGAGTACATGGCTGTATATAGGTGCAGTGCTGTGTACAGTATAAACTACACGCCTTTATGAAGGTGCAGTGCTGTGTACAGTATAAACTACACGCCTTTATAAAGGTGCAGTGCTGTGTACAGTATAAACTACACGCCTTTATATAGGTGCAGTGCTGTATACAGTACAGAGTACATGGCTGTATATAGGTGCAGTGCTGTGTACAGTATAAACTACACGCCTTTATATAGGTGCAGTGCTGTGTACAGTACAGAGTACATGGCTGTATATAGGTGCAGTGCTGTGTACAGTACAGAGTACATGGCTGTATATAGGTGCAGTGCTGTGTACAGTATAAACTACACGCCTTTATATAGATGCAGTGTTGTGTATATAAGTGCAGTGTGGAGTGTGTATACAGGTGCAGTGCTGAGTGTATATAGGTGCAGTGCTGTGTACAGTACAAAGTACATGGCTGCATATAGGTGCAGTGTTGTGTATATAAGTGCAGTGTGGAGTGTGTATACAGGTGCAGTGCTGAGTGTATATAGGTGCAGTGCTGTGTACAGTACAGAGTACATGGCTGTATATAGGTGCAGTGCTGTGTACAGTACAGAGTACATGGCTGTATATAGGTGCAGTGCTGTGTACAGTACAGAGTACATGGCTGTATATAGGTGCAGTGCTGTGTACAGTATAAACTACACGCCTTTATATAGATGCAGTGTTGTGTATATAAGTGCAGTGTGGAGTGTGTATACAGGTGCAGTGCTGAGTGTATATAGGTGCAGTGCTGTGTACAGTACAAAGTACATGGCTGCATATAGGTGCAATGCTGTGTACAGTACAAAGTACATGGCTGTATATAGGTGCAGTGCTGTGCACAGTACAGAGTACATGGCTGTATATAGGTGCAGTGCTGTGCACAGTATAGAGTACATGGCTGTATATAGGTGCAGTGCTGTGTACAGTACAGAGTACATGGCTGTATATAGGTGCAGTACTATGTACAGTACAGAGTACATGGCTGCATATAGGTGCAGTGCTGTGTACAGTACAGAGTACATGGCTGTATATAGGTGTAATGCTGTGTACAGTATAGAGTACATGGCTGTATATAGGTGCAGTGCTGTGTACAGTACAGAGTACATGGCTGTATATAGGTGCAGTACTATGTACAGTACAGAGTACATGGCTGCATATAGGTGCAGTGCTGTGTACAGTACAGAGTACATGGCTGTATATAGGTGCAGTGCTGTGTACAGTACAAAGTACATGGCTGTATATAGGTGCAGTGCTGTGTACAGTACAAAGTACATGGCTGTATATAGGTGCAGTGCTGTGTACAGTACAGAGTACATGGCTGTGTATAGGTGCAGTGCTGCGTACAGTACAGAGTTCATGGCTGTGTATAGGTGCAGTGCTGTGTACAGTACAGAGTACATGGCTGTGTATAGGTGCAGTGCTGTGTACAGTACAGAGTACGTGGCTGTGTATAGGTGCAGTGCTGTGTACAGTACAGAGTACATGGCTGTATATAGGTGCAGTGCTGTGTACAGTACAAAGTATATGGCTGTATATAGGTGCAGTGCTGTGTACAGTACAAAGTACATGACTGTATATAGGTGCGGTGCTGTGTACAATACAAAGTACATGGCTGTATATAGGTGCAGTGCTGTGTACAGTATAAACTAGACGCCTTTATATAGATGCAGTGTTGTGTATATAAGTGCAGTGTGGAGTGTATATAGGTGCAGTGCTGTGTACAGTACAAAGTACATGGCTGTATATAGGTGCAGTGCTGTGTACAGTACAGAGTACATGGCTGTATATAGGTGCAGTGCTGTGTACAGTACAGAGTACATGGCTGTATATAGGTGCAGTGCTGTGTACAGTACAGAGTACATGGCTGTATATAGGTGCAGTGCTGTGTACTGTACAGAGTACATGGCTGTATATAGGTGCAGTGCTGTGTACAGTACAGAGTACATGGCTGTGTATAGGTGAAGTGCTGTGTACAGTACAGAGTACATGGCTGTATATAGGTGCAGTGCTGTGTACAGTACAGAGTACATGGCTGTATATAGGTGCAGTGCTGTGTACAGTATAAACTACACGCCTTTATACAGGTGCAGTGCTGTGTACAGTATTAACTACACGCCTTTATATAGGTGCAGTGCTGTGTACAGTACAGAGTACATGGCTGTGTATAGGTGCAGTGCTGTGTACAGTACAGAGTACATGGCTGTATATAGGTGCAGTGCTGTGTACAGTACAGAGTACATGGCTGTATATAGGTGCAGTGCTGTGTACAGTACAGAGTACATGGCTGTATATAGGTGCAGTGTTGTGTACAGTACAGAGTACATGGCTGTGTATAGCTGCAGTGCTGTGTACAGTATAAACTACACGCCTTTATAAAGGTGCAGTGCTGTGTACAGTACAGAGTACATGGCTGTGTATAGGTGCAGTGCTGTGTACAGTATAAACTACACGCCTTTATAAAGGTGCAGTGCTGTGTACAGTACAGAGTACATGGCTGTGTATAGGTGCAGTGCTGTGTACAGTATAAACTACACGCCTTTATAAAGGTGCAGTGCTGTGTACAGTACAGAGTACATGGCTGTATATAGGTGTAATGCTGTGTACAGTACAGAGTACATGGCTGTATATAGGTGTAATGCTGTGTACAGTACAGAGTACATGGCTGTATATAGGTGTAATGCTGTGTACAGTACAGAGTACATGGCTGTATATAGGTGTAGTGCTGTGTACAGTACAGAGTACATGGCTGTATATAGGTGCAGTGCTGTGTACAGTACAGAGTACATGGCTGTATATAGGTGCAGTGCTGAGTGTATATAGGTGCAGTGCTGTGTACAGTACAGAGTACATGGCTGTATATAGCTGCAGTGCTGTGTACAGTATAAACTACACGCCTTTATAAAGGTGCAGTGCTGTGTACAGTACAGAGTACATGGCTGTATATAGGTGTAATGCTGTGTACAGTACAGAGTACATGGCTGTATATAGGTGTAATGCTGTCTACAGTACAGAGTACATGGCTGTATATAGGTGTAGTGCTGTGTACAGTACAGAGTACATGGCTGTATATAGGTGCAGTGCTGTGTACAGTACAGAGTACATGGCTGTATATAGGTGCAGTGCTGTGTACAGTACAGAGTACATGGCTGTATATAGGTGCAGTGCTGTGTACAGTACAGAGTACATGGCTGTATATAGGTGCAGTGCTGTGTACAGTATAAACTACACGCCTTTATAAAGGTGCAGTGCTGTGTACAGTACAGAGTACATGGCTGTATATAGGTGTAATGCTGTGTACAGTACAGAGTACATGGCTGTATATAGGTGTAATGCTGTCTACAGTACAGAGTACATGGCTGTATATAGGTGTAGTGCTGTGTACAGTACAGAGTACATGGCTGTATATAGGTGCAGTGCTGTGTACAGTACAGAGTACATGGCTGTATATAGGTGCAGTGCTGTGTACAGTACAGAGTACATGGCTGTATATAGGTGTAGTGCTGTGTACAGTATAAACTACACGCCTTTATATAGGTGCAGTGCTGTGTACAGTACAGAGTACATGGCTGTATATAGGTGCAGTGCTGTGTACAGTACAGAGTACATGGCTGTATATAGGTGCAGTGCTGTGTACAGTACAGAGTACATGACTGTGTATAGGTGCAGTGCTGTGTACAGTACAGAGTACATGGCTGTATATAGGTGCAGTTCTGTGTACAGTACAGAGTACATGGCTGTATATAGGTGCAGTGCTGTGTACAGTACAGAGTACATGGCTGTATATAGGTGCAGTGCTGTGTACAGTATAAACTACACGCCTTTATATAGGTGCAGTGCTGTGTACAGTATAAACTACACGCCTTTATAAAGGTGCAGTGCTGTGTACAGTACAGAGTACATGGCTGTATATAGGTGTAATGCTGTGTACAGTACAGAGTACATGGCTGTATATAGGTGTAATGCTGTGTACAGTACAGAGTACATGGCTGTATATAGGTGTAGTGCTGTGTACAGTACAGAGTACATGGCTGTATATAGGTGCAGTGCTGTGTACAGTACAGAGTACATGGCTGTATATAGGTGCAGTGCTGTGTACAGTATAGAGTACATGGCTGTATATAGGTGCAGTGCTGAGTGTATATAGGTGCAGTGCTGTGTACAGTACAGAGTACATGGCTGTATATAGCTGCAGTGCTGTGTACAGTATAAACTACACGCCTTTATAAAGGTGCAGTGCTGTGTACAGTACAGAGTACATGGCTGTATATAGGTGTAATGCTGTGTACAGTACAGAGTACATGGCTGTATATAGGTGTAATGCTGTGTACAGTACAGAGTACATGGCTGTATATAGGTGTAATGCTGTGTACAGTACAGAGTACATGGCTGTATATAGGTGTAGTGCTGTGTACAGTACAGAGTACATGGCTGTATATAGGTGCAGTGCTGTGTACAGTACAGAGTACATGGCTGTATATAGGTGCAGTGCTGTGTACAGTACAGAGTACATGGCTGTATATAGGTGCAGTGCTGTGTACAGTATAAACTACACGCCTTTATATAGGTGCAGTGCTGTGTACAGTATAAACTACACGCCTTTATAAAGGTGCAGTGCTGTGTACAGTACAGAGTACATGGCTGTATATAGGTGTAATGCTGTGTACAGTACAGAGTACATAGCTGTATATAGGTGTAATGCTGTGTACAGTACAGAGTACATGGCTGTATATAGGTGTAGTGCTGTGTACAGTACAGAGTACATGGCTGTATATAGGTGCAGTGCTGTGTACAGTACAGAGTACATGGCTGTATATAGGTGCAGTGCTGTGTATAGGTGCAGTGCTGTGTACAGTACAGAGTACATGGCTGTATATAGGTGCAGTGCTGTGTACAGTACAGAGTACATGGCTGTGTATAGGTGCAGTGCTGTGTACAGTACAGAGTACATGGCTGTATATAGGTGCAGTGCTGTGTACAGTACAGAGTACATGGCTGTATATAGGTGCAGTGCTGTGTACAGTACAGAGTACATGGCTGTATATAGGTGCAGTGCTGTGTACAGTATAAACTACACGCCTTTATATAGGTGCAGTGCTGTGTACAGTATAAACTACACGCCTTTATAAAGGTGCAGTGCTGTGTACAGTACAGAGTACATGGCTGTATATAGGTGTAATGCTGTGTACAGTACAGAGTACATGGCTGTATATAGGTGTAATGCTGTGTACAGTACAGAGTACATGGCTGTATATAGGTGTAGTGCTGTGTACAGTACAGAGTACATGGCTGTATATAGGTGCAGTGCTGTGTACAGTACAGAGTACATGGCTGTATATAGGTGCAGTGCTGTGTACAGTACAGAGTACATGGCTGTGTATAGGTGCAGTGCTGTGTACAGTACAGAGTACATGGCTGTATATAGGTGCAGTGCTGTGTACAGTACAGAGTACATGGCTGTATATAGGTGCAGTGCTGTGTACAGTATAAACTACACGCCTTTATAAAGGTGCAGTGCTGTGTACAGTACAGAGTACATGGCTGTATATAGGTGCAGTGCTGTGTACAGTATAAACTACACGCCTTTATAAAGGTGCAGTGCTGTGTACAGTACAGAGTACATGGCTGTATATAGGTGCAGTGCTGTGTACAGTATAAACTACACGCCTTTATAAAGGTGCAGTGCTGTGTACAGTACAGAGTACATGGCTTTATATAGGTGCAGTGCTGTGTACAGTATAAACTACACGCCTTTATATAGGTGCAGTGCTGTGTACAGTACAGAGTACATGGCTGTATATAGGTGTAATGCTGTGTACAGTATAAACTACACGCCTTTATACAGGTGCAGTGCTGTGTACAGTATAAACTACATGCCTTTATATAGGTGCAGTGCTGTGTACAGTACAGAGTACATGGCTGTATATAGGTGCAGTGCTGTGTACAGTACAGAGTACATGGATGTATATAGGTGCACTGCTGTGTACAGTATAAACTACACGCCTTTATATAGGTGCAGTGCTGTGTACAGTATAAACTACACGCCTTTATAAAGGTGCAGTGCTGTGTACAGTACAGAGTACATGGCTGTATATAGGTGTAATGCTGTGTACAGTACAGAGTACATAGCTGTATATAGGTGTAATGCTGTGTACAGTACAGAGTACATGGCTGTATATAGGTGTAGTGCTGTGTACAGTACAGAGTACATGGCTGTATATAGGTGCAGTGCTGTGTACAGTACAGAGTACATGGCTGTATATAGGTGCAGTGCTGTGTATAGGTGCAGTGCTGTGTACAGTACAGAGTACATGGCTGTATATAGGTGCAGTGCTGTGTACAGTACAGAGTACATGGCTGTGTATAGGTGCAGTGCTGTGTACAGTACAGAGTACATGGCTGTATATAGGTGCAGTGCTGTGTACAGTACAGAGTACATGGCTGTATATAGGTGCAGTGCTGTGTACAGTACAGAGTACATGGCTGTATATAGGTGCAGTGCTGTGTACAGTATAAACTACACGCCTTTATATAGGTGCAGTGCTGTGTACAGTATAAACTACACGCCTTTATAAAGGTGCAGTGCTGTGTACAGTACAGAGTACATGGCTGTATATAGGTGTAATGCTGTGTACAGTACAGAGTACATGGCTGTATATAGGTGTAATGCTGTGTACAGTACAGAGTACATGGCTGTATATAGGTGTAGTGCTGTGTACAGTACAGAGTACATGGCTGTATATAGGTGCAGTGCTGTGTACAGTACAGAGTACATGGCTGTATATAGGTGCAGTGCTGTGTACAGTACAGAGTACATGGCTGTGTATAGGTGCAGTGCTGTGTACAGTACAGAGTACATGGCTGTATATAGGTGCAGTGCTGTGTACAGTACAGAGTACATGGCTGTATATAGGTGCAGTGCTGTGTACAGTATAAACTACACGCCTTTATAAAGGTGCAGTGCTGTGTACAGTACAGAGTACATGGCTGTATATAGGTGCAGTGCTGTGTACAGTATAAACTACACGCCTTTATAAAGGTGCAGTGCTGTGTACAGTACAGAGTACATGGCTGTATATAGGTGCAGTGCTGTGTACAGTATAAACTACACGCCTTTATAAAGGTGCAGTGCTGTGTACAGTACAGAGTACATGGCTTTATATAGGTGCAGTGCTGTGTACAGTATAAACTACACGCCTTTATATAGGTGCAGTGCTGTGTACAGTACAGAGTACATGGCTGTATATAGGTGTAATGCTGTGTACAGTATAAACTACACGCCTTTATACAGGTGCAGTGCTGTGTACAGTATAAACTACATGCCTTTATATAGGTGCAGTGCTGTGTACAGTACAGAGTACATGGCTGTATATAGGTGCAGTGCTGTGTACAGTACAGAGTACATGGATGTATATAGGTGCACTGCTGTGTACAGTATAAACTACACGCCTTTATATAGGTGCAGTGCTGTGTACAGTACAGAGTACATGGCTGCATATAGGTGCAGTGCTGTGTACAGTATAAACTACACGCCTTTATAAAGGTGCAGTGCTGTGTACAGTACAGAGTACATGGCTGTATATAGGTGTAATGCTGTGTACAGTACAGAGTACATGGCTGTATATAGGTGTAATGCTGTGTACAGTACAGAGTACATGGCTGTATATAGGTGTAGTGCTGTGTACAGTACAGAGTACATGGCTGTATATAGGTGTAGTGCTGTGTACAGTACAGAGTACATGGCTGTATATAGGTGTAATGCTGTGTACAGTACAGAGTACATGGCTGTATATAGGTGTAATGCTGTGTACAGTACAGAGTACATGGCTGTATATAGGTGTAATGCTGTGTACAGTACAGAGTACATGGCTGTATATAGGTGTAGTGCTGTGTACAGTACAGAGTACATGGCTGTATATAGGTGCAGTGCTGTGTACAGTACAGAGTACATGGCTGTATATAGGTGCAGTGCTGTGTACAGTACAGAGTACATGGCTGTATATAGGTGCAGTGCTGTGTACAGTACAGAGTACATGGCTGTATGTAGCTGCAGTGCTGTGTACAGTATAAACTACACGCCTTTATAAAGGTGCAGTGCTGTGTACAGTACAGAGTACAT
The DNA here is from genome assembly GCF_046119375.1 of Phyllobates terribilis. Taxonomy (NCBI): domain Eukaryota; kingdom Metazoa; phylum Chordata; class Amphibia; order Anura; family Dendrobatidae; genus Phyllobates; species Phyllobates terribilis. The sequence continues at coordinate 158,153,094 of NW_027362771.1, read as the reverse complement.
GGCTGTATATAGGTGTAATGCTGTGTACAGTACAGAGTACATGGCTGTATATAGGTGTAATGCTGTGTACAGTACAGAGTACATGGCTGTATATAGGTGTAGTGCTGTGTACAGTACAGAGTACATGGCTGTATATAGGTGCAGTGCTGTGTACAGTACAGAGTACATGGCTGTATATAGGTGCAGTGCTGTGTACAGTATAAAGTACATGGCTGTATATAGGTGCAGTGCTGTGTACAGTACAAAGTACATGGCTGTATATAGGTGCAGTGCTGTGTACAGTACAGAGTACATGGCTGTATATAGGTGCTGTGTACAGTACAGAGTACATGGCTGTATATAGGTGCAGTGCTGTGCACAGTACAGAGTACATGGCTGTATATAGGTGCAGTGCTGTGTACAGTACAGAGTACATGGCTGTATATAGGTGCAGTGCTGTGTACAGTACAGAGTACATGACTGTATATAGGTGCAGTGCTGTGTACAGTACAGAGTACATGGCTGCATATAGGTGCAGTGCTGTGTACAGTACAGAGTACATGGCTGTATATAGGTGCAGTGCTGTGTACAGTACAGAGTACATGACTGTATATAGGTGCAGTGCTGTGCACAGTACAGAGTACATGGCTGTATATAGGTGCAGTGCTGTGTACAGTACAGAGTACATGGCTGTATATAGGTGCAGTGCTGTGTACAGTACAGAGTACATGACTGTATATAGGTGCAGTGCTGTGTACAGTACAGAGTACATGGCTGCATATAGGTGCAGTGCTGTGTACAGTACAGAGTACATGGCTGTATATAGGTGCAGTGCTGAGTGTATATAGGTGCAGTGCTGTGTACAGTACAGAGTACACCCCTGTACATAGATGCAGTGTTGTGTATATAGGTGCAGTGCTGTGTACAGTACAGAGTACATGGCTGTATATAGGTGCAGTGCTGTGTACAGTACAGAGTACATGGCTGTATATAGGTGCTGTGTACAGTACAGAGTACATGGCTGTATATAGGTGCAGTGCTGTGTACAGTACAGAGTACACCCCTGTACATAGATGCAGTGTTGTGTATATAGGTGCAGTGCTGTGTACAGTACAGAGTACATGGCTGTATATAGGTGCAGTGCTGTGTACAGTACAGAGTACATGGCTGCATATAGGTGCTGTGTACAGTACAGAGTACATGGCTGTATATAGGTGCAGTGCTGTGCACAGTACAGAGTACATGGCTGTATATAGGTGCAGTGCTGTGTACAGTACAGAGTACATGGCTGTATATAGGTGCAGTGCTGTGTACAGTACAGAGTACATGACTGTATATAGGTGCAGTGCTGTGTACAGTACAGAGTACATGGCTGCATATAGGTGCAGTGCTGTGTACAGTACAGAGTACATGGCTGTATATAGGTGCAGTGCTGAGTGTATATAGGTGCAGTGCTGTGTACAGTACAGAGTACACCCCTGTACATAGATGCAGTGTTGTGTATATAGGTGCAGTGCTGTGTACAGTACAGAGTACATGGCTGTATATAGGTGCAGTGCTGTGTACAGTACAGAGTACATGGCTGTATATAGGTGCAGTGCTGTGTACAGTACAGAGTACATGGCTGTATGCAGGTGCAGTGCTGAGTGTATATAGGTGCAGTGCTGTGTACAGTACAGAGTACACCCCTGTATATAGATGCAGTGTTGTGTATATAGGTGCAGTGCTGTGTACAGTACAGAGTACATGGCTGTATATAGGTGCTGTGCTGTGTACAGTACAGAGTACATGGCTGTATATAGGTGCAGTGTTGTGTACAGTACAGAGTACATGGCTGTATACAGGTGCAGTGCTGAGTGTATATAGGTGCAGTGCTGTGTACAGTACAGAGTACACCCCTGTATATAGATGCAGTGTTGTGTGTATAGATGCTGTGTTGTGTATATAGGTGCAGTGCTGTGTACAGTACAGAGTACACCCCTGTATATAGATGCAGTGTTGTGTATATAGGTGCAGTGCTTTGTACAGTACAGAGTACATGGCTGTATACAGGTGTAGTGCTGAGTGTATATAGGTGCAGTGCTGTGCACAGTACAGAGTACACCCCTGTATATAGATGCAGTGTTGTGTATATAGGTGCAGTGCTATGTACAGTACAGAGTACATGGCTGTATATAGTTACAGTGCTATGTACAGTACAGAGTACATGGCTGTATATAGGTGCAGTGCTATGTACAGTACAGAGTACATGGCTGTATATAGGTGCAGTGCTGTGTACAGTACAGAGTACACACCTATATATAGATGCAGTGTTGTGTATATAGGTGCAGTGCTATGTACAGTACAGAGTACATGGCTGTATATTGTTACAGTGCTATGTACAGTACAGAGTACATGGCTGTATATAGGTGCAGTGCTATGTACAGTACAGAGTACATGGCTGTATATAGGTGCAGTGCTGGGTACAGTACAGAGTACACCCCTGTATATAGATGCAGTGTTGTGTATATAGGTGCAGTGCTATGTACAGTACAGAGTACATGGCTGTATATTGTTACAGTGCTATGTACAGTACAGAGTACATGGCTGTATATAGGTGCAGTGCTGTGTACAGTATAAACTACACGCCTTGATATAGATGCAGTGTTGTGTATATCAGTGCAGTGTGGAGTGTGTATACAGGTGCAGTGCTGTGTACAGTACAGAGTACATGGCTGAATATAGGTGCAGTGCTGTGTACAGTACAAAGTACATGGCTGTATATAGGTGCAGTGCTGTGTACAGTTTTCGAGTGCATGTCTATATATAGGTGTAGTGCTGTGTACAGTACAGAGTACAGTTATATGAAAAAGTTTGGGCACCCCTATTAATCTTAAGCTTAATGTTTTATAAAAATTGGTGTTATTGCAACAGCTATTTCAGTTTGATATATGTAATAACTGTTGGACACAGTAATGCTTCTGCCTTGAAATGAGGTTTATTGTACTAACAGAAAATGTGCAATCTGCATTCAAACAAAATTTGACAGGTGCATAAGTATGGGCACCTCACCAGAAAAGTGACATTAATATTTAGTAGATCCTCCTTTTGCAAAAATAACAGCCTCTAGTCGCTTCCTGTAGCTTTTAATGATTTCCTGGATCCTGGATGAAGGTATTTTTGACCATTCCTCTTTACAAAACAATTCCAGTTCAGTTAAGTTTGATGGTCGCCGAGCATGGACAGCCCTCTTCAAATGATCCCACAGATGTTCAATGATATTCAGGTCTGGGGACTGGGATGGCCATTCCAGAACATTGTAATTGTTCCTCTGCATGAATGCCTGAGTAGATTTGGAGCGGTGTTTTGGATCATTGTCTTGCTGAAAGATCCATCCCCTGCGTAACTTCAACTTTGTCACTGATTCTTGAACATTATTGTCAAGAATCTGCTGATACTGAGTGGAATCCATGCGTTCCTCAACTTTAACAAGATTCCCGGTGCCGGCATTGGCCACACAGCCCCAAAGCATGATGGAATCTCCACCAAATTTTACTGTGGGTAGCAAGTGTTTTTCTTGGAATGCTGTTTTTTTTTGCCGCCATGCATGACGCCTTTTTGTATGACCAAACAACTCAATCTTGGTTTCATCAGTCCACAGGACCTTCTTCCAAAAAGAAATTGGCTTCTCCAAATGTGCTTTTGCATACCTCAGCCGACTCGGTTTGTGGCGTGCTTGCAGAAACGGCTTCTTTCGCATCACTCCCATACAGCTTCTCCTTGTGCAAAGTGCGTTGTATAGTTGACCGATGCACAGTGACACCATCTGCAGCAAGTTGATGCTGCAGCTCTCTGGAGGTGGTCTGAAGATTGTCCTTGACTGATCTCACCATTCTTCTTCTCTACCTTTCTGATGTTTTTCTTGGCCTGCCACTTCTGGCCTTAACAAGAACTGTCCCTGTGTTCTTCCATTTCCTTACCATGTTCCTCACAGTGGAAACTGACAGGTTAAATCGCTGAGACAGCTTTTTGTATCCTTCTCCTGAACAACTATGTTGAATAATCTTTGTTTTCAGATCATTTGACAGTTGTTTTGAGGAGCCCATGATGCCACTCTTCAGAGGAGATTCAAACAGGAGAACAACTTGCAAGTGGCCACTTTAAGTAGCTTTTCTCATGATTGCATACACCTGGCTATGAAGTTCAAAGCTCAATGAGGTTACAAAACCAAAAAAAAGTACTTTAGTAAGTCAGTAAAAAGTAGGTAGGGGTATTTAAAACAAGAAAATGATAAGGGTGTCCATACTTTTGCACCTGTCAAATTTAGTTTGAATGCAGATTGCACATTTTCTGTTAGTACAATAAACCTCATTTCAAGGCAGAAACATTACTGTGTCCAACATTTATTACATATATCAAACTGAAATAGCTGTTGCAAAAACACCAATTTTTATAAAACATTAAGCTTAAGATTAATAGGGGTGCCCAAACTTTTTCATATAGCTGTACATGGCTGTATATAGGTGCAGTGCTGTGTACAGTACAGAGTACATGGCTGTATATAGGTGCAGTGCTGTGTACAGTACAGAGTACATGGCTGTATATAGGTGCAGTGCTGTGTACAGTACAGAGTACATGACTGTATATAGGTGCAGTGCTGTGTACAGTACAGAGTACATGGCTGCATATAGGTGCAGTGCTGTGTACAGTACAGAGTACATGGCTGTATATAGGTGCAGTGCTGAGTGTATATAGGTGCAGTGCTGTGTACAGTACAGAGTACACCCCTGTACATAGATGCAGTGTTGTGTATATAGGTGCAGTGCTGTGTACAGTACAGAGTACATGGCTGTATATAGGTGCAGTGCTGTGTACAGTACAGAGTACATGGCTGTATATAGGTGCAGTGCTGTGTACAGTACAGAGTACATGGCTGTATGCAGGTGCAGTGCTGAGTGTATATAGGTGCAGTGCTGTGTACAGTACAGAGTACACCCCTGTATATAGATGCAGTGTTGTGTATATAGGTGCAGTGCTGTGTACAGTACAGAGTACATGGCTGTATATAGGTGCTGTGCTGTGTACAGTACAGAGTACATGGCTGTATATAGGTGCAGTGTTGTGTACAGTACAGAGTACATGGCTGTATACAGGTGCAGTGCTGAGTGTATATAGGTGCAGTGCTGTGTACAGTACAGAGTACACCCCTGTATATAGATGCAGTGTTGTGTATATAGATGCAGTGTTGTGTATATAGGTGCAGTGCTGTGTACAGTACAGAGTACACCCCTGTATATAGATGCAGTGTTGTGTATATAGGTGCAGTGCTTTGTACAGTACAGAGTACATGGCTGTATACAGGTGTAGTGCTGAGTGTATATAGGTGCAGTGCTGTGCACAGTACAGAGTACACCCCTGTATATAGATGCAGTGTTGTGTATATAGGTGCAGTGCTATGTACAGTACAGAGTACATGGCTGTATATAGTTACAGTGCTATGTACAGTACAGAGTACATGGCTGTATATAGGTGCAGTGCTATGTACAGTACAGAGTACATGGCTGTATATAGGTGCAGTGCTGTGTACAGTACAGAGTACACACCTATATATAGATGCAGTGTTGTGTATATAGGTGCAGTGCTATGTACAGTACAGAGTACATGGCTGTATATTGTTACAGTGCTATGTACAGTACAGAGTACATGGCTGTATATAGGTGCAGTGCTATGTACAGTACAGAGTACATGGCTGTATATAGGTGCAGTGCTGGGTACAGTACAGAGTACACCCCTGTATATAGATGCAGTGTTGTGTATATAGGTGCAGTGCTATGTACAGTACAGAGTACATGGCTGTATATTGTTACAGTGCTATGTACAGTACAGAGTACATGGCTGTATATAGGTGCAGTGCTGTGTACAGTATAAACTACACGCCTTGATATAGATGCAGTGTTGTGTATATCAGTGCAGTGTGGAGTGTGTATACAGGTGCAGTGCTGTGTACAGTACAGAGTACATGGCTGAATATAGGTGCAGTGCTGTGTACAGTACAAAGTACATGGCTGTATATAGGTGCAGTGCTGTGTACAGTTTTCGAGTGCATGGCTATATATAGGTGTAGTGCTGTGTACAGTACAGAGTACAGTTATATGAAAAAGTTTGGGCACCCCTATTAATCTTAAGCTTAATGTTTTATAAAAATTGGTGTTATTGCAACAGCTATTTCAGTTTGATATATGTAATAACTGTTGGACACAGTAATGCTTCTGCCTTGAAATGAGGTTTATTGTACTAACAGAAAATGTGCAATCTGCATTCAAACAAAATTTGACAGGTGCATAAGTATGGGCACCTCACCAGAAAAGTGACATTAATATTTAGTAGATCCTCCTTTTGCAAAAATAACAGCCTCTAGTCGCTTCCTGTAGCTTTTAATGATTTCCTGGATCCTGGATGAAGGTATTTTTGACCATTCCTCTTTACAAAACAATTCCAGTTCAGTTAAGTTTGATGGTCGCCGAGCATGGACAGCCCTCTTCAAATGATCCCACAGATGTTCAATGATATTCAGGTCTGGGGACTGGGATGGCCATTCCAGAACATTGTAATTGTTCCTCTGCATGAATGCCTGAGTAGATTTGGAGCGGTGTTTTGGATCATTGTCTTGCTGAAAGATCCATCCCCTGCGTAACTTCAACTTTGTCACTGATTCTTGAACATTATTGTCAAGAATCTGCTGATACTGAGTGGAATCCATGCGTTCCTCAACTTTAACAAGATTCCCGGTGCCGGCATTGGCCACACAGCCCCAAAGCATGATGGAATCTCCACCAAATTTTACTGTGGGTAGCAAGTGTTTTTCTTGGAATGCTGTTTTTTTTTGCCGCCATGCATGACGCCTTTTTGTATGACCAAACAACTCAATCTTGGTTTCATCAGTCCACAGGACCTTCTTCCAAAAAGAAATTGGCTTCTCCAAATGTGCTTTTGCATACCTCAGCCGACTCGGTTTGTGGCGTGCTTGCAGAAACGGCTTCTTTCGCATCACTCCCATACAGCTTCTCCTTGTGCAAAGTGCGTTGTATAGTTGACCGATGCACAGTGACACCATCTGCAGCAAGTTGATGCTGCAGCTCTCTGGAGGTGGTCTGAAGATTGTCCTTGACTGATCTCACCATTCTTCTTCTCTACCTTTCTGATGTTTTTCTTGGCCTGCCACTTCTGGCCTTAACAAGAACTGTCCCTGTGTTCTTCCATTTCCTTACCATGTTCCTCACAGTGGAAACTGACAGGTTAAATCGCTGAGACAGCTTTTTGTATCCTTCTCCTGAACAACTATGTTGAATAATCTTTGTTTTCAGATCATTTGACAGTTGTTTTGAGGAGCCCATGATGCCACTCTTCAGAGGAGATTCAAACAGGAGAACAACTTGCAAGTGGCCACTTTAAGTAGCTTTTCTCATGATTGCATACACCTGGCTATGAAGTTCAAAGCTCAATGAGGTTACAAAACCAAAAAAAAGTACTTTAGTAAGTCAGTAAAAAGTAGGTAGGGGTATTTAAAACAAGAAAATGATAAGGGTGTCCATACTTTTGCACCTGTCAAATTTAGTTTGAATGCAGATTGCACATTTTCTGTTAGTACAATAAACCTCATTTCAAGGCAGAAACATTACTGTGTCCAACATTTATTACATATATCAAACTGAAATAGCTGTTGCAAAAACACCAATTTTTATAAAACATTAAGCTTAAGATTAATAGGGGTGCCCAAACTTTTTCATATAGCTGTACATGGCTGTATATAGGTGCAGTGCTGTGTACAGTACAGAGTACATGGCTGTATATAGGTGCAGTGCTGTGTACAGTACAGAGTACATGGCTGTATATAGGTGCAGTGCTGTGTACAGTACAAAGTACATGGCTGTATATAGGTGCAGTGCTGTGTACAGTACAGAGTACATGGCTGTATATAGGTGCAGTGCTGTGTACAGTACAGAGTACATGGCTGTATATAGGTGCAGTGCTGTGTACAGTACAGAGTACATGGCTGTATATAGGTACAGTGCTGTGTACAGTACAGAGTACATGGCTGTATATAGGTGCAGTGCTGTGTACAGTACAGAGTACATGGCTGTATATAGGTGCAGTGCTGTGTACAGTACAGAGTACATGGCTGTATATAGGTACAGTGCTGTGTACAGTACAGAGTACATGGCTGTATATAGGTGCAGTGCTGTGTACAGTACAGAGTACATGGCTGTATATAGTTGCAGTGCAGTGTACAGTACATAGCAAATGGCTGTACATAGGCGCGGTGCTGTGTATATAGGTGCATTGCTGTGTACAGCACAGAGTACATGGCTGTATATACAGTTGTGCTCAAAAGTTTGCATACCCCGGCAGAATTGTTCCTTTCTTGGCCTTGTTTCAGAGAATATGAATGATGACAAAAAAAAATTTTCTCCACTCATGGTTATTGGTTGGGTGAAGTCATTTATTGTCAAACTACTGTTTTCTCTTTTTAAATCTTAATGACAACCAAAAACATCCAAATGACCCTGATCAAAAGTTCACATACCCCAATACCAATATTGCCCCCTCTGACATCAATGACAGCTTGAAGTCTTTTATGGTGGTTGTGGATGAGGTTCTTTATTTTCTCAGATGGTAAAGCTGACCATTCTTCTTGGCAAAAAGCCTCCAGTTCCTGTAAATTCCTGGGCTGTCTAGCTTGAGATCTCCCCAGAGTGGCTCAATGATATTGAGGTCAGGAGACTGAGATGGCCACTCCAGGCTGTATATAGTTACAGTGCTATGTACAGTACAGAGTACATGGCTGTATATAGGTGCAGTGCTGTGTACAGTACAGAGTACATGGCTGTATATAGGTGCAGTGCTATGTATATATAGGTGCAGTGTACAGTACATAGCACACGGCTGTATATAGGTGTAATGCTGTGTACAGTACAGAGTACATGGCTGTATATAGGTGCAGTGCTGTGTACAGTACAGAGTACATGGCTGTATATAGGTGCAGTGCTATGTATATATAGGTTCAGTGTACAGTACATAGCACACGGCTGTATATAGGTGTAATGCTGTGTACAGTACAGAGTACATGGCTGTATATAGGTGCAGTGCTGTGTACAGTACATATCACACGTTTGTATATTTGCAGTGCTATGTATATAGGTGCAGTGATGTGTACAGTACAGAGTACACAGCTGTATATAGGTGCAGTGCTGTGTACAGTACAGAGTACACAGCTGTATATAGGTACAGTACAGAGTACATGGCTGTATATAGGTGCAGTGCTGTGTACAGTAAATATCACATGTTTGCATATTTGCCGTGCTGTTTATATAGGTGCAGTGCTGTGTACAGTACATATCACATGTTTGCATATTTGCCGTGCTGTGTATATACAGTAGGTGCAGTGCAGAGTGTGTATAGGTGCAGTGTTGAATGTATATAGGTGTAGTGCTGAATATAGGTGCAGTGCTGAGTGTATAGAGGTGCAGTGCTGGGTGTATAGAGGCGCAGTGCTGGGTGTATAGAGGTGCAGTGCTGAGTGTATAGAGCTGTAATGCTGAGTGTATAGAGGCGCAGTGCTAAGTGTATAGAGGCGCAGTGCTGAGTGTATAGAGGCGCAGTGCTGAGTGTATAGAGCTGTAATGCTGAGTGTATAGAGGCGCAGTGCTGAGTGTATAGAGGCGCAGTGCTGAGTGTATACAGGCGCAGTGCTGAGTGTATAGAGGCGCAGTGCTGAGTGTATAGAGGCGCAGTGCTGAGTGTATATAGGTGCAGTGCTGTGTACACTTGCTCGCACATCACCTGCAGTGCTGGGTGTATAGAGGTGCAGTGTATAGACGTGCAGTGCTGAGTGTATATAGGCTCCGTGCCCTGTATAGAGGTTCAGTGTTGGGTGTATAGAGGTGCCGTGCAGTGAATATAGGTGCAGTGCTGTGTATACTTGCTCGCACATCACCTGGTGTGCTGGGTGTATAGAGGTGCAGTGCTGGGTGTATAGAGGTGCAGTGCTGGGTGTATAGAGGTGCAGTGCTGGGTGTATAGAGGTGCAGTGCTGGATGTATAGAGGTGCAATGCTGGATGTATAGAGGTGTAATGCTGGATGTATAGAGTAGCAGTGCTGAGTGTTGGGTGTATAGAAATGCCGTGCAGTGTATATACGTGCTGCGCTGTGTATATAGGTTCAGTGCTGTGTATACTTGCTCGCACATCACCTGGTGTGCTGGGTGTATAGAGGCGCAGTGCTGGGTGTATAGAGGCGCAGTGCTAAGTGTATAGAGGCACAGTGCTAAGTGTATAGAGGCGCAGTGCTGAGTGTATAGAGGCGCAGTGCTGAGTGTATAGAGGCGCAGTGCTGAGTGTATAGAGGCGCAGTGCTGAGTGTATAGAGGCGCAGTGCTGAGTGTATAGAGGCGCAGTGCTGAGTGTATAGAGGCGCAGTGCTGAGTGTATAGAGGCACAGTGCTGAGTGTATAGAGGTGCAGTGCTGAGTGTATAGAGGCGCTGTGCTGTGTACACTTGCTCGCACATCACCTGCAGTGCTGGGTGTATAGAGGTGCAGTGTATAGACGTGCAGTGCTGAGTGTATATAGGCTCCGTGCCCTGTATAGAGGTTCAGTGTTGGGTGTATAGAGGTGCCGTGCAGTGAATATAGGTGCAGTGCTGTGTATACTTGCTCGCACATCACCTGGTGTGCTGGGTGTATAGAGGTGCAGTGCTGGGTGTATAGAGGCGCAGTGCTGGGTGTATAGAGGCGCAGTGCTGGGTGTATAGAGGCGCAGTGCTGGGTGTATAGAGGCGCAGTGCTGGGTGTATAGAGGCGCAGTGCTGGGTGTATAGAGGCGCAGTGCTGGGTGTATAGAGCTGCAGTGCTGAGTGTATAGAGGTGCAGTGCTGGGTGTATAGAGGCGCAGTGCTGAGTGTATAGAGGCACAGTGCTGAGTGTATAGAGGCACAGTGCTGAGTGTATAGAGCTGTAATGCTGAGTGTATAGAGGCGCAGTGCTGAGTGTATAGAGGCGCAGTGCTGAGTGTATAGAGGCGCAGTGCTGTGTACACTTGCTCGCACATCACCTGCAGTGCTGGGTGTATAGAGGTGCAGTGTATAGACGTGCAGTGCTGAGTGTATATAGGCTCCGTGCCCTGTATAGAGGTTCAGTGTTGGGTGTATAGAGGTGCCGTGCAGTGAATATAGGTGCAGTGCTGTGTATACTTGCTCGCACATCACCTGGTGTGCTGGGTGTATAGAGGTGCAGTGCTGGGTGTATAGAGGTGCAGTGCTGGGTGTATAGAGGCGCAGTGCTGGGTGTATAGAGGCGCAGTGCTGGGTGTATAGAGGCGCAGTGCTGGGTGTATAGAGCTGCAGTGCTGAGTGTATAGAGGTGCAGTGCTGGGTGTATAGAGGCGCAGTGCTGAGTGTATAGAGGCACAGTGCTGAGTGTATAGAGCTGTAATGCTGAGTGTATAGAGGCGCAGTGCTGAGTGTATAGAGGCGCAGTGCTGAGTGTATAGAGGCGCAGTGCTGAGTGTATAGAGGCGCAGTGCTGAGCGTATAGAGGCGCAGTGCTGAGTGTATAGAGGCGCAGTGCTGAGTGTATATAGGTGCAGTGCTGTGTACACTTGCTCGCACATCACCTGCAGTGCTGGGTGTATAGAGGTGCAGTGTATAGACGTGCAGTGCTGAGTGTAAATAGGCTCCGTGCCCTGTATAGAGGTTCAGTGTTGGGTGTATAGAGGTGCCGTGCAGTGAATATAGGTGCAGTGCTGTGTATACTTGCTCGCACATCACCTGGTGTGCTGGGTGTATAGAGGTGCAGTGCTGGGTGTATAGAGGTGCAGTGCTGGGTGTATAGAGGTGCAGTGCTGGGTGTATAGAGGTGCAGTGCTGGGTGTATAGAGGTGCAATGCTGGATGTATAGAGTAGCAGTGCTGAGTGTTGGGTGTATAGAAATGCCGGGCAGTGTATATACGTGCTGCGCTGTGTATATAGGTTCAGTGCTGTGTACACTTGTTCGCACATCACCGGGTGTGCTGGGTGTATAGAGGCGCAGTGCTGGGTGTATAGAGGCGCAGTGCTGGTGCAGTTTCTGTATACATAGGTGCAGTGCTGGTTGTATACAGGTGCTGTGTATATAAGTGCCGTGTATATAGGTGCAGTGCAGTCTGTGTATATGTGCAGTGCTGGGTGTATACAGGTGCAGTACTGAGTATATATAGGTGCCGTGCAGTGTGTATAAAGATTTAGTGCTGTGCATATAGGTGCTGTGTGTATATAGGTGTCGTGCAGTGTGTGTATTGGTGCAGTGCTGGGTGTATACAGGTGCCGTGCAGTGTGTATACAGGTGATGTGCAGTGTGTATATAGTGCAGTGAATATAAATACAGTGATAGGTGTATATATGTGTCATGCAGTGTGTACAGTTAGGTCCATATATATTTGGACAGAGACATTTTTCTAATTTTGATTCTAGACATTACCACAATGAGTTTCAAACAAAACAATGCAGATGCAGTTGAAGTTCAGACTTTCAGCTTTCATTTGAGGGTATCCACATTAAAATTGGATGAAGGGTTTAGGAGTTTCAGCTCCTTAACATGTGCCACCCTGTTTTTAAAGGGACCAAAAGTAATTGGACAGATTAAATAATTGTAAATAAAATGTTCATTTCTAGTACTTGGTTGAAAACCCTTTGTTGGCAATGACTGCCTGAAGTCTTGAACTCATGGACATCACCAGACACTGTGTTTCCTCCTTTTTGATGCTCTGCCAGGCCTTCACTGCAGTGGTTTTCAGTTGCTGTTTGTTTGTGGGCCTTTCTGTCTGAAGTTTAGTCTTTAACAAGTGAAATGCATGCTCAATTGGGTTGAGATCAGGTGACTGACTTGGCCATTCAAGAATATTCCACTTCTTTGCTTTAATAAACTCCTGGGTTGCTTTGGCTTTATGTTTTGGGTCATTGTCAATCTGTAGTATGAAACGACGACCAATCAGTTTGGCTGCATTTGGCTGAATCTGAGCACACAGTATGGCTCTGAATACATCAGAATTCATTCGGCTGCTTCTGTCCTGTGTCACATTATCAATAAACACTAGTGACCCAGTGCCACTGGCAGCCATGCATGCCCAAGCCATCACACTGCCTCCGCCGTGTTTTACAGATGATGTGGTATGCTTTGGATCATGAGCTGTACCACGCCTTCACCATACTTTTCTCTTTCCATCATTCTGGTAGAGGTTGATCTTGGTTTCATCTGTCCAAAGAATGTTCTTCCAGAACTGTGCTGGCTTTTTTAGATGTTTTTTTAGCAAAGTCCAGTCTAGGCTTTTTATTCTTGATGCTTATGAGTGGCTTGCACCGTGCAGTGAACCCTCTGTATTTACTTTCATGCAGTCTTCTCTTCATGGTAGATTTGGATATTGATACGCCTACCTCCTAGAGAGTGTTGTTCAATTGGTTGGCTGTTGTGTATGGGGTTTTTCCTTCACCATGGAGATTATTCTGCCATCATCCACCACTGTTGTCTTCCGTGGGCGCCCAGGTCTTTTTGCATTGATGAGTTCACCAGTGCTTTTTTTCTTTCTCAGGGTGTACCAAACTGTAGATTTTGCCACTCCTAATATTGTAGCAATTTCTCGGATGTTTTTTTTTTCTGTTTTTGCAGCTTAAGGATGGCTTGTTTCACCTGCATGGAGAGCTCCTTTGACCGCATGTTTACTTCACAGCAAAAAACCTTCCAAATGCAAGCACCACACCTCAAATCAACTGCAGGCCTTTTATCTGCTTAATTGAGAATGACATAACGAAGGGATTGCCCACACCTGTCCATGAAATAGCCTTGGAGTCAATTGTCCAATTACTTTTGGTCCCTTTAAAAACAGGGTGGCACATGTTAAGGAGCTGAAACTCCTAAACCCTTCATCCAATTTTAATGTGGATACCCTCAAATGAAAGCTGAAAGTCTGAACTTCAACTGCATCTGAATTGTTTAGTTTAAAATTCATTGTGGTAATGTCTAGAACCAAAATTAGAAAAATGTCTCTGTCCAAATATATATGGACCTAACTGTATATAGGCACCGTGCATTTGTGTATAGAGCTGCAGTGCTGGGTGTATATATTTGCAGTGCTGTGTATATAGGTTCAGTGCTGAGGAAACTTGCTCGCACATCACCCGATGTGCTGGATGTATAGAGGTGCATTTCTGGTTGTATAGAAGTGCAGTGCTGAGTGTATATAGGTGCAGTGCTGGGAGTATACAGGTGCAGTTTCTGTATACATAGGTGTAGTGCTGGCTGCATACAGGGACTGTGTATATAAGTGCCGTGTATATAGGTGCAGTGCAGTCTGTGTATATGTGCAGTGCTGGGTGTATATAGGTGCAGTACTGAGTATATATAGGTGCAGTGTTGGGTGTATACAGGTGCTGTGTAGTGTGTATATAGGTGATGTGCAGTGTGTGTATATAGTGCCGTGAATATAAATGCAGTGATGGGTGTATATGTGTGTCATGCAGTGTGTATATAGGCACCGTGCAGTGTGTATATAGGCGTCGTACATTGTATAGAGGTGCAGTGCTGGGTGTATATAGGCTCCGTGCAATGTATAGAGGTGCAGTGCTGGGTGTATATATTTGGAGTGCTGAGTATATAGGTGCAGTTCTGTGTATATAGGTCCAGTGCTGGGTGTATATAGGTGCAGTTCTGTGTATACAGCTGCAGTGCTGGGTGTATATAGGTGCAGTGCTATGTGTATAGAGGTGCAGTGCTGGGTTATAGAGGTGCAGTGTATATAGGTGCTGTGCTGAGTATATATAGGTGCTGTGGTGAGTGTATATAGGTGCAGTGTTGGGTGTATATTGGTGCTGTGCTGAGTGTATATAGGTGCAGTGTAGGATGTATAGAGGTGCAGTGCTGAGTGTATATAGGTGCAGCGCTGAGTGTATATAGGTGCGGTGTTGGATGTATAGAGGTGCCGTGCTGAGTGTATATAGGTGCAGTGCAGTGTATATAGAGGTGCTGTGCAGTGTTGGATGTATAGAGGTTCCGTGCTGAGTGTATATAGGTGCTGTGCAGTGTTGGATGTATAGAGGTGCTGTGCTGAGTGTATATAGGTGCATTGTTGGATGTATAGAGGTGATGTGCAGTGTATAGAGGTGCTGTGCTGAGTGTAAATAGATGCATTGTTGGATGTATAGAGGTGCTGTGCAGTGTATATAGATGCATTGTTGGATGTATAGAGGTGCTGTGCAGTGTATATA
Organism: Phyllobates terribilis; assembly: GCF_046119375.1. Classification (NCBI taxonomy): domain Eukaryota; kingdom Metazoa; phylum Chordata; class Amphibia; order Anura; family Dendrobatidae; genus Phyllobates; species Phyllobates terribilis. The sequence goes on along the minus strand of NW_027362771.1, from coordinate 158,137,845 downwards.
GGTGCAGTGTTGGATGTATAGAGGTGCTGTGCAGTGTTGGATGTATAGAGGTGCAGTGCAGTGTATATAGAAGTGCTGTGCAGTGTATATAGGTGCAGTGTATATAGGTGCAGTGTATATAGGTGCAGTATATATAGGCGCAGTGCTGGGTGTATATAGGTGCGGTGCTGTGCAGTGTTGGATGTATAGAGGTGCATTGTCGGATGTATAGTGGTGATGTGCAGTGTATAGAGGTGCTGTGTTGAGTGTATATAGGTGCAGTGTTGGATGTATAGAGGTGCTGTGCAGTGCAGTGTATATAGAGGTGCTGTGCAGTGTTGGATGTATAGAGGTGCAGTGCTGAGTGTATATAGGGGATGTGCAGTGTATAGAGGTGCAGTGTTGGATGTATATAGGTGCAGTGCTGGATGTATAGAGGTGATGTGCAGTGTATATAGGTTATGTGCTGTGCAGTATATATAGGTTAGGTGCAGTGTATAGAGGTGCGGTGCAGTGTATATAGGTGCAGTGCTGAGTGTATGTAGGTGCAGTGCTGAGTGTATATAGGTTATGTGCGGTGCAGTGTATATAGGTTAGGTGCAGTGTATAGAGGTGCAGTGTATAGAGGTGCAGTGTTGGATGTATAGAGGTGCTGTACAGTGTATATATAGTTGCAGTGCTGAGTGTATATAGGTGCTGTGCAGTGTATAGAGGTGCTGTGTATAGAGGTGCAGTGTTGGATGTATAGAGGTGCTGTACAGTGTATATATAGTTGCAGTGCTGAGTGTATATAGGTGCTGTGCAGTGTATAGAGGTGCAGTGTATAGAGGTGCAGTGTTGAGTGTATAGAGGTGCAGTGTATATAGGTGAGGTGCAGTGTATATAGGTTAGGTGCAGTGTTGGATGTATAGAGGTGCTGTACAGTGTATATATAGTTGCAGTGCTGAGTGTATATAGGTGCTGTGCAGTGTATAGAGGTGCAGTGTATAGAGGTGCAGTGTATAGAGGTGCAGTGTTGAGTGTATAGAGGTGCAGTGTATATAGGTTAGGTGCAGTGTATAGAGGTGCAGTGTATAGAGGTGCAGTGTTGAGTGTATAGAGGTGCAGTGTATATAGGTTAGGTGCAGTGTATAGAGGTGCAGTGTTGAGTGTATAGAGGTGCAGTGTATATAGGTTAGGTGCAGTGTTGAGTGTATAGAGGTGCAGTGTATAGAGGTGCAGTATATAGGTTAGGTGCAGTGTTGAGTGTATAGAGGTGCAGTGTATATAGGTTAGGTGCAGTGTTGAGTGTATAGAGGTGCAGTGTATAGAGGTGCAGTGCTGAGTGTATATAGGTTATGTGCAGTGTATAGAGGTGTAGTGCTGAGTGTGTATAGAGGTGCAGTGTATAGAGGTGCAGTGTTGAGTGTATATAGGTTATGTGCTGAGTGTATAGAGGTGCAGTGTATAGAGGTGCAGTGTTGAGTGTATAGAGGTGCAGTGTATATAGGTTAGGTGCAGTGTATAGAGGTGCAGTGTTGAGTGTATAGAGGTGCAGTGTATATAGATTAGGTGCAGTGTATAGAGGTGCAGTGTTGAGTGTATAGAGGTGCAGTGTATATAGGTTAGGTGCAGTGTATAGAGGTGCAGTGTATAGAGGTGCAGTGTATAGAGGTGCAGTGTTGAGAGGTGCAGTGTTGAGAGGTGCAGTGTTGAGTGTATAGAGGTGCAGTGTTGAGAGGTGCAGTGTTGAGAGGTGCAGTGTTGAGAGGTGCAGTGTTGAGTGTATAGAGGTGCAGTGTATAGAGGTGCAGTGTTGAGAGGTGCAGTGTTGAGAGGTGCAGTGTTGAGTGTATAGAGGTGCAGTGTATAGAGGTGCAGTGTTGAGTGTATAGAGGTGCAGTGTATAGAGGTGCAGTGTTGAGTGTATAGAGGTGCAGTGTATAGAGGTGCAGTGTTGAGTGTATAGAGGTGCAGTGTATATAGGTTATGTGCTGAGTGTATATAGGTGAGGTGCAGTGTTGAGTGTATAGAGGTGCAGTGTATAGAGGTGCAGTGTTGAGTGTATAGAGGTGCAGTGTATAGAGGTGCAGTGTATAGAGGTGCAGTGTTGAGTGTATAGAGGTGCAGTGTATAGAGGTGCAGTGTTGAGTGTATAGAGGTGCAGTGTATAGAGGTGCAGTGTTGAGTGTATAGAGGTGCAGTGTATAGAGGTGCAGTGTTGAGTGTATAGAGGTTCAGTGTATAGAGGTGCAGTGTTGAGTGTATAGAGGTGCAGTGTATATAGGTTATGTGCTGAGTGTATATAGGTGAGGTGCAGTGTTGAGTGTATAGAGGTGCAGTGTTGAGTGTATAGAGGTGCAGTGTATATAGGTTATGTGCTGAGTGTATATAGGTGAGGTGCAGTGTATAGAGGTGCAGTGTTGAGTGTATAGAGGTGCAGTGTATAGAGGTGCAGTGTTGAGTGTATAGAGGTGCAGTGTTGAGTGTATAGAGGTGCAGTGTATAGAGGTGCAGTGTTGAGTGTATAGAGGTGCAGTGTTGAGTGTATAGAGGTGCAGTGTATAGAGGTTATGTGCTGAGTGTATATAGGTGAGGTGCAGTGTATAGAGGTGCAGTGTTGAGTGTATAGAGGTGCAGTGTATAGAGGTGCAGTGTTGAGTGTATAGAGGTGCAGTGTATAGAGGTGCAGTGTTGAGTGTATAGAGGTGCAGTGTATAGAGGTGCAGTGTTGAGTGTATAGAGGTGCAGTGTATAGAGGTGCAGTGTTGAGTGTATAGAGGTGCAGTGTATAGAGGTGCAGTGTATATAGGTGAGGTGCAGTGTATAGAGGTGCAGTGTTGAGTGTATAGAGGTGCAGTGTTGAGTGTATAGAGGTGCAGTGTATAGAGGTGCAGTGTTGAGTGTATAGAGGTGCAGTGTATATAGGTGAGGTGCAGTGTATAGAGGTGCAGTGTTGAGTGTATAGAGGTGCAGTGTATAGAGGTGCAGTGTTGAGTGTATAGAGGTGCAGTGTATATAGGTGAGGTGCAGTGTATAGAGGTGCAGTGTTGAGTGTATAGAGGTGCAGTGTATAGAGGTGCAGTGTTGAGTGTATAGAGGTGCAGTGTATATAGGTGAGGTGGAGTGTATAGAGGTGCAGTGTTGAGTGTATAGAGGTGCAGTGCAGTGTACACTTGTTCGCACATCACCCGGCGCGCTGGGGGCGGGGCTCTGGTTGTCGGGGGGCGTGTCCCGCCTGGTGGATGGGAGCAGTGCAGGAAACAGTCAGTCCTCAGCAGTTACGGATTACTTTTTGGACGTGCAGTGAGTTTGGTGCCGCAGCTTCGCCCGCCCGCTCGCCTGCCCGCTCGTCCACAGCTACTTTGGGCGCCGCCCGGCAGTCCGCGCACGGTTTGCCATGTGAGAGCCGCTCAGTGCAGGGAGTTTCTGGCGGCGGAGAGGAGCCCGGCCGGGCGGCGGAGCATGTAGCGGACGTGGGCGCTCTGTACACCGGAGGAGCAGCAGATGACGTGGAGCAGCAGCATGAGCAGCGGATACAGCAGCCTGGAGGACGACTCCGAGGAGTTCTACTTCACCGCCAAGACCTCCATCAAGAAGAGTCCGTGGCGGGCGGCCCGGGGCCAGCATGTGAGTGTCTCCTGCCCCGGTGTGTGGGGCTGGTCGCTGCCCCTGGCAGAGGCTCGGGGGTCGCTGCCATGCGGGCTTTCTGTCATATGGTGCAGGCCGGGCTCTCCCAGCATAGGGGACATGGCGTTCTCCGCATTGTCCAGGCATTTAGTTCCCACATAACACCGTACTACTACCTGGAGATCTCGCCTGTGCCCCTCTGGTATATGGGGCTGGTACAGAATTGCATTGTATGGAGCTGTGTAAGGTGCACTTAGGTGGGCATTGGCCCTTCCTGTACATTTTATAATGCTGACCAATTTTGTGCTAATAGGACAGAAAATACTCTGATGACGCACTATATGGCGGTACAACTTGTTTTTGGGAACAGAGAAAACCATGTTTTAAGCCTCCATACCAGATGGAGACATCAGCCATTTATACTAAGATATTGCGGATGAATGAAGCAGTGCCTGTAACCCGCTGTATTAGGGGGTCACTGATGCACTGCATGTAGCGGCTGCATTAGGGGGTCACTGATGCACTGCATGTAGCGGCTGCATTAGGGGGTCACTGATGCACTGCATGTAGCGGCTGCATTAGGGGGTCACTGATGCACTGCATGTAGCGGCTGTATTAGGGGGGTCACTGATGCAGTGTATGTAGCGACTGTATTAGGGGGTCACTGATGCACTGCATGTAGCGGCTGTATTAGGGGGTCACTGATGCACTGCATGCAGCGGCTGTATTAGGGGGTCACTGATGCACTGCATGCAGCGGCTGTATTAGGGGTTCACTGATGCACTGCATGTAGCGGCTGTATTAGGGGGTCACTGATGCACTGCATGTAGCGGCTGTATTAGGGGGTCACTGATGCACTGCATGTAGCGGCTGCATTAGGGGGTCACTGAAGCACTGCATGTAGCAGCTGCATTAGGGGGTCACTGATGCACTGCATGTAGCGGCTGCATTAGGGGGTCACTGATGCACTGCATGTAGCGGCTGCATTACGGGGTCACTGATGCACTGCATGTAGCGGCTGTATTAGGGGGTCACTGATGCACTGCATGTAGCGGCTGTATTAGGGGGTCACTGATGCACTGCATGTAGCGGCTGTATTAGGGGGTCACTGATGCACTGCATGTAGCGGCTGTATTAGGGGGTCACTGATGCACTGCATGTAGCGGCTGTAATAGGGGGTCACTGATGCACTGCATGTAGCGGCTGTATTAGGGCGTCAGTGATGCACTGCATGCAGCGGCTGTGTTGGGGGCGTCAGTGATGCACTGCATGCAGCGGCTGTGTTGGGGGCGTCAGTGATGCACTGCATGCAGCGGCTGTGTTGGGGGCGTCAGTGATGCACTGCATGCAGCGGCTGTGTTGGGGGCGTCAGTGATGCACTGCATGCAGCGGCTGTGTTGGGGGCGTCAGTGATGCACTGCTCGCAGCGGCTGTGTTGGGGGCGTCAGTGATGCACTGCTCGCAGCGGCTGTGTTGGGGGCGTCAGTGATGCACTGCTCGCAGCGGCTGTGTTGGGGGCGTCAGTGATGCACTGCTCGCAGCGGCTGTGTTGGGGGCGTCAGTGATGCACTGCTCGCAGCGGCTGTGTTGGGGGCGTCAGTGATGCCCTGCACTTATCTTGCTATGGACATATTGTGTCTTCCGCTTTTTGTTGCCAATCCTCATGGTGGGAGAACAGAGATTATGGTACTCAGCACATCATGTCCTGTCACTATGAGAGAAGACTGACCCTTGTGAGTGCCCATGCCTCTGTAAGGGCCTATTCTCACTTCAGTGCTTGATCAGCATTTATCATTCTACCTTTTCTGTGTGCAAGATCCACTTAAAGAAAGAGAAATACTGCAGTGTGAGGTCGTATACTGATCAGTACGGACTCCATGTGCTCTGGTAAAGGGTTTGTGATGTTGATGGGCCCGGCTCCGGCACGGAGTAGTTTTGCGCCTCTTGTGTGCGTCATCTACACACCATGGCCATTGACTAAAGCACATGGCCCAATATTGACTATGAAGTCTGAAAATATTATGGGTAAAATTTGCTTTGCTGGTGTCCCCCTGTAACAGAAATCTTCATGTTTTCAAAGTGCGGACACATGGCAAGTGTTTTGCGTCTATAAACAGTATCTCCGTGCTTTTTCTTTTTTTTGTGGGGGGGTGGGGGGTGAAGGGGGGCAGCTATTTTACTCGCAGAACCTTGTGGCCATTAAAATCCTTACTAAAATCTTTCTTAATCATGAGGATGATACACAGGTGTGATACTGTATCTGTGGAATCCTACACTTGGACTGAACACCATTATAAGACTGGTCATATCCTTAACGCAAGTTACATGTGGTCCCCTCTATTCCGGGATTCTGTCTGTAGCTCTGTGCTTGCCCTCAGTCACCCCCTTATATCCTGGCAATCCTGATATCACATGGGGCCAGTAAGATAATCAGATAAGTGGAGAGGTCATAGGATCAACACTCAGCAGATCAGAAGGGCTAAAAAACAGGTGTCGCAATATGTGAGCTCAAGGCTAGCCCAGGACACGGTATGCTGCGTACAGGCAAGTACTGGATTCCAGCCTGTAGTCACTGTGATGGCCACAGGCAAGATTCCCCGAGCATAGGATGGACCCATATTCCTCTTCCTTCTATTATAGAATGATTAAGCTCCAGCTAAATGGGTTGGCACAATAAAGGCATCACTGGCATATTTGTAGGCTATCCTGTCTGTGCCAATCCTGACAGCCGGGGTCTCCGTCCTGTGTGGTAGTGTGTATTTGTGACCAGTGCTCCCGTCAGTTACATACAAGTCTTCATGCATGCACACTACCGCACCATTCACACGGGGCTTTGTTAGAAACATTTTTTAGTTTGGGGTGGGGGTGTACCAGTGGTTGAATCTCTCCCAATAATCATTAATTTATCCACTATACAGTTCAATCCAAACTAGCTGCATAAAAATATTTCTATAAAGGCGACCCCCCAATGCTAAATTATGGTTTCTGAGGATTACTTCCTCACATTGTACCTCCACACTAAGTATATTTTCTGCTCACGTGCCAGGTTATGGTGTCTTACACTGTGTATACGACCTGCCCGATCTGTTTCCACACACCATATGTGCTCACAGGTCTGGCAGCTGTTCTGGAGTATGGTCACATTTCTGTATTTTGGGAATATTTGGTGGTCACCACATTGCTGGGAGCCTCATGTCCTCACCCCGGACCGCTCTGTGAAATCACAGGAGGACACAAGCCTTCAGTAATCTCCTAAGGCTCATTTCATTCATGTTAGACATATGTTTCCTCTTGAGTTTGGGGCATTTGTAGCTTTTTGCATGTAATCAGTTACTCTCCTTATAGATGAGGACACGGGTATATTGGCATTGTCCACTGTCCATACTATGGTGCTCGGAGCCATGAATTAGGAATGGTTCACGTTGCCCTCTGGTTATGGGGTGGTGTCAGATTTTATGCCTTTTCCTTGACCTCTTAGACAGCAGCCTCTGTTATGTAGTGTGTTCTCATACAGTCATGTTTGTGTTTTTTTTCCCCCTGTGTTTTGTCGCTTATTAACCTGGTAAATGGCAATGCCAAACCTGATAAGGGTGAAGTAATGTTGGAGCAGAGGTCGGGCACAGATGAAGGCGTGTCACTCTTCTTATGAGATCATCTGATCCAGTTATTGTGGCGCACACCCTTTTCTGGGTCTGACTCATGTTACTTGTGAGATAGGACGTACTTCTTCCAGGGGAAGTGTGTGATTTCTCATCCGGATAATACATGACCTTTCTGGATGGAACACCAGCTATGTCTGTAGAATTGCAGCTCGGACCTGTTCTTACTAAATGTGGATGTTCTGCGCTGTTTGTTAGTTCTCCCTCTGATCTTGGGATACTTTATACACTGGTGACGTCTGGATTCTTTTCCAAGAAGCCCTGTCGTCCCTCTACAGACATATGTTACCATGCATTAAATATTTACCATCCCCGCGGCTCCATAGTGACCGGTGCATACATAAGCTGGCAGTGTACCATGTCTCTTATAAAGCCATCACTGCTGTATGGGAGGCTGCACCATGAGCATTATGTTGTAGTATTTTCTTTCTTGCTTGTGGCTATATGGCCTCTAGCCCAGCAATGCATTACTGGCCGAGCAGGTCCTACAATGTTTTTTTTTTTTTTTTCAGCCCTTTACTTTCTTTCAAAGCTGAAAACTTCATAGCCCATGCCTGGTAAAGAGCATGGCTGCCAGTCTTGTTTCATGTAATATTTCTATGGCCTCATGTCAGTGCTTGTACAGTGACATTCCAAAATAATACTGTACATGTGACCATATATATATATTTTTTTAATGCTAAGGCACAGAAAATGCAGCTGAAAACGATGTGCGTAAATCCAGCCCCTCTCAGATTGCCAGACAGGTCTGTGCTTTATCTTTTCCTGCCTGTAAGGATGGATAAGCTGGGGAGCCCGTCCTGTAGTAAGGATTCATTGGCAGGAGTGGCTATGCCAGGACTCTGGATTTCCTGTCCGTTACTTTCACTTCTCTGAAATAACAATAAAGCCTAAACCTCAGCCATTGTGTGTTCGCCTGATGTTTCCTGCCTCTGGCTGCCCTAGTATTGCTGATTGTGCACAAGTGTAATGTCGACCCCTTGGTGTATTAGCAGGATAAATGGGCGCAGAGCTGGCATTTAGCTATTAACTGCTGAACTTTTAGCCTCTTTTAGACCTTAACGATTTCTCTGCTACATTAGAAAATGTTCTGATTTTCATCCGTTTTTGGTCAGTCTCACTTTTTTTTACCATTGGTGATTCTCATATGAAAAATATACATTGCAAACCATCTTCTACCCAATGCAATGTTGGTACCAGACAGCACACAGATGAGTGTATGGTCAGTGATTGTCACAGACCCATAGAATTGTATGCAGAATTTTGATACATGACTCAGATATAAAAAAAAAAAAAATTTTTTTTTTTTTTTTTTTTGCACACTGAATATAGACTATAATGGGTTTGTGATCCATCTTTGAAAAATGCAACATATGTAATTCAAGGACGCTTGAATGTAAAGTCTGACTCTAAGCCTTAAATGATCAATGAATCTATTCAGAAGTGATGGATCCATGAAACTCAGAGCATGATCTAATAGATCTGCGTTGGCTAATAGGCTATGTTGCCACGATCAGGAAAGAGCAGCGCTTTGGACGCATGTATTCATTGATTTACCGTATCCAATACAGTCTATTGTGAACATTTCTGTTGCGGAGACCAGCTTCTCCGCAACAGAAATTGACATGCTGCGGCTCGTAAACCCGCGCCACCGGTAAGTTCATGCGTTGTCAAATAGAAGCACAGTGGGCAGGGGATTTCTATAAATCCCACCCTCTGCACTTCTAGTGTAGAACGGAGCGCAGGTGAGCTGTGTCCAAAACGCTGCTATTCCTGATCATGAGCACATAGCCTTATGATCTGATTGTGAGGATCAGAATAGGACATACTCAACAGGTCTGTGTACTGTCAGATATAAAAAAAAATCATGCTGACTCTGTAAATGAATGTGTGAATGCAGCTGTAGTCGGGAAGACACTCCATTAAAGAGTGTGTGTTTGTTTTGTTTTTTCGTTAAAAGCCTACGGCGAAACGCGCGTCGGACCTGTGTGGACTCTGAGGGATTTCCAGGTAGCTCATTTGATACCTTTGTCTTTTTTCTAGTACCTTTGACCCCTGTATCAGCTGTCTTACCTATTAACTTACTGACCCCCTTTCTATGTGGTCTGAGTATTTACCCACTTGGGACATCTTTGATGCACTTTGCACTTTACTTGAATGATGGTCTCCATATGTATTTTTACTTCAGGCTGACCTGGGTCACTGTGTTCCTATACATGATTTATTTATTGATCTATGCTTCTACCTACCCTCAGATGCCCATTTTTCTGTTTACTTTTTTCATCGTTCGTATTATTGTTTTTCATGTGTTTTTATGAATTCTTCAATAAATGCTTATTTTATATTGACCATGAGTCACATTTATAGGTTCTTTGTTTTTTTGTTTGTTTTTTTATGAACTAAAGAGAGCTTTTTGCATATATTTAACTTAGAAATGCTACGTTGGGCAGGGTGTGAAACATACTAGTGTCCAACACTGTTCATTAAACTACTTTCTAGTTTCCAGAGTAATCCATTTAGAAAATGTTTAAAAAAAGAGTGCACCTGTTGGCATGTAGCAAGCCATATGCTGCCCCACGGCCTGGAACAGGTGTTCCCTGTTTGTGCTGAGAGCATGTCGCCGCCTGTAGTGTCCCAGGTAAACACTTCACCTCTTGTACACAATGACAGCATGATTTACATTGCAGCATATTTCCTTTTCCATTAGGCTCCCTGAGTCTATTCCATGTGTGGAATATATCTTCGTTTAGATGTTTCTCATTGATGCCTGATATAAAGAATAAATGTGTTTTTGAGGTGACAATACCTTATCTGACGTTTGCCAAACATGTTTGATCATTTAGGTTAGGAGGCACAAGTACAAAAAATGGATATATTTGTGGACATATTCTGCGAATTATCATTTATACTGGCCAGCACCTAACCAATGACTGATGAAAAGGTGATCTAAACTGCTGAGTGCGGAGATTGGCAAATTATTTGTCATAGGTTTTCCAAATGGGCAGGATGACTTTCCCTATAGTTGAACTGATCATCCAGTTCAGGCACTGTAGTTGTTAATTTTTGTTCACCATTATAGAATAAAAGTGGGATTGGATCTCTGTTGTGCTCTTATGCAATCCACCTGTTAAAGGGAATCTGTCAGTGGGATCAGCCCTCCTAAGCAGTCTATATGGGCATAGAGGAAAATGCAAAAGGTAAAAGCTGGTGATAAAAAGCGCTAAGGCATATAAAATTCAGCAATTACTACCTTTATTAAAGTCCTTGTAAAAAAAAACATGCGTTTCGACGTTCACCGCTTCTTACTACCAGCTTCAACGTCTTTTTTTTCTTTTATATGGGCATAGAGGTCATAGGAAGCTGAATAAAATGATACCTTGATATTTGTGATCTGATAACTTATTTTAGAGAAATCCTACTTTTTTCTTAATATGTAAATGAGCTTTTAAGATCTATGAACCGGACACAGATCTCCCTGAGAATCTGTCTCAAGAGCTCATTTTAAGTGAAAGGGGGAGTTACTAGTGTGATATGTAATGATCGCTCTCTGCTCTCCTGATCTAACTGCAGAACGGTGTGTAATTAAAGCTCACACAGTACAGCTAAATTGTCTCATTACAAACACATCTGCAGCTCTCCTTGCAGTGCTGTCAGCTCCCCCTTCCCCCACACTGCCTGTGAGATGGAAGTTGAAGAAGTGTTAGCTGTAATCTGGCCCGAGAGCTCTGTGACTAGCTACACCTGCAGATATTTGTAATGAAACAAAGCTCAGCTCTGCTGTACTCTGTTATAATCACACACAGCTCTGCAGTGAGATCAGGAGAGAAGTCTGTTAGTCATTTCATGTCTCTCACTGGTACCATCCCCATCATATAAAATTAAGTTTGAGAGGCAGAGTCTCATACTGGTCAGTGTCCTGTCCATAGATCTTAACAGTTTATACATGTTTAGAAAAATGTGGTTTTCTTAGAAATAAGACATTGAATCGCAGATATCAACTTCGTATGATCTGTGTGCCCATACAGGCGGTTTAGGATGGTTGATCCCACTGACAGATTCACTTTAAACTAAAAAAAAAATGCACAGGAGATCTGTCACGTGAGAACCCGTAATCTCATAAAATCATGGGACAAGCTCTTTCAAGCAAGTTCACCCATTATGCATAATATGTGTGTACATATTGATCATAATCTCTTAGTCTCTCTTTTCTCCCAAACACTAGTGCTACGTCTGTCTTTCTCAGGGGAAGTATGTGCCTCTTCTTGGCCAGAAATGCTTGTGAATTCCTGATGAACAAGTGCAGCATAGCTTTACTTTGCAATGTCTGTAAAGTGCAAATGACAGGTTTCTCGCTCATTCTTTCTTTCCCTTTGTGATTGATGCTTTTACAGATCTGACATGCCAAGCATGTAAGGTATTCAAAGAATTTAGAAGAAATCATTAGGAGTGGGGCTTGTGCGAGTCCAGTAACTTTACAGAATACCTTATGAAGATCTGGAATTAATAATATCCTAAAATAAAGCACTGCGGGAGCGGCACTTAATTGTGTCCTGTGACCTATAGATAATTTGCATGCTGAAGGGATTATCTTTTGGCAGTCGGACTGAATACATAGTGTGGAAGAGGACAACAGTTTTATTGTGTATTGTACTTAGGGATTTGTTATGTTATGGTGTAATTGTTTTTGTTTTTCTATCCTAGTTATGGATTTGTGAGGAGCAAAGGTCCTTATATCTAAATTGCCCATTTATCTTTATTATGGGATGCAAATAATGTTTAAATCAGTTAGCTTGGCTTAACCCTTTGTCCTCTGAACTTGTCCTTCCTTCTGTACTTCTTATCACTTTGTAGTGAAGAGCTCCATATTGTTTAGCTAGACTATAGCTGATGGGATCATTCACATTTCTGTGTATGTATAATATATTTTCATATAAAAATGAATGTATTGATTTAAAAACTATTGGCTATGTGCACGCTGAATTTTTTAGGACGGTTTGGAGAAGAAACTGAGCAGAAACTCTCCAAATTCTCTTCCAAAAGAAAAAAAATATTATTTCTGCTTTGAAAACTCTGCAACAATCCGCTGAACAGATTGCCATTTTTTTGGAGGGGGTGGGGTGCAGTTGGCCGTTTTCACTAGGTTAAGAAAGTAGTAGTAATAATTTTTATTTGTATAGCGCCAACATATTCTGCAGCACTTTACAATTAAAGTAATGGTACCATAAGTGCCATAACCCTATACTGGATGTGCTCGGACTTTGCATGGCTTCCTCTCCCCTTGATTTCATTATGGTAACTGTGGTGCTGCAAAAGCAGGACAGATGGAACCCTTCAAAGCAAATGTCTGTCTGTTTTTGGCTTTCCAGAATATATGGGGCAGTAACAATTCTAAAATTGCTCCATTAAATGGACAGTAATGCAATAGAGGAAGGGTTCTTTGAGGTCAGTGGACAATGCATGAGGTTGTTCCAATCTAGAGCGTTTAAGCTCTTCTGTCTGGTAGTATAACATAGCTGGCCATATACCTTATATAGGTCAGTATTATTATTATATATTTTTTTTTTTTTTTTTTTTTGTCCATTCACTAGAATAATTTGATGAAGGGACAGGGGTAATACAACCAGCCAAATATTAGTAAGGTCTGGCATAAAACACTTCTAATGTCAGCCTGTTCGACCAATCTGACAGTATAATCTAGGCAAGTAGCATTGCAGGCGATGTAGCTCCTATACAATCACACTTTATTGGTCTAATTGCTGCCTATGCAGAAATAGACGTTTTATCAGTATTGTTAATTAGTGTTCGATGCTCCATTACTTACCACTCTCTGGGTTTTCCGTCACACCCCCACACCTACCTCGCTGATGAGTGACAGCAATGTCTTGACAGATGCGGCACTTTCTGCAGAGGTCAGGCAAGCCAGCGCTGTCAGTCACCAGTGAGGTAGATTGGGACATGCAAAACCCGTTGTTGGATCGGTGCACTGAGGCTTGTGCCCACGACAAGGGCCCGCCGAACATACTAATTAGCTCCCTCTGTTCTGAAAAAAACTGAAGATTAAACAAATCTGCTATTAGAACATTAAAGATGCATATTTTCTTATGGGCTGTACCCCTTATGACGAAGGCTGGGGCTAGACTGTGACTGGCCATGACACTTGTTGCGCAGACATAGGTAGCACTGTAAACATCACAGGTGAATAGGGTCACATTACAGCCCGCAAGGTACTGCAATAAGCAAATTGCAAAAATCCCAACTTTTTATGACTGGCATGTCATGTTTCCCTTTGGGTGGCAATGAGACCCCATTCAGCAGTGATGCAGTGGTCCACAATGCAATCTTTAGCCATGTGACCCGTATCGTGGCCAAAGCCGCAGTGTAGCCCAAGCCTAAGGCTGTGTGCCCACGTAGCATTTTTCAAGCGTATATGCTGCGGAATTTCCGCAGCGTAAACGCTTGAAAAACGCATGTATATCTGCACCCCATGGTCCCCAATGGGATTCCGCAAGTTCTATGCACATGCTGCGGATTTTTCCGCAGCGTTTATGCCGCGTTCAAAAATCCGCAGCATGTCATTTAATTTTGCGTTTCCGCAAGCGGAATTGCCTTTGTCCAATGCATAAAAAACGCAAGGCAATTCCGCATGTGGAAAACGCGTGATAAACGCGCGAAAAATGCGCGATAAACGCGTGCGGAATTCCGCATGCGTTTTTCCGGGAGAGAACTTGCATTTATGCAGCAGAAATTTTCTTCTTCATAAATGCAACGTGGGCACATAGCCTGAGGCTTCCCTGTCAGGAGGCATGCAGAGGGACGGATATACACAGTGGTGTAGGGCGCCTTAATGGCCCGTGAAAAGTATAAGGTTTGCTAAAGGAGTAAATACATGAAGATGAAAGCTCCTTTCATGTACAAGTGCACACCTGAGATTGTGTCAGAGCAGAACTATTCTGTAATTACAGGTTAAATGCCCTACTTCATGTACGTCTTAAGGAAACATTGTCCTCCAGGTTACCTATTGCTAAAAGGGGCAGATGTGTCATTCCTCAGAAATGGGCAAATTCACTTCAGCTAATAATAAAATTCTTGGCTGCCTTTAGTTTTTCTCACGTTCTCACTTGTGCAGCATCTGATGGCACCATTACCATGTTGCTGCCTGGTGGTAATACATTATGTAATGCTTGCTGGAGAATGGAGCACTCTCCTACCAGCAGCTCCTTATCACAGGAGGCTACACTCTCTATTGTACCTGTACATCTGTCCCTGAACCGTGAACGGCTCCGTCATGTCCTGACAGACTGTGGGGCGAGTCATGACCTGCGGGTTTCTGATCTAGTGCTGTTACACAAGGCTGTTCTGTTTGCCAGCTTTTCATCTTGTGCAGAGATGTAGAGATAAAATGTGGCCTTCTTTCTTTGTGGCGATAGACTTTCAACAGTTGTAGTGAAGGTCATGGACGCTGCAAATCATGGTGAAATATGACATGGCGTGCACTGACTGCTAATGGTGGTTTCTTCTGGTTATCTGCTCTGCATGTCTTCTTACTTAGCAGACCTGATTTCCAAGTTTTTTTTACAGCAGGGACTTGTAACACAGAACTAGTACCAATCTTCTTCAGGTCTAGGGAGCAGAACAATAAGGCCTTACTGCAATATTATCCATTACCTGTGAATGTACTGTAGCCATTCCATCCAGTTCTGCAGACTTTCTGATAGTCTGGTACTGTGAATACAGGATAATGTAGTAGTCCTGAAGGTTGCCGACCTCTGTACAACTCCCAGCATGTCATGGCAGGATTGCAGCTTTCTCAATCCGCAATGTGTTCATTTGTGTTTTGCATTTTCTTCATTGATTTCAGGGAAATGGATCTCCACAGTAATACGATGCTGATAACCGGCGGAGCTACAGCAAAGGCTGAATTCCCACCCAGTTATTTAGTACCACACTAATAATAATAACTTTTATTTCTATAGCGACATGTTCCGCACACTTTTCATTTACATACAGCTTCTGGGGCAGATTTTCAGCCAATCTTGGGAGTGGATTCTTATGAGATGTATAAAGGAAGAACTTGTACTTCTTGCAATAACTGCATGTGTTTCCTTACTTGCAGACAGACATACAGAACTGACAGCGGCTGTCCAGCACAGTAATCTCACACTGCTGGGTGGTGGTTTAGTGAACGTTTGGTCCTGGGAAGTCACACTAGAGACTATTTTCTAATAGTGATGACAATAATAATAATCATCTTTATATAGCGTCAACATATTCTGCAGAGCTTTATAATCCAGAGGTTCATATACAACAGGCATAAGTAACATAGTTAAATATAATACAATAATTAGAGCAAAAATAATGACGACCCTGCTCGTAAGGGCTTACAATGTACAATTGTAGACCTGGTGCCTAGATCTGCTGTACGGCGGTTGCTAGATGGACGCGAGCAGCTGTGGAAAGGAATCTGTAGCAGCTGTATTCTTTGGGCGTCCAGACGTGGCTTCACCGAGCACAAGGGCTGCCCTGCATTGTCGTTCCATGTGGAAAGCGTGCCATCACCCTTTTCTGCAGGCCCATAAAGTCTGGGTAAAGCTTTCTATTTTCGTAATGACTTGACTATGTCAACAGTCTGCTTTTATTAGCGATGGTATTCCATCTCCATTTCCAGCTGGTTGGATATGAGACTTATGTAATGGCAAACCTGCTGGGGTAGGAGTTTTCTAATGCTGCTGGGAAAGCCATGATGTGCTATCAGGTTCCCACGCTACTGAATCCTTTGTTGCATGTGAAGCAGAAAGGAGATAAAATGTTCTGTAACAGTCTTATCTACACACTTTTTTATATATATATATATATATATATATATATATATATATATATATATATATATATATATATATATATATATATATATATATATATATATATATATATATATATATATATATATATAATGGCTGTATGTTCATTCCTGTTTAAAAAACTAAAATTGGACTAGAATAAGAAGTGTGGCTAGCTGATAGTGTTGTAAGTCCTCTATCTCATTGGAAGTAGTGTACATTAGTGAGAACTAGTGACTATTCTGGCCAATAAGTACACTGACATCCTTCTTCTGAATATGGAAGTAGCTACGTGCCATTAAAAATGTAATTAGGCCTCATTCAGACATCCGTGTTTGTTCACGTACGCAAAAAAAATGGTATCAGTGTTTTTGGATCTGATTTTCCTCATTTGGTCAGGGTCATCAGAAATGATCACGTAGGGATAAATTAAATTGCAAAGTTTCTCCCATCTAGTGGGGTTCATCACAGACTGACAACTGATGCTATTTGTGTGCGATCTGTAATTTTCACAGATCCTTAGACTTGTATTACTGCATTTTAACAGTGATGCTGGTAAATAGACATGTCTTCATATTTGCAAAAAACATGGCCATATGAACATCTCCATGGATATAATGGGTACATGTATTATCTGTGAGAATCATGGATAGAACACCTATGTTAAAAACTGAAGTCTGAATGAGGCCTTAACATAAAGCTTTCCGATGCAGAGAATATTAAACGGAGCGGTTACTGCCCCCCAGCTCCAGTGCTTCCTCTCCACCATTACTCTGGACTTGTGTCTGCAGTGGAGGAGAGCCAGAGCCATGTCTTATAAGTAGACGCCTCCTGTTATTTTTAACCCTTTAGATGTCAATAAGGGTGACAAAGGAGTTTTCAGTTAATTTTTTTTTATTTCAGTCGAAAAAAATGGTTCATGCGAATGGGGCATCATGCATTGACTAAGAACTGTTCTAATGGTCAGCAAACAAGGACATGCCATCTTACATTCACACTTACTCTGATGTTTTCCTGCTGTATGCCATCCACTTATAGAGGACCTGACGGTCTTTCTTAGTTTATGCAAGTGTTTACTAACAATTCTGGAACATTAGCGTTCTAAGAAATGCTGGAGGTGTTCTTATATCCTTGCTATAACAAGGTTACTAGAAATAAGGCCCTTTCACTCTGGCCTGTAATGAGCGTTCATAACGATTACAGTTTAGAAGTCTCTGTAGGATCATAGTTGTGCAATCCTTCTACCTGTCGGCATTCCCGGTGTACCCCTGATTAGTAGTCCAGTGCAATATTACCGTCACAGCGTGCCGCAGGTATGATGTCGCACTGGGCCTGCTAATAAGAAAAGGGATGTTGGCAGGTCGGAGATTTGAATGGGCTTTAGTCCGGCAGCCATGGACTACCGTCATGGCAGCTAGACCAATGTCCTGTGAGTGTTTACTCGCTTACTCTAATAAGAATGCTATTAGTTTATTGGCATGTGTAAACCTGCTGGCAGACCAACAAAATACTTGTTCATGGATTCTATCATTCACTTGTGAACAGGGACGTACTGCTGAGCATATTCAGATTCTGTGGGACCAAACGGCTTATTTAAAAGAACCTTATTGAGCACTGAGCAGCTTATTTATCTCCCCATGTAAAATCATTGACCAGAGTGACATTCATGTCTCTAGTAAGTGCTGGTATTTTTGATAAAATGTGGTTTGTAGTATTCTTTCTAAAGGAAGACCCATAGGGTTAATCTCTTATCACTACATATAGGTTTTTTCTTTTTTTAAATGGTGGGAATGTTTTTTTGCTGTGTGAAGACTTCACATTCTCTGCTGAACAGGTTGATTCCAACTGTGGCGAGGCCTCCATACATCCTCTCCTGCTGAGGTGCTACTGATCATAGGAGATCCTTCTGTGTATAGTCCACTACCTCTGCTTCCTTCAGAGATGTGGATGTTCCATGAAAGCCAGCACTTCCCTCCTGACTTCTCGCTGGATGAAGGAAAGGCGGATAGCTGCACCGCTTCCTGAACATTCATTGAAGGGAAAAGCACAAAGAATGTTTTGATGTTAAAGGCATTGTTCTGTGCCGAATCTGAGCAGTGGGACCAAGTCATCCCTCCAGGGGTAAAGAACGTCTTGTACCTTTCATCAGCAGCAGGTCACTGCATTCCAGAAAAGTCCATGTCACACCGCCATTCTCCAGTGGAACTGCTGGAAAATCTGCTAATTAATAAGGTGTAATGGGGTGAATAACTGGAGAGGCATCTGAATTATCTCAGATTTTACAAGGCGGGAGCTGAGGTACAGGGGGAATGAAATGCCCCCTCATAGAAAAGTAAAGGATTGGGTGATGACACGGATGTGTAGTATAAAAGTAAATGTATTGTTGACCCTTTCTAGAAGATGTACTAGTTCTGTGAGACCTTAGGATGGCACACATGCTGTCATAGAAGCTGTAATTGTCAGTCCTCCTGTAATGTCTGAACATAAGGGCTAAAATACTAGGATATGAATAGCCTAGTCACTTCCAGAAAATGTGCATCACCTCCCTTTTGGCAGATGGGGGGGGGAGAGTGTCCAGCTGAAGTGTTTAGTCTGGGTCCTACAGTGTTCGATGCCATTCATGCCCTGTAGGTGTATACCTTAATCGCTTTCCTGTTTCAGATCGGCTTTATACCATACTGCTGTTTGGGGGATAAGATGTGGAACAAGGTGCAGACCTCTCCAACATAAAGTGAAAGGAAAGTATTTCTTATTTTTTATTACATACACTAACCAGGTTAAAATAACAAAAGCACAAAGTCATAAAAACATGTGGCAGGACTGATCCTCAGCATTACGCCTGCTTCAGACGGCCTCCGCGTGCTTCTCCGCATCGCTGAGCTGCCTTCTATTACTGTGCATTTTTTTGGACCAGACCAGTGTATGCTGCGTTTTATTCACATTTCCAATAAGTTATTGTTGGGTCAGTGTGCCATTTCTTGTGCACACAAAGCAAAAATGGCTGTCTGAAGAAGGCCTTGTAGAGTCTGCCTGGAGTGTACAGATGATGGACGGCCACTGATCAAATCATTGAAAAAGCTGAAGGGCTCGGTATCCTGTTCTGTCAGCCATATGTATGCTTTGAACTTTTGCACGTTGCTGATGCTTGTGAGGCTTTTTGTTTTCCACTTGATACAAAACCCATCACTAGATTTCTCAAGCTTTGTACACCCGAATGCCAAAAAAGTAGATTTATGCTTTGCACCATTTGTTTTTTTAGAGGTGCTTTCTGTGCATAGTTCGATTTGGCTGTACCGGAGTGTGGTAGGACATAAAGGTGACTTGGCCTAATGTGTGACAGTGCGACAAGAAATTGCACATTGATGCAAATTTTTCGCCCCAAAAAAGCCAACTAAGAGTAAATTTAATCTTAAAATGCCCAGTCTACCTTAGTGTCTTGTGTTGTCTGATAAATCTGGCCCATCTTTGACTGTCTAGTCTGTTTGCACTTTCTAGAGTAATGATAAATTATGCCCCAATGTGCATTTTTTTTCTCTTAACTCTTTAACTTCTACAATCTTCACGTTTTCATTTTTTCCCTCTTCCAAGCGCCATAACGTTTTTTTTTTATCTTTCCGTTTACATATCTTTATGATGTTATTTTTTTTCTCTCAGGCCTAGTTGTAATTTTAAATGACATCATACACTTTTTTTTTTAAAGGGGTTTTCCACGCTTAAGAAAAGTCTTGTATACTCAGACTGGGAAACCCCTTTAACTTTACCATATAATGAAAACAAAAATTTGTTTCTGTTGTCAGTTTGCAAGGATTACAACCTTTTTCTCTTTATATATATCCCCCCCCCCAACCCCCTTCACCGAGCTGTATGAAGGCTTTTTGCGTGCTGAACTGTTTTTAATAGTACCATTTTGCTGTACATATGATGTGATAATCGCTTTTTTTCAAGAGGTGCAGCGATGGAAAAATGACCGCTTTGGCATTTAAATAATATATTTTTAAAAGGTTGGACTTTTATGGACACGGCAATACCGAAGATGCCTATTTTCTTTATTTTTAATTGAGGAAATGGGAGGGGTTTGGTACCCAAACTGATTCCCGGGTAGCATGTCTCACTTAAATGTAGCGATCAGAGATGGCTCCGATCACTGCTATTACAGGCAGGAGCCAACTTTATAACGCAGTTGGCACTTGCTCCAGAACTATGACGTACTGGTACTACATGGGTGCCGGAAGGGGTTAAAGGGCTAAATGTATGATCACTGGGACTCCCATCGATGCTTGAGCATGTGTATTTTAAAATTCACATGTAGGAATGGGTTTTGGGGCCTACATTCTAGTGATTGGTGGAGACTCAGTGACCATATATTTATCAACTATTTTGTGCATAGCTTATGAATTTATCTTGGTGGGAAACACTCTAACATGAATGTCATCAAACAATGATCTGCTTATATAAATTCATTTATCATGTGAAACGCAATTAGGATGTAATGCAATGTGGGATGTTTGCTTCTGCGTCAGTGTTTTCTAAAATAGAAGTGTTAATAGTCCACTTTGCATTTTGTTAATTCATAAAAAAATAGTCTAATATTTGGTGTGACCCCATTTTGTCTTTAAAATAGCACCAATTCTTCTTGATAGACTTGCACACAGTTTTTGGAGGAACTCACCACAAATCTACTGTGGATGTAGGCTTGTGCAAATCCTTCTGTCTCTTCATGTAATCACAGACAGATTTGATGTTGAGATCAGAGGCCATATCATCACCTCCAGGACTTCTTGTTCTTTACACTGAAGATAATTCTTAATTACATTGCCTGTATGTTTAGAGTCTTCCTGCTGCAGAACAAGTTTGGAGCCAATCCGATGCTTAACTGTTGGTATTGCATGATGGATATGTACCGTATTTTTCGGACTATAAGATGCACTGGACCATAAGACACACCTAGGTTTTAGAGGAGGAAAATAGGGAAAAAAAAGTAAGCACAAAATGTGGTCATGATGCCCTGTTATGGGGGAGGGGGTCTGCTGCTGACACTGGTATTGGGGTAATGTCCCCCAATTCTGTTAATATCCTCCATCTTGGTATGTATGGCCCCTCCTTCCTGGTATACGTGGCCCCCATCCCCATCCTGAAATGCATGGCACCTCTTGATCCCCCATCCTGGTATTCATGGCACCTCTTGATCCCCCATCCTGGTATGTATGGCACCCCTTGAGCCCCCATGCTGGTATGCATGGCACCCCCGGAGCCCCCATGCTGGTATGCATGGCACCCCCGGAGCCCCCATGCTGGTATGCATGGCACCCCCGGAGCCCCCATGCTGGTATGCATGGCACCCCCGGAGCCCCCATCGCGCTGCACAAAAAAAATAAATAATACTCACCTCCTCTCTCCTCCAGCGCAGTCCCGCTCTGCTGCCGACACTCTCTCTGTGTGAGCCACGCATGGCGTCCCTGCCATGCGCCCTCACACAGTGTGAGATGCTGTGCTGGAATAGTCACTGCTCCCCACGCTGGGTCGGTGCGTGGGGAGCAGTGACCATTCAGTCTCTTCATTAGCCGGCGCACTGTACCGCAGTGCGGCTCCTGCTGCCGCTCTGCGGCTACAGTGTGCCGGCTATTAAGGAAAATTAATATTCATTGCTCTCCACGCCCCCATGCGCGTGGGGAGCAGGGAATATTCATTTTCTTTACTTGTGGGCACACTGTAGGCTGCAGCAGGCGGCTGCTGCCTCCTGTACTCTGCTGATCCCCCGCTGCATGCTCCCCCACACCCACCCCCATGCCGCTGTACAATAATATAGTATTCGGACTATAAGACGCACCCCCACTTTCCTCTAAAATTTTGGAGGAAAAAAGTGTGTCCGAAAAATACGGTATTTGCCTGTATTTCTCAGCATTGAGGACACAAATAATTTTGATAATTCTGACCAAATTCCCAACTCTATTTGCTGAAATGCAGCCCCAAACTTGGAAGGAACCTCCACCATGCTTCATTCCTACCTGCAGACAATCATTATTGCACCCCTCGCTGGCCCTTCAGGAACAAACTTCGTTCTGTTACATTCAAATATTTAAACTTTCTACCCCTCACTCTGGAGCACTTGCTTCCCTTTTTCTGCACCCTAGTTCTTATGTTTTTGCATATAGTTGAGTCATTTGGCCTTGTTTCCATGTTGATGGTATGGTTTTTGGTCACAGTTCTAAGAAAATACTTCTGGCCAGACTTCTCAGAACAGTAGATGGGTGTATCTGGGTCCCTCTGGTTGCTGCCAGTTCTGAGTTGATGGCACTGCTGGATACCTTCTAATTTTGAAAGCAAGTAGAGTAAGCATGATGTATCTTTCATCTGCTGCACTAAGTTTCCCTGTGGCACCACCAAAACTACCATCCTCCACGTTGCCCATTTTTTTTTATTCCTTATGAAAGCTTTGTGCATCTTGAGGGTACTAGTCTGTAAGCATACTTTTTTCTTTTTCATTTTCTTCCTAGTTTTGTTGGCGTAATACATGTAGCTGCAGATGCAGATCCACACGTGTCTTATTCAGAGTGGTTTCTTTGCAGCTGTGTGCACACTTAGATCTGCTTTTCGATATCAAGCTACTTAGATCAGTGTGTGATGAATTTACAAAAGAGGAAGTGTTGTAAGTAAACATGTGACCCGGTCATGCTTCCCATGCTGGCGTTAAAGTTTCTTGGAGTACAGCAAATGCTCCTTCTTTGTAAGGATGAAGACTTCAGATACAATGTATACATTCATGACTAGATACTTTCTACTCCTTTCTATTGCCCCATTCCTCTGTTTATTCTTCCTGGTGCTAATATTATAAAGTATAACATACTAAAGAAAGTATACATACGCTGCACAATAATTTTATTCAGAGGCGTGTTCGCCGTGTCTATCACAAGGGATGGCTGTCTCCACCATCGCCCCATAGTTATAGAAATTTGAAAGCGGCTTTTGTAATTCTGTTTGTCTGATCTCCCATTAATTGTGGGGGCCGAATCTACTGCTATGTCTATGGTTAAAGAGATGAGATGGGAGATATTGCTCCAATGTCTCTGTGAAGTAGGTGAGGTCCATTATACGTGTAGGTGGGCACTACGATCAGTACATCCTTGGCAAGAGGTTCGAAACATCTGGGCACAGATTATTTAGGCATTGCCCATATTTGCACAATGCAATACCGTCAGCGAGGTTTATCAGTGATCTAACAGCTATTGTTGCTTAATCTAGTGTAGCAGTGGTGCCATCGCTCAAGAGACAAGATGGCATTCATATTGGCCTACTATTGAAGCATAAAATGGAGTTTATAAAACGGTGTTTTGGTTTGCCGGATAATGATAAAAATGAGTAATCCAGGCATTGTTGGGTGGGATTTATATCTGGATTTCAAAGTGTGTAGGTCTATTTTATCAGGCGAGTTGGGGTAAAAGAGGATGAGTAATTAAAAAAATGAGTTTTCTCCTCCATTTAACAAGAGGTTTGTAGGGATTGAGGAGAGAAATGTTCTGTTCTCCCTGTAATGTCCTGGGATATGGCAAATTTTCACATGAATGCCATCCCTTCCAATGAGGTTATAGTTTAATTTATTTATTCTCTATCAGTATTCTAAAGAGTGTGGGAGGAAACCCACACAAACAAATGGAGAACATACAAACTCCTTGCAGGTGGTGTTCTTTGTGGGATTTGAGCCCAGGATCCCAGCACTGCAAAGCAACAGTGCTGCTAACCACTGAGCCCCCATGCATGTGTATAGAGTATCTATATGATTAGTAATATATAGGGATGTTACAGCATAGATCGGGGGGAGGTTAAGCTAAAGAACTAAACTTGCTTTTTGGACAGGGTCATAAGCACCATAATGCCTATGCAGTATCTGTAAATCCTTGTATGTAGTTCAGGGTGTGAAGGGGTTGCATGGAAGAATGAAGGGACATTTCTATATGAGACTCCTTTTAGCATCCTGTATAATACAGGATCATGGGACTTATCATTGCACTACACGATCTTTATATATTTCTGTAAATCCCATAGATGTAGGTCAGGGCATCTTGTGTCAGAAACAATAGGTTTCCTCTTCAACCAGCAGACAGTGCCTCAGGCATGTATATCCAAGTGCTGGTCTGTCTTAACATTGGCATATCATCACTTTTACAGCACAGCCTTGTAGGGTAACACGAGATTGGTAGAGATGTTCGAGGGGATGAGGTCATTACAAATTCATGAAAAAAAACAGAAAACTATTTGTTTTGCATATTGCGGCCCCTGTACACCCAAGTCTAGCCTTATACCTGGTAAGCGTTGTTTGCTTTCACTTGCTGATCTGTGATTCCAGTAGTTTCTGAACATTTCAGCAGGTTTCACTTACCGTTCTTGCATCAGAAGCCCCAGCCTTACTGCTGATAGGCATATATGAATCAGTTAGGTCAGGTCATCCGATGTGAGAACAGTATGTGCTTCATGGATGTATGAAACCGGCCTACATTAATGAGAGCTGGTATATTTTTGAGTACACCCTAAATTCTTGTATCTGACAAACATGTCTGCCTCAAGAAGGTGAGGGAGAAAAGCTTTTTTTTTTTCTTTTTTTTTTTTAATTTCTACCATTGGAGGACTGGCAATCCCTCATAGACATTATATTATAAGCGGAAAACCCCAGATACGGCCAGTGTCACTTGTTCCAGCACACTTTTGCATAATCAATAGTAAAGCAAAATATAGGAAACTTTGTAATACATCTTATCAGGGAAATAAGCTTCTTTATTTCTTCCCCTGCTTTCTGAACTCATTAATTTTTTAAAACTGCTAAAATTTGTCTTGGCCAAAGCAAGACAGACATCCAGCACAGTAAGGGATCAGATTAGAGCTGCCTCCTAATGAAGTCTTATGGAGGAAGGATCATAGTGACCGTGCAGCTATTTTTAGAAAAGTGTTTTACACCATTGCTGGATTCACAGCTACATTGCTCAGTAGTTCTCCTGATTGGGTACACTGTCATGGGATGGCTTTTATGCTTTTTTTGATTAATATTTTTTACTTGCATTATTATTTACTGCAGTGTGCCTGTGCATTGTTTTTTATTATGATTATATTTGCTTGTTAATGGCCACAACATGCATGTGGACCTGCATATTACACTTATACTAATAGGTGTGCTGGCTCTTGTTTGTTTTTTCTTTGAAGGTAGGAGAAAAGTGACAGAGCAGCTGCTTTTTAGAAAGTGTTTATTTCCCACTGTAGCTGAATTCGCAGCTACACTTGCTTAGTACTGCTGAGCAAATATCTTCCACACTGCTTCTGAATATCTTCTAAATATAATATAGATACATGAGATTAGGATCTCCTATTCTGTGTGCTGTGTATAGCAGCTAGTCTCCACCCGTTAGATCAGAGACAACTGTAATTCAGAGAGAGTCTGCACAGAGGAATCTGGTGAAAATTGCATAATACAAGTCATGTAATGGCCAGAAATGGTGTTATGCCTCGTGTACTCATGCTTATTTTCAACAGTTATCTGAAATGATAGGTACGCTTAATTTTGGGTAATCTCAAAACTGCTAAAAAAAAAAAAAAAAAAAAGTCCTATACCAAATTTGAGGAGTATACCTTTTGTATTGTTTTTTTTTTTTTTGGTTGTTTTTCAACAAACATTTTCACTTGCAATGTAGCTTATATAACAAGTATTCACAAGTGGTTTACTTCCATCGAGTATGTTGTGGGTGTGTGATTGTGTACTTATGTTGACCTTCAGCTAGGGAATACCGTGAACTTGTGGAGCAGATGGGTTAAATGGAAACACGTTGTTGGCTCAGTCTTGATATGTTCTTGAGCTGGTACTCGTACAGTTGCTGCTCTGGTTAGTTGCTCAGCTCTTGGGGCACGGTGCTGTCAGCGGTGAAGGTGGCTATGGGGAAGATCACAGCCTCGGACTATATATGGGCCTTGAGTAAGTGCTTGTGTTTTATTTATATCGCTAGGCTGCTCGAGGAGCTGCACAGTCGGAACAAATGTTGTTTGGGAAGCCTTCCAGCCCTAAAGGCAGATTTTTATACTTCCATTCTATTCAGCATAACATTTCACAGCGACTCACAGAAAAGAGTGTGCACATCAGCTATGGGGTCTGTATGCCAGCTGTGGAGCAGTGGAATATATATGTTTTATATCATCTCCCCATGTGCACTAAGAATTGCAATTACTGCTCACTACATTGAGATAAAGCAGTCTCCCATAATTGGTACCTACGTTCTGCTGACAAACTTCTCTGCTCTTTCCAGCGGGCACCATTACATGAATCTCTAGTTTTCTAGGACACTATTAGGTTAATAGGTATATAACAATTCCTGATAGTACTTGTAGTGGATCCAGGTGGGGTTGAGACTGCTAATGATGTTCCACGGAAACTGCTTTATGTTCTGCATTGACACATACCCACATATCATGAGTAAAATGCACCTCTGATTCATGAATCCATTCACATTAGATGACTGTCAGTTGGACTTTCGACCAGATTGACTGGCCCTCTTAATGTATATACAGGTGTCTTTACCCTCCTGCGATGGCAGATGTCCAGAAGATAGGTGTCTGGTTGTGGCCTTTTCATCTATACCCAATATAAAAGTGGGTCAAGCCCAGCATGTCAGTCTGCTTGGTGGTGTGGCACTAGAGGACTAGTTCTCAGTCGAAATCTAAGGTATATGGCCACCTTTATTTGTAGAAGTCTGTTTCCAGTTTACCGGTCAATTACAGTAAGGTCAGGTTCACACAAGCATATTTTACAGTTTGTATACAGAGCGCAATTGTCAGTCCACCGGTGGATCTCCCAACCTGAACATTTAGCTTTGTATGTGTCGGAGACTGTAAATTTGGGTTCACTCCCACACTCCAAAGACATACTGATAGGGAATGTAGTTTGTGAGCCCCAATGGGGACAGTGATGACAATATCTGTAAAGTGATGTGGAATTAATGGACCTATATAAGTAGGCATAAATAATGTCTGGATTATTATGGACCATTGCTCTTGATTTTTCCTTTTTGTTTAAAACTGTTTTTCTTTAATTTGTTTAGGATGTTGAGAAGGAAAGAGATCCTTTGTCGTACCTCAGTAAGGAAGAAACCAAAGAGAAGATCCAGCTTTATAATGCAGCAGTCACCGACAAATTAAAAATGACCCTGGTGAGTGGAATAGTGTCTGTCTACAAACTGATGCATGGAAATGATCTGTTTTACTTTTAACATAAACTCATTATATGCTTTTAGTCCTTAACATGTCATTATGGTACTTTATACTAATAGGCTTACTAATGTATGATCCATTAATTGCCCTTTAATGCCAGTTTAATAATCTCGTGTAAATGTATTAAAGTTTTAAGCATCAGTTTGGATTGTATGTCTCCTCGCGGCCTTTAGAATTGTAAAAGCACAGAGATCTCGGTGTGATACACAGTAGTTTAGGATTTATTTTTTTGTTAGTGCAATATGGCCCTACCATTTTGTTAAGTGCAACATGGTTGGGTGTAGCGTGTAGAATGTTCTCCTAGTAGGTGACATTAGTCATGTCTGTAGCAACTTTATATTAACCCATCAGTGGTAGAATAAAATGGCTTGCAAGGGGCTACACATGGAAGCAATATGTGTGCACATCCTGAGTGGTTTTTGTATAATTTTCCAAAATCACAGCAGAACTATAGCAATTTTGTTAAGACTCCAGAAAACTGTAGCTAAAAACTCACTGCGTGTATTAGACCAGGGATCCCCAACCTGTGGCCTGTGGGGCTTGTAGATGACGGCCAGTTGGTGTATTAGCACCAGGTCTAGCTTTCAGCTATGAAGAGCAGGTGTCCAGATGGTGACTTCTGTGAATAGCCCCACTCAGAAGAGCAGACCTGGATGGACATATACCGCGTTTCCGCAAAAAATAAGACCTACCCTGAAAATAAGCGCTAACCTATTTTTCAGAGCAAAAAATATAAGACCCTGGCTTATTTTGAGGAAACACTGTAATGACCTTGCGGTTGGAGGGATAAATTAAAGGGAATGTGTCACCTGGTTTTTGCCACCTAATCTGAGAGCAGCATAATGTAGAGACAGAGACTGATTCCAGTGATGTCACTTACTAGTCTGCTTAATGTAATTTTAATTAAATAATTGTTTTATCAGCAGGAGATGATCACTAGAGGACTAGTAAACCTGTGGCCAGGTAGTCACACACATTCATGAGCTCTGTATAACCCCGCCCACACCACTGATTGGCAGTTTTCTGTGTACACTGTAAATGGGCAGAAAGCTGCCAATCAGTGGTGTGGGCGGGGTTATACAGAGCTAAGCATTCAGAAAACTAGTAGATCAAAGGCAGATAAAACAATGATTTTATCAAAATGATAGCAAGCAGCCCAGTAAGTAACACCGCTGCAATCAGGGTCTCTGCCCCTACATCATGCTGCTCTCAGATGAGGTTGCTAGAAGCTGGTGATAGATTCCTTCTAAAGTTCTGGATATAGGATGATGGTGCCCGATAGAGGGGCTGCTTGAAGCTGGATGTTGATACTGTGGTGGGAGTGCTTGATGCATGAATACCGAATGATGCATTCAGGGCTTCTCACCTCACCAAGTATACGACTTAGGTGTGTGTCATTTCTGGAGGGAAGCTTTGGCTGTCATACTGATAATGGGGGCTCTGGGTGTTGCTACAGTGGGGAAGGTGGGAGCTAGATGTCACTACTCCAGAGGGTGGCAGTTCTGGATATGGCTCACGACCCTCTACAAAAAAAAAAAAAATTGTGGCTCTTCAGGTAAGAAAGGTTGGTAGGTAGACAAAACATGAGATGGTTTATTGGGATTTTAGTACTGGACTAAGCATGACATGAATACACATATAAGTAGCATGAATTTATATATAGATTTTGTTTGTTTTTAACAGAACTCCAGTGGGATATACACAGGCTTCATCAAAGTACAGATGGAACTCCGAAGACCGATCACTGTACGGACACAATCTAATGCACAAGCACATGCCAACGGCAATGGAAATGATACTGCCTTCTACTTGCCCAAGGGCAGCATAAATATTTTACACATTAGCAGCACCAATACTGTTCGAGAAGTCATTGAGGCCTTGTTAAAAAAGTTCTTAGTTGCAGACAATCCTGCCAAGTTTGCACTTTATAAGCGCTGTCAGAAGGAAGATCAAGGTAAGATATTAAGCTTAACACCTGCAACTTGACGACATGCAAATATGTATGGAGGGGTGAGGATTAATAGCTGTTTATGTTCAGACGACCTTGTTCTTGTGGTGTATGGCCACCTTGAGAGGGGTATCGACATCTTGGTAACTGATGGTACATTACTGGAATATGTAATCACTGGGGGTCCAAACTCTGTGACCCTCACGGATTATGAAAATGCTGCAGTGCAGGATCCTAATCAGTTTTCCTCTGTACAGTGCAAGGAACTGCAGCCAGTCCCATTCATATGAATGCAATGGTCCTGTAGCCACTGTCACTTAGGAAAAACTGTGACAGGGATCTAGTGCAGAAGCTGGGGACATTTAATATGTAGGATTAGTGGGATCCAGAGGTCAGCCCCCTATTAAGTGATAGTACCAACCAACCCTACCAACATGCATCACTCACTGAGATGGGAATACTCCTTTAAGTCTAGAATGCAGGATTCACATTCCTATCTCTATTTCTACAAAGCTTTGTAACGTACTCCTACCTTATGGAAGTGTATCTTTTTCTTATCACACATTTTATTGGGTTGAGGTAGATTGAGTAAAAACAGATTTTGCCTATGAACAAAATTGCTCAATGCAGAAGTGGGAATATTCTGATAACAGAAAAACGTGGTCATAGATGGACCGCTGTTTAGGAAGCCTGTAGCCCCAAGAATCCATCAGTAAATCAAAGTGAGATCTGAAATCTATGTTGTCGTACTATATCATAAGAGTTGTAATAAGAAAACTAGTTGAATTGGATGTAATTATATTGTATCATGCAGATGTGCCAGAGTAAAGCTATCGCACTTAGAGAACCCTTCACCAGGTTTTTTTCTCTTTGAAGAGCAGCAGCATAATAATGGAGCAGAGACCTTGATTTCAGCAATGAATCGCTTACTAAGCTCTTACCGGGCTGCTTGTTTCAGTTTTGATAAAGTTCCTCTGCTGCAGACCTACCAATTCTCTGAATGCTGATCTAAGTATAATCCCACCCACACCACTGATTGCATAGGCAGAAAACTGGCAATTAGTGGTGGATGTGGGGTTATGCAGAGTTTATGAATATGGAGGACTACATGGTTGCAGGTTTAGTAGTTCTTTTCTGCTGATTGAGCCAGTGATTTTTCTCAAAACTACAGCAAGCAGCCCAGTACATAACACATCTCTGGAATCAAGGTCTGTCTTTACATCATGATACTCTCAGGTGGCAAAAACCTGGTGACTGATTCCCTTTAAGCTTTGTTTCATTGCCACTTGCAGTGTATTCACAAACTTGATCTCCCTTCCATAAAAGCCTTCTTGGATTTAGTCAGACTGAAGAAAAAGGCAGTTTCTTACATCTTGTCTGTACATACTGATTTCGTCACTCTTCTCCTAAATCTTGATAGCGTTAAAATAAAGGCCTAATGATTTACATGTCTCTCCTTCCCAGTCTACATGTGCAGGTTGTCTGACAGAGAGCACCCACTCTATCTTCGACTGGTAGCTGGACCCAATCTGGAAACCCTAAGTTTTGTCCTACGAGAACACGAAACTGGAGATGTCATGGTGAGTAAATGCAAATTATTTGTGTGGAGCAGAAAAGTAAAATTGGATTCATCTTTTTTTGTAGCCTTTGGTCTTCAGAACAAAATGTAACTGCACCTTTGCCCATTACTGACATATGACTTACTGACACTTTGTTGTGGGCTCAGAAGCTGAGTCCGCATTTCATCGACCTCAAACAGCCGCTCGTGGCTCCAAGCTCTGCCTTTGGCTGTTAAGTGCCACTGTCAATTTGTGACAGCCGCTCTTACAGTGCGTCAGCAGGGGGCACACTGTTCTAACTGCCCATCTGATCTTGTTATGCGATCGTGGGACGCTGATGGGTTGCTGTGACAGCTAGGGTTATTCTGAATACCTCTGTGCCAGCTCTGCTACATAATACACACCACCCCCACCCACAGCTTTGCTATGTATGCACATATAAATACAGCTCTGCTGCATGCACAGTTACATATACATACACGCACAACTCTACTACGTATCCACATATACAGTGGGGAAAATAAGTATTTGATACACTGCCGGTTTTGCAAGTTTTCCCATCTACAAAGAATGGAGAGGTCTGTAACTTTTATCGTAGGTACACTTTAACTGTGAGAGACAGAATCTTTAAAAAAAAAAAATCGCGTATGATTTTTACCTAATTAATTTGCATGCAATAAGTATTTGATACAATAGAAAAAACGAACTTAATATTTGATACAGAAACCTTTGTTTCTAATTACAGAGGTCAGACATTTTCTGTAGTTCTTGACCAAGTTTGCACACATTGCAGCACAGATTTTGGCCCACTCCTCCGTACAGATCTTCTCCAGATATTTCAGGTTTTGGGGCTGTCGCTGGGCAACATTGAGTTTCAGCTCCCTCCAAAGATTTTCTATTGGGTTCAGGTCTGGAGACTGACTAGGCCACTCCAGGACCTTGAAATGCTTCTTACGGAGCCACTCCTTTGTTGCACTGGCTGTGTGTTTTGGGTCATTGTCATGCTGGAAGACCCAGCCACGACCCATCTTCAATGCTCTTACTGAGAGGAGGAGGTTGTTGGCCAAAATCTCGCAATACATGACCCCATCCATCCTCCCTTCAAGACTGTGCAATCGCCCTGTTCCCTTTGCAGAAAAGCACCCCCAAAGTATGATGTTTCCCCCACCATGCTTCACGGTTGGGATGGTGTTCTTGGGATCTTTTTCTTCCTCCAAACATGGTGAGTGGAGTTGATACCAAAAAGTTCTATTTTGGTCTCCTCTGACCACATGACCTTCTCCCATGGCTCCTCTGGATCATCCAGATGGTTATTGGCGAACTTCAAACGGGCCTGGACGTGTGCTGGTGTGAGCAGGGTGACCCTCGCATACACTTAAGGATTTTAATCCATCATGGTGTAGTGTGTTACTAATGGCAATGTTTGAGACTGTGGTCCCAGCTCTCTTCAGGTCATTGACCAGGTCCTCCATTGTAGTTCTGGGCTGATTCCTGACCGTTCTCAGAATCCTCCTTATTCCACAAGGCAAGATCTTGCATAGAGCCCCAGACTGAGGAAGATTGACAGTTATCTTGTGTTTTTTCCAGTTTCTAATAATTGTGCCAACAGTTGTTGTCTTCTCACCAAGCTGCTTGCCTATTGTCCTGTAGCCCATCCCAGCCTTGTGCTGGTCTACAATTTTGTCTGTGATGTCCTTAGACAGCTCTTTGGTCTTGGCCACGGTGGAGAGGTTGGAGTGTGATTGAGGTGTCTTATACAAGTAACTAGTTCAAACAAGTGCAATTAATACGGGTAATGAGTGCAGAGTAGGAGGGTTTCTTAAAGAAAAACCAACAGGTCTGTGAGAACCAGAATTCTTGCTGGTTGGTAGGTGATCAAATGCTTATTTCAAAAATTATACAATGTGATTTTTATGGTTTTTATTTTTAGATTGTCTCTCACAGCTGAAGTGTACCTACGATAAACATTACAGACCTCTCCATTCTTTGTAGGTGGGAAAACTTGCAAAATCTGCAGTGTATCAAATACTTATTTTCCTGTGTGAACTTACACACACACAGAGCTCTACTACGTATGCACATATGCATACCGCTCTGCTACATGCGTGCATATGCCCACGCAATATATATATTACCATAACTTGTAGTTCCTTCCAGGCATGTGACTGATCACAAGACGTGGAAGGTCCTTCAGCTGCTCAGGACGTGCAGCCTCAATGCTGGTCTCGATAGCTTCCTCTCCTTCTTTGCACCGATTACATAGATCAGTGTGGGGCAGGAGGAGAGAGAGCAGTTCTCTTGGCGATCAGGGAAGGACGTGGCTTCTGCGGTCTCCTCTATCATAAGAATCTGCCTCTGGACTTTTACACTTGCAAATTTTTTAGGAAAGTGTTTTTCTTGCTAAAAAGTGTGTTATAGTCTGAAAAATACGGTAAGATTATTAAAGGGGTTTTCCCAAGAACAAAGTACATTTTAATCAATAGATCTTGGAATAATAAGTTCCACAATTGGATGTGTTGGGGAAAAAAAAAATGTTCCTGTGCTGAGATTTTATACATGTGTTCTTGCTATCTATTGTGTAATGGCTGTGTCTGATCGTACAAGAACATGGTCTGATCATACCACATCTCCTGGACGGGGGAGGGAACGAGTATATATAGACACAACAGTATGGGATCGCAGCTGATTTTTGTCTGTTTTATCACAGGAGCGAGCGTTTCTGCTTTGTCTCCAGTCCTCTGAGCTCATCATAAGTTTGTGATGTACAAGCTCAGCAGTCGGAGTTCGTACACAACTGATTTCAGTTATGATGATCTTAGGGGACTGAAGACATGCGGAAGAAAAACTTGCTCATATGATGAAATGATGAAACGGGCAGGGAAATGTTTTACCTCAAAGAGCCACTTCTATATAATCTGTGTAATCACTTATTCTGCCTCTCCTGCTCAGGAGCTGTGGTATGTTCAGACCATGTCCCTGTACGGTAAGACTATTATTATTCTTATTTTTCTTCCAAGATCTATGTATATTGTTCCTTGCCGTTAGTACTTTATTCATTGTTTGGACCATCCACTTTCATCCCATTTTTAATTTGTAGTTAGTTAATCTGGGTGGATGGTGAATGCATCGTTATCATCTGGTTAGACGCAAACATTTGTAGTTTCCATATGTCCTGTCATAATAATAAACCCAACAAACTGTCTTATGGGTTTTTACAAGTTTTTCTAAGTATGTTTCCTATTTTTGCTTCAGTGGGAGGCCTTCACAATCCCAGAATTGCAGAATTTCCTGCGCATCCTGGACAAGGAAGAAGATGAACAGTTGCAGAGTTTGAAGCGACGCTATTCCTGCTACAAGGAGAAACTAGAGGAAGCCCTGAGCGGAGTGCGCAAGCCGGGCTAGGGCCACAGCCACAAGGACCTGTGTGTTACAGCATGGCAGAGCAAGGTGCACATGTGTGGCTCTGTCCAGAGGAGACTTGGTTGCAAGGGAACATGTCCATGGGAAGATACTTGTGTGGCTTGTCGTAAACTGGCCATATGGATATGATGGATTGACTTATACTGGGACTATAAAAGCTGCCACTGAACACGTGGTTTATGCTGCAGACAATCCAAATATCAAAACTTTAGATTTTGTTTTTTGTTTTTTTTGTTAAATTATATTTCTTATAAATTATTCAAGCTTTAATTCTGACAAAAAAATGATTGTTTTAACACATCAGGATTTTATTTAAGGTTTTTTTTCTACTTTTATTGTTTCCAAAAATGTTTTGTGATGAATTTCTGATATAGATTTGGGTTGATTCAGATCAGCACCTGAAGATTCGTAAGAATTCATGAAGGTTGTATGATTGTTCAGTCCAGCAAGCAGAACAGCAAGTGATGATCCTGGGGGCACAGATAAGCGGGGGTCCTCCGATGCTTCTATAGCGTTGAGAGAGTATGTTTCAGAGGGACAGGCGATAGGCTTTTACTAAAGGAAAGTGTGAGGAGCAGCAGCTATGCAGATAACAGTAAGGTTGGATTGCCATGTTGGCTTTTCTAGGCTTATAATATGTTTAGATGCTCTGTAATAATTGGAGGAATCTCCACATTTCAGATGCATAATGAATGAGATGGAAAAAGTAGGTTAATAGACAGTTTGTATTGATCTATACATTGGTTTACTGAAGGTAGAGTGGCAGATACAATACAGACTACTCTGGAAATCTGCTGTGTGCTCTGGTAAGGAGGTCTGCTCTGCCAGAGCGATCACACAGCTACAGAGGGTAAGAATGTGATAGAAAAGGTAGAAGTAATGGTAAGACAGTGTGGGGCGCTCAGAAATGCAGCACCGTTACACCGTGTAAGAGTTGTATGGATAGTGCATGTTCTGAGAAAACCAAAGAACAATCCGATCACAGGCAGCGTTATTTGTGTTTTAGTTTTCATTTTAGGTTCACATTAATACCGCGCTCTCCAGCGAGCACTTCGTCAGAATCCCTGAAAAACTGTATTCTGATGGGAATCTGCCAGTCATTCATTTGAATGAAGCAAACGGAGACGCTGTCTGTCCTCTGATCCTGGCATTATTCGTCTCTATCAGATGTGCACAAAAAATGGTTTCAGGATGGATGGCATACATTGACGTCGTCCGCTTCACTCAATCATTCCATCCGGGCTCTGGCAGGTTCCTGTTGGAATGCTGGGATTCCCCAAAAACAAACCCTGACGTAGTGTTCACCGGAGAGTGCGGCATTAATGTGAACCTAGCCTACGAAGTATTGCTGTACAGTTTTCCGTTTTCTTATGTTTACGATCAGTCACTACGCTTTGGTTTCTCGTTTACCTATCTCTGCATTGTAACCTGGTGCATATAGCTAGGGCTACTGATGACACATGGATAGAGCGACTCCTAGTGGCCAGACTTCAGGTTTATACTTTTACCACTTCATCTCATAGTAAAGAAACCGGCTTATAATATCTTTTATTCACATCTGGAATGTGGGACACTAAAGATGAGTGGGTTTTTCTTTTCGTCAGTTAATCACATATAAGAAATCCCTGTGTATCATTTAAGGGACACTTTTATAATCTGAGAAAATGGCTTTTGCTGATTTAGAGGTTAGAAGACCCTGATTTTGAAGGGTTGGGTTGTAGGACTATATCCATTTGCTCAGATGTATAGTGTTTTTTTGTTTTTGTTTTTTTTTTTGCGTGAATGTTACCTGGATATCAGGGGAAAGCCGGTATAGTGGTGTCATTTCACACTACAGCAAAATGGATAAAATGACCCATTTTATTTTTATCTGTCTAAAGTTGTATTTAATGAAATGGTCAACTGTGAATGTGTTTTTTTTTTTTTTTTTCCTTTTTCTTTTTTTTACTTGAAATGTATTTTAATGGGCATATCCAGTACTTTTAGACTAATACAATGTCTTATGCACTACACATGGTCTTTGATCGAGGACAGATTACTGTATTAATGTCTATATACATACGTTTTACCTTTTTTTTAAATTATTTAAAAGAAGAAAATTTATAAATTCCCTTTGGAGGGGAAGCAGAGTCATTATACTATGTGCTTATCTGCATGTCTTACCCATAGCCCATCGTGACCACAATGTGTGTTCTGTGTGAGATCTTTTACAAGACTTGGCACTGGAATTTATTTTTTTTTACTTTGTAAATTGAACACACTTATTTGTAGAAATTAGATATAAGGACTAGATTATATAAGGTCTTAAGTACTTCTGCCAAACTGAAGAGTGCTGCAATGCAGACCTCTTCTAGCATATGCTTGATGGTACCAGAAACTTATAATTACTGGATGAAATTGAGTTCGTAAAGTCTTCTAATAAAGTTCTTCTATTTATGAATTTGGAATATGGTTGATTTTTTTTTCGGAAATGTTTTAATACTTTTGCTGTTTTATGAAGTTAAGTTGTGTACTTTTATGCATGCGGCATTAATCTTAAGACCTTTTTCTGTTTTCAGACCTACATCAGATCTCTAGGAGGTTCCTCTTGAAATGTCATGAGTACCCAGTAAAATAAAGTCTTGATGGGCAAGCTGCTTTATTGTAATTGCTGATTCGGTGTGTGGGTTTATATCATTTATTGTGGAATATACCCCTTCCAACATTGAAATTGCAACACCATGTAGGAAAAATGGAGAAACTGAAAATCGCAGGATGACTGGGCAAGTTAATGATTTGCAAATGATGAAACATTTTTCAAAATATCTCAAATTATTCAGTATGGAGTATGAGCGCCACACACAGAAAGACACGCACTTACACTCCTTGACATACTATCAAGGAGGTTATTAATGGATGTTGGGGTTGGAATGTTCTGCCACGCTGAACACAGTTGGGCACACAAGTCGCTAAGATTTGCTGATAACAGCTCCCTTTTTAATCGCTGACCAATAATGTCCCGAATGTTCTCGAAGGGAGACAAGTCCGGAGACACTGCAGGCCATGGTGGCACTTTTGGACCATGCAGAGTGCTCTCAGTAGCACACGAGCAACATGCAGCCTGGCATTGTGGTGTTGAAAAACGGCTACTAGGACACTTTGATATTCCCTCTTCACGACATTGGTCTGGAGGCTATGAAGGCCATGTAGGCAATCTCCGGTATCACGGTGTCCAAGACCAAAGAGGACTCATCTCTTCCTGAATAAATTGAGATGTTTTGAAAATTGTTTCCATTTTTTTTCATATAATTAATATGTCAATTGATCCTGTGTTTTCCATGACTTTTCCTTCTCGGTGTTGTAATTTTCAAGGGAATCTGTCAGCACAGAATGACTGTTCAAATTAAGGCACTCTGTGCTTCACAGTAGGGCCAAACATTTAATTACACCTGCTTGGTTTCCATCCATCTCCACCCTTATCTGGCTCTATGAAGCCAGAGCTGTCAATCAAAGAGGGGGTGGAGATGGAGAGAAAACAAGCAGGTAGGAAGGTGTATAGAAGTGATTGGCCCTGCCATGAAACAGCGGTACTTAATTTGACCAGTCATTCTGTGCTGACAGTCCTTTTTAATGTTGATAAGTAGAGTACAATCCTCTAATATCTGATTTTATATGTTCATTAATGAAGTACAATTATCTGTGCAGTGTCCACCTGAGGCCGGGTTCAGACAGTAATTGTTGGTCCTTGTGCTCATCAGACAGCACACTGCTCAAATAATAACCATTGTGTCTGTGCACATCACCGAGGTTTAGCATGGATTGATGGTCCATGTAAAGAACTGCTGCATAAGTTCATGTAAATGCAGTCCACTTCGGCGCCAGTCTGCTATGTGAATGAGTACACATGGAGCCAATCACAACTGCAATTGACAGACATGACTGGCCTAATATATATATATATATATTTTTTATACGGCTCTATGAATCTGGCCTAATAGTCACAAACATAGCCCTTCATTGGGGTTGTCCAAAACTAGAAATGAGGTTTTTCTTTATTCTTAGGGTACATACAGCTCAGACCCATTCACTGTGTGTGAGGATTTTTTAGCCTGTGCACAAGAGTGTTTCTGAGGGTGAAAAAAAAATAGGATTCGTACACAATACTCTAGCGGTTGGTTGCCTCGGCCACGCTGTTGCATCTTTGCAGCTCCTGTCATTATTGAATTACAAATGTTCTAACGATAATAAAATTGCACCGAGATTCTCATCTTTATAGTTTGAAGGCAGGGACAGTATGAAAATTTATCTCCCCAGAGTACCCCTTTAAGCTGGTCCATCCAAGGGAATGTCTCCCAACGATCACAGCCCAGTGCATAAAGTAATTGAGAAGTTGGCAGCTATTTTGAAGGATTGAAGATGTGATCAGGAATTGGAGGAGCTGCATCAGATGAATATCCTGCACCAAATATTCTAACGATGCATTTATTGTGAACCTGTGGGTTGCTATAAGTGGATATCCAGGTAGGAAGAAACATTACACATTTATAGACCACTAATAATTCATGTTCCACTGCTCTCATCAATGTGTAATGCATGGCCTGAAATGACCCCGTACATACCGACGAAGATCAACGTAGAGAAGATGAATTCCAGCATCTGCCATGGTATAAATTGTTGAAACGTGACTCTTAATTGCGTGATTTAAAAAAATGTAAGAACAAAACATTACATTTTTTAAATAACGCAATTCACACGACCGCGGGTCGCCAATGAGTTGGCAAGACAACCCGGCGTCTGCAGTAGACCCCTGCAGCTGTTATTGCCGAGAGGCTATGAGCGCCACCCAGCGGTCGGCGCTCATAGCCATTGAGCATTTCTGCTACACACAGGCGATCTTTTATATATAAAAAAAATATATAAAAGTTTAAATCACCCCCCTTTCAACATAATAAAAAAAATCACATACACACATTTGGTATCACCACGTTTAGAATCGCCTGCTCTATCAATACATAAGAGTTAATCCGATAGGTAAACGGTATAATGAGAAAAATAAGCTCCAGAATTACTTTTTTTTTTGGTCGCTGCAATATTGCAATAAAATGCAATAATGGGCGATCAAAACATCGTATCTACCCTACAAAGTTATATATAAAAACGTCAGCTCGGCGTTAAAAAAAAAAAAAATAAATAAATAAGCCCTCATTCGGCCCCAGATCCCGAAAAATGGAGACGCTAGGGGTTTTGGAAAATGGCAACTTTTTTTTGTTTTTTTTTAAAAAAATTAACCTATACATATTTCGTATCTACGAACTCGTAATGACCTTAAGAATCATAATGTCAGGTCACTTTTAGCATTTAGTGACCATAGTAAAAAACAAAACAAAAAAATGGAATTTCACTTTTTTTTTGCAATTTCACCGCACTTCCAGTACACTATATGGTAAAACCGATGGTGTCGTTCAAAAGTACAACTTGTCCCGCAAGAAGCAAGCCCTCATACGGCTATATTGACTAAAAAATAAAGTTATGGCTCTGTGAAGGGGAGTAAAAAACAAAGATGGAAATGGCCCGGGGGTAAAGGGGTTAACATCAATTTAAGGGGAGTTTTAATTTAAAGGGAATTTGTCAGTCAAATACATGGGCATGCAGGTCATAGAAAGGTGAATAAAAATGATATCAATCTGCGATCCGATGTTTTATTCCTGAGAAATCCACATTTTTCTTAACATGTAAATGAGCTGTTAAGATCTAAGGGCCGGACACTGATCTCCCTGAGAATTTGCCTCCAGAGGTTATATTAAATGAAAGTGGGTGTTACCAGTGTGAGACATGTAATGACTTGACAGTCTGTTTTCCTGATCTACATGTCTCACACTGGTTACGTCCCCTTTCATTCAAAGGGTTGTCCGGCCTTGGGGCTCTAGTTTGCAGCCACTCTGTGCAGTGTGCATGTTGTCAGGATTTGCTGGCTGGCGTTTAACCGCAAGTATGCAATTTGTAGACATGCGGTCCCGTGCCCAGGAGACCTTCATGGCCTCACTCAATACAAGTGAACTCAGCAAGGCTGGATACGTCTAGTCTGAATGTGGCCGGGAGTATGCAATACTGATCTGATCTTGGGTGGGCATGGATGGGTTGGAGAAAGAAATAAATACACACCAGAACGTGGAGAACTAAACTAATATATAACAGGGCTTGGAAAACTAAACTAATAAGACAACAGGGGTTATAAAACTAACCTACTAAACAGCTAAGGTTGGATAATGAAACAAATGCACACCAGAACATGGAGAACTAAACTAATAGAAAATGGATTTGGCAAACTAAAATAATAAGAAAACAAGGGTTGGAAAACTAACCTACTAAACACCAAGGTGTCAGTGGACAGCAATTGTTGGAATCCCCAAGGCTTGCGGGACAAACTCTGTATCTAACACTTCCTCCAGTGCTTCTGCATCCTCTACCTCCTCTAGGGCCTCCACATTCGCCCTCAACCTCTGCTTTACTGAGACACATGTTCCAACAGTGCAGAGAGAATTCCCCCCCCCCCCCCCCCCCCCCACCTCTGTACTGCACAGCCAGGGCTCACCACAATCAGGCAGTGTTAAAATAATATGCCTTAGAGATTGCAGTCATACAGCTTAAGAGTTATGGACAGCTCTCCAGGCCGAGTTTGAGCAATGGCTGTCTCCACTGAACCTGGAGCAAGGGAAGGTAGTGTGCGATAACGGTGCAATCCAGTGGCGGCCCTATGACGGGGCAACCTCAGACATGTGCCTTGCATGGCTCGCATCCTCAACCTGATGGTACAGCACTTTCTCCGCCACTATCCCGTCCTGGAAGCGCTGCTGCAGGAACCACGGTCTCTGCGTGCTCACTTAAAACTATAAAAATTAGGATCTTTAGTATAAAAGTCAGACTACTAGACAACGAACAAACTCCTTCATGATGACAGAGGCCACCATCTCCTTAGCTTGCTGGTACTTTTCTGTGGGAATGAGCTTGTCTCCAACCGGCCCGGAATATCCAGTGAATGGCACGCCACGGTTTGGTATTAGCACCCAATGCCAGAAGCAAAGCCATCCAGAATTTCCGTACCTCAGGAATTTTATTTGGTAGGCTGGCTGAGCAAACATTAGTTTCTCACATAGGAGCTGAAGACACTGAGTGGCAGTAAGTGCAAGTTTCTCCAGCATGAACTGTTTGTTATGGTTAGATATCAGAGGGAGAACATAACTGGGCTTTGCCAAGGTGCCATATTGCATCTTAAGTCTTATAGACCCTGCACTTGCTGCCTTGCATTCTACAGGATGGTGGGGAAGGAAACAACAGTAGGTTGTGGAGTTGCATTAGCTCCTGTGGTGTTGAGCTGAGGTGGCAGTGAGGCAATGGCAGGCTGTAGCCTGTCTTGAACAGATGGGTTTTCAGGTTGTGTCTGAAGGATCCGAATGTAGTGGCTAATCGGACTTGTTGAGGCACAGAATTCCAGAGGATGGGGGATATTTGGTAGAAGTATTGGAGGTGATTGGATGAGGAACAAATAAGTGTGGAAAGAAGGAGATCTTGGGAGGACCGGTGATTACGTAAGGGAATATATCGGGAGATTAGTTCAGAGATGTACGGAGAAGAAAGGTTATGGATGGCTTTGTATGTTAGTGCTAGTAGTTTGAACTGGATACGCTGGGCATTTGGGAGCCAGTGAAGGGATCTTATAGATTCCAATCTTATGGATTGCTGGAGCCTGTCCACAGTAAAAAAGCAGCCATAGAGTGTCCGGGAACCTTCCCACACACTTTTCTTAGCCAGGGCTGCTTCTCGGCAGGGTTGGGTGGGCCCACCAGAGAATACTCCGGAGGGCCCTGACTTCTCCATCAGGAGAGTTCATAGCGAAAATCTTTCAGGTTGTGATGATGATGAGGCCATCCATCTCTTCGTTTTCTGTTACTTGGAATGCAAGCGCAAGTATGCACCCAAGCAGTCCACCCAACAACCGGCCGCAATACTAAACTGCCCCATTTCTGGACAGCTGCTTGCACTTGAAATGTTGCCTTTTAGGCTCGTGGAGGCGAAAGCTTTTCACAACCTCATGGCGGCAGCCGGGTCTCCATACTCTGTCCCCAGCCGCAACTATTTCTCCTGGTGTCGTCCCCGCCTTCCACAAGCACGGGTCCCAGAACATTACCAGAGCCCTCCCCAGTGCACTTACTGGGAAGGACCGCCTAACCACAGACACGTAGACAAGTGAATGTGGCCAAGGACGGTACAGAGCCAGTCCACAGTAAAAAAAAACAGGCATAAAGTGTCCGGTAACCTTCCCACACACTTTTCTTAGCCAAGGCAGCTTCTGGACAGGCCCACCAGAGAAATGGAGAATCCTCCAATGGGCCCTGGCTTCTCCTTCAGGAGAGTTCATAGCGCAATCCTTGCAGCTGGTATGGGGCTCTTTAGTGGGGGAGAAAGGTGGTCCCTCAGAATCAAATCCTCTGGTGGGCCCAATGTTCTTCAGTCTGACACTGCTTGTTGGTGAGAGTTGTATTTCACCGCAGCCATATTCTTTAGCTTGGTAAAAGGACTGGCATAGAGGGAAACCGTATCTACTATTTCTCCCAGGAAGTCCTCTAATGCAGCTTGTTGCATAAGCAATTGCAGGCCATCCAACATCAGCTCACACTTCTCGTGGTGCTTAGTTAGAGACAAAGAAATTTCTTTACACCTTGAATTTAATCACTACAGAGTTGGACAATGGCCTGATCTGCAATGCGTTTTGAGAAATTACGTGCATAAGCAAAGCCACGGTATAGGCCACTGAAGGTCATTAAGCGAAAGGATATGTGCA
Source organism: Phyllobates terribilis (assembly GCF_046119375.1). Taxonomy (NCBI): domain Eukaryota; kingdom Metazoa; phylum Chordata; class Amphibia; order Anura; family Dendrobatidae; genus Phyllobates; species Phyllobates terribilis. The sequence continues at coordinate 158,094,775 of NW_027362771.1, read as the reverse complement.
CATGATGCGGATTTGAAGCAGAAATTTCCTGATTGTTTTTGCCTCTCCCTGGCAAAAAAAAACCCATGCGGATTTACATGCGTTTTTGACACGTTTTTACATGCGTTTTTGAGCATCAATGAATGATTTTTGGCGCTAAATAAAGTTATTTCGTGGGACATTGCTTAAGTCCTTGGAATACCATAGAACTGGGGTTAGTATATTGGTTAATTTAAATGATTAAAGAATGGGTCTGTTGTATTTCAAATAAAGTGTTTATACTGTGTCTGTGTGTTTCTTTACTTTGTTTGGTCATGAAAAGGTCTGATTGACACCTTGACATCACCAAACAAAAGAGTTGGGTGTCAGCTAGTCCCATTCACCCAATCTTCATTAGCATTTCTATTCATGTAATTTATGCAACTGCTGTGAGCTGGGTTTTTTTGGTGTGGGAAGGTGCCATTGGGAAAACGTTTCCCTGGCCATAATTAACATCTCACAGCTGGTTCGTTAGCTACTACGTCCCTCGATCAGAACTCAGCAGCGATTTGGACACATGTATTTTTGTTGCGTCCAAAACGCGGTGTTCTAATGCCGCACTTTTGTTGTCGGTAAATGTGAATCCACCACATATAATGACACTTCAATCGGTCAAATAGCCCTCCGTGGCTAATAATATCACCCCTCAGCAGTCCAAGAAATGGCGCATTCATAAGATGCGTCAAATCTGGCGCTTAGCCTCGCTCTTCTACACTGCCCTGTAACGGTGGCAGGGGGTAATGGGGTTGGGGTTCACGTCAGCCTTGTATTGGCGGCTGCCAGCACTGATCACCTGATGGTCACCCGACCATCAGGTGATCGCTTACGTCACCGATCAGCTGATGGTCGCGTGACCATCAGGTGATCAGTGACGTCACTACAGGTGTACCGCTGGACGTCGGAGAGACAACATCGCCGCCGGGAGGAAAACATCGTCACTGGGGGCCGCCGAACATGTGAGTATAAAATATTTTTTTCTTTTATTGTTCTCAAGACCCCTGTCTTGAGAACAATATCTGCACCAAAAAAATAATTTCACTAGAGTATAATTATTATAATGGAGACCAAAACCTCTTCCACTACAGCCAACCCAGCAAATGGAGACCCAACCAGGAGTGTTCACATTAAAAAAATTAGGGCCTGACATCACCGAAGTGGCATCAATTTCAGTAGATTAGAAGTAGTATAATGGGGACAGACACCTCTTCTACTACAGCCAACCCAATAGATGGAGACCCAGTCAGGATTCCCCACATTTCCAAAACTTAGTGGCAGACACCAGCAAAGTGGCATCAATTTCACTACAGTAGAAATTGTAGAATTAGGAACGACACCTCTTCCCCTACAGCCAACCCAGTAGATGGAGACCCAATCAGGAGTGTCCACATTTTAATAAATTAGGGCCTAAAACCACCAAAGGGGCATCAATTTCACTAGAGTAGAAGTAGTATAATGGGGATCAACACCGCTTCCACTACAGCCAGCCCAATAGATGGAGACTCAATCAGGATTTCCCGCATTTCCAAAAATTAGTGGCAGACACCAGCAAAGTGGCGTCTAGTTCACCAGAGTAGAAGTAGTATAATGGGGACCGACACCGCTTCCACTACAGCCAACCCAATAGATGGAGACCCAATCAAGATTCCCCACATTTCCAAAACTTAGTGGCAGACACCAGCAAAGTGGCATCAATTTCACTACAGTAGAAATTGTAGAATTAGGAATGACACCTCTTCCCCTACAGCCAACCCAGTAGATGGAGACCCAATCAGGAGTGTTCACATTTTAATAAATTAGGGCCTAAAACCACCAAAGTGGCATCAATTTCACTAGAGTAGAAGTAGTATAATGGAGACCAAAACCTGTTCCACTAAAGCCAACCCAGCAGATGGAGACTCAATCAGGAGTGCACCATCCTCTCCAGTTGTTCACCACGTTTCAGACTTGTACTCTGTTGTGCAGGTGCACGAGCTGATCTAAAAATGTGTGAAAGGACTGACAGAAATTGCTTCTGCCACTTACACTACTGCTGCTGCTAATATTTTGGCCTTGACGAATTGACGTGTCGGAGGCTGGAAGTGTAGAGCTGCGATGAACTGTGTGTGCCTCACTACTGGCTTAGGGAAAACCTATCTTAAGGTTGTGTAAAAGCGTGTTCCGATACTCCAGCATTCGCGGGTCCATTTCCAGGGTGGGAAGCATCTAGCAAAATGTACTCTGATAACCTGGATCTGACAGAGTGGCAACCCAGTAGTCAGAACTATTTCTAATCATAACTATACTGGGATCATTTTGCAGATAGTACAGTAAGAAAGCATTCATATGTCGGGCTCTTTCATGAGGTTCAAGCCCATGCGGTGTTGGTGGCTGGGTAATTCTGATGCTTGTTTCCTCTACCCCCCCCCCCCTGCTAAACACGAACAGAGAGGGGATTATTATCCTCTTCATGTTCTGACTGTTGCTCGCCCATCACCTCTTCCTCTTCCATTTATTTCTCGCCTTCCCTAACACCTTCACTAACAGTTTTTCTGGTATCGCCAACCCCCCACGATCGCAGTGAACCACCCTCCCTTGGCACCCTGAGATGTCCCCTAGTGTATGACGTTAGTAACAGAAGAACGTATTTTTTTAATGTGGATGAGGCCTGTATAACATAGGAGATATTCTCCAAACTATTTCAAACTGAGATGTCCCTGCTGTATATCGTTAGGAATCGAACAAAGTATTTTTTTTTATTGTGGATGACCCTTGTATAACATAGGAGATATTCTCCAAACTATTTCAAACTCAGATCTAGCCTGCTGTATCACAAAAAAATAGATTTTTTTTTTTCTTTTTCTCTGAACAAGCTCTGAATACAGCTGAATTTCACCGCCACTAAAAGGATTAGGTGGCTTATAGCAGAGTGTAACATGTTTGCGACAGAAAAAGATATATTTGGACTGTGGCTAGCAAGACAAAATTTTTTTTTTTACTCTGCTAAAAGCCACCTACTATCTTAGTGGCGGTGAACTTTAGCTGTTTTCAGAGTACAAAAAAAGATTTTTTTCTGTTGCTAGCCACAGTCCACCAAAGATTTTTTTGTGTGGCTAACGTGATACACTTTGCTAAAAGCCACCTACTATCTTAGTGGCGGTGAACCTCAGCTGTTTTCAAAGTGTATCACGTTAGCCACACAAAAAAATCTTTGGTGGACTGTGGCTAGCAACAGAAAAAAATCTTTTTTTGTACTCTGAAAACAGCTAAAGTTCACCGCCACGAACGTAGTAGTTGACGTATAGCCGCGTATGACGTTTGCCACACAAAAAAATCATTGATGGACTCTGTGTACCAAGACAAAAAAAAAATGTTTTTACTTTGAAAACAGCTGAGGTTCACCGCCACTAAGATAGTAGGTGACTTTTAGCAGACTGTATCACATTTGCCACACAAAAAAATCTTTGGTGGACTGTGTCTGGCAACAGAAAAAAAAATATTTGTTTTACTATGCATAAAGCTAAAGCTCATCCACCAAAAAATTACAAACTGGGCTAACACAGTTTGCACTATCACATTAGCAAATGAAAAAAAAAAAGTTTTTGTGCTCTGCCTTCAGAAGCTCTGCAGATAGCTGAATTTCAACCCCACAAAATCAAAAAGTGGCCTACAAGGGCTTGCTTGCTTTATCACATTAGCAAGTGCAAAAATAGATTGAAGGCATACCCCTGCATGGAGCACAGACGGTACAACTGGTGCACAACACTGTTCTATGCCATAAGCCCTGCTCTTTCTGTCAGAATCTCCGTAATTGCACAAAAACAAAAAAAAAGTGCTGCAAGGTCGATTGAACAGGTACACAGCACAGGACTTATCTACACTATCTGACTTCCACAGAAGGGTTTATCTATCTAGCTAATATCTCTTATTACACAGGAACTGGGTGCAGGAGCAGCGTCTGTCTACAGCAGTGACATGCATAAAATGGCGCTGAGGGAACAAGGTTGTGTGCAGGTATGTAGCGGGAGACTAGGTCACAGATAAAGTACAGACCAAAAGTTTGGACACACCTTCTCATTTAAAGATTTTTCTGTATTTTCATGACTTTGAAAATTGTACATTCACACTGAAGGCATCAAAACTATGAATTAACACATGTGGAATTATATACTTAACAAAAAAGTGTGAAACAACTGAAAATGTCTTATATTCTAGGTTCTTGGCATTCTCTTGAAGAGCTTCAAGAAGTAGTCACCGGAAATGTTTTTCACTTCACAGGTGTGCCCTGTCAGGTTTAATAAGTGGGATTTCTTGCCTTATAAATGGGGTTGGGAGCATCAGTTGTGTTGTGCAGAAGTCTGGTGGATACACAGCTGATAGTCCTACTGAATAGACTGTTAGCTGCATTTTTCTTGCCATAATACAAATTCTAAGTAAAGAAAAACGAGTGGCCATCATTACTTTAAGAAATGAAGGTCAGTCAGTCTGAAAAATTGGGCAAACTTTGAATGTGTCCCTAAGTGCAGTTGCAAAAATCATCAAGCGCTACAAAGAAACTGGCTCACATGAGGACTGCCCCAGGAAAGGAAGACCAAGAGTCACCTCTGCTTCTGAGGATAAGTTTATCCGAGTCACCAGCCTCAGAAATCGCAGGTTAACAGCAGCTCAGATTAGAGACCAGGTCAATGCCACACAGAGTTCTAGCAGCAGACACATCTCTACAACAACTGTTAAGAGGAGACTTTGTGCAGCAGGCCATCATGGTAAAATAGCTGCTAGGAAACCACTGCTAAGGACAGGCAACAAACAGAAGAGACTTGTTTGGACTAAAGAACACAAGGAATGGACATTAGACCAGTGGAAATCTGTGCTTTGGTCTGATGAGTCCAAATTTAAGATCTTTGGTTCCAACCACCGTGTCTTTGTGCGACGCAGAAAGGGTGAACGGATGGACTCTACATGGCTGGTTTCCACCGTGAAGCATGGAGGAGGAGGAGGTGTGATGGTGTGGGGGTGCTTTGCTGGTGACACTGTTGGGGATTTATTCAAAATTGAAGGCATATTGAACCAACATGGCTACCACAGCATCTTGCAGCGGCATGCTATTCCATCCGGTTTGCGTTTAGTTGGACCATCATTTATTTTTCAACAGGACAGTGACCCCAAACACACCTCCAGGCTGTGTAAGGGCTATTTCACCAAGAAGGAGAGTGATGGGGTGCTACGCCAGATGACCTGGCCTCCACAGTCACCAGACCTGAACCCAATCGAGATGGTTTGGGGTGAGCTGGACCGCAGAGTGAAGGCAAAAGGGCAAACAAGTGTTAAGCATCTCTGGGAACTCCTTCAAGATTGTTGGAAGACCATTTCCAGTGACTACCTCTTGAAGCTCATCAAGAGAATGCCAAGAGTGTGCAAAGCAGTCATCAAAGCAAAAGGTGGCTACTTTGAAGAACCTAGAATATAAGACATATTTTCAGTTGTTTCACACTTTTTTGTTAAGTATATAATTCCACATGTGTTAATTCATAGTTTTGATGTACAATAGTGTGAATGTACAATTTTCAAAGTCATGAAAATACAGAAAAATCTTTAAATGAGAAGGTGTGTCCAAACTTTTGGTCTGTACTGTATATGGAGGAGACAGGTTTTGGATGGCTTTGTATGCCATGGTTAGGGTTTTGAACTGGAGTTTCTGTGCAATGGGGAGCCAATGAAGGGACTGATAGAGAGGTGAGGCCGGGGAATAGTGGGGGGACTGGTGGATTAGTTGGGCAGAAGAGTTTAGGATTGGAGAGGTGCGAGAGTGTTGGAAGAGAGGCCACAGAGCAAGAGGTTGCAGTCGTCGAGGCAGGAGATGATGCGTGCATACACTAGTGCACTAGTGTTTTTGCAGATTCATGGTTGAGGAATGTGCGGATCCAGGAGATATTTTTTACTTGGAGTCGGCATATTCCTCACCCTGATCCTCCTTCCTCGCACCATTCCGAGTGCCCTGAGACAACTGATCCCACACTTGGAAACTCCGAAGAGCTGTTTTGCTGATCTTTCCATTTATAGATTCTGGCCTCTCGCTCGGTCAGCTCGAAAGAGCTTGGATATGTGGTTTGAAGGAGAGATTAGAGTCCAGGGTTACCCCAAGAGCTGCTCACTTTTCCATTTATAGATTCAGGCCTCTGGTCCAGCCTGCTTCAAGCAGGGCAACAGAAGATCGCATATAGCGATGCCCAAATATTTCAGCAGCCATGGTCACCCGAAGGTGACTGTGGGAAAGTGCAATTACTGTCGCAAGAGGTGGATGATGAGACACAATGGACAGAAAGTCAGGAAGAGGACCAGGGTGCAGAAGTGTAAAACAAGGTGGTGAACGATGAAGTCGATGGGCCGAATGCCAGGGTCCAGAAACAGTGTCTGCGGGTGACACCACTGCCTCTTCCCCTGTTGTACAGTACAGACCAAAAGTTTGGACACGCCTTCTCGTTTAAAGATTTTTCTGTATTTTCATGACTATGAAAATTGTACATTCACACTGAAGGCAACAAAACTATGAATTAACACATGTGGAATTATATACTTATCAAAAAAGTGTGAAACAACTGAAAATATGTCTTATATTCTAGCTTCTTCAAAGTAGCCACCTTTTGCTTTGATGACTGCTTTGCCCACTCTTGGCATTCTCTTGATGAGCTTCAAGAGGTAGTCACCGGAAATGGTCTTCCAACAATCTTGAAGGAGTTCCCAGAGATGCTTAGAACTTGTTGGCCCTTTTGCCGTCACTCTGCGGTCCAGCTCACCCCAAACCATCTCGATTGGGTTCAGGTCTGGTGACTGTGGAGGCCAGGTCATCTGGCGTAGCACCCCATCACTCTCCTTCTTGGTCAAATAGCCCTTACACAGCCTGGAGGTGTGTTGGGGTCATTGTCCTGTTGAAAAATAAATGATGGTCCAACTAAACGCAAACCGGATGGAATAGCATGCCGCTGCAAGATGCTGTGGTAGCCATGCTGGTTCAATATGCCTTCAATTTTGAATAAGTCCCCAACAGTGTCACCAGCAAAGCACCCCCACACCATCACACATCCTCCTCCATGCTTCACGGTGGGAACCAGGCATGTAGAGTCCATCCGTTCACCTTTTCTGCGTCGCACAGACACGGTGGTTGGAACCAAAGATCTCAAATTTGGACTCATCAGACCAAAGCACACATTTCCACTGGTCCAATGTCCATTCTTTGTGTTCTTTAGCCCAAACAAGTCTCTTCTGCTTGTTGCCTGTCCTTAGCAATGGTTTCCTAGCAGCTATTTTACCATGAAGGCCTGCTGCACAAAGTCTCCTCTTAACAGTTGTTGAAGAGATATGTCTGCTGCTAGAACTCTGTGTGGCATTGACCTGGTCTCTAATCTGAGCTGCTGTTAACCTACGATTTCTGAGGCTGGTGACTCGGATAAACTTATCCTCAGAAGCAGAGGTGACTCTTGGTCTTCCTTTCCTGGGGCGGTCCTCATGTGAGACAGTTTCTTTGTAGCGCTTGATGGTTTTTGCAACTGCACTTGGGGACACTTTCAAAGTTTTCCCAATTTTTCGCACTGACTGACCTTCATTTCTTAAAGTAATGATGGCCACTCGTTTTTCTTTACTTAGCTGCTTTTTTCTTGCCATAATACAAATTCTAACAGTCTATTCAGTAGGACTATCAGCTGTGTATCCACCTGACATCTGCACAACACAACTGATAGTCCCAACCCCATTTAGGCAAGAAAATCCCATTTATTAAACCTGACAGGGCACACCTGTGAAGTGAAAACCATTTCCGGTGACTACCTCTTGAAGCTCATCAAGAGAATGCCAAGAGTGTGCAAAGCAGTCATCAAAGCAAAAGGTGGCTACTTTGAAGAACATAGAATATAAGACATATTTTCAGTTGTTTCACACTTTTTTTGTTAAGTATATAATTCCACATGTTAATTCATAGTTTTGATGCCTTCAGTGTGAATGTACAATTTTCATAGTCATGAAAATACAGAAAAATCTTTAAATGAGAAGGTGTCTCCAAACTTTTGGTCTGTACTGTACATGCACGCCAAGCCTCCGTCCATGATGCAGGTGAAAATGCCTCCCACCCTCCACCTGTCGATGTACACTTGCAACCATCACCATCAGCAACCACGTCCACGGGCAGCATTCAGTTGTCCCTACCCCAGTCCTTTGAATGCAAGCACAAATACGCAGCCAACCACCCACAGGCCACACTACTAAACCGCCACATTTCTCGACTGCTTGCACTAGAAATTTTGCCTTTTAGGCTCGTGGAGGCACAAGCTTTCCGCAACCTGATGGCGGCTGGCCCTCGGTCCCCAGCTGCCACTATTTCTCTCTGTGTTGTCCCCGCCTTAAACAATTATGGGTCCCAGAACATTACCCGTACCCTCACCAGCGCAGTTAGTAGGAAGAACCGCCTAACCACAGACACGTGGACAAGTGAATGTGGCAAGGGACGGTACATCTCACTGACGCATTCACTGGGCTAATATTGTGGAAGCTGGGACCCAGTGGAACCCTGGGACGGAACATGTCTTCCCCACGCATGATTGCGGGCTTTGGGTCAATCAAGCTTCAACACAATATTCACAAGGTAGACAGCACCAGTAGTCAGTCTCCTAGTCAACAAGCAAATTATTCATTACGATAGAGGCCACCATCTCCTTAGCTTGCTGTTGGAACTTTTCTGTGGGAATCAGCTTGGTTCCAACCAGCCTGGAATATTTCCAGTGAACTATGGCACGAAGCTATGGTATTAGCAGTGCCACCAGAGGCGAAGCCATCCACAATGTCCTTTTCAGGAATTTTATTTAGTAGACTGAGTGGCCAAATACATTAGTTAGACCGGAGATTACGTAAGGAAGGGAATATATCGGGAGATTAGTTCTGAGATGTACGGAGGAGAGAGGTTATGGATGGCTTTGTAGGTCAGTGTTAGTAGTTTGAATTGGATACGCTGGGGAAATGGGAGCCAGTGAAGGGATCTTATAGATTACTGGAGCCAGTCAACAGTGAAAAAGCAGCCATAGTGTCCAGGAATCTTCACACAGACATTTCTTAGCCAGGGCTGCTTCTCGGCAGGGTTGGACGGGCCCACCAGAGACTCCTCCAGTGGGCCCTGGCTTCTCCATCAGGAATTCATCATAGCGCAAACCTTGCAGCTGCTATGGGGCTCTTGAGTGGGGCAGAAAGGTGGGTCCTCAGAATCAAATGATTTAGTCCCTAGTCTGAGGGCTTCATGTCTATCCAATGGCTGCAGAATGGCACAAGCTCGGCACCTGCATGCAGCTCCCCCACAGGCCAGGATTTCTGACATTACAGATGTCTCCTTGTACAGTGAAGGAGAAAAGCTTCCCCTCAATAAGTCAGGAACTACACAGACATGGGGGTCGCACACTTGAGTGATGGGCGGAAGGGTCAGCAGGTGTCTGGCAGTGACTGACAGGAGGCCGGGGCTGTGCTCCCGGCTCCGGCCGTGCACTCTGTGTGACCCCGCTGCCCGCTCCTCCTCCCGCCCCGGACATTGTTACTGAGCAGCGGCCGGGAGTCCTCACCGCGGAGAACAAGCGGAGGAATATGTAAGTGGCGCAGTTTCTGTACTGCGGTCCTGCCGGGAATATACACAGTGCACGGAAAATCTGCAGCTCTCGCCTACAGGGTTCGCTCCACCCGTGCAGTCCGCTTAGTGACCTTACTAGTGGAATTGTTACAGCATTGGTGGTAATTGGCAGTAACGTGTCAGTTTCCCTAAATGTGCACAGTGGGGATGGGGTAGTAACACCAGACTCCACTCCACGTGCAGTCAGGTGATTTCAGCTCTGCAGGAATTCAGCCAATGATCCATCATAAATGGACTTTGGGGTAAATGTAGGGCAGACTACAGATGACACAGATAGAATGAGTCCACCATTAATCTGGTGATCCAGTGTTTCCATTTGCTGGATTTAATCCGACACCTGTTTACTGGAGGATCCAGCGCCAGATTTCTGCGACTTTAGGTTCCCCATATCCATGGGAGGAACAGGTCATTCACTTGGGCACATTCTCCATTTATTGGTGCAGAACCTGTGGATATAACCGGCACGGGACGCGTTTCCATGGCCGAACAGTGGGAGGCCGGCGTGTTGTGCCCCTGATGCAGACCCCATAAAAGCGTCAAAGAAATTTCAGGACAGTGCGTAAAAATAAGGTGCTGGTTTTGCCATGTCCATAAAAAAAATGTCATGCGTCCGTGATTGTGTGAGGCTGAAGAAAATTATGCAGAGAATTTTGACTAATTATCATAATTTTACAGTTTAGAGTGCTTCCACGTTGCATTTAGGCACCAGTTTAGTGGCCTTGTCAGGGCTTACGTCCGAATCCCCTGCAAAACGGTACCAGGATGCATATGCCATAGACTGTAATGGTGCTGGTAGAGGGAATGTGTGCATTGCTGTGCATCATTTTGGAGTATGTATGCCTACTGGAGGTGGACAATCAGACGTGGTAGGCTGCATCTGCGTGTCCGTATCTTGTAGGCGCATACACCTGAAAATGATGCACGGCAATGCGCACGTTCACTTTACCAGCACCATTACAGTCTATGGCATATACGTCCGGATCCCGTTTAGCATGGGGTTCGGATGTAAGCCCCGATGGGGCCACTGAACTGGTGCCAAAACGCTGTGTGAAAGCACTCTTACAGTGAATGCAGCAGATGTCTCGCACCAGAATTATGGGCTGTAGACATGTATCACTGATAATCAGAATGATTTATTATGGTTTTCCAATGTGTCCATAAAAATAATATTGTCTTTCCGTGATTTTTTGATAAGCTGTCAGAAAAAAATAAGTCAAGTTGGCACCCCTGCTTATCATGTGCCCCCATTACAGCCATCTGAAAGCTGGCAATGGCTGATTGACATACCCTAGTTTGTCTGTATTATCCGAAGTAGTTCTACACAACCCGGACTTTGAGAATTATGTAAAGATTAGGGCAAATTCAGACATCCGTAGATCACATTCTGAGCATGGCCCACGATGCACAGATCGGCCACGGGTCTTCTGACACGAACTTGACAGCCCCATAGGCATATATGAGGCTCAGGACAGGAGACCTGCAGCCAGTCAGTGCACTGTGATATGCAGACGTCTGACCACATGTCTGTTTTTGATATGATTTGCGGATTAACCTTGCCTATTGAAGTGAATGGCTTATTAAAAATAAAAATGGCTAGCGCTCTGATGCAATGTGTCATTTGAGTGCTGTCCATTTTTTTCCAGCAAAGAGGATAAAAGCTAAAAAAAAAATGAAAAAAACATTTTTTTCAAAACTTACAAAAAAACTGATAAATAAGCCCAAAATGGATAAAAATCAGATCCAGCTCACTTTTTTATTTCAAATATTCAGAAACGCCAGATATCTAAATGAGGCCCTACTAGTAGTCCTCAATCACTATAACCGGCTGCCTACCCCAGAATAATCATAAGATGTGAGCGTTCCTGTACGCTGAGCTCAACTCAGTCATTTTAAAAAAAAAAAAAAAAAACCACTTGAGCACCTATGTGTTCTTTATTATGAGGGCGTTGTGGTATCTTTCCTATATTAAGACATTGTGGTTGTGTGTGTATGTTTTATTTATGTGCAGCTGTGTGTCGGGACATAATCTCAGGATCTGCTGCTTTGAAAATGTCATCCACCAATTCAGCTGTGTAATAATACTCATACACATGCAGTGCCCTGAAAAAGTATTCATACCCCATGAAATTGCCACATTTTTTCACGTTACACCCACAAACCTAAAGCTGCGTGCCCACAATGCATTTTTCAAGCTTTTTTGCCGTGGAACTTCCGCAGCGAAAACTCTTAAAAAACGCTTGGTAATGGTCCCCAATGGTAATCCCCATGTGCCGTGCACATGCTGCGGAAATATCCGCTGCGGATTATCATTGCGGAAAAATCTGCAGCATGTCCATTAATTTTGCGGACACGCAGCGTAATTTCCGCCATTGACTTGCATTGAATCGCTTAATATCCGCATGGCTACATGTGCACATGCGGATATTAAGCGATTCAATGTGCGGATGGTACCCAGGTTTGGAGAAGAGGAGACTCTCCTCCAGACCCGGGTACCATAGTACCTGTTAAAAAAAAGAATTTAAAATAAAAAATATACATTATACTCACCTTCCGATGTCCCCCGGTCTCCTCTATGGTGCGTCCTGGCTCCCCGGTGGCTTGCTCTGGTGTAAAACGACCTTCCATGACGTCATTTAGTCATGTGACAGGTCATGCGAACGCTGACGTTGGGGGTCGCGTGACCTGTCACATGACTCAATGACATCATGGAAGGTCCTTTTACACCACCGCGAGCAGTACAAGAGACCGGACGCATCGGAGAGAAGACCGGGGGCCATCAGAAGGTGAGTATAATGGGTTTTTTTGTGTTTTTTTTACCATTTTTATTCCTTTTTTAACTATTAACTTGGTCACACTATATAAATCCATGCCGGTTGCATGGATTTATATAGTGTGACCAAGTTGTCAAGCACTTTTCCAAGTGATGCTAAAATCGCTTGGAAAAGCGCTTGATAACCCGCATGCAGAAATTCATGCAAAAACACTTGACAAACCCTTCTACCTGGCAGGAAAAATGCATGTAAAATCTTCCTGCCAGGGAGATGCGGAAAAAATCTGCAGCATTTCTGCATCGTGGGCACTTGGCCTAACAGCCGTGGGTGGAATCGCGATCCACCCGTGGCTGTTAACATCTTAAATGCCGCTGTCAAACTCCGACTGCGGCATTTAACATTGCCGCGCCTTAAGCGCATCGCTAGTTCCGCCCATCAGCGCCCCTGTCACATCATCGTGGTCATCGATGGGTTGGCATGACAACGTGGGGTCAGCAGGAGACCCCTGTGGTTGTCATTGCCGAACTGCTATGAGCATTTTTGCTACACAAAGCAGGGCTTCAGCCGTTCTATATGTAACACAAGTGATCAGATGATCGCAACTTCAAGTCTCCTAAGGAGACTATTAAAGCATGTAAAAAGTTTTTAAAAATATAAAAAAAATAAAAGTTCAAATCACCCCCTTTTGCCCCATTCAAAATGAAACAAACAAAAAATGCATATTTGATATCGCTGCATTAAGAAATGCCCGATCTATCAATATATAAAAATAATTAATCTGATCGGTAAACGGCGTAGCAAGACAAAAAATCAAAACTTCAGAATTACGTTGTTTTGGTCGCGGCAACATTGCAATAACAGGCGATCAAAACATCGGATCTAGCGCAAAATGGTATAAATAAAAACGTCAGCTCAGCGTGCAAAAAATAAGCTGGTCCCAGATCTCGAAAAATGGAGACGGTACAGGTCTCACAAAATGGCGCCTTTTTTATTTTTTTACAAACTTTTGATTTTTTTTCACCACTTAAATAAAAAAGAATCTATACATGTTTGGTATCTACAAACTTGTAATGACCTGAAGAATCATAATGACGGGTCAGTTTTAGCAATCAATGAACATGGTAAAAAAAACACGAAAAAACAATTGTGGAATTGCACTTTTTTTTTTACAATTTCACCACACTGTTTTGCAGTGCACTATATGGTAAAATCAAAAGTACAACTGTCGTTCAAAAGTACAACTTGTAAAAAAACAATCCCTCACATGGCCATATTGAAGGAAAAAAAAAGTTATGGCTCAGGAAAGAAGAGGAGCAAAAACCGAAAATGCAAAAACGGAAAAACCCAAGGTGGTGAAAGGGTTAAAAGGTATAAATCTGAAAATTGTGACGTGCATTTATATTCTGCCCCCTTTAGTCTGATATCGCTAAATAAAATCCTGAGTGACCAGTTGGCTTCGACAAATCACATAAATTGAGTCCACCTGTGTGTAATTTATTCTCAGTATAACTACAGCTGTTCTGTGAAGGCCTCATATGTTTATTTGAAAACATTAGGGATGAAATAGCATCATGAAAACCAAATAACACACCAGACAGGTCAGGGAGAAAGTTGTGGAGAAGAGTAAAACAGGGTTAGATTATAAAGTAAGAGCCCAAGCTCTAAACATGTTACTGAGCTCAGCTCAATCCATCATCCAAAAATGGAAGGAATATGGCACAACTGCAAATGTAGCAAGACATGGCTGTCCACCTACACTGACATCCCAAGCAAGGAGAGCACTAATCAGAGAAGCAGCAAAGAGGCCCATGGTCACTCTGCAGAGATCCACAGCTCAGGCGGGAGAATCGGTCCACAGGATAACTATTAATCGTATACTACACAAATCTGGGCTTTATGGAAGAGTGTTAAGAAGAAAGCCAGTTTTGAAAGGAAGCCATAATAAGTCCTGTTTGCAAAAACCGTATAGGGGACACAGCAAGAATGTGGAAGAAGGTGCTCTGGTCAGATTAACTTTTTGGGCTAAATGTAAATGCTATGTGTGGCGGAAAACTAATACTGCATAGCACCCTGAAAACACCACTCCCACCGTCAAACATGGTGGAAGCATCATCATGCTGTTGGGGATGCTTTTCTTCAGTAGGGACAGGGAAGCTGGTCGGAGTTGATGGGAAGATGGATAGAGCAATTGATAGAGCATATATTGATTCAGTCTACGTAGGCCTGATTGCACCTTTCTACCATTATTATTCAGTATTGTATTGCATATATCTATATGCATAAATGCCTTCTTCTTAGGTCTATATATGCTATTTATCACCTATTAGGAGCATAATGTTATAGGGATAATTGTCTGTTTCTTATAGGATCCATTACATCTCTTCCCTATAAATTTTAGCCGTATTTCTCCCCTTCTTCCAAGATTGTATTATATTATTATTGTTGTTATTATTATATACATGTAATGAACTTTATTATTGTATTTAATTCCCCCTTGACTTCAGGTTTTTCTACTGCCCCCCATATGAGACTTCCTGATATTTTCTCTTGTTGGACTTTAGGGAAACCCCTTTTTTGGTTCCACATCCGACCCTCTGGCTGTTCCAATCTGGCCCAGCCATAGGGCTGAAACAGTGGCACAGGGGTCGCATTGTGCCCATACACCGTCCATCCGCTGCTTGCTGTCACCGCTTTCCGCATCCTCTGGATGCAGACTGCGGTGAATACATTGGTGGAGGATGGCGCTGCTGGCTCCATGTTCCACCAATCAGCGTGTGAGCCAGCAGTCATGATGACGTCATTTCTTCGTGTCAGCTGTGCACTGTGGAGAGGCAGTGCATCGGAGAGAGCAAAGGCAAGGTGAGTATTTGTTGTTGTTTTTTCATGTGTATGGGGTATTTGTATGTGTATAGGCGGGGCTCATGCTGTATTTAAAAGGCTTTGTGGGGCTCATGCTGTATATAGGAAAGCTATGTGGGTGCTCATACTGTATATAAGAGGCTATGTGGTGGCTCATACTGCACATAGGGGGGCTATGTGGATCTCATACTGTACATAGGGGTGCTGTGTGGGGGGGCACATGCTGTATATAGGGGGCTAATTGGAGCGCATGCTGTATATCAGTAACTACCTGGGGCATATCCTGTATATAAGGGGCTATATGGGGCACAAGCTGTATATAAGAGGCTATGTGGGGGCACATGCTATATATCAGGGGCTATGTGAGGCATATGATGTTTATCAGGGGCTACGTGGGGCACATGCTGTATATCAGGGGCTAAATGGGGCACATGCTGTACATCAGAGGTTACGTGGGGCACATGCAGTATATCAGAGGCTACGTGGGGCACATGCAGTATATCAGAGGCTACGTGGGGCACATGCAGTATATCAGAGGCTACGTGGGGCACATGCTGTGTGTCAGAGGTTATGTGGGGCACATGCTGTATATCAGAGGCTACGTGGGGCACAT
Organism: Phyllobates terribilis; assembly: GCF_046119375.1. NCBI lineage: Eukaryota > Metazoa > Chordata > Amphibia > Anura > Dendrobatidae > Phyllobates > Phyllobates terribilis. The sequence continues at coordinate 158,078,880 of NW_027362771.1, read as the reverse complement.
GCTGTATATCTGTCACGCAAGGTGTGGGAAAGACTAAGTGCAACACGAAGGGAAGAGGGGAAGGGAGCCCAGACACTGGGGAAAGGGGAAGTGGAGACCGCCTAGGCTGATCTGATATCACCCTGTCTCCCCTATCGTCCCTATATTGGTTCCTCACCAATCGTCGCACAGGAACCTAAACCCTGTATTTTCCTAGAGCTTGGCCCTGGATAGGGAAGGGGGGATAAGCACTAGTCAGTCCCCACTAACAACTAAAGACAACAAGGGAGACTAACACGGGAAAGTAACTTAGCTTGAGCCGACTTCAGAGAGATAACACCACACGTCCACCTGAGAGAAAGTAAGCAGACTGCAATAGCGCAAACCTTCACAAGGGAACATGTGAATAGCAACGGTATCTCCCTGTAACAAAGTATTTAAACACCCAGGCCTGGGTGTCAATTAGCAGGAGGGAGGTAGCCGCTGAGTCCTAGAGTGAGACAGATCTAAGAAGGTGTCTGTAATTCCAAACAAAGGGATCTTCTGCAGCCAACTGCAGGGCGACTGTCTGTCACATATGACACACCCGTGACAATATCAGAGGCTCCGTGGGCCACATGTTGTATGTCAGAGGCCATGTGGGGGCTCTTATGGTATATAAGGGATGTGTGCGGTCTCTTACAGTATATAGGGGATGTGTGTGGGCACTTACATTATATAGGGGGCTGTGTGAGGGCTCTTACGGTGTATAGGGGGTATGTCAGCATACTTAATTCTGCTCAATATTAAGTCATGCAGCTAAAATTAATATAAAATAATTATAATATGTTAATATTAATATTGAGCAGAATTAGTTTTAGCCTATTGGTTCAGCCCTCCACATCACGGTCTCTGATGTGGCCCCTCTGGAAAATTAATTGCCCACCCCTGGAATAGATCAAAGCATATTCATGTGTTTGAATGGCCCAGTCACAGTCCAGACCTAAATTCAATTGAGATACTGTGGAAAGACTTGAAAATTGGTGTTCACAGACGTTCTCTATCCAATCTCACTGAGCTAGATCTAGTTTGCAAGGAAGAATGGACAAAAATAACAGCTTTTAGATGTGCAAAGCTGGCAGAGACATACCCCAAACGACTTGCAGCGAAAAGTGGTCCTACAATGTATCGACTCAGGGGGCTGAATACAAATGTACATCACAATTTTCTAATTTTTATTTTTAAAATGTTTAGAAAACCACATATAATTTCCTTTACACTTCACAAATACTTGCTACTTTATGTTGGTATATCACATAAAATCCCCAATAAAATACATTTAGGTTTGTGGATGTAATGTGGAAATGTTCACTGAGTATGAATACTTTTTCAAGGCACTGTATGTGCCTACACGTTACTTGGTACTTGCAAAATCCTTAAGCCAATGATGTGTCTAATAGGCAGCATGGACACGACATATGGGTCCAATGTACTACAGACCTTTGTTTTGGGAGAGGGAATGGTTTCCCGTACATATACAGTTAGGTCCAGAAATATTTGGACAGTGACTGAATCTTCGTGATTTGGGCTCTGCATGCCACTATTTTGGATTTAAAAATGAAACAACCGAGATTCAACTGAAGTGTAGACTTTCAGATTTAATTAAAGGGGTTTAACCGCTTCCCGACCGCCCACTGTAGATAAACGTCCGCGCTGCCTGGGCTTTGTGCAGCGTGGACGTTTAAAAACGGTGGGTGGTCCCGCAGCGCTCAGGACCCCCAGGGTCCTGCAAGCGCTGCAGGAGCGGTGCAGAGCGATAGCTCTGACAGGGAACATCATCGGGACCTGATTGGATAAGGTCCCAGTGATGTTAATCCTTTGCTGTCTTCTATATGCCGCGATCTATAGTGATCGCGGCATATAGAAGACAGCAGGAGGAGAGGGGGTCGTCCACTTACCTCTCCGACGACCCCTGATACCTTCCAGGACCTTGGGTTGCTATGGCAGCTGGAGGTCACATGACCGCCTCCAGCTCTGCCATATATGGTGTCCTGCCGGGCTCAGCCTGCAGCTGAAGCCAAGCAGGAGACTCTGACTGTGAAACAGTCAGTGAAGATCTCATGTAATGTAATATATGTCTATTACATTACATGAGATCAGGGATCAGAAAAATAAAAATTAATGTCCCATACAGGGACTAAGTAAAAATGTAAAAAAAAAATGTTTTGAAACTGTTAAAAAAAAATACAAAATAAATTAAAATAAATAAATAAAATATTAAACCGATAAATCCGTATATTTATGCAAAAATAAAAAAAGTACACATATTTGGTATTGCCGCGTCCGAAACAACCCGAGCTATAAAACTGTCACACTAATTAACTCCTTCTGTGCACACCGTAATAAAAATAAATAAAAAACGGAGCAAAAAACTATGCTTTTTCCTCATATCGCCAAACAAAAAGTGGAAAACAATGCGATTAAAAAGCAAAATGGAAATAAAAATGGTACCGTTGAAAACGTCATCTTGTTCCGCAAAAAAAAAGCCGCCATACAGCTCCATCAGCCGAAAAATAAAAAAGTTATAGCGCTCAGAATAAAGCAATGCAAAAAAAATATTATTTCTATAAAATTGTTTTATTGTGTAAAAGCGCCAAAACATAAAAAAAATATACAGTAAGTGTAGTATCGCTATAAACGTACTGACCCGAAGAATAACGCTGCCTGATCTCTTTTACCACACGCAGAACGGCATAAAAAAAAAACCTCAAAAAACAATTCCTGAATTGTTGGTTTTTGTTAATTTTACCTCCCAAAAAACGGAATAGAAAGCGATCAAAAAATGTCCTGTACCCAAAAATGGTGCCAATAAAAATGTCAACTCGTCCCGCAAAAACAAGCCATCACATGACTCTGTTGGCCGAAATATGGAAAAATTATAGCTCTCAAAATATGGCGATGCAAAAACTAGATTTTGCAAAAAAAAAAAAAGCGTCTCTTAGTGTGTGACAGCTGTCAGTCATAGAAACCCGATATAAATCTGGTATCTCTGTAATCGCACCGACCCGAAGAATAAAGTAATCTAATCAGTTATATCACACTAGGAACGGCGTAAAAAAATTCTTCACCTGCTACTGATTTGTTTATTATGTCTCCCAAAGATCGCAGTATGGCTCGGCACACATTTATCCTGCGCTCTGCGCTGAGCACTTACGCCAGAGTTTCCGTGTAAATCTCTGAAATATGTGATTCAGCCGGAACCCATGACGGAAGATTCCCTGTAATGAGGCAGATATAGGCCACTGTGGATGCCGTCTGGCCTGTGATCCCACGGTGTCATTTGTTTTAGGCGTGCATAAAAGTGCGGTTGGCCACAGTTTTGTGCACTTCTGAAAAAAAGGACACCACTAAACAGAGGCCAGACGGAGTCCAGAGTAACTCTGCTGCCTCACTACAGTGAATGGATCCCGCAGGGGTTTCATCTGAATTACATCACTTGGAAATTTAGATGGAAACCCCGATGTAAGTGCTCAGCCTAGAGCGCCGGATAAATGTTACGTAAAATGTTCCCAATAAAAGCTTCAACTCAGTCCTCAAAAAAAGCTAGTCCCCACTCAGGTCCGTCATCTGTTAAAAATATAAGGGACTTCCAAGTTACTGGTAGCAGAAAGGCTCTGGAAAAGCAAAATGGCCCTTGCCCCTCAAAAGAAATTCAGAAAATTTTGTGCTCCCAAATCCAAATGCCTATTCTACAATAATTTGTTCTCCAATTGTCAAATAGCACTCCGTCCCCCCCAGATCTCGCCGTATGGCTGAGTGGTACGATACAGCCACATATGGGGTATTGCCACTTTTAGAAGAAATTGTGTGACACATTTCGGCACCATTTTTACCCATTGCCCTGTGTGAAAATGTAAAATCTGAGGGTAAAACATTTTTTGTGGTAAAAATATAATTATGCTTTTTTCACTGCCCAATGGTATAAATTTAAAAATTAAAAAATACTCACTACTTCCCTAGATGAATTCCTTGAGAGGTGTAGTTTACAAAATGGGGTCACTTGTGGGGGTTTCTGCTGTTTCGGCATGTCAGCGACTCTTCAAATGTGACATGGTGTCTGCTGCCTATCCCAGCCAACATAGCGCTCCTTTCTCTTCCGAACCCTGCCGTACACCAAAGCAGTGGTTTTCCCCCACATATGGGGTATCGGCGTACTCAGGAGAAATTGCACAACAAATTTCATGGTGCAATTTATCCTGTTACCCTTATGATAATGCAAAATTAGGGAATGAAAAACATTTTTTGTGGGAAAAATGTGAACATTTTATTTTTATGGCTCAATATTATTAACTTCTGTGAAGCAGCTAGGGGTGCAAGGTGCTCACCACACATCTAGATAAGTTCCCTAAGGGGTCTAGTTTCCAAAATGGTGTCACTTGTGGGGGGTTTCCACTGTTTAGGCACATCAGGGGCTCCCCAAATGCAACATGGCGTCCGCTAATTATTCAAACAAATTTTACATTCAAAAAGTCAAATGGCGCTCCTTCCCTTTCAAACCCTGCCGTGCACCCAAACAGTGGTTTCCCTCCACATATGGGGTATCGGCGTGTTCAGGAGAAATTGCACAACAAATTTCATGGTGCAATTTATCCTATTACCCTTATGATAATGCAAAATTAAGGGATGAAAAACGTTTTTGTGGGAAAAATGTGAAAATTTTATTTTTACAGCTGATTATTATAAACTTTTGTGAAGCACCTTGGGGTTCAAGGTGCTCACCACACATCTAGATAAGTTCCCTAAGGGGTCTAGTTTCCAAAATGGTGTCACTTGTGGGGGGTTTCCACTGTTTAGGCACATCAGGGGCTCCCCAAATGCAACATGGCGTCCGCTAATTATTCCAACAAATTTTACATTCAAAAAGTCAAATGGCGCTCCTTCCCTTCCAAACTCTGCCGTGCGCCCAAACAGTGGTTTGCCTCCACATATGGGGTATCGGCATGTTCAGGAGAAACTGCACAACAAATTGCATGGTGCAATTTATCCTATTACCCTTATGATAATGCAAAATTAAGGGATGAAAAACGGTTTTGTGGGAAAAATGTGAAAATTTTATTTTTACAGCTCAATATTATAAACTTCTGTGAAGCACCTTGGGGTTCAAGGTGCTCACCACACATCTAGATATGTTCCCTAAGGGGTCTAGTTTCCAAAATGGTGTCACTTGTGGGGGGTTTCCACTGTTTAGGAACATCAGGGGCTCTCCAAACGCAACATGGCGTCTGCTAATTATTCAGACAAATTTTACATTCAAAAAGTCTAATGGCGCTCCTTCCCTTCCGAACCCTGCAGTGCGCCCAAACAGTGGTTTTCCCTCACATATGGGGTATCAGCGCGCTCAAGAGAAATTGCACAAAAAATTTTGGGGTCCATTTTTTCCTGTTACCCCTGTGAAAATAAAAAAAATTGGGTCTAAAGTAAAATTTTTTGTGAAAAAAGTTAAATGTTAATTTTTTTCTTCCACATTCCAAAAATTCCTGTGAAGCACCTGAAGGGTTAATAAAGTTCTTGAATGTGGTTTTGAGCACCTTGAGGGGTGCAGTTTTTAGAATGGTGTCACTTTTTGGTATTTTCTGTCATAAAGACTCCTCAAAGTGACTTCAAATATGATGTGGTCCCTAAAAAAATGTTTTTGTAAATTTTGTATGAAAAATGAGAAATCGCTTGTCAACTTTTAACCCTTATAGCTCCCTAACAAAAAAAAATTTGGTTCCAAAATTGTGCTGATGTAAAGTAGACATGCGGGAAATGTTATTTATTAACTATTTTGTGTGACATATCTCTCTGATTTAAGGGCATGAAAATTCAAAGTTTGAAAATTGCAACATTTTCAACATTTTCGCCAAATTTCCGATTTTTTCACAAATAAACGCAAGTGATATCAAAGAAATTTTACCACTATCATGAAGTACAATGTGTCATGAAAAAACAGTCTCAGAATCAGGGGGATCCGTTGAAGCGTTCCAGAGTAATTACTTCATAAAGTGACAGTGGTCAGAATTGAAAAAATTGGCCCGGTCACGAAGGCAAAAACAGGCTCTGGTGCGAAGTGGTTAACAAAACTATACTGTGAAACGTTTAGGAATTGCATCCATTTTTCTACAAAGCCTCCTTATTTCAGGGGCTCGAGTAATTGGACAAATTTAACTTTCTCATAAATAAAATGTTAATTTTTAATGCTTTGTAGAGAATCCTGGAAGCCATGGACATCACCAAACGCTTGTTTTTTCTCTTTGTGATTCTTTTCCAGGCCTTTATTGCTGCTGACTTCTGTTGTTGCTTGTTTGTGGGTCTTTCAGGCTGTGCCCACGATGCAGAAATGAAGCAGAAAATTTCTGCAGCATTTATGCATCTCCCTGGCAGAAAAAACGCATGCAGATTGTGCATGCGTTTTTCCTGCAGAATACATGCGGAATACATGCGGATTCACATGCGGATTCATATGCGTTTCCGCATGCAGATTGACAAGCGCTTTCCAGGCGATAGCATCACTTGGAAAGTGCTTGTGACAACTAGGTCACACTGTATAAATCCATGCAAACAGCATGGATTTATACAGTGTGAACCATAAAAATAAAAAAAATAAAGCTATACTCACCCCCGAGGCCCCGGCGTGTGCTGCAGCGCTCCTTCCTGTCTGGTTCCCGGCTGCCGGCATATCGCGAGACACAGCGGTGAAGGGCCTGCAGTCACATGACTGTGACGTCACCGAAGGTCCTTCAGCGCTGCCGGCATGCAGAGAGAGCCGTCGGAAAGGTGAATATAACTTTATTTATTATTTTATTCTTTTTTTTCACAGGTACAATGGTACCCGGGTCTGGAAGAGAGTCTTCTCTCCTCCAGAACTGGGTACCATCCGCACATAGAGACGCATAGAATCCGCTTGTACAAATGTACAGACGCGCATTCTATGCGTCTCAATGCAAGTCAATGGCGGCGCTTCCGCTGCGCTTCCGCAAAATTAATGAACATGCTGCGGATTTATGAGCGCTGTAGAAACGCTGCGGAAAAATCCGCAGCATGTGCATTGACATTGCGGAATGCCATTGGGGACCATGGGGTGCGGATTACCATGCGTTTTTGATGCGTTTCCGCTGGGGAAATTCCGCAGCATAAAAGCATGAAAAACGCATCGTGTGCACGCAGCCTCAGCCTTAAGTTTTGTATTAAACATGTGAAATGCATGCTCGATGGGATTGAGATCTGATGATTGACTCGGCCACTGCAGAATATTCCACTTCTTTGCCTTATAAAAAAAAACCTGAGTTGCTTTTGCAGTATTTTTTGGGTCATTGTCCATCAAGCGCCATCCAGTCAACCTTGCTGTATTTGGTTGAATTTGATCAGAAAGTATAGCCCCGTACACTTCAGACAGCTGCTTCTGTCTTCAGTCACATCATCGATGAACAAAAGTGACCCAGTGCCATTGGAAGCCATGCATGCTCATGCCATCACACCATCACACTGCCTCCACCATGTTTTACAGAGGATATAGTGTGCTTTGGATCATGAGCCGTTCCAATCCTCCATGCTTTCTTCTTCCCATCATTCTGGTACAGGTTGATCTTAGTTTCATCTGTCCAAAGAATGTGTGAAGACACGGAGTCTTCCATGAGCATAATACTACTCAGACAACACAGGGTGAGGGTTAAACAGTGTGGTAATACTTTATTGAACCACCAGCAATCAATAACATATAGAACTGTCCCAGCAAATACCCAAGATGGTGCAAAATTACACAGTCTCACCCTTTCGCTGATAGTCCATTGAGGTACGTGGCCAGGAGACCCGAAGATCCCACCCTGGCTTTCTCTGAACATATCCATGGATTCAGGTGACCAGATGATCCCAACCTGGATTTCTCCCGGTGTATCCATTGGTTCTGGTGAGCAGATGGTCCCAACCTGGCTAACCCAAACATATCCATGGGACCAGGTGTCCGGAGGGTCACAATCCTGGCTTTCACCAAACATCTCCATCGGGTCAGTGATGGTCAATGGCGTACATCTGTATCCTTCCTGCCAGGGCAGTGTTCCCTTAGGCTGGCATCCTGTACAATCCAAATCTATGTCCCTCGGGATGGAGCCATGCTACCAAGCTGCTGTCCTGAAGAGTCTCTGTGATTCTCCTTGCAGCACTATAGAAATCCCTTTTTATATATATCCATCTATGGCTTAGGTCATCATTCACAGGTCAGGGGGGAAGGTGCATGGCTCATGTCTCATTGTTTGAGCATTTAATCAATTTGCATAGTTTGTATCCCCCTGCTCAGTAAATGAATAAACTAGCTGGCCTAGTACAATATGTAATTTAGCACATTAACAAACATCATTGATCTCCAACCTGAGTAGCTGTCCTCCATACAATAAGTTACAATAAATATCAACTCAAATGTCAACATTCAGGGTTATACAAATACTAGTCTGTCCTTCTTGACCCACCAAAGAAAAACACATAAATTCAAATAAAGTCAACACAAAGATAATAGTGTTTTTCTCGTGGCTTAACAAATCTAGACGTCTGAATAATTAAGATTAGAAGCTGTGTCATCACAGAATGCTTTTCCAGAACTCGGCTGGCTTCTTTAGATGGTTTTTAGTAAAGTCTAATCTGGCCTTTTTATTTTTAAGGCCGATTAATGGTTTGCACCTTGTCGTGAACCCTCTGTATTGCTCTCATGAAGTCTTCCCTGTATGGTAGACTTAGATACTGAAACTACTGCCTGGAGAGTGTTCTTCACTTGAGTGGATTGATGTTGTGAAGAGGTTTTCTTAATCTCTGACATTATCCACCACTGTTGTCTTCTGTGGACATCCTGGTCTTTTTGAGTTGCCAAAGTCACCAGTGCCCCTTTTTTTTTTTTTTTGCAGAATGTACAAAACTGTTGATTTGGCTACTTCTAACATTTCTGCTATCTCTCTGATGGATTTATTCCTTTTTTTTCAGCCTAATGACGGTCTGTTTCTCTTCCAGTGAGAGCTCCTTTGACCGCATGTTGTGGGTTCACAGCAACAGCTTCCAAATGCAAATGCCACACCTGGAATCAGCTCCAGACCTTTTACCTGCTTAATTGATGATGGATTAATGAGGGAATAGCCTATGCAGCCCGTTAAAGCACTTTTGAGATAATTGTCCAATTACTTTTGGTCCCTTTAAAAAGAGGCAACTACATATTAAAGAGCTGTAATTCCTAAACCCTTACTCCAATTAGGATGTGCATACACTCAAATTAAAAATGAGAGTCTGTACTTTAAGCCCATATTGATTAAATAACTGTATCTTGAATATGTTTTGATAAACAGCTAAAATGCCAAAACTTGTCATTGTTCAAATATTTCTCAACCAAACTGTATGTGTAGGAATCCTTAGTAATACCGGTCTCTAATAGTATATGCTAGAGATTCGGGTACACAACCACTCAAGATCATTGCACAAATGACCGGCAGGTACATTTTCTAGTATTTTAAACAAGTAATGTAAGATAATAAAAGTTATTTACTGATTATTACATCTACTGAGATTTGTACATCATCTCATATTAGTCCAGAGGTTTCTGTGTTCCTTCCATTTGTGACTAAAAATGAAAATGGAGAATAATTTGAATTTTCCCAAAACATTGGGATGATCTCCTCTTGGGATCAATTGTAATTTTCAGTTCTAGAAAAACAAATAATCCCTCTGAATTTTAACAATCCAGTTCTCTTGTCTGTAGTATCCATAGATGAGTATTGGTAGAATTGGGGCACATGTTTGTGCCACACAAGGATGACTTATCATTGCTGAGGTTTTGTATAATCAGTACTCCACTTCAAATTACAGGTATCTCAAGTGGGGGTTTTCTGCAGCTTGCCTCGCTACCATGGTGGGAATATATTTACTGCCATCACCAATCGACCCAGAGCCAATTAAGTAAGTGGTATACTGCAATGAAGCAAATTATTTATTTTCAATTCAATTGTTTTTCTTCAATTCACACCAGTCGGTCCCATTGGTCTATATGCACATATCCATTTTCCTCATCCGGGAAACAGACATCTTACTGACCGATAGAGTTTAATGGAATCGTTCAAAAAATTTTTTGTTTTTTTTAGTGAATCCGTGTGTCCGATCCATTAAACCCAGTGCATATCCTATTTTTATCCGTTTCTGTGGACCAGACTCGACCATGCAAGTCTCTATGGGGATTCATCAAAAATGGATGAAAAAAAGACGGCAATGGATCAGTTAAACATGGATGTAAAACTGATGTAAAACAAATGTCAAGTGTAAATGGATAAAAAAAAAAAAGTAAAACTTATGTCACACAAAAGAAAAACTATTCCTCAAAGATTTAAAAACCGATGCGGATTTTTAAATATAGTCTTAAAGGAAAGTACACAGAAGGAGCATCTTTATGGTTGCAGCTCACAAGTAATTAGTAACTTTCTTTTCTTGTCTAACATATATAGATTTGAAAAGCCGCCATCACTAGTGGGACCACTGACAGTAAACCTAAGGCTGCAGCATGGGAAAAGGCAGTTTTATGGACAGCTGAAAGGCCCAGAATCTTTTACCAGTGATCTTGAAGGTGAAGACAAAGTATATAATGCTCTTTACTGTAACTATTAGCAAATTTTCATACAAAATTATGAAAAGTAATGTCTGGCATAGAATGCTCATACACATAACGAAAAAGGAGCAAAAGCTGAATAATAGCAGTGTACACTAGTAGGTATCAAGAAAAAGGCAGTTTTGCCTTGGCTTCCTCAGGGGTATCTGATAGTGTTGATACCATGTCTTAAAAAGCCACATCACAGTAATTGGAAACAGGGCCGGCTCCAGGTTTTCATGTCTCAGTGGGCCCCTTTAACACATACCACGATTCATGGTGCACAGATAAGGCAGAGGAATATAGATATAGTACAATGCCAAAGATTTCACTTACTTCTTACATTATATTAGTGATATCTATTGTTAATTCTCCAATAGCTCAGAAACCAGCAAATCCTCGCAGCACACAGTGCAGGCTGGACAGTATACTCCTCCATACAGTACAGTATTTTGAGCTCCATATAATGCTCCATACTGAATAATGGACCTCATATAATGCTCTATACGGAATAATGAACCTCATATAATGCTCCATACAGAATAATGGACCCCATATAGTGCTCCATATAGAATAATGGACCCCATGTAATGCTCCATACAGAATAATGGACCCCATATAATGCTCCATACAGAATACTGGCCCCCATATAATGCTCCATACAGAATACTGGCCCCCATAAAATGCTCCATACAGAATACTGGCCCCCATATAATGCTCCATACAGAATACTGGCCCCCATATAATGCTCCATACAGAATACTGACCCCATATAATGCTCCATGCAGGATGGACCCCATGTAATGCTCCATGCAGGCTGGGCCCCATATAATGCTCCATGCTGTATGGGCCCCATATAATGCCCCATGCAGGCTGGGCCCCATATAATGCCCCATGCAGGCTGGGCCCCATATAATGCCCCATGCCTCCAGACATAAAAAAAAAAATCAAATACTCACCTCACCTCTCCTGCTGCCGCTGCTCTGCTCCGGATTCCTCAGCGTCACCGTCTTCCTGCTCTCTGCGATGTGACTGCTCATCAGAGGGTGCACTGAAAAGACGTCATTGCGCCCTCTGACCAGAGACGTCACAGTCAGGAGACGCAGAAGATACAGGACCTGCGGAGGAACGAGGAGAGTTAAGTATTGTGCTGGGACCCTGAGCAAGCTGGGTAGGGCCCAGTTGCGGTCACTGGCATCGGACTTCCCCTCTCATGTGCCTCATAGCACGCCGGGGGTGCCCGACGGCGAGTGGGCCCCCCCGCCTGCTTAGGACCCCGGCACTTGCCCGGGTACGCCGGGTGTTGACGCCGGGCCTGATTGGAAATCAGATCTCCTACATAAATTTAAAGGCAGGGTTCTAGTGTGGAGGCATGGAGTTCAGCATTACGTCATTGCAGTTATACATGTCCAGCCTAAACTACTCACCAAGGGCTATGCGCAGACGGAGTTTTTTTAAGACGCCCAAAAATTATGATTTTTTATAGCAGAAACTATATCAGGAAACACTCCTTTGGGGAGTTTTTCTTTTCCTAAAGCATTCTTAACAGCCTTTTGATTTGACATTACGTAGTTTGGGACAGATCCCATCAGGATCCACTTCAAAGAAATGACATGAGCTTGCAAGTTTTGAAAAACGACTGGTGGTAAAAAAAAAACAAAAAAAAGTTGAAAAACAAGTTAAAAAACTCTACATATGAACAGCCCCTCATACACTTTAGATAATTGTCAGGTGAATGATGGCTTTGCTAATGGTTCGCCAGCAGCTGTCTTGCCCAACTCTCTCATACACAGGAGCACTCGTTCTGTCGCACACTCGTTCTGTGGCGCTCTTGTTCTGTCGCGCACTCGTTCTGTGGCGCTCTTGTTCTGTCGCGCACTCGTTCTTTGGTGCTCTCATTCTGTCTCGCACTCCTGTGTTCTTTATGAAAGAGCTGCTCACCGATTTCTCAGGCAACAGCTTATCTCTTAGAGAAAAACAAAGGATAGGCAGTCCGAGATCGGACATGCTAGATAGATTGTTGTCTCCACCGAAGTCATCTGTCAGGGGATAGTCGGGAGGCCCTCATAAACAGACTTGTCGGCCAAAACCATCAATATTCGCAGGTTGAGTTGATGTTTGTTTAATATGTGTGGGGGACATAAGGTGTAAAGTTTCTCCTTGTGAATAGTGGCATACTGTGATCTCAGCAGATTATATTAACAAACACACCTGCAGTATATATAGCTATAAGCTAAAGTAGCGAGTATGTAACATAATACATAAGGCCCACTCCTACATATAATGTGACGCATGTAAATAAACATTAGTAGAACAGCATGAGAATGAGAAGTATCCTTAGGTGCTTAAGCTCATATTCTACAGTATTTTATATAGTATAGATTACTTCTTGTTTTACAGCAAGTAGTCAAGAGAAAATATCCTGTATATGTTTGAAACTGCAGTATATATGATGCTGTGCAGAGAGTATATGTGGCGCCCCTGAGGGTTAAGTCGCCACAGAGGTACTGGATCTCACCCAGAGGTGTGGTATCTCACTCTCAGGTAAGGAAGGAGTACATCCCTGGACCCTAACACCTGCATCCAACACATTCCACTTCAGTGGGGGCAGGGCGAGATTGCTCCTAAGGGAAAGCACAGTCACTGGTCCCTAGCTGAGGGGTGGAACTATGTAGTGGGTGTGGGTGGAGGAAGCAGATTGCGGGAGCACAGGAAAGGAAGTGGTATAAAAAGTGACAGAAAAAGAAAGGGAAAAATCAGCTCACCCACCTAGAAGATCAACAGCACGGAGCCAGGAGTGCTACCAGACGAACAATGAGGAACCAGGAAGATCCAGCTGAACAAATCTTCTAAAATCCATATTTTATTGGGTCATGCAAAAAATATTAAAAGTCCACCTTGGAGAGGAACAGCAAACGCGTTTCGAAGATTTGTTCAGCTGGATCTTCATGGTTCCTCATTGTTCGTATAAAAAGTGAAGCCATCTTGGCAGTGTGAGCAGTTGAGTGGAGTCAGATCAGTTAGAGGAGGAGAGAGTGTAGAGCAGGAGCTCAGCAGGAGGAGGGCCTAGCAGAGAGGCCCGAGACTGAGCAGAAGAAGGGCTCCAGGAACTAGGAAGGGACCCCAGGGGTACGGGCAGTGCTGGAGGCCACCCCGACGTCCGAATCTACCAGGAGGTGGAGGGGTCAGGTTGCACAAAGGGGACCGGTACCTCAACTAGCAGAGTACTTTATGTCTCAACTAGAAACCGGAGGCTGCAGTATTTCAAGTCCTGCAGCCAACAGTCCATATCAGTCTCACCAAGAAGGTAGCCATAGAGGACCCAGGGGACGGAACAGACGTCGCCCGACAAGGCCCGCGGGTACTGGATTGGGACACTAGGTGTTAGGTGTAGGAAGATGGCCAGAAAGAGAGAACACACAGGGTCCCGTTAAGTACTCCGGAGATATCTGAGGGTTGGCTGAACCCCTCCCTGAGTAAGTGCAGCACGACAAGGGAAGTTACACTGGCACCTGTAACTTGGATTGCAACAACCGTGAGTAAAAACCCTGAAGACTGCACCCCACTGCCTCTGTCCGTTATTGCTGCTGCGCCATCACCCCTGCACTACAACGCCCAGCATCACCTATAACATCTACAACATTTTTACACTGCCCTGGAGCTAAGCTCTCCCTGTGGGGAGCTAAACCAACTCTGCTGCGTCATCATCAGCTCCAGAGGATCTGCACCGCAGCGGCGGCTCCATATAGCCGCATACCAGAGGTGGCGTCACGAACTGTATATAAAAACTACAAATCCCCTGTAAATATTCCCCTTTTGATTGACTGCCCTGGGTTCTGGTCCGGGTCACCGCCACTGTGACATCTCCCCTAGCAACGACCGGCCCAGCACCGAGTACCCCATGGCCCAGGGGGCGCGTCATCTTTGGCGTCACAAACAGGATATGAACCCACCCGTTATCACCGGGTATTGTGCGCCTAGAGACTGTGTTCTATACTAAATGTGGCGCCCGCCCCAGAAGAGCGGGCGCCATTATGTGCGAGCCAAAAGACAAGAAACTGCCTCCCATCGTGGGCCGGGTTCTAGAATGGCGCCAAAAGCGAGGCCCGCCCCGAGCAACAGTGACCATGTATGTGGATGTGTCCATCAAGCTGGGAGGGCCGCCCCAAGGTGTGGCTGACAGCAAGTTGCCATGCAACCGCCCCCGAAAGGGGAGAGGAGAGAAGAAACCTGGGAGACAGGGCGGAGTGTCCAGCAGTCTAGACAGACCGCACCCGGCAGGCGACATGGAGGAGAGTCAGGAGCAAGCTCCCATCCGTGGCCTGCTGCAAGCAGCAATGCCTCTCACCCTGGAGGAGGCCATGGCGGAGCTATCGCTGGAGAATACTGAGTTCCTCCATGCTGAAATCCAGGAGCTAGGCCGGAGGATGGAGAGGGCCCAGCAGGACGCCATTGCCGGCTGGAAAAAGGAGCTGCTGGAGAAGCTGATGATCCGGCAGCAGCCAGCGCTGCACTCCACCAGCAGCGTCCCAGCTCCGGAGGAGCCTGAACAGAGCCAGGAGGCAGAGGACGGCACAAGCACGGCCGCGGGAGCAGGTAAGAAGAGACTCCCTGTCCCGGACGCTGAGAGTGCTGACCTGCTCCTGGGCTCCCTGGCGGAACCTCCGATCCTGGGCGCCTTCTCCACCGACCTACTCCTGGGCCCCCTGGAGGAACCTCCAATCACGGGCGCCTGCTCTGCCGATCTAACCCCCGGTCTCCTGGCGGAATCTCCCATCCCGGGCGCCTGCTACGCCGACCTGCTCCTGGGCCCCCTACCGGAGCCACCTGCCCCCACACTCGAATGGGTGTACGGAGGCCCCACCTACGACTGGTCCACCAGATATGAAGACCCGCAAGGACCCCCTCTGACATCTGCACCTGCACCCCCGGTTACCTGACAAAGAGGAGAGGAGTTCCGGTGGGACAACCGGGAGGGGGACCTCATGGGGTTCCCGTGGTAGACGCAGACCCAGGCCCTCCAGAGGGAGGAGTACTGTAGACGGGAACTCCTGCAGCTGGAGAAGGAGCGTCAGGACCGGCAGGTGCGGTGGGAACGAATGGAGGCCCGGAACATGGCGGCCAAAACTCGGGCCCGCAAGGCAAGAGCTGCCACCCCTAGTCCCCGTCTGGAGGGGATAGTCGTCAAATTTGATCTAGACGCTGGATGGGGCTTTGTGAGAGAGCCGCACACCGATCGGGACGTTTTCGACAACCGGCAGGATGTAGAACCCCACCTCCAACAGGGGCATCCCAGCCGAGACCTTTACCCCGGTGACCATGTCACCTTCACCCGCCACAAGGGCGAGCACGGGTGGTATGCCCTCCAGGTATACTGAGTGGCAAAAGGGAGGAGAGATATGCCCCCGCCGTACGGGGCCGTGCACATTTCCATTTTTTTTTCCTTGAACAGATTCTGCATGCATGTCCGACTTTGAGCTGATATTTGGATTGCACTCGACCATGCAAGTAAATGAGTCCATATGACTGAACTGGGATGACATCTGCGCCACTGGTCTAATTGCAGAAGCAAGGTTGGGATATTCAATAGACCTCCTGTTCTTAGAAGAAAAACTGGATACATTCGTCATGCAGAAGTAACAATCGGTTATATGGTCCTTCTGCTCTCTTCAGATCATTGGAATGGCAAACGGTCGCACATCCTTCAGCCAAAACCTCAAACTCGTGGCGCAAGATGAGCAGCATATATGAGGAGCCCATGCTCGGTCACCAATTTTGCATCTAAAATATAACTCATACATCTTCTTAACAACTGCAGTTATACTCCTTTTCTGGGCTTTAGGCTGAGTTCACACGATGCGTATTTAATGCGTTTCCGCGGCGTTTTTGCAGTTGCGTAAACGCCGCGGAAACGCATTAAAAACGCATGGTAGAAGGGCAGCAATGTTCCCCAATAGA
Source organism: Phyllobates terribilis (assembly GCF_046119375.1). Taxonomy (NCBI): domain Eukaryota; kingdom Metazoa; phylum Chordata; class Amphibia; order Anura; family Dendrobatidae; genus Phyllobates; species Phyllobates terribilis. The sequence goes on along the minus strand of NW_027362771.1, from coordinate 158,062,316 downwards.
AATCTGCATGTGCTGTGCACATGATGCGGATTTTTCCGCAGCGTAAACGCTGCGCTCAAAAATCCGCAGCATGTCAATTAATTTTGCGTAAACGCGGCGTTTTCGCCGCCATTGACTTGCATTAGAACGCGCCAATTCCGCAAGACTGCATTTGTACTTGCATTATTGGCGCGTTCTAATGTGCGGATGGTACCCGGGTGTGGAGGAGAGGAGACTCTCATCCACACCCAGGTACCATTAAAAAAGCTGTAAAACAAGAATAAAATAAAAAATAAATGTATTCTTACCTTCTGTCGGCCCGCGCACCCCTCCTGCTTGGTTCCCGGCACTTGCAGTGAGTTGTAGGACCTGCGCTGACATCAGAGTCATGTGACGGGTCACGTGACGCTGACGTCGGCAGGTCTTTCAATTCAAAGTTGCCGGGAGAATGGAGTGAGCAGGACAGCGCGGGCCATCGGAGGTAAGTATATACACTCTCTCGGGTCACACTATATAAATCCATGCTGTTTGCATGGATTTATATAGTGTGACCTAGTTGTCAAGCGCTTTCCAGGTGATGCTAAAATCGCCTGGAAAGCGCTTGTCAATCCACATGCGGAAACGCATGTGAATCCGCATGTAATCCGCAGGAAAAACGCATGCACAATCTGCATGCTTTTTTTCTGCCAGGGAGATGCAGAAATTTTCTGCTTCATTTCTGCATCGTGTGCACATACCCTTAAGGGTATAATCTCCACATATATAACAAAAGAGGTCACTGCTATTGCGACATTGACTCAACATTCTGCAACTCATTACTCGTTTTGCTCCTTATGAAATTTCCTGCAAAACAGAAGAAACACATGAAGACTACAGCGTCGTTACAGCTGCTTTTATATAATGCTACTTGGAAATAGACCAAAGTCTGACAGTTGTGTCTGGGCATGCCTGAGAGTGCTCAACTAATGTAATGCATGATTGGACAGGGCTTAAGTGCTGTATATTATATTAAAGCAAGTCCATATTATGAATTTCATTGGTTATTTCTACCAAAAATACACTTCTGAATTAAAAAGTTTAATATAAGTGCCAATTTATTATGCACTATGTACAGTCCTTATCATTACCGTAAAATGAAAAGATCTCGGAAATGGTGCGTGCTACAGAAATTCTGATTACATTTCTGAAATCAGCGCCTCAAAACACATACAGTTAATATAGTTTAAAACAGGAAACCGAAAAAAAGTAAAAATTTGTTGACCAGTGAATCGGCCCAGTCTACGGCCGTCTGCACATGCCCTAAGGGTCAGCAACCTTCACCACTCCTGCTATTGTGACGCCCAACATTCCTTGAAAACCCTCAGACTGTCAGGTGGTTGTCGCGCATATTAGAAGTTGTAGTTTCACAATAGCTGGGGTGGTGAAGGTTGATGATCATAAGGATAGGCCATTAGTATCATGTCCCTGACAGTTCCTTCAACACAGTAGGCGGTGATAACAGCTTCTGCTGCATGGTACAGTGCTGCACAGCCGCAGTTACCCAATAACACCCCCTTCTCTGACATCATTCCAGGCTTGTGCTGAGGCTGCACCTTCCTGACATCATGCATTTGGGGGTCTTGTGGGATACTCTTGTCTGTCCAGGCTATACAGGACAATTTATGTCTGGTCTGGTTGGGTTTGCATGTGATTTTTTTTTTCTTCCATATCATCCAACAATTTAATTATTTTCAGTCCTACATGAAACATTCTCAGTCACCATGATGGCTGCAAGATAAATCTGTGGGTAGTGGATGGCGGGGGTGCCCATATGGCAAGGTGGCAGAGATCTTGGGAACACAGCTCTTGTTGTTCAATTTACACAGTACATTTCTCATTATTAATTGTTCAGTCCTCGGATCTGTCATCGCTTTCTAACTCTCATTGTCTTGATGATACCACATACAGGAAACCTTTATACTGGCACTGTGGATGGAAAGCTGTGGATGATTCATGGAGAACAACAATTTATAACTCAGATGGGAAAGAATGTTTCCCAATGCGGTGAGTCCTAACAACTTCTCTTTATTGTGAGGCGTACAGAAAGCTAACTGCAACTGATGAAAATCCAAATCTGACTGCAGCAAACAAGGGTTATTCCCATCTCCAAGATCCTATCCCAATATGTAGTAGGTGTAATAGTAATAATATTACCAAATACCTCCAATTAGAAATGTAGTTTAGTTCTTCTGATTCACTATGTCTTTCTCCTCATGTGCAGGCATTGCAGGACCTTAGGTGTCCATGGTTACGACCACTAGCAACTAGCTGTCACTATATCAGTGGTCGTAACATGGATACCTAAGGTCCTGCAATGCCTGCACATGAGGAAAGAGACATAGCGAATCAGAAAAACTAAACTACATTTCTCATTGGAGGTATTTGCTAATATTATTATTATTATTATTTCACCTACTACATATTGGGATAGGATCTTGCAGATGGGAATACCCCTTTAAGACCCTGATTCATCAAGACTGGAATTATATCTGACCGTGTTTGTGTAGTGTGTGCTGGAGTAATATGCACCTACTTCATTAAGGAGCATGTCTTTCAATTGCTGTACGCCAGACACAGAAATGTACATCAGTCCGGCTGGCATACATTCCTGTCCTAGTTTATGGCACTTTTGTTGGGTAAATCGTGATGAATTTGTTAAGAACACTTGCCCACGCCCTGTCTAACTTCTGCAAACCTTTCTGGAAATTGGCAGATCTGGCAGGGACTGGCAAAAAAATGCCAAAAGTTGCAGTGTTTTGAACAACTATGAATTGTGCTAAAATTTAAAGTAATTTTCAGAAAACTGGTGAAAACTGCTTGATGAGCCGGGGCCTAAAACTTTCTAAGGTCTTTTACATATGTCCAAACTACACTTCCATGTTGAACAGAGCTGCATTAATGCTCCCATGAAGGTGAATTGGTTTCTCTCTGTACCTCCTAATGCTTCTCTTTTTATACAAAGATATTTTTGTAAATTTGGCTTGCTATATTAGAGTTAATATCCCAATAGAATACCTCCATTGTATAACACCACACTAAGTCCTTCAGATACATGCTATATACTTTTGTCGCTGTTCTGCCTCCTGCACACTGCTCTGAAGCCTAAATATGTCGTATGGCAGAATATAACTACACTGTGTGCAGAATTATTAGGCAAGTTGTATTTTAGAAGATTATTTTTATTATTGATCAACAACTATGTTCTCAATCAACCGAAAAGACTCATAAATATCCAAGCTTAATATTTTTGGAAGTTGGAGTGGTTTTTTTTTTTTAGATTTGGCTATCTTAGGAGGATATCTGTTTGTGCAGGTAACTATTACTGTGCAGAATTATTAGGCAACTTAATAAAAACCAAATATAATCCCATCTCACTTGTTTATTTTCACCAAGAAAACCAATATCAGTGCACAAAATTTAGAAATAAACATTTCTGACATGCAAAAACAAAAACAAAAAAAATTAGCGATCAATATAGCCACCTTTCTTTATGATGGCACTCAACAGCCTTCCATCCATAGATTCTGTCAGTTGCTTGATCTGTTTTCGATCAACATTGCGTGCAGCAGCCACCACAGCCTCCCAGACACTGTTCCGAGAGGTGTACTGTTTTCCCTCCCTGTAGATCTCACATTTTATGATGGACCACAGGTTCTCTATGGGGTTCAGATCAGGTGAACAAGGGGGCCATGTCATAATTTTTTCTTCTTTTAGACCTTTACTGGCCAGCCACGCTGTGGCGTAGTTGGATGCATGTGATGGAGCATTGTCCTGCATGAAAATCTTGTTTTTCTTGAACGATACTGACTTCTTCCTGTACCACTGCTTGAAGAAGTTGTCTTCCAGAAACTGGCAGTAGGTCTGGGAGTGGAGCTTCACTCCATCCTCAACCCGAAAAGGTCCCACAAGTTCATCTTTGATGATACCAGCCCATACCAGTACCCCACCTCCACCTTGCTGGCGTCTGAGTCGGAGTGGAGCTCTCTGTCCTTTACTGATCCAGCCTCTGGCCCATCCATCTGGCCCATCAAGAGTCACTCTCATTTCATCAGTCCATAAAACCTTGGAAAAATCAGTGTTAAGATATTTCTTGGCCCATTCTTGACGTTTTATCTTATGTTTCTTGTTCAAAGGTGGTCATTTTTCAGCGTTCCTTACCTTGGCCAAGTCCCTGAGTATCGCACACCTTGTGCTTTTTGATACTCCAGTAACGTTGCAGCTCTGAAATATGGCAAAACTGGTGGTGAATGGCATCTTGGCAGCTTCATGCTTGATTTTCCTCAATTTATGGGCCGTTATTTTGCACCTTTTTTGGCCAACACGCTTCTTGCGACCCTGTTGGCTATTTGCCATGAAACGCTTGATTGTTCGGTGATCACGCTTCAAAAGTTTGGAAATTTCTAGACTGCTGCATCCCTCTGCAAGACATCTCACAATTTTGGACTTTTCAGAGCCCGTCAAATCTCTCTTCTGACCCATTTTGCCAAAGGAAAGGAAGTTGCCTAATAATTAAGCACACCTTATATAGGGTGTCCATGTCATTAGTCAACACCCCTCCTCATTACAGAGATGCACATCACCAGATTTACTTAATTGGTAGTTGGCTCTCAAGCCTATGCAGCTTGGAGTAGGACAACATGTATAAAAAGTATCATGTGGTCAAAATACTAATTTGCCTAATAATTCTGCACACAGTGTAATGATCGATCAAATATCACTAAGGTATAACATAGAGCAATATACATCTGCATGTTGTATGTGTAGCTATAGATTTATTTATTTTTTAGGCACCCCTGACTATGAACCAGTGTGTGGTCGTCCGCATGGCCTGCGAATGGATAGTGACAGATATCTAATTGTGGCAGATTCCTACTATGGATTATACCGAGTACAGCCACAAACGGGGGAGAAAAATCTTCTGATCTCAAGTGAAGAAAGTGATGAACATTATATAATAATAGGCAATTGTTGATCTTTATTCCAGTGGTTACATATATGTGTATCTTACCCATGTATTGTGGTATAGTTTTATGTATGTCAGGAGTGGACGGAGTTCCTTTCAGGTTTTTGAATGGACTTGAGTTGTCGAAGAATGGCACAATATATTTCACAGATTCAAGCAACAAATGGGGTAGACGACATCACAGATATGAGGTAAATTCAACATTCAGATAATTGCTACTGATCAGCCTAGATCAGGGATGTCAAACTTAAACACACAAAGGGCCAAACTGAAAAAGTTTGACAAAGTCATTGCCCAACCAGTATATAGTATAATGGGCCCCACATAGTCCTCCATATAGAATAACTGGCCCCACATAGTCCTCCATACAGTATAATGGGCCCCACATAGTCCTCCATACAGAATAATGGGCACCACATAGTCCTCCATACAGTATAATGGGCCTCACATAGTCCTCCATACAGTATAATGGGCCTCACATAGTCCTCCATACAATATAATGGGCCCCACATAGTCCTCCATACAGAATAATTGGCCCCACATAGTCCTCCATACAGAATAATTGACCCCACATAGTCCTCCGTACAGTATAATGGGCCCCACATAGTTCTCCGTACAGAAGAATTGGCCCCACATAGTCCTCCATACAATATAATGGCAGAAAAAGAAAGGGAAAAATCAGCTCACCCACCTAGAAGATCAACAGCACGGAGCCAGGAGTGCTACCAGACGAACAATGAGGAACCAGGAAGATCCAGCTGAACAAATCTTCTAAAATCCATATTTTATTGGGTCATGCAAAAAATATTTAAAAGTCCACCTTGGAGAGGAACAGCAAACGCGTTTCAAACTATAAGTTCTTAATCATTGCAATGATTAAGAACTTATAGTTCGAAACGCTTTTGCTGTTTCTCTCCAAGGTGGACTTTGAAATATTTTTTTTGCATGACCCAATAAAATATGGATTTTAGAAGATTTGTTCAGCTGGATCTTCCTGGTTCCTCATACAATATAATGGGCCCCACATAGTCCTCCATACAGAATAATGGGACCCCTCCCATAGTCCTCCATACAGAATAATGGGCACCACAAAGTCCTCCATACAGAATAATGGCCCCACATAGTCCTCCATACAAAATAATGGGCCCCACATAGTCCTCCATACAGTATAATGGGCCCCACATAGTCCTCCATACAGAATAATGGGGACCACATAGTGCTCCATACAGAATAATGGGCCCCCTCCCATAGTCCTCCATACAGAATAATGGGCACCACAAAGTCCTCCATACAGAATAATGGCCCCACATAGTCCTCCATTAAGTATAATGGTCCCACATAGGGGTGATAGTTCTCGTGTCACGGACCAAATATAACCACTCTGCTGGCCAGGTTTGGCCCACGGGCCAGAGTTTGACACGTATGGCCTAGATGTAATGTAGAAAATTCCTCTGACTATCCATAACATAAAAAAGCCTGTTATCCTAAAAGTGTCGCGCTGGCCCTAAATGCAGTTTGTATTGTGATACCTGGTGACAGACCCATATTAAAGGGTTAATGTTAAAATCACTAATGGTTAAAATTGCAAAGTGCTTGTAAGAACAAGCAACTTTACAATTTACCTCCTTATTAAAGATCTTCTCCCTTCTCAAGAACTAAGGGATTTTTAGTTTTATGCTAATCGTCTAGGTTACCAGCCACTGGAGCAGTCAAACAGTGGTGGCTGAGCATGATCCGTGCTTTCAAGCTCTTTTTATTTGAGCTGTCCAGATCGCAGGAGCGCATGATTTGGCCAACTTTAGCGCCCCTGCACTCCTATGATGATACTGCAGCAACGGAGAGCGCACAGTTAGGAACGTTGGTCTGAACTGCCCACAGCAAAAAGGAAGCTGGCAGGCAGGGGAGCGGAGCACTCCTGGGGAGGAAAAGTGAGAGCAACCCAACAAAACAACAAAATTAATGGAGGTTTCTCAACGCTGTGTCTCCGCTGCGGGTCTCGGTGTCCTTTCTGATACTTTCCTTCAGGAAAGATACTGACAGTCTCTTTCCTGAAGCAGTGTCTTTCAGTCATTTTTGCTGTGTCTTTGATAACTTAAACTCCAAATAGCGAGTCGCTTCTGTCGGAAGCCGCCAAAAGAATGGACCAGTCACTTCTTTTAGCTACTTCATGTCTTTTAAAGGCTGAAGCGGTTGAAAGCTCGAAAAGACAGAACATATGCACAGCAAGTCATTTTTACATTGCTGTGCAATATGCTAATTCTTTGTAGCGTTTTGTTAGCGCTTTTTCAGGAAAAAATCAGCATGAAAAAGAGATTGTGTGAACAAACCCCAAGGGGAACGTCACTTACCTTTCATGAGTGACAAACAAAGCACAGTTTTCCATAGTGAAAGATGACTTGTACAGCCCCTTTTTTGTAAGCAGACTGTCACTTCAGTATTTTCCCCAGTGCTATAACACTATGTGCTCTCAGATTAGTTGAATGATGGATGTTTTTTAATCTTTCTTTATTTCAGGTGTGGGAAACCAATCACAGGGGGCGCTTAATACGCTATGATCCGGTGAGGAGACGGGCACAGAGCTTACTGACGGACCTCTACATGGCTAATGGCCTGGCTCTATCGCCAGAGGAAGACTATATTTTAATCGCAGAAACCAGCATCTCCAGAATCTTACGGTAAATGCTAGGGTTTTTTCTCATAAAACTTCATTATGGTGATCATACATGAGATATTAAAAGAGTAGTTGGTAATGGGCCTACAAATATACTTCTCAATCTACTTCTAAAATGAACCAGTGGGAATAAAGGATCTTTAAAGGCTATGTACAACCAAATCTACGGAATATGTGTCAGCATAAAGTAGAGGACAGGTAGAAGGGCGTATTCCTACAGAATAAGACTACACTTTTGTATGTTGTCTTTTGTCATGGAGAAAGGAGCAGACTTCCCAGTTGAATAGACTTTAACACTTTGGTTCGTCTGGGTGTAATTGTACATCTGCGCCGGGGTCCACAATTTCAGACAGTGCTCAGAAGCAGAGCTTTCTCCACACAAGGTAGATGTCGGCTGTGTTACACTGCCATGACTAACAGCTTGAGATGAGCTCCGATCACTGCTGTTAACTATTCAGATTCCATTATCAATCTCCGACAGCAGCATTTAAATGGAACACTCTCCGATTCCCTCGCGTGTTCTCTGACTCCCATTGGCCTCCTTGGCTATCATCTTGGTTACGCTTTAAGCTCAGCCACAGCCTGTGCTTCATATGAGACTGTGATTTTGATTCTAATATTGCAGTATATTGAATAAGTGATAAGAAAATCACAAATTCAGGTCCCCTAAACAGACTAAAGAAAGGAAAATAAAATTCCTTCATAAAAAATAAACATTGCCGCATCCATAAAAATCCTGTCTATCAAAATATAAAATTAATTAACAAATACAGTAAACTCTTTAAAGGAAAAAAATATCGAAATAACAAAAATGGTATCACCACATCACCCTAAAACCTGGTACCACCACATCACCCTAAAACCTGGTAAAATTGAAAACGTCAACTTGCCATGTAAAAATCCATGTTCTCACACAGCTCCATCAACAGAAAAATAAAAATGTTATGGGTCTCAGAAAATGGTGTCAAACAATAAAATGTTGGGTTGTAATTTTTTATTAAAATACAATTAAAATAAAATAAATGAAAACATTTTATCATTACATTTATTTCCTTCTTTCATATAGTTTCTTTTTTGTTCTGTCTACATAGCTACTGGTTAGCAGGTAATAAAGTAGGAGTAAAAGAAGTATTTGTGGACAATTTGCCAGGCTATCCAGATAATATCAGAATATCTACAGTGGGCACATACAGAGTTGGAATATCAACCACACGCTTTCCTGGATTCTTTCCCCCATTTCTGGATGCCATTGCACCATATCCTTCACTAAAAAGATTTATTGTCAAGGTATGCGCATATATGTATGTCTTCTGTTCTTCTCTTTCGCTGTTGGGTTCTCTGTCTCAAATCTCAGCCATTACTTGTGTTACAATAGTTTTTACAATTCACTCTTGTATTTCACCAATGATCACACTATATAAAAGGAGGGGAGACAGTACAGGAGTAACTGAAACACTAGTCAGGCTGTGGTGTTAAAGCATACCTGTCACCTTGTCTGTCATGTCTGTTTTGGAAAATTCCTGTATTCCCCATGTATTAACTTTTCTTTTTAAGGGAACCTGTCAGTAGGATCAACTCCCCTAAGCCTTCTATATGGGCCTTCGGGTCATAGGAAGTTTAATAAAATGATACCTTGATATGTGTAATCCGATGTCTTATTCCTGAGAAATCCACATTTCTCAGGAATAAGCCCCAGCTGTCTGTCAGTTCAGCGGATGTGAACTGTGATAACCTTACTGATGTCACCGCTCGTCACAGCAGCTGGGTTCTCGCGCTTCGCAGCGTGAGAACTGGCAGTGGCTGCAACTCCAGTCTATGGAGCTGTTTTCTCTGAATGGGGCTCTGTAGACTGGACAAAGAAGATGGGGATCTTGGGACCTCCATATGGACTTTGGCAGACCCAGTGGATTAATTTTTATGGTAATAAATGAGTAAAATAGGGTAATTGTCGGGGAGTGTTTTTACAAATTAAGGACTTTTGTGTGTGTGTTTCTTTCTTTTGATTACGAGGTTAGCAATGGGGGTGTCTGATAGACACCTCTCCATTACTGACCCCTGTGCTTGATGTCAGCGGACATTACACAGGTGACATCAACCCAAAAACCATATCCCTGATTGCCAATGCAGCAGGGCAATCAGGAAGAGCCTAGACCAGTGCTGGCGAACCTATGGCATGCAGAGCCCTCCCGGTGGACTCGCGTGCCATCGCCGCAACACTAGTGCCCCTGGACCTGGCACGGCGGGTAAGCACTCGGAGCCGGCGATGCCAGCCCCTACTTCAGCTAGATGTGCGTCCTCTGACACACATCTAGCTGAAGTGTATTGCAGCGCACGAACTTGCCAGGCCCGTGCACTGCAATACACGCTGCCAGCAGCCAGCGTCAGCGTACACACGACTGGGCGCATGGCAGTGACGTCGTGCACCTCCGTTGCTAGAACGCTGAAGTCAGCTGCCAGCTACAGGAGAGGATGCAGCGAGGGAGATGAAGGAAGGTGAGTAGGAATGTTTATTATGTTTTTTTTTGTTGTTTTGTATGCGATGAACAGCGGCGCCAGCAGGATGGGGGTGAGGCAGAATATATACATGGATTGGGGGAGTGGAAGGCAGCATATATACATGGATTGGTGGGGGGAAGGCAGCATATGTACATGGATTGGCGAGGGAAGGCAGCATATATACATGGATTGAGGGAGGGAAGGAAGCATATATATACATGGATTGGGGCGGGGGGAAGACAGCATATATTCATGGATTGGTGGAGCGGAAGGCAGCATATATACATGGATTGAGGGGGGAAGGCAGCATATATACATGGATTGAGGGGGGAAGGCAGCATATATACATGGATTGAGGGGGGGAAGGCAGCATATATACATGGATTGAGGGGGGAGGGAGGCAGCATATATACATGGATTGAGGGGGGGAAGGCAGCACATATACATGGATTGAGGGGGGGAAGGCAGCATATATACATGGATTGAGGGGGGGGGAGGCAGCATATATTCATGGATTGGTGGAGCGGAAGGCAGCATATATACATGGATTGAGGGGGTGAGGCAGCATATATTCATGGATTGGGGGAGCGGAAGGCAGCATATATACATGGATTGAGGGGGAAAGCAGCATATATACATGGATTGGTGCGGGGGGAAGGCAGCATATATTCATGGATTGGGGGAGCGGAAGGCGGCATATATACATGGATTGGGGGTGCGGAAGGCAGCATATATACATGGATTGGGGGGAGGCAGTATATATACATGGATTGGTGGGGGGAAGGCAGCATATATACATGGATTGAGGGGGGGGAGCAGCGTATATACATGGATTGAGGGGGGGAAGCAGCATATATACATGGATTGAGGGGGGGGGAAGCAGCATATATACATGGATTGAGGGGGGGGAAGCAGCATATATACATGGATTGAGGGGGGGGAGGCAGCATATATACATGATTGAGGAAGGGAAGGCAGCATATATGCAGAGGTGGCCAAAAGTATTGGCACCCCTGCAATTCTGTCAGATAATACTCAGTTTCTTCCTGAAAATGATTGCAATCACAAATTCTTTAGTATTATTATCTTCATTTAATTTGTCTTCATTGAAAAAACACAAAAAGAATTGTCCTAAAGACAAATTGGATATAATTCCACACCAAACCTAAAAAAGGGGGTGGACAAAAGTATTGGCACTGTTTGAAAAATCATGTGATACTTCTCTAATTCGTGTAATTAACAGCACCTGTAACTTACCTGTGGCACCTAACAGGTGTTGGCAATAGCTAAATCACACTTGCAGCCAGTTAACATGGATTAAAGTTGACTCAACCTCTGTCCTGTGTCCTTGTGTGTACCACATTGAGCATGGAGAAAAGAAAGAAGACCAGAGAACTGTCTGAGGACTTGAGAAACCAAATTGTGAGGAAGCATGAGCAATCTCAAGGCTACAAGTCCATCTCCAAAGACCTGAATGTTCCTGTGTCTTCCGTGCGCAGTGTCATCAAGAAGTTTGAAGCCCATGGCACTGTGGCTAACCTCCCTAGATGTGGACGGAAAAGAAAAATTGACGAGAGATTTCAACGCAAGATTGTGCGGATGGTGGATAAAGAACCTCGACTAACATCCAAACAAGTTCAAGCTGCCCTGCAGTCCGAGGGTACAACAGTGTCAACCTGTACTATCCGTCGGCGTCTGAATGAAAAGCGACTGTATGGTAGGATACCCAGGAAGACCCCACTTCTTACCCCGAGACATAAAAAAGCCAGGCTGGAGTTTGCCAAAACTTACCTGAGAAAGCCTAAAACGTTTTGGAAGAATGTTCTCTGGTCAGATCAGACAAAAGTAGAGCTTTTTGGGAAAAAGCATCAACATAGAGTGTACAGGGAAAAAGAAGAGGCATTCAAAGAAAAGAACACGGTCACTACAGTCAAACATGGTGGAGATTCCCTGATGTTTTGGGGTTGCTTTGCAGCCTCTGGCACTGAACTGCTTGACCGTGTGCATGGCATTATGAAGTCTGAAGATTATCAACAAATTTTGCAGCATAATGTAGGTCCCAGTGTGAGAAAGCTGGGTTTCCCTCAGAGGTCATGGGTCTTCCAGCAGGACAATGACCCAAAACACACTTCCAAAAGCACTATAAAATGGTTTGAGAGAAAGCACTGGAGACTTCTAAGGTGGCCAGCAATGAGTCCAGACCTGAATCCCATAGAACACCTGTGGAGAGATCTCAAAATGGCAGTTTGGAGAAGGCACCCTTCAAATATCAGGGACCTGGAGCAGTTTGCCAAAGAAGAATGGTCTACAATTCCAGCAGAGCATTGTAAGAAACTCATTGATGGTTACCGGAAGCGGTTGTTCGCAGTTATTTTGGCTAAAGGTTGTGCAACCAAGTATTAGGCTGAGGGTGCCAATACTTTTGTCTGGCCCATTTTTGGAGTTTTGTGTGAAATGATCAATGATTTGATTTTTGCTTCATTCTCTTTTGTGATTTTTCCTTGCAAGCTAATTAAATGAAGATAATAATACCAAAGAATTTGTGATTGCAATCATTTTCAGGAAGAAACTGAGTATTATCTGACAGAATTGCAGGGGTTCCAATACTTTTGGCCACCACTGTACATGGATTGAGGGGGGGAAGGCAGCATATATACATGGATTGAGGGGGAGGCAGCATATATACATGGATTGAGGGGGGAGGAAGGCAGCATATATACATGGATTGAGGGGGGAGGAAGGCAGCATATATACATGGATTGAGGGGGGAGGAAGGCAGCATATATACATGGATTGAGGGGGGAAAGGCAGCATATATACATGGATTGAGGGGGGAAAGGCAGCATATATACATGGATTGAGGGGGGGAAGGCAGCATATATACATGGATTGAGGACTGGAGGCGGAATATATACATGGATTGGGGGGGAGGCACCATATTATTATTATTATAGCACCATTTATTCCATGGCGTTTTACATGTGATAGGGATATACATAGCAAAAACATTTACATAATCTTAACAAAACGAGTCAGCGACTGGTACAGGAGGAGAGAGGACCCTGCCCACGAGGGCTCACAGTCTACAAGGGATGGGCGAGGATACAATAGGTGAGGGGTAGAGGAGGTCATGCAGTAATGTGGTGGGGCGGTGGTTACTGCAGGTTGTAGGCTTGTCGGAAAAGGTAGGTCTTCAGGTTTCAGCATATATACATGGATGGGGGCATATACCAAGATGGGGGTGAGCACATTCCTTATTTCTACAGTCTCATACCCCGGCTCCTTTCTGTCGCTGCTCTATGCTGCCCTTGCCTGCTCTTTGTACGAGTTTTTTCTAAACTAAAACCTCAGTATTCGGGTTAATTTTCCATGTTGGGACTTGGCGATAAATAAGTGGGTTTTGGGTTGCAGTTTGGTCAATCGGTCTGTAAAAGGTTTGCCATCACTGGACTACACTAAGCTCCAGAATTGGCGCATCTAAAGGATGCGCTATTTCTGGGGCGGCTGAGGGTTGATCCTATTAGGCTGGGAAGGGGCCAATATCCATGGCCCTTCCCAGCTTATTAATATCAGCCCGCAGCCGTCTGCTTAGCCTTTGCTGGTTATTAAAAATAGGGAGGATCCCATCCCATGTTTTTTGGGTCCCCCCTTTTTAATAACAATAAAGGCTATGCAGACAGCTGGGTGATGATATTAATAGACTGAAGCTCCATGGTTATTGGCCCCTTCCCAGACTATTAAGACCAGCTCACAGCTGTCTGCTTTCCCTTAGCTGGTTATTAAAAATAAGGGGGACCCCATGCCATTTTTTTCATTTATTAGCTAAATACATGTACAGTAAACTACACATGCAAAGCACTGATTATACACTAGTGGCCAAAATTGAGGCAACGCCCTCAAGATTTATGAATTTTTAGCATTTTGCCAATACAAATCCAAATTTCATGAATGTTTTTGATTTCACAGTAAAGTTTTTAAGTAGAAATAACAAAATCTCATATAGAAACACAATAGCAGGAAATTTTGTCAACAAATTGGACATTATTGTCACTCAGATGACTGTGGGAGAAAAGCCATTTATTTGTCCTATTTTCATATCGAACACTAAAATATTAATACTTAGTTGGATAGCCCTTGGCCTTGATAACTGGCTGGCATCTACTGGGCATGCTATCTACCAGTTTGTTTAAATCAGATGGTGTGATGATATGAAACCATGATTTGATGATGGCTGCAATGAGTTCCTGCTTGTTTGAAGCCCGCTGTTTTGACACCGCTCTTTTGAGCCGAGCCCAGAGATTCTCAATAGGATTGAGATCTGGACTGTTTCCTGGCCAATACAATAGCTGGACATTTTTGTCCTTGAACCAAGAAAGACATTTTTTAGCTGTATGGCATGGGGCTACTTCTTGCTGACAAATAAACGGTGTCCCTTCACCAAATACATCACGTGCCGAAGGAATGAGTTTAGATTGAAGGACTTCCTTGATGCACTTTTCAGCATTAAGGCTGCGTGCCCACTATGCATTTTTCAAGCGTTTTTGCCGCGGAATTTCCACAGCGAAAACGCTTAAAAAACACTTGGTAATACGTGCCCCATGGTCCCCAATGATAATCCGCATGTGCTGTGCACATGCTGCGGAAATTTCCGCTGCGGATTATCATTGCGGAAAAATACGCAGCATGTCCATTAATTTTGCGGACACGCAGCGTAATCGCCGCCATTGACTTTCATTGGACCGCGTGACATCCGCATCACTGCATCTGCACAAGCGGATATCACACAGTTCAATGTGCGGATGGTACCCAGGTCTGGAGGAGAGGAGACTCTCTTCCAGACCTGGGTACCATAGAAACTGTAAAAAAAATAATTTAAAATAAAAAATAAAGATTATACTTACCTTCCGATGTCCTCCCGGTGTTTTCTCCCCTCCGTCTGGTCTGCTGTATGGGTCGCGGTGTTGTGAAGGACCTGCCATGACGTCATTGAGTCATGTGACCTGTCACATGACTCAATGACGTCACCGCAGGTCCTTCACACCACCGCGAGCCGCCCAAGACACCGGACGCAGCAGAGAAAACACCGGGAGGACATCGGAAGGTGAGTATAATCTTTTTTTTTATTTTTTACCATTCTTATTCTTTTTTTTTTTAACTAACTTTGTCACACTACTATAAATCCATGCCGGTTGCATGGATTTATATAGTGTGACCAAGTTGTCAAGCACTTTTCCAAGTGATGCTAAAATCGCTTGGAAAAGCGCTTGATAACCCGCATGCAGAAATGCATGCAAAAACGCTTGACAAACACTTCTACCTGGCGGGAAAAACGCATGTAAAAACCGCATGAGTTTTTCCTGCCAGGGAGAAGCGGAAAAAATATGCAGGATTTCTGCATCGTGGGCACATAGCCCAACTGTTCCTTCAGTTACCTGCAACCTACCAACTGCATCTCTGGACATGCAGTTGACGCGCCCCCTGGGCCATGGGGTACCCGGTGCCGGGCCGGTAGATGCTGGGGGTGATATCACGGTGGCTGGCCCGGTCCGTGACCCAGGGCGGTCATTAAAAAGGGGGATATTATTTATAGGGGATTTTGTAAAAGAGTTCGTGACGCCACCTGTGGAATGCGGCTAAAGGGAGCCGCCGCTGCGGAGCAGTCCTCTGGAGCTGGTGTTACGGCAGCAGGGATGGTGTGGCTCTCCACAGGTAGAGCTAGCTCCAGGGCAGTGTAGGGGTAGATGGTGGATGCTGGGGAGAGACGGCAGGATGGTCCCGGAGGAAAGACAGACACTCACACGGGGGATAAGCTTCAGTACCTTTACTGGTGACGATGCAGGCACGGTCCAGGGTACTCAGGATGAAGGGTGCACTTTTGGACTCTCCCCAGTGAGCGAGTGTAGGGCCTCCTGATCCGTTGCTTCCTCTTGCTAAGCTTCTGACCTGCCTGGAGCTAGGCCTAGCTTGGTTACTGTCTCTCTCTTGCACCTGCTGACCAGGTGGTAGGGCCTTCTCTTGGAGATCACTCTCCCTGGTCGCAGGGGCCTCCGTGACTCCTAGCCCTGGTACTGTAGTCAGCGTTTGGTAAACCTGGGACCTGTAGTCCTCCAGGTGTCCAGTGGTCCCTACTGGGTATAAAGGGACCCCGTAGGCGCAGACCCGGTGTCCGATATATATCTTGGGGTGAGCCTGGTATGCTCCTCTGCCCCCTTGTTACCTCTTCCTTCTCCTCTTGCCTTCGGCCACACTGAGGGCCCTCACTAGGCTTCACCTCGTGCTGTAGGCCTTGGCTTGCCTAAGCACAGCAGCCAGCGTGCTGCCTCTTCACTGCTCTCTGAGCGTCAGCACGCTCTCTGCTCAACTCTAAACTGACTGAGCTGCCTGGCTCCACCCTCCCTATATATATCCCTATCAGGGCTCCCTCTGCTGGTCTGAGGTGGTAGGGTGGAGGTGTGTGAATGTGTGATGGCCTCTTGTGGAGAAGTCCATCCATGCACCCTTCTGGGTTCTGTGGCACCAGTGCTCAGCAGGGTGCCACATCCCCCCCTAGTAAAACTCAGTACTCCTGGACTGAAGCATTTTTCTCAAAACAGGTTAAACAATAACATTTCTTCCCTTTATGGGAGGCACTTTTCTTGACCGTTACAGGTAACATTATAATACAATAATATAAAGTATCTTCAGAGTTTCTCGAATCAGTTCCAGTGAGATCCCAACAGGGTATCCCTCTCACTGGTTAAAGTGTAAAAGTAGCTTGAGGGACCTGTCCGTAAACCCTCCACGTAGGCCCTGGGCGTGGCTGCAGGGCACAGGTGATCCGGCGTCGGACCACGACTTCTGCCATGCCAAACAGGTTTTTGTTCTGAGGTCGCTTAAAGGGGCACTCCAGGGAGTGCAACTATGTACATGACAGTTTTTGGGCTGCTCACAGTCCTCAGCCACCGAGTCCGTTATATATATACAACTAAATTCAATGAGAAGTGTCCATGTCGCATAAATTGTCCATTAGCAAGGCAGAATAAATCAATAAATACATGCATGAAATTAGTACAAGAACATACCCTACGGGGTAACTATTTATACTGTCAGTGTTTCTCTATTTACTCTCTATACCTGACAGGGGTCTGGCCTTTCGTGCTACGCGATGACCTACGTAGTACTGGGATGCGTGTAGTATGGATGGTTGCGCTATTTTCCACTCTATCAGCTCTATGTGTTGGTGGACTGCAAGACTGCCTTAACATCTCTACGAGACTGGCAAGTACACTGGTTACTGGGCCTAGTGGCTCTGCTTCTACCGGTGATCCTTCTTCCGGGGATTCTTCCTGAGCAGGCTCTTCTGGGGCACTTACAGGTCTTACTTGCAGTGGAGGGTCTTCTGGCTGTTGGTAGAAGTGCATCACAGGTATTATTACCGTTCTATCCAGCTGAGGCCAATCTGCCGGTAAATCACCTAAGACAGTATGGAGTACTTCTTCTTTAGGCTCCTCCGGTACGGTGAGAGGCACTTCCTCCTGGGGCTTCAACACACTTGGGCACAACTTCAGATGGTCTCTCGATACCGTTGCAGTTGTTCTTTCTCCATCTTTGCTAATTAGACAGGTTTTCCTATTGTCGAATCTGGAATTCAACACTGTGTAAGGTTCTCTTTCCCACTGGTCGTCAAGCTTGTGGTTTCTTCTCTTTCGCTTCAGCACAACTTCTCCAGGTGTCAAGGGTTCGGCTGGTGCTCTCTTGTACTGTGCTTCCTGCTTATCTCTCACCCTATTTAGACTGTCTTCGACACAGGCCTGTACTCTCTTGTACTGCTCCTGTCGAGTCGTATCCCAGTCTTCAGTGGACATATCTGCTTCTGGCTCTACCACTCCAAGCTCCAGGTCCATGGGCAACTTTCCGGGTCTTGCTCTCATGAGGTACGCTGGAATACAATTGGTGGAACTCACAGGTATGTGATTGTACAGATCTACCAGGTCAGGTAGTTTGTCTGGCCACTGGTTTCTTTCTTCTAGAGGTAAGGTCTTCAACAGGTCGATGACTATGTTATTCATCTTCTTACACCCGTACAGATGACAAAACTCCTTGAACAATTCGGCTTCAAAGGCAGGGCCTTGATCCGTCAGCACCTGCTCAGGGTATCCATGGGGCCTGCAGAAGTATGCTTGAAACGTCTTTGCCGCCGTCTCTGCCGTCAGATCCTTGACGGGGGCGACCACCAGGAACCGGGAGTAGTGATCCACCATGGTCAAGGCATAGGAGTATCCTGACCTGCTGGGTGACAGCTTGACGTGATCCAAGGCAACGATCTCCAAAGGTCAAGTTGTCTTGATGGGCTGCAGGGGTGCCTTCTGGCTGCTGTAGTCTTTTCTTCTGAGGCTACAGGGTCCACAATGCCGGCACCATCTCTCTATGGAACTGCGCATTCCAACCCAATAAAACCGACCCTTCAGCAGGGTTTCTAGCTTCTTCCAGCCAAAGTGCCCCGCTTGATCGTGGTAGGCCTCCAACACCATCTGGATGTCTGTCCTGGGCACTACTATCTGCCATACCATCTCATGGGTCCTAGGGTTGACATACCTCTGGCACAGCTTCTCTCTATAGATGAACAGCCGGCTTCTCTAATTCCACAGTTGCTTGGCTTGTGGAGGAGCGTCCTTCTCCAGGGAGGAACCTTCCTGGGTTATCAGTTCTTTGATACGGCTGACAACCGGGTCGCTGTCCTTGGTCTCCTTCCAACTGTGATGAGGTAAAGGGTTTAGTGTCTTACCACGATACCTCCTGGAGGTGCGCTGCTCGTGGACCATCCCATTTCTGTGGAAGGCAGGTAGCTCAATCTCCTCCAGGTCATCAACTTCTTCTTCAGTGTCCGACTGGTGAGGCATTCTGGATAGGGCATCGGCGTTGACGTTCTTGTGGCCTGCCCGGTACTTGATGGTGAACTGATAGTTTGACAGTCGGGCCATCCAACGCTGTTCCATGGCTCCCAACTTGGCTGTCTCTAGATGCATCAAGGGGTTGTTGTCAGTATAGGCCGTGAACTTAGTGGAGGCCAGATAGTGCTTGAATCGTTCAGTGATGGCCCAGCTTGAAGGAGCTATAGTTTTCTGGATTCCTCTCGGTAGGCCGAAGCTTCCTGCTGGCATAGGCAATCACCTTCTCTTTGCCATACTGCTTCTGACTCAACACAGCTCCTAGTCCCTCGTTGCTGGCATCAGTGTACAGCAGGAAAGGTTGGCTGTAGTCAGGGTAGGCCAGGATTTCTTCGCCAGTCAGGATCTCTTTCATCACTACAAAGGACTCAGACTGTTCTTTACCCCACTGGAAGGGGGGGGGATTTGCCTCTGTTGGACTGTCCTACCAGGAGATCTTGCAAAGGCGCTGCCTTCTTGGTGTAGTCCTTTACAAACCTCCGGTAATACCCGACCAGTCCCAGGAACTGACGTACCTCCTTGAGATTCTTCGGTTCCGGCCATTTCTGGATGGCAGTGACCTTCTCCGGGTCTGGTGCTACTCCTTATGGACTGACGATGTGCCCCAGGTACTGAACCTTCTGTTTGAGCAGGTGGCACTTGGAAGGCTTCAATTTCATCCCATACCGGGACAACGACTCAAATACCTCCGCCAGGTTCTTCAAATGGTCCTCATACGTCTTGGAGTACACTATCACATCATCCAGGTATAGCAGCACGGTCTCGAAGTTACGGTGTCCCAAACAGCACTCCATCAATCTCTGGAACGTTCCAGGGGCGTTGCAGAGTCCAAACGGCATACTGTTGAACTCGCAGAGTCCCATCGGGGTAGTGAAGGCCGTCTTCTCCCGGTCCTCTTCAGTAACTGCTACTTGCCAGTACCCACTAGTGAGGTCAAGGGTAGAGGAGTAATTTGCAGACTTTAGTGCAGCCAGGGATTCCTCTATACGGGGCAAAGGGTATGCATCTTTATGTGTTATGCGGTTTACCTGTCTGTAATCTACACACATCCTCATGCTTCCATCCTTTTTCCTGACCAGGACCAAGGGAGCTGCCCAGGGGCTACAGCTATCTCTTATTACCCCTGCCTTCTTCATGTCATGCAACATTTCCTTCGCTTTCTGGTAGTGTGCTGGTGGTATGGGCCTGTAACGTTCTTTGATGGGTGGATGGTCACCTGTGGGTATATGGTGTTGTACCCCTTTAATCCTCCCAAATTCAAGTGGGTGTTAGCTGAATACCTGTTCGTATTCCTGAACCACCCTGTATACACCTTGTTTCTGATGGACAGGAGTGGCATCAGTCCCAACATGGAGCTGTTGACACCAATCCCCCACCTGGGTTTCCGAGTCGTTATCCTCCACTCTGGTGAGGTTAAGGGCTCCACTATGTGGATAGCGTTGTTATTTATAGTGTACAATCTGGCAACAGTGGCATATCGTGGTAATTTGACTTCATCCTCTCCATAGTTTAGGAAGCGTACGGGCACCCTCCCATTGCGTACATCCACTACCCCTCTGGCAATTAAGAGTGTAGGTCTATGTTCCAAGCTAAGGGGCTCTACTACTGCCTGGTAGCTCTGTCCTCTGAGACCTATTGCTGCTCTACACCAAATCAGCATTTCACTCATCGGGGGAATCACAATGGGTATCGGGTCTGTCACCCGTACATTACCAATCTCACCACCTGTTAGCTTTACCTGTTGCTGGTACATAAGGGCTCGTATCTCTTTCTGGAGCACCCTCCTCTGCCCTGGTTTGGCAGTGTCGGCCATCTGTTGTAGCAAGAACAACACTTCTCCCAAACAGTTACCAACAATATTTGTGCCAAGTACCACATACAAGTCTGTATCACCAGGATTAGTCTCAACTACAATTAGTCCTTGATCCTTCAGTTCCACTCTTCCCACCTTTACTGCCACATCCTTAACCCCGACTAGGTTAAGGGGAAGGCCATTGGAGGCATACACGGAAAGTTTTGGATCTGGCGGGTGAAGTTCGTCTATGGACCAGAACCTTTTGTAGAGGACATCAGGCATGATGGTTACCTGAGAGCCAGTGTCCAGCAGGGCAGGTGTCGCGATGCCATCCAGCACAATGGACAGGAAAGGTCTTCCTCCCACGAACCGGTGGTACCAGTTTGGTGGGCCTGGTTGGTCTATCCCTGGGTGTCGGCCCTTGGCCCCAGGGTTTGCTCGTTTAAAGGACAGTTCCGCGCTGTGTGGCCTGCCTTGTGGCAGCGGTAGCAGATGAATTCTCCTGGAGGGCGACGTTGGTCGTTGGTCCTCCCACTTGGTGGCGTTGTCCACCTCCGGGGTGGCGTTGTCCTCCTACGGGGTGGCGTTGTCCTCCTTCTTCTCCTCATCCAGGGGACATCCTCAGGGCTCTCGGCCAGTAGGATCCTTCCCTCCGGCTCAGGCTCTGTCTGTAGCTGCAGGGTGCTCAGGACAGTGGGCAGAGTTTTACTTAACTGGCACACTTCAGAGCGCAGGCTGTCCAGCTCGCTAGGGGGCACTGTTTGCATCTTTGTTTCAGCCGTCAATGAAGGAGCAGTGGGTGCTGCGGGCACTGGGATGGCCACACCCTGGTAACGTTAGATAGCCGTATCTGTTGTTTCCAGGGGCTGCAGACCCTTTTATAGCCATGTCCTTAAGGGTGTCAAAGGTGGCATCTGGATGATCTAAGGCCCACCACCGTACAGTTCTGCTCTCCTCCTGGGATCTCAACCCCCGGATGAACTGTTCCGTCAGCAATTTATTTTCATTTTATATGCTAGCTGGACTAACCTGCTTCAGGGCCCGCAGGGCTTTCTGTAAGCGCCATGCGTAGTCCCGGACACTGTCCTCAGGTTTCTGGACACAGTGGTAGAATCTCATCCGGAGATCTGTCTCAGTGCGGTTTTCAAACACAGTTTGCAGTCTCTTAAAGATGATGGATACTGATTCCTGGTCTGCGGCTGGCCAGGTTTCAACTTCCCGCTCTGCGGCACCAGTCAATTGTGCCAGCACAACAGCAGCTCTCTGCTTACCAGTTATAAAATACATGTCCAGTACACCGCATATTTTTC
This sequence comes from Phyllobates terribilis, assembly GCF_046119375.1. NCBI lineage: Eukaryota > Metazoa > Chordata > Amphibia > Anura > Dendrobatidae > Phyllobates > Phyllobates terribilis. Next base: position 158,040,136 of record NW_027362771.1, on the reverse strand, counting down.
TCTTGAATCCAGACAGGGTGTCTGGTTTGCCATTATACCGGGGAAGCCATTTTGCTCCCGGGATATATGGCATGGCCATGGGTATCAAAGGGGTCACAACCCCTGCTGGTGGAGCGGCCGCTCCGGCCTGTGCAGCGCCGGGCGCAGGTTGGGCATCAGGAGCGTTAACCGGTGCTCCGGCGGCTTACTGGTCGTCGGCCATGGTTGCGCCCCCCTAGTAAACCACAGCCTACCTTCTTCACTTCTTATCAGGTAGGCCGCAGCTCCGCGGGCGACGGTCTTCTTCCAGGACCTTGCGTCGCTCGCGTCTGACATCAGAGCGTCCACTGGGCTCCTTCCAGGACCTGACGCTTCCTGGTTCGACGTCGAGGCGTGGGGCGTGTCCTGGGCTTCGCGCGCTTTAGCAGTTACGCCTCCCAGGTTCCAGCAGTTACGCCCTTCTTCTTCCCGCGCTGCAGCGCGATAATGGCGGCGATCCTCACCGCAGTTTAACACACAGTTCAGTTCAATAAAGGTGCACAGTACCTGGTGGCAACAGGCACGAAATCCTGTTTGTGACGCCAAGTTTGACGCGTCCCCTGGGCCGTGGGGTACCCGGTGCCGGGCCGGTAGATGCTGGGGGTGATATCACGGTGGCTTGGCCGGTCCGTGACCCAGGGCGGTCATTAAAAAGGGGGATATTATTTACAGGGGATTTTGTAAAAGAGTTTGTGATGCCACCTGTGGAATGCGGCTAAAGGGAGCCGCCGCTGCGGAGCAGTCCTCTGGAGCTGGTGTTACGGCAGCAGGGATGGTGTGGCTCTCCACAGGTAGAGCTAGCTCCAGGGCAGTGTAGGGGTAGATGGTGGATGCTGGGGAGAGACGGCAGGATGGTCCCAGAGGAAAGACGGACACTCACACGGGGGATAAGCTTCAGTACCTTTACTGGTGACGATGCAGGCACGGTCCAGGGTACTCCGGATGAAGGGTGCACTTTTGGACTCTCCCCAGTGAGCGGGTGTAGGGCCTCCTGATCCGTTGCTTCCTCTTGCTAAGCTTCTGACCTGCCTGGAGCTAGGCCTAGCTTGGTTACTGTCTCTCTCTTTCACCTGCTGACCTGGTGGTAGGGCCTTCTCTTGGAGATCACTCTCCCTGGTCGCTGGGGCCTCCGTGACTCCTAGCCCTGGTACTGTAGTCAGCGTTTGGTAAACCTGGAACCTGTAGTCCTCCAGGTGTCCGGTGGTCCCTACTGGGTATAAAGGGACCCCGTAGGCTCGGACCCGGTGTCCGGTATATGTCTCGGGGTGAGCCTGGTATGCTCCTCTGCCCCCTTGTTACCTCTTCCTTCTCCTCTCGCCTTCGGCCACACTCAGAGCCCTCACTAGGCTTCACCTCGTGCTGTAGGCCTTGGCTCGCCTAAGCACAGCAGCCAACGTCCTGCCTCTTCACTGCTGTCTGAGCGTCAGCACGCTCTCTGCTCAACTCTAAACTGACTGAGCTGCCTGGCTCCACCCTCCCTATATATATCCCTATCAGGGCGCCCTCTGCTGGTCTGAGGTGGTAGGGTGGAGGGAGGTGTGTGAATGTGTGAGGGCCTCTTGTGGAGAAGTCCATCCATGCACCCTTCTGGGTTCTGTGGCACCAGTGCACAGCAGGGCGCCACATAGTCCCATACCATAACACTCAGAGGATGATTCGTGGTGGGTACTGTACACTCTGGCAAGCAATCCTCTCCAGGTCGTCGTCAAACATAGCGGACACCGTCTCTGCCAAAGATGGATATGCATGTCTCATCGTTCCATAAAACATTTCTCCATTGTTCAATGGTCCATTTAGAATGTTCTTTGGCCCACTGCAAACGTTTCTGATGCTGTTAGGCATTCAAGAATGGCTTTTTACGTGGTATTCTGGCGTTTATCAATCGTCGTCGAACCGTCCGATCGGACACTGTCACTCCGGTGTTGACAAGCTCCTTGTTGATGTCAACAGCAGTTGATTTCCTGTTATTTAGGGCGATTCTAACAATTTTTCTATCAGTCTGAGGAGTTTTAGCCTTCTTCCTTCCTCTACCTGGTTTATTCTTTATCGAACTAGTCTCTATAAACCGCTTACACACTTGGAGAACGCTGGCCGGTGAGATCCCTTTGCCAATTCGTGCTGCAATTTCCCAGTAACTGTACCCTTCTTCTCTTAAAGTAACAGCTTTGGCTCTCTTCTTAGGTGACCACTTATGTCTAATACTGCTGGCACAATATCGGTCTTAAATCACACCCAGGTCACTATAAACATAGAATACATATCGCAGAAGAGGGCGTGTGTTCAAGTAAGTATGTCAGTGAAAACTTTCATTAAATATTGGTGATGGTGAAAAACTGCAGGTGTTGCCTCAATTTTGGCCACTAGTGTATATCTCACTGACATATTTCTATATATTCTATCTATTTGACAGTTCTCACAGTTCGGGCTGTGAATTTACTGTACTTGGCTGATGAAATGTCTGGTTTCCTTTGAGATGTGTGCATAAAAATCGGACGGCACACGCATGGTTCATGTACCGTGTGTTTTTTTTTTCTCGCATCCATTGACTCGGATTGATGAGTTTCGTTCGATATACACAGCCACTCGCAGCATGCTGTGATTTTTTTTTTCTCATTCAGATTCCAAATGAGAAAAAAAATTGCAGAACAGCACAGAATCATTGAATGTTTTATCGGATTGTACTCATCCAATTTATACACAGATGAGAAAGAGCCCTTATGCCTCCTTCACACATCTTTGTGATTCGAGTACAGTAGGAAAAACCAGTACTGGTGAGATCCATGGTCCATGTTCGTATGCCATTCATATGGCGTCCGTGTTCTATCTGTATGTCCTTGTTCGTTTGCCATCCGTGTGTCCATATGCAGCATTCAAGTTTTATCCAGGAAATAAACAGATGCTATTAAAACTATTTATTTTCAAAGTTTAAAAGGGGATATAGTGGTCTTGCACTGGTCCACTGGGGTAGGGGGCAGGAAGGAATAGTAGAGACCAAGTAGTAAAAATTAGACCAATTTATTTAGATACACAATGAACATATAAAAAATAAACATAAGGATAAAATGGGAGAATTTAAGCTCAAATACAGAGATAATATTAAGAGCACTTAAAAAGGGTCCTTATGGTCCTGGCGTCTGCGCAGAGAGGGTCCTCTAGGAAGAAAAGAATATTTATTTAGTGACAGTTGAAGTATGAAGCTATATAGGATGGTTTTAGGAGGAGAGGTTACCTGAAAGAGTAGACGAGTAGGGTGGACTCCGGACTTATGTGTGGTCCCCAAGGAGGAATGGGGTTGTGGATAAATGTTAGAGAAATGAGGCCGCAAGCTATAGAGATAATGGTATTACCTATTGGTCGTAAATTACCTGTGGGTCATATATTACCTGTAAAATAGAAGTCCTAGTCTTGTGAGGGCAGATGGTGAATGAGGGTAAGGTACCCACACTAGTTTTCAGGAAAGAAGAAATCCTGGGCTGTGGATAAATGATAAAGAAATGGAGCCACAAGCCATGGAGATAATGGTATTACTTTGTGGTGGTAAGTTACCTGTAGGTCATATATTACCTGTAACATAGAAGTCCTATTATTGTTGGGGTAAATTTGGATAAAGGTAAGGTACCCACACAAGTTTTCAGGAATAAAGAAATCCTGTGTGTCCTTTTGATAGATGTCTGTGGAAGGGCTAGATGATACCCTGTGTACCTAGGAACCATAGAATTCAGGTCACAGATGGGTGTAGGTGACGCTTGAAGGTGACCTGGTCAGATAGGCTCCTGATTGGAGTAGGTAAAATTCAAGGTTCTAATGCGCGGATGTGGTGCTGATTAGTGCCTGGCTTTGGCACAAGTGATAGTCCTGAGAGTAAAGTTGGTATACCCTCTGGAAGGGGTAGCTGGATCCCTTGGTGTATTAGAACCAGGTCAAGAAGGTGGTAAAGTTGGTGCAGATAGAGCGCAGCAGCGCTCATCCGAGGATCTGCACGTGGTAGGAATCAGCTGGGAAGGAACTCAGCAGATGACTCACGGTTTTGATGAACTTGTCCCGTCGGTGATAGACTCCTGGTGTCTACAAGCCTGCGTGGGAACGTTCTTAGTTGGTAAGTAGTTCTTTGCAGCGTGTGGACAGACCACAGATGAGGTGGATAGTGTGCAGAGGAGATGGGTGGGGCAGGGACCCGGCCGGAAACCTGCTGCTCCTACCCACTCTCCGGATGTCAGCGTTCGGCGATGTGCAGGAGGACCTTCGCTGTGTGCACAACAGCTGTTGAGGATCTGCGTGACGTAGTTGTCACATGATGGGTCCCGGTACGGAAGCCTAGGGAGGTCAAAACTCTATCTACTTATTTTTAAAGTTTAATTGCGAGAAATTTAACAACACAGGACTTGCAGGAGGGAGAACAGATGATAGATAGCTACAAAAATGTCATTGATATCTATATAATCAGTGCTTTGCGTGTGTTATTGTCGCTACTTAGATGTATCTACTAAATAAATAAAAAACGTTGTGGGCTCCTGCTTAATTTTCATAATCAGTAGAGGAAAAGCCGAGCACTGGGGGCTGATTTTACTAGTCAGGGGAGGGTCCACTAAGTTAACATGTTCCCTGTCTATTAATAACAGCCCACAGCTGTTTGACTAGCGTTTACAGGCTAGATTACAGGGAGACCCCAGAAAAAAGTTGACGTAGGGTACCCCTATAAAATCTAACCAGCAAAGGCTAAATAGACAGCTGTGGGCTGATATTAATACCCAGGGAAGGGGCCATGGATCCTGGAACCCTCCGTGGCTATTACATCAGCCCTCAGCGGCCCAAGAAATGGTGAATCCATAAGATGTGCCAAATCTGGCACTTAGCCTCGGCTCTTCCAACTCACCCTGGAGCAGTGGCAAGTGGGGTAATAGGGTTGAGCTTCATGTCCACCTTGTATTTGCAGCTGACATGAAGCCCAGGTTAGTAATGGAGATGCGTCTGTAAGACGCCCCATTACTAACCCCATAGACAAAGCTTGTAAATAAACACAGAGCCTGAATAAAAATCCTTTATTTGAAATAAAAGTCCACACTCTTTAACACATTTATATTCACCTTATGCATATTCCGCTGAAGCCATTGTCCCCTGTAAAAGACAGAAAATAATAAACAAAAATACTCACCTTATACCATATCCCCTGAAGCCATTGTCCCCTGTAAAAAAAAATAAAAAAAATAAAAAACAACAATATCCCTCACCTGTCCAACATACTGTCCCACACCATAATCCATCCCTGTGATAATTGGTTTACAACCTGAACAGTGGCATGAGGCTACTGGCCAGGCAGCAAACCATGACACAATGAGCTGCTGCGAGCACAGCTTCAGTGACGATCGGTGATGCCATAAAGGTTACCGCTGGTCACTGACGGTGCGTTCCCAGGCTCACTTCACTGCGAGCCAGGACGATGAACTGCGGTGACCTCAGTGAGATCACCGCGAGCACTGTGAGAATTTTCTCATTGAGAAATGTTCTCATTCATTCAATTTTTTTGGGATCGCACCTTCAGTGACAGGAGGTAACCTCTACGACGTTACTGAAGCTGCGCTCTCAGCAGCTCATTGTGTTCTGGCTTAGACTATGGACAGTCGCATCATGGCACCGTTCAAGTTGTAAACCAGTTATCGAAGACTGGATTGGGAAAGTATATCGGACAGGTGAACATTATGGTTGTTTTTTATTTTAGTTTTTTTTTTTACAGGTGACAGGCTTAGGGGATTAGGTGTAAGGTGAGTATAAGTGTTTTTTAATTTTATTCTTAATTTTATACCAGTTGTAGACAGCGGGGGCTGAATACAACTCTCAACATTGTCCCTTGCTCGCGCTGATCTTAGCATGAGAAGGGGACAATAATGAGAGCTGCTTCCAGCAGCCACGCCAGGGATCAGCGTGAACTGTACCACTGATTCCCAGGCGCCGGTATGTGTCACGCTGATGATACATGGATGTCATCCTTGTGTCATCAGTGTGCAGCACACATTTTGTGCTTACTGTGCTAAAAAACCTGACATGCCTGCAGGTCACATACACAGTTACACACAGCTCTGCAGTGAGATCAGGAGAGCAGAGAGCGACCATTACATATCACACTGGTGATCCCCACTTTCATTTAAAATAAGCTCTGGAGGCAGATTGTCATGGAGATCAGTGTCTGGCCCATAGATCTTAACAACTCATTTACATATTAAGAAAAGCCTTTTCTTGCCGGATCCGCTAGAAATAAAGGACAGCGGATGACACATTAATGGATCCCTTGCCCATTGACTCAAATGTAAAAAAAAACAGATCCAGCAGAGATTAGTTAGTGAATGACGGACTGAAAAATGTCCTAAAGGATTGCTGCTGGATCCGTTCTAACGGATCATTACTAGACATGTGAACATAGCCTAACACTGCTGAATTCTACGTTTTAATCCCTATCTCATGCTGCTGTCCTCAGATTACATAGGAAAAAACGGATGACAGATTCCCTTGGAGTCTATGGCTCCAAAGATGACAGATTGGTTGGAATACTTCTCGTAAATTCTTCAAAATAGTTCATATTCTCAAACTGCAGGAGCATCTGTGATCTGTGAATGGAGTTTTCACAAAGGCGATCATATGCTGCACAGGCCTTTCTCTTCATCCATTTCTAGTTCAGCAGCATAACTTAAGCAGGAAAAGTATGTTAATAAATACTGGGAAGAATCATCCCTTTCTGCTGCCACCGACTTGTGACGACACGTGCCTCAGATGCGCTTCCCACAGTCACACGTCCACTTACCAGTATAAAATGACAGTGATAAAATACAGATACTTCTTACAAATTAGATCAGTGAGAGCTTCTGGCGGAGGAGAACACGGGGGAATATGGACAGAACTACAATGCTCTTTGCTTCTCCTGGGGTCTGACCCAGACATTCAGTAAATGAGATGTTAGATAAAAGGGGGGCGGCTTATTAAATTCGATTCTAATCCAGCTTTACACCATATTTGTGCTGTCTGTCATATTTTCCCCCAGGAACCTTCTAGAGAAACAATATGGCTGTCATCTTATCGAACATCCTTCAACTTTTCTGTGCATAACACACATGAATGATACATCCATAATTCAGGGAGATATTGTATTCCTGTGGGTTGTCAGCTACCAAAACGTTTGCGATTTTAGCCACAGAGGCGAATATGTTCCTTGATCATGGATATATCCATGGATTATGTCAAACTTGGATTTTATAGCTATGACATGGAAAATATTGTACTTCCATTGCCATGTGAGGTGTCTGATACCTTGCATTGATTCACCTCTTTGTTAATCAGTCTGTACACAGTCAAAGTTTGCCCCACCAACAACTGTCAGCTACTTGTTAATTACTCTGTATTCACTACATGTCTGTCCTCCATCAGATAACCTGCTGCAATTACCTGTTGACAGCAGAGGGTATGCAAGCAGTGATCCAATGCCCCCAGCCTTTGCTCTGTATAACTATAACTCCATTTATGACAAATAATATATTCAGAAATCTAAAACAGGTGAATATGTAACATTTTGGTATAGTCTTCAACAATGGGTGGGTAAGGGCTAGCTCTTGGCATAGAAATGAAAATGTATGCATTAGGGGGCAACTCTACATCAGTATGTAAAAGGCAGTGACAGTCAGCTGTAAGATTAATATAAAGCAATATATGACATCTTAAAGAGCTTTTATCACCAAGAAAAACTGCCCTGAGCTACTGAAATGTGTAGACAGTTGATTCCAGCAATGTTATTCTTAGTTCTGAACTCATTTTAACTTCCCTGCAGTAAGTCATTGGTCTGTGCTTTGTATTGTAAAGCATCTCCTGGGTTTCTAAGCTCTGACAAACAGTAGTACTGTAGAACTTCTAGATTGCCTTTTATAGGGCACCAGTCTGAACGTTTTTACATATGGATGTAGAGGTGCTGGTACCCAAGTAAAAATTACACCATTTTTAAAGAGATCCGATATGCCAGTTATGAGCAATCCAGTACCGAAGCCATATTTAAATCAAGCTGGAATTGCATTAGGATGAAGCACCCCTAGTGCACTTCCAGCCTGATTTATATATGGTTTCTACACTGGATTTCTCATGACTGGAATAGTATAATTTCTATTGGAGGACAAGCACTTAAACAGCAATATTCCTACTTCCATATGTAAAATTGTGCTTAAGGGATCCTTTTCAGCGTACAAAGCACTCACCGTTTGCTGGATAATTATATCCTTGGAATCTGTCTTTCTTGAGCTGTCCACACATTATAGTACTTCAGGGCCATTATTAATGGTTACACGTTCTCTTTAAAGGGGTTTCCCTACAAACAAAAGTTCATTTTAATCAATGGCTGTCTCTGATCGTGTACGGAACATGGTCTGATCATACCACAGCTCCTGGGCAAGGGAGGAAGCAAAAGACAATACAGACATTACAGCCGGGGATTGCACCTGATTCTTTCTTTGAAGTAAAGCATTGCTTAAAAGCAGGCAGTGAAATGTTTTACCTTATAAAAAGAATCAGCTGTGATCCCCTGCTGTAATGTCTGCATTGTCTTCTGCTTCCTCCCCTGCCCAGGAGCTGTGGTATGATCAGACCATGTCCCTGCACGGTCAGACACAGCCATTAACTAAAATTAACTTTTGTTTGTGGCAAAAACCCTTTAACTCTATTATTCCAGCTAACCAAGCACCATGAGTCAGTCCTTTGACTCTAAAACCATCTGTCTACAAGGGAAATACTGGCAGAAGACAAGTAGGTGACACATTGCTTCCGTTCCAAGTTGTATCATCAACCTGATACAAATCCAGGGACACCATGAAGTCAGTATTTTTGTCGATCTAATCTTTTTTTTTTTTCTTCTTCCTTTGGTCTCTGCTGATTAACAACTTATGCCAAAATGTTCACAATTAGTTGTTACATCCCTGTTTGCCCATCAATTTCTATTTAAACCTTTGTAGATGCCATTTTCAAATACACTATGACTAAGGGTGGTTTTCCACCAGAAATGCATACGTTTTTAAATGTTTCTTGCTCTATTTCCTGTCTTTGGATGTTAATGGACCACTAATAACGTAGAAATATTTTTTATCAACAGATGGATGTGCTAAAATTCCTTCTACTCACCTGTTATACACTTACTTCGATTCTAAATGTTCCTATCCATTTGTAATATAGTCAGCAGATATTAAGAGATAAGATGCTAGAGGTGTCTTTCTCTTCTTTCCCCACTGAAAAAACATGGACACTTGGTCGAGCTGAACCTTCATGGGAGAGAGAGTTATTAAGCCAACAGCTGTCCCATGTATGTGTAGAACGAGCAAAAAAGCTTGTAAAAGAACTTCAACATGACGTTTCAAGGATGGAGCGAGACTGCCATCTACTGGCCAGAGACAGTCAAGCGGAACCAAAATATACAAAGGAAGTTGCAGGGAGGGCAGATTCAGAGGCTGGACCCGATCAGGTGACTTCCAGGAAGGAGTTGAGAGAGATAAGAGGCCAGCGCGCCAAACCTGAGGGGTCTTTGGCGCCAAGCAGCAGAGAGGAGCAGACGTGCTCCCTGCGTCCTGAGAAACCCCGCGTGACAGGCCAAATCCAGAGGCCTAAGAGGTGCTCCAGCCGGGCACCGGTAAAAGAGCTCCGGATCCCTCACAGTTGTGACTCGAGTGCTCTGCCTGCTGAGGATACTAGGAACCTGATCGCGGTGCTGAGTGAGTTCGCGGAACCCGACGTCGGCCGCCGACAGACGAGGCCTGGACCCCCCTATCCAAGGCTCGAGAGACTGCCCCCAACAGCCAAGCAGAGAGGAGCCGCATACGTGAGCAGGGCCGTCACTTCCACTGCTCACCCACGGTACCGGGGACAATTGGGTTTAAGTACTCAGGTTGGGAGGGGAACGGTTGGGGCTAAAGTAGCACAACATGATTTAATTGAATTCATCCGGAAAGAGACTCATGGCCTAGCGGGAATAACCGGTGACCCCCGCTAGGGCCAAATTCATGGTTAAAGAACTTGTGTGGTGCTTCTCATGCTTGAGGGCATCACCTTACTTTAAGAGACTGCGCCTTATTTTAAGAGACTGCGCCTTACTTTGAGGAATTTCGTATTTTTCTGATATTTCAAACCACTGTTCATTACCCTTGTTGCTAATCCCTTGTTTCAGTATACCTGTTGTATAAAACTGTTTACAAACATCTCTGACTGTTCTCGCCTTGTGTCTCTGTGCGTTGCATTCCGGCACCTGCATTACATTTGGCGTAGTCGGCAGGATGCAACATTCAGATGCAGAGATGGCGGATCAGTCTGTGGCTGGGTCCGGCCGGAGCCATATACCCCTGGGGGCTATGCTCAGCCATCTTCCCAAGTTTACAGGGGATGGCATGTCACTTTGGGACTGGGCAGAAAGACTGCTACGTATGCTACGTATGTATCCCCTTGACCCTCTAGCCCAGGCGGAGCTGGCCCTCCTAACCCTTGATGGAGAGGCCCGACAGACGGTGATGTACCGCCCACCTGGGGACCGTGACACCGTGGATAAAGTGATAAAAATTCTAGAGGACATGCACGGTGACACTACAGATTTGGGACACTTGCGCTTACGGTTGTTTCAGCGGGTCCAAGGGGAAAATGAGACAGTAAATCAGTATGTTAATGCATTACAGGAAGTGACGGCCCATATCACTAAGAAAACTCGAGATGGGAACCGAGGACTGGGACCATTGGATGAGGTGTTGCGTGACCAACTGATTGCTGGCTTGAAAGACCCTTCCCTGAGGCAGATCCTGAAGGAGCGGCTGCGATTGAGCCCTGATATGGGCTTCCTGGAGGTAGGGGCTGAAGCTAGAGTCCTGGAGAGAGAAGTTCCTGTTCTCAAAGCCACAGTTAGAAGTCATGAGGCAATTGCTCCTGGATTCACCAACCAAGAGCCTGATTGGGTACGGGAAATACATCAGGAAATTCGAGACATTCGGGGTGAGCTGAATTCTATTAGGAAGACTCCTACTGCCCCCTTGCCGACGGACCGTACTGGTCAACGCGGACAGAGACCAGAACGAGAAAGACGTTCCAATCCGGCCCCAGCACGACATGTACCCGACCTATTGGCAGAACGAGGACCGGAGTGCTGGACCTGCGGAGGTAGGGGGCATATCTCCAAAGACTGTCCCAACCGAGAAAGGAGGAGGAGGGGACAGCCGTTAAACTAAAATGCCCCACGGTTGTGGAGCATACCGTGGGGTCTCGAGCTTCAGAGAGTAGAAGAGGGAGCTCTGAAGACATTGTCTCTGAGAGGCCCATTATCTGGGCTGAATTCAATGGGCAGCGGATCCGCTGTTTGATGGACACCGGGTCTCAAGAGACCACTATGCCTGAGACGTACTTCCAAAGTCACTTTCCTGAAGTCGCTCGTTCCTGCCGGGAACCCACTGTCAAACTGGTGGCACTAATCAACTACATATCCCAGTAGCGGGAGTAGTATGGATGTCCGTGCGGGCATGTGGAAAGGACCTCGGTCGAAAAGGGATTGTACTGACCACCGGGCCCGGAGGCGATGGGCCCATTGTAACCCTGGGCATGAATGTGCTGAAAGAAGTCGGACAGTTCCTGGCTGAGGGCTGTAGCAAAAACAACTGGACCCACGCCACTCGAGACCCAGCTAACAAGAGAGTGTTCCAGCACCTCGTGCGGGTCAGTCAGATTCAAAAGTTGCCCACTACCTCCCAGTACCTTGGTAAGGTATCGATACCGCCCGAAGCCACAATGACACTGCCGGTGGGACAGACTGTACTCACTTTGCCGGTGCTGGCACATGTGTCCTTAGAGGGCGTGGACATTCAAGTTGAACCAATGGAGGGAGAAGAAGCGCCCTCTCGACTCCTGATTGCTCGAACTCTGGCCACCGTGCGGCACGGTCGAGTACCCGTGCGCTGCATCAATTTAAGTGGCACCAGTTTACAGTTGTTGCCCCGACAAGAGGTGGCGCGAGTGTGCGTAATGCCGGAGGCCCTTACTAGAGCTGACGCTATAGGGCTGGCACCTGTGGAAGGAAAACCATGGACCCTAGAGGTGTCCTTCAATAGCCAGGAACATGGAAGAGAACCGTTGGCTGGACGCCACCTCCTCGAAGAAATGGAAGCTAACCTGACTGAGTTTTCTGCTGGACAAGTAAGGCAGATCGAACAACTTCTACAGCGATATCAGGGAGTGTTTGCACAGCATGAAGATGATTTCGGGTGCACTCGGGACATTCAGCATGAAATATCCACCGGAAATACTGCTCCCATCCGAGAGAGATATCGGCAGATCTCGCCTCAAATGTACCAGGAGGTGAAAGAGCTGTTGGCCCACATGTTGCGGAACGGTGTGATCCGTGAAAGCCAGAGCCCCTGGGCGGCTCCGATCGTGCTGGTCCTAAAGAAGGACGGTACCCTGAGATTCTGCGTAGACTATCGGAAGCTGAATGCCTGTACAGTACGGGACTCCTATCCACTCCCCCGAATCGAAGAGTCTCTATCTGCACTAGGGAGCGCCAAATTTTTCTCCTCCCTCGACCTGGCCAGTGGCTATTGGCAGGTCCCAGTAGCTGAGAAGGATCGTCCGAAGACAGCTTTTGTTCTCCCTATGGGCCTGTTTGAGTTCAATCGAATGCCGTTCGGACTAATAAATGCGCCAGGAACCTTCCAACGGCTGATGGAGAGATGCTTGGGGGACCTCAACTTTGAAGCCACTTTAATATATCTGGACGATATAATTATCTATTCCGCAACGTTTGAGGATCATCTCCGCCGATTGGAACAAGTGTTAGAACGGCTACAAAGGCACGGCCTGAAAATTAAGCCTCGTAAGTGTTGTCTCTTCAAACGAGAAATTGAATATCTGGGGCACACTGTGTCCAGTGCAGGGGTGCACCCCACTGCGGAGAAAGTAGCTGCCGTGCAGAAGTGACCCACGCCCGCCAATCTAAGGGAACTAAGGGCATTCCTGGGGCTCGCTGGATACTACTGCAGATTCATTAAAGACTTCGCTAAGATTGCGAACCCGCTCAATGAATTGCTGAGAGGAACAGCCGGGGGCGCCAAGCGGCAGCCCATTCAGTGGGGCCCACGACAAGAAGAGGCATTCCGAGCATTGAAAATGGCGCTAACAGATGCCCCGATTCTGGCCTACGCTGACTTTTCGCAGCCGTTCATGTTGTACACTGATGGAAGCTTGCATGGGCTGGGAGCAGTGCTGGCTCAAGTAGAAGGAGGGAAAGAGCGAGTGATCGCGTATGCCAGCAGGTCACTCCGAGATACGGAGAAGAATCCGGACAACTACAGTTCGTTTAAGCTGGAGCTACTGGCACTGGTGTGGGCCATGACCGAGAAGTTTGCTGAGTACCTGTCAGGGTCAGAAGTGCAAGTGCGGACAGATAACAACCCTTTGGCCCACTTGGAGAACGCCAAACTGGGCGCGTTAGAACAGCGGTGGGTCGCAAGGATGTCCAAATTCCAGTATAAAATCGCCTATCGGTCCAAGGCCCTGAACACACATGCAGATGCCCTGTCCTGGGTCACTCAGGCGGGGCCGAAGAAGGACAGAGATGAGGAGCTCGAAGGCGACGAGATCCCGGATTTCAGCCAGTTCGCTGCTGCTGTGGTCGACGCCCAAGAGACCAGAGGGGAGCCGAGGCCCATTCAGATTCTGGGCCGTTCAAGAGACGAATGGATACATCTGCAGCAATCCGACCCGGAGCTAGCAAAGTTGAGAGAATGGGTCGCCCTTAATCAGAGACCCGACCAGGAAGCCAGAGCCGCTTCACTTCCAACTACCCTACAAATCCTAGGCCAGTGGGAGAGGCTCCTCCTGAAGGACGGCTTGCTATGCCGAAGAATCCAGCTGCCTCGAGAGTTTGATGTTACCTGGCAAGTGGTAGTTCCAGGAGCGCTAGTAACACAGCTAGCCCAAGAAGCTCATAGAAGAGGTGCTCACTTCGGAGTAGAAAAGACCTTCCGGTGGTTGCAACGGCTGGTGTATTGGCCTCAACTGCGACAAGAAGTCGAGGGGGTCTGCCGAACATGTCGCCAGTGTGAGTTGAACAAGCCCCCGGAGCAAAGAGCTCCCATTCAGACCATCCGAACTTCTGCCCCCTTGGAAGTCTTGATGATTGACTACTTGATGGTAGGAACTTCATACAACGGTTATGGACACTGTTTAGTCATGACTGATCACTTCACCAAGTTTGCAGTAGTGACGCCCACTAAAGATCAGACGGCAGAAGCCGCAGCCAAGGCCATCTGTCAAGATTTCATCCGGATTTATGGGTGCCCGAAGCGAATACATTTTGACCAGGGGGCCTGCTTCCAAGGACGAGTGATGGATGAGCTATACCGCATCTATGGGATCGACCGTTCCCGGACAACGCCCTACCACCCGCAAGGGAACGGTGCATGTGAGCGCTTTAACCGAACCCTGTTGCAAATGTTGCGAACACTGGAAGCGGACAAAAAGATGAAGTGGCCCGAATTCGTGTCCGAGCTGGTGTGGGTGTATAATAATCAAGTTCATGCAACCACCGGCTACACCCCCTACATGTTGCTGTTTGGAAGAAGTGGCCGAGAAATCACCGAACTGGAGCTAGACTCAGAAGACCCCGGTCCGGGCAGTAGCCCAAGTACCTGGATTCGAGAACATCAGCGTCGACTCCATACCGTGAGAAGACTGGTTGATCAGAAGTTTCAGGAAGTAGAGCATGCAGTTCGGCCCCCGACCACAGGTGGATCGCTTCAGCCAGGAGACCGAGTGCTGGTGAGGGCTAAACGATTTGGGAGTAAGCTGGACCATCGTTGGGAGGCAATACCATATCGGGTGGTGAAGAAGGTTCACCCAGGAAACCCTGTCTACGAGGTTAGGCCCGAAGGGGATGATGCCACGACATCCAGGGTGTTGCACCGTAATATGTTGCGACCTTGCTCCTCTGAAGCAGAAGTCTGTAACAGGGCTGGGCCCTCAGACGTGTTGGCTGAAGTGCCACATACAGGAACCTTGGGGGATGAAGAAGGGTGGGCCACAATGCAGTTGGGCCCGTCAGAACCGTTGGTGCCACTCCCGAGTGGAAGTCAGAATGAGTCAGAAAATGATTTGCAATCCCCAGTAGTTGATTCCTCGGATCTCCCGGAGTCTCCTCCGCAAGAAGAGCCACGCAGAACTGAGCGGGCTAATGTCGGAATTCCTCCTAACCGGTATGCTCAGGAAGAGTTTATCTGGTCTCGAATGCAACAGAAAACGCAGGAGTGTGCCCAACTCCTGTCTGAGCTTGCACTGCCTGGAAGGAGACATCAATTCTGCGAGGAGTCCACTCGCCCGAGGACTGGCGAGCAAAAAGGAGGGAGGAATGTAGAACGAGCAAAAAAGCTTGTAAAAGAACTTCAACATGACGTTTCAAGGATGGAGCGAGACTGTCATCTACTGGCCAGAGACAGTCAAGCGGAACCAAAATATACAAAGGAAGTTGCAGGGAGGGCAGATTCAGAGGCTGGACCCGATCAGGTGACTTCCAGGAAGGAGTTGAGAGAGATAAGAGGCCAGCGCGCCAAACCTGAGGGGTCTTTGGCGCCAAGCAGCAGAGAGGAGCAGACGTGCTCCCTGCGTCCTGAGAAACCCCGCGTGACAGGCCAAATCCAGAGGCCTGAGAGGTGCTCCAGCCGGGCACCGGTAAAAGAGCTCCGGATCCCTCACAGTTGTGACTCGAGTGCTCTGCCTGCTGAGGATACTAGGAACCTGATCGCGGTGCTGAGTGAGTTCGCGGAACCCGACGTCGGCCGCCGACAGACGAGGCCTGGACCCCCCTATCCAAGGCTCGAGAGACTGCCCCCAACAGCCAAGCAGAGAGGAGCTGCATACGTGAGCAGGGCCGTCACTTCCACTGCTCACCCACGGTACCGGGGACAATTGGGTTTAAGTACTCAGGTTGGGAGGGGAACGGTTGGGGCTAAAGTAGCACAACATGATTTAATTGAATTCATCCGGAAAGAGACTCACGGCCTAGCGGGAATAACCGGTGACCCCCGCTAGGGCCAAATTCACGGTTAAAGAACTTGTGTGGTGCTTCTCATGCTTGAGGGCATCACCTTACTTTAAGAGACTGCGCCTTATTTTAAGAGACTGCGCCTTACTTTGAGAAATTTCGTATTTTTCTGATATTTCAAACCACTGTTCATTACCCTTGTTGCTAATCCCTTGTTTCAGTATAACTGTTGTATAAAACTGTTTACAAACATCTCTGACTGTTCTCGCCTTGTGTCTCTGTGCGTTGCATTCCGGCACCTGCATTACATATGTATGCAACTTAAAGGAAACCTGTCACATTGGATAATGCTGTTAACTTGCATATATAGGTTAAAGGGATTCTGTCAGTTTGAACAGTCGTTCCGTGCTAAGTTCCACCGCTCAGTGCTCCACGGCGGGGCCAATCATTCATATACACCTTCCCACCTGCTTGTTTTCCCTCAATCTCTGCCCTTCTCTGACTATGAAGTCAGAGCTGTCAATCAAAGAAGAGGAGGAGGTGAAGATAAAGGCAATACGAGCAGGTGGGAAGGTGCACTTAAATGATTGGCCCAGCCGTGATGCACCGAGCGCCTGTACATGGTTTGAACTGTCATTCTATGCTGACAGAGTCCCTTAAATAGCATTAGGCAGGTGCCCGGCCGCCATACTTAGTGAGGTACCTGGGAAAAAATAAACTTTTATTTCTTTTGGAAGCCGCCATCTTTCAGTCCATACAGGCATGCCAGTGTGGCTACAGTCATCACTCAGTACATAGTGAGTGGCGGCTGTAACCACGCCCCAGCATTTTGAAAACCATGCATCAATGCAGAGGCGGCTGTCAGTCAAAGTATCGGGACATGATTGCAGCCGCTGCTCACAGTGCTGAGAGTGATGACTGTAGCCACGCCAGCACATCTATATGACTGGAAGCTGACAGCTCCTGGGAGAAAATAACAAAAAACAGAGTTGAGTTGGGAGAATTGAGGTGCCTGTCCGTGTGAGATGCACTTATGGTGCTGGGCAGCCCGCCTGATCTGATAGGCGGGCTGCCCAATTTGTCAGGAAAACTTGCAGGCCGGTGGGTGCCGCTCTCTGGCGCCCCCTTACCTCTCAGGTCAGTCAAGGTACTGTACCTAGAGTAAGTAGTGCCACCAGCGGGGGAAGACACTGTGGGGTGTGTGTTGTCCCTTACACGTCACTAATCCGTGACGCCACGATACGGGCACAGCTCTCTGGCGCCCCCTTGCCTCTCAGGTCAGTCAAGGTACTGCACCTAGAGTGAGTGGTCGCCGGAGAGGCCGTCCTGTAGCCCACTGGGTATTTTGCCATCTCATTCAACCCTCCCAACTGACCTATCTATCAACGTCAATGGCTGCCCACTCTCCCCAGTCCCGCAAGCTCGCTGCCTTGGGGTAACCCTGGACTCTGAACTCTCCTTCAAACCACATATCCAAGCCCTTTCCACTTCCTGCCGACTCCAACTCAAAAATATCTCCCGGATCCGCACATTCCTAAACCATGAATCTGCAAAAACACTAGTGCACGCCCTCATCATCTCCCGTCTTGACTACTGCAACCTCCTGCTCTGTGGCCTCCCCTCTAACACTTTCGCACCCCTCCAATCTATCCTAAACTCTGCTGCTCGACTAATCAACCTGTCCCCCCGCTATTCCCCGGCCTCTCCTCTCTGTCAATCTCTTCACTGGCTCCCCATTGCTCAGAGACTCCAGTTCAAAACCCTAACCATGACATACAAAGCCATTCACAACATGTCTCCTCCATATATCTCCGACCTAGTCTCCCGTTACATACCTGCAGGCAACCTCCGATCCTCACAAGATCTCCTGCTCTACTCCCCTCTTATCTCCTCCTCCCACAACCGTATACAAGATTTCTCCCGTGCTTCCACCCTACTCTGGAACTCTCTACCCCAACGTATCAGACTCTCGCCTACCGTGGAAACCTTCAAAAGGAACCTGAAGACCTACCTCTTCCAACAAGCCTACAACCTGCAGTAACCACCGCTCCACCATACCGCTGCACGACCAGCTCTACCCTCACCTACTGTATCCTCACCCATCCCTCGTAGATTGTGAGCCCTCGCGGGCAGGGTCCTCGCTCCTCCTGTACCAGTCGCTGTCACATTGTGTTCAAGATTATAGTAATTGTTCTTGTATGTATACCCCTTTTTCACATGTAAAGCGCCATAGAATAAATGGCGCTATAATAATAAATAATAATAATAATAGGCGTCATCAACAGGCTGTAAGCCATACATTCGTATCTGTTTGACTGGCGTCCTATGCAAGCCTCATCTGTGTGCATTTTTAATACTAGGCAACCACCCCCTCCATGAATTGGTAGGTTTGTGAGTGGTTGTTCCATCAGTATTTTGCATCTGTGCTGCCCCCCGCCTTTATCATGGGGGTCTGCTGCATCCTGTTGGCGTATTGTTATTCTGACCTGGTGTTAGTAAGACTTTCTTTTTCTGTGATGTTTTTTTTTTGTTAATTTGTCCTTTTTTCTGTGAGCTGGTTCCCTAGAGAAATAAAGTTCATTTTCTCCTGGGTACCACAGTTTCAGTACAGCGGCAGGGCACCTTCCTAATGCTATTACCCTTCAGATTAATAGCATTATTCGATGTGACCAGTTCCCTTTAGGACAGCTGCTATACGTCATGGCTAAATGGAACGTGATTTTTTGTGAAAAGTAAAAAACGGATCTCCTATCTGTATATAGATGTCAGTCAGCAATTCTTTACCTACAAATGTAAAACTGAGAACAGGTGGAGCTTCACATTCAAACATTCATATATTTTCTTGTGGATTTTTCTAGATTACTCCATTATCCGCATACAGCATCCTTCTAAAGAAGCATGGATTATTCCTTGAAGTGAATGCACATGGTGAAATAGTGGACAGCTTTCATGATCCAGATGGAAGTGTAACATGGGCAATAAGTGATGTCTACGAGCACCAAGGAAAACTCCATTTGGGTAACACGGATTTGCCCTTCCTTGTAGTCTTGCCACAATAAGTATTGCACGTCAGTGAGATAATGACATGTCTTTGTGACCTTGCAAATTGTCTCTTCGGAGAGGAAGCAGACTAGAACTCTAGTGCCACCTACAGGAAGTAGCAATCCTAAAAGTCAATAGTGACCCTTTAACAAGCCTTATCACATAACTATAAGCCAGAACCAGAAACTCAATTTGCAGACACTGTGTTTCGGGTGAAATTCTGGATTTTTTTTTTTTTTTTTTTTTTTAAGAAGGCTCTCAGCTTTACGACAGATCTGTTTGTGAGCACTCTCAAATGGAGGGGAAGGTAGTTTAAACCACTTTTCAAACTGGGAACTCAAATTTAAGGATAGTATGAAATTTTTCCCCAACACAGGGGTAGGTGCTTTTAAGAAATTCCTTCTCAGGTTTACAACATTTTGACTTGATTAACGTGCCATGCCTGATGAAGAGACCCGAGTAGCCTCAAAAGTTTATTAACTTTTTAGTCAGCCACTAAAATGTATCACCATTACTCATTTGGGATTGTTTTTGATTAACTTATGAATCTGCATGAACAGAAGACACATCTACGGCATTTACCTGGATCTCCAAACATTTATGGTTACACTACCACGATGATGAGTATTTGGTGAGTTTTTGATGTTGCAGAGTTTCTGCACCTATTAGGCAAGTTAGGTCACCAGGTATCCTATATTCCATATTGCCTTGATTTGACTAGGGCTTAATAGGGTGAGTTGGGGAGAGCCACCGAGGAGCAGGGGAGCTACAGCCTTTTCAAGAGGGTGCCAACCTCCGCAAATAGGTAGGGGTCAGTGTTCCACTCTCTTTCATTACCCTAATTTGGGGGTGCACACTATATTGGCTATTTTGGGAGTTTTTTTCTATTAGTTTTTAACATAATAATAATAATAATAATAAAAAAGTAGTTGTGTATTTTCTGTGAGTTTTTTTGTTAGGTTACTTGTGTTTGTTTTTCAAGCTGTGTTTGCCGTCTTTCTTTGCCATGTCATGTTTAAAACAAAGCTGCTTTCTTTTTGATGCTGCTTGGTATTTGGCTTTGACAAAACTTAGATATAGTTATGAGTGGATTAAATACAATTTTTGATGCGTTTCTGCTGCAGAAACGCACTAAAAATTGCATTTACGCTTATTACCTGCTGATTTTCTGCATCTCCTGTAAGTCTGTGTGAATTTCTCTTGAGGGTACACTGAGTTTTGAGATTTTTTCCCATTTAGCGGATTTGAAATACACTCTGCAGGTCAGTTTATGTTAAGTAAAAATAAAAGCACAGTGGGCATTGGATTTCTATAAATCCCATCCACTTTGATAGAACTGCAAGATGCTACATTTTTCCAGTATCAAAAACTCACCAACAGCTTATCGTGGGCACAGAGATTCCACTTAAGACGGTCAGCAGAATTTCACACCCCAATGTAATTATATGAACATGTAGCTCTTTCAAAGACAAGTCCAGCAATACCTTTACATGGTCAGTCCATTCCTCCACTACTGAGAAATCTGCAAAGGAGGCTGTAGATCTTAAGCTTGTGTCTCTCCAGCTCTATTCTCTGGCCATTGCCGCCGCCTGCTCCTTAGCCTCTGTGCTGTGTGAGTTCTGGCAGTCAATCAAGCAGGAGGAGGAATACAGTTGAAGTGACAGAGGCTTCAGATCTACAGATAGTTGTTCAGACTCATGCAAATCAAATCAAACAGATTTTTCTATAATTGAGAAACAGACTGGCCATGTAAAGGTTGTGCTGGACTTGTCTTTGAAAGAATGACATGCACATATAAATATGTAGTTTGGTTGGTGGAGTGGAATCCTGCAGGGTGATTCCCTTTATTCTTGAACAGTGATTTTTTTTATGGCTTCTATATTCAAGGTCCTTAGATTTAAAAATTTTAATAATCAAAAATCTTCTATTTTATCTCTCTCTTCAACATCTGAACTTCAATTCAGACACACAAAGAGAAGGTTTCTTAGATGATAGTCCAAACATTGTCGGTAGAGGTCAGTGGTTGGGAGAAATGGTCACCAGTGCATGAGAGGTTACTGCACTGCTGCCAGCACCATTGGGTGTGACATTACTATTATGCACCTTACACCATCCTGAATGTTATCCTGTGAAGACTTACATAACATCAGATACTGGAAAGTGTCACAAGCGATCTCCTAAGCACTCTTCCCTTTATTGAAGTATCATAGGCCGCCGCTCTGCAGGAGAAGGTTATGCCTGTAGTGGTAGCCGAAGTCAGGAGGGAGATGCAATCGTATAGGACTCCGATATTGGCCACCAAAAGATAGATTAAGAAAGAAAAAAAAATCCATACCAGAGAGCTAAGATAATTACCAGAGAGGAAATGGGGAGTTCCCATCTACTGACAGGAAAAAAAATTAGGTTAAGAGACCCAACCTTCCTTTTCACCCCCACCTCTTTTTTTCCTTTCTTGTTCTATCATGAGGAGGCGATTGGGCAATAGGAAGCTTTGTAGCAGCCTAAATCCGATTCTCTATATGCAGAACATTGTGTGCTGTAAATGGCATCCGGCATTTTGATCTGTGGGACAACTCTTATCTATCCAGTTACTGAAGCTCTGACAATTTTGAGGATAGATACAGATTAGGCAATTTCCTCCTACATGTGTAGGTTCATCAGAGGTAAATATAGTAGCTGCGTAATGTAGTGTATACATGACCATAGTCTGATGTACTACAATCTGCCACACAGCAATAGGGAGGCAACTATTAAATCCACAATAACTACCAGAAAATGTTTAAAACTGACAGAGAAATTCAATTTTATTGAAAAGTGCAGCAGTGAACAGGGTCAAGTTAAAGGTCACTTTCTAAACAAGTTAACCAGATCCACACAGGGCAAAGTAAATTACAAATATTTAACGAGCACGCCGAAAGAAAACAAAAAGGAAAACCATACAAATCTGCATCGAGCAGCTATAAAATACCAGTGCAAAGTATCTTTAAATGACTGTATACCGTATATTTAGCACGAAAACTGGCCTTGTTCTCTTTTACTTTGGGGATTTCTGACAGCAGACCAGCAACACAATAAGTGGATGACAGTCCAGAACTTTTACCAGACAAGACTTTTCATCATTGCTATGGCATTAGGAGTTTTCAGGACTGGAAAAAAAAAAAGGTCTTTCTCTTTCAAAGATGACACTGGGCATACATGTAGTCATCATATTGCAGTTTAGTCTCATCATCTTAAATGAACAGATAGGAAATTTTTTTCTGCTTTTCAAAAGAAAACTTTAATCTTTCTACTTCATTGTAAATACTTGTGTTCCGTAATGGTGACTGTGCGCATGATCCATTCAACTGTTGGGGAAAAGTGCCAATAGCATCATGTATTCCTTCCCATAGCCACACTGGCAAATCATAAGCTTCTGCGCCAGGTGGTGACAAATATGTATAGATTAAAAAAAAAGTGCTAAGGCCGTGTTCACAAATGTACAGTGCTAGTACACGAGCTTTTTTTTGAATTTCGATTTATATTCAGCATTGCTGTCACCGATTTTTTTTTTTCCCCTCAAAAGCTCTGAAACAGAAAACCTCATGTTAGTAAGTAGTGTGCAGTTTGTCTCTTTTTAATGTGGAAAAAGCCATGCTATATTAGACAGTACTAGAACACTTTCCACCACTCTTTCCATGGGGCTTATTTTAGCAATACTGCTCCGGTATAACGAAGGACTTTTTTTTTTTTTTTTTTTTCTTATTCTCGATTATGAAAAAGTTGCTGGAGATCATGTTCATTTAGAAATAATGGAAAATATTTTTGATTGTATTTTAATAGTCAGTCCTTGAAACTGTTTACTAATGTACAATTTAAATTAAGAATTTTTACAACAATTGCAGCCTATTAGATTTCAACTGTAATTTGTAGTAGTTCATCCATTTATCAGTTACCATACCAGTGATGGGACATAGAGCTTCATTCCTATATTATACATATCTCAGCATGATGCTGGGTACATTAGTCATTTACACTGTGGCTGTATTCATAGATTACGTTGTATGGACAGACATTTATGAATACAGCATATTACCACACCGTAAATTACTGCATCTAAGTACATTTATTTAATGAGGACATAAAAATAAAATGCAATCTCCATAATAATTTTCCCTGTATAAAACTGTGTAAAATAAGAAGTTTAAATAAATATAAAACTTGGAATACTTCATATATTAACCTAATTACTTTGAGTTCCTTTACAGAAGCTTATTTGCAATGTGATGCATTACTGATAAACACTACATTGTTCATAATAATAATGCACTAAAATAACCATGATCAACCTAAATGTGTAATAGATCATAAAACACAACACAAAAAACCCTATATCATGCCACAAAGTAACCTTTTTAGGACATTCATCGTCAAGTCTGGTGTCCATACTAAGGAAGAAAGAGCAGAGTACCATTACTACATTTGTTTAATGTGAACCTACTTAATCAGGGACTAAAACAACTTGAGAAGACATCTCTTATCTCCTTACTTCCTGGTTGCTGGGGAGAAGAGAGGGGATGCAGGCACAGCTCCTTGTGTGACAGCTCTCGTCAGTTTCCTTCTACTACTGTCATTGTGAGTTTACACTTGTATCACTATCATAACACAGATAACAGTGCATTTGAACAAGCACAAGACTCAGGAAAGTGAGAACAGTGATTGAGAGAACTGATGTGGAAACTACCTTTGCTGTGGGAAAGGGATTGTGATTATGCAGGACTGATAAGAGCAGCTCGGTCAGGAGCCGACATGACAAATCAAAGGGCTGGAGAGCGCCAATTGGGATCTCATGAGTTAATGCATCAGCCTGAATGTAACTACTGTGCATACTTGGCAGGGTTCTGGTGGTTGATAATCTTGGAAAAAAACAAACTGTACACAATGCAAGATAAAGACTCTTAGCAGGAGAATGAGAGAAAATAGAAGTCAATTGCAAACTGTATCATTTTCATGCTAAAGTAATTTAAGAACAGCAGAATACCCCTTTAATACCTCTTAGTGGTTCTCTGTCAATATTCAATGATTAAATTCTAAAAAGTCATTGTGAAGATGATCATATTTGAAGTTTCAATTAATAGGAAAAACATCTACAAAGTGCTATTCGACAGTACCATAATGAGAAACAACTGGCAGTGGACTTTTAGATCACTCACAGTCCCCTTCTGCATTTTTTTAGCAGAAATAAAAATACAAAGAGTAGATCTCAGCAGGAGAATTTAGGAACATTTCCTGATGGTCAGATTTCTTATTTTTCAGCCACAAATATTTAAGTTTAATCTTGGCAAAGACTCAGAAGAGAAATGTGCATCTGACATGCCAATAAGCCATGCTATCAAGTTTTACTAGAAGGTGCTTAAATGTCCATAATTTTTCCAAGTATAAAGGACCTTTCACCAGTTTGAGCATGTTAACCTGCCACATCATGGAATAGTGACTGCAGAGCTGAATAAAAAGTAGTTTTTATTGTTTTAATTTCTCCTGTACTTTGAGGAGACATTAGCTTGTAAATTTAGGTTATTATTTATGTAATAGTTGAATTGGATGTCATGAGAGATTTGTCTTTGGGAGGGCATGTAATGCTTCCCATGCATGGGATTGACCAATCATAAGTAGGCAACAAAGAAAGGAAAAAAAACAACACACACACACACACACACACACACACACACACACACACACACACACACACACACACACACACTAGCTTAGAGCGGACTGTCTCCTGTATGAGACATGTAATGACACAGCCCTGCTCATTGTAATCGCTCTGCAAAGTGCCAGGAGAAAGATTAAGAACACTACCTCATAGTCTATCGTGGTATATTTTACTCATTTTTAATGGTGCATAAGAAAACAAAAAAGTGAAGTACGTCGAGAAGCAGCTGAACGAAAAAAAAAAACCTTTTCAAGAAGATACTTGCACAATTGGAACACAAACTGGTTTACAGAAAAAAAAGATCAGACTGTGTAGAACAGAAATCTCAACTTATTATCCAAATAAATGCATTGGCCTCTAAAGTGTTGTAGATATGAATCGTACCCTGCATTATTAGGTTTGTACATATATTTCATATTTGTAGCTTTGTAAACCGAGATCTTTAGAATCCTACACATTGAAGTGGTGGTCTAGGATTAGAAAACCTGTCTGCTTTCAAAAACAGTGCCATACCTGTTCACAGGTTGTATGTGATATTACAGCAATAAACTACAAGAAGTGACACTGTTTTCAACAGTAAGCAACCAATTTTTTATTTAAATTCTGGACAACTAGTTTTAAGTGCTGGCCAAGCTGTGAAGAATCATTACTATTGAAGAATTAGCATGTAAGAACATGGTTATAAAGTATTATTACTTCCTCTATAGATGGTAACCAGATGAAAATAAACATCATACAGCAGCCATCATTTAGCATTGTGTCAGTTTATGAGATGTCATTTTGTTTTAGGTCATGGACTGGTCATATCCTCAACAGCTGTGCCGAGAAGATCCACCAGGCCGGCAAATTATTACTGGTCAAGCACCCATCTATGTAAATGCATATGACCACATGATAAAGACAATAGGATTGAATGGAATATAAAATAAAGTGATGATTAAGAAATATGAGAAACACTGGTCTTCTGATGTCATGAAAGCCTGATATGTGTTCAGCATTTCTAAATAGAAAAAATACTTTTGTTACAAAAATAATCTGATTACAAGACATTAGTGCCAAGCAGGAGAGTTTAGTTTGGATATCTAGATTAGCTCGTAATCAAACAAAGCTTCATTGCTTTTTAGACTGGCTAGAATACAAGAATAGGACTAGTTCTGTTCCCTTTATCTCAGAAAGCATCACCATTACAATAACTCCAGCCAACCATCCACAGCGGTGGCATCTCAGCCGCACGTGGTCCACACCATAACAGTTCTGGGAAGGAAACATTAACATGGCCAGAGTTACCACAATTCACAGATTTCAACACAGATGGCCAGGTTTTGATTAAGTCCTGCACAAAAAATGACAGCAATAAGACAGATCGTGGCAGTCTCAAAGGCTGGCCGTTGGCAATCAAGAGGCCAGCTTCATTACTTCAAAGTGACGGCAGTGAAATTCCCAGCCTCTAAAGTAAGGTGCTCTGCTTCAAAGACTTTCTCTGCAACGTATAGCCCTGGTCACCATGATTTCTGAACATCAGCATTGGGTCAAACTGGTACCTGCAGGAAGAATATTGTCACATTAGTTTAGTGCTTCCTTAGATATATTGGATGGCTGGTCTGTGTGTTCTTGGTTCTTTTTCTGTGTTGCTTTGCTTGGTACATGCATAAAACACAACAGTAAAAAACAGCCTTTGATAAATCAGAAGAGCTGGCATCAATTGTCCCTGAAAAACATTTATTGTAACAGATTTATCAGATCACGCCTGCCATAAAAAAATAATTGGCCAATCAAGGGTATTTAACATTGTGGGGTAAAACTGCAGAAAAAGCTTCCAAATACTGTAGGGTATGAGTTTGGGAATATTTATTTGATCTTCATTAAATGGAAAACTTAAGTCCTATAATGAAGAAGTAGGTTTCCAACCAAAATATTTCTCCAACTGTTGATAGCATAGTACAGATGCATTACCTAGGATCAAAGACCCCTGGACTTTGACAGGAAGCTCCACAACAGGACTGCAGGACCATAAGCCGATGGTTCATCTTTTCTAGGATCTCTTGGTCTATGGTTTTAGCAATGTTTGTCAACTGGTTTGGATCTGCCGTCAAATTATAGACTTCAACAAAAACCTGGAATCCAATATTTAAGACATAAAAATATTTAAAAACACAAACTTTTCCTACATTTAATGGGTGTAAAATAAAAATTTGTGGCGTATTCCTAATACGCAATACAAAATAAAAACACGGGTTCTACCAGATCTTTGCATATTTTACAAAACGCAAGTTGGGCATGTCAACTCACCTCTGAGTCATCAAACTCACAATACTGCAAGTCGTGGTCTTTTGAAATCGTCCTCACACAGGCATAAGTGTTGTTGTAGGCGTCTTCACACACACAGTCTGGGAAACATTGCTGGAAGTTGTTGAAATGAAAGTTAACTAACAGAAGTTTGATATCAAT
The DNA here is from genome assembly GCF_046119375.1 of Phyllobates terribilis. Classification (NCBI taxonomy): domain Eukaryota; kingdom Metazoa; phylum Chordata; class Amphibia; order Anura; family Dendrobatidae; genus Phyllobates; species Phyllobates terribilis. The sequence continues at coordinate 158,012,915 of NW_027362771.1, read as the reverse complement.
AGGAGGAGACATCCCCAGCCCTCATCACAATGCTGCATAAACACTAGGCCAGGGGTCCCCAACCTCTAGCTCGAAAGGCACATGTGGCTCACGGGCCCATGATGTGTGGCTGGTGGCTATCTGCCAGCTTGGTGCATTAGCACCAGGCGTAGCAAACAGCCAATAGGAGCAGAGCTCTAGATAGTGACTTGTCTGTAGCCCCTCACAGAAGAGCAGATCTGAATGGGGGTAAGATAGGAAACTCTGGAGCTTGCCATACTGCCTTGGTGTGATTTCAGTGGAAAAGTTTTGGCAGTCATTATACCGGTAATAGGGGGCTCTGGGTGTCACTATTGAGTGGGGCAGGAGTTGGATGTGGCTCTCGGTCAGAAAGGTTGGGGACTTCTGCAGTAAGCAGTCTGTTTGGCAAAAACTGTACAATGTTCTCCATATTATGTAAAAGCATGCTCTAAAACATATTTATGCATATAATTTTAAAAGATATAGAACCTGTGTATGCCTTCAGTTTATTTTTTTCCCCATTTAGATTCCATAATAATCCCACAGAAAAAAAAAAATCATGCCATGATTTGTTGGACACTTATGTCGTAATCATGTTAAAACACACAGATTGCATAACGTACCATCAATGGCATGTATTCTACCTGCAGCTCTGAAGAAAGACAGAGGTGCTCCATGTGTCACCATATGGCCATGCAGCTTTGCAATATGCCTCTGTCACCATTGTTACAAGGATAAGGTTAGCAGAGGAGAGAGTAGACCTAATCAAAGGCGCCAACACCACAATTGGTCATTTCTCAATCATCTTTTACAATATTAGGTCATTGATACTACATACAGACACTCCAGGTCCATAGGCAGGACATGACGGATCAGTACGATTAACACCTTCTCCTTGATATTCAACCAAAAGATCAGTTCTCCACGTGCCATTGCTGTTTCTCTGAAAATATAAGCAAATATCCTATTCAGAACAAGTCCTAAACATATTGAACATGCAGGTGGAATGACTTGATGTTATATACCTGTGGACCCTTGTTGGGTTATACTTCCATTATATCTCCATATGTGTAAGAAACAGAGAAACGGAATAAGGGTGTGTGCACACGATCAGGAGCCGCTGTGGGTTTGAAGCTGTGTGTTATGCAAGGTCAAACCCGCAGCGTCAGATGTTCCAGCATAGTGGATGGGATTTTTAGAAATCCCAAGTCCACTATGCGTCTCTGCGCTCCTGCGGATCACCCGTGGAAACTGACATGCGGCGCGCCTTTCCAGACCGCAGCATATCAATTTCTCTTGCGGGTCAGCTAGTGGACTCTCCATAGACCTAACTTCTATGAAGAAAGTCCGCAGGTGAAAAAATAAATAAATAAATGGCGCTGCTCATTTGCATATTGAGCGGGAAACCGCCGGCGGCTATCCAGCAGTGTCAGGGCCGCAGGTGGCTCCGGACAATGTGCACTTACCCCAAGTGATCTGATGGATCAGTTATGCAAATGGAAGCAGAGGGGTTCCACTGACTACAATGATATCCATTTGAGTTTTATTTATTTTTTTTCTTTTAGAACAAAAGAAGTTTTGCATCTGCTTACAGAACTTTATTTTTTTTCCGATCTAGGAGACAAAACACCAAATCGAATGTCCAAATATGTGACGAGAGCCTTGCATGTCAAACGATTTGTGAACGTACAGTTACACTTAAGGTGTGCCTTGGATTCTATGGTCCCAAAAGTGGACAGGAGAACATAAGAAGCTTCCCTTCCCTAATCCCCTAAATAGAAGCTTCTTGGATTGTGATATGTGACTGCAGGATCAGCAAAGAGGGATGATAGTCTATGTTGCTGGTTTATAAAAAAAGAATTAGTACATCAAGATAAAGATATTCTAGTATATTCTAGATTCTAGTACATAAAGAAAAAGTGTATAAAATGGCATTTTCACAATACAAAGATTTTGCAGGACTTCAATAACAGCTCTGCCAGCAACCGTCCGTTTACAGATCCACAAGTGGCTGGATGTGCAGAGCTGAACAGCACGGCTCCGTACATTGTAGTGGCTGCTCTTGTGTGCTACACATCTACTAGTGTAGTGAATGGGAGCAGAGTTGCAGTATCTGAGAACAGCAATGACACAGTGCTCAGAACTGTGATGTTGCTGATCTGTAAACTTGGCCAAACAGCGGATTGATGGGGGTGCCAACTGTTGGATCTTCACTAATCTGATACGGATTACCTTTTCCAAGGATGTGCCATTCATATAAAAGTCCTGGAAAACCCGTTTATCATAAATAATAATTTGACATACCATTCTATTAATCTACCCTAAACCTGACATGAAGCCTCACAAGTTCACTTTTTAATCTTGAAACAATCTTTGTTACTAAGATTATTACGATATTACTGCAGCACTAGTTGCTGGTTTCAATGCATAATACAAGACAATGCCTCTACTTGCCAAAATGGGGAAGTAGGACATCCCATCCATCTGGGTCTTATTAAGGTCAAATCCAGCAATATCCAAGATGGTTGGACCAAGATCAATGTTTGCAACAAGTGCCTAAAATAAAAGAAATAACATTCAGGTATAGAGGAGGTGCCGATACACATCTGTTAAGAATAAAAGGTTTGTGGAACAATGTCCAAACAAAGTAAAACCATGTCACCTTGCACCAGGATCTGTCTATCAATTCATAAAGGGGCCCTTAAAGCCTGAAATGCGTGGTGCTTTTAAGATTCCATAATAAAGAAGATTTTTCACCTTGCTCCAATATCTGTCTATTAGTTTGTTTGGACATTGTTCCACAAAACATTGATTCCTAAGATTATTGCCTCTAGGCTGCATCTGGCACATTCAGCCGTGGGAAAAGGACCGTGGCTTCCTTGTGTTATCCATCTCAAAGCCAAAAGTGGAGTTGTGCTTATTTGGCACAACCACAACAAATGAGCACCCCTACTACTTTAACTTATTTCATCATTGTCGTAAAGCATTTACCCTACGTGCACCTCTCTTCAGAGAGGAAGAAGACTTGAACTCTAGTGTCACTCATTGGAAGTAGCGATCCTAAAAGTCAATATCGACCCTTTAACAAGCCTTGCCACATAACTTGGGATAAAAGCCAAACCAGTATCTCAATTTTCAGACACGTGTTTCGGGGTGTTGCCCCACTTTAGTGTTAAGCATGAGATCTGACTTGGCTGTATGACCAGCCTCTGACCGGCATTCTAAGGAATAATGTTTCTCCTTGTGGAGAGTGACATGTAAGGAGGTTTGCTGCCCACTTAATTGCCTGATAAACATCTCTTGGCATGGCATGCCTTACTTTACAGCTTGAGCGCATGGCAACAACAAACAGTCCAAGGAGGGGAAACCAATATAATGAAGTGAATGTTTTTTCATTTAAGGGTTTTAAAATAAGGACTCGTATATAGACTATAGTAAGTGTAAAATACACATGATACTACCTGGACATTAGCAAATACACAATTGCCTTCTTATGCTTGAAATAAATGTCTTACCAGATACAGATGTACGAAGTTTTGTAAACCAATCAACTGTTATATTTAGCTATGGTCCAAGATGAACTATTCTAACAGCTGTTCAGACTGAATGCATTAGTAATAATGCAGGCGTACACTAGACAGGCACATAACTCCTGGCCTTGTACAGCCAGAACAGGCAGAAGTGGTTACAGATCTATGCTGAAACTTTTCGGCCTTCTCATATTATGGTGAACACACATTTGGAGTTGTAAGCTGACAGCTGAGGATAATGGAAACATTGTACCTTTCCATTCTTCAGGTTTTGCAAACAAATAAAAAGTCTTAGGTGTTATTCAGAAGTCAGTAATTTTTGCTCGTTTGCAAAAAGACGATTTTCATCAGCGTTCCGTATCAGATTTTCACCAATGTTTGGTCAGGGTTTCAATATTTTAGTGTTTTTTGCTTTACAAAAAACTAACAAAACCACAACAGACATTTCTCCATTTTTTCGCTGTGTGTTCTGTCCGGGAAAAACATTAATAGAACATGTACGTCTCAATGAGGCCTTAGCTCCTGAAGTGACAACTGGTACCCATTTTGTCATCATTGGCAGCACCTTTATTCTTCTAGTCAACATTTATAGAGTATCTCCCCACCGTGTACTTATGGGTAGAATACATAAATCCAGCAGTAAATGCACACAAGTTTAAAACTTACTCTAGTCCATTGAATTTACCTGGCTTGTCTGGTTAGGCTTTACCCCAGGCCCACGGACAAGTAATGGGACCTTAATGTCAAACTCATAAAGTTGTCTTTTATCAATTGGCAAAGAGAACTGCCCTACAACAAAGACAAGAAATACCTGGTACAGTAGATACTATGACCCGTGCTTACAGAGCATACAACAAACCATATTCACAGTGCAAAATTTTATGATTAGTGTGGACAGTATTTTTTTTTTTTTTTGTATGTAGTATATTTATCATTCATTTTTTATGTAGTATATTGCTATACTGTATACCAGGGGTGCCTAGACAAAATACCTAACCTAGGAATTGGATATTTTAACCTTGTCTGGAATACCTATTAAATTAGATCAGATTGAAAATTGCAGAAAAAGTTTCATAGCTCTACTCACTACAATCCAATCTTGCATGTACTTCTAGGACTAGGTGTGTATTAGGCTGATGGGTTTTCAGTAATAGCAACTGAACTAGAGAAAGGAGTTTCTAATAACTTCTCTAATACTGTGGATTCTAAAATTCTGCATTTCACTATCCATACCTCCTCTTATTTATAGTGTGGCTACACCAGAGAGAAAATATGAAAAAACAAAAAACAAACAAAAAAAAACACACAACAAGTATTTACCTGTGTGGTATCCATTGTCAGATGTGAAGAAGATAAAGGTGTTATCCAGTTCTCCACGTGCCTGTAGTTGCTTGAGAAGTTTCTCCACCAGGTCATCAACAGATAGCAGAGTTTGCCACCTGTTCAGCACATCAGACAGTATTATTACATATAATATAATTTAATATATACACACATTTTATGAACAAAAAAAATAAAAATGAAGTACCACTAGTAGTATATTACCGAGTGCACAGAGGATAGGCAGGACTAATAGTTAAAGAGTAACAATGCTTTCAAGTAACTACAGAATACGCTGCCCAGTGTGCACATGTGAACTAACACTATTTCTGGCCATTATATGACTTGATCCTGGATTTTCACCCCTCTGCATGCTTTATCTCTAATTTGCAACCCATTGGGAGCTGAAGGGAGGAGATCTTTCCCATACACAGCACACAGATGGATTCCTGCTCTTCATTCATTTTTAAACACAGACAAGCAGCATCAACATGGAGGACATTATACAGCAGAGCGGAGTTGCCTGGGTATGAATCAACCTCTGATGGGAGGTAACACACTTGTTATAGAGCTCTGCACAACGTTGGTCTCCCTCTGCCTGCTTCCTCTCCTTGCTCCTCACTCACTTAGATTGTAGTGAGCCATGTCCCTTGAACCCTGCAGTCTGCCTTGTTTGCGTAAGACAGATTTGTCCTGTTTTTCAGAGTGAATGACACGTTCGGGAGGCAGGGGAGAAGAGGCAGATAAGTGGGGTAGGAAACTGAGAAACTTTGTAATATATTGTATCAAACATCATATTCACCTGTAGTATTCATTTACAGAACGTTTGTTGAACGTACAGTTCCTTTTTAATCAAGGTGACTCTACTACATTTATTCTTTATTTACAGGGATGTAGCAATGATATCCCCTCTACAACACGTAGACAGAATGAAACCGCTGAGGGCAGCGATTGGCTGCAGCGTTCACATGAGGTAGATGAGACATCATTACTGCATCCCTGTAAATAGAGAAGGGAACATCAGAGAGGCAGAACTAGAATGGAAAAGACGTTAGCAGGTAAGCTATTTATTTTTAGGGCATTAGTAGCTTAGAAAGTTGTTTCTTATGATATAGAGCCAGATGCCAGCCAAAGCCATATGACTAATCCTACCTCTTGCGATAAGCATTGTCCAGGAACTGTATGGAAACATTAGACATGGGCGTTTTGGCTTGTCGTATTAACCAATGTTTATCCTGAAAGATGAAAGATCACATCAGATTTTCTACTATTAAACAAATAATATTCCCACTTCTCATTGCATGGACACAAGATATTTTATTAATTTCTTTATCACTGCACATGTAAACTGTATTGAATTGGCATTCTTTGCTTCCATATGCCACAGGGGCAGACACAAATAGCAGAAGGCCCCAGCAAAGAATTGTACCGCTTCTTAGCAGTGATCTTTAGATATGAGCGCATTGGCTCTTCAAGGCAATCTAATAAACAGTAGGAAGCCACTTTATGGGGAGAGTGCACGCTCACACAGACCGGTGTAAGGGGTCAGTAGACAAGTCTCAGAGACCACAATCCACGCCATGTACAGACTTTCTATTGAGCCTGTACATCACTTATGTAGGAGCTCACTGATCCTGTTTGCTGAGCAGAGCTCTACTGAGTGTTTTTATGAGCAGTCGGTGGGGGGATCCAGGATTGGAAGTATCAATCTACAACACTAAAGACCGTAGATAATAAAAGGTTAGATATGGCACCCCAAGTTCACCATTTCCTACACTTCTATTGATACTAACCTTGCCATGGACATTGAAATTGCTATTTCTAGGGGCTGTGACATTCTTGAAAGAGCTTTCATATTGAGGGGCTGCAGTCCAAGGAGAGTGCGGAGCTGGAGTGGCAATCATCATGAAGAAAGGCTCATTATTTGATTTGTAGTTTAGAAAATCCAAGGAGATGTTGGCCTATTCAGAAAAAGAAATGACCATTTATATAAAAATAATTTGTATAATACAGTAAGATCCTCCACTTTGTCCAAAAGCATCATGTGAATACATCACATAAAAGTGAGGCCTCGCCCTCCATTTACATCAGGGATGGATAGAGGCAATATGCCAGAATCTGACATCTAGAGGATGAATAGTGCTGCACGCAGCCCAACTTTTCTTGACTAAATGTCCCTATACAACAGCCAGTTTCTTTCTCCCAAGAAGATAAAATATAGTGCCCACTATAGTGCAGGGATAGGAGGTCAAATTATTTTAACCAATTTGGAAAAAATGAGCAGAAAAATTGTATTTAACAGCCAAATCAATGAAAGAGGTATTCTCGGATGCTGGACCCCCCCCCCCCCCCAACTCATTTATGACAAGTCCAACAAACACATTATACATATTTTGGGAAAACCACCTTAAAAAGTAAAGAAACTCTTACCAAGACATCTGTCAGGTAATCCACACTGTAGTTTTGGCCATAAGACCGCGCCCGTCCATTTTCTGAGAGAGTATAGTTGTAATACTTAGAATTTTTTTCCTAGGGTGAAAAGAAAAAACAAAAGCGGGTACAGCATTTAAGGGGTCTTCCTGCTGTAGCAAAAATATAGGATATAATTATCTCCAGCCACGTTTCTCCAATAAATATGACTCACTGGTTTAAAATATGTATCAAGCAAAGCGTGAGAAGGGATTAATCTGAAAACGTAACTTACCTAGGACAATTAAAAATCAGAGACGTCACTAGTAATATACAATAAGAGCAAGTGGGCAATTCTTTTACAAAATATATATAACCCAACAGGCCAATATACAGAAAAATGACACCAATGTCAATCAACAATAATAGGATGGAGGAGCTTCATACTGAGATACTGGGGAACTCTGATAGTGGTCACACCACACACAAGGAGTACACTGCGGTATATTCAGGTCCCTCAAAATTATGAATATACAATAAACAGGACTTCATTCCACATCTATAGTATATAACAATATCTTATAGTCCAAGATGTGCTGTAAAGTCTGACATTCTTTCTCAAATTGCTAATGCATACTGAAAAAACAAAACAAAAAAACTATTGTTCTAGGATCAGCAGTAGTAGATACAGTAGTACGAGAGAGGAGTAAAGGAACGTTTTCACCCATTAAGTAAATAGGAACGTCAAAGCCTTAGGGTTTTCCAATGGGACGTCTGTAGCTCCACTTCATATCAGGGTGGCACATATAGAATGCCCCATTATGCCATGTATAGGCTATCAGACCATAAGGTTTTCAATGACTCACCCTAACAAGGGCAGTCTACAGCTATCCCTTCATATAAATCGCCCTAGAATGTCCCAACATGTCTCAGAGTTTCCTCCACTGGGATTTATCAGCCTTTTCGGTCATTCAATAGGGTCTTCTGGCAATAGTACACCATGGCACCATTATAGTCTATGGTCCATTCTGCGCATACATCCGAATCTAGTTTTGCGGCGGGGTTCAGACATAAGCCCCGATGGGGCCTCTGAGCAGGTGCAGGAACACAATGAGAAAGCATCCCAAGCAATTTGAGATCCTTTCAGACCATGTTGATGAATACACCATTTGACGATAGATTCCCCTATGTCAGGGGCATTTTAGGACTTCTCAGATTTGTGAAAGGTCAGTTTGTAATAGAGGAGAACAAGTGACATTTTAGGATGATTATGGTTAAAGCACACGGATTGGTGGGAGGACCAGTGAACAGAAGATATATATCCCACTTTGAAGGGTATGCTGAACGCCAATTTTGCTGGTGTTTATCCCATAATTGATACTTAGTTTCCATTAGTTTCCTATATATGAAATCGTGCAATAGGCTCTTTTGATAAATCCCAGTGGCGGAAACTTGGTAGAAGGCGCATAGACAGTCTAGAGAGATTCATATGAAGGGAGTCATTAAGAACCCTATTGCCTGTACAGGGCATAATAGGTCATTCTATATGTGCCACCTTGTTATGAAGTGAAGCTACAGAAGTACCACTGGGAAACCCCGATACTCTGAAGTTCCTATTTACATGATGGGTGAGTGTTTCTTTGCCTCTCTTGTACTACTGTATCTACTACTTCTTATACTAGAACGATAGTCTGCGTTTACTATGCTTTAGCAATCTGAGAAGAAATATAGCGCACATCTAAGATCCGGTTACGGTATATATTCTATGGTTATATATATTATAATCCACCTCTCTATTCCTCCGCTTCTTCCCTCTGCAAATCCCTTCATTAATTTTCCCTAAAGATGGAAATTACATGAGTAATAAATTCACCAGCAGAGTAAGGATAATATAAGGAAACTATGAATAATAGATATATTGTAACAAGCTTTTACTTAGAAAATCTGTGTGTGACGCAAGTCATTCTGCATCAGTCGCTTACCTGTACTCAGTACAGCAAACACTGGTGCAGTCAGTCTACTTGTTCAGTTACCTGTTACACAATGTTCTGTCTGCTTCTTAACCCCTTCCCACTGCAGCCAGTTTTAGGTTTTTTTAATCCTCATTGACCAAGAGTTTTATTTCCATCAATGTTGCCAAATGACGGCTTGTATTTTGCAGGAATTGCAATTTATAACCCTTTCAGTCTCCATGATATACAGTACAGACCAAAAGTTTGGACACACCTTCTCATTTAAAGAAATTTCTGTATTTTCATGACTATGAAAATTGTACATTCACACTGAAGGCATCAAAACTATGAATTAACACATGTGGAATTATATACTTAACAAAAAAGTGTGAAACAACTGAAAATATGTCTTATATTCTAGCTTCTTCAAAGTAGCCACCTTTTGCTTTGATGACTGCTTTGCACACTCTTGGCATTCTCTTGATGAGCTTCAAGAGGTAGTCACTGGAAATGGTCTTCCAACAATCTTGAAGGAGTTCCCAGAGAAGCTTAGCACTTGTTAGCCCTTTTGCCTTCACTCTGCGGTCCAGCTCACCCCAAACCATCTCGATTGGGTTATGGGTTAAGGTCTGGTGACTGGAGGCCAGGTCATCTGGCGTGGCACCCCATCACTCTCCTTCTTGGTCAAATAGCCCTTACACAGCCTGGAGGTGTGTTTGGGGTCATTGTCCTGTTGAAAAATAAATGATGGTCCAACTAAACGCAAACCGGATGGAATAGCATGCCGCTGCAAGATGCTGTGGTAGCCATGCTGGTTCAGTATGCCTTCAATTTTGAATAAATCCCCAACAGTGTCACCAGCAAAGCACCCCCACTCCATCACACCTCCTCCTCCATGCTTCACGGTGGGAACCACGCATGTAGAGTCCATCCGTTCACCTTTTCTGCGTCGCACAAAGACACGGTGGTTGGAACCAAAGATCTCAAATTTGGACTCATATCAGACCAAAGCACAGATTTCCACTGGTCTAATGTCCATTCCTTGTGTTCTTTAGCCCAAACAAGTCTCTTCTGCTTGTTGCCTGTCCTTAGCAGTGGTTTCCTAGCAGCTATTTTACCATGAAGGCCTGCTGCACAAAGTCTCCTCTTAACAGTTGTTGAAGAGATGTGTCTGCAGCTAGAACTCTGTGTGGCATTGACCTGGTCTCTAATCTGAGCTGCTGTTAACCTGCGATTTCTGAGGCTGGTGACTCGGATAAACTTATCCTCAGAAGCAGAGGTGACTCTTGGTCTTCCTTTCCTGGGGCGGTCCTCATGTGAGCCAGTCTCTTTGTAGCGCTTGATGGTCTTTGCAACTGCACTTGGGGACACTTTCAAAGTTTGCCCAATTTTTCGCACTGACTGACCTTCATTTCTTAAAGTAATGATGGCCACTCGTTTTTCTTTACTTAGAATTTGTATTATGGCAAGAAAAAGCAGCTAACAGTCTATTCAGTAGGACTATCAGCTGTGTATCCACCAGACTTCTGCACAACACAACTGATGGTCCCAACCCCATTTATAAGGCAAGAAATCCCACTTCTTAAACCTGACAGGGCACACCTGTGAAGTGAAAACCATTTCCTGTGACTACCTCTTGAAGCTCATCAAGAGAATGCCAAGAGTGTGCAAAGCAATCAAAGCAAAAAGGTGGCTACTTTGAAGAACCTAGAATACCAGACATATTTTCAGTTGTTTCACACTTTTTTGTTAAGTATATAATTCCACATGTGTTAAATCATAGTTTTGATGCCTTCAGTGTGAATGTACAATTTTCAAAGTCATGAAAATACCTTCTCATTTAAAGATTTTTCTGTATGTCCAAACTTTTGGTCTGTACTGTATATCCATCATGGAGTGTGTGGAGCAGAGTCCGCCAGCACCTATCCCTTAACAGAAGTGATCAGAGATCCGACCGCTTTCATTTAGCCTCTGGAATGCCACTACCAATCACTGACAGCAGCATTTAACCAGCAGTATCCTGGTTCACGTGATCCTGGGGTGTCAACGTGTTGCCATGGCAGCCAAGGGTCTGCCAAAGATCCCAGTCGCTGCCATCTAAATTAAATTATTCATACACATTTTTCGATGGGAAAAATAAAGTTTTGGGTGTCAGAAAATGGTGACACTCCCCCCTCCCTCCGCTAAAAACACCTTTAACACTGTACGTTTCATAGAGACTACATATATTTCTGGTTTATTTTTCAGTGATTGAGCTGTGTGAGGGCTTGTTATTTGTGGGACGAGCTGTTTAGAGTGACATTTTGTATATACTTTTTCAGTCCCTTTTTCTGGGGAGGTGACATGACCAAAAGGCAGCAATTTGCCATTTTTATTCTTTATCAGAATGGCCCCATAGCAACCTCTCACTTGTGTGGGCCCCCTGCAGCTATCCTCTCCCTGAAAGAACCTTAGTTGGATAACTAGGCCTTAACCTTACAGACCTATGCTCAAGTGCAATACCCCATAAACAAGACCGCAGACCACACCCCGATCAGGGCAAAGTATTTTGAAAAAGGTTTGACACTTGGATACCTCCACTCAGAGCAATTCTCTAACAAACTACATCTCAAATTATTTATTTTAATATCAGATTTGGATCATATAACTGCAGTGTACTTAAAGGTATATTGAGTGCTTACAAGATTTTAGTAATTAGGTATTATTTTTGTGATTAATATGTTACTCACCAATGCAAACCAGTAGCTCCATCCAGGAGGCACATGACTGATTCCACCCGCATCTTCGGATCCATACTACACAACATTAAAATAGTAATACATCTTAACATGGGAAGCAAGTAAAAGCAATGTGACATACAAAACTGCACAACCCTGTCGCTACTCCATCACTTCGAGTTTTTCTTTTTGGCTATGACAAGTTTTCCCATCACGAGTGAATGCGATCTAAAGGGAGTTAAGGTAGACAGCTGCATATAGAAAATGTAATTCTTCATATCACTTCACTGGTGTAATCCAATTCCCTTCCCATGGATGAGCAGATGCCAGAACACATGCAAATCTAGGTCAAAATCTTTAAAATGGAGACACTCAATATTTTTTTTTTTTCTCACTCCGGGCTATGACAACGATATAAACGTCCCTGCGATATTGGACGTTTTAAAAAGGAACACTAACACTAGAAACCAATGATAAACATACAGTAGTGCGTTCAAAAATAATAGCAGTGTGTTCAAAAACATGAGTTAAGCACAAAATCTTTATTTCCATGCATTGGGGACATTGCACACTGTTTTCTAATTCAAAACATGGAGAAATGTATATAATTTTTTAACTACTTAAAAAAAAATGAAACATTGGGCAGTTCTGAAAAACATCAGTGTCTGCATTGGTCTTTACAAACTCACAATATGTACTCTTATTTAGTGATTCACAGGAATGCTGAATCCTCAACCTAATATTTAGTTCTATACCCACAGTTTTTTAGAACTGCTTCACATCTATGTTGCATGGAGTCAACCAACTTCTGGCACCTGTCAACTGTTATTCCAGCCCAGGATGCTTTGACTACATCCCACAATTTTGTGGCATTTGTTGGTTTTGCCTCAGAAACTGCATTTTTGATGTCACCCCACAAGTGTTCTATCGGATTAAGGTCCGGGGATAAAGCTGGCCACTCCATAGCCTCAATTTTGTTGGCCTGGAACCAAGATTTTGCTCGTTTAATGGTGTGTTTATGGTCGTTGTCTTGTTGAAACACCCATTTCAAGGGCATATCCTTCAGCACAAGGCAACATGACCTCTTCAAGTATTTTAATATATGCAAACTGGTCCATGATCCCTGGTATGCGGTAAATAGGTCTGGCTCCATAGTAAGAGAAACATGCCCATATCATGATGCTTGCACAATCACGCTTCACTGTCTTCAGAGTGTACTGTGGCTTGAATGCAGAGTTTGGGGATCGTGTGACAAACTGTCTGCGGCCCTTGGACCCAAAAAGAACAATTTTACTTTCATCAGTCCACAAAAATGTTTCTCCATTTCTCTTTAGGCCAGTTGAGCTGTTCTTTGGCAAATTGTATCCGCTTCAGTACATGTCTTTTTTAACAGTGGGACTTTGCGGGGACTTCTTGCTAAGAGATTAGCTTCACACAGGCGTCTTCTAACTGTCACAGTACTCACAGGTAACTTGAGACTGTCTTTGATCATCCTGGAGCTGATCATTGGCTGAGCCTTTGCCATTCTGGCTATTCGTCGATCCATTCGAATGGTAGTCCTCCTTTTTCTTCCACGTCTCTCTGGTTTTGCTTTCCATTTTAAAGCATTGGAGATCATTTTAGCTGAACAACCTATCATTGTCTGCACTTCTTTAAAAGTTTTACCCTCTCCAATCAACTTTTTAATCAAATCACACTGTTCTTCTGAACAATGTCTCCAATGACCCATATTTCTTAGGCTGTCAAGGAGAAATGTATGTACATCATGTACTAGCTTCACCCTTAAATAAGGGCCACCTGATTCACACCTGTTACTTTGCAGAATGATTAATCTCACTAATTGAACTCCACACTGCTATTATTTTGAACACATCCCCTTACAATTAATTATTCAAATACACAGACTCAAAAACATGCAGATCATGAATGCTGAGTCTGTTGGTTTTCTAATCTACTGCACCAACTGGTAAATTGTTTGACATGTTGTAATATAATTTATACTGAAAACAGTGATTAATCTGGTTAGTCATATTGGACTGCTATTATTTTGAACACTATTGTATAAAGAAGCAAAACATGTTCTGTGTCAGTATGCAGGAGTTTCTGCATGATTCTGAAATAAAACAAACAGTCTAGTAGAAATACGGCAGAGTACACAGGGGTTAATTTCCAGTTCAGCTCATTTTCAGCACCAGAATGGCTGAGGGTTGGGATTCAAAATATATTTATCCTACTGTAAAAAAAGGAAAAGTGGGAGGCTCTTGCTGCAGGGAGTTGTCTTCCAGCTAGACATCGGACAGTGATGGACAGCTTTTTGTTTTGTTTTTTAACATATTTCTCAGTTTTAATTTGAGACAAAATATGATAAAGCAAAAAGGAGGACTTTAAAGGGGGGAATTTGTAAAAATAGTTTTTGCTCATTCTGGCTATTTAGTGTTCCTTTAAAGCTGGAGCCAAATCTCTTGCGCTTTAAAGGGAACCTGTCATGTTGATCTGCAGGTAGGTTATAGAGCAGTACGAGCTGTTCAGATTGATGTACATGTTTGTGGGAAAAGTTGCAGTATAACTTGTATTTTATTCATTGAAATCCCTGGTGTTTATATGCATATGAGTCAAGTGGGCGGTCCTAATCAGTGATTGACACTCTTCCCCATTTGACTGGGGACTCTTCCCCATTTGACTGGGGACTCTTCCCACTGGACTTTATACACTATATGCATACAAACAACAGTGTTTTCAATGGGTAAAATACAAGTTATACAGAAGCTTTTCCAACAAACTATAAATCAATCTGCTCAGCTTCTTTTTCTCTATACTGTACTGCATGTACAAGACAGGTTCCCGTTAAGACAGTAGAAAGAATCAATAAATAACTCAGTCTACCTTTTATTGCTCTTTAAATGATCGTGAACATAATCATACACCAAGTAGGAGTGAGAATTCCTAGTCCTGACAGTATACAGACAGTACCTGGTTTAAGTACTTCCCAGCAAAAAATGTCTGGTAACCAGATGAATGGAGGAGCGCAGGGAAGGTGTACGGCTCTTGTGTCTTCTGCCATGCTTTACTGCTGCAGTTTCCTTCTATTGTGTTGTTGACGACGTGATGATTATGTGGGTATCGGCCGGACAGAATACTGGCTCTGCTTGGACAGCAAAGGGCACTACCAACATACTGTAAGGAAAAAAGAAAACTTTTCATACACAACCTTTACTTCTTCAGTATCATGTAATATCTGCATTAGTGTTCTAACAAGTCTCTACTGTTTGTAGCCCAATGGTCAAATGCCACCATGCAGGAGCTTACTGCAGTAGAAGGCAACATGATTAGTATATCTATCATTCTCTGAACTCAGTTTTCTTATCTGATCTACGTTAACCACTGCCCACACAGATTGTGGTTATCTAGTCATTAACTTAACAGGCCATATGCTGCACACAGGAAGCTAAAGGTATTAACAAATACATCATCTTTCCTTTCCCAGATGTTTTGGTTATCAGCTTTTATATGTTATATCTGTAAGTGCAGTGTACATTAGTAGCATCTGCCAGGGAAGCTCTGGCGTATATGTCAAAGTATCCATAGACCCTTTTATTGGACAGAAGCCAAGAACCAGCCTCTTATTGACCAGCAGGTCTTACTTTTTTAATATGGGATTCCAAAATTGACAAACTGAACAGTATGAATAGCCCCCTTACAGTCATCATATATACAAAAAAATAAGGGAAAATATCTAATTAAAGAATGTCAATTGTGCCTTTGTTGTTAGTGTACCAAGAACTGCTGGTGTATAACTTGTATGCCATTCCATAAGTACATGGGCTTTAAAGATCTGTTCCTAGGATATGTAATAAATGTATAATTCCTGTACGGAGACCCCACTGATCACAAGACAATGGGTGCCCATGTTGTAGTGAATGGAGCTGTAGAGCGTATGAATGACTTTGGCTCAGTCCAAGCTGAACAAAACATACAACTTTCAACCGTATCCCACTCCCCACTTAAAGCACCACTCCAGTGGGTTTTTTTCTACTGCACCACTGAAGTGGTGCTTTAAAAGTAATTTCCCTGCTCCCTGTCTCATACTCACTTGCCGCCTTCATTGCTCCAGTCTGTATCCGGCGAAAAGTGACCTGCCGGCAGCTGCAGTGTTTCATGGAGCACGCTGGAGGTCACTTTTCAATACATCTCTATGAGAACCTCGTTCTTGCTCTCAGACTTGCATTGAGCTCTTGTGACATAACTTCTGACTTCCAGCCAGTCAGAAGTTACGGGCACAAGATGGCGCTGCGGGTCCGGAGTGAAAAGGTGAAGCTATTGGATGATGAGTATATGAATGGGTGCAGGAAGCTTACATTTAAAGTGCCACTCCAGCGCTGAAAAAAAAAAAAAAAAAAAAGCTGGAGTGGTGCTTTAATCTAAACAAGAAAGAAAGAAAGAATTCAGTGTACCATCATCAAATAGGAGGGCAGGTCCTCAACAATCATACATTTATCCTTTCTATAGGAGATAAACGTATTGGGTAGGGAATACTTTTAAATAGAATTGTAACGCAGAAAGATATACTTACAGCATTTGTAAATGTTACACCTTGATCGGCAAGGAGTTCTTTAGTCTTTTTTAATGGAGTCTAGAAAAAAAATAAAAAAATAGAAAGATTATATATAAAAACAATTTAAGACATTTCAGCATTATTCTTGTTTGTTTCTTATTTTAATACCTGCCATATAATTCAAATATATTTAAAACTTAAACAGAAGTTACCAAGCTTCAAGAAAATCCTGATCATCAGAACTACATTAGTGTAAAAATGTATGTCACGTTACACTGTTCTCACTATCCAGTACAATAATGTGTGCACATAGCTGTTGGGGCATGCCCCTCTAATGACTAGTATCCTAAATTTAAGGAATCTCTTGAGGCGATGTCACCCTGATCTGCCCATCTATGACCCGCTTAATGTGAGCACAGATACATAAAGAGTTGATTCCCTCTGAATGTGCTGTTGTGAGATCAAGCGCCCTGGAGCTAAAAGTCACCATACACTATAAGTTAAAGGGAACCTGGCAGTAGATTCTTGTTGCCCAAACTATAGGCAGTAATAATGAGACTGGTTCCATCATTTACTGTGAAATGCTGCAGCATCTGCAAAAAATAAAATTAAAACCTCATACATTTCAAAGCCGGCAGGGACAATGACTACGATCACTGGTTCAAGAGGATGGTCCCAGCGGCCGCTCCCTACCCCAACCTCTTGTGTGAATGGTCTCTCTATATACATACAGTGGACAGAGAAGCCACTGGGGGAATTTTTTTTGACTAGTGATCCTAATTGCATCATCTCCAATGACTTCTAATAGTACGTCTTCTCTGAAATGCTGCAGTGTTTCAGAATAAAACATACACGACTGTGATAATGGGGCAGGCATCAGAGTCATGGTGCCCATCGTTTGGGTTGCATGAATCAGAGTTCGGCTCCATTACTGCAGCTGTATATGTTTTACTCTGAAACATTGTGGCATTTCAGATAAATTACACTTTTAAGTCCTGGGAGGGGGAAGTGGGACAAGACGATGCGACTAGTCAAAGGGGCATGTCCTCAGAGGCTGTACCCTATTCTGACCTCTTGACTAATATGTGCCTGTGTAAAGACAAACCAAGTGAAGAGATGGGGAAAAAACGCTGGGCCCTGGCCTTTTGGGCTAGTTATCCAAGATGCATTGTCCCTGATGGCTTTTAAAACGATAATGGAGAAGGTCTCCAATTCATAATGGCCATGGTTCGGAAAGCATGAATCAACTGACAGCATCCCTTCAAATTAGTCCCAACCCCAAATACCAGCCAACCATCCAATGTGCTTGGTGGAGCCTCCAAACTCTCCACAACAGAGGATGTTGGGTGTGTGGAGGACCAGACAGTTTGCATGGAAGTGTCTAACCCTTTTGTTCTCCAGGAGATAAGCGGCTGCTAGAGACTCTCCTCTCTCCCTTTTGAGATGCAGCATTCGGCTGACTCCTATCTAAGGTGTATGGGCAGCTTCAGAGAAATGCATGTACAGATTTCCATCCTTTCTATGACAGCATATGTCAAGTGTTAATGCCAAGTGTGGAAACATCATACTGAAAACAATACTTTTGAAACAGCAGCTAGAATTTTAGTATTAAATGACAAGCTCTTAGTTTATTCATTTCTGGGAGGGGCTGTAACTGGTGCTCTCATTAGTTATGCCTATCTCTGGCCTCTGACAGGTCACTGTGCATTCAGTGACCTGCCTATGGTTTTAAATACTGCCTTTGTAATTTCTGTTCCAAAGTGAAAATTTACATCCCCCAATATGGCCGCGGCGGCCCACACATGCGCAGTAGCATCTTTCGTTTGCTGGCCTGAAGCACGAGCATATCATTATGGCAGAACTGAAAAAGATTCTAAAAGAACGGATGTCATCAATAAAAGGTATGTTATTACTCCGTGTAACAGCGCCCACCTGACTGTTCATTTAGTTTACTAAGCACAATCCTGCCTAGTAAATCCTGCCCAATTTAAGCCTCATTTGCATAGCAATTCAAACACGGATTTCTCAAAAATGGAGAAACGGACTGGCCAAATAAAAAGTATTGCTGGAATGGTCTTTGAAAGAGTTACATGTACATATA
The DNA here is from genome assembly GCF_046119375.1 of Phyllobates terribilis. Classification (NCBI taxonomy): domain Eukaryota; kingdom Metazoa; phylum Chordata; class Amphibia; order Anura; family Dendrobatidae; genus Phyllobates; species Phyllobates terribilis. The sequence goes on along the minus strand of NW_027362771.1, from coordinate 157,994,334 downwards.
AATCGTTTGGGGTGTGAAACCCTGCTGACAGATTCCCTTTAACCCCTTAAAAAATATTTTTCATTTCTGCGCTTTTGCTTCTACTAAGAAGTTGTTTTTTATATTTCCACCTACATAACTGTTTTTTAGGGTACTGGAATAAAAATTCCAAATGAGATGAAATTGTGAAAAAAAAAAAAATACAATTGCGCATTTACCTTTTGGTTTTCTGTTTTTATGCAGTAAAAATGACCTGGAAATATTCTCCAAGTTGGTACAGTTACAGCAATGCCAAAGATGCATATTTTTATTTTTTTAAGTGGTGGAAAAAAAAATTCTGAGATCCGTAAAAAGAAAAAAAAAAAAACACATTGCTTGTACTGATACTACTCTGTACTCTGGGGTAAATATGTTCCGATCTGTTCTTATTGCATTTTTTGAGGAGCTGTTGCGACAAAAAAAAACAACAAAAAAAAAAAAACAATTGTGGCATTTCAACATTTTTTTTCTAGACAGCATTTACAAATTGGGTTAATTGATTTTATATTTTGTTACATTAGACTTTCATGGACACAGTGATACCACATGTGTATTTTTACTTTTTTTTTTTCTAAGATCTTTATTTGAAAAGGGTGGCGGTTCTGATTTTTATGTGTTTTTTTATTTTTAAAACCTTCTCCCACCCCACCCCCACTTTTCCCTGTACGTTTTAAACCCCTTAGGAGACATGAACATGAAACTATCCCATCACTTGTGCTATATACAGCGATATCACGGTATTGCTGTTTATAGTAAAACTCACGGCCTCCTAGGACACGGGCAGGAGAACAGTCATGAAAGGCACGGGGGTTTTCAGCAGATGCCTGGTCATAATGTCAGCACATCGGTTGATTCACAGGTGCACCGATGAGCAGATAGAACAGTATGCCTCATAGGATGCAAGCAGTAAATGGTGCGGTCAGAAAATTATAGCGGCATTTAACAGGTTAACACTCCACTCACGGCTGTTAGAATATGGTTGCCAACAGGACTTATTTTTTCTGGACCGCTTATAAAAATATCATGAACAGAAAATATCTCTTTTTACGGACACATTGTAAAACCATAATAAATCATTCTGATAACTGCTACATGTCTACAGCCCATAATTCTGATATGAAGATATTCGCTACATTCACTAAAAACTTTTCAGTTTAAAAAAAATTCACAGACGGCAAAAAAGTGGCCTATTTTTAGCGAGTGTTCAGGAATCTCTGCATAGATGGCAACACTGTGTTAGAGGCAAATGATAGCTGAAGGACACAGCCATCATCTGCCAGGAATGGAGTGGGCACTCTCCATTCATCCTCTGTTGAGCAGTGGAGTACATGTACTGTGCATGTCGTTAAGGGGTTAAGCCACAATATATGACAATATGGTTAACAGTTCCTTGTTTTGTATAAATGGCTCACATAAATAATTTTACATCGCTTGCAATTATGTAACAGAGTCTCTTCCTTATAATAAAAACAAAAGTTGTTGGTACTAATCCAAAAATTGTCCTAAGTACTTCCAGGATGAACGTAGCATCCATTAAGGTGCCCACAAACATTCACAGTAAATGACACCATTATCTTTCTGCACTTCCCTATAGGCCAGAATCCAAATCCAATTAAGGATTTATTATATAACTTCATGTTTACTTTGGCCAACGCTGACACAATGCAGGCTTTGGACTTTAGCTGTTAAAAACCAATGTTAAAGGGGTTGTCCAGTCTCAGGAGCTATGTGACCGTTCAATAGCTTGCTCTAAAGTTTCATTTCCCTAATTGTTAGCTAAATATAGAAGAGCTTGTTATGCATCTTTTACAGCCGTCCTTACGTATGCGGAGAGTCCCACCTAATGTCATACTTAACATGGCAATTATTCCCAAAATGTACAAAGCGTCCTTAAGAACTAGAGACGGGGGGGGGGGGGGGGGGGGGAACCAAGGAAATAGGTGGGATGTGAGGCAAGCAAGGGGGAAGGGGAGAAGTGAATATAATGAGGGTGGAGAGGGGGGTGGGGGTAGTACAGTTAGATCGTTAGAGAAGAATAGGATGCTAAATAACCCCAAAGTTTTATCTTGCATGCTGACCAACGCAAGAAGCCTGACCAATAAGGCGGATGAGCTGTGGGCGCTTATATCGGAGGAGAGGTATGACATCGTAGGTATAACAGAGACTTGGCTAGACGATAGCTACGACTGGGCGGTAAATTTATTAGATTATAGTTTATTTAGAAGGGACCGGAAACAGGGGAAAGGCGGAGGAGTCTGCTTATATGTAAAGTCATGTCTAAAACCCAGACTAAGGGAAGATATAGGAGAGGGAGAAGAGGGGGTCGAGTCCATGTGGGTAGAGATAGAGGGGCAAAAAATAATAATAAAATATTACTGGGGGTCTGCTATAAGCCACCAAATATAACAGAGGAGAATGAGAATCTGCTATTAGGACAAATAGACAAAGTAGCAAAACATAATGAAGTGATTGTAATGGGGGATTTCAACTACCCGGATATTGACTGGGAAACAGAAACCTGTAGATCTCAGAAAGGAAAAAGGTTCTTGACAAATATTAAGGATAATTATCTCTCCCAACTAGTGCAGGAACCAACGAGAGGGAAGGCGGTGTTGACCTTAATATTGACTAATAGGCCTGATAGAATAACTGAGGTACAGATAGGGGGGCACCTAGGTAATAGCGACCATAATATTATCGACTTCAAAATGCCCTTCAGTAGGGTTATCAATAAGGGAACAACAAAAACATTAAACTTTAGGAGGGCGAAGTTTGATCAGTTGATAGAAAACCTTCAACTTATTGACTGGGACAAAGTTCTTAATCAAAGGAATACGAATAGTAAATGGGAAACCTTCAAAAGAATTCTGAATACTCAGTGCGAGAGATATATACCGTATGGGAATAAAAGGGCCAGAAATAAGAGGAAACCAATATGGTTGAACAAGAACGTAAAAGGGGCATTAAATAGCAAAAAAGAGGCATTCAAGAGATTAAAACAGGAAAACAGTAAGGAGGCACTAATGTGTTACAAGGAAAAAACGAGAACCTGTAAAAAACAAATAAAAATAGCGAAGGAGGAAACAGAGAAACGTATTGCTAGGGAAAGTAGATCAAATCCCAAACTGTTCTTTACGTATATAAATAGTAAAAGGATTAAACCGAATAATATTGGACCGATAAAAAGTGAGGAAGGCAAAATCAGAGAAAGATGAGGATAAAGCTAATCTATTAAATAATTTTTTTTTCGACAACTTTCACAAAGGAAATAGAACTAACAGGAGAAATGAGAAGTGACAAGCTTAATCCTCCACTAAATATGACTAATCTAACCCAAGCTGGGGTACAGAAACGCCTCAGTAACATTAAAATAAACAAATCACCAGGACCTGATGGCATACACCCACGGGTACTAAGGGAACTAAGTAATGTGATAGACAGACTGTTATATCTTATATTTAAGGACTCTGTTGAGACTGGGTCTGTACCACTTGATTGGCGACAGGCGAATGTAGTGCCAATATTCAAAAAGGGAGCGAAAAGTGACGCCGGAAACTATCGGCCGGTGAGTCTGACGTCCGTTGTGGGCAAAATTTTGAAAGCTTCATTAAAGAGGCAATTACGGAGCATCTTGATGCTAATAATCTTTTAATCCCGAACCAACATGGATTCATGAGGAATCGCTCCTGCCAAACAAACCTGATTGACTTCTACGAGGAGGTTAGCTCTCGAATAGATCAGGGGGAACCAGTGGATGTCGTGTATCTCGACTTCTCAAAAGCGTTCGATAGCGTGCCACATAATAGGTTGGTATACAAAATGAGAATGATGGGGCTGGGGGAAAATGTTTGCAAGTGGGTAGCTAACTGGCTAAGGGATAGAAGACAGAGGGTGGTTATAAATGGAATATACTCAGAATGGGTAAGCGTCACTAGTGGGGTACCACAGGGGTCTGTACTAGGCCCAATGTTATTTCATATCTTTATTAACGACAGTCAACGGGATAAATAGTAAAATATCAATATTTGCAGATGACACAAAGTTATGTAAAACAATTAATACAAGAGAGGACAGTGCAGACCTACAGAGGGATTTGGATAAGCTGGGTAGGTGGGGCATTAAATGGCAAATTAGGTTTACCGAGGAGAAATGTAAGGTCATACATATGGGAAGGAGAAATGGAAGTCACCAGTACTCGCTGAATGGGAAATCATTGGGGAATTCAGAGATGGAGAAGGACTTGGGCATCTTGATTGATAGCAAACTAAATTGGAGTGCCCAAAGTCAGGCCGCTGCTGTAAGGGCAAACAGGGTAATGGGATGTATCAGAAGAGGTATAGCTGCAAAGGATGAGAACATTGTTCTTCCACTGTACAAAGCACTGGTCAGACCACACTTGGAATACTGTGCTCAGTTATGGGCCCCAATATATGGAAAGGATATAAATGAGCTTGAAAAGGTACAAAGGAGGGCAACAAAATTAATAAAGGGAATGAAGGGACTGCAATACCCAGAGAGGTTGGCAAAACTAGGACTATTCAGCCTAGAAAAGAGAAGGTTGAGGGGGGACATAATAAATGTGTACAAATATGTTAGGGGACAGTATAGAGATCTTGCCCGGGATTTGTTCAAAAGGAGGGATATTACGGTAACAAGAGGGCATTCACTAAGACTGGAAGAGAAAAGGTTTCAGCACCAACATAGGAAGGGGTTCTTTTCGGTAAGAGTAGTGAGGATATGGAATTCACTGAGTGAGGAGACGGTAATGTCGGAGTCACTACACCAGTTCAAGCGGGGACTGGATGCATTTCTAGATACCAGGCAGATTTCAGCATATACTTAAAAATAAAATAAAATAAAATAGTAGGTTGATACAGGGATTTATTCTAACTGCTGGTTTCAGAGTCGGGAGGGAATTTTTCCTCAGGTGAAGATTGGCTAAATCATTTGGGGTTTTTGCCCTCCTCTGGATCAACTTTAGCAATTACAGAACTAACAGGTCGAACTTGATGGACGCAAGTCTTTATTCGGCTTTACAAACTATGTTACTATGTAACTTATTCTGGAGAACTGAATTGTGTATGCAGAAACTGGTACAAGCTGGCCTAGACAACACGGATATTATCTTATACATCTGCATTTAGGGAGTCTGCCAAGTCATTGTACCCCACCAAACGTCATACTGCCATGAAAGCAAGGTCAGGCCGACCCTACACTGCCATGTATAGCGCTAACATAATGAAGCTTTCTCCCGTCCCAGCGAGTTTCCACTGGGTATTACTCTAGCCAGAATGTGTCCTCTGCAAATTTTGTCACAAATTCTTGGCAAAGTGTCAACAACTCCACAAGTTACTTGTGGATTCCATTACAGATTTGTCCATGGGCTTCACCCTAGTCAATTACAAAGAGTTGTACAGGGTGAAATCTGCTGAGAAAATCCGCACAATGAACATACTGAAGATTTCAAAATCTGCATCTCACCCTCATTTTGGTGTAGATTATTTTTTTTCTGCAACAAACCTCATGCACTTGTATTGTACTGCAAGTTGCAACATGGCCTTAAAGGGGTTGTCTTAAGTTCTGAAATAGGTAAAATTGCAAAGTGCTTATCGAAATAAGCAACTTTGCAATTTACATCCTATTAAAAAGCCTCCATGTGCTTAAGGGTGGAGAGACTTAATCTGCATAACTAGGTTATCGGCCACTCCATTTCTCAGAATTGTCGGTTACCTAGTTAAAGAGCACATACCACTTGCAGGCGCTATACTTTACAGACACATATAGAACAGGTTCCAACAACATTAAAAACTTAATTTATTTTGTTGCTCTAAAATAGAAAGCAGAGGTAAGAAAATTGGCCTAAGTGTTTCGCATAGACCATTAAATCATATGAATCACATTTTTTTACCTCTGTTTAATATTTTAGAGCAAGCAAAATAAATGAAGTGCTTTACATTCTTTCACTGCGGTTCCTGGAACCTGTTCGGTGTCTGCTGTTACTTGGGAACCAGGCCACAGATTTTTGTCCGTGCACCGCACCCAGCAAGACAGCCAGTTACCTGGATCTGGAGAGCTGATGCGAATTTGTTTCGTTCCATGGTTATGTTATACAGCCTTCTCATGGCACTCTGAACCTGGTTAGATCGCTGGATCAGGCCATCTTTAGTCCTCCAGCGCTTCTCCCATGCTGAAGAGATAAAGCCACCTCTGCTGTCATCATGGGAGAGCACTCTGTTCTGACCAGAGGCCTGACCATGCAGCTAGTCAGAGCCATCTTCAGGAGTGCACCAAGCCTAGCAAAGCTGAAAGCAGGGGGCTGAAGCGCTGCACTCCTGAAGATTGACAGCCTACAGGATGTTCTATCAAGACCAGACAGTAGGGGTTTTGGAGAATTTAAACAAAGTTCAGTTTGTAGCAAAGCGGGATAAATGTTACGAAGGACAACATAAGTATTTGTGATTAAAGGGGTTTTCTGAAATTTGCCTAATGGGATACAGATTTTATTTTTAAGCCATATTTCAAGAATTAAAGAGAAAACCAATATACTGTTTAGATTTTAAAATAATAATCCAAAACCCTCTACTCCTTCTTGCTTGCCTGGCATTTTTGTATTAACTCTTTCATAGATCCAGTACCTCTCTGTATCCAGACCTTAAGGCAGGGATGTCAAACTCAAACACACAGAGGGCCAAAATGAAAAACTTGGACAAAGTCACATTCCTCCAGTAAACAGTATAATGGCCCCCACATAGTCCTCCATACAGTATAAGGGGCCCCACATAGGGGTGGTGGTTCTGGTGTCGTGGGACAAATAAATCCACCCTGCTGGCCAGAATTTGACATGTGTGCCCTAAGGAATAATATGTTGTGACATAACTGCTGTGATCCTTCATGTGTTGATACACAGTGTCAATAGAAAGAATATGAAGCAGTCACTAAATCAAAAGTAATGTGGAAAGCCATTGAATTTGTCACTCCATTCCCGTCACACAATAGCCAAAAATAAAAATGGACTAGAATGTCCGCATACCAATAATCCACTCAATTCAGGCAGTGAAATAAAAAAAACAACATTGTTCTGGCTCACGGAGCAGCCTGAAGTGGAGTTCTGACATGTTGATATCCTACATTTTTTATTTTTAAGGTTGACATCATGTCATTTCTAAAGGCTAGAAAACGGAGACCCGCATAGGAACAGGGACATTTTGACAAAAAGCAGTTAGGTTAAGTTTTTTTTTTTGGGGGGGGGGGGGGGGGGGGGGTGGTTGTTTGTTAGGCTGCTTTTTATTGAGAAATATGCAAAAAATTCACACCAAAATCTGCACGATATGTTCTGCAAATTTCCCAGTACATGTGAACATACCTAAAGGGATTCCACCCCCCATTTCAATTAGTTTGTAAACTGGTCAGACTGGGGAAGCAGGGAGCAGGCAACAGGCCAGGGGTCAGAAATATTCTTTATTGCAGTTCATGGAGGACTTGGAAAGAAGAAAAAAGTCAAGGGGAACCAAGCACTGGACATAGCATGTGTCAGGAGGGACGTAAGGGTTAACTATCTTACAGGCAGAAAGGTGAGGAGAAACAGACCTGACCACATTTTCTTATTCAAGAGTGAGGCATAGGTGCTTTAATGTAGGCCAGAATGTTCCTCAAGAACAATTAGCCCAAGCTTTAGTATCCTCCATTCTACAAGTATACAACCTATACACATTAGATGAGAGTCGGCAGACTATCCAGCATGTATGATGTCAGGGGACTGAAGGATCCAGACTGTTAATTTTCAGCTGCTGATCCTTTCGTTCTGCGGGCTCACTCAGACAGCACAGCTCAGCAGTTCTTGGTCTTCAACTTTGATCATAGTCATCCAAAAGGACAACCCCAAAAACTAATCATGTATATAGATGGGCCGATTCCAGGCTTCAATCTTGTTTACACGACCAACGAAAACCGATGGGAACAGAATGATGGCTAGCATCATGGTTCAGTCTCCACACTGCACCATGTTATCGGCAGCACATCCTCTGTGCTGAAAACATAACGGAGCACCCACCAAATGAGCGTTCTACTTGTTCATCAGGCAATAGCCAGAATGTTAACCCCAATTATAGTCTTCTCAAAATGGACCTTCATTTTTGGCCAGCTTAACAACAAAGTCCACCACACTCCATGACGAAGCAATAGCAAAGCACCCATTGGAGTGGTGTGAAGGTGTTGTGGCGTGCCCTCCATGGTCAGAATTGTGTGTACATTTTGATATACATATATAATACTATATCCAGTACTGTGCAATAAACATTAAACCTGGATCTATTTGGTCACCAGACATTTTCGTGTTTCTTTATTATCAGATACATTTTCATATTAATCATATATCTACATAGTAACATAGTTTTTAAGGTTGAAGGAAGACTAAGTCCATCTAGTTCAACCCATAGCCTAACATGTTGATCCAGAGGAAGGCAAAAAAAAACCCATGTGGCAAACACTAAGCTTCACATTGGGGAAAAAAATTCCTTCCTGACTCCATAAGACAATCAGACTAGTTCCCTGGATCAACGCCCTATCAAGGAATCTAGTATATATAACCTGTAATATTATACTTTTCAAGAAAGGCATCTATGCCCTTCTTAAATTTTAGCGGTGAATCACTCATTACAACATCATACGGCAGAGAGTTCCATAGTCTCACTGCTCTTACAGTAAAGAATCCGCGTCTGTGATTATGATTAAACCTTCTTTCCTCCAGACGTAGAAGATGCCCCCTTGTCCCCGTCTCAGGCCTCAGAGTAAAAAGATCAGCAGAAAGGTCTTTGTACTGTCCCCTCATATACTTGTACATAGTAATAAGATCACCCCTAAGCCTTCTTTTTTCCACAGTAAATAACCCCAAGTGTAATAACCTGTCTTGGTATTGCAGACCCCCCAGTCCTCTAATAACCTTGGTCGCTCTTCTCTGCACCCGCTCTAGTTCAGCTATGTCTTTCTTATACACCGGAGACCAGAACTGTACACAGTATTCTAAGTGTGGTCGCACTAGTGACTTGTATAGAGGTAAAATTATGTTCTCCTCATGAGCATCTATGCCTCTTTTAATGCATCCCATTATTTTATTTGCCTTTGCAGCAGCTGCCTGACACTGGCCACCAAACGTGAGCTTGTCGTCCACCAATACACCCAGGTCTTTTTCAGTTACAGTTTTGCCCAGTGTTTTACAATTAAGCATATAATTATACATTTTATTTCCTCTGCCCACGTGCATTACCTTACATTTATCCCCATTATAGCTCATTTGCCATTTATCAGCCCAAGCTTCTAGTTTACATAGATCCTCCTGTAATATAAAATTGTCCTCCTCTGTACTGATTACCCTGCAGAGTTTAGTGTCATCTGCAAATATTGAAATACTACTCTGTATGCCCCCTACAAGGTCATTAATAAATATGTTAAAAAGAAGGGGGGCCCAATACTGACCCTTGTGGTACCCCACTGTTAACTGAGACCCAGTCTGAGTGTCTTCCATTAAAAACCACCCTTTGTTTCCTACCACTGAGCCAATTCTTAACCCACATACATATATTTTCCCCTATCCCCATTGTTCTCATTTTATATATCAACCTTTTGTGTGGAACCGTATCAAAAGCTTTTGAAAAGTCCATATACACAACATCCACTGCATTTCCTTGGTCCAGTCCGGAACTTGCCTCCTCATAAAAGCTGATCAGATTAGTTTGACAGGAACGGTCCCTTGTAAACCCATGTTGATATTGGGTCATGAGGTTATTCTTCTTCAGATACTCTAGTATAGCATCTCTTAGAAAACCCTCCAGGATTTTACCCACAGTAGAGGTTAAGCTTACCGGCCTATAATTTCCAAGTTCGGTTTTTGTCCCCTTTTTAAATATTGGCACCACATTTGCTATACGCCAGTCCTGTGGTACAGACCCTGTTATTATGGAATCTTTAAAGATTAAAAATAATGGTCCATCTATGACATTACTTAATTCCTGCAGTACTCGCGGGTGTATCCCATCCGGGCCCGGGGATTTGTCAACTTTAGTGATTTTTAGACGCCGTCGTACTTCCTGCTGGGTTAAGCAAGTGACATTTAATGGAGAATTTTTGCTATCACTAATCATGTTTTCTGTCATGTGATTTTCTTGTGTAAATACGGTTGAAAAAAAATCATTTAGCATATTGGCTTTTTCCTCATCCTCATCCACCATTTCCCCTAGACTATTTTTAAAGGGTGCCAACACTATCATTTTTTAGTTTTTTACTATTTATGTAGTTAAATAATATTTTGGGATTATTTTTACTTTCTCTGGCAATGAGTCTCTCTGTCTCAATCTTTGCTGCCTTTATTTAATGCCTCATCACTACCTACTTGCTTTAGTTCTCTAAATGCTTTCTTTTTGTCACTTATTGCGCTCCTTACTGCTCTATTTAGCCATAGTGGTTTCCTCCTATTTCTAGCATGTTTATTCCCATAGGGAATATATTGTACACAGGTCCTATTCAGGATGCTAATAAATGTCTCCCATTTGTTTTGTGTAGTTTTAGGTCTTAGGATATCGTTCTTGTTGGGTCCTGAACCAGTTGTGACAGGTAATTGTCTCACAGAGTTGTCAAAAACCTATTACCTTTGCTTGAACTACATGTTTCTGTCCCCCAATGTATTTCAGGGTAGTTGAAGTCCCCCATAATAATGACTTCTCCTTGAGTCGCTGCTTCATCTATTTGCTTTACGAGGATATTCTCTGCTGCTTCCATTATTTTTGGAGACTTATAACAAACCCCTATCAGTAATTTATTATTTTTTCCCCCTCCCCTTATCTCCACCCACAGGGACTCTACATTTTCATTAGATTCACATGTATCCTCCCGCAAGACGGGTTTTAAGGATGATTTTACATATAAACACCCCCCCCCCTCGCTTGTTTGTACGGTCATTTCTGAACAGACTATAGCCCTGTAAATTAACTGCCCAGTCATGGCTCTCGTCCAGCCATGTCTCAGATATCCGCACCATGTCATAATTATTTTCCAACAAAATTAATTCTAATTCCTCCAATTTGTTGGTGAGGCTTCTGGCATTAGTGTACATGCATTTTATGTATCTCTCTGTACCTCTATTTACATGAATTTGATTGTTCACACAACACACTTTGATATCTGTTATTTATAATACTATTAATGATCCAGTTTTGGGACTTAGATTCATGGCACATCCCTCACCTTTTTAATCAGGTCTCCTGTGTTTCATGCTGTTTTTACCTCTATTACTGTCATTACAATTAAGTTAATAAAGTAATTTGTATACTAATTTTGCCTGCTTTTTGAATACAGTATTTTAGGCTATAAGTCAAGGCCAAGGCCAGGGACAGGGTACTGACTGCATACAACAGATAGCAGCAGGTTCTCCTACAAACACCAGTGAGGAGGTTTATTCCAGTTCACACTCTGGTCAGAATTTCCATTCTCAATTTGGACTTATCTTGATCCAGGTTTGTCACTAATATTTCCCTACATGAGTGGCTGTGGGAGGATTATATAAGGATGGAGCAGGTGACTAGGAAGGATGCCCAGCCACAAGCATCACAAGAATACTGGGGCGAGGAAGAAGACAGGCACATACTTATAAGGGTGCAGCGTATACTGTGTACCTGGTATAAGACACATATGTACCCCTGTGTATACATAAGGTACAGTATATAACAGTATATGCCATTTATGTGCCCTGTGTATATATACGGCACAGTATATAACGGTATATGCCCTGTGTATACATACAGCACAGTATATAACGGTATATGCCATGTATGTGCCCTGTGTATATATACGGCACAGTATATAACGGTATATGCCCTGTGTATACATACAGCACAGTATATAACGGTATATGCCATGTATGTGCCCTGTGTATACATACGGCACAGTATATAACGGTATATGCCATGTATGTGCCCTGTGTATACATACGGCACAGTATATAACGGTATATGCCATGTATGTGCCCTGTGTATACATACGGCACAGTATATATAACGGTATATGCCATGTATGTGCCCTGTGTATACATACGGCACAGTATATATAACGGTATATGCCATGTATGTGCCCTGTGTATACATACGGCACAGTATATATAACGGTATATGCCATGCATGTGCCCTGTGTATACATACGGCACAGTATATAACGGTATATGCCATGCATGTGCCCTGTGTATACATACGGCACAGTATATAACGGTATATGCCATGCATGTGCCCTGTGTATACATACGGCACAGTATATAACGGTATATGCCATGCATGTGCCCTGTGTATACATACGGCACAGTATATAACGGTATATGCCATGCATGTGCCCTGTGTATACATACGGCACAGTATATAACGGTATATGCCATGCATGTGCCCTGTGTATACATACGGCACAGTATATAACGGTATATGCCATGCATGTGCCCTGTGTATACATACGGCACAGTATATAACGGTATATGCCATGCATGTGCCCTGTGTATACATACGGCACAGTATATAACGGTATATGCCATGTATGTGCCCTGTGTATACATACGGCACAGTATATAACGGTATATGCCATGTATGTGCCCTGTGTATACATACGGCACAGTATATGCCATGTATGTGCCCTGTGTATACATACAGCACAGTATATGCCATGTATGTGCCCTGTGTATACATACGGCACAGTATATAACGGTATATGCCATGTATGTGCCCTGTGTATACATACGGCACAGTATATAACGGTATATGCCATGTATGTGCCCTGTGTATACATACGGCACAGTATATAACGGTATATGCCATGTATGTGCCCTGTGTATACATACGGCACAGTATATAACGGTATATGCCATGTATGTGCCCTGTGTATACATACGGCACAGTATATAACGGTATATGCCATGTATGTGCCCTGTGTATACATACGGCACAGTATATAACGGTATATGCCATGTATGTGCCCTGTGTATACATACGGCACAGTATATAACGGTATATGCCATGTATGTGCCCTGTGTATACATACGGCACAGTATATAACGGTATATGCCATGTATGTGCCCTGTGTATACATACGGCACAGTATATAACGGTATATGCCATGTATGTGCCCTGTGTATACATACGGCACAGTATATAACGGTATATGCCATGTATGTGCCCTGTGTATATATACGGCACAGTATATAACGGTATATGCCATGTATGTGCCCTGTGTATACATACAGCACAGTATATGCCATGTATGTGCCCTGTGTATACATACGGCACAGTATATAACGGTATATGCCATGTATGTGCCCTGTGTATACATACAGCACAGTATATGCCATGTATGTGCCCTGTGTATACATACGGCACAGTATATAACGGTATATGCCATGTATGTGCCCTGTGTATACATACGGCACAGTATATAACGGTATATGCCATGTATGTGCCCTGTGTATACATACGGCACAGTATATAACGGTATATGCCATGTATGTGCCCTGTGTATACATACGGCACAGTATATAACGGTATATGCCATGTATGTGCCCTGTGTATACATACGGCACAGTATATAACGGTATATGCCATGTATGTGCCCTGTGTATATATACGGCACAGTATATAACGGTATATGCCATGTATGTGCCCTGTGTATACATACGGCACAGTATATAACGGTATATGCCATGTATGTGCCCTGTGTATACATACGGCACAGTATATAACGGTATATGCCATGTATGTGCCCTGTGTATACATACGGCACAGTATATAACGGTATATGCCATGTATGTGCCCTGTGTATACATACGGCACAGTATATAACGGTATATGCCATGTATGTGCCCTGTGTATACATACGGCACAGTATATAACGGTATATGCCATGTATGTGCCCTGTGTATACATACGGCACAGTATATAACGGTATATGCCATGTATGTGCCCTGTGTATATATACGGCACAGTATATAACGGTATATGCCCTGTGTATATATACGGCACAGTATATAACGGTATATGCCATGTATGTGCCCTGTGTATATATACAGCACAGTATATAACGGTATATGCCATGTATGTGCCCTATACAGCACAGTATATAACGGTATATGCCATGTATGTGCCCTGTGTATATATACAGCACAATATATAACGGTATATGCCATGTATGTGCCCTGTGTATATATACAGCACAGTATATAACGGTATATGCCATGTATGTGCCCTATACAGCACAGTATATAACAGTATATGCCATGTATGTGCCCTGTGTATACATACGGCACAGTATATAACGGTATATGCCATGTATGTGCCCTGTGTATATATACAGCACAGTATATAACGGTATATGCCATGTATGTGCCCTATACAGCACAGTATACGCCATGTATGTCCCCTATGTACACCACATAACCTGGCCTGAATAGTTACCATGCCGCCGAGGGTCACATCCTGGTCATCGGTCAGGATCAGCACTACGTTGGGTCTCCGGGACTCCCCCAGCACCAGCGCAGGGCACAGGAGCAGCAGGCAGAGCCATGCAGGGGGTGGGCCGCGCTCACACATGCTCCCGCACAGTACTGGAAGTGGAGGGAGCGGGTCAGCTGCTCTAAGCAGTCACATGCCTGCTCACAACAGGAAGGGCGGAGCCTGCCGGGGGTGTGTCACGTGTCACGTCACGCTCAGCTGTCGCACCTGGGCTGTGCGCCTTGTCGCTGCTGTTGCGGCCTAATGGTTCCAGCAAACATCCAGTTTACGTTTCTTGGCTTCTTTACATCAGTCTCCAAATGTGAACCAGACAATAGGATGAGACAGCATAACCCTGGCTCCTATGGGCCACTATAGCACACACTGGAGAACTACAGTCAGAAAATGGTGCTAAGTGACCTGGCATGTGAAGGCTGATTAGAGAAGTGTTGGGGCATATTTTATTTTTGCAGGTTGTTTCCGCTGCTTTGGAAAAGTGTTCAGAAGGTAGAGATCCTTATAATTGATGGAAAGGCGCGCCACCAGTGGGATAATCCGGCAGGTGTGCTCCGGCTGCGTCCGTTAGCATACCTCCCAACTCTGGAAGAACAGAAAGAGGGCAAGTTCTGGCCACACCCCAATCCACGCTCATTTACCATTATCTTTCTCCCCTGGCAGGAGGAGTTGTCAGAGGAGCACTGGTAATGAGGGGCATTCAGCAGACGCCCGAGACTGCAGGGTGCAGACCCAAATCCAGGACTGTCCACTGTATCCGGGACAGTTGGGACTAGAGATGAGCGGATGGATTCCTGGGTCTCTGGTCCAGCGTCCGGCTCAGTGCTACCTGGCGGCTGGACGGGAGGCCGTAAATCTCTTATCTTTCAGGGCAGCGCGACGTCATCTGTGCGTCCTGCTCATCTCTTGTTGGAACCTGTGGATTATTTCTTGTTCCTCATTCACAGTCGCATCATTATGTAGCTTCACTATACGACATCCAGTTTCTTGTGTCTGTAAGGCCGTGTTTACACATTGCAGAAATACTGTGTTTTATGTTTTCAGCAGATGTCCGCACCAAACTCCACAATAACAATCTCTTCCCCAGTATTTGATGCTTTTCTGGTGCAGATGTGAAACTGCGTTTTTAAGGTGCTTTTTATAGTATAGAAAAGTATGCACTTAATGAAGTATCTGCATTTTTTTTAGGCTCCACATAGCGTCTGAAGACGCTGCTGAACTCTGCGGTAGTGATGAGCGAGCGTGTGTTAACCCTTTCGGCAAGCACGCTCAGCATTCATGCTATGCAGCCGCGGCAGCTCAAACATAGATCCCGAGCACTCTGAAAATATTCGGCGAACACCCGAGTGTGCTTGATGAAAGGGTTAACAATACACGCTCACTCATCACTACTCTGTGATTTTGGTGCATTTTCTCTCTATAGGCTTCTTCTGAAAAAAATACATGGGAAAAAAAAACGCCACTGCATTTTTAAGTGCAGAATCAAAACTTTTCTGTACTATCAAAAAGAGTTAAAAACTCTGCTTCATATCTGCCCCAAAATCGCATCAAATAAGCGGGAAAACGCATAAAGAACTACAGCAAACACGTCATTATCAGAGAAGATTGTAACTGCGTTGTCTGGTGCGAACACCTGCAGAAAAACAGCAGCAAAAACGCAGAATTTACATTACGTGTGAACACAGCCTCAGCATTACAGTTTTATTACATTTTTTATGGATTTAATAAAGAAAAAATATCAATCACGCCATTTTTTTACGCCATTTACCGATCCCCGTAAATAATCTGATCGCTGTGTTGTGCGGGTCGTTACGATTACAGGGACACCAAATATGTCCATGTTATTTGCTGATTTGTGATGTTTATTATTTTTTACAAAGCGCATTAAAAATGACACAGCCCTCCAAACAGTATAATTGGCCCCCTACACTGCCCTCCAAATAATATAATGGCCCCCACATAGTATGATGGACCCCCATATAGTATTCCACATAGTATAATGGCTCCCCAAATAGTATGATGGCCCCTCAAATGTCCCTCCAAATGGTATGATAGCCCTCCAAATAGTATAATGGCCCCCACACAGCACTCCAAATAGTATGATGGCCTCCATATAGCCCTCCAAATGGTATGATGGCAAACTAAGCAACCCTCCAAATACTATGATGGCTCCCACAAAATACTTATTGATTAAAAAAAATACTCGCCTCTCCCTGTTCCCCCGCTGCTCTGGTCTCTGCAACGTGTGGTATGAAGCTCTGCACTGCTCGGCAGGTGTCACAGCACTGTAGCAGGATATCCCTGGGCTAGGGGCTCCTTCCCTATACTTCAAGCTAAGGGACACCCTAGTTGCTCCCTGAATTACTTCTGATGGTGAAGATGCCGGAGTCATGTGCCTTGCTGTGCTCCTATTTCAACTCTTATCTGTCCCCTCCCCCATCCAGGGAAGTGGGGAGTAAAAGTGTATAAGTATACACCAACCTGAGAAGCAAGGGAAGACAGGTTAAATGAAAATACCAATCATGCAAAAATGCACTCACAAACAATAGAGTGGAAAACCGGGGAGTTAAGGAAGAAGAAACCAAAAAGGAGAGGATGAGGAAGTGCACACAGACAAACACCAAGCAACAGTCTTCTGAACAACTCTCCAAACTCCAACTCCAGAACCAGGCAGTATGTACTAACACTGGCAAACCCTGATTGCCAGAGGCGAGTACATATAGCAGAGGGGAGTAGCCAACACTAAACAGCTAAGACCATAAAAGCCGGAAAGCTCCAGGAGCTCTCAACTGAACAGATTAACCCCTGCACTGCTAACAGAAATCTGCACTGTTTAATATGATGGTGAAGTGCTTCTAATCAGTCCAGAAGTACATGAAATCAGACACTGCGGTCTTCTGGCCACTCCCTGACGCGGTAAACCCATGACAGCACGTCATAGCATCTGCTGTGCTGAGACGCCAGGCGCATAGGAAGATGGAGGAGGGAGCTGACGGCTCCCTGTTCCATCATTGTTTTCAACTGTATCTGCATCCAGGATCTGGATATAGTTGAAAGTGTGATTCTGGGTTGGGGGTGGTGCTGGCATCACCCACCGACTCACGGGCCCCATAGCGGCAGTGTGATCTGCCGCTACTAGAGGTACGCCACTTACCGTTTGGCTTCTGCAGTCTCTATGTATCACAGCATGTAGCAGAATGATTTAAAGGCGCACTCCGTAATTTGATATATTGACGAGCTATTCTCAGGATATGTCATCAATATTGGATCCGTTGGAATTTGAAACTCAGCACCTCCGCTGCTCAGCTTTTATCAGCTCTATGGCTGGATGTAAATATTCAACAGAGCTGCACTGCACATATTCATTCAGTGTGTAGCAGTCGCAAACTGTAGAGCAGCTCCTATTCAAGAAGCGAGAATAGAAGCCCAGGTGCAGTACTCAGTGGAGGGTGCTATACAGTTGAATAGAGGTGTACAGTGTAGCTCTGTTAAATATTTACATGCGACAAAGCGAACAACAGCTGACCATTGGCTGTGCTGGGTGTCGGGCATCCACAATCTGATATTGATGGCCATCAATGTCAAATCCCTGTAGAACCTCTTTACCTCCCATTCATTTCTATGGGAGTTACGGAAATGGAGTAGCTCAAGCACTCTCAGCTATTTCCATCTCCACGTCCACATGGATGGAGTTATTCCCATCTTTTTTTTTTTCGACTTGTCATACGGATCAAGAGATTGTTTTTTTTTTACTTAGTGCCTATCTTTATGGTCTTTACCAATGGGATGTGGCTCACAGGATTCTCTGGGGCATGTCTATAGCTGCTCTGTATTATTACTCTGTGAGCCATAAAATACCATAAAAATCACCACTAAATAAAAAAGCTTATAACTCTGTAACCGAAAGGTGATATGGAGTGATCTATTTCAAATGTTTATTTCTGTTAATGTTGATGATTATGGCTTACAGCCAATGAAAACACAAAAGTCATTATCTCAGTAAATTAAAATAATTAACAAAAAACACCTGCAAAGGCTTCCTAAGTGTTTAAAAAGGTCTGTTTCAGTAGGCTCCACAATCATGGGAAAGACTGCTGACTTGACAGATGTCCAGAAGGCAGTCATTGACACACTCCACAAGGTCCCAGAGTTCCAATTTTCATTTGGAAATCAATGTCCCAGAGTCAGGAGGAAGAGTGGAGAGACACACAATCCAAGCTGCTTGAGGTCTAGTGTGAAGTTTCCACAATCAGTGATGGTTTGGGGAGCCATGTCATTTGCTGGTGCAGGTCCACTGTGTTTTATCAAAGTCAGCGCAGCCGTCTACCAGAACATTTTAGAGCACTTCATGCTTCCCCCTCTGCCGACAAGCTTTTTGGAGATGGAAATTTAATTCTCGAGTAGGACTTGGCACCTGTCCACACTGCCAAAAGTATCAATACCTGGTTTAAAAACAACAGTATCACTGTGCTTGATTGGCCAGCAAATCCGCCTGACCTTAATCCCATAGAGAATCTATGGGGTAATGTCAAGAGGAAGATGAGAGACACCAGACCCAACAATGCAGACGAGTTGAAGGCTGCTATCAAAGCAACCTGGGCTTCCATAACACCTCAGCAGTGCCACAGGCTGATCGCCTCCATGCCACGCCGCATTGATGCAGTAATTGATGCAAAAGGATCCCCGACCAAGTATTGAGTGCATTTACTGAACATACATTTCAGTAGGCCAACATTTCAGATTTCAAAATCATTTTTCAAGCTGTTGTTATAAAGTATTCTAATTTACTGAGATAATGACTTTTGTGTTTTAATTGGCTGTAAGCCATAATCATCAACATTAACAGAAATAAACACTTGAAATAGATCACTCTGTTTGTAATGACTCTACATAATATATCAGTTTCACTTTTTGTATTGAAGAACTGAAATAAATCAACTTTTTGCTGATATTCTAATTTAGTGAGATGCACCTGTAGCAAAATGTAAATGTACAGATGGTAATGTGAAAATTACAAAACAAAAAGTTCTATTGATATACTTATTGATTGTCAGTCCAGGACACTTTCACCTGGAGTAGAAAATGATTTACTTCGTTAAATGGTCTTTAATTTCAAAGATATAATAAAGCTGTCAAAATAAATGTTCTGTCACCTAATGCCTGGGCAGACAATACTAAAGGATACAAGGATTCTTTGTTAAAATACCATTCATGTATAACTGGACCGGAAAGCTACAGTAAACATTATTTAAATCATTGACAGACTTGTGTTCAGTGGTTAATAGCAAATAATATAATGAAGGGAAGGCAAACAATATAATCAAGCTAAGCAGATGAAATGGCGGAAACCTACAAGAGGAGTGTCCTTCCAAGTAGACCATTATTTCATCCCCGGTCTGCACAGTGTTTGTTTTAACACCATAGACCTTGGGAAAAAAATTTACACAACATCTTTCACACAATTGTGAAATGTTCTTACACAAAATCGAACATAACCATAAAAATAATAAGACAAACACAAAATATACATACTATATATGATCCATGTTTATGTGCTAAAATGTGATCTGGGATTTGTTACTTAAGACAAATGTGACATCAACAAATCTGAAATGGGAGGGTAACAGCAGGATAGAAAGCTGCACCATTAACACACTGTAACTTTGCCATGTTTTGGGGGGATATATATTTTTTACATACATTTGTAAAGAAATTGTCATGCGAGGTGGAGGTGCAACACAGAGGGAAGAGGGAAAGGGAGCCCAGACACTAGGGAAAGGGGAAGTGGAGACCTCCTAGTCTGGTCTAGTTTCACCCTGTCTCAACTACCGTCCCTATATTGCCTCCTCAGCAATCGCCGCACGCGTGCCTCGCCCTGTCTTTCCCTGGCGTATGGCTAAGGCTAGGGATAGGAGGAGATGAGCACTAGTCGATCTCCACTAAACTCTAGACAACAAGGGTAGACAAACAGGGGGAGAAAGCTTAGCTTTAGACGACTCCAGACAAATGCGACTCGGCCTCAAGCTTCAGAGAGGACGAAGTACTACTCTTGCTAAGCCTTCACAAGTAGAAATGAATATAGCCGGCACCTCCTTCTCAGACATACCAGGTATATATACACCCAGGCCAGGGAGCTAATTACCAGAGGGAGCTGCTGATTGGACACACATAATAGTCATTATTAGTTTTACTTTCTTATTTACATACAGTAAATGTTTATTATTTTATTAGAGGAGTTGTCCAGACATTTGCTAAAAGTCTGCAGTCACTCTTTGTGACTTTAGAGTTCTGAATCCTCCCAATACGCACACCGCACGCTGTCAGGATTCTCAGGTGTCAGCGGTCTTGTGATACTTCCCGCCACATTCCGACTAGATGTGTGTGGCCAGCTCAATACAAGTGAATTGAGTGAGTCTGAGCCCGTCGAGTTGGCACGTGATCCCATGTATGCATATCGGATACTTGCAGTCAAGTTACCACCCGCTCTCGTTGCGGACACCGGAGAATCCTGACAGCGCGCATTGCACATGCTGTGAGGATTCAGAAGTCTGCAGTCACATAGAGTGACTGCAGACTTGTCGTTTTAGACTGGACAACCCCTTTTAGGGATAGAACTCATTGAAAGCCTAAGTTCACATTTGAACTACGTTTTAAAGTTGTTATTTTCATATACTATATAGAGCAGCATTCTTCAACTAGCTGACCACAGACATTATCTGGCTCAGAAATGGCCATGGTGTCATACTATCTAATCCCTGACTGATGTTATCTTATTTTTTTTAATTTATTATATTTAATCATTTTGCATACCTATATAGTGCTATCACACTTCATCATCACTGTCCCTATTGGGGCTCACAATCTAGATTCCCTATCACTATGTGTTTAGAGTGAGGGAGGAAACCCACACAAACACAGAGAGAACATACAAACTCCTTGCAGATGTTGTCCTTGGTGGGATTCGTACCTTCATCTTTTATCTGCAGTTGCACTTTGTCAATATATTTTTATATTTTTTTTATTCAGACTGCAATAAAAGAAAAATAATGTGAAAAACTGTAAAACTAGCTAGCACAATAAGTATGTGATTATGAAAGTTGTTTAATGATATCTATTGTAATACATGCCTCTTGTAGCTATATCATGCTATGCTATGCAATCACAAGGAACCACATGATTCCATTACAGAAATACGTCTTATGACAATACCACAAATCCGTTTCCTTAAAGTAGTATTTTTTTTTTATTCTAAGGCAAATTTTAAAAGCGGGGAGTTGTGACTCTTCTAAAACACTATTTCAATTTGATGCATGCAAGATATATTAAATATGCAAAACCTGTCAGCTGATCCATGTAGTCTGCACAATGGATAGCATGAAAACAAATAAAAATAAAATGAGCAAACCCAACCTTAAAAGTTGGTAAACAACACTGATGTTCAGCGTTCCGGGGGAAAAGAGAGGGAGAGATAATTTTTCCAGCTCACAAGTTTGGATCCATATTTATTTCAATGGAGTTTGGGTTCTGGCTCAAGTTTGGGTACAGTTCTGGTACCCAAATGGAGCTTAAGAATAAAGTTCGTGTCAGGTACCAGAACCCGAACTTCCATGGGTCCGCTCATCCCTAAAAACCAGTCCATGAAATGCTGTTTATTTCTTCATCCTGAATCCCAAAAATGTAATATAATCCGACTAAACATGAGGAGACTATTTAAAGGTATAATATCATATTTATTAAGTACAAAAATAGCATAATGATTAAAACATAAAAAAAATACCTGAGAATGTGTGGAAGGAATAGAAAATCTTCCTGTACTGTCAAATGGTCATATGATGGTAAAGTGTAACTGTAAACGAATAGAGATGCTTAAATATAATATTCTAAATCATTCATAAAGTTAATAAAGTAATAAATTCATGTATGAAAAAAACATGTTTGGGAAAGTTAAGACTTTCACATGTACTTAACCAGCAAAGTACATGGCACTGGCTAAAGTAGGGCCATACAAACTAATAAAGTGCTTGTGTTTCATAATATAAGCTACAGTATATCATATGTTTATATGCCCACTATGAATTAATTGTTCCTAAGTGATACTAAGTTTCATATCATCCTTAAGAAAGGTGAAAACAAACCTAGTTTCATAAGGTGACAGCTATAGTTACTCAGATAGAGTATGTCTGCATTGTACAGAGAGGACACACCCTAACGCGCGTTTCGAGTTAGCTTCGTTAGAGGGATTTGTTGTGAGCCTGGAGGGAAAGATATTTATACAGGTAAGGGAATTACTGTAACATACCTGGCGGCGTCCTTGCATGGTGGTCCATCTCCCACTGTGCAAGAGCGCGCACTTGAGCTCCAGTCCAGAATGTCTCTCTGGCTTCCCTCCATGCTGTCTGTTTGTGTCTGTTTCTGCTGCTTAAGGGCGGTGCCCGATCACTTCCTGCTTTTTGTACCTGCTGTGGGTCACACCCCTTGTGCGTCCTCAGCCTATTGCTGTCTGTCACCTGGTATATAGCTCAGCTGCTCCCATCTATCCCTGCCTGAGCATAGTGTTTCATTCAGTGTGTGCTTGCACTCTGAAGGTGCCAGGTCCCGTTCTGTGTTCTCTTGTCTGCCTATCCTGGAGGCTGTATTTCCAGGCCTGTCTGAACACGCTCCTAGCCTGTTCCTCCCGCCTTCTAGGGGCCAATTACCTAGACCCACTCCTGTATCTTGTCTGTCCTGTCTGAACACGCTCCTAGCCTGTTCCTCCCGCCTTCTAGGGGCCGATTACCTAGACCCGCTCCTGTATCTTGTCTGTCCTGTCTGAACACGCTCCTTGCCTGTTTGTCCTGCCTCTCTGGGGGCCGTATTCCCAGACCCGCTCCTGTATTCCGCTGCAGTGTCGGTCTCCTCCGTACACTCAGTTCCAGTCTGAACTCTCTCCTATCCTTTACCTGTTTTGCCTCTATGTCCGTTCCCTTCCTTTTTCTGCAGAGTCTGAACTCGTACCTAACTCCTGCTTGTTGTCTCTGTACTCCCGTTTGTGAGTTTGTGGTCCACTCGCTACTTCACTGCAAGTATCCTGTGGGTATCTGGCTCTGCCTTTCTCTTCCTGTCTGTTCCGTGTGAACAGAGCCCTGTCCCCCCTGCTCTGCCTTGCTTACCGCTCCGGCGGTTCTAGCCTGCTCCTACTCCTTTGTTCACCGCTCCGGCGGTTCTAGCCTGCTCTGACTCCTTTGCTCACCGCTCCTGCGGTTCTAGCCTGCTCTGACTCCTTTGCTCGCTGCTCCGGCAGCCTTGCTCCGCTCGGACCCTTTTGCTCGCTGCTCCGGCAGTCTCGCTCCGCTCTTATCCTTTTGCTCACTGCTCCGGCAGTCTTGCTCCACTCTTGCTCACCGCTCCAGACGGCCTCGTCCTGCTTTACTCTTGCTCACTGCTCCGGCAGTCTCGCTCAGCTCTGACCCTTTGTTCACCGCTCCTGGCGGCCTTGTCCTGCTCTACTCTTGCTCACCGCTCCAGGCGGCCTTGTCCTGCCCTGTTCTCGCTCACCTCTCTGGGCGGCCTCACTCTGCCTGTATTGTTCCTGAGTCCCAGTGTGTACTGGGTCCTATCCCGCCTGTGTTCCTACCTGCTAGTGCCTCCCTGTCTGCACTCTAGCTGTGCTTGCCTGTACCCCCCTGCCTGCATACCCACCTGCCTGCATACCAGTCGTGCCTGCCTATACCCACCAGTCTGTGTGCCAGCCTACCAGTCTGTTCCTGTATTCCCCTGTGTGGGTCAACAGCCGTGTCCGGGGTCTGTCCTGGAGTAGCACCTGGTCCCTCTGCTCGGTTCCTCCTTGGTGCACTGGCGTCGTATGCCGTCGTGCGACCCTGGTCGGATCGGGTCAATACCTAGTTACGCCCCTCCAGGCATTCACTCTCCGGCACGGTCCAGTGGAATCACTACAATCACACGCACACGCCGCTCAGCCCGGGCGTGTGCATTACAGCATGCTCAGGCCATGGTTCCCGTTGAGCCCCACGGCCTTCGCTCTCTGAGAAGTTTTCCAGCGAATACATGCATTAAAATAAATAAATAAAATTTTTTTTCCCTTTAGCTGAGTTCCAGGCGAATTACGCACCCGTCCAGATGGATCTATCTGCTCTCGTTCCTGCGGATCCGCTACGTTATTATGGGGATCCAAGACAAAGTCGTGCATTTGTGGAGCAATGCATGCTACACTTCAAGTTCTACCCTCTATGTTTTCCCACCGATCGGGTTAAGGTGGAATTCATTATGTCTTACCTGGCGGGTGATGCCTTGGAATGGATCAACCCCCTATATGAAACACAGGATCCGATCCTCCTGGACCTAATGGCCTTCCTGGTGGCCTTTCTAATGGTCTTCGATGATCCTAACCCGGAGGCTCCTGCTGAAGCTTCACTTCCCAATATCCTGGAGCAGCCCCAATGGGTAATGTGTGTGGGTAGCGCAATAGTCCTCCAGCCCAATGAGACTACTGCCCACCCAGAATCCTCACAGGGTGACTACGCTTTCCGGAATACTTCTTCCAACCTCAAGAGGCAGTCCAGACGTGCTAGACGTAGAGGCAAGCCGTCACGCCAGGGTCTGTCCTCCCTGAGACCTCCTGACCCCAACCTTGAAGTCCCTACTGAAGCTTCATCTCCCTGTATCCCGGAGAAGCCCCAACGGGTAATGTGCGTGGGTAGTGCTCCAGTTCTCCTGCCCGAAGAGACTTCTGCCCATCCAGACTCCACACAGGGGAACTTCCTGCACCCGGCATCAGATGCTTCACCCACATTAACCGGTGTGCATGTCCAAGGATGCTCCAAAGCTGTGGTTACCTCAGAGTCTGTGCACCTCTACTACCTGGCGGAGGACCCCCTGTTGCCTCCTGAATCCTCCGGGATACCACTCGATGACAAATGGAGAGAGACTTCTCTACACCCGGTACTCGATACTTTGTCCGCTTCGTCCTGTGAGCCTGACAATGGGTACCCCAAAGTAGTAGTTACCCCCGAGTCTCTACACCCCTCCGACCAGGCGGAGGACCTCCAGTTGTCTCCTGAACCCTTCGGGGTGCTACCTGGTAGCGAAAGGACAGAGACTCTCCTATACTCTGTACCTGATACCTCGCTCGCTTCGTCCAGTGAGTCCAACCTAGTGTACTCCGAAGCAGAGGTTACTCCTGAGTCTCTACACCCCTCTGACCAGGCGGAGGACCTCCAGTTGTCTCCAGAACCCTTCGGGGTGCCACCTGGTGGTGAATGGACAGAGACTTTCCTATATCCTGGATCTGATACCTCGCTTGCTTCGTCCAGTGAGTCCGACCTAGTGTACTCTGAAGCAGAGGTTACCCGTGAGTCTCTACACCCCTCTGACCAGGCGGAGGACTGCCAGTTGTCTCCAGAACCCTTCGGGGTGCCACCTGGTGGTGAATGGACAGAGACTTTCCTATACTCGGTACCCGATACCTCGCCTGCTTCGTCCAGTGAGTCCGACCTAGTGTACTCTGAAGCAGATGTTTTCTCTGAGCCTCTGCACTCTTCTGACCCGGCGGAGGACCTCCAGTTGTTTCCTGAATCCTCCGGGGTACCACCAGATAACAAAGAGACAGTGACTTTTCCTCATTATGTACCTGATAACCTGTCTATTTCTTCCTGTGAGCTTGACAAGATGTACCTCGAAGCAGAGATTACCCCCAAGTCTCTGTCCCCCTCCAACCCGGTGGAGGACTTCCAGTTGTCTCCTGTACCCTCTGGGGTGCCACCTGAAAATATGTGGAAAGAGACTTCCTTGTGTGCTGTTCCTGGTACTCCACCCGTTTCGTCTGTTGCTGAGGATGGCTGGATGGGAGGTAGCATCCTAGCTACCCAGAGGAGACCAGTTTTTCCGGTGGACAGTGGAAGTGATCTCTTTGAAGTGAAGAATTGGCCCTCGAATTCCCTGCGGAAGATCCTGGCAGGCCTGAAGAAGAGGGGGCGTAAGGGGGGGGGGTACTGTAACATACCTGGCGGCGTCCTTGCATGGTGGTCCATCTCCCACTGTGCAAGAGCGCGCACTTGAGCTCCAGTCCAGAATGTCTCTCTGGCTTCCCTCCATGCTGTCTGTTTGTGTCTGTTTCTGCTGCTTAAGGGCGGTGCCCGATCACTTCCTGCTTTTTGTACCTGCTGTGGGTCACACCCCTTGTGCGTCCTCAGCCTATTGCTGTCTGTCACCTGGTATATAGCTCAGCTGCTCCCATCTATCCCTGCCTGAGCATAGTGTTTCATTCAGTGTGTGCTTGCACTCTGAAGGTGCCAGGTCCCGTTCTGTGTTCTCTTGTCTGCCTATCCTGGAGGCTGTATTTCCAGGCCTGTCTGAACACGCTCCTAGACTGTTCCTCCCGCCTTCTAGTGGCCGATTACCTAGACCCGCTCCTGTATCTTGTCTGTCCTGTCTGAACACGCTCCTAGCCTGTTCCTCCTGCCTTCTAGGGGCTGATTAACTAGACCCACTCCTGTATCTTGTCTGTCCTGTCTGAACACGCTCCTAGCCTGTTCCTCCCGCCTTCTAGGGGCCGATTACCTAGACCCGCTCCTGTATCTTGTCTGTCCTGTCTGAACACGCTCCTTGCCTGTTCGTCCTGCCTCTCTGGGGGCCGTATTCCCAGACCCGCTCCTGTATTCCGCTGCAGTGTCGGTCTCCTCCGTACACTCAGTTCCAGTCTGAACTCTCTCCTATCCTTTACCTGTTTTGCCTCTATGTCCGTTCCCTTCCTTTTTCTGCAGAGTCTGAACTCGTACCTAACTCCTGCTTGTTGTCTCTGTACTCCCGTTTTTGAGTTTGTGGTCCACTCGCTACTTCACTGCAAGTATCCTGTGGGTATCTGGCTCTGCCTTTCTCTTCCTGTCTGTTCCGTGTGAACAGAGCCCTGTCCCCCCTGCTCTGCCTTGCTTACCGCTCCGGCGGTTCTAGCCTGCTACTACTCCTTTGTTCACCACTCCGGCGGTTCTAGCCTGCTCTGACTCCTTTGCTCACCGCTCCTGCGGTTCTAGCCTGCTCTGACTCCTTTGCTCGCTGCTCCGGCAGCCTTGCTCCGCTCGGACCCTTTTGCTCGCTGCTCCGGCAGTCTCGCTCCGCTCTTATCCTTTTGCTCACTGCTCCGGCAGTCTTGCTCCACTCTTGCTCACCGCTCCAGGCGGCCTCGTCCTGCTTTACTCTTGCTCACTGCTCCGGCAGTCTCGCTCAGCTCTGACCCTTTGTTCACCGCTCCTGGCGGCCTTGTCCTGCTCTACTCTTGCTCACCGCTCCAGGCGGCCTTGTCCTGCCCTGTTCTCGCTCACCTCTCTGGGTGGCCTCACTCTGCCTGTATTGTTCCTGAGTCCCAGTGTGTACTGGGTCCTATCCCGCCTGTGTTCCTACCTGCTAGTGCCTCCCTGTCTGCACTCTAGCTGTGCTTGCCTGTACCCCCCTGCCTGCATACCCACCTGCCTGCATACCAGTCGTGCCTGCCTATACCCACCAGTCTGTGTGCCAGCCTACCAGTCTGTTCCTGTATTCCCCTGTGTGGGTCAACAGCCGTGTCCGGGGTCTGTCTTGGAGTAGCACCTGGTCCCTCTGCTCGGTTCCTCCTTGGTGCACTGGCGTCGTATGCCGTTGTGCGACCCTGGTCGGATCGGGTGAATACCTAGTTACGCCCCTCCAGGCATTCACTCTCCGGCACGGTCCAGTGGAATCACTACAATCACACGCACACGCCGCTCAGCCCGGGCGTGTGCATTACAATTACTGTGATGCGCCGCAGCTGGAAGCGGCGTCTCTCCAATGGCGCAGGGTAATTCACATTACCCCACTTGGCATTTTACGTCAGACAGCTGTGCCCTGCCAAAGGGAGGCGACGGAGTGTGTGACACAGTATGGACGCGTTGCCGTGGAGACCACAGTGCTGATCCACCGATAGAGACACACCCTGCGGCGCGCTGATGGATAAGAATAGCAATTACAGGTGCAAAATTGATCAGAAATGCAAAGGCCCTATATGGTGTCATTGTGCTGCAGAAATAAAGGGAGAAAAAAATATATATAACATTGTCAGTAGCAAAAATAATAACAATTCATAAACATAAAAGATCATGGACAGGTAGGATCAAGCTCTTTTTAAAAAGTACACACCTTCTGACTGAACACTCCTACTATCAATCTAAGGCGTTTTTAGATGGAGCTTGATCCTACCTGCCCATATAATTATAGGCTTTAGCCCGGGAGAGGCATCATATTAGGTTTACGGTCCCAATAAAGAGGTACGCCTTGTCGCTGGCTATTGGGCTCACATGAATTGGCCAATTTGTGTGATAAATATCTTCATTAATTAAACATGTTTTCTACAGCATCAATACAGTTCCAATTTCATATATTCAATGTTTACATACTATAGCATTTCAGAGTGCAGCTTTAATGTGTTAGTGTCACACTGTCACAGAATACTGGAGGTAGGGGGCCTAAGCTGACCCTAAGCTGGGGCCCTGACTAATCCCTCATCCTGGAGGTACTGTTAAAGGTACAGAGGTCCAGGCCGCCAGCGTAACCCCTACCTCCTGAGGATCCCTGCACCACAGTAATCTAGTCCTGAGAAGGACCCCGATCACAACAATTGGGAACCAGCGATAATATGCCCACACACAGTATTTAGACGAACGAGACAGTACAAGGGAAAAACCAAAACCACCTTGCATACAACTTCAACAAAACTACAACAGAGGGAACACCAACGGGAAAGGAGATAAATGATAAAGCGAGGAAAGGGAAATAACACTTTCAAATACACTTATCTCAGCAACTCCAAACACCACGATCCGCTCTGTAAGTCTGAATGAAAAGCTTTCACCGACACCTCACAAACAGACCTGCAGGAATATAAAGGAGTCTCACTAACGAAGCATTGATTGCAGCTGGGCGAGGCTGGACCTCAGCTAGCCCAGAGAGAGAGAGAATTAACTCCTTCACTGCCGAGAAAACACAAAGCACCAACAAGTCAGCTGCGAGAAGTCAGGCTGTGTACTCGTGACGATCTTCGTGGCAACACACCCGTGACAGTACCCCCCCTTCTACGAGGGGCCTCCGGACCCTCAGGGCCAGGTTTATCCGGGTGAGTCGTGTGGAAGGCCCGAACTAATCGGTCTGCGTTAATATCCGACGCAGGAACCCACATCCTCTCCTCAGGACCATACCCCTTCCAATGAACCAAGTACTGAAGGGACCGGCGATTAAAGCGTGAATCAATGACCCTCGATACCTGGAACTCCAAGTTACCATTGACAACCACAGGAGGGGGAGGTAAAGGTGACGGTACCACCGGCGCCACATACCTCTTAAGCAATGATCTGTGAAACACGTTGTGAATTTTAAACGTAGGGGGGAGGTCAAGACGGAATGCCACCGGATTAATAACAGAACTGATTCTGTACGGCCCGATGAACCTGGGACCCAGTTTCCAGGAGGGAACCTTAAGTTTAATATTCCTGGTAGACAACCATACCTGATCGTTCACACTTAGGTCCGGACCAGACACTCTCCTCCTATCAGCCATACGTTTGTATCGGTTCCCCATAGTATTCAGATTCTTCAGCACCCCTCTCCATACTGAAGCGAGAGATGAGGAAAATCGTTCCTCCTCCGGAACCCCCGAAGAGCCCCCCCTACTGAAAGTACAAAACTGGGGGTGAAAACCATATGCCCCAAAAAACGGGGACTTACCAGTGGACTCGCTTCGCCTATTATTGAGAGCAAACTCTGCCAGAGGTAGGAAAGAAGACCAGTCCTCCTGGTTCTCTGACACAAAACACCGAAGATATGTCTCCAAGCTCTGGTTCATACGTTCCGTCTGACCATTGGTCTGAGGATGAAAAGCCGACGAGAATGACAAATGCATCCCCCGCCGTGCACAAAACGCCTTCCAGAACTTGGACACAAACTGAGACCCCCGATCAGACACCACCTCGGAGGGTACCTCGTGAAGCCTCACAATCTCCCCAATGAACACCTGCGCAAGAGTTTTAGCATTAGGGAGAGCCGGAAGAGCGATAAAATGTGCCATCTTGCTGAACCTGTCCACTACAACGAGTATGACCGTTTTACCCGAAGACGGAGGGAGGTCCGTAATAAAGTCCATAGACAGATGAGTCCAAGGACGCTCCGGGATCTTCAAAGGTAAGAGGGCCCCAGACGGACGGGTATGTGAGGTCTTAGAGCGCGCACAAACCCCACAGGACGCGACAAAAGTTACCACCTCTTTATGTAAGTTAGGCCACCAAAACCGACGCGAGAGGAGATCCACAGTTGCTTTACTCCCCGGGTGTCCTGCAAAAACTGAGTTATGGTGTGCCTCGATCACCTTTTGTCGCAACTGATCTGGAACGAACAGTCTCCCCGGAGGTCCAACAGGGGCGTCCCCCTGAGCCTCCAATATCTCCTCCTCCAGCTCAGAGCATACTGCCGAAACCACCACCCCCTCCTGAAGAACAGGAATCGGGTCGTCCGTATTCCCGGCCCCAGGGAAACTACGAGATAAGGCATCCGCCTTTACATTTTTAGACCCAGGACGATATGTAACGACGAAATTAAACCTGGTAAAAAACAATGACCACCTAGCTTGTCTGGGATTCAGACGTTTAGCGGACTCCAGATATAGCAGGTTCTTGTGATCGGTGATGACGGTGACCGGATGAACTGCCCCCTCCAAAAAATGGCGCCACTCCTCAAAAGCTAACTTAATGGCCAGGAGTTCCCTATTGCCGACATCGTAATTCCTCTCAGCGGACGACAATTTTTTAGAGAAAAAGGCGCACGGATGCCACTTACCAGGGGACGAACCCTGTGACAATACTGCTCCCACCCCTACCTCGGAAGCGTCTACCTCTACAAAGAATGGCTGAGACGCATCAGGTTGAATGAGTATGGGTGCCGAGGCAAAACATTTTTTCAAGGAGGAGAATGCTTGACAAGCCTTGTCAGACCACCTAGAAAAATCCGTCCCCTTTTTAGTCATGTCTGTGAGAGGCTTAACCACGGACGAGAAATTACGAATGAACTTCCGGTAATAGTTAGCAAACCCCAGGAAACGTTGTAGTGCCTTAAGATTCTCCGGCCGATCCCACTCAAGAACTGCC
Source organism: Phyllobates terribilis (assembly GCF_046119375.1). Classification (NCBI taxonomy): domain Eukaryota; kingdom Metazoa; phylum Chordata; class Amphibia; order Anura; family Dendrobatidae; genus Phyllobates; species Phyllobates terribilis. The sequence goes on along the minus strand of NW_027362771.1, from coordinate 157,962,659 downwards.
CGCACTTTCCCAGGGTCCATACGAAAACCGGACGCAGAAACCAGGAAGCCTAAAAACTGGAGTTCCTGTACGGCGAACACACACTTTTCCCACTTGGCATACAGTTTATTATCCCGCAAGATCTGTAACACCTGTCTAACATGCTCCTGATGAGACACCAGATCCGGCGAGTAAATTAAGATATCATCCAGATATATGACAACAAACTGTCCCACCAGGTGGCGAAAAATATCATTAACAAAGTGTTGAAACACCGCCGGGGCATTAGTCAGACCGAATGGCATGACAAGGTTCTCATAATGCCCCTCCGGAGTGTTAAAAGCCGTCTTCCACTCATCCCCCTCCTTCATCCTAATCAAATTGTACGCCCCCCTGAGATCCAACTTAGAGAACCATTTGGCGCCCACGATCTGATTAAAGAGATCGGGAATAAGTGGGAGCGGATACGGATCTCGGACCGTAATCCGATTAAGTTCACGGAAATCCAGGCAAGGGCGTAGGCCTCCATCTTTCTTCTTAACAAAGAAGAACCCCGCGGCCACCGGTGAAGATGAAGGTCTAATATGCCCCTTAGCCAGACTTTCAGAAATATAATCCTTCATGGCCTGCCTCTCAGGACCAGAAAGGTTATACAACCTAGCTTTAGGTAACTTGGCCTCAGGGAGCAGTTTTACAGAACAGTCATACTCGCGATGAGGAGGTAGTTCCTGACACCCATTCTCCGAGAATACATCCTCAAAGTCTGCCAGAAATGGAGGTAAGACCCAAGGAGTAACCGCACCGATGACCGTGTTCATGCAGTTTTTATTACAGAATTTACTCCATTGGCTTATCTCTCTGGTTTGCCAATTAATAACAGGGTTATGCTTAGCTAACCAAGGAAGGCCCAACACTATAGGAGTGGGAAGACCCTCCAACACGTAGCAAGACAACAGTTCTTTATGTATTGCCCCCACTTGAAGTTTTACGCCATGCACAGCTTGCAAAAAACTTCCCTGACCGAGAGGCCTGGCATCGATCGAGAATATGGGGATGGGTTTAGCCAACTCACTCAATCGCATACCTTGAACCCGGGCAAACCGAGCATCAACCAGATTAGCCCCGGCCCCACTATCCAGAAGAACAGATATCCTCTCAGTTCTCGTACCCACCACCACCTCCGCCGGTACGAGAAACTGAGACGAACCTAGGGACGAAATACCTACTCCCAGATTGCCGTCCACCACACAACCTGGGATCAACAGTTTTTTCGACGACTCTTTACTCAGCAAGGGGCGGGATGGACACCCCCCAATAAAATGTCCCTTTTTCCCGCAGAGGAAACACCTTCCTGTCTTATGGCGCACCACCGGTCCCCTTCCCCGAAATGATGTCCCTCCTAATTGCATAGGCTCCTCCGGACTGACCAGGGGAACCACCATATGAGGGGACCTTGTAAGAGGTGGAGACATTACAGGGGGTAGAGTTATCCCGCACCTCTCCCGAAGCCGTCTGTCAACGCGAATAGCAAGGGCCATAGCGGCTTCCAGTGACGCGGGAGAGTCATACTGTGCCAACACATCCTGTAATTTGTCGGATAAACCATGACAAAACTGGCTCCTAAGAGCCGGGTCATTCCACTGGGTGTCCGTGGCCCACCTACGGAACTCCGAACAGAATTCCTCCGCCGGACGATCTCCCTGCTGAATCCTACGTAACTTAGACTCAGCAAGGGAGATCCGATCTGGGTCATCATATACGAGTCCCAAAGCAGCGAAAAACCTATCCACTGACTGGAGAACTGGGGAGCTAGGGGGAAGAGAGAACGCCCAAGATTGTGGGTCCCCTTGTAGGAGCGAGATGACAATTCCCACCCTTTGTTCTTCACTGCCCGATGACCGAGGCCGCAGCCGAAAGTACAATTTGCATGCCTCCCGGAAAACAAAAAACTTGTCCCGCCCCCCAGTGAACCTGTCAGGGAGAGCTACTTTAGGTTCTGGTCCGGCTTGCTCCAGAGGATGCAAAACCTTGGACCTAACGTCCGCCAGCCCCATGGACAAACTCTGCAACTGCTGAGCTAGACCGGCTACTGGATCCATGGTAGCTGGAGAAAAACTAAGTTGGTCGGTGAAAATGTCACACTGTCACAGAATACTGGAGGTAGGGGGCCTAAGCTGACCCTAAGCTGGGGCCCTGACTAATCCCTCATCCTGGAGGTACTGTTAAAGGTACAGAGGTCCAGGCCGCCAGCGTAACCCCTACCTCCTGAGGATCCCTGCACCACAGTAATCTAGTCCTGAGAAGGACCCCGATCACAACAATTGGGAACCAGCGATAATATGCCCACACACAGTATTTAGACGAACGAGACAGTACAAGGGAAAAACCAAAACCACCTTGCATACAACTTCAACAAAACTACAACAGAGGGAACACCAACGGGAAAGGAGATAAATGATAAAGCGAGGAAAGGGAAATAACACTTTCAAATACACTTATCTCAGCAACTCCAAACACCACGATCCGCTCTGTAAGTCTGAATGAAAAGCTTTCACCGACACCTCACAAACAGACCTGCAGGAATATAAAGGAGTCTCACTAACGAAGCATTGATTGCAGCTGGGCGAGGCTGGACCTCAGCTAGCCCAGAGAGAGAGAGAATTAACTCCTTCACTGCCGAGAAAACACAAAGCACCAACAAGTCAGCTGCGAGAAGTCAGGCTGTGTACTCGTGACGATCTTCGTGGCAACACACCCGTGACAGTTAGTTATACTGAGTGGCTCTTTTAGTTTTCACCTGTTCACACTTGTCTTTTTTTGTTTGGAAGTGCTGGTCAGTTTTTTGATATTGGAAATAATTCCAGACCCTTTATCTTCTTCACTTATTAAATAAAGAGTTTAAAGGGAACCTGTCACCAGGTTTGGCAGATATGAGATACGGACATCACCTTTCAGGTTTGATATACAGCATTCTATAATGTTGTATGTAAGCTGCCGATCTGACCTTCTACTTTTGGCTTCGTGTGGATGAAAGTACTACAATGCACATGCGCCGGGAAAGGTCAAAGAGCCCCAGAGCATGCGCACTGTAGTACTTTACTCTGACCTAATTAGGGCAGAGAAGTACGACTGGGCAGGAGCGTGATGCTGGGGAGACTGTGCGGATGACGTACGAGACGCGTCATCCACATGAAGCAAGAAGGAGGACGGCATCACAAGAAGAAGGGAGGCACCGGACCAGGACAAGTGACATCCCACGGACCGGACCACCCCCCAGGTGAGTATAATAAAATCTCTTTTTCTTGTCTTTGCAGGTCAGATCGGGGGGCATATATACAGCATTATAGGTTCGCTTAAACAATCCACACCACAAATGACTTTTCAGTTGAATTCAATAGCTTTTTCAAGCCTTTGAAAATGAAGGGACTAAGTAAAATTAGCTTGAACAAAAGCATAATCTGTACAATTCAATAACATCTTGATTACTATATTTTAATTCCATTTAACTGGTAAAAATAGGTGGAATTATAATTGTCTCACTTTCTAAGTAGTATTGGATCTAAACGTACATTACCCTTCTCCATACACTGCAGCTTTACTCTGAAATGCAGTGAACCCTGTATATAGATTACATTTTTTCATTCACTTACAATGATAGATGCTATAAGTTTCCATCATACAAAGTTTAAGCTTTATTTCCAGTGAACTAGAAAACTCATTTACTAGGAAAGAACAAAGGCTTATTAAAGATTGTCACATATTCTGATGGTAACGTAATGCTGTAATAGAGATTCTTCTAGTTACTGTTGCTAAGGCTTTGTGGAGTATTTCATGAATGAAAAGGCAACAGTTCAATTGCTTGCCCACTAAAACATGAAGTCATCAATCAGGAGACATGGAGGAGGCGGAACACTGCAATGTTAAACAGACAAGCCAAGAAAACAAACAAATTGTCATGTCCTGTACAGCTTAGATCGTTTAGTGATACCTGTGCTGCACAGGTAAAAGGAACAGCAAATCAGGGAAGGAGATGTTTTAAACTCACCTGTATACCCTTTTTGTTGATAGGAAATTGCATTGTAAGCAATTATCTAGTGTCAATATGAATATTATTTCTAAATAATGATTAGCATTAATCACGATTCATAGGGCATTTAAGTGTCATATGAAATGGCCGGCATGGTGAATCATAAGGTCCTATTGTATTCACCTGGACACAATGAGCTAGTTAGAAGATGTTTATAGAGAATACTCATTGTCATGCGTCTGTGTTTGAATCCTTGAGCCTGTGCTTTGCATTTGGCTTCTCTGTCCGCCGAGCAACAACAGATACACCTTTTCTCCGAGTGTTTACTTTCAGTTATCCTTGCTTTAATCTTTTTAGGGTAACAAGGGTTTTCATTTAGTCATTTGTCTGCCCTATCATATTTCGGGTGCGGCTTTATATACTTTCCCCCTGCTGGTATTTCCTGCTGATGATAGTCTCATTTGGATGACCAGCCATACTGCTGTAGTTTAAGCCAATCAGTGATAGACCAGCTAGGGTTTCTCTCTCTGTTGTGTATGTCCTTTACCCTGCACCTATTTTCTGTTTCTTTTTAGGAAGTAGGCAGCATATTCTCTAACAGTAGGTACCTAATCCTTTAATTTCGTGGTTTGTTTTACTCACTCTGGGATCTCTTTCTATTTCAGCACATTTTCCTTTCTGTAGGTAATTTGCACTCTGCTCTGCCCTTCAGTTCTTTAGGAGGAACGTGAAGCGCTTGACGACCTGACAGGCAGCATAGATCAGAGTTGCCATCATCTAGTCTGTGATTAGCACTAGCTCAGCTCACACAGGAACCACTAGGAACTGCGGGATCAGGATCTGCAGTCTGTACAGAAACCGGCAGGGTCAGCTGCAGTTTTTAGCGTAACACCTATTTTTCCGAGTGAGTTGCTACACTGTCCTAACACTCATTTACAGTTGTGCTCAAAAGTTTAAATACCCCGGCAGAATTTTTCCTTTCTTGGCCTTGTTTCAGAGAACATGAATGATAACAAAAAAACTTTTTCTCCACTCATGGTTATTGGTTGGGTGAAGCCATTTATTGTCAAACTACTGTTTTCTCTTTTTAAATCTTAATGACAACCAAAAACATCCAAATGACCCTGATCAAAAGTCCACATACCCTGGTGATTTTGGCCTGATAACAAGCACAGAATTTGACACAAATGGGTTTGAATGGCTACTAAAGGTAACATCCTCACCTGTGACCTGTTTGCTTGTAATCAGTCTGTGCATAAAAGCTGAGTGAGTTTCTGGGATCCAGACAGACTCTTGCATCTTTCATCCAGCCACTAACGTTTCTGGATTGTAAGTCATGGGGAAAGCAAAAGAATTGTCAACGGATCTACTGGAAAAGGTAGTTGAACTGTATAACACAGGAAAGGGATACAAAAAAATATCCAAGGAATTGATAATGCCAGTCAGCAGCGTTCAAACTGTGATTAACAAATGGAAAATCAGGGGCTCTGTAAAAACCAAACCACGGTCAGGTAGACCAACAAAAGTTTCGGCCACAACTGCCAGGAAAATTGTTCTGGATGCAAATAAAAACCCACAAATAACATCAGCTGAAATTCAGGACTCTCTGAAAACTAGTGGTGTGGCTGTTTCAAGATGCACAATAAGAAGGCACTTGAAGAAAAATGGGCGGCATGGTCGAGTCGCCAGAAGAAAGCCATTACTGTGCAAATGCCACAAAGTATCTCGCCTACAATACGCCAAAGAGCACAGAGACAAGACTCAAAACTTCTAGAACAAGGTAATTTGGAGTGATGAGACCAAAATTGAACTTTTTGGCCACAACATAAACGTTACATTTGGAGAGAGGTCAACAAGGCCGACGATGAAAGGAACACCATTCCTACAGTAAAGCACGGAGGTGGATCGCTGATGTTTTGGGGATGTGTAGGCTACAAAAGTACAGGAAACTTGGTAAAAGTTGAAGGAAAGATGAATGCAGCATGTTATCAGCAAATACTGGAGGCAAATTTGCACTCATTAGCCCAGAAGCTGCGCATGGAACGTACTTGGATGTTCCAACATGTCAATGATCTAAAACACAAAGCCAAGTCGACCTGTCATTGGCTACAGCAAAACAAAGTGAAGGTTCTGGAGTGGCCATCTCAGTCTCCTGACCTCAATATCATTGAGGCACTCTGAGGAGATCTCAAGTGCGCAGTTCATGCTAGACAGCCCAGGAATTTACAGGAACTGGAGGCTTTTTGCCAAGAAGAATGGACAGCTTTACCATCTGAGAAAATAAAGAACCTCATCCACAACTACCACAAAAGACTTCAAGCTGTCATTGATGTTAGAGGGGGCAATACACGGTATTAAAAACTGGGGTATGTGAACTTTTGATCAGGCTCATTTGGATGTTTTTGGTTGTCATTAAGATTTAAAAAGAGAAAACACAGTAGTTTGACAATAAATGGCTTCACCCAACCAATAACCATGAGTGGAGAAAATTTTTTTTTGTTATCATTCATATTCTCTGAATCAAGGCCAAGAAAGCAAAAACTCTGCCAGGGTATGTAAACTTTTGAGTACAACTGTACATATACGATATGTCAGCGCATAGCACAATTTTTTTTCTTTTGATTTCGTATGGACTCTAATGGGAAAAAAATCTCTGTATACGTTGGTATGAAATCAGGTATAGTAAGAGCCCATATGGGCACCATATCACAGTGTCTAACAGCTTGGATGTAATATGGCTGTGTGCATGATTCCTAATACTCACTGATTTATTCTTCTCAACAAATCTGGATTTTGGTAATTAAACATATTTCATCTGTCCCTCAGATATTGTGCCAAGTATGACATCACTCACTGACTATAATGATAGTACAAATATTGTAGGGTAAGGTACGTTTTACGGCCATAACCTCATTATAGTCCCATCTGTCTTTTGAGTATTAAACTCTCTGAATAAGTACCGTATTTTTCGAATTATAAGACACACTTACCCCTGCCAAAATTTGTGAGGAAATTAGGGGGTGCGTCTTATAGTCCGAATGTAGCCTACGGGAGTTGCAGCAGTGGTGGAGCTGGATCACAGGAGGCAAGGTCCCTTCCTCAGGATGCTGGCGGCGGCAGAATTATAGCGATGCTGCGGGCCTGGTCTTAGCGGCAAGTAGAGCGGAGTGCATTGTTTTCTCGGCAGTCACTTTCCTGAAGTCATGGGCCTCCAGAGGCCCTGCATGCGCAGATTGGAACCTCGTCCCGGCCAAGATCTCAATCAGTGCATGCGACGCCTCAGGCGGCCATTTCCCTGAAGCCCACGGGATGGGGGTTCAGAGACCCTCGAGAATGTGATTTTTTTTTTCTTATTGGATAACCATTTTTAATGAAAACTTACTTGTATACACTACACTGTCAGTCACGGTTGGGCCACACAGATGAAAAGGAAGATAAAGACTGCCCACAGTCTTTTAAATAGCTGGTGGCCAAACACTTCCTGGCATCAAATGTCATAAAATGCAATAAAAAACAAGGTTAATTTCAGAAATGCTATATTTTAAAAAAAGTAATGACATATTTTTCATGCCAGAAGCAACAAAATAAAATATTGTGTGAAGGAGGCCTAAGGATGTATGAAAACATCAATCAGTATAGACTTTTGGGGTCTAAAAATGAATCTACATTAAAAGTTGGATTGATACTTAAAGGAGCTGTTATCTGTGAATACTGATGGCCTATCCCAAGGTAGCTTAATGCATAGTGTCCGCTGTCGGGGACTGCACGCTTGTTAAAAAGGGCATGTGTTTCAAGTGTTTTTAATAGCGTTTTTTACAAGTGTTTTTAGTGGAAATTTTTCTACATTTTTCCATTTGTTTTGTTTTGGCATTTTCAAGTTGTATATAGAAGCCTGTAACTTTACTGACTCAAGTACAGAATAATCAAAGAAATTATACCCTTAAGCTATAATCATACAATGCAATACATATTAACCGCTTCCCAACCGCCCACTGTTCATAAACGTCAGCGCTTGCTGGGCTCTGTGCAGTGCCGACGTTTATGAACGGTCTGCGGTCTCGCAGCGCTCATGACCCCCAGGGTCCTGCAAGCACTGCGATTCCTGTGCAGAGCGACAGCTCTGACAGGTAACATTATCGGAACCTGATTGGATCAGGTTCCAATGATGTTGGAATAAGAATAACCCTTTGCTATCTTTTAGATGCCGTGATCCATAGCGATCGCGACATTTAGAAGATAGTGAGATGGGGTCGTCCATTCACCTTTCCAACGGACCCCGTGATAAGATCTGGTGTTGTCATGGCAGCCGGAGGTCACATGATGACCTCCGAGTCTGCCATGTACGGTGGATGAGTCTAACAGGAGATCTGACAGTGTAAAACAGTCAGGTCTCATGCAATGCAATACATGTCTATTGCATTGCATAAGACCAGTGATCGGAAAAATAAAAATTGAAGTCCCATACAGGGACTAAGTAAAAAAGTTAAAAAGAAAGTCTAGAACTGTTTTCAAACTATTAAAAAAAAAATCACAAAATAAAAAAAAAAAAATGAAACCAATAAATCCGTATATTTATGCAAAAAAAAAAGTACACATATTTGGTATTGTCGCATCCGGAACAACCAGATCTATAAAACTGTTACACTGATTAACCCCTTCTGTGCACACTGTAAAAAAAAAAAAAAAACGGAACAAAAAACAATGCTTTTTCATCATACCACCAGTGGAATAAAATGCGATCAAAAAGCCAAAGGGAAATAAAAATGGTACCGCTAAAAACGTCATCTTGTCCCGCAAACAATAAGCTGCCATACAGCTCCATCAGTGGAAAAATAAAAAAGTTATAGCTCTCAGAACAAAGCGATGCAAAAACAATTATTTTTTCTATAAAATAGTTTTTATTGTGTAAAAACGCCAAAACATAAAAAAACTATATAAGTGTAGTATTGCTGTAATCGTATTGACCCGAAGAATAAAGCTGCCTTTTCAATTTTACAACACGCGGAACGGCATAAAAAAAAAACGAACAAAAAAATTTATAAATTGCTGGTTTTTGTTCATTCTGCCTCCCAAAAATCGGAATAGAAAGCGATCAAAAAATGTCATGTACCTGAAAATGGTACCAATAAAAACCTCAACTCGTCCTGCAAAAAAACAAGCCCTTACATGACTCTGTCGGCCGAAATATGGAAAAACTATAGGTCTCAAAATATGGCAATACAATAGATTTTGCAAAAAAAAGCGTCTTTTAGTGTGTGACAGCTGTCAATCATCAAAACCCGATATACATCTGGTATCTCTGTAATCGCACCGACCTGAAGAATAAAGTCGTTTAATCACTTATACCGCACGAGGAACTGCGTAAATAATAAATAAAACAAATGTTTCACCTGTTGCTGATTTATTCATTCTACTTCCCAAAACAATGCAGTATGGCTTGGCTCACATTTATTCGGCGCTCTGCGCTAAGTGCTTACATCGGTGTTTCCGTGTAAATCTCTGAAATATGTGATTCAGACGGAACCCCCAGTTAAAGATTCCCTGTGATGAGGCAGATGGAGGCACCGTGGACACCGTCTGGCTTATGATCCCACGGTGTCAGTTTTTTTAGGCATGCATAAAAGTGTGGTTGGCCACAGTTTTGTGCACTTCTGAAAATAATGACACCGCTAAACAGAGGCCAGATGGCGTCCAGAGTAACTCTGCTGCCTCATTATAGTGAATGGATCCCACGGTGGTTTCATCTGAATTACATCACTTGGAGATTTAGATGGAAACCCCAATGTAAGTGCTGAGCCTAGAGCACCGGATAAACGTTATGTAAAATGTTCCCACTAAAAGCTTCAACTCAATCCACAAAAAAAGCAAGTCCCCACTCAGTTCCATGATCTGTTAACGAAAGCATAAGGGGCTTCCACGTTACTGGTAGCACAAAGGCTCTGGAAAAGCGAAATGGCCCTTGCGCCCCATAAGAAATTCAGAAAATTCTGTGCTCCCAAATCTAAATGACCCCCCCCTCTGAGCCCCACAGTGTGCCTAAACTACATTTAGGGTCTACATGTTTGGCATTTCTGTAGCGACGAGAGCCCACCTAATTTACGGGTGCATGTCTCCAGAAGCACGAGCTGGGCGCAATGTACTGGTCACTACAACGTACTGGTCACTACAATGGCAGTTTGAAATTTTCACTCAGCCACATCCACTGCTGCTTGTTTCCGGAAAACATCCATGAAGTCAAAATCGTCACTACACCTGTAGATAAATTCCCAAAAGGGTATAATTTCCAAAATGGGGTCTGAGCCCTACCGTGTGCCGAAACAGTGGTTTTCCCCCACATATGGGGTATCGGCTTACTCAGGAGAAATTGCACAACAAATGGTATGGTGCAATTTCTCCTGTTATCTTTATGAAAATGCAAAATTGGGGGCTGAAAAACATTTTTGTGGGAAAAATGTGAAAATGTTATTTTTATGGCTCAATGTTAAAAACTTGGGGGTTCAAGGTGCTCACCACACATCTAGATAAGTTCCCTGAGGGGGTCTAGTTTCCAAAATGGTCTCACTTGTGGGGGGTTTCCACTGTTTAGGCACATCAGGGGCTCCCCAAACGCCACATGGCGTCCACTAATTATTCAAGCAAATTTTACATTCAAAAAGTCAAATGGCGCTCTTTCCCTTCCGAACCCTGCCGTGCGCTCAAACAGTGGTTTTCCCTCACATATGGGGTATTGGCATGCTCAGGAGAAATTGCACAACAATTTTTGTAGTCCGTTTCTTCCAGTTACCCTTGCGAAAATAAAAAAAATTGGGTCTAAAGTAACATTTTTGTGAAAAAAAGTTAAATGTTCATTGTGTTTTTCCACATTCCAAAAATTCCTGTGAAGCACCTGAAGAGTTAATAAACTTCTTGAATGTGGTTTTGAGCACCTTGAGGAGCGCAGTTTTTTGAATGGTGTCACTTTTGGGTATTTTCTGTCATAAAGGCCCCTCAAAGTCACTTCAACTATGATGTGTTCCTTAAAAAAATAGTTTTGTAAATTTTGTTGGAAAAATGAGAAATCAATGATCAACTTTTAACCCTTATAACTTCCTAACATATAAAAAATGTTGGTTCCAAAATTGTGCTGATGTAAAGTAGACATGTGGGAAATGTTATTTATTAACTATTTTGTGTGACATATCTCTCTGCTTTAAGGGCATGAAAATTCAAAGTTTGAAAATAGCAAAATTTTCGCCAAATTTCCGATTTTTTTCACAAAGTAACACAAGTTATATCAAAGAAATTTTATCACTATCATGAAGTACAATATGTTACAAAAAAACAATCTCAGAATCGGTGAGATCGGTTGAAGCGTTCCAAAGTTATTACCTCATAAGGTGACACTGGTCAGAATTGAAAAAATTGGCCTGGTCATGAAGGCGAAAACAGGCCCTGGCGCGAAAGGGTTAAAAGCACAGCATAAGGACAGTGTTAGGTGACACTGTGCATATCCCATTTGCGCATTAGGGATCTGGGTATTAGAAAATATGTATGTTATATAAGTTACATATCAACATATAAAACATTTAGCTTAGACCTCAGTTCCCCTTCCTTTATGCACTGTGCACCATGCTGTACAATAGGGCACTTCATTTCACTGCACAGTGACCCTACTGACTTATAGGAATTTTCTAATTAAATAGGAATTGAAGCTTTGCAAAGTCAGTTGGAATGATGCTGTCACTTGAGGCATTGTCTTCCCTTGCGGCTGAGTTGCCATGCTACTGATTTTCCTGGGGCCCAGTGGTGCACTATTAAATCTGACCTGGAAACAACTATTTATTGTTGCAAGTGCTCTACTCTTCTCTCTCCTATTTGGTGTACATTAGAAATACACATTATAATTATACAGACAGTTGATGTTTGAACACAAATTAATATTGGTGTTTTAACTTAGAAATTATGCAAAAATATTATTTGCCAGTAATAGAACATCATCAAATATAACTACAAGAACTAAATTATACATCTACGTAAAATGGTGCTTTGTCTACACTACTGCTTTATTAGGCTTTGAATTATTATTATTACTACTATTATTAATATTTTTTTTAAGTATTCAAGTGTCACCCTGTTTGTGTGTTAATTGACTATATAATACATGTGTGTTGTATGGATCTGTAATTGAGCACAAATACATCACTAAGTCCTTTTTTTTCTCACCCATACCTTGTATGACAAATGTATTCCCACTAGTAGCAAAGGGAGTATTATGGTGCCCCATAGGAGCAGACAGAGTTTCTATGGGTTCATATTACAGCACCATGTTACTATAGTAACACTATGTGATGCCTGGATGTCATTATTGCTGTTTTCGCTAGAGAAAATTCTAATAAACCTCTCAAATTGCAGCAATAGCTACTATGACACTGTAGGAAACTGTAGTAAGAAAAAGAAAACAATAGATATGAAATAACTATTCTTATAAATCATGATCTTGTTGTTTTTTTTTGCATTTTCAATATACATTCCTATTAAGTGTAGTAAGTGGCAATAAGTTCCTAACAAACCAGTACATTAAAGGAAAGGAATGGTCCAAAATTAACATTTATTTTAATCCTAAATGTCAATGTTCATGCTTTGTCTCAGGATGGGGGCAGTGGCTGAAGCAGTGTCTGCAACCTCCGCTCAATGAAGATGGCTCATTTAAGTATACCAGCATGCACTGGGTGTTCTCAAACGAAGCATCATCAAAGCGTCACCTTCTTCCTGGAAGGTAAAAAAAATAAAATAAAGAAGTTAGGTAACGTAGTGAGGGAATGATAGGGACTTTTTTTATCAAAGTATATTAGAAAAAAGACATTAGATAATGACAATAGAAAGACATTTAGGACTAAAATAAATGTTAGTTTTGGACCACCCCTTTAATATAGAGGCATTACACTACCACTTTTCATCATGACTCGGCACAGGCTGGATAGTGCGAACGTTTATCTGGTAAAAATATAGAAAATATCTTGTGTCATAAAAGTGATTACTGAATCTAATAGTCTGATTAAGCATGATGACTGGATTAGCACCGACAATCAAGGTTATGCTCCTTTTGAATAAATCCACATCTGGGCTCCAATACAAGGTTGTTTGGAAGAAGGTGAAACATAAGTAGAATAACATGTAATTTAATGTGTAAGGCTATATATTTTATGCATTCAAGACTTTTTTTATCTAAAAACCTGACACCAAACAGAAAACGGACAGACCCCAATAATCAATGGGGCCGCTGTGTTTCCATATGAAACAGAAATGCAAAAGTATCATAATTTCATTTCTCAGTTCTGTTTGTGTCACACCGGTAACTTGCACGCCTTCACAGCGCCGCCCTACTCACTGCGTTCACAACTCTGCTCCTTCCAGTGTCAGGCCATTGTGCTGTACTGCCTCTTGCAGCACTCCCTGCACTGCTGCATTCCCCTGTTGCTGGAGAGTCTCCACCTGGCCATAGGAAGGCGCACGCAGACTCTGCAGAAATGTAACTGGCTTTTTCCTGAAGAGTTTTGCTTCACTGGCCAATCCCCTGGATATATTAGGCAGCTCCTCCCTCTACACCTTGCTTGAACTTAGGTTCCTAGTTTCAGTCCATCTCTAGTAATCTGTCAAGGCGCATGTTTATTTTGACTCTCCTATTATCGGCTCAGCATGTTCACTCATTCTGTTTGACCTCTCCGCTCTTGACCCCGGCTTCGTATTTTGATCTTGTGCTGCCTGCCCCAACCCTGGACTGTCTGATCACGTTTCTTTGTCCTCGGCGCTTCGTGCTGTGCCTCTGACCCTTTAGTCAGCTGCTGCAGGTATGGGCATTTCCCTGGAGTGGCACCTGGTGATTATCCTAACGGCCCAAGCCCTATCCTCACCATCAGAAGCTCTAGTGCAAACCAGGTAGTCACTTAGTCTCGCCCCTCCAGGGTAAGCCCAGCCAATGGTGCAGTGGGTCCACACACACCGCTATCACACATTTTCATCAGAACGGACATCTGTCCTGATGGAATATTGATAAGCATCAGCCAAACAGCATCCAACATGTGACTCTACAAAGTCACATCACACTCCAGGAACAGCGGTCCTAACCATTGTTTTTATATTGATTGGGCTCCTGAACTGATTAAGCAGGGGTTATGTAAGGTCCACTCCAGCCTTTTTTCATGGCACCGCTGGAGTGCACTTTTCAATGCAAATCTATGAGAGCTTCATTCTGTCTCTCATAGACTTGCTGTGAGAGCTTGTGACCGTAACCTCTGACTTCGGGCGAGTCACATGTTGTGGACACAAGATGGCGTGTGGGATTGGAGGGGCGCTGGGAAGAGCTGAAGATGGCGGGTCGTGAGTATAATACTAGGTGCAGGGACCTTAGATTAGTGGGACCACTCCAGCCCTGAAGCAAAAATAAAACAAAATACGCTGTTGTGGTGTTTTAATATTAGGCAAAGAAATTTTCAAACAGAATTAGACGGCTATTCTTACATTGATTTTTCAAATTACAAGTACACCAACTTCATTTTTTTTTTTTTTTTTTAATAACGTATTATATAATTTCCGCTCTCTCAGCAGCACTTGAGGGGAAGCAATTTCTTAAACAATGTCCAGGCAGGCTCATTCAAACTTCATAAACTGTGCAATAAATAAATCATATAATGTCCCTTGGGAGTAAGGAAAACAAAAATAGTCCAAGTACAGTGGCACATATGTGTTTGTTCGGTTCGCTTGGACAGGATAACATCCAGCACAAAAGACTCTGGCAGCACCGCTCCAGCGTTTTTTTTTTTCAGTGCTGGAGTGGCGCTTTAAATGTAAGCCACCTGTCCGTAGTCATACAGTCACCCCTTGACACCTTCTGACATCAAACAGTGGACTCTCAACAGAGTGTCAGCATTGCCTTGTAGTTTCCCGGGCCTAAGCTCTACATGGAAGCTAAAATCTTGAAGTTCTAGGAACCACCTGAGACAAGGCAGCACCCAGGCCGACATCTGACGCGTCCGTCTGGACCGCAAACTCCTTGGAGAAGTCCGGTGCCACCAACACTGGCTGGGGTTGCCACAAGCACTAGATGAGGTCTTCAGCAACAACTCAGATGCTTCCTGGGCCCTTGGACGCTCCCCAGATGTGGATCTAGGTCCCTTCTTTTGGGCATCAACCCCCCTTTGGCAACCCCAGTATGGACATGATATGACCCCTTGTTTCCCCTAGGAACTCTCAACCATCTGGTATCTTTCCCCCAGGCCCACCAAGTCATCGACATTCCGGGGGTCTTCCTGGCAACCCAGAACTGCATCCGCCTTGGAAGAGAGTGTGTGAATGTGTCCATGATGACCAGCTCCACTATTTGTGCTGGGGAGGAGGATTTCAGTTTAAGCCACTTTTGAACCAGGTATAATAGGTTGAACATTTGGGACCGGGGAGGTTTCTCACCGTGATAGGCCCAGTGATACACCCGTTGCGTCCTGACAGTCAGAGTTACTCCTAAGCGCTCCAAGATCTCCGTTTTCAAGTTGGTGTACTCTTTTGCGTCCTGCAAGGCCAGGTGATGATAGGACTTCTGCGGTTCCCCCATTAGATATGGCGCCAGAACCTCTGCCCACTGCTCCGCAGGCAGTTTCTCCCATTCCGCGACCCTTTCCAACACCATCAAGAACGCCTCAACGTCTTTGTAGCTTCCCCCTTACCGACTTCCTCGTCTGGGTCCGGTCACTTCGGCTTACGGCGGGGCGACTTTCCTGACATGGATGGCCTCTGCCAGGAGCGTCATCTGCTGCTGCTGCTGTATGTGTTGCTGCTGTAGCTAAAACTGCTGCATCAACAGTTTATTTGTCTCCTGCTGGACTTGCTGCTGCATGTTAGCCTGAACCAGCTGCTTGAATAGCTACTCCATGGCTTCAGAACGCGCTTGCATGGCTACAGCTACCTTGACATACAGTTTTCAGACAGCAATCACCCGTGCTCCTTGGGAATCTTGCCCGCACTTCTAGAACCAATTGTAAAGTTTATGCTCACTCGGCAGCACTTGAGTTAAATTGGGAAGCAATTTCTTAAGCAATGTGCAGGCAGGTTTATTCAAACTTTATAAACCATGCAATAAATAAATCATATTATGGGCCTTGGGCATAAGGAAAACAAAAATAAGCCAAATACAGTGGCCTATTTTTGTGTGTGTTGGTCCGGTTCGCTCGGACAGCATAAAATCCAGCACAAAAGACTCTGGTAGGAGACTTAACACAGGAGGACTTCTCACCTCTACTCTCAGTCCCTGAATGAGACAACTGGTCACCTTTTTATCTCCCGTATCACGCCCCAGGGAGGGGATTTGTGAGCAGCACTATACATGCTGGAGCCTGCTTTTCAGAGTTTACATCACTGGGGCTACCTACCTTGACGATATATATCTCCCCTCGAGGACCTGTCCGATGGCCATCTTACTATGTGCCGATCCACCACTACAGGGAGCAAAGAAGTGAGGGGCTCAAGTGACAAATGTACACTGACTGATGTGATTATTGGTGAACATGGAAGAGGCTAATCCTGTTATTACTTGGCATACACTATAGAAGGGTGATCTAAAAGTATAGTTTAGAGGGAATGTGTCACCTTAAAAAACGCTAATAACCTGCAGATGTGGGTTGAACTTTATTCCCCCTGGCAGCGTTCCAGTTTCAGTCAGGGGGTGGTGCTGGCACAGGTTCAGTCAATGCTCTGTGTATAGTGAGCGGCGGCTGTAAACGTGCCCCGCACTGACTGACAGCAGGTTCTAATGTTAAGCTGCTTTCAGTCAGTGCGGTGGGAGGGGGGCAGTTACAGCAGTAGTTCTCTATACACAGAGCGTTGACTGAACTCACGCCGACGCCGCCCCTGTGACTGAATCTGGAACGCTGCCAGGGGGGAATAAAGTTCATTTCTTCCTGGCGGCGTGGGACTAAGTGCAGGCGCCGGGCAGGTTCACAAGGCTATTAATCTGCAGATTAACCCCATATCTGCAGGTTAATAGCGTTTTTACAGGTGACATGTTCCCTTTAAAGGGAATCTGTCAGGATTTCACTACTCAAAATATTTATATGTACTTATAGCTTGTGGGTTGCGATGCGACTCCATACACTGCGATATAGCAGTGACATACAGCCGTCCAAAGTCACTATGTAGCCCTCGCCTAGTGATGTTCTATGTGATCCCCAGAATTATACAATGGCAGCATAGTACCAGAACACATAAGCATGCCAATGCATTAAAAAAAAAAATGAAAAGTAAAAAGTAATCAAATTACAGTGCAATAAACAATTTTTTTTACAAGAAAGAAATTTTACCAAATAGAAGTTCCACAACATAATTACAATAAAAAACCCTCTCCAAAATGATAGCATTATAAGGTATTTTCTTGTGCATTATAAACTGTAATATAAATTTAGCACATAATTTATGATTGTAAAAAGAGATTAAAACTGGAGCGGCATACAAAAGTCCAGATTCACACATCCATCTGTCGCTGTCCGAGTACGAACCGCAATACACGGACTGATGACCTGAACTCGACAGCCTCATACACCGCGTGCAGAATTATTAGGCAAATGCGTATTTTGATCACTTTGATACTTTTTATACATATTGTCCTACTCCAAGCTGCATAGGCTTGAGAACCAACTACCAATTAAGTAAATCTGGTGATGTGCATCTCTGTAATGAGGAGGGGTGTTGACTAATGACATCAACACCCTATATAAGGTGTGCTTAATTATTAGACAACTTCCTTTTCTTTGGCAAAATGGGTCAGAAGAGAGATTTGACGGGCTCTGAAAAGTCCAAAATTGTGAGATGTCTTGCAGAGGGATGCAGCAGTCTTGAAATTTCCAAACTTTTGAAGCGTGATCACCGAACAATCAAGTGTTTCATGGCAAAGAGCCAACAGGGTCGCAAGAAGCGTGTTGGCCAAAAAAGGCGCAAAATAACTACCCATGAATTGAGGAAAATCAAACGTGAAGCTGCCAAGATGCCATTCGCCACCAGTTTTGCCATATTTCAGAGCTGCAACGTTACTGGAGCACAAGGTGTGCGATACTCAGGGACATGGCCAAGGTAAGGAAGGCTGAAAAACGACCACCTTTGAACAAGAAACATAAGATAAAACGTCAAGAATGGGCCAAGAAATATCTTAAGACTGATTTTTCAAAGGTTTTATGGACTGATGAAATGAGAGTGACTCTGGATGGGCCAGATGGATGGGCCAGAGGCTGGATCTGTAAAGGGCAGAGAGCTCCACTTTGACTCAGACGCCAGCAAGGTGGAGGTGGGGTACTGTTTTGGGCTGGTATCATCAAAGATGAATTTGTGGGACCTTTTCGGGTTGAGGATGGAGTGAAGCTCAACTCCCAGACCTACTGCAAGTTTCTAGAAGACAACTTCTTCAAGCAGTGGTACAGGAAGAAGTCGGTATCGTTCAAGAAAAACATGATTTTCATGCAGGACAATGCTCCATCACATGCATCCAACTACTCCACAGCGTGGCTGGCCAGTAAAGGTCTAAAAGAAGAAAAAATAATGACATGGCCCCCTTGTTCACCTGATCTGAACCCCATAGAGAACCTGGGGTCCATCATAAAATGTGAGATCTACAGGGAGGGAAAACAGTACACCTCTCGGAACAGTGTCTGGGAGGCTGTGGTGGCTGCTGCACGCAATGTTGATCGAAAACAGATCAAGCAACTGACAGAATCTATGGATGGAAGGCTGCTGAGTGTCATCATAAAGAAAGGTGGCTATATTGATCACTAATTTTTTTTGTTTTTGCATGTCAGAAATGTTTATTTCTAAATTTTGTGCACTGATATTGGTTTACCTGGTGAAAATAAACAAGTGAGATGGGATTATATTTGGTTTTTATTAAGTTGCCTAATAATTCTGCACAGTAATCGTTGCTTGCACAAACAGATATCCTCCTAAGATAGCCAAATCGAAAAAAAGCCCACTCCAACTTCCAAAAATATTAAATTTGGATATTTGAGTCTTTTGGGTTGATTGAGAACATAGTTGTTGATCAATAATAAAAATAATCCTCTAAAATACATCTTGCCTAATGATTCGGCACACAGTGTATATAGTATGATGTCGTTGACTTTGAGTCCGGCAATCCGTCAATGGCGGACTATGACACCCGAATATGTGAATTAGCCCTAAAGCCGGGTGCACAGTCCTATAAAACACAGATAGTGGCCGTGACTGGCTCTCAGTGCTCGTCCCCATAGCAGACTATTGACGGATTTAGTATATGCTGAGATTTTTTCCACACGGTCAGTTGAAAGCGTGCTTGTGTACATTAGCTAACGCGTTATTATAGGGTAAGTGCCATGTGAATAAGCTACACACTGTCCCGAGCATGGCGCTCTCCTAGAGGCTGCCCTCATGCAGAGCGGCTGGCACTGCTATAGGGGCACTACACACGTCTATGTGCCATGCAGGGCACAGTAATATGTAGTAATATGCATGTCACTCGTTTTCAGCAGCAGACTGTAAACACCATGTGAACACGGCAGTATTTGCACATCCTGGCACATGTCGCCCTCCACTTGACATAAGGTCCTGTATGCTCTCCCCAAATCCCGGCTCCCGCCCTTCCTCTCCTCCTCACAGCCCGGCTCCTCCCTGCTGAACTCCACAGCCGCTGCTCACTTCTCAGACACCTACGGGCAGAGGAGTTGCGGAGACGGCGGCGGCGGAAGGGGGCTGCTCAGCATGGCCGGACAGCCATAGCGCCAGGTGTGTATGTCATGTCGTGTGTGCACGGCGCCACTGCCGTGAGTGTGCGTCTTTCCATGGCAGGATGGGCTGCACTGCGGTAGGAAACTTACCAGAGAGGAAATGCCAGGAGTCCCAGCAGCACTGCAGTCACTGTGTACCAGGACCTGGTGACTACTGCTCCTGGCAAAGCAGTGCCACGTGAGGCCTATGGGGAGAGGAGCCACAGGTTGGCACCTTCATGGGCAGAGGGAAACGCCATACTTTTCTCCTCTGGCACATAAAGTTTAGTAGTAAGCTGGTAGGATGCCATGTTATTCAAGGGGTGTGTGCCTAATAGCAAGATTACTACAAGATGTCACTTGTGCTGGGGGTCCATTTTTGTTACTTTAGCTATAATTTTTTTTTATAAAATGCAATAAAAATCTTAAGAATTTAATCAGTGCTGTGTGACAGAAGTGTCCGCCATTAAAGTGTGCAGGTATTTTAGATGCATTTGTGACATCTTGTTCACAAACTGTACATTCTCCTCTACCACTAAAGAACTGGTGGCAATGGGGACCGAACAAGGCCCCAACCTCCTGTTGGTATGATGAACCCGCTCTTCTTATAAATTGGTGGGGCATGTGTATGGCACTTTGTTGGTGACCCTAGCAAAGAAGTGGTGCAGCAACTCAGACATGTAGGCTTACAAAAAGCCTAAAAGTTTTGTTTCAGAGAAATAGAAGACTCTTAGTGGGTTAAAGGGTTTGTTGATAACTCAAATCCCTTTTTTCTCTCGCTAATTTATGACCACAGACCACATCACAGGGAAACAAGCTTATAAAAGCTACATACATGCATTCAATTAAAGAAAAAAAATGTCCCTACAGGTGGATAACCACAAGCAATGGTGGGACCCCGTGCCATTTTTTGTCAGTCTGTTTGGGATGCGGAGGATGATTTGTGTAACCTGCAGCTAGTCCATATTTCATCTCTAAATGCAATATGCAGCACAGTAAAGAAATGACAGTCTCTGGCTGCTGCCAGCTTATGTTGTACCCTGCCAGGCACACACAAATTGGCAGCGCCTGTTCTGTCTAGTTACTTTCTCATCTTGTTACAACTACTATTGGCGGCAAAACGGCCTCTATTTGTAATGAATGATCCTCCCCGTCAGGAGTGCTGTGACGCCACATGAAGGCCAGTACACGCTATGTAACCCTCAGCCTCTTAGTTACTATCATAGTTTCTAATAAAGTACACTGCCAAACATTTATCATCAATATTATTAAAGGTATGGGGCAACATATACTAAGTCACTTGTGCCAGTTTTAGTAGACACAGTTTTGGGCAGGCCTTGCTTTATCCAAAACAGTTTGTGTCTTTTTCACTTTTCTGCTGCTGACACAATTTTTAGGAAAAATTGGTAGATCTTAAGGTGTAGTCATGGCCTCTCGTGGACCTACAAATTTACTCTAGTTTACACCAATAAATTATCCCATAGTGTAATAACCATTTGCATCATCATGCAATACATATCACTAAAGAAGACCAACAATACCCAATTTGCATTACCACACTCTTCAGGAGGGTAAACAGCAAACCTGTACCAGGGCGGATAAAACAAGACCAGTTGTATATCTTTTTTTTTACCTATTTTTTTGCATAGTGTACTTTATCATTTACTTTTTTTCCTGTACACAGGGATTGCAGTAATGGACGGTATCTGGTTGGAATTTGTGCAGAAACGAAAAATAAGAAGTGTCAGTATTTTCCATGATTGATAGTCCCTTCCACTGTGAAGACATTTGGGTAATTTGCCCTGCTTTCCCACCTCCATATCCCTGCCACCCCACCCATCCTGCCAAGTGAACTGGGAAAGTTGACGTGTATGCCTGTAAAGAGCAGCAGGTGGAATGACTGGAGACGTCACACTTCTTATACACCTGTTACACAAGTCCCTGAGAAAACTTACCCGACAGGTTCCTTCCACTGTGACTCAGAAGAAGGGGAGAGTAAATAAATGTGGCAGTTCAGAAGTAAGACGTAATCATGGAAAGTGCTGTAGTCCCTCCCTGCCTCTGTGATTAGTACATTCCCGGAACTTTCTCAGTGTCTGAAATTTGGATCCTCTGGTGGAGAATAAAAGACAGATCTGAATTGGTATGGATGAGGTCTTCCCAGTATTGGTTGTCGATGATATGAGCATGTACTGAAACCATGTCCGGGGATGAATCTATCTATGATGAATTATGTATAGATGATGAGAGTGATGTATTTGTCAACCACACTCATCCTGATTCTGCTTTCACACAAAATCTGAATTCATGGCCTAATACTTACCCAGTTGTCTGGCCGCTTCCATCTTCTGAAGACTATGAGGCACAGGTGCCTCCTAGTGAGAACTCGAGTGGAAGAGGTAGCACTGATGGCACCAGCTTTAATTATTCCCAAGAAGTCCGCAGCCGTACCTCATCCCTGGTGAATGGATTGCTTACAGAACTTTATGACAGTTATCGGAATGGATCAGGGTCTGGTCTTGGCCTCTATCATGACAGCGTGGACAGCTCGACGGAAGCATCTGGGTCAGATGCCTTTCTTAGTAGGAGCAACCCCGAGTCAGGATTCTTGCTAGAGCTGTCCGAGAAGCAGAGCCGTCGGCATCAGCTACAGTTCCTGAGGCAGAAAGGTAAGAGTGACTCACCTATGTGCCAGTTCATACAAGACAACAAATACATGTGTAACCTAGGCCTCTTCCACTCATTGCATCTTATGACAGTTCTGTTCTCTTCTGTTTTTGTTGAGACAACTGCGCCATTCTAATCAGTTTATTGGGATTTTTCTAAATTGCAACATACACACACCATCCTATTATTGTATCTTGCATTCATTGACTGACGCTGGTGTTATGGATTGTTTAGTGGGCACTTTGCAATTTCAGACTTGCACTGCGATATACCTTTTTTATTTAATTTTTTTCATAAGTTTTATTGAAAGTGTGCTTTTTAGTACAGGTAAGGCAAAAATGAGAACTTTTTTATTAAGGTATAGTTAATTTGCCAGTATAATCTGTCGTATTTAAATTCATCTGCCCTGCCTAATACAGGGCTGTTCCTGACCACTACATCAAGGTGGAAAATGAATCGAGTGGCTACATATTCTGTAAATATGCCATAAATATCTGCCATGGGCAGCATGATGCGCATTTAAGTATGTATAGCTGTGTCCACCAAAGGGGTGGTCTGTTACCTAAAATGTCCATTTAAAATATCAATCTTTACACCCTAACCACTTTTGTAATTAGCTTTATTTTAAAATCCCCTACACTCCTCCCTATCCTGCTAATCCCCTAATTTTTTTTATTTATTTTTTTATTGCACTTCCACTTCAAGCGACATTTTTATTTGAGAGGAGTCTGAAACAAGAAGTCGCAGGAGGCTGGGGCTGCACTCGCTTCCTTGCAGTGTCTATCACTATTTCTAGAACAGGATGTCACAGGAGGCATCGCAGCAGCTACTTACTTCTACTTTACAGCTTCTTGCATCGCCGGCCTCTAAAGATGTCATGGTGATTGATGCTGCTGGAGAGGCGATTGCAGCGCCCGCATTTTGCTTCTTTTGCTGCTGCTATTTCTAACTGTGAAAGAAGACATAGTTAGGGGGCAGAGATAGAAGCAGTGTGAGTGACACCTGATGAAGATTCTTTTGAGGGTGGTGCTAGAAGCTGAGGGTTGGTGTTGATGTCAGTCGCTGCATAGGCGCATATTCCCCCAGGTGACGAATGCTGTATCTACTCCTCTACTGGCTTGCCCTATACTATGCTGAATTTTGTCCTTTTAGGGTATGTTTATGTGGCACCCCAGGGGTCCGGTTGCCACAGTGGCATTGCCTCCCTCACAAGAGGTGATGCCATGCCTGGAAGCAAGCAGGGGTCCCCTAATTAGGTTTTGCTAAGCATTCAACACTGTCCTGGCTCCAGACCAGCAAGGGGAGTCCCTCCCCTTGGCAACTGGGATCTGGGGGCGGGGTTAGTTACTTAGTGTGAGGAGTTGAAGTGAGGACGTCGACGAGAGAGGAGCTGGGAAGTGGAGCTGCGCAGCAGTTCACCCCAGAAGGAACCAACACAGAGGAACCGGACATGGGAGTCCGAGGCTGTGGGGCACTGAAGGCTCAGCAGCAGAAACTGGAGAGCAGGAGACTGCAGGTCTCCTGGCCCCATCAGATGCCCGGAGGCTCAGCAGCACCGCAGGGCCCAGCACCGCCACGTGGGAGCGACGCATCAGCAAGGCCCGAGCTGCCTGCCATACGGGTGAGCACAAAGACGTTGCACTCAGGGACGAGGGCCACCGCACAGCTACAAGCAGCAGGGCCAAAGAGATTAGTGGAAAGGGAAGGCCTCCAACTTCACCTGGTGAGGTGGATTCTTTACTTGCTTTCAGGCTGCCCGGACTTCCACTTTTAGCCAGTACCCTAGTCCCGGTTTGCCTAATCACCGCCAGTAAAGAGAAGAGGAAACCGCCATTAAGTTGTGGACTGATTATCGCTGCGCCATCAACCCCTGCACTACAACGCCCAGCATCACCTATAAAATCTACACTGCCCTGGAGCTAAGCTCTACCTGTGGAGAGCCACACCAGCTTTGCTGCACTAACATCAGCTCCAGAGGACCTGCTCCGCAGCGGCAGCTCCCTTTAGCCGCATACCACAGGTGGCGTCACAAACTTTGTACATAAAAACTATAAAATCCCCTTTTTACTGACCATCCTGGGTCACGGACCGGGTCACCGCCACTGTGACATCTCCGCTAGCAACGATCGGCCCGGCACCGAGTACCCCACAGCCCAGGGGGCGCGTCAAATTGGCGTCACGAACAGGATTCACGAAGCCCGGTATAACAGGGTCCTGTGTGCCATAGACTTTACTAAACGGTTTTATCACGTGGTTTACCGCCCGCCGAGGGGAAGCAAGAAGCCCCGATCTGGATCCGCCGTGTAAGAGATCCTTCCGCCTGCAGGGCAGCATACTGGTACGTCAGCGGACGCCCAAGACCTGGCTGAGGTTCACTAGGGGGGAGGAAGATTCCCAACCGGGGGGAGGATGCAGGCGCGGCCGCCGCCACTGTAATGCCGTTATCAATGCCATATATGCCGGGGGCAGCGTGGTTGCCCCAGTACTCAGGGGAGTCGCACACCCTGAACGAGAGGAGAGACTACTGCGCAGTTTGTTTAAAGTGTACCCCCTGTCTGAGGACCAAAAAGTCAGCATCCTCATAGGCCAGCTAATCGGTGCAGCCCAGAGAGAGGTGAAGTCCTGGCCGGACAGAGACAAAGGCACTGTAAAAGAAATACTGGCCCGATTGAAGGATACCTTTGACACCCGCACCGCAGCAAAAATTAAGATGAAGTTCTACGGGTGCAAACAAAGGATGCAGGACAGTGTACGGGACTATGCTCTAAACCTGCAGGAGGCGCTGTGGGCCATCAAACAGGTAGACCCCGACAGTGTGCATGATGAGGACAGATTGCTGACTGAACAGTTTATTGAGGGGCTCCTGTCTGGCGCTCACTGAACACAGCTGCGCATTATGGCTCTGCAAAACCATGATCTGGACTTTGCGCAATTTAAAGACAGAGCCATCCGGGTGCTGCGAGAATCAACCCCAGGCGGCACTGCATACCTCCGGCGCCCCGCTATCACATATCACCAGGAGGTGGCGTCCTTTTCACCAGCACCTGTGGAGGCTGACGCGCAGACCCTAGATAATGATCCACCTGCAGACCAAAAGTGTGGCTACACTAACCAAAACCATGCAGGCCATGCAAGTGTCTCCCATGGAAAAGATCCAGCTGGCTTCCAGTCCAGATGATGTCCCATGGCGACGACAGAGAAGAATTCCATCGACCAGAGGGAGGAACAGCGATCGCTACGACCAGGACGGACAACCCATCTGCCGCCGCTGTCAAAAGGCGGGGCACTGCGCAAGATTCTGTAACTTAAACGAGCAACCCCTGGGGTAGAGGGCCAACCCCCAAGGAGTAAGATGACTGGGCCCACAAAGCTGGCGAGACAAGTACGTGGGAGGACGACCGGTCGAACCTGTCGTGCTTGATGGCATCCCAATGAACGCGTTGCTGGACACTGGGTCCCAGGTGACCACGATGCCATATATCCTTTATAAACAATACTGGACTGATTCAGAAATTACCTGCCGTCCAGATGAACATCTTAGTATCTATGCCAGCAATGGTCAGCCCTTGCCTCAGGTGGGGTATAAAGAGGTGACCATAAAAGTTGGCAAAGTAGAATTGCCATCACAAGGAATGATTATTGTTGATATTGATCGCCGAGAAAGTCATCCCATGATAACCTTAGGCACCAATGTGATAGAAAATTGTCTTGTAGAAATTATTGTTTTGTTGCAACAGGTCGCAGAGACTGCCAGTTCCAGTCAGCAGCGAGTTCTGCAGAAGGAAATCAGAGCCCTGATGAAAAGACAACAGATAGAGCTGTCTGGTGGAGAAGTTGGCAGTGTCAGGATGAGTGATCCATTCCCCATTGCAATGCCCCCTAGAAGTGAAATGTTAATATGGTGTCGGGCAGCAATAAGTCTCAGGGGTCAAGATTATCAGTCCCTGGTGGAACCCGTGTGCTCTAACAGTAGGCCCACCATCTTGACAGCCAGGGGGGTAGTTGATGTCCGCAAGGGGAGAGTACCGATATGCACCCTGAATTGTGGGGAGAAAGAGGTCCATTTACCCCGGTATGCTACCCTTGCTAAGCTATTCACTGTTAGTAACAACGCAATGAAGACAGTGGAACCCTTGCCTCCATCCAAAGCGGCGGAGGATAATGGCTCCAAGGGGCAGATGGAGGATTGGTGTCAGAAGCTACAAGTGGGCACTGACTCCACCCCTCTGCACCAAAAGCACGGAGTATACCGGGTGGTCCAAGAGTATGAACAAGTCTTCAGCAAACACCCACTAGACTTTGGGCAGGTAAAAGGGGTCCAACATCATATCCCCACGGAAGATCATCCGCCTATTAAAGAAAGGTACCGGCCTGTACCCCCAGCTCACTATCAATGTGCCAAAGGAATGTTACGGGAGATGAAGGAGGCTGGTGTGTTCAGAGATAATTGTAGCCCCTGGGCAGCTCCATTAGTTCTCGTTAGAAAGAAGGATGGTACAATGAGGATGTGTGTTGATTACATGCAGATTAACCGCATTACACATAAGGACGCCTACCCATTACCCAGAATTGAGGAATCATTGATGGCACTAAGATCTGCTAATTATTTCTCCACTTTGGATCTCACCAGTGGGTATTGGCAGGTTCCTGTGGCAGAGGCGGACAAAGAAAAGACCGCGTTTACAATACCAATGGACCTCAGCGAGTTCACCTGCATGCCATTCGGGCTCTGCAACGCCCCAGGAACCTTCCAGTGGTTAATGGAGTGCTGCCTAGGACACAAAAACTTTGAAACCGTCCTGCTGTACCTAGATGATGTAATTGTCTACTCAAAGACATATGAAGACCACCTGGCCGAGGTGTTCGAAGCCCTATCTGGTTTTAGCCTGAAGGTAAAGCCGTCCAAGTGCCACCTGCTGAAGCCCAAGGTGCAGTACCTAGGTCATGTGGTAAGCGCCGAAGGTGTAGCACCAGACCCAGAAAAAGTCACCGTGATCAAAGACTGGCCAAGACCCTCCACTATTAAGGAAGTGCGGCAGTTCCTCGGGCTGGTAGGCTACTACAGGAGATTTATCAAGGGTTTCACCAAGATAGCGGCACCAATGCAGGACCTCCTAGTGGGCCAGTCCAAGAAGGCCAAGAACCAGAAACCTCCATTCAAATAGGTTAAATCAGAAGACTAATCCTTCACCCGACTGAAAATGGCTCTCACCGGAGGCGAAGTCCTGGCCTACCCCGACTATGGCCAACCCTTTATACTTCATACAGATGCCAGCAACGTGGGATTGGGAGCGGTGCTGTCCCAGGTACAGCAAGGCAGAGAGCGAGTGATTGCCTACGCCAGCAGGAAGCTCCGTCCTACGGAAAGGAACCCCGACAACTACAGTTCCTTCAAGTTGGAGTTTCTCGCCATAGTCTGGGCTGTAACAGAGTGCTTCAAACACTATCTCTCCTCCTCCAGATTTACAGTCTTCACAGATAACAACCCGCTGACGCACCTGGAGACTGCGAAGCTTGGTGCCCTAGAACAACGATGGATGGCCCGACTGTCTAGCTATGAGTTTACCATCGAGTATCGGGCGGGGCATAAAAATGCAAATGCTGATTCGCTGTCCAGGATGCCCAACTTGCCAGATGGGGGAGAAGACCCGGAAGAGCTAGAGGAGATAGAGCTACCCCCTTTCCATCGTCACGGGGTGACCCAATGCTCCCACTGTGTGAGCGACAAGCGCTCCGCCAACAGAGAGGCCACGTTCAACCCATTGCCCCATCATGGATGGGCAGAGACGCAGGATAGTGACCCGGCTGTCCGCCTGGTAAAGGAGTTGCTGACACAAGCTGACTCGCACCCTGATCCAGATGCTCCACAGGAGACCCAACAGTTGTGGAAGGAAAAGGGCAAGCTGTTCATGTATGAGGGAAAGCTGTGTCGAAGAAGTATCAACCCCCGGACACACGAACTGGTCTGGCAGGTGGTAGTCCCGAGGCGGGACGCGCCAATGGTCTTAGAAGCGTACCACGATGGAGCAGGACACTTCGGGTTCAAGAAGTTAGAAGTACTGCTACGTGAGCGATTCTACTGGGCTGGCATGAGGAAGGCAATCGAGAGATGGTGTCGAGGATGTGGTCCATGCAACCTGAGACAGAAAGAACGTGACAGCCAGAGGGCTCCCCTGCAGCCCATCATCACCAAACAACCACTTGAACTGGTAGCCTTGGACCACGGGAAGGTAGCCCCAAGCCGGTCAGGCTATGTCTACGCTCTCACCATAGTAGACCACTACTCCCGGTTCTTGGTAGTAGTGCCAGTGAAAGATCAGATGGCAGCCAAAGCGTTCCAACAGCACTTTTGTCGCCCGCACAGTTACCCTGAACGGGTGCTTACCGACCAAGGTCCAGCCTTTGAAGCAGAGGTGTTCCAGGAATTCTGTAACTTGTACGGCTGCAAGAAAATAAGGACGACGCCGTATCATCCCCAGACCAACGGGTTGTGTGAGAAGATGAACCAGGTGGTAATAGATCTTTTGAAGACGTTGCCCCTTGAAGAACGTAGCCTGTGGCCAGAGAAGTTACCAGATTTGGTGGACCTATATAACCACATCCCGGTGAACTCCACCAACTGTACACCCACTTACCTGATGAGAGCAAGACCTGGTAAGCTACCCATCGACTTAGACATGGGAGTCTTAACACCTGAGACGACATCACCAGATGTAGATTGGGATACAGAGCGGCAGCAACAATACCGCAAAGTGCAAGAGTGTGTTGAGAAAAGTTTGTCCCAGGCGAGACAGAAGCAAGAGAAAACTTATAATCCGCACGCACCTGCCTTTCCCTTATCACCTGGAAAACAGGTACTTAAGAGGAAAAGACGAGTCCACAAGTTAGATGACCAGTGGGAGGTTGAGCCATACACCGTCCTACCCTCGAATTACGACAACACTAAAGTGTGCCTCATCTGCAAAGATGAAGGGGAAACTTCAGCGGCAGTCTCAAGAGACCACTTGAAGATATGTCCTGAACAGTTGAAACACACAGAAGATGATCAAGACAGCCCTCGCCAACAGAAAAAGTGGAGGAAATGGTTCAGACAGTCCTCGGAGAATTTCCCCGGTCTTGGACGCAGGTGAACAAAGCGATTGTAGTACCGGTCCTGACCTTTCTCCAAGCGGCCTCACCGGAAACTGCAGAGGCTCAAGAACATCTGGAAGAAGACCCGACCCCAGAGACAGATGTTTCATAAGCAGCAGATCAGGAGAGTCTACCCTCTGCTAGCAGTGAACCTGTCAGTCCCATGGTGGGTTTAGGAGTCCGGAGAAGGCTGTCTGGTATACCAGTACGGAGTAGGTCCAAGAGAAATGTAGGGGATAGTGAACCCACCACACCAGGGGTCGACAATAGGGACCAGGGTAAGACAGAGACAACAAATGTACTACATAGGTCGACCCGGAGTACAAAAGGTCAGCTTCCTGCCCGCTGGAGGAACTAAAGTATAAGAGAATTAAAGCGTATGTTATATATAGTTGTACCCGTAAAATAATCTTGGATATGTATATTTGTTGAATTTATGGACAATTGGGCCACAGGACTAGGTGTGGTCAGGACAATATTGAATATACTTACTAATTGGCCTAGAAAATAAACCGCAGGCGTGGCTGAAGACCAGGCCCAGGGACTATTCACAAAGTGGGTTGATGCGGTTCCCACCAGCCAAATTTCAGTTATCCGGAAAAAGACAATACCCGGATTGTGGCGTAAAGACTAAGCGCCGCAGTGACTGCTTTCAATTTTTGTTTGTTTTTTGTAATTTTTGACTTTGTAACCTGTTTGTAATGATGATTGTTATTTTGTTCATTTTAAAAGGTATCCTCAGTCTGGGAGTACTGAAGTTAATTAGGGGGGAATGTGGCACACCAGGGGTCCGGTTGCCACAGTGGCATTGCCTCCCTCACAAGAGGTGATGCCATGCCTGGAAGCAAGGAGGGGTCCCCTAATTAGATTTTGCTAAGCATGCAACACTGTCCTGGCTCCAGACCAGCAAGGGGAGTCCCTCCCCTTGGCAACTGGGATCTGGGGACGGGGTTAGTTACTTAGTGTGAGGCGTTGAAGTGAGGACGTCGACGAGAGAGGAGCTGGGGAGTGGAGCTGCGCAGCAGTTCACCCCAGAAGGAACCAACACAGAGGAACCGGACATGGGAGTCCTAGCCTGTGGGGCACTGAAGGCCCAGCAGTAGAAACCGGAGGGCAGGAGACTGCAGGTCTCCTGGCCCCATCAGATGCCCGGAGGCTCAGCAGCACCCCAAGGCCCAGCACCGCCACGTGGGAGCGACGCATCAGCAAGGCCCGAGCTGCCTGCCATACGGGTGAGCACAAAGACGTTGCACTCAGGGACGAGGGCCACCGCACAGCTACAAGCAGCAGGGCCAAAGAGACTAGTGGAAAGGGAAGGCCTCAAACTTCACCTGGTGAGGTAGATTCCTTACTTGCTTTCAGGCTGCCCGGACTTCCACTTTTAGCCAGTACCCTAGTCCCGGTTTGCCTAATCACCGCCAGTAAAGATAAGAGGAAACCGCCATTAAGTTGTGGACTGATTATTGCTGCGCCATCAACCCCTGCACTACAACGCCCAGCATCACCTATAACATCTACACTGCCCTGGAGCTAAGCTCTACCTGTGGAGAGCCACACGATCCCTGCTGCACTAACATCAGCTCCAGAGGACCTGCTCCGCAGCGGCGGCTCCCTTTAGCCGCATACCACAGGTGGCGTCACGAACTTTGTACATAAACTATAAAATCCCCTTTTTACTGACCTTCCTGGGTCACGGACCGGGTCACCGCCTCTGTGACATCTCCCCTAGCAACGACCGGCCCGGCATCAAGTACCCCCACGGCCCAGGGGGCGCGTCATTTACACTAGGCAATATTTCTGCCGCAAAACCTGATCTCTTGGCAGTAAAGTTGCTGCCTCCAAAAAGCAGGTTTTGCGTTATTTTTGCTGTGCTTTGTTCACTGTCCATTTGTCTCTTTATGCATGCACTTAAAGTTCAATGACAAAATTACTTATTCAACTTCATCAGGTTTTGGCACAAAAAACGCAGTTAAACCTGAAGCCTGCGTTTTTTCAGAGTTTTTTTGTCACTGCCCATTACTTTCAATGGGTGAAAAATGCTGCAAAGCCGCTGAAAAAGTGCTGAAAGAAGAGACCTGTTCTATTGTGCAAAAAAACATGCAAAGCACAAAATACTGATGACACAAAAACCAATGTGTGTGCATGACATTTCTGAAATCTCAGACTTTGCTGGTACTGTAAAACGCAGCAGAAAATTTGCATAAAAAACAACTCTGAAAAAAATGCCTAGTGTGAACATACCCTTAGGCTACATGTCTATATCTGATGAAGGTCGGTGAGACCGCAACGTCAGTTAGTCTGTTCACAGTTCACAGAGTTAATAAATTGCATTATTTTCATTTTGAATGCAGAATTCCTTGTTGAATATACACTGCTCAAAAAAGTAAAGGGAACACTCAAATAACACATCCTAGATCTGAATGAATGAAATATTCTCATTGAATACTTTGTTCTGTACAAAGTTGAATGTGCTGACAACAAAATCACACAAAAATCATCAATGGAAATCAAATTTATTAACCAATGGAGGCCTGGATTTGGAGTCACCCCCAAAATTAAAGTGGAAAAACACACTACAGGCTGATCCAACTTTGATGTCATGTCCTTAAAACAAGTCAAAATGAGGCCCAGTATTGTGTGTGGCCTCCACGTGCCTGAATGACCTCCCTACAATGCCTGGGCTCCTGATGAGGTTGCAGATGGTCTCCTGTGGGATCTCCTCCCAAACCTGGACTAAAACATCCGCCAACTCCTGGACAGTCTGTGGTGCAACGTGACGTTGGTGAATGGAGCGAGACATGATGTCCCAGATGTGCTCAATCGGATTCAGGTGTGGAGAACGGGCGGGCCAGTCCAAAGCTTCAATGCCTTCATCTTTCAGGAACTGCTGACGCACTCTAGCCACATGAGGTTTGGCATTGTCCTGCATTAGGAGGAACCCAGGGCCAACCGCACCAGCATATGGTCTCACAAGGGGTCTGAGGATTTCACCTCTGTACCTAATGGCAGTCAGGCTACCTCTGGCGAGCACATGGAGGGCTGTGCAGCCCTCCAAAGAAATGCCACTCCACACCATTACTGACCCACTGCCAAACCGGTCATGCTGAAGGATGTTGCTGGCAGCAGATCGCTCTCCATGGCATCTCCAGACTCTGTCACGTCTGTCACATGTGCTCAGTGTGAACCTGTTTTCATCTGTGAAGAGCACAGGGCGCCAGTGGTAACTTTGCCAATCCTGGTGTTCTGTGGCAAATGCCAAGCGTCCTGCACGGTGTTGGGCTGTGAGCACAACCCCCATCTGTGGACGTCGGTCCCTCATACCACCCTCATGGAGTCGGTTTCTAACCGTTTGTTCAGACACATGCACATTTGTGGCCTGCTGGAGGTCATTTTGCAGGGTTCTGGCAGTGCTCCTCCTGTTCCTCCTTGCACAAAGGCGGAGGTAGCGGTCCTGCTGCATGGTTGTTGCCCTCCTACGGCCCCTTCCACGTCTCCTGGTGTACTGGTCTGTCTCCTGGTAGCGCCTCAAGCCTCTGGACACTACGCTGACAGACACAGCAAATGTTCTTGCCACAGCTCGCATTGATGTGCCATCCTGGATGAGCTGCACTATCTGAGCAACTTCTGTGGGTTGTAGAGTCCGTCTCATGCTACCACGAGTGTGAAAGCACAACCAACATTCAAAAGTGACCAAAACATCAGCCAGAAAGCATTGGTACTGAGATGTGGTCTGTGGTCTGCACCTGCAGAACTACTCCTTTATTGAGGGTGTCTTGATAATTGCCAATAATTTCCATCTATTGTCTATTCCATTTGCAGAACAGCATGTGAAATTGATTGTCAATCAGTGTTGCTTCCTAAGTGGACAGTTTGATTTCACAGAAGTTTGATTTACTTGGAGTTATATTCTGTTTGTGTTCCCTTTATTTTTTTTGAGCAGTGTATTTAAAAGGGTGGGACCCTATCCTTGCTCCTGAAACTCATAGGAGTGGTGTACTTCCTTCACTATATAACCTTTTTGATATGGCTATGATGGCAAAAATCTTTTAATATTTATCTGCAATAAGTGGAACCCCTATTGCCATAGCATTGTTCTTGTGGACTGTTTCTGCTTGCATTACATGTCACTGTATACAAATGGAAAGGATTCACACTGCATTTGGAAGAACTGTTCTTGTTAATTTTTGACCAAAAAAAGGAATAAATTTCAACACTAGGTAAATGGGAAAACTTTCCCTAAGGAAATGCTTATGGAGTAGTGGGAACCATAAAATCATGAGAACCAGAGCAGAACTTTCACATGAGATTTCTCACCAGTCAAAACTAACTTGTATTATAATATTCTTTATTCATAAGCTCAATGTCTCAAAGTTCTACAACTTGTTTCATAGGAATGGACCCCTTTGTCTCTCACTTAACTAATCTGTATTTATTTTAGGATTGAATCTGCTTCTTTTCTTCATTTTCACTGCTCCTAAATTTTTGCTCTGAGCCATGAGGAGCAGCTGCAGAGATTTGCTGTAGGGCCAATTCACACAACCTTCTTCCTTTTTTTTTTTTTTTTTTTTTAAATCTTTACATGATGCAGTTCTTGTCATGAGACTTGCGGGTAAACTGGGAATTGTAACCAGAGTATGGATTAGAAAATATTAGTTCACCTTGTAAAACATTCCTTTTGGGCAGTCATCACACACTTTTTGATTTGTTTTAATGGGATATTTTTTAATATATTTGCCCAAAAATTCTGTGGCCAAATGCAGGGCTGTGGAGTCGGTAAACCAAACCTCTGATACCTCAATTTCCATGACTCCGACTCCACGACTCCGACTCCCTCATACATGCCTCATGATTAAGTGATAAATTTACTGTAGCACAGATTCATCTCAGCTAAAAGTCTAGACCCTTAGATCAGCAATAGGACATTTCATAACTTTCCCAAATTCTTATGAAAAAATATTCCCCACAAACTGCATTGAGCTACTGTACCCAATTTATTATATACAGGTGTATCTCACTAAATTAGAATATCATCAAAAAGTTAATTTATTTCAGTTCTTCAATACAAAAAGTGAAACTCATATTTTATATAGAATCATTACAAACCGTGTGATCTATTTCAAGTTTTTAATTTTGTTAATGTTGATCATTATGGTTTAAAGCCAATGAAAACACAAGTCATTATCTTAGTAAATTAAAATAATTAACAAAAAACACCTGCAAAGGCTTCCTAAGCGTTTAAAAAGGTCCCTTAGTCTGTTTCAGTAGGCTCCACAATCATGGGGAAGACTGCTGACTTGACAGATGTCCAGAAGGCAGTCATTGGCACACTCCACAACGTCCCAGAGTTCCAATTAACATTTGGAAATCAAGGTCCCAGAGTCTGGAGGAAGAGAGGAGAGGCACACAATCCAAACTGCTTGAGGTCTAGTGTGAAGTTTCCACAATCAGTGATGGTTTGGGGAGCCATGTCATCTGCTGGTGTAGGTCCACTGTGTTTCATCAAGACCAAAGTCAGCGCAGCCGTCTACCAGGAAATTTTAGAGCACTTCATGCTTCCCTCTGCCAACAAGCTTTTTGGAGAAGGAAATTTCATTCTCCAGCAGGACTTAGCACCTGTCCACACTGCCAAAAGTACCAATACCTGGTTTAAAAACAACAGTATCACTGTGCTTGATTTGCCAGCAAACCTGCCTGACCTTAACCCCATAGAGAATCTATGGGGTATTGTCAAGAGGAAGATGAGAGACACCAGACCCAACAATGCAGACGAGCTGAAGGCTGCTATCAAAGCAACCTGGGCTTCCATAACACCTCAGCAGTGCCACAGGCTGATCGCCTCCATGCCACGCCGCATTGATGCAGTAATTGATGCAAAAGGAGTCCGACTAAGTATTGAGTGCATTTACTGAATATACATTTCAGTAGGACAACATTTCGGGTTTTAAAAACATTTTTCAAGCTGTTGTTATAAAGTATTCTAATTTACTGAGATAATGACTTTTGTGTTTTCATTGGCTGTAAGCCATAATCATCAACATTAACAGAAATAAACACTTGAAATAGATCACTCTGTCTGTAATGACTCTATATAATATATCAGTTTCACTTTTTGTATTGAAGAACTGAAATAAATTAACTGTTTGATATTCTAATTTAGTGAGATGCACCTGTATTTTAGGAGTTGGAGTCAGTCCATTTTCTACTGACTCCGACTCCACATCCCTGGCCAAATGTTAGTTTGTAGTGAAATAAGTGCCTAAAAACACAAGTCACTCCCAGAGGACAGTGTGAAACCTAAAATATATTTTAAGATTCAAACTTTATTTCTCCTCTTTGCATGTTATGACGGATGGTTATAGGAAGTTTCGCCCCCAGCAGTTTGCCCCCGGCCCCTTCAAAACTTTGCTATGGGGCTAGGGCCAAGCTACTTATGACCCTGCATGTGAATGTATGCTGCCATTATGCAAAGAAGATTCTAGCCATTCAGACAAGGGGCTAAAATTCTGCACTAAAACCTGCACCTAAATCCATAGAGCTAAATGGAGATTTTGGTGTAGAATTATCTACACCAGAATAGCTGTACTGTATATCTACAGTTGTGGATAATCCACATAGGTTAGGAGACATGTTAATGAATCCTTAAGGTACATTCACATGTACTAAGTAGTTGCAGCAGACAATCTGCAGCTATTTGATAGCAGAAAATTCTACACTAAAATTGATATCTAGTGATGCGGGTTTGATGCGACAACCTTATCCTCTGGCTGTGATTGACAATTGCTGGATACCTGCAAATCATGGTTGGTGGACAAGGTTACCACTCTGCTTATGAATATGGCAGACCACTGGGGGCGATATGTGCGGGGGTGAAATGTGCGGGGGCAAAACATGCTGGGGGCAAACTGCTGGGGGCGAAACATCCAATTCCCATGACGGATATATTGATTATTGGCAGATGTAGTATCCAGGAAGATAAACATTCGTTATTGTATCCGATATATCAGTGGCGGGAGACCGGTACATATGACAACCTTGCCACTGCTACAACTACCATGATCAGAAAAACTGTAATCCTTGCAGGTAACCGCCTTAGGTCTTGTCCAAATGGAGTCTTCTAGACGATGCCAAGTTTTCCCAGGTGAAGCCGCTTCAGTTATATGCCAACAGGCGTTTTCCTGAAGAGGTTTTCCATCTCTCCTCTGCCAGCGCCTTTTTGCTATAATGACAAGGATTGGCATGTCACATCTTTTAACCACTTCAGGGTTTCCAAATCCTGAAGCGATTGAAATAAGTGACAAAAGATGGAACATGTGCACAGTGATGTTACGACACTGCTGTGAATTATGTTCATTTTATTGGGTGCATTTACAGCGCTTTTTCATGCGATTTCTGGGTGGACTCCGCCTGAAAAAAGATGCTGTGCACACATACCCCTACAGCTGCAAGGATTCTCAGGATTTTCTCTATTGACTTGCCTATTAAGTGCCTGTGCCTATTACTATTACTTATTACTTATTACTATTATTAATATTACTATTACTACTCTGTGGAAAAAAAAATGTGGTACGTTTTGTATTGAGGATCAAAATGTTTATTGAAAGTCATGAAAATAAATGTAACAAAAGTGACAAATATTTTTTAATACTCTACATATCAGACTAAACTGTACTGCAAAAATATATGTATTCTTAAAGTTAGTGACGTGGAGAAAAAAAGCTTGTAAAAATATTGAATTAGGTTTTTTTTATTCTCTGTACTGCCAAATTTTAATAAGTAAGTTCAAGCTAATTTATCTATTTAAATGTAAATTTCCAGCATGTTTTGCTATGTAATCTGAGGATAATGTGATGCAGGGGCTCAGACACAGATTTCAGGGATGTATCACTTATTGGGCTGTGTGCTGTTGTTTCCATACACTGAAGGTTTTATCGCCAGGAGATTATCACTGCCTGGATTACAACCAGTGTGAGCCCTGGTCTCACCAGAACCCCTCCACTATTAAGCAGTTTGCTGTCAGTATACTATATACACAGGGAGCTGCGGTATGGGCAGGGTTGGCTTTGAGCTCTGCTACATGTTTCGTCTAAGAACTCTGATTTTGTCACAACTGATGTACCCAGTAAACTAAGTGATACATCGTTGGAATCAGGGTCTCCTTTCCTACATTATGCTAAAAACTTGGTGGCAGATTTCTTTTTAAAAGAAAAAGGGCTGTGTCCTGCAAAATAAGTGTGTTCTAGAATGCGAATATGGAAAATAATAGAAAATGTGATTGGGTACTTTAACCCCTTAACAACATCTGACGTACTAATACGCGTCTGTGCCCTGGGACTTAAGAGCCAGACCCGTATTAGTACGTCATCGCGATCGCGCGCGCACACAGGCTGTGCGGGCGCGATCGCCGCCGGGTGTCAGCTGATTGTCACAGCTGACACCCGGTACTATGTGCAGGGAGCGGTCCTGCACCGCTCCCAGCACATTAACCCCTGCGATGCTGCGATCGAAGTCGATCGCGGCATTGCGGGGGCAAGGGGAGGTGATCGCCAATTCTCACCTCTTCCGACTTCCAGCGCAGTCTGCAAAGGCTTCCCGGGTGTTGCCATGACGACCCGATGTCGTCATGACAACATCCGGGTCACCAGACAGCAGGAAGATTGTTTGGACATGCGCAGTGCATCTCCAAACAATCTTCTCCCTGTCCGGCGCTGACAGCCTGCATGGCACAGGGATGGTGCTGCATTCCTGTGCCATGCAGGCGATCAGAGAAAAAAAAGTGAAAGTCCCAGAGTGGGACAAAGTAATAAAGTGTATAAACTGTCTGAAAGTGGAAAAAAAAAAAAAAAAATTGCAAAAATATAAAAAAAAAAATAAAAAAAATAATCCATCAAAAATAAAAATATAATGTACCCATCAATAAATATTATTATAAAAAAAAAAAAAAAAACAATAAAAGTACACATATTTGGTATTGCCGCGTCCGGAACAACCTGACCTATAAAACTGTCCCACTAGTTAACCCCTTTAGTGAACACGGTAAAAAAAAAAAAAAAAAAAAAAAAAAAAAAAAAAAAAAAAAAAAAAACGAAGCAAAAACAATGCTTTATCACCATACCGCCAAACAAAAAGTGGAATAACACGCGATCAAAAAGACGCATATAAATAAAAATGGTACCGCTGAAAACGTCATCTCGTCCCGCAAAAAAAAAGCCACCATACAGCTCCATCAGCCGAAAAATAAAAAAGTTATAGCTCTCAGAATAAAGCGATGCTAAATTTTTTTTTTTCTATAAAATAGCTTTTATTGTGTATAAGCGCCAAAACATAGAAAAATGATACAAATGTGGTACCGCTGTAAACGTACTGACCCGAAGAATAAAGCTACCTCATCAATTTTACCACACGCGGAACAGAATAAAAAATAAAAAAAAAAACAGTTCCTGAATTGTTGGTTTTTGTTTATTCTGCCTCCCAAAAATCGGAATAGAAAGCGATCAAAAAATGTCACGTGCCTGAAAATGGCACCAATAACAACGTCAAGTCATCCCGCAAAAAACGAGCCGTCACATGACTGTCTGCCAAAATCTGGAAAAATTATAGCTCTCAAAATATGACGATGCAAAAACTAGATTTTACAAAAAATGCGTCTTTTAGTGTGTGACAGCTGTCAGTCATAAAAACCCCATATGATTCTGGCATTGCTGTAATCACACCGACCTGAAGAATAAAGTCGTCTAATCACTTATACCGCACAAGGAACGGCGTCAAAAATAAACTCTTGGGTTGTGCTGGGGCTAGGGTTGTGCTGGGGCTAGGGTTGTGCTGGGGCTAGGGTTGTGCTGGGGCTAGGGTTGTGCTGGGGCTAGGGTTGTGCTGGGGCTAGGGTTGTGCTGGGGCTAGGGTTGTGCTGGGGCTAGGGTTGTGCTGGGGCTAGGGTTGTGCTGGGGCTAGGGTTGTGCTGGGGCTAGGGTTGTGCTATGGCTAGGGTTGTGCTGGGGCTAGGGTTGTCCTAGGGTTAGGGCTGGGGTTGGGATTTTTTTCAAAAGTAAGAAAAAAAAGATGACGATATGGCGACTAGTGTTGAGCGCAAGTGCTCGCTACTTGAGCTTGCATCGGGTGCTCTGGTATGCATTGAGTATCGTGGGTATTTGAGTGACATGCTCGAGTCTCTGCCCCATATGCTTCGCGGCCAAAAAAACTTTACGGGGATTGCCTGCCATGCACGAGCGATCCCCGCATGTTTTTTTTTGGGTGTCTAATAACCGTGAAACATGCGGAGCAGGGACTCGAGCATGTCACTCGAGCACACGCTGTACATGGTGCATACCTGAGTACCCGATGCAAACTCAAGTAGCGAGCACTTGCGCTCAAGAATAATGACAACTTATTCAATATGATGACCTAATGTAAACAAATTCTGTGCCGTACCTCTGGGTTCAAAATGTTCACTATACACCTTAATAAAATCCTTGAGGGGTATAGTTTCCAAAATAGGGACACTTGTGGGGGAGCTCCACTGTTTAGGCACATCACGGGCTCTCCAAACGCGACATGGTGTCCGCTAACAAATTGAATGGAAAATCGGCTCAAATTGTTAGCGGACACCACGTTGCGTTTGGAGAGCCCCTCTGTGCCCAAACTTTGGAGCTCCCCCACAAGTGACCCCATTTTGGAAACTAGACCC
Organism: Phyllobates terribilis; assembly: GCF_046119375.1. Lineage (NCBI taxonomy): Eukaryota > Metazoa > Chordata > Amphibia > Anura > Dendrobatidae > Phyllobates > Phyllobates terribilis. The sequence goes on along the minus strand of NW_027362771.1, from coordinate 157,922,425 downwards.
CCCAAGGCACCTATCTAGATGGGGTCACTTGTGGGGGAGCTCCAAAGTTTGGGCACAGAGGGGCTCTCCAAACGCAACGTGGTGTCCGCTAACAATTTGAGCCGATTTTCCATTCAATTTGTTAGCGGATACCATGTTGCATTTGGAGAGTCCCTGTGTGCCCAAACATTGGAGCTCCCCCACAAGTGACCCCATTTTGGAAACTAGACCCCCCAAGGCACCTATCTAGATTCATAGTGAGCACTTGGAACCCCAGGTGCTTCACAAATTGATTCATAAAAATGAAAGTGTTTTTTTTTCACTTTTTCATTTTTACGAATCAATTTGTGAAGCACCTGGGGGTTCCAAGTGCTCACTATGCATCTAGAAAGGTGCCTTGGGGGGTCTAGTTTCCAAAATGGGGTCACTTGTGGGGGAGATCCAAAGTTTGGGCACACAGGGGCTCTCCAAACACAACATGGCGTCCGCTAATTATTCAAGCAAATTTTACAATCAAAAAGTCAAATGGCGCTCCTTCCCTTCCGAGCCCTGCCGTGCGCCCAAACAGTGTTTTTTCCCCAAATATTGGGTATCTGCGTGCCCAGGGGAAATTGCACAACAAATTTTGGGGTCAATTTTTTCTTGTTACCCCTGTGAAAATAAAAAAAATTGGGTCTAAAGTAACATTTTTGTGAAAAAAGTTAAATGTTAATTTTTTTCTTCCACATTCAAAAAATTCCTGTGAAGCACCTGAAGGGTTAATAAAGTTCTTGAATGTGGTTTTGAGCACCTTGAGGAGTGCAGTTTTTAGAATGGTGTCACTTTTGGGTATTTTCTGTCATAAAGACCTCTCAAAGTGACTTCAAATGTGATGTGGTCCCTAAAAAAATGGTTTTGTAAATTTTGTTGGAAAAATGAGAAATCGCTGGTCAACTTTTAACCCTTATAGCTCCCTAACAAAAAAAAAAAAAAAAATTTTGGTTCCAAAATTGTGCTGATGTAAAGTAGACATGTGGGAAATGTTATTTATTAACTCTTTTGTGTGACATATCTCTCTGATTTCAGGGCTTAAAAATTCAAATTTTGAAAATTGCTAAATTTTCAAAATTTTCGCCAAATTTCCGTTTTTTTCACAAATAAACGCATGTGATATCGAAGAAATTTTTCCACAATCATGAAGTACAATATGTCACGAAAAAACAATCTCAGAATCAGGGGGATCCGTTGAAGCGTTCCAGAGTAATTACCTCATAAAGTGACAGTGGTCAGAATTGTAAAAATTGGCCTGGTCATTAACGTGCAAACCACCCTCGGGGCTTAAGGGGTTAAAGGGAAGGGGTATTCCCATTTCATATGGTCATAGCTGGGATTGCAATGTTAGCCTCTATGCTGCGGCCTACAGCACTTGAAACTACAGAAACCGCCAAGTGTGAACTGTGCTGTTATTGTAACTCCCTAAGAAGTGAATGGGAGCTACAGAAACAGCAAGCACAAGCAGGCTACTCAGATTCCATAACCCCTAGTGACTATTACGTCATGTAGTCTTCTGTGGATATGTGATAGGTTGTAAGTGTGGCACAGCTCCTCTCATTTGTTTCTCATGAAGTAATGTAATGCTGGTTAGGTGCCTCAGTGAGCTGAATGAAGTCTGTTCCCTCCTGTTTCTAGAGGTAGAGAACAGCATAGAACACACTGGTGCACTAGCTGCAGGCAGGTCACCCAATAGGATAATGGACAGTCATCCCACATTATATAAAGTCTATTGGCTTGTGCTCAGAGGTGTGCCTGAATGACACTGAGCTACCTCTTGAGGATAAGCCTTATGCAAGCGGATAGGAGCCGGCTGGAGTTACTTCTGCTGCACTATACTCTCTGATCCGTGATGCTCAAACTGTATTATGTGATTAGAGAATAATCACAGGATTTTTTTTACATCATACTTTTTATTCCAGTTCTGTTTCAAGATACATTACATAGCAAATTACATTTTAAGTTTAAAAACAAAATGTGGATGACAATCGCTCATCACACCTGAGCTTGTCCAAAACTATAGGTGGTAATATGGATTTGGGCACCTTTATGGGGCTAGAAAAAAACTCCCCTTTCTAGAAATGCTATTGACAAGACTTTAAATTGTTTGTGTGAGAATATGTGTTTATTTAGCTGAAAGAGCATTTGTGCGGTCAGGCTCTGATCAAAGCATTCAGCCTTCTAATTCCTCTCAAGGGCTGCGTGCCCACGATCAGTAATAGCAGCGTTTTTGACGCAGCTCACCTGCGCTGCGTCCAAAACGCTGCGTTCTACATTAGAAGCACAGTGGATGGGATTTAACCACTTCGCGCCAGAGCCTGTTTTTTGCCTTCGTGACCGGGCCAATTTTTTCAATTCTGACCACTGTCACTTTATGAAGTAATTACTCTGGAACGCTTCAACGGATCCCCCTGATTCTGTGATTGTTTCTTCGTGACATATTGTACTTCATGATTGTGGTAAAATTTGTTCGATATCACTTGCATTTATTTGTGAAAAAATCGGAAATTTGGTGAAAATTTTGAAAATTTAGCAATTTTCAAACTTTGAATTTTCATGCCCTTAAATCAGAGAGATATGTCACACAAAATAGTTAATAAATACCATTTCCCACATGTCTACTTTACATCAGCACAATTTTGGAACCAAAATTTTTTGTTAGGAAGCTATAAGGGTTAAAAGTTGACCAGCGATTTCTCATTTTTCCAACAAAATTTACAAAAACATTTTTTTAGGGACCACATCTTATTTGAAGTGACTTTGAGGGGCCTTTATGACAGAAAATACCCAAAAGTGACACCATTCTAAAAACTGCACCCCTCAAGGTGCTCAAAACCACATTCAAGAAGTTTATTAACCCTTCAGGTGTTTCACGGGAATTTTTGGAATGTGGAAGAAAACCATGAACATTTAACTTTTTTTCACAAAAATGTTACTTTAGACCCATTTTTTTATTTTCATAAGGGTAACAGAAAAAAATGGAATACACAATTTGTAGTGCTATTTCTCATGAGCGCGCTGATACCCCATATGTGAGGGAAAACCACTGTTTGGGTGCACGGCAGGGTTTGGAAGGGAAGGAGCTCCATTAGACTTTTTGAATGTAAAATTTGTTTGAATAATTAGCAGATGCCATGTTGCGTTTGGAGAGCTCCTGATGTGCCTAAACAGTGGAAGCCCCCCACAAGTGACACCATTTTGGAAACTAGACCCCTTAGGGAACTTATCTAGATGTGTGGTGAGCACCTTGCACCCCCAGGTGCTTCACAGAAGTTTATAATATTGAGCTGTAAAAATAAATTTTTCAAATTTTTCCCACAAAAAAATGTTTTTCATCCCCTAAGTTTGCATTATCATAAGGATAACAGGAGAAATTGCACCATGAAATTTGTTGTGCAATTTCTCCTGAGTAAGCCGATACCCCATATGTGGGGGAAAAACACTGCTTTGGTGTACGGCAGGGTTCGGAAGAGAAAGGAGCGCTATGTTGGCTGGAATAGGTTGCAGACACCATGTCACATTTGAAGAGTCGCTGACATGCCAAAACAGCAGAAACCCCAACAAGTGACCCCATTTTGTAAACTACACCTCTCAAGGAATTAATCTAGGGAAGTAGTGAGTATTTTTTAATTTTTAAATTTATACCATTGGGCAGTGAAGAAAACAATTATATTTTTACCACAAAAAAATGTTTTACCCTCAGATTTTACATGTTCACACAGGGCAATGGGTAAAAATGGTGCCGAAATGTGTCACACAATTTTTTCTAAAAGTGGCAATACCCCATATGTGGCTGTATCATACCGCTTTGCCATACGGCGAGATCTGGGAGGGACGGAGCGCTATTTCACAATTGGAGAACAAATTATTGTAGAATAGGCATTTGGATTTGGGAGCACAACATTTTCTGAATTTCTTTTGGGGGGCAAGGGCCATTTCGCTTTTCTAGAGCCTTTCTGCTACCAGTAACTTGGAATATTTTTAACAGATGACGGACCTGAGTGGGGACTAGCTTTTTTTTGAGTACTGAGTTGAAGCTTTTATTGGGAACATTTTACGTAACATTTATCCGGCGCTCGAGGCTGAGCACTTACATCGGGGTTTCCATCTAAATTTCCAAGTGATGTAATTCAGATGAAACCCCTGCGGGATCCATTCTCTGTAATGAGGCAGCAGAGTTACTCTGGACTCCGTCTGGCCTCTGTTTAGCGATGTCCTTTTATTCAGAAGTGCTCAAAACTGTGGCCAACCGCACTTTTATGCACGCCTAAAAAAACTGAGACCGTGGGATCACAGGCCAGACGGCATCCACAGTTGCCTATATCTGCCTCATTACAGGGAATCTTCCGTCATGGGTTCCGTCTGAATCATGTATTTCAGAGATTTACACGGAAGCTCTGGTGTAAGTGCTCAGCGCAGAGCGCAGGATAAATGTGAGCAGAGCCTTATTGCGATCTTTGGGAGACATAATAAACAAATCAGTAGCAGGTGAAGAATTGGTTTTATTTATTTTTCTCCAATAACCCCACGACAGCACCAAAGGAGGATGTCACCCCACCCTAATAGGGACAGGAAACACAGAGGTTAAATAGCTCCTCCCTCCGGTGTTTTTTCCTGTCCCTATTGGGATGAAGAGGTCATCCGGGGTGCTCTGTGCCGGCGGCAGACACCTGACATACCTGTTAAAGCCGGGCAGCTGGGACCGGGCAGTTTTCTCCTCCTTCCCTGATGTTGCTCCCGTCTCCTCTGGGGCTCGGGACTCCTGTCCCCACCGTGTCCGCGGGTAAGGTCCGGTGGGTGTCGGGCTGGAGGCCTCCTCGAGCTCTCCAGCCCCGCTCCTCTCCCCCCTCTAAGTGGCCTCCGGCGGTCTCCGTAGCGGAGCACCACGTGTGGAATCCCGGAAGTGACATGGACCGCCGAGAACGTCACTTCCGGTATGCGTTCCACCCTGGAACGCAAAAAAACAGAAAGCGGCCGGAAAGTTACGTGGGACAACGGAAATGGGTCCCTGACGTCACTTCCGGTCTGTTCAAAAAAAAAAAAAAAAAAGAGAGAAAGGGGGAAATAAATGCATAACCCCGCAGGTGATCGCAGGTGTTCCTGCTTCACCAAATTGGACCCAGCTACACCACCCCCCTCCCCAGGGAAGGGGAGGAGCGCTGAGTCCAGTCGCCTATATAACAGCCCTGGACTGAAGACAGCTAAGGTAGGACCTAATCCATTTGTTTGCTACATTGGATGTCAGAAGTCTATCTTTGCCATGTCTGCGGAGCCCAGCGCGATTCCAGTCCCAGTAAGTCTGGCACTGGGGGTCCTTTCCTATGTGCAGGTTAGAATTAATATTTAATTACCCTTCTCCCTCTTTTTTTAGGGGGACAAGGATCCTGCACCAGGAAATAAATCTAGCCGGAAGTGTGCTATATGTTCAAAAAAAACTGTCTTCTTCCAGCAAAAAAATATTTATGCCAGAAATGCACAGAAAAGATTATGAGGGAAGAGCAGCCTTATGGACGAAATCAAAGGGATAGTCCGGCAGGAGATTCAGTCTTCATTGGCCTCCTTTTCCCCATCCACTTCTGATTCGCCTCCAAAGGCAAAAAAGAGGAAAATTTCCCTGGAAGAAAAAGGAGACTCGGACTCCCAGGACGAGACATTCCTTCCAGAAGGCCCGACAGAGGAAGGTGAACTTAGTTCAGCAGAGGAAGGTCCGGAAAATAAGAAATTATTATTTTTCAATGGAATTTATGGAAGACCTCCTCTCAGCAGTAAGAAGAACGATGGAAGTGGAAGAAGAGAAGCCCACTAGATCAGTCCAGGAAGAAGATGTTCGGCGGTCTCCGTTCAAAGAAAAGGATGGTGTTCCCGATACATAAAAACATTCAGGATCTAATCCTGGACGAATGGGAAAACCCTGAAAGACTGGTGAATACACCAGCGGAAATGAAAAATAGGTTTCCCGTAGATGAAGAAACCGCAAAATGTTGGACCGAGATACCTAAGGTCGACATTCAAGTGGCAAGAGTAGCTAAAAAAAACAGTATTGCCATTCGAAGATTCCTCCCAACTAAAAGATCCTCTGGACCGTAAGATGGACAGCCTTCTCAAGAAATCCTGGGAAACATCAGCAGTCCTTATGAACACAAATGTAGTCTCCACATGTGTTGCACGGTCCATGTCAAGATGGCTCAACCAGCTTGAAGAACACCTGGCTATGGGCACATCCAGAGAGGAGATACAAGCTTCCCTACCTTTACTGCAGAAAGCCACTGACTTTCTGGCAGACGCTTCAGCAGAATCCGTGAGGGTAACCGCCAGGGCAGCAGTCCTATCAAACTCCACAAGGCGAGCACTATGGCTGAAATCATGGAGCGGTGATGTGGCCTCTAAAATAAAACTTTGTTCTATTCCCTTCAAGGGAGAATATATGTTTGGCCAGGCCCTTGACGACCTCCTGGAAAAGGCGGCTGACAAAAAGAAATCCTTGCCTGAACCCAGACACTATAAGAAGACCCCCTTTCGCCACCCTCTGGAACAGAATCCCCAATACAGGGGTAAGGGCAAGTCCGGTCGATGGAGCTACCCCAAAGGGGGTAAAGATAGGAATATTTTTTTCCACAAAAGGACAACGACAACAGAAGCGGTGACGCCAGTGCGGTGGGGGGACGAGTCATGAAATACCTTCCCCAATGGCAAAAGATCTGCTCCAATCAGTGGGTCTTAAATGTAATTCAAGAAGGGGTAAAGATCGAATTCTCCTCATATCCTCCCAAAAGAGTAAGGATAACTCATCTAACCTCTCCAAGATTAAAAACCGCTCTGATGTCCGGCCTAAAAGACCTACTATCCTTGGGGGCTATTTCACCAGTTCCAAAAACAGAAAGATACACAGGCCACTATTCACGCCTGTTTATGATAAAGAAACCAAACGGCACATACAGAATAATAATAAATCTGAAACCCTTAAACCAGTACATTGTCTACCGAAGATTCAAGATGGAGTCCATCAAATCAGCAGTTCCCTTAATAGGGCAGGGGTATGTGATGGCAACCATAGACTTACAGGATGCATACTATCACGTCCCCTTACATCCAACATACCGAAAATTTCTAAGGTTTGCAGTGGTTCAAGAGGATCAGACGTTACACTTCCAATTTAACGTATTGCCGTTCGGGATATCTTCAGCACCAAGAATATTCACCAAAATGTTATGTCAGAAGTAGTGGCTTCAATCAGGAAAGAGAAAATCTACATCATTCCCTACCTCGACGACTTCTTACTAGTAAGTCCCTCGGTAGAATCACTCCAGGAAGATCTGCAAAGAACAATCCAGATCCTGACTACCCTAGGGTGGTTGATAAATCATCAAAAGTCAGACCTGGTCCCTGCCACAGAAAAAATGTTCCTGGGGGTTCTACTAGATTCCGCCAGACAAACCTCCTTCCTACCAAAGGACAAACCTACTCTTGAGATCCAAGATATCGAATCTAAAGACCCTGAACAGAGTGTCCCTAAGGTCTGCCATGTCAACCCTGCGTTCAATCTGTAGCCTGGGCTCAGGCTCACACCAGAGTTTTGCAGACTCATATTCTTGCACAGTGGGACGGATCCCCAAACTCACTAGACAGGAAGATCATGATCCCTCATTATGTGAAGACATCACTATCATGGTGACTCAACCCAAGGAACCTAAGAATAGGGGTTCCATGGTCTCAATTCCCTCTGGTAACAGTCACGGTAGATGCCAGCAAAACAGGATGGGGAGCCGTTGTTGCTCAAACCCCCTTCCAAGGGGTCTGGACAAATGAAACCGGCAAGAAATCCTCCAAATTCCGCGAATCAAAGGCAGTGGAGGAAGCGCTCAAAATATCGGCTCCAATCATTACGAGCAAACACGTAAAAGTCTACTCGGACAACAAGACTACCGTAGCTCATCTATCTCATCAAGGGAGCACAAGGTACGAGAATCTAAAGAGTATCTCAGCAAGAATATTCTTCTGGGCAGAAGGACATCTTCGTTCCTTATCAGGGTTGCACATAAAAGGCTCAGACAACACCCAAGCCGACTTTCTGAGCAGAAGGAATATCCATCCGGGAGAATGGGAGCTGGACTCAGACATTTTCCACATGCTGACCAAACGATGGGGTCGTCCGGAGGTGGACCTCTTTGCAAGACGCCAGAACACCAAGGCAGAAAAATACTTCTCCCTAGATCCAGACGACGCATGCCTGGGGATAGATGCATTCGCTCACCCATGGCGTTTCCATCTGGCTTACGCCTTTCCCCCAATTCCATTGCTACCCAGAACCTTACAGAAAGTAAGGACCGAGGAGGTCAATATAATCTTGATAGCCCCGCTTTGGCCCGAAAGAAGTTGGTTCTGTGCAATAAACAATTTAAGCATAGAGGGACCCCTCATTCTACCAGCAATCAGAAACCTTCTCCATCAGGGTCCAATACTCCATCCAGATCCAGAGAACCTCCATCTAGCAGCCTGGCTTCTGAATTCACAATCCTGAAGGCTAGAAGGCTCTCAGACCGAGTAATTCATACCCTACAAAAAAGTAGGAAACAAATCACAAACTCCATATACAGCAAGATATGGAAGACCTTCCTAGCATGGTATAAACCAAATATACCAGATCTTCGGCATCCTGACATGATCCAGATCTTGGATTTTCTACAAGAAGGGCTGGAGAAGGGTCTTAGACCCAGCACCCTCAAAGTTCAGATTGTGGCACTGAGTATCTACTTCGACCAGAGCCTTGCCGAACACCGATGGGTAAAAAGGTCCACGACAGCAGCTACTCGTCTGCGTCCCAGAATAATTAACCACGTTCCCTCCTGGGATCTTAATATTGTCCTTAAAGGTCTGACACTACCACCATTTGAACCTTTGGCCTCAATAGAGCTGGATAAATTAGCTTGGAAAACAACATTTCTAATAGCAATTACCATTGCTAGAAGAGTAGGAGAAATCCAAGCCTTCTCAGTGAATGACTCTTATCTGAGAATCCTGGATGATAGGATTATTCTACAATTGGACCCATCTTTCTTACCAAAGGTAGTCTCAGACTTTCATAGGTCTCAGGAGTAGTGTTGAGCGATACCTTCCGATATCAGGAAATATCAGATCGGATTGGATCTGGCCGATACTTTTTGGGTATCAGATATCGCCGATTCCGATACCGGAAACCAATGCAAGTCAATGGGACACAAATATCGGAATGAAAATAAACCCTTTCTTTCCTTGTAGGTTAATTCTACATGAAAGAAAACAACTAACAATAATGTAGAATGTATTGGGGGAGGTGGTTGCCCAAATCGATGGGAACAGTGCTCACAGTGAAACATGAAAAGCCGGCAATTCAGCAGCGGCATACACCGGTACCCGACAATTTAGAAAAGAAAGAATAGAGCTTCACACATAGATTAGATTAGATAGATAGATAGAAACATGTCAGTCACATATATATATGAAGTACAGTGACAGTGTTGCTTACTGTACTTGTCATTTAGTGTAAAGGATTTATTTAAAAAAATATTAGTGTTTTCATGCACCGTCTCTTTAAAAAAGCAGGCCGGCAATTCAGCAGCGGTACCCGACAATTTACAACAGAAAGAATAGAGCATCACACATAGATTAGATACATAGAAACATGTCAGTCACATATATAAGAAGTACAGTGACAGTGTTGGTTACTGTATGTAACGGATCTGGGAGGTGGAACCTCTGAGCAACTATACAAGGGGGCAGTCCTTGTAAGGAAGCGGGTGGCTCACAGGGAAGGCGGGCAGGTAGTCACGGCTAGTGACGGGGACAGTCTCTGGGTAGAAGGGCAGGAGGTCACGGCAAGTGACGGGGACAGTCTCTTGACAGGCAGGTGGTCACTGCAAGTGATGGCAGAGCCTCCAGGTAGGCTAGCAGGCAGGTAGCAGGTGGACGCTCCCAGGTGAGCGGGCAAGAGTCTCTGGACAGGCAGGTGGTCACAGCACGTGACGGCGGAGCCTCCAGGTAGGCTAGCAGGCAGGTAGCAGGTGAGCGCTCCCAGGTGAGCGGGCAGGCTGGTCCATAGACAGACTGACAGGTGTCGGAAGGCAGACCGTCGGACCGCAGGCTTGCAAGCCGGTAAGCGGATATCAGGCAGGTGTCAAGCAGGAATCTGGCAGGTGACTGGCAGGTAACAAGCAGGAATCTGGCAGGTAACTGGTAACAGGACCTGATGGCTGAAGCAGAGTGAAGGCTTTGCAACAACATTGCTCGGGCACCTCCATTTTGGAGGAGGTGCCTTATATATGGGAGGTCCCAATTTGATGGCTAGCAATTCACGGTCTCCTATGGAGTAGTTGCGCTCAGACGAGGAGAAGATTTTAGAGAAGAAGCCGCAGGTTACCATTCTCCCGGTAGCAGATTTTTGGGTGAGTACCGCTCCGGCTCCGGAGGAGGAGGCATCAACCTCCAGGTAGAATTGTTTATTACAGTCCGGACGGTGCAGGATGGGAGCAGAGGCGAAGGCTTTCTTTAAGGAAAGGAAGGCCTCCTCGGCTTCAGGCGACCATGTCCTGGGATTAGCCCCCTTACGGGTAAGTGCAGATATGGGAGCAGTCCGAGACGTGAAGTGTGGGATGAAAAGACGATAGTAATTAGCGAAGCCCAGGAATCGCTGTATCGCCTTCAAACCTTCAGGATGAGGCCATTTTAGAACGGAAGAGAGCTTCTCGGGATCCATTTGCAGACCTGTCTGGGAGATGACATAGCCCAAGAACGGTAGGGAGGTCTGGTCGAAGAGGCACTTCTTGTATTTGGCATAGAGGTGGTTCTGCCGAAGCCTAAGCAGGACCTGACGAACATCCCTTCGGTGTGTGGGGAGATCCGGAGAGAAGACCAAGATATCGTCCAGGTATACCACTACGCAGGAGTACAGGAGGTCACGGAAGATGTCGTTGACTAGTTCTTGAAAGACAGAGGGAGCATTACAGAGACCGAAGGGCATCACAAGGTACTCATAGTGACCATCCCGGGTATTGAATGCCGTCTTCCACTCGTCTCCTTGACGGATACGGACCAGGTTATATGCTCCTCGTAGATCCAGTTTGGAGAAGATCCTGGCGCCCTTGAGACGGTCAAACAATTCGGAGATGAGCGGCAGGGGGTATTTGTTTTTTTACTGTGATGAGATTGAGTCCTCTGTAGTCAATACAGGGACGTAGCGAGCCGTCTTTCTTTTTGACAAAGAAGAATCCGGCTCCAGCCGGGGAGGTAGATTTTCGGATAAATCCCCTAGCCAGATTCTCTTCAATGTACTCAGACATGGCCCGGGTCTCGGCTGCAGACAACGGGTAGATACGCCCACGGGGAGGAGTGGTGCCAGGTACCCGGTCGATCGGGCAGTCATATGGCCTATGGGGTGGCAACGTCTCTGCTTCCTTCTTACCGAAGACGTCCGCATAGGGCCAGTAAGGAGCCGGGAGACCTGGTAAATTAGCTGAAGTAGGCGAAGGGCGAGCTGGGCGGACCGGAACCAGGCAGGTCCTATGGCAGTCTGGACCCCAACGGAGTACTTCACCGGATCGCCAGTTCAATACGAGTTCTTGTGTCTGGACCCAAGGTAGACCTAGCAACAGGGAGTGAGAAAGTCCGGACAGCACATGGAATGAGATTTCCTCAGAGTGCAGCATTCCCACCTGCTGGGTTATGGGTTCAGTGACTGGCAGGATGGTCTCCGAGAGAAGTCTTCCATCCACGGAGGCGACTGACACTGGTTCAGCCAGGGACTTGGTGGGAATACGGTATCTCTCTACCAGAGACTGGAAGATGAGGTTTCCAGCAGCTCCAGAATCCAGGTGGGCGAGTTCAAAGTGACGGTTTTCTCCCCAATCAATAGAGACCGGTAAAGTCAGAGACGGAGAGGGCTTACTTTTGTCTAAGACGACCTCTCCAAGCGGTCCTAGACACTGGCGTTTCCGGCTTTTCCAGGCAGGAACGGATGAAGTGCTCCATACTGCCACAATAGAAACAGCTTCCTTCGGCTCGGCGAGATTCTTGGCGAGATCTGACCATCTTGGTCTGGTCGATCTGCATAGGTTCAGGCGAGAGCGCCCGTGGAGTGACTGGTTGAGAGGCAGGTCTCAGGGAAGTAGGAGCAGAGCAAGAAAAGTCTTTCTCCCAGGCAGTCTCTTTTGCACGTTCTTGGAACCGGATGCCAATCCGGGTAGCTAGTGACACCAGGTCATCCAGAGTGGTAGGAATGTCCCGACCAGCTAACTCGTCCTTAATCCAACCGGAAAGACCCTCCCAGAAGACGGACACCAGAGCCTCATTTTCCCAGGCAAGTTCAGAAGCGAGGGTGCGGAACCGTATGGTATATTGGCCCACGGTGAGACTCCCTTGGCGGAGACGTAGCAGAGAGGAGGCAGAAGAGGTTTTCCGTCCAGGTTCATCGAAGACTTTCCGGAAAGCAGCGAGGAAAGACGGCAGGTCGGACACCAGGTGATCCCCTCTCTCCCATAGGGGATTTAGCCATGCCAGTGCCTCCCCAGTGAGATGGGACATGATGAAGGCCACCTTGGCCCGGTCGGAGATGAACTGGTATGCCAATAGCTCAAAGTGCAGGGTGCACTGGTTTATGAAACCCCGAGCTAAAGTAGGTTCGCCGGCAAAGCGTGGAGGTGCCAGAAGCCGAGGTCCATAGTCGGGTACCATGAAGGGACTGGATTGCGGTACCGCAGAAATGGGCATGGCTGGACCAGAGGTAGAGAAAGACGAGTCACACAATGCGCCTAGACGAGAGTTAACGGACCGTAGATAGGACTGTACCACCTACTGCTGAGTTTTCTGACGTAAGACTTCCTGGTGCAGATCGGAGATCTGGGGACCACCGGGTTCCATGCCCGAGCAAACTGTAACGGATCTGGGAGGTGGAACCTCTGAGCAACTATACAAGGGGGCAGTCCTTGTAAGGAAGCTTGTGGCTCCCAGGGAAGGCGGGCAGGTAGTCACGGCTAGTGACGGGGACAGTCTCTGGGTAGAAGGGCAGGAGGTCACGGCAAGTGACGGGGACAGTCTCTTGACAGGCGGGTGGTCACGGCAAGTGACGGCAGAGCCTCCAGGTAGGCTAGCAGGCAGGTAGCAGGTGGACGCTCCCAGGTGAGCGGGCAAGAGTCTCTGGACAGGCAGGTGGTCACAGCACGTGACGGCGGAGCCTCCAGGTAGGCTAGCAGGCAGGTAGCAGGTGGACGCTCCCAGGTGAGCGGGCAAGAGTCTCTGGACAGGCAGGTGGTCACAGCACGTGACGGCGGAGCCTCCAGGTAGGCTAGCAGGCAGGTAGCAGGTGAGCGCTCCCAGGTGAGCGGGCAGGCTGGTCCATAGACAGACTGACAGGTGTCGGAAGGCAGACCGTCGGACCGCAGGCTTGCAAGCAGGTAAGCGGATATCAGGCAGGTATCAAGCAGGAATCTGGCAGGTGACTGGCAGGTAACAGGCAGGAATCTGGCAGGTGACTGGCAGGTAACAAGCAGGAATCTGGCAGGTGACTGGCAGGTAACTGGTAACGGGACCTGAGGGCTGAAGCAGAGTGAAGGCTTTGCAACAACATTGCTCGGGCACCTCCATTTTGGAGGAGGTGCCTTATATATGGGAGGTCCTCCGGCATTTGGCTGGGGACTCCTTAGGACGGCGCGCGCGGTCCCTTTAAGAGAGGGGGAGCGTGCACGCCCTAAGCACACTGCCGGGGAAGGAGCGCGTGCCGGAAGCAGCGGGGAGAGAAGCGCTGGAGGACGCCGCGCCAGGAGCGGGGAGGTGAGAGGGACGGCGTCTCTGCCTAGTACGGGGCAGAGACGCCGATGCTACACTGTACTTGTCATTTAGTGTTAAAATAAAGGATTTATTTAAAAAAAAAATTGGCGTGAGGTTCCCCGTAATTTTAGGCTCTAGCGGAGGTTAAGCAGACGGCTGGGGCAGATGTTTGAAGCCTGGGAAGAGGGTAATACCCACGGAGCTTCCCAGGCTGCTAACATCAGCCCCCAGCTGAATACCTAGCCTTTACTAGCTATTAAAATGGGGGACCCCCCCCAAAAGAATGACGTGGGGTCCCCCCTATTTTAATAGCTAGCAAAGGCTAGGCAGACAGCTGGGGGCTGATATTAATAGCCCAGGAAGGGTGCCATGAATATTGGCCCCCTCCCAGGCTCGAAACACCAGCCGTCAGCCGCCCCAGAAATGGCGCATCCATAGGATGTGCCAATTCTGGCACTTAGCCTCGCTCTTCCCACTGCCCTGTAGCGGTGGCAGTGGGTAATAGGGCTGGGGTTGATGTCAGCTTATAATGCCAGCTGACATCAAGCCCAGGTTAGTAATGGAGAGGCATCTATAAGACACCCCCATTACTAACCCCATAGTCAAAGTTAAAAAAAACAAACCACAAACACCCAGAATAAAGTCCTTTAGTTGAAATAAAGACACAATTCTTTATTGTTCTAAATTAAACCATACCTACCATCACGCCCATTCCAGCTGAAGCCAACGATCTCCTGCAATAAAAGAAAAATAATAAAGCAACATCATCCTTACTTTTCGATGGTTCCCAGGACAGCTTCAGCTCTGCTACATCGAGATGACAGGCTGGATCGCAGCAGAAAGCTGCCATCCAGCCTGTCATCCCGCAGACACTGAGAAGCGCAGGCTTGCTTGCGCTCCTCAGTGTCTGGCTGTGACGGCATCCAGGGCCGTAAAGGAGCTCACCAGAGCAGCACTGCCTGAACTCCGGCGAACCCGCTTGTGCAATGACTTGGCTGCTTTACGGCCCTGTCATTCTAGCGGCAGCAGCGGTTCAGAGCGGTCACATTCTATGTGGCTGCTCTAAACTGGAGATCTTCGTGGGACACTCGTGGACTACTACGGAGGGGTAAGGATAAGGTTGTGGTTTATTATTTTATATTTTATTACAGGAGATCGATGGCTTCGGGGAATTAGGTGTCTAGGTGAATATAGGTGTATTTTTTTATTTTTTACTTTATTTTAGGTGGCGATCGGCGGGGACAGGTAATGTATAAACTAATTTATTTTAGGCAACCACTGGCCACCAATGAAATGTATTTAAAATTTATTGGGGACCAAAAACAAATATATATGGGGGCCTAAAAGAATAAAAGATGTGTATAGGGGCAAAAATAACATATGGGGCAGTTTAAATAGCAGGATCAGGCTGATGGGAACTACTGCTCCCATCAAGCTGATCCTGCTGGCACAAGTGGACGGGGGACAGACATAGGCCGATGGGAGTAGTAGTGTCACATCGGCCTATGTCTGCCTGCACGCATACATCGCGCAGACATCGCGCACACACCAATCATGACCGGTCTGATGGTCTGGGAGGTGTGGCTGACCTGTGCGGCCGTGGGAAAGTTCATGTGAGTTCATGCAATGCAGTGAAGCATGAACTCACATGAACCCTCTGAGGGCACCGCGGCTACTTCAAATGAACAGCTGATCGGCATCTCCTGATACCTCAGCTGTTCATTTGAAATAACCGGCGGGAGAGCGCAGCACAGAACGGGAAAGCCGGCGGTGAAGTCTTTTCACTGCCGGCTTCCCCGCCCGGGTCCTTCGCTCCCCGCTCCTTGGTGCTGCTCTCCCCGCCCGGTCCTAACTTACGATCAGGATGAGGGGAGCGGAGGATCGGGGTGGGAGGCTGCGGGGAAGCAGTATGGGGCTGTGTGATTGTTTAAAAGCTGGCGGCTTTTTACCGCCCGCCGGCTTTTAAACAATCAGGAGAATTCTTTCAAGCTGGGATGGCATTCTGATGACAGGCTGGATCGCAGCGGAGCGCTGCCATCCAGCTTGTCATCCTTCAGAGACACTGCAGAGCGCAGGCATTATGGGAACTTCCGATTCCGGTATTCGATATTGTAAAAATATCGGAACTCCGATACCGCGAATATCGGCCGATACCCGATGTTACTGTATCGGAATGCTCAACACTACTCAGGAGATAATTCTGCCTTGCTTCTGTCAAGACCCAAAAAATAAAAGAGAAGAAGAATACCATACTTTGGATGTAAGACGGGTTGTTCTTCACTACCTCCAGAGGACAGAGGCCTGGAGAAAAGATCAGAATCTCTTTATTCAGCCATTTGGTCAGAACAGAGGGAAAAAGGTCTCAAAGGTTACCATCGCTACTTGGATCAAGAAAGCAATTGTGGAATCATATTGGATCCAAAATCTCTCACCACCAGAGAAACTGAAAGCACACTCTACAAGAGCCATGTCCGTCTCCTGGGCTGAAAAGGCTAGCGCTTCCCTCGAGCAGATATGCAGAGCAGCTACATGGTCTTCGGTCCATACCTTCACCAAGCATTACAAACTAAACTTAATGTCCATTAAAGACTTGGCCTTTGGGCGGAAAGTGCTTTAGGCCATTGTCCCGCCCTGAACATGAGTCTTTGGTACTCCTCCTTTGGTGCTGTCGTGGGGTTATTGGAGAAAATAGAATTAGACTTACCGGTAATTCGGTTTCTAGTAACCACCACGATCGCACTGGTAATTCCCTCCCAGGCTTGGTTAGCCAATCATTTAATTTGAATAAATATAATTTGAAGCATCCATACTTGTGTGGTCCTTTATAAAAACACTGGAGGGAGGATGAGGGAGGAGCTATTTAACCTCTTTGTGTTTCCTGTCCCTATTAGGGTGGGGTGACATCCTCCTTTGGTGCTGTCGTGGTGGTTATTAGAAACCGAATTACCAGTAAGTCTAATTCTATTTTTACGCCGTTCCTCGTGCGGTATAAGTGATGAGATTACTTTATTCTTCGGGTCGGTGCGATTACAGCGATACCAGATTTATATTGGGTTTTTATGATTGACAGCTGTCACACACTAAGAGACGCTTTTTTTGCAAAATCTAGTTTTTGCATCGCAATATTTTGAGAGCTATAATTTTTCCATATTTCGGCCAACAGAGTCATGTGACGGCTTGTTTTTTTGCGGGACGAGTTGACATTTTTATTGATACCATTTTTGGGTACGTGACATTTTTTGATCGCTTTCTATTCTGTTTTTTGGGAGGTAAAATTAACAAAAACAATTCAGGAATTTTTTTTTTTTTTTTTTTTATGCCGTTCTGCGTGTGGTAAAAGTGATAAGGCAGCATTATTCTTCAGGTCAGTACGTTTACAGCGATACTACACTTACTGTATATTTTTTTATGTTTTGGCACTTTTACACAAAACAATTTTATAGAAAAAAATATTTTTTTTGCATCGCTTTATTCTGAGACTTATAACTTTTTTATTTTTCAGCTGATGGAGCTGTATGGCGGCTTTTTTTTTGCGGAACAAGATGACTTTTTCAGCGGGACCATTTTTATTTCCATTGCTTATTGCTTTTTGATCGCATTTTTTTCCACTTTTTGTTTGGCGATATGAAAAAGCATATTTTTTTGCTCCGTTTTTTATTTATTTTTATTACGGTGTGCACAGAAGGAGTTAATTAGTGTGACAGTTTTATAGATCGGGTTGTTTTGGACGCGGCGATACCAAATATGTGTACTTTTTTTTGTTTTTACATAAATATACGGATTATTTTATTTATTTTTATTTATTTTGTGATTTTTTTTATTTATTTATTTATTTTTAACAGTTTGAAAACATTTTTTTGACTTTTTTTTTTCCATTTTTACTTAGTCCCTGTATAGGACATTAATTTTTATTTTTCTAATCACTAATCTCATCCAATGTAATAGACATGCATTGGATGAGCTCTTTGCTGACAGTTTTACACTGTCTGTCTCCTGCTAGAGTTCAGCTGCAGGCTGAGCCTACCAGGACACCATATATGGCAGATCTGGAGGCGGTCATGTGACCTCCAGCTGCCATAACAACGGTAGGTCCTGGAAGGCATCAGGGGGCCGTCAGAGAGGTAAGTTGAAGACTCCCTCTCCTCTCACTATCTTCTATATGCCATGATCACTATAGATCGCGGCATATGGAAGATAGGAAAGGGTTAACATCATTGGGACCTGATCCAATCAGGTCCCGATGATGTCCCCTGTCAGAGCTATCGCTCTGCACCGGAACCGCAGCGCTTGCAGGACCCTGGGGGTCCTGAGGGCTGCGGGACCACCCACCGTTTTTAAACGTCGGCGCTGCACAGAGCCCAGGCAGCGCTGACGTTTATGTACAGTGGGCGGTCCTGAACCGGGTAATGAAATCCCATGCCCACTGTGCTTCTATTTGACGCTGCACGAGCCGCAGCATGTCCATTTCTGTTGCAGAGATGCTGGTCTCTGCAACAGAAATTTCTCCACTAGAATTTATAGGGTGCAGTAACTGCGCATAGTTCAATGATCACATGTGGATTTACCTTCGTGATTAGAACGCTGCATTTTGAAACAGCGAGAATACGCTACTTCCAAAATGCTGCAATAGCCTGTTCGTGGGCACATAGCGTAAGGTGTATGATGGGGTCTTCAAATATTTTAGGCTACATTCACACATCCAAGTGCTGTTTCATTTTTTTCTTTTTTAATTGGAAAGCACTCAGACCATAATAGTGTAGAATGGATGTATTCGCCGTCCGTTAAAATCACAGATACAGTGGCATGTAAAAGTTTTGGCACGCCTGGTCAAAAGTATTGTTATTGTGAACAACTAGGCAACTTGAAGATGTTTTTAAATTTTGGTCGATATGATTTGCTTATATTTATAGAAATATTTGAAAATTTTGTCATTTTCAAACTTTAAATTTCTATGCCCTTAAATCGGAATTTACAAAACCTGTTTCTTTAGGGACCTATTCAAATTTAAATGGACTTTGAGGGGCCTGTATATTGTAAACTCCCCAAAAGTGAGGCCATTTTAAAAACCTCACTCCTCAAATACTTTAAAACAGTTTTCAGGACATTTTTTAACCCTTCAGGTGCTACACAGGAATTAATGCAAAGTGGAATGAAAAAAATAATTGCCTCTAAAATATTGCTTTAGCCCCATTTTTTTTCCACTTTCGCAAGAGGTAACGCTAAAAGTGGACCGCACAGTTTCACTGACTTTCTTACGAGCGCGCCGTTACCTCACATGTAATCAAAAAGTTCTTGTTGGACAATCGGCCAGGCTCAGAGTGGAAGGAGCAACATTTGAATTTTGGAACACAAATTTGGCTGAAAGAGATGACAGGCACTATGTTGCAATTGCAGAGCCCCTTAGGTGCCTAAACAGCAGAAAACCACCACGACTGACCCAATTTTGGAAACTACACCCCTCAAGGATTGTATCCAGGAGTATAGTGAACATTTTGAACCCACAGGTACGACTCAGAATTTGATGACATTAGGTCGTCATATTGAAAAAGTTCATTTTTTTTTCACAAAAAGCCCCAAATTTGTCACTTTGCAAGAGGTAATATGAAAAAGTAGACCCCACAATTTGTATCCCACGTTCTTACAAGCACGGCAATACACCACTCCATCAAAAAATTCTGTTTGGACAAACGGCAGCAGGGCTTGAAACAAAAGGGGCACAATTTGAATTTTGGAACACAAATTTGGCTATGTTTGGAATAGATTGTCTTATTTACAGAGCCTGTGTGGTTCAACAGCAGCAGAAATCCCCATAAATGTATTTTTTTGTAAATTATACCCTCTAATGTATTTATCTAGGGAGGTAGTGAGTAGTTTGATACCACCATTTTTATGCAGTTGATGCAAAATTGTGATTTTTCAAACTTGTGTTGCATTTTTTTTCACTGTGCCGTTCATGAATCTTTTTTGTACGTTCTGAAGAACACACCTCAAATTTTATTGCACTAGTTTTTGTAGTAATTGTCGGTGTACACGTTGTATC
The DNA here is from genome assembly GCF_046119375.1 of Phyllobates terribilis. NCBI lineage: Eukaryota > Metazoa > Chordata > Amphibia > Anura > Dendrobatidae > Phyllobates > Phyllobates terribilis. The sequence continues at coordinate 157,902,582 of NW_027362771.1, read as the reverse complement.
TTTGGTGAAGAAATGGCATCATTGGGTCCCAGACAATTTTACAAGGGATGCCAATTGCCTGGGGGTAGTTTGGTGGGTTTATTTGGCAGTCCTTACCTTCATATATTAGAAAGGTGCTCGTGTACCCTGTTGTGCTTTCGCACATTTTATATAATTTTACACTGTATTTGGCTCGCTTGGAGGGGATAAATTGGCGAAATGACAAACGGCCCTTGAAACTCATGACTCGTCGACTGTAACAGTTTGCTCTGGGATATAGGAATTTAGAAATGAATCGTTTAGGAGGAAAATTAGGTCTCTCAATTTGGTAAGGTGGTCATAGTTGGGGTCATTTCTTGGGGGGATTGTCACTAAAATGAAGGAATCTCATTAGGGCTTCATAACGGGCTCGGTACACAATAGTTGCAAATACAGTAGTACTGTGGGTGGACAGATTCTGTTGCCCGTGTGTGTGTGTGTGTGTGTGTGTTTTTATAACATTTGTGGGGATCCATGAACAGGAATGAAATGATGCGGGTTTTTGGGAAATATATTGTCAGGCATATAAATTGGTTTGGTGGTCAATTAATTGTAGGACTTCTGGGGTAACAAAAATTTGGAAAAATTCAAATGGGGTTAAAGTAGTGACATCTAATTTTATTCCAGGTGCTGCTGAAAAGGGAAATTTGAGAGGAAAATGCATTGTCGGGATACGACAATAGAGGTGGGACTGCGGTACTTGGTCCTGCCTCTGATGCTTCAGCAGTGACGACTGACTCCACTGCCATCGGGTTGTGGGATCCCATGGAGGAAGAGGAGTCGTCACTGTCTGAAAACTGTTCTGCTTCAGAGGCAGATTCGGTTTCTCTCCTGGAACTGCTGGGTGTACGCCTGCTCCGAAATGAACGTTCTTACTAACACTAGTAAGCCTAACCTAATGTAACAGTAGTTTTTTTTTTTTTTTACTTTGATCGAACCCTTACCCTAGCTAAACGCAAAGGAAGAAATACAAATTTTAAAATAAAGGGAAAAAAAAATGTAATCTTACTAGGGAGATGACAAATATTGGGCTTTTGATCACTCTGATAGGATCTATCACAGTGATCAAAAGTCAGGGACCAATAGAAAAAATCCCTGCTGTTGCCGGGTGCCGGCCAGCAGAGCTCAGGGGGCGCACTGCACATTCGACCTTCATTTTGTTTCGGGAAGTGGATGGCTAAGGGATGCCGTCTCCGGTACCGTGGGGGGGTTCCTGGGGACATAATTTCTCTCTCCCTTGACATGTTGGTTCATGTCAGAGGAGAGAGAACTGAATTTTAAACTGGACTTTTTTCTTCTTTTTTTTTTTAACGTAATAATAATGGTGATCACGTGACAAAGGACCGGAAAAACCAGCCCTGATCATGTTCTCCAGGGTCTCTGAAACCTCAGAGATTTTCCGATGCAGGTGGGGCGCTATTGATTTATTAAAAGCGGCACTGAGGAATAAAGCCCCTTACTTGCCGCCGTTAAAAGGCGTATTGGCTGTCATTAAGGGGTTAATGCAGTGCTTGAAAATAATGCTGGCCACACAAAATATTGACACTTTGGACACAATTTAGCCATTGTCACTTAGTGGTGTACTCACTTCTGTTGCTGGCGGTTTAGACATTAATGGCTGTGTGAGTTATTTAGAGGGTACAACAAATTTATACTGTTACTGTAAACAAGCTTTACACTGACTAATTTACTTTGTATCAAAGTGTTGTGCCATAAAAAGATTATAATAACATATTTATAAAAATATGAGGTGTGTACTCATCTTTTTGATATTCTGTATGTTCCTCCTCCTTTTTCAAACATCCACTCAAGAAAATGCTAGCAAATTGGCCGGGTATCCCCCTTATAATTATGGGCGTCTTTAAAATGTTATCTTTAAAAGGGTTACATATATTATTAAATGGATGGAGTCAGCTCACCACACTGGAGGTCCTCCTAAGCGGAGTATGGGACACTTAGCACGGATATGGGCTGGGCAAGAGCCGCCAGAAAGCTTGCAAGGAAGGAAGGGAAAACAATTCCAGCGTAGTAAATTAATCCCAAAAATTGTTAAAATATTTTAACAATTTTTGGGATTGATTTACTACGCTGGATTTTTTTTTCTCCTTCCTTTTAAAGATAGTTGTCCTAATACTGGTACACTCAAGCACTCCGTTTGTAGAGGTGTCGATAGACAAAGATGGTCAATATGTATGTATCTATGCTTATTCCTTGTTGAGGAATGAAGGGAATGAGACAGCGTTTGGTAACTATTTAAAGGAAGTAGCCTTGACAGATCTATAGCGGGTACATTTAAATGTGGATAAGTACTGCTACTCCTGCTATTCGGCCACATATGGCTCTTTGTCCCGTATAGACATAGCCCTGGGAAATGAATGGATGGATAATTTGGTACAGGAGGTGGACTATTTACCAAGAGTGGTGTCGGACCACAGTCCACTAGTGGTGCTACTACAAATTTAGGACCAGGGGAGTAAATCGGGGTTGGGGTGGAAGATTCATCCATTTTGGCTGCAACTCCTAGACATGGGGAAGATTGGTGATGAGGTCGCTGAATTTTTTTAGGCTTAACGAGGGTAGTGCAGAGCAACACATTGTTTGGGACACTATGAAGACATATTTAAGGGGATCTTGGTCAGAGACCTATCAAGGCATAAGACTACATCCAGAAACAAGGATATAGCGGTAATAGAAGAATTGAGGGCAGCGGAGGGAGCGCTGAGTTACCAGAATTCACAGGACACGCAAAACCGCATGAAGGCTGCTCAGGAAGAGGTAAATAAACTACATTTGCACAAGGCAGAAAGGTTGAGGGCATTTCAAAAAGAAACTTTCTATGCAGAAGATGAAAAAGTAGGACATCTGCTCTCCGTTGTGGCTTCTGCGCAGCGGGACTCGGCACATGTATATGCATTTAGCCCTTTAAAGCCCATGACGTACTAATACGCGTCTGTGCCCTGTGCTTTAAGAGCCTGACCCGTATTAGTACGTCATCGCGATCGCGCACGCACACAGGCTGTCACAGCTGACACCCGGCACATTAACCCCCGCAATGCTGCGATCGAAGTCGATCGCAGCATTGCGGTGGCAAGGGGAGGTGATCGCAATACTCGCCTCCTCTTCCGGCCTCCAGCGCTGTCTGCCGCGGCTTCCCGGGTGTTGCCATGACGACCCGATGTCGTCATGACAACATCCGGGTCACCATGCAGCAGGAACATTGTTTGGTCATGCGCAGTGCACGACCAAACAATTTTCTCACTGTGCAGCGCTGACTGCCTGCATGGCACAGGGATGGTGCTCCATCCCTATGCTATGCAGGCGATCAGAATAAAAAAAGTTAAAGTCCCAGAGTGGGACAAAGTAAAGAAAGTGTAAAAACTCTCAGAAAGTGAAAAAAATAAAAATAATTTTTTTAAAAAAAAAATAAAAAAATAATCCACCAAATATAAAAATATAATGTATCCATCAATAAATATTATTATGAAAAAAAAGCTAACAAACAATAAAAGTACACATTTGGTATCGACGCGTCCGAAACGACCTGACCTATAAAACTGTCCCACTAGTTAACCCCTTCAGTAAACACGGTAAAAAAAACAACAAAAAACAACAAAGCAAAAAACAATGCTTTATTATCATACTGCCAAACAAAAAATGGAATAACACGCGATCAAAAAGACGAATATAAATAAAAATGGTACCGCTGAAAACGTCATCTTGTCCCGCAAAAAACAAGCTGCCATACAGCTCCATCATCCGAAAAATCAAAAAGTTATAGCTCTCAGAATAAAGCGATGCAAAAAAATAATTTTTTCTATAAAATAGCTTTTATTGTGTAAAAGCGCCAAAACATAGAAAAACGATATAAATGTGGTACCGTTGTAAACATACTGACCCAAAGAATAAAGCTGCCTTATCAATTTTACCACACGCGGAACAGAATAAAAAAAAGACAAAAAAAACAATTCCTGAATTGGTGGTTTTTGTTTATTCTGCCCAAAAATCGGAATAGAAAGCGATCAAAAAATGTCATGTGCCTGAAAATGGCACCAATAAAAACGTCAACTCATCCTGCAAAAAAAAAAGCCATCACATGACTCTGTCTGCCAAAATATGGAAAAATTATAGCTCTCAAAATATGGCTATGTAAAAACTAGATTTTACAAAAAATGCGTCTTTTAGTGTGTGACAGCTGTCAATCATAAAAACCCCGTATGATTCTGGTGTCGCTGTAATCGCACCGACCCGAAGAATAAAGTTGTCTAATCACTTATACCGCACAAGGAACGGCGTAAAAAATAGACTCTCGGGTTAGGGTTGTGCTTGGGGTTAGGGTTGGGGTTGGGACTTTTTTTCAAAAGTAAGAAAAAAAGATGGCGATATGGCGACTAGTGTTGAGCGCAAGTGCTCGCTACTTGAGTTTGCATCGGGTGTTCTGGTATGCATTGAGTATCGTGGGTATTTGAGTGACATGCTCGAGTCTCTGCCCCATATGCTTCGCGGCCAAAAAAACTTTACGGGGATTGCCTGCCATGCACGAGCGATCCCCGCATGTTTTGTTTGGGGTGTCTAATAACCGTGAAAAATGCGGGGCAGGGACTCGAGCATGTCACTCGAGCACACGCAGTACATGGTGCATACCCAAGTACCCGATGCAAACTCAAGTAGCGAGCACTTGCGCTCAAGACTAATGACAACTTATTCAATATGATGACCTAATGTTATCAAATTCTGTGTCGTACCTCTGGGTTCAAAATGTTCACTATACCCCTTGATAAAATCCTTGAGGGGTCTAGTTTCCAAAATGGGGTCACTTATGGGGGGTTTCCACTGTTTAGGCACACAGGGGCTCTCCAAACGCGACATGGTGTCCGCTAACAAATTGAATGGAAAATCGGCTCAAATTGTTAGCGGACACCATGTTGCGTTTGGAGAGCCCCTGTGTGCCTAAACATTGGAGCTCCCCCACAAGTGACCCCATTTTGGAAACTAGACCCCCAAAGGCACCTATCTAGATGCATAGTGAGCACTTGGAACCCCCAGGTGCTTCACAAATTGATTCGTAAAAATGGAAAAGTGAAAAAAAAAAATACTTTTTCATTTTTACGGATTAATTTGTTAAGCACCTGGGGGTTCAAAATGCTCACCACCCATCTAGATAAGTTCCCTAAGGGGTCTAGTTTCCAAAATGGGGTCACTTGTGGGGGGTTTCCACTGTTTAGGCACATCAGGGGCTCTCCAAACGCAACATGGTGTCCGCTAATTATTCAAGCAAATTTTACAATCGAAAATTCAAATGGCGCTCCTTCCCTTCCGAGCCCTGCCGTGCGCCCAAACAGTGTTTTTTCCCCACAACAAATTGCACAACAAATTTTGGGGTCCATTTTTTCCTGTTACCCCTGCGAAAAGAAAAAAAAATGGGTCTAAAGTAACATTTTTGTGAAAAAAGTTAAATGTTCATTTTTTTCTTCCACATTCCAAAAATTCCTGTGAAGCACCTGAAGGGTTAATAAAGTTCTTGAATGTGGTTTTGAGCACCTTGAGGGGTGCAGTTTTTAGAATGGTGTCACTTTTGGGTATTTTCTGTCATAAAGCCCTCTCAAAGTGACTTCAAATGTGCTGTGGTCCCTATAAAAATGGTTTTGTAAATTTTGTTGGAAAAATTAGAAATCGCTGGTCAACTTTTAACCCTTATAGCTTCATAACGAAAAAAAATTTTGGTTCCAAAATTGTGCTGATGTAAAGTAAACATGTGGGAAATGTTATTCATTAACTATTTTGTGACATATCTCTCTGATTTAAGGGCATAAAATTTCAAATTTTGAAAATTGCAAAATTTTCAAAATTTTCGCCAAATTTCCATTTTTTTCACAAATAAACGCAAGTGATATCAAAGAAATTTTACCACAATCATGAAGTACAATATGTCACGAAAAAACAGTCTCAGAATCAGGGGGATCCATTGAAGAGTTCCAGAGTAATTACCTCATAAAGTGACAGTGGTCAGAATTGTAAAAATTGGCCTGGTCATTAACGTGCAAACCACCCTCGGGGGTAAAGGGGTTAAAACAAGAGAATGGCAGTGTAGTTACTCAGGGGGAGCAAATTTTGGAAGTCTTTGTGTGCCCACAGCTATGTGCCCACGATGCGTTTTTTTAAGCGTTTCCGCAGCGGCAAAAACGCTGCAGAAACGCTTAAACGCTTGGTAGAAGGTCTGCCATGTTCCCCAATGATAATCCACATGTGCTGTGCACATGCTGCGGAAATTTCCGCTGCGGGTTAGCATTGCGGAAAAAAACGCAGCACTACCAATTATTTTGCGGAAGTGCTGCGTTTTCGCCGCCATTGACTTGCATTGGAATGCTTGGATTCCACATCACTGGATCTGTACATGCGGAATCCAAGCGTTTCAATGTGCGGATGGTACCCGGGTCTGGAGGAAAGGAGACTCCTCCGGACCCGGGTACCATAGAACCTGTAAAATAAAGAATAAAATAAAAAATATATTTACCTTCTGATGGCCCGCGGTGCGCTTGTCTTTGCTTGCCGGCAGCTCGCGGTGGACTGAAGGACCTGCACTGACGTCATTTAGTCATGTGACGGCAGGTCCTTCAGTGTACTGTACCGCGAGCTGCCGGCAAGCCAGGACGAAGCGAATAAATCCTGCGGGGGCCATCAGAAGGTAAGTATAGATTTTTATTTTTTTTATTTTTTACCATTCTTTAAGGTCACACTATATAAATCCATGCCGTTTGCATGGCTTTATATAGTGTGACCAAGTTGTCAAGTACTTTCCAAGTGATGCTAAAATCGCTTGGAAAGCGCTTGTCAACCCGCATGCTGAAATGCATCTGAAAAACGCATGTACAATCCGCATGCATTTTTTCTGCCAGGGAGATGCAGAAATGCTCAGGAAAAAATCCGGAGCATTTCTGCATCGTGGGCACATAGCCTTTAGGGGACTTTACAGGAAGTTTCAGCGGAGGAATTGGGAGAGGCTTTGGCATCCATGCCTGGGGACAGGGCACCGGAGGCTGATGGCATCCCAGCTGAAGTATACAAAAACCTCAATGAGGAAATAATAACTAAATTGTTAGGAGTATTTGATGAAGCGTTGGAGAGGGGAGTGTTACCGCATCTATGATGGAGGCCATTGTTGTGGTCATTCCCAAAGCTGAAAAAGATCCACAGCTGCCAGTCATATAGACCAATATCACTTTTGACTGCAGATATCAAAATACTGGTCAAGACTCTGGCGGACAGACTAATCCCAGTAATAGACAAGGTGGTCCACTTGGACTAATCTGGCTTCATGCCAAATAAATCCACTGCTGTCAATTTGAGGAGGCTGTACTTAAACATGCAAATTCCAGCTGAAAATGCGGGTAAGAGAGTGGTGGTATCTCTAGATGCACATAAAGCCTTTGATAGTGTGGAATGGAACTACCTGTGGTCGGTGCTGAGTAGCTTTGGGTTCGGGCCAGTGTTTACCTCATGGGTAAAATTGCTGTACTCCTCTCCAACAGCCAGAATTAAAGTGAATAACAAACTGTCGGAAAGCTTCCCACTGTTTAGAGGTACTATACAGGGGTGTCCGTTGTTCCCGCTGCTATTTGCCCTAGCTGTGGAGCCATTAGCTGCCAAAATAAGATTGCAGGAGGTGAAGGGGTTTGTATATGGGAAAACAGAGGAGAAGATGGCTTTATATGCCGACGATATTCTACTATTTTTGGAAAATCCTGGGGAAGCCTTGAGAAATGTAGTGGCACTAATTGAGGGATTTGGACAGATATCGGGACTACTCATTAACTGGGATAAGTCGTGTTTTCTGCCGATAGATGGAAAGGGTGACTGTACCGGGGAGGTGGAACTATTCACCAAATTAAAGGTGGTCCAACAATTTTTAAGTACTTAGGGATTCATATAGCTCTTCCATTGACAACATTTGAGGAGTTTAATATATGCCCTTTATTGCAAGGACTGCGCACTAAAATAACAGCGTGGAATAAGTTACATTTATTGGTGGTGGGCAGAGTGAACCTCCTCAAAATGATTGTGATGCTGCAACTGTTATATGTGCTGCATAATTCCCCCATCTGGATCCCAATGAGCAGGTTCCGCAGGATAAAATCACTATTTGGAGAATTAGTGTGGGGTAAGAAGAGTTCCAGACTTAAACAGGAAACACTGCAGAGACCGAAAGAGGAGGGAGACCTAGCGCTTGCTAATCCCTGGTTATACTTTCTTTCTGCAAAGCCAACACCTCAAGGGCTGGGGGGAGACTATGGGAACGGGACAGGTACCTGTCAGTTTGGAGCACTTAAGATTTCGCCATTAAGTATGGGACTGGAGGCGGGAATCTTCAAGAAGTGGGGATTGCATTACCGTACCATAAATCTAATACATAAAATGTGGCAGAAAATCAAGCAGATTAGGGGGGTAACACACTTCACTAAGTTTTCACCTATCTGGGATAACATCTATTTTCAGGAGTTCAGTAATATGAAGGGGTTTGGTGAGTGGAAAGAAATGGGTATTGGCCTGATCTATCAGTTGATTTACAGAGGGAAGCTTAAATCATATGAAATGTTGAAGGAAGAATTTCAATTCCCAAGGCTAAACCTCTTTCAATATTGACAGGTTCAGCATGCATTTCAGACCCAAAGCAGAAGACGGCCTATTGGAATACAAATAGATCTGATGTTAGATTTTATACTTAAAAACAGAGGAATGAAAGGGGCAATATCTGAAGTGTATAGAGACCTACTGCACGCCTTTCTTGGAGGACACCCTATCAAAGCTAGAAGGAAGTGGGAGACAGACTTGCGAGAGATAAACGACGATAGGTTGGAGCCTATTCTAGAATATATACCCAAGTTTTCCATGAGTGAGCCTGGGAGAATGTCACAGCTGTATGTGATCCACAGGGCGTATAGAACCCCTGATATATTATTTAAAGCAGGGTTGAAGTCTAACTCTGACTGCCAAAGGTGCTCGCCATCTCAGGCAGACATACTGCATATTCTTTGACATTGTCCTAGATTGTCCTCCTTTTGGATCGTAGTGTTAAACCTTATTGGAATGGTGTATAGGTGTATTGTCCGTAGGGACCCACTGACATGCATATTAGGGTACGTTGAGGAAATAAAAACAGACATGACCAAAATAGCAATTATGAGATTATTGTTTATTGCCAGAAAATTGATTGCAAAATATTGGATTAGAGAGGAGCCCCCATCCAGATGCGAATTCATTGCCCTAACGAACTAATTAATTCAACTTGAAAAAAAGTATTTACACCAAGAGGAATAAGCAGGAATACTTCCATGAATTATGGCAGCCATGGTTGAATAGGATTAATTAGAGTACACCTATATATACTACTGTAGAGTAAAACTCTTGGTAAACTGTATGGCGGAGTGGAGAGGGAAGAAGGAAAGGAAAGAAGGGAATAGAATGAAAAAAAAAAAAGAAAGAAAGGTCTCCATGGGAGAGAGGGGGTAAGGGAAGGGGGGGGGGACTTACTGTAATATTGTAAAACGAGTATTGTCATGTAATATCTGTTCCAAGTTTTGTTTTGTTGAATAAAAATGTATCTGATTAAAAAAAAAAGTGGGTGTCCAGCGGGGGACGGCAATTTGTCTCCTTTTGGTCGCCTTATTAATGAAGTGGGTCTGGTAGATATTTGGAGGGGAAATAGCTCCTAACGAAAGGATCTTCTCATATGCATCCTCAATGTACCGATTTATTTCAAGAATAGATAGGATTCTCTGCACCCCTCCTATGGTCTTGTATCTTTTCAATATTGAATACACCCCTAGGTCTCTATCAGACCACTCTCCTCCTTTTTCAGGTACAAGTGAACCCAATGTGAAGTAGACATCCTATATCCTGGAAACTTAAAGGGGCACTTTCATCATCTTTATTTATAACCCTTGTAATTCTGTGTGACAGCAGCTGCTCCTCACTGCTCACTCCTCTTGTTTGGGACATGGTCACACACCAGTGTGCAGTCTCCCTGTCTGCAGTCCCTGGTGAGGGGGCATGTCCTGCTCCCTGCTAGTAGCACTGCAATGAAGGAGACCTTATCAGGGAAGTGGCTGCTACTACTAAAGGCCAAAAGCAGACCACGCTCAGATAGCAGACAAGGAAACATTATCAGGGTGCTGATGTGACAAGAGCTGCTCTTCAGTGCTCACCCCTTTGTCTGGGACATAACTACATCGAGCTGCACACTGCTGTAATCAGCCAGTCTCCTGATAATGGCTGTTTCTTTGTAGAGAACTGGGGTTGTGGCCACGCCCCCTCTTTTTGGGCTGGCTGTTACAGAGGGGAGCTGCACACTGGCTAGGGGCAGCTTCTGTCACATGGAATTACAAGGGTTATAAAGATTGTAACATGAAAGTGGGGATGGGATGGTAGAAGGGGGGGGCAATTGTGAATAAGAATTAACTTTTATTTTATTAAAACCTCTATTAAAATATCAAATAGAACATACATCCAAATGGGGATGTATATTGGGTTACTGCTGTGACTGGAATTAAACAGCTGTGACCAACAAGGTCCTGAAATATATGTAACAGCACTAAATTAAATGGTTCCACAACCAGTGTCCCTACAAATAAATGGTTGGGTGATGTATATTCTATCTAAAGATCCCAAAATATACCCATTCTACTCCATAATTAAGGAATGACTGTATAGTATGTTAAATACACTGCTCAAAAAAATAAAGGGAACACTCAAATAACACATCCTAGATCTGAAGGAATGAAATATTCTCATTGAATACTTTGTACAGAACAAAGTTGAATGTGCCGACAACAAAATCACACAAAAATCATCAATGGAAATCAAATGTATTAACCAATGGAGGCCTGGATTTGGAGTCACCCCCAAAATTAAAGTGGAAAAACACACTACAGGCTGATCCAACTTTGATGTAATGTCCTTAAAACAAGTCAAAATGAGGCTCAGTATTGTGTGTGGCCTCCAAGTGCCTGTATGACCTCCCTACAATGCCTGGGCATGCTCCTGATGAGGTTGCGGATGGTCTCCTGTGGGATCTCCTCCCAGACCTGGACTAAAGCATCCGCCAACTCCTGGACAGTCTGTGGTGCAACGTGACGTTGGTGGATGGAGCAAGACATGATGTCCCAGATGTGCTCAATCGGATTCAGGTCTGGGGAATGGGCGGGCCAGTCCATAGCTTCAATTCCTTCATCTTGCAGGAACTGCTGACGCACTCCAGCCACATGAGCTTTGGCATTGTCCTGCATTAGGAGGAACCCAGAGCTAACCGCACCAGCATATGGTCTCACAAGGGGTCTGAGGATCTCCTCTCAGTACCTAATGGCAGTCAGGCTACCTCTGGCGAGCACATGGAGGGCTGTGCGGCCCTCCAAAGAAATGCCACCCCACACCATTACTGACCCACTGCCAAACCGGTCATGCTGAAGGATGTTGCAGCCAGCAGATCGCTCTCCGCGGAGACTCCAGACTCTGTCACGTCTGTCACATGCGCTCAGTGTGAACCTGCTTTCATTTGTGAAGAGCACAGGACACCAGTGGTGATTTTGCAAATCCTGGTGTTCTGTGGCAAATGCCAAGCGTCCTGCACGGTGTTGGGCTGTGAGCACAACCCCCATCTGTGGACGTCGGGCCCTCATACCACCCTCATGGAGTCGGTTTCTAACCATTTGTGCAGACACATGCACATTTGTGGCCTGCTGAAGGTCATTTTGCAGGGTTCTGGCAGTGCTCCTCCTGTTCCTCCTTTCACAAAGGCGGAGGTAGCTGTCCTGCTGCTGGGTTGTTGCCCTCCTACGGCCCCCTCCACGTCTCCTGGTGTACTGGCCTGTCTCCTGGTAGCGCCTCCAGCCTCTGGAGACTACACTGACAGACACGGCAAACCTTCTTGCCACAGCTCGCATTGATGTGCCATCCTGGATGAACTGCACTACCTGAGCAACTTCTATGGGTTGTAGAGTCCGTCTTATGCTACCACGAGTGTGAAAGCACAACCAACATTCAAAAGTGACCAAAACATCAGCCAGAAAGCATTGGTACTGAGTAGGGTTGAGCGAGTATGTTCTGTCCGAGTATGCTCGGGCCGAGCTTCGTGTATTTATAGCTGCTCGGTGATATGGTTGAATCGCTCCCGTGTGCATGATTTGTAACTGTTTGACAGCTTTATTACATGTGAGGAATGTGTAAGAAATAGACATTCCTCACATGTAATAAAGCTGTCAAACAGTTGCAAATCATGCACACGGGAGCGATTCAACCATATCACCGAGCAGCTATAAATACTCGAAGCTCGGCCCGAGCATACTCGGCAAAAGGGTTAATAGAACATACTCGCTCAACACTAGTACTGAGATGTGGTCTGTGGTCCCCACCTGCAGAACCACTCCTATATTGAGGGTGTCTTGATAATTGCTAATAATTTCCATCTATTGTCTATTCCATTTGCACAACAGCATGTGAAATTGATTGTCAGTGTTGCTTCCTAAGTGGACAGTTTGATTTCACAGAAGTTTGATTTACTTGCAGTTATATTCTGTTGTTTAAGTGTTCCCTTTATTTTTTGAGCAGTGTACAATCAGCATCCACACTACCAGCATGGGGGCTAAATAAAGTTAATGATGCCACTGCATAAAATTCCCATATATCAGTCAATTAGGACCTTTTTGCACGTGATCTGTCTGAGGGATTGCACTGATCCATGTGCGGTAACACTGATTGTACCGGCGGTATATCCATTCACTCGCAAAGTGCCATACTCAACCATTTGTGTGGCTCTTGCAGTTTGTGGAATCACCACCTTTTCCTGACCGGTCCACGGGATCGCACAGGCATCAGTGTGATCCCTAATAGCGATGTGCCGACTTCTAAATAACAAGCTGTGTCAGTAAGGCAGAAGCACTTTGGGTGTATTAAAACATCATAGCATGCCACAGGTCCTAATTGACTGACTGATATATGGGGATTTTATACGGTGGCATAATAAACTTTATTTAGACACCACCCTTCAGATTTGTATTAAAAACCTGGTTTTTGGGATAACTCATCGCGCGTTGATCCCAGAAGCCCAAAAGTGATATCATATTTTGTATTATGATTTTTACCTTCATGTAGAGACCACACATTGCATAGTTGCAGTCTGCTATCCTGGTGTTTTTGCGCTACAGCTCTACACAGACACTTAGTGACAGGGAATATGCATATTGCTCCTTGGCTGATTCTGCTACTAAAAATATAGGTCCCGTTCTTGTCAGACTCATTGAACTTACAATATTTCATATTTCGTTCCGGAGTCTAAGTGTTTGGAGATTTTCTTTTTGATGCTCTGGAAGCAAGCTCCAACAATTACACGCAAATTATTGCAATCCTGCGTTTTAATCACCCCCTGCGTCTTCCAGGGACAGGATGCTCGCATTTTAACTAAGTTATAACACTTCTCGGCTGGCATTAGTTTGTGTAAGCTATTACTCATGACTGTGTTAATTGGGGCTTTGTGCTGGGATTTTTATGGAGACAGTTCTTGTACTGACAAGTGGTGAGGAGAATAAGGGAGGGGTGGAGAGGGGCTTGGAAGAAATGGTCAATATCTGACAGACTTTCAATATTCCTCAATATGTCCCTGACACCACCTATGTGCCTGCCTGTCCAGATAAAGCGGACTTCATTTACCATTATAAAGATCATAGAACTGTACTGGGCATTTCCTCTTTATAGTTTGAGGGAAGGGACAGTACACAAATGTTTTATCTCCCCAGAGTACCCCTTTAACCCATTTTGGGTAAATCTTATCAACCTACAGTAGATAATATCAGGAGGAAGCTGACAGAATTTTTTGATCTTAACGGGAACCTGCAGATATGGCCTTAATGTGCAGGTTAACAGCTTTATTATACTGCTGAATGCTGCGGGGAGAAAATACACTTTATTCTCCCCAGTAGCATTCAGTTTCAGTCACGGGGGCAGCGCATGTTCAGTCACTGCCCTGAGAATACAGTGCTGTAATAAGAGAAATTTAAGATGGTAAAGAATAACTCTCGTAAAAAGGGGAGGACCTAGAGTATAAGGTACGAATGACTGAGTGAGATTTTATACTCCATAATAGCTCAGATAATAGGGCTCCATGGAAAGAGGCTCAACAGCAACTAACAGTATAAATTGTTGATAATAAACGCATGTTTCTAAAACCGTTTTAGGAGTGACCACTGGTCAGTTATTAACAAAACTAGCACAGGCACAACCAGATAATGCAATTATATACCAGTTAAGAGATGGGGAGGGAAAGGTGTGTACTCAAAATATCAAAATCTTGCAAATTTTACATAGATTCTATTCTACCCTCTACTCCTCCAGAGTGTGCTACTCCTAGGGGGAGCTAATGGAATATTTAGCTGGGATTGGTCTTCCTACTCTGGGTAATAAGGGTAGGGACATCTTAGAACGACCGATCACCATAGAGGAAATTAAACAAGCGTTAAGGAAACCTAACCTTTTCAGGTGTCGATATTTTGGCCTTAGTATTGACATTGCATACATAAGTAGCAATACGTGTGGAATTTGTTTCCAATTGACTGTATTTTATATTTACAGATTGGAATGCATTAAAAGCTATAAGAGAAGAACTTAGACATCGAATTGGAGTTCAATCTGCCAAGCTCCTTCGACAACTGAAGCAGAAGGATAGACTTCAGCACAAAGTGCAGAAGAATTGCGATATTGTCACTGCGTGCCTGCAGGCAGTCTCACAGAAACGTCGTGAGTATTCACTGGGAAAAAATCATACTGGATATGATTTATAAAGCCATGTGTGGCACAGCTCAAAGTCTTTGCAATTCCATGATCAGCTGTATGGTGCTTTAGATGGTGTCATATTCAGGAGATCACTATAGTTGATAAAACGTGGCACAAGAAAAAATATTACTTCCTTATGAAATTGGAGGTACAGTAAGGTCCTATTCACTATTGGTACTGTATTGTGGCTCCACGCAATTAGGAAAGTGCACAGCCATGATATAGGCTAACAAAAGCACATGAAGGATTTTTGTTCAACAGTTCTACTGCTTCTTTGCCTTTCTTTTGAATTATGAGCTTTATTCTAAAAATATATGGTCTTACGACACTACTTGAAGTTTTTTAATTAACCTCCTCTTTTTGTTTCATTGACATGCAGCAAGGCATTATATTCTTTTAAGGTACAGTACACCCACACAGTATGCATGATGTTGCCAACATTGATTTTCTATTATTTCAAACTCTTTTTTCTCTCAAAAAAAATGTACAGCATGTAAATGTTTATAAATGCTAAGCTGAAGACATGTTTATGGTCCGTGTGGAAACTGCTGTGGAACGTAGGTGGTTGGCATTCTGTCTTTTGCGAACAAGGCCAAAGGGTTCACACAGTGGAATTAGCATGTTTTATATTCTGAAATTGGCATTAAGTCCTATCCCAAACTTGTCATTCATATGTCAGTAGAATTCTGATTTTAAAATCAACGTACATCACTGGGAAAACAGCAAAAAAAGTGGCAGGTTACTTATTGAAGCCATTTATGGACAGAAACAATGGCTTGTAGCCATATGTGAAATATACCAATCAAGTAGCTGATCCACACACCGATGTGTGACTGTTCAGACTGCAAAACTGCAGCAGCCTTAGATTTCTGCCATGGATTTTAATGTAGAAACACAAAAAGGATCATTCTCGGGGCTAGAAAAGGAAGATCTCCAGCCCCATCTCAATGTTGAGGTCAGTCATTTTTCGGATCACTTGTGTTACACCAGAGAAAAAATTGTAAAATCTTGCCAGGCCCAAAAACTCGTATCATTCCCTCTTTCCCACATCTCCAGCAGGAGAAGTCCTCTTTTGGGAAAAGGGCACTTGGGTGGGCGCACCTTGACAAAAAAAACGTATAATTTGTTGAAGCTTGGAACAAATAGAAGCTTTCTGGGAAAGAGTTAAAATATCCCGTGTCACTGGGCTGATGTGAGAGTAAGATCTAGGCCAGCTTTCCCTTGCAGAAGTGATACCTGGCTGATGCAAAGGAGGAGGAAATAACAGCAGTTTGTAAGCGATAGAATGGTTAACAAGTCCACTGCCCAAACATAATTCTTCTTTTAGTCCAGTCAGTGGAAAAGATAGATTTCAATAGTGTAGATTTGGCTATTATGGTTTGCGGGTGCCATGATCCACTGCAAGAGCTCGTGAGGTGCTAGAACAGCAGAACCACCCCCTCCCCACCCCATAAGTGACCCCATTTTGCAAACAACACCTCTCAATGAATTCAGGGTGCAGTGGTCATCTTGACAATACGGGTGTGTGAGAGAATTTTATACCATTAGGCGGTGAAGAAAAAAAAATTACGTTTTACTGTTGTTTTAGAGCCAGATTTTACATTTTCACGAGGCCAAATGGGTAAAAATGGCACGAAAATTTGTCACACAATTTCTGCTGAACGTAGAAATACCCCATGTGTGGCTGTGCAGTACTGCTTAGCCACACTGCGAGGCATGGATTGCTGTTTGACTCTTGGAGAACAAGTTATTGTAGAATAGTTTGCGGACTCCATATACAGAGCTCCTAAGTGGCAGAAGAGCAGAGTGACCCCTCAAGTGATCCTATTTTGGAAATTACATCCCTCTGGGAATTAATCTGTAGGTGTAATGATGATTTTGACTCTCTGTATGTTTTTCAGAAATGAGCAGGAATGGATGTTGTGGAGAGAAAATTGCAAATCTGCCAGTGTAGTGCCCAGTGAAATGTAGTGCCCTATATTTCCATTGACAGATGAAGGACCTGAGTGGGGACTTGCTTTCTTTTGTGGATTGAGTTGAAGCTTTTTTTTTTAGGAACATTTTACATAACATTTGGGATCACATTTATCTTGTGTTCTACGCTGAACACTTACTTAGATCTCAAAATGATGTGATTCAGATGAAACCCCTGAGGAATCCATTCAGTATAATGAGGTCACAGCATTACTCTGGACTCAATCTGGCCTCTGTTCAGCTGTCTCCTTTTCCGAAGTGCCCAAAACTGTGGCTAACCTCGCTTTTATGCAAGTTTAAAAAGACTCACTGTCAGATCAGCTGTGCTGTGGCCCTTGTCCCTGAGTAAAACGTCTTTGTGCTCACCCGTATGGCAGGCAGCTCGGGCCTTCCTGGAGTGTCGCTCCCACGTGGCGGTGCTGGGCCCTATGTGCTGCTGAGCCTCTGGGCGTTTGATGGGGCCAGGAGACCTGCAGTCTCCTGCCCTCTGGTTTCTGCTGCTGGGCCTTCAGTGCCCCACAACCTCGGACTCTGGTGTCCGGTTCTTCTGCGCTCCTCTCTGGGGTGAACTGCCGTGCACCTCCACTCCCCAGGTCTTTCCTAGTCGCTGTCCTGTATTCAACTCCTCTCACTAACTCTTGCTAACCCCACCTCCAGATTCCAGTTGCTAAGGGGAGGAGCTCCCCTTGCTGGTCTGGAGCCAGGAAAGTGTTGCATGCTAGTATACCTGACTAGGGGACCCCTGCTTGTTTCCAGGCATGGCATCACCCCTTGTGAGAGAGGCAATGCCACTGTGGCAACCAGACTCCTGGGGTGCCACATAAGCATTCAGCATAGAGCCCAGGATAGATATGAGCCAAGCCTTACTCTGATCTTTGGGAGCCAGAATGAACAAATCAACAGCAGGTCAAGAATTGGTTTTATTTTTTACGCTGTTCCTCATGCGTTATAAGAGATTAGACAGCTTTATTTCTTCTGGTCGATGCGATTACAGCGATACCAGATTTATACTTGTTTTTTTATGTTTGACTACTACAACACACTAAAAGATGCTTGTGTTTTTTTTTTTTTCTCGAAAACAAGCGTTTGCATCGCCATATTCTGAGAGCTATAATTTTTATATATTTCTGCCGACAGTCATGTGAGGGCTTGTTTTTTTTGTGGGATGAGTTGACGTTTTTAATGACACTATTTTCGGGCAGTGCACACAACATTTTTTGATCGCTTTCTATTCTGATTTTTGGGAGGCAGAATGAACAAAAACTAGCAATTCAGGATTTTTTTTGCTGGGCTGGTTTGACGTTGCCATGTCACATTGGCAGAGCGCCTAAGGTGCCAGAACAGCAGAGACCCCATTTTACAAACTACACCTCTCGATGAATTCATCTAGGGGTGTAGTGGGCAAGTTGACACCACATGTACCTCACAGAATTTTACACCATTGGGCAGTGAAGAAAGAATAATTACATTTTTACCACCAAAGTTTTGTTTTAGCCCCAGATTTTACTGTTTCACACTGGGAAAAGGGGAATAAATGGCACCAAAATTTGTAACACAATTTTTGCTGAATGTAGAAATACCCCATATGTGGCTGTACAGTACTACTTAGCCACACGGTGAGACTCGGGAGGGACGGAGCACTATCTGCCTCCTGTAGTGCAGATTTTCCTAGAATAGTTTGCAGATTGTACAGTATATACACAGCTCCTACGTAATTCAGATGAATCCCCTGAGGGATCCATTCACTATAATGAGGCAGCAGAGTTAGGCCTCTTTCACATGTTAGTGTGTCCGGTACGTGTGGAGACACCTACACATGCAGACCCATTCAAATCAATGGGTCTGTGCACATGTCAGTATGTTTCCACGAACCGTGTGTTCGTGGGCAAAACACGTTGACATGTCCATTTTTTTTTCACGCTACATGGACCGTAAAACGTTCCACACTGATGACACACAGATGACATCCTTGTATCAACAGTGTGACACATAGCGGCACCTGGGAATCAGTGTACAGTTAGCGATGTTCCCAAGCACTGGGTGCTGAACGCTGCCCTCCTCACTGTCCCCTGCTTGTGCTGCGATGAGCGCGAGCAAGGGACAATGATGAGAGTAGTATTCTGCTCCTGCTGTGTCCTGGTGTAAAAATAACAATAAAATAAAAAAATCCTTATTCTCACCTATCCAAAGATGTCCCCCACTGTAACCCATCTGATCGATTCACGCCAGAGAGAATGACTTGTCGCAGCAAGCGAGCCCCGGAGCTGCGCTGAACTCAGTGAGTGACAGGACACCGCTTGCTGAGCGCAGCTGTGGGGCCCGCTTGCTGGAGCAAGTCATTCTCCCTGGCTCCTCGGCGTGAGCAGTCAGATGGGTTACAGCGGGGGACATCTTCAGACAGGTGGGTATATAAGGATTTTTCACATTTTATTCCTTTTACACCAGGACACAGCGAGAGCAGAATACTACTCTCAACATTGTGCCTTGTTTGCACTGATCGCAACGCCGGCAGGGGACAATGATGAGGGCAGCGTTCAGCACCCGGAGCTTGGCAACAGCGCTAACTGTACCGCTGATTCCCAGGCTACGGTACGTGTGCTCCTGATGCGGAACACGGTTGCCACACACATGCCACACAGGAGCACATGGAAACGGATATCTCTGATACTGTTTTTTCCGGTACCGGAACTATCAGGATGTGTGAAACCAGGTTTACTCTGGACTCTGTCTGGCCTCTGTTTTAGCGGTGTTCTTTTTTTCAGAGGTTCACAAAACTGTGGCCGATGGCATTTTTATGTACGCCTAATAAAAAGACGGACACCGTGGGATCACATCTCTATCTGCCTCATTACAGGGAAGCTTCCTCTGGGGGCTCCGTCTGAATCATGTATTTCAGAGATTTACACGGAAACCATGGTGTAAGCATTCAGCGCAGAGCGCTGGATATATGTGAGCCAAGCCATACTGCGATCTTTGGGAGGCAGAATGAACAAATCAGCAGCAGGTGAAGAATTGGTTTTATTTATTTTTAACGCTGTTCCTCATGCAGTATGTGATTAGACGACTTTATTCTTTGGGTCGGTGCGATTACAGCGATACCAGATTTATATCGGGTTTTTATGTTTGGCAGCTGTCACACACTAAAAGACGCTTTTTTTTTTTTTTGCAAAGACTAGGTTCTGCATCGCCATATTTTGAGAGCTATAATTTTTCCATATTGTGGCCGACAGAGTCATGTAAGGGCTTGTTTTTGCTGGACAAGTTGACGTTTTTATTGGTACCATTTTCAGGCACGTGACATTTTTTGATTGCTTTCTATTCTGATTTTTGGGAGGCAGAATAAACAAAAACCAACAATTCAGGAATTGTTTTTTTTCTTATGCCGTTCCACGTGTGGTAAAATTGATAAGGCAACTTTATTCTTCGGATCAGTACCTTTACAGTGATACTACATTTATATTGTGTTTTTTTATGTTTAGGCGCTTTTACACAATAAAAACATAAATTTTTTTGCATCGCTTTATTCTGAGAGCTATATCTTTTTTATTTTTCGGCTGATGGAGCGGTTTGGCGGCTTGTTTTTTTGTGGGACAAGATGACGTTTTCAGCGGTACCATTTTTATTTACATTCGTTTTTTTTTATTGCATTTTATTCCACCTTTTGTTCGGCAGTTTAATGATAAAGCACCGTTTTTTGCTTCGTTTTTTATTTATTTTTTGTACCGTGTTCACTAAAGGGGTTAACTAGTGGGACATTATTATAGGTCAGGATGTTCTGGACGCGGCGACACCAAATATGTGTACTTTTATTTATTTTATTTTTTTTCAGAATAATATTTATTCATAGGTACTATATATATATATAGATATCTATACAGTACAGACCAAACGTTTGGACACACCTTCTCATTTAAAGATTTTTCTGTATTTTCATGACTATGAAAATTGTACATTCACACTGATGGCATCAAAACTATGAATTAACACATGTGGAATTATATACTTTACAAAAAACGTGTGAAACAACTGAAAATATGTCTTATATTCTAGGTTCTTCAAAGTAGCTACCTTTTGCTTTGATGACTGCTTTGCACACTCTTGGCATTCTCTTGATGAGCTTCAAGAGGTAGTCACCGGAAATGGTCTTCCAACAATCTTGAAGGAGTTCCCAGAGATGCTTAGCACTTGTTGGCCCTTTTGCCTTCACTCTGCGGTGCAGCTCACCCCAAACCATCTCGATTGGGTTCAGGTCTGGTGACTGTGGAGGCCAGGTCATTTGGCGTAGCACCCCATCACTCTCCCTCTTGGTCAAATAGCCCTTACACAGCCTGGAGGTGTGTTTGGGGTCATTGTCCTGTTGAAAAGTAAATGATGGTCCAACTAAACGCAAACTGGATGGAATAGCATGCCGCTGCAAGATGCTGTGGTAGCCATGCTGGTTCAGTATGCCTTCAATTTTGAATAAATCCCCAACAGTGTCGCCAGCAAAGCACCCCCACACCATCACACCTCCTCCTCCATGCTTCACGGTGGGAACCAGGCATGTAGAGTCCATCCGTTCACCTTTTCTGCGTCGCACAAAGACACGGTGGTTGGAACCAAAGATCTCAAATTTGGACTCATATCAGACCAAAGCACAGATTTCCACTGGTCTAATGTCCATTCCTTGTGTTCTTTAGCCCAAACAAGTCTCTTCTGCTTGTTGCCTGTCCTTAGCAGTGCTTTCCTAGCAGCTATTTTACCATAAAGGCCTGCTGCACAAAGTCTCCTCTTAACAGTTGTTGACGAGATGTGTCTGCTGCTAGAACTCTGTGTGGCATTGACCTGGTCTCTAATCTGAGCTGCTGTTAACCTGCGATTTCGGAGGCTGGTGACTCAGATAAACTTATCCTCAGAAGCAGAGGTGACTCTTGGTATTCCTTTCCTGGGGAGGTCCTCATGTGAGCCAGTTTCTTTGTAGCGCTTGATGGTTTTTGCAACTGCACTTGGGGACACTTTCAAAGTTTGCCCAATTTTTCGGACTGACTGACCTTCGTTTCTTAAAGTAATGATGGACACTCGTTTTTCTTTACTTAGCTGCTTTTTCTTGCCATAGTACAAATTCTAACAGTCTATTCAGTAGGACTATCAGCTGTGTATCCACCTGACTTCTGCACAACACAACTGATGGTCCAAACCCCATTTATAAGGCAAGAAATCCCACTTATTAAACCTGACAGGGCACACCTGTGAAGTGAAAACCATTTCCGGTGACTACCTCTTGAAGCTCATCAAGAGAATGCCAAGAGTGTGCAAAGCAGTCATCAAAGCAAAAGGTGGCTACTTTGAAGAACCTAGAATATAAGACATATATTTTCAGTTGTTTCACACTTTTTTGGTAAGTATATAATTCCACATGTGTTAATTCATAGTTTTGATGCCATCAGTGTGAATGTACAATTTTCATAGTCATGAAAATACAGAAATTTCTTTAAATGAGAAGGTGTGTCCAAACTTTTGGTCTGTACTGTGTGTGTGTGTGTGTGTGTATATATATATATATATATATATATATATATATATATATATATATATATATATATATATATATATATATGTATATATGTATGTATGTATGTATGTATGTATTCGGTCAGTATTTTCTCTCAGGAGTGGGAGCCAAAACCAGGTGAGGAACAATCAGAGAAAAGGTATAATAGAAACAAGTCACCAATTCTGCATTTATCACCCACTCCTGAGAAAAAATACTGACCAAATACTGTTAGTGAAGCTGTGGCCTAAAAACACAGCTCACACTGTGCAACCAGAAGACCCTGATCTAGCCAGGAGAAAAATTGTGAACAGCAAGGCTGTAACTATACAGGTTATATTGTATTCGCAGAATGTGTTTAAAATCGTATTTTCATGTTTGTTAAATTGCTTTAGTAAGACAGCATGAAAATATCAAGTTTGCAATTGACTTGTTTTTTTTCTATCTACTTCCATTATCTTGCAATAAGAGCGTTTATCTTACATTTTGTACTGCTGATTTATGTGAGCTTGACCACCTGAGCCTCTACAATTGTACAGCAGTAGAGTTAACTCTTAACATACCAGTCAACTCTCCCATTGGTTTCTATATAGAAGCTAGCTGCTCACCTCCTTCCCCCTTCCTCTCAGCACCTGATAGGGCTATTATCAATCCTTTGGAATAACAATCTTAGTGTCCATTCTAGGACATGATCAGATATCAAAATCAAACATCAGAATGATGTCAGTTTGAGGCTAAATACCCTGTCTGAGAACTGATTTTGACGAGCGATTTTTGACGAGTGACTTTTACAGCTGTAATAATAATTTAAAACAAACAAACAAAAAAAAAACTGTTTGCTGATGGGACCAAAATTCTGTGTCCCAAAGCCAGTGCACTAACCACTGAGCTATAAACTCAGTTGTGAAAACCTAGGAGTTATATTTGGTTATATGATTTACAGTGCAAACTTGTCTAAAACTCATTGGGACTTATGCACAGACTGCAAGCAAGCCAAATTCAAATGATGTTTGATTTTGATGTGTGAGTCTGATATGTGACATTCTTCAAACATCAGAATCACAATGACTTTTAGCACAATGATCTTTAGTCACCCTGAGTATTTTCATAACTTTTCTTGTCTTATGAGATCAACTATCAGTTAGCATCACTTGACTGGATAGTGCAATGGTAAGGCATCAGTCTCTGAAACTGCAGTGTTAAGAGTTCAAATCCTAATAGGAATAAAATTAATATTTTTTTAATTATGACCGTTTAGCACACAAATTACAGGGGTGTTTTACTTTTAATATCTGACACTCTGATTGTCATGCTGACCTGTTAAGAGTTTCAGACACGCTGTTTATTTACATGATAAATTACATAGCCAAAGTAAATTGGGAGTTTGCAGCCAGTACTTGGGTGGATGGAAATTAAAAATTTACAATAAAGACATTTTATCATTAGACCCCTGTAAGAAATTATGCAAATATAAAGTCACTTGGAAATAGATATGTAGTAAATTAGTGCCTCTCAATTTACTTTGGCTATGTAATTTACCATGCAAATAGACAGCGTGTCTGAAACTCTTAACACATCAGGATGACAATCAGAATGTCAGATATTAAAGGTAAAACACCTCTGTAGTTTGTGTGCTAAACAGTCATAGTTTAAAAAAAAAAATGAATTCCTATCAGGATTTGAACTCTTAACACTAGTTTCAAAGACTGATGCCTTACCATTGCACTCCACTCAAGTGATACTAACTGATAGCTTTTCTTGTCTTATGAGATCAACCATGAAAATACTCAGGGTGACTAAAAGTCAAAAAGTCATTGTGATTCTGATGTTTGAAGAAAGTCACACATCAAAATCAAACATCATTTGAATTTGGCTTGCTTGCTGTCTGTGCATAAGTCCCAATGAATTTTAGACACGTTTGCACTGAAAATCATATAACCAAATAGAACTCCAAGGTTTTTACAATTGACATTAGAGCTCAGTGGTTAGTGCACTGGCTTTGGAACATAAAGGTTTGGGTTCAAGTCCCATCAGCAAACAGTTTTTTTTGGTTTTTTTATTATTATTACAGTTGTAAAAGTCACTCGCCAGAATCACTTGTCAGACAGGGTATTTAGCCTCAAACTGACATCATTCTGATGTTTGATTTTGATATCTGATCATGTCCTAAAATGGACACTGTACAATCTCTAGAATCTCAGCATTGATAGTTTCCAGAGCAGTTTTACTAACCACAGCATGAAAAATGCAGAGTGTTGACAGGAAAAACACTTCATAGAGTATGCACATTTTTTATGTGTTTGTGCTGTGCTTTTTATGCCTTCACTTGAATGGGTAAACATTTAAAAAAAAAAAAAAAAAAGTGCAATTTTTTGGAGCTGCAGTGCATAATATGAAATCTCATTTATTTTGCTGCCACTGTCAAAGC
Organism: Phyllobates terribilis; assembly: GCF_046119375.1. Taxonomy (NCBI): domain Eukaryota; kingdom Metazoa; phylum Chordata; class Amphibia; order Anura; family Dendrobatidae; genus Phyllobates; species Phyllobates terribilis. The sequence continues at coordinate 157,877,818 of NW_027362771.1, read as the reverse complement.
TACGTCTTTTTTCCACGTGGATAAAGTGCGTCCTCTTTCCACATGGATAAAATGCAGTAAAAACTCTTCTTGTGAACATACCCTTAGGCTGTGTGCCCACGATGCATTTTTAATGCATTTCTGCAGCGTTTTTGCAGCTGCGGAAACGCATTAAAAATGCATGGTAGAAGGGCAGCAATGTTCCCCAATGATAATCCGCATGTGCTGTGCACATGCTGCGTAAATTTCCGCTGCCGATTATCATTGCGGAAAAAAACGCAGCACTACCAATTATTTTGCGGAAGTGCTGCGTCTTCGCCGCCATTGACTTGCATTAGACCGCATGGATTACGCATCACTGTATATGTAGATGTGTAATCCAAGCGTTCTAATGTGCGGATGGTACCCGGGTGGAGAGGAGAGGAGAGTCTCATCCACACCCAGGTACCATTAAAAAAATCTGTAAAAAAAATAATAAAATAAAAAATAAATGTATATTTACCTTCTGGCGGCCCGCGCTGCGCTCCTCCTTGCTTCCCGGCACTTTGCAGTGGATTGAAGGACCTGCTCTGACGTCAGAGTCATGTGACGGGTCACGCGACGCTGACGTCGGCAGGTCTTTCAATTCACCTCTGCTGGCTGTCGAGACCGAGCGAAACTAGCCAGCGCGGGCCATCGGAGGGTAAGTATATATTTATTTTTTTATTTTTACCACTCTCTGCATCGTGGGCACATAGCCTTAATGTGCAATAGCAGAATGAAGCAATCGCCAGAACACAAGGAGGAGCAAGCAACTAGGAAAGGAGGAGACTGCAGATCTGTAAGCTGCTCAAGAGACAACTTGAGAATAACCCTTTTTTAAAAAAAATAATAATAATAATAATAACTTTATTTTCAATAAAAACAATTATCATACATTAATGCGAATATGACTTGAAATATACATGACAAGGCTGTTATAAGATGGTAAATGGCAGAATTTACATTCCAAGCATGGTTACATCAAGTCAAAAGACAAACCAACAGGGGTGTATAACCTTAAACTCTCCTTGAAAGTTGTGTGGAATCCATCCACACTAAGATAGACCTCTGACACCTAGATGTGTCTCCACACTGCCGCTCTATCTAACACATTTCTACACAGGCGTTTCCCCCAATAGTAGTTGCTCTTGATACCACACTGTAGGTTGGAAACAAATTCTAATATCATCTCGGATGCGTTGTGGAAGCAAAGAGATGAAACTTTCCCAAGTTTCAAAGAAGGACTGTACCATTTCCTCCTTGTGTAAGGAGGTCTCAGCCCATTCCATCTGAAGCAGGAACAATAGTTTGTCTAAAAAGATCTTAAAAGGAGGAGCTTGGTCGTGGATCCATACCTGCAGGATGGCCTTGACACCGGCTGCCACCACCATGTGCAGCTGTTTACGAGCCCCTGTAGAGCATGTGTATTTATCTGGCTCTAGGTAACCAAAGATGGTCCATAGAGGCTCATCAGGAGCAAAGTTTGTCAGGTGTGTGGTGGCAAATTGTTGTATTCTGGTCCAAAACGGCTGAATAATCGGGCATGTCCACAGGCAATGGAATAGATTGGCCTCAGGGGAGCGGCACTTAAAGCACTCCGAGGTTGTGTACATTCTATGACCCTTCTGGGGGGTTAAATAAGATCTATGAGATATTTTCAATCTCATTTCAAGGAAGGGAGGAATTTGTGGGCTGAGAATAACCCTTTTAATCTCGCCTCTCAATAGATGCAGTATAGAGGCTTGTACATAAGGTGAAAAAGAGCTGCAATAGGGCAGGTGCTGACGACTGTAGATTTTCTTATTCGGGAACATCACATTGATTATGCTGATCAAAAACTCTGAGTGGGAATATAGTCGACTGAGAAGATGGAGAAAAAAAAATTCTCCATCTTCTCCATCCTGTTGGTCTGTGGAAATCGGACTGCACTTAAATGTCATCCAAGTGCAGTCCAGTGGTTTCCATGCACTCATTGACTTGCATGGCCAAGTGCGATCCAAATGTTAGATCAAACCAAATCAAGTGTTTTTTTTTTGTTTTTTTTATGTGGACCGACGTGGTCCAAGGAAAAAAAATCTGACGTGCACTGCCACATAGACTTACATTTGTCTAGGTGTGATCCGTTGTTTCGTCCGATTGTGCTCGCGCCGAAAATACAGCCGTCTACACCTGCTCAAAAGGAGATTAGTGATGTCAATGTTTCTTCTGTTAGCAATTACTGAGAGAAAGCCGTTAAGAGCATTTTTCCTACTGTGCAATAACTGGTGAGACAATTTATCAACGACTCCCTTCAAAAATGAAATTAAAAGTAATGACACCTACTAAATACTAATTGGATTATTTAATGCTAGGTATACTAATAAGGAAGGGAAATTTTCATAGAAATGTGTCACCAGAAATAATTTTATTCAGAAAAGAAAAGCTCTGCTAAAACCAGCAAGTGTGAATTGTCTCTCCATATTTTAGGAGTTGATCGTTGTCTGTAACTTGATACTTTCCAGAATTAACAGGCCTCTAATGAAATAATGTACTGCCGCAGTGTCTATAGAGGACTGATCACTGGATTTTTTTACATTTAGGCTGTGTGGCCACGATGTGTTTTTTTCCCCATTGATAATTCATTGCGGAAAAAAACGCAGCACTACCAATTGTTTTGCAGAAGCGCTGCGTTTTCGCCGCCATTGACTTGCATTGAATCGCTTGGATTCCGCATCACTGGATCTGTACATGAGGATTACATGCGTTTCAGTGTGCGGATGGTACCTGGGTCTGGAGGAGAGGAGACTCTCCTCCGGACCCGGGTACCATAGTACCTGTAAAAAAAAAAAAAGAATAAAATAAAAAATATATTTACCTTCTGATGGCCCCCGCTGCGCTTGTCCTCCCTTGCCGGCAGCTCGCGGTGGACTGAAGGACCTGCGCTGACATCATTTAGTCATGTGACGGCAGGTCCTTCAGTGTAGTGTACCGCGAGCTGCCGGCAGCCAGGACGGAGGGGATCAAGACTGCGGGGGCCATCAGAAGGTAAGTATAGATTTATTTTTATATTTTTAAACATTCTTTAAGGTCACACTATATAAATCCATGCCGGTTGCATGGATTTATATAGTGTGACCAAGTTGTCAAGCGCTTTCCAAGTGATGCTAAAATCGCTTGGAAAGAGCTTGACAACCCGCATGCGGAAATGCATGTGAAGAACGCTTCACATCCGCATGTCCCTGGCAGGAAAACGCATGTACAATCCGCATGCGTTTTTTCTGCCAGGGAGATGCAGAAACACTCAGGAAAAAATCCAGAGCATTTCTGCATCGTGGGCACATAGCCTAAAACTGAATATCTTCATCAAAGTAAAAATCTATTGATATGTCCTTTTTGAAATGGTTTTTGTTTGCTTTTGAGGGTCTTCCTATTAGAACACACATTGGTGACATACTGTTGACTGGACAGGCACAATTGGGATATGGGAAATAAGCCTTACAGAGCTAAGTGTGGACTGTACCATATCTCCCAGATCATAGCAATTGAGGAAAATGGCATAATACAATACTCTCTACTGTGTAAACTATTGTACGGGAGCATATTTTTTCCTCTTTTAAATACACAGCATCAATATGGAAACTATTTTTTGATTAGCAAAAAGAAATTACTGTAATGTAAAGGAATCCTGCTTTAAGGCAGGGGTCCCCAACCTATGGCTACTGAGCCACATGTGGCTCACGGGCCCTTGATGTGGGGCTCGCAGTTGTCTATCAGCTTGGTACATTAGCATTAGGTCTAGCAAACAGCCATGAAGAGGAGTTTTCCAGATGGTGACTTTTGAAAGTAGCCCCAAACAGAAGGGCAAAGCTGCATGAGCATACAGTTGTGCTGAAAAGTTTACATACCCCGGCAGAATTTTTCCTTTCTTGGTCTTGTTTCAGAGAATATGAATAACAAAAAAACTTTTTCTCCACTCATGGTTATTGGTTGGGTGAAGCCATTTATTGTCAAACTACTGTGTTTTCTCTTTTTAAATCTTGACAGTCAAAAACATCCAAATGACCCTGATCAAAAGTTCACATACGCCAGTTCTTAATACCGTGTATTGCCCCCTCTAACATCAATGACAGCTTGAAGTCTTTTGTGGTAGTTGAGGATGAGGTTCTTTATTTTCTCAGATGGTGAAGCTGCCCATTCTTCTTGGCAAAAAGCCTCCAGTTCCTGTAAATTCTTGGGCTGTCTAGCTTGAGATCTCCCCAGAGTGGCTCAATGATATTGAGGTCAGGAGACTGAGATGGCCTCTCTAGAACCTTCACTTTGTTCTGCTGTAGCCAATGACAGGTTGACTTGGCCTCGTGTTTTGGATCGTTGTCATGTTGGAACGTCCAGGTACGTCCCATGCGCAGCTTCCGGGCTGATGAGTGCAAATTTGCCTCCAGTATTTGCTGATAACATGCTGCATTCATCTTTCCTTCAACTTTTACCAAGTTTCCTGTACCTTTTGTAGCTCACACATCCCCAAAACATCAGCGATCCACCTCCGTGCTTTACAGTAGGAATGGTGTTCCTTTCATCATAGGCCTTGTTGACCTCTCTCCAAATGTAATATTTATGGTTGTGGCCAATAAGTTCAATTTTGGTCTCATCACTCCAAATTACTTTGATCAGGGTCATTTGGATGTTTTTGGTTGTCATTAAAAATTAAAAAGACTAGACACAGTAGTTTGACAATAAATGGCTTCACCCAACCAATAACCATGAGTGGAGAAATTTTTTTTTTGTTATTATTCATATTCTCTGAAACAAGACCAAGAAAGGAAAAATTCTGCCGGGGTATGTAAACTTTTGAGCACAACTGTGTACTGGTGTTGGTATAGGATGATACTGCCAGTCAGATGGTGTGCTTGAAGCTGGGTGCGATAGCGTGGTGGAAGTGCCTGATACGAGAATACCAAAGGCAGGTAACGTGGGAGCCCCTGGATCTAGGAATACATTCTCGGTGTAATTTCTATGGGGAAGCTTTAGCTGGCATTATAGCGGTAATGGGGGCTCTGGGTGTCACTACTGTGTGAAAGAGGGAGAGCAGGAGCTGGATGTCACTACTTGGGGCTGTTGGGGGCTGAATGTGCCTCTTGGCTCTCAAGGTAAGAGAGGTTGGAAGACCATTGCTGTTAGACTTTTAGTCTAAGGCCACGGCCCCACTATCAGTATTCGGTCAGTATTTTCTCTGATTGTTCCTCATTTAGTTTTGTCTACCACTCCTGAGAAAAAAGGTATAATAGAGACAAGTGCACCAATTCTGCATTTATCACCCACTCCTGGTTTTGTGTTCCACTCCTGAGAAAAAATGCTGACCAAATACTGATAGTGGGGCCATGGCCTTAAAGTGGTACTCCGGGGATATAAAAAATGTTTGTACTACTCATACACTATAAAGATGAGATGTCCAGTGCACTTCTGTTATCTTTATAACCCTTGTTATTCAGTGTGACAGCACCTGCTCCTCACTGAGACAACACATGACAATCTAGAGTGATATACTTGTATTTCTTCTGCAGTTGGTGCAGGAGAATGGTATGCCATCAGTTTGTCAGATGCGATTTAGCCATTTAAAGCTTACATGTCATTTTAGGTGACTTATCAGAATAAGCCATCTACATATACCCACAGAAAAAGAACAAAAATTCTAAAAAGATCACAGAAAAAGAAACGGCCTTACCAACACCAAGTCAGATTACAAATGCACTAGCAGGATGCCAGTCACACAGGTATGCGTGAGGCACCCTTGTGAGGTGCACTTATAATGCTGGGTAGCCCACTTTAATAGTATGGGCATCATCAATAGGCTGTAAGCCAGACACTGTGCATCACACTTACCTGTGTGACTTGCATCCTATGCAATCCCCATCTGTGTACATTTTTAATACTAGGCAGCCACCCCCTCCATGAATTGATAGGTTTATGAGTGGCTGTTTGTATCAGTAATTTGCACCTGTGCTGCCCCCACCTTTATTATGGGGGTCTGCTGCATCCTGCAGTGCATTTCAAATCTGACATGTTGGAAAGGTTGTATCTTTTTCCTGTGATGTTTTATGTACATGTGCCATTAGCGTAAAACTGGCAGCAACCAGTGGGAACCAGATACTTATCTACTGTGTGAGGACGTCTGGCCAGAAGTGGTCTTCATAGAAGAATTGTGGCCAAAAGGTCATACCTTTGACATGGAAACAAGTCTAGCAACTCAACGATGCACAAAAAGATAAAAACTGGACTGATGAGTAAAAATGTGAAATATTTGGCTGGAACGGGAAGATTGCCGGATAGCGGTGTCTACAGGCAAAAGTGAAGCATGGTGGAGGTTTATTGCAAGTTTGTAGCTGCATTTCAGCAAATGGAGTTGGGGATTTAGTTAGAATTAATGGTGTCTTCAATGCTGAGAAATACTGGCAGATATTCATTCTTTATGCAATACCATCAGGAAGGTGTCTGTGATTTGCTCCATATTTATTCTACAGCAGGACTATGACCCCAGACGTACAGCAATCTTATCAAGAATTCTTTTAAAAGTAAAGAACAAATGATGGAAGTGACGAAATGGCTTCTACAAAACTTTGATCACTGAATTGTGTCTGTCTGGGATTAAGCAACAAGATAGAAGGATTTGTGCAGATCTACTGCCACAGACGATCTGTGCTTAGTTCTCTATGATGTTTGGAACAACCTTCCTGCTGAGTTCTTTCAAAATCTGTGTACAAGTGTATCTAGAAGAATTGATGCTGTTTTGAAAGTAAGGGGCAGTAACACCGAATATTTTTCATTTAGACTTTTCTTTTGTTCATTCACTTTGCATTTTGTTAATCGATTAAAGAAAAAAACAAGTTTAATAGTTTATTTATTTTTTTTTAAGGGTACCAGTCATTTGAAAGAACAAAAAACAAAACGCTATCAACCTGCAGTTATGGGTTAATCTGAAGGCTAATAGTGTTCTAAATTTGCCTGGCGCCCACACTTCCAGGCAGCTGCCGGGAGGAAATGAACGTTATTTTTTCCCCGGCAGCATTTGAGTGTCAGGGGGCGCCGCCGGCATGGGTTCCGTCACCACTCTGTGTATATAGCAGCAGCTGTAACTGCACCCCTGGCACTGACTAACAGCAGCTTAGCATTAGGGCCCGCTGTCAGTTAGTGCCAGAGGCACGGTTACAACCGCCGATGACTGAACCTGATTGCTGCCAGGAGGAATAAAGTTCATTTTCTCCAAGCAGCGAGGACTTAAGTGTCGGCACCTTTGTTTTAAGCATGCGATGCTCGTTCAAACTCACCTGGGGCAAGTAACAGGTGTGGGCAATATGAAAATCACACCTGAAACCAGATAAAAAGTGAGGAGTTGACTCAATCTTTGTATTGTGTGTCTGTGTGTGCCACACTAAGCATAGAGAACAGAAAGAAGAGAAGAGAACTGTCTGAGGACTTGAGAACCAAAATTGTTGAACAATATCAGCAAGCTCAGAGTTACAAGTTAATCTTCAGAGATCTTGATGTTCCTTTGTCCACGGTGCGCAGCATAATTAAGAAGTTTACAACCCATGACACACTAGCTAATCTCCTTGGACGTGGATGGCAGAGAAAATTTGATGAAAGGTTGCAACGCAGGATAGTTCGGATGGTGGATAAGCAGCCCCAGTCAAGTTCCAAAGAAATTCAAGCTGTCCTGCATGCTCAGGGTGCATGAGTGTCAGCGTAACCTATGTCGACATTTGAATAAAACGCTATGGCAGGACACCCAGGAGGATTCCACTGCTGACACAGACATAAAAATCTAGACTGCAGTTTGCCAAAATGTACGTAAGCCAAAATCCTTGTGGGAAAGCATCTTGTGGACTGGTGAGACCAAGATAGAGCACAGTACCTACAGACAAATATGATGGAGGTTGAAAGATGTTTTGGCGTTTTTTCGCTGCCTCTGGCACTGGGTGCCTTGACTGTGTGCAAGACATAATGAAATCTGAAGATTACCAAAGGATTTTGGGTCACAATGTAGTGCTCCATGTCAGAATGCTGAGTTTGCGTCCTAGGTCAGGGGTCTTCTAGCAGTTCAATGACCCCAAATAAACTTAAAGAAGCACCCAGAAATGAATGGAAACAAAGAGCTGGAGAGTTTTGAAGTCGCCAGTAATGAGTCTGGCTCTAAATAAAAAATTGTTGTTAGGAGAAGGCTCCTTTTAAATATGAGAGACCTTGAGAAGTTTGCAAAAGAAGAGTGGTCCATATTTCCAGTGAGAGGTGTAAGAAGCTTGTTGATGGTTATAGGAAGTGATTGATTGCAGTTATTTATTCCAAAGGGTGGGTAAGCAAATATTAAGTTGCGGGTGCCAGCAATTTTGTCCGGCCCATTTTTGATGTTGTGTGAATTATGTCGAATTTTTGCAGATTTTTTTTTTGTTTCAAAAGACACAAAGGAAAGAAACAAGTGTAAACTAAATTTGTGTAATTTTTATAATTTTCTGGGAGAAATATTTCATTTTCTGGAACAATTTCAAGGGTGCCAACACTTTTGCTTATGAATATATAAATGTACATATTTATGCAAATGATGCCAATGCTGCACTTGGTACCAGCACAACAGTGCCACCTTTTAAATATCTATCCTTTTAGATACATCAGAAATGTATCACTGTAAAAGGATTTCCTTGCCCATAAGGCTGCGTGCCCACTATGTGTTTTTCAAGCGTTTTTGCCGTGGAATTTCCGCAGCGAAAACGCTTAAAAAACGCTTGGTAATACTTGCCCTATTGTCCCCAATGATAATCCCCATGTGCTGTACACATGCTGCGGAAATTTCCGCTGTGGATTATCATTGCGGAAAAATACGCAGCATGTCCATTAATTTTGCGGACACGCAGCGTAATTGCCGCCATTGACTTGCATTAAATCGCTTAATATCCACATGACTACATGTGCACATGCGGATATTAAGCGATTCAATGTGCGGATGGTACCCGGGTTTGGAGAAGAGGAGACTCTCCTCCAGACCCGGGTACCATAGTACCTGTTAAAAAAAAAAAAAAAAAGAATAAAATAAAATAAACATTATACTCACCTTCTGATGGCCCGCGGTCTTCTCAGCGATGCGTCCGGTCTCTTGTACGGCTCGCGATGGTCTTAAAGGACCTTCCATGACGTAATTTAGTCATGTGGCAGGTCACGTGACTGCTGACACCGGCGGTCGCGTGACCTGTCACATGACTAAATTACGTCATGGAAGGTCCTTTCACACCACCTTGAGCCGTACAAGAGACCGGACACAGCGGAAAAAGTCCGGGGGCCATCAGAAGGCGAGTATAATGTTTTTTTATTTTTTACCTTTTTTTATTTTTTTTAATTTAACTATTACTTGGTCACACTATATAAATTCATGCCGGTTGCATGGATTTACAGTATATAGTACAGTATATAGTGTGACCAAGTTGTCAAGCACTTTTCCAAGTGATGCTAAAATCGCTTGGAAAGCGCCGATAACCCGCATGCAGAAATGCATGCAAAAACGCTTGACAAACGCTTCTACCTGGTGGGAAAAACGCATGTAAAATCCGGGTGTATTTTTCCTGCCAGGGAGAAGCGGAAAAAATCTGCAGCATTTCTGCATCGTGGGCACTTAGCCATATACACACAATTAGCTGAAATGTTGTGCAGTGTTATGCAGCTGCTACAGAAGTGCCCTTGCAGATGCAGCGTGCTCCTATAACATTGATCTCTTCCATGGTGTCCCATGTTTGAGCGGTCAGTGAGCACCTGGCCATGTAGTGATGTGTACCCATGTCTGCCTCTACAGCCAGGGACCAGTGGTGGAGAATTGTTCTAGGTGGGCTGTGTGTCACCCCTATCAATCTTTATGGAGCAGTGGCAGGCTCTTGCAGTTACTGAGTCCATGTCTGCCTGTCTCCCCATCTGATCGCATGCATTTCCTTATTGGAGGGGCCACCCTTGGCCATTTTCCCCTGATGACATGATGCTCAGGCTGTGACACGTTGTGCTGAGCCCTGGAGGAGTGCAGTGCTGATCCATTAGAAGGAGCTGGCTGCTGTGCAGAAGGATGATATAATTGTTAGTAGGTGGAGCGCCCCCTCCTCATCCGTACATGCTCTCTCAGCCGCCTCTGCACTGCAGATTTCCTCCACAAAACAAAGCTGGAAATCGAGCATCGATCTGGTCACGTAAAACCGCTTCCGATCGCTCGTGTGAGTCATCGAGCTGGATCCAGTGCGGTGTGCCAGGTGGCTGCCCGAAGCCTGGAAATCGACCGCATGCATGTGCGTCATTGATGTGAAGGAGAAGCCCTGAGATCAGCAGCTGTCATCCAGGCTTCTGCCGGAGGATTACTCCAGCTCCTATAGATGAGACAAGAAAAGCTGTCCTCTAGCTTGAGGCGAGGGGGCAAAGGCTTGAAGAGGCAGAATGTTGGAGGAGGAGGAGTGGGCAACATCCTCAGCAGTGTGCTCAAGAAAAGGAACTGCATCGCCAGGACGGCTCCCCGCCTGCTCTGCACCCTGGAGCCAGGTGAGGGGCCACACTGTCCACGGGGAGCTGTCATCAGCACGGCTTGGTGTCATCGGCTCAGCCAGCACCAGTTGCTGCACCGGGAGAAGAGCTGCCTGATGGAGCTGCCTGGTAAAGGGACTGTCATGTTGTGCTTCAGCTCCCAGCAGATAGCTAGATGGCAGCTGTGTAGATTTTATGCTGGCATTGTATGTGTGCGCATAGAATATATGATCGTGTACACATGCATGTTGTGGGAAGGAGCACGCCTGCTGGTGGCCAGCTGTTCTTCAGCACTGGACAGCGCCCCTCTACCGTACTAGCCTGGGCCAGCTGTCATCTCAGGACAAGCTGGCCCTGGGCTTCCTAGTCTTGTTCGCTTCCTTTTTTATTACTAGGATTAAAACAAGAAAAGCAGAAAATCCCACTATCAGTGGTCCTCAACCCCAGTCCTCAAGACCCACCAACAGGTCATGTTTTCAGGATTTTCTTAGTATTGCACATGTGATGTAATTATCACCTGTGCAATACTAAGGAAATCCTGAAAACATGACCTGTTGGTGGGCCCTGAGGACTGGGGTTGAGGACCACTGTGTGACTATATCTTCCAGTGCATGAATTGTGAAAATGAAACATTTATCCTTTCCTGTAGGTGTGGACACAAAGTTGAAATTTACACCCGAGCCTTCTTTGGGTCAGCATGGTTTTCAGCAGGTAAGAGAGATACACAAAATCTCTTCAGTATACTGTCCATGGTTATACATACTATCTGTGATGTACCCACAATGGGATGCTCTGTAGATTCATGTAGTTGGATGTTCATCCTTGTTACCACATTTGACTTTTCAACTATACAAATGCTAGAATTTAATAACATCTTGTGACATCTTGACTTTCAGTTAACCTTGCAATAATAAAGTAGTTTTTTTTCAGAATTAGACACCAGATCATTATAGTCAAGAATTATGTTTGTGATAGATATATCTCTATATCTATATTCAATCCCTATCCATCTATAATCTCAATATCACTGCAACAGTATGAACCATAGAATCTCTACATTTTCATATGTGATTTCAGCAAGGTGCAATATCAGTGGGATGTGTGTATGTATATGTGTGTGTGTGTGTAATATATATGTGTATGTATATATGTATGTGTGTATAATATATATATAATATCTATCTATCTATCTATCTATCTATCTATCTATCTATATATATATATATATATATATATATATATATATATATCTTTCACACACAATGAGTCATGAGCTATTCATTAACAATGGCTTCTTGTTTTATGCCATTTTAATATAGCATTTTCATCTGAAATGGAAAAAAAAAACCCTCACAAACAACGTCCTAAGTCTTTCTTTTTTTTTTTAATTTTTTTTATAGTGGTATGATGCTCTTAAAGCTGTTGCTAGATTGCCCACTGGAATACCAAAAGAATGGCGGAGGAAAGTAAGTTCTTCATAATTTATTTATGCTTTTAAGAGAAGTATTTGGGATTTTAATTGTTTATTTGCTAAGCTATGTAAATTGTATTGCAGCAACATGTATGATATTTGGTATAGCTTTTGAGAAGACAATATATAAATGCTTCCATAAGGCAAAGATGTAGAATTACTACTATCTGTTAAACATGTTCAGTCCATTCCAATTTATTTTAGCTTGTTGTATATACTGTATATTGATGTTTAACTATATAGGTAAACCCGATATTGCATAAATAAATTTCTTAACATGGAATCATTAATATATCTAAATATCTTGGAAAAATAATTAAACACCTGCTCTGGGGTCCTATACCCTCAAGATAGAAGCTAAAAAGAATTTTGCCGTAAAAGTATGCATCACTAAAAACTGCATGAATGAGCTTGAATTAGTAGCCTTAAATCTCTGCGCCTTCAAGCCTTTGATCTGCTTTTTGTGCTGTATGAGCTCTAAAACATACTTCTTGAAATAAGAAATTTAGAGAAAAAAAAGTTCAGGATCAGGCCATTTTCTTAATTTTCACTATACATGGAGGTTTTTTTTCTGTCTCTTTTACACTTTTTTTGCTGATATTTGGAGAAAATGTAAAGAAAATGCTAAAGTGCTTGTCTGTTTTTGTCATTTTTTTATTTTTTTTAACTACCACAAAGACCACTAGAGAACATTTTGAAGGGAACCTGTCACCAGGTTTGACCGATATGAGATATGGCCACCACCGTTCAGCCCTCATATACAGCATTCTATAATGCTGTATATAAGCCCCCCATCCGACCTGCAAGACAAGAAAAAGAGATTTTATTATATTCACTAGGGGGCTTTCCAGTTCAAGGGGTGTCGCTCGTCTTGGTCCAGCGCCTCCCTTCTTCTTGCGATGACAGGAAGAAGGAGAGAGGCGCTGGACCAGAACGAGCGACACCCCTCCGACCGGACTACCCCCCAGGTGAGTATAATAAAAGCTCTTTTCCATGTCTCGCAGGTCAGATCAGGGGGCATATATACAGCATTATAGCATGCTGTATAGGAGGGTTGAAAGGTGGTGGACGTATCTCATATCTGTCAAACCTGGTGACAGGTTACCTTTAAATTGTCTCCATTTATGTAGAATTTTTTTTAAAATCTATTCGACCCTTTTTTTTTCTTGACAGGAGGGGAACAAGAAACAGCAATTCAGGCTGGCGGTGTATTTTTTCTTAATTTTTTTTTTTCATTTATTTAGGATTTATTTTAACATATGAATATATTATTTTTATTTTTGTTTTCTCCTGTCATTTTGAAGGGTATATTGGCCCCGGTTACAGGGGAAATTCAGCCTCCTAGCTGCATAGCAGAGCTGACTAGATTTTGCAGGACCAGAACCTAGCAGCTCCTGTTCCCTCGCTACACCCAGAGTTCAAATGGTCACTGGGTCCAGAGGAGGAAGTACTGTCAGTGCTTCCTAATCTCTTTATATATAGCCGCTAGTTCAGCTTTGTGCATACAAGGATCGAAAAGACACCGATGGTAACCATGTTTGCCTTCTGTGTGGGGAGTCTGGCTGTGTCTGACAGCCAGCTCCCCACCCTCACAGCTGCATGGTCGCTTGTTAACTGCTTACTCTGTATTGACGTTTTAGATTGCCACTACAGAGTAAAGTGTTAACTGCCTGCATGTTTATAGTCCATGAGCAGCCAAAAGTTGTTAAACAAAAAAATAAATGTGAATCTCCTTAAAGTGTATACTGTATCTAATTCCTGGCCATTTGACATCAGTGGTTGAAAGAGGTCCCTGCACACTGGGCAGTTCAGTTGATACCGAAACAATATGTTGCTTAGAGCGTATTATGCAAGGGTCTTAATAAGAATAGTACCTGGGCATGATATTCCCTGGGCATGTTACAGTTGTCACAGAAACTCTACCGCCCAGTGTGTAATTGCGTCTCTCTCACTCAAGTCACATAGCTTGGGAAGTATGCTTTAAGGCTATGTGCCCACGTTGCGGAAATGAATCAGAAAATTTCTGCTTCATTTCCTCATGTCCTCTCCCGGAAAAACGCATGCGGAATTCCGCACGCGTTTATCGCGCGATTTTCACGCGTTTTCGACATGCGGAATTGCCTTGCGTTTTTTCATGCATTGAATAAGGCAATTCCGCATGCGGAAATGCAAAATTAATGAACATGCTGCAGATTTTTGAACGCACCATAAACGCTGCGGAAAAATCCGCAGCATGGGCATAGAACTTGCGGATTCTCATTGGGGACCATGGGGTGCGGATTAACAAGCGTTTTACAAGCGTTTACGCTGCGGAAAATCCGCATCAAAAACGCTTGTAATCCGCAACGTGGGCACGCAGCCTAAGACTATGAGAAGGAAACAAACCATCCATCAGGCTAATGTGATTTAGTAAACAATATTTGGTTAAAAAAGAAGCTCAAACTCCAAGATAGATTTCACAGGTAGCTATTACAGGTTTTCCTAATTGTGATTTAGTTGCTTCCAGTTTATAAGTAGTCTTTTCTTACTGTAATGTAAATGAACGCTCTACTCATCAACTTCCCAATGTGCTACAAGTAGTGGATTTGTGCTTGCATCAAGTCAGCAGAAGGTGGATTTTAGACTGGCTTTGACCATTAAACAGTACACTAAACTGTAGTCACCGATCAGAGCTGTGCCCACATATTTACCTTGCTTTAAAAGGACCTATCACCCCTCCTTCCATATCTCTTGTATTCCGTATGAAATAGGAATTCTGTAGCATAAATTTGCAGCATAATTTTTTTCATGAAATGCCTGCGCTGAGCTTTGTGACACTTTTGCACTTTATCCTGCCTTTTAAACGTAATCATTTTGTCAGCTGATTGTTGGTCATGTCTCTTTCTGCTAAGCGCTATCCACTTTTCTCACCATGTTTGAAAAGTAACGGGGGGAGAGAAATGTCACAAATTTTAGCGAACATTTGTCACCAGAACGTGACTTTTGAAGCCAAAAAAGTAACGCAAATGAAATAAACTCTCCTTATTTGAAACTTTATATATCTATTCTGCATTCCTGACTTGTTCTTGTATGTTTAGGTATGGTTGACACTTGCAGACCAGTACCTACACAGCATTTCGATAGACTGGGACAAAACGATGCGCTTTACATTCAATGAAAGAAGCAATCCTGATGATGACTCAATGGGAATACAAATAGTGAAGGTAATAAATTTCAGTCCATGGCAAACAAATCTGGAAAGCATTGGGCTCCTGGAAAAAGGTTAAACAACGCCTTTAGGGTTCAAAATAGACACAGGTCCATTGAGCTTGAACTCTAGTCCTAAATTCCATAGTCTCACTGCTTGTAAAGTAAAGATTTGCCATATGCTATGATTAAATCTTCTTACCCATAGACCTAGAGAATGTTGCCTTGTCACTGTTACAGGCTTAGGTAAAAAAAATATATATATAATTTGAAATATTTCTGTGCTGTCCGTTTATGTTTATGAACATTGTAGTTAGATCGCCCTTCAGTCGTCTTTTTTCCCAAACGGAATTACTTTGATTTGATATAACGTATCTTGGTAAATCAATCAACCTATTCCCTTAATAAACTCTATTGTTCTTCCCTATCCCCTGACTGTAGTTCTGCTATGTCCTTCTTATACACCAGAGCCCAAAATTGTACACAGTATTCTGAGTATGGCCGCACTAGAGGCAAAACTACATTGCTCAAAAAGTTAAGGAAACACTTAATTTACGCATTTGATTTCTTTACTGATGGAAATTAAGGACAAGCTTCCAAATCACCACAAATATCGAAGTAAAGAATTGAAATCACAGACCACTCAAATATATTTAAATTTCATTTTGGCAAGTAGTTTATATAGCCCTCATATGCCTGTATGCACACCTGGCAACATTTGGGTATGCTCCCAGTGAGATGGTGGATGGTGTCCTGGGAGGATTTCTTCCCAGGCATAGATCAAAGAATCAGTGTGGTCCTAAACAGGGGCATTAGATGCACTGATGCATAATGTCCCAGTAGTTTTCAATTGGAATTAGGTCTGGGGAACTTAAGGGTCAGTCAATGTTATAAATGCCTTGATTATCCAGTAACTGCCTATACGAGGCCGGGCATGGTCTTGAACGACGTGGAACCGTGGACACACAAAACCAGCATGAAGTCCTACAATGTCTCTGAGGATTTCATTCTGGGTGCCTTAAAGCAGTCAGGATACCATTGAAGGTTTCTGCGAACCTGCATTGATTTGCCTTCCCACCACCAAACCGGTTATGCATTGGTTGTGAAAGGCAATTGTTTCTTTTTATTGTTAGAAACCTTTTCTCTTGCTGGACTTAGATTTTTGCTTCCCCAGTATATTTCAGGATCGCTGAGATTCCCAGCAATAATTACTTTGTCATGATTTTAATAGCTCTATATCTATAAGATTTTCTGCCTTTTTATTTGGAGCCTTATAACTAACCCATATAAGTATTTTATTACTGTTTCTCCCTCTCTTTGTGTCTACCCATTGGGATTCTACAGTCGGTTCTTCAAAGTTTAATAATTCTTTTGTATTATTTGTATATCTGATTTATTTCAGGATCTTCATAGAACAGGATGCAGCTCCTATTGTGGACAGGAGGCCGAACAAGATAGAGTGGTTCTCAAACGTGTGCTTTTGGCTTATGCCAGATGGAACAAGACTGTAGGCTACTGCCAAGGATTTAATATTCTAGCTGCCCTCATTCTGGAGGTAATGGAGGGCAATGAAGGGGATGCACTTAAGGTAGGTAGAGTGATATTTGAGCATCATATACAGGATACATTTTGATGAAACCCAAACGGTGTATCACCAGAAACACCTCTAAGGCTATGTGCCTTTAGATTTTTCTGCTGCAAAAACAAGAGTTTTGTCAGGAAAAACTCTGTGTAAAATACATCAGTTTTTGTCATGTTTGGTACTTTAAAATGCTGTTTTTACTGCTGCAAAAAACTTGCAGAAAGGAAAACATGGCAAAAATGCAAATGTGAAACAAGCGCTTACTGTCATGCATGATGGTGGTGTGGTTTGTTTTGAAGCTACAGCACATAGTCTCAGTTTTACTATCGTAAACTCCACTTTGCTCTAAAATATATTTTAGACTATTGTAAAGCATCTTTACAGCAGCTATAAGAGTTCCTTTCACTAGTCCGGACGTCCTTTTTATTTAAGAAAACAGTGGGCAGTGCCACACTGGTTATTTTTCCTAAATAACCCTTATTGCCAAAAATGCACAAAAGTGTCCCTAATACCAGGCTAAAAGACCTGACTTTCTAGAAAGACAGGTAAAATCTTCCTGGATGTGGACTTCCGGCATGTAGAGAGGGATCACACAACCCAATTACTGATTAGTAAAATCATTACAGCAGTTACCGATTGCTAAATGCTTAGTAAAGGATGCAGCCCTGCTTGTTTAGAACAAAGCGTGAGATCTCGCGATAACAAGATCATGCATTTTAACTGTGAGAGGGGCCGGAGAGGGTTGTAGGATTATATACATATATTGAAATTGCAAAACAAAAAGGGAAAATCATATAATTATGGAAACCGCAGAATTTTATAGATGTGTTTAATGAAATGCAAATAATATGAAATTGGAAATAAAATTTCAAAATATCTCAACTCATTCAGTATCGAGTATTATCAGTGTGGGTGTGACGTTCCCTTGTGAAGGACTCTTCATGGTCTTCAGATGTAGAGGCTGAAATGGAGCAATTCAGGCTGCAAAGGAGATCTATACTCTTCAGCTATGAGGTCCGCTTTTGTCTCAGACACAATGTTAGCCAAAGATTGGTCTGGAGACCACATGAGCAACATTATGAAAAGACCTTTAAGGGGGAACATCACACTGGTCCTAATCCCGGGATTATGGTGGCGTGGCTTAATGCACAGTAGCCGGACTCCTCTGTTCTTCATCTGGGTACAATAACCGCTCAGCATAACTTTGCTTTCGTGGTGGAACAAGTAGTACGGCCATTTCTTCAAAGTGTCCTATGAGTTTTTCAACACAACGTGCTACTATATGGCATCTCCAAACTTGTCTCCCATTGAGCATATCTGGAATATCATTGGATAGCAATTGCAAATGGAGCTGTCAGCAGTGGCTCTTGATAATTTGTGTTGCCAAGTGCATTCAGCGTGGCAGAACAGTACTCAAACAACCTTTGAAAGCATGTCAAGCCATGTAAGTGCTTGTATTTATGCATGTGGTGTTCATACTCAATTTTTTCGTTTTCATCACATGCATCTCATTAGAATGTCTATCCATCGTGTGATTTCCATAATACTGCAACTTTTCCTTTTAGGTGTTGCAATTTCAATATTGAGTTTATATGATATCTCTATATCCGTTTCTATTTGTGTGTATATATGTATATACACTCAGTTAGAAATGTTCTAATATGAAACAAGAAGCCATTAAATTGCTCAACACAACTAATAAAACGAGTGGTTTAAAAAAAATCAACACAAATCTCCCTTTTAATGGCAACTGCAGTCTCAGAATTATTCAACTCATCCATAATAGAATTCCTTATAAGAGCACATATTTACAAATCAGCTATTCTCAAGCTTACCTGATGTAATTAGTCAGGTGCTTCATCAGTTGCTGCAGATAACTCCTCAAATACTTGGATTCGCTAGGGCAGCGATTCTCCACTCCAATCCTCAAGACCCACCAACATATCATGTTTTCAGGATTTCCTTAGTATTGCACAGGTGATGGAATTATTACCTCTGTAATACTGATGAAATGCTGAAAACATAATCTGTTGGTGGGTCTCGAGGACTGGAGTTGAGAACCACTGGGTTAGGGGGTTGTTGGCTCACACGATCACCAATTTTCACCATATTCCTAGGAATGTAGGTGGTTAAAAGCCTTGCAAAAGACCTGCAGCAAATTTTAGTATCAGCAGGCTTCTAAGTTTTAGTTTGCACTCTAAAGTGTATACTAAAGTTTGGCCTTCATCATTTAGGACCTCTTAAGAATCAAAAGCACAAGAAAAAAATCATCTCCAATCTGTTAAACGCCATAAAAATATGCCATAGAAGTTTAGTGATTTTGTTCTATAAAGCGATGAACCAAAACTGGAACTTTGTGGACCTATGGATAAGCAGCATGTCTGGAGGAAGAAGAATGAAGCAAACACTGAACAGAATACCCTGCCTACAGTGAAGCATGTTAGTGACTCGATGATGCTTCAGAGATACTTTGCTTCCTTTGGTACTGGAAACCTTCAGCATGTAGATGGCAAGATGGATTTAATCAAGTATCAGGAAATACTAAGAGAAAACGTCACACCTCTGGTAGGGAAGCTGCCGTTTAGTCATAATTGGACCATACAACAAGACAGTTTATCCCAAGCATACCTCAAAGTTCACAGAGGTTTGGTTTCAGAAGTCCTGGAAGGTTTTGGAAGGGCTGTATGTCGCCTGACTTTGAACCCATACAAAATCTTTGATGGGATTTGAAGAATGCAATTGAAGTACATAAATCCAAGAATTTTGGTGAACTGGAGGTCATGGCCCATGAGGAACGTACTAGGATTCCTCAAGAATTCTACCAGAAACTGGTGTTTGGCTATGTATCATGTTTGCAGTAGGTCATATCAGCCAAAAGTGCCCGACTAAGTACTAAAGACACTTGTCATTCAGGATTTATTAATTCTGAGAGTTCATTGATTATTAAATGTGGCATTTTTTGTTGAGCTTGGAGATTCACTTGTTATATTAGTCGTGTTAAGATATTTAAATTATTCTTGTCTGGTTTAATACAAACAGCAGAAAGTTAGTACATTTTTGCTAATAAACCTAATTTGCCATGGGAGTATAATCCTTTAGATTGCAACTGTATATGTCTTAAATACAAACCTCTCTTTTTAAGTAGAATACAAAAACTGGGCTCTTGTATACCATTGGGGTAATAAAGTGTCTTTTCTCTGACGCAGTAGCAACTGCTAAGTATCTTGAAATGCACTTAATGATGCATGGGAGATTATTTCTCCTGGCAACATTCTATAGTGAAAGCGCCTGTACTTGTTAATATTTCATAGAGAACTGAAGCCGCATAACGTACAAAAAATATAACATTAATTAGTCATGTGTTAATTTCATCAAAGCTCCTCTATTGTAACATATTTCACTGAGCAAGTGAAGCAGAAAGATTAAAATGTAATATTTATGAAAAAATGAAACCATTTTTTTTAACCTTTTTAGAAATCTTGAAAGGATATATGATTTATTTATATCTGTTCACAGAAATTGTTTTATTTGGCCCTGCATGAAGTGTCAATTACCTATTGATAATCAAAAAAAATTGATAATCAAAAGTTATTTGCTATTGTACACTTTATTTTTAATACTTGTTAGGCTATCCTCACACTTTTGGAGACACTCCTATTCAGCTTTATGTGAATCTCTGCAGTAATGGGCTAGGTAGCCTGGGCAGAGTGTACATTGTTTTTTTTGTTTTTTTTGTTTGTTTGGGATTCCCTTGAATTGAAATGGCATTGAGCTATGCTTTTTCAATGATCTTAAAAATATCTATGCCGCCAAGATGCATAAATAACTCATGTTTAATGCTTCTTAGGTTGGGGGGTGGAGAACTGTGTTTCTCCAATGTTTGTCTGGTTGTTGTCTTTTCCTTTTTTTTTTTTTTTCTTTTTTTTTTTCCTTTGTGTGAATCTTTATAAAAATCAATAAAAACATTTGATTTAAAAAAAAAAAAAACTATGCTGATCAAATGCATAATAAAAAGAATACTCTCATTTATCATGTGTTTGGTTAATGAAAACTATTGTGCTCCCACAAGCGTGTCAAACACATACGATAGTCTTATGGATTTACAAAAGTTTGCAATATAGTTGATGCATGCTGCACAAAATCTTTGTGCTTTGTTTTAAAAGTGGAATTTGAAAGAATAGAATGTCAAAATAATGTAGCTCTGTATATGTCATGCTGGATCCATTTTGATTTAGCTTTTTTTTTTTTTTTACAAAGTACATTGCATTAAATGTATGGCTGACAAATTGCATACAAATTATGTATATTTATAATATATATTAATAGTGCAAGTATTTGGTAACTAGTGTCGCCTGTTTAGTGCAGTTATTTTCTTGAGCTTTTGAGGTGCATTTAGACTGGACGATTATGATTATCCAGAACGTGTCCCAATAATCACGCCATTAAACGGCCTCCTATCCCATTGCATGTAGCCGATTTGGTGATTGTTTAATGGCCATGATCGCTTAGTATCAATTGAACCTTTTTTAATTGCTGTATACTATGGTTAGTGTATTTACACTGGGCGATTGAGAACAAGCGCTCCTTGGATAATCTTCGTGTGTAAATAAGCTGCCAGTCACCCAACAAATGAACAAAATGCTCATTCATCAGGTGAAATTAATTTTAAGCTTGCTTTAAAATCATTCTTTTCTGCACATTGTCCTGTGTAAATGAGATGTGTGCTGGCCAGAACAATGATACTCTATGTTGACCGAATGATCGTATTCATGTCTGGGAACCAACCTATCTAAACATACTGTTAACCCTAGAAGGCATACCTGGGGCCTCGCAGGCCCGCCCTGTTAATTGTTTTCTATTTTCTGCAAGATTACTTTAGTTAGAATTTTGAAACTCTAGGTATTCCTCAGGTATATAGTTGTTTGTCATTTTTGTTTGAGTTATTCCATGTTATTTGCGCACGGGCCTAAAAGGCCCCAGGTATGTGAAAAAGTAGATTTTTATGGTCATGCGTTCTAGGGTTAAACGCCCACTAATAGGCGGGCGTATACCAGCCGCCAGTTGGTTATAGTTTTTAAGGTTGAAGGTATGCTTAAGTCTATTAGTGTTCAACCTATTGCCTAATATGCTGCAGCCAGTCTATATTACCTTTAGTGTGCATTTATGCTAGGTGATTATCTGGACTGCTCATTTCCCAATAATCTGCTGGTCTAAACATGCTGCTAATAATCTGCCGGTCTAACTATGAAAAAGCAAATTGAACGTTTGTTGGCTGAAATAATTTTTAAACTTGCTTAAAAATAATCGTTCTCGTCAGCACACGTTTTGTTAACACAAGATGTGCTCCTGAAAACACCGGATGGATGTGTTGACGATCATTCTGTACACATGGAAGTGTGGTCGGACAGTTTGCACAAGCGATTAAACGACCGCTGATCTGCTTATGTGTAACCAAATGGCAAACGTTGGCATTGGTAAACGAGCCCTTATGTCACATGAACCATCCCTCTTGGATTGTAGCTCTTTGTATACAATAGACATTATTATTTTCCATGTTAGTTGTCTAAACATAAACCTTGCTTGTCTCCTACCACAGATAATGATTTATCTCATTGACAAAGTGCTGCCAGACAGTTACTTTGTCAATAATCTGCGGGCACTGTCAGTGGATATGGCTGTGTTTAGGGATCTCTTGAGAATGAAGCTGCCAGATCTGTCTCACCATTTGGATGTACTTCAGAGAACTGCAAATCGAGAAAGTGGGGGTATGTTTATTAACAGTGAATACATTTCACCCTGTCTCTATAGCTTTACTAAAGAGAAACTCTCGTGGAAATTTTGTCTTATGCTAATAAGCTACTTTCCTAATAGTTGCAATATTGAAATCTACATAACATTTTAGGCTTGCTACATTTCTATTAAAATAAAGTATACACATGCTGTCACTTAAAAACATACATTAAGGTGTTTTAAAATATTCATAGATTATGTAATGTATTCCCTTCACAAAGCTTAAGATATGTAACTTTTTTTATTTTTATTTTGCAGGTGGCTATGAACCCCCTCTCACTAATGTGTTTACTATGCAGTGGTTCTTGACTTTGTTTGCAACCTGTCTTCCAAACCACACTGTTCTTAAAATCTGGGACTCTGTGTTCTTTGAGGGGTCTGAGATCATCCTAAGAGTAGCACTGGCCATTTGGGCGAAGCTTGGAGAGTAAGTTTTGGGGTTTTTTTGCCAATGAAATGTTTGTGTGATAACTTTTTAATAAACCAACAATAAAATAAACAAAAATCTATTCATATATTTAGTTGAGTTTCTGGCCCCAATCCACACTATGCAAGATCATGTCCTCTGTAAACAGTGCAGCTCCAGTTTCCAGTAATTATTGTCCGTGTGTTTACATGACCACATTGTCCATTGCATTTGACGCTGCATATATGGTGCCGCCTTGTGATTGTCACATGCTAAATTGACGTGAGTACAAGGGTCTGTCATGAAGACCGCCTCTCATCATCATAGAATTAGAATACAGTTGATCTACATACAAATTGTACAATTAATGCCCAGTTACAAAATATATTACTGTCAAGGAAAGCATTGACATTTCTGCTGGTGGCAAACTCCCAGCATTCTTTGTTGACTAAATGAATGCATAAACTCTTGGTGTGATTTTTTTTCTTTTTTTTTTTTATTCTGGAAAGTGTCATCTTTCTGCCAGACTGTTTTTACATGACACTCAAGACTAGTGGTTGGTGCCTGGCTGTTAAAGACATCTAGATGACCTGGGGAGAATACAAAAAAATGTTTTTTGTTTTTTTTTTTGCTTTTTTATTTTCATAGTTTCTATATTTCTGTTCTCTATATACACTCAATGAGCACTGTGCAAAAAACTGAATCCGCAGCAGTGCAACTTTCTGCATTGGTACCAGCAACCACAGGGACAACTGTCAAAATACAGAGCTGCTGATTGTGACAGCTGTCTCATCATTCTGGCTGATTTCTTCTGTAACTGAAGTTGCTAAGACTCAGTTATAGGAGAAATAAGCAGTATAAAAATGAACAAATGCTTCCCCCTCCCCAAAGTATTTTTTTTAATAATCTAGAGGTGAAGTGAAATCACAAAAAAGTAAAAATAATGAAAAAAAATATATATAAAAAATAGAAAAACCCCAAGTATAGCCATGTTATTTATCAAAAGAAATATTAGATGCTAAACAGTGCAGACTATAATTTCTGTATTAAGAGTTGTCCACTACTAGGACAACCCCTTCTCAATCTGAATGTTTGCCCCCCATTAAAATAAAAAAAAAACCTACACTCGTGTCCCATGTCAACACTTGCATTGGGGCTCACGTAAGGTTGTTATGACACGTGAGTCCTGTGCCCAATCAGCGCAGGTGCCGCTGTCCCAGCCTTCGTATGTATAAGTAATCAGGAGAGATCAGAGCTGCGGCTGCCGCTCACTATCTCATGATTACCTATACGTCTGCAGGCGGGGACAGTGACGCCAGCACTGATTGGGTGCAGGACTTGCGTGACACCGCTACATTACGTGAGTACCGCTGGAACGGCGCCAGTCAGCAATGAGAGGTGAATTTAAGGGGTTGTCCCAGAAGTGGACAACCCCCTTAAAGTTCCTCTCTTTGATTACAAAATAATAGTTTAATTCATTGCTTTTACTATCACACTCTAAAAAGCAAATAATGATAAAAAACTAAAATCTCATATGCTGTGTGTTTAATGGATGGAGCTGGGGAGGGAACGGAGCGTGCCTATGCCCCCCTATCACATGCCAGCGTTTTTTAAGCCAGAAATGCTACACCAGTACCTGAAAAGAAGATGCGCCAAATGTTCCACTTAAAAAATTCGGTAAATTGTACTCTAGCAAGACCTTCATTAAAATTGGTCTATGAAATGCCAGTCTTAATGAATCTGCCCCAGAGAGTTTCTACATTCCTCTTAGAGGATAACTAAGCAGATCTAATTGGCAAGTAAAGAGCAAGCGTTTAACTCTGGGGATCTTGGAACTCTGACCCCTAATTTAAAACGTCATACATGTCACTATGGTATTTTAATTTTTTAAGTCCCCTTTAAGGTCTAGAAGTACTAGGGGATTATTAAATGTTTATATTTATTTTGCTAATATATGGTTATTTGTTAGTGATGGTCAGTTATATTTAAATGTTCTGTTTTGTTTCAGGCAGATTGAATGTTGTCAAAATGCCGATGAATTTTACAGCGCAATGGGAAGATTGACCCAAGAGATGCTTGAAGACAACCTGATAGACAGCAATGAACTAATGCAGGTTATAAGCAAAATCTCCTTTTCTAGTTCATACAGTTGATTATGTTCCATGATGTCACACAAGTACACTGCAAACTAGTATGATTTTGTGTGTGAACTGCTTATTAGCGTAATTAAAACATATCTTGGCCCAAACTAGTGATGGATTTTTGCAAGCTGTCTCGCCTATATTACTGTTGCTTAATTGGCTTTCCTTTCAATTTTTTTTCCCATCTTTTCTTAATGTTTAAGCAATATAATTAAGCAATTGACCTCAGTTATGATGCCACTCAATTGGTAAACTGCATACATAATTTGCAAAAAGTACAAGATTATTTTCTACCATATGTATAGCTGAATTGCATATTGCTGACTATCTGAGTATATCATGCATTTTTTTATATTTGAATTGGTTCAATATTGTAAGTATTCTACTAATCTGGCTAAGATTTTGCTAATATATTCTGGTTTTGTAGACTGTATACTCAATGGCTACGTTCCCATTTCCACAACTAGCCGAGCTGAGGGAGAAGTATACATATAATATCACGCCTTTCCCAGCCCCAGTGAAGTCTGCTTCCTTTTCTGGGTAAGTGAACAAATATTTGCCTAATGGCAAGTTTGGTCTTATAACGATTGACAGCACCGCTTATCTAGCATAGTGTTACCCATCCGTTGTAAGATATGTTTGAGTGGTATGGTATGTTTGGTCACAACCATTTAGAATGTACCAGTTTAATTTTATAAAGTTTGCCATTTCATTTTCTGAGTTTACAATCCAACGTCTTCCTTCATGTGATTCTATCTTGTGTATGTATCTATCATATGCTGTAATTTAGGCTGATGCGCAAACAAAAGTCCACCAGTCCACTGTGATCACCTACATTATGCTGTAGAATAACTAGCACAGGAAGGCTTTTTATAGAGAACTTATAACCAATCCGGGCTGCTCTTTTATTAAATGAGGGGCCATCCCCAGATATCATGCGTTAAAAAAAAACTCAAAAGGGTCCCTAGAGTCTAACAAAAGTCGGCACTGAACTTCCAGGTTGTGGAATCCCAACCTGCAAAGTATGATCCCACAAACCTTCCAGCGCTCTGGCAGTGAATAGATCTTGCTAGATCTCACTCTTTGCACTAACTCAGCGTGGCCGCTTACTTTACTATTGCCGGTTAGTGCAAAGAGCGAGATGTCACTGCTAGAGTGGCCGCAGGGTTTTACTAAACTGTTACCCAATGGGAACTGCTCTAATAATGTTACCGTTCAGTAGCAGCTTTCGGGGGGACATTAAGGACCCTTCTGAGGCCTTTTGTTAGTTGGTGATTTTTTTTTTTTTAATCTTTATCTTTAGAGATGTAGATGATAATGTTTATACTATGTAAAGTTGTAATGAGTTATTTGGGGAGATTTACTAAGCTCAATACTTCAGAATTCTGGCTCCATTTGTGACACAACTGGTGTGCCTTGCATAAAAATGTGTTAGATCGTTTTAGCTACTTTTTGTGTATAAATCAGTAAGGAGCCATGGTTTGGATTAAAAAAAAGCATGTTTTAGTGGGAAGGGGCATGGCTTAAAATACCACAACAAGCATTGTGAATTACTGTTGAAGATATGGCCATTCATGTACTATGAACCACTTTCTTCTTGTTGCTCTTCTAGCTGACCGTTCCAAGTTCTCCAGGGATACTGCTTCACATCGATCTTTTGATGTACATTTTAGATAATTAGCAAAACGTATTAGTTAATAGAATAAACACCATGTATAATTTTATTACGCTCACTTTCTACTTATATTGTGACAAGTTAAAGAAGTACTCCAAGCTCTACAGTGCATCAGTGGAGGGCGAGCCGCCATTCAGTGCCGGTGTGTGCTTACTGCCGCTACTGAGAGCGGTGAGGGTAATTGCTCCGGACACACCTGCATGACTGAAAGCTGGCAGTTACCTGGAGAAATAAAGATAATTTTCTGCCAGGTGCCACACTTTCACTACAGCAGCCACGCACCTAATGCTGTTAACCAGCATATTAACTCCATATCTGCAGGTTAGCAGTGTGATCAGTCATGACAAATTCCCTTTAAATCCTTCTCCGATCTCAGGTAGCATCTCCTTTGTGGACTGATAGTTGCTGTAAACTTATGAAACTTGCATCAAGGTTCTCACACACTTACATTGAGAAAGCAACTTTGGTTCCACACAAAGGTTGTGTGTGAGATGGCTAGTCTGAATTGTGGTCATATGATTTAAAAGAGGACTTGAATGTTGCAGGGGATGGAAGAAGACATTGATTGGTAAGTATTTAAACACATCCTTACTACACTATGTACGTTTAGATTGAGAAATCTTTGCTGGGAGTACTTGCCTTACCATGACTTGTTTCTGGAAATGAAATGAAGGGATCTGTGATTTTCTACTACTCAAGTAATAAAACTTTATGAATGACTCTAAAGATTGTAATGTGGATGAGTTGGCATTAAAACAGAGACCCTTTAAATGTTACAGACGCCCAAGTAAAATGCAAGACAGTGATGAAGAAAATGACATTGATGATGATGATATAAATGCCAATTCTGTTGGGTGCCTTGGGCCATTTAGTGGATTTTTGACTCCAGAATTGCTGAAGTATCAAAGGCAAATTAGAGGTAAATGAGTAAACAGACATGTAATTGCCCATTTCATTTGTTGGATTTGTGCCTTTAAGTAATTTTGTGTGTTCGTCTGTTTTTTATGTTCACCATTGTGGGTGAGTTTTGCCTGATTCATCAATTGTGACTTTTTAAAAAGTTGGAACGTTTTTGCACAAATATATTTCGGTCTCCACTTGAGTGATCTTACGTACTCCAGAGATTTTGTTGCAGATGTTGTCATTTTAGAGGAACATGTGACTTTTTTAGCTAAAAAGTTGCAAAGCAGGTTGAAGACAGAAATTGAGCATATTTTTAAGTTTTGCACAAAATGAATGAACAGTGTGTGCCATTTTGATAAATTTTGCGCAGGAAATATCAGTGAATAACAAGATGAAAAAGAAAAGTGACTTGTTAAAATAGCAGATGATGAATCGGGACCTTATTTATTTCTTTTTTTTCCCTAAAAAAACCCTTAAACTTGGATATTGGATTCTTTTTTATAGGTGTCTATAGACAGATGTGAAAAAATGTTAGGTTTCAGAGAGAGATAATACAGCCAGTGCCTGATACTCACTGCCTGTGGATTGGGCAGCATGTATCCGCTGTTGGGTTGTTCTTAACAATTTATGAGGTGTGATCAGAGACATGGCGTAATAGATGGACATTTTAATAGGAGAGAAAAAAATAGAGCAAACAACCCAGAATGAGTTTGGAGAGTAAATCCTTCACTAGTCTAGGTAATGGTTTATTCATTCTCCAAGCTCATTTTGTGTTTTTTTTTCTCTCTATTTAAATGTCCTTTTAATATGTCATGTGTCTGCTCTTTTGTGTTGTCTATATATGTTTCTTCAGATATTTTGTTATATCATGTGCCTGGTGAAGAGACTTAAGTAGTCTCAAAAGCTTGCTTTGTAATATCATTTTATTTTTTTTCTTAGCCATAAAAATGTTTCATATCAACAAGATTATTATTTTGTTTCCTTTACTGAGAATAAACATTAATCTTTCAACTGGCTAAGACAGTACCAAAACCTTTTTTGATTTTTGAAAAACCTCTCGAGGGCCAAAATAGTCATTGAACCTGTAGATGAACTCACCGAGGAACATAATCTTTAAAATTGAGTCAGTTGTAGGGGGGTTTCTGATATTTTGCACCTTTTACAGCTTTGCAAATGGCGCCTGCAGACAATTCCAGCTAAATCTGCATTCCAAAAGCCAAATGGCACTCTTTCCCTTTTTAACCCCCTGACTTGTGCCCAAACAGAAGTACACAACCACTCATTGGGTATCGCTACATTTGTTAGAGAATGCATAATAAATTTACACTTTTATTCTCCCCTATTACTCTTTGTGAAAATTAAAAATACGGGTCTAACCCAACATTTTAGTGGAAAAAAAACTTAATTTCTCAGTTGCTTTATTGGAGGGCACAAGAAACATGTTTTAATATGATGCCACCCAGAGGCTGACCCTAATACTACATCTTAAAAGAGAAAAAAAGAAAAAAATTGATGAATATAAAACTTACTATTAGGATTAATTAATATTACTAAGCAGAAGCTTCATATGCGAAGATAAATTAATTTCATTCACCTCTACCAAAATCCTTTTAAATCTATATAAAGCTCATAAACATATTTTTAAATATTGGGTTTTTGTAATTTTTGGATGCTTTGACAACTGGATATACTAATTGAGATCCTGTGGCAGGTTCTGGGGGGAAGGTGGGAAAACTCCTAACAGCACTACCTTTTTAAGATTAATGTGAATCTGACAGCAGATACATGCTATTCGATCCACGGACAGCATGTACACCGGACTCTGTGTGTGATTTTTAGCTATGTATGTTTGACTATGAAACGCTGCTACATTGCAGATAATGCATACTTTAAAAGCTGCCAGGGACTAAACCGCACATGAGACCAATCGGAAAGGCAGGATCCTGGTGGCTTCTCCCTCGCCCGATTTTGTGAAGTGACAGGCCTGTCCCTGCATGTGTGTATAGGGAGAGACTTGGGATTCACTTCCAGTGGGCAGGAAGGTCAGGTTCCCTTTAACTTTTGCTACAGAGACACTTTTTGAAATATCATTTTATTTCTCTTTGTCCTCTCTTCAGATCAAAAAGACGAGCAAAGCTTGAAACTTGGCAACATTTCAGAGCTTAGTCCAGGAGCAATTGATTCATGTCGAGGAGAATATCATGCTGTATTTAATAGTATGATGATGGAGCGCATGACAACTGATATCAATGCCCTGAAACAGCAGTACTCCAGGATTAAGAAGAGGCAACTGCAGCAACTCCATCAGGTTTACATTAGAGCAGGTAACTCTCCTTTACTGGTCTCTGCATTTAGAAACAGTACATTATTCGCCTTTTCCTCTGACGACAATTTTTGGTTTTACGCTTGCTTTATTTTATTTATTTTTTATTTTTCCATCGATATAGCTATATGAGGGCTTGTTTTTGCAGGTCGAGTTGTAGTTTTGAATAACACCATTCATTTTACTTCAAAAACTGGGGATAAAAAAATTCCAAGTGGGAAATAACGCTATGGCTTTTTGGGTTTTGTTTTTATGGCGTTCGGTCTGTTGTAAATATGACCTAGAAACATTATTCCCCAGGTCAGTACGATTATGGTGGTGCCGAACTGGCAGAAAAAAATTTTTCCCATTATTTTTTTCTCAATTTTTTTCTTGATTAAAAAAAAAAAAAATTCTGAAACCCTAAAACCTAATTTTCTGTCCATTGAGCTGTTTGAGATTTTGTATTTTTGCCTATTGAGCTGACTGTTATATTGATGCCAATTTGAGGTAGAAAATGTAGCCAAATTTAGCTATAGAAATAAGCCGCCATGTTGATAACTTTTCTCAGAAAGTTATCTCACTGAAATGGATTAAGATATCTTAATATTGCAAAAGCCATTGACTGATCTTAAGTTCGGTGTCAGATTACACTCTTCTGTGCCATGAAATGCCAGTGTTGTGTTATCTGTGTTTTTAATCATGGCTACATTTGTACATACAATGTTTTGATCACTTCCTGTTGCATGCATATTTGTAGGGAGAGTTTGGGCCAAAAAACTGCAGTTCTAGTGTTTTTGTTTTTTTTCTCGTAATGACTTTTTTGTTCTTTATGGGTTAATTAATTTTATATCTTGATAGACTGGACTTTTACGGACACAGCAATACCAAATATTTTTCATTTCTTTAGTTTTAATGGTGGGGGGACCCGAATTATTATTTTTTTTTTACTATTTCTCTGACCTTTTAGGGGACTTGAACGTACAATCTTAGTATTGCAGGATATAGTGAAAATCAGAGTTTCCTATGACGCTAAGCCTGTGTCTGAGCTTCTCAAGAGGAGCAAGACGACAATGACAGGGGATTTCAGCAGACCCCCGACTGCCATGTTAACCCATCAATGCTTCGCGATTGTGTCACTGTGGCGGCAGATGGGATGTGGGTCATGCGAGCACCTGCTACTTCTCCATTTAAGTGTTCCTGTCAGAGATTGACAGCAGCATTTAAATGGTTTTCAGCTCTCTTCTGGGGATGCTACTGTTAAACTGATGCCAGCTAAGTAATATAACTGCCATTTATCGCATGTGGAGAGTGCTGATCCATCTCTACACACACACCACAACAATGACATATCTATACTTCGTTTTCCATTAAAGTGTTAATATTTAATAATATATTATATTTTAAAATTCTATATTGTCATTGCAGAATGTTAAATTTTTACCTGCATGTTGTGTTTTTTTCCATCATAGGACTTGAAGAACAAAACGATCCTGGGATCCCATTTGATCCTAGGGATCAGCTCAATAATGGTATTAAAAAAGAAAATGCCTATTTGGGGTTCTTGGTTTCATTTCTAGATTTTATGACTGGTCATCCTTTGTCCTGAAACATCTTGATCATGCTTGTGCTGTGACAAAATGAGTAGATCTGAATTATGTTTTTGCTCATAGTTTATGTACAATTCTAACTTATTTCTAGTTTATGCTACATCATGGTGCATAATTGCAAACACAACTACACATACTCCTAAGCCTAACAGTGATAGGACGCCAAAGATGTTTCCAACCTTAAAGGATTACCATGCATATTTTCGTTTTCTTGAATTACATACCAGCTTTTCAAATCTTTTCTCACAAATCTGTTTATAAAAGTCACGACCACACCACATTTTCTCAAATATGTGATTACTTGCTGATTTATTTAAACAGGTTGTCCAAGGACCTATTTGGATGTTTTGCAAACAGAAAATAATAAAACTACTCCTTCATTCATTTCGGCATAGTCGGAGAGATTGTCCTCACTTCTTGTTTTGGCACATAAGAGCATGCTTGCAGTCAGGCTCAGTTTATTAGTTAATGTACAGCCCCAGCTTCATGTCAGATGCACGCATGCGCCAGAGCGCAGTGTGGAGGGGGAACACAGTGACGCTCACAGCGTGTGCGGTGACACGTCATGTAGCCACTGACTCGGAGCTGCTCCAGCGCATGCACACTTCTGACATGAAGCTGGGGCTGTACACCAAGAGTCGGTGCACATGCCCGGGGAGCGGATAGGCAGTGCGCAGGATATACTACGTTGTTGCCGTGACGTCGGGCCAGTCATGGCAATCAAATGCAATGCTGTGGGTGTGCCTAATTTAAAAAGTCTGTGACTGAAAATATAAAGTTGCCACCCCTAAGACTAAAAGAAAAAGGTATGTGAGGTATGTGATCGCTTAATGATATAAAGTGTTTTTTTTTTTTAAGCTTAATACTGGGAGCTTTCCTTTGGCAAAAACTTGCTAGTGCTGCACATTGCATCACTAACACACTGGGGCCGGTATAATAGCTAAAAACAAGGTGACAGGCTCCCTTTAAGCCAGCCCCCTTCTTCATCATGTGTAATGCTGGAACAGCAATGGAGACCGACTCTTAATTAATAAATTTAGCTAACAGCCAGCCTTCCTTATCACCTGCTGAAACTCTTAATGGTGGAGCGCACTGACTGTCGGAATGAATGGAGAATAGGAGAAGCCAGTGTGGTGATACTGGGTCTCAAATTGGCAGATTGTTGCTGATTTCATAATTAAAGATTAAGTTCAATTATCTTCTATTTGCAAAATATCTAAATAGCTTTTTATATCCCCTGTACAAACCTTTTATATGCTGTCTGTATGATTGGTGGAGGGAAGTTTGATAAAAAAAATGCATATTTTCATGTTTAATGAAGATCAATTAACTCCTGAAAGTTGGAGCGGATTATTTACATTGGACAGTAGAGACTTCTGTACCTTCTTTTTTTTTTTTTGACTATATATGCAAAAATTCATTATCTTCATAGATAATTTCCGATATACATATGTAACAGAAAAATTACTTTCCATATTTGACATCCTAATATCTTCGTTACAGATAAAGGACCTGTGAGCAGCATACTTCCATCACAAGTAAATCATTCCCCAGTAATAAACCATCTGTTACTTGGCAAGAAGTTAAAGCAAGTAAACAGAGCTCCTAAAAACTCAGTCATTCAGTTGCCATCCTCTAAGTCTATGATTTTACCCAGTGAGGAAACCAAAGCAAAGCTGAATTCTCCATGGCGTACCCACATTCGAGTTCATAGAAAAAACATAGCAAGGGCCAAAGGCTATGGGGACACAGTCGGACTGATAGAAGAGCAGCCTGAAGTCCCTAAAGATCAGGTTGAAGCAGCCAAAGAACCCGAAGACATCGAGCATGATAGACCAACATTGGATAGCGGAGACAGCAGCTTAGATCGGACTGTTATGAAAGCTGATGGACACTCTCCAGAGCCTGTTTTTGAGGATGAAAACGCAAATGTTACGGTTGTGCAAAGTAAGCTGGAGACATTGGAACTGAACCCCAGTAATGAATCTAAAGACATGTCTGAGGTGATTCAGAATGCTCAAAGAACACCATCAGAGTCGCACAATTGCTCAAGTGAGACTGGAACATTATCAAAATCCCCCAAAGGGCATGTTTTTAGCCCCTTTCCAAGTGTTAAGCCTCTTAGAAAATCTGCAGCTGCAAGGAATTTGGGGTTGTATGGGCCAAATAATAGAACACCAACAGTAAATTTTCCACACATGAGCAGAACCTTCAACAAGCCTGCCAATGGTGCCACTGGCAGCAAAAAACGATAACACCGCTCTAGTACTTTATTTTCATTGTAGACTCTTTATGATTGCATTTTCCCTGTCCTTAATCTTTCATAGCTCTCTTGGAAAATGTGTCCTCACCAGACATGTTTCTTTAGATTCATGGTTCTATGTAAGAGACTTTGCTTGGGTATTAAAGTAGAATTTGGTCATAAAATTCTTCAAGAAAGGGGTTCTGCTAGAATCATATGAAAATAATAATTTTATTTTTGTTTCAATTATTTAATTTTCTTGCATTAGGCCATTGATTATATATTGGAATCTTTGTTGTTTGCAGTCATTCCAGTGTTGAGGTAGAGGGACCTTATTTATCTGCTAAGGACATGTGAATGGCGTAATGTAGACTACTAGCCACAAACAATGCGTAGTCTTGATGTGCTATATATGAAAAGGCAGACAAAAGAACCATTCATTAATTTTCAGTGGAACTTTTTTTCTAGTTGGGATTTATATACTGTATAATTATGTTATTTGTATGAAGGGATTATATAAATACAGACATTTCATAGGATCATTGTGATTTTGCCAATTGTCAGCATATGCTTCTTCAATGGAAACCCAAGTATAATCCAGTGGCCATCTACCACATGCTTCAGTTTTATGTAATTGACATTAAGATAAGTTCTTACAGAGCAACGGAACAGTAGAATATTTAATATTTTTACGCAGTAATGTTGTTCGACATCATAAAGTCTAAATTACTGTCCTATTCTAAACTGTGTACATGGCTTAGGTTTGTGTTTTGAGGCACCATGGTAAGAAAATACGCCTTCATTCCTTGGTCTGGGAAATGGCACTGTCCGCAAGTAAAAGGAACCGTTTCCATGTGAATGCTTCATTTATGCATGCTATAATTTGCATCTTGCGTTGTCTTGTTCTTCAGATATGTTGTTAGGAGATGATTTCTAAAATGCAGTTAAGATGTTCTCGATGACCTTGGTCTCTGTTCCCATAAAAAAGTTTCATTAATGTGGTAACTTTATTTTTGAATTGTGTAAAATGTCCAACTACTTGTTATGCTGATTCCCAAATATCATTTGTTTATTTTTCATGTGCCAAATGCATGGTTTCTCTAGAATGGTAAAACTGCAAGGTGGGATCTAGATATGTGTTATGTATTGTCTCTTTTCCTTCTTTTCAATAATAAAGTACTAGAATAGCACGGTTTTGGTGTAATTATGATCACCGATGCTTTTTGAGATCAGACAAATGCTGATTATATGGATTGTTTGTTAATGGATAATAAAAATAGGATGTAATTCTGAGAGATGTGTCTTACTATTAGGACTTGATCATGTGACTATTTTTGGCCTGAGTGCTGTGCGTGAAAACACAGACCGCACATAGACCAATGTTATTCAATGGGGCAGTTCAGAGTAGCGTTTTTTGAGGGGTTTCTTTTTCATTGACGAAATCTGCGTGTGAAAAAAATCACAGCATGCACTAGTTTAGGCCATGGCCCCACTATCAGTATTTTGTCAGTATTCGGTCAGTATTTTTTCCCACTCTTGAGAAAAAATACTGACCAAATACTGATAGTGTGTAAATCTGATGAGATTTGCCGATTCAAATCTATGGGTGTGCTAAAAAAAAATGTATTCCATACATATAGCATTTGATTTTTATGGGTACATTGCAATTTGGTAGCTTAGGAAACTGTAAATGGTCTTGAAAATCATTACTAGCTGCTGCTGTACAAAAAAAACAAAAACAAAAATATTGCACATGGACTACACACGGATGACTGGTGAGAAAAAAAAAAAATCGGCCGACTTTTATCGATCACGAATGACAGCACCACGAGAGAGCGATCCGTCCACAAAGGACAGGAAACCTACAGGCTAAAAAGGGCTGCACCTCTCTCGTGCATCAGTTGGGATTCCTGTCCTTGATGGGGGAACCTGTAACAGGCTTACCTGTTAAAGAAGATCATCGAAAGATTTCTTCCCAGCCCTGGCCGGCTGGTTCAGGCAGAGATCCCTTCTCTGCCTCGGCTGGCGCAGGGCTCCTGGAGATGCCACAGTGAGCTCAAGGGGGCTTGCACGCGTGTGCCACAGCAAGGTGAGCGGCATCCCCTGCTAGGGGATAAGCGGCTCTGGTGTAGCGCAGGCGGCGGGCACACAGAGCCCACCATGTCCTGGATTCCTTCCCCGCAGTCACAAGGTCGCCGAAGCCGGAAGTGCCGCGCTCTTGGGAGGGATTGGCGCATGACAAGTGGTGACGGCCGGGGGCGCAGCTGATGACATCTGAAGGTGCCGTGATGTGGCCAAGGGGTGGGCGAGACTGTGGAAATTACAGGGAAGCGTGCCCCAGCAGGAGGGGATGAGTAATCTCTGTGTAGTGCCGGAAGCTGCACAGGCATGACCCAAATGTGACAAGGCACCGGTAGCGGGAGCCCAGTATATAGTGGACTGGCACCACTACTCAGAGCTTCCCAGCCCATCTGTACCCTATTGGTATAATGGAGATCGAGTTGCAACCGCAGCAGCCGCTGCTTGGGAAGCCCCAGGAGCGAGTAGAGCGTCGTTGTCTTCGTGTCCACGGAGGCAGTCGGACCGCAGAGAGGCGTGGATCTGCAAGCAGGTCCAGTCAACAAAGCTCCAGCAAGATGCAGCCTCCAGGGACGATATTCTAGCTGAGATATTAAAGTGCTGCGGAATATGTTGGCGCTATATAAATAAAAATTATTATTAATTATTAAGGTCCTTCCTCCAAACCGGTACCATTTGATTGCGTTAAGGTGGTAAGTGATCTTCGTGAAAGTTCACTTGGTAATAGGGTGTCCTCTTCTTTCCCTAGCAAAATAGACAAGAAAGAAGTTTCCTTTGCTAAGGCAAAACACAAGGAGTGTGCTCTGTGCAGAGCCCTATTAGCAGACTCTTATCAAAAGAGGCTCTGTCAGTCATGCATTCAACAGACAGTGGCAGAAAAGACCCCTAGCTTTACAACTGATTTAAAAACCATCATTAAAGCTGAGATCAGGAAGGCCCTCTCTAAGAAAGGAAAACCGAAAAGGGAAATTGATAGTGATATCCCCCCAGTGTAATGCACACGCCCGGACTGACTGGCGTGTGCGTGTTTAGTGGTTCCACTGTGCCATGAACCGGAGAGTGCCTGGAGGGGCGTAACTAAGTATCTGCCCGATCCGACGGCATACGACGCCAGTGCACCAGGGAGGAACTGAGCAGAGGGACCAAGGTCTACTCCAGGTCAGACTCCGGACACGGCTGTTGACCCACACCGGGGAATACAGGAACAGGCAGACTAGAGCGCAGGCTGGGTAGGGTCCAGTACAGACTGGGAGACAAATTCAGAGCCGCAGATGCGGTAAACAAACAGAGTAAAGCGAAACCGCAGGTGCGGTGGACGAGGCTGAGCAGAGCAGAACCGTAGACGCGGTAGACAAGGCTGAGCAGAGCAGAACCGCAGACGCGGTAGACAAGGCTGAGCAGAGTGAAACCGCAGACGCGGTAGACAAGGCTGAGCAAGGCGAAACCGCAGACGCGGTGGACAGGGCTGAGCAAGGCGAAACCGCAGACGCGGTGGACAGGGCTGAGCAAGGCGAAACCGCAGACGCGGTGGACAGGGCTGAGCAAGGCGAAACCGCAGACGCGGTGGACAGGGCTGAGCAAGGCGAAACCGCAGACGCGGTGGACAGGGCTGAGCAAGGCGAAACCGCAGACGCGGTGGACAGGGCTGAGCAAGGCGAAACCGCAGACGCGGTGGACAGGGCTGAGCAAGGCGAAACCGCAGACGCGGTGGACAGGGCTGAGCAAGGCGAAACCGCAGACGCGGTGGACAGGGCTGAGCAAAGCGAAACCGCAGACGCGGTGGACAGGGCTGAGCAAAGCGAAACCGCAGATGCGGTGGACAGGGCTGAGCAAAGCGAAACCGCAGACGCGGTGGACAGGGCTGAGCAGAGGGGACAGGGCTCTGTTCACACGGAACAGACTGGAAGGGAAAGGCAGAACCAGGTACACACAGGATACTTACAATGAAGTAGCGAGTGGACTCTAAACTCACAAACGGGAGTACAGAGACAACGAGTAGGAGATAGGTACGGGATCAGATTCTGCAGGAAAAGGGAAGGTACGGACATAGAGAAAAACAGGAAACCGGCTAGGAGAGTATTCAGACAAGAACAGACACAGCAGCAAGATACAGGAGCGGGTCTAGGTATGCGGCCCCTCGAAGGCGGAACGAACAGGCTAGGAGCGTGTACACACAGGCCTGGAAATACAGCCTCCAGGATAGGCAGAAGACAACAGGCTAGAAGATGATACAGACAGGACACAGTTCAGACACTGGAACGGATACCGAAGGCAGGAAACATAAACGGGACCTGGCATATCAGTGACCAGAAGCCAACTGACAGACCGCAATAGGCTGAGGATGCACAAGGGGTGTGTCAGCAGCAGGTACAAGAAACAGGAAGTGATCGGGCGCCGCCCTTAAGCAGCAGAAACAGGCAAGCAGACAGCTTGGAGGGAAGCCAGGCTAGCAGACTGGACTGGAGATCAAGTGCGCGCTCTTGCACAGTGGGAGATGGACCACTATGCAAGGACGCCGCCAGGTATGTTACAGTACCCCCCCCCCTTACGCCCCCTCTTCTTCAGGCCTGCCAGAATGTTCCGCAGGGAATTCGAGGGCCAATCCTTCACTTCAAGGAGATCACTTCCACTGTCCACAGGAAAAACTGGTCTCATCTGGGTAGCTTGGATGCTACCTCCTTTCCAGCCATCCTCAGCAACAGACGAAACGGGTGGAGTACCAGGAACAGCACACAAGGAAGTTTCTCTCCACTTATTATCAGGTAACACCCCAGAGGGTTCAGGAGACAACTGGAAGTCCTCCACCGGGTTGGAGGGGTGCAGAGACTCGGGGGTAACCTCTGCTTCGGGGTAAATCTTGTCAAGCTCACAGGATGAAATGGGCGAGGTATCAGGTACAAGGTGTAAAAAAGTCACTGTCTCTTGGTTATCTGGTGGTACCCCGGAGGATTCAGGAGACAACTGGAGGTCCTCCGCCTGGTCGGAGGGGTGTAGAGACTCGGGGATAACCTCTGCTTCGGAGTACACTTGGTCGGACTCACTGGACGAAGCGGGCGAGGTATCAGGTACAGAGTATAGGGAAGACTCTGTCCATTCGCTACCAGGTAGCACCCCGAAGGGTTCTGGAGACAACTGGAGGTCCTCCGCCTGGTCGGAGGGGTGTAGAGACTCGGGGTTAACTACCGCTTTGAGGTACCCATTGTCAGGCTCACAGGACGGAGCGGACGAAGTATCGGGTACCGGGTGTAGGGAAGTCTCTCTCCATTTGTCATTAGGTGGTATCTCGGAGGATTCAAGAGGCAACAGGGGGTCCTCCGCCAGGTAGTAAAGATGCACAGACTCGGAGGTAATCACTGCTTCGGAGTACCCTTGGACAGGCTCACTGGTTAAAGTGGGTGAAGCATCAGATATCGGATGCAGGAAGTCCTCCTGTGTGGATTCTAGGTGGGCAGAAGTCTCTTCGGGCAGGAGAACTGGTGCGCTACCCACGCACATTACCCGTCGGGGCTGCTCCGGGATACAGGGAAGTGAAGCTTCAGCAGGGACTTCAAGGTGTTGGGGTCAGGAGGT
This sequence comes from Phyllobates terribilis, assembly GCF_046119375.1. NCBI lineage: Eukaryota > Metazoa > Chordata > Amphibia > Anura > Dendrobatidae > Phyllobates > Phyllobates terribilis. The sequence continues at coordinate 157,838,346 of NW_027362771.1, read as the reverse complement.
CTTTGGGAGGACAGACCCTGGTGTGACGGCTTGCCTCTACGCCTAGCACGTCTGGACTGCCTCTTGAGGTTGGGAGAAGTATTCCGGAGAGCGTAGTCATCCTGTGTGGATTCTGGGTGGGCAGTAGTCTTTTCTGGCAGGAGGACTAGTGCGCTACCCACACACATTACCCAACGGGGCTGCTCCGGGTTATTGGGAAGTGAAGCTTCTGCAGGAGCCTCTGGATTAGGGTCATCGAAGACCATTAGAAAGGCCACCAGGAAGGCCTGAAGGTCCAGGAGGATAGGATCCTGTGCTTCCCATAGGGGGTTGATCCATTCCAAGGCATCACCCATTAGGTAAGACATCATGAATCCCACCTTAACCCGATCGGTGGGAAAACAAAGAGGGTAGAACTTGAAGTGTAGCATGCATTGCTCCACAAATGCACGACTCAGTCTTGGATCCCCATAGTACCGTGGCGGATCCGGAGGAACGAGTGCTGATAGATCCATCTGGACGGGTGCGTAATACGCCTGAAACTCAGCTGGTAGCAAAAAAATAAATTTCTTCTAGAAGCACGTATTCGCTGGAAAACGTCTCAGAGAGCGAAGGCCGTGGGGCTCAACGGGAACCATGGCCTGAGCATGCTGTAATGCACACGCCCGGACTGACTGGCATGTGCGTGTTTAGTGGTTCCACTGTGCCTTGAACCGGAAAGTGCCTGGAGGGGCGTAACTAAGTATCTGCCCGATCCGACCAAGGTCGCACGACGGCATACGACGCCAGTGCACCAAGGAGGAACCGAGCAGAGGGACCAGGGTCTACTCCAGGTCAGACTCCGGACACGGTTGTTGACCCACACCCGGGAATACAGGAACAGGCAGACTAGAGCGCAGGCTGGGTAGGGTCCAGTACAGACTGGGAGACAAATTCAGAGCCACAGATGCGGTAAACAGAGTAAAACGAAACCACAGGTGCGGTAGACGAGGCTGAGCAGAGCGAAACCGCAGACGCGGTGGACAGGGCTGAGCAAAGCGAAACCACAGACGCGGTGGACAGGGCTGAGCAAAGCGAAACCGCAGGCGCGGTGGACAGGGCTAAGCAAAGCGAAACCGCAGACGCGGTGGACAGGGCTGGGCAAAGCGAAACCGCAGATGCGGTGGACAGGGCAGAGCGGGCAAAAACCGTCGGAGTTGTAAGCAAGGCAGAGCAGAGGGGAGAGGGCTCTGTTCACACGGAACAGACTGGAAGGGAAAGGCAGAACCAGGTACACACAGGATACTTACAATGAAGTAGCGAGTGGACTCTAAACTCACAAACGGGAGTACAGAGACAACGAGTAGGAGATAGGTACGGGATCAGATTCTGCAGGAAAAGGGAAGGTACGGACATAGAGAAAAACAGGAAACCGGCTAGGAGAGTATTCAGACAAGAACAGACACAGCAGCAAGATACAGGAGCGGGTCTAGGTATGCGGCCCCTCGAAGGCGGAACGAACAGGCTAGGAGCGTGTACACACAGGCCTGGAAATACAGCCTCCAGGATCGGCAGAAGACAACAGGCTAGAAGATGATACAGACAGGACACAGTTCAGACACGGGAACTGATACCGAAGGCAGGAAACATAAACGGGACCTGGCATATCAGTGACCAGAAGACAACTGACAGAACACAACGCTCAGGCAGGGTTTCTTGGGAGGAGCTGGGTTAAATACCAGGTGACAGACAGCAATAGGCTGAGGACGCACAAGGGGTGTGTCTGCAGCAGGTACAAGAAACAGGAAGTGATCGGGCGCCGCCCTTAAGCAGCAGAAACAGAGGCAAGCAGACAGCCTGGAGGGAAGCCAGGCTAGCAGACTGGACTGGAGATCAAGTGCGCGCTCTTGCACAGTGGGAGATGGACCACTATGCAAGGATGCCGCCAGGTATGTTACACCCAGTTTCTGATGTCTCCCTCATATCAGACTATAAGGATAACTCGGCTGGTTGTTCGTCAGCCTCGTCTTCAGATAGTGGCTCAGGGCGCCATTGTTTTCCGTTAAATGAAGTTCATGGACTGGTTAAAGCGGTTTGATCTACCATGGGCATTGTGGACACTAGGCCTGAGAGATCAGTGCAGGATTTGATGTTCCGTGGCCTAGATCAGAGGAAGAGGAGGTGCTTTCCGTTAAATGAGAAAATCCAAGAGCTCAGAAAGAGTGGAAGAGGCCAGACAGGAAGGGCTCCCTTCCCCCTTCTTTTAAAAGAAAATACCCATTTGAAGAACCTTCTTCGTCATTTTGGGACAAAGCCCAAAGACTGGATGTGGCAATAACTAAAGCTTCCAGGAGAGCCTCTCTGCCCTTTGATGATATGGGGGCATTGAGAGACCCCCTTGATAGAAAAGACATCTTTCTCAAAGGTACTTGGGAGACATCGGCCGGTGCCTTGAAGCCGGCAGTAGCAGCAACATGCATGGCCATATCATTGATGATCTGGCTGTAGCAGCTGGAATCCCATCTGAAAGACAGGGTGGCAAGGAAAGATGTCTTGTCCACCATTCCGCTGATGCAAGGCACCGCTGCCTTTTTAGCAGATGCCTCAGCAGACTCTAAGAATGGCTGCAAAATCATCCTCCCTCTTTAATGCAAAGTAAGGCTTGTGGCTGAAGTTTTGGCCAGGAGATATCCAGGCCAGAACGAGACTATGCTCCATCCCTTGTGAGGAAGAGTATCTTTTTGGCCCAGCTCTGGACGAGATCCTCGAAAAACCTGGAGACGTGAAGAAGGGATTCCCTAGTTTATCCTTGCCTACCTATAGGCAATCTTTCTGGAAAATAAAATTTGTCCAAAGAAAGCTTCCTAAAGATCAGTACAAATGGGAGGAACACAGAGGGAAAGGTAGAGGACCCTTGTTCGGGTCCTCCTCTATGGGGCCCTGGAAATCGAATCAATGACTTCAAGCACAGGTAGGGGGAAGGCTTTCTTACTACTTCCTTGCCTGGGAAGGCATTTCAGCCAGTATCTGGATCCTCAGCGTGATTAGATCGGGTCTGAGATTAGAGTTCCAGTCGGTTCCTCAGGGAAGGTTGGATCTGACCCCTTCTCGTTCCTCCCTGAGAGAGCAGTCAGCCTTACGAAAAGTAGTTCTGGACCTAGTTCTGAAGGCCGTCCTCCTGAAAGTCCCAGAGTCTGAAAGAGGGAAGGGGTTTTACAACCCCCTCTTTCTGATATCCAAACCATACAGCTCCTTCAGGACTATTGTCAATCTGAAAGCCCTGAATAAGTTCCTGAAAGTACAAACCTTTAACCCCTTCACACAGCACCCCTTTTTTCGTTTTTGCGCTTTCGTTTATTGCTCCCCTTCTCAGAGCCATAACTTTTTTTTAATTTTCCGTCAATATGGCAATGTGAGGGCTTGTTTTTTGAAGGACGTGTTGTACTTTTGAGCGACAGCATTGGTTTTACCATATCATGTACTGAAACACGGGGAAAAAAATCCAAGTGCTGTGAAATTGCAAAAAAAATGCGATTCCACAATTTATTTATATATATTTTTTTTTACCATGTTCACTAAATGCTAAAACTCACGTGCTATTATGATTCCTCAGGTTATTACAAGTTTGTAAATATCAAACCTGTACAGGTTCTTTTTTATTTGAGTGGTGAAAAAAAATCCCAAGTTTGTTAAAAAAACAAAGAAACAAAAAAAAAAAAACACAGGGTGAGGGCTTATTTTTTGCACGCCGAGCTGACGTTTTTGATACCATTTTGGTGTAGATACAATCTTTTGATCACCTGTTACTGCATTTTATTGCAATGTTGCAGCGACCAAAAAAAGTTTCGATTTTTTTTTTTTTTTTTTTTTTTTTTTTCTCGTTACACCATTTACAGATCTGATTAATTTTTTTTTATATTGATTGGGCGATTTCTGAACGCGGCGATATCAAATATGTGTGTGTATATATATATATATATTTTTTTTTTTATTTTGAATAGGGCAAAAGGGGGGGGGGGACTTGAACTTTTTATGTATTTTTTTTTTTTACTTTTTAAATATTTTTTAAAACATTTTTTTCTACTTTTTATGTGCTTCAATAGTCTCCATAGAAGACTAGAAGCTGTGATCTTCCGATCGCCTGTGTTACACATAAGGCTTCAGCCCTGCTATGTGTAACAAAAGTGCTCATCTGCTATGAACGACTACCACTGGGCAGCGCTCATAGCAGATCGGCCAGGACAACCACAGGGGTCTCCTTCAGACCCCAGGTTGTCATGCCAACCCATCGGCAACATGCGATCATGTGACGGGGTCGCCGATGGGCTTAGCTAATGACGCGCTTCCAGCGCAGTCGTGTTAAATGCCAGTGTCAGATTGACAGCGGCATTTAACATGTTAACAGCCGTGGGTGGATCGCGATTCCACCTGCGGCTGTAAGGGGCACATGACAGCTGTACAGATCAGCTGTCATGTGCCCGGAAAGGTGCAGGCTCAGCACCGGAGCCCGCACCAAAGTACATGTAAGCCGCATGTCGTGAAGGGGTTAAAATGGAGTCTATCAAAACAGCAATAAAACTACTAATTTTCTGGTGTTACATGGCGGTACTGGATTTAAAAGACGCGTACTATCGCGTGCCCATACATGTGGAATATCAGAGATATTTTAGTGTGGAATTAGTCATTGATGGGGTGGTTAGGCACTTCCAATTCAGGGCCCTCCCATTTGGGCTAGCAGTAGCCCCTAGGGTATTTACAAAGATGGGAACGGAAGTCATGGCTCATATCCAAGAATGAGATATCTTGATCATCATATATCTGGACGATTTCTTGGTGGTAGGGAAGTCGGTCCACCAATGTAATAAACACCTAGAGGAGGTAATAACCACCCTAAGAAGTCTGGGCTGGTTGTTAAATGTATAAAAATCCAGATTAGTGCCCTTAAAAGCTCAGCAGTTTCTTAGGATCATACTGGATTCGGAAATTCCGGAATGTCACCTCCCAGTTTCTAAAATAGCTTTTTTCACCTGGCACTGGATTTTTTCTATGAGTCCACTCCATGTCTCTTACAGGTGCAATGTCCCAGCTGGGTACTTTGACATCATGCTTTCCAGCTTTTCTATGGGCACAATTCCATTCCCGGGTTCTTCCCTTAAAGGGCAAAATGATGTCTCCTCGGTCAGTACAATCCCTTTGGTGGTGGTTAGATGGATCAAACCTGTCCTGGGGGGTTCACTTGGTTAATATCACTCAAATAGTTACCACGGATGCGAGTCCCACAGGGTTGGGGGGCCATTTAGGTAGGGAGTGTGAGAACGCACTTTCTTCCAATGCAAGAGTTACTAGCTGTAGAGTGGGCTGTAAGCAAGTTCCTTGTGGTCCTACAAAATCCTCTCGGACAATCGAGTATCCTTGACTTACATAAACCGCCAGGAGGGAACTCTATCAAAAACATTGATGAGTGACAGATTGTCTGTTTCAGATAGCGGAGAAGCAGATCCTCTACCTGACGGATTTAAGGGGGAAGGAAATTACCAAAGTGGACTTCCTAAGCCGCAATCCTCTGAGACAAGGGGAATTGCTGCAGGATCAAGATGTCTTCACACAGTTCGGATGTGGGGCCTCCCAGTGGTAGATCTGTTTCCCCAAAATTAAACCAGAAGGTTAGGGAGTTCTGTTCCCTGAACCCCAGGGAAAATCCCTTACCTGTAGACGCTCTCCTGATTCCCTGGAATTTCAGCCTCACATAAGCCTTCCCTCCAGTTTCACTGATTCCTGATTTTTCTTATTACCAGGGGAAGGACAAGGCGAGAATCCTGTCGCTTGCCCCCTTCTCGCCCAAGAGGCCTTGGTTCTTGTGTCTGAGAAGGATGTCAGTGTCTGATCCTTGGGTTCTAGCGGAAATCCCGAGTCTTTCCGAAGAGCCGATATTCCACCCACAAGTAACCGGCCTCCACTTGACTGTGTGGAAATTGAAAGGACACTGTTAAAGAGAGGTTTTTCCACTAGTCTCACATCCACCTGGCTTCAGAGTAGGAAACCAGTCACGACTAGAACTTGGAGAAAGTTTTTATCCTTTTCAGGTTCTAGGGTAGAGGGGGCACCAATAGGAAAGATTCTGGAATTTCTGCAGAAGGGCCTTGAATTAAGGTTATCCACCAGCACCCTAAAAGTACAGGTGTCGGCTCTCGGGGCTCTGTATAGCTGTGATTTGTTGGGTAACTATTGGGTATCATGATTTATTAAAGCATCTTTAAGATCTAGACCCATTTCTAAAGTAAACTTGGTACTATGAGACTTAAATTTGGTCCTAACAGCCTTGACTGACATGCCGTTTGAAACCCATAGTCAGCAGCCCTTAATGTTCTTGCCTTCAAAACAGCTTTGCTAGTAGCATTATCTTCAGCTAGAAGAGTTAGTGATATTCGATCTCTTTTAAAGATCACCCCATACTAGATCCTAGATGATGGGGTGATGTTTAAACCAGATCCGGCCTACCTTCCTAAGGTGGCGAGTCTGTTACATAGACTACAGGAAGTCGTCCTTCCTTCTTTTTGTCCCAATCCAAAGAACCAGAAAGAGGAGAGATTGCATACTTTAGATGTTAGGAGATGTGTAGTCAGGTACCTTTCAGCTACTAAGGATTGTAGAAAGGATAGGTCATTTTTTGTATCCTTCAGGGTTCTATAAAAGGGTAAAAAACACAAAATTTGAGCTGGGTTTAAAATGGTATACATGCAGCACATAAATGCATGTTTCACAATGACCATGAATCAGAAAAACCTACAAGAAGCAAAATAAAAATAAACCCTGCTGTAGTAAATAAATTAAAAAGCAAAAGTGCATTTAAATAAAATAGGGTTCTTAGTAACACTGTTTTTGATCAAAAATAGTATGATAGCTATCCCACCACGGCAAGGTGAACCCGTTCGGGATAGAACCTACTCTGTCTAATATTAAAAACCTTACCATGTGTCAAAGTTGACTTCTGTGTGAATAAGGGCAGACTGAGGCTCCGGTCCCAAAATACTATTTTTGATCAAAAACAGTGTTACTAATAACCCTACTTTATTTAAATGCACTTGCTTTGCATTTATTTACAGCAGGGTTTATTTTCATTTTGCTTCTTGTAGTTTTTTCTATAAAAGGGTGTAGAGCCTTGAAACTTGGCAACCTCCTGGGCAAAGAAAGCGGATGTCTCGGTAGAAGAGATTTGTAAGGTTGCTACCTGGTCCTCTCCTTCTACATTCTATAGACACTATACCGATCTCACCTTTGGGAGAAGGGTGCTCCAGGCTGTGGTCCCTCCCTAGATTATTTGGATCTCTGTAATTCTTTCATGGGTGATCGATAAAGTCTTAGTTGCTTACCGGTAACTGGATCTTTCGGAACCCATGACCGCACCCCGCACCCTTCTATTCCCTCCCATCACGTATGGTTGAGCACCCCTTTTACTAGCTTTAATAATAATAATCTTTATTTTTATATAGCGCTAAATATTCTGTAGCACTTTACATACATTATCGTCTCTGTCCCCATCGGGGCTCACAATCTAGATTCCCTATCAGTATGTCTTTGGAGTGTGGGAGGAAACCGGAGAACCCAGAGGAAACCCACGCAAACACGGGGAAAACATGCAAACTCCTTGCAGATGTTGTCCTTGGTGGGATTTGAACCCAGGACCCCAGTATTGCAAGGCTGCAGTGCTAACCACTGAGCCATCGTGCTGCCCATAGCTTTGTGATTCCACACTTGTAGGTGTCATGTGGTGTCAGTTAAACTGTTGTTGTGTTTTGTTGTAGTAACCATTGGAGGTCCTCTCATGTGCTCTGTAATCCAACTGATGCGGGAGAGAGGTGCTGCCCTTTGTAGCCTGTTAGTTCCCTGTCCTTGGTGGGGGATCCCCTCTCTCATGGTGCCATCGTGGGTGATTGAAAATTCCCATTACCAGCAAGTAACTAAGACTTTCTGGATGAAGCTGTGACAATTTTTTTATACACAATGTGAAAGACCGTGACTGTTGTGTAGGACTGGACCAGCATGCTGAATCTAATAATCTTGCTCAATAGTATTTTATATTCATTTTTATCACTTACTATAGAGCAGAATTTTACAGACAGTATGATCTCCCCACAGCTCATTATAATCAGTATATCACCACCCGTTCTCCACACAGTATGATTCCCCCCACACCTCAGCACGCACAGTGTGATACCCTAACAGCTTTTCCACATAAAGTAAGATGCCCCCACAGCTCACCACAAACAGTCTTGATAACCAAGGACAACATCTGCAAGGAGCCTGTATGTTCTCCCCGTGATTGCGTGGGTTTCCACCAGGTTCTCTGGTTTCTTCCCACTCTCCAAAGACATACTGATAGGGAATGTAGATTTTGATCCCTAATGGGGCTAGCGATGCTGATGACTGTAAAGGGCTGTGAAATTAATAGCGCTATTTAGGTGAGTAAAATAAATGCCCCCATAGCTTCCCCATGCATTGTATGATGCCCCCAGCTTCAACATGCACAGTATTATACTCCTATATCACCCAGCTTCCCCACACACAGTATGATACCCCCACCTCTTCCCCACACACAGTATGATGGTCCCCATTTCTTTCCTATACACAGTATGAAGCCCCCCAACATCCACACCATATGATGGCACCCATAGATTCCACACACTCTGTATGATGCCCCTACAGGTTTGCAACACGGCATAACCCCCCTTCACGTACAAACACACTGTTTGCCCCTACAGCTCCCTCCACACAAAGTATGCTTCATCAGCATTGGCCCCGCCATGATGCACCGAGCAGCAGGACTTAATTTGAACAGTCATTCTCTGCTGACCGACTCCCTTTAAACCCTTCACCCCCTCAGCCTGCTTTCACCTTCCTGACCAGGCCCATCTTTTAAATTTTGACCAGTGTCACTTTGAGGTAATAACACTGGAATGCTTCAACGGATTCCACTGATTCTGAGATTTTTTTTTCGTGACATGTTGTACTTTGTTAGTGGTAAATTTTGGTCGATTATAATTTTTGTTTATTTATAAAAATATCTAAAATTTGACATCATTTTGCAATTTTCAAACTTTGCATTTTTATGTCCTTAATCCAGTTATACCACACAAAATGGTTAATAAATAACATTTACCACATGTCTTGCTTCACATCAGTATCATTTCTTTAAACAATTTTTTTTGTTAGAAGGGTTATAAATTTATCAGCAATTTCTTATTTGTCCAACAAAATTTACCAAACTAATTTTTTTTAGGGACCCCATCATATTTGCAGTGACTTTGAGGGGCCTATATGATAGAAAATACCTAAAAGCTACACCATTTCAAAAACTACACCACTCAAAGTGCTCAAAACTACATTCAAGAAGTTTATTAACCCTTTAGGGGTTTCACAGGAATTAAAGCAACGTGGAAGGAAAAATTAAAATGTTACTTTTTTCCACAAAAATATTGATTTGACCCCAAATTTTTCATGTTCAAAAGGGTAATTGGAGCAAATGGACTATACAAATTTATTGCGCAGTTTCTCCTGAATATGCCAATACATATGAGGTGGAAAACTACTGTTCAGGCGCATAGCAGGGCCCTGAAAGAAAGGAGCAACATTCGACTTTTGGAGCGCAAAATTGGCAGGAATCTATAGCAGATGCCATGTTGCGTTTGCAGATCCCCTGATTTGCCTACTCTGCCACAAGTGACCCCATTTTGGAAACTACACCCCTTCAATTCCTTGGAATGGGGAATTTCTCTTTGGACAAGCTCTGGATGACATGGCGGGGGATAAAAAGAAAGGATTTCCCAATGTGTCTATCCCAGAATATAGGAGTTCCTTTCGGAAGAGGAGATACAGTCAACGCAGACCTCCTAGAGATCAAGGGAAGGAGAAAAATAAGAGACCGAAAAATAAAGGTCTCCTGTTTGGAGGCCCCTCCACAGGGCCAAGAAAATCTTCCCAGTGACTTGTTTCCCCAGGTAGGGGGTAGACTATCCCTCTTCCTTCCTGCCTGGGAGAAAATTTATGTCTCAACGGGCGCAACTCTCAGTAGTTCGACCCTCCATGTCGTCTCTGTAAACACCTCTGATCATTACACTGGCCCTAGTGTTAGAAAGTGAATGAGAGATGAGTATAGTTGATGCCTAGCTGAGTAACTGAAAGCATACACTGCCATCTGCTGGTCAAATGCAAAAGTGAACGTAAAGGAAGAATAAGGCTATTGTCACGGTGTAGGTGGAATGCTGGTGAGGAAATGGCCGATACGGGCAGGGTGAGCAGGGAAAACTGGTCTGTCCCTAGACTGGGAACCCTGAACAGCCCTGACCCCGAAGGTATCTCTGATGGTGAGTAGGTTCGGGTCTCCACCCTAAGCGCTAACTCCTTCACAAGCCCTGAGCTAAACCCCCTCACCTCCCTCCACTGAAAAAGGTACAGCAACTTCAAAGGAAAGGACTTCAGCGGCACAAACGAAACAGGTCCGTACAGCACGGCTTCCAGGTATTGAGTGAAACTCTATCAGCAGCACGACCTGGTGGAAGGAGAGGCTACTTAAAGGCTAGGAGGAGGAGACTCACACATTAACTCACATTCAGCAGGACACAGCAATAGAACTGCCATTAACTCATACAGTACTAGGAGAAATAACACAGTTAAAGTTACAGTGGCATCTAGAATAGACTGCAGATACTTAGCGCTAGACAGCGCGTGACAGCTATGTGCACATGGTGCGTTTGTGGTGCGTTTTTTCCGCTCTGAAATGGACCAAAGACGCTAGGTAATCTGAGTGCCAGCTAATGCAATGACAATCCTGAAGTGCTGTGCATATGATCAGGAATTTTCCTGTCAGGATTGTCATTGCGTTTAAATCTGAAGCATGTCAATTCTTTGTGCATTTTTGCAGCATTTTTCACCCATTGACTTCAATTGAGTCAGTCAAATCTGCAGCAAAAGCGCAGGTATAAAAATATTTGCGTATTTGCTGCGTATTTGACTGACTCAATTCAAGTTAATGAGTCAAAAACACACAAAGAATTGCCCATGGGAGACTACTCCTCCCATCATCCTACGACCGCTCCCACTGACAATAGCAGGAGCAGGCGCGGCTCAGGGGAGAAGTAGTCCCTTCAGCCGATGTCTGTGCGGAGTTTAAAAAAAAAAAAAAGTTAAAATAAGTCGATATTAAAATAAGCACACCTTATACTCACCTATTCGCCGTACCCAGAGTGTCCCACAGCGATCCGATCACCTGGCAGCAGGCTATACATTGACAGAAGCGCGATCGCTCCCGGCAGTGTATAGAGCTGAGCTGATGAGACTGAGGTCACTTGAGTTTATCAGCTGATGAGCTCCAGTGGCCTCCTCACTTACAGCACCGATGCTGTGTGAGAATTTTACCACGCAACACTGATGCAGTAAGTGAGGTCACTGGAGCTCTCAGATGATCTTCAGCTGATGAACTCTAGTGACCTCAGTCCCAGTAGCGCAGCGCTATACACTGACAGGAGTGATTACACTCCTGTCTGTGTTCACAGTACTGTCCTCTACAACAGTCAGACCAGTGATTGCTGGTATGACTGCTGTATAAGTGACCCAGATCATCGTGGGACACTGGATTATGTCATCACTGCAGACAGGTGAGGGATATGGTTGGTTTTTACTTTTGGTTTCTTACAGGAGACGAGGGCATCGGGGATTAGGCGTTAGGTGAGTATACAGTGATTTTTATTGTTAAATAAATTATTAAAACCGTGTGGAATTTTATATAAAATAAAAGACTTTATTCTGGCCATGTCTTTATTTCAAACACTTTACTACGGGGTAGTAATGGGGGTGTCTTATAGACGCCCTCCATTACTAACCTGGGCTTCATGTCAGCTGCCAATAAAAGGCTGACATGAACCCCAACCCTATTACCCCACTTGCCACCGTGCCAGGACAAGTGGGAAGAGCATAGGCTAAGCACCAGATTTGGCGCATCTTGTGGATGCGCCAGTTCTGGGGCCGTTGAGTGCTGATATTATTAGCCTCAGAGGGGGCCAGGATCAATGGCCCCTTCTCTAGCTATTAACATCAACCCGCAGCTGTCTGCCTAGCCTTTGCTAGTGAGATTTTAAAGAGGGTCCTACATCAATTTTTTTCTGGGGTCCCCCTATAATCTAGCCAGTAAAGGCTAAGCAAACAGCTGTGGGCTGTTAATAGCCAGGGAACCTTTTTGGCTAATGGCTCCTTCCCCGGCTACTAATAACAGCCCCCAGTGGTTGGCTTTCCCTCTGCTGGTTATGAAAATGACAAGGGAGCGCACGCCATTTTTTTTTAATTTTAGGCTATGTGCCCACGATCCGGACGTAGCAGCACTTTGGACTCAGTATATTTTTGCTGCTTCCAAAACGCGTTCTATTGAACGCGGGTAAATACGCATGTGTTCACTGAACCATGTGGATTTACCGCATTCAATACATTCTAGTGGTCAAATTTCTGTTATGGAGACTAGCGACTCCGCAAGTGGATTTGACATGCTGCGGTCCTGAAAGATGAAGAGGTATCAACCAGACACCCTCATTATTAAGAGTTAAATAAACACACACACAAAGAGTAAAACACTTTATTTGAAATACATCAGACACATTCTTTAATCATTTAAATTAACCAATACATTCACCCAAGGTCTGACTGTAATCCAAGAGTTAAAGCGATGTCCCACGTTTCTTTTTTCAAATACCTTTATTTAGCTCCAAAAGGCATTCATTGCTGTACAAAAATGCATAAAAAATGCATGCAAAACTTGCAGCAAAATGTGCGTTTTTGCTGCAGCGTTTTTCTTGCCAAGAGATGCAGAAACTTCTGCAATCAAATCCTGAATTTGCGCACATAGCCTTACGGTAGTAGAAACTGAACAGCGGGAACCTATTTTCCGAGAGGGAGAGTTTAAAGACTACACCAGGTCAGGTGACACCTGTTAGAACCTTGCTGTTAGGTTTTTTTTTCCTTTGCTGGTCACATGACCTTGTTGGCCTATTTAATCCTGCTCCGCCCTTCTGGCTTTGCTGGACTTCATTGTATATCTACTTTCTAGCTAGCCTGTGCTCTGTATCTAGCTCTGTTAGTTTGCTTGGTCTACGGACCTCTATGTTCTATCTATTTTGTTTGTTCGTCTGTCTGCTACTATTTCTGTTAGGAGGTGTCCCATATTCCTCCCAGTCCTTAGTACTTGTAGGGATTCCCTCCCCACATCTATAGGTCTCCGTACAGACTAGATTAGGACTTTAGCAGGTCTGATCGCAGGATCAGGTTCCCTGTTACATCGTAGGGATTCAGCTGAGTCCTATAGTAGGGACAGATCTCCTCTCTTTCCTTAGCTTTGGTAGCAGAACATAACAGTAAGTCCAGCCTGCAAATTCTCTAAGGAAAGATTTTTTTTTTTTTTTTTGTTCCATCATGGTGTCGGTTCAGGATTTGGCTAAACACCTGCAGGGACTCTCTCTGGAAGTGGCCGAGCTCCGTCAGCACGTGAGTAACTGTCCTGGAGCATATTTCTTGGAGCCTAAGGTATGTTTGCCGGATTTATTTTTTGGTGAACATCGAGAATTTTTTTCATTTAAAAATGCTTGCTTATTGTATTTTCGTTTGAGACCCAAGTCCTCTGGGGATGAATCCCAGCGCGTAGGGTTCATAATGTCACTTTTGCGCAAAGAGCCTCAGGAGTGGGCCTTTTCTTTGCAACCTAGTGATACATGCTTCAGATCAGTGGATAGTTTTTTTTCTGCTTTAGGATTATTATATGATGATCCTGACCGTGTGGCATCAGCTGAGACTGAGTTGAGACGTTTAAAACAAGGATCAGGTAATGTGGAAAAATATTGTACTCATTTTCGTCGTTGGTCCACTCAAACAGGGTGGAACGATTCTGCTCTGAAAAGTCTATTTCTTGCTGGGCTCAGTGAAAGGGTTAAAGACCTGCTAATTGCTTATCCTACACCTGAGGATTTGCAACAGGCTATGCAATTAGCTATACGGGTGGATAGAAGACTGCGTGCTAGGGTTAATGAGAGCAAATCCTCTGTTATGTCAGTTTCTGGTTATGATAATGTGTGTACTAACAGTGGTGAACCGATGGAGATTGGATCGGTGGCACCTCGCTCTCAAGAAAAAGACCGTAGTTTTTCGGAAGGCTTGTGTTTCTATTGCGGAAAATCTGGTCATTTGATTAAAGGCTGTGAGCTTCGTATGAAGAAAGAAAAAAAAAATGGTCAGTCATGCCCGTATTGCCTGTTTAAATTCCAAGGGTATATTTTTAGCTGCTTCCACGATTGCTCAGGAAAAATTAATGGAATTTCGGGTGTTTGTTGATTGCGGGTCTACACTGAATGTAATTGATGGGGGATTCATGGAAAAACTCAATTTAAAACCTGAACCTTTATCATCCCCCATTGCTGTGGTTTCTGTGGATGGCTCCCCTTTGAAGAATATTACTCTCAAGGTCAGTGAATTTCCTCTCACTATTAATGGTGTTCACCATGAGAAATTGGATTTGGTAGTGTTGAATAACTTGCCTTCTCCAGTAATATTGGGTTTGCCCTGGTTAAAATTTCACAATCCTGTACTGGATTGGTCTACCAGTGAAATTAAATCCTGGAGCCATAAATGTTATGACAAGTGTTGTAACGGGCGTATTGCAGCTTTGGATAGGGGAGAATTGCCTGTTCCTATTCAGGATTTTTGGAGAGTTTTTTCTGAGAAAGAATCGCAGGTTTTGCCTCCCCATAGAGACTATGATTGTTCTATTGAATTTGTCCCTGGAGCGATTCTTCCTAAAAGTCGTTTATTTAACCTTACTATTCCTGAGAGGAAGGCTTTGGAGGAATACATACAGACAAGTTTGGCCGCCGGTCACATTAGGCCCTCTAAGTCTCCTGTGGCGGTTGGATTTTTTTTTGTAAAAAAAAAGGACGGCGGTTTACGTCCTTGTCTGGATTTTCGTGAGATTAACAAAATTACGGTACGCAATCCTTACCCACTGCCATTGATTCCTGATCTGTTTAACCAGTTATTGGGGGCCAAGTGGTTCTCTAAAATTGACCTTAAGGGGGCATACAATCTGTTGCGCATGAAGGAGGGTGATGAATGGAAGACTGCTTTTAACACTCCTGTGGGTCATTTTGAGAATCTGGTTATGCCTTTTGGTCTTACTAATGCTCCTGCATTTTTTCAGAATCTGATTAATGACATCCTTAGACCTTTGATCGGTAAAAATGTGGTTGTGTATTTGGATAACATTTTGATTTATTCGCCAGATCTGGAGTCTCATTGGCGGAGCGTGCGTGAGGTATTACAGTTATTAATGGACAATTCGCTTTTTGCTAAGCTGGAGAAATGTGAGTTCGCTGTACAGAGAATTAGTTTTTTGGGCTACATTATCTCCAGCAAAGGTTTTGAGATGGATCCGGTTAAGGTTCAGGCTGTGCAGGAATGGCCTAGGCCTATTGGTTTGAAATCGATACAGAGGTTTTTGGGTTTCGCCAATTACTATAGAAAATTCATAAAAAATTTTTCTAGTATTGTCAAACCTCTGACTGATCTCACCAGGAAAGGTGCTGATGCGGTTCAGTCGTCTTCTGAGGCCATTGAAGCTTTTGTGTATCTCAAGGAGAGGTTCACCTCTGCTCCCATCCTTATGCAGCCTGATGTTACTAGGCCGTTTTTGGTTGAGGTTGATGCTTCCTCTGTGGGGGTTGGCGCAGTATTGTCTCAGGATAACGGGGATGGATTACATCCCTGTGCCTTTTTTTCAAAAAAATTTTCGGAGACTGAATTGAATTACGATATTGGTAATCGGGAATTATTGGCTATTAAACTCGCATTTGAACACTGGCACCACTTCTTGGAAGGTGCGGAATTTCCCGTTCAGGTTCTTACGGATCATAAAAATCTGATATATCTTGATGCTGCCAAGCGCCTGAATGCCCGTCAGGCTAGGTGGGCACTGTTTTTCTCGCGGTTTAATTTCTCCGTTACTTACATCCCTGGTACTAAGAATGTTAAGGCGGATGCCTTGTCTCGCAGTTTTTCTCCCATAGTCGGTGCTGAGAAAGAGGAAAACATTTTACAAGAAGGTGTTGTGATAGCTGCTTTAGACTCCGTTTTGGAAGATGAGATTCTTAAAGCTCAGGAGAATGCCCCATCTAACACTCCTCATGGGAGGTTGTTTGTGCCTGGGACCTTTAGGAGAGATTTGTTTGTTGAGTGTCACGAATCTCGGTTGGCAGGTCATCCCGGAATCTCTGAGACCAAGAGACTGGTGGGTCGCAGTTTTTGGTGGCCTGGATGGCAGAAGGAAGTCATTAAGTGGGTGCGCCAATGTACTATATGTGCTAGATCTAAGTCCTCACATACTCCTGCTGCGGGGTTACTTTGTCCTTTGGAGGTCCCCAGTGCTCCTTGGACACATTTGGCTATGGACTTTATAACTGACCTTCCCCCCTCTGAGGGTTTTACTGTCATCTGGGTGGTCGTGGACCGTTTTAGCAAGATGTGTCACTTGGTTCCCTTCGTCAAACTGCCCTGCGCTAAAACTCTCGCTAAGGCCTTTGTCAAGGAAATTGTCAGACTTCATGGCGTTCCTACTGACATTGTTTCTGATAGGGGTCCTCAGTTCGTGGCTCGTTTTTGGCGTGCCTTTTGTGACAGGTTGGGAATTCATTTGTCGTTTTCGTCCGGATATCATCCTGAATCTAATGGCCAGACAGAAAGGAAAAACCAGGATGTTGAGCAGTTCTTGCGTTGTTTTGTGGCAGACAATCAAGAGGGGTGGTCTGAGTTTCTGCCACTTGCCGAATTTGCTCTGAACAATCATACATCTTCTTCTGCTGGTTGTTCGCCTTTTTTTTGTTGTTCTGGGAGACATCCGTCGTTTGGGTCGTTCTCCAAGTTGGGATCTGCCGTGCCTGAGGAGGAGAATTTTTCCGGTGATTTGGAAAGAGTTTGGACGGATGTGCGTGGTAATATTCAGGAGGCCAACAGAAAATCTAAAGACTACTTTGATAGGAAACGACAGGAGGTTTTGTTCGCTGTTGGTGACATGGTTTGGTTGTCCTCTAGGAATCTGCGGTTGAGGATTCCTTCTAAGAAATTGGGTCCCAAGTTTGTAGGGCCCTTTAAGGTGCTTCAGGTTGTCAACCAATCTGCTGTTAGGTTGGAGGTTCCTACCTCCTGGAGAATTAATCCGGTCTTTCATGTCTCTCTGTTAAAAAAAAGCTGTTGTGTCGGATGGTGACGCCTCTGCCTCTGTTCCTCCGGTGGTGGAGGACGGGGAATATGAAATTTCTCGCATCCTTGACTCTAGACGGTATAGAGGTAGTTTGCAGTATCTTGTGGCCTGGAAAGGTTTCGGACCCGAGGATAACTCTTGGGTGAGGTCAGATGATGTTTCCGCGTCCAGACTTATCAGAGCGTTTCACAGGAGATTTCCTGATAAGCCTGGTCCTAGGGGATCCGGAGGATCCTCTTAGAAGGGGGGGTACTGTTAGAACCTTGCTGTTAGGTTTTTTTTTCCTTTGCTGGTCACATGACCTTGTTGGCCTATTTAATCCTGCTCCGCCCTTCTGGCTTTGCTGGACTTCATTGTATATCTACTTTCTAGCTAGCCTGTGCTCTGTATCTAGCTCTGTTAGTTTGCTTGGTCTACGGACCTCTATGTTCTATCTATTTTGTTTGTTCGTCTGTCTGCTACTATTTCTGTTAGGAGGTGTCCCATATTCCTCCCAGTCCTTAGTACTTGTAGGGATTCCCTCCCCACATCTATAGGTCTCCGTACAGACTAGATTAGGACTTTAGCAGGTCTGATCGCAGGATCAGGTTCCCTGTTACATCGTAGGGATTCAGCTGGGTCCTATAGTAGGGACAGATCTCCTCTCTTTCCTTAGCTTTGGTAGCAGAACATAACAACACCTGTGTTGCAGTTACTAATTATAAAAGGCCAGGCTGAGAAGAGGCAGTTTGCGCCAGAAGCTGGACCAGGACAGGTCGTGTGGCTGCTAGGTGGGCTTACAGCCACCATCACCACAGAAGAGCCCGATATCCAGCGCCAGTAGAAGATTCGTACCCTGTGCCAGTAGAAGACTGTGACCAGATCCGAACCAGGCTCTGGAGACTATTCTAGGACCATGCAGACGTTCAACCACCGATAATCCACACAGAACCTCAGAGTCCCGTCCTTCTTCCGGACCAAAACTATGGGCACAGCCCAGAGGCTCTGGCTCTCTCATATCACCCCATTCTGTACCATGTGGCCTAATAGATCCTTCACTTTTTGATACATCTGGGGCGGAATTTGACAATATCTCTAACAGGTGGGGCTGCACTTCCCATAGGGATCTCATGCTGGATAGCCTACGTACACCCAAAGTCCTCTTCGTGACGAGCGAACACTTCCTGATATCTTCCCAACAGGTCTTCCACTATTCCCCACTTGTCTGGGGGAAAACCCGGATAAGTGTACTTGCATTTGCTTCAGTATATCACGGCCATCTCTTACTTTGCACTCCTTCTTCCTGTCCATGGACACAGACCATGTTCACGGATCTCCATTCACAGGGGTTAAATTCATGGTATGTGGTCTGGCGAGATTCTCCTGCATCACAAAGACTCACGCCACTTCCATCCTGGGAGTCAGCCGTAGGCTTGTCCCGCTGAAATTAATGCATCTCACCAACACACGTCCCTGTCGCACAGTTGCAAGGGCACGGGCGACCAGCAGTCCCGGCACTATGTCCCCCGTTCCCTGGGTTCAATTTGCACCTCCACTCCTTCTACGGGTGTCCAGGCCAGGACTGGCATAGTGAGCACTGTTTGACCGTGTGGTAAAATCAGGGTGGTAGTAGAAGGTACCACCACTTTTCCCAGGGATTTAGAGACTTCTGGCGACCTCTTGATTTGACTAGCACGAATCAGTTGTTGGAATACCCTTCCACTGGGGAGACGTCATGTCGTCCGCCTCCAGTTGCTCTCCTGACTGATGTTCTCCAGAAATTGTCCTACTTCCTTCAGGACATTCATCCCCAAAGTCACGATGGGTTCACCCCCGACGGGGCCTTTTACCAGAACAATCCCCTTCTTTCCCAGGTTTTTCCCACAGACCTGTATCTCCATCCATACCACCATGACTACTGGGATAGGTAGCTGGTTGGCTGCCATTAGTCGTATAATTGGGCCCCCCTTGGATTGGACGACATTTGGAAAGTACTGAAAGAAATATACTTCTGGTATTGTGGTTACCTGGGACCCGGTGTCCATTAAGCAACGAATCCTCTGTCCATTTAACTTAGCCCACATAGTGGGACTCTCAGAAACGACGTAGTCAGAGTCTTCAGTCCTCTGTCTGGTGTGATCTAGCCTTGCGGTGTGCTCCCTGACTGCAGGACACGTTAGGTTACCAGCTAGTCGCTGCTAACTGTCTCACCTGAGGCAACTCGTCTCGCATTCCTCCAAGTCCCACATTCATTTCTGTGCTTGTCTGGTGGGTGCTTAAGCCTGTATCGCTGTTCTCCAGGAGGTGGATAACCCTTTTCTACTCGTTTCTTATTCTGGAGTACAGAATTTGATTCTGGGGTAATTCACGGGCCCAGTCTGGTTCAGCATTGGGCGCCCTTGAGGCGATTACTTCCTGGCTTCGGACCATAACAAACAGCGTCAGAGCCTCTTGTTCCTGGACTCTAGCTTCTACTCCAACCTTGTGGAACCTCATGTTGGGATTGTAGCGCAGGCGTTCCTTCAGGGCCTGTCTCAGCTAAGTATCTCTTAGGCACGCAACCAGTTGGTACTTCATCCATGGAACCTAGTCCTCTATATTCACCTTAAGTTTTCTTAGTAATGTGGACCATTACTTCCCGCAGAGCGTTCACATATTGGGTTACAGTCTCTCCCTCTTTTCACAGTATATAAATATAAAAATGTCCCCAACTATTATTAATTCAATTCACTGTAAAATCCAATAGGAGTAAGATATAAATTTAACTTTAAATATTTATTTATATTAAAAAAGACAAAAAACAAACACACAAATACATATATTTGCTCATAAGGCTTGATAAATGTTGTAGCATCGGCGTCTCTGCCTCCTGTCAGGCAGAGACGCCGTCCCTCTCTCCTCCCCGCTCCCCGCGCGGCGTCCTCCAGTGCTCCTCTTCCTGCAGCGGCCGGCGCACGCTCTTTTCCGGGCACTGTGCTTAGGGCGCGCGCGCTCCCTCTCTCTTAAAGGGGCCGCTCGCGCTGTCCTAAGGAGTCCCCGGCCAATAGCCGGAGGACCTCCCATATATAAGGCACCTCCTCCAAAATGGAGGTGCCCGAGCAAAAGTTGTTGCACAAGTATACTTACCTCTGCTTCAGCCCTCAGGTCCCGTTGCCAGCCTGACTACCAGTCCTGTCTGCCAGCTTGTCTACTCTCCAGCCCGACAGTCTGTCTCCGGTCATCCGCCAGTCTGTCTATGGGCAAGTCCACCTGCTTACCAGGAAGCACCTGCCAGTTACCTGCCTGATACCTGCCGTGCCTGCTAACCTGCTCACCTGGGAGCGCTCGCCTGCTACCCGTCTGTTACCTGCTAGCCTAGAGACTTCAGCCTGCTTGGCCGTCACTTGCCGTGACCATCTGTTAGCCTACCTGGAGGCTCCTGCTGTCACTTGCTGTGGCCACCTGCCTGGTAAACCTAGAGACTACCACTTGCTCTGCTGTCACGTACCGTGACCACCTGTCAGCTAACCAGAGACTTCTCCCTGCTTGCTGTGTCCATCCGCCATACCGGTCAGTCCCAGCCATCTGACCCGTGGGAGCCACCTACTCTCTTACAAGGTCGTCCCCAGAGTAGCACCTGGTCCCTCTGCCCGGATCCTCCCTGGTCACGGAGTCGTTAGCCGCCGTCCGACCAGGGTCGGTTCGGGTTGATACTTAGTTACGCCCCTCTGGGTCCCTCCTTGCACCGCGGCACAGAGGTTCCACCACCTGGACCCGTAACAGTTTGCTCGGGCCATGGAACCCGGTGGCACCCAAGCTCCCTCGCTCTCTGACCTATACCACGAAGTCTTCTGTCAGAGATCCCAACAGGAATCCATCCTGAACCACCTGCGGAATGTCAACTCCCGCCTGGACACACTGACTGCTCCACCAGTACCCGCCTCTAGTTGCACGACTTGCACCCTGGCAGCACTGCTGCCCATCAATACCATGGTATCCGGCCCCGGTCCCCTGCTTTCTGCACCGCCTCGTTTTGGTGGAGACCCCGCCTTGGCTCGAGGTTTCATAAACCAGTGCACCCTGCACTTTGAACTCTTGGCACATCAGTTTATCTCCGACCGGGCCAAAGTGCCATTCATCATGTCCCATCTCACTGGGGAGGCACTGGCTTGGCTAAATCCCCTGTGGGAGAGAGGGGATCCCCTGGTGTCCAACCTGTCGTCTTTCCTCACTGCTTTCCGGAAAGTCTTCGATGAACCGGGACCTAAGACCTCATCTGCCTCTTCTCTGCTACGTCTCCGCCAAGGGAGTCTCACCGTGGGCCAATATGCCATACGGTTCCGCACCCTCGCTTCTGGGCTTGCCTGGGATAACGAGGCCCTGGTGTCTGTCTTCTGGGAGGGCCTTTCCGGTCGGATTAAAGACGAGCTCGCCAGTCGGGACTTTCCTACCACCCTGGATGACCTGGTGTCGCTGGCTACCAGGATTGACATCCGGTTTCAAGAGCGCACCAAAGAGACCACCCGTGACAGAAGGTTTCCCTGCCTTGCTCCTACTTTCCAGAGACCTGTCTCCTCATCTGTCACTCCCCGGGCGCACTCACCCGAGCCCATGCAGATCGACCAGACCAAGATGGTCAAATCTCGCCAAGAGTCACGCCGAGCCGAGGTGAGCTGTTTCTATTGTGGCAGTAAGGGGCACCTGATCCGTTCCTGCCCGGAGAGGCCAGGAAACTCCAGTGTCTAGGACTGCTCGGAGAGGTCGCCCTGGACAAAAGTAAGCCCTCTCCATCCCTGACTTTGTCTGTCTCTATCTCCTGGGGAGAGAACCGTCACTTTGAACTCGCCCACCTGGATACTAGAGCTGCTGGAAACCTCATTTCCCAGTCCCTAGTGGAGAAATACCATATTCCCACCAAGTCTCTGGCTGAACCATTGTCAGTCGCCTCCGTGGATGGAAGACTCCTTCCGGTGACCATCCTGCTCGTCACGGAACCCATAACCCTGCAGGTGGGAATGCTGCACTCTGAGAAAATCTCCTTCCATGTGCTACCCGGACTCTCTCACTCCCTATTGCTAGGCCTACCTTGGCTTCAGACACATGAACCCGTGTTGAACTGGCAATCCGGTGAAGTACTCCGGTGGGGGCCGGACTGCCATAAGACCTGCCTGGTTCCGGTTCGTCCGGTTCGTCCACCACCTTCCCCAGCTAATTTACCCGGTCTTCCGGCTCCTTACTGGCCCTATGCTGACGTCTTCGGTAAAAAGGAAGCAGAGACATTGCCACCTCATAGGCCTTATGATTGCCCGATCGACCTGGTATCTGGTGCCACTCCACCCCGTGGCCATATTTACCCGTTGTCTGCGGCCGAAACCCGGGCCATGTCTGAGTACATTGAAGAGAATCTGGCTAGGGGATTCATTCGGAAGTCTACCTCCCCGGCTGGAGCCGGATTCTTCTTTGTCAAAAAAAAGGATGGCTCGCTACGCCCCTGTATTGACTATAGAGGACTCAATCAGATCACGATAAACAATAAATACCCCCTGCCACTCATCTCCGAGTTGTTTGACCGCCTTAAAGGCGCCAGGATCTTTTCCAAGGTGGATCTACGTGTAGCATATAACCTGGTCCGTATCCGGCAAGGAGACGAGTGGAAGACAGCATTCAATACCCTGGACGGTCACTATGAGTACCGTGTGATGCCCTTCGGTCTCTGCAATGCTCCCGCCGTCTTCCAAGAACTGGTCAACGACATCTTCCGTGATCTTCTTTACTCCTGCGTGGTGGTATACCTGGACGACATCTTGGTCTTCTCTCCGGATCTTCCCACACACCGGAGGGATGTTCGTCAGGTCCTGCTTAGGCTCAGGCAGAACCACTTCTATGCTAAATACGAGAAGTGCCTCTTCGAGCAGACCTCTCTTCCATTCCTGGGCTATGTTATCTCCCAGACAGGCTTGCGAATGGATCCCGAGAAACTCTGTGCTGTCCTAAAGTGGCCCCGTCCGGAGGGGTTGAAGGCAATTCAGCGATTCCTGGGCTTCGCCAATTACTATCGTCTCTTCATTCCACACTTCTCGTCCCGGACGGCCCCCATATCTGCGCTCACCCGTAAGGAGGCAAATCCCAAGGTATGGTCGCCCGAAGCCGAGGAAGCCTTCCTTTCCTTAAAGCAAGCCTTCTCCTCTGCCCCAGTACTGCACCGTCCAGACTGCAATAAACAATTCTACCTGGAGGTTGATGCTTCCTCCTCCGGAGCCGGTGCAGTGCTCACCCAAAAATCTTCTTCCGGGAGAATGGTAACCTGCGGCTTCTTCTCCAAAATCTTCTCCTCATCTGAGCACAACTACTCCATAGGAGACCGGGAATTGCTAGCCGTCAAATTGGCGCTGGAGGAGTGGCGCTACCTGCTTGAGGGGGCTCTATACCCGGTGATCATCTATACTGATCACAAAAATCTGGCATATCTCCAGAATGCCCAAAGACTCAATCCGCGTCAGGCCCGGTGGTCTTTGTTCTTTGCCCGCTTCGACTTCCTCCTACATTTCCGCCCGGCGGACAAGAATGTCAAAGCCTATGCCTTGTCCCGATCCTTACTGTCCTCCTATCTAGAGGAGGAGCCTATGCACATCATCGACCTCTCCAAGGTGATGAAGCTGGCCCCCTTGGATGTAACTCGTCTTCCACCCGGTAAGACGTTTGTAGCGGTTCCAGACCGTGAGAAGGTTCTTCGCTGGGGTCATTCTTCTAAACTAGCTGGCCATGCTGGCCAAAAGAAGACCTTCCAGCTCATTACCCGGCATTACTGGTGGCCTTCCCTGCGTAAGGATGTGGTAGACTTCGTCTCAGCCTGTTCATCTTGTGCCCGCAACAAAGTTCCCAGACATTTACCAGCCGGTCATCTCCTGCCTCTTCCCGTACCTGCTGCCCCGTGGCAACACATTGCTATGGACTTTATTACGGATCTCCCTGTTTCTGCCGGTTGTACAATCATTTGGGTGGTCGCGGACCGCTTTTCTAAAATGGCCCACTTCATTCCTCTGCCTGATCTCCCGTCTGCATCTGAGCTAGCTAAGGACTTCTTTCACCATATCTTTCGTCTCCATGGCCTACCCCTCCACATCGTGTCGGATCGAGGGGTTCAGTTCACCTCACGCTTTTGGAGAGCTACCTGTAAGCTGCTGGATGTCACCCTGGATTTCTCCTCCGCTTACCACCCTCAGTCCAATGGTCAAGTAGAGCGGATCAACCAGATCCTTACCAGCTACCTCCGGCACTTTGTCAATGCCCACCATACTGATTGGGTGGACCTCCTACCGTGGGCCGAATTCTCTTATAACAATCATGAGAGCGAATCCACTTCCAAGTCCCCGTTCTTTATTGTCTATGGCCAACACCCCCGGATTCCGTTTCCCGTCTCCGCTTCTGTGGGCAACCCTGCTGCGGAGTCCCTGGTCAGTGATTTTTCCACTATTTGGGAGAATACTAGGTCCGCACTTCTTCAGTCTTCCGAGCGGATGAAGAGATTTGCTGACAAAAGACGTCTGGATCCGCCTCAATTCCGTCCGGGAGACAAGGTTTGGCTCTCCTCCAAACATGTGCGGCTCAAAATAGCCTCCTACAAGCTGGGTCCTCAGTTCATCGGTCCATTAGAGGTCCTTAAACAGATCAATCCAGTGGCCTACAAGTTGAAGCTTCCACCCACCTTACGCATTCCCAACTCCTTCCACGTATCTCTCCTCAAACCTGCTGTCTTTAACTCTTTCTCCAATAATTCAGGTACTCCTCCTGCTCCGGTTGCTGCTGAGGACGTTTTTGAAGTAGAGAATATTCTGGCCATCAAGAGGGTAAGGGGGAAAACCTTTTTTTTTCTGGTGGATTGGAAGGGGTTTGGCCCAGAGGAGAGAACTTGGGAACCCAGGGAGAACATCCACGCCCCGCTTCTCCTTGGAAAATTTCTTGCCAGCCTAAAAAAGAGGGGGCGTAAAGGGGGGGTTACTGTAGCATCTGCGTCTCTGCCTCCTGCCAGGCAGAGACGCCGTCCCTCTCACCTCCCCGCGCGGCGTCCTCCAGCGCTCCTCTTCCTGCAGCGGCCGGCGCGCGCTCTTTCCCGGGCACTGTGCTTAGGGCACGCGCTCCCTCTCTCTTAAAGGGGCCGCGCGCGCCGTCCTAAGGAGTCTCCGGCCAACCCACTCACCTGGGAGCGCTCGCCTGCTACTCGTCTATTACCTGCTAGCCTAAAGACTTCAGCCTGCTTGGCCGTCACTTGCCGTGACCACCTATTAGCCTACCTGGAGGCTCCTGCTGTCACTTGCTGTGACCACCTGCCTGGTAAACCTAGAGACTACCACTTGCTCTGCTGTCATGTACCGTGACCACCTGTCAGTTAACCAGAGACTTCTCCCTGCTTGCTGTGTCCATCCGCCATACCGGTCAGTCCCAGTTTTCGGGAGGCGAAGAAGCTAATGCGAAACGTGCGCGTCGGGGCAGGAAGCAGGAGCATCTACACTGGTATGGAACAAGTACCTTATACCTTATTGTTTTGATATGTACCCATTTAGTGTTAGGTGTTAGTGACAGCGGGAGATCTTTGTTTGTTTATTTATATGCATTTATTTATATGCACTGGTTCGATCACTTCGGCCGCAGGTGCTGGTCATGCTATGAATGAATAGTGCTGGTCTATGCACTCATGTGCACGAGAGCACTAGTAAGCTACAGCGCTGCTGCCCTGTGGATTCGACCCAATGTGTGGCATTATGAATTAACTCCTTCTGACACTCCACGCTGCTATATATAACACCACTATATTCTTTCTATTTGTGATGAGTGCTTCATCCATAGCATAATCATAAGACTACTCAAGTTTTCCCAAAGATTTCAGTGTTGTTTCTCCTGCCTCCTCATGTTTGGTACCTTTCTCTTTTTATGATTCTATTTTGGATTTTTATATGTCTAAATAAAATACTTATTTTTAAATTATTTTTGGTACTTCATGTTTTACTGGGTAATCATAATATATCCTGGTAAAAAAATTTTGTGTGGTAATAATTGATTGTTCGGAAGTACTATTATCTTAATTTGGACACTTTTTGTGAAATCAACCATTTTCTGTCTGAATATACAGAAAGCATAGCTTTTCAGCTTTACGAGTATCCTAGGAATTTTTCTCAATATTCACTAAGCTGTCTAATCATCTTACCAGCAAACTCCTGTCTGCTATCCAACAACCTGCAATCACTTTTTAAGTCGGTCCTGTGAGCCTGGGGCTGTTGCACTTAACCCTGTTGCTACTGGTACCTGTGACCAGACTTATTTCTGCAAATACTGATGCTGTTCACATCAATGTCTTTGCAAGCAGGATTTTCTGATTATTATTAGTCTTGGTTGTTCCTGTGTGGAACTACATAATTACAAACAAGTAACCAATTTGCGTATTCATCACTGCTATCCTCAGGTTAACCAGTTCCCTGCTCTGAATTCCTGATTCCTGAATTCCTGCTATTAACGATCTGTCTGCTGAAATTTCCTGATTCCATAGGTCTCTGCTATTAATCATTTGCTTGCTGATTTCCCAGATTGTCTATACATCTTTTGTTTCTGTGTGTATCTGCACACCTGGCTCTGCTTCATCCTATTGTTCCTGCTCTGTTTGTTTGTCTGTCCACCTGCTGTCCTGGTCTTTGCTGATTCACGTGTTAATAGTCAAGGCCACCTCACCGGGAGAGCTGATAACACCAAAACTGTGTACAGTGACCCCACTAGTGATTTTTAGAAAGGCAAAACTATGTTCTTGTCATGAGCATCTATGCTTCTTTTAATCCATCCAATGATTTTATTTGCCTTGGCAGCAGCTGCCTGTCACTGGTCACTAAAGTTGAGTTTGTCCACCAAAACACTCAAGTCTTTTTCAGTGAAAATTTTAGCCAGTGTTTTACTATTTAGTAACTTACCTTTATCTGCAGTAACTTTCAATTGCTATATCGCTGCCCAGGTCAAAGGATTATTTCAATCCCTCTGAAATATTAATCATTCTGTGTTGATTACCTTGCAGAGCTTAGAATGAACAGCACATCTGAAGTTCTACTCTGTATGCATTCTACACGGTCTTTAATAAATATATTAAAAAGAAGAGAGCCCAGTACTGGCCCTTGTGGTATCCCACTTTTAACTGTGACCAAATTAGTGTGTTCTATTTATAACCACCCTTTTTTTCTTATTACTGAGTCAGTTGTTTACCCATTTGAATAGATTTCCCCCTAGTCCCTATTACTCTCATTTTATGTATTAACCTTTTAAGTGGTACCATGTCAAATGCCTTTGAAAACTCTTGATGCAGCTTAAGGTAAGTGTTGCCTCCCTCTAAGGATACTAGCCAAGTATGGAGTATCAATTACAGTTATATGAAAAAGTTTGGGCACCCCTATTAATCTTAAGCTTAATGTTTTATAAAAATTGGTGTTTTTGCAACAGCTATTTCAGTTTGATATATGTAATAACTGTTGGACACAGTAATGTTTCTGCCTTGAAATGAGGTTTATTGTACTAACAGAAAATCTGCATTCAAACAAAATTGGACAGGTGCATAAGTATGGGCACCTCACCAGAAAAGTGACATTAATATTTAGTAGATCCTCCTTTCGCAAAAATAACAGCCTCTAGTCGCTTCCTGTAGCTTTTAATTATTTTCTGGATCCTGGATGAAGGTATTTTTGACCATTCCTCTTTACAAAACAATTCCAGTTCAGTTAAGTTTGATGGTCGCCGAGCATGGACAGCCCTCTTCAAATGATCCCACAGATGTTCAATGATGTTCAGGTCTGGGGACTGGGATGGCCATTCCAGAACATTGTAATTGTTCCTCTGCATGAATGCCTGAGTAGATTTGGAGCGGTGTTTTGGATCATTGTCTTGCTGAAAGATCCATGACATTATTGTCAAGAATCTGCTGATACTGAGTGGAATCCATGCATCCCTCAACTTTAACAAGATTCCCGGTGCCGGCATTGGCCACACAGCCCCAAAGCATGATGGAACCTCCACCAAATTTTACTGTGGGTAGCAAGTGTTTTTCTTGGAATGCTGTGTTTTTTTGCCGCCATGCATAACGCCTTTTTGTATGACCAAACAACTCAATCTTGGTTTCATCAGTCCACAGGACCTTCTTCCAAAAAGAAATTGGCTTCTCCAAATGTGCTTTTGCATACCTCAGCCGACTCTGTTTGTGGCGTGCTTGCAGAAACGGCTTCTTTCGCATCACTCTCCCATACAGCTTCTCCTTGTGCAAAGTGAGTTGACCGATGCACAGTGACACCATCTGCAGCAAGTTGATGCTGCAGCTCTCTGGAGGTGGTCTGAGGAGTGTCCTTGACTGATCTCACCATTCTTCTTCTCTGCCTTTCTGATGTTTTTCTTGGCCTGCCACTTCTGGCCTTAACAAGAACTGTCCCTGTGTTCTTCCATTTCCTTACTATGTTCCTCACAGTGGAAACTGACAGGTTAAATCGCTGAGACAGCTTTTTGTATCCTTCCCCTGAACAACTATGTTGAATAATCTTTGTTTTCAGATCATTTGACAGTTGCTTTGAGGAGCCCATGATGCCACTCTTCAGAGGAGATTCAAACAGGAGAACAACTTGCAAGTGGCCACTTTAAGTAGCTTTTCTCATGATTCTCATACACCTGGCTATGAAGTTCAAAGCTCAATGAGGTTACAAAACCAAAAAAAGTGCTTTAGTAAGTCAGTAAAAAGTAGGTAGGAGTATTTAAAACAAGAAAATGATAAGGGTGCCAATACTTATGCACCTGTCAAATTTTGTTTGAATGCAGATTGCACATTTTCTGTTAGTACAATAAACCTCATTTCAAGGCAGAAACATTACTGTGTCCAACAGTTATTACATATATCAAACTGAAATAGCTGTTGCAAAAACACCAATTTTTATAAAGCATTAAGCTTAAGATTAATAGGGGTGCCCAAACTTTTTCATATAACTGTACCTATGGAAGAAAAGTATCAAAATGAATTTTCTCCCAGAACAAAGAAAACTCACAAATGGTCTGCACTACACTGATGAGGAGCAAGCACCCCTTATTAGTGATGGATACTTTTTGAGATATTTTACAAGTGGTGTTAAAGTAGATTTCCATTTATAATTTGTAAAGGCTTCATCTTGCTTGTCTTTATAATAATAAACTCAGCATTATTTGACCTCTCCTGGTCCAGTGACACCTCTCCACCACTGCCGAAGTCTTTGTTGACAGGCTAAAGCAATAATATCATGGCTACAGTACATGTGACAGCTAGAGCCAATCACTGGGCTTAGCAGCAAATGCTGTTGTGGCGCCCCATGGGCCGGTTGCCACAGTAGTGTTGCCTCCTTCACTGGAGGTGATATTACGCTTGGAAGCAGGAGGAGCTCCCCACGTCACGTAAACCCCACATGCACACAAAGGTTCTGATCCCTGACCTGAAGGGGGAACTCTACACCCTATTTTGGGGAGCTGCCTTTTCTGGCTGGGGGAGGAGTTAGTTAGTGAGTGTGAGAGGGAAGGGAGAGGGGGAGAAAGCAGCAGAGGGAGAAGGAAAAAGTTCTGGGGAGCAGAGCAAGTGAAGAGCTCACCCCAGGCAGCGGAGCAGAGGACGTCAGAGTCCTGGGTTGTACGGCATTGCACGTCACGGCAACCGAATCTGGGGGACAGGAGACTGCAAGTTTTCTGGGCACAAGCAGAGGCCTGGCAGCACAGCGGCATAACTAGAGCCTGGAGCTGCACTCAAGACGGCAGTACCCATTATAGGTTCGCACCGCCTGCTAGTACGGAGCTTAGGGCAGGAGTGAAGAAAAGGGACTGCAGGATAGCTCACAGGCAGCGGGGCCCGCAACGGAGAAGCACAGCAGGCAGGCCTCCAAACCCACCTGACAGGGCGGACTCCGACTGCTTCCAGGCTGATCGGACCCTCCTAGACCTAGTGACCACTGCCCCGGACTAAACAGCTTTTTCTGCAGTAAAGGTAACCCGACAACATTCCTCGTGTCTGTCTTCTTCTGCGCCTCCCTGCAGCTGTGCTACCACCGCAACTATCATCACTGCTGCCGCCCTGCTCTCTGCATACTGTTTCCCCTGCTGCCATCCTTCATATCAGCTTTCTCAATCCCTGGGGGTCCGCTTTGCCTGTGGGAAGTGTTTCATCCCAGCTGCTATACCATCTATCCCCCAGGATCCACACAGCAGCGTTGGTCATCCCTGACCAGGCACCACAGGTGGCGTCACATAAAGACTATGAAACCCCTGTAAATACTCCCTTCATCTGCTCGGCCAGGGCCACGGAGCTGGGCCCCTGCCACCGTGACCTCCCTGAAAGACTGCCGGCCCGGCTACCGAGTACCCTAGGCCCTTACGGCCGCTGGCGTCACGAACAGGATTTACGGATCCTGTTAACTGGGTCCTGTGTGCCACAAAGACTGTGTATAACTGTATAAACCGCAGCCATTACTGTAGCACATGCGGAGTTAATGATATGTGGGGTGTCCCATTGTGGGCGGAGCCTCTGAAACAGCACCAGAATAGGCCCCTCCCACTTGCATAGACTGTACCAGAGTTGTCTACTTAAGCTGAAAGGTGCCAGCCTTCCCCTTTGCATCAGACTGAGGGGGGAGATTGTCACCTCCCCCTGCAGAGGGCTGTGTGATCCCATCCATCCATCCCAGCTGCTGCAGCTCTGTGAATACAATACAAGTGTGAGAAGCTGTTCAGCAAGAGTGCGGCTGTACAGTGACCAGCAGAGCAGTCTCTGTGACCGGCTGTGCAAGGAGCGACGATATAAGCATCCGGAGCAGTGAGTCCTACCCCGGCAAGGGTGAAATAGAGGGAGAGAAAGATGTCCAACTTAGGCAAAGCTCCAACAGCGGGTGCTGCCGCAGCCCCCATAATGCCACTGTCTATGCCATACATCCCAGGAGCGACCTGGTTACCACAATACTCAGCGGAGTCGCATACCCTTAGCGATTTCAAAGAGAGACTGGGTTGCCTGTTTGACATTTACCCCTTGGCCGAAGGTCAGCATTCTAATCGGTCAGCTAACTGGTGCCGCACAGAGGGAAGTCAAGTCCTGGCCGGACACTGATAAAGGGAGTCAAGCACATCTTAACAAAGCTACTAGACACTTTTGATACCCGCACCGCGACAGAAATAAAAATGCGGTTCTTTGGCTGCAAACAAAGGGTGCAGGACAGTATTAGAGACTATGCCCTCAACCTACAGGAGGCGCTGCGAGCCATTAAGCAGATTGATCCTAACAGCGTGCAGGAGGAGGACAGGCTATTAACAGAGCAATTTATACACTGATCTGTGGTCCCCACCTGCAGAAACACTCCTTTATTGAGGGTGTCTTGATAATTGCCAATAATTTCCATCTATTGTCTATTCCATTTGCACAACAGCATGTGAAATTGATTGTCAATCAGTGTTGCTTCCTAAGTGGACAGTTTGATTTCACAGAAGTTTGATTTACTTGGAGCTATATTCTGTTGTTTAAATGTTCCCATTATTTTTTTGAGCAGTGTAGAAGGACTGCTGTCTACCATGCATAAGACCCAATTGCGTATAATGTCTTTACAAAACCCTGACATGAAATTTGCTCAATTTAAGGACAGGGCAATCCGTGTGCTACGAGAGACTTACCCCTAGCAATACCGTGCCCACTAAACGCCCAGCAATACTCTACCACCAGGAGGCAGTGTCTTTGCCCCAGGAACCTGTTGAGGCTGATGCCCTGACACCAAGTAACGAACCCTCTGCAGACTTACGCCTACAGGTGCAAGAACTAACCAAAAGTGTGGCTGCATTGGCAAAAACAGTGCAGTCTCTGCAAGTGTCTTCCTCTACAGAGAAGATCCAGCTGGCCTCGAGTCCGGATGACCTGCCGTGGTGACGACAGAAGAGGATCCCATCCACCTGCACCAAAGGAAGAGGCACTGACTGCTACGACCCGACCAGGTGGCCCATCTGCCAACACTGCGACAAGGTGGGTCACATCGCAAGGTGCTGTCCGTTAAACGAACGACACCTGAGGCAGAGGACCAACCCCCAGGAGTAAAGCAACCTGGTCCATGCAACTGGAGGGACAAGTACATAGGGGGATGGCCGATCCTGCCCATTGTGATTGATGGCATTCCATTGAACGCTCTCTTGGACACTGGTTCCCAAGTGACCACAATGCCTCATGTCCTTTACGACATGGGCTGACACTGACCTTACCCATCACCCTGATGATGACTTGACTATAATAGCAAGTAACGGTCAGCCCTTGCCTCAAGTGGGGTATAAAGAGGTGACTATTAAGGTGGGGAGAGTGGAACTTGAATCGCAGGGTTTGATAATTGTGGATATTGATAAACGTGAATGCCATCCCATGATCACCCTAGGTACAAACATTATTGAAAACTGTATTGGTGAGATAATTGTGTTGTTACAGCAGATAGCTGAAACCGCCAACGCCGGACAACAACGAGTCCTGCACAAAGAGATTAGAGCACTCATGCAAAGACAACAGGTAGAGTTGTCCGGTGGAGAGATTGGCAGCGTAAGGGTGAGTGACCCGTTCCCCATTGTACAACCCCCCAAGAGTGAAATGATGATATGGTGTAGGGCAGCCATGGGCATCAGAGGCCAAGATTACCAGGCCTTGGTAGAGCCCGTTTACTCTTGACAGCAGACCCACTATCCTGACAGCCCGAGAGGTGGTGGATGTCAGAAAGGGGTGGGTACCCATGCGAGTATTAAATTGTGGGGAAAAAGAAGCCAACTTACCCAGGTACGCTACAGTAGCCAAGCTCTTTACTGTTAGTAATAACGCAATCCAGGCAGTAGAACCCTTGGACCCGTCTGAAACGATGGAGGACAACGGCTCCTCGGGACGGTTAGAGGACTGGTGTCAGAAACTGCACATTGGTACTGATTCCACCCCTTCACATCAGAAAGATGGGGTCTACCGGGTAGTCCAGGAATACGAAAGGATATTTAGTAAGTACCCCCTGGATTTTGGGCAAGTAAAAGGGATCCAACACCATATCCCTAAGGGAGACCACCCCCCTATTAAAGAGAGATACCGTCCTGTCCCTCCAGCTCACTACCAATGTGCCAAGAACATGTTGCGTGAACTGAAAGAGGCAGGAGTAATAAGGGATAGTTGTAGCCCCTGGCCAGCCCCCTTGGTACTAGTCAAAAAGAAGGATGGTACCATGTGCGTTATGTTGACTATAGGCAGATCAATCGCATCACCCATAAAGACGCCTATCCTTTGCCGCGTATCGAGGAGTCGCTAGCTGCCCTGAAATCAGCTAAATGCTTCTCGACCCTAGATCTCACCAGTGGGTACTGGCAGGTTCCCGTTGTAGAGGCAGACAAGGACGAGACCGCATTCACTACACCAATGGGCTTATGCGAGTTCAACTGTATGCCATTCGGGCTGTGCAGAGGTTAATGGAGTGTTGCCTTGGGCATAAGAACTTTGAAACGGTACTGTTATACCTGGACGATGTTATTGTTTATTTCAGAACCTACGAAGACCATTTGAAACACCTAGCCGAGGTTTTGGAAGCTCTATCCAACTTTGGTCTCAAGGTGAAGCCGTCCAAATGTCATCTCCTGAAGCCCAAGGTACAATACCTAGGCCATGTTGTGAGCGCAGAAGGCGTGTCACCAGACTAGGATAAGGTCACTGTCATCAAGGACTGGCAGAAGCCAACTATCATTCGTGAGGTACGACAATTTCTAGGGTTGGTTGGCTATTACAGACGATTCATCAAGGGCTTTACCAAGATAGCAGCTCCTCTTCAGGACCTCTTGGTGGGCCACTCCAAAAATTCGAAGACCAAGAGCTCTCCGATTGAGTGGCACGACAGGGTGGAAGAATCCTTCAACCACTTGAAGCTAGCTCTCACGGGAGACGAAATCCTGGCTTACCCCGACTACGGTCAGCCGTTTATCCTGTACACAGATGCCAGCAACATTGGGTTGGGAGCCGTGTTGTCTCAAATGCAGAAAGGCAAAGAGAGGGTCATCGCCTATGCCAGTAGGAAGCTTTGCCCTACCGAAAGGAACCCCACCAACTACAGTTCCTTCAAGCTGGAGTTCCTGGCCATAGTCTGGGCAGTGACTGAGACTTTCAAACACTACCTCGCCTCCTCCAGATTTAAAGTCTTCACGGATAACAACCCGCTGACGCACCTGGAGACTGCGAAGCTTGGTGCCCTAGAACAACGATGGATGGCTCGGCTGTCTAACTACGAGTTTGTGATCAAATATCGGGTGGGAAACAAGAACGCCAATGCCGATGCTTTGTCCCACATGCCGAACTCACCAGACTCGGGAGAAGATTTGGGAGACCTCGAAGAAATTGAGATGCAGGCGTTCCACCGCCAGGGTGCTTCCCAATGCTCCCATTGTGTGAAAAACAAGCAGTCGGCCGTTCAAGAAGTCACTTTCAACCCATTGCCCCACCATGGATGGGCAGAAGTGCAGGGCAGTGAGCTGGCTGTCCGCATGGTGAAAGAACTACTGAGCCAAGCCATTTCGCATTTCGTCCCCAGGCCCAGATGCACCACCAGAAGCCTTGCAGCTGTGGAAGGAGAGAGCCAAGTTGTTCTTTTATGAAGGTAAATTGTGCAGAAGAACCATCAACTCCCGCACGCACGAGCTGGTATGGCAGATAGTGGTTCCAAAAAAGGATGCGCCAATGGTCCTGGAAGCTTACAACGACGGGGCAGGACACTTCGGGTGGAAGAAGTTGGAGGTCCTGATCCGTGAGCGTTTCTTCTGGATGGGCATGAGAAGTTCCATTGAGAGGTGGTGTCGAGAGTGTGGCCCATGCAATCTAAGAGAAAGAGATCGTGGTAGCCAAAGAGCCCCCTTACAAACCATCATCACAAGACAACCACTTGAAATCGTGGCCCTGGACCATGTGGAGCTGCCTCCGAGTAGGTCGGGATACACCTACGCCTTAACGATTGTGGACCACTACTCCTGTTTCCTAGTGGTTGTACCAGTCAAGGACCAGACAGTGAGGACAGCTGCTAAAGCCTTTCAAGAGCACTTCTGTCAACCTCATAGCTATCCTGAGCAAGTCCTATCAGACAAGGACCAGCTTTTGAAGCGGAGATATTTAAAGAATTCTGCAACCTGTACAGCTGTAAGAAAATTCACACAACACCTTATCACCCGCAAACCAACGGTCTGTGCAAAAAGATGAACCAGGTGGTGATTGACTTGTTGAAAACCATACCTCTGGAAGAGCGCAATCGGTGGCCCGAGAAGTTTCCAGACTTGGTGGACCTGTACAATCACATTCCGGTGAATCCGACCAACTGTACCCCAGCCTACCTGATGCGGGCAAGACCAGGTAAACTTCTCATCGATCTGGACATGGGTGTCCTAACACCCAGCAGTACAGCCGGAAACAGACTGGGACACTGAAAGACAGCTACAGTACCGTAAAGTCCAACAGTGCACGGAAGAGAGTCTATTGTGAGCCAGACAGAAACAAGAGAAAGATTACAATTAGCAAGCCCCTGCCGCTCCCTTGTCACCAGAAGAACAGGTGCTAAAAAGAAAGCGGAGAACTCATAAGCTGGATGACCAGTGGGAGGCTGAGCCATATACCATCTTGCCCTCTCACTTTGATAACAGTAAGGTTTGCCTCATTACTAAAGATGGAGGGAGAACTTCTGCGACTGTATCCAGAGACCACCTGAAGGTGTGCCCGGATCAACTGTGTGACAGAGGTAAAGGTCAAGACACTCCTCAACAGATAGAAGTGCTTGAAGGGAAGGTCCGCACCGTATTAGGAGAATTTACTCAGTCTTGGACTCAGGTGAACCAGGCAGTGGTGGTACCAGTCTTGACATTTCCATTGATGACTACACGAGAAACAGCAGAGACCTTGGATCCTCGTGAAGACCAGTCAGCCCCAGAAACAGATGCCTCATCAGCAGTGGATCAGGAGAATCTACTCCCTGCTAGCGGTGAATCTGTCATGCCCATGGTGAGTCAAAGAGGTCGTAGAGGACTACCAAGCCTATCTGTGCTACATCAGACTAACCGTAGTGTAGTCCAAAGTGAGCCTACCACACGAGCAGTAGACACCTCAGATCAAGAAAGGTCAATAGAACCACCAGTGTTACGTAGATTGCAGCGTAGTACACTAGGTCAGACCCCAGTTCGTTACAAGCATGGTTTATAGAGTATTATAAGAGTTAGCAAATGTACATGTGACCAGGTTAAAATGTTGAAAAAGCTTGTGCCCACCCAGGCTAAGTAATGTGAGACCCAGTAATCACTACGCGTAAACTACATACAGAGACTACTGTATAAACTTCTAAGCTAAATTGAATAAGTGTACAAACTAACCTGTTAATAGACAATTGGGCCATAGGACTAGGTGTGGCCAGGACACTGAAAAAACAAAAGGGTGGTTCGCATCCAACCCTGACCTCAAAAAAACCGTCGGCGTGGCCGAAGAACCAGGTAAAACCATGGCCTTTGTGCACTGTAGCCACACCCAGACACGAAGTTTGAGGTGGTTTGGGGCGGTTTCCCCCGAGCTGCACTACAAACCTCTGAGGTGACGCTATGGATAGGCGTTTTCACGGGCACCTTGTTGAATGGTTTATATTTTGCATTTTTCTGATGTTTTTGTACTTTTTGCATTTTTGATAATATTGTATCGTTTAAGAAATGCGCCTCCCCAAAAGGGAAGAAATTGTTCATCGTTAACTTGTACCCTTATGTCTTTACAGTCTGGGACGTACTGTGCTTCACTAGGGGGGAATGTGGTGCCCCATGGGCCGGTTGCCACAGTAGTGTTGCCTCCTTCACCAGAGTTGATATGCTTGGAAGCAGGAGGAGCTCCCCACGTCAGGTAAACCCCACATGCACACGCAGGTTCTGATCCCTGACCGGAAGTGGGAGCTCTACACCCTATTTTGGGGAGCTGCCTTTTCTGGCTGGGGGGAGGAGTTAGTCAGTGAGTGTGAGAGGGAAGGGAGAGGGGGACAAAGCAGAGAGGGAGAAGGAGAAAGTTCTGGGGAGCAGAGCAAGTGAAGAGCTCACCCCAGACAGCGGAGCAGAGGGCACCAGAGTCCTGGGTTGTACGAGCATTGCACGTCCCGGCAACCAAATCTGGGGGACAGGAGACTGCAAGTTTTCTGGGCACAAGCAGAGCCTGGAAATGCACAGAAGACGGCAGTACCCATTATAAGTTCGCACAGCCTGCTAGTACGGAGCTTAGAGCAGGAGTGAAGAAAAGGGACCGCAGGATAGCTCACAGGCAGCGGGGCCCGCAACGGAGAAGCACAGCCGGCAGGCCTCCAAACCCACCTGACGGGGTGGACTCCGATTGCTTCCAGGCTGATCGGACCCTCCTGGACCTAGTGACCAGTGCCCCGGACTAAACCGCTTTTTCTGCAGCA
The DNA here is from genome assembly GCF_046119375.1 of Phyllobates terribilis. Classification (NCBI taxonomy): domain Eukaryota; kingdom Metazoa; phylum Chordata; class Amphibia; order Anura; family Dendrobatidae; genus Phyllobates; species Phyllobates terribilis. The sequence goes on along the minus strand of NW_027362771.1, from coordinate 157,800,681 downwards.
AAGGTAACAGGACTGCATTCCTCGTGTCTGTCTTCTTCTGCGCCTCCCCGCGGCTGTGCTACCACCGCAACTATCATCACTGCTGCCACCCTGCTCTCTGCACCCTGTTTCCCCTGCCGCCATCCTTCATATCAGCTTTCTCAATCCCTGGGGGTCCGCTTCGCCTGTTGGAAGTGTTTCATCACCATCTATTTCCCAGGGTCCACACAGCAGTGTTGGTCATCCCTGACCAGGCACCACAGGTGGCGTCACACAAAGACTATGAGTCCCCTGTAAATACTCCCTTCATCTGCTCGGCCAGGGCCACAGAGCTGGGCCCCTGCCACCGTGACCTACCTAGAAGACTGCCGGCCTGGCTACCGAGTACCCTAGGCCCTTACTTCCGCTGCACTGTCCACCCTTTACTATCACATTTATGAATAGATTTTCTGTTCATTTGGATTTGCAGTTTTATTATACTTTTGCTATTTTATTATAATTAGTGATGAGCGAGCACTAAAATGCTCGGGTGCTCATTGCTTGGGTCGAGCAAATTGTAATGCTTGGGTGCTCGACCCGAGCAACGAGCCCAATGTAAGTCTATGGGAAACTTGAGCATTTTTCCGGCGGCCCCCCCGGAGGTCTGCAGGGGGCCTAAAAATTGCCGAAATCGATGGGAACTGTGCTCAAATGACATGGGAACAGCATGGGGAAGACCCCTGGAAGCATCTCTGACTGCTGTGAACAATGTTGTCAGAGTATTACGCCACTTTAACGGGCTCACAATAAAACATACAAAAACGAAACCAAAAATGTTAAGGAACATCCTTTCCAGGGTAATGACTTGTATATAAGGCAAAATAAATAACCAAAAACAAAAATGCTCCTCCACACCTTGGGCTATGTTCACATGTAGCGTTTTTGATGAGTTTTTGCACTTTTGCATTGCTTTCAACAGTGAAAAATACATTTACCAGTAAATGTAATTTTAACATTTTACTACCTTATCAGCCATGTGGTGTGTGAGACATGATCAGACACATCTTGTTTCATTTATGAAGGAGGGACTCTGAAAGTCACAAAGCCTATTTTTATAGGGCCATGTGGCGGCCCTTACTATTGTTAAAGAGCCAAAAAATTGGACGCACTCCAATACCCCTTTGAAGAGATGTAGAGGAGGTCCTCATTCAAAAAATTGTTACCATTGTTAAGGAGTGGCTCTCCTACATTGGTAATGCCCATGCACTAAGTGCATGGGCTGAAAAACATTTACCCCTGGGTGGTACATGAACATACTGTATATCATACAGAATGTTAGAGGTAGGCCTCTAAAAAAAATTCCTACAGGCATCATAAACACCCTTAAAAAAATTATGTGGGTGCTGCATCACAGTGACCCTGGAGATATGGTGGTGGAGGATTAGGAGAAGTAGAATGAGGAGGACAACAGAAAATAGACAAAATCAGCGTATACCCATGTCTGGGTGTGAAGAGGTGCATGTGAATAGACCTCCAAAAAAAAGTCACTGGATTTGAGTTTATGTTCCACTGCTATCATCCGGTGGTGTTGAGAAGTCTGGCGCAATCCAGCCCTTGTTCATTTTTATAAGAGTTAGCCTGTCAGCATTTTCAGTTGACAGGCGGATGAGCCTATCAGTTATAATGCCCCCGGCAGCACTAAAAACCCGCTCTGATAAAACGCTGGCGGTAGGGCAGGCCAGGACCTCCAAGGCGTAGAGAGCCAGTTCATGCCACGTGTTTAGTTTGGATACCCAATAATTATAAGGCACAGAGGAATCAAGACGATGTTGGTACAGTCGGCAAGGTACTCCTTCAGCATATTCAAAAACTTTTCCCTCCTTGTGAGAGCACCGCGCACATCAGGGTCTGCGCGCTGATAGGGTCTGAGAAAACTGTCCCACACCTTTGACAGTGTTCCCCTGCCTCTGCTGGATTGGAGTTGTGTCTCTCTCGCCTGTACTCCTTGGTTGTCCAAGGAACTGTGATCTCTGCTGCCAGCGTTTTCAGATGGGAATTTTTTGGGGGGCGTGCACGCACAACAGCGGAACAGGCAGTGGTGGCACACACAGACACTGTTTCTGGACCCTTGCATTCAGCCCACCTAGTTGGATGCTTTGCTGTCATGTGCCTGAGCATGCTGGTGGTGGTCAGGCTGGTAGTTTTGCTGCCCCTGCTGATACTGGCCTGGCAGATGTTGCACATGGCCTTTGTGGGGTTATCTGGACAGTCTCGGGAAGACCTAACAGTTGGAGTGGCAACTTCCGTAGTGTTGGTGTGCCGGGGAACAGTGGTGCTATGCCTCCCTTCCCCCCCGTGCTGCTGTCCTTGCTATGCATGTCACCTTGCCAGGTTGGGTCAGTGACTTCATCGTCCACCACCTCATCTTCCACTTCCACACCCTGGTCCTCCTCCTGACTTTCTGGCAATTTTGTCTCATCATCATCATCATCCACCTCTTGCGACAGTAATTGCACTTTCCCACCTTTGCCTTCATTTGACCGTGGCTGCTCAAATATTTGGGCATCGCTACATGCAATCTCCTCTTGCCCTGCTTGAAGCTGGCCGGACGAGAGGCCAGAATCTATAAATGGAAAAGCGAACAGTTCTTCGGAGGGTCCAAGTGTGGGATCAGTTGTCTCCAGGCACTCGGCGTGGTGGGAGGAAGGAGGATCAGGGTGAGGAATATGTGGTCCAGACTCATGGCTACTGAGACTTTACCGTGTGTGGAAGACAGGGTGGTGGTGGTGGTGCAAAAGTGACTGGAAGCATTATCTTCTATCCAACCAACAACCTTTTGACACTGCTCTGGGTTCAATAATGGTGTAATGCGGTCCCCTAGTAATTGAGACAGGAAGGTAGGGCGACATGATATGGGTGCTTGTTGTGGCACAACTTCAGCTTGCCCACAACCTCGGCCTCTGAAAGAACCATCACTGTCACGTCCACTTCCCCGTCCCTTGCCATGCGCTTTGCCCATTTTAAATGGAGTATAATATCTTCAATGTCCCCTACATATTGCTGGATTTGTACAGCAGTAATATCTGATACTTGTGACGGGACGTCCACGGTTTTAAACACTGCCCTTCTAGTTTAGTATTGCTCAGCGACCACATGTGAATAGGTTGACTACCACACTGCTGCCAAACTTTAAATGGAGTAGAATATTTTACACGTCTCCTACAAATTTCTGGATTTGTACCGCAGCAATATCTGATACATATGACAGGACGCCCATGGTTTTAAGTACTGCCCTTCTAGTTTAGTATTGCTCAGTGACCACGTGTGAATAGGTTCACCAACACACTTTTGCTAAACTGTAAATGGAGCATAATATCTTGTACGTCCCCTACAAATTGCTGGATTTGTATCACAGTAATATGGGATCACGTCTGATGATGGAAAAGATCTAGCAGCATTCTGCTGTGCTAACAAGAAAAGGGAGCAGTATAATGTTGGACTGTATTGCTTTTTTAAGAAATAATCAGGATTAAGAGCAAAAAAATGCTACGGCATTACAATGAGTGGCTGGCAATCCCTGCATGTTCATTGGCTCTCTAAAGAGCGCTAAACAAGCGGGGAGGGGACCCGAACTCCCACCCAAGCATCCCAGAAATATTCGAGGATCGCCGAGCATCTCAAGTACCAATTAGTGGCGAGCACGCATAATACTTTAGCAAAACTTTACTAGTATATTACATACATTTTTGCATAAAATGTTTTATATATCAAAACAGTTGTAATTTTTCATCCAATGCTACAAGAAAAGTAAATATAAAATAGCACAAATATGATAACTCTTCACATTACTCCAAGATGGTAAATACTGTGTTTTCATGTGAAATTTAGGTATTAGCCCAGTGTCCGGGATATTTGGGTGTCCCAGGCAATCACTGCAGTCTTCTGATTTTTCTTTGAGATAATTGAGATATCAGATTCAGGAATTAATTACCTTGTTAAGAAAATGTGAATATTGCTTAGTCTTCCTTTGCCTGTCTTTCTCTGCTGGTGTTCATTTCATTGTAAACTGCAAGGTTTCACCCAACAATGACTACCCATTGCCATTTTTGCTTGTCTTTTAGTATATATATTTGGGCACCAATATTATCTTAGTGTGGATATAGTTAAAACAGCAATGCTGCCATTACTAAAGACAAAAGTTTTTGCTATTATCTACTGTCTAACACAGTACAAAAATATATTTTTCTTTCTACTTTATGATCAGCAGAGGGCAGTATTGTGCTATCCTACTTCAGCAGGTAACTATAAATATTTCAACTGCAAGTTGTACTTTTGTATTCATTTTTAATTCTTATACAATTTAGTTTTAAACTCAATCTAGCAGGAGAAGAAATATAACATTTTTATAGGATAAAACATATACAAATTCATACATGACAGTTTAACAGCAACGATGTGAACCTAAAAAAGCTTGACAATGGTCAGCATTAGATATAAATCTTTAGAAATTTCTCAAAAATATAATTTGCTACAAATCAATTCACTACTGATCACAATACTCCAAAGCCTCTGATTGCCACTCTCACATCTCCAAGTACTATTATCGAGCCTGTTTTAAGCTCTTACTCAAACACAGCCTTAGTAATATCCAAAATGATCTCAACATACAGTACAGACTAAAAGTTTGGACACACCTTCTCATTTAAAGATTTTTCTCTATTTTCATGACTATGAAAATTGTACATTCACACTGAAGGCATCAAAACTATGAATTAACACATGTGGAATTATAGTTAACAAAAAAGTGTGAAACAACTGAAAATATGTCATATTCTAGGTTCTTCAAAGTAGCCACCTTTTGCTTTGATGACTGCTTTGCACACTCTTGGCATTCTCTTGATGAGCTTCAAGAGGTAGTCACCGGAAATGGTTTTCACTTCACAGGTGTGCCCTGTCAGGTTTAATAAGTGGGATTTCTTGCCTTATAAATGGGGTTGGGACCATCAGTTGTGTTGTGCAGAAGTCTGGTGGATACACAGCTGATAGTCCTACTGAATAGACTGTTAGAATTTGTATTATGGCAAGAAAAAAGCAGCTAAGTAAAGAAAAGCAAGTGGACATCATTACTATAAGGCTGAGTTCACACGATGCGTTTTTCATGCGTTTCCGCGGCGTTTTTGCAGTTGCGTAAACGCCGCGGAAAAGCATGAAAAACGCATGGTAGAAGGGCAGCAATGTTCCCCCCATTGAAATCCGCATGTGCTGTGCCCATGATGCGGATTTTTCCGCAGCGTGAACGCTGCGGTCAAAAATCCGCAGCATGTCAATTAATTTTGCGGAAACGCTGCTCTTTTGCCGCCATTGACTTGCATTAGACCGCATGGAATCCGCATCACTGTATATGTTGATGCGCTTTTCATGCGGTCTAATGTGCGGATGGTACCCGGGTGTGGATGAGAGGACTCTCATCCAGACCCAGGTACCATTAAAAAAAAAAGAATAAAATAAAAAATATATATATTCTCACCTTCTGACGGCCCGCGCTGCGTCCTGCCGGCTTCCCGCGCACTTCGCGGTTGAATGAAGGACCTTCGCTGACGTCAGAGTCATGTGACGGGTCACGTGACGCTGACGTCGGAAGGTCCTACAGTCTTCACTGCCGGCAGCCGGGACCGATGAAGCAGGACACCGGGGGCCATCAGAGGGTAAAGTATAGATTTATTTTTTATTTTTTGACATCACACACTATATAAATCCATGCCGGTTGCATGGATTTATATAGTGTAAAGTTGACAAGCACTTTCCAAGTGATGCTAAAATCGTTTGGGAAGCGCTCGTCAACCCGCATGCGGAAATGAAAGTGAAGACCGCTTCATTTCCGCATGTCCCTGGCAGGAAACCGCATGTACAATCCGCATGCGTTTTTTCCTGCCAGAGAGATGCAGAAACGCTCAGGAAAAAATCCTGAGCATTTCTGCATCGTGTGCACATACCCTAAGAAATGAAGGCCAATCAGTCCGAAAAATTTGGCAAACTTTGAAAGTGTCCCCAAGTGCAGTTGCAAAAACCATCAAGCGCTACAAAGAAACTGGCTCACATGAGGACCGCCCCAGGAAAGAAAGACCAAGAGTCACCTCTGCTTCTGAGGATAAGTTTATCCGAGTCACCAGCCTCAGAAATCGCAGGTTAACAGCAGCTCAGATCAGAGACCAGGTCAATGCCACACAGAGTTCTAGCAGCAGACACATCTGTTCAACAACTGTTAAGAGGAGACTTTGTGCAGCAGGCCTTCATGGTAAAATAGCTGCTAGGAAACCACTGCTAAGGACAGGCAACAAGCCAAAGAGACTTGTTTGGGCTAAAGAACACAAGGAATGGACATTAGACCAGTGGAAATCTGTGCTTTGGTCTGATGAGTCCAAATTTGAGATCTTTGGTTCCAACCACCGTGTCTTTGTGCGACGCAGAAAAGGTGAACGGATGGACTCTACATGCCTGGTTCCCACCGTGAAGCATGGAGGAGGAGGTGTGATGGTGTGGAGGTGCTTTGCTGGTGACACTGTTGGGGATTTATTCAAAACTGAAGGCATACTGAACCAGCATGGCTACCACAGCATCTTGCAGCGGCATGCTATTCCATCCGGTTTGCGTTTAGTTGGACCATCATTTATTTTTCAACAGGACAATGACCCCAAACACACCTCCAGGCTGTGTAAGGGCTATTTGACCAAGAAGGAGAGTGATGGGGTGCTACGCCAGATGACCTGGCCTCCACAGTCACCAGACCTGAACCCAATCGAGATGGTTTGGGGTGAGCTGGACCGCAGAGTGAAGGCAAAAGGGCCAACAAGTGCTAAGCATCTCTGGGAACTCTTTCAAGATCGTTGGAAGACCATTTCCGGTGACTACCCCTTGAAGCTCATCAAGAGAATGCCAAGAGTGTGCAAAGCAGTCACCAAAGCAAAAGGTGGCTACTTTGAAGAACCTAGAATATAACACATATTTTCAGTTGTTTCACACTTTTTTGTTAAGTATATAATTGCACATGTGTTAATTCATAGTTTTGATGACTTCAGTGTGAATGTACAATTTTCATAGTCATGAAAATACAGAAAAATCTTTAAATGAGAAGGTGTGTCCAAACTTTTGGTCTGTACTGTATATGGCTTTGGACAAATGGTTGGTAATCGGTGGTAACCAACAGCCTATTTAATATCACACAGCCCTTTCATTTTTTTTTTAATTAAAACTCCAAAAATGATCCCTCCTAGCCTCTTGTGATCAGTAGAAAATTAAATTCAATAGCACACAAATAAGAACATCGATATATATGTGAACGTGTATATATATATATATATATATATATATATATATAATATGTATATTGTTAATTGCAAACATATAATTATAAAATAAAATCAGGATGTTTAAAAACAGTGACAATGGGCATGACAAGGACAGCAAAGAGTACCGGCAGTGTTATGATTGTAATATTAATTCACATTAATTCACAGGAATGGGACATAGATAATAAATATTGGTATAATTACATAATTATGTTAGTCACACAGTACATGCTCATAATAAATCAAAAAATAAGATTTGTAAAAGGTGCATATATGATATATAATGTTGCCTTAATAGGATATCCTATTTCCTAATATGATGATGTAGGTGAAGAACTGGCAATAGATATTCCCTGACCAGAAGAATTGGCTGATACTAATGTAAATTAAATTTTGTTGAACCAGAAATACTTGTAGAACCAGAAAGAAGTGATGCTTTCTCAGGATATTGCCATTTCTTGAAGATGCATCTGGCAATGTTGAGCAGGCTCCATCTGTCTCCTAAGCTACCTGATATTTGTTTTGTAGTGAGTACAGGGAGCATAAGTAATTAAGAAACACTACCAGAGCCTCTTATGTTTCCTGTCTTGAGCAGGGGCTCAATTCTATACAGGATTCTATAAGGGAACTCCACCTGAACCAAAAAAATCATTATTTATACAAAAATTAAGAATTTAGTTATGGAAGATTGCATTAAACAATAACAAGAATTTTTGTTTGCTAAATTAGAATTTATCCATTTGTGCCCTGTGCGGCACCGTGGCCCAATCCTGCGCAGGGTCCTACTATGGGAAGTCAGCCCAGTAGATGCCCCCCAACATCTTTATTCGAACACTGTGTATATTATTGCAACATGCCCAGATGTGTGCCTCGCCAATTTGACAAATGCTTATTTCCACAGATGGTTAATCTGGTTAATCTTGCAGATATACACTGCTCAAAAAAAATAAAGGGAACACTTAAACAACAGAATATAACTCCAAGTAAATCAAACTTCTGTGAAATCAAACTGTCCACTTAGGAAGCAACACTGATTGACAATCAATTTCACATGCTGTTGTGCAAATGGAATAGACAATAGATGGAAATTATGGGCAATTATCAAAACACCCTCAATATAGGAGTGGTTCTGCAGGTGGGGACCACAGACCACATCTCAGTACCAATGCTTTCTGGCAGATGTTTTGGTCACTTTTGAATGTTGGTTGTGCTTTCACACTCATGGTAGCATGAGACGGACTCTACAACCCACAGAAGTTGCTCAGGTAGTGCAGCTCATCCAGGATGGCACATCAATGCAAGCTGTGGTAAAAAGGTTTGCTGTGTTTGTCAGTGTAATGTTCAGAGGCTGGAGGTGCTACCAGGAGACAGGCCAGTACACCAGGAGACGTGGAGGGGGCCGTAGGAGAGCAACAACCCAGCAGCAGGACTGCTACCTCTGCGTTTGTGCAAGGAGGAACAGGAGGAGCACTGCCAGAGCCCTGCAAAATGACCTCCAGCAGGCCACAAATGTGCATGTGTCTGCACAAACGGTGAGAAACCGACTCCATGAGGGTGGTATGAGGGCCCGACGTCCACAGATGGCGGTTGTGCTCACAGCCCAACACCGTGCAGGACGCTTGGCAATCGCCACAGAACACCAGGATTGGCAAAGTCGCCACTGGCGCCCTGTGCTCTTCACACATGAAAGCAGGTTCACACTGAGCACATGTGACAGACGTGACAGAGTCTGGAGACGCCGTGGAGAGCGATCTGCTGGCTGCAACATCCTTCAGCATGACCGGTTTGGCAGTGGGTCAGTAATGGTGTGGGGTGGCATTTCTTTGGAGGGCCGCACAGCCCTCCATGTGCTCGCCAGAGGTAGCCTGACTGCCATTAGGTACCGAGATGAGATCCTCAGACCCCTTGTGAGACTATATGCTGGTGCGGTTGGCCCTGGATTCCTCCTAATGCAGGACAATGCCAGACCTCATGTGGCTGGAGTGTGTCAGCAGTTCCTGCAAGATGAAGGCATTGAAGCTATGGACTAGCCCGCCCGTTCCCCAGACCTGAATCCAATTGAGCACATCTGGGACATCATGTCTCGCTCCATCCACCAATGTCACGTTGCACCACAGACTGTCCAGGAGTTGGCTTATGCTTTAGTCCAGGTCTGGGAGGAGATCCCACAGGAGACCACCTGCAACCTCATCAGGAGCATGCCCAGGCGTTGTAGGGAGGCCATACAGGCACGTGGAGGCCACACACAATACTGAGCCTCATTTTGACTTGTTTTAAAGACATTACATCAAAGTCAGATCAGCCTGTAGTGTGTTTTTCCACTTTAATTTTGGGGGTGACTCCAAATCCAGGCCTCCATTGGTTAATAAATTTGATTTCCATTGATGATTTTTGTGTGATTTTGTTGTCAGCACATTCAACTTTGTACAGAACAAAGTATTCAATGAGAATATTTCATTCATTCAGATCTAGGATGTGTTATTTGAGTGTTCCCTTTATTTTTTTGAGCAGTGTATATTTCAAAAGTACCACCAATCCAATAAATTGGTATTCATGCCTATGCAAATAAAATCAACTATAGGACAAGTGGACAATTAGATGCAGAAGGACGAGTAGAATGTTCAGTGATTCAACACAGATCACCTCTTTAGTAACTGCACCGAGATTCCGTGACATGCACTTTGCAATGCGTCTTCTGGGAAACGTAATTACTGTAATTAAGGCATCATCAGAAAGTCGGTCAGTGGAGTGAATACTGTTTCTCCAGCTTGTTACTCATGGCCACTGCTATTCCATAAATTATTCTACGCAGTGTGTATTTACAGCATTTACGAGTCCACCAAAGTTATGGCAATCGATCCACCTCTCAAACATTGATCATCATGTGCATGGAGCAACCATGCCATGTCAAACCAACGCATTTTGTCTGACCAAACTTTCTCAAGGTACATGCATGTTTGTCATTGATTTTGACTTGTATGCCATCAATTTAAAGGGACAGCCACAGTAAAATGACCAGTTTGCCACTTAATGTCAAAAGCAAAAAATTAAATATTAAAGAACACATAAAGAAGAAACAAAAAAATTTACAGTTTATCAAGTGCAGCAGTGCAAATTAAATTTATTTAATTTTTTTACAATAACAGCCCAATTTTTTTTTTATTATGTTTAAGTCCATGTGCGTGTGAGTACCCAGGAGTATTAAGTATATATGAGTATATCCACACTGCTCCCTTTTGCAGCAGGATTTTATCTCTGTCCCCATCTCTACAATTTTCATACACCTGATAAATAACCATAAACCAAAATCCAGATAATTATTTATCATAATGATGAATAAAATGTGAAGCAAACGGCTTAATGTCATCACCTTTTCTGATGTCTTTCATATGTTCGGATATCCTACAATGAACGCATCGTTTTTCCTACATACATCTTATTGCATGGACATGCAACACAATATACAACCATGATTTACAGCTGAGGAATGACTTAATATGAAAGTTTCTTTTACTGAGAGAATTAGAAAATGTGTTTGGTCTCAGAACATAATCACAATAGGAAAAATTTCCAGTTCTATGTATGCAGAGGCTGGCTGGCAAATTTTGGCCTGGGAGACGAGCACAAAGCAGTGGCTCATGATTAGTGGCCTATACTTATTGGTATGTATCACTCCATTGTTAAAGAAGGTGTGTATTGGAGTATGATGCATCTAATTAATTAAGAGGCACATGCCACTTAATGAATTAGTCTCAACTTATAAGTGCTGTGCCCCTCCAACAGAAATGTATTCCAGTCCCTGACTGGAGTACATTTCTTGCAAAATTAAAACAGCTTTTGGCATAAATTTTAATGAATCAGACAGGTGGGTTTAGCTATGTTCCGTCCCAATAATACTCCACTCATTTCGGCCGAACTGTCCAGGACTGGTGTGAAAATACCAAAAGTTGCTACATTTTTGCTCAACTTCTGAATTGCAGAAAAAATTGGCAACATTTGAATGTGTTTTATGTCAGAAAAATATTTTTATGAATCGGGACCTTTGTACTTACCTCATAAATGGGGTAGAGGTAACATGGGTTTAAAATGATAAAGTTGACGTGATATTGGGATGCCTGTCCAATGCCAGATACACTGAGCTGTCAATAACAGCACAATCCTATAGTTGGTGCAGTGTCGGTGATATGTGACCATATAACTAATGTTTTAGACGTGGAACATCAGCATCGCACATAGAACTCTAGTAGTTGTCCACCATAGAGGGATTTAATACATTAGATTCTATATAGATATACAGTACAGACCAAAAGTTTGGACACACCTTCTCATTTAAAGATTTTTCTGCATTTTCATGACCGGAAATGGTCTTCCAACAATCTTGAAGGAGTTCCCAGAGATGCTTAGCACTTGTTGGCCGTTTTGCCTTCACTTTGCGGTCCAGCTCACCCCAAACCATCTCGATTGGGTTCAGGACTGGTGACTGTGGAGGCCAGGTCATCTGGCGTAGCACCCCATCACTCTCCTTCTTGGTCAAATAGCCCTTACACAGCCTTGAGGTGTGTTTGGGGTCATTGTCCTGTTTCAAAATAAATGATGGTCCAACTAAACGCAAACCGGATGGAATAGCATGCCGCTGCAAGATGCTGTGGTAGCCATGCTGGTTCAGTATGCCTTCAATTTTGAATAAATCCCCAACAGTGTCACCAGCAAAGCACCCCCACACCATCACATCTCCTCCTCCATGCTTCACGGTGGGAACCAGGCATGTAGAGTACATCCGTTCACCTTTTCTGTGTCGCACAAAGAAATTTAGACTCATCAGACCAAAGCACAGATTTCCACTGGTCTAATGTCCATTGCTTGTGTTCTTTAGCCCAAACAAGTCTCTTCTGCTTGTTGTCTGTCCTTAGCAGTGGTTTCCTAGCAGCTATTTTACCATGAAGGCCTGCTGCACAAAGTCTCCTCTTAACAGTTGTTAAAGAGATGTGTCTGCTGCTAGAACTCTATGTGGCATTGACCTGGTCTCTAATCTGAGCTGCTGTTAACCTGCGATTTCTGAGGTTGGTGACTCGGATAAACTTATCCTCAGAAGCAGAGGTGACTCTTGGTCTTCCTTTCCTGGGGCGGTCCTCATGTGAGCCAGTTTCTTTGCAGCGCTTGATGGTTTTTGCAAATGCACTTGGGGACACTTTCAAAGTTTTCCCAATTTTTCGCACTGACTGACCTTCATTTCTTAAAGTAATTATGGCCACTCGTTTTTCTTTACTTAGCTGCTTTTTTCTTGCCATAATACAAATTCTAACACTCTATTCAGTAGGACTATCAGCTGTGTATCCACCAGACTTCTACACAACACAACTGATGGTCCCAACCCCATTCATAAGGCAAGAAATCCCACTTATTAAACCTGACAGGGCACACCTGTGAAGTGAAAACCATTTCCGGTGACTACCTCTTGAAGCTCATCAAGAGAATGCCAAGAGTGTGCAAAGCAGTCATCAAAGCAAAAGGTGGCTACTTTGAAGAACCTAGAATATAAGACACATTTTCAGTTGTTTCACACTTTTTTGTTAAGTATATAATTCCACATGTGTTAATTCATAGTTTTGATGCCTTCAGTGTGAATGTACAATTTTCATAGTCATGAAAATACAGAAAAATCTTTAAATGAGAAGGTGTGTCCAAACTTTTGGTCTGTACTGTATATCCTCTACAGATCTGGCACTCAGTACACAGATACAGTAACAGAAACAAGGTAACTACATAGATAACAAGTCTTACTGTAGCTATTCAGTACTAAAACCAAGCTAACTATATAGAAACAGCAAAAGAACTAAACCTACTGCATAGATGTGGTATCAGAACCAAACTTAGGCTATGTGCACATGTTGAGTATTTGGATGCAGAAATATCTGCATCTCTTGGCAGGAAAAATGCAGCAGCAAAAATGAGCTTTTGGACAGCAATGAATGCTATACAGAAAGATAATAGATAGAGATAGATAATATAGATAGATATATTAATAAAAAAACTTTATTTGAAAAAAAAAAACACTCCCCCACATATTCCCTGGTTCACCAATTTAATAAAAAAAGAAAGAAAAAAAGCCATGCAGGACCGCCGTTGTCCACCGAATCTGCCGTAGTCCACAAGTGGAGAACCTGAAAAACATAAAAAGAGAGAGAAAAAAAAAAAACATCGTCCCTCTTTCACCAATTTGTTAGAAAAAATGTTTCCAACGTGGGTCCGATTATAATCCAAGCGAATCCATGGCAGTTCCTTGAATCCTCTGTGCAAAGCATATGGCGCCTCTCCATAGGCTTTAGCAGCAGCCATTCTTGGGTCCCGGCGGCTCTGAACAGCATTGACATCAGTAGCTATACTGTTCATCATAGTCGCTGGGTCTCACAGAGCACAGCGTCACTTGGCGACTCTGATGAGTGGTATAGCTACTGACGTCACAGCTGTTTAGAGCCACCTGGTCTCACATAATGCTGCGGAAGCCGGCCACTCTGATGAGCAGTGACATCCATACCCGGCGACTGTGAATAGCAAAAACGTTACTTACTGCTATTCACAATTGCCGGGGCTGGATTCAGGAACACTGGACTACATCAGACCTGCGTAGAAATATTTTTTCTAATAAATTGGTGAACGAGGGACAAAGTTTTGTTTTTCTCTCTTTTAATGTTTTTAAGGTATACATTTGTTGACTATGGCGGATATGGTGGACTATGGCGGATTCATTGGACTACGGAGGAACTGCATGGCTTTTTATTTTTTTAAAAATTGGTGAACCAGGGAATTTGTGGGGGAGTGTTTTTTTTTCAAATAAAATATTTTTTGTGTGTGTGTTTTCTTTTTGATTACTGGGTTAGTAATGAGGGTGTCTGATAGATACCTATCCATTACTAAAACCAGTGCTTGATGCCAGCTGTGATTTTTGAGAAATCACACCTGACATTAACCCCAAGCCCCATTACCCCGATTGCCACCGCACCAGGGAAATCGGGAAGAGTGAGGCAAAACACCAGAATTGGTGCATCTCATGTGATGTGCCACTTCTGGGGTAGCTACGGGCTGGTATTTTTAGACTGGGAAGGGCCCAATAACCATGGACATCCCAGCCTGATAATATCAGCCCACAGCTGTCTGCTTTACCTTTGCTGGTTATCAAAAATAGGGGGAACCCCATGTTGTTTTTTTCATTTATTTAATAAAAAGCTGTCCAATAAGCTCCACAGGGTCAAATTTTATAATATGTCGGGTGGGGGTTGAACCCAGGTCCCCAGCGCTTCTATAGCATTCGCTGCTGTTTAAAAGTGCATGCAAAAATGCTAGAAAAATGCAGCAAATACACAATCATTTTTATACCTGCGTGTTTGATTGACTTCATTGAAGTCAGTGGGTGAAAAAATGCTACAAAAACACTGAAAGAATTGACATGCTGCAGATTATTTTCTGCACCAAATCTGCAAGTCACAAATAAGCGATGTGTGCATGACACTTCAGAGTTCTCATTCACTTTTCTGGCATTAGGATTCTCTTCAGGTTTTGTTGACAAATCCGTGCAGCAAAAATGCCACAAAAACGCAGCAAAACTTTAAGTGCACGTGGCCTTAAAGTTTTTTTTGCACACTGCTTTTTTTTCACAATTCCCTTATATATTCAATGTGAGCGGGAGGCTGGGTTGTCAACTGTCCAGAAATTCCGGCACAGTCCGTAAAAATAAGAAGGGAAGCACTTCCTAGTTTTAGTGAGTGGAGAGTGAGTGAGGAGTCTAGGAGAGTCAAGTGTGTGCTTAGGAAGTGCTAGATAATGATTGCTTCAACAGGTTCTAAGAAAGCGGATGCAGCAGAGGCAAAAGGGTTCTGTTAGTACAAGTCTCCTAACAGTATGAGGACACATCCGAAGCTTCGTGTTAACGCTGGGGCAGTCTTGGGCCTAGGGCCCGGAAGAGGCATTGAGTGTTGTGTCTCTGTCTCTCCTGTGAGGAAGATGTCAGCTGGTTCACAGCAAAAGGGAAATATGGTGGGCCTACCGGATAGGAAGCTCCTGGGACCAACAGAAGATGTTGAGGCGGGGTCAGGTCAGGCCGAACAGAGTCAGGGACTGATAGCACACTGGACAAAGGGAACATCATCCAGAGGGGATTCTGTCTCACTCTGTGTGCCGCAACCACATGTATCTGAATTGCACAGTAAAGCCAAACCTGTTGAACCGGACCTAAGGTCCCCTGTCATGTCTGTAGCTGAAACTGGTCCCATGGACAGGGAGGTAACAAGGACTCCCGAACTACAAGTGAGTAAAAAAATAACCTCACAGCACATCACACACCTGTCAGACTCCTGTTTAGAAGAGGGTTTTCAGGGCAAAGAGAACTCTGTTCCGGCCCACAGAAATCGGCCCTGTACCCTCCTTCATATATGACATGTGATGTCCAGTTATCAGGCTCAGGGTTGATCAGTCCAGTGCTGGATTCTGTATAGTGTCTCTGGTCACTATGAGATATAGGGTAATTTATTACAGCAGACTGAACTTTCGTGCAGAGCGTGATCAGTGTGAAAGTTCAGACTCCAGAAATAAATCTCAGTGAGCCTCTGCAGAGCATCCGGCTGCTGACACAAAACAGGACCTGGCCCTGGACATATCAAGAGGTGAGCAGGGTCCAGCCACCTCCTCACTGCACAGAAAGCAGAATTTCACACTTACTGATCCTTCTGTCTGTCCTGCCCTCATGCTCTTCTCCAGCAGGATGAAGCAGCCAGGCATGCTCCCTCTTCCTCAGCAGATGGCCACACACAGGGTGCAGTGTGGTTTGGGTGTGTCTGCATCACTATGATTCGTCCGGCATGCATAAATACAACAGTGACATCTTCCCGGTTGCCTTAATCAGTTACCTGTTGACCGTTCCTGTATGCATCCCAAGTGGAAAATTTTTCAGTCTTGCTGAATTATTGGAATTTGTTCTTACAAACTCACTTCTAACTAAAATTAGGTGCCCTTTCCGTAAACAATGCTGAGCTATCTCCAACAATGGCCACAATTGCATCACATAATATCAAATGTGTCCAATATTTGGAGAGTATTTGTCTTAGAAAATTCCAGTGACTAACTACCATAGCGAGTGATTAGATATAGTTTATCATTACTGTTATTTATTTTTAGAGCCATCTCGCAACTAACAGCTCTCTTAAAATCTCACCTGATCATCCTTGGCCATAACCTCTCTGTCTGAAGTGGTTAGACAGCTGTTCACAACTCATTATAAAAGGAGATATCATCAGAACTACGATATATTCTCAAGAACTGTCCAATAGGAATTCCTCTTATTAAAGCACAAGGATGATGAGTTTATGCCAAAAGCAAAGAGTGTCCCGCAGTAGTTTTTTTTTAAAGTACTAGTTGTCAGGTTTTCACATTTCTGACAATATTTTGGTCCAGAAAGGTAATACAGTCAGATAAGTAAAGTAAAGCTTTAAACTATTGCTGTTCATCCAATCTATAAACTCAATCTTATTACCAGTCCATATCATATCATTAGCTGCAGTATATGACAAGGTCCAGCCACCATCCCAGATGTAGGCAGGCATATGATGGGGAACAAGAAGAACCCAATGTAATCCTCTGCACCTACCTGGAGGTAGTTTTTCTCATCAAAAACAAAATGATTACGGTGAAGAATGAAGCTCAATCAATCAAGTTCATATAAATAGTAAATTAGTTCTGAGCCGCCCACTTTGGACCTTACTTGTCAAGAAAGTACAAAGCAGCGTTTAATCCTTTTTCCTAGGGAATATGTATCCCTACTAAAATACACTTTTTGGGTATACACAAAGCATTCAAGTTTTGAAAAAGATTCTCCAGTGTCCAGAACGAAATTAAGTGATTTTCCAAATGGTTATAATTTATTATCTATGCACTTGCCCAAATTCGCTGATAGTCCATCATTCCCACAGAGAATTGGGTGTCCAGGATGTTTTGATCTATTTATATGTAGTTTTGGCAAACAATATAAAGTGGGTATTTTGGCATTGTTAACCCTCAATAAATCTAGCTCATTTTTATTATTAAGACCTTTATCAAAAGCAAAGATAAAAGACATATTTAACTTATTTATAATGTCATTCAATGGATTATTCTCCAGTTGCATATAACAATTTTGACACAATTGTCTTTTTGCTTTATTTAGATAATCTTTCTCCTTCCACAGGACGAAGTTGCCTCCTTTATCACTACTTTTTATTATTATCCCTGGTTATTATTGCAAATCATTCAAAGCCTTTCTTTCATCTATACTTACATTATCCTCATGAAGGTTATTACATTTATATCTTTTTGCATCACCTCCAAAAAGGCCCTATCTATTAGAAGACATTGGCGGTATAGTCTTACTTTTAGCTTTTAAGGTGTTATACTCCAGAATATTGAGAAGTGTCCATGAACCAAAATTTCATTCTGTGTCATCAACATCAGCAGAAATCATGGAGAAATGGCTTACAAAAACACATTTGCATCTGCATCATGGATGCAGATACAGGTGAAGGCATTGTAGTAACAGAGAGATGTCCGCTCCCTCCTCCATCATTCTCCCTGTGCTCTCTGACGTCACTATATCATACTCGCTGTACAGAGCTAAATAATACACACTGCAGAGACCGGAGCAGGGGGAGAATGGGGAGAGGTGAGGTTTTTTTTTTTTTAATTAATGAGTATATTGTGGGGGCCTTTATACTGTTTGGAGAGCTATGTGGGGGCCAATTATACTGTTTGGAGAGCTATGCGGGGTCCAATTATACTGTTTGAAGGGCAATGTGGGGGCCCATTATACTGTTTGGAGGGCTAATGGGGGACCATTATACTGTGCCCGGGCCCATTATATAGTTTGGAGGATTGTGTGGGGTCCATCATACTGTATAGAGGGATGTGGGGGCCATTATACTGTATGGCGGGATGTGCAGGGGCCATAATATTGTGTGGAGGGCAGTGGGGGGGGGGCTATACTGTGTGGGAGGACTGTGTCAGGGCAATCATATTGCGTGTGGTGGATTGTAGGGGCCATTATACTGTGTTGGGATTATTGTGGGGGTATTATATCGTGCAGGTGGGGTACTGTAGAGTCATCATATTGCGTGTGTGTGTGTAGAGGAATTCACTGTGGGGGGTATCATTCTGTGTTTCGGGGCACTTTTGTTGGCATCATACTTTATGTGGGCAAAAAAAGTGGTATCTTAATGCATGGGAGCACTAAGGGGCTTCAATAGGAGCAAATTTACAATTTAACCCTCCGTCACATACAATATCAGTTCTAACGAGTTCACATACAATGTGACTGTCATGCGCAGGCTAGAAAAATACCTATAATATCTAATGTTTGCAATTTCAGTGCTCTAAAAGTGATCAGTGACCTTCATAGGGATGTAATAAAAGAGACTACACATAATCAGGTGCAAAAAAACCCCATTTACTTAACATAAAACTAATAACTCTGAAATACAAACATTTCAAAACTCCCGCCAAATAAAAGAGATGTGCCTGTCAGGCCTATTGTATGTGACGGAGGGTTAAGAGCTGCAAAGTAGTGAGAGGGCGCTAGTGATAGTGTAAAGCATAGAGAAGTACAGTAGCCAAGGTCAAGTTCAAGTTGTAATGGGAGAGCAGCTATTATTCAACGCAGTGAGAGGCCTTACTAGAATCTCTTGTGAACATTCCTGTAATTTCCGGAGCTCAGGGATCGGTATTGGTACTATGGAGAGTGAACTTGGGACTGGATAAGAAATTCCAGGGGCTGAGGGAGACAGTAAACATGGGGATAGGCCAGGAGGAACAGCTAGCGATGTTGTACTAAGGAAACAAGGAATAAGAAGTGTTGTGCCCAATACTGTGTGGTACAATCTAATGAACTTGAACTGTGTAGTAAACTTTTGCTTGTTGAAACGAACTGCGAGTCCCCTGAGTTATGTGCGGCGGCTCCGGAAGATGGTGGCCGAGAGAAAGCGGAGGCCTGCGGCCTACAAGTGAGTGTGATTCACCCCATACATGATAGCAGATAGGGACGGGAACACGGTTTTTCTGTAAAGTGCGGGGGCGAAATGGAGCAGCAGCTCGGTCATGGCTACTGCCAGCGGTCAATTTACATAAGTACACAAGTTCCAAATGTGACAATAGCCCAAAATATAATTGTGGGGTGTACAGTAGCCAAATTGAACTAACAAAACAGACATGCTAAAAGTAAAATGTGTATATTTTTTTAAAATTTTAAATATTATTCTCCCCATGAGAAAAAACGTAACCAAGAATATTATATTGGTGGGGTATTTATGTATTTATGTTTTTGTGGGTTTCTTCATATTCCGCAAAAGAAATGCATAAAGGTATTACTTATGACTTGTCAATCTCACAAGCCAGTAAACACACTTTCTCTGTAGAAAAAATAGGACTGCGTGTAAGGGGACTTAAAATAAAAGCAAAAACTGCCCACTTTTAACCTCAAATATCCTTTTAACCTCATTGTCGCTATGCCCCCTGCTACCATTGAAGAAAGTAAAGTAATTTTTTTTGGGGGTGTTAAACAATAGGGATTGTTTTATATAGGGCAGCATTTTCACCGCATTTTCTGTTCAGTTTGTCTGAATATCTGAAAAATGCTATGCAGCTGCGTGTCCATATTTGAAGAGGTTGGGAGAGAGCTGTTGTTTTGTCTACAGTTATTTGATGTTTAAAAAGTTAATTAAATTCTTCATTTAATTCTTTAATTTAATTTAAATTAAAGAATTCAAACATTAGTTGAAAAAGTGTAGGAAACGCTATCCACCTGATAACAGATGAAAAACAAATAATTCATACTTTATCAAGATTGCATTATCCCAGTGAGACATACTCATTAGTATATAAACATGTGGGCATACGGGTATGGCCATAAATTGCATTTGTTGGCCCAACCACAGATCAAGTAAAAATCACACGCGAGATTTCCTCCAGAATTTACAAAGTATTTAGACAAAAATGTACGTAAACATATTAACCACTAAACAAAACATTTGCATGGTTTATGTTACACTAATCTTCTTGGACACTTGATCTTTATTCTATCCCCACATCAAAAGGAGCAAGTTTGCTATGGTTAAGAACTTGATACTAACAAGCAATTCATACAGTAGGCTTTTGTTTCCAACCTTCTTTTATTTTTTTCATGATGGCAATGAATTCCTGATGTGCTCGCTATTTCACTACAATCTGCTGTTTTACAATTAAATATTTGGCAGTTATCTGCCATTTTTAGCCAAAAAATACTTTTCTTTTCTTGGAAATTATAACTGCTTGCTGAGAAGTGATGTGAAGGCGGGATAATACTAGAATCTGTGATGTGGTCCATCATTAATTAGTAATAAGACTAATCAAACCTATGGATTTCACCCAAGGGTTTGTCTGTTATCTCAGTACTGTTGTTGGTATGATTAGGGTTGTTACGATCTTCAGTTGACTTCTAAGCATGAAATTCAAACATTTTAGAAACTGATTTTACTGGCGTATATTCACAACTTGACCCTTAATGGGTTTTCTACAGATCATTACAAGCAAAAATTATTTCCAAATATGAATGTTAACATTTTCACAGAGTTTATATCAAAGAGTATCATCCTAGTTTGAAAGTTGAAATATTTAAAAGCTCTCCATTTCATTTTTTTTTCACAAGAAAGATGTAAAAATGTCTATACTTGTCATTGTAAAAGCACAAGACACACTTGTAGATTTCTACTATTCCCAATACAATATGTATCTGTTGACGTTAATATGACTGCATAATCTAAACTGCATCAGATTTTCACGCAAGTCCTAAAAGTAGATAAAGAGGACCAAATCAAATGAGTCAAAATTATTAGATTTTGTCATATGCTATTTAAATGAGGGAAATAAACCAATATCACATGTCTGTAAGTAACACAAGTATGCAAACTTTTACTTTTAGTATCTGGTGTGATCCCTTTGTGCAGTAATAACTGCATCTAAACATTTCCAGTAATTGTTGTTTAGTCCTGCAAATCAGCTTTGAGGAATTTTATCCCATTCCTCGCTACAAAACAGCTTCAGCTCTATTATGATAGATTTTATTTCAGGAACTACTCGCTTTAGATCCTTGGCCATTCCAAAACTTTAACTTCATTCTTCTTGAACTATTTTTTTGCAGAATGATTTGTTGCTTTGAGTCGTTGTCATGAGATTCAACTCATGAACAGATGTCCTGACATTTTCCTTTCCATTTTGCTGCTAAAATTCAGAATTTATTGTTATTCAGTGATGGCAAGTGATCCTGGTCCAGATGCAGCAAAACAGGTACAAGGCATAATACTAACACCACCATGTTTCACAGATGGTATGAGGTCTTTATGTTAAAATTCAGAATTTTTCTGTATCCAAGCATAACACTTCTCATTTAAACCAAAAATCTCTATTTTAGTCTCATCTATCCTAAAGATATTATTCCAATAGCCATCTGGCTTTTGCAGGTGATCTTTAGCAAACTGCAGAAAGGAAGCAATATTCTTTTGTGAAAGCAGTGGCTTTCTCCTTGCAATCCTGCAATGAACACCGTTGTTCTTCAGTGTCTTCCTGATCGTGGACTCATGAACATTAACATTAGCTAATGTAAAAGAGACCTTTATTTCCTTAGAGATTACCTTGGGTTCCTTTGTGACCTTCCGGACTATTGTATGCCCTGCTCTTGAAGTGATCTTTGTTGGTCCAATACTCCTGGAGAGGGTAATAACTTTCTTGAATTTCCTTAATTTGTACACAATCTGTCTGACTATGGATTGATGGTGTCCAAACTCATTATAGATGTTTTTGTAATCTTTTCCAGCTTGATAAACATCAACAACTCGTCTTCAGAGGTCCACGAAAATCTCCTTTGTTTGTACCTTGACACACTTCCACAAGTGTGTAAATCAGACTTTGATAGATTTTTGTTCTTTAATTAAAACACGTCAACCACTCACACCTGATTGCCATCCAATTGAGTGAAAACACCAGACTTTAATTTCACCTTCAAATTATCTGCTAATCCTAAAGGTTCACATCCTTTTGCCACTCACAGACATGTGATGTTGGATTATTTCCCTCATTTAAAATATGTCAGTCTAATATTTTTGGCTCATTTATTTGATTAGGTTTCATTTACCTAATTTTAGGACATTTGTGTAAATCTGATGTGATTTTAAGTTCAATTTATGCAGAAACAGTTAATTTAAGTTGATAAGTTGGGAGTAGGCATAATGGCAAGCTTAAGGATGGAGACAACTTTGATAAAGGCCTAATAGTGATGGAAAGACAAATGAATCCTAAAAATCGCACTGAAATGTAATGAAATATGCTAATTAGGATATTGGTGTGGCTGAGAGGCTAAGTGTATCCTTTTGTCCACGGATTGTGCATGCCTGTGTCTCCCTCAATGGTGATTGACATCGCTGGTTTGCTTGCGCTTTCTGTGCAGACATTGCTCTCTCCAGAAAAACCAGTGCCATCAATTACTTGTGATTTTTATAGGAGCTTCATCCTCATATTCTTGGTCTATATTGTCAGTTTGGACTTGCTTTAATGAATCACATTTTCTTTTACACCATGTGCACACCTGGTTGCCTGTCATTCACTTACTAGGGAAATGGCACCAGGATGAACTATAGCAAGAGACGTCAGAGAAGGCAGTATAATGATCTGGGCAATGTTCTGCTATGAAATATTGATCCTGGCCTTCATGAACTTGATGATAGACCTACTGTATGTCTTTATTTTAACCTACAGTACAGACCAAAAGTTTGGACACACCTTCTCATTTAAACATTTTTCTGTATTTTCATGACTTTGAAAATTGTACATTCTCACTGAAAGCATCAAAACTATGAATTAACACATGTGGAATTATATACTTAGTTAAAAAGTGTGAAACAACTGAAAATATGTCTTATATTCTAGGTTCTTCAAAGTAGCCACCTTTTGCTTTGATGACTGCTTTGCACACTCTTGGCATTCTCTTGATGAGCTTCAAGAGGTAGTCACCGGAAATGGTTTTCACTTCACAGGTGTGCCCTGTCAGTTTTAATAAGTGGGATTTCTTGCCTTATAAATGGGGTTGGGACCATCAGTTGTGTTGTGCAGAAGTCTGGTGGATACACAGCTGATAGCCCTACTGAATAGACTGTTAGAATTTGTATTATGGCAAGAAAAAAGCAGCTAAGTAAAGAAAAACGAGTGGCTATCATTACTTTAAGAAATGAAGGTCAGTCAGTCTGAAAAATTGGTAAAACTTTGAAAGTGTCCCCAAGTGCAGTTGCAAAAACCATCAAGCGCTACAAAGAAACTGGCTCACATGAGGACCGCCCCAGGAAAGGAAGACCAAGAGTCACCTCTGCTTCTGAGGATAAGTTTATCCGCGTCACCAGCCTCAGAAATCGCAGGTTAACAGCAGCTCAGATTAGAGACCAGGTCAATGCCACACAGAGTTCTAGCAGCAGATACATCTCTACAACAATTGTTAAGAGGAGACTTTGTGCAGCAGACCTTCATGGTAAGTAGCTGCTAAGGACAGGCTGTCGCAGAGTGCATCTTCTTACAGTCACCGCTGTACTTACGAGAGCTTCAATCAGCAAGATATCTTGAGTAAACAGTATTTACTTCATACTGGATAAACATGAGATACAATTCAGTGTCACACAGTCTGTGTGCTGCTGACATAACACATTCAGGAAAAAGAAAGAAAACACAGGAAGTAAAAACCACCAACAATTGAGAGCTTTCCTCCCCACCATTACAGCAAGCATATAACTTTACACACTATCGCCATCTGCTGTCTGGTTAGTATAAAGTCCTCCTTTCACTTATAATAAGTCCTAATCTGTTGCATATGCCAACACAGGCAACAAGCAGAAGAGATTTGTTTGGGCTAAAGAACACAAGGAATGGACATTAGACCAGTGGAAATCTGTGCTTTGGTCTGATGAGTCCAAATTTGAGATCTTTGGTTCCAACCACCGTGTCTTTGTGCGACGCAGAAAAGGTGAACGGATGGACTCTACATGCCTGGTTCCCACCGTGAAGCATGAAGGAGGTGTGATGGTGTGGGGGTACTTTGCTGGTGACACTGTTGGGGATTTATTCAAAATTGAAGGCATACTGAACCAGCATGGCTACCACAGCATCTTGCAGTGGCATGCTATTCCATCCGGTCTGCGTTTAGTTGGACCATCATTTATTTTTCAACAGGACAATGACCCCAAACACACCTCCAGGCTGTGTAAGGGCTATTTGACCAAGAAGAAGAGTGATGGGCTGCTACACCAGATGACCTGGCCTCCACAGTCACCAGACCTGAACCCAATCGAGATGGTTTGGGGTGAGCTGGACCGCAGAGTGAAGGCAAAAGGGCCAACAAGTGCTAAGCATCTCTGGGAACTCCTTCAAGATTGTTGGAAGACCATTTCCGGTGACTACCTCTTGAAGCTCATCAAGAGAATGCCAAGAGTGTGCAAAGCAGTCATCAAAGCAAAAGGTGCCTACTTTGAAGAACCTAGAATATAAGACATATTTTCAGCTGTTTCACACTTTTTTGTTAAGTATATAATTCCACATGTGTTAATTCATAGTTTTGATGCCTTCAGTGTGAATTTCATAGTCATGAAAATACAGAAAAATCTTTAAATGAGAAGGTGTGTCCAAACTTTTGGTCTGTACTGTATGTAACTGTGAATTCTTATTTTTGAGTTGTACCACCTACATGGCAATGGTATTCCATTATTAATATTCTAAATATTTTATATTTACCTATATTTTCTTTTGCATTTCTGAAGACCCGGGGTCTTCCGTGGGCATAACGCTACTCAGACAACACAGGGTGAGGGTAAAACAGCATGGCAATACTTTATTGAACCACAAAGCGGACAATAAACACACAGAACAGTCACAGCAAATGTCCAAGATGGTACAACATTACACAGTCTCACCCTTCCGCTGACCCGCCTGGGATAGAACAGCCATGACTTTGGAAACTTCCAAGGCCAACTACCTCAACCAGTGCCCCCACCCGCTTCTGGCGGGACCCCACAGAGAGGCGGTGGCGACAAGCTAGCAGTCCATCGAGGTACAAGACCAGGAGACCCGAGGGTCCAAATCTGGCCTCGCCGAGAGTTTTCATGGGGCCAGGCGACCGGTGGGTCTCTCCTGGCAACTTCAAATGTCTCCATGGGTTCTAGGCAACTGGTGGGTCCCTCCTAGCAACCCCAAAACAACATATCCATAGGGCCAGGTGACTTCTTCATCCTCTCCTGGACTCCCCAAAATGTATCCATGTCTCTCTGATGATTAATGGAGCAGATCTGAATCTTTCCAGTTGGGGCTGGTACCCTTAGACTAGAATCATGTAGAATTCAAATCTGTGTCTCTTTAGATGTCATACAATTCATCTACTTTCCCGAAGGATGTCTCCCATTCTCCTTCCAAAGTCCTTCTGATTCTCTGTTTGACTCTGTCTCAAGTCTCATTTTGTCTCAGAAACACATGTCCCTTCTGATTCTCTGGGCTCAGCCCCCTGAATGGCAGAACTGCTTTCAACCTCCTCCCCCAAAGCTTAGTGTGTATATCACATGTCAGAGGCAAAGGTGCATGGCTCACCTATCATTGTTTGAGATAATCTATTTACATAGTTGGTATCACAGGGGCTCTTGTAAATACACATCATTGTTCCAGAACCAAAGAGTAGATAACATTCATGGTTATACAAATAATAGTTTGTGTTAATCAACTAAAGAAGAACAGAGATTAAAGAGTCAACATAAAAATAAAGGAATGTTGCTCTTGTCATAAGAAAGTATGTCTGGTATAATTAAGATTTTACTCTGTATCGTCACATTGTTCCCCCAATCTTAATAAGCCAGACATGATAGGATCCCAATCATCCTTCTCCACTTATTGGAGACAGTCCATCAACATGTCTTTAAGCACAGACATGAATGTAAGATGCCTCACCTCCACCAAAACAAAACTTTGCATCATCCAGTTTCCTCAGAGCATATTCCATCTCTTCCTTGCAAATAAACTCCAAACGTAATTGAAGAAAACAGACTAGTATCCATTGTGTCCACACATGCCTTCCTCAGCATACTGTGGTTCCTGAATTAAATCCGATGAGTGTCGGTGGCCTGGTGTTCAATCCGTTGAAGCTGGCATATGTCCTGTAGTTGCCGTTTCTTGTTGCTGCTGTATATCCTCTCCGGTCTTTCTCCCAAGGCCGGGCTAGTGGAGTTGGACATGGTAACAATCGAAACCCACTGTGTATGCCTCACCTATGGTCTGCTGGGTCTGTCTACATGCCTTCCTGGTTGTGGAGCCCTTTGACGGTGTGTGCTAATACCAGTCACCTGCAGCTCCCCCAGCTCTGCTGGGCTGAGTAGAATCCCACCGCTGCCACTAATATGTGAAGACCCGGGGTCTTCCGTAGGCATAACGCTACTCAGACAACACAGGGTGAGGGTAAAACTGCGTGTCCCTTCTGCTTCTCTGGGCCCCCTGAATGGCAGAACTGCTCTCACCCTCCTCCCCCAAAGCTTAGTGTTTATATCACATGTCAGAGGTAAAGGTGCAGGGCTCACGTATCATTGTTTGAGATAACCTATTTATATATTTGGTATCACAGGGGCTCTTGTAAATACACCTCATTGTTTCAGAATTAAAGAGCAGATAACATTCAGTGTTATACAAATAATAGTTTGTGTTAATCAACTAAAGAAAAACAGAGATTAAAGAGTCAACATAAAAATAAAGGAATGCTGCTCTTGCCATCAGAAAGCATGTCTGGCATAATTAAGATTTTACTCTGTATCGTCACAGTATTTTTGTACTGTATGCTTCTTAAACCTTGGTCTGATGGGTTTTCTTCTGCACTGGAATTGGCCAACATCTTACTGTTTGCTTTCTACAGTTTGTATACTACTATACGCTGTAAGTGTGTATGTATACATTAAAATATGGGATGTCTTTGATGTGATTTTCAAAAAAATAAACTTAGGTTTTATCTTTCAAACTTAGTGTGCAGCTATTTACATTTAAGGGAAATAACATCCATTACTAGTGAGGAATCACATCTCTAAGTAAGTGTTGTGTGATATTATATACACAGTGGCTACAATGGTCCTATTTTTTAAGAGCACCCACATCTGGATGCAGGATGGAATATCATTCATGGAGGTGTACCTGCATGGTTCTGGTTAACCAGTCAGGCATACTTTTACATTGATGTTTTACTGGAATGTTAACAGTTTAAGACTTAAGGATAGAAATTCTGTACAAGAATGACGATCATTTAAAACCTCCTGTTTCATTTGCCATGCTGCTACCGTATGTCTCCTCTCTGCTCCGTTAACCTGTTAAATGCTGAAATTGTTTAGCATCTTTTAAATTTACGATATACACAATGTTTTACCAATAAAAATTATGCCAAATTTCTATTTAATTCTGACCCATTTATTCAACCACTTACAGCCACTGTTGTTCTGGGCTTTCAGTATCTGATAACAGCACTGAACAGACACATGCAAAGTGTGTATGAAGACTTTAAACACAGTGTGAATGAAATCTAATAAAATACTCACATGTCATGCAGGTGAGGCTGATGTAGAAAAAATAGTTGAGTGTATAAACAAATCTGCTTAGTGAGAATACACAAATTCCTGGCTGCTTGTGAAAGAATAAGGGTGTGCCTAAAGTAGTGGGTCTCCAGAATCTCACCATATTGAGGCCCATTTGGATCAGCACATGTAATGCTGGTATATAGTACATTTCTTTACAGTATTACACATTTGTATTTTTTTGCAAAAAAATAATAAAATAAAATACAACATTTGCATTTACTGAACACACATTTCAGTAGGACAACATTTCGGATTTTAATCCCTTAACAACATTTGACGTACTAATACGCGTCTGTGCCCTGGGACTTAAGAGCCAAACCCGTATTAGTACGTCATGGCGATCGCGCGCGCACACAGGCTGTGCGGGCGCGATCGCCGCCGGGTGTCAGCTGATTGTCACAGCTGACACCCGGTACTATGTGCAGGGAGCGGTCCTGCACCGCTCCCAGCACATTAACCCCCGCGATGCTGCGATCGAAGTCGATCGCAGCATTGCGGTGGCAAGGGGAGGTGATCGCAGATACTCACCTCCTCTTCCGGCTTCCAGCGCTGACTGCCGTGGCTTCCAGGATGTTGCCATGACGACCCGATGTCGTTATGACAACATCCGGGTCACCAGACAGCAGGAAGATTTTTTGGACATGCGCAGTGCATCTCCAAACAATCTTCTCCCTGTCCAGCGCTGACAGCCTGCATGACACAGGGATGGTGCTGCATTCCTGTGCCATGCAGGCGATCAGAGAAAAAAAAGTGAAAGTCCCACAGTGGGACAAAGTAATAAAGTATAAAAACTATCAGAAAGTGAAAAAAAAATTTAAAATTTTTTT
Organism: Phyllobates terribilis; assembly: GCF_046119375.1. Taxonomy (NCBI): domain Eukaryota; kingdom Metazoa; phylum Chordata; class Amphibia; order Anura; family Dendrobatidae; genus Phyllobates; species Phyllobates terribilis. The sequence continues at coordinate 157,771,875 of NW_027362771.1, read as the reverse complement.
TAAAAATGTAAAAAAAATAAAATAAAAAAATAATCCACCAAAAATAAAAATATAATGTACCCATCAATAAATATTATTATAAAAAAAAAACAAAAAAACAATAAAAGTACACATATTTGGTATCGCCGCGTCCGGAACAACCTGACCTATAAAACTGTCCCACTAGTTAACCCCTTCAGTGAACACGGTAAAAAAAATAAATAAAAAACCAAGCAAAAAACAATGCTTTATCACCATACCGCCAAACAAAAGATGGAATAACACGCGATCAAAAAGACAAATATAAATAAAAATGGTACTGCTGAAAACGTCATCTCGTCCCACAAAAAACAAGCCACCATACAGCTCCATAAGCCAAAAAATAAAAAAGTTATAGCTCTCAGAATAAAGCTATGCTAAGAAATAATTTTTTCTATAAAATTGCTTTTATTATGTAAAAGTGCTAAACATAGAAATACGATATAAATGTGGTACCGCTGCAAACGTACTGACCCAAAGAATAATGCTACCTTATCAATTTTACCACACGCGGAACAGAATAAAAAAAAAAAAAAAAAAACAGTTCCTGAATTGTTGGTTTTTGTTTATTCTGCCTCCCAAAAATCGGAATAGAAAGCGATCAAAAAATGTCACGTGCCTGAAAATGGCACCAATAACAACGTCAACTCATCCCGCAAAAAAAAAGCCATCAAATGACTCTGACGGCCAAAATCTGGAAAAATTATAGCTCTCAAAATATGGTGATGCAAAAACTAGATTTTACAAAAAATGCGACTTTTAGTGTGTGTCAGCTGTCAGTCATAAAAACCCCATATGATTCTGGTATCGCTGTAGTCTCACCGACCCGAAGAATAAGGTCGTCTAATCACTTATACCGCATGAGGAACGGCGTAAAAAATAAACTCTCAGGTTAGGGTTGTGCTAGGGTTAGGGTTGTGCTAGGGTTAGGGTTGTGCTACAGTTAGGGTTGTGTTAGGGTTAGGGCTGGGGTTGGGGTTAGGGTTGTGATGGGGTTGGGATTTTTTTCAAAAGTAAGAAAAAAAGATGACGATATGGCGACTAGTGTTGAGCGCAAGTGCTCGCTACTTGAGTTTGCATCGGGTGTTCTGGTATGCATTGAGTATCGTGGGTATTTGAGTGACATGCTTGAGTCTCCGCCCCATATGCTTCACGGCCCAAAAAACTTTGCGGGGATTGCCTGCCATGCACGAGCGATCCCCGGATGTTTTTTTTTGGGTGTCTAATAACCGTGAAACATCCGGGCGGGGACTCGAGCATGTCACTCGAGCACACGCAGTACATGGTGCATACCTGAGTACCCGATGCAAACTCAAGTAGCGAGCACTTGCGCTCAAGACTAATGACAACTTGTTCAATATGATGACCTAATTTTATCAAATTCTGTGTCGTACCTCTGGTTTCAAAATGTTCACTATACACCTTAATAAAATCCTTGAAGGGTATAGTTTCCAAAATGGGGTCACTTGTGGGGGAGCTCCATTGTTTAGGCACATCAAGGGCTCTCCAAACGCGACATGGTGTCCGCTAACAAATTGAATGGAAAATCGGCTCAAATTGTTAGCAGACGGCATGTTGCATTTGGAGAGCCCCTGTGTGCCCAAACATTGGAGCTCCCCCACAAGTGACCCCATTTTGGAAACTAGACCCCCCAAGGCACCTATCTAGATGCATAGTGAGCACTTGGAACCCCCAGGCGCTTCACAAATTGATTCATAAAAATTAATAAGTGTTTTTTTTTTCACTTTTTCATTTTTACAAATCAATTTGTGAAGCACCTGTGGGTTCCAAGTGCTCACTATGCATCTAGATAGGTGCCTTGGGGGGTCTAGTTTCCAAAATGGGGTCACTTGTGGGGGAGCTCCAATGTTTGGGCATACAGGGGCTCTCCAAACGCAACATGGTGTCCGCTTACAAATTGAGCCGATTTTCCATTCAATTTGTTAGCGGACACCATGTTATTTATTAACTCTTTTGTGTGACATATCTCTCAAAAAATTCAAATTTTGAAAATTGCAAAATTTTCAAAATTTTCGCCAAATTTCCGTTTTTTTCACAAATAAACGCAAGTGATATCGAAAAAATTTAACCACAATCATGAAGTACAATATGTCATGAAAAAACATTCTCAGAATCAGGGGGATCTGTTGAAGCGTTCCAGAGTAATTACCTCATAAAGTGACAGTGGTCAGAATTGTAAAAATTGGCCCGGTCATTAACGTGCAAACCACCCTCGGGGGTTAAGGGGTTAAAATCATTTTTCAAGCTGTTGTTTTAAAGTATTCTCATTTTCTGAAATAATGACTTTTGTGTTTTCATTGGCTGTAAGCCATAATCATCAACATTAACAGAAATAAACACTTGAAATAGATCACTCTGTTTGTAATGACTCTATATAATATATGAGTTTCACTTTTTGTACTGAAGAACTGAAATAAATTAACTTTTTGATGATATTCTAATTTTGTGAGATGCACCGGTATATATAGATATATCCATGGATTACTTAAGACGCGATTACAATTTCTCCTGGATATACATACAATATATGAAAAAAGTACTGATTGAACTGCTGCCTGCATAACCAGAAGTGGAAAAATGTGAGCAACAAAAATAGAATTTACATTTTCAAGTGATTACTATCTTTTTATAATGAGCTTTTATTTTATAATAAGCTATTTTATAAAAAGGTTCAGGAGAATTTTTATTAAATAGCAGTTTTGAGATTATTGCTCTCCTTGCAAAAATTCACACAGGGTTTTGTTAGGAGCTCTGAATTTATGTGCTGTCAAAGTACTTGTCTGAATTAGCGATTTAGGCAGATGGTTTGTAAAATTAAATATAGGAAACACAAAGCTTCGGAAATGCTGTATGGCTTATATATTAACATTGTTTTAGTAGCTGTATACCAACTACATGGCTATCGGTCACTAATGAGCTTTTGTCTGTTGATCGTTATGCTCATATTAATGAATGTTTCAAAACATCAACACAGAAGTACAATACTTTTATAATTGCCCTTATACTTGTACAATTGCCTTTATATATTTGTATACTGTACTGGGTGATCAATTTTTGCTCCCTTAATGATTAGCTGGTCGCAAGGTGTAGCCCACAGTGATCAGCTGTTATCTGTGAGGGAACCCAACAGCTAGTGTTTAAAGTGATCCTGTCATTAGGTTCATGCTGCCCGAACCACAGTCCGAACGATTTCTTCCAAATATTTTTAACCCTGTGGCGTTTCAGAGTAAACATACTTTTGAAAAGCTGGTCAGAAACTATAGGGTGAGACCTGACAAGTCCAATGTGATCCTCAGCTGGCTTCTCCCCGCCCCACTCCAGTTGATTGACAGGTCTCTCCCCATGTCAGCGTGCAATCCACATAACAATCACTATGCTACACAAAGTCACATTTAACATAGACATCCTCGTCTTAGCGACATCTGCAAATATATTTACAGTTTACAGTTTCAATGTATTTATATTTTTCATGTTGAGCTGGACACACAATGTAATAGTGGCTGCAGAGAGGAATAAAAAGTTTTTGTTTTTAATTTCGCCTACCTGTTGTGGAGATATTAGCAATAGTGATGAGAGAGCGTGTTCTGTTAACCCTTTCGGCGAGCATGCTCGGGTGGTTTCCAAGTGTCTTCGGCGTGCTCGAATGTTATGTTACAGTCACTGTGTGTGCATGATTTGCGACTGTTTGACAGCTTTAATACATGTGAGGAATGTCTAACAAACAGGCATTCCTCAAATGTATTAAAGCTGTCAAACTGTCGCAAATCATGCACACGGTATGACTAAAACATAACATTTGAGCATGCCGAACATACTCGGAAAACACCCGAGCATGCTCGTAAATATCGAGTAATGAGCATGCTCGCTCATCACTAATTAGCAGCTAAAGTATTTGTTACCTAATAAGTTAACTTTTCTTAAGTCTTCTTATACCATAGTATCGCAGTATATTGTACAAACAATCAAAGTTTCAAGTCCAATTGGAAGACTAATAAAAATTGTAAAAAGATGTAATAAAAATAGTTTTTATAAATATAAAAGTTCAAATCTGCCCCTTTTTTCTAAAAAGTTAAATAAATCTAACATTTCTGGTACTGATGCTACTGTAACTGTTTGAACGAATACAATATTATAATATTTATCCCATACAGTTAATAGCAAATGTAAAAAAATAAAATAAAAAACAGCAATTCTGCCATTAAAATTACCTTGCCTCATAAAAATGTAAAAAAAAATGGAAAGTTATATATTTCCAGAATGTTATCAATAAAAATTACAGCTTGGTCCACAAAAAACAAGCCCTCAAAAGACTTGACTGATAATAAAAATTTCATAGCTCTCATTTTTTCCATTTTTTTCTTAGGTAGTAAAACATACAAACATACATACATAGAACAAGATTACCAGGCAAATTTTCAATTTTTACAGCAAAATTAACGTTGTAATAACAACCGGTCCCACAAAATGTGAGAATTACTGTTTTTTTGGTCAATGGCTCCCCACTTGTTTTTTTTTTCTGTGTTAAGTACATTGCATTGTAAAATTAATGGTGTTATTCAAAACTACAACTTGACCCACTAAAAAATAAAAATGCCTTGGCTATTGGTAAGCAAAGATGAATAAACTACAGCAAAAAAAGTCTTTTTATTCAAAGCATTAAATATTGAGCCACAGATCTGGGGAAATGTTAAATCAGGGAAAGATAAATGCCAGAAAAAAAGTGAAAATATAATACTGCATATAAACAACTGTGTCAATGCAAAGCTCAACAAAATGATCATATTATGTGCCTACACAATACCATAATTTACACACAAACAGTATATGGATCTTCATTTCACTGCCTATCAGTCTTAGCTAGGGTTATTCGCAAAATCACAATGTGGTCTTATAATATGTACATATATTTGTGCCAATATAACTCATTGTTAAATCTGCCCCATTTTGCACATACAGTTATATGAAAAAGTTTGGGCACCCCTATTAATCTTAAGTTTAATGTTTTCTTAAAATTGGTGTTTTTGCAACAGCTATTTCAGTTTGATATATGTAATAACTGTTGGACACAGTAATGTTTCTGCCTTGAAATGAGGTTTATTGTACTAACAGAAAATGTGCAATCTGCATTCAAACTAAATTTGACAGGTGCAAAAGTATGGGCACCCTTATCATTTTCTTGTTTTAAATACTCCTACCTACTTTTTACTGACTTACTAAAGCACTTTTTTTGGTTTTGTAACCTCATTGAGCTTTGAACTTCATAGCCAGGTGTATGCAATCATGAGAATAGCTACTTAAAGTGGCCACTTGCAAGTTGTTCTCCTGTTTGAATCTCCTCTGAAGAGTGGCATCATGGGCTCCTCAAAACAACTGTCAAATGATCTGAAAACAAAGATTATTCAACATAGTTGTTCAGGGGAAGGATACAAAAAGCTGTCTCAGAGATTTAACCTGTCAGTTTCCACTGTGAGGAACATAGTAAGGAAATGGAAGAACACAGTGACAGTTCTTGTTAAGGCCAGAAGTGGCAGGCCAAGAAAAACATCAGAAAGGCAGAGAAGAAGAATGGTGAGATCAGTCAAGGACAATCCTCAGACCACCTCCAGAGAGCTGCAGCATCAACTTGCTGCAGATGGCGTCACTGTGCATCGGTCAACTATACAACGCACTTTGCACAAGGAGAAGCTGTATGGGAGAGTGATGTGAAAGAAGCCGTTTCTGCAAGCACGCCACAAACAGAGTCGGCTGAGGTATGCAAAAGCACATTTGGAGAAGCCAATTTCTTTTTGGAAGAAGGTCCTGTGGACTGATGAAACCAAGATTGAGTTGTTTGGTCATACAAAAAGGCGTTATGCATGGCGGCAAAAAAACACAGCATTCCAAGAAAAACACTTGCTACCCACAGTAAAATTTGGTGGAGGTTCCATCATGCTTTGGGGCTGTGTGGCCATTGCCGGCACCGGGAATCTTGTTAAAGTTGAGGGACGCATGGATTCCACTCAGTATCAGCAGATTCTTGACAATAATGTTCAAGAATCAGTGATAAAGTTGAAGTTACGCAGGGGATGGATCTTTCAGCAAGACAATGATCCAAAACACCGCTCCAAATCTACTCAGGCATTCATGCAGAGGAACAATTACAATGTTCTGGAATGGCCATACCAGTCCCCAGACCTGAATATCATTGAACATCTGTGGGATCATTTGAAGAGGGCTGTCCATGCTCGGCGACCATCAAACTTAACTGAACTGGAATTGTTTTGTAAAGAGGAATGGTCAAAAATACCTTCATCCAGGATCCAGGAACTCATTAAAAGCTACAGGAAGCGACTAGAGGCTGTTATTTTTGCAAAAGGAGGATCTACTAAATATTAATGTCACTTTTCTGGTGAGGGGCCCATACTTATGCACCTGTCAAATTTTGTTTGAATGCAGATTGCACATTTTCTGTTAGTACAATAAACCTCATTTCAAGGCAGAAACATTACTGTGTCCAACAGTTATTACATATATCAAACTGAAATAGCAGTTGCAAAAACACCAATTTTTATAAAACATTAAGCTTAAGATTAATAGAGGTGCCCAAACTTTTTCATATAACTGTATCACAAACTCATCTAAAAATGCCTCTCCAGGCTCTTTTTATCCTCCAATTGCTATTGGACACTTCCTGCTGTAATTTCACTGCTCCTAGTCAAGCATGTGCAGAGAGTGCAGTCTCCAACTGGCTTCCATCATAGCTTTGCCATGCCTCCACCACTAACATAGAATGTATGGTAAGTGTACAATACACTCTATTTTTACGTGCACTGTATGTTCTTGTACAGTAGTCTGTCAGACCGATTTTATTATCTGCCATCTACATCAATGGTTTACAGCAGAGATCAAAAGTCCTGCACTCCACTCTGATTTGCCAGCACAATGGAGCAGTGCAGAGTTCACACTAGCAGGGTTGAGCTGTGTAGATGCCTGTTACTGACAGATCAATAATGCATAACGCTAAAGATAATCCTCTACCATATGCATCAATAGAGCTGCATTTGCGGTTTTGCATCATTGATCTGTCGGCAGCAGGCATCAAACTCCGCTAAGCCCAGTTTGTGTCAGCTTTGCAGGGCCAAATTAATACAAGCGCTATTGTGCAGGCAGAGCAGAGCAGATTTCAGGACTGTTGACCTCTGCTGGAAACCAGCTAACAGATTAATGATTTAAAAGTAGTCATACAGCTGTGTTGATGCAGGTGACAGAGGATAAAATCAATCTGACATAGTTGTGTACCCCGAGGAAACCTACGCGAAACGCACGTCGGGGCTCCGGCATCATGCACTGGCATCTTTACTTTCTGTGGGTAAGAAACTCTGTCCTTGCGTCCCCTTGTTTTTCATCTTCATATGGCACTTGGTCTTTATTTATGTTACCCATAACAATTGATCGTAACCACCAGGGACAGGTTATCCTAGGTTTACCCTCTTTTACATATTACATGTGCTAATAAGCACACTGTCATCACAGTGTCTGTTGATCTATGTTTGTCTCACATGTTATCTACCCTACTTGATCTCTGTCTATATACAAGGGTTCTTTGTTTTCTTTACTATGAAAATTGTACATTTACACTGAAGGCATCAAAACTATGAATTAACACATGTGGAATTATATACTTAACAAAAAAGTGTGAAACAACTGAAAATATGTCTTATATTCTAGGTTCTTCAAAGTAGCCACCTTTTGCTTTGATGACTGCTTTGCACACTCTTGGCATTCTCTTGATGAGCTTCAAGAGGTAGTCACCGGAAATGGTCTTCCAACAATCTTGTAGGAGTTCCCAGAGATGCTTAGCACTTGTTGGCCCTTTTGCCTTCACTTTGCGGTCCAGCGCACCCCAAACCATCTCGATTGGGTTCAGGACTGGTGACTATTGAGGCCAGGTCATCTGGCGTAGCACCTCATCACTCTCCTACTTGGTCAAATAGACCTTACATAGCCTGGAGGTGTGTTTGGGGTCATTGTCCTGTTGAAAAATAAATGATGGTCCAGCTAAACACAAACCGGATGGAATAGCATGCCGCTGCAAGATGCTGTGGTAGCCATGCTGGTTCAGTATGCCTTCAATTTTAAATAAATCCCCAACAGTTTCACCAGCAAAGCACCCCCACACCATCACACCTCTTCCTCCATGCTTCACGGTGGGAACCAGGCATGTAGAGTCCATCCGTTCACCTTTTCTGCGTCACACAAAGACACGGTGGTTGGAACCAAAGATCTCAAATTTGGACTCATCAGACCAAAGCACAGATTTCCACTGGTCTAATGTCCATTCCTTGTGTTCTTAACCCAAACAAGTCTCAGTGGTTTCCTAGCAGCTATTTTACCATGAAGGCCTGCTGCACAAAGTCTCCTCTTAACAGTTGTTGTAGAGATGTGTCTGCTGCTAGAACTCTGTGTGGCATTGACATGGTCTCTAATCTGAGCTGCTGTTAACCTGCGATTTTTGAGGCTGGTGACTCGGATAAACTTATCCTCAGAAGCAGAGGTGACTCTTGGTCTTCATTTCCTGGGGCGGTCCTCATGTGAGCCAGTTTCTTTATAGCGCTTGATGGTTTTTGCCACTGCACTTGGGGACACTATCAAAGTTTACCCAATTTTTCGGACTGACTGACCTTCATTTCTTAAAGTAATGATGGCCACTCGTTTTTCTTTACTTAGCTGCTTTTTTCTTGCCATAATACAAATTCTAACAGTCTATTCAGTAGGACTATGAGCTGCGTATCCACCTGACTTCTGCATAACCCAACTGATGGTCCCAACGCCATTTATAAGGCAAGAAATCCCACTTATTAAACCTGACAGGGCACACCTGTGAAGTGAAAACCATTTCCGGTGACTACCTCTTGAAGCTCATCAAGAGAATGCCAAGAGTGTGCAAAGCAGTCATCAAAGCAAAAGGTGGCTACTTTGAAGAACCTAGAATATAAGACATATTTTCAGTTGTTTCACACTTTTTCATCAAGTATATAATTCCACATGTGTTAATTCATAGTTTTGAGGCCTTCAGTGTGAATGTACAATTTTCATAGTCATGAAAATACAGAAAAATCTTTAAATGAGGTGTGTCCAAACTTTTGGTCTGTACTGTACATATAAATGCTATGACACTATTGACTATGTATGATTGCCTGTGTTGTTGCCCTCATGGTTGTTTTGTCACTAGCCCATGTATTATCTTGTTCTATATTATGTATCATTAAAACCTGTTTTTATGATTACTGTACCTCAATAAAGTTTTGTATTTTATGGTAAACAGGACACTTAATTATTTTGAGTTTACTGCTTCTGGGCTTCTTTGCTCCCCATGTCCTTTATGCATTGATCCAATTGTTTTGAGAGTTTCCTCTATTTGTGACCATGGTTCTTTTTCTTGTCCACAATTCTGGCTATGTTTGCATAAGAGTTGTGTGCATGCCTATATAGTGCACATAAGAATAGGGTGTATTCTAAGCATAGATTAGCTTGATGATGTGCCAAATATCCGTAGTGGATGCAGCTGAGCTGAACAAAGTATACAGTGGATATGGAAAGTATTCAGACCCCTTTACATTTTTCACGCTTTGTTTCATTGCAGCCATTTGGTAAATTCTAAAAAGTTAATTTTTTTCTCATTGAAGTACACTCTGCACCCCATCTTGACTGAAAAAAACAGAAATGTAGAAATTTTTGCAAATTTATTAAAACAGAAAAACTGAAATATCACATGGTCATAAGTATTCAGACCCTTTGCTCAGTAATGAGTAGAAGCACCCTTTTGAGCTAGTACAGCCATGAGTCTTCTTGGGAATGATGCAACAAGTTTTTCACACCTGGATTTGGGGATCCTCTGCCATTCTTCCTTGCAGATCCTCTCCAGTTCCGTCAGGTTAGATGGTGAACGTTGGTGGACAGCCATTTTCAGGTCACTCCAGAGATGCTCAATTGGGTTTAGGTCAGGGCTCTGGCTGGGCCAGTCAAGAATGGTCACAGAGTTGTTCTGAAGCCACTCTTTTATTATTTTAACTGTGTGCTTAGGGTCATTGTCTTGTTGGAAGGTGAACCTTCTGCCAAGTCTGAGGTCCAGAGCACTCTGGAAGAGGTTTTCATCCAGGATATCTCTGTACTTGGCCGCATTCATGTTTCCTTCAATTGCAACCAGTCGTCCTGTCCCTACAGCTGAAAAACACCCCCACAGCATGATGCTGCCACCACCATGTTTCACTGTTGGGATTGTATTGGGCAGGTGATGAGCAGTGCCTGATTTTCTCCACACATACCGCTTAGAATTATCACCAAAAAGTTCTATCTTCGTCTCATCAGACTAGAGAATCTTATTTCTCGTAGTCGGGAGTCCTTCATGTGTTTTTGAGCAAACTCTATGCGGGCTTTCATATGTCTTGCACTGAGAAGAGGCTTCCGTTGTGCCACTCTGCCATAAAGGCCCGACTGGTGGAGGGCTGCAGTGATAGTTGACTTTGTGGAACTTTCTCCCATCTCCCTACTGCATCTCTGGAGCTCAGCCACAGTGATCTTGGGGTTCTTCTTTACCTCTCTCACCAAGGCTCTTCTCCCATGATTGCTCAGTTTGGGTGGACAGCCCGGTCTAGGAAGACTTCTGGTGGTCCCAAACTTCTTCCATTTAAGGATTATGGAGGCCATTGTGCTCTTAGGAACCTTGAGTAATACAGAAATTGTTTTGTAATTTTGGCCAGATCTGTGCCTTGCCACAATTCTGTCTCTGAGCTCCTTGGGCAGTTCCTTTGAGCTCATGATTCTCATTTGGTCTGACATGCACTGTGAGCTGTGAGGTTTTATATAGACATGTGTGTGCCTTTCCAAATCAAGTACTATCAGTTTAATTAAACACAGCTGGACTCCAATGAAGGAGTAGAACCATCTCAAGGAGAATCACAAGGAAATGGACAGCATGTGACTTAAATATGAGTGTCTGAGCAAAGGGTCTGAGTACTTATGACCATGTGATATTTCAGTTTTTCTTTTTTAATAAATATGCAAAAATTTCTACATTTCTGTTTTTTTTTTCAGTCAAGATGGGGTGCAGAGTGTATTTTAATGATAAAAAAAATAACTTTTTAGAATTTACCAAATGGCTGCAATGAAACAAAGAGGGAAAAATTTAAAAGGGGTCTGAATACTTTCCGTACCCACTGTAGCAGAGTTGCGTAGGAAGTCTATGCTATTTAACAAGTCAGTGCTATTTTTCAAATTCATCAGTCGACTGGCTCCCAGCACTGCCTGAGTAATCAATTCAAAGAGGTGGGGCTAGTCAGAAGCACACAGTAGGAGGAGTAGCAGCAGGGTGTTGCTGGGAAACGTAGATTTTAGCAGTGTAAGAATAGGTTCGTCAATTCAGCTATGCGAAATCTGGATGCACAGAGCTGGAGCTCATGGAGATGAAAAAAGACACATACAGTGGCATGTAAAAGTTTGGGCACCCCTGGTCAAAATTACTGTTATTGTGAACAGTTAAGCAAGTTGAAGATGAAATCATCTCTAAAACGCCTAAAGTTAACGATGACACATTTACTTTGTATTTTAGGGGAAAAAAAAACATATATTTTCATCGTTTACATTTTAAAAACTACAAAAATGAAAATTAGCCGATGCAAAAGTTTGGGCACCTTGCATGGTTAGTAGCTAGTAGCACCCCCTTTTGAAAGTATAACTGCTTGTAAACGCTTTTTGCAACCAGTCAAGAGTCTTTCAATTCTTGTTTGAGGGATTTTCATCCATTCTTACTTGGAAAATTCTACCAGGTCTTTGAGATTTCTGGGTCGTCTTGAATGCACTGCTATTTTGAGGTCTAACTACAGATTTTCAATGATGTTCAAATCAGACAACTGTGAGGGCCATTGTGAAACCTTCAGCTTGCGCCTTTTGAGGTAGTCTAATGTGGATTTCGATGTTTGTTTAGGATCATTATCCATTTGTAGAAGCCATCCTCATTTCAACTTCAGCTTTTTTACTGATGGTGGTCTGGTTGCATGAAGAATTTGTTGAAATTTCACTGAATCCATTCTTCTCTCTACCCGTGAAATGTTTCCCATGCTATAGGCTGCAACACAACCCCAAAGCATGATTGATCCACCCCCATGCTTAATGGTTGGCGAGATGTTCTTTTCCTGAAATTCTGTGCCCTTTTTTCTCCACACATACCTTTGATCATTGTGGCCAAAAAGTTCTATTTTAACCTCATTCGTCCACAGGACTTGTTTCCAAAATGCATCAGGCTTGTTTAGATGTTCTTTTGCATACTTCTGAAGCTGAATTTTATGGTGAGGATGCAGGAGAGGTTTTCTTCTGATGACTCTTCCATGAAGGCTATATTTGTGCAGGTGTCTCTGAACAGTAGAACAATGTACCACAACTCCAGAGTCTGACAAATCTTTCTGAAGGTCTTTTGTAGTCAAGCGGCGGTTCTGATTTTCCTCTCTAGTAATCCTACGAGCAACTCTCACTGAAATTTTGCTTGGTCTTCCAGACCTTATCTTGACATCCACTGTTCCTGTTAACTGCTGTTTTTAATTACATTTCGATCTGAGGAAAGTGCAACCTTTTCTACCAATGGTAGTGTACAAGCCATAACCCTAACAGGCTAATTAAGATCTGAAACATTGGTCAAAGTTGTCTGAGCACAAAAATCTCCAAGGGTACCAAAACTTTTCGCAAATTTTTAAAATATAAAGGATAAAATATATATATATTTTTTGCCTACAAAGGAAATGTGACACATTTAACTTTAGGCCTTTTAGAGATCATTTCATCTTCAACTTGCTTAACTGTTCACAATAACAGTAATTTTAACCAGTGGTGCCCAAACTTTTACATGCCACTGTAGGTACAAGAAACAATATTTATATTGGGCGTAATCTGTGAATTAACAATAAGTATCAATTTACTGTGTGTTGTGAAAAATAATGTGATTATGGATATAACCTTTAAATTGTGTCTCTTAATGGGACTGGTTCCGTTTCCAATTTTTTGGATATATTTATTGTCATGTAAGTGATAATTGCATGTTATTGAGACTTTCCTAGATATTTCTAGCAAATATCCAATTACATTAAAACTTCAGTACTTTTCACAGGAAGATCCTAAAATTGGGTAAAAATGTGTTTTATCATTGCATAAATACATTTTACAATTGAGAAGGATAATGTGACTTTTATACAGCCATTTTTAGAGTAGGAGGGACTCGTGTCAGCGTCTGCCCCCTCTTTTTCTATTACCGTTGCTGGGCCCCATCATGCCTCACAGAGTGACAATGCAGTGATCTGGTGGTATTCCTTGTGGTACCATTTTGGTTGAGAATTTGAGGATTAACTTTTATCTTGGATACTTGCCAGAACCTATCCTATTGCCAGTTATTAAGTTCATCTTGACCTGGTCCAAATTCCTGCTCCCTACTGCGGTGGTGCTATTTGGATTATTCCATTTTCTGACCTCAGCTTGTATTTTTGCTAGCCACTTGCTTTCTGATTATATACCTGATTTGACCTCTTGGTAACCACCCCAAGTCATGCACTTCTTTGCCGCCAGGTTAGTCCACCTGAATGCAGCCAACTCTGTGTCCCCAACCCAGAGGCCCTTGTGTAAATCTAAATCCCTGTACAGGAATTAAAAAGTGAAGGCAAGGGTAACCACTGAGATCTAGTAAACGGCATAGCTAGTCAACGCCTGTCCATGGAGCCTTATTAAACGTAATATATCAACATTTTCATTATTTTATTAACGATTAAACATTTATTTATAAACAATAGAAAATTTACTGTATCAAAATATAGTTTTTTTTATTTTTTATTAATTTACTTATTACTGACTGAGGTTTTAAATTTCTATTTGCTGGTGTGTAAGTGTAATATCAAATATTTTTTAAATGATTTTCCAGGATTTATACCAAAATCATATATATATATATATATATATATATATATATATATATTATTATTATTATTATTAAAACAGTAACACTTTTTAAATCGTTTCACTTTCTTTTTTTCTATAATACATTACCCATTTTAGCTATTTTCCCATCTACTCATGGTGCTGGTGTCAGAGGCCCACCTGACTCCCCCCCCACTCAGCAGGTGAAATGAAAAGGACAGTTAACTAAGATCAAAAGGAATGTTCAAAAGAATGTGTTAATCCATCTGGAATTCCTCAGAACTGTCAATCACAAATACAAGGCCCAGAGGAATTTTAAGTGGAATTTATGTTTCCCTTCTCTTCAAGCTGGAGGAAGTTAGAAAATGTGGATGGCAGTCGCTACTTTATTTGAGTCTAGGAATATTGATAGTAAAAAACAGTAAGATGAATCCAGTATGGACGTGTGCCAGCCTCTATAGGGTGACATTCAATACTCATCCAAAAAGAAAAACACTAAAATTGTTCTGTTGGGATAATTGAAAGACCATTTTTGCATAGAAAAGTTTACGTTTCGGCTTTCTTACACGTCCCTGCTTGTCTGTTTGCCTCCTAAGCTTCTGTTCTCCTAAGTACATTGGAGTAATGAAGCAGATCATTTACGTGTGTTTTGCAGTTCCTGTAGGAAGTTCCATTAATCTCTAAAGTCTGCAGCTATTTCTCTAGTCATTAGAACGAAATGTTGGGCATTACTGCCATTTGGGTCTCCGGTTATAGTGTTTCTGTAGAGATGTACATGGGGATTTCATTTTCTCAATCCAGGATGCTATTTGAAGCTGCAGTGGACTGAGTGCAGCGGCTTCCTGTCTGAACTTTTAATTACAGCTTTGATGTTAAAGTGCATGTTTGTTGGACCAGTTACATCATGGAGACAAGATTGCCAGGAGCCTCCGTGACGCATCCAGGATGAGCGATTAAGAAATGATTGATACCCTCTCATTACATTGCAATAAGTAGTAATGATGTTGTGACACATGATCAAATACAGTCAATGGAACATATAACTACATGATCGTAAAATAAGCATTAAGATGAACAATCTAAAGGCTTATTCCTATCTTTTACATGTATGGCAAATCCACAGGATATGCCAAAAAATGTATAATTGACGACTGGGACCCACATCTGTCTCAAAAACGGTTGTACATCGCTTTTAAAAGATGAGATGGTCACATGTGCATGGCTCTCTCCATTCATCTCTCTGGGAGCTCCAAAAATTGCTGAGCACACTCTGAAGCTCCCGTAGAAATGAATGGGTAGAAATGCCCATTCTTGATATACATTCATTGTATGTTCTATCATGGATGTAACATCAGTGTCGGACTGGGGGGATGCCAAGGGTCTTGATTCTGGGGGCTCACTTTACAGTGACATGCAAAGGTTACCTGACATTTGTTTGCAGGTCCCAGCAGATCCTGAAAGTCTGTAGCTGTCAGGACATGCTGGGAGTTACAATTGCCCATGCATGAAGTGGAAAAGTGAAGACAAAAAATGGAAAATTAATTTATTAAAAATTATACAAAGGAAAGGTGACACACACATTTTTTGGTTCAGTTTTAGCCTGCTGACTAGTCATTGCCTTGGAGCGTCTGTTCTGGGAGAAATTCAACAGCTTGCCGTTGTACATATTTAGTGGCCGTGCACTATCCCTGGATGGAGTGGGCTCAGCAGTTGAGCCTGCTCCATGCAGTGCAACTGTCTGCTCTGTTATATAACTAGCATTTGACAGTAACTGTTGTGAATGGAGCTAGTTTGACTCCTTAAATGCCACAATCAAGCATGACATTTAAGGGGGGGTGTGGCCGGAAGTCCACGAAGCAGGGCGTGTTTGCTCAAGCTCTGTGACTCTGCCAAGCTATCTATAACAATCCTTCTGCATTCTAAGCCTCTTTAGGCCCTCTTTGCCCACACATTACTCTCCTGATTGTGAGCTACTATCTGAGACCTCCCTGGACCAGATCGGCCTCATTTAGGCGAAGATAGGGATTGAGGCCTACTTCCGCCTTGTGACCGCGACTTCTCCAGAGGGCCCTCACCCACCCCCGTATCATCGCCAGCCTACTTCTCCAGTGTGGAGGCCCGCAACCACGGATTGAGGTACTGTGACAGACCGGGTCCCTCTGTGGAGCCTTTGCTGAGATGTGGGAAGCCTGTGTCAGCGCTTGGACCCATGTGAGGTGGTGGTGTTTCCTGCCCCTGGGACCAACCCATCGTTCATCGCGGATAGCGGCCCTGCTGGTCAGGGCGCGCGGTGTCGGCAAGGACGCAGAGTCTGGTGCCTCCTGGGACGGCTGAGGGTGAGGAGTTTGAGAGGAGAGGCACCATCTTGGGACGCGGCCCCCCCTCTGTGACCCACGTTCAGCGGAGCCTACAGCGGTGTGGTGGAGGCATGGTGCTGTGATCGCAGGAGCGACGACTGGCTGGTGACCCCCCCTCCCCTTCGGAGAAAGGGAGAACCGGAGGGAAGTGAAGATCCAACTGGCGGAGGGGTACGGGCAGATCGCCGCCCTAACTTGTATTTAAGGGGTGCTGCACGGCAGACCTTGCGCGGTGAGTAACCTCTCCAGTGACTAAGCAATCTTTCTATCATTCCCCCGTTATCTCTCAGCATACTACCAACCTCTAGTGGTTCTTCTACTTTATCTGAGTTGTAGGACTTCCCCTGCACTATCTCTCATAAAAGGCCATTGGTGTGTGTGTGTGTAGGTGAAATTTGAACCGGAGAAGGAGCAAAAGTGCAGACATAGGACTTGGATCCTGCAGTGTGCTACTGCCACCTACTGTCCCTCATTGAAATCGCACTTGCTGCACATATTCTACAGTATGACTTAGCAGAGAAATGATTCTATGATCTTCCAAATATTAATATTCGAACCACTGACAATATCCTGAAACACATATTAAATTACAAGTTCACCCCTTATACTGCACACGCCTCTCGGGGAAAACAACATGAGTCCTAATAGACAACAATCTACAGCTGAGTAAACTGAAGCCCTACGCCAGAGGGAATAATTTGGCGACAGCCCAGAGATCCTCAAAACTATCTCAAGGGGAGATGTCATTACTGCAAGAACCAGATGATATGGACTCAGACCCTACTCTGAAGCAGGTCTCTACACAATTGCTGGCTGCTATTCAAGACTGCAGAGCCTCCTTGACTGGGAAAATTGAGGAGGTTAAAACTGATCTGGGACTCCTTCTCACTGATATGTCAAATCTGGGAGAGAAAGGCGGAGGATGGAATCTCGAATCTGGAGGACCAAGTAACACCTTTGCCAGAGCGTATTCGAGAAACAGAACACAAAATGGAACTGTGTATACAAAAGAATGATGATTTGGAGAATAGACTGAGGCAAAACAACATCCGTATAATTGGATTGCCTGAAAGAGCAGAAAGAAACACCCCAGTGACTTTTTGGAAAAATTGATATGTAGCCTATTTCCAGATGCCACGTTTTCTGCTGCATATGCGGTGGAAAGGGCGCACCGGGTTCCTGGGAGACCAAATCCTCCGGGGTCCCCTCCTAGACCTCTACTGGCCAGATTCCTTAACAGGCAAGACAGAGATTATACTTTACAATTGTCACAGAAGGCCCAAGTGATTAAACATGAAAGCGTCACCGTAATGTTGTTTCCAGACTTTGCAGCTGACCTACAGAAACGAAGGGCCTCATTTATATTGTATAAAAGTCGTCTAAGAAGTTCCAATGTGAGCTATTTGTTATGGGTCCGGGTGGTGGAACCTCTGTGCTTCGGTGCGTGACTCAGGGCGTGACTAAGTGCCTACTCGGCCTGACCAAGGTCGCATGGCGGCTCAATCGACTCCGTGAACCAGGGAGGGACCGAGCAGGGGAACCAGGTGCCACTCTGGGACCGACCTTGTGTGAGAGCAGGTGACTCCCACGGGTCAGATGGCAGGAACTGACCAGTACAGTGGATGAGCACGGCAGGAAGGCAGACCGGTGGTCCGGGTAGGTCAGCAGGCAGGTTCAGCAGATAGCCTGTTGGGTGCTCCGGGTAGGCGAGCTGGCGGGCGTGACAGGTAACAGGTAGGTGCTCCAGGTAGGCTGGCTGGCGGGCACAACAGGTAACTGGCTGGTGCTCCAGGTAGGCAGACTGGCAGGCACTACAGGTAACAGACAGGTGCTTCCAGGTAAGCAGCCTGGCGGGCACGGCAGGTAACTGGCAGGTGCTTCCAGGTAAGCAGGCTGGCGGGCACAACTATAGACAGGCTGGCGGGCTGGACTGAAGACAGACTGGCGAGCAGCACTGACAGGCAGCGGGACCTGAGGGCTGAAGCAAGTGTTAGCACACAGAACAACAACCTTGCACAGGCACCTCCATTTTGGAGGAGGTGCCTTATATAGGGGCAGTCCTCCGGCCATTGGCCGTGGACTCTATAGGACGGCGCGCGGCCCCTTTAAGAGGGAGCGCGTGCCCTAAGCACAGAGCCCGGGAAGCTGCGCGTGGTGCGCGCCATAGCAGCAGGGGAGCGGGAGGACGCCGGACCTGGACCGCGGTGGTGAGGGGAACGGCGTCTCTGCCTGGCAGGAGGCAGAGACGCCGACGCTACAGTGCTCCCCCCTTTATGCCCCCTCTTCTTAAGGCCTGCAAGAAATTTTTTAAGAAGATGAGGGGCATGAATGTTCTCCCTGGGCTCCCAAGACCTCTCCTCCGGGCCAAACCCCTTCCAATCCGCAAGAAAGAAAGTCTTTCCTCTTACCCTCTTGGTGGCCAAAATGTTTTCTACCTCAAAGATGTCCTCAGCAGAGACTGGAGCTTGGGCGGTACCTGGGTCGTCAGAGAAAGAATTAAGGACAACAGGTTTGAGGAGGGATACATGAAAGGAGTTGGGAATCCGTAAGGTGACCGGTAGTTTCAGCTTGTAAGCCACGGGATTGATTTGGTTAAGAACAAAAATAGCTGAAAATTCGCTGACCAGAGACTCCGCGGCAGGATTGTCCACAGAAGAGGAGACGGGAAACGGAATCCGGGGGTGTTGACCGTAGACCACAAAGAACGGGGATTTAGAAGAAGACTCGCTCTCATGGTTATTATAGGAGAACTCGGCCCAGGGCAGGAGCTCAACCCAATCGTTATGGTGAGCGTTGACAAAGTGCTGAAGAAAGCTGGTAAGGATCTGGTTGATACGTTCCACTTGACCATTGGACTAAGGATGATAAGCAGAGGAGAAATCCAAGGAGACATCCAGCAGCTTACACGTAGCTCTCCAGAAGCGCGAAGTGAACTGAACCCCGCGATCAGACACAATGTGGAGGGGTAGGCCGTGGAGACGAAAAATGTGATGGATGAAGTCCTTAGCCAGCACCGATGCAGATGGTAGACTAGGTAGAGGGATGAAGTGGGCCATTTTAGAAAAGCAGTTAACGATCACCCAAAGGACAGTACAACCGGCAGAAACAGGGAGATCCGTAATGAAGTCCATTGCAATGTGTTGCCACGGAGCGGAAGGTATGGGAAGAGGAAGAAGACGGCCGGATGGAAGGTGCCTGGGAACCTTGTTATGGGCACAGGTGCAACAAGCCGCGACGAAGTCCGCAACATCCGCATAGAGAAGGCCACCAGTAATGTCGGGCAATGAGCAGAAAGGTCTTCCTCTAGCCAGCATGACCGGCTAGTTTGGATGAATGGCCCCAGAGTAGAACCTTCTTATGATCCGGAACCGCTACGAAGGTCTTACTGGGTGGAAGATGAGACAGGTCAAACGGAGCCACAGTCATTATTTTGGAGGGGTCGATGATATGTAGAGGCTCCTCCTCTTGGTCAGAAGACAGGAATGAGCGGGAAAGAGCGTCAGCTTTAATGTTCTTGTCCGCCGGGCGGTAATGCAGAGTGAAGCAGAATCGGGCAGAGAATAGGGACCACCTGGCCTGACGCGGATTTAATCTTTGGGCGTTCGGCAAATAAGCCAGGTTTTTGTGGTCAGTGTAGATGACCACCGGGTGCAGAGCCCCCTCCAGCAATTAGCGCCACTCTTCCAGCGCTAATTTTATGGCCAGCAGCTCACAATCTCCTATGTAGTAGTTGTTATCGGACGAGGAGAAGAACTTGGAGAAGAAGCCGCAGGTTACCATTCTCCCGGACGAGGATTTCTGGGTGAGCACAGCTCCGGCTCCGGAGGAGGAAGCATCAACCTCCAGGAAGAACTGCCTGTTGCAATCCAGACGGTGTAGCACAGGAGCGGAGGAGAAGGCTTGTTTTAGGGAGATGAAGGCCTCCTCCGCTTCGGAAGTCTATTCCCTGGGATTTGCGTCTTTACGGGTGAGCGAGGAGATGGGAGCAGTCCGGGAGGAGAAATGAGGAATGAAGAGGCGGTAGTACTTTGTGAAGCCCAGGAATCGCTGAATCGCCTTCAACCCCTCCAGTCGGGGCCACTTTAAGATGGCAGAGACCTTCTCAGAATCCATCCGCAGACCAGTCTCAGAGATAATATAGCCCAGGAACGGTAGAGAGGTCTGCTCAAAAAGGCATTTCTCGAACTTAGCGTATAGGCGATTCTGCCGGAGCCTTAGCAAAACCTCCGGCGTGAGGGTAGATCCGGAGAGAAGACCAAGGTATCGTCCAGGTACACCACCGCGCAAGAATACAGGAGATCATGGAAGATGTCGTTAACCAGCTCTATTCATAGTGACCGTCCCGGGTGTTGAATGCCGTCTTCCACTCGTCTCCCTCGCGGATCTGGACCAAATTGTACGCTCCGCGAAGATCGAGCTTGGTGAAGATCTTCCCGTCTTTGAGGCAGTTGAACAACTCCGAAATAAGAGGCAGGGGGTACTTATTTTTTATGGTAATCTGGTTAAGACCCCTGTAATCGATACAAGGACGTAGAGAGCAGTCTTTTTTCTTGACGAAGAAGAATCCTGCTGCAGCCGGAGAGGTGGATTTCTGGATAAATCCCCTAGCAAGATTCTCCTCTATATACTCAGACATGGCCTGGGTCTCAGCCAGCGCCCGTGGGGTAGATACGCCCGTGGGGAGAAGCACCAGGTACCAGGTCGATGGGGCAATCATACAGCCTATGAGGTGGTAGTGTCTCAGCTTCCTTCTTGTCGAAGACGTCCGCATAGGACCAGTAGGGTGCCGGCAGACCAGGTAGATTAGCCGGAGTAGACGGGGGTCGAGCAGGACGAACCGGAACCAGACAGGACTCATGGCATTCCTGACCCCATCGGAGCACTTCACCAGATCTCCAATTCAGGACGGGCTCATGTCTTTGTAATCAGGGTAGATCAAACAAGAGGGGGTGAGAGAGACCGAACTGCACATGAAAGGAAATTTTCTCCGAGTGCAGCATTCCCACCTGAAAGGTTACAGGCTCTGTGACGAGCAAGATGGTCTCCAGAAGAAGCCTCCCATCCACGGAGGCAACCGCCAACGGTTCAGCCCGACGTACAGTAGGAATCTGATACCGCTCCACAACAGCCTGTTGAATGAGATTCCCAGCGGCTCTGGAATCCAGATGGGCAATCTCGAAGAATCGAGTCTCACCACTGGAAATAGAAATAGACAGAGTCAAGGACAGAGAGGATTTACTCTTGCCTAGGACGACCTCTCCGAGCGGTCCTAGACACTGGAGTTTCCCGGCTTCACCGGGCAGGAATGGATCTGATGCTCTTTACTGCCACAGTAGAAGCAAGTCCCCTCGGCTCGGTGCGTCTCCTGGCGAGACTTGATCATCTTGGTTTGGTCAATTTGCATGGGCTCAGGTGAACATGCCCGGGGAATTTCTGGTTGAGAGGCAGGCTTTTGAAATGCAGGAGTGAGACGCAGAAATCTTCTCTCCTGGGTAGTCTCCTTGACACGTTCCAGAAAACGGATGTCAATCCGGGTAGCTAATGACACCAGGTCATCCAGGGTGGAAGGGATGTCACGACCGGCTAGCTCATCCTTGATCCGACCGGAAAGACCCTCCCAGAAGGTGGACACCAGGGCCTCGTTGTCCAGACAAGCTCAGATGCGAGAGTTCAGAAACGTATGGCATACTGGCCCACGGAGAGACTCCCTTGGCAGAGACGGAGAAGTGAGGAGGCAGTAGAAGATTTTCGTCCGGGCTCATCGAAGACCTTCCGGAAGGCAGCGAGGAAAGCCAGAAGATCGGATACCAGGTGATCCCCTCTTTCCCACAGAGGGTTTAACCATGCCAATGCCTCCCCGGTGAGGTGAAACATGATGAACGCCACCTTGGCCCGGTCGAAGGGGAACTGATGTGCCAGGAGTTCAAAGTGCAGCGTGCACTGATTTAGGAAGCCCCGACATAAGACGGGGTCACCACCAAAACGTGGTGGCGCAGAGAGCCGGGGTCCAGAGCTGGGTGCCATAGCGCCAGTAGGTTGAGGTGCCGCCGGAGCAGGTGCCGCTTGGCTAGAGAAGGACACAAACGGGGTGGACAGCGTGTCCAGGCGAGAGTTGACAGACCGCAGATAGGACAAGATAGTCTCCTGTTGGGATCTCTCACGTGAGACCTCCTGGTACAGGTCAGAGAGTGAAGGAGCCTGGGGGCCACCGGGTTCCATGGCCTGTGCAAACTGTTACGGGTCCGGGTGGTGGAACCTCTGTGCTCCGGTGCAAGGAGGGACCAGAGGGGCGTGACTAAGTGCCTACTCCGCCTGACCAAGGTCGCACGGCGGCTCAATCGACTCCGTGAACCAGGGAGGGACCGTGCAGGGGGACCTGGTGCCACTCTGGGACCGACCTTGTGTGAGAGCAGGTGACTCCCACCGGTCAGATGGCAGGAACTGACCAGTACAGTGGATGAGCACGGCAGGAAGCCAGACGGGTGGTGACGGGTAGATAAGCAGGCATGTTCGGCAGATAGCCAGACGGGTGCTCCGGGTAGGCGAGTTGGCGGGCACGACAGGTAACAGGTAGGTGCTCCAGGTAGGCTGACTGGCGGGCACGACAGGTAACTGGCAGGTGCTCCAGGTAGGCAGACTGGCGGGCACGGCAGGTAACAGACAGGTGCTTCCAGATAAGCAGCACAACTATAGACAGGCTGGCGGGCTGGACTGAAGACAGACTGGCGAGCAGGACTGACAGGTAGTGGGACCTGAGGGCTGAAGTGTTAGCACACAGAACAACAACCTTGCACAGGCACCTCCATTGTGGAGGAGGTGCCTTATATAGGGGCAGTCCTCCGGCCATTGGCCGGGGACTCTATAGGACGGTGCGTGCGGTCCCTTTAAGAGGGAGGGAGCACGCGCACGCGCGCCCTAAGCACAGAGCCCGGGAAGCTGCGCGCGGTGTGCGCCACAGCAGCAGGGGAGCGGGAGGATGCAGGACCTGGACGGCGGCGGTGAGAAGAATGGCGACTCTGCCCGGCAGGAGGCAGAGACACCGATGCTACACTACTCTATGGCATACCAGCCAGGCTAAGGGTGGTGGATGGTGAGAGGGTAGTTTTCTTTCAGAGTCCTGTGGAAGCGGAGGAGTGGATTCCAGGAGAGAGAGACGTCAGAGGCAGTAATGATAATACATGTTGATATGAAAAGTTTATTGTATTAATATTGAATTATTTGATTGAGATAGAGGACATTAATTTAAATCCTGCAGGATATTGTTGAAATGTTCTATGTTTATACCTGTGAAGAATTATCATAATGATTAATCAGAATACCTCTCTGAATTTAGTCTAATGTCCAATTATCAAAACAAAACAGAACTCACACCGATAATGTTGAGTTGGACAGTTCATATAGTGATTAAACAAAAGAAGTTTTGTCGTTCCTGAATTTAGTAGCCAGGAGGGAGGGGCGAAGTGTATATTGAAAGAGGTGGTCCAGATTGTGATTATATATCCTCATGTTAATGTTCTTGGAAAGGGCTGATGAAAATTATAAAAAAATTTGTATTGGGAAGGTGGCGAGGTATCCACTTCTTTGGGTATTAGTGCCTCAGTCCCGGGTCCGATGACTTGGTTACCCTTTGAGTTTAGCAAAAACCAGGTTATCGGACCAATAATCGTTTAGTAGCCTTTATACAGAATCATTTAAGGTATATATTTTGAATTTATTGCAATTTGATATTAGTGGTTCGGATAGAAAAGTGGATAATTCCTTCTTTTCATAAAAGGGGGGGGGGGATTTTCTATTCATGCCTGTACTTAAGTTTTTGAAAGTTGATAGGCATCTCCAGTTGTATTTCTATGGCCACTACTGGTCATTTGTTTTATATCTGATTGTAACTTTAATTGAATGCGAGCACTGCACTCTTACTTCATTTTCAGAAATGGCCTACAAATGATTGAAGCATGCACTCTTGAGGGGAATAATTTCCTTGGTCAAAATTTTAAATGGAACCTTTATGGCGTCACTTAAACTTCTCTCATGGAACATTAGGGGATTGGGGAAAGAAATGGAATATTGTGTTCTCCCAGATACATAAATCTCAGGCGCAAATAATATGCCTTCAGGAAACCCATGTAACCCCGGACACTGTGTCCAGAATGGACAAACCGTGGATACAGTGGCACAAACACGCTATACATACTGTACCTCTTATTCTAGAGGTGTAGTCACCATTGTGCATAAGTCAGTGAGATTGTCAGTTCAAACTGTCAAAAGACACTCAGAGGGTAGATTTATTTTCATATACGCATTTATAGCTATGGTGCCATATGTAATACTCAACATATACAATGCACCACCAGCCAAAATGGATGTATTCCAACAGGCAGTGATTTTTGTATCACAGTACCCAGATGCTAAAATGTTATGTATGGGAGACTTTAATATGATTCTTAATACACACTTAGATAAAATGAGCCCTGCAAACACTAAGGCTGATAGTCAGGACACCACCGCTTTACATACTTTCATAACGGAGGTGGGTTGGATTGATTTGTAGAGGCAGCAGCACCCACTCAAGAGAGAATTTTCCTGCTATACACCGGCTGTTCGATGTTTATTTAGAATTGATCATATATTTGGAAACAGTACTGCATTTTTGGATTTAAGTAAAATTGAATATTCCCCCAGAATGGTATCGGATCATGCTCCACTGATAGCATCCCTTCATTTGGGGGGTCCTAATAGACCCAAGAGGTTTCGCATACATCCGTTTTGGTTGTCCCTTATAGGAGAACATGATAGGGTACCAGATCAAGTGGAAGTATTTATAGCAGATCATGGGGACTTCCCTGACAGATTGATAGTATGGGACACACTTAAAGCATATATAAGGGGATGCGTTAAATCAACGATTTCATACATTAAAAGGGAATTGTCTATTGGAGAGCAGAGGCTTGCCGAAGAATGCAAATTATTAGAAGCTGAATATATTAACAATCCCTCAGATAATTCCTTACATAACTGGCTTGGGAAAGGGAGGGTGTACCTGACCCATTTGCAGGAAAAAGCGCAGAGAAAACTTTTCTTTTCAAAACAAACTTACTTCGAGCTGGGTAACCAATTGAGTAAATTTTTAGCATACATAGTCCACCAAAATCAGATGTCCCCATCAATACTGGCCACTAACACAAGGGAAGGTAGCCCGCTGCTTAAATCAGATCAGATGGCAAGCAGATTTGAAGAATACTATAGAGAACTTTATAACTCCCAATCCAACCACACTATAGAGGAAATTGGTGAATACCTAAATCAAATAGAATTCCCTAAACTCTCTTGCGAACATTGTATGTTCCTGGATGGAGATATCACTTTGGAAGAAATAAGGGAAGCAGTCATGACTCTATCTAATGGGAAGGCATCGGGACCTGATGGCATACCTATAGAATTATATAAAAGATACATAGATCTGATAGCTCCAGTTCTGTTGCAAACCTTTTCTGAAGCACTTTCGGGACGCTCACTTCCCCAATCCTTCTATGATGCTACTATAGTATTGATCCCCAAGCCAGATAAACCAATTGAGGAATGTAGTTCTTATCTCCCTATATCCCTATTAAATACAGATTACAAAATACTTACGAAACTCATAGCCAATAGATTAAAAACAGTAATATTAAACATTATACATGAGGATCAATCTGGCTTTATGCCGGGAAGATCTACTACATCTAATATTAGAAGAGTTCAAGTGTTAACACAGATAGGACATAAATATCAGAAACCCTGGGCTATAGCTTCTTTAGATACAGCAAATGCCTTTGACTCCTTGGAGTGGACATTCCTACAGTGTGTGTTCCCGAAATTTGGGTTTTCTGATAAATTTTGTAGCTGGATTAAATTGATCTACTATATGCCAAGAGCTAACATTCTAGTAAATGGAATACTATCGGAAAACTTTAACCTGGGTAGAGGAACTAGACAGGGCTGCCCCCTATCTCCGATGCTCTTCGCTCTAGCGATAGAACCTATTGCCCTCAAAATTAGGCAGGACCACCTGGTGGAGGGTATTAGTATAAACTCTAGAACAGATAAAGTGGGGTTATATGCAGACGACCTGATCCTCTTTCTAAACAAAATAGAACAATCCATCCCAAGAGCAATTGACCTTAATAATTACTTTGGGGAATTATCCGTCTTTAAAATCAATTGGAGCAAATCTGTGGTTATGCCACTTATAGATAACATAACCGAACCGTTTTTTTTTGGACTACAGGTAGTACAAAAATTCAAATATCTAGGCATTATAATTAATCAAAACCCAATTATGGACCTGAAGGACAATGTGTACCCCATAAAGGATATGATGAGGAAAAATTTGAAAGCTGGTCCCAACATCCATTGTCTGTGGCGGGAAGAATTAACCTAATCAAAATGATCATCCATCCAAAATGTCTGTATGTATTAGAACATTCATCCATTAAAATCCCCAAAGAATTTTTTTGGAAACTGCATGGCATGATGGCGACATTTATATGGGGCTCAGCAAGGCCCAAACTAAGTATTAGATCTCTGCAGAGACCCAAGGATCAAGGGGGTAGTGCGGTGCCTGACCTATTTCTCTATTATTTAGCTGGTCAGATACGATATTT
Organism: Phyllobates terribilis; assembly: GCF_046119375.1. NCBI lineage: Eukaryota > Metazoa > Chordata > Amphibia > Anura > Dendrobatidae > Phyllobates > Phyllobates terribilis. The sequence continues at coordinate 157,744,907 of NW_027362771.1, read as the reverse complement.
GAAGTGCTGGATAAGTAGTGATAAACTCACTAATGCAGAAGCGCATCTTATACATTTTTTAAATGGGAATACACCATGGGTTATATTAGAAGGCTTTTACAGACCACCACAGGGTTTATTGTTTGCACATAGCCTAGCGATGCAGGTGTGTCGTGAGAGTAGGTGTATCGTGAGATTTACTGATCAAATGGGAGAAACCCAAATGTGGAATAACCCTGAATTTCCGCAGCTTAAAAACCTACAGGACACAATCTTCTGGAAGCAACACGGAATAACAACACTTAATCAGATTTTTTAAAACAAAATTTTATTGTCATTTGATCAAATTCATATAAAGTTTGGAATCCCTCATAGGGATTTCTACAGATATCTACAAATGAGGCATGCCATAACACACCAATTCCCACATCCTAGGAGGCGAATATCTAAATACCCATTAATAGGAGTACTAAAAACTCAAGGACCCACAGGCATGGTATCCTCTCTTTATACCTTTCTACTGAATTCTAAAATCACTTCTACCCAACTTGTTGTTGAGAGTAAATGGCGGCAATTAATCCCTTCTATAACTGATGATCAGTGGAATGATGCAATGGAAGCGCATATGGTGGTGTCACCAGCCGCCAATAATAAATTAATTCAATTATATACAGTACAGACCAAAAGTTTGGACACACCTTCTCATTTAAAGATTTTTCTGTATTTTCATGAATTTGAAAATTGTACATTCACACTGAAGGCATCAAAACTATGAATTAACACATGTGGAATTATATAGTTAACAAAAAAGCGTGAAACAACTGAAAATATGTCTTATATTCTAGGTTCTTCAAAGTAGCCACCTTTTGCTTTGATGACTGCTTTGCACACTCTTGGCTTTCTCTTGATGAGCTTCAAGAGGTAGTCACCAGAAATGGTTTTCACTTCACAGGTGTGCCCTGTCAGGTTTAATAAGTGGGATTTCTTGCCTTATAAATGGGGTTGGGACCATCAGTTGTGTTGTGCAGAAGTCTGGTGGATACACAGCTGATAGTTGTATAGTTGACCGATGCACAGTGACACCATCTGCAGCAAGTTGATGCTGCAGCTCTCTGGAGGTGGTCTGAGGATTGTCCTTGACTGATCTCACCATTCTTCTTCTCTGCCTTTCTGATGTTTTTCTTGGCCTGCCACTTCTGGCCTTAACAAGAACTGTCCCTGTGTTCTTCCATTTCCTTACTATGTTCCTCACAGTGGAAACTGACAGGTTAAATCGCTGAGACAGCTTTTTGTATCCTTCCCCTGAACAACTATGTTGAACAATCTTTGTTTTCAGATCATTTGACAGTTGTTTTGAGGAGCCCATGATTTCACTCTTCAGAGGAGATTCAAACAGGAGAACAACTTGCAAGTGGCCACTTTAAGTAGCTTTTCTCATCATTGCATACACCTGGCTATGAAGTTCAATGCTCAATGAGGTTACAAAACCAAAAAAAGTGCTTTAGTAAGTCAGTAAAAAGTAGGTAGGAGTATTTAAAACAAGAAAATAAGGGTGCCCATACTTATACACCTGTCAAATTTTGTTTGAATGCAGATTGCACATTTTCTGTTAGTACAATAAACCTCATTTCAAGGCAGAAACATTACTGTGTCCAACAGTTATTCCATATATCAAACTGAAATAGCTGTTGCAAAAACACCAATTTTTATAAAACATTAAGCTTAAGATTAATAGGGGTGCCCAAACTTTTTCATATAACTGTATATAGGAATAGGGGATGTCCCCAGAAATTCCAAAGGATATGGGAAAGATGGTGTAACTCGCCCTCAACACACTTGTCCCCTGATGCCATGACTTCGCTAATCTCACGTTATCAATCCTGATATATGCCCTTTTGAGTGCATGGGAAATGACATATGATATATATGGGCTGTAAGAGTGTACCTCTGCTGCAACTATAATTATACAATATAAGTACATTCTACCTTTTGTGTCTCCCCCCATTTCCTCATAGACTGTAAGCTTGCGAGCAGGGCCCTCACTCCTATCGATATGAGGTATGTTTATTCTGTATTGTTTGTATAAGTCCCCCCTAAAATTTGTAAAGTGCTGCGGAATATGTTGGCGCTATAAAAATAAAAACTATTATTATTATTATTATTAATTGATATATATACTGAATTCTGATAGGGAATGGGCCGGTTTAGTAAAGAGTGCAGTGCTCCACAATGAAGCTTATGTTTCAAGCTATTTGTTTTCTTCTGTTTACTCTGATTATTGAGCACTTGATGTAAATTGTACTAAACTGAGAATGGTTAATGTTTGGATTACCCTGACCTTATATTATGACAGTATCTGTTTGTAACCATTGTCCTGTGGGATTTTTCAATAAAAAGAGTTAAAAAAAAGCATGACATTTAAAGATAACTTGATACCAAGTAAAAAAAAATGGCCATTTTTTGCTCCTATTTTACTCCAAATTCTGCCTTAAGTATTCTTATTTATTTATTTTTTTAATGTGCCATATGTTTCCCAAGATATGAGGCTTTTTTATTTAGTGCTAATTTTTTGGTCTGGACCAAGGGCTATGCTTCAAGGAGAAATAATGCAAAACAGTCTAAAGGAACATCCCAAGAGAGTCACACTCCCTTAGTGAAGACCATTAAAATCTGCAGTAAATAAAAATGGCCATATCTCTAAAAGAATATGGCAAATTAAAAAAAAAATACTCAAGAGAGCAGCAGGACTAAAATAAGAACAAAAACTGGCCACTTTTTACCTCGTGACATGTTCTTTTTAAGAGTCTTCAACATGGCGACTGTCACTTCTGATGGCCACTAGTACTCCATGCAAGGTGATCATGGGGTACCAATCAGTTGCCATAGCAGGTAGGGACCTTTTGAAGGCCTCCATGCCTTTCATAATTCGAAAAAATTATTAAGATATTTTGTAGTGCTACTCGCCCATATTCCCATGTGGTGAATGTTGAAATGAGAAAAAAAAAATCAAAACTCCTTTTTTTATAGGTTCCCTATAAAATTATTATAGCAAGCTATGAAAACATAATTTCTAGCTCAAAATTTTATCTATAAAAACATCAGTTAATTACGCTGAAAAATTAACCTTTACACAAGTACATTGACAGAAAAGTAAAAAAGTTTACAGGTATCGGAAACAACTTTTTTTTTTGTCTTTTTTTAACAATTAAAATGTAAAAAAAATTGAGATTGCCATTAATTTACTGATCTGGACAAACAAGTTACCCAGTAATTTTTAGCTCACAATGAAAGCCATAAAAACAAAACCCTAAGAACAATGGTGCAATTATATTTTTTAATCCACGCATTTGGAAAAGGCACATTGTATTTTAAAAAGAATGGTGTTATTGTTATTCAAAACTACATCTTGTCTTGCAAAAAAAAAAATGCTATGTCAATGAGAGTGCAAGAAATCTAATGCCCCACCAAATTTGGTCACCCCTGGTGAAAATTACTGTTATTGTGAACAGTTAAGCAAGTTGACGATGAAATGATCTCTAAAAGGCCTAAAGTTACAGATGACACATTTCCTTTATATTTTAGGAAAAAAAATAAAAATAAAAAATATATATATATATATATATATATATATATATATATATATAGTCATTTTTTTCATTTTAAAAATTATAAAAAGGAAAATGGGTCAATGCAAATGTTTGGGCACCCTCAGAGATTTGTGTGTTCAGATAATTTTGAACAAGGTTTCAGACCCTAATTAGACTGTTGCGATTATAGCTTGTTCACTATTATCGCTAGGAAAGGCCAGGTGATGCAAATTTCCCAGCTTTATAAAAAACCCAGCCTCCTCTAATGTTGGGCCAAAAACAGCAGCCATGGGTTCTTCTAAGTAGCTGTCTAGCACTCTGAAAATGAAAATTGCGGAGGCCCACAAAGCAGGAGAAGGCTATAAGAAGATAGCAAAGCGTTTTCAATTTGCCCTTTCCTTAGTTAGAAATGTAATTAAGAAATGGCAGTTAACAGGAACAGTGGAGGTAAAGATAAGGTCTGGAAGACCAAGCAAAATTTTAATTAGAGCTGCTCGTAGGATTGCTAAAGAGGCAAATCAGAATCCCCGCTTGACTGCAAAAGACCTTCAGAAAGATTTAGCAGACTCTGGAGTTGTGGTACATTGTTTTACTATTCAGAAACACCTTCACAAATATGGCCTTCATGTTACAGTCATCTGAAGAAAACCTCTTCTCCATCCTCACCATAAAATTCAGGGTCAGAAGTATGCAAAAGAAAATCTAAACAAGCCTGATGCATTTTGGAAACAAGTCCTCTGGACTGATGAGGTTAAAATAGAAATGTTCGGCCACAGTGATCAAAGGTATGTGTGGAGAAAAAAGGGCACAGAATTTCAGGAAAAGAACATCTCGCCAACCATTAAGTAAGGGGGTGGATCAATCATGCTTTGGGGTTGTGTTGCAGCAAATGGCACAGGGAACATTTCACAGGTGGAGGTAAGAATGGAATCAAACAAATTTCAACAAATTCTTTATGCAAACATAACACCATCTGTAAAAAAGCTAAAGTTGAAAAGACGATGGCTCTACAAATAGATAATGATCCTAAACACTCGTCAAAATCCACAATAGACTACCTCAAAAGGTGCAAGCTGAAGGTTTTACAATGGCCTTCACAGTCCCCTGATTTGAACATAATTGAAAATCTGTGGCTAAACCTCAAAATAGAAGTGCATTCAAGACGACCCAAGAATCTCAGAGAACTGGAAGAATTTTCCAAGGAAGAATGGATGAAAATCCCACAAACAAGAACTGAAAGACTCTTGTCTGCCTACAAAAAGCGTTTACAGCTGTGATACTTTCAAAAGGGGGTGCTATTAGGACCTAACCATGCAGGGCACCCAAACTTTAGCATCGGACCATTTTCCTTTTTGTAATTTTTAAAATTTAAAAGATGACAATATATATATTTTTTCCTAAGATACAAAGGAAATGTGTCATCTTTAACTTGAGGCCTTTTAGAGATCATTTCATCTGTTTACAGTAACAGTAATTTTGACCAGGGGTGCCCAAACTTTTACATGCCACTATATACAGTACAGACCAAAAGTTTGGACACACCTTCACATTTAAAGATTTTTCTGTATTTCCATGACTATGAAAATTGTACATTCACACTGAATGCATCAAAACTATGAATTAACACATGTGGAATTATATACTTAATAAAAAAGTGTGAAACAACTGAAAATATGTCTTATATTCTAGGTTCTTCAAAGTAGCCACCTTTTGCTTTGATGACTGCTTTGCACACTCTTGGCATTCTCATGATGAGCTTCAAGAGGTAGTCACCGGAAATGGTTTTCACTTCACAGGTGTGCCCTGTCAGGTTTAATAAGTGGGATTTCTTGCCTTATAAATGGAGTTGGGACCATCAGTTGTGTTGTGCAGAAATCTGGTGGATACACAGCTGATAGTCCTACTGAATAGACTGTTAGAATTTGTATTATGGCAAGAAAAAAGCAGCTAAGTAAAGAAAAACGAGTGGCCATCATTACTTTAAGAAATTAAGGTCAGTCAGTCCGAAAAATTGGGAAAACTTTGAAAGTGTCCCCTAGTGCAGTTGCAAAAACCATCAAGCGCTACAAAGAAACTGGCTCACATGAGGACCACCCCAGGAAAGGAAGACCAAGAGTCACCTCTGCTTTTGAGGACAAGTTTATCCGAGTCACCAGCCTCACAAATCGCAGGTTAACAGCAGCTCAGATTGGAGACCAGGTCAATGCCACACAGAGTTCTAGCAGCAGACACATCTCTACAACAACTGTTAAGAGGAGACTTTGTGTAGCAGGCCTTCATGGTAAAATAGCTGCTAGGAAACCACTGCTAAGGACAGGCAACAAGCAGAAGAGACTTGTTTGGGCTAAAGAACACAAGGAATGGACATTAGACCAGTGGAAATCTGTGCTTTGGTCTGATGACTCCAAATTTGAGATCTTTGGTTCCAACCACCGTGTCTTTGTGCGACACTGAAAAGGTGAACGGATGGACTCTACATGCCTGGTTCCCACCGTGAAGCATGGAGGAGGAGGTGTGATGGTGTGGGGGTGCTTTGCTGGTGACACTGTTGGGGATTTATTCAAAATTGAAGGCATACTGAACCAGCATGGCTACCACAGCATCTTTCAGCGGCATGCTATTCCATCCGGTTTGCGTTTAGTTGGACCATCATTTATTTTTCAACAGGACAATGACCCCAAACACACCTCCAGGCTGTGTAAGGGCTATTTGACCAAGAAGGAGAGTGATGGGGTGCTACGCCAGATGACCTGGTCTCCACAGTCACCAGACCTGAACCCAATCGAGATGGTTTGGGGTGAGCTGGACCGCAGAGTGAAGGCAAAAGGGCCAACAAGTGCTAAGCATCTCTGGGAACTCCTTCAAGATTGTTGGAAGACCATTTCCGGTGACTAATAAGGTAGGGTGGCAATATGTACGCTAGCCGTACCCATCTAGTCTTCATTCCAGGTACACTAAAAACTCTCCATTATATTGATTTAGTGGTGGAACCAATACAGTGGCCATTACTCCAAAGTATTCCAGGAGCTGTTTTACAATACGGCAATCAATATGATGAGGAGTACAAAACGGTTTTCACTGCGCTGCCAGCTAGTCCACGTGGAAACAACATACCGATGGTTCCAATAAAGGATTTTAAATCTCTTTATTGAATTCTTGTCTATTACAATTTAAAATCAACGCGTTTCGAAGTTTTGCCTAACTTCTTCATCAGGATAAGGTAAGACAAGAGAGAGGCATGAGACCAGAGAGAGCACAAATCTTGGCAGAAGGTCAGAACAATTGTGAACATTCCTGTTATTAGCCCTTTCAAGAGACGCTGGGTGCAGCTTGCTGGCATACAGATTTGTCTTACCTTATCCTGATGAAGAACTTGGGCAAAACTTCAAAACGCATTGATTTTAAATTGTAATAGATAAGAATTCAATAAAAAGAGATTTAAATTCCTTTCTTGGAACCATTGGTATGTTGTTTCCACGTGGACTAGCTGGCAGCGCAGTGAAAACCGTTTTGTACTCCTCATCATATTGATTCCTGATCCCAGTGATCTACGGTTGTGCAGCAGCTGGTACATACTTACATTAAGTTGAAGGTTGCAACCTGCTAAGTTGAGTGCATTTTCAATATCTTTGCACTGCTTTTAATCAGTTAAAGCTCTTTGTTGCGCTCATTATTTTTCCAGTAATTTTAGTCTGCACAATATGGCAATGACAGGCAGCATGTTGCTGGTGTTACAGAGAGCAGCCTGTGTGACCTAAACATGCTACCATATCCTGTAGTGTCTCCGAACTTGTCTCTAATCGAGCACATCTGGGGTTAGGGTTAGGGTTAACAATTGCAAAGGTTGGCAATTGCAAAAAGAGCTGCCAGCAGTGGATCTAGAAGATTTGATTGCGCAAATGCATACAGTGTGGCAGAATATTCTTTTAACAACCACTAATAACCTCATTTATCGCAAGCGTGTAAGTGCTTGTATTTCTGAGTGTGGTGCTCATGCTTGATACTGAATAAATTGATATATTTTGAAAATTTTGTTAACACTTTTTCATCATTTGCATATCATTAACATGTCTATCGATTCTGTGAGTTCTTTAATTCCACCAGTTTTCTTTCTTGGTTTTGCAATGTCAATAATAAGGAATGCATTTTTACTCATAGTAAAATAGGTGCATTTTGAAAAGTGATCATTTGCTAAAATATTAGAGAGACAGTGTCCAAAATGTAAGAACAGAAAATCTGAAGAACTGTAAAAGAATTGTGATGAATAATAACAAAGTGTTATATTTAAGAGCCCTTTGAAAGCCGAGAATCATTCTTTATCTTGATTAGTGTAAGAATTGACTACTGCAATTTCAGAATTCAGCACCATAGTTAGGGCTGTCTCTTGACCCCTCTTTAATGTCTGATTTTGCTTTTAGCAGGTTGCCTAATGACACATCCTCTCTGGCTCCCTCCAGTCTGCTGCCAGTGTCGGCTGCTTATTTTAGTGCAACCACTAGAAAGAGGAAAGTGTGGATGGACCTGAGAAGCTGACGTCGATAATTATATATGACACAGCAAGTGATTCTGTTGTGTATGGGTGTTGTGAAAGTGAACATGCTTGTAAAACTAACTGATGAAATGTCTATTACAAACATAAGTCTCTGAATATACAGTCATGTGTTAATGTGTCATCAAGAGGCAATTTTACAATCAATGTAGGTAGTAATAGTTCACATGTTAGATTGCAAACATTGACTAGAAAGACTTTGTTATTTGGAATCCTATAACAAATAGGTTTGTGGACATCTGTAAAAAGCATCATTGCATGCCTTTACAGTAAGTATTCGGAAACACATTTTACAGGAAAAAAAAAACAAGGAAGGCTATATTTACCTAGGTTGTGAAAAAAAAACTGTATTTTGATAAAAGATCTATACTAGACTAAACATCATAAAAAAACTAGTGTAGACATGAAATGAAGAAGTAGCCTTAACAAACTATTTTTTCAACATTTTTATATGGGACATATGAACACTACATACACTCCTTGAGCCTTCTGGTTGGTATAGTTGTTTTAATCTAGTTGTCATTCTTCAATTCCAGATGGAATAAACTTTAGCAAGTAACATTTCATTACCAAAATCAAGCATAAATTTATATCATAGACGCACAAAACAATAGTTGTAAAAATAGATTTAAGTCAGTTCTTATCTCAACGTGACACTCAAAGAGTGTGGCCTTCTATGTCTCACTATGAGAGCTCTGTGTGGCTGTAATGCTTAAAAGGAATCTGTCACCAGGTTTTTGCCACCTCATCTGAGAGAAACATAATGTAGGCAAAGAGACCTTGAATGCAGCGATGTATCACTTAGTTTACTGGGTGCAGCGGTTGTGACACAGTCTGAGTTCTTAGATGCAGCATGAAGCAGAGCTGAGAAAGCTAATCCCGCCCACACCAGGCTCTGTATCTACATAAAAACCTACAAGAAGCAAAATGAAAATAAACCCTGCTGTAAATAAATAAAAAGCAAAAGTGCATTTAAATAAAATAGGGTTCTTAGTAAAACTGTTTTTGATCAAAAATAGTATGAAAGCTATCCCACCAGCGACAAGGTGAACCCGTTCGTGATAGAACCTACTCATTTATGTGCTGCATGTATACCATTTTAAACCAAGCTCAAATTTTGTGTTTTTTTTCTTTGTATATTTTGCATTCTGTGCAAACCTGGGTGTGGCCTCCCTTCCTAGAGCTGGACACATTTAAAAAGCTTCCCTTGGCTGGTGTTCCTAGTTTGGGACCGGAGCCTCAGTCTGCCCTTATTCACACAGAGTCAACTTTGACACATGGTAAGGTTTTTAATCTTAGACAGAGTAGGTTCTATCCTGAACGGGTTCACCTTGCCGTGGTGGGATAGCTTTCATACTATTTTTGATCAAAAACAGTGTCACTAAGAACCCTATTTTATTTAAATGCACTTTTGCTTTTTATTAATTTACAGCAGGGTTTATTTTCATTTTGCTTCTTGTAGCTTTTTCTGATTCATGGCCATTGTGAAACATGCATTTATGTGCTGCATGTATACCATTTTAAACCAAGCTCAAATTTTGTGTTTTTTTTTCTCTGTATCTACATAGTCTATTGACAGTGAGCTGCTTATCTGAGGAGGTGGCTTGGTCAGCTTAGGAAGAGCATGCCATGCAGTCTGGACAATGATAATCACCAGGTGATAAAATATTCACTTTAAGTAAACAATAGAGCACAGCTTGATAAGTAACACATCACTGAAATCTGTGTTTAACCCCTACCTCATACTGTCCTTACATTACATAACAAAAACCTGCTGACATATTCCCTTTAAGGCTCCATTGAAATCATGTTTACGGTGTATGTTTATTTTGTATGTCAGGAAAAGCTCCCAAAATACACACTAGGTGTTCCCATACGGCTTCAATGAAATCTTTGTTTGCAATGGACTATCAGTGGCCAAAGGACTTTCTTTTGGCCTCTGTTGGACCAATATGTGTTAGTCTATTTAAAAAAAAGGTGTGGTAGACTATGTACAATATCAAGTAGAAAAGCATACAGTGTGGAATATAAGTATTTGATACACTTTTGCAAGTTTTCACTCCTACAAAGAATGGAGAGGTGTGTAATTTTTATCGTAGATAAACTTCAACTGTGAGAGACAGAATCTAAAAAGAAAAAACAGAAAATCACAATGTATGATTTTTAAATAAATAAATTGCCTTTTATTGCATGAAATAAGTATTTGATCACCTACTTACCAGCAAGACTTCTGGTTCACACAGACCTGTTAGTTTTTCTTTAAGAAGCCCTCCTACTCTGCACGCATTACCTGTATTAACTGCACCTGTTTGAACTCGTTACCTGTATAAAAGACACCTGTCCACACACTCAATCAATCACACTCCAACCTCACCACCATGGCCAAGACCAAGGAGCTGTCTAAGGACACCATGGACAAAATTGTAGACCTGCACAAGGCTGGGATGGGCTACAGGACAATAGGTAAGCAGCTTGGTGAGAAAGCGACAACTGTTGGCACAATTATTAGAAAATGGAAGAAATACAAGATGACTGTAAATCTTCCTCGATCTAGCCTTGTGGGGTAAGGATGATTCTGACATAGGTCAGGAATCAGCCCAGAACTACATGGGAGGACCTAATCAGTGACCTTAAGAGAGCTGGGACCACAGTCTCAAACATTACCGTTAGTACCACACTACGCCGTCATGGATTAAAATTCTGCACAGCATGCAAGGTCCCCCTGCTCACACCAGCACATGTCCTGGTCCGGTTTTATATTTGCCAATGATCATCTGGATGGTCCAGAGGAGGCATGTGAGAAGGTCATGTGGTCAGATGAGACCAAAATAGAACTTTTTGGTATCAACTCCACTTGCTGTGTTTGGAGGAAGAAGAAGGATGAGTACAGGCTAAGAACACCATCCCAACCATGAAACATGGTGGCGGAAACATCATACTTTTGGGGTGCTTTTCTGCAAAGGGGGCATGACAACTGCATCATATTGAAGGGGGGATGGATGGGGTCATGTATCGCAAGATTTTGCCTAACAACCCCCTTCCCTCAGTAAGAGGATTGACGATGGATGGTGGCTGGGTCAATAACCCAAAACACACAGCCAGGGCAACTAAGTAGTGGAATCATAAGAAGCATTTGAAGGCCCTGGAGTGGCTTAGCCTGTCTCCAGACCTGAACCCAATAGAAAATCTTTGGAGGGAGCTGAAACCCAATGTTGGCCAGCGACAGCCCCGAAACCTGAAAGATCTGGAGAAGATGTGTATGGAGGACTGGACCAAAATCCTTGCTGCAGTGTGTATAAACTTAGTCAAGAAATACAGAAAACATCTGACCTCTGTAATTGCAAACAAAGGTTTCAATACCAAATATTAAGTTCTGTTTTTCTATTAAATCAAATATATATTTCATGAAATAAAATGCTAATTAATAATTTAAAAGTCATATAATGTGATTTTCTGGATTTTTTTTTGAGGTTCTGTCAATCACAGTTAAAGTGTAACTGCGATAAACATTACAGAGTTCACCAATCTTTGTAGGTGGGAAAACTTGCAAAATCATCAGTGTATCAAACACTCATTTTCCCCACTGTATACTGCATAGTATATTTTTTTACAATGGGACTCTATGTGCCTGTCTTCCATAGGTATTCTTGAAAAGGAAGCAATGTGATGTGATCAAGAACTAACATACAAATTATGGTGAAATAAGAATCTTGCATAACATAGTTCCTAATTTCACATATTTTACTTCCCTAAAAGGATTTGGAAGGAAATTATGATTATTGCAATGTTTCTACTCACTGATACAGTAAGTGCAGAGTACCCAATGAGTAACTGCATCTATAAAGCCCTCGCCTTAGGGGCCAGGGGCTTTCTGTTCACTGCTATCCACCCCCACGCAGTGTCCGACGGAGGATGGAAGGATGACAGTCTCCGGTCTTGGGGATAACATCCGCTTTAAATCAGCAGAATGGGGCAATATAACATGGAGGGAATACTTCACAGTTCACGTGGGTAGTCCACAGTGGATTCAGTCCAGAGTTAGATTCTGACATGGAATTGAGATTCCGGAGCTTTAAGAACCAGCTTCTTCAGACATAGGACTTGTAAGTTGTGATGAAGCAGTTCAGTCTTTTTGTAGTTTTATGCAGGAGATTATATATAGTAAGAGAGGTTTACAGACCTGAGAATCCTAGGGTAATTTCCCAGCTTGTCCCGGCACATGCAGAAATACATCTGGGGAAAGCACATGTAGGTCTGTACAATGAGGATCCAGGATAGAAAATCCTTAGCATACTGTCTGTAGAAGATAGGGAAGGGTGCTGGGCCTAAGGCCTGGCAGGAAATCCTGTGGTAAGGGAGTCTCCACGTGTGCTCTGCTCCCGGTGGCATCTTGTGCCCGACTGGGGACTATCCCAGCTCTGTCTATCTGGACAAGAGACTGGAGGTACCTCCCCCTACTGAATCTTCAATTCTCATGTCAGATCTTCGCAGTTCGCGATGGACTGAAGGACCTGCGCTGACGTCATAGTCATGTGACGGGTCACGCGACGCAGACGTTGGCAGGTCCTTCAGTGTACCGCTGCCGGCAAGGGAGAACGGAGTGAAGCAGGACACCGGGGGCCACAGAAGGTAAGCATATATATATATATATATATATATTTTATTTTTTTATATTTTACCATTCTTTTGGTCACACTATATAAATCCATGCTGTTTGCATGGATTTATATAGTGTGACCAAGTTGACAAGCACTTTCCAAGTGATGCTAAAATCGCTTGGAAAGCGCTTGTCAACCCGCATGCGGAAATGCATGTGAAGAACGCTTCACATCCGCATGTCCCTGGCAGGAAAAACGCATGTAAAATCCGCATGTACAATCCGCATGCGTTTTTTCTGCCAGGGAGATGCAGAAACGCTCAGGAAAAAATCCAGAGCATTTCTGCATCGTGGGCACATAGCCTAAGTGCAACATCACACCAGGGAGTATACACAGATAGAGCAAGAATAACAAAATCTCAAGCAACAAAAGGGTATCCAAAGGGATATAGAGGGATTAATCACCTACCAGTAAACCTGATAGAAGAGATTAATTAAATGAAACCTCCGTGGTGGTTATGACATAGAGAGATAACATCTCATATATAAATAAATACAAGTATCTCTCCCACAATTCAAAAATTAATAAAGTGCATGTGCAATCTTTATCATGGAAATACATGTACTTACAACATATGATATAGTAGTATTTAGGAGATCAGTTTTAAGAGGTAGAAACAACTTTATCCCAATAAGGTGAAAGAGATATAGGCGCTAGAGATATGTATCCAGAAAGGCTAGTATACAGGGATGTAATTAATCAAAGATGGTATTATTGCAAAGTGCATAAGAGACAATCGAATAACAGGTCAAAGAAGAGACAAAGGTGATTATCCTAAAAAAACTTTATTGAGAAGTTGAAGGGTTAGGTGGCACTACATGCACCAGCATGACCGTACTAAAATGCCAGGCATTAAATATAATAATTCATTTGTAATAACAATAAATACCACAATTCAAAAATTCGTATATTGGACACAACAGCGAAGAAATAGCAGGGAAACCATCATATGCATGGGTAATTAGCTAGACATAGTGTATACAATTCATATTAGATCCATGGCACAGAAAACCAAATCTCAACATATCGATGTGCACCTCAAGTCCGTAATAGTATATGTATATAATATTAGGATAGTTTAATGAAATATGCACGTGCATCCCGTGTCCGGATTCAGGTAATAGTGCCTAGATAGTAATGTCTATATCGCATCCATAGTCTCTAACCCACGCAGAAGAGGGTAATACTTAGTACCTGCATTGTTGGTCTAGCTGAATGAATGGCACCTTATGGTACAGCCCTGATGCGCGTTTCGGACATTCGTTCTTCGGCCCCCTGACTAAGGACGAATGTCCGAAACACGCGTCTGGGCTGTACCATAAGGTGCCATTCATTCAGCTGGACCAACAATGCAGGTACTAAGTATTACCCTCTTCTGCGTGGGTTAGAGACTATGGATGCGATATAGACATTACTATCTAGGCACTATTACCTGAATCCGGACACGGGATGCACGTGCATATTTCATTAAACTATCCTAATATTATATACATATACTATTACGGACTTGAGGTTCACATCGATATGTTGAGATTTGGTTTTCTGTGCCATGGATCTAGTATGAATTGTATACACTATGTCTAGCTAATTACCCATGCATATGATGGTTTCCCTGCTATTTCTTCGCTGTTGGGTCCAATATACAAATTTTTGAATTGTGGTATTTATTGTTATTACAAATGAATTATTATATTTAATGCCTGGCATTTTAGTACGGTCATGCTGGTGCATGTAGTGCCACCTAACCCTTCAACTTCTCAATAAAGGTTTTTTATGATAATCACCTTTGTCTCTTCTTTGACCTGTTATTCGGATGTTCTCCTCTTGGTCATATATCTTTCCGAATGGTCTACCATTTTGTATGGGTCCATAAAACAAGTACAATACTATTTGTAGACCTGTCGATTGTGGGTCTGAATACGGTTATTGTTATGTGCTGGTATATTCAGTGTTTCTTGTATATAAAGTACATAAGAGGTAAGAAGACGACACAGATGAATAACAGTTATGCCTTTTTCAGAAGCAAAAAACTCCTGGTCCTGTGCTCCTCATAACATTAATGCCCTGAATGCATCCTAGAAAAGATGAGGAGGACAGCCCCAAAGCGCATTTCGCGTTTGGCTGTCCCTCCACCCCCCGAAAAAGTCTTGCATAGTAAGCATGTCATTTTATGCCCTAGTATAATAAAGTCGTGCCAGGCAACTCTCACAATTATGATTTTATTATACCGGCAGGGCGGTGCACTGTTTTATCTGCTCATTGGCGTGCCTGCGACCCAATCGCGGGACACCGACGGCTTGCCATGACAGCCAGGGGTCTGCTGAAGACCCCTGTGTCTGTTATTAAGGCACTCCTGTGAAAACCAGCATGTGGCCAGCGTTCATAGAAAACGATACCGTAACAATGCTATGTATAGCAAAAATGATCAGACGATCGCAGCTAACAATACAGTAAAAAGTAAAAAAAAGTTTTAAAAAATATGAAAAAAAAAAAATAAAAAAGTAAAAGTTCAAATACCCCCCTTTCACCACATTAAAATTAAGAAGTAAAAAAATGAAAAAAATACACGTAATTGGTATCTCTGCATTAATAAAAGTACGATCTATTAAAATATAAAATAAATTAATCAGATCGGTAAACGGCGTAACGATAAAAAAAATCGAAGCACTCTCATTGTGTTTTTTTTCTGCCACAACAACAGAAAAAAATGCAATAATAGAACGACCAAAACATCGTATACACCACAAAATGATAGCAATGAAAACATCGGCTCGGGGTGCGAAAACAAGCCCTCACACAGCTTCATATCCTGAAAATTAAAAACATTACGGCTCTCAGAAAGTGGCATCACAAGCAAAAAAATTTTTGTCTTTACAAATTTCTGATGTTTTTTACCACTTAAATAAAACAAAAACTATATATGTTTGGTAACTGCATAATTTTACTGACCTGGATAATCATATTACCAGGTCATTTTTACAGTAAAATGAACACTGTAAATAAAAAACAGTTGTGGAATTTAACTTTTTTTGCTTTTTTGCCATACTTGGAATTTTTCTCCCACTTTCCATTACATCATGTGATAAAATGAATGGTGTCATTCAAAAGAACAACTCGTCCAGCAAAAAAACAAGCCCTCGCATGGCTATGTTGAAATAGAAAAGTTATGGCTCTTGGAATAAGGATAAGAAAAAATGAAAGAGCAAAAACGAAAAATCGCCCGGTTCTTAAGGGGTTAAAGTGACTTGTACAAGCTTTGTGATACATTATGTCAACTACACTTATAACAGTTACAGTCAATCTGGCTTAATCCTTCACCAACATTCTTACCATTGCTGATTGATGCTGCGCCAGTAACATCAAACATAAGATGCGGACCAAATTAATCAAAGAGTAACAGCATTGCCGTGACTCCAGAAATGACTGCAATACCAATGTAATACAATTCCTTGCACTTGTGCAGTTTTTCATGATTGTAAATATTTAGAAGTACAAAGGAAATACAGAGTTGTTCCCATGATAATTAACCAAAAGCTATTATCTACTAGGGACACAACTTTCCTTGCCTGGCTAGATTCTACATTTATGTAAGTCATATATTGTAGGTTTACTTATTATTATGCTTTTTCATATAACACCATCATATTCTGCAACACTTTTCAGACACCATCATCACTGTCCCCATTGGGGCTCACAATACAAATCCCTTATCAGTATATCAGTCTTTAGAGTGTGGGAGGAAATCAGAGTACCTAGAGGAAACCTGGGGAGAACATACAAACTCCTTATAGATGTTGAACTTGGTGGGATTTGAACTCAGGACCCAGAGCTGCAAAGCAACAATGCTAATCACTGAGCCACCGTGCTCAGTAAGTGATACAAGCATTCGACTGGCAGTATAAAGCTAGCTTTTAGCACAAAAGTATACTGGCAGATAAATATATGGAACTGGATAGTCCTTTTGATAATACATACAGCATAGCTGATTATTTCAAATGTGGAGTAAACTTAGCTTAAAGACTAGAGATGAGCGAATATGTTCGAAAAACGATCTCCAATTTCAAATTCGGCCCGAATATAGCACATTCGGATTCATGATCAGACACACGAGCATTTTTTCTTAAAATCTGCAAAATTCAATAAAAAGTTGGTATTGCGTTTCCACGAAAGTATTTTTATCACTTTGGCTAGGATAGTGGTGGTGTATGATGAGCGGGGGGGACGTGTTTGATGAGGAGAGGGGGTGAGGAGAGCTCAGAGGAGCGGCATGCCTGTAATCTTTTTTTTTTTTCCTAACTTTATGGGTGCAAATTGCGGCTAGCCAATTAGGGCGCAGGAGCCATCCACAATGTCCAGACAAAAGGGCTTGTGCCATTGGCTGCTAAAATCACATGTCCCTCTCTATATAAAGAGCAGACATGTTGTTTTAGCACCATTTTTATTTTAGCACAGAGAGGATGCTCCTGGTCTGCTCTTGGATTCATTAGAGATTTTAGCTAGTTAGCTAGGCGGTTGCTTCTAAGTGAGATAGGTTAGATAGATAGGGTCCTGTGTGGCTGTGAAATCGACCTTCCAGATGATTTTTTTTTCTTGTGCCATTAGTGAGGTCCAGACAAAGACAGCAGGGCACATTTCATAGAAGTCTGTTGTGCACTGCTTCTATTGTACTCCATGCACGAGTATACCTTTAAAAATCTATATTTTTCTGTGACTAACGTGATTCAGAATGCCATATCTCACCTTCTCATTTTGTGGTGGTGAAATTCAGCTGTATGCAGAGTAAACAAAAATATTTTTTCTGTGACTAACGTGATGCAGCACGCCATATCTAAGTTTGTCATTTTCTGATGGTGAAATTCAGCTGTATGCAGAGCTCATGCAGAGTAAGCAAAAATATTTTTTTCTGTGACTAACGTGATGCAGCATGCCATATCTCAGTTTGTCATTTTGTGGCGGTGAAATTCAGCTGCATGCAGAGCTCATGCAGAGTAAAAAAATCTATTTTTTTCTGTGATTAATGTGATGCAGCACGCCATATCTAAGTTTGTCATTTTCTGGTGGTGAAATTCAGCTGTATGCAGAGCTCATGCAGAGTAAGTAAAAATATTTTTTTCTGTGACTAACGTGATGCAGCACGCCATATCTCAGTTTGTCATTTTGTGGTGGTGAAATTCAGCTGCATGCAGAGCTCATGCAGAGTAAAAAAATCTATTTTTTTCTGTGATTAATGTGATGCAGCACGCCATATCTCAGTTTGTCATTTTGTGGAGGTGAAATTCAGCTGTATGCAGAGCTCATTCAGATTAAAAAGAAATCTATTTTTTTCTGTGAGTAACGTGATAGAGCAGGGGAGATCTCAGTTTGAAATTGTAGGGGAGATCTCGGTTTGAAATTATTTGGAGCATATATTCTATGTTATACAGGCCTCATCCACAGTAAAAAAAATATTTCTTCTGTTACTAACGTGATACAGTAGGGGAAATCTCAGTTTGAAATTGTTTGGAGCATATATTCTATGTTATACAGGCCTCATCCACAGTAAAAAAAAATATTTTTTTTTGTTACTAACGTGATACAGCAGGTTAGATCTCATTTTGATTTTTTTTGGAGCATATATTCTATTGTATACAGGCCTCATCCACAATAAAAAATACTTTCTTCTGTTACTAACGTGATACAGTACAGGAGATCTCAGTTTGAAATTGCTTGGAGCATATATTTTAGATTATACAGGCCTCATCCATAGTAAAAAAAATAAATTATTTCTTCGGTTAGTAACGTCATACAGCAGGCCAGATGTCAGTTTCAATTTTTTGGGTGCTGATATTGTTCTCCACACAGGGGTACACATGATAAAATCGAAATTGGTTTTCTTATTACCGTGGTATATAAATCAGGCTACATTTCATCTTTTAATTATTTGGTACTGATATTCTTCTCCATACAGCGGTTGACATGATACAATATAAATTTGATCTGTTACTACCGTGCTACAATAAGTAGGCCACAACTGAGGTTGCAATTCTTTTGCGCTGAGATTCTGTTATATCCAAGGCTCGTCCACAGTAAAAAAAAATATTTTTTTCTGTTACTACCGTGCTACATAAAGCAGGCCACATTTTATCTTTTAATTATTTTGTGCTAGTATTGTGCTCCAGCCAGGAGTCCACATTTCAAAATATAAATTCTTTGTGCTAATAGCGTGGTCCTGAAACAATGCCACATTTAAGCATTGGACGGGGCTTGGAGCAGTATTTCTTGCTTAAAGTTTGATCAGTAACAGGTGGAAGAGTGACAGGTGTAGGCCTGGTGCTCTGAGAGCTCTGAGGTAACACAAATGAAGAATACCCAACTTAAAGACCAAACATTTTCAAAAATCATGGGCAGATTCCACAAAGGTGGCATCAATTTCTATTTATTTTACTCACGTATGTAGGGCCCCTAATTACACAGCGCTTTACAGACATTGGGTCTCACAATCTAAATTTCCTATCAGTATGTCTTTGGAGTATGGGAAGGAAAATGAGTACCTGGAGGAAACCCTTGCAAACATGGGGAGAACATACAAACTCCTTGCAGATGTTGTCCTTGGTGGGGTTTGAACCCAGGACCCTAGCGCTGTAAGGCTGCTAATGTTTTTGTGTTGATGACTCAACGCTCCCGGGGTTGTAAGTCTATTACTGCGATGCACACTGTGTGCCTCACTGCTGTCTTGGGGAAAACTACTCTCAAGATTGTCTTCAAGCATGTTTTGATACTGCAGCATGGGCGCGTCTCTTTCCAGGGGGGAAGCCACTGGCAAAATTTACTTTTGTACCATGGATCGAACAGACTGGTAACCCAGTAGTCAGCACTATTTAGAATCCTAACAATACGGGCAACAATCATGTTGCAGATAGTGCTGCAAGAAGGAGTTCATGGGTCGGTCTCTTTCATGAAGTCCAAGACCATAGTGTATTGGTGGCGGGATAACACTCAAGCTTGCTTAATCCATCCCCTCTTGGCAACCATGGACAACAGAGGGGGAATCATTATCCTCTTCATCTCCTAACTGTTGCGCGTCCATCACCTCTTCCTTCTCGTCCTTCTCCATTTGTTCCTCCCATGGCAACCGCCTGTGAGGCGACAGACCGGAACTTAGAGCTATTGTTAACCCTTCCGCATCCTCCTCTGCTTCCTCCTCTTCCCCTGGGACCATCACCACCTCCTCCCACAGACTATTCAAAGTGTGCTCCAGCATGTAGATGACTGGCATCGTCAGCACTAACCATCTTAATAGTCATTTAGAAAATGTGAAGAAGGGTGCAGGGGTCCTTCATCTGTGTCCACTCCGCAAGTGTGATTTGCACCATGTCAGTAGTGCATTTGCGCAGGCTATATTCAACATGAGATACTGCGTCAGGGCTCGTCGATGCTGCCACAGTTGCTGCAACATGTGCAGTGCTTGTCATTTACTGGAGAACATGTTCTTTCTGTCCCTCATCTACAAAGCTGAGCAGCTGTGCGGCTGCTGAAGAAAGGGAGTGGAGTCCAGTAACAGAAGTTGTCAAAATGCTGCGCAATTGCTCACTGCAGCAAAACAAACCTACTTCTCATCTCTCATATCATACCTGTCTCACAACCCTAAACAGCTATTCAGTACTTTCAAGTCTCTCCTCCGTCCATCAGCTCCCCCTCCCTCTCCTCTCATCTTAGCTGAAGACTTTGTCTTATTCTTCAAGCAGAAGATTGACAATGTAGGGCAAAGCTTTTGCTTAAAGTCCCCACAGTCCCTCCTCATAACTATTCAACTCTCCTCATCCCAAACCAGCTTCTCCACCCATCACGGAAGATCATCTTTACTCTCCAAATCACATCTCAGCACCTGTGAACTTGACCCCAAACCGTCCCACCTCATTCCAAACCTTACCAAAGTCTTCATCCCAAGCCTATCCCTCCTCTTCAACCTGTCACTAAAAAATGATGT
Organism: Phyllobates terribilis; assembly: GCF_046119375.1. Lineage (NCBI taxonomy): Eukaryota > Metazoa > Chordata > Amphibia > Anura > Dendrobatidae > Phyllobates > Phyllobates terribilis. The sequence continues at coordinate 157,724,168 of NW_027362771.1, read as the reverse complement.
CTTCCCTTCATGATTCAAACATACCTCAATCACACCCATTCTCAAAAAGCACTCCCTTGGCCCATCCTCTGTGTCTAGCTATCGCCCCATCTCACTTCTCCCCTATGCCTCCAAACTACTGGAACAACACATCCATTTTGAACTGTTCTTCCACCTCTCCTCCTGTTGCCTCTTCGACCGCTTACAATCTGGCTTCCAACCGCACCATTCCTCTGAAACTGCCCTGACTAAAGTCACCAACAACCTACTAACTGCCAAATCCAAGCGACACTACTCTGTCCTCCTCCTCCTAGACCTGTTATCTGCCTTCGACACAGTAGACCTTTCCCTCTTACTACAGACTGTCTTATCTCTCGGCATCATAGACTTGGCCCTATCTTGAATCTCTTCATACCTAACTGACCGGACATTCAGTGTCTCCCACATCACCTCCTCATCTCGCCCCCTATGTGTCGGTGTCCCCCAAGGTTCAGTTCTAGGACCCCTGCTCTTCTACATCTACACCTTCGGCCTGGGACAGCTTATAGAGTCTCACGGCTTTCAGTATCACCTTTATGCTGATGACACACAGATCTACCTCTCTGGACCTGATATTACCACCTTACTAACCAGAATCCCACAATGTGTGTCCACTACAGTATTTCATCTTTCTTCTCTGCTAGATTTGTAAAACTTAACATTGATAAAATCGAATTCATCATCTTTCCACCATCTCATTCATCCCACTCCAACTGAGCTATCCATCAAAGTCAATGGCTGCCCACTCTCCCCAGTCCCGCAAGCTTGATTCTGATCTGTCCTTCAAAGATCCAAGCCCATGGACAAGAGAGGCTAAGTAACTGTAAGCAAACACCACCCTCTGCTGGAACAAACTGAAAATGAAAGTAAACAAAGAATTGTGCTAACAGGAACTAAATGTTTCTGGCAGATTTACAGGGAGATAGACTTTTGTGTGCTTGACCTGATCATGTGACCCAGAGAGTTTCCTGGGTATAAAGGCCCTGTGTGCGATATTGCAAGGGCTTTTGGCGCCAAGAGAGCGCAGGGTGCGGATGTGTACCGCAGGAGACGCTGCAGCCAGAGATTTGGCGCCAAACTGCAGAGTGGAGCAGACATGCTCCAGAGGGACAGCAGAGCCCAGCGCGACAGGCCTCAGCCAGAGGGCTGCGCTGCACCAGAGTTTGACGTCACCTGAGAGGCTCTGCACTCTTTACAGAAGCCCCCCAGAGCCCTGCGCATGTTGGTCAGAGTCAGGACCTGCGCCCCACACTGAGTAAGTTCCCAGTATCCGACGCCGCCTGTCAAGAGCCGTGGCCGGGACCCTCTTCCCCCAAGCATGAGAGCCTACCATCGACGGTCAAGCTGAGAAGAGCTGAGAGAGGACCATGACAGGAAAGACGCGCCAGCAGCAGCGGAGGAACCGCGCAAGTGAACAGAGCCGTCACTTACAACTCTCACCTACGGTACAGGGAACAGGTGGGATTAGGATCTCAGGTTGAATTGGGGTCGTTTTTTGTGTGGGAGGCTAAACGGGAGCTGATAGATTTTATCCAGAAGAAACTTGCGGCCTAGTGGGAATAACTGGTGACCCCCGCTAGGGCCATACAAAGAGAACTCACGTGGTGACCCCCATGATTGGGTGCATTACATTTATGCAGAGAACTTTACCCTTATTCACTGAAACTGTTTCTCATTGTTATTCCAAGTTGTTGTTTATTATCCCTGTTACTAACCCCGTTGCATAATACTTGTTATACATATAAAGTGGTTTTAACAACCCCTGACTGTTCCCGCCTTGTGTTTCTGTGCGTTGCATCCCGGCACCTGCATTACACCTGCTCTGTGGCCTCCCTTCTACCACTCTCGCACCTCTCCAATCTATCCTAAACTGTACTGGCCGAATAATCCACCTGTCATCCCACCATGCCCTGGGTTCTCCCCTCTGTCAATCCCTGCACTGGTTCCCCATTGTCCAGAGACTGCAGTTGAAAACCCTAACCATGGCATACAAAGCCATCCAAAACCTGTCTCCTCCATACATCTGTGACCTAGTCTCCCTGTACTTACCTGTGCGCAAGCTCCCATACTTTCAAAATCTCCTTCTCTACTTCCCTCTTATCTCTTCTTGCCACAATCACATACAAGATTTCTCCAGTGGATCTCCCCTACTGTGGAACTCTCTATCCCAACACATCAGACTCTCGCCTATTGCAACATGACTAGGAATACAGCATTACCCAAGGCAGACACCCATTTATTGACAGCTGTTTTAGGTTATGTGCCTACTATCAACGCAGAGAAAGGTTTGGCTGTCTGAATAAGTTGCCCTTAATGCAGTTTTAGGGGGTTTAGACAGGTTCTCTTTAAAGGACCTTTGAACATACACATAAATGTGAAAATGAAATAGGAAATATAGGTGCCCTCACCATTTGTTTGACTATTTACATGATCCAAGCAGTCTTACTTAAATTCTACAGAGAACAAAGAAGTAATCTTCTGCTAATTATTTCAAGTTTGCTGGTCAGTAAAATAACACTTGGGTACAGTGTCCATTTTAGGACATGATCAGATATCAAAATCAAACATCAGAATGATGTCAGTTTGAGGCTAAATACCCTGTCTGAGAACTGATTCTGACAAGTGATTTTGACGAGTGATTTTGACGAGTGATTGTGACGAGTGATTGTGACGAGTGATTGTGACGAGTGATTGTGACGAGTGATTGTGACGAGTGATTGTGACAAGTGATTTTGACGACTGATTCTGACGAGTGATTCTGACGAATGATTCTGACGAGTGATTTTGACGAATGATTCTGACGAGTGATTCTGACAAATGATTCTGACGAGTGATTCTGACGAGTGATTCTGACGAGTGACTTTGACGAGTGATTTTGACGAGTGATTCTGACGAGTGATTCTGACGAATGATTCTGACGAGTGATTCTGACGAGTGATTTTGACGAGTGATTCTGACGAGTGACTTTTACATCTGTAATAATAATAATAAAAAAAAAGTAACTGTTCGCTGATGGGACTTGAAGCCAAAATTCTGTATCCCAAAGTCAGTGCACTAACCACTAAGCTATTAACTTAGTTGTTAAAACCTTGGCGTTCTATTTGGTTATATGATTTTCTGTGCAAACTTGTCTAAAACTCATTGGGGCGTAAGCACAGACTGCAAGCAAGCCAAATTCAAATGATGTTTGATTCTGATGTGCGAGTCATGGTTTATCTCATAAGACAAGAAAAGCTATCAGCTACTATCATTTGACTGGATAGTCCAATGGTAAAGCGTTAGTCTCTGAAACTACAGTGTCAGAGTTCAAATACTGATAGGGATAAGATTATTATTTTTATTTTTTTTAAATTATGACTATTTAGCACACAAACTACAGGGGTGTTTTACTTTTAATATATGACACTCTGATTGTCATCCTGATGTGTTAAGAGTTTCAGACACGCTGTCTATTTGCATGTTAAATTACATAGCCAAAGTAAATTGGGAGGCAATAATTTACTACATATCTATTTCCAAGTTATTTTATATTTGCATAATTTCTTAAAGAGGTCTAATGATAAAATGTCTTTATTGTAAATTTTTATTTCCATCCACCCAAGTACTGGCTGCAAATTCCCAATTTACTTTGGTATATGCAAATATACAGCGTGTCTGAAACTCTTAACACATCAGTATGACAATCAGAGTGTCAGATATTAAAAGTAAAACACCCCTGTAGTTTGTGTGCTAAACAGTAATAATTAAAAAAAAAACATTCATCTTCCTATCGGGTTTTGAACTCTGACACTGCAGTTTAAGAGACTGATACCTTACCATTGCGCTATCCAGTCAAGTGATAACAACTAGTAGCTTTTCTTGTCTTATGAGATCAACCATGAAAATACTCAGGGTGACTAAAAGTCATTGTGATTCTGATGTTTGAAGAAAGTCACACATCAGACTCACACATCAGAAACAAACATCATTTGAATTTGGTTTGCTTGCAGTCTGTGCATAAGTCCCAATGAGTTTTAAACAAGTTTGTACTGAAAATCATATAACCAAATAGAACTCCAAGGTTTTTACAGCTAAATTAATAGCTTAGTGGTTAGTGCATTATCTTTGGGATACAGAATTTTGGGTTCAACTCCCATCAGCGAATAGTTACTTTTTTTTATTATTATTATTATTACAGTTGTAAAAGTCACTCGTCATAATCACTTGTCAAAATCATTCATCAGAATCACTCGTCAGAATCACTCGTCAAAATCATTTGTCAGAATCATTCGTCAGAATCACTCGTCAGAATCACTCGTCAGAATCACTCGTCAGAATCACTCGTCAGAATCACTCGTCAAAATCACTCGTCAGAATCACTAGTCAGAATCACTAGTCAGAATCACTCATCAAAATCACTCGTCAAAATCATTCATCAGAATCATTCATTAGAATCACTCGTCAAAATAATTCATCAGAATCATTCGTCAGAATCACTTGTCAAAATCACTCGTCAGAATCACTCATCAAAATCACTCGTCAGAATCACTCGTCAGAATCACTCGTCAAAATCGCTTGTCAGAATCAGTTCTCAGACAGGGTATTTAGCCTCAAACTGACATCATTCTGATGTTTGATTTTGATATGTGATCATGTCCTAAAATGGACACTGTACTTGGGGTATGGCTTGGTAATATTTTGTCCTTCTTCACAGAGCGCATAGCAGGGAAATATTTGCTGTAGCTAGTTGTCTTACTGCCACACACAGGCTGTCAAGTAGAGAAAAGGGGCATGGCTGATCTCCTGTGGTGCAAAGTTGAGGGCTGGAGTGGCTATTTACTCCACGATCACCGAGGTTGCACAGAAATGCAGTATGTTTGTATTATGAGCACTTTGCATGTAATTCATAGATGTCTAGATTCATCTAGTTGATCTGTCAGTCCTGTCTTTTAAAGGATAGTTTTCTGCTCTGCTTTTGTAGGCTAAATTAACCATCTTTGCCATCTGTGCAAAGTATTGGTGCTTGACAAGAGCAACGTTTTTAAAGGGTTTTTACAAGTTTAAGGCTCATTGTATGAAATTCTTTCATTTTTCATCTAGAAAGAAATGGTCAAATTCCCATTGTTATAATTTATCATATGTCATCCAGATGTCTATTTTTGATATCCAGACAACATCTATGTAGCATCCATTTATACATCATAAATAAAAAAAACTATATAAGGCCAAATACAGTTATTAATTTCAATGGACCTGTTATAAAAAGATCACATATTGATTTTGTCTATATGGCATCTGTTTTTATGTACCCATAGAGATGAATGGTTAAGTCTCATCCAAAATTGGGAGAGACTACTGCATGCTGTTGTTTTTTTCACATGGAAACTTGGTCCATGTGGAAAACCACTCATCTATACTTGCTCATTGAATAACATTGGTTCAGGACCTGCTCCTGCGACTTCTGACCTCTTTCACTACCATATTCATTCTGTGGGTAATGCTGATGACGGAGGAGATGTCAGGACCAGAAGCTCTGGGCAGCATAGGCTCTGTCCAGCCGGAGATATTAATATGGCTGAGAACTGTAGTGTGTTATGATCTGCAACATGTACTAAGGAAAGAAGGGGAAAGCTGTCCCTACAGTAGAACTAAGCTGAATCCCTACAATGTAGCGGGCTGCCTGTTCCTTGCGAACGGACCCGCCTAAGTCCTCGGCTAGTCTGAACGAAGACCTATAGAATAAAGGAAGGAGTCCCTAAAAGAAGAAGGACTGGAACAAAAAATGAGACACCTCCTGAACAGAGAAAGTTGTTGCAGAATACAAAAAGACAAACTGACAAAAAGGTACTAGAGGTCCCAGAAGGACCAAGCGAACTGACAGAGATAGGCACCGAAGCACCTGGCTAGCAAAACAGTCAAACAACACTGAAGTCCAGCACAGCCAAAAGGGCGGAGCTGGAATATAAAGGCAGATGGTCACGTGACCGCAAAACACAGGATGGAAAAAACAAACAGGAGGGTTCTAACATAGTACTGCCGAGTCTGGCAGTGTGGGTGTGTGTGCTGTCCAGCAGGAATAATCAGCTTCTTGTTGTGGCCAATGAGACAGTACTACACTCTACCTAAACTGCTAAAATACTGCTGGAAGATGTCTGTTATAATTTACACTTCTCTGATTCACTCCTGTTTCCGAGTCAGCTCTTACTCAATCGATTTTTACTTGTCCTTGATCTTGGCCTATATTTTGACTTCTCTAGTACCTTATAATTTTGTCCAAGATCGTGACCTCTTGGTACTGACCTGATGTTCCAATCATCATCTGCCTGCCGGCTCCACTGGCCAGCAGCCACTCCAAGTACTTAAAGTGGTTGTCCACTACTTTGACATTGATGCCCTATCCATAGGATAGGGCATCAATGTATGATCGGCCAGGGTCACGCGCATGGCACCCCCACCGATCAGCTGTTATCGGTGCCGCCAGCGGCAACTGCTGGCCGGAAGTCCTTGCATGTGGTTCCTGGCCGCCAAGTTGCAGTGGCCAGCGCTTGTTACTGCACATCCGCCTCCTATACAATTGAATGGGAGGTGGATGTGAAGTTACAAGCGGCGGCCACTACAGATGGACGGCCAAGCACCCCAGGTAAGTACTTCTGGCCAGCGGCAGCAGCCGGCGGCACCGATAACAGCTGATCGGCGGGGGTGCCTCATGCGGGAACACGGCCAATCATACATTGATGCCTTATCTTATGGATAGGGCATCAGTGTCAAAGTAGTGGACAACTTCTTTAACCCAGGTTGAATCCCAGTATAAGGGTTAATGGATAAAGGCCATGCTTCCTCTGTAATCTATGAGATAGAGTGGCTTGCACAAAGCCTGTCAATTGAAGCCCTGACAGTGCTCACCTCTTTAAAGTATACTATCTGTTTTGCATATGGATGGCACACACACATAAAATATGCTAATTTGAAAGAACTTTAAAAATAATGTTCACTATGCTGAAATCAGAATAATAAATCAGATTACTGCTAATAATAATATATTCTGTATGAAAAACAGCCCACAAGCCAGATCCAGGACTAGCACTGCATGGCAGCGGTATGATTTTACACACACTGGCCCATACAGATGAATCTAAGAAGTTCTTTGCAAGGTTTCTTTACTTTGTGCACTCAGTGAAGCGAAATTTTAAACCCATAAGAAACCCTTTAATCCCACTGCTGTTTGTATTGTGTGGCAACGCTTGATCTTATCTATGTAGCTGATGCAGAAATAGATGTACAATAGAAATTTGGAAACATCTGATGTCTCCATAATTTCGATTTCCCAGAATGAAAGTGAGCCTCTAACATCATTAGCGAGCTCTGTTGTTTTATAGGAGTTTTATACAATCCATATGTATAAAGTGTTGCCAAGGAAAGACAAGTAGTTGGTCTCATATGTCCAATATTGCAAGCATTTTCTGTAACCCAAATCTACTGTCAGGAACAGTAAATAACTGAGTACTCTGCTGTCATGTTTGCCTCTAACTTAAATCACATGTGGAAATGAGAAAAACTTTCCAGGTTCACATGAAGTCAACATCCCAGAAAATATTCCAGCAATGCGTTATTTCCTATATATAATTTGTATTTCCTCCATCCTCTGAACATTTGCTAATAAAATAGTGGTTTACAATCACACAAAATAGTGATTACGGTATGTACATTTATAGTACTGTACATACAATTTAGACGTATAGAAAAATTGCTGCAATGTAAAAAAAACTTTGAAAAACAGAAGTGCTAATAATTTATTTTAATCAACTAAAAAAATTCAAAGTGAACGAACTAAAAAGAAATCTAAATCAAATGAATATTTGGTGTGACTACTGTTTGCTGTTTAAATAGCATCAATTCTTCTAAATACACTTGCATAAAGTCAGTGGGGTTTGTGGCATTATGGTCAGGTGTATGAGTAACCAATCATGCCAAGCAGGTGAAAATGATAACGTTTTAGGTTGACACATTGTCATTAACTGACACAGAAACAGCTGTGCATGAGTCTAAAAAATGGGCAAAGAACAGCCAAATTCTGCTAAAAAGGTGAAGGTGTGAAAGGCAGTTTCATGTAACAGGTTATACACTAGGGGACGACTGAGCACAGCAACAAGACACAAGATGGTGTGAGGCAGCGAGGGGATTCATATACGAGGGTTGTTATATGTCCCCCAGAATGTGCATAGAAACATACTGAAGCCTCTGGAGAGTGTTGTAGTTACAGCCACAGCAGTGGTTACAACGCAAAATATAAGTGAGTGTGGACTGGGTCAAGCTATTTGACCAAGTCAGATTTAGGAAAACCTGACATAGGCTTTTCTTTTTGGAGAGATATGCAGGAAGGTAGTGGGAGAAATCTCTCCCTCCACTCCGTGTCTTGGAAGTGGCCCATGTCCACGATTCCCATTTAAAATTTCAGGTAAGGGTTGGGTAGGCCATTGTTGGTTTGCAAGCATCAGAACAGGAGGTTCGGTTCTGTGTATGCCTGTCTGTGTGAGACTGAACACAGACCAGAGCCAGAGACTAAAGCAAAGCCATTGAGGCACCCATGAGTCATACGGTGGTGCATTCGTCCACAGCAATGGACTGATACGGATATTCCGGCTGCGAACTAGATGAAAAGGTTTGGATTTATTTTCTTAAGTTGGCAAATGAAAACATTTAAATGTAACTTTCTTAGGTCACTACCTCATTACTGCATGAATAGGAAAGACGCTGCCTTACATATGGTGGAGAATGCGGCAGTGTGAATTGAGGCATACCCCAAAGAGAACTGCACATCAATGATCAAGCCTATAACGGCACAGCTTAGGCCCACTGACAAGATGGAGGAAATACTAAAGCAGTTGGTCCTCTCCAAGGCGCAGCAGCAGAAGTTTCAGCAGCAGCAATAACAGCAGCAGCAGTTTCAGCAACAGCAACTGTTTCAGTAGCAACAGCAGGAGCAGCATTGGCAACAGCAGACTAATAGCCTGATTCTACAACAAATTGTGGCCCTGTGAGAGACACCCCCAACCTCAACTCCAGGTCCGTCTCCAGGCCCAGGACAAAGTCATGTCAGCGCTGAGGAAGATGAGTCTTCCTCACAGTGTTTAAAAGGACAGCAAAACAGGAAAATCTGCCAGCCGACCAGAGGGCTGAAGTGGTGGCCCCATTCCTAATGGGAGATGCTCATAAGGCGTATTTCGACCTTAGCTGAGAGGACGCCCAGGACTATGGGAAACCTAGAGGTGAGATCCTTGCTCGGATGGGGGTTAATATATATGTACAGGCACAAAGAGTGTACCAATTGTCCCTTGTGGAGGCCCCACCCACTAGGTATATGACTTACTACATCTAGTAAAAAAGTGGCTCCAGCCTGAGACCTTGAGCCCAGCCCAGATGGTAGAGAGGGTAGTAGTTGACTGGTTTGTGCAAACTCTGCCAGTAGCCATATAGTGGTGGCTGGTACAAGGGGACCTGGGTAATTTACATCTGGTGGTTAGTCTGATAGAAAATTATATATGGCAACCCAGGACTTGGTACGGGACTTTGCCCCACTGCGGGTATCACGCTGGGCCCTTAGAGATCAAGAGCCTGGAAAAGAGACACGACCCTCTTCTGGAGTCAGCCAGAACCGAGTCCATAATAAGGGGATTCCCCGGAATCAGGGTAGCAGGAGACCAGTTTCCCCTAAACCAGTCCCACGGACTAACAGTGCTGCCACTATCAAATGTGGACTCATGAACATTAACATTAGCTAATGTGAGAGAGGCCTTTAGTTGCTTAGATGTTATCTTGGGTTCGTTCTTTTGTGACATGTCAGACTATTATATGTCTTAATCTTCGAGTGATATTTTTGGTTAACTACTCCGGGAGAGGGTAATAATGATCTTTAATTTCCTACATTTGTACTCAAACTGTCTGTCTTCAGCTTGCTGAAGTCCAAACTCTTTAGAGATATGTTTCTAACCTTTTCCAGCCTCATGAGCATCAACAACTCTTCTTCTAAGGTCTTTGTTCATACCATGAACCATTGTAATATCAGACTTTGATAGATCCCTGTTCTTTAAAGAAGCACTCCCACAAAATGTTTTATCACTTAAACCTGTTTGCAGTGATGCTCTGGTCCTCTTCTCACTCACATGACTTAAATTTCGACTTGCCGGATCACATTGGGCTTTATGTGTAAGCCAGAAGTCGCTCTTACAATGTAAGCCTATAGGGCCTTGTTCTGATGTACTATAAACATAGACTGTAAAAACAACTTTCCACTCACATATAAATCCCTGTGTGATCTGATGAGTCAGAATTTCAGTCATGTAAGTGAGCAGAGGATTGGAGTCGTACTGGAAACCAAGGAAAACAGTGATTGGTAAGAATATTAACACACTTACACTACATTATATACACATTTAGACTGTTCATATTGTGACGTCCTGTGCACCACTCCCTTAGCCAGTGCTGTCTTGGGGGCAACTCTACACTACATTGCCAAATAACTCAGAACATAACTATCCAAGGCACCAGACGTTTTTCTTGAAAAGTTTTTTTATTAGTTAAAAAATGGGTTCCTATTCACACCTGATTGTCATCCCATTGATTGAAAACAGCAGAATCTAATTTCACTGTTAAATTATCTGCTAACCCTAAAGGTTCACATACTTTTGCCACTCACAGACATGTGATATTGGAACATTTTCTTCACAAAAAAAATCACTGAGTCTGATATTTTTTACTAGTTTGGTTTGGATCTCTTTATTTACTTATACACTATACAGTAGACTTTCATCCTTTTTTCCCAGGTCAGTTGTAATTTATTTTAGGATTTGTACATCTTTTGAAGTACCCTCCTGAATTTTCCAAAGGAAAGTCAAAATTTCCACCTTGGCACTGGCCTGATCATAGGTGAATCACACCTCTGCCTACCAGTGGATGTTGTCCAGCAAGTTACTTTGCCAGTTCTTGTACATGATTTCCCTTCTCTGTGCAATTCCCCAAAAAATCACTATGGCAAAGTTTAGATTCTACTCAGATCATTAACTTTAATTAAAAAAAATGTCGATTTTGTACCTATTATTTAAAATTTAAGGTAGGTAAGCAAAATATTTAAATTAAAGAAAAAGTAGTGAATACTCACCATTATAATACAAAATTATTATGAACATTGTATGTTATAATATAATTAAAACATATTCTTATCCCTTACTTATCACAGACATACAATAATTGTGCTTGGAATGACATAACCAACAGATAAAAATATAACACATAGGAAAAATTACTGTTTATATAAAACAACACATGACAATATAAGAGTAAAAAAGGAACACAGATAAAAGGGTGCTGAGAGATCAATGTAGCCTGGTATAAGAACAGTCACACCAGGTAATGTTTTCCACCACTTGTTTTTTTCTAAAGACATTGCCTGATATTTCTTCTTTAAGTCCCCACAACAAACTATGATATCACAATCACAGCATATGTAGCGAGGGACGTACATAGAAATCATGGGGGCAGCTGCTGGCATGTAAGCTGAAAGATTCGAAGGTCATTGGTTTTAAGTGTAATAGCATAATAGAAAAGGCGAGTCTGTATGCTGATGACATGCTACTCTATGTGTGGGAGATAGTCATCTTTTGGCTCAATTATGACAGATATAAAGGAGTTTGGTCAGAGATCAGGCTTAAAAATCAATTGGGATAAGTCATCTCACTATCACATTATCACTGGACCCTCTCCCACATATGGAAACAATTGCACTAGCTCAGATACAAGTGGTAGAACGGCTTAAGTATCTCGGTGTGGTAGTCGGTTCAAATATTAAAGACTATATAGCGTTAAACATAAAAGTGGTGTAAGTTACCTCTGTCTGTAATAGGAAGGGAGAATCTCATTAAAATGATTTTGATGTATTTGCTTCACAATTCCCAATGTTGGATCCCTCCTCCCATATTCCGAAAGGTGCAATCATTGTTCAGAGAACTGATATGGTGCAAGCGAAATGCAAGGATAAAACTGGCGTCACTTCAAAGGGACAAAGCTGAGGAAGGAATGGCGTTTCCAGATCCATGGATATATTTCATAGATTCGCAGATGCAACATTTTCATGGGTGGGGAAACAGAGAGAGTGTGGGCAAGAATGGTAGTCTTGTCCTTCAAGACAAACAATGGGTGTCACCTATATACGTACTGGAGGTGGGCGCTAAGTACACAGATAGAGAGAGACTGACCTTAGCAATGATGTACAAGGTGAGGGACAGGGGGAAGAAACTGTTGGGGATAAGTGAATACTCTAATTTTACCCCATTAGGGCAAAATCAGCAACTGATGGAGTTTGACAAATTGACTGGTTTCGGAGGTAGGGAATCAAGGAGAACTGACTTTAGGTCAGTTAATAGAAAATGAAACACTTAAAAGCTTTAACAAACTACAAGAGTTTGGATTGCCTCACAGCCTCTTCTTTCAATACCTACAACTTAGTCATGCATATCTGATTCAGTTTAAGGCTGCGAGACTGGATATACAGAAAAATGAATTACTAGACTCAATAGCTGCGGCAAAATACACAACCGGTTTAATTTCCAAAATCTATCAGCAACTCTTACAGTCTCACATGGGAGAGCAACCCCTGACAGATAAATTAAAATGGGAAGCAGATGTGGGGCTGATTAAGGAAAAACAGTGGAAAGAGGTGTTGGAACTCACTTCTAGATTGTCCCAATGTGTATCTCAGAGGCTCTCACAGATATACCTTATTCAAAAAGCCCTGAAAACTGTATAATTGGCCCCACATGGCTATGTGGTGGTCAATTATTCTGTTTGCAGATCTATTCAGGAGTCCATCATACTGTTTGCAGGATTATGCAACGGGTCATTATACTGTTTGCAGAGCTATATGGGGGGCCATTATACTGTTTTCAAGGCTATGTGGGGCCAATTATACAGTTTTCAGGGCTATTTGATGCCCATTATACTGTTTGGAGGGCTATATGGGGGCCATTATACTGTTTAGAGGGCAATGTGGGGGGGCCATTATACTGTATGCCAGCAATTATACAGTGTGGAGGTATTTGTAGGGGCCATTATGCTTTTTGGAGGGCTGTGTGGGGACCATTATACTGTGTGGAGGACTAGTGGGGGCCATTATACAGTGCGGAGGTTTATGTTAGGGCCATCATACTGTGTGGAGGGTTGTATTGGGGCCATAATATTGTGTAGAGGGTTGTGTTGGGGCCATTACATTGTATGGAGGGCTGTGGGGACTCCATTATATTGTGTGGAGAGCCGTGTGGGGGTCACAGTTGGGGCATCATACTGTGTTTGGGTCACCATACTTTGCCAAGTGGGAGGGCGGCAAAATTGGGAGATATGCTCTTCTGTGACATCGCCGAATATTTATTTTTTGTGGGGGGGCCACCAATTACAACTTCTATCTTGGGGCCCCATGATTTTTTTTTTTTTAATCAAATGTTTTTTATTGATTTTATAAAGATTTTCACAAAGGTAAAAATAATAAAAAAAAACAACTAGACAAACATTGGAGAAATACAGTTCTCCACCCCCCACCTTAAAAAGCATTAAACATGAGTTATTTATCCATCCTGGCTCTGCAAAACCAGCATAATTAGGTGGACAAATATTTGAACATAGTAACAATAGTGAATCCAGTTACATAAAACTTGTGGAAGTACTAATAATATTTTTATTAATTTTCAACAAACTCAACTAACTCAAAGCAAACAGAGGCGAAATCTCCTCAGTTCCCTAGATGTCAAACCAGAGCCATCAATCCATAGACCCCATATCTTGTCAAATTTAGAGATAGCATCTCGTTTTAGGTATATGCCTTTTTCCAAATTTACTAGCCAGTTAACTTTATCTATAAATTCTGATATCATAGGCTCCTGATCTGCTATCCATTTTTGGGCTATCAATTTTCTTGCCCTATATAACATATGTGCCGACGCAATTTTGCCATACTCATCAATAGTCAGATCTTCAACATATCCCAGTATACATACTAATGGTGAAAGCTCTACGTCAATTGAATAAACCTTGTTAATCATTGCTACAACACTCTTCCAAAAGGACAGCAGGTTAGGACAGTTCCACATCATATGAAGCATATCTGCTATGTTAGTTTTGCATCTAGGACAGTGAGGACTTGAACTAAATCCTATGTTAAATAAGAATTGAGAAGTCATTCACATATATCACATATATCACATATATATGGGACACATAGCCTATAAAGAATATAGAGTATCTACCCAAACAGAGACAATTCTGCATCAGTACATGAATGGTATTAAAACATCCCCCCGAAGAAGCAACGCGAAACGCGCGTCGGGGCTTCAGCGCTGCTACTGGTCCCTACATTTGCATGGGTGAGCCTCACAAAAAAACTTGTCCCTGTGATCGGAACATGATCACGCGATTATTTACTATTTAGTGAGGCTCTTGCTGACCTCTGATGTGTTGCAGGCTTTTGCTTTTGGTGGCTTTATAGCCTGTATATATTCAGCCTTTTTGTACATGTATGCAACATATCTATGGTTTGTACTAATATACATTACTTTGCAAGCCTGTGTATTTTTGGTCAGATCTTCCCATGAGGACCTACCTTTGTTTGCTGCTCTGTTTGTGTGTATTTCACCCCGGATGACCTTCTATTTTTATCTATACTGATATGTCTTTTAAATGTTCTAATAAATTTTTGATGTTTTAATACCATTCATATACTGTTGCAGAATTGTCTCTGTTTGGGTAGATACTCTATATTCTTTATAGGCTATGTGTAATACAGTAGAGTACCCGTAATACTAAATATGTGGATGTTGCACTACTATAGAGTTCGGTTCTATTGTTTATACATATATATGGGACAGTCTATAGGATTCACTTAAAGACAGCTGTGGAACTCTTTCCAGTATATCTGACCAGTGATTTTCCTCTATGGGTCTCATTACACTCTCCCATTTCTCTTTTGATCACATCAGCTGGTTTGTCAATATAATGTCTAAGAGAATGTTATAAAGTAATGAGATCAGTCCATGAGAACTGTGTAGATTAGCTTTTCTGTGTATTATTGAGTTTTGGGGTACCCCTCCTTCCAAAACAATGGCTTCCGCCTGATATGTGTGCCTAAATTGTAAATATTTATAGAATTCAGAGTGAGGTAATCCATAGTCGTTTTGTAGCTGTGAGAATTCCTTAATCACATCACCTGTCAGCACTTGATTAAGTCTATTTAAACCCTTGGAGCTCCAGGAGCCAAATCCCACTAGTTGGTATAAATTTGGAAGCCATGGAGTGTTCCATAATGAAGTAAACTGTGAAACACCTTCTATTCTCTGTAATTTTTTCACCGTCCCCCAAAGTTTGTGACATAACATCATAGTCGGTATTTTGCCTCCAAGTGTCCCAAACGTATGCGCCTCCAGCACCTCATAGAGTTTATCTGATTGGAAATAATGCTGTAGCAACATACGCTGAGCTCCTCCTCCCCCAGGGTCGTCCCATCCCCAGATATGTTGAAGTGAGATGCCACATAATATACTCTTGGGTTAGGAAACACAAGACCTCCCATTGTTTTGTTTCTTTGCAATGTTTCCAGTTTAATTCTCAGAGTCTATTTGCTACATATTCATTTTATAAACTCCTGACTTACTTTAAAGAAAAATCTCCGATTTATCCATATTGCGGAGTTGTGTAGAATATACAGCAATTGTGGCATCCAGATCATTTTGACCAGGTTAGCACGGCCCACAACCAACAATGGTAACTTAGACCAGGGCCTAGTTTACCTCTAAAGTTAATTAAGACTGGGTCAAGATTCAACTTCTCATAATCATTTATTTTTGCCAATATATTGATGCCTAAATATTTAAACTGCGATACCACTGGTAAACCTGAGTTACTGTAGTGGGAAGCATTCTCATCTGTATTATCCAATGGAAGTATAACTGATTTGCTCCAATTTATCTTCAGACCAGAGTATTTTCCAAATGTTTCTATCGTTTCCATTGCTATAGGAAGGGACTCAGAAGTTTTAGCCAGAAATAATAAAGTGTCGTCAGCGTATAAAGCGACCTTCTCTTCACTATTTCCTCTACGAAACCCAACTATTCCTGGATGCTCTCTGATAACCGATGCCAGGGGTTCAATGGCCAATGCAAAGAGCAGGGGGGGACAATCGGCACCCCAGCCGCGTACCTCTACACAGTCCAAAAGCTGGGGAGAGGTGTCCATTTACCCGTATTCTAGCCACTGGCCTACCATACAGCAATTTAACCCATGAAATAAAACTAGGTCCTATACCAAACTTTTCCAACACCGTCCATAAATATTCCCACTCAACAGAATCGAAAGCCTTAGCGGCATCCAGAGAACATACGTCCTGTCCCCATCACCATCCACCGACAATTGAAGATTAAGAAACAATCTCCGGATATTAACAGCTGTGGATCTAGCCGGCATGAAACCTAACTGATCAGTATGAATTACTGTAGAAAGTACTGTATTCAATCTAGACGCCAGAACCATCGCAATAATTTCAATAAAGATATGGGCCTGTAAGAGTCAGGGATTAAAGGGTCTTTACCAGGCTTAGGTATAGCTACTATGGGGAAGTAAAATATTTCCAAATTTCTTATATATTTCTGTGGGAAGCCAGTCAAGTCCTGGTGATTTTTTATTAGCCATAGAGACTACTGCCATTTGTAACTCCTCCAGCTGTAGTGGTCTATTTAAAAATTCTTGATCTTTACCGCTGAATGTCGGTAGTTTGATTTCTCTCAAGTAGGATAGGATCTGTTCTCTATTAAATTGCAGTTTGGATGTATATAGATCTTTATAAATTCTAGCATAGTGTTTGAGATCTGGTCAGTCTGGTTTACTACCACGCCTTCCCTATCCTTCAAAGCACCAATGAAAGAACTCCCCATCTGGGCTCTTGCCATTATGGCCAATAAGTGTCCCGTCTTCGCCCCCTCCTCAAAGAAGTGTGTCTGGGCAAACATGCGTTTTTTTTTAGCTTTTTCCTTTATATGTGTGGTGTTGGTGCATGCTTCTTGTGCCTCTCACTACTCCATCAGGTCCTGTTTTAGAACGGTTTGTACAAATGTCTCTTCTGTAGATCTAACTCTATCCCGTAAAAACTCCCCAAACTGTTTTGTCTTAGTTTTGGATCTGTTAATGACCTGTATTAAGACTCTTTGTAAGCACGCTTTCATGGCATCCCATAATATGTTTTGCGACATTCGTTTGTCATTTTCCTTAAACCAATAGCCTTCCATATTGTATTATGTGCCCCACATAGCCTTCTATATAGTATTATGGGCCCCACATAGCCTTTCACATAGTATTATGGGCCCCATCTAGCCTTCTATATGATATTATAGGCCCAACATAGCATTCCATATAGTATGATGGGTCCCACAAAGCCTTCCATGTAGTACAGTTAGGTCCATATATATTTGGACAGAGACAACATTTTTCTAATTTTGGTTCTAGACATTACCACAATGAATTTTAAACAAAACAATTCAGATGCAGTTGAAGTTCAGACTTTCAGCTTTCATTTGAGGGTATTCACATTAAAATTGTATGAAGAGTTTAGGAGTTTCCGCTCCTTAACATGTGCCACCCTGTTTTTAAAGGGACCAAAAGTAATCAGACAGATTAAATAATTGTAAATAAAATGTTCATTTCTAGTACTTGGTTGAAAACCCTTTGTTGGCAATGACTGCTTGAAGTCTTGAACTCATGGACATCACCAGACGCTGTTTCCTCCTTTTTGATGCTCTGCCAGGCCTTCACTGCGTTGGTTTTCAGTTGCTGTTTGTTTGTGGGCCTTTCTGTCTGAAGTTTAGTCTTTAACAAGTGAAATGCATGCTCAATTGGGTTGAGATCAGGTGACTGACTTGGCCATTCAAGAATATTCCACTTCTTTGCTTTAATAAACTCCTGGGTTGCTTTGGCTTTATGTTTTGGGTCATTGTCCATCTGTAGTATGAAACGACGACCAATCAGTATGGCTGCATTTGGCTGGATCTGAGCACACAGTATGGCTCTGAATACATCAGAATTCATTCGGCTGCTTCTGTCCTGTGTCACATCATCAATAAACACTAGTGACCCAGTGCCACTGGCAGCCATGCATGCCCAAGCCATCACACTGCCTCCGCCATGTTTTACAGATGATGTGGTATGCTTTGGATCATGAGCTGTACCATGCCTTCACCATGCTTTTCTCTTTCCATCATTCTGGTAGAGGTTGATCTTGGTTTCATCTGTCCAAAGAATGTTCTTCCAGAATTGTGCTGGCTTTTTTAGATGTTTTTTAGCAAAGTCCAGTCTAGCCTTTTTATTCTTGATGCTTATGAGTGGCTTGCACCGTGCAGTGAACCCTCTGTATTTACTTTCATGCAGTCTTCTCTTTATGGTAGATTTGGATATTGATACGCCTACCTCCTAGAGAGTGTTGTTCACTTGGTTGGCTGTTGTGAAGGGGTTTCTCTTCACCATGGAGATCATTCTGCGATCATCCACCACTGTTGTCTTCCGTGGGCGCCCAGGTCTTTTTGCATTGATGAGTTCACCAGTGCTTTCTTTCTTTCTCAGGATGTACCAAACTGTAGATTTTGCCACTCCTAATATTCTAGCAATTTCTCGGATGTTTTTTTTCTGTTTTTGCAGCTTAAGGATGGCTTGTTTCACCTGCATGGAGAGCTCCTTTGACCGCATGTTTACTTCACAGCAAAACCTTCCAAATGCAAGTGTGACGCCTCTTCTCAGAAGCCCTTGTTTACCCTGGGAGATGGGGGACTCGGAGTCGGGTCCTAAGATGGAGAGATGGCGGGCAGCCGTGGCCCGGACCCGCTCCGTGCCTAGGGCCGTCACATTAAAAAGGATGGTGTTATGTTCTGCTACCAGAGCTAAGGAAAGAGAGGAGATCTGTCCCTACGATAGAACTCAGCTGAATCCCTACGATGTAACAGGGAACCTGATCCTGCGATCAGACCTGCTAAAGTCCTAAGCTAGTCTGTACGGAGACCTATAGATGTGGGGAAGGAATCCCTACAAGTACTAAGGACTGGGAGGAAAATGGGACACCTCCTAACAGAAATAGTAGCAGACAGACGAACAAACAAAATATATAGAACATAGAGGTCCGTAGACCAAGCAAACTAACAGAGTTAGATACAGAGCACAGGCTAGCTAGAAAGTAGTTATACAATGAAGTCCAGCAAAGCCAGAAGGGCGGAGCAGGATTAAATAGGCCAACAAGGTCATGTGACCAGCAAAGGAAAAAACCTAAGAGCAAGGTTCTAACAGTACCCCCCCTTCTAAGAGGATCCTCCGGATCCCCTAGGACCAGGCTTATCAGGAAATCTCCTGTGAAACCCTCTGATAAGTCTGGACGCGGAAACATCATCTGACCTCACCCAAGAGTTATCCTCGGGTCCGAAACCTTTCCAGGCCACAAGATACTGCAAACTACCTCTATACCGTCTAGAGTTAAGGATGCGAGAAATTTCATATTCCCCGTCCTCCACCACCGGAGGAACAGAGGCAGAGGCGTCACCATCCGACACAACAGCTTTTTTTAACAGAGAGACATGAAATACCGGATTAATTCTCCAGGAGGTAGGAACCTCCAACCTAACAGCAGATTGGTTGACAACCTGAAGCACCTTAAAGGGCCCTACAAACTTGGGACCCAATTTCTTAGAAGGAATCCTCAACCGCAGATTCCTAGAGGACAACCAAACCATGTCACCAACAGCGAACAAAACCTCCTGTCGTTTCCTATCAAAGTAGTCTTTAGATTTTCTGTTGGCCTCCTGAAGATTACCACGCACATCCGTCCAAACTCTCTCCAAATCACTGGAAAAATTCTCCTCCTCAGGCACGGCAGATCCCAACTTGGAGAATGACCCAAACGACGGATGTCTCCCAGAACAACAAAAAAAAGGCGAACAACCAGCAGAAGAAGATGTATGATTGTTCAGAGCAAATTCAGCAAGTGGCAGAAACTCAGACCACCCCTCTTGATTGTCTGCCACAAAACAACGCAAGAACTGCTCAACATCCTGGTTTTTCCTTTCTGTCTGGCCATTAGATTCAGGATGATATCCGGACGAGAAAGACAAATGAACTCCCAACCTGTCACAAAAGGCACGCCAAAAACGAGCCACGAACTGAGGACCCCTATCAGAAACAATGTCAGTAGGAACACCATGAAGTCTGACAATTTCCTTGACAAAGGCCTTAGCGAGAGTTTTAGCGCAGGGCAGTTTGACGAAGGGAACCAAGTGACACATCTTGCTAAAACGGTCCACGACCACCCAGATGACAGTAAAACCCTCAGAGGGGGGAAGGTCAGTTATAAAGTCCATAGCCAAATGTGTCCAAGGAGCACTGGGAACCTCCAAAGGACAAAGCAACCCCGCAGCAGGAGTATGTGAGGACTTAGATCTAGCACATATAGTACATTGACGCACCCACTTAATGACCTCCTTCTGCCATCCAGGCCACCAAAAACTGCGACCCACCAGTCTCTTGGTCTCAGAGATTCCGGGATGACCTGCCAACCGAGACTCGTGACACTCAACAAACAAATCTCTCCTAAAGGTCCCAGGCACAAACAACCTCCCATGAGGAGTGTTAGATGGGGCATTCTCCTGTGCTTTAAGAATCTCATCTTCCAAAACAGAGTCCAAAGCAGCTATCACAACACCTTCTTGTAAAATGTTCTCCTCTTTCTCAGCACCGACTATGGGAGAAAAACTGCGAGACAAGGCATCCGCCTTAACATTCTTAGTACCAGGGATGTAAGTAACGGAGAAATTAAACCGCGAGAAAAACAGTGCCCACCTAGCCTGACGGGCATTCAGGCGCTTGGCAGCATCAAGATATATCAGATTTTTATGATCCGTAAGAACCTGAACGGGAAATTCCGCACCTTCCAAGAAGTGGTGCCAGTGTTCAAATGCGAGTTTAATAGCCAATAATTCCCGATTACCAATATCGTAATTCAGTTCAGTCTCCGAAAATTTTTTTGAAAAAAAGGCACAGGGATGTAATCCATCCCCGTTATCCTGAGACAATACTGCGCCAACCCCCACAGAGGAAGCATCAACCTCAACCAAAAACGGCTTAGTCACATCAGGCTGCATAAGGATGGGAGCAGAGGTGAACCTCTCCTTGAGATACACAAAAGCTTCAATGGCCTCAGAAGACCACTGAACCGCATCAGCACCTTTCCTGGTGAGATCGGTCAGAGGTTTGACAATACTAGAAAAATTTTTTATGAATTTTCTGTAATAATTGGCGAAACCTAAAAACCTCTGTATCGATTTCAAACCAATAGGCCTAGGCCATTCCTGCACAGCTTGAACTTTAACCGGGTCCATCTCAAAACCATCACTGGAGATAATGTAACCCAAAAAACTAATTCTCTGTACAGCGAACTCACATTTCTCCAGCTTAGCAAAAAGCGAATTGTCCATTAATAACTGTAATACCTCACGTACGCTCCGCCAATGAGACTCCAGATCCGGCGAATAAATCAAAATGTCATCCAAATACACAACCACATTTTTGCCGATCAAAGGTCTAAGGATGTCATTAATAAGATTCTGAAAAAATGCAGGAGCATTAGTAAGACCAAAAGGCATAACCAGATTCTCAAAATGACCCACAGGAGTGTTAAAAGCAGTCTTCCATTCGTCACCCTCCTTCATGCGCAACAGATTGTATGCCCCCTTAAGGTCAATTTTAGAGAACCACTTGGCCCCCATTAACTGGTTAAACAGATCAGGAATCAATGGCAGTGGGTAAGGATTGCGTACAGTAATTTTGTTAATCTCACGAAAATCCAGACAAGGACGTAAACCGCCGTTCTTTTTTTTTTACAAAAAAAAAATCCAACCGCCACAGGAGACTTAGAAGGCCTAATGTGACCGGCGGCCAAACTTGTCTGTATGTATTCCTCCAAAGCCTTCCTCTCAGGAATAGTAAGGTTAAATAAACGACTTTTAGGAAGAGTCGCTCCAGGGACAAATTCAATAGAACAATCATAGTCTCTATGGGGAGGCAAAACCTGCGAT
Source organism: Phyllobates terribilis (assembly GCF_046119375.1). Classification (NCBI taxonomy): domain Eukaryota; kingdom Metazoa; phylum Chordata; class Amphibia; order Anura; family Dendrobatidae; genus Phyllobates; species Phyllobates terribilis. The sequence continues at coordinate 157,702,038 of NW_027362771.1, read as the reverse complement.
TCCTTCTCAGAAAAAACTCTCCAAAAATCCTGAATAGGAACAGGCAATTCTCCCCTATCCAAAGCTGCAATACGCCCGTTACAACACTTGTCATAACATTTATGGCTCCAGGATTTAATTTCACTGGTAGACCAATCCAGTACAGGATTGTGAAATTTTAACCAGGGCAATCCCAATATTACTGGAGAAGGCAAGTTATTCAAAACTACCAAATCCAATTTCTCATGGTGAACACCATTAATAGTGAGAGGAAATTCACAGACCTTGAGAGTAATATTCTTCAAAGGGGAACCATCCACAGAAACCACAGCAATGGGGGATGATAAAGGTTCGGGTTTTAAATTGAGTCTTTCCAAGAATCCCCCATCAATTACATTCAGAGTAGACCCACAATCAACAAACACCCGAAATTCCATTAATTTTTCCTGAGCAATCGTGGAAGCAGCTAAAAATACACCCTTGGAATTTAAACAGGCAATACGGGCATGACTGACCATTTTTTTTTTCTTTCTTCATACGAAGCTCACAGCCTTTAATCAAATGACCAGATTTTCCGCAATAGAAACACAAGCCTTCAAAAAATCTACGGTCTTTTTCTTGAGAGCGAGGTGCCACCGATCCAATCTCCATCGGTTCACCACTGTTAGTACACACATTCTCATAACCAGAAACTGACATAGCAGAGGATTTGCTCTCATTAACCCTTGCACGCAGTCTCCTATCCACCCGTATAGCTAATTGCATAGCCTGTTGCAAATCTTCAGGTGTAGGATAAGCAATTAGCAGGTCTTTAACCCTTTCATTGAGCCCAGCAAGAAATAGACTTTTCAGAGCAGAATCGTTCCACCCTGTTTGAGTAGACCAATGACGGAAATGAGTACAATATTTTTCCACATTACCTGATCCCTGTTTCAAACGTCTCAACTCAGTCTCAGCTGATGCGACACGGTCAGGATCATCATATAATAGTCCCAAAGCAGAAAAAAAACTATCCACTGATCTGAAGCATGTATCACTAGGTTGCAAAGAAAAGGCCCACTCCTGAGGCTCTTTGCGCAAAAGTGACATTATGAACCCTATGCGCTGGGATTCATCCCCAGAGGACTTGGGTCTCAAACGAAAATACAATAAGCAAGCATTTTTAAATGAAAAAAATTCTCGGTGTTCACCAAAAAATAAATCCGGCAAACATACCTTAGGCTCCAAGAAATGTGCTCCAGGACAGTTACTCACGTGCTGACGGAGCTCGGCCACCTCCAGAGAGAGTCCCTGCAGGCGATGAGCCAAATCCTGAACCGACACCATGATGGAACAGAAAAATCTTTCCTTAGAGAATTTGCAGGCTGGACTTACTGTTATGTTCTGCTACCAGAGCTAAGGAAAGAGAGGAGATCTGTCCCTACGATAGAACTCAGCTGAATCCCTACGATGTAACAGGGAACCTGATCCTGCGATCAGACCTGCTAAAGTCCAAAGCTAGTCTGTACGGAGACCTATAGATGTGGGGAAGGAATCCCTACAAGTACTAAGGACTGGGAGGAAAATGGGACACCTCCTAACAGAAATAGTAGCAGACAGACGAACAAACAAAATATATAGAACATAGAGGTCCGTAGACCAAGCAAACTAACAGAGTTAGATACAGAGCACAGGCTAGCTAGAAAGTAGTTATACAATGAAGTCCAGCAAAGCCAGAAGGGCGGAGCAGGATTAAATAGGCCAACAAGGTCATGTGACCAGCAAAGGAAAAAACCTAAGAGCAAGGTTCTAACAGATGGTGTGGGCTTATCCGGGTTGAGTGGCTGAATTACGACTACGCCACCTGTGGCACCTGGTGAAGGCCACCAGCGCTGCCGCAGTTCCCTGAGGCCTGGTGTTAGGGCAGCCGACGATGTTGCTACTCCCCACAGGCGGAGCAAGGCCTCAGGGCAGAGAGACAGGATGGAGGGGGTAGTAGTAGAGGAGACCGGTTGCTGCGTCGTGCGGTGTAGCGCAGAATAAAGAGTCCGGAGGCCATAGGGGGGAACTTCCAAGGCTTTACTCACATAAGAGATGGCAGAAGGAAGGCGACTCCCTGCTCCCCGCGGGGCTCTGCGGTCACCGAGAACGGGGGTCCGACAACCTCCAAGTAAGTCCAGCATTAGATCAGGACCCCGCACCAGAGTGTTCCTGAACTACAGACCGTATCCTTTCCTGTCTGCGTGTGTAGATAGGCCGGGTCTCCCTCTGAACTCCTCTCAGAAAAAGGGCACGGGTGGCAGCTCTGCTCCTTCCAATACCCGGTGGGATCCTCAGGGCCTACCGGGCTTTCCCGACCAGGACATGGAGTAGCAAGGTCGGGTGTCGGGGGCTGGTACCCCTCTTGCAGCCAGACTCCCTCTGAATATATCAGGTAGGCGAGGACAGGTGGCGTACACCGCTCCGTCTGCATCCTCCCCAGGATCCATTTGCTGTGGAGCTACACTCTTAAGCTCCGGGCCTTCTTGGTCATGGTCCCTGACCGGGTTGAGACATTCCTTGTCTATAACCTGCCCCTCGACCCAAGGCCAAGGTACGAGGGCTGTGTCTCCATCCGCTGCAGGCCCACACAGGATCCACGTTCAGGGTGGGAGACCACAGTAGAACAGTCAAAAAGAACCATCCAAAGACAAAAGGACCAAAGACCAAGATGGCTTTGTATTAAATATGAAATTTAAAGTGTCACTAAAATGTGATTCCTCCACCCTCGCCCACTAAATGGTTCCCCTAACTCTTGGTTCCCCAGTCTCCCTGTAACCAGGAGGGCAGCACTTAGTGCATTCTAGCCCCCTCTGGTGGAGAAATGTGGTGTTGGATGTGGAGGTGGAGTCCTGACCATCACACTGTTCTTACCTCAGAGGAGGAACACTACACTCCATTAAAGAAGTGCAGCATCCCTGTGGCAGTAGAACCCTCAGGGGCGCCACACAAGCACCACACCTCAAATCAACTCCAGGCCTTTTATCTGCTTAATTGAGAATGACATAACGAAGGGATTGCCCACACCTGTCCATGAAATAGCTTTGGAGTCAATTGTCCAATTACTTTTGGTCCCTTTAAAAACAGGGTGGCACATGTTAAGGAGCTGAAACTCCTAAACCCTTCATCCAATTTTAATGTGGATACCCTCAAATGAAAGCTGAAAGTCTGAACTTCAACTGCATCTGAATTGTTTTGTTTAAAATTCATTGTGGTAATGTCTAGAACCAAAATTAGAAAAATGTTGTCTCTGTCCAAATATATATGGACCTAACTGTACAGTCATTGCCAAAAGTTTTGAGAATGACACCAAAATTATATTTTCACATGATCTGCTGGCCTCTGGTTTTTATTAGTGTTTGTCTGATGTTTATATCACATACAGAAATATAATTGCAATCATATTATGAGTACCAATAGGTTATATTGACAGTTAGAATGAGTTAATGCAGCAAGTCAATATTTGCAGTGTTGCCCCTTCTTCTTCAAGACCTCTGTAATTCTCCCTGGCATGCTCTCAATCAACTTTTGGACCAAATCCTGACTGATAGCTGTCAATTCTTGCATAATCAATGCTTGCATTTTGCCAGAATTTGTTGGTTTTTGTTTGTCCACCCGTCTCTTGATGATTGACCACAAGTTCTCAATGGGATTAAAATCTGGGGAGTTTCCAGGCCATGGACCCAAAATCACTATATTTTGTTCCATGAGCCATTTAGTTATCACCTTTGCTTTATGGCAAGGTGCTCCATCATGCTGGAAAAGGCATTGTTGGGCGCCAAACTGCTCTTGGACGGTTGGGAGAAGTTGCTCTTGGAGGACATTCTGGTACCATTCTTTATTCATGGCTGTGTTTTTAGGCAAGACTGTGAGTGAGCTGATTCCCTTGGCTGAGAAGCAACCCCACACATGAATGGTTTCAGGATGCTTTACAGTTGGCATGAGTCAAGACTGGTGGTAGCGCTCACCTCTTCTTCTCCAAATAAGCTGTTTTCCAGATGTCCCAAACAATCGAAAAGGGGATTCATCAGAGAAAATGACTTTGCCCCAGTCCTCAGCAGTCCACTCCCTGTACCTTTTGCAGAATATCAGTCGGTCCCTGATGTTTTTTCTGGAGAGAAGTGGCTTCTTTGCTGCCCTCCTTGAAACCAGACCTTGCTCAAAGAGTCTCCGCCTCACAGTGCGTGCAGAAGCACTCACACCAGCCTGCTTCCATTCCTGAGCAAACTCGGCATTGCTGGTAGTCCGATCCCGCAGCTGAAACAGTTTTAAGATACGGTCCTGGCGCTTGCTGGTCTTTCTTTGGCGCCCTGGAGCCTTTTTGACAACAATGGAAGCTCTCTCCTTGAAGTTCTTGATGATGCGATAGATTGTTGACTGAGGTGCAATCTTTGTAGCTGCGATACTCTTCCCTGTTAGGCCATTTTTGTGCAGTGCAATGATGGCTGCACGTGTTTCTTTAGAGATAACCATGGTTAACTGAAGAGAAACAATGATACCAAGAACCAGCCTCCTTTTAAAGTGTCCAGTGATGTCATTCTTACTTAATCATGACTGATTGATCGCCAGCCCTGTCCTCATCAACACCCACACCTGTGTTAATGGATCAATCACTAAAACGACGTTAGCTGCTCCTTTTAAGGCAGGACTTCAATGATGTTGAAATGTGTTTTGGGGGTTACAGTTCATTTTCTGGGCAAATATTGACTTTGCAAGTACAGTAATTGCTGTTAAGCTGATCACTCTTTGACATTCAGGAGTATATGCAAATTGCCATTACAAAAAATGAAGCAGTAAGCTTTGGAAAAATTACTATTTGTCTCATTCTCAATACTTTTGGCCATGACTGTATAATAAGCCCCATATAGCCTATAATATAATATATTGGGCCCCACATAGCCTGCTATATAATATAATGGGCCCCACAATATACTCATTGATTAAAAAATAAATTACTAAAATATACCCCTCTCCTCGATACCCCACTGCTCTGGCCTAGGTTCTAAAGCTCTGTGTTTCTTGTCACAGCAGGCGCGATGTAGTGATGTCATCGCGCCCGCTGCACTGAGATGTAGAGCTCAGATGCAGAGGGAGAATAATGGAGGAGGGAGCTGATGGCTCTCTCTTTTATCATTTCTTTCAACTGTATCGGCATCCAGGATGCCAACACAGTTGAAAGTACAATGTCAGGCTGGGGCACCCAGTGCAGGCACTGGCACGGGACCTCCCCGACTCACGGCCCCATAGTGACCACTTGGTCTACTGCTATTAGCGGTACGCCACTGCATTTAGCTATGTCATGGATGGTGACAAGGGGTGCACTGCAGACTTAATTGAGCAGCATATATCACTACCAATAAAAAAATATGTTAGTTATCTCTTAGGTTGCATAAATACACAATAAAACATATTTATACATAAGGTATCTCAATAGAAAAGGACTAATAACGTCATTAGAAGTATGAAGTAAGTCAAAAGAATAAATAGGAAAAATTTACTAACTAGCAATACACTACTAGTAGAGGTAAATACAATGAGCTGCATTCATGTTACCATAAATTTGTTGAAGGTGTGAAAAATACAGTAATGAATGGATTGTTCATATTTCAGAAAAACTACATATAGATCCAATTTGTAATCAAAGTATAGAATGGAATTCACAAGACACATATGGTATGTCAAATACAATGCATGAATATACTGTAGTATACTATGTATAGTACCAAGGGAATATTCCCAATTGAAAAGTGCTCCATAGAGCTGCATCGATGGTTATAAAAAGAGATTATTGAATTGGCTGAGAATCAAATTAGGCAAATCGTGCAAATTTAACAGGGAAATTTGATTCACATCCAAGTTATTTGATACAAATTTAATGTTATGTTTTGGGGTGAGGGGTCAGTCACTCGAAACCCTACAGCATAATAAACAAAAAATAAAAATAATAATAAAAAAAAAATAATAATACCTTAGCGCTCCCTTGTCCCACTGCCCCTGCAGCTTGCCATCGGGTCCTCCATGCCTTTCCTTTCTGCCTTCCTCTGTCGTCTGCACCCACTTTTTTCCTGCTTTAATTTACAGCTTCTGGCACCAAGTAGGCCTCTGACATCATTGAACTCTGTGCCGTTGCATTGCATGTTAAGATGTCACGACATTATGAGGTGCATCATCCGAAGCCTATACATTGCTCTGGGAACGCACATCATGATAGATTGGCGCACAGTGACATTAAAGACCAATCGGCCCTGGAAACTAGGTGTATAGTGAAGCAGGGCAAAGAGGATGCGCATGATGGAGGGACGTGAAAAGGACATGTGCAAAGGACTAAATAGCAGGCTCCGTGGGCAGCAGGACAGGTGAGCACTGAGGTATTTATTTCTAAAATATTTCTATTAGCACCTTTAGAAATATATTTACTTAAAAAAACTGGTGATGTGGGCAATACTTATTTCATCCATTGTAGTCCTCCTCCTGATGTGTGTCCCTTGCCCTGCTTTGGCAAGGGGTGTGCCTGGAGAGGGAGCATGTCAGGTGTATGTAGTAGAAGCCAATATCTTGTGGCTAATATCTGTGTAAGATGGCATATCTGAGTGTCCAAAAACCTGTCATATACATAAATCCACCTTCCACCTTCTGGACCGTCATGTGAGCATTAGGCGCCACTACCATGGGATCCACCAGGCGCACTCCAGAGACTATACAGAATGACTGAAATGCTGTGGATATGTGTCTGAGCACATGCACACTACAAAGCTAGGAAAATTATTACAAACTAGATCATTGCAATTAAGAGAGATAAAAAAAACTGGTAAAAACAAGGATATGGTGGAGTGGAAGGATGAGGATTAGTGATGAGCGAGCATGCTTGTGTAGCACCCTGAGGATTCGGCTGCTACAGGGGTATTGCACCTCAAGCCAGAGGTGTGATATTCCACTCCCGGGTAAGGATGGAGTGTGGAACTGAGCTCAGTAGGCTGCATGCACTACATACATCCCATTTCCGGGGGACAGATCAATGGTACTCCCACTAGGTATATGTGCAGGTACGACAGTGTCTGTCCCTGGCTGGAGTGGGAGGGGGGTGGAACATCCCAGTAGTGTAGGGGCAGATAGGGGGAGCAGTCTGGGTAATGCTAGGAGCTCATTGGGTGCTGGTCACCTGAGCTCACACATAGAGGGAGTATATAAGGTGGGAACCATCTTAGATCAGGGTCAGACAGGCAGACAGTTACCAGTCAGTCTTTTGTAGAGGGTCAAGCAGTCCTGAAAGAAGAGAGAGAGGAGAAGAGAAGGACCCAGAGGGGAAGAAGAGGGAACCCCAAGAGCCCAAATACAACCAGAAGGGTGAAGGGTTGGCACAAGGGTACTGGATCCCAAGCTGGTGGAGGGCACTAATCCTCAGCCAGAGACCGGAGGTTGTGGGCAGGATCTGCCACGACCCCCCACTAAATCCACTGCGAAGGCATACCGAGTATAGGGTCAGGGAACCCAGAGACAAGGGTTTTACCAACAAGAGGCCCGAGGGAGCCGGACATAAGTGGATCCCTGGTGGGGAAGGCCAGAGAAAAGGAACGTCAGAAAGGGAGCTCAGGATCACGCTCCAGAATTACCTGGGGGGTGGCCGAGTCCAGGACCTGGTGGACGCAGCACGGCTCGGGCGGTCACTCAAGGCCGGAGTGACCAGCACAACAGCAGTAAGTAAAAACCCTGAACTGCACAGCACGACTCTGAGTCTTATTACCATCCTCACTGCACCACCACAACCACCACCCTCTACAACTGACCCCCTGAGGCTATACCCCTCCCGTTGGGGGTTATACTACCAGAAGCTGCACACACACCACCAGCCTCAGCGGACCCTGCTGCAACGGCGGCCGTATTGACCGCAAATCAACGGGTGGCGTAGTCGACACTAAAGAACATCCAGCAACATCTGTAGGACTGCCACACACTGAGCTTGACACCCTGGGCACGGACCGGGTCACCGCCACTCGGAGACTACAACCCCCATCTGATCCGGCTCCGGGTATCCCCCAAACAACACTGGCCCAGGGGGCGCGTCAACTTTGGCGTAGTCGGCAGTATAACGTGCCCGCAACAACCGGGTACTGCGTGCCTGAAGAAAAGTTCACCGTTACCTCAAAAAGAAGTCTCCCGCCGGTTCCGGAGGGTCCCCGCCAACGGACCCCATCACAGGTCGTTTCCCGCCGGTTGTCCGCCATTTGCAGCTTTTTCCCGCCATCCATGGAGTTTCCCGCCACTGGGAGACGATTCCCGCCATTTCCAAAGATTTCCCGCCTTGGAAGAGGGGACGCCATTATGGGCGTGCCAGAGGGTGGCAAAAGGCCACCTCCCATCGTGGGCCAGGTCGAAGAATGGCGCCAAAAGCGGAAACCGCGCCCACCAACAGAGACTGTGATGCTGGAAGTGTCCATCAGCGTGAGAGAACTGCCCCTGGAACTGACAATCACAAAGTTGCCCCGGGACCACCCTCAATGTGGGCGGAGACGGAACAAAAGAGCGAAGATGGGTGCAGCCTGGAGGAGTCTGGAGAGAGCGCACCCGGAGACAAGAAGTCTGGAGAGGAGTCCAGAGAAAGCGTACCCGGAGATGGAGGGAGAGACAGGCAGCACCGACCCAGTGGTCAGGAGCCTGCTGCAAGCAACAACCCCACTAGGCTTAGTGGAGATCCTAGCACAGCTCCCCCGAGACCGGGAGTGTGCACAGACCGCGCTGGAGGGCCTCGCACGGAGGATGGCCCAGGTGCAGCAAGACACGCTGACGGCGTGGAGCCGTGAGATGGCCCAGCAGAACGGAACCCGTCAGCGGAGCACGCCACCCGAGACGAGGAGACAGACCGCCTCTGAGGATGGTGCAGGAGGAGTGAAGGCCGGAGACGGCGCCGAGGAGGGAGCTGAACGGACGGAGGCAGGTAAAGGGGACGTCTCTACCCCGAGCCGAGAAACCGTGTACCTGTCCCAGCTCCCCGTCGCAGAGCCCGAAATTCCCCCTGCCGTGCCCGTCGCTGCATCGTCACCGTGCCGGACTAGGCCTCAAGTAGAAGCTGCGGCCGCGACCCCTGTGACGTCACACGCCTCGACCCTGAGCGCGACCAAACAGGAAATACCATCGGCCTGGTCGCAAGGTCTAGTACCTCCGGGCGCCGCAATTCCAACAGCGCCCCCTACCTCCGCGGAGCCACCGGCCTGGTCGCAGGGCCGAGTACCCCCGGGCGCCGCCGTCCTTACGGTGCCCTTTACCTTTAGGGTGCCCCAAGCCTGGTCGCAAGGCCTGGTCAACCCGGGCGCCGCTACCATCAACGCGCCCTCAACATCTCGAGTGCCGCACCTGGGCGAAGATCTATTTGCCCAGCACACATGCCCGGATGGGCAGCCCTTTGTATGGCCCCAGGAGTACTACCAACTGGAACTCCAAAGAGCAAGGCCCCTGTGCGAGCCCCTGATTCCGGCTCCGAAGCCCGTCAGGAGAACCCCGCTCCCGCTAGAAGAAGCACAATTCGAGTGGGACCCCACCGGAGGAGACCTCATGGGGTTCACTCAAGAAACGCGGGCAGCCGCAGCAGAGCGAGTGGAGTGCTGCCGCCAGCAGTTGGCAGCCTTCGAGCAAGAGCGGAAAGAGAGGCGGATCCGTGAGCAGCGGCTGCAGGAACAGAGCGCAGGGCAGAAGAGCCGGACCAGGAGGAACCCCCGTGCAGCTCATGGTCCCCGTACCACCGGGACTGTGATTAAATTCAACCTGCAGCATGGGTGGGGCTTCATAAGAGACCATCATACCCCCGGCGACGTCTTTGTAACCCGCAGAGACGTAGAAAGCCATCTGCCGGAGGGACACAGAGGTCGTGACCTGTACGTAGGGGACGAGGTCACGTTCACCCGGCACAAGTGTGCCAAAGGACCCTACGCCCTCCATGTGCATCGCCTGACGGAGGAGATGCTGCGGTGTGAGGAGGAGCAAGAGGACCCGGACGGGTCTGAAGACAAAGAAGGAGCAGGAGGACGCCGTCGTTAAAGTACGGTAAAGAGACTGTAAATAGTTACCCGTCGGGGTACAGTGAACTGTTGCTGCTTTAAATATGTCCCCGTTGGGACAAGTGTGAACTGTTAACCCGTGTGTCCCTTAATCCCACTGACCGAGGACTGAGAGCGGTCATTCCTTCCTTATACCTGGCCGAGGACTGAGAGCGGCCACTTTCCCCCTGTATATAGTTGCGCTTTCTAAGGCGCCCCCTACTGGTTTTATAAGGAAACCGTTTTTCTACAAGAGACTGTCGCACTTTACCCGGTCACAAGTCGCACCGTGGCCGGAGGAGCAAGAGTGTTAATATTTATATAATGTTTTATATGTTATTGTTGTTATGAAAATTTGTATGTTTGATGTTTTTATTCTCTTACAGCCCGAGGACGTGCTGTGATTTACCAGGGGGGAATGTAGCACCCTGAGGATTCGGCTGCTACAGGGGTATTGCACCTCAAGCCAGAGGTGTGATATTCCACTCCCGGGTAAGGATGGAGTGTGGAACTGAGCTCAGTAGGCTGCATGCACTACATACACCCCATTTCCGGGGGACAGATCAATGGTACTCCCACTAGGTATATGTGCAGGTACGACAGTGTCTGTCCCTGGCTGGAGTGGGAGGGGGGTGGAACATTCCAGTAGTGTAGGGGCAGATAGGGGGAGCAGTCTGGGTAATGCTAGGAGCTCATTGGGTGCTGGTCACCTGAGCTCACACATAGAGGGAGTATATAAGGTGGGAACCATCTTAGATCAGGGTCAGACAGGCAGACAGTTACCAGTCAGTCTTTTGTAGAGGGTCAAGCAGTCCTGAAAGAAGAGAGAGAGGAGAAGAGAAGGACCCAGAGGGGAAGAAGAGGGAACCCCAAGAGCCCAAATACAACCAGAAGGGTGAAGGGTTGGCATAAGGGTACCGGATCCCAAGCTGGTGGAGGGCACTAATCCTCAGCCAGAGACCGGAGGTTGTGGGCAGGATCTGCCACGACCCCCCACTAAATCCACTGCGAAGGCATACCGAGTATAGGGTCAGGGAACCCAGAGACAAGGGTTTTACCAACAAGAGGCCCGAGGGAGCCGGACATAAGTGGATCCCTGGTGGGGAAGGCCAGAGAAAAGGAACGTCAGAAAGGGAGCTCAGGATCATGCTCCAGAATTACCTGGGGGTTGGCCGAGTCCAGGACCTGGTGGACGCAGCACGGCTCGGGCGGTCACTCAAGGCCGGAGTGACCAGCACAACAGCAGTAAGTAAAAACCCTGAACTGCACAGCCCGACTCTGAGTCTTATTACCATCCTCACTGCACCACCACAACCACCACCCTCTACAACTGACCCCCTGAGGCTATACGCCTCCCGTTGGGGGTTATACTACCAGAAGCTGCACACACACCACCAGCCTCAGCGGACCCTGCTGCAGCGGCGGCCGTATTGACCGCAAATCAACGGGTGGCGTAGTCGACACTAAAGAACATCCAGCAACATCTGTAGGACTGCCACACACTGAGCTTGACACCCTGGGCACGGACCGGGTCACCGCCACTCGGAGACTACAACCCCCATCTGATCCGGCTCCGGGTATCCCCCAAACAACACTGGCCCAGGGGGCGCATCACTTGTTAATCAAGATTTACGAGCATGCTTGGGTGTTTCCCGAGTATCTTTAGCGTGCTCAGGTTTTATGTTTGAGTCGCGCTGTGTCCATGATTTGCGACTGTTTGACAGCTTTAATACATGTGAGGAATGCTTGTTTCTTAGGCATTCCTCACATGTATTAAAGCTGTCAAATAGTCGCAAATCATGGACACAGCGCGACTCAAACATAACACCTGAGCATGCTGAAGATACTCGGCGAGCACCCGAGCATGCTCGCCGAAAGGGTTAACAGAACATACTCACTCATCACTAATGAAGATTTTAAATAGGGAAGAGATCATATTACTATATTCATAAAGTTTATTTTATTTGAGGAATTTAGTAATTAAACTTTGAATATGTACAGAGGTCTTAAACACGTTCCCGGTGACAATCGCGGTCCTTGGACGCCAAACCTCCGACTCCGACTCCTCAATTTCCATGACACCTACTCCAACTCTGACTCCGCGACTCCGACTCCCTCATACATGGCTCATGTTTAAGTGATAAATTTACTGTAGCACAGATTCATCTCAGCTAAAAGTCTAGACCCTTAGATCAGGAATAGGACAGGCATTTATAGGACATTTCATAACTTTCCCAAATTCTTATGAAAAAATATTCCCCACAAACTGCATTGAACTACTGTACCCAATTTATTATATATTTTAGTAGTTGGTCCATTTTATACTGACTCCAATTCCGACTCTGACGCCACCAAAATGGACACCGACTCTGACTCCACGATTCCGACTCCACAGCCCGGCTTGGACGCACATTCAACTGAAACATATCGTGAAGCAGAAACCATCTCTCTGCACCGCAATACCAATGCAAGCCACCAGCCAATCAGAGGTCGGCAGCTGGCGTCAGTGTGCCGATGCGGGCAGCATATGACGTCACTGCCATGCGATGCCCTGACTGAGCAGGAGGAAGTGGTTGCTGTTAGTCAAAGGACCGAGGTCAGGTGAGAAGGATTTTTTTATGTGTATGTGAAGAGCAGCAACATTGGGGACATTTGCTACAAGAAGGTGATTAGGATAGTGACATTACTATGATAAGGTAACTAGGATGAGGACATTTGCTACGAGAAGGTGATTAGGATAGTGATATTACTACGAGAAGGTAACTAGGATGAGGACATTTGCTACGAGAAGGTGACCAGGATGGGGACATTACTACAAGAAGGTGGCCAGGATGAGGACATTGCTGTACGAAGGTGACAAGATATAAAGTTGTACCATAACCCATACGATGAATGGCATTAAAAAAAAGCACCAAAAATTATCAAAAAGTTGTGTGTAAAAAAATTGCTAGCACTGAAAATGGCATCTCATCCTGCAAAGAACGCGACCTGTCAAATTCAAATTTTTTTCTTTGTGTGGCCCATATACCCAGCAAAGTTTGAGACCCCTGCTCTAATGGATCTAAAAAGGGTGGATAATATGCATTTTTGCAGTCTTATGATACTATATAATATTATATCACAATAATAATAAATACATGAATAAATACATTTAAATTATTAATCACTATATAATTTTTATAAACACTTTAATTCGCTAAAAAAGAGGTTATGGTGTGATAATTACATATTTGATTTTTATACCTCTTTATGACATGTGATGGTGATAAATATCTCATCTCTATATATAAAAATAAATGAAAGAGGTGAGTGATAAAGCTATTGAGATCTATCCAAGTTGTAAAGTGACATGTGCTGGTGAGAAAATTGTGCCAAATATGTAAGATTATATGTAACTAGAGATGCAAAATTGTAATTCACCTGTTTTTGTGGATTTTTCTGGAAAATTTGTTTAGTGGAGAAGTTATTCTGTGCAAATTTAATGTCTCTTATTATACTCTGGGGTCTCTTCAAACCCCAAAGCATAATAAATGTAATATGTAAAAAATGAAAAAATCCTTATATTCAACATACTTCTCACTTCTCCAGGCATTCCGGTCTTCACCGTCATCTGTCTGGTCCTTGTTGCATCTTCTGATTCCAGCCACGAGCGCTGAAATCCCCTGGCCTCTCACACTGGAGGTCCAGGAGGGTTGTTTGCAAGCGAGCGAATGGTCATGATGTCACAAAATGTGACAATGTGCAGAACCATCACATACCTCATCATAGCCAGAAGCCCCGGCTCGGTGTCTTAACCTTTTGATGGCCCATTTTGCTGAATATATGCAGAAGCAAATTACAAAATATCTGCATTTTGGCATTATATTCTGAAAAAATGGCACCACAAGCTCCCATTCTTTTTGTTTTATACAAAAAAATGTAAAAATCCATAAAAATGTATAATCGCTGTAAATCCACTGACCTGGAGAATCTTATTTACAGGTCATTTTATACCTCACAATGGATATCGTAAAAGCAAAACCCCAAATGTGCATCTGAAACTTTGAAATGCTGTTTATTCAGTGCAGGTTTATATTGCACCATGGGAGGGGGTGCCATTTCAATTTTTTGCCTGAAACAGCAGGACACAAAAACAAGTGATTTTTTTCCTGTTGTGTATTTCTTGTACATGTATATGTATAAAAATATATACATTTGGTATTATCATATTTGTACTGATCTACAGAATATTATTAACACTTTTTATTTGGGCAGCACAGGGAATAACATAACGTGTAAAAAGCAAAAAAAAAAAAAAGGCAGAATTACTGTTTTGTTTAAATTCCTCCCATTAAAAATCACACTCTGGTAAAGTATTAAAAAGGTAAAGATAAAACTTTTCTTTTAATTATAATTCATATATAAAAATAGAAACTGATCTCCAATATAGTTTTTAGCAATTAACAACACCGCAGTTTTGACCAGATGGGTTCAATGCTGGGTAGACGTAAATAAGACAAAACGACACTAGTGTGTATGTGTTGCTCAAGGAATGTGGAAAAGGGAGTCACAATAATCTCTCAACCAGGCTTTTTTTAATTATTACTGGATCTTACCTATCCTTTAAGTTTGTAGGTTTCTGGCCCAGGAGAGGCCTGTTTAATAAATATTAGGTTTAGCATCCTACAAGATAAAGGGGCCTTATCATATCTGTTGGTCACACATAAATTGGTGAATTTATGCACTAAGTACCTTCATTTTTTTAAGTCTATTCTCTATAAGAGTAATGCAATATAAATTTCATATATTCAATGTTTTCTTACATCTTAGCATGTACAGAGTGCTGCTGAACTCCTTGGTTTGTATAGAATGCAGTCATAGCAGTTTATTCCTGTTCACACTCGATTCATTCTGTTAATAGGTGCTGGTCAGTTTTTGTTTTTTATAATAATGTCCCAAACAGTCACAAAGCTCACACAATTCCATTAGCACAGAACCCAAAGAGCACATAGAAACAAATGGTATTGAATTTTATACACAGGTCAAAATCAAGTAATTTTCAAACCAAGTATACCATTAAAAAATGAGGAAACTGGCACATTTTTCCTGTCATTGTGTAGGGCTCCCCAGGTGAGATGGAGCCTATAAGCCTTAAAGATGTTGTTCACTACTTTTACATTGATGCCCCATCCGTAGGATAGGGCATCAGTGTCTGATCGGCCGGGGTCCTGCACCCCCGCCGATCAGCTGCTATCGGTGTCAGCGGTGGCTGCTGCCAGCTGGAAGTGCTTACTTGCGGAGCTTGGCCGTCTAGTTGTAGTGGCCACCACGGGGTACTGCACATCCGCCTCCCATTGAATTGAATAGGAGGCAAAACCCCGCGGCGGCCACTACAACTAGACGACCAAGTTCCACAAGCAAGAACTTCCACCGGCAGTCGCCGCCAGCACCAATAACAGCTGATTGGCGGGGTTGCCGGGTGTGGGACTCCGGCTGATCAGACATTGATGCCCTATCCTACGGATGGGGCATCAGTGTAAAAGTAGTGGACAACTTCTTTAAGTCTGGTTGGACACACGGACCCCAGGCATTGATGCAGTGAGCAGGAAGGCATGGGCAGAATTTGGCACACACATGAATCTCTGGAGCTGCAAGATAGATGAAGTGGAGCCCAGCAGGGATGAATGCAAATTGAAAACACAGCAAATACAAGTAATGGAGCAAACCAAATATGGAGCATTAGAATTACAACCGGCAGACACACGTGTGTATCTAAGGGAGCCTTAAATAGGTCTACAGAGATGATGTCACTGATCCACTCCGGGCAATCTGCAAAAACCAGAGCAGTTAAGAGGGCAATGGACCCAGGGGAAAGAAACAGAGCATGGGATACCTGGGACAGATGTGTAAAATATTATGTCGGGTTCATCAGGGAACCATAATGGGTACATCCGATACGTAGTGCAAATTCTGATCTCACAACTCCTATATAGTGTGTAGGGTACTGGTGCACGTTGTATGTGAGCTGGCCAACCCACATCCAAGTATCCACATATGTAGAGAAAAATAGAACTAGGATGACTTTGAATTAGAGATTATTTAGGTCTACACAACTTTGAACGCATCTGGACAAAGCTATAGTGTTGTGATGTGCTAAAAACTATATTGGAGGTCAATATCTATTTTTACATATGAATTATAATCAAAGTTATGTTTTATGTTTAATTTCTTTTTTTTACAGTAACTTACTCCAGAGTGTGCTTTTTGGGATTTTCTTTGATTTGTTCTCTGGATATATATTTTGGGTTTCCACTCTCTGTATGATTTGTGGTATATATGTGTTTCTCATAAAACGTTAATGAAAGTTTGTTGATAACTTATGTATACCCCAACTTGATTCCACTGGCAAAATTCCACTCATCTCCAAAAAACAAGCTCTCCTATGACTATGTCCATGAAAAAATAAAAAAAATGATTTATCATAAAGGACAAAACTAGCTGTGACTCCTAGGCAACTAACATAATTCTTTTTACAGATTGTTTGTCCTAAGAAACCATGCTGCAGCTCTCAACTCATTGGTATGTTTCATAAAAGAGTACAATGATTCGGCATCCAAGGGAACTATTAGTCTGTCATCTTCCAAGGATAAATTATAAAATCGGCTGAGAGCGGCTGTGGTTTCCTTAATGAAGGATGGTAACGTTGATACCTGAGGTTTGATATAATAGTCAATAAATTGGCATACTGTCTCACATAACCATCCATTCCCGATACTTTTGGTCTCACTTTGGGAGTTAAGAGCATTCTTGTAGTTTTGGGGTAAGGTAGAAGGTAGGAATCATTAGATATTTTTCAGTTAAGTCTTCTTTCTTGAAATTATGCAATTTTCAAAAGCTTTTTCCACAGAATTTCTGTAATTCATATTGAAAAGAAGGTAACATTTTTTTATCATTGAGAAGTGTAAATGCTTGTTCTTTATACTTCTCAATTGGTCAGATAACAAGATTACCACCCTTGTCAATTGGCTTACAAAACTGGAACTCCTCCAGGTTTACCTTCTAAAATGCTGAGACATTGGAGTGCAGAACTGGTTATGTCTTTAGTTCTTCTAAATCAGTTAAAGGAAATCTGTCACTACTTTGGAGTTATCAGACCTCTACTATGGCCATACAGGGTATAGAAAAGTAAATCTATACATACCTGTATGGCCCACAGTAGAGGTTTGATTGCAGAGAAAAGCACTTTAATCAATTCTATTTTGTACAGGCATGGCGTCCGGGGTACGCCAAGCAATCCCCACCTATGTGCTTATTATTCCCCCAAATCCTGCCTATATGCTTAATTATCAGATTCCCTCCTCCCTTGCACGTCACAGGGTCCTGTGACGTGCACTGTGCTCCCTAACTGCTCAGGCATGCGCAAAGCGCTTCTCCTATAGAGCACACTTTGCTTCATCCCGGCCCCGTCTGCCTGTGCACTGCGCTGCAGGTTTCTATTGCGCAGGCAACGGGAAGTGACAGTGACTCCCCAGCGCCTGCGCAATAGAAACCTGCAGTGCAGTGCACGGAGAGACGGGGCTGGGATGAAGCAAAGTGCGCTCTATGTGAGCGGCGCTTTGCGCATGCCCGGGAGGTCAGGGAGCGCAGTGCACGTCACAGGGCCTGTCACAGGACCCTGTGACGTGCAGGGGAGGGGGGAATATGATAATTAAGCATATAGGCAGGTATTTAGGGGAATAATAAGCACATAGGCGGGGACTGCTTGGCGTCCCCCGGACACCAGGCCTGTACAAAATAGAATTGTTTAAAGCGCTTTTCTCTGCAATCAAACCTCTACTACTGGCCATACAGGTATGTATAGATTTACTTTTCTATGCCCTGTATGCCCATAGTAGAGGTCTGATAACTGCAAAGTGGTGACAGATTCCCTTTAATACAATTTTTACAAAAATGTCTATTGCTGGACACAAGTTGAGGGGTAGAAAGGTCTTGGATTTTCCATTAGATATACAGGTGCTTCTCACAAAATTAGAATATCATCAAAAAGTTAATTTATTTCAGTTCTTCTATACAAAAAGTGAAACTCTATATAATATAGAGTCATTACAAACAGAGTGATCTATTTCAAGTGTTTATTTCTGTTAATGTTGATGACTATGGCTTACAGATAATGAAAACACAAAAGTCATTATCTCAATAAATTAGAATACTTTATAACAACAGCTTGAGAAATGTTTTTAAAATCTGAAACGTTGGCCTACTGAAATGTAATGTATGTTCAGTAATGGACTCAATACTTGGTTGGGACTCCTTTTGCATCAATTACTGCATCAATGCGGCGTGGCATGGAGGCGATCAGCCTGTGGCACTGCTGAGGTGTTATGGAAGCCCAGGTTGCTTTGATGGCAGCCTTCAGCTCGTCTGCTTAGTTGAGTCTGGTGTCTCTCATCTTCCTCTTGACAATACCCCATAGATTCTCTATGGGGTTAAGGTCAGGTAAGTTTGCTGGCCAATCAAGCACAGTGATACTGTTGCTTTAAAACCAGGTATTGGTACTTTTGGCACTTTAAACAGGTGCCAAGTCCTGCTGGAGAATGAAATTTCCATCTCCAAAAACCTTGTCGGCAGAGGGAAGCATGAAGTGCTCTAAAATTTCCTGGTAGACAGCTGCGCTGACTTTGGTCTTGATAAAACACAGTGGACCTACACCAGCAGATGACATGGCTCCCCAAACCATCACTGATTGTGGAAACTTCACACTAGACCTCAAGCAGCTTGGATTGTGTGCCTCTCCTCTCTTCCTCCAGACGCTGGGACCTTGATTTTCAAATGAAATGCAAAATTTACTTTCATCTGAAAACAACACCATGGACCACTGAGCAACAGTCCAGGTCTTTTTCTCCCTGGCCCAAGTAAGACGCTTCTGGCATTGTTTGTCTATTGGTCATGAGCGGCTTGACACAAGGAATACAACACTTGTAGCCCATGTCCTGGATATGTCTGTGTGTGGTGGCTCTTGAAGCAATGACTCCAGCAGCAGTCTATGCCTTGTGAATCTCTCCCAAATTTTTGAATGGCCTTTTCTTAACAATCCTTTCAAGGCTGCAGTTATCCCGGGTGCTTGTGCACCTTTTTCAACCACACTTTTTTCTTCCACTCAACTTTCCATTAATATGATTAAAACAGCCAACTCCTTTAGCAATGACCTTTTGTGGCTTACCCTCCTTGTGGAGTGTGTCAATGACTGCCTTCTGGATATCTGTCAACTCAGCAGTCTTCCCCATGATTGTGGAGCCTACAAAAACAGACTAAGGGACCTTTTTAAACGCTTCGGAAGCCTTTGCTGGTGTTTTTTGTTAATTATTCTAATGTACTGAGATAATGACTTTTGTGTTTTCATTGACTGTAAGCCATAATCATCAACATTAACAGAAATAAACACTTGAAATAGACCACTCTGTTTGTAATGACTATATAATGAGTTTAATTTTTTGTATTGAAGAACTGAAATAAATTAACTTTTTGATGATATTTTTATTTAGTGAGCTGCACCTGTAGATTCATATCCCTCACTTATCACAGACAATATTTTTTGCCTGGAATGAGGTAACCAACTGGTAAAAATGTAACATATAGCAAAAAATACTGCTTACATAAAACAACAAAGGACAATATAAAATTCGGAGAGAAACACAGATATAGGGTTCCGAGAGATCAATGAAGTTTGGTTTAAGAACAGCACATGGTCACACCAGACAATGTTTTCCACCACGTTCTACAATATATAGTCACTGCCTGATATGTCATTTTTAAGACCCCAGAACAAACTATGATGTTATAAGTGATGATGTTACATAATGCGGGCTCACTGGGTTAGGTGGATCCTCTAAGCTGAAAGTCTGAGTGAGCACATATAAGCTATAAGCGTTGGTGGAGCAGGTGGGTGCGTCTTAAAAGCCATAGGCGGACATGCAGCAAAGGCAAGCAAAAAGTCTTAATAAAGTCATGCAAGCCGAAAGCGGACAGGAGATGTCATGGAAGCTGCAGGAGTACATGTAGCAAAGGCAAATTAAAAGTCTTAATAAAGTGCTGAAAGCCACAAGCGGATATGAATCAAAGTTATTGGAAGCCGCCAACAAACAGGTGAAGTATTGGAGACCAACGACAAGTAGCAGGATCGCTGGTAATCGCAGGAAAATAGGTGAAGTCCTAGAAACCACTGACAGATAATGGGGCCACTAGAAGCTGCAGATAAACAGGTGAAGTCATGGAGATCACTGACAGGTAGCTGGGTCATTGGAAGGCACAGACAAACAGGTGAATTCCTGGAGACTACTGACAGGTAGCGGGGTTACTGAAATCTGAAGACAAACAGGCAAAGTCCTGGAGATCACTGACATGTGGCGGAGCTACTTGAAGCCGTTGGCAAACAGGTGTAGGCCTGGAGATCACTGCCAGGCAGCTCAGTTACTAGAAGCTGCAGACAAACAGGTGAAGTCCTGGAAATCACTGACAGGTAGCTGGGTTACTGCAAGGCGCAGACAAACAGGTGAAGTCCTCGATATGTAGCAAAGCTACTGGAAGCTGTAGGCCACTGAGAGGTACTATGCACAGACAACAAAGTGGCTAGTTACTAGCAAGTCTAAATACCAAGCCCCGGGTGTGTGTCTTGGGAGGCCTAATATAGGCTTAGGAAATATAACACTTGGGAGCACACTGGGCTATCTGCAAAGGCCAATGTGGAGCACAAGAAAGTCTAGCAGACCAAGAGGGAGAGTGATGGGGTGCTACGCCAGATGACCTAGCCTCCACAGTCACCAGACCTGAACCCTATCGAGATGGTTTGGGGTGAGCTGGACCGCAGAGTGAAGGCAAAAGGGCCAACAAGTGCTAAGCATCTCTGGGAACGCCTTCAAGATTGTTGGAAGACCATTTCCGGTGACTACCTCTTGAAGCTCATCAAGAGAATGCCAAGAGTGTGTAAAGCAGTCATCAAAGCAAAAGGTGGCTACTTTGAAGAACCTAGAATATAAGACATATTTTCAGTTGTTTCACACTTTTTTGTTAAGTATATAATTCCACATGTGCTAATTCATAGTTTTGATGCCTTCAGTGTGAATGTACAATTTTCAAAGTCATGAAAATACAGAAAAATCTTTAAATGAGAAGGTGTGTCCAAACTTTAGGTCTGTACTGCATATGAGTATGACTCGCCCCCTGGGCCGTGGGGCACTCGGATCCGGGCAATAGGGGAATGATGGGGGTAGTAGTGGCGACCCGGTCCGTGGCTCAGGGTGGTCAGACCAGTGGTAGTCCCTTTATAAGTTTTAAGTGATGTCCGACTACGCCACCCGTGGATTGCGGTCAGTGCGGACTGCCGCTGCCAGGTAGACTGCTGGGGCTGATGATGTATGCAGCTGGGATAGTGTGACTCCCCACGGGAAGACTGCGGCCCCAGGGCAGTATAATGGAAGATGGGGGTGATGGTGTAAGGCGTCCCAGTACCGTTAGTGCTGGAGGAGCAAGGAGCACACAGACAACAGATTGCAGTCCAGGGTCTTTACTAGAACAGGTGAACTGACCCACAAACAGTCCCGGCTAGGAGGGGACCTGGATGTCTGAGAGCAATTGGGAAATTGGCCCTGGTCAGGGTGAGGGTGTAGGCCTACCGTGCTCTCCTCGCTCCTTCTGGCTATCTCCTCCTGATAGGGTAACAGCCCATGGTCCCGAGCTCACCGTGTATTCTCGCCTGTATGGCCTGCAACATGGGTCCCTTTCTACTCCCGGCCTGGTACGGCTTTGCTAGTCCCTTCTGTTGTGGTAGAGCCTCCGGGCTTCTTAGGCCAAGGAACATACAGTCCCCTGTGGACTGGTTATCTGCTGCAGGACGTGGAATCCTCACAGCCTCAGACACCAAAGTCTGGTAAAATGGAGTTCTTTGTCTGCCAAGACAGGCTCACTTCGCCTCTTGTCTCTGGCTTGTGGCTCTCCTACTGCCACACTTCCTCTTAGGGTGCAATACAACTGTCCCTCTCTGCTCTGGGACACCTCTCAGTCCTGAGACCGGTCATCCAGTTCTCCCTAACCCTGCCCCCAGTTCCAGCTTTTATAGGGGCAGCCTGCTCCCCCTACTGGCCTGTGACAGGAGGCATTACATGCTAATTTTCCCCTGACTAGAGAACCTCCCCCTTGCTCTCAAACACAGCTTTATTATATTTGTGGCATCCAGGCCAGTGTGACACATTCCCCCCTAGTAAAATTTAGTACTCCGGGACTAAACAGTAAACAAAGACAATATACATGGCTATAAAACATTAGTAGACAAACGACGCACAGGTTGAGTTCTTAAGGTCACAGTGTGGTCTGTGCCCGGGTGTCCATATCACCAACACAACGGGGAGCCTTAACCAGGTGGGGGTCTGTCCTACCCCAAGTCCTTTACAGTCTTAGTTCATCCCTTGGTTAGGCTCCGAACGCAGTCCATACAAAGTCCCGGTTATTAAAAGTCCATAACCTTTAAGTCCATACGGTAACTGCAAGAAATTGAAATACACTATTAATAATCATGCAGGTAACTTGGCAAACATTTCAACATTTGGCAACAGGGTTATTTACAATTTTAGTGCACCCTATATTCTCCAGCGAGCGGGTATCTGCCCCTTTGTGCTCCTGGTTGATCTCCTTAACCCACTGTCTGGTGTTGGACTGACCTGGCTTTCCCCACTAGCGTTAGGGGCACAGCTACCAGCTGGGTGTACAGGTAGGGCAGGCAGCTGTCTGCGGATCCTTTGGCTTACCGCAGGTATGGCAGGCTCACTGTCAGCAGAGGGTTGACTCTCCTGGGCTGCTGGTACAGGCTCTTCTGCCTCTGGAACTGCTTGCTCCTCTTCACCTTCCGGCTCTGGTGCAGGTTGTTGCGCAGTCGGTTGCAGGAAATGCAGGACGGGTACCACTATGGCATAGTTTATTCGAGTCCAGGACTGAGGGAACTCTACGAGAACGGTGCTGATCATTTCTTCCTTGTCCTCTGCGGGTTCAAGGTCACTTTGATCCTCTTCTGCACTACGGAGTTGCTCGGGGCACCTTTTTAGGTGGTCTCTGGAGACGGTACTAGTGGTTTCTCCTCCGTCCTTGGTGATCACGCACACCTTCGGGTTGTCGTGATCAGACTGCAGTAGGGTGTAGGGTTCCCTTTCCCACTGGTCGTCCAACTTGTGTAGCCTTCTCTTTCGCTTCAGGACCTGCTCACCAGGTTCTAGGGGGCCAGCAGGGGCGTGTTGGTTGAAGAGTCTTTCTTGCCTTTCTCTCACCTGGGCCAAGCTCTTCTCCACACTCTTCTGTATCTTCTTGTACTGCAGTCGCCTTTCCGTATCCCAGTCCGCATCCGGGGAGGTGTCCTCAGGTGTTAGGACTCCCATCTCCAGGTCTACGGGCAGCTTGCCTGGTCTAGCTCGCATCAGGTAAGCCGGGGTGCAGTTTGTAGCATTCACTGGGATATGGTTGTATAAGTCTATTAGATCCAGCAGTTTTTCTGGCCACAGGCTGCGTTCCTCCAGGGGCAACGTCTTCAGGAGATCAATGACTATATTGTTCATTTTCTCACACATCCCGTTGGTTTGTGGGTGGTAAGGCGTTGTCCGAATCTTCTTACAGCCATAGAGGTTGCAGAACTCTTGGAAGATTTCGGCCTCGAACGCTGGACCCTGGTCCGTCAGGACCTGTTCCGGATACCCATGTGGACGGCAGAAGTATTGCTGGAAGGATCTGGCCGCCGTTTGGGCTGTCAAGTCTTTCACCGGGACCACCACTAGAAAACGGGAATAGTGGTCCACAATTGTCAGGGCGTAGATGTATCCTGACCGGCTTGGAGCCAATTTGACGTGGTCTAGGGCTACCAGCTCAAGAGGTTGCTGGGTGACGATGGGCTTCAAGGGTGTCTTCTGGCTGGTGCGGACTTTTCTCCTTAAGTTACAAGGGCCACAGTCCCGGCACCACTTCTCTACAGCACCTATCATGCCGACCCAAAAGAACCGTCCTCTTAGCCGGAACTCAAGTTTCTTCCAACCGAAGTGCCCCGCTCTGTCATGGTAAGCCCCCAGGACCATAGCTGCATCCCACCTTGGGACCACGACTTGCCAGGTCAGCTCGTGTGTCCGGTGGTTGACAAGTCGTCTGCACAGCTTGCCTTCATAGAGGAACAGCTTGCTCTTCTCTTTCCATAGCTGCTTGGCTTCCTCTGGAGCATCCGGACCTAAGCGGGTGTCTTCCTGGGTCAGCAGATCTATCACCAGGCGGATTGCAGGGTCACTATCTTGGGGATTGATCTTAACAGTTGTTAAATCTTCCTCTTTCACGCGGTGGGAGTATTGAGCGGCCCCATACCGCAGGGAGTTCTACCTCCTCCAGCTCTTCTGGGTCTTTGTCACCTTCAGGTAAGTGATGCATTCTTGATAGGGCATCAGCATTGGCATTGGTTTTGCCTGCCCGGTACTTGATCACGAAGTCATAATTGGAGAGACGGGTCATCCACCGGTGTTCCAGGGCACCCATTCTTGCACTGTCTAGGTGTGTTAACGGGTTTTTATCCGTGTACACAGTGAACTTTGCGGAGGCCAGGTAATGCTTGAAGCGTTCCGTTACGGCCCACACCACCGCCAAGAATTCTAGCTTGAAGGAGCTGTAATTCTCCGGGTTCCTCTCGGTGGGCCTCAGCTTCCGGCTGGCGTACGCGATCACCCTTTCTCTGCCTTGTTGGTTTTGGGACAGTACAGCTCCCAGTCCCACATTACTGGCGTCTGTGTGGAGAATAAAAGGCTGGCCATAATCAGGGTAGGCCAGGATCTCATCCCCCGTGAGGGCCATATTCAACTGGCGGAAGGACTCCTCTTCCGGTTGATCCCACTTGAAGGGTGGCTTTTGACTTCTGGACTTAGACTGTCCTATCAGGAGGTCCTGCATAGGAGCTGCCATCTTAGTGAACCCGGGGATGAACCTTCGGTAGTAGCCTACCAACCCGAGGAATTGCCTCACTTCCTTGATGTTCGAAGGGCTTGGCCAGCTCTTGATTGCCGTGACCTTGTCAGGGTCGGGAGCTACTCCTTCCGCACTTACCACGTGCCCTAGGTACTGGACCTTTGGTTTCAGCAGGTGACACTTCGATGGCTTCACCTTCAGGCCATAGCCTGCCAGGGCTTCGAACACCTCGGCCAGGTGCTTTAGATGATCCTCGTAAGTCTTCGAATAGACGATCACGTCGTCCAGGTAAAGGAGGACCGTCTCGAAGTTTCGGTGCCCTAGACAGCATTCCATCAGCCTCTGGAAGCTCCCTGGTGCGTTGCAGAGCCCGAAGGGCATACAATTGAACTCACTCAGTCCCATCGGGGTGGTGAAGGCGGTCTTCTCCT
Organism: Phyllobates terribilis; assembly: GCF_046119375.1. Taxonomy (NCBI): domain Eukaryota; kingdom Metazoa; phylum Chordata; class Amphibia; order Anura; family Dendrobatidae; genus Phyllobates; species Phyllobates terribilis. The sequence goes on along the minus strand of NW_027362771.1, from coordinate 157,676,630 downwards.
TGTCAGCCTCTGCCACAGGAACCTGCCAGTACCCGCTAGTAAGGTCCAAAGTAGAAAAGAAGTTAGCTGATTTTAGTGCAGCTAAAGACTCCTCTATTCTAGGCAGCGGATATGCGTCTTTGTGGGTGATACGGTTGATTTGTCTATAGTCCACGCACATTCTCATGGTGCCGTCTTTCTTTTTTACCAGAACCAGGGGGGCTGCCCAGGGGCTACAGCTATCTCTAATGACCCCAGCTTCTTTCATTTCCCACAGCATACCCTTGGCGTTCTGATAATGTGCAGGGGGTACAGGCCTGTGTCTCTCTTTTATTGGTGGGTGGCTCCCTGTGGGGATGTGGTGTTCTATCCCTTTTACTCTGCCGAAGTCCAGCGGGTGCTTACTAAAGACTCTCTCCTACTCCTGTACCACCCGGTAGACTCCTTGTTTTAGGTGCAGGGGAGTGGAGTCAGCACCCATATGGAGTTTCTGGCACCAGTTCTCCTTTTGTTTCTGGGAGACATTACCCTCCGCCTGAGGAGATGGAGGTAAAGGCTCCACGGCCCTGATAGCTTTGTGTTCGACAACAAACAGTTTGGCAAGTGTAGCGTACCTGGTAAGTGTACCTCTCTCTCCCAAATGTTGAGAATGCGAACGGGCACCCTCCCATGGCGGACATCAACCACCCCCCTGGCTGTCAAAATGGTGGGCCTGCTGTCTGAGTACACGGGTTCTACCATGGCTTGGTAGTCTCTACCTCTCAACCCGATTGCAGTCCGACACCAGATCATCATTTCACTTTTGGGAGGCATGGAAATGGGGAATGGGTCACTCAGTCTTACGCTACCGATCTCACCACCAGACAGTTCTACCTGCTGCCGTCTCATCAGGGCTTTTATCTCCTTGTTGAGGACTCTCTGTTGGCTGGAACTAGCATTCACCGCCACCTGTTGTAGAATTACAATTACCTCTGAAAGACAATTTTCAATCACGTTAGTACCCACAGTTATTTTAGGGTGACTTTCACGACGGTCAATGTCCACAATAATCACTCCCTGTGCCGGTAGTTCAACTTTACCAATTTTAATGGTCATCTCCTTGAACCCCATCTGCGGCACGGGTAAGCCATTACTGGCGATGATGCTCAAGTTACTGTCTGGATACCGTGTGATATCAGCATCAGTCCAATACTGCTTAAAAAGTACATAAGGGATAGTGGTTACTTGCGACCCGGTATCCAGCAAGGCGCTCATGGGGATACCGTTCAGCACCACGGGTAAAACCGGGCGCCCCCCAACGTACTTATCACGCCAATTATAAGGGCCTGGTGACCTTATGCCTGGGGGTCGGCCCTCTGCCCCAGGTTGGACCCGTTTAAATTACAGTACCTGGAAACGTGTCCGGGCTGGTTGCATTGACGGCAAATGGGCTGCCCATCCTCTGCGTAGCGGTCTGTGGGCCTCCCTCGGAACGACGGGATCCTCCTCTGTCGACGCCACGGGACATCCTCCGGACTTGAAGCCAACTCGATGGGTCTTGACGGGTCCACTTGTAACGCCTGGACGGTCCTGGTCAACGCCGCGACGCTCCTGGTCAGCTCCTGGACTTGGTGATGCAGATCTTTTGACGGGGCTTGGTTCAGGGCCTGTGCATCGGCCCCCACAGAGTCCATAGAGGAGGGCGCCACCTCCTGGTGGTAGGTGAGAGCAGGGCGCCGGGGGTTTATAGCGCCACTTGTTGCGGGTTCACGGAGCACCCTTATGGCCCTGTCCTTAAATTGGGCAAAGGTCAGATCAGGGTTCTGAAAGAACATGAGGCGCAGTTGGGCCCTGTGGGCGCTAGACAGCAGACCTTCTATGAATTGTTCTGTTAGCAGCTTATCCGTTTCCTGCACGCTGCCAGGGTCAGTTTGTTTAATGGCCCTCAAGGCTTCCTGCAATTTTAGGGCATAGTCTCTGATGCTGTCCTGTGCCCGCTGCTTACATCCATAGAACCGCATTTTAATTTCAGCGGAGGTACGGCTATCAAAGGTACCTCGCAGCCGGGCCAGAATGTCCTTCACAGTCCTTTTCTCCTCAGCGGGCCACGACTTTACCTCCCGCTGGGCTGCGCCAGTTAACTGCCCCGTCAGTATGCTGACCTTCTGTTCCTCTGTCAGGGGGTAAACTTGGAACAAACTGTGCAGCCTTTCCTTAAAATCAGTCAGGGCATGGGGCTCCCCTGAGTACTTAGGCAGCCAGGCCGCTCCAGGGATGTAGGGCAGGGAAAATGGCATCACCGCTGCTGCAGCTGCGCTGGTGGTAGTGGGCGCCTCTGTGTCCGACATCTTCCTCCCCCCTAGTTAAGCGCGGCCTACCTTCCGACGATCCTCTTCTGTAGGCCACAGCTCCGCTGATGTTGCTCCGGACGAGGACCTTGCGTCGCGTCCTGGTGACGTCAGCGTCGCTCTCTCTCCCTTCCAGGACCTTGCGCAGCGTCGGTGCATGGGGCGGAGCTTCGAGTCTCGCGCCGTTTGGACGTCCACGCCCCTCTTCTTCCCGCGCGGCGTCCTGAAGATGGCGTCCGATGGCGGGAAAGCGGCTGAAGATGGCGGGAACCGATGGAAGATGGCGGGAGACGGCTGGAAATGGCGGGAAACGGCTCCGGATGGCGGGAAACCTCTTTTCAGGTGCGTGTACAGTCTCTTTCATGCACGCAATACCCGTTTGTGGCGGGTTTGTTACTATCCTGCCGACTACGCCAAAGCTGACTCGCCCCCTGGGCCGTGGGGCACTCGGATCCGGGCAGTAGGGGAACGATGGGGGTAGTAGTGGCGACCCGGTCCGTGGCTCAAGGTGGTCAGACCAGTGGTAGTCCCTTTATAAGTTTTAAGTGATGTCCGACTACGCCACCCGTGGATTGCGGTCAGTGCGGACTGCCGCTGCCAGGTAGACCGCTGGGGCTGATGATGTATGCAGCTGGGATAGTGTGACTCCCCACGGGAAGACTGCGGCCCCAGGGCAGTATAATGGAAGATGGGGGTGATGGTGTAGGGCGTCCCAGTACCGTTAGTGCTGGAGGAGCAAGGAGCACACAGACAACAGATTGCAGTCCAGGGTCTTTACTAGAACAGGTGAACTGACCCACAAACAGTCCCGGCTAGGAGGGGACCTGGATGTCTGAGAGCAATTGGGAAATTGGCCCTGGTCAGGGTGAGGGTGTAGGCCTACCGTGCTCTCTGCGCTCCTTCTGGCTATCTCCTCCTGATAGGGTAACAGCCCACGGTCCCGAGCTCACCGTGTATTCTCGCCTGTATGGCCTGCAACATGGGTCCCTTTCTACTCCCGGCCTGGTACGGCTTTGCTGGTCCCTTCTGTTGTGGTAGAGCCTCCGGGCTTCTTAGGCCAAGGAACATACAGTCCCCTGCGGACTGGTTATCTGCTGCAGGACGTGGAATCCTCACAGCCTCAGACACCAAAGTCTGGTAAAATGGAGTTCTTTGTCTGCCAAGACAGGCTCACTTCGCCTCTTGTCTCTGGCTTGTGGCTCTCCTACTGCCACACTTCCTCTTAGGGTGCAATACAACTGTCTCTCTCTGCTCTGGGACACCTCTCAGTCCTGAGACAGGTCGTCCAGTTCTCCCTAACCCTGCCCCCAGTTCCAGCTTTTATAGGGGCAGCCTGCTCCCCCTACTGGCCTGTGACAGGAGGTATTGCATGCTAATGTTGCCCTGACTAGAGAACCTCCCCCTTGCTCTCAGACACAGCTTTATTATATTTGTGGCATCCAGGCCAGGGTGACACAAATACCTATTCTCATGGTTGTCATTCTCGGTCCATGAATCTGGGACACATAGACTATAGAGATCAAGTATAGACATGATAATCTTGATTTTGTTTGTTCTCTATACATCATTTTTTCTTAAGACATGCAGTCTATTGGGCTTACAGCATTGTTTTGTGTAATATGAATATATATTCATGAATATCCCCTCTATTAGTGAGTTGGCTGTTGTGTGCATACCATTTAGTATTAAATCTCTAACAACAGCTTTTATGCCCTGACTATTAAGTCTTTCAATTAGGCATACTGCCTGAGGTGTGCATCGTGTTTGCCTGCGTTATTATCTGAGGGATGTACATTCCATCCTCACAAATATGTCACGTGCCCGGTGAAGTGCTGTTTGCGTTCCATCCTGAGCATGTGGCGGAAGTTACGTCACTCTCCTCCTCACGTAGCGGGACTGACTGTAGTATTGGTGAAGAACATTCTGCGTTCCACCGACACTGCACGGCGGAAGTGACGTTCCATTCTGGCGGCAGGCGGAAGTGACGCGTTAGGTTGTCCTTCATCAATCGCGCTGGATACCGGAAACAGCCTTTCAGGAGCGTACTTTTAGAGACGGGGATATAAAACCACTGGTGAGTGATCCCGTTTTTGGCATGGTTACTCACCAGACTGGATATATCTATTTTCCATTCAGCCCATCGACCTATTGTGGTGTACTCCTGTCATTGTCGCCTGATGAGCCCTGACTGAGGAGGGGGCAAAACGCGTTGGGACTGGGACTAAAGCATTCACTGGGACTACCAATGAAATGAGATCAGATAAGTCCGCATTGTTACAGTTGACAAACTTATTATGGTTCTGATATGAATATATTGATTATCATCTACAGTACCTCCAGCTTGACAAATTATTTATGGCAATCATTGTCATTTTTTAAGTGCTGGAAATTATAGTTTGAAATTACTGCTCATATTTATTGAGGCATTTAACTGTGAGAAAGAATAGATTGAAGAGGCACCTAAATTGATTACTTTTACTGCTTGCTGCTTTGGGAAAAACCTAAATTAACTGATGTCTTTATTTTTTCCCAATGCTGGCCCCTAGTTGCCTATAATAATAATAATAATAATCTTTTTATTTATATAGCACCAACATATTCTGCAGTGCTTTACAGTTCAGACAATTTACAGACATTATTGGCACTGTGTCCATTGGGGCTCACAATCTACATTCACTATCAGTATGTCTTTGGAGTGTGGGAGGAAACCCATGCAAACACCAGGAGAATATACAAACTCCTTGCAGATGTTGTCCTTGGTGGGATTTGAACCCAGGACCCCAGTGGTGCAAATCTGCAGTGCTAACCACTGAGCCACCGTGCCTACTACCTTGTGGGTTTCTGGCATTTAAAACTTTAGAGAAGTTTTATGGAGAACAACTGATATCTTACTCTCCCCCTTCTCCACTATAACTGATGTATGCTTTTTTAATACTTTTTTCATTCAGCATGTCAAACTGAGACATGATTGTCTGGTCATTCACTATTGTGATGCTTTTTGTTTTTTATGTTTGTATGTCTGTATGTCTGTATAGGGGTTGGCTAGGACAGGTAAGGGACAGCCACCGTAGAGCAGGGACACCACGCCGACACATTAGGGTGATTACTCCGCTGCCAGGCAGGGCATTCCTCCCTTTAGGGCCTTATAGGGTGAGTTCAAATGTCTGTTTAGTGACCCTACTGTTACTCCTCCCCCATACTTTTATCTGGATTCTTGCCCCCTATATATTATATTATTAAGGATACTTTTTAAAATATATATTAAAAGTTATATTTTAGGGTGTATACTATGTTCTATGGTTTTCGTGTAGGAGGAAACCAGAGTAGCTGGAGGAAACCAATGCAAACACTGGGAGAACATACAAATTCCTTACAGATGTTGTCCTTGGTGGGATTTGAACCCAGAACTTCATTGCTGCAAGGCTACAATGCTTACTATAGAGCCACAATGCAATACCTCTTTGGTTGCGTCTCCCGACCCACTAAATTATTTTTTGACCCTAATGTTGCATCTCTAAGAGGGGTATCGTTCAGTGTGTGACCTATGCCCTTTCTTGGGGGGATTTTAAAAAGTTTTATACATTTGCACCAAGGGGAATGACTGTCCTAAAATAGCAAAATAATCACCCACAGCAACACTGCTCTAGTGCTCTGCTCTGTTGTAAGTTTAAAGGGTTGTCCACTACTGAACAACCCCTTTTTATGTCCCTAATGTGTCTAGTAAAAAAAAAAACATACTTACCTCCGGAACAGGCACAGGTTTTCCGCTCCAAGCGCGGCAGCCTTTCAGCAGCAGCTCATAGGCTACAGCGCTCAAGTGAAATAACAAAGTCACAAGATTACAAGGGGAATACAGCAATCGTAGTGGAGCCCTTTGGGAGGTAAGTGTGCTTTGTTTTTACTAGACACATTATGGATGTTGAATGGGGTTGTTTAGCAGTGGACAACCCTTTTAACTTACAACAGATCAGACCGCCAGAGTAGTGTCCAGGGGTGGCAACCTTTTTAACTGTATGTGATGATGTCCTGACTGTTTCAGTCAACTACTGACCTCAATGGTTACTTACGCGAATTTGACCAATCACTGCTGATCCCAACTGCAGCAGATAACTGATGTGACTTATAGACAAAAGGTCATCCTTCCCATTTTGAGCAAGGATCCCTACCTTAGGACTGGTTTAAAAAATTTGTAGAAAACTCTTTAATACCACACACCACTCTGAGAAGTAACTAGCGCTTTAACTTGAGTAACATGTACTTTACCGGAGGCAATAAAGCTATCAATGAAGGTATAAGTAGGGTAAGAAAAATATCATGCCTTTACTTTTGGTTACCATCATTTGTATTTTGTGGTTGAGGAAATCGTGCATGCAAATGATTGTGTCCAACAAACAAGGGCGTGATTAAAATGGGCATGATTTGTGAAATGGGTGTGGAATTCAAAGGGTATCACTGTATCACTGAAAAAATATTATAGAAACCCGTGGTAGTGTAGTTAACTGATTCAGAAAAGTGAAAAATGTGCTGTGATTAGTGTTGAGCATTCCGATACTGAAATATCGGGTATCGGCCGATATTCACTGTATCGGAATTCCGATACTTAATTCCGATACTTTTATAATATCGAATACCGGAATCGGAAGTTCCCATAATGCCTGCGCTCTGCAGTGTCTGTGAAGGATGACAAGCTGGATGGCAGCGCTCAGCTGCGATCCAGCTTGTCATCAGAATGCCATCCCAGCGTGGGAGAATTCTCCTGATTGTTTAAAAGCCGGCGCGCGGTAAAAAGCCGCCGGCTTTTAAACAATCACGCAGCCCCATACTGCTTCCCCGCAGCCTCCCACCCCGATCCTCCGCTCCCCTCGCCACCTCCAATCCCAATCGTAAATTAGGACCGGGCGGGGAGCGCAGCACCAAGGAGCGAAGGACCCGGGCGGGGAAGCCGGCAGTGAAAAGACTTCACCGCCGGCTTTCCCGTTCTGTGCTGCGCTTTCCCGCCGGTTATTTCAAATGAACAGCTGAGGTATCAGCTGATGCCGATCAGCTGTTCATTTGAAGTAGCCGCGGTGCCCTCAGAGGGTTCATGTGAGTTCATGCTTGACTGCATGAAATCACATCAACTTTCCCACGGCCGCACAGGTCAGCCACTCCTCCCAGACCCGTCATGATTAGTGTGTGCGGGGTGTGTGTGTGTGCGGGGTGTGTGTGTGCGGGTGTGTGTGCGGGTGTGTGTGTGGGGTGTCTGTGCGTGCAGGCAGACATAGGCCGATGTGACACTACTACTCCCATCGGCCTATGTCTGTCCCCCGTCCACTCCTGCCAGCAGGATCAGCTCGATGGGAGCAGTAGTTCCCATCAGACTGATCCTGCTATTTAAATTGCCCTACTGTGTCCCCAATAAATGTTAAATACATGTCATTGGTGGCCAGTGGTTACCTAAAAGAAATTAGTTCATACATTACCTGTCCCCGCCGATCGCCACCTAAAATAAAGTAAAAAATAAAAAACTACACCTATACTCACCTAGACACCTAATTCCCCGAAGCCATCGATCTCCTGTAATAAAATATAAAATAATAAACCACAACCTTATCCTTACCCCTCCGTAGCAGTCCACGAGTGTCCCACGAAGATCTCCAGTTCAGAGCAGCCACATAGAATGTGACCGCTCTGAACCGCTGCCGCCGCTAGAATGACGGGGCCGTAAGGGTTCACCGGAGTTCAGGCAGCGCTGCTCCGGTTAGCTCCTTTAGGGCACTGCTGTATCGTGAGAAATTCCCACGGTACAGCACTGCCGTAAAGGAGGTCTCCGGAGCTGCGCTGCCTGAATGCACTCCGGTGACCTCAGTCAGTGGCTCCCGCTGCCGGGAGCGGACGTGCTCCCGGCAGCGTGAGCTTACAGCAGCCATGCACAGCTGTCACCATCTCCAGATGTGACAGCTGTGCATGGGAGATCAGCGCAGGAACGTGGACAGGTAACTATTTTTTTTTTTAGTAAACTAAGAATTAAATAAAATGGTGTTTTATTTCAAATAAATTATTTTTTTCTGGGTGTAGTGTGTTTTTTCTTTTTAACACTTTGTAGGTTAGTAATGGGGGTGTCATATAGACGGCCATCATTACTAACCTGGGCTTCATGGCAGCTGGCGCTGACATGAACCCCACCACTATTACCCCCTGCCACCGCACCAGGGCAGCGTGGAAGAGCGAGGCTAAGTGCCAGAATTGGCGTTTCTAGCCTGGGAGGGGGCCAATATTCATGGCACCCTTCCTGAGCTATTAATATCAGCCCCCAGCTGTCTGCCTAGCCTTTGCTAGCTATTAAAATAGGGGGGACCCCACGTCATTTTTTTTGGGGGGGTCCCCCATTTTAATAGCTAGTAAAGGCTAGGTATTCAGCTGGGGGCTGATATTAGTAGCCTGGGAAGCTCCGTGGGTTTTACCCCCTTCCCAGGCTTCAAACATCTGCCCCAGCCGTCTGCTTAACCTCCGCTAGAGACTAAAATTATGGGGGATCCCACGCCATTTTTTTTTAAAATAAATCCTTTATTTTAACACTAAATGACATTTGAGGACTTAATAAAGATGCAGTCCCTAAATTATTATTTATTTTTTAATAAATTTTTCCCAAAACTTTTGACGTGGGCTTCGCCATATTTTTGTATGCCAGCCAGGTACAGCATCCAGCTTCTATGAACGCGCCATTTTCCGGGGCGGCCGCGGACTGCAATTTTCAGCGGGGGGGGGGGGGGGGCAGAAAGCTTGGGCCTCCCTGCACTGCAGATTCCATCCCCCAGCTGCCTAGTTGTACCTGGCTGGATACAAAAATAGGGAGAAGCTCCACGTTTTTTTTTTTTTAATTATTTCATGAAATTCATGGAATAATTAAGAAAAAAAGGGCTTCCCTATATTGTTGTGTCCGGCTACGTACAAATAGGCAGCTGGTGGTTGGGGGCAGCCCGTTCCTGCCTGCTGTACCTGGCTGGACACAAATATAGTGTGAAGCCCCACGTCAATTTTTTTTTAATTATTTCAGGAAATTCATGAAATAATTAAAAAAAAATTATGTGGGGCTTCGCCCTATATTTGTGTCCAGCCAGGTACAGCAGGCAGGAACGGGCTGCCCCCAACCACCAGCTGCCTATTTGTACCTAGCCGGACACAACAATATAGGGAAGCCCTTTTTTTCTTAATTATTCCATGAATTTCATGAAATAATAAAAAAAAAAAAATGTGTGGCGCTTCGCCCTATTTTTGTGTCCAGCCAGGTACAACTAGGCAGCTGGGGGCTGGAATCTGCAGCGCAGGGAGGCCCAAGCTTTCTGGGCCCCACCCGCTGCAAATTGCAGTCCGCAGCCGCCCCGGAAAATGGCGCATTCATAGAAGCGCCATCTTCTGGCGCTGTACCCAACTCATCCAGGGCCCTGGTGCGGTGGCTCACTGGGTAATAAAGGGGTTAAGGCCAGCTTGGCATTATCAGCTGGCCCTAAGCCCGAAATTCATGGGGTCACGCCAATATTAGACATGACCGCCATGAATTTCTAGTAAAGTATTTAAAAAAAACACAAACACCCAGAAAAAAGTCCTTTAATTGAAATAAAGACACAATTCTTTATTGTTCTAAATTAAACCATACTTACCGCCACGCCCATTCCAGCTGAAGCCAACGATCTCCTGCAATAAAAGTAAAATAATAAAGCAACCTCATCCTTACCTTTCCATGGTTCCCAGGACAGCTTCAGCTCTGCTACATCGAGATGACAGGCTGGACCGCAGCAGAACGCTGCCATCCAGCCTGTCATCCCGCGGACACTGAGAAGCGCAGGCATGCTTGCGCTCCTCAGTGTCTCTCTGTGACGTCATCCAGATGAGCCGAGGTCATGTCCAATGAACTCAGCTCACCTCATGCACGTCACTGACAGCGTGGGAAAATTCTCCTGCACTCAGCGCTTCAGCGTGAGAATTCTCCCACGCTGTCAGTGACGTGCATGAGGTGCGCCGAGTTCATTGGACATGACCTCACCTCATGCACGTCACTGACAGCGTGGGAAAATTCTCACGCTGAAGCGCTGAGTGCAGGAGAATTCTCCCACGCTGTCAGTGACGTACATGAGGTGAGCCGAGTTCATTGTCGGCTCATCTGGATGCCGTCACAGCCAGACACTGAGGAGTGGAAGTATGCCTGCGCTTTTCAGTGTCTGCGGGATGACAGGCTGGATGGCAGCGTTCTGCTGCGGTCCAGCCTGTCATCTCGATGTAGCAGAGCTGGAGCTGTCGTGGGAGCCATGGAAAGGTAAGGATGAGGTTGCTTTATTATTTTTCTTTTATTGCAGGAGATCGTTGGCTTCAGCTGGAATGGGCGTGATGGTAAGTATGGTTTAATTTAGAACAATAAAGAATTGTGTGTTTATTTCAATTAAAGGACTTTTTTCTGGGTCTTTGTGTTTTTTTTAAATACTTTACTAGAAATTCATGGCGGTCATGTCTAATATTGGCGTGACCCCATGAATTTCGGGCTTAGGGCCAGCTGATAATGCCAAGCTGGCCTTAACCCCTTTATTACCCAGTGAGCCACCGCACCAGGGCCCTGGATGAGTTGGGTACAGCGCCAGAAGATGGCGCTTCTATGAATGCGCCATTTTCCGGGGCGGCTGCGGACTGCAATTTGCAGCGGGTGGGGCCCAGAAAGCTTGGGCCTCCCTGCGCTGCAGATTCCAGCCCCCAGCTGCCTAGTTGTACCTGGCTGGACACAAAAATAGGGCGAAGCTCCACGTTTTTTTTTTTTAAATTCATGAAATTCATGGAATAATTAAGAAAAAAAGGGCTTCCCTATATTGTTGTGTCCGGCTAGGTACAAATAGACAGCTGGTGGTTGGGGGCAGCCCGTTCCTGCCTGCTGTACCTGACTGGACACAAATATAGGGCGAAGCCCCACATCAATTTTTTTAAATTATTTCATGAATTTCCTGAAATGATTTAAAAAAAATTGACGTGGGGCTTTGCACTATATTTGTGTCCAGCCAGGTACAGCAGGCAGGAACGGGCTGCCCCCAACCACCAGCTGCCTATTTGTACCTGGTTGGACACAACAATATAGGGAAGCCCTTTTTTTCTTAATTATTTCATGAATTTCATGAAATAATTTAAAAAAAAAAATACGTGAAGCTTCTCCCTATTTTTGTGTCCAGCCAGGTACAACTAGGCAGCTGGGGGATGGAATCTGCAGCGCAGGGAGGCCCAAGCTTTCTGCCCCCCCCCCGCTGAAAATTGCAGTCCGCAGCCACCCCGGAAAATGGCGCGTTCATAGAAGCTGGATGCTGTACCTGGCTGGCATACAAAAATATGGCGAAGCCCACGTCAAAAGTTTTGGGAAAAATTAATTAAAAAATAAATAATAATTTAGGGACTGCATCTTTATTAACTCCTCAAATGTCATTTAGTGTTAAAATAAAGGATTTATTTAAAAAAAAATTGACGTGGGGCTTCGCCCTATATTTGTGTCCAGCCAGGTACAGCAGGCAGGAACAGGCTGCCCCCAACCACCAGCTGCCTATTTGTACCTGGCCGGACACAACAATATAGGGAAGCCCTTTTTTAAAAAAATTATTTCATGAAATAATTAAAAAAAAATTGACGTGGGGCTTCGCACTATATTTGTGTCCAGCCAGGTACAGCAGGCAGGAACAGGCTGCCCCCAACCACCAGCTGCCTATTTGTACCTGGTTGGACACAACAATATAGGGAAGCCCTTTTTTTCTTAATTATTCCATGAATTTCATGAAATAATTTAAAAAAAAAATGCGTGGGGCTTCGCCCTATTTTTGTGCCCAGCCAGATACAACTAGGCAGCTGGGGGCTGGAATCCGCAGCGCAGGGAGGCCCAAGCTTTCTGGGCCACCCCCGCTGCAAATTGCAGTCCGCAGCCGCCCCAGAAAATGGCGCGTTCATAGAAGCGATGGCGCTGTACCCAACTCATCCAGGGCCCTGGTGTGGTGGCTCACTGGGTAATAAAGGGGTTAAGGCCAGCTTGGCATTATCAGCTGGCCCTAAGCCCGAAATTCATGGGGTCACGCCAATATTAGACATGACCACCATGAATTTCTAGTAAAGTATTTAAAAAAACACAACACCCAGAAAAAAGTCCTTTAATTGAAATAAACACACAATTCTTTATTGTTCTAAATTAAACCATACTTACCATCACGCCCATTCCATCTGAAGCCAACGATCTCCTGCAATAAAAGTAAAATAATAAAGCAACATCATCCTTACCTTTCCATGGCTCCCACGACAGCTTCAGCTCTGCTACATCGAGATGACAGGCTGGACCGCAGCAGAACGCTGCCATCCATCCTGTCATCCCGCAGACACTGAGAAGCGCAGGCATACTTCCACTCCTCAGTGTCTGGCTGTGACGGCATCCAGATGAGCCGAGGTCATGTCCAATGAACTCAGCTCACCTCATGTACGTCACTGACAGCGTGGGAAAATTCTCCTGCACTCAGCGCTTCAGCGTGAGAATTTTCCCACGCTGTCAGTGACGTGCATGAGGTGAGCTGAGTTCATTGGACATGACCTCACCTCATGTATGTCACTGACAGCGTGGGAGAATTCTCACGCTGAAGCGCTGAGTGCAGGAGAATTTTCCCACGCTGTCAGTGACGTGCATGAGGTGAGCTGAGTTCATTGGACATGAACTCGGCTCATCTGGATGACGTCACAGAGAGACACTGAGGAGCGCAAGCATGCCTGCGCTTCTCAGTGTCTGCGGGATGACAGGCTGGATGGCAGCGTTCTGCTGCAGTCCAGCCTGTCATCTCGATGTAGCAGAGCTGAAGCTGTCGTGGGAACCATGGAAAGGTAAGGATGAGGTTGCTTTATTATTTTACTTTTATTGCAGGAGATCGTTGGCTTCAGCTGGAATGGGCGTGATGGTAAGTATGGTTTAATTTAGAACAATAAAGAATTGTGTCTTTATTTCAATTAAAGGACTTTATTCTGGGTGTTTGTGTTTTCTTTTAACTTTGACTATGGGGTTAGTAATGGGGGTGTCTTATAGACGCCTCTCCATTACTAACCTGGGCTTGATGTCAGCTGGCATTATAAGCTGACATCAACCCCAACCCTATTACCCCCTGCCACCGCACCAGGGCAGCGTGGAAGAGCGAGGCTAAGTGCCAGAATTGGCGCATCCTATGGATGCGCCATTTCTGGGGCGGCTGACGGCTGGTGTTTCTAGCCTGGGAGGGGGCCAATATTCATGGCACCCTTCCTGGGCTATTAATATCAGCCCCCAGCTGTCTGCCTAGCCTGTGCTAGCTATTAAATTAGGGGGGACCCCACGTTATTTTTTTTGGGGGGGTTCCCCCATTTTAATAGCTAGTAAAGGCTAGGTATTCAGCTGGGGGCTGATATTAGTAGCCTGGGAAGCTCCGTGGGTATTACCCCCTTCCCAGGCTTCAAACATTTGCCCCAGCTGTCTGCTTAACCTCCGCTAGAGCCTAAAATTAAGGGGAACCCCACGCCAATTTTTTTTTAAATAAATCCTTTATTTTAACACTAAATGACAAGTACAGTAATCAACACTGTCACTGTACTTCATATATATGTGACTGACATGTTTCTATCTATCTAATCTATGTGTGATCCTCTATTCTTTCTGTTATAAATTGTCGGGTACAGATGCTGAATTGCCGGCCGGCTTTCTTAAAGAGACGGTGCATGAAAACACTATTATTTTTTTAAATAAATCCTTTACACTAAATGACAAGTACAGTAAGCAACACTGTCACTGTACTTCATATATATGTGACTGACATGTTTCTATCTATCTAATCTATGTGTGAAGCTCTATTCTGTCTGTTATAAATTGTCGGGTACAGATGCTGAATTGCCGGCCGGCTTTTTTAAAGAGACGGTGCACGAAAACACTAATATTTTTTTTAATAAATCCTTTACACTAAATGACAAGTACAGTAAGCAACACTGTCACTGTACTTCATATATATGTGACTGACATGTTTCTATCTATCTAATCTATGTGTGATTCTCTATTCCTTCTATTCTAAATTGTCGGGTACAGATGCTGAATTGCCGGCCGGCTTTTTTAAAGAGACGCTGCATGAAAACACTATTATTTTTTTTAAATAAATCCTTTACACTAAATGACAAGTACAGTAAGCAACACTGTCACTGTACTTCTTATATATGTGGCTGACATGTTTCTATCTATCTAATCTATGTGTGAAGTTCTATTCTGTCTGTTATAAATTGTCGGGTACCGCTGCTGAATTGCCGGCCGGCTTTTTTAAAGAGACGGTGCACGAAAACACTAATATTTTTTTTAATAAATCCTTTACACTAAATGACAAGTACAGTAAGCAACACTGTCACTGTACTTCATATATATGTGACTGACATGTTTCTATCTATCTAATCTATGTGTGAAGCTCTATTCTTTCTGTTGTAAATTGTCGGGTACCGGTGTATGCCGCTGATGAATTGCCGGCTTTTCATGTCATTCTACATTATTCTTAGTTGTTTTCCTTCATGTAGAATTAACCTACAAGGAAAGAAAGGGTTTATTTTCATTCCGATATTTGTGTCCCATAGACTTGCATTGGTTTCCGGTATCGGAATCGGCGATATCCGATACTTTTTGGGTATCGGCCCGATCCAATCCGATACGATATTTCCTGATATCGGAAGGTATCGCTCAACACTAGCTGTGATATGTCAAGCGCTACAATGGAAACCAAATCCCATTCTTGGCTCAGTTTCTCTGAAACGATGGAGAATTTCAGAGAATGGCATCCCTTGCTGCGATAATGCACCAGGCTGCAATTCATGCTGCCCATGGTTTGAGTAGCATGAATTGCCTGACAGGTTCCTATAAGTAAACATTCTTGCAGTAATCTTGATACAGAACTTGTCTCTGTAAGTAGAAGAAACTTAGAGCTGCAGCTCTAATCTAAATTAATAATATATGGGCAGTTTTAAGCTTTTGATGGAAATCCTCTTTTAGAAATACAAAGAACAGTAACAATCTTAAAACTGATTCTAATAATGGTGATGATGATGCCAGACAAAAATATACTGTGAAATGTTGACGAAGTAGCTACCATCATAATTGAGCAGCTTATTATAAGGCTGGGGCGACCTTAACTTTAACTTTGCAAATTAGTCAGTCTTTTGACTGGAGTGAGCAACACGTAAGACAATTTTACTGCTTTTCAAGTAATCTTTTTACTGCTGCTCTAATATGTCTAATGCGCTGTTTGTTCACTGAGTACTAGATGAGAAGTCTTACAACTAACCAGAAATGTAGCTTGTTAAAAATCTAAGACGCTAGAACAACATACAATAGATCAGAGGAGACAGAAAGAAAAAACTGCATTCATAAACAATTTAAAGTACTACTGCGGTCTTGAGATCATATTTTGTGAACACACAGCTAGAAGTTAGCTTTGTCACATGCAATAGCAAATAATAACTGTATATATCAAGCTAACCTTGTAGTTTAGTATGCATTCTTTATGGCATATGATAGGCTTGAAGTATTCTTCCCCCAAATATATTTATAACCTACTGTACAGACCAAAAGTTTGGACACACCTTCTCATTTAAAGATTTTTCTGTATTTTCATGACTATGAAAATTGTACATTCACACTGAAGACATCAAAACTATGAATTAACACATGTGGAATTATATACTTAACAAAAAAAGTGTGAAACAACTGAAAATATGTCTTATATTCTAGGTTCTTCAAAGTAGCCACCTTTTGCTTTGATGACTGCTTTGCACACTCTTGGCATTCTCTTGATGAGCTTCAAGAGGTAGTCACCGGAAATGGTCTTCCAACAATCTTGAACGAGTTCCCAGAAATGCTTAGCACTTGTTGGCCCTTTTGCCTTCACTCTGCGGTCCAGGTCACCCCAAACCATCTCGATTGGGTTCAGGTCTGGTGACTGTGGAGGCCAGGTCATCTGGCGCAGCGCCCCATCACTCTCCTTCTTGGTCAAATAGCCCTTACACAGCCTGGAGGTGTGTTTGGGGTCATTGTCCTGTTGAAAAATAAATGATGGTCCAACTAAACGCAAACCGGATGGAATAGCATGCCGCTGCAAGATGCTGTGGTAGAAATGCTGGTTCAGTATGCCTTCAATTTTGAATAAATCCCCAACAGTGTCACCAGCAAAGCACCCCCACACCATCACACCTCCTCCTCCATGCTTCACGGTGGGAACCAGGCATGTAGAGTCCATCCGTTCGCCTTTTCTGCGTCGCACAAAGACACGGTGGTTGGAACCAAAGATCTCAAATTTGGAGTCATCAGACCAAAGCACAGATTTCCACTGGTCTAATGTCCATTCATTGTGTTCTTTAGCCCAAACAGGTCTCTTCTGCTTTTTGCCTGTCCTTAGCAGTGGTTTCCTAGCAGCTATTTTACCATGAAGGCCTGCTGCACAAAGTCTCCTCTTAACAGTTGTTGAAGAGATGTGTCTGCTGCTAGAACTCTGTGTGGCATTGACCTGGTCTCTAATCTGAGCTGCTGTTAACCTGCGATTTCTGAGGCTGGTGACTCGGATAAACTTATCCTCAGAAGCAGAGGTGACTCTTGGTCTTCCTTTCCTGGGGCAGTCCTCATGTGAGCCAGTTTCTTTGTAGCGCTTGATGGTTTTTGCAACTGCACTTGGGGACACTTTCAAAGTTTTCCCAATTTTTCGCACTGACTGACCTTCATTTCTTAAAGTAATGATGGCCACTTGTTTTTCTTTACTTAGCTGCTTTTTTCTTGGCATAATACAAATTCTAACAGTCTATTCAGTAGGACTATCAGCTGTGTATCCACCAGACTTCTGCACAACACAACTGATGGTCCTAACCCGATTTATAAGGCAAGAAATCCCAATTGTTAAACCTGAGAGGGCACACCTGTGAAGTGAAAACCATTTCCGGTGACTACCTCTTGAAGCTCATCAAGAGAATGCCAAGAGTGTGCAAAGCAATCATCAAAGCAAAAGGTGGCTACTTTGAAGAACCTAGAATATAAGACATATTTTCAGTTGTTTCACACTTTTTTGTTAAGTATATAATTCCACATGTGTTAATTCATAGTTTTGATGCCTTCAGTGTGAATGTACAATTTTCATAGTCATGAAAATACAGAAAAATCTTTAAATGAGGTGTGTCCAAACTTTTGGTCTGTACTGTATTTTTGTATGATTGCCAAGGCTCTTACCATTCACTACAATTGTTATACCATTTCTTTAATCAAAATTATGTTAACTAAGTACCCTGTATTATTTTCATGCGCTATTGCTATTTATTTATATACTGCAGAGTATGTACTTTTTTATCTTAGGTTTTGTCTGTTTAGTGGCCAGTGTGAACATGTTCTACTCGCTGCATGCACACCAACTTCTATTCCAGTTCATCTTTTTAGGTTTTTGTTTCAGGTTTTTGTGTATATAAGGGTGTGGCTTCCCTTTTCCCTTGAGCTGTACACAGTGTCGGACTGGGGTGTCTGGGGCCCACAGGAGGAATTGATCCTCGGGGCCCACCCAACAGCTATATGCAAATACCTGATAGCCGATATCCCCGTTATAGTGCATATTGTTCCAAGTATTTAATCACTAATGAAAATAAAGAATCTTCTCCTAATTAATATCAGAGAGAACAAATGACCACCATACACAATACAATCCACTGTGCCAACACAAATAGTACCACATACAAGCGAGAAATACAGAAAACACCATGACTGGACTACATATTACCACCACATAGGGACCAAATAATGCTACATACAAGGGAGAAATATTGTGACACCCGTGACCAGACCACATATTAGCACCACATAGTGACCGAATAATACCACATACAAGGAAGAAATACCACCACACCATGACCAGACCATATATTACCACCACATAGTGACCGAATAATACTACATACAATGGAGAAATACCACCACACCTTGACCAGACCAGATATTACCACCCCATAGTGACCAAATAATACTACATACAAGGGGGAAATACCACCACGCCATGACCAGACCACATATTACCACCACATAGTGACTGAATAATACCACATACAAGGGAGAAATACCACCACACCATGACCAGACCAGATATTAACAGCATATAGCGTCTAAATAATTCCCCATAATTTCTCTCCCCCACCTCCATAATTGCTCTCCCCCATCCCCATCATGGCTCCCTCCCATCCCCATCATTGCTCTCCCTTACCTTCTCCAACATTGTCATATCTCCCCCACCTTCTCCATCATTATCATATCTCCCCCACCTCCTCCTTCATTGTCATATCTCCTCTATCATTGCCATATCTCCCCCCACCACCTCCATCATCATTGCCATATCTCCCTCTACCACCTCTATCATTGCCATATCTCCCCCCACCTGCTCCGTCATCATTGCCATATCTTCCCCCACCTGCTCTGTCATCACTGCCATAACTCCCCCACCTACTTCATCATCATTGCCATATCTCCCCCCACCTCCTCCATCACCATGCCAAGCATATCTCCCCCTACCTCCTCCATCACCATGCCATGCATATCTCCCCCCAAATCCCCCATTGCCATGCCATATATCCCCCACCATGTCATATCTCCCCCCACCTCCCCGACTGCCATGCCATATCTTCCCCCACCATGTCATATCTCCCCCCACCTCCCCCATTGCCATGCCATATCTCCCCCCACCTCCTCAATCACCATTGCTCTTCCTAAAAAAAAACAAAAAAACAACACTTACCCTCTCTGCTCATTCCCCCGCAGTACCGTCTTCTGCTTCTTGCCCGGCATCTATCTCCCTGACACAGGCTCGCGCTGCATGATGACGTCATCAAGCAGCACAAGCCTGTGTCAGGGAAGAAGCGCCGGGCAGAAAGCAGAGGACAGATCCCTCCAGCTCCACTGCCATTTTCCTCCTGTCGGCAGCGGAGCTGGAGGGATCGCTCCCTGCCCGCCGCACAGGATGAGGGCAATCTGGCCATGGGCCCCCCGGGGCTCTGAGAAGCAGGCCAGATTGCCCTCATCAGCTGCACTGCAAGGACCCTCCTGACCCTATGGGCCCTTGCAGTGCAGAGCACCAGCGGCCATGTTAACCAGGGGCCCCCGTGCATCGATGTCCCGGTGCCCCAGTCTGACTGGCTGTACATACATTCATGTAGCGCCCCATGGCTGGGGGCCATTAGTTGGGTCTCAGTCCTTCTCAGACCTTATTCACAGTTTATGTCACTTTACAAATAGTAATGTTTTAATACTAGAGGTTAGGACCGTCCTGAATAGAGTCACCGTAACGTGATGGGATGGTTTTTAAGGTTTTTTTAATCAAAATTATGTTAACTAAGTGCCCTATATTATTTTCACGCACCATTGCTATTTATTTACTGCAGGGTATTTGCTTATTTTGTTTTTATTTGGGGTTTTGAATGGTTGTACCATGTCTTCATGTTTGTCCTTACCTGCACAACTGCATGAATGGAATGGCAGCTAAGCCCACTTCATACGTGGAAGGGGCTTCTGATACAGCTGACACCCACTAGCTACTTCCACAATCTGAGCTAATACATTTGTAACCTATTCATGTTTGATCCCCACCATGCGCTACAACGGGGATACCATATCCTTTTGTTCATGGTTTGTTATGGAAGCTGAGGGGCTAAATGAGATATTCAATACCCTTTAAATAAAGTACACAGACACATTACTATTAGACAATACATACAATTGAATACATTACTAATTGCCCCACTCCTGGTTCCTGAAGCAGCAATCCTGCCTCCTGTGACCGTGATCCACTGCTGCCATCCCCACATCTCCCCAGTAAGCTACATTAGGACTATAAAACGCACCCCCATTTTTCTCCCAAATTTGGGGGGAAAAAGTGTGTGTTACAGTCTGCAAAATACAGCTATTGGTATGGCCCTATGAGGAAGAGAAACTGAAGTATGCTGCAGTCAGGTGCTCCACTGTCTCACTATTTTGATGGCTGTGTGAGACATCCCGCTCCTGAGCTGATACATGACTGCAGAATGTAAATACTCGAGATCTGTGTTATCTTACTTCATGCTGGATATAATTATATAATTAGTAATGTAATAAGGATTTATGTATATTACGGAGGAGCAGGAGGAGAAGGAAAGAAAGAGCAACTGAGATCAATTCCGTAAAAATGCGTGGAAATAACCTATTATATGTACTATCATTAAGACACAGCATCCGCCCTACATTTAAAGACAGCCTCTTCTTAGCCTCAGCACCCCTATTATCTCCCAGTATAAGATCAGAATATCTACTAGAAGCACATCTATGTACAAATGAAAGGGAATATGACACAACAATACAAATCCCCAAACGCTTTTGTATTAGTCATGTTGTTCTCTGAAAGATGATGCCATCCATCTTTACTGAAGCAATCTGCTGCTCCTTGATTGAAAAATCGTTGTTTTAATTCATATGCAAATGCAGCTAAATTCTCTGGATGTGATCACAGCACTTCCTAAGAGTCTGACACTCAGACTTTATTCTCTGCCCATCTCCACCTTCCCCTGCTTGACTGACAGCTCACTGTCTGTGTAGTCAATTCAGTGAGCTGTCAGTCAAAAAAAGGAAGGTGGTGATGAGTGGGGAATAGAAATTAGGAAGGCACAGGCTTAGGAAGTTTTCTGATACTCCAAGAGCACTTAACCCTCAACATTATGCAACACATTCCTGATTAGCTGTAATTGTTCACTTTATCTTTATTTCAACAAATATATTGAAGACTTGACCTTGTGGCATTTACTAATACATTTACAACCAAAAGTGTTAGCAACCTTGAAATTGTTCCAGAAAATGAAGTTTTTCTCCCAGAAAATTATTACAATTGCACATGTTTTATTATACACATGTATATTTCCTTTGTGTGTATTAGAACAACACAAAAAAAACAGAGAAAAAAAAGGCATCATTGGACATCATTTCACACAAAACCCCAAAAATGGGCCTACAAAACTGTTGGCACCTTTCCAAAGTTCCAACTCACCTGTGGCAAGTAACAGGTGAAGGCTATATGAAAATCACACCTGAAATCGATTAAAAAGGGGAGAAGGTGACTCAATCTGTGCATTATGTGTCTATGTGTGCCACACTAAGCATGGAGAACAGAAAGGGGAGAAGAGAACTGTCTGAGGACTTGAGAACCAAAATTGTTGAACAATATCAACAATCTCAAGGTTACAAGTCCATCTCCAGAGATACTGATTTTCCTTTGCCCACGGTGAGCAACATAATTAAGAAGTTTACAACCCATGACACTGTAGCTAATCTCCCTGGAAGTGGACGGCAGAGAAAAATTGATGAAAGGTTGCAACTTAGGATAGTCCGGATGGTGGATATGCTGCCCCAATCAAGTTCCAAAGAAATTCAAGCTGTCCTCCAGGCTCAGGGTGCATCAGTGTCAGCACGAACTATCCTTCAACATTTCAATGAAATTAAACCTTATGGCAGGATACCCAGGAGGACCCCACTGCTGACACAGAGACGTAAAAAAGCTAGACAGCAGTTTGTCAAAATATATATGAATAAGCCTTTTTTCTCAGTTTTTTTGTGTTGTACACACAAAGGAAACAAACGTGTATAACAAAACGTGTTACAGCAATAATATTCTGGGAGAAATACTTAATTTTCAAGAACAATTTCAAGGGTGCCAACACTTTCGGCCATGACTTTATACAGTATAAGTAAAACAAGCTCTCCACCTATAGAGTTGTTGGAGAGCTGCACATGCTGTTAAGAAGGTTGTACTAAGTGCAGGAGAAGAATCTATAATACTTATATATTAGTAAATGTCATAAAATCATATCCCCAATATATTTGTAAAAAAGTATACATATACTTACATACATATACAGTTATATGAAAAAGTTTGGGCACCCCTATTAATCTTAAGCTTAATGTTTTATAAAAATTGGTGTTTTTGCAACAGCTATTTCAGTTTGATATATGTAATAACTGTTGGACACAGTAATGTTTCTGCCTTGAAATGAGGTTTATTGTACTAACAGAAAATGTGCAATCTGCATTCAAACAAAATTTGACAGGTGCATAAGTATGGGCACCCTTATCATTTTCTTGTTTTAAATACTCCTACCTACTTTTTACTGACTTACTAAAGCACTTTTTTTGGTTTTGTAACCTCATTGAGCTTTGAACTTCATAGCCAGGTGTATGCAATCATGAGAAAAGCTACTTAAAGTGGCCACTTGCAAGTTTTTCTCCTGTTTGAATCTCCTCTGAAGAGTGGCATCATGGGCTCCTCAAAACAACTGTCAAATGATCTGAAAACAAAGATTATTCAACATAGTTGTTCAGGGGAAGGATACAAAAAGCTGTCTCAGAGATTTAACCTGTTAGTTTCCACTGTGAGGAACGTAGTAAGGAAATGGAAGAACACAGGGACAGTTCTTGTTAAGGCCAGAAGTGGCAGGCCAAGAAAAAGATCAGAAAGGCAGAGAAGAAGAATGGTGAGATCAGTCAAGGACAATCCTCAGACCACCTCCAGAGAGCTGCAGCATCAACTTGCAGCAGATGGTGTCACTGTGCATCGGTCAACTATACAACGCACTTTGCACAAGGAGAAGCTGTATGGGAGAGTGATGCGAAAGAAGCCGTTTCTGCAAGCACGCCACAAACAGAGTCGGCTGAGGTATGCAAAAGCACATTTGGAGAAGCCAATTTCTTTTTGGAAGAAGGTCCTGTGGACTGATGAAACCAAGATTGAGTTGTTTGGTCATACAAAAAGGCGTTATGCATGGCGGCAAAAAAACACAGCATTCCAAGAAAAACACTTGCTACCCACAGTAAAATTTGGTGGAGGTTCCATCATGCTTTGGGGCTGTGTGGCCAAAGCCGGCACCGGGAATCTTGTTAAAGTTGAGGGACGCATGGATTCCACTCAGTATCAGCAGATTCTTGACAATAATGTTCAAGAATCAGTGACAAAGTTGAAGTTACGCAGGGGATGAATCTTTCAGCAAGACAATGATCCAAAACACCGCTCCAAATCTACTCAGGCATTCATGCAGAGGAACAATTACAATGTTCTGGAATGGCCATCCCAGTCCCCAGACCTGAATATCATTGAACATCTGTGGGATCATTTGAAGAGAGCTGTCCATGCTCGGCGACCATCAAACTTAACTGAATTGGAATTGTTTTGTAAAGAGGAATGGTCAAAAATACCTTCATCCAGGATCCACGAAATCATTAAAAGCTACAGGAAGCAACTAGAGGCTGTTATTTTTGCAAAAGGAGGATCTACTAAATATTAATGTCACTTTTCTGGTGGGGTGCCCATACTTATGCACCTGTCAAATTTTGTTAGAATGCAGATTGCACATTTTCTGTTAGTACAATAAACCACATTTCAAGGCAGAAACATTACTGTGTCCAACAGTTATTACATATATCAAACTGAAATAGCAGTTGCAAAAACATCAATTTTTATAAAACAGTAAGCTTAAGATTAATAGGGGTGCCCAAACTTTTTCATATAACTGTAATATATTTCAGTTTATAAAAGTGAAGAGGTTTTATAATTTTCATGCTAAGCCAAAATTATTTTCCTAAAACTTTGCTTTACAGCTTCAGACATTGCTGTAGAAAGAAAAAATACTGTTTGTAGCATTTTCAGTAAGTGGTCAAGGGTTGACTCATTATTTTTTATTGCGGTTAAATAAGCCAAATCATAATGTAGCTCATAAAAATGACTCGTGAATATTGAAACTACTGCCAAAGTGGATGGATTTGGGTGGCAACGTTCATTACCACCTAACGTTTGATATCTTTATCTTCCTTATAAGTCCCAGCACATCACGGAGGTTTCAAACATTATTGACAATTAGCAAGACATGACAACAAAAAAGATGTGAGTCTTCAGTGAAATGGAGCTTGTGGATAGAAAATAGTTATATTTAATGGTCTTAATATCTTAATATTTAAAAAAAATATGTCTGGAGTAGGTAGCACTAGGCTGGCTATACTACATATACTACATATAGTCACAATTCATATCCTCTTTGGTACTGCTTGTAAATACTTTGGTTCTGACTGGTACTGGTATGCTGTACATCCCTGCACTTTATCAGCAGCACTCTGATCTATTTTGTTATTGTTTTAATTGAAATATTTAATACAGATTAATTTTGAATAAGTATCCTGGGCTTATTCATGCCTGCGATTTTGTTGTGGGAATGTTATATATAGAGTTTTGACCTTGTTACTAATATGTTTCCATATGGGAATTTTTTGTATCTACATGTACAGAGCCCCTAAGTGTCAGAAGAGCAGAATCCTCCTCAAGTGACCCCATTTTGGAAATTATACCCCTCTGTGTAGTGACGATTTTGATTCTATGGGTGTTTTCCAGAAAGAAGCAGCAGTGGAATTTGCTGAGTGAAAATTGCAAATCTACCATTGTAGTGCCCATGCGTTGTAGTGCCCAGTACATTGCAGTGCCCACACATTGTAGTGACCATACAGTGTGCTAAACTCATGCTTCTGGAGACATGGACCCCGTAAATTAAGCGGACTCACATCGCTACAGAAATGTCAAACATGTGGGTGCTAAATGTGGTTTAGGCACACTATTGGGCTCAGGAAAGAGCGGGGCATTTGGGAGCGCAGAATTCACTGAATTTCTTTTTGGGGGTGAAGAACCCTAACGCTTTTCCAGAGCCTTTGTGCTACCAGTAACTTAGAAACACCTTATATTTCTATTGACAGATGACGGACCTAGTGGCAATTTGATTTTTTTGTGGATTAAGTTGAAGCTTTTATTGGGAATATGTTACATAACAGTTTGGATCACATTTATCCTGCGCTCTACACTGAGCACTTACAGCTGGGTTTCCATCTCAATCTCCAATTAACATGATTCAGATGAAACCCCTGAAGGATCTATTCACTATAATGAGGCAGCAGTTACTCTGGACTCTATCTGGCCTCTGTTCAGCGTTGTCCTTCTTTTCAGAGGGGCACAAAACTGTGGCTGACCACGCTTTTATGCACGATTAAAAGACAGACACCGCTGGGTTATAGGCCAGATGGCATATGCACAGTTCCTCCATTTGCCTCATTATAAGGAGTCTTCCATCAGGGTTCCATCAGAATCATATACACTGCTCAAAAAAATAAAGGGAACACTCAAATAACATATCCTAGATCTGAATGAATGAAATATTCTCATTGAATACTTTGTTCTGTATAAAGTTGAAAGTTGATCCAACTTTGATGTAATGTTCATAAAACTAGTCAAAATGAGGCTCAGTATTGTGTGTGGCCTCCACGTGCCTTTATGACCTCCCTACAATGCCTGGGCATGCTCCTGATGAGGTTGCGGATGGTCTTCTGTGGGATCTCCTCCGAGACCTGGACTAAAGCATCCGCCAACTCCTGGACAGTCTGTGGTGCAACGTTGGTGGATGGAGCGAGACATGATATTCCAGATGTGCTCAATCGTATTCAGGTCTGGGGAAAGGGCGGGCCAGTCCATAGCTTCAATGCCTTCATCTTGCAGGAACTGCTGACACACTCCAGCCCCATGAGGTCTGGCATTGTCCTGCATTAGGAGGAACCCAGGGCCAACTGCGCCAGCATATGGTCTCACAAGGGGTCTGAGGATCTCATCTCGGTACCTAATGGCAGTCAGGCTACCTCTGGCGAACACATGGAGGGCTGTGCGGCCCTCCAAAGAAATGCCACCGCACACCATTACTGACCCACTGCCAAACCGATCATGCTGAAGGATGTTGCAGGCAGCAGATCGCTCTCCACGGCGTCTCCACACTCACGTGTGTCACATGTGCTCAGTGTGAACCTGCTTTCATCTGTGAAGAGCACAGGGCGCCAGTGGCGACTTTGCCAATCCTGGTGTTCTGTGGCAAATGCCAAAAGTCCTGCACGGTGTTGGGCTGTGAGCACAACTCCTATCTGTGGACATCGGGCCCTCATACCACCCTCATGGAGTCGGTTTCTAACCATTTGTGCAGACACATGCACATTTGTGGCCTGCTGGAGGTCATTTTGCAGGGCTCTGGCAGTGCTCATGTTCCTCCTTGCACAAAGGCGGAGGTAGCGGTCCTGCTGCTGGGTTGGACACTACGCTGACAGACACAGCAAACCTTATTGCCACAGCTCGCATTGATGTGCCATCCTGGATGAGCTGCACTACCTGAGCAACTTCTGTGGGTTGTAGAGTCCGTCTCATGCTACCAAGAGTGTGAAAGCACAACCAACATTCAAAAGTGACCAAAACATCAGCCAGAAAGCGTTGGTACTGAGATGTGGTCTGTGGTCCCCACCTGCAGAACCACTCCTTTATTGAGTGTGTCTTGATAATTGCCAATAATTTCCATATATTGTTTATTCAATTTGCACAACAGCATGTGAAATTGATTGTCAATCAGTGTTGCTTCCTAAGTGGACAGTTTGATTTCACAGAAGTTTGATTTACTTGGAGTTATATTCTGTTGTTTAAGTGTTCCCTTTAATTTTTGAGCAGTGTATTTCAGAGATTTACAAGGAAACCCCGGTGTAAGCATTCAGCATAGAGCGCAGGATCAATGTGAGCCAAGCCTTTCTGCGATGTTTGGGAGGCAGAATAAGCAAATCAACAGCAGGTCAAGAATTTGTTCTATTTATTTTTCATGGCATTTTTCATGTGATATAAGTGATTAGACAGCTTTATTTTTTGGGGCTGTGCAATTACAGCAATACCGGTTTAATATATATTTTTTATGCTTGGCTACTAATAAACACTAAAAAATGGGGGTTTTTTTGCAAGAAAAGTTTTTGCTTCCCATATTTTGAGATCGATTTTCCAGATTTCTGCCAACAGAGTTATATGAGGACTTGTTTTTGGCGGGACGAGTTGACTTTTTTATTTGGTAAAAACATTTTTTGATCACTTTCTATTCTGATTTTTGGGAGGCAGAATGAACAAAATCCAGCAATTGAGGAATTTTTTTTAATTTTTTTTATGCCATTCACCATGTGGTAAAGTGATGACAGATTTATTCTTCGAGTCAGTGCGATTACAATGATACCACTTTTATTTACCTAGGATACGGAAAGTATTCAGACCCCTTTACATTTTTCACTCCTTGCTTCATTGCAACAATTTGGTAAATTCTAAAAAGTTCTTTTTTTCTCATTAATATACACTCTGCACCCCATCTTGACTGAAAAAAAAACAGAAATGTAGAAATTTTTGCAAATTTATTAAAAAAGAAAAACTGAACTATCACATGGTCATAAGTATTCAGACCCTTTGCTCAGTATTGAGTAGAAACACCCTTTTGAGCTAGTACAGCCATGAGTCTTCTTGGGAATAATGCAACAAGTTTTTCACACCTGGATTTGGGGATCCTCTGCCATTCTTCCTTGCAGATCCTCTCCAGTTCCGTCAGGTTGGATGGTGAACGTTGGTGAACAGCCATTTTCAGGTCTCTCCAGAGATGCTCTAATGGGTTTAGGTCATGGCTCTGGCTGGGTCAGTCCAGTATGGTCACAGAGTTGTTCTGAAGCCACTCCTTTGTTATTTTAGCTGTGTGCTTAGGTTCATTGTCTTGTTGGAAGGTGAACCTTCGGCCAAGTCTGAGGTCCAGAGCACTCTGGAAGAGGTTTCATCCAGGATATCTCTGTACTTGGCCGCATTCATGTTTCCTTCAATTGCAACCAGTCGTCCTGTCCCTGCAGCTGAAAAACACCCCCATAGCATGATGCTGCCACCGCCATGTTTCACTGTTGGAATTGTATTGGGCAGGTGATGAGCAATGCCTGGTTTTCTCCACACAGACCGCTTAGAATTATCACCAAAAAGTTCTATCTTCTTCTCATCAGACCAGAGAATCTTATCTCTAATAGTCTGGGAGTCATGTGTTTTTGAGCAAACTCTATGCAGGCTTTCATATGTATTGCACTGAGGAGAGGCTTCCGTCGGGCCACTCTGCTATAAAGGCCCGACTGGTGGAGGGCTGCAGTGATAGTTGACTTTGTGGAACTTTCTCCCATCTCCCTACTGCATCTCTGGAGCTCAGCCACAGTGATTTTGTGGTTCTTCTTTATCTCTCTAGCCAAGGCTCTTCTCCCACGATTGCTCAGTATGGCTGGACGGCCAGGTCTAGGAAGACTTCTGGTGGTCCCAAACTTCTTCCATTTAAGAATTAAGGAGGCCACTGTGCTATTAGGAACCTTGAGTAATGCAGAAATTCTTTTGTAACCTTGGCCAGATCTGTGCCTTGCACAATTCTGTCTCTGAGCTCCATGGGCAGTTCCTTTGAGCTCATGATTCTCATTTGGTCTGACATGCACTGTGAGCTCTGAGGTCTTATATTGACAGGTGTGTGCCTTTCCAAATCAAGTCCTATCAGTTTAATTAAACACAGCTACACTCCAATGAAGGAGTAGAACCATCTCAAGGAGGATCACAAGGAAATGGACAGCATGTGATTTAAATATGAGTGCCTGAGCAAAGGGTCTGAATAGTTATGACCATGTGATATTTCAGTTTTTCTTTTTTAATAAATTTGCAAAAATTTCTACATTTCTGTTTTTTATCAGTCAAGATGGGGTGCAGAGTGTACATTAATGAGAAAAAAATGAACTTTTTAGAATTTACCAAATGGCTGCAATGAAACAAAGAGTGAAAAATTTAAAGGGGTCTAAATACGTTCCGTACCCAATGTACACTCAACATTTTGATCGCGTTTTGTTCCAATTTTATTTTCAACAGTATGATGAAAAAACATAATTTTTTTGCAACTTTTTTGTTACGGTGTTCACTGAAGGGGTTAACTATGGTGATAGTTTTATAGATCAGGTTTTTCTGGATGCAGTGATACCAAATACGTGTACTTTTTATATAAATATACCTATTTATTGGTATTATATTTTTTTTCTTTTTTTTATTTTGTGATATTTTTAAAAAATATTTTTTACTTTTTTCAAACTTTTTTTTAAACTTTTTTTACTTATTCCCTCTATGGGAATTTAACTTTTATTACTCTGATCGCTGGTATAATGCATTGCAATTCTCACGCATTGCAATGCATTATAGTTGTCAGCGTGACACTGACAGAAGCCTTTTAGACCATGCTCCTGGCATGGTCTAAACAGGCTACCG
Source organism: Phyllobates terribilis (assembly GCF_046119375.1). Taxonomy (NCBI): domain Eukaryota; kingdom Metazoa; phylum Chordata; class Amphibia; order Anura; family Dendrobatidae; genus Phyllobates; species Phyllobates terribilis. Next base: position 157,647,124 of record NW_027362771.1, on the reverse strand, counting down.
TAGGTGGTAGACCCGGAGGTCATCATTGCGAGCTCGGGTTGCCATGACAATGATTGGCAGCATGCAAAAACATCGCGTGGGTGCTGATCGCAAGGAAGAGGGAGCCTCTTCTCCTAACCTCCCAAATGCTGCAATTGATATTGATCGCAGCATTTAGGGGAGTTAAACAGCTGGCGGCAGTGTGGGCACCGCCCCTGACTTTTACAGCTGGGGCTTGGCTATCACATAAGCCAAGCTCCCGGTTGTAATCACGCTGGCACGATTGCCATGACGTACCTATACCTTGTACCATGAACCTTGAACCATGTACCTATACCTGTACCATGAACTCCTTCCCGACAATGTATCTCCCTATCCCTGTGTGCTAGAATGGGTCGAGTCCTGGGGATCTCGGAAATATACGCTATGTATGGCTAGGACGTATTCCATAGTATAGTAGTAGTGTCAAGGTAAAATATATATTATAGAAAATCAATTAGTCTCTTTTAATAGATTACCTAATCAGTGTTAATCAATATAGAGATGATGGAATAATCTATGTGTATGTATGTATGCAAATGTGTACAGTATATGCACATGGATTATGTTAATAGTTAATGAATATATAACTAACAGCTTCTGTTCTAATTTGTAGACATGAACAACTAAATGATTTTCTGGAAATGACTTATGCATGTGCATGGCTGATAACAGAGAGATTCATGTCGAGTTGGCAAAGATGGCGCTGAGAGATGAACTCACCCCCTCCCATCGGAATTCCTAAGTCGTTACTCAGACGAAGAGATACATAGATGAACAAATTACAGTATGCCGAGTTATCAGAAAAGAGCAATAAATTTTACTAATCCTACCTAGAAGGAGAATACTATATAACTCCATGTCTACGTAATAAAGTATGCCATTTGCGTGGTTCAGTCTGAGTGAAGTTTTTAAACCAGATTTGGTTAATTAGCTTCTCTGCATGCACTCGGACATCTTTAATTTGGAGGAGAGCAGTTACCTGGTGTATCTTAAATTGGTGAAACCTCCACAAATGGTGCCGTGACTCGGATCACACTCGAGGGGAACTCTTTGTCTTGGGGTGCCCATCACCGGACCACCTACGGACGAGCCTGGACTGCTCAAAGCGAGAGCCTGATCAACTCTCATCACTGAATACGGTAAGTCTGCAGATTTAATTAGTACTTACTCGTATTTTGAGCGGTCTCTGGTGAGTTTGTGGTGTCTAGATTGGCCCTTAGGGACAGCCCGTGTGACTGGGCGGGTCCCCGCTGTGTGATTCCAAGAACTCTGGTGTGTAGTCGCTCCTCGCTAACTGCTGCTCAGTGGTGGTGTCCCGTCCTATTAGAACGATCTTTGTATGCAAATTTCTTTGTTTATAACGCGGGCACGCGGGGAGTGATGTTGTTGCAGATAAGTCGTGTATTAAGTCGTCATTAGGAAGCAGGCGCACGGGGCAGACCAATCCTCTATTAGGTCGTGTATTAAGTCGTGGGACACGCGGGGAGTGAAGTTACTAATAAGTCATGTATTAAGACGTCATTGGGACGCGGGCACGAGGGGTTAACCAATCCTCTATTAAGACATGGAATATGCGGGGAGTGAAGTTACTGATAAGTCGTGTATTAAGACGTCATTAGGACGCGGGCACGCGGGGTTAACCAATCCTCTATTAAGACGTGGAATACGCGGGGAGCCAACTGCATCGGTAAGTCGTATATTAAGACGTCACTAGGACGCGGGTGCGCGGGGTGTTCAGTGCTTCATTAAGTCGTAAAAGAATCAATTCAGTGCTTGGTAGGGAGTGTAGGGACCTGTTACAATTCTACTTGTGTATCAGCTGCCTGGTCTGATCATAAGTCTAAGGGGACGGAACGCCTGGAGCCAAAATCATGAAAAAACTAAAGACATTGTTTGTGTCGCAGGGGTCGCTCGATCAGGAGCAACAGGACCCCAAAGATATAGTTGCTAGAAGAGAAGGAAGGAAATATGTAGAGAAAACCAAAAAGTAATGTCATTGTGTGGGTTGTCCTCGGGGGGTAGATTACAGTACGAGATGTTGAATGATGCAATTTGTGAAAGCAGGGGAAAACTGGAAGATAATGGGTTGTTGCAAAGTGAAAACATGTGGAAAAAGGCTACATTGAGTTTATCAAAAGAAGGGAAAAAGTATGTGCAGAAACTTAAACAGTTAACTAAAATATGCAAGCTACCAGATAAGGGCCGGTTACAGCTGCTAGAATGGCAAAAGAAAAAGGGCAAGCTAGAAGATAAAGGATTGTTACAAACAGCCTTGACTTGGTATAGAACAGCAGAGAATTTGTCAAAAGAAGGGTGGGAGGAGGAAGAAAATACAGACAATAAGGGAAAGACGCCATGTTATGCCTATTACAAAGATACTGCTCTCCAGCCACAGCCCGATAATGGCGGATGGGAGGGATGGACCTGTACAAATTGCAAGCAGCAGAATCCTGATAATAGAGATACTTCTCTTGCAAGTGGGGCACCACGTCCCAGACCTCACACTGTTCCTGCCCTCCCCACCATGCCTCCGCCACCTCCCTGTAATGGCGGCGCAATGAATTGTTGGGGGTGTTCTAATTGTGGCCAGCAGAATCCATTGTCAGCAGATTATTGTGTTGCATGTTGCACACCCCGTCCAGGAGGCCCACCCCTTGCTACTACCCAAGCCACTCCTAGTGCCCCATCCTCATCTGTTATACCTATGTCCGCCCAAAGTTTCAACTCTTTCTGCAGCGGCCATGTTGCTACACCAATTGCATCACCTCCGTCCTCTGACCAGATGTCCCTTTCGGTGGCGGCCATCTTGGTACACCCTTCCTGTAGTGTGCTTCCTTCCAGTGGCGGCCATCTTGGTGCACCCGGAATACAGGCCACAATACACACTACACCCGGAACATCAACAGCAACATTTACTCCTATATCAGTGTGTCCGGTTGTCACTCCGAATGGTGCGTACTATGTCCCAAAAGACTATGTCCCTCTCTATCCTCATTTGCCCAGCGAAACTCAATTTAATAGTCTCGAGTTTCGGCAGGCCCTTAACCAAAGGAGAAATACTATTGAACCAGAGGAGCCGTGGGATGAAGAGACGGCAGCACCACCACCACCATCAGCGTCCACACCAGTAAGCGATCCAGAAGGTAAACCGGCTCATGTGACATTTCGTACACCAGTATCAGAATTCCCTCCGGAATAGGAGGATTCCTGTGCCACCCTTTCAGATGAAGAATACCCACAGGTGTGTAAACCATGGACAGAAAGAATGATTTGGAAGTCATCAACAATACTAACAGCAGGTCTGGAGGATCTGGTAACACAGCGGGTGGATGCAATAGTTAATGCAGCAAACCCTAGATTACAACATAGGGGAGGAGTGGCTAAGACTATTGTGCAAGCCAGAGGTAATGCTATTCAGGAAGACTGTAACAGAATTATACATTCTTGAGGACTGGTCGAGGAAACAGACCTGGTAGTCACCAGACCAGAAAGATTACCATGCAGGCTTATCATTTATGCAGTAGGTCTAGTGTATGATGAAGATCATCATGATCAGTGTGTGTCACAACTTAGAGCTACAATCAACAATATTCTGAACTATGTTGGAACAAGGAACCTTACTTCTATTGCTCTTCCTGCTATAAGTTCTGGAATGCATTGATCTCCTATGCAAGTCTGTGCCCAAGCAATATTCCAAGCTATACGGGAGTATAGAGGGCTAACTACGTTGGAGGAGATAAGTCTAATCAGCAATGACTATCATAAATCTCAAATTCTCACCTGAGCTGTGGAAAGTGCCACAGCTAGATCAGACTCAGAAGAAAACCCGAATGAACTATTTCCTGGACGAACAAGTCCACCTCCTGTTGCTGTGTTGACAGTATCTCCCTCAACATCTTCTCAGTCAGAATCTCCAGTGCCAGATTACCATAATAGATATGTGGCATTCACACCTTCGCAAGTTTATCGAGTGATTAGTCAACTACCTGACCCAGATAGACACCCTTATTCAGCCACTTGGAAAGATCTTCATGAAATCACTAGCATTAAAGCGGAAGATGCCTTCTGGCCAATAGTTCAAGTAGCTCTGAATGACAGCCAAGTGACAGACAAGGAGACTTACCAATCAGGAGGAGCTTTTTGTCAACAACTTCAGCAATGGGCCAAGGAGCAGCTCACAGACTCATCTACCAGTGTATCGGACTGTACTCAAGAATCAGGGGAGAATGTCAAAAATTTTTACAACAGAATCTATACTCTGTTCAAAGATCAAGGGTTCGATGAAGGTCAGAGGATCCAACAGAATCTGCTAGTCACTTCATTTGTTAGGGGACTCAGAGAGGAAATCTCAGCGAAGCTTACAGACTCCAGACCAGAATATGTGGACATGTCCTTGCGAAAGGTACTCCCCATTGCTAAGGCTATAGAGAAACAAATGTACAGAGGACCGAGTTTAAGACTAAGGGAACCAATCTGTTACCGTTGTAACCAACCGGGTCATTTCAGAACAGGATGTCCAGAGAAAAGAGGGAATCCTTTCTATGGCTCGATGCCACTCTCCTACAACCCGCAATTTAAAAGAAGAGATTCTCCCCGCTACCAAGGAAATCCACTGTACTCCCGCCAAGAGTATAGACAGCCATCACGGCAGCCACCACAGAGAGAGTATGAGACAATGCCAAGAGAACCTGTGCAGAATTACAGAGACCAGCCACCGCAACAGATGTACCAAAATAACAGAGACCCACTACGCCGGTTTGCGGGAGAAGACTAGAATTACCCGCATAGGACAGTGGAAAACCCGTGCTCACCTTGCCCTCAGTTTAAAATGTCCCCACTAAATCTGGACTGATTTCTACTGTCAAAATTTATGTAAAGGACAGAACTGTACCTTTTCTAGTAGACACGGGTTCAACCAGATCAGTAATACGATCAAGAGATTTACCCTATGAATCGCTTATATCTGATGACTTCCTTTCATGCGTGGGAGTGGATGGAAAACCACACTCATCCCGACTAACATTTCCATTGCCTATTGGGAAAGAACAGAAGCTGCTGGCCAGATTGCTCATTTCAGACACCTGCCCGCTTAATTTGTTGGGAGCAGATCTACTCCAGAAGTTAAATGTTCAGATATCATATGATGAGAATGGAATGCATCTAGATGTCTCTACTCCGTTATCATTAGAGGAACAAACAAAGGTACGTGCCCTCCCATTGTGTGTCATCCAATTTGCAACAACAACCGCCATACCACAGCATTATCTTGACTGGATACCATCTGAACTCTAGTCTCAGGATCCTGATGATATAGGCCGGCTGCCTGTCCCACCAGTCCAAGTTTTCCTGAAAGAAGGTGCACGGATTCCCAGACTCCCACAGCACCCACTGAAAGCAGCCCAAGAAGCGTCATTAGATGCCCAGATCCAAGAATTACTCAAGAAAGGAGTATTAATTCCCTGTGTTTCTCCTGCTAATACTCCGTTGTTTCCAGTTTCTGCAAGAGGAGAACCGGATAAATTCAGGATGGTGCAAGATCTAAGAGCTGTGAATGCAGTTACAATCCTGGAGACCCCAGTAGTGCCAAATCCACATACATTACTCAGTAAAATTCCCCCTGAGGCAACGCATTTTACAGTAATCGACTTGGCAAACTCCTTCTTCAGTGTGCCTCTGCATCCAGACTGTCAGTATCTTTTTGCTTTTACACACACAGGAGTACAGTACACCTGGACCGTTATGCCTCAAGGAGCTCAGAACTCCCCTCATCACTTCACACTGGCCTTAACTACCTGTCTCCAACCCTGGAAGAGTGAGAACCCTTAAGTCACATTGATACAATGTGTAGATGATCTACTCCTCTGTTGTCCCGACGACCAAACTTGCCACAGGTTCAGCTATTCTTTGCTCCAATTTCTGGCCACCATCGGATGCAAAGTTACTCTGCGAAAGCTACAATGGTGTTGTACCAAAGTTGTTTTTTTGGGTCAATGCATATCCCAAGGTACCAAGCATCTCACTGAAGAGCAAAAAGCTGCCATCTGTGACATCCAGTACCCGAGAACTAGTAACATAGTAACATAGTTTTTAAGGTTGAAGGAAGACTAAGTCCATCAAGTTCAACCCATAGCCTAACATGTTGATCCAGAGGAAGGCAAAAAAAAACCCATGTGGCAAACACTAAGCTCCACATTGGGGAAAAAAAATCCTTCCCGACTCCATACGACAATCAGACTAGTTCCCTGGATCAACGCCCTATCAAGGAATCTAGTATTTATAACCTGTAATATTATACTTTTCAAGAAAGGCATCCATGCCCTTCTTAAATTTTAACAGTGAATCACTCATTACATCATACGGCAGAGAGCTCCATAGTCTCACTGCTCTTACAGTAAAGAATCCCCGTCTGTGATTATGATTAAATCTTCTTTCCTCCAGATGTAGAAGATGCCCCCTTGTCCCCGTCACAGGGCTCAGAGTAAAAAGATCAGTAGAAAGGTCTTTGTACTGTCCCCTCATATACTTGTACATAGTAATAAGATCACCCCTAAGCCTTCTTTTTTCCACAGTAAATAACCCCAAGTGTAATAACCTGTCTTGGTATTGCAGACCCCCGAGTCCTCTAATAACCTTGGTCGCTCTTCTCTGCACCCGCTCTAGTTCAGCTATGTCTTTCTTATACACCGGAGACCAGAACTGTACACAGTATTCTAAATGTGGTCGCACTAGTGACTTGTATAGAGGTAAAATTATGTTCTCCTCATGAGCATCTATGCCTCTTTTTATGCATCCCATTATTTTATTTGCCTTTGCAGCAGCTGCCTGACACTGGCCACTAAACGTGAGCTTGTTGTCCACCAATACACCCAGGTCTTTTTCAGTTACAGTTTTGCCCAGTGTTTTACAATTAAGCATATAATTATACATTTTATTTCCTCTGCCCAAGTGCATTACCTTACATTTATCCCCATTAAAGCTCATTTGCCATTTATCAGCCCAAGCTTCTAGTTTACATAGATCCTCCTGTAATATAAAATTGTCCTCCTCTGTATTGATTACCCTGCAGAGTTTAGTGTCATCTGCAAATATTGAAATATTACTCTGTATGCTCCCTACAAGGTCATTAATAAATATGTTAAAAAGAAGGGGGCCCAATACTGACCTCTGTGGTACCCCACTGTTAACTGAGACCCAGTCTGAGTGTTTTCCATTAATAACCACCCTTTGTTTCCTATCACTGAGCCAATTCTTAACCCACATACATATATTTTCCCCTATCCCCATTGTTCTCATTTTATGTATCAACCTTTTGTGTGGAACCATATCAAAAGCTTTTGAAAAGTCCATATACACAACATCCACTGCATTTCTTTGGTCCAGTCCAGAACTTGCCTCCTCATAAAAACTGATCAGATTAGTTTGACAGGAACGGTCCCTCGTAAACCCATGTTGATATTGGGTCATGAGGTTATTCTTATTCAGATACTCTATTATAGCATCTCTTAGGAAACCCTCCAGGATTTTACCCACAGTAGAGGTTAAGCTTACCGGCCTATAATTTTCAAGTTCAGTTTTTGTCCCCTTTTTGAATATTGGCACCACATTTGCTATACGTCAGTTCTGTGGTACAGATCCTGTTATTATGGAATCTTTAAAGATTAAAAATAATGGTCTATCTATGACGTTACTTAATTCCTGCAGTACTCGCGGGTGTATCCCATCCGGGCCCGGGGATTTGTCAACTTTAGTGATTTTTAGACGCCGCAGTACTTCCGGCTGGGTTAAGCAAGTGACATTTAATGGAGAATTTTTGTTATCACTAATCATGTTTTCTGTCGTGCGATTTTCTTGTGTAAATATGGTTGAAAAAAAATAATTTAGCATATTGGCTTTTTCCTCATCCTCATCCATCATTTCACCCAGACTATTTTTAAGGGGGCCAACACTATCATTTTTTAGTTTTTTACTATTTATGTAGTTAAAGAATATTTTGGGGTTATTTTTACTTTCTCTGGCAATGATTCTCTCTGCCTCAATCTTTGCTGCCTTGATTTGTTTTTTACATAATTTATTTAATTTTCTATATTTATTTAATGCCTCATCACTACCTACTTGTTTTAGTTCTCTAAATGCTTTCTTTTTGTCACTTATTGCGCCCCTTACAGCTGTATTTAGCCATAGTGGTTTCCTCCTATTTCTAGCATGTTTATTCCCAAAGGGTATATATTGTGCACAGGTCCTATTCAGGATGTTAATAAATGTCTCCTATTTGCCTTGTGTAGCTTTATGTCTCAGGATATCGTCCCAGTTTATTGCACTAAGATCATCTCTCAACCGTTGGAAATTAGCCTTCCTGAAGTTGTAACCCCTCTACTACACATCTTATTAAAGGTTACATGAAAACGTATTATTTTGTGATCACTATTACCCAAGTGACCCCCAACTCATATATTTGATATGCGGTCTGGCTTATTGGTTAATATTAGGTCTAGCAGTGCCCCCCTTCTTGTTGGGTCCTGAACCAGTTGTGAAAGGTAATTGTCTCTCATAGTTGTCAAAAACCTATTACCTTTGCTTGAACTACATGTCTCTGTCCCCCAATGTATTTCAGGGTAGTTGAAGTCTCCCATAATAATGACTTCTCCTTGAGTCGCTGCTTCATCTATTTGCTTTACGAGGATATTCTCCACTACTTCCATTATTTTTGGAGACTTATAACAAACCCCTATCAATAATTTATTATTTTTTCCCCCTCCCCTTATCTCCACCCACAGGGACTCTACATTTTCATTAGATTCACATATATCCTCACGCAAGACAGGTTTAAGGATGATTTTACATATAAACACCCTCCCCCCCTCGCTTGTTTGTACGGTCATTTCTGAACAGACTATAGCCCTGTAAATTAACTGCCCAGTCATGGCTCTCGTCCAGCCACGTCTCAGATATCCCTACCATGTCATAATTATTTTCCAACAAAATTAATTCTAATTCCTCCATTTTGTTGGTGAGGCTTCTGGCATTAGTGTACATGCATTTTATGTATCTCTCTGTACCTCTATTCCTTCTTACTTTATTGACTGTTCTAACCCCACCCCCAATTTCTTTATTTGTGCCCAGGTCACTATCTGCACTATCTTCCCCACCTATAAAATGAATACCCTCCCCCCCAATCCCTAGTTTAAACACTCCTCCAACCTTCTAGCCATTTTCTCCCCCAGCACAGCTGCACCCTCCCCATTAAGGTGCAGCCGGTCCCTAGCGTAGAGTCTGTAGCCAACTGAGAAGTCGGCCCAGTTCTCCAGGAACCCAAATCCCTCCTTCCTACACCAGTTCTTGAGCCACTTATTTATCTCCCTAATCTCCCGTTGCCTCTCTGGCGGTACCGGTAGTATTTCAGAGAATACCACCTTGGAGGTCCTTGCTTTCAGCTTGCAGCCTAATTCCCTGAAATCATCTTTAAGGACCTTCCACCTACCTTTAACTTTGTCATTTGTGCCAATGTGCACCATGACCGCTGGGTCCTCACCAGCCCCTCCCAGTAATATGTCAACCCGATCAGTGATGTGCCGGACTCGAGCGCCAGGTAGGCAGCACACTGTTCGACGATCCCTGTCTTTGTGACAGATTGCCCTGTCTGTTCCCCTAATAATTGAGTCCCCCACTACCAGCACCTGCCTGGCCTGCCCTACTCTCCTATTCCCCTCTTTACTGGAGCTGACACTCCTCTGGCTTTCAGGGGACATGCCTTGCTGCAGCAGTGCTACCCCTGTACCGTCACTCCCCTCATCTGCCAACTTTGCAAACTTATTGGGGTGTGCCAGATCAGTACTAGCCTCCCTGGCACTCTTCCCTCTACCCCCCCCTTCTAACTGTCACCCAACTAGCGGCCTCACTGTCCTGCAGCTGCCGACTACCACCCTCCCCCACATCTACCCCAGTGAGCTGCTGCTCAGTGAGCAGCAGACTCCTTTCCATGTTGTCAATGGATCTCAGTGTTGCCAGCTGCTCATTTATATCCAGTATCTGGGCTTCCAAACGCACAACGTGCACACATCTCGCGCAGCAGTAAGCAACCCCGACCGGTTGTTCAAGGAATGCATACATGTGGCAAGATGTACACTGGATAGCATTTTCAATAATGGAGCTCATTTCCTAATGGGGATTGCAATAGACAGAATGTTAAGTAAAAAGAAAAGTAAAGAATTAATGAAATACAGACAGCAATTCAGTCAAAAGTCCTCCCTTCCAAACTCCCTGAATCCAAGTCACTGAAAAACAAGTCACACAGTTACTTTCGTTCGCACTTACGCTCCGGTCACACTCAGCTCGTTCACACTCGCAAATTAAGAGATTTAAAGACTTTTTTTTTTTCCCCTTTTTCCAGCAATGCACCCTTCACCTCAATGCACTTCCAAAGGACTGGATGCCCAACCAGCTGCCCCTTATAAACCCTTAATTATGACCCCTTCCCCTTAATTAACCCCTTGTGAGTAAAGCTACACCTCAGGATTTTAGTGCAATGTAGTTAACCCTTAAACACACAGGTAGTAAACTATGAAACTAAAACTGTAGTGAGAAAATAGGTTTTAAAAAGCCCAATAAAACTAAACAGGTAGAAAAGCACTCAGCAGGTCACAATGCAGCAACTCACCGCAATTCACACAGGTATTTTCTGCAGGATTCCCAAATACCTCTTCACTGAAAAACAAGTCACACACTTACTTTCGAACAAGTCACACACTTACTGTCAAACAACTCCAAGCTTTCCCGGGAATGGTCACATACTGCAGCCAGTGGATCCCTAATGCGTCAGCTCTCATGCAACCTCTATATGATCGGGTCCACTCTTCTGAGCTTGACCTGCATTTTGATCAAGAAGCTGAAGATGCAATGGACCAGTTGAAAGAACTCATCATTTCAGCCCCTGCACTGGGGATTCCCAACTATGAATTTCCATTCTTTCGATTTGTCTTTGAAGTGCGTGGCCATGCCTCAGGAGTTCTGGCACAGAAACATGGAGGCCACATGAGACCCATCAGATATTATTCCAGCAAATTGGATCCAGTGGCGCAAATGATGCGCCCCCTGGGCCGTAGGGTACCCGGTGCCGGGCCAGTAAATGCTGGGGGATGTCACAGTGGCGGTGACCCGGTCCATGACCCAGGGCGGTCAATAAAAAGGGGTTTTATTTACAGGGGAATTATGTACAAAGTTTGTGACGCCACCTGTGGTATGCGGATAAAGAGAGCCGCCGCTGCGGAGCAGGTCCTCTGGAGCTGATGTTACTGCAGCAGGGATGATGCGGCTCTCCACATGTAGAGCTTAGCTCCAGGGCAGTGTAGATGTTATGGGTTATGCTAGGCGTTATAGTGCAGGGGTTGATGGCGCAGCAATAATCACAGAGACAATGAAGTGCAGTCCTCAGGGTCTTTACTCACGGTTGTTGCAGTCCAAGTTACAGGTACCACAATAACTTCCCTCTTCGTGCTGCGCTTACTCAGGGAGGGGTTCAGTCCACCCTCAGATATCTCCGGAGTACTTATCAGGACCCCCTTCTGTGTCTTCTCTCTGGCTGTCTCCCTGCACCTCATACCAAGCGTCCCAATCCGGTACCTGCGGGCCGTGTCAGGCGACGTCTGTTCCGTCCCCTGGGTCCTCTATAGCTACCTTCTTGGTGAGACTGATATGGACTGTTGGCTGCAGAACTTTAAATATTGCAGCCTCCGGTTTCTAGTTGAGTCATAAAGTTCTCTGCTAGTTGAGGGACCGGTCCCCTTTGTGTGGCCTGACCCCTCCGGTAGATTCAGGCATACGGGTGGCTTCCAGCACTGCCCGTACCCCTGGGGTCCCTTCTTCCATTCCTGGAGCCCTTTCTGCTCCCTCTCTCTTCTCCTTCAGTCCTGGGCCTCTCCTCAGGCCCTCTGCCTGAGCAGAGCTCCTGCAGAGCCCTGCTCCACTCCTCTCACTGTAGACTGTTCTCTCTCTCTCTTCTGACTGACTCGCTTGTCTTTCTAAGATGGCTTCCCTTTTTATACCTTCCTCTCATGTGCTCCTCTAAGCTACTTCCTCCACCCACACCCACTACATAGTTCCTGTCCCCCAGCTAGAGACCTGGGACTGTGCTCTCCCTTAGGAGCAATCTCGCCCTACCCCCACTGCGGGTATGTGTTGGATGCAGGTGTTAGGGTCCTGAGCTGAACTCCTTCCTTACCTGAGAGTGAGATACCACACCTCTGGTTGAGATGCAGTACTTCTGTGGCGGTCGAACCCTCAGGGGCGCCACACAAACAGCTCCAACATGTCTCAAAGCAGTGCTGGCAGCTACAAAACTCTTCTGCAGAACAGCAGATGATGTACTTGGCCATCCTACAATTATATTAGCCCCTCATGAATTGAAAGCTATCCTTGCACAAACCCAGCACAACCATCTATCTATGCAATGTCGTGTCAGCGTCCAATGTGAGCTCCTTTTACCAGAAAATATAGCTCTTCGGCGATGTACTGTCTTGAACTAGTTCAGGAAATGATAAGCTTATGAATTTTGTTGTCGGACTTGCTAAAGAGTTAAAATTAACACATGCTTCAGTGTACTCTTCTATTCCAGACTCAGATCTTGAACCAGGTACTCACAGCATCCAGCCTGGAGATTTTGTCTGGATAAAGAATAACGTGCGAGGCACACTGGATGCCAGATTTGAAGGGCCCTACCAAGTGTTGCTTACATCACCTACGGCTGTGAAGGTCAAAGGCCGAACATCATGGGTCCACACATCCCATTGCAAGAAGGCAGTCTCAGACCCACAGAGAAGTATAGGCCACCATAGGAGAGAGCTGCAGCGGTGGTGGTGTCTGACTGCTGGATCCAGGTTTCGGTGAGAGCCAGAAGGTTGAGGGAATTAGAGAGGAAAAAGTAATGGATGTAAGAGAGTTTATTACATGCTGAGCGCGCATTCCAAAGGGCACAGTTGAATGAGACAGAAGATATGCAGGGAATATTAATGAGATTAGCAGAGTTTCTGAATGTAACAGGGAAAGAGTTAGTGTTATTATTACTGGAGGGTCCTAGATTAGGAGAAATATCACCTGCGACTAAGAGAGGGAAGATACAGAGACTGAGCAGATGGTTGAGTGATTTGTGAGAGCGTTTCCTGTGTTGTATGGTGGGAATGAATGGATATGTGTGGTATAACATTGTGAAGAGAGCATGACAGCTGTACATAGGAGAAGAGAGGAGAGAGGGGTTAATATGGATGAAGTGTGCCGAATTTGTGGGAGAACGGTGAATGTGGATGATTGTAGCAGCCAGAATATAAATGGCACAAATACAAATGGCGATAACTGTTTGCAAAACAGAAGACCTGGAAACAAGTTTGTTTAATTGTCTTGCATGTCTTACCTATCTCCTGCCCTGTCCAACTGCCATATCTAACTGCCGTGGCACTTTTATAAACTATGGCACTTCGATAAAGTATGTATAAATGCTATATGCATAAATGCCCCCGCATAAATGCTACCCCTTGACTATGTCTCCATATATAGGGACGTATCTGCTTAGATCTACACAGATTAAACTCGTTAATAGTGTTGAGCGATACCTTCCGATATCGGGAAATATCGGATCGGATTGGATCGGACCGATACCGAAAAAGTATCGGATATCGCCGATTCCGATACCGGAAACCAATGCAAGTCAATGGGACATAAATATCGGAATTAAAATAAACCCTTTCTTTCCTTGTAGGTTATTTCTACATGAAGGAAAACAACTAAGAATAATGTAGAATGTATTGGGGGAGGTGGGGGAGACAATAAAGGCATAGAGGTTTAGCCCAGTCAAATGGAATAGCAGGAATTAATATTTTTTTATTATGTTCTGAGTTACGGAAATATTAACTATGTTAAGTATTTTTATATTTTGTCAGATATTTATGTTTCACTACTTCCATGCTCTTCACCTTCTTTTTTACTTCTCCCACACTTTCTCCTTCATCATCCTCAGCATCTTTTTCATCCACTTCTTCTTCACCTTCTTCTTCTTCACCTTCTTCGTATTATTCTTTTTTTTACATTCTTCATATTCTACTTCTTCATCTTCTTCATATTCTTCTTCTTCATCATATTCTTATTTGTGACAGGCATTCCTGTAGTTGTTATCTATAAAAGGTTGGACATTACACCTTTCGTTCTGCCCGTCACAAAAGATTTACAACAGGATTTGTCCGCGTTCAGTTTGGCCTGCAGCAGCAGGTCTTTTCCAGGGGCACCACGAGGAGGAACGGACTCACCCCCATACACTGCTTAGTCATCTTCTGCTTATAATTTAGATATTATCTTTTGCTCTGATTTTTAGTCTTATGCTTAATGTTCTTCCGCTTTTTGTTCTGCAGCTTCTTGTATTTCTGCTTCTTGGTTTTCTGTCTCTTGTTTTTCTGTATCTTGGTGCTTGTCTTCTCTTCTTTGTCTTCTTGGTCAACTTCTTCAGGGTCATCTTCTTGGTCTTCTTCGGGGTGGTCTTCAGGGTCGTCGTCTTCGGGGGTCCTCGTCTTCGGGGTCCTCGTCTTCTTCGGGTTGGTCTTCTGGGTCCTCGTCTTCGGGGTCCTCGTCTTCTTCGGGGTGGTCTTCAGGGTCCTCGTCTTCTTCGGGGTGGTCTTCAGGGTCCTCGTCTTCTTCGGGGTGGTCTTCAGGGTCCTCGTCTTCAGGGTCATTGTCTTCGGGGTCCTCGTCTTCTTAGGGTTGGTCTTCAGGGTCCTCGTCTTCAGGGTCCTCGTCAGGGAGATCCAGAGTGATTACCAAGAACCATTTCAAAAAGCTTGAACTTGGAAATGTAGCAGAAGGTACAAGAAAGCTGAGGAACTACCGAGGACCAGCTGACGGTACTGGAACCCGGATGGATAGCAGAAGGTACAAGAGCCAATGGAACTACCGAGGACCAGCTGATGTTACTGGAACTCGGTTACTAAGCAGGAGGTACCTGTGCCAGAAAGCACTACCAAGGACCAGCAGACGTTGGTGGAACTTGGATACCGAGAAGGAGGCACCTAATCCAAAGGCACTGCCGAGAACCAGCTGACGGTACTGGAACCCGGATGGGTAGCAGAAGGTACAAGAGCCAATGGAACTACCGAGGACCAGCTGATGTTACTGGAACCCGGATGGGTAGCAGAAGGTACAAGAGCCAATGGAACTACCGAGGACCAGCTGATGTTACTGGAACTCGGTTACTAAGCAGGAGGTACCTGTGCCAGAAAGCACTACCAAGGACCAGCAGACGTTGGTGGAACTTGGATACCGAGAAGGAGGCACGTAATCCAAAGGCACTGCCGAGAACCAGCTGACGGTACTGGAACCCGGATGGGTAGCAGAAGGTACCCATGTAAAAAAAAAGTTCAAGGCCGCGAGCCGGCCGCAGTTACCAAAACCCACAGTCCTACAGAGGGTGCTTGTCCTATTGGCACTATGGAACCAGCCTTCATTGCCAGATCCCGCAGCCCACATAGGAGTCACCTAAACTGCAGGCACCATAGAGTCGGCTAACCCGACCGCAACACGACAGGACAACGCATTGGAGGCAAAGTGACGTTGACACTACCCGGAAACAGCTGGCGTGCTGGAACCAGGCTGGGCAGGAGGGAGTACCCGTGCCAAAGACACTGCCGAGAACCAGCTGACGGTACTGGAACCCGGATGGGTAGCAGAAGATACAAGAGCAAATGGAACTACCGAGGACCAGCTGATGTTACTGGAACCCGGATGGGTAGCAGAAGGTACAAGAGCCAATGGAACTACCGAGGACCAGCTGATGTTACTGGAACTCGGTTACTAAGCAGGAGGTACCTGTGCCAGAAAGCACTACCAAGGACCAGCAGACGTTGGTGGAACTTGGATACCGAGAAGGAGGCACCTAATCCAAAGGCACTGCCGAGAACCAGCTGACGGTACTGGAACCCGGATGGGTAGCAGAAGGTACCCATGTAAAAAAAAAGTTCAAGGCCGCGAGCCGGCCGCAGTTACCAAAACCCACAGTCCTACAGAGGGTGCTTGTCCTATTGGCACTATGGAACCAGCCTTCATTGCCAGATCCCGCAGCCCACATAGGAGTCACCTAAACTGCAGGCACCATAGAGTCGGCTAACCCGACCGCAACACGACAGGACAACGCATTGGAGGCAAAGTGACGTTGACACTACCCGGAAACAGCTGGCGTGCTGGAACCAGGCTGGGCAGGAGGGAGTACCCGTGCCAAAGACACTGCCGAGAACCAGCTGACGGTACTGGAACCCGGATGGGTAGCAGAAGATACAAGAGCAAATGGAACTACCGAGGACCAGCTGACGGTACTGGAACCCGGATGGGTAGCAGAAGGTACAAGAGCCAATGGAACTACCGAGGACCAGCTGATGTTACTGGAACTCGGTTACTAAGCAGGAGGTACCTGTGCCAGAAAGCACTACCAAGGACCAGCAGACGTTGGTGGAACTTGGATACCGAGAAGGAGGCACCTAATCCAAAGGCACTGCCGAGAACCAGCTGACGGTACTGGAACCCGGATGGGTAGCAGAAGGTACCCATGTAAAAAAAAAGTTCAAGGCCGCGAGCCGGCCGCAGTTACCAAAACCCACAGTCCTACAGAGGGTGCTTGTCCTATTGGCACTATGGAACCAGCCTTCATTGCCAGATCCCGCAGCCCACATAGGAGTCACCTAAACTGCAGGCACCATAGAGTCGGCTAACCCGACCGCAACACGACAGGACAACGCATTGGAGGCAAAGTGACGTTGACACTACCCGGAAACAGCTGGCGTGCTGGAACCAGGCTGGGCAGGAGGGAGTACCCGTGCCAAAGACACTGCCGAGAACCAGCTGACGGTACTGGAACCCGGATGGGTAGCAGAAGGTACAAGAGCCAATGGAACTGCCGAGAACCAGCTGGCGGTGCTGGAGCCCAGGGTAAATACTAAAAACAGAAGAGCCAGAGGTGTATTTGGAGGAGGTTTTAAATCCGTACTACAGTGGATGTGGACAAAGCAGGAGAATTTGCCGGACACACAGCTGGGGATCAGCTGACGTTACTGAATCCCAATAACACTGGAGCAAGCGTTGACTGTGCAGACGGCACTTCTGAGCAGCAACTAGCGGTATTGGAGCCCAGGGTAAATACTAAAAACGGAGGAGCCAGAGGTGTAATTGGAGCAAGTTTTAAATAAGTAGCACAGTGAATATGGACAGAGCAGGAGAAATTGCCGTGAACACAGCAGGGGAACAGCTGACGTTACCGAACCCCAATAACACCGCAGCAAGTGTTGACTGTGCAGACGGCACTTCCGAGCGCCAACTGGCGGTGCTGGAGCCCAGGGTAAATACTAAAAACGGAGGAGCCAGAGGTGTAATTGGAGCAAGTTTTAAATAAGTAGCACAGTGAATATGGACAGAGCAGGAGAAATTGCCGTGAACACAGCAGGGGAACAGCTGACGTTACTGAACCCCAATAACACGGCAGCAAGTGTTGACTGTGCAGACGGCACTTCCGAGCGCCAACTGGCGGTGCTGGAGCCCAGGGATAAGAATGAAAACAGAGGAGCCAGAGGTGTAATTCGAGCAACTTTAAAATGTGTAGTACAGTGGATGTGGACAAAGCAGGAGAAATTGCCGTCCGCACAGCAGGAGAACAGCTGACGTTACTGAACCCCAATAACACGGCAGCAAGTGTTGACTGTGCAGACAGCACTTCCGAGCGCCAACTGGCGGTGTTGGAGCCCAGGGTAAATACTAAAAACGGAGGAGCCAGAGGTGTAATTGGAGCAAGTTTTAAATAAGTAGCACAGTGAATATGGACAGAGCAGGAGAAATTGCCGTGAACACAGCAGGGGAACAGCTGACGTTACCGAACCCCAATAACACCGCAGCAAGTGTTGACTGTGCAGACGGCACTTCCGAGCGCCAACTGGCGGTGCTGGAGCCCAGGGATAAGAATGAAAACAGAGGAGCCAGAGGTGTAATTGGAGCAACTTTAAAATCTGTAGTAGTGAGAATGTGGACAGAGCAGGAGAAATTGCCGTCCGCACAGCAGGGGAACAGCTGACGTTACTGAACCCCAATAACATGGTAGCAAGTGTTGACTGTGCAGACAGCACTTCCGAGCGCCAACTGGCGGTGCTGGAGCCCAGGGATAAGAATGAAAACAGAGGAGCCAGAGGAGTAATTGGAGCAACTTTAAAATGTGTAGTACAGTGGATGTGGACAAATCAGGAGAAATTGCCGTCCGCACAGCAGGAGAACAGCTGACGTTACTGAACCCCAATAACACGGCAGCAAGTGTTGACTGTGCAGACGGCACTTCCGAGCGCCAACTGGCGGTGTTGGAGCTCAGGGATTACAGTTCAGGTGGTAGAAACATGAACAGAACAGGAGACCTGGATACTGTTGCCAACCAATTATTTATTCTGGAAGAGGACTGGCAAATTCATGAGAGATCCAGGCCTTGTTCATTTTGAGAAAAGTAAGCCGGTCAACGTTATCGGAGGATAGTCGCATGCGACGGTCTGTTAGTACACCACCTGCGGCACTAAAGACGCGTTCCGATAATACACTAGCAGCAGGGCAAGCTAGCACCTCCAGTGCATACTGACTAAGCTCTGGCCATGTATCCAGCTTACAGACCCAAAACTTGAAGGGAGAAGAGCCGTCTGGGAGTACACTAAGAGGGCAAGACATGTAGTCTGTCACCATCTGACGGAAACGTTGCCTCCTGCTGACTGGAGCTGTCTGTGATGGTGTAGACATTTGTGGCGGCGGGGACACAAAACTTTGCCACATTTCGGCCATACTGGTCTTGCCTTGTGCTGAGGCGCTGCTTCTGCTCCCTCTTTGTGCAGAGCTTCCTCCACTGCCTCGACGCACTGAGCTGCTTTGTAAAGCACTAGCAGCACTGCTCTCGGTTGGAATGGAGAACATGATGGAATGCACCAGTGCGTCTTGGTACTCCCGCATTTTACGCTCCCGGTTCAATGGTGTTATGAGGCTTTGTAAGTTGTCCCGGTAGCGAGGATCTAGGAGGGTGGACACCCAATAATCAGCCGTGTTGAGAATGTGGGCGATGCGGCAGTCGTTTCTGAGGCACTGCAGCATGAAATCAACCATGTGCTGCAGACTGCCAACTGGCCAAGAAACGCTGTCCCCTGCTTGAGGCGTGATCTCTGCCTGCTCTGCATCACCCCACCCTCGCTCTAGATACTGACTACTAGAGCATTGTGTACCTCCCTCCTCTGGACAGATGTCTTCCTCATCCATTGACTCCTCCTCATCCTCCTCACAAAGTGTCCCCTGCCTAGGCCTTTGTGAGGAACCACGTTGCGCAGACTGTAGAGAAGCAGATGGCATTTGTGACTCCTCATCCTCCACCTCTTCCAAAACCTCGTCCCTTAGTGCTTGCAGTGTTTTTTCAAGCAGGCAGATAAGGGGGATAGTCATGCTGACTAGTGCATCATCTGCACTCGCCATCCGCGTGGAATAATCGAAGGCACGCAAAACGTGGCAAATGTCCTTCATAGAGGCCCACTCAGTGGTGGTGAAGTGTGAACGGCGCGCACTGCGACTTGTTTGCGCCTGCTGCAGCTGGTACTCCATTACTGCTGCCTGCTGCTCACACAACCTCTCCAACATATGTAACGTTGAATTCCACCTGGTGGGTAGGTCACATATGATGCGATGTTCCGGAAGACATAATCGGCGCTGCAGAGCTGCAATGCGTGATCTTGCATTGCTGGAACGCCGCAAGTGAGCGCACTCTATGCGGACCTTGTGAAGCAGTGCATCAAGATCCAGATAGTCCCTCAAAAAACTCTGCACGACCAAGTTGAGCACATGTGCCAGACATGGGATGTGAGTGAGGTTGCCTAGGCCCAGAGCTGCCACCAGATTTCGGCCATTGTCACACACTACCATGCCTGGCTGGAGATTCGCTGGCACAAACCACACGTCACTCTGCTGCTTGATGGCATTCCAGAGCTCCTGCGCTGTGTGGCTTCGATTCCCCAAAGAAATTCATTTTAATACGGCCTGTTGACGTTTGGCCACGGCTGTGCTCATATCGGTCATCATAACAGGTAACCGTTCACGGGTCGATGTGGAGGTAGACCGTGACGGCTCCTGCAGCGCTGATTCAGAGGAACTGGAGTATGAGGAGGAGTCAATGTGTACAGACTGGATTCCTGCAATCCTTGGAGTTGGCAGAACACGTACAGCGCCACTCTCAAGATCTGTACCCGGCTCCACAACATTTACCCAATGGGCAGTGAGGGAAAGGTATCGTCCCTGTCCATGCTTACTGGTCCACGCATCAGTGGTCAGGTGGACCTTGCTACTGACGGCGTTTTGTAGCGCATGTTTAATTTTTCCCTCCACATGATGTTGCAGGGCAGGGACGGCTTGCCTGCTGAAATAAAAGCGGCTGGGCACGTTGTATTGTGGGACTGCCAATGCCATAAAGTTACGGAATGTGTCAGTCTCCACCAGCCTGAATGATAGCATTTCAAGGGCCAGTAGTTTAGCAATGCCAGCATTCAGAGCCTGTGCTCGGGGGTGGTTTGCCGAGTATGGGCGCCTTTTCTCCCATGCCTGTGCTAACGATGGCTGTAGACTGGCCTGGGAGTGTGAGGATGACTGGGAAAGTGGTGCTGTGGGTGGAATTACACTGTGTCTCTGTACAACAGTGCCAGAGATTCTTCCATGGCGATCCTGTGAGGAAGCCGAACCAGCTGTGTGTGAGCTGGAGGAAGAGGCTACAACACGAGCTGAAGAGGTGGTAGGTGGCGCTGTAGGTTGGCCTAGGTCTTCAGTGTGTTTGTGTAACTCCACCACGTGCTTGGTCCGCACATGTTTCCACATATTTGTGGTATTGAGGTTGCTGACACTTTTCCCTCTTTTCACCTTCTGATTACACAGCTTGCATTTGACAAAGCAAATGTCATCTGCAACTGTGTCAAAAAAGGACCAGGCACTGCAAGTCTTGGGAGCGCCCGCTTTGGATTTTGGAAGAGCCATGCTCCTAATGGGTGCCGAAGTGGAGGCTACAGGCAACCAAGTCTGCCCCCTCCCTCTCCCTCCTTTTTGGGCCGTTCGGGGAATCTCTTCCTCAGAGCTGCTCCCACCACCTTCCTGTCCCTCACGCCATGATGGGTCAAGGACCTCATCATCTACACCACCCTCTTCAAACAACTGCTTCTCCTGGGTAGTCTCGACAGCACAGTACGCACCAGAAAGTGGCACCTGAGTCTCATCATCAGATGCGTACTGAGGTGTGCTGCTGACCATAGGCACTGGCCCACCCGCCTCTTCAGATTCAGAGAGACAAAACGGTTGCGCATCACTGCATACTACCTCTTCTTCAAATTCTCGAATTCTGCTTGGCTGGCCCCCTCTTTCCAAGCCAAGAGATTCAGAGAACAGAAGTAGAGATGGCTCCTGTCCAGGGCTCTCTGACTGCCTGGGCAATTTGGCAGGTGGTGAAGAGACAGATGGGTGCTCTTCAGTGCTCAGGACCTGAGAGGATCTGGAACTAATTGAAGTCGATGCGTTAGCTGCCATCCATCCGACAACGGCTTCAATTTGGTCCTCGCGCAGCAGTGGGGTACGGCTAGCTCCTACAAAGCTGCGCATAAAGGACTGTTCCCTGGTAAAACTGGGGGATGCTGAGTCACTGGTGCCCGCAGCAGGCACAGAATCCCCACGTCCTCTCCCTGCAGGCACAGAATCCTCACGTCCTCTCCCTGCAGAAACTCCACGCCCACGCCCACGACCACGACCACATGCCTTACTCCCTGCCTTCTTCATCTTGGTAGACTGATAAAGATAGGCAGAAAAGTACTAAGGGCTTAGTGTGCTTATTCCTGAACAGCTGCTAACAGGTATAAGAAACACTAATTTTATAAAGTGTGGACTAGACTTTAATATGAGCTAATGTGGCCTACACAACTGTAAAGTGGAGTGTTTGGTGAACTTTATTTAGGTTTTTTTTGTCACAAAAAGACACTGGATGTGCCTAAAGATGTAATAACGATAGTATCACAAACTTTTTGTAGCTATTACAATGTAGGAAGGTAACCTACAATGCAATAGATGAGGCTGCAAAAAATAGGCTAATACTAATCTGGCTGGGGCTGCAGGGCCCAATGCTGTAGAAAGGCTCCTCTATCTACTCCTATATAGTGTGTTTGGAATCAATTTAGCTGAATATGGATGGAACCACCACACTAATAGGAGATATCAGGAAAAATTATGAATTGGCAATAAAGGACAATGTATGAGGCAGTGACACACACTGAGTGCACTACAACCAGACGGGGTTGAAGCACACACTACAGGGTGAGCTGCACTCACACACCAGACCTTGCAGACAGCGGTGAACAGTACAGATGCAGAGCACTGTGCACTAGTGCTGCAAGACGGAAAAAAATTCTCTATCTACTCCTATATAGTGTGTTTGGAACCAATTTAGCTGAATACAGATGGAACCACCACACTAATAGGAGATATCAGGAAAAATTATGAATTGGCAATAAAGGACAATGTATGAGGCAGTGACACACACTGAGTGCACTACAACCAGACGGGGTTGAAGCACACACTACAGGGTGAGCTGCACTCACACACCAGACCTTGCAGACAGCGGTGAACAGTACAGATGCAGAGCACTGTGCACTAGTGCTGCAAGACGGAAAAAAATTTCTCTATCTACTCCTATATAGTGTGTTTGGAACCAATTTAGCTGAATACAGATGGAACCACCACACTAATAGGAGATATCAGGAAAAATTATGAATTGGCAAAAAAGGACAATGTATGAGGCAGTGACACACACTGAGTGCACTACAACCAGACTTGGCTGAAGCACACACTACAGGGTGAGCTGCACTCACACACACAGACCTTGCAGATAGCGGTGAACAGCACAGGGAACTGTGCACTAGCACTGCAAGGCACAGTGATTTAGAAAGTAGCTTGGGTAAAGCAGTATAGAGCAAATAGGTAGCTAAAACTGTCCCTCAGAACAACAGCGTCCTATCCCTAACTGAATTCACAGCAGAGTGAGCTCAAAATGGCGGCGGTGGCTTTTATAGTGCATCATGACATCATTTCAGCAGCCAATCACAGCCATGCCATTAGTTAAGATGCCTACATGCCTAACAGGATGTGCCCACACTTCTTAGGATCCTCATTGGCTGAATAAAATGAAAATGTCTCATTGCATTATGGGAACTTCCGATTCCGGTATACGATATTGCAAAAGTATCGGAATTAAGTATCGGAATTCCGATACCGCGAATATCGGCCGATACCCGATATTTCAGTATCGGAATGCTCAACACTACTCGTTAACAATCAACCAACTAGCTTAAGACAACAGGAGACAATAAAACAGCAGAAAAAAAAACAGACTGGCAACTCAACACAGATCATAAACTGTTAAAGTAAGTGTGATGACCTTAAAGTATCATGGGTTAAACAACGTAGATGAATGAGATATATATACCAGTGATTAACTGCAGAGCATTGCAAGTAACATGGAGATACAATGCAGGTTTCAGAATAGATAACACGTAGTAGAGGAGTGAGATATACAGTACAGACCAAAAGTTTGGACACACCTTCTCATTTAAAGATTTTTCTGTAGTTTCATGACTTTGAAAATTGTACATTCACACTTAAGGCATCAAAACTATGAATTAACACATGTGGAATTATATAGCTAACAAAAAAGTGTGAAACAACTGAAAATATGTCTTATATTCTAGGTTCTTCAAAGTAGCCACCTTTTGCTTTGATGACTGCTTTGCACACTCTTGGCATTCTCTTGATGAGCTTCAAGAGGTAGTCACCGGAAATGGTTTTCACGTCACAGGTGTGCCCTGTCAGGTTTAATAAGTGGGATTTCTTGCCTTATAAATGGGGTTGGGAACATCAGTTGTGTTGTGCAGAAGTCAAGTGGATACACAGCTGATAGTCCTACTAAATAGACTGTTAGAATTTGTATTATGACAAGAAAAAAGCAGCTAAGTAAAGAAAAACGAGTGGCCATCATTACTTTAAGAAATGAGGTCAGTCAGTCTGAAAAATTGGGCAAACTTTGAAAGTGTCCCCAAGTGCAGTTGCAAAAAACCATCAAGTACTACAAAGAAACTGGCTCACATGAGGACCGCCCCAGGAAAGGAAGACCAAGAGTCACCTCTGCTTCTGAGAATAAGTTTATCCGAGTCACCAGCCTCAGAAACCACAGGTTAACAGCAGCTCAGATTAGAGACCAGGTCAATGCCACACAGAGTTCTAGCAGCAGACACATCTCTACAACAACTGCTAAGAAGAAACTTTGTGCAGCAAGCCTTCATTGTAAAATAGCTGGTAGGAAACCACTGCTAAGGACAGGCAACAAGCAGAAGAGACTTGATTGGGCTAAAGAACACAAGGAATGGACATTAGACCAGTGGAATTCTGTGCTTTAGTCTGATGAGTTCAAATTTGAGATCTTTGGTTCCAACAACCGAGTCTTAATGCGACGCAGAAAAGGTAAACGGATGGACTCTACATGCCTGGTTCCCACCGTGAAGCATGGAGGAGGAGGTGTGATGGTGTGGGGGTGCTTTGCAGGTGACACTGTTGGGGATTTATTCAAAATTGAAGGCATACTGGACCAGCATGGCTATCACAGCTTCTTGCAGCGGCATGCTATTCCATCCGGTTTGCGTTTAGTTGGACCATCATTTATTTTTCAACAGGACAATGACCCCAAACACACCTCCAGGCTGTGTAATGGCTATTTGACCAAGAAGGAGAGTGATGGGGTGCTACGCCAGATGACCTGGCCTCCACAGTCACCAGACCTGAACCCAATTGAGATGGTTTGGGGTGAGCTGCACCGCAGAGTGTAGGCAAAAGTGCCAACAAGTGCTCAGCATCCCTGGGAACTCCTTCAAGATTGTTGGAAGACCATTTCCGGTGACTACTTCTTGATGCCCATCAAGACAATGCCAAGTGTGTGTAAAGCAGTCATGAAAGCAAAAGGTGGCTACTTTGAAGAACCTAGAATATAAGACATATTTTCAGTTGTTTCACACTTTTTTGTTGAGTATATAATTCCACATGTGTTAATTCATAGTTTTGATGCCTTCAGTGTGAATGTACAATTTTCATAGTCATGGAAATACAGAAAAATCTTTAAATGAGAAGGTGTGTCCAAACTTTTGGTCTGTACTGTATATACCAGTGATTAGCTGCAGAGCATTGCAAGTAACATGCAGATACAATGCAGGTTTCAGAATAAGTATAAGTATATAAGTATAACACCCCTTTAAGCCGCCTCCGTGGGCAGGGTGTCCGGTTGTTCTCACCTCAATATGGCGCAGTGCCTCCAACCGAATCTTACTGGGAGCTCTAGGGGTATGCAGGCGGGTCTTCCTCTTCTGCCAGGTGTCGACTCGGGAAACTCCTTTCCTTGCTCCATGCACACTCACAAGAGATGAGAATAAAAGAACCCAACAAGTTTACTGTACTGGGGTTAAAAGGTGTAAAAGGCAAGGGGCATAACAAGGAACAGTGAACAAAGGATATCACACAAACACAGCAGATACGTGACCCTCTTAAAGGTAAAGGATGTGCTTTGCAGCCAGCCTAGGTGTTGTGATATTCAAACGAAACAACCACGATCCAAAGCCCAAATTTCATAATATAAAAATAATTTTATTAGATCCATGTATAAAAATTCAAATACAGATAATTGGTGCACAAGTGGTGCAAACGACATACAATATATAAAAATACATCACGATATGGGACATGCAAGACCCATTCTGTGAGACCCATATAAGGCTATGTAGCCGTATGTACTAGACACTGAGTATACAACAACAGGTGTACCCTGCGATCACTGATAAAGGGCTTAAAGTTTATGTGTCAAAGTTATGGCTGGTAATGCTGATACAAGGTATATGGTATTAGTCCTTAGATACCAAGGCACAAGAACACAGGATACCAGGGCTCACAGACAGGCCATGCATCCACCCCAACGCGCATTTTGGCGCTGCCTTTTTAGGGGGCGTGAATCATGCAGAGAGGTGTGTCTATTTAAATGATGTGTCATCCAATCACGATAAGTGGGAGAGGGCCAGTGATGACGCATGCAGCGTCACAGTTGCCGGGTCGACCCGTGACGTCGGTGTCATGCAATGGATCACGTGATGGTCACATGGGCCCATGTGACCACGCAGGTCCTAGCAGGGAGACGTCGAAAGTCACAGGACGCACATCAGGGCCATGGTGCGCATGCGTGCAGGTCCTATATGCCTCACAAATCACCAATGATTGAAATATGCTCCGTTTTTTAAAAATAGGCAATGTTAGCACTTACTGTTGGCATACTCATAAATCCAGTATAGCACATGATGATCATGAGTAACAATATAGAAAAATAGATAGGACAACAATAAATACATTATACATTATTATTATTATCTTCTCCCCTCACACACTGAGCGGCCGGACTATTAGCACTCATTCTGTGCCTCTGTACCCTGGATTCCAGGATCAGACTGTCACATGGATTGCACCCATCTGTCTGTCACCTGCTAGCTCCACCATTCTTCTTAACCTGCTCAGCCAATCAGTCCCTTCCTCTGCCGCTTCTCATCCCCTATGATGCAGCGAGGAGCAATGTCTGCTGGTAGGTGTAGTCCAGGGCAGTGCAGCAAGAGAATCATTAATATCTGCTGCTGTGGATGTCTGTATAATCCTAGCAGCAGCAGTAGTTTCTGTGCACATACAGTACAGACCAAAAGTTTGGACACACCTTCTCATTTAAAGATTTATTTTCATGACTTTGAAAATTGTACATTCACACTGAAGGCATCAAAACTATGAATTAACACATGTGGAATTATATACTTAGCAAAAAAGTGTGAAACTGAAAATATGTCTTATATTCTAGGTTCTTCAAAGTAGCCACCTTTTGCTTTGATGACTGCTTTGCACACTCTTGGCATTCTCTTGATGAGCTTCAAGAGGTAGTCACCGGAAATGGTTTTCACGTCACAGGTGTGCCCTGTCAGGTTTAATAAGTGGGATTTCTTGCCTTATAAATGGGGTTGGGAACATCAGTTGTGTTGTGCAGAAGTCAAGTGGATACACAGCTGATAGTCCTACTAAATAGACTGTTAGAATTTGTATTATGACAAGAAAAAAGCAGCTAAGTAAAGAAAAACGAGTGGCCATCATTACTTTAAGAAATGAGGTCAGTCAGTCTGAAAAATTGGGCAAACTTTGAAAGTGTCCCCAAGTGCAGTTGCAAAAAACCATCAAGTACTACAAAGAAACTGGCTCACATGAGGACCGCCCCAGGAAAGGAAGACCAAGAGTCACCTCTGCTTCTGAGAATAAGTTTATCCGAGTCACCAGCCTCAGAAACCGCAGGTTAACAGCAGCTCAGATTAGAGACCAGGTCAATGCCACACAGAGTTCTAGCAGCAGACACATCTCTACAACAACTGCTAAGAAGAAACTTTGTGCAGCAAGCCTTCATTGTAAAATAGCTGGTAGGAAACCACTGCTAAGGACAGGCAACAAGCAGAAGAGACTTGATTGGGCTAAAGAACACAAGGAATGGACATTAGACCAGTGGAATTCTGTGCTTTAGTCTGATGAGTTCAAATTTGAGATCTTTGGTTCCAACAACCGAGTCTTAATGCGACGCAGAAAAGGTGAACGGATGGACTCTACATGCCTGGTTCCCACCGTGAAGCATGGAGGAGGAGGTGTGATGGTGTGGGGGTGCTTTGCAGGTGACACTGTTGGGGATTTATTCAAAATTGAAGGCATACTGGACCAGCATGGCTATCACAGCTTCTTGCAGCGGCATGCTATTCCATCCGGTTTGCGTTTAGTTGGACCATCATTTATTTTTCAACAGGACAATGACCCCAAACACACCTCCAGGCTGTGTAATGGCTATTTGACCAAGAAGGAGAGTGATGGGGTGCTACGCCAGATGACCTGGCCTCCACAGTCACCAGACCTGAACCCAATTGAGATGGTTTGGGGTGAGCTGGACCGCAGAGTGTAGGCAAAAGTGCCAACAAGTGCTAAGCATCCCTGGGAACTCCTTCAAGATTGTTGGAAGACCATTTCCGGTGACTACTTCTTGATGCCCATCAAGACAATGCCAAGTGTGTGCAAAGCAGTCATGAAAGCAAAAGGTGGCTACTTTGAAGAACCTAGAATATAAGACATATTTTCAGTTGTTTCACACTTTTTTGTTGAGTATATAATTCCACATGTGTTAATTCATAGTTTTGATGCCTTCAGTGTGAATGTACAATTTTCATAGTCATGGAAATACAGAAAAATCTTTAAATGAGAAGGTGTGTCCAAACTTTTGGTCTGTACTGTATATACCAGTGATTAGCTGCAGAGCATTGCAAGTAACATGCAGATACAATGCAGGTTTCAGAATAAGTATAAGTATATAAGTATAACACCCCTTTAAGCCGCCTCCGTGGGCAGGGTGTCCGGTTGTTCTCACCTCAATATGGCGCAGTGCCTCCAACCGAATCTTACTGGGAGCTCTAGGGGTATGCAGGCGGGTCTTCCTCTTCTGCCAGGTGTCGACTCGGGAAACTCCTTTCCTTGCTCCATGCACACTCACAAGAGATGAGAATAAAAGAACCCAACAAGTTTACTGTACTGGGGTTAAAAGGTGTAAAAGGCAAGGGGCATAACAAGGAACAGTGAACAAAGGATATCACACAAACACAGCAGATACGTGACCCTCTTAAAGGTAAAGGATGTGCTTTGCAGCCAGCCTAGGTGTTGTGATATTCAAACGAAACAACCACGATCCAAAGCCCAAATTTCATAATATAAAAATAATTTTATTAGATCCATGTATAAAAATTCAAATACAGATAATTGGTGCACAAGTGGTGCAAACGACATACAATATATAAAAATACATCACGATATGGGACATGCAAGACCCATTCTGTGAGACCCATATAAGGCTATGTAGCCGTATGTACTAGACACTGAGTATACAACAACAGGTGTACCCTGCGATCACTGATAAAGGGCTTAAAGTTTATGTGTCAAAGTTATGGCTGGTAATGCTGATACAAGGTATATGGTATTAGTCCTTAGATACCAAGGCACAAGAACACAGGATACCAGGGCTCACAGACAGGCCATGCATCCACCCCAACGCGCATTTTGGCGCTGCCTTTTTAGGGGGCGTGAATCATGCAGAGAGGTGTGTCTATTTAAATGATGTGTCATCCAATCACGATAAGTGGGAGAGGGCCAGTGATGACGCATGCAGCGTCACAGTTGCCGGGTCGACCCGTGACGTCGGTGTCATGCAATGGATCACGTGATGGTCACATGGGCCCATGTGACCACGCAGGTCCTAGCAGGGAGACGTCGAAAGTCACAGGACGCACATCAGGGCCATGGTGCGCATGCGTGCAGGTCCTATATGCCTCACAAATCACCAATGATTGAAATATGCTCCGTTTTTTAAAAATAGGCAATGTTAGCACTTACTGTTGGCATACTCATAAATCCAGTATAGCACATGATGATCATGAGTAACAATATAGAAAAATAGATAGGACAACAATAAATACATTATACATTATTATTATTATCTTCTCCCCTCACACACTGAGCGGCCGGACTATTAGCACTCATTCTGTGCCTCTGTACCCTGGATTCCAGGATCAGACTGTCACATGGATTGCACCCATCTGTCTGTCACCTGCTAGCTCCACCATTCTTCTTAACCTGCTCAGCCAATCAGTCCCTTCCTCTGCCGCTTCTCATCCCCTATGATGCAGCGAGGAGCAATGTCTGCTGGTAGGTGTAGTCCAGGGCAGTGCAGCAAGAGAATCATTAATATCTGCTGCTGTGGATGTCTGTATAATCCTAGCAGCAGCAGTAGTTTCTGTGCACATACAGTACAGACCAAAAGTTTGGACACACCTTCTCATTTAAAGATTTATTTTCATGACTTTGAAAATTGTACATTCACACTGAAGGCATCAAAACTATGAATTAACACATGTGGAATTATATACTTAGCAAAAAAGTGTGAAACTGAAAATATGTCTTATATTCTAGGTTCTTCAAAGTAGCCACCTTTTGCTTTGATGACTGCTTTGCACACTCTTGGCATTCTCTTGATGAGCTTCAAGAGGTAGTCACCGGAAATGGTTTTCACGTCACAGGTGTGCCCTGTCAGGTTTAATAAGTGGGATTTCTTGCCTTATAAATGGGGTTGGGAACATCAGTTGTGTTGTGCAGAAGTCAAGTGGATACACAGCTGATAGTCCTACTAAATAGACTGTTAGAATTTGTATTATGACAAGAAAAAAGCAGCTAAGTAAAGAAAAACGAGTGGCCATCATTACTTTAAGAAATGAGGTCAGTCAGTCTGAAAAATTGGGCAAACTTTGAAAGTGTCCCCAAGTGCAGTTGCAAAAAACCATCAAGTACTACAAAGAAACTGGCTCACATGAGGACCGCCCCAGGAAAGGAAGACCAAGAGTCACCTCTGCTTCTGAGAATAAGTTTATCCGAGTCACCAGCCTCAGAAACCGCAGGTTAACAGCAGCTCAGATTAGAGACCAGGTCAATGCCACACAGAGTTCTAGCAGCAGGCACATCTCTACAACAACTGTTAAGAGGAAACTTCGTGCAGCAGGCCTTCATGGTAAAATAGCTGCTAGGAAACCACGGCTAAGGACAGGCAACAAGCAGAAGAGACTTGTTTGGGCTAAAGAACACAAGGAATGGACATTAGACCAGTGGAAATCTGTGCTTTGGTATGATGAGTCAAATTTGAGATCTTTGGTTCCAACCACAGTGTCTTTGTGTGACGCAGAAAAGGTGAATGGATGGACTCTACATGCCTGGTTCCCACCGTGAAGCATGGAGGAGGAGGTGTGATGGTGTGGGAGTGCTTTGCTGGTGACACTGTTGGGGATTTATTCAAAATTGAAGGCATACTGAACCAGCATGGCTACCACATCTTGCAGCGGCAGGCTATTCCATCCGGTTTGCGTTTAGTTCGACCATCATTTATTTTTCAACAGGACAATGACCCCAAACACACCTCCAGGCTGTGTAAGGGCTATTTGACCAAGTAGGAGAGTGATGGGGTGCTACGCCAGATGACCTGGCCTCCACAGTCACCAGAGCTGAACCCAATCGAGATGGTTTGGGGTGAGCTGGACCGCAGAGTGAATTCAAAAGGGCCAACAAGTGCTAAGCATCTCTGGGAACTCCTTCAAGATTGTTGGAAGACCATTTCCGGTGAACACCTCTTGAAGCTCATCAAGAGAATGCCAAGAGTGTGCAAAGCAGTCATCAAAGCAAAAGGTAGCTACTTTGAAGAACCTAGAATATAAGACATATTTTCAGTTGTTTCACACTTTTTTGTTAAGTATATAATTCCACATGTGTTAATTCATAGTTTTGATGCCTTCAGTGTGAATGTACAATTTTCATAGTCATGAAAATACAGAAAAATCTTTAAATGAGAAGGTGTGTCCAAACTTTTGGTCTGTACTGTAGGTCTCACTGCAGGTGTTACATAAGTGATATACCAGAGCTTTATTACGCTTACTTATATATTCTACTATATTCTGAAGTATGTTACAAAGATTGTAAGCACTGTCCCCATTGGGGCTCACAATCTGCATTCCCTATCACTATGTCTTTGGAGTGTGGGATGAAACTGGAGAACCCGGTGGAAATGCACACAAACATGGAGGGAACATACAAATTCCTTGGAGATGTTGTCCCAAGACCCTAGCGCTTTAAAATACTCTACAGATATATACTAAAAAAGAAAGGTCACTCCATTATTCAGTCAATAGAACCTTCTACAGATAATGAACAAGTGATGCTTATTGAACTAGCTAAGAATTTTTTGATGTCTGTAAAGACTGCGCGTAGACCTCCATCTGATTTGCTGCCAAGAAAGTCACTATCCCTTTTAATTAGAGCCCAGCAATGACATGTTTTCGTGACTCTCTTCAGCACAATTTTGGAAAGATTCTTTATCTGGTATCTTCCCATTGAATTTATGTCATTAGTAATACTCTGAGTTGGCAGCTGCAAGTGCAAGAGACCTATCATACATCTGTTATTATCATTGTGGAGCATGCATGAGAACAAAGTTGATATTTTTTCTACAAATGCCTATGATTAACAACCTCAATGATAAAAAATGGTTTTATGCTTGAATGTTGGTTTTTATCAAGGTTTCTATGGAGACAATTTTTTATGTGAAAGCAGCTATATAAATGAAAGATTTATTTCCAAGATTTCAAAATGATGAAATATAAGTAAGCCCTGTATGATATGCTGGAGAAGCTTCAACCTTTGTGGGATTAATAAATCCAAATTAAGAACATTTTTGTGTCGGGTCACATGCCGTCATCCCTCAGCATGTTTAAAAAGACCCCGCATTTACTTTTCAATGCACATACATGTAAATTGTCTTAAAGTTAAACATACTGAGCTGTTGAGCAACAATTCCAATCCAGCACATGAACATACAAGTGTACAAATATTGGTTTTGGAGACTTATTCTTTATCCTCCAAGTCAAAGTGGCTATAACTGAGCCATTTTCTCTCTTTATTTAATGTGTGGACATGCCAGAATATTTTACTTCTTCAAAGAACATTAATAATGTCTATTTTTATATAAAAATTCATTGGGAGTCTTGGATCTCCCTGAATCCATGCATACATATAGAAATGTTATATAGAAATGTTAATAATACAAACATAAAAATTGATGGCATACAGAGGTACAGCATCGACTCCTCTGAAATTCAGTGAGAGATACAGCACTGTGCAAAAGATTTAGGCAGGTGAGGAAAAATATTTTATTTTTATTACTTAACAAAACGAAAAGTGAATGCACAAATGAGAAATCTAAATTAAATTAATATTTGGTGTAATTACCCTTTGCCTTAAAAATGGCCTTAATTCACCAACCTAACTCTCCCTTGTTCCCTCTTTCTAAATTTTACTCAGAACTGTACCTAATAGCACTTGTCAACTGTAACTAGACAGATACTGGCTGGTGACTGGATCATGCAGCTTATTTAAAATGCCCATTTTATTATAATAATGGCTGGACCACACATGACAAGCACTTTCTACCTATTGTCTCCCCACTATTTCCTTATAGATTGTAAGCAGGACCCTCACTCCTCCTGTAACTATTGAACTATGTTGCTTTGTGATGTCTTTATTGTTTGTACATGTCTCTGCTTAATTGTAAAGTGCTGCAGAATTAGTTGGCGCTATATTAGTGAAATTATTATTATCATTACATAGCATCAATTCTTCTAGGTACACTTGCACGCAGTTGTGAAAGAACTTAGCAACGAGGTTGTTCCAAACATCTTGACGAAATAGTCACAGATCTTCTGAGAAGGCTTGCGCAAATCTTTCTGGATCTTCATGTATTTTTGGGGTTATTGCCCTGCTACAGAATAAATTGTGGAGGCAATCAGACACTAGCCTGATGGTATTTCATGATGGATAAGTATCTGCCTGTATTTCCCAGCCCAGAGGACACAATTAATGCTGACCAAATACTCAACTCCATTTGCTTAAATGCAGCCCCAAACATAAGGAACCTACACCATGCTTCACTGTTGCCCTCAGACACTTACCATTTTAATGGCACTGATTGGAACCTTCTGATTTTGAAGGGAAGTAAGCATAATGTGCCATTCAATTGTTGGGTTAAGTTTCCTTGGCCAGGCATCTATGATTTTCCAAGTTGCCCATTTCTTGGTGGTTCTTCAAAAGAGTTTGAACAGCACATATTGAAACCTTAGAAATCATTTCCTGGGAGAGACCTTTGAAATCATTTCCTGGGAGAGACCTTGCCTATGCAGTATAACAACATTGTGTCTTGCTGCTGTACTCAATCGTGTCATTGTGTATAATCTGTGATATGAGATTCTCTTGCACAACTTCACCTTTGTAATAGAGTTTGAGGCTGCGTGCCCACTATGAGTTTTTCAAGCGTTTTTGCCGCGGAATTTCCGCAGCGAAAACGCTTAAAAAACGCTTGGTAATACGTGCCCCATGGTCCCCAATGATAATCCGCATGTGCTGTGCACATGCTGCGGAAATTTCCGCTGCTGATTATCATTGCGAAAAAATCCGCAGCATGTCCATTAACTTTGCGGAAACGCCGCCATTGATTTGCATTGAATCACATAATATCCGCATGAGTACATGTACGCATGCAGATATTAAGCGATTCAATGCGCGGAT
Organism: Phyllobates terribilis; assembly: GCF_046119375.1. Classification (NCBI taxonomy): domain Eukaryota; kingdom Metazoa; phylum Chordata; class Amphibia; order Anura; family Dendrobatidae; genus Phyllobates; species Phyllobates terribilis. The sequence continues at coordinate 157,612,759 of NW_027362771.1, read as the reverse complement.
GGTACCCGGGTCTGGAGAAGAGGAGACTCTCCTCCAGACCCGGGTACCATAGTACCTGTAAAAAAAGAATTAAAATAAAAAAAACATTATACTCACCTTCTGATGGCCCCGGTCTCCTGTACGGTGCGTCCGGTGTCTTCGGCGGCTCGCGGTGATGTAAAAGGACCTTCCATGACGTCATTTAGTCATGTGACAGGTCACACGACCGCCGACGTCAGCAGTCGCGTGACCTGTCACATGACAAATGACGTCATGGAAGGTCCTTTTACACCATCGCAAACCGCCGGGGAGCCAGGACGCATAGCTGAGGAGACCGGGGGCCATCGGAAGGTAAGTATAGTGGTTTTTTTTTTATTTTTTAACATTTTTATTCTTTTTTTAACTATTAACTTGGTCACACTTTATAAATCCATGCCGGTTGCATGGATTTATATACTGTGACCAAGTTGTCAAGCACTTTCCAAGTGATGCTAAAATTGCTTGGAAAAGCGCTTGATAACCCGCATGCAGAAATGCATGCAAAAACGCTTGACAAACGCTTCTACCTTGCAGGAAAAACGCATGTAAAATCTGCATGCATTTTTCCTGCCAGGGAGATTCAGAAAAAATCTGGAGCATTTCTGCTTCGTGGGCACTTAGCCTGACTGTTCCTCACCCAGATTTCGGCCTCATACAACACTGTTTGTTTCAGTTAATGACTGAAAATATTGATCATTGTCACCTGTTTGTTATTATTGGGTACTTATACACCTGACGGTAATCCTACAAAATCCAACTTTGTGCAAATATACCCTGAAGAATTAATGCTGTTATCAAGACAAAGAGTTGTCACATCAAATATTGATGTAATTTAGATTTCTCATTTCTTTATCAGTTTACATTTTATTAATTTATAAAAAATAAACTATTATCACTTCTATTTGTAAAATGATTGTTCTTTAATGAGTAAGAGATTTTTCCCATAAAGCTTAGCTTTAATAATAATAATAATAATAATAATAATAATAATAATAATAATAATAATAAAAAAGTACTCTATTGTAATGTCACGGGTGTATCAGGTTTGACAGACAGTCGTTCTGGATCCGGCTGTAGAAGGTCACTGCGCTTAGCTTTGCAGACGCCTTCTTTATCCTTTCATCTCTGTGGTGTAGTGGTATCCTTCTCTCACTAGGACCCAGCTGTGATCTCCACTTTCTGCTGCTAATTGACACACCATTGCTTGATAAATAAAAACCTTCAATGTCTCCAGAGAGTCACTGGTGATAGAACTATTTTCCTCTGCTCAGGACTGGATCTCTAGCAGGTGGCTAGTTTCGTCTTGGAGTTTCTTGGTGGATTGTTGTCATCTTCTCTCTGTTATCTTCTCAAAGCTAAGTGTATCCCCTTGTCTCTTTTACTTATTTGCCTTTAGTTGCACTGGTGGCTGACTAGTGCTCACCCCTTCCCCTCCCTACCAAGGGCCTAGCTCCAGGATCAGCTAGGGATTAGGTATCCTGCTCGGCGATAGGTGCGGAACCTATTTAGGGACGGTAGGGGAGTCAGGGTATTGTAAGATCTGCCCAGGGGGTCTCCAGCCCCCCTTCCCCTAGTTGTTGGGCTTCCCCCTTTTTCCCATTGTTGTACACTTGGTCCTCCCCTCACCTAGTGTGACATGTAATTGATCAGTTTTGAAGAATAATGAAAAAGTGGCACTCACCACAAGCTGCGGATGATGATCGTTTCATGCTACAACCAGCGCTTTTACGAGACGGCCGTCTTCCGTCTCTCCTCACTCTCACACCCCTTCCGCCAACTGCTCCTCCGGATATGTGTACTGGATTAAAGGACTGTTAAAATGCAGCTTATGGTCAGTACCACTTTTTCATTATTCTTCAAAGCTGTTTTGCTGATACCTTTTGTGAAGCACCACCGAAGACAGCTGCAGCTGACTGGTTTGTTCTATAGAAGAGGAAAGCTATTTTAGATGCAATATAGGACTGGTGCCAACGCAGCATTACTTTCACTATAATTCTATTGTAATTAAAGGGGTTGTCCACAACTTTTTCATTGATACCCTATCCATAGGATAGGGCATCAATGTATGATCGACCAGGGTCCCGCACGCGGCACCCCCGCCGATCAGCTGTTATCTGTGCCGACGGCGGAGGCCGACGGCCAGAAGTGCTCACCTGTGAGGCTCTGCCGTCAAGTGGTAGTGGCCGCTGCGGTGTACTGCAAATCCGCCCCCCATTCTATTGAATAGGAGGCGGATGTGCAGTACACCGCAACAGCCACTACCACTTGACAGCGGAGCCCAGCAGGTGAGCACTTCAGGCCGTGGCCGCTGCCGCCGGCACTGATGACAGCTGATCGGCGGGGGTGCCGCGTGCGGTACCCCGGCCGATCATACATTGATGCCTTATCCGTAGAATAGGGCATCAATGTAAAAGTAGTGGACAACTTCTTTAATGTCCTGAAACATTATCTTATATTCATCAGGATATCATTAATATGACACACTAAATAAAAAATTAGTCTTCTTAGTGTTATGGATCCGGATGGTGGAACCACTATGCTGTGGTACAAGGAGGGACCAGAGGGGCGTAACTAAGAGCCTACCTGGGCTGACCCTGGCTACACGGCGGCTTAGTTGACTCCTTGAACCAAGGAGGGACCGGGCAGGGGGTCCAGGTGCCATTCTGGAACAGACCTTGTGTGAGAGCAGGTGACTCCCATGGGACTGACGGCCGTAGCAGACAGACACGACAGTACGGTTGATAGACAGGCTGGTGGGCATGGCTGATAGGCTGGTGGGCACAGCTGATAGGCTGGCAGGCAGCACAGGTACCTGAGGGCTACAGAGAGTGTTTAGCACACCTTTAAGACATAGGGAGCGCGCGCCCTAAGCGCGGCACCCAGGGATCTGCACGCGGTGCTCGCACCCCGGCAGGCGCAGCTTGGGAGCTAGGTGGAGGAAAGGCAGACGCCGGACCGGGGCCGCGGCGGTAAGGTGATCGGTGTCTCTGCCTATGAGGAGGTAGAGACGCCGATGCTACAGTACCCCCCCTCCTTTACGCCCCTTCTTCAAGCCAGCAAGAAATTTTTCCAGAAGAAGAGGAGCATAAATATTCTCCCTGGGCTCCCATGACCTCTCCTCAGGACCAAACCCCTTCCAATCCACAAGAAAGAAAGCCTTTGCTCTTACCCTCTTGGTAGCCAGAATGTTCTTTACCTCAAAAACGTCCTCAGTGGAGACTGGAGCTGGAGTGGTACCTGGATCGTCAGAGAAGGAATTGAGGACAACAGGCTTGAGGAGAGACACATGAAAGGAATTGGGGATCCTTAACGAGGCAGGGAGTTTCAACTTGTATGTCACCGGATTGATTTGACTCAGAATCTCCAAAGGACCGATGAATCACGGACCCAACTTGTATGAATGTATCTTGAGATGAACATACTTAGAGGATAGCCAGACCTTGTCCCCCAAATGGAATAGAGCCGGGTCCAGATGTCTCTTCTCGGCGTGTCTCTTCATCCACTCAGAGGACTGCCGCAGCGCAGATTTAGTGTCTTCCCAAATCACAGCAAAGTCTTTGACGAGAGACTCCACAGCAGGATTGTCCACGGAAGTAGAAACAGGAAAGGGAATATTGGAATGCTGCCCGTACACCACAAAGAACGGAGATTTGGCTGAGGATTCACTCACATGATTATTGTAGGAAAATTCGGCCAAGGCTGAAGCTCCGCCCAGTCGCTATGGTGAGCGTTGACTAAGTGCCGAAGGAAACTAGTGAGGATCTGATTGATACGCTCAACCTGGCCATTGGACTGAGGATGATAAGCCGAAGAGAAATCCAATGTGACATTCAGCAGCTTGCACGTGGCCCTCCAGAAGTAAACTGAACTCCTCTATCCGAGACAATATGAAGAGGTAGGCCATGGAGACGGAAGATGTGAAGGATGAAGTCTTTAGCTAGCACTGGCGCAGAAGGAAGACTCGGCAAGGGAATGAAGTGGGCCATCTTGGAGAAGCTGTCAGCAACCACCAAAATGACAGTACAACCGGCCGATACAGAAAAATCCGTGATGAAATCAATCGCAATATGTTGCCACAGAGCGGAAGGCACGGGTAGAGGAAGAAGTCGACCTTTCGGATTTTGCCTTGGCGTCTTATTTTGGGCGCAGGAAGAGCAAGCAGAGACAAAATCTGCAACATCCTTGCGCAGGGTCGGCCACCAATAATGTCTGAAAATTAGCAGAAGTGTCTTCCTCTGACTGGCATGACCTGCCAATTTGGACAAATGACCCCAGAGTAAGACCCTCTTCCTATCCGGAGCCACCACTAAGGTCTTACCAGGAGGAAAATGAGACAGGTCAAACAAGGCAGCAGTCATTATTCTTCAGGGCTCGATGATGTATAGTGGCTGTTCTTCTTGATCGGTAGACAGGAATGATCGGGAGAGCGTGTCCGCCTTTATATTCTTGTCTGCTGGACGGAAGTAGAGAGTGAAATTGAACCGGGTAAAGAACTGAGACCACCTGGCCTGATGAGGATTAAGTCGTTAAGATCATGAGGTCGATAGGACAGTCATACAGTCTATGAGGAGGTAGTGTCTCAGCCTCCTTCTTGTCAAAGACGTCAGCGTATGACCAGTAGGGTGCCGGCAAGCCGGGTAAATTGGTTGGAGTGGTCAGAGGTTGAGCAGGACAGACAGGAACCAAGCAGGTCTTGTGACACTCCTGGCCCCAGCAGAGCACCTCTCCTGAACTCCAATTCAAAACCGGCTCATGTGTCTGAAGCCAGGGCAGTCCAAGCAGCAAGGAATGAGAGCGGCCGGACAGCACATAGAAGGAGATTTTCTCCAAGTGTAGCATTAATATCTGGAGAACTACTGGCTCGGTGACGAACAAGATGGACTCTGAAAGGGGCCTCCCATCCACCGAGGAAACCGCTAACAGATCTGAAAGACGTTGAATAGGGATTTGATACTGCTCCACAACGGCATGTTAGATGAGATTCCCTGCGGCACCGGAATCCAGATAAGCAGTAGTGAAAAAATGTATCTTACCACAGGTTGTTGATACAGACAGAGTCAGGGATGGAGAGAAAGAATTTTTGCCCAAGACGACCTCTCCAAGCGATCCTAGGTACTGGAGTTTCCCGGTCTCTCTGGACAAGAACGGACTAGATGCTCCGAACTGCCACTGTAAAAACATCTTCCCTCGGCGCGGCGGACATCCTGACAAGACTTGACCATCTCTACCTTGTCTACCTACATAGCTTCTGGGGTAGCCGCCAAGTCAGAGGCTTTTTGCGAGACTGGCCTTTGGAAGGTTGGTGCAAGGCGCAGAGATTTTTTATCACGGATCACCTCCTTAGAACGCTCCTGGAACCTGATGTCGATCCATGTGGCCAAAGACACTAGGTCGTCCAGAGAGTTGGGGATGTCACGAAGGGCTAGTTCATCCTTGATCCACCCAGAAAGGCCCTCCCAAAAGGTAGACACCAGGGCCTCGCTGTTCCAGGCAAGTTCTAACACGAGGGTGCGGAAACGCACAGCGTACTCGCTCATTGTGAGGTTCCCTTGGTGTAGACGAAGAAAGGAGGCAGTTGAGGATGCGCTGCTGGGCTCATCGAAAACCCTCCAGAAGGCCACAAGGAAAGCCTGGAGATTGGACACCAGAGGATCCCCTCTCTCCCATAGGGGATTGAGCCACGCCAATGCCTCTCGAGTGAGATGAGACTTAACGAATGCCACTATAGCCTGGTCAGAAGCAAACTAATGAGTCAGGAGTTCAAAGTGCAGCGTGCACTGGTTGATGAAGCCCTGACATAGAGCGGGATCACCGCCAAAGCGTGGTGGAGCCAATAGTCGGGGTCGCAAGCTAGGTGCCACACCGCCACTGGGTTGAGGTGCCGTCGGAGCGGATGCCACTTGGATTGAGGCGGACACAGCCGGGGTGGACAGTACATCCAAACGGGAGTTAACAGTCCGCAGATAGGACAGGATTGTACCCTGTTGAGATCTCTGGGGTGAGACCTCTTGGTACAGGTCTGAGAGCGAGGGAGCCTGGGAGCCACAGGATTCCATGGCCTGTGCAAACTGTTACGGATCCGGATGGTGGTACCGCTGTGCCCTGGTACAAGGAGGGACCAGAGTGGTGTAACTAAGAGCCTACCCGGGCTGACCTTGGCTACATGGCGGCTTAGTCGACTCCGTGAACCAAGGAGGGACCGGGCAGGGGGTCCAGGTGCCACTCTGGAACCGAACTTGTGTGAGAGCACGAGACTTCCACGGGACTGACGGCCGTAGCCGACAGACACGACAGACTGGCTGTCAGATGAGCACAGCAGACAGGCAGGCAGCGCTGGTAGACAGGCAGACTCGGCTGGCAAGCTGACAGGTGTGGCTGATAGACAGGCTGGCGGGCACAGCTAATAGACAGGCTGGCGGGCACGTCTGATAGACAGGCTAGCAGACAGCACAGGGACCTGAGGGTTGGAGACAGTGTTTAGCACACAAACAACAACTTTGCACAGGCTCCTCCATTTTGGGGGAGAGGCCTTAAATAGCAGAAGTCTTCCGGACTTTAATACATAGGGAGCGCGAGCCCTAAGCACAGTGCCCGGGAATCTGAGCGCGGTGCGTGCACCCTGGGCAGGCGCAGCATGGGAGCCAGGCGGAGGAGAGGCAGACGCCGGACCGGGGCCGCGTCGGTAAGGTGATTGGCACCTCTGCCGAGCAGAAGGCAGAGATGCCGACATTACACTTAGACCCAATTCCGAACATATTATTGTAACTCCTACTGTATTTCTATGCGTTTAATCGCCCACAACTCATCAGGAGACAAAAATCTTATATTATGGGTTCATAATTCAAAAACCCAGAGAATTATTGCAAGCAAAATTGCTGTTCTGTGTATATCATTAGCATACAATTTAAACTATGGATCTCTCTAAAACTACAAAACTTGTATTTAAGCCCCACTTTCTGTTAACTCATGCAGCATGCTGATGTTGCATACCACAGAACATTCATCCACCATCAGCTATTATCATTTAAGGGATTGATTCATTCAGACAATATAGGATTTGTTCAATACAAAATGTGAAGATATTGGGATTTACACAACATAACCCTTGAAAGCATTAGGTTATACAGAATGGTAATTTTGTGTGCACTAAGTAAGCCTCTGGGATTTTGTTTTATGAACCCACAATATAAGATTTTTATCTCCTGATGAGATGTAGGATATGGGGGCAATGAAAAGCAGAGATGCTGTGAAAGTTACAAAAATGTTTGCAGAATTGGATATAGAGAAGTCTCATTTTTTTTAGTGTGTGATTGTATACATTAGTCATATCATGATGAATATGAGATAATGTATCAGGACATGAATTACAACACTGCACTTAATGTAGTTTAGGTATGATATTGACAGCTTTCTTCTATTATTTTAAAGGCAAAGTTTTATGGGAAGAATCCCTTATTAAAGGGATATTCCCATCTTCAAGATGCTATCCCAATATGTACCTAATGTACCTAAGCTACTGTAATATCCTGCACATGGGGTAAGCAACATAGCGAATCAGAAGAACTATATTACATTTATAATTGGAGGTGTTTGCAAATATCATTATTATTACACCTACTACAAATTGGGATAGGATCTTGGAGATGGGAATACCCCTTTTAGTGAAATTATTTATATTGGGATTTTTCGCATTCATTCTTTTCAGCATTTTTTCCACACCTGATTAATATGCATAGTTCCATAATATGGCTATTTGTATGAGACCTCTGTAAAGTGCAACAACTGGGAGTTACTCATGAGTTAGTCACCAGTAGTAGGAATAGTATTTGTGGTAGACATTAGCAATATTCCCATGTGAGTAAACGCTGGGGCCAAAGTTATTTTAATTAATGAAAGCTTTTAACCATGCGTGTCTGTTCCCCTGTCGTTGGCAGGCGGAATAGAAGGGATTTCAACCTCTCAGTAAGACAGTCAGTCTATTAACATATCTTTACTTGTGCAATGAACTGTTATTCTTGAGTTCCTGATTTTACAGCATAAAACTCTACCAAAACAAACTTGATCATACGATAAATCTGAAGCCAACATAAACCAGTTTCTATATACTGAAACTGAAATAACTATTAATGCTAAATTCTGCCTCTCAATGTAGACAATTTAAAGAGCATTTACCCAATGTCTTCATCTTTATAGCCCACATTTGATTCACTGCCATTCGCAGTGTAAGTCATTTAACTGCCTACACTGATGCTTGAGAAACAAGTGAGCACATTTATTCCATACACGCTGGCAATAAATGCTCTCATTTTTCCATGTGCCAGCGTATGTTAACATTATTAATGTCTCTGTTGAGTTGATAGTTTCCTTTGATGCATTTTATTGTTTGCTTTTTGTTTGGTTATATATAATACTGATTTCAATAACGATATATGGGGAGGGATACATCTGTGCCAACTGCCCATGTTTTTCTTAAATTCATCCTAACTTGCCCTTCACTAGTGTCTCTGCACACTTGATGATACTTCTGTGTTATCTTTTTGGTTATCCGTGCAAATATAACAGATCTGCTGTAGAATTTATACGTGGCATATGAATAAGAAGGAATCAAGATATTTGCCTAAAACCACTAAATGCATGATCTAAAATTCTGTATGTAAGTTGTCTTTTCAAAGAGAAAGAGGATATGAACTCTAATGTCGCCTTTGCACTGACGAGGGGCAATACCCCGAACATGCAGAAAAAAATAAGATTTTTGTTGTGAAAAGTGATCTGGAAAATAACTGTCCAGTTCTTCAGTGTGGCATAAATATCTCTATTTGATTTCATTTCTATATTTTGTGCTTCGGTTCGACTTTATAAACTTACTTTATAATATCAATGATTGCTCTTTGAGATGATGGCCTTCAACGCTTTAATGAGAATTTTTTAATATATGTATATATATGCCTTTTTCAAGCAGTGTATACATGAACAGACCAAATATTTAGGGTATGTGCCCACGATGCAGAAATTTCCTGAGCGTTTTTGTCTCTCCTTGTCAGAAAAAACGGATGTGGTTTTTACATGCATTTTTTTACGTGTTTTTACATGCGTTTTTTGAAGCGTTTCTGAGCATCAATGAATGATTTTTGGAGCTAAATAAAGTTGGTAGGATATTGCTCAAGCCCTTGGATTACCATAGAACTGGGGTGAGTATATTGGTTCATTTAAATGATTAAAGAATTGGTCTGTTGTATTTAAAATAATGTGTTTACACTGTGTCTGTGTGTTTCTTTACTTTGTTTGGTCATGAAAAGGTCTGATTGACATCTTGACATCACCAAACAAAAGAGATGGGAGTCAGCTATTCCCATTCACCCAATCTTTATTAGCATTTCTTTTCACGTAATTTATGCGACTGCTGTGAGCTGTTTTTTTAGCCTGGGAATGTGCCAATAGGCAAACATTTTCCACTGCATATGATGACACTTCAATTGGTAAAAATCTGCAGCGGAGACTAGCGTGTCCGCTACAGAAATTGACATGCTGCGGGTGAGTTTGGGTACCTGGCCAGGGTCAGCTTCAGGAGCTGCTGCAGGTTTGACGCTGCGTGTTTATACAGCGTCAAATCCGCAGCGTGCAGATGTTACAGCATAGTGGATGGGATCTCTAGAAATCCCATGTCCTCTATGCATGCATCTGATGCTGCGAATCACCTGCGGACACTGACATGCGGTGCGTCTTTCAGGACCGCAGCATGTCGAATTCTGTTGTGGAGTCGCTAGTCTCCACAACAGAAATTTGACAACTAGAAAGTATAGAATGCGGTAAATCCGCATGGTTCAGTGAACACATGTGGATTTACCTGCATTCAATACAATGCAATGTTTTGGACCCAGCAAAAATTTGCGTCCAAAGAGCTGCTACGTCTGAATTATGGGCACAAAGCCTAAAATTAAAAAAAAATTGGCGTGGGCTCCCACATAATTTTTATAACCAGCAGAGGGAAAGCCAACCGCTGGGGGATGATATTATTAGCCGCGGAAGGGGCCATTAGCCAACAATGTTCCATGGCTATTAATATCATCCCATAGCTGTTTGTTTAGCCTTTACTGGCTAGATTACAGGGGGACACCAGAAAAAAATTTCCCTATAAAATCTAGCCAGCAAAGGCTAAACAGACATCTGCAGGCTGATTTTAATAGCCAGGGAAGGGGCCATGAATACTAGCCCCCTCCACAGCTATTAATATCACCTAATCTGGCGCTTAGCCTCGCTCTTCCACACTGCCCTGTAGCGGTGGCAGGGGGCAATGAGGTTGGGGTTCACGTCATGTATTGGCGGCTGACGTGAAGCCAAGGTTAGTAATGGAGACGCCTACAAGATGCCCCCATTACTAACCGCGTAGTAAAATGCTTGGAGCATTTTCAATAAAAGACACAGACAGAATAAAGTATTTTAATGAAATAAAACCCACATGGTTCTACAATTATTTTATTACACGCCTCCGTGAAGCCATCGATCTCCTGAAAAAAAAACTAAAAAAAACAAACAACAATATCCCTCACCTGTGCGTTGTCAACGGCGCAGTCCACGATCACGACTGTCCCACGACGATCCGGATCATTTCTACAGCTGTGAAGTTAGCCATCACTGATGTCACAGCTGTAGAATACAGCACTGTATACTGACAGGGCTCCGCGAGCCACCGAAGAGACAACATCGCAGAGGAGGACACCGGGGGCCGCCGGACAGATGTGTATGACTTTTTTAAAAAATTTTTACTTTTTTATTCTTTTTTAACTGCCGCTGGCACACGGGCTGGGAGGAGCAGGCTACTGCTTCTCCCATCTACGTTGCTCTCGCTGTTATCAGCCAGAGCAGTGGTCGGATGAGAAAAGTAGCAGCCTCCCATCCCGACCCGGGTACCAGCTGCGGCGCGATTACGGCGAGATTTTGCGCCTATTGATTTACATTGAAATGCAGCTAATCCGCATATATAGATATTATATATGCAGGTCTGCTGCAATTCAGTTCAAGTAAATGGGCGCGATTTTGCTGCGAAATCGCGCCTGAATTGGTTGTGCTGCGGTTTGTGCCGCAATGATAATCCGCAGCGGAAATTTCCTTATCATGTGCACAGCACATGCGGATTATCATTGGTATACATGGCAGACCTCTTACCAAATGATTTTAATGCGTTTCCACAGCAGAATAACCGCCGCGGAAGCGCATTAAAACCACATCGTGTGCACTCAGCCTTATAGGTACATTCATTTACAAAACAATTACATAAATAAAGTGCATAAGTGCTGTGCAAAAACAGTACAGTTGATACAATAAATATGTATCTATACAGTTGCAAAATTACTTCATAAGAAAGTGCAAATTGTATCTCAAACATGATTAGTGCATTCAAAGTACATTAAAAAGTTTAATTAATATTAGGTGACAAGTGTAATCGATTTAGTGGCAGGACTCACCCCATAAAAATAGCAATAGAAGCGCCACGTCTAGTGCCTCAAACTGCGCATATCAGAGTAATTAGCCAGGAAGTGTCCTGGCCGGGCAGGCGCTCTAGGTGCACATACGTCACCAGCGCCATCTTGGTTGTGGTCAGCGCTTCAGTTTCCATTGCGCAAGACACATTACGCGTCACGCAGAGCCCTGCAAAATGACCTCCAGCAGGCCACAAATGTTCGTGTGTCAGCACAAACGGTTAGAAACCGACTCCATGAGGGTAGTATGAGGGCCCAACGTCCACAGATGGGGGTTGTGCTCACAGCCCAACAACGTGCAGGACGCTTGGCATTTGCCACAGAACACCAGGATAGGCAAAGTCGCCACTGGCGCCATGTGCTCTTCACAGATGAAAGCAGGTTCACACTGAGCACATGTGACAGACGTGACAGAGTCTGGAGACGCCGTGGAGAGCGATCTGCTGCCTGCAACATCCTTCAGCATGACCGGTTTGGCAGTGGGTCAGTAATGGTGTGGGGTGGCATCTCCATGTGCTCGCCAGAGGTAGTCTGACTGCCATTAGGCACCGAGATGAGATCCTCAGACCCCTTGTGAGACCATATGCTGGTGCGGGTGGCCCTGGGTTCCTCCTAATGCAGGACAATGCCAGACCTCATGTGGCTGGAGTGTGTCAGCAGTTCCTGCAAGATGAAGGCATTGACGCTATGGACTGGCCCGCCCGTTCCCCAGACCTGAATCCGATTGAGCACATCTGGGACATCATGTCTCGCTCCATCCACCAACGTCACGTTGCACCACAGACTGTCCAGGAGTTGGCGGATGCTTTAGTCTAGGTCTGGGAGGAGATCCCACAGGAGACCATCCGCAACTTCATCAGAAGCATGCCCAGGCGTTGTAGGGAGGTCATACAGGCACGTGGAGGCCACGCACAATACTGAGCCTCATTTTGACTTGTTTTAAGGACATTACATCAAAGTTGGATCAGCCTGTAGTGTGTTTTTCCACTTTAATTTTGGGGGTGACTCCAAATCCAGGCCTCCATTGGTTAATACATTTGGTTTCCATTGATGATTTTTGTGTGATTTTGTTGTCAGCTCATTCACCTGTGTACACAGAACAAAGTATTCAATGAGAATATTTCATTCATTCAGATCTAGGATGTGTTATTTGAGTGTTCCCTTTATTTTTGAGCAGTTTCAGTGTCTTCTGTGTGATGTATAAAGCATTCTCAGTTTATTCTATGTGATGTATATACAGCAGAATCGATGTCTCCCATGTGATGTGTACAGCAGTCTCAGTGTCTTCTATGTGATGTATACACAGCAGTCTTGGTGTCTCCTATGTGATATGATAAGTGTATTCTATGTGATGTATATACAGGAGGATCTGTGTCTCCTATGTTATGTATACAGAAATCTCAGTGTTTTCTTTGTGATGCTTACAGTATTCTAAGTGTATTCTATGTGATGTATTTACAGTAGGATCTGTATCCTATGTGATGTATATAGCAGGGTCTCAGTGTATCCTATGTGATGATGTGATATATATAAAGCAGTTTCAGTGTCTCCAATATTATGTACAGTGGGTACGGAAAGTATTCAGACCCCTCTAAATTTTTCACTCTTTGTTTCATTGCAGCCATTTGGTAATTTCTAAAAAGTTCATTTTTTTCTCATTAATGTACACTCTGCACCCCATCTTGACTGAAAAAAAAACAGAAATGTAGAAATTTTTGCAAATTTATTAAAAAAGATGGGGTGCAGAGTATACTTTAATGAGAAAAAAAATGAACTTTTTCGAATTTACCAAATGGCTGAAATGAAACAGAGTGAAAAATTTAGAGGGGTCTGAATACTTTCCGTACCCACTGTATATGCTGCATTCCCAGTGTGTTCTATGTATTGTATATACAACAGGATTGGTGTCTCCTATGTGATGTATACAGGAGAGTCTCTCTGTACCTTATGTGATGCATACAGGAGAGTCTCAGTGATGATGTGATGTATATACAGCAGTCTCAGTGTGTCCTATCTGATGTATACAATTATGTCCAAAAGTGCTGGCACCCTTGAAACTGTTCCAAAATATGAAGTATTTCTCCCCGAAAATTATTGCAATTACACATGTTTTGTTATACACATTTTTATTTCTTTTGTGTGTATTAGAACAACACAAAAAAGGCAAATTGGACATAATTTCACACAAAACCACAAAAATGGGCAAGACAAAATTGTAAGCACCTTTCCAAAATTGTGGGTAAACAACTTTATTTCAATCATGTGATGCTCGTTCAAACTCACTTGTGGCAAGTAACAGGTATGGGCAATATGAAAATCACACCTGAACCCAGATAAAAAGGGGATAAGCTGATGCAATCTTTGCATTGTGTGTCTATGTGTGCCACACTAAGCATGGAGAACAGAACGAGAAGATGAGAACTGTCTGAGGAATTGAGAAACCAAAATTGTTGAAAAAGATCAACAATCTCAAGGTTACAAGTCCATCGCTAGAGATCTTGATGTTCCTTTGTCCACTGGGCACAACATAATCAAGAAGTTTACAACCCATGGCACTGTAGCTAATGTCCCTGGATGTGGACGACAGAGAAAAATTGATGAAAGGTTGCAACGCAAGATAGTTCGGATGGTGGATAAGCAACCCCAATCAAGTTCCAAAGAAATTCAAGCTGTCCTGCAGGCTCAGGGTGCATCAGTGTCAGCGCGAACTATTAGTCGACATTTGAATGAAATGAAACGCTAGGGCAGGAGACCCAGGAGGACCCCAATGCTGACATAGAGACATAAAAAAGCTAGACTGCAGTTTGGCAAAATGTACATTAGTAGGCCAAAATCCTTTTGGGAAAGCATCTTGTGGCAGATGAGACCAAGATAGAGCTTTTTGTTAAAGCATCTCATTCCACTGTTTACCAAAAACGGAATGAGGCCTTCAAAGAAAAGGACACAGTACCTACAGTCAAATATGGTGGAGCTTCAAAGATGTTTTGGGGTTGTTTTGTTCTGGGTGCCTTGAATGTGTGCAAGGCATCATGAAATCTGATGATTATCAAAGGATTTTGGGTCGCAATGTAGTGCCCACTGTCAGAAAGCTTGGTTTGCATCCTAGATCTTCCAGAAGGACAATGACCACAAACATACTTCAAGAAGAACCCAGAAATGGAGGGAAACAAAGCTCTGGAGAGTTTTGAAGTGGCCAGCAATGAGTCTGGATCTAAATTCCATTGAACACTAGTGGAGAGATCTTAAAATTGCTGTTGGGAGAAGGCACCCTTCAAATATGAGTCCTGGAGCAGTTTGCAAAAGAAGAGTGGTCCAAAATTCCAGTTGAGAGGTGTAAGAAAATTGTTGATGGGAATAGGAGGCGATTGATTGTAGTTATTTATTCCAAAAGGTCTGCAATTAAATATTAAGTTGAGGGTTCCAGCAATTTTGTCTGGCCCATTTTGGGGGTTTTGTGTGAAATTATGTCCAATTTTCCTTTTTTTTCAGTTTTTTTGTGTTGTTCCAATACACACAAAGGAAATAAACATGTGTATAACAAAACGTGTAATTTCAATAATTTTCTAGGAGAAATACTTCATCTTCTGGAACAATTTCAAGGATGCCAACACTTTCGGCCATGACTGTATACAGCAGTCTTGGGGTTTTCTATGTAATGTATACACAGCAGTTCCAGTGTCTCCTATGTGATGTATATACAGCAAGCCCACTGTATCCTTTGTGATGTATACATCAGCCTCAGTGTAGCATTTTATTCTACATTTTTTATATTAGTGATTACAATCTCATGACTTTTGTGTGCAGTGCAACACAATTTTTCTCCTTCCGATGTGGCCCTAAGACGACAAAAGGTTGGACACCCCTGCTCTATATAATGATCAGGATTGATAGTGCCTATCAATATGTGTAAGCTGTGTGGTAGATCGGCTCACTCGGCTGCTCACAGAGGTACACAGGAACGCTTCTTGTGTTAATCTTATGCTGGTTTATTAGAACACACCATAAACCAATGCAGGGTTCAACAAAATAAACATGACCTTTCTGGCATAATGGGATCCACCCACTCTGGGTAAAACAACAGAGTTTCCCATAAACACTTATCTGGAGCTCCCTAGCCTCCAGACATACAGACAGAAAAAAAACTCAGTGGCTGTATATTTAACCTGCGGAAAATCACCCTTGAGGTGGAGATTTGGTGACTAGCTGTCCCGCCCATCTCTTACAAAAATCCAACCCTGTCATGGCCAATTAACTCCTCAGCACATAACATGCTGGAGAGAAACTTCTGGGTTTCACATCCCGGAAGTTAGCAATCTTTGTGATGCATATCTCCCCTCACATACATTGCCATTGACTTTGTCACATATCCCCCCCTCTGCCCAAAGCCGAGGGTTTTGGCACCTCTAGTCACTAGACAGGGAAGTCTGGACAGGGCATCTGCATTGCCATGTAGTTTTCCTGACCTGTGCTCCACATGAAAACTAAAGTCCTGGAGCGCTAGAAATCACCTGGTCACCCAGGCAATCTTTCCCTTCCTTTCCCTCATCCATTGCAGGGGTGCATGATCAGATACCAGTCTGAACTTCCTGCCTAACGGGTAGTACCTCTGCGTGTCAATTGCCCATTTGATGGCCAAGCATTCTTTCTCTACAATGGCATAATTCTTTTCACAGGAGGAGAGTTTCCTACTCAGCTATAGAACTGGATGTTCGTCCCCAACTATTTCCTGAGACAACACAGCTCCAAGCCAACCTCGGAGGTGTCCGTCTGGACCACAAACTCCTTAGTGAAGTCAGGTGTGACCAAGACCAGCTGTTTGCATAGGGCGAGCTTCAACTCCTTGAATGCCATCTCCACTTCAGAAGACCTCTTGGCCATTGACATCTTCATGCCCTTAAGAAGATCAGTCAGTGAGTGGCCATGGCAAAATTTAGGATAAACCGATGATAGTATTCTACACTTCCCAGAAACGTCCTAACCTGTTTCTTGGGGACCAGTTGTGGCCAATTCTGGATTGCCTCTACTTTATTCACCTGCGGCTTGATTTCGCCCCTTCTGAAAATATAGCCCAAGTATTTAGCCTCTTCTTTCCCCATGTTGCCCTTCTTTAAGTTTATGGTAAACCCTGCCTTCCTCAGCGCATCTAATAATGCCTGGACCTTCTGTAGATGACTTCTCCAATCTGTGCTAAAGATCACAATATTGTGATAAGATAAGCTGCGGCGTACTTTTTGTGAGGGGCTAGAATCCGGTCCATGGCCCCCTGGATGGTAGCTTGGGCTCCTTGTAGCCAAAACAGCATCCTGGTATACTGTTAGCAACCATCAGGTGTCGAGAAGGCCGTCTTCTCCTTGGCACTTTGGAACAGGAGGATTTGCCAGTACCCTTTCATTAGGTTCAGGGTGGTGATGTATCTGGCTGATCCTAGCCTCTCAAAGAGTTCATCAACGCGTGGCATCGGATAGTCGTTAAATTTGGATACCTTCATTTAGATTCCTGCAATTGTTACAAAAGCGCCATTCTCCATCAGGCTTTGGCACCAGGACAATGGGGCTTGACCAGCTGTTCTTTGATTCCTCGATGACGCCCAGGCTCAAAATTCTCCTCACCTCCTTCGAAATCACCTCTCGGTAAGCTTTGGGAATTCAATACGGCTTTTGGTTCACCTGCACATGCTGTTCAGTCAGGATTTCATGCTCAACAACCTGTGTACATCCTGGCAACTCTGAAAACACTGAAGCAGTTCTCAGCACTGTTGCTTCAGGGTGGGTGACAGTGTCTCTGCCACCTTGACATCCTCTACCCTGACCCTGGCTTCAGGATTGGCTCCCAAGGCACGTAGCTTCCACTGGTTCCCTGTCTCGCCACGGTTTGAGCAGGTTGATGTGGTACACTTGGTATGGTTTCCTTCTTCCTGGTTGGTGCACCTTGTAGTTGACCATTTGTAGACCCTTGCCTGGGCCTCTTGTGCTTGAAGGAGGCTCTTCTTCACAAGCGGCATAACCCTTGTGATCCGGTGCTGCATTTGGGTCATATGCTCGATGATGCTCTGGTGGAATGTAACTTCTGCTTCCCACGTCTCCTTCGCAATATCCAGAAGTCCCCGAGGTGAGAACCCTGTAGAGGCCTGTGGGACTTCCCTAATAGAGAACAGCAGGTACAATCGTAGACAGTCCCAGTCTCGGCATCCTTCTCCATGACCGTCTTAAGCATGGATTTCAAGGTCTTATTGAACCTCTCCACCAGGCTGTCCATCTGCGGATGGTACACTGACGTCCTGAGTTGTGTAATCTGGAGAGCTTTACACAAATCCCTCATCACGTTGGACATGAAAGGAGTTCCTTGGTCAGTCAGGATCTCCTTTGGCAGGCCCGTCCGGGAGAAAATATGGACTAGATCTCAGGCTAATCTCCAGGTGGAGGAGTTTCTCAGTGGTACCGACTCCGGGTAGCGTATTTTATAGCCCATCACCACCAGGATATATTGGTGCCCCCTGGCGGACTTAACTAGGGGCCCGACAAAGTTCATAGCAATCCGGTCAAATTAAACCTCTATAATGGGCAACAACACTAGGGGACTGCGGAAGTGGGATACGGGAGCAGTTAGCTGGCAGGTAGGGCAGGACCAGCAGAAATGAACAATCTCTCGGTATCATCCAGGTCAGTAGAACCTCTAAAGGACCTGCTCTTGAGTTTTGTCTACTCCCAGATGCTCATCCAAGACATGAGATTGGGCTAGGTATAGTATCCTACGCCTTTAGGGAAACGCTACTAACAACTGCTCTATCACTTCCTCTCTCAGTTTAGTGACCTGATATAGCAGCTCCTCATTTAAAGCAAAATATGAAAACCTGGTGTCAGCTCCCGGCTCTTGAGCAACCCCATTTATCACAATCACATCGTCAAATGCACCTTTTAACGTAAGATCCTGCTTTTGAGCAGTGCCAAAATTCCCCCCAGAAATCCCCAACTCAGCCTCATTGGTCACTGTCTAGTACTCGTCACCAGCAAGGACATACAGGGGGAACTCATCCACCTCCAAATGCGATGGGAATTCATTACGGTTGAACCAGCTCCTGTCTGAGTCACTTGGCATCCCCAACTTTATCCATAAGTCCCAGAACAAGCTAAAGTTCCGCCCTACTGTCACCGGGTGTAGCAGGTCTTTAACCACTCCAACCTCATGGGACTCAGTGCCACAGTTCGTTTTTATAGTCACTCTGGAAACGGGGAAATCCTTGGCGTCCCCGTGAATACAGTGGACGCCTACGTGTTTTCCCGGGATCAACATGTGGGGGAGTGTGGCCCTTACCGGGGTCACCAAACTTCCCAAGTCCAAGAGTCCTGACACCAGTACCCCATTTATTGTCACAGGACATGCTTGTAGCCCCTCACCAGGCTGATAGTCCACACTGTAGGCTGGATAGGCATAATACGAACAGCGCCTCCCCATGCTGAAGTCCAACTGTTCATGTGTCCAGGACCGTGACATCTTCAACAGATCAAGTCTTTACCAACGACCTTTGGCAACCCCTCACTGACCTCTTGGGACCTCAGACTCCTGCCAATTGTGGCTCTATTACCCTTCTTTTGAGAGTCTGGTTTCTTCTTGGTGCCCCAGTATGGGGATGCAACATCGCCCAGATTCCTTAGGGACCCCTCGACCACCTGGTACCTTTCCACTAGGCCAACCAGGTCGTCCGCATTCGGGGGCCTCCCTGGGCAACCCAGGTCTGCACCAGCCTAGGAAGGGAGTGTATAAATATGTCTATAATAACTCACTCGATTATCTGGCTGGAGGACTCCAGCTGCAACCACTTCTGTGCCAGATGTAGTAGGTTGTACATTTGGGAGTGAGGGGGTTTGTCACCGCAATATGCCCAGTGGTGGACCCTTTGAGCTCTAACAGCCATAGTCACCCCTGAGTGTGCCAATATCTCAGTTTTTAATTTGGCCTACTCCTGTGCATCCTGCAAAGCAGGTCATAATAAGCTTTTTGGGGTTCACCAGTTAAATAGGGAGCCAGCACCTCCACCCACTGCTCCAGCGGCACCTTTTCCCACTCTGCTACCCTTTCGAGCACAGTCAAAAATGCCTCAACATCATCACCTGGGGTCATCTTTTGCATGGCTTGTCTTACCGCCTTTGGACATAGGAGTCATTACCTAGACTTGGGAGAGGGGCTGCTGGTCTACTACGAAAAGCCTCTGCGAGCAACTTAATCTGCGGCTGTTGTTCAAGCTGGTCTTGTTACTGCTGCTGTTGTTGTATCTGGTAGATCGGCTCACTCGGCTGCTCACAGAGGTAGACACAGGAACGCTTCTTGTGTTAATCTTATGCTGGTTTATTAGAACGCAGCATAAATCAATGCAGGGTTCAACAAAATAAACATGGCCTTTCTGGCATAACGGGAAAACAAAAGATAACGTATAGCACAGTCCGTATGCCAGCGTGGATCTGCCCACTCAGGGTACAACAACAGAGTGCACATAAACACTTGTCTAGAGCTCCCTTGCCTCCAGACACACAAACAGAAAAAAAATCAGTGACGGGATATTTAACTTGCCGAATCACACTCTTGAGGTGGAGATATGGCGAGTAGCCGTCACTCCCATCAACTCACAAAAAAATCAACCCTGTCATGCCATTCAAATAACACATCCTAGATCTGAATGACTTAAATATTCTCATTGAATACTTTGTTCTGTACAAAGTTGAAGGTGCTGACAGCAAAATCACACAAAAATCATCAATGGAAATCAAATTTATTAACCAATGGAGGCCTGGATTTGGAGTCACCCCCAAAATTAAAGTGGAAAAACACACTACAGGCTGATCCAAGTTTGATGTAATGTCCTTAAAACAAGTCAAAATGAGGTTCAATATTGTGTGTGGCCTCCACATGCCTGTATGACCTCCCTACAACGCCTGGGCATGTTCCTGATGAGGTTGCGGATGGTCTCCTGTGGGATCTCCTCCCAGACCTGGACTAAAGCATCCACCAACTCCTGAACAGTCTGTGACGTTGGTGGATGGAGCGAGACATAATGTCCCAGATGTGCTCAATGGGATTCAGGTCTGGGGAACGGGCAGGCCAGTCCATAGCTTCAATGCCTTCATCTTGCAGGACCTGCTGACACACTCCAGCCACATGAGGTATGGCATTGTCCTGCATTAGAAGGAACTCAGGGAACCGCACCAGCATATGGTCTCACAAGGGGTCTGAGGATCTCATCTCGGTAAATAATGGCAGTCGGGCTACCTCTGGCGAGCACATGGAGGGCTGTGCGGCCCTCCAAAGAAATGCCACCCCACACCATTACTGACCCACTGCCAAACCGGTCATGCTGAAGGATGTTGCTGGCAGCAGATCGCTCTCCACGGCGTCTCCAGACTCTGTCACGTCTGTCACATGAGCTCAGTGTGAATCTGCTTTCATCTGTGAAGAGCACAGGGCGCCAGTGGCGACTTTGCCAATCCTGGTGTTCTGTGGCAAACGTCAAGCATCCTGCACGGTGTTGGGCTGTAAGCACAACCACCATCTGTGGATGTCGGGTCCTCATACCACTCTCATGGAGTCGGTTTGTAACCGTTTGTGCAGACACATGCACATTTGTGGCCTGCAGGGCTCTGGCAGTGCTCCTCCTGTTCCTCCTTGCACAAAGGAGGAGGTAACGGTCCTGCTGCTGGGTTGTTGCCCTCCTATGGCTCCCTCCACATCTCCTGGTATCTGCTCCATGCTCTGGACACTGTGCTGACAGACACAGCTACCCTTCTTGCCACAGCTCGCACTGGTGTGCCATCCTGGATGAACTGCACTACCTGAGCAACTTCTGTGGCTTGTACTGTAGACACCGCCTCATGCTACTGTACCTCTAGGGGTGACAGCAATGGCAAAATGAAAAAGTGACCAAAATAACAGCCAAAAAGCATGAGAGCAGAGAAATGGTCTGTGGTCACCACCTGCAGAACCACTCCTTTATAGGGGTATCTTGCTAATTGCCTATCATTTCTACCAGTTGTCTGTTCCATTTGCACAACAGCAGGAGAAATTGATTCACAATCAGTGATGCTTCATAACTGGACAGGTAGATTTCACAGAAGTGTTATTGACTTGTAGTTACATTGTGTTGTTTAAGTGTTCCCTTTATTTTTTTGAGCAGCGTATATGTATTCATGATGGATTAATGCAGTTGTGTAATTTTAATATGTTATGTATAATTATTGCATCTTTGTGAGTGCCTCCATTGTCACCACATGCCCTATATTTTTTGCAATAAAGGCAATTTTTATTGATTCAGTGTCCCCTCATCTTTTCTTTGGTCTTTTATGACTCTATAGTGGCAGTGGCAGCAGCAGAAACTGCACAGTGGAGAATTAGGAAATGACGTGTCAATGAGATGTTTGGAAGTGTAGGGGCAGCAGCAGCACTGGCACCATTGGTTTTATAGTATAGATTCATAGTATTCATAGTTTTTAAGGTTGAAGGTAGACATAAGTCCATCGAATGCACTTATAGCCTAACATGTTGATCCAGAGGAAGGCAAAAACCCATTAGGCAGATGCTATTTGCCTGATATTTGGGGACAAATTTCTTTCTGACTCCATGACATGACATGATGAAAAGGGAGTAGATGCCCAGCTGAGTGGAGGCCTATAGCACTCGTGGCAGCAAAATAGTGTAGAAGACAAACAACAGATAGGTAGGCAGGCAGATGGTACAGCCTATTTCATTATTGGCATCTGCCGTAGGTGAATAAAAGTCTGCACTGATCCATGCCTGATACATTTTGACAAATGTTAGGTTTTCTGCATTTGCGATGGATAACCTAGTCCACTTGAGTGTGTCAAAGCCACTGACCAAGCTGAATACCCTCTCTGACATTACACTGTAGGCTGGACATTACAGTACACACATAGTAAACTGGGCCAATGGCCCAATCTGTTGACCTAGAAGTCCATGGAATTGGGGCTCAGTCTAGGTATGACTAAATCTATCTGTTCAGTCAGTGCGTCTGTTTGCTGAAGTGCATATAGTTGTCACAATTGCAGATAGGGGATTGCAGAGGGTTCTGCGTATCAGTCATGTGGGTGGCAGTCGTATGCACAGCGAGAACATCGCAGAGCAGGTAATACAACTTACCAATTTGGTGAAAGTGTGAGGGGTGCAGGGTGGTAGTTGTGGCGAGAGGCTGCTGCTGTGCTCCCACACCCTGACTCCCCACAAAGAGTAAATAGTGTCCAGTTTGTCTTGTAGCCTGTGTGTATGGAATAACACTCACGGTTTCCCTGGAGGTTCCCATCTGCTTCAGGATTCCAGACTCAGCTGTAGGCTGGTAATCAAGCACAGACTTCTGTTCATTTTTTTAACAGAACAACTTTACTCAACTCTTCTAGTTCAGTTTTGGCCACAGACACAGCACTTTGATACAACTGTCACAGTTTCATCCTCCTTATCTGTCCCCCTCTCTTCTGAGTCTTTGTCCACCAGGTATGAGCCACCCGGTACCGCAGCTTTCCTGCACGTGGTCCTGCTTTCTATAGGTGCATCCCCGCCGTTTCCCCTTCTTGGGAAGTAAGTAAGGCTGGATGCTCCATGCCTTCTCCAGGCCATAGGCCCCGGACATTTCGGGAAGCTTCCTTGCAGTTAGCAGCTTCTTTCTCCATCATGCTGCTCCTCTCTTTCTCTTCCTCTCGCTGCATGACTGCTGACCTTCAGCCCTAAGACCCTGAACTTCTCCGTTTTCTCAATTATCCCTCTTGTACAAGCTTAAACATCCCAACCACTTTAACTCTATTCCCCTATCTAACCGAAACAGGAAGTGCTCGTACTATTTATAAAGTTCTACTCCTCCTACTTAGGAAAGTCCCTGGACCTAGCAACTATGTTTTCGACCTATTCTTCACACTACAGTACCCCCTATACTGAACCCCAGTTCCTAGCTAACCTTATTTAATTCCTACACTTATACCCTATCCTTTCCCTATATTATCTTGTTACAGTATATGCAGCTCTAAACATTCCCTCTTTATGAGATCTATTTTGGTAATTTTGTGTCAGTTACTGCCAAAGGAAAATATAGTAGATACAACGTGAGCCCATCTAACAGCAGCACACTATACAGATTGTCCTGTCATTAAAGGACATGTATTCACTTATTAACTGAATGAGGCAAGGACTATGAATATTCATATTGGAGCATATTTATCAAGTTAAATTCTTTTGTAATTTCCACCAAATCTTCCAGGACTTGCCTTATATTTATAATGTGTTTTAGACACTTTTTACGACTTATCCAATGAAGTATCAATGAAAAGAAGTGTAGTTTATTGGGAAAGAAGTGGGGGTTAACATGCAACACACTTTTCCCCAAAAATGTGTCAAAATTGTGGCATACATTTCTGGCACAAAGTAAGCTAACTAATAGGTGGTGTTAACTTGAAGTAGACAGTCTTAAAATTAGACAGATTTATCAAAAAGCATAAGCTAGAATGATAAATTTTGCACATTTCAAGACTGTCTTGTATGAGTTTGCACTGTCTAAGAATAGGACAGCCTTTATAAATACAGTATACCCCATTGTGTCACAAAGGGATAAACAAATATACATATTCTCTTTAGTCATCTATTTGTCTGGCTAAATTATTTCAACAATGTGGAAAGAAATATTTTTTACATCCTTATGTTGTCTCAAGATGAGACAACATAGAGCCTCTAAATTAACCTGGCTATCTAGTCTGTCCTCTATAGATTCTCCCCATACAGTGTTGCTCACCATTATTGGTACCCCTTCATTTTTTTCATAGACTGTACAATATCTTCAGAAATAAATGGAAATGTACCAAAGTTATATCCTCAGGATTTTTTAATTAGTGGTCCAAAGTAACACAGCAATAAAACATTGTTTTTCAACTTCCATGTTGCAATTTCAAAGAAAAAAACAGAATAAGCAGCATGTGCAGCAATAAAGGCACCCCTAATTAATACTTGGTTGCACACCCTTTGACATTGCTGACAGCCTCCAAACGTTTCTTGTAGCCATCTATAAGCTTCTTGCACTTCTCAGCTGCAATTTTCTCCCCCTCTTCCTTTGCAGTTTCTTCAAGCTCTTGAATGTTTGCAGGGTTCTTTTTCCCAATGGCAGATTTCAGCTCACCCCAAATATTTTCAATGGGATTGAGGTCAGGACTCATTGCTGGCCATTTTAAAACAGTCTATTTTTTCATTTTCAACCATTCCTGTGTACTTTTGGATGTGTGCTTTGGGTCATTGTCTTGCTGGAGGACCCATGATGTTCGACGGGTAGGACATTTTATTCTAAAATATCTTGATAATTCTCTGATTTTATTATGCGCTTTGCAGAGGGACCCAGCAAGACTGGCGCCAAACCAGCAAAGGCGTAGCCACAGATGCACTTGGCGCAATCTGCCCATGTAAACGGAAGGGGGACTTTGGCAAAGCCCTTCCCAAGCCTACTGTCGCCAGACAGCTGGCGTCTGGTGATGCGGCTGGTGGTTAGTCAAGGACCAGGGTGAGTAACTTTGCAAGAACCCCAGGAAATGAAACCAGAAGAAAAAATAAGAAAATCCCTGTAAAGATAGCAAACCTAATTGTAGCACCACTTACCAGTACAACACATGGAACTGTAATATACAGCAAGGCACTGAGCAGGGAGCAGGATTATATAGCCCGCCTAATGATCAGGTTTTCAACATCTCCCAATCATCCCCAGACAGCCACTCCCTGCTAGCCTGCACAGTAGAATGAACACAATTCAACCATTGCTTAGAACCAAACAAAGCAACGTCTTGTGTTGCCTGGCATCCGGGGAAATCAGTGACAGACTCGCATCCTCACACATCCCACAACACCAGAACGTGACGCTCGAGAAGACTGGGACAGTCTCCGTGTATGCGTAGCAGCTACGTCTCCAGCATCAGGACAATGGTGGTGCCTGCGATCGGAATAGCACAGCACCGGACCTGCTCTATTCCCAGGTGGGAGCACAGAACCACGATTCCTAACATATTTCATGATTTCTGTGATATGGTCAAGGCCTCCAGTACCAGACGCAGCAAAGCAACCCAACAGCATTATGGATCCTCCACCATGCTTAACAGTTGGTAAAGTGTTTTTTTTCCCTATAAGCTTCATTGCACCGTCTGTAAACAAACTGTTGCTTTGCATTGCCAAAAAGCTCTATTATTGTTTCATCTGTCCACAGAACATTTTTCCAGAAGGATTGTGGTTTGTCAAGGTACTATTTGGCAAAGATCAGTCCTTTCTTTTTATGTCTTTCCTTTAGCAATGGTTTCTTCCTTGGCCTTCACCCATAAAGCTCTGCTTGGCTTAGTGTGTGGTGTATGGTACTTGTTGAAACCATGACCCCAGACTGTTCCAGGTTGGCCTTCAGGTTTTTGGATGCCTAATGTTTGACGTTGTGTTTTTTCCACCATTGGCACCAACTTTCGAAGACATCTCTTGTCAATTTTCCTCTTTCCCACACTTCAAGGGAGGTTCTTGATGGTTCAATGCTTGGAAAACTTCTAAATAACATTGCGCACTGTTGAAACTGACATACCAAGGTCTTTGGAGATGGCCTCATACGTTTTGGAAGTCTTGTGTTTGTTAATAATAGCAGACAGCTTCTTTGTCTTCACCATTGTGGCAAAGGAACAGGGCCTACCATGTGGCTTTTTAAAACACTGAAGTCATCAGTCACTGGCTAATTCATGTCACATTGGCACCAACAATTAATCACAGGTGAATCTCTTTTGTGATTTACCACAGGCGAGTCAAAATGTAATTGCATACTAAATTAATGTAAAGGGTGCCAATACCAGTGACACAGCAAGCTTTAGGTTTTTCTATTTTTCCCTCTCATTGTTTTTTTCCTTAAATTATTGTTTATCATTTTTTCTTTTGTATTTAATACGAGTGCTCTATACAAAAAAACTGTTTCGCTTGATTCATTTTTTTCAGGAGATATTGCACATTATATACTAAAATTTCATGGGTGACAATAACGATGAGCAGGACTGTAGGTGCTTCACCCCTTTCCTCTCAGTTTGTTTTTCATTTTCTTTACTTTGTTCTGGTACACTTAAACCTCCACTACACTATCACCCTATTTATTACTACCTCTTTTTCATTCCTTTCCATAACCTGCTTGGCGTTGTTCCATACTAACAAAACCCTCACCACCATATCATTGGTTTCTCATCTTCAGTTTCTTTCACCCTTTAATCCATCTACTTCTTGAAGTGAGCTATGCTTTAATTTGTATATTGATTGGATAAGCTATATGTGGAATTGACGGATCCTAAAAACAAGGGATGCAAGGCAGCAGGACACGAATGTGTTTGTATGAATGTTGATGTGCAGATGACTATGACAGATAAACGCGCTAAGATTCCAAAATGAGCTGGCTAAATTTTAGAAATACATACAATATTGTAGAGATCAAATACTAAAGAAATTGTACAATATACATCAATCAAATGTTAGTATCTGTATAGACTGTAACACAGATGCACTTTGCCTTTGGATATTAAGATTTCAAAGACTCAATAAGAACAATATAGTGAAAACTCATTACACAGTGAGTCAAGCTGGATAAAAGCTCCATGTCATCACTTCAGAAGCAGCAAGATAAGATGAAAGGAGCATGATGACAATAACATGGAAGCTAAAAAATCCTTTGCATTCCTAATTGGCCACATTCATTCTTACCATAAAGAACATGACTTTACAGAGTCATCTGATACTTTACCATCTCCTTCCAGAAATACAGATAATCGGTAATATTTAAGGTCCTTATAAAAGCACTAAGGATCAGTATCAGTTTTACTTCTCCAGTGCCAGTAGGTACAAAATTCTCCAAGATTCTGATCTGGCACTATACATTTAGCTGACCAAGCATGGAATCCAAAGTTTGTGATAAAGTGCTGTAATCTAAGTACTTTTATATCACTATATTGCACAATTACAATTATAGAGTGTTCTCCTGCGATAACACCTGCTGCATATAACTCTAACCTGTGGTCTGTATTAGATCACCTTAGACTCTTGTGATTATTGTTCTTGGTGCATAAGTAGGGCATCCAGCCCACACGTAGTACAAAAAAGTAACTTGGCACTCAATGTAGAATAAAGTTCCGTTTTTATCCATGCATTCATTAGTACGTTGAACGTTTTCGGTCCTAAGAATAGACCTTCATCAGAACTGGAAAAAGGGAAAGGATATCCTTCCTCTTGTGTTAGGGTCGTGACTGACCCGTTTTAGGTTTTAAATGCATACAAATTCTACATACATTTGTTTATTGCATCAAGACTTTTTGACTTTTTCAGGAATTTATTTTTAAACAAAATACAATAAATAAAACTATTTTACTAAATTGTAAAAATGCTCTTATTAAAATTATAACATTTGTGTTGTTGGGGTCAATTTCGACCCAGGTCTAATATAAGAGTAAAAAAACAATAATAAGTCCCAAAACTGAACTCATAAACACAATATAAACCAACAGCCCACAGCCAGCTCTACCTCCAACAACTTGAGTTAGGGACATGTCCAGGCATGTATGGCCAAATCAGCTTAGAGTTGGTACTTTGCAGAGTATACATCTCCAGTTTACACATGCAACAATGAGGAGAAGATTTGATGTAAGCCAAATTCTGGATTATATCTTAGATGATAATGAATCAGAGGACACACAGCAGCAAACTGATACAGATGAAAAGGTTTCTGAGGAGGAAGATGATGTGGAGTATCAACCGGAAGACACAGACAGTTCTGATCAGTCTGATGAGGAGGTGACTGGTGCTGAAGCTGCTCCCGCTGAAAGATTCAAATCCAAAAGTGGCAAGATCAATTGGAGCTCAGTACCTCCAGATGTACATGGCAGGGCAGATGCTGCAAATGTCATAAAAATGACCCCTGGGATCACAAGGTTTGCTGTGACAAGAGTAAGTGACATCAAGTCATGTTTTGATCTGTTTATGCCATTGTCAATAGAGATGAGCGTTGTTCTACTCGAACTGTTCGCCAATCTCAAATTCGAGCTGTTTTGGGCGGTGTTCGAGCCGGTCGGCGAACACGAACAATTTGAGAAAAATTCGGCTGTTCGAGGTTATGTTCGATAACTGTTCGTGCACCAAAATCATAACTGGATTTTTTCTCAGTAATGATGAAAATTAATGTTAATACGCAGTTTGAGTGTACAGCGGGGTGGGGGGAGGGGCAGGGGATGGATCTCTGCAGGAACAATGAAGATCTCCTTTTTTTTTTCTCTTTCCCGCATTTACAGTGGGGAGGTGCAATCTGTCAGCCTATCAGCAGCGCACACACGGAGCGAACTGCTTTTTTTCACACAAGCAAGGGCATGTGTGATTGGCAGTGTATGTCACATGTCCTTGCCCTATAAGACCAAGCCATTTTCCCCGTCGCCACCATTTTCTCACTGCTGCAGCTGCGTGTTAGACGGCACCGCTGTTGCTGTGTGCGCTATACCTTGTTAATTTCAAGCCAATTTTCGCACAAATATACAGA
Source organism: Phyllobates terribilis (assembly GCF_046119375.1). Taxonomy (NCBI): domain Eukaryota; kingdom Metazoa; phylum Chordata; class Amphibia; order Anura; family Dendrobatidae; genus Phyllobates; species Phyllobates terribilis. Next base: position 157,583,713 of record NW_027362771.1, on the reverse strand, counting down.
TAGCTTGGGAGTAGGGAATAGTTGTGATTGCAGTCCTTTTAAGGACTAGGTTACAGCATTTCCTACGACTTTTATCAAGCAGGTCTGTGCTCTTAAATAGATAGATTGTGGGAGTAAAGACTAATTGTAATTGGAGTCCTTTTCAGGACTAGGTTACATCAGTTCCTATCAGTTTTTGCCAGGCAGGTCTGTGCCAGTGCTGTGCAAGTTTTTTTCACAGCATTTGGCTGAATCTAGCAAAGCTAATCCTTTTTGGCCTATTGCAGAGTGTGTTAGTCAGTGGAGTAGCCTATCTGTGTTGCAAGATATACCACCTGTGTATAGAATACCAATTTTTTTACTGCACCTAGTGAAGTAAAATCTTTTGGGCATAGCATCATTCTATTAGTCCATCTATACTGACCTCCATCAGGTTGCAAATTAAAAATAATTTTTTTCTGCATCTAGCTCTGAAAAAATATTTGGGCTTCTAGCAGTGTGTGGGACTTGGTCTATTAGTCCATCTATACTGACCTACATCAGGTTGCAAATTAAAAATAATTTTTTTCTTCATTTATCTCTGAAAAAATATTTGGGCTTCTAGCAGCGTGTGGGACTTGTTCTATTAGTCCATCTATACTGACCTCCATCAGGTTGCAAATTAAAAATAATTTTTTTCTGCATCTAGCTCTGAAAAAATATTTGGGCTTCTAGCAGTGTGTGGGACTTGGTCTATTAGTCCATCTATACTGACCTCCATCAGGTTGCAAATTAAAAATAATTTTTTTCTGCATCTAGCTCTGAAAAAATATTTGGGCTTCTAGCAGTGTGTGGGACTTGGTCTATTAGTCCATCTATACTGACCTCCATCAGGTTGCAAATTGAATAAAAAAAATTTCTGCATCTAGCTCTGAAAAAATATTTGGGCTTCTAGCGGTGTGTGGGACTTGGTCTATTAGTCCATCTATACTGACCTCCATCAGGTTGCAAATTAAAAATAATTTTTTTCTGCATCTAGCTCTGAAAAAATATTTGGGCTTCTAGCAGTGTGTGGGACTTGGTCTATTAGTCCATCTATACTGACCTCCATCAGGTTGCAAATTAAAAATAATTTTTTTCTTCATTTATCTCTGAAAAAATATTTGGGCTTCTAGCAGCGTGTGGGACTTGTTCTATTAGTCCATCTATACTGACCTCCATCAGGTTGCAAATTAAAAATAATTTTTTTCTGCATCTAGCTCTGAAAAAATATTTGGGCTTCTAGCAGTGTGTGGGACTTGGTCTATTAGTCCATCTATACTGACCTCCATCAGGTTGCAAATTAAAAATAATTTTTTTCTGCATCTAGCTCTGAAAAAATATTTGGGCTTCTAGCAGTGTGTGGGACTTGGTCTATTAGTCCATCTATACTGACCTCCATCAGGTTGCAAATTGAATAAAAAAAATTTCTGCATCTAGCTCTGAAAAAATATTTGGGCTTCTAGCGGTGTGTGGGACTTGGTCTATTAGTCCATCTATACTGACCTCCATCAGGTTGCAAATTTAAAATAATTTTTTTCTGCATCTAGCTCTGAAAAAATATTTGGGCTTCTAGCAGTGTGTGGGACTTGGTCTATTAGTCCATCTATACTGACCTCCATCAGGTTGCAAATTAAAAATAATTTTTTTCTTCATTTATCTCTGAAAAAATATTTGGGCTTCTAGCAGCGTGTGGGACTTGTTCTATTAGTCCATCTATACTGACCTCCATCAGGTTGCAAATTAAAAATAATTTTTTTCTGCATCTAGCTCTGAAAAAATATTTGGGCTTCTAGCAGTGTGTGGGACTTGGTCTATTAGTCCATCTATACTGACCTCCATCAGGTTGCAAATTAAAAATAATTTTTTTCTTCATTTATCTCTGAAAAAATATTTGGGCTTCTAGCAGCGTGTGGGACTTGTTCTATTAGTCCATCTATACTGACCTCCATCAGGTTGCAAATTAAAAATAATTTTTTTCTGCATCTAGCTCTGAAAAAATATTTGGGCTTCTAGCAGTGTGTGGGACTTGGTCTATTAGTCCATCTATACTGACCTCCATCAGGTTGCAAATTAAAAATAATTTTTTTCTTCATTTAGCTCTGAAAAAATATTTGGGCTTCTAGCAGTGTGTGGGACTTGTTCTATTAGTCCTTCTATACTGACCTCCAGCAGGTTGCAAATTGAACATAATTTTTTTCTGCATCTAGCTCTGAAAAAATATTTGGGCTTCTAGCGGTGTGTGGGACTTGGTCTATTAGTCCATCTATACTGACCTCCATCAGGTTGCAAATTAAAAATAATTTTTTTCTGCATCTAGCTCTGAAAAAATATTTGGGCTTCTAGCAGTGTGTGGGACTTGGTCTATTAGTCCATCTATACTGACCTCCATCAGGTTGCAAATTGAATAAAAAAATTTTCTGCATCTAGCTCTGAAAAAATATTTGGGCTTCTAGCGGTGTGTGGGACTTGGTCTATTAGTCCATCTATACTGACCTCCATCAGGTTGCAAATTAAAAATAATTTTTTTCTGCATCTAACCCAGCCAATAGTTTTGGCCTAATACCACAGTTTGGCCACTCAGCTCTGCTCGGTTACCATCCATTGTTTTTTTGTGCAAACAACTCCAGAGTTGTGAATTAGTTAACCACCAAAATGAGTGGAAAAAGGCCTGCTGCTGGTGGAAAGGGGAATAGGCGTGTTGGGAAGGGGAAAAAAGGTTGTGTCCGTGGGGTAGGTGCAGAAGAAAGACCATCTTCCAGCCAAACTAAAATGTCTACTTCTTTTAGCGGACAATGTGATAAGATCCCTTTCTTAACGGCCACGCCAATCGCTACAAATTCCAGATGAGGCACAAAAACAGCAGGTGCTTCAACGGATATCAAGTGCTCCTTTAAGTGGGCTCTCCTCCACATCAACTTCAACATCACAAATACTCCAGTCCTCAAAGGTGTCACCCAAATCGCACTTGCTTCCTCACAGCTCCCAAATCTCCAGCTGCCCGTCTGAGTATGAGGTAGAACAGATGGTTGAGTCTGCAGAGCTGTTTACTCATACTATAGCCTGGGAATCAGAGGTCGACTCCAGCGCTTCTGTGAATCCAGACGAGGAAATGATCTGCACTGATGCCCAGAATCTTTATGAGTCGGATCCAGGACCAGACGCAGAAGGTTCTGACCATAATGTAGACCCTCATTCCCAAACTGTAACTCCTGTTGGTGGAGACAATGAGGAAGACGATGATAAGACTCAAATACCTAATTGGAGCTACAACTTTAGTTTTTTGTCAGGGCAGGAACAGGTTGGCTCTGAGGACGACGGGTGTGATAACGCACAGGGTGATGATGATGAGGTCGGAGATCCCACTTACTGTCAACCCACAGTCAGCCAAGAGATGAGGTCAGCAGAGGAGGTGGAGGAAGATGCTAGTGACGACGAGGTCAGGTTGCGCCTTCCTGGACAGAGACGTAGTACTGGAAGCACGTCAACAACTGCATCCTCAAACACAACTCTGCCTCTCACCACAAGTCGTGGTGGCTCTTCAGGTCGCATGGGTGCTAAGCCTTGCATAGCCTGGGCATTTTTTCAGATCGATAAAGATGACCCAACTCGTGTTATCTGTAACATTTGTCAGCAAAAGCTAAGTAGAGGCCAAAAAATACATAGTTTGAGTACTTCATGCATGAACCGGCACATGGACATGAAGCATAAGTTGCAGTGGGAAGCTCAGTGTGCTACAATGCGGCCTAGCCGGCCGGGCCAACCACCGTCTGCCATATCTTGTGCATCCGCGGCCTCTTCATCCTCTGTGACTGGGGGGACAGCAGTCACACCTGTTTTGGGGCGCAGACCTGCCACCTCTTTACCCGCAACAGCCAGCGTGATTGGCAGGTCATCATTTTCTTTGGAGGTAGTAACACCAGCTGGTCTTGAGCGCTGTCCGACATCGATAGCACCATCTTTGGATCAAGGCAACCTAACATGTCCGCCTGCATCTTCCTCACAGACCGGCAGTTTGCCGGGGACACCCTTATCAACCCCGTCTAAGCACAATAGCCAGCCCTCGGTCCCTCAGATGTGGACAAGTAAAAGACCATTTCCTCCTAGCCATGAGAAAGCTAAGAGGTTGAATTTCACCATCTGCAAGCTCTTGGCTACAGAAATGCTGCCTTTCCGCCTGGTGGACACAGAGGATTTTCGAGACCTTATGTCCGTCGCAGTGCCCCAGTACCAGATGCCCAGTCGGCACTACTTCTCAAAGAAAGGTGTGCCTGCGCTCCACCAGCATGTCGCACACAACATCACCGCTTCTTTGAGAAACTCTGTGTGTGACAGGGTGCATTTCACCACAGACACTTGGACGAGTAGGCATGGACAGGGGCGTTACATGTCGCTGACTGGGCACTGGGTAACTATGGTGACAGCAGGACAAGGGGCTGCTGTCCAAGTCTTGACGTCCCCACGAGTTGTGCGTCAATCCTCTTTATGTCAAAGTTCCTCCACTGCTTCTGCCTCCTCAACCTCCTCTCGGTCTTCCACCTGCACCCAAAGCCTGTCTGGTCATGCCACAAGCTTTCTAACTGCGCAGAAGGGATCCTGCACACCTCCTTACTATGCTGGCAGTAGGGCTCAACGTCATCAGGCGGTTTTTACATTGAAATGTCTGGGAAATGTGAGTCACACAGCTGAGGAGTTGTGGTCAGCTCTGGAGAACCAATTTCATGAATGGTTGTCTCCACTGGACCTGAAACCAGGGAAGGCCGTGTGCGACAATGCTGCAAACCTGGGTGCGGCCCTTCGCCGGGGCAATGTCACACACGTGCCTTGTATGGCTCACGTGTTGAACCTGGTTGTCCAGCAATTTTTAGCCCACTACCCCAGACTAGATGGCCTTCTGCAGAGGGCACGGTCGCTGTGTGCTCACTTCCGCCGTTCGCATCCCGCAGCTCAGCGACTTACATCTCTACAGAAGTCGTTGGGCCTGCCACTTCACCGGCTAAAATGCGATGTGCCTACCCGGTGGAATTCAACTCTGCACATGTTGCAGCGACTGTGGCAGCACCGACAAGCCCTGGTGCAATACGTTCTGACGTATAGCCTGGGCCAACGAGATTCAGAGGTGGGGCAAATCACGCTGGAGGAGTGGTCTCAGATCAGGGACCTATGCACCCTTCTGCACAGTTTTGAAATGGCGACGAAGATGTTTAGTGCTGACGATGCCATTATCAGCATGACTATTCCGGTGATTTACATGCTGGAGCACATGTTAAACAGAATTCGGAGTCAGGTGGTGGCACAAGAGGAGGTGGAGGAAGTAGAGGAGGAGGAGTTGTATGCGGAAGGGCTAACATCTGCAAGGTCCAGACGGTCGGCAGCACCAAGGCGGCAGGCATGTGAGGGTGGGGGAGATGATTTTACCAGGGCGCATGGTAGCAGCCAAACTAGTGAGGAAGGTGCAGGAGCCCAGGAAGAAGTGGAGGACGAACTGATGGAAGACTCATCAGATGAGGGAGACCTTGATCACATTTCTGTTGTGCGAGGTTGGGGGGAGAGGACAGAGGAAGGAAGCATGATTGTTACCTCGCCACCAACACAACAGGGACTTGGTGCTCCTGGATGCGCAACACACATGAGTGCCTTCTTGCTGCACTACCTGCAACATGACCCTCGAATTGTGAGAATTAGAAATAATCCTGACTACTGGGTTGCCACACTGTTAGATCCCCGGTACAAAAGTAAATTTGCAGAAATTATTCCTGCCATAGAAAGGGATGCACGCATGCAGGAGTATCAGCAGAGACTGTTGCAGAATCTTACATGTGCTTTTCCACAAAATACCAGTGGTGCACGTAGTGAATCTCACAGTTCCAACTTGCCAACCGTGGGACCGTCAAGTGTTCAGCACTCAAACCGTAACAGAACCACAGTATCTGCTGGTAACATCAATTTTGCGGAATCATTTCACCACTTTTTTAGCCCATCCTTTGCAAGGCCACAGGAGACAAGAAGTCTGACACATAGTCAACGCCTAGAGACGATGGTACAGGAGTATCTCCAAGTAAACATTGAAGCCACGACTGTGTCACTGGACCCTTGCTCTTTTTGGGCTTCCAATCTGGATAAATGGCCGGAGCTAGCCACTTACGCCTTGGAGATCTTGTCATGCCCCGCAGCCAGCGTTCTGTCTGAACGTGTGTTCAGCGCTGCTGGTGGTGTGCTGACAGATAAGCGCACGCGGCTCTCCACTGATAATGTAGACAGACTCACGTTCATAAAGATGAACAAATCATGGATCCGAAACGACTTTTCTACCCCTGTGTCATCCTGGGGAGAGTAAAAGCTTGATGATTGGTTAAAATCACCCTACCAACCGTTTTAAGCTTTCAAATTACTAATCATGTTTATCTGTATCTTGACTGGAAAATAATTTGGGCTTTGTAGCAGTGTGCAGCACTGATCCTATTAGGCCATCTATAATAAGCTTCACCAGATTTAAAATTAAAAATAATTTTTAGCTGCATCTAGCCCGGAAAATAATTTTGGGGCTCCGAGATGCGCAAGACACATAAGTGCCTTCTTGCTGCACTACCTGCAGCATGACCCTCATATTGTCAGAATTTGAAGTAATCATGACTACTGGGTTGCCACACTCTTAGATCCCCCAAACTTTTCGATCAACCTTTTCATTTTAATAAAGACCAAAAAAATGGTCATTTTTGAAATTATAAGCATTAGCAGGTTGTTAGAAACTGAAATCAAACAGTTTTCAACTCAAAACTTTATTCTAGGTGATGTTACATTTTCACATAGGACCCCTTGTTCGAAAGGAGCTTCTGAACTCTCTCGTCCATTGAATTTGTCAGGTTTTGGATGGTTTCTGCTTCAATTGTTTTGCATGAGGACAGAATACCCTCCCAGAGCTGTTGCTTAGATGTGAACTGCCTCCCGCCATCATAGACACTCCTTTTAATGATGCTCCAAAGGTTCTGAATGGGGTAGAGGTCAGGGGAGCATGGGGGTCACACCATAAGTTTGTCCCCTTTTATGCCCATATCAGCCAGAGATGCAGATGTTTTATGTGCAGCATGAGATGGTGCATTATCATGCAGAAAAATGATCTTGCTGTGAAATACACGGTTCTTCTTCTTGAACCATGGCAGGAAGTGCTGTTTGAGAAAATCCACATACATTATGGAGTTCATCTTTAGCGCCTTCAGGGATCCTAAAGGGGCCGACAATCTCTCTCCCCATGATTCCAGCCCAAAACATTACTCCACCTCCTCCTTGTTGGCGCTGTAGCCGTGTTTGCGTGGGGTGTCCATCAACCAGCCATCCTCCACTCCATTCATCTGGACCATCGAGCGCTGCATGGCACTCATCCGTGAACAAAACAGTTTTGAAATCAGTCTTCATGTAATGTTTGGCCCACTGGAGCCATTTCTGCTTGTGTGAAGTGGATAGAGGAGGTCGACAGGATGGCGTATGCACAGCTGCAAACCTCTGAAGGACCCTGCATCTTGTTGTTCGGGGGACGTTGGAGGCACAAGCAGCTTCAAAAACTTGTCTGCTGCTATGACAAGGCTTTTTTGCCGCTGCTCTTTCAACCTGACGTAATTGCCTGTAGGAAAGAGTCCTCAATTTGCCCTTATCAGCACGCACACGTGTGTACTGTGAATCAGCTACATACTTCTTGATTGCCAAGACACTTCATCCTGATCATCGCACAATGTTGATTGTAGTCATGCCTTGACCTAAACACTCCACAATTTGTTGCTTCTCAGCAGCCGACACATCCTTTTTCTTTCCCATTTTGGCAGAAAATGTAGGCTGCTTAATAATGTGAGAGAGCCTTCTTAAGTAATCTTGCCTTTCATTGGACACACCTGCCAAACTAATTAGCACAGGTGTCTGAAATTGCTTACAGTGATATAAAGAGCCCTGACACACATCACCATCAATGAGTTTAACTGACAAACAAACAAATTCTTCCCTTATCACTCCTAAACACTTTTTGCATAATAATTTGGAACGCGGTGTACATGTGCTTTTCCACAAAACACCAGTGGTTCACGTAGTGAATCTTACAGTTCTAACTTGCCAACCGTGGTCTGTATGGAATTGTTCAATAAAGGGCCCAAAATTAAGATAACATAGATGGGAGAGGTCTCTATGAATAGGAATTCCTAAGTATTTGATACCCTGTGAGGGCCAGGCAAAGGGAAAGTTGGACTGGATGGAATCCTATATGGATTTAGGGAGGGAGACATCGAGGGCCTCAGACTTCGCTGCATTGATTTTAAAATTTTACCATGTAACAAAGTGATCTATTTCAGCCATAACAGCAGGGATGGATATATGTGATTGAGTGATATATACTAGGACATCATCAGCAAATAGAGAGCACTTGTACTCGGTGCCTCCCACCTCAATCCACCTAATATTGGGGTTATGGCGAATTGATGAGAGCAGGTGCTCCGTCACTAGGATGTATAAGAGAGGGGACAGAGGACATCCCTGCCTTGTCCCATTGGTGAATGTGAAAGGTGATGAAAATGTTCTGACGCACCCCCTGGGCCTTGGGACACCCGGAGCCGGACCCTTTTTGGTGGATGCTGGTGGTTGTAGTCTTCGTGGCGGCGATCCGGTTCCGTGGCTCAGGGCGGTCAAACCAGTGGCGGAACTATTTATGTGGTTTTGATGTTTAAATGTCCGACTACGCCACCCGTGGTGTTGTGGGTGCAGCAGAGCGTAGCATAACTCCCCACGGGAGGAGTATAGCCTCAGGGCAGTGTATGCGGAGGATGGGGGTGATGGTGCAGGGCAGCAGCAGTAACGACACGGAGTCAGTGATGCAGTTCAGGGCCTTTACTCACAGTTCTTATTATCCAGACCACGTCTGCAGGTAACGGCTGCCCACGTCGTACTGTGCTCACCAGGTGAGGGGCTCAGACAACTCCCAGATAACTTTGGAGCGCTTCACAGGACCCCCTTTGTGTGTCCTTTGTCTGGCCTTTCTTACCAACACTTCTGTCCGGCTGCCTCGGGCCTCCTCTTGGTAAACTTGGCGCCAGTTTCCCTGACCCTATGTGGTGCCTTCCTAGTGGGTGGAGCAAGGGGCTGCGCCACATAAAATGTCAGAGCCTCCGGTTTCTAGCTGAGGGTCATTTCCTGCCTCCACTAGTTCGGGGACCGGTCTCCCCCTTTGGCCTGACCCCTCCACGCAGGTGGATTCGGGCGTGCGGTGGCGACTCGCCCGTCCGCACCCCTGGGATCCCTTCATTCCTCGTTCCTGGAGCCTTCTCCGCTCCTCTTCCTTCCTTCTCCCTCTTGCAGGCCTGGGCCTCTGTTACTAGGCCCGCCTCCGGAGCAGAGCTCATGCAGAGCCCCTGCTCCCTGCCACTTCTGCTCAGACTTCTCTGCACTGAACTAAGATGGTGCCCACCTTTTATACTCCCTTCTCAATGCACCCAGGAACTGCTTCCTCCCTGCTCCTGCACTGCAGGGTTCCCCTTCCTCAGTGTTCCCTCCCCCCACTCCAGCCAGGGACAGGGACTGTCGTGCCCATCTCAGGGGCATATTGGTCGCCCTGCCCCACGGCAATGTGGTGTAATGCATGCAGGTGTCGGGTCCTGATCCACACTCCATCCTTATCTGAGAGTGAGATATCACACCTCTGGGTGAGGTGCAATACGTCTGTAGCAACCGAGCCCTCGGTGCTACAGTTCCATTTATCTTCAGCCTAGGTGACGTATTGTGATACAGGGCCGTGATTTTGGCTATAAAAGGGTCCCCTAGACCCCTACCCCAAGCTTTTTAAGAGAATCATATATGGCGTGCCAGGAGACTCTATGGAATGCTTTCTCAGCATCCAACGAGAGTATCTACTTACAAATTTTTAACTGCATCTAGCCCAGGAAATACTTTGTGCCTAGTAGCAGTGTCTGCTAGTCAGCGGATTATCCCGGCTGTTAAGCAAGCTACACCACCTGTAGTTTGGACACTTAATTTTTTCAAAGGAAATGCTTCGGGACCACGGGATACTCAGTGAAGAGCATCAGGAGGCACCCCAAGGCATAGGGGCTGGGACTGGCACTAGGATGCCTTGCGGTGGACAGCCGAGCTCGATCCTTATAAAAGCTTTTTAACTGCAGCAGCTTTAGTGGACGCTACTGGAGCTGGAATTACGCGGCTGCTGGCATGAGACTTGCCCTCCAATAGATCCTTGTAAATGGATTTAAAGTGTATTCATTCAAATTAGAGGGACAATTTAAATTAAAAAGCTTAGAGCTGCCTCCACCACAGGGGGGCTCTCTCGACCCACCAGCGGACAGGCACCAGTATTGGGAGAGGGGGGCTGGCCGTCAGGGTTCACCGCGGCTCTGGCACAAACCCGGCGACACGGAGGTGGCACGGGCAGGAGCGGACTGGCCGTCTCGGCTTCTCACTTTTTGGATTTTAGAAGGGCATGACATGCCTATATCTGTGTCTCCCCCTCCTTTTACTCCTCCACCTCTTTTCTTTTCGCATGACTATATGTACTTGTCACTTTTCCATGTGTTAGTTGTGTCTTCTGAGCAGTTTGTCAGCTTTTGGACACATTTGAAGGTGTTTTCTATGTGTTTCTATGTGTTTTTGTTTGCCTGCCATTGGTTTTAACGGTGTTCGAAGGTGTTCGACGAACAGTTCGACGAACAGTTCGGCGAACACACGGGTGTTCGACGAACCGAACCGAACTCGAACACTACGGGGGTGGCTCAACACTAATTGTCAATAAAAAAAGTCATTATTGCTATGACAAACCTTGAAGGAAAAAAAGTCCACGGCAACATGTGGAATGACCTTCATGATGATGTCCTGGATGCCTACATTGGTGTTCTTCTCCTTGCTGGAGTGTACAAATCCTGCAATGAGGCCACTGATAGTCTCTGGGACGCATCGACAGGCAGGAATATTTTCCGGGCAACAATGTCACTTCAAAATTTTCAAATGATATCAAGAGTCCTCAAATTTGACAACAGAGACACCAGAACAAAATCTGACAAACTTGCTCCCATCTGGGATGTTTGGGAGAAATGGGTGCAGCTCCTTCCACTGATGTTCAACCCAGGGCCAGAGGTGACAGTAGACGAACGTTTTCTCCCTTTCCGCGGAAAATGCCCCTTTCGGCAATACATGCCAAGTAAGCCAGGCAAATACGGCATAAAAATTTGGGCAGCCTGTGATGCAAAAACTAGCTATGCATGGAATCTACAGATTTACACAGGCAAGTCTGCAAGCGGCATCCCTGAAAAAAAAACAAGGAAAACGTGTAGTCCTCGATATGACTACTGGACTGCAGGGTCACAACATTACTTGTGATAATTTTTTTACCAGCTATGACCTTGGACAAGAACTTCTCAGGAGGAAAATCACCATGGTGGGCACAGTGAAAAAAAACAAACCTGAGCTGCCCGCTGAATTGTTGCAGATGAAGGACAGGGCTCCACTTTCCTCAAAGTTTGTTTTTACAGACACCACCACTGCTGTTTCATACTGCCCCAAAAAACGACGGAATGTGGTACTGATGTCCACACTTCACAAAGATGCAGCTGTGTCATCAGGAAGTGACAAAAAGCCCAGAATCATCCTGGACTACAACAAAAACAAAGGAGGAGTGGACAACCTGGACAAGCTGACTGCCACCTACACTTGCCAGCGAATGACTAGGAGATGGCCAATGGTTGTATTTTACAACATCCTTGATGTGTCAGCATGCAATTCATTTGTGTTGTGGACCCACATTCACCAAGGATGGAATTCAAAGAAAAAACACAAGCGGAGGATGTTTCTTGAGGAACTAGGAAGATCCCTTGTCAAGGCGCACATTGACCAAAGGGAACGAGTGCCCCGAGACCCAGCCGCTGCAGCCTTGGTCCGACAACTCCAGAGCTCAACAAGTGCTTCGTCCACACCCACAGCAACACAAAGAGCATCATCACCAGCATCCTCCTCAACCAGGCCTGCCTCAACATCAACCACAACAGCCACAACCCCAGTGAGACCACCTGATTCTAAAAGAAAGAGGTGTCAGGTCTGCCCTAGCAATAAGGACAGAAAGACAAACACATCGTGCTTCGGCTGCAAAAAATACCTCTGCAAAGAACACACAAAACGTGTCACTTTTTGCCACACATGCATCTAAATACTAATGCATCTAAAAACAAGTACTTGATTTCTGTTTATTTGCTTGATTGATTGTTGTTTGTTTGTTTGACCTAGAAAAGCTACTTTTTATTATTATTGCTATTAATGTTAATATAATTTTCATCTTTTATTTGTATTAAAGTTCTATAAAAAAAAAATCTGTTTTTTGCCTTTTTCATAAAGCAGTTAGATATGGGTCAAAATTGACCCGTAACACCATAGATGTTACTAGAGTTAATAATATAAAATATATATATGTATACTTTTTTTACATTTAAGAAATGTGTTCTAAAACCCTTCAGTAATAGTCAGGTAATATAACAAACTTTTTTAAGTTTATATTATTCTCTTGAGGTTCATTTGACAATATTTTTATATTGAAAATGAAGGGTATGCTCTCAAATGAAAGGCCCAGGGGGCCACAACAAAAATATTAAAATCAATCCTTCCATGGATGAGAAACCCTAACAAGGTAACTAAGAGGTAAGAAACAAATTGGATCATAAATAACTGTTTTTAGGGTATCCTAGGGGTGATTTAAAACACGGGTCAAAACCGACCCGTTAACATAAGAAAGAGTAACAGAAAGCTAACACAAGAGGAAAGATATACAGAACAAAAAGGGGTGAGAGATAGGGTTAACAATCAATATAGAAAAAACACTTCACCTAAGTCATAAGGCTAGATATAAAGTAATTATGGTAAACGTACTTCTAACAAATAGTCTCTATAGACATGTTAGGTAATAACAGCAAAAACATACAATTCAGTGTAAATACATATAGAAGGTATTGGCATACAAGCTAGCGCAACTGAGGTAGGAGAAGGATACAGGAGCTTTTCGGTTAGGAGGAATCCTGGTGATCGTTCCAAGTGGCACATAGAGAGAGTATATGATATCACAGAACCTGGGGAGGGGAGGTTAGAGATACAGCCAGAGAAGCAGTGACATGGATGAACTTAATATACCGGGAGAACAAGAGAAGGTTCACAAATGGTCCAATAAACAGAAGTACTAGTGACATCTTTCATTACCTGAATGCTGTCGTATAGGAAGCCCTAGGAAAATAGCGCCTGTGGGCATGACGTGCGTCGCTGTAGGGAGCGCTAAAAGCAGAGTGTGCCAGCGGAGAATAAAAGGACCTGTGAGACCGGAAGTAATAGGTCACGTGACCGCGGCGCGTCACGTACCACGTGATCACAAGGAGTACACGGTCTCGGGCAAAATGGGGCACGTCACGAGCACATGACCATGCCGCATCACATCATGTCTCCACATGTTTGCTGGGAATGGGTGGTCATAGAGTGTCCCGGCGGAGCGTGTCCTCCCAAAGGGCCATGATGGGGAGTGCTATAGGGCTGTGGAGAAGTACAAAAGGGGCGGGGCATAACTGGAGCTCTGTCCTCCCACAGGGGCCATAATAAAGAGTAGTGTTGAGCGAGTATGTTCTGTTCCGAGTATGCTCGGGCCGAGCTCCGAGTATTTATAGCTGCTCGGTGATATGGTTGAATCGCTCCAGTGTGCATGATTTGTGACTGTGTAAGAAATAGACATTCCTCATATGTAATAAAACTGTCAAACAGTTGCAAATCATGCACACGGAGCGATTCAACCTCATCACCGAGCAGCTGTAAATACTCGGCCCGAGCGTACTCGGCGAAAGGGTTAATAGAACATACTGGCTCAACACTAATAAAGAGTGCTAAGAGGCTGTGGAGAAGTATAAAAAGGGGGCGGCGCACAACCGGAGCTATATTAAAATAATGAGGAAGGTCCATTTGGTCCAAATGTGAACCGATGTTTTGTTGCTGCGCAATTAGGCCAAAAATACGCTTGTCTGCACCTGCCCTAATGTTGGCTTTTTATAACACTACTGTGTGCTATATTAAATATAGGATACTTGGAATCTTGAAAACACATTTGGAGTGTATAGTGAACTTCTACTGGATTTATATGGGGACTACCCCGGTCAAGTAAAACCTCCCATCTCTAAAAATTGCACTTCAATCCCCCCAAGTCTGCCAGTGTATAATGATGGCACACTACAAAGCCAGAAGTTTGTTGTATTCATTTGATTGTAATAATTGACAACCATATCACTTTTTTTGTATTTTTATTTCATAAGAAAACAAAGAATAGTATATAATCAAAAAACCCTACAATATATTTAAAATGTATCTTTCTAAAAAATATTTTTCTACGCAAATATCAGACACAGTATAGTGAGGTAGTCTACACACTGCAGCAAACTTTTGGGTTATGTGCAGATAGAGTTTGTTGTGGCTGTTTAAGACAATGAATTTTTGAAGTGGAAACTTTAAGAAACGTTCCTTCCTTAAGGAGTTTTTGTAGGTGATTTTTCTTTCCTACAGCAGTTTTGGAGAGTTTTCCCTTGAAGCATTTTCTTGCAGCCTTTTAATTAAACCATGCCTAGTTTGAAGCAGATTCCATCAAGAGTATCCAATTGTTTTTGATAATCTGAGTCTAAAGAAATGCTAAAACCTCAGAAAATATGAACAGCCAAGTGATTTTACAATAGAAATGAATAGGAAGAGTTTTTTAATGTGTTTTTAAGTGATTTTTCATGCTTTTTTTTTTACTGTAACCTCATTAAAAAACTAAAAAAAACAAAGTTTGCACATTGCCTAACAGCATACAGGTATATTAGTCTATAACAAAGGTCCCCAGACCTGTGATTTAGGAGCAGGCTTGGACTGGCCCACAGGAACAGGAGAATCCTCCGGTGGACCCCTCTGTGGCCCACCATCCTCTTATATGAGCAGTACTTGGCACAATATACTTTACTCATTACTTACAGACAAAGGCAGCATCTTATACATTTAACAATCTACCCAGTTCATTGTTGTATAAATTTGTGATTGAGGATAATGTCACTTTTGCATGTAGCTGAAAGGTGGGGCCCTGAAGTTGGTTACTGGTGGGCCCTTGACACCCCAGTCCAACGTAGTTTAGGAGTGACATGTGTGCTAAACCTTTCACAAATGTTGCGCCTCTGCAATAAATTTCGTGTTTCTTCGAAATGCCTAGACTAGGAATGGGCTTTGTACTACACAGTATTAGTCAATGTGGATCATTCAATCTAAATTACGGATATGAATTGATATATACATATTTGAAAGATTTCATTTTACAGTATTTCTGCACTACCACCTACCTAGATGAAATGTGTTTCATGAGATACAGCTGTTTATGAAAAAATGACAACAGGAATAGACTTTGATACATTGTGAACAAAATGTACTTATTCCATGCAGCCAGCCTAAATACGAAGCAAGTCAGGCACCTGTTGTAGATTGAGGTAAACTATTACAATTTACTACGCTGGAAAGCTTAGCAAAGCAATTTGGCAGAAATAAAAGAAATAAACATTTGGTCTTTGTAGTAATGATTCAGTTACTAATAAGAAAAGTGGGACCAGAAATCTTCCCAAATTTGAAACACATTGAAAAAGATAAAAAAATATTGAAACTTGTGTACATTCCTTGGCTGTTTATATGCACATGTTCAATGCTCAGAATTCCTTGCAGGTTATTGAAGTTGGACTTTTTTAAAGATTTTAGGGAGGACTAAAGGTTAATAAATAACTTTGCATATTTTGCTCACTATTTTAAGGTTTTAAGGTTTCTTAAATATTGTTTCATTATCCCTCAAAGATTTTCCCTTAGGGTTCGTGTAGACAACTGTATTTGCAGTCTGAGTGCAATCCGACAAAACATCTGATCACACTCAGACCAATGTTGTTCTATGAAGCTGTGCATATGTCAGATTTTCGGATCACACTAGGCCATGCAAGTCAATGAGTCCTTGGAAAAAATTGGACTGCGCTCGGATGACATTTGAGTGCAGTCTGATTTACAGATTTTTTTTTTATCTTCTGCACACCAAAGAAAATCAGATCACACTGTAATCAAACTGATCAGAGTGTGATTAGCATAATCAGCCAGATTCTCTCTGGTGAGAGAAAATACAGTGGTGTGACCCTAGCCTCATGAGAAGAAATAAGCAACGGAAATAAATATTTAAAGGGGTATTCCTATGTCCAAGATCCTATCCCACTATGTAGTAGGTGTAATATTAATAATATTAGCAAATACTTCAATGAAAAATGTAGTATAATTCTTCTGATTTGCTGATTTGCTAAGTGATTTACACGCATTACAGTATCTTATATAGTGACAGTTAGTTGTTAGTGGTCATAGCCACGGATACCTAAGCTATTGCAATGCCCTGCCCACGGGGTAAGCAACTACTTTTCTAATTGGAGGTATTTGCTAATATTATTATTGCACCAACTATATATTAGGATATGATCTTGGAAATCGGAATACCCATGTAATACTTTAACTTTTTTTTTTTAAATAAATTTGTACTCATCTAATGCTAATGTGATTGTCACAAGTGTGTCAGAAGAGACAGACAGTCGCCCTGCAGTTGGTTGCAGGAGATCTGTTCGTTTGGCATTACAGACACCTTCTTAGAAGCTGTCTCTCTATGACCCAGCAGCTACCTTCCTCTTGCTAATTAACACCCTGGCCTGGGTGCATAAATACCTGCTGTTTGCTAGAAGGAGGTGCCGGCAATACTCACATGACCCCTTGTGAAGGCTCGGAGCCAGTGCATTACTACTTCCTCTCTGGAGCTAAGAGGACGTGTGTTCATCTCTCTGTAGTCGACTAAAGCTAAACTATCTTCCCTTGTTTGTTCCCCCTTGTTATCTTTAGTTGTCAGTGGGGATTGACTAGGGCTCATCTCCTCCCTTCCCTAGCCAGGGCCAAACGTCAGGGAAAGACAGGGCGGGGTTCCTGTGCGGCGATTGGTGCGGAACCAATATAGGGACATTAGGGAAGACAGGGTGAAATAAGGTCAATCTAGGAGGTCTCCACTACCCCCTTTCCCTAGCATCTGGGCCCCCTTTTCCCTCTTCCCTTTGTGTTGCACTTAGTCTTTCCTACACCTTGCGTGACATTATCGTGCACATTTTGAAAAGAAAAAACAAAAAAAAACTTTTTTTGTGTGTGTGTTTTTTGGGCGTGGACTTTTTTTTCTTTTCTCCATTGGTATGGGTTCAGTTGCAGAGCTCGCAGAGCGGCTGTGCAGTCAGTCCTTGGAAGTGAATGACCTCCACTGTGAGGTTCAGCAACAGTATCAGTGGCTGCAGGTCGCTAATGTGGGGTTTTCTGCAGGTAGGCCTGTCCAGCCTGAACCCAAGGTTGCCTTCCCAAACAGGTTTTCAGGAGGTAGGGACAAGTTTTTTGTATTCAAGGAGGCCTGCAAATTGTATTTTAAACTTCATCCTTACTCCTCCGGAAATTAGGAGCAACGGGTTGGAATTGTGATCTCTCTACTGCAGGGAGATTCTCAATTGTGGGCATTTTCTTTACTGCAGGACTCAGTTTGTCTCCAGTCTGTGGATGGGGTTTTTCGGGGCTCTGGCCCTCATCTATGATGACCCTGACCGAGTCGCCTTAGCTGAGTCTAGGCTAAGTCTCCTTCAGCAGGGGAATCGGTCAGTGGAGACCTACAGTTCTGAATTCCGTAGATGGGCAACAAATTCTAAATGGAATGACTCGTCTCTTAGAAGCCAATTTTGTGAGGGTCTTTCTAAAAGGTTGAAAGATGCCTTAGCAGTATATGAAACCCCTCAGTCCCTGGAGGCTGCCATGTCGTTGACCATACGTCTTGATAGATGCCTTCCGGATAGACAGGTGAGACCACCTTTTCCGGGGCCTTCTTGTCGGGGTTATGTATCTCTGCCTGGGGAGCGGTCTGGCGGTGAATCAGTACGGAGGGAGGTGGAGGAACCTATGCAGTTAGGGGGGGGGGGGCCTTTACATCATACATTTCCGCGAAGATTCGCAAGACAAAAGGTGTATGTTTTTTTGTGAGAAAAAGGGACATTTTATTGGGACCTGTCCTTCAATTCCTAAACAAAAGGAGAATCGATTAACTCTTGGTAGTCTGGAGTTGGATAAGCAAGGGGTGCATTTGTTGCCAACCTGCAGTTCCCGGTTTGTCCTGACAGCAGAGGTGGTGCTAGAGAGCAAAACCGAGAAAATTTCTATGTTTTTTGACAGAGGAGCCGGAGTCAACATGATTGATGCTGAGTTTGTGAAAACTCATGGTCTTGCTTTAGCTAAACCTATTCCCATCTTCGCCATTGATTCAGCGCCACTTGCACAGAAAGCATTTACTCAGACTGTACATAATGTAAAACTGAGGGAGGGTTCGGTTCATTGTGAAATAATCCCTTGCTATGTTCTGGACAGTCTTCCCACCCCAATCGTTTTGGGTCTCCCCTGGCTGGTGAAACATAATCCGTTGATCAGGGGTGTACATAGAAACCATGGGGCCCATAGCAAAAGTCCTAATTGGGCCCCCCTTCCTTATTGTTGTAGTAGGAGGGGAGGAGTCACAGAATGGCATGCCTCATAAATGTAAAAACGGAGAGGGACATGTATTGCTGCACATACAGAACAATTTTGCTGCTATTGAAGCCCATCGAACACATTGCATGACACCCCCACGAGCAGTGAATTCCCCAACACGCACAATATGAACCTAGTGTCCCGAAAACAGTATGATGTCATCACAGTAAATATGTCCACACAGTATGAGACCCTCATATCACCTCATACAGTATAAACACTCCCACAATGGTCCCCACCACCACAGAGTATGATGGCTCCCTATAAGTACTGACTGATAAAAGAAAGGAAAATAATACTTTCCTAGACAGGTTCCCCTCTTGCTCTGCTCTGTGCAGCTTGCAGATGTCATGGGCGTGCTGATGGGAGCGTGGAATGAAGCGCTCCCTGCTGGCACATGTTAAATCCTGCTGTCAGAGATTAACAATTGGGATTTAACAGGTTAACACCCGTGACTGTTAACCCTAGAACGCATGACCATAAAAATCTACTTTTTCACATACCTGGGGCCTTTTAGGCCCGTGCGCAAATAACATGGAATAACTCAAACAAAAATGACAAACAACTATATACCTGAGGAATACCTAGAGTTTCAAAATTCTAACTAAAGTAATCTTGCAGAAAATAGAAAACAATTAACAGGGCGGGCCTGCGAGGCCCCAGGTATGCCTTCTAGGGTTAAGGCACATAATGGCTGATTACATCAGCTGTCATGTGCAGGTAGAGATGCGGGCTCAGCGTGCAAGAAGCATCAGAGGCAGGCGCACTACATATGACGTAAAAATACATAATTTCATGAAAGGGGTAAAGGGAAACTGACAGCTGGGCAGTGCGGTGGCTCAGTGGTTAGCTGCAGCGCTGGGGTCCTGGGTTCAAATCCCATCAAAGACAACATCTGCAAGGAGTTTGTATTTTCTCCCCGTGTTTGCGTGGGTTTCCTCTGTGTTCTTTGGTTTCCTCCTACACTTCAAAGACATACTGATGGGAATCTAGATAGTGAGCCCCAATGGGGACAGAGCCCATAATGTCTGTAAAGCGCTGTGGAATTAATGGCGCTTTATAAACGAGTAAAATAAATAAATAAGCTGATACCCATGATCCACAGGCTGGATATATCAGGCACTGACTGCAATATCTCAGCCAGGGATGTTGGACTCTAAAACGCTGCGGCATTTCAGAGAAAAACATACTTTAGAGACCGGGGAAAGATCCGCATGGGAGACTAGTCAGACACCCGTGTCCATTGTGGCTTTTCCTGCCTGCTACAAGTGTCTGGCAGGTCTCTGCCTATATGCGCACTCTGGGTTCTTTCACACGATAGTGTCTCCAGTACGTGGGGTGACTGTTTCCACCGATACCGGAGACACTGACACAAGCAAACCAATTCTAATGAATGGGTCTGTGCACATGTCAGTGTGTTTCCATGGACCATGTGTTTGTGTGCAAAACACGCTGACATGTCCGTTTTTTACCCGATGCACGGGCTGCAAAACATGCCACACTGATGACACACAGATGAGATCTGTATGACTTGTACCAGCACCCTTGTGCCGCATCAGAATCACATGTACAGGAGCCTGGGAATCAATGGTACAGTTAGTGCTGTTCCCAAGTGCCGGTTGCTGAAGGAATCACTCATCACTGTCCCCTGCTTGCGCTGCGATCAGCACCAACGGGGACAATGTTGAGAGTAGTATTCTCCTCCCGCTGTGTCCAACTGTAAAAATAAGAATAAAATAAAAAAAATCCTTATACTCACATGTCCGAAGATGAAATAAGTGTCCCGCGTTGTAACCCATCTGAACGCACACGCTGAGAAGCACAGAATGACTCACTGCAGCGGGTGGGCTCCTGCACTGTGCTGAGCTCATGGGCGGTGTCCTGTCACTCACCGAGCTCAGCACAGTACCAGAAATATCAAGACATGTGAAATCGGCCTTAGGCATAGCACGGCCAGTTACTGTTAGCAGCCGGTGAGAAGCCACCAGGGACCTGCCTGTACGACTAGTCTACAGTGCGGCTCCGTCCCTGGCTGCTAATAAAGTATATTTTTCTATGAAATTCCGCAGTGTTTCAGAGTCATACATTCATGGGTGGGACACTGCAGTCAGTACCGGATACATGGGGCCACAGTTTGGCAGTATGTATCAGGTTCACTTTAAATGTATTTATTTACCTATATTTTCATATGTGGCACTTCACATTGTAATGGAGCTGAAATGCTGCATATGACCATATGTGAATATATGTACAGTTGTGCTCAAAAGTTTACAAACCCCGGCAGAATTTTTCCTTTCTTGGCCTTGTTTCAGGGAATATGAATGATAACAAAAAAAACTTTTTCTCCACTCATGGTTATTGGTTGGGTGAAGTCATTTATTGTCAAACTACTGTGTTTTCTCTTTTTAAATCTTAATGACAACCAAAAACATCCAAATGACCCTCATCAAAAGTTCACATACCCTGGTGATTTTGGCCTGATAACATGAATAGAATTTGACATAAATGGGTTTGAATGGCTACTAAAGGTAACATCCTCACCTGTGACCTGTTTGCTTGTAATCAGTGTGTGTGCATAAAAGCTGAGTGAGTTTCTGGGATCCAGACAGATTATTGCATCTTTCATCCAGCTACTGACATTTCTGGATTGTGAGTCATGGGGAAAGCAAAAGAATTGTCAACGGATCAACGGGAAAAGGTAGTTGAACTGTATAACACAGGAAAGGGATACAAAAAAATATTCAAGGAATTGATAATGCCAGTCCGCAGCATTCAAACTGTGATTAACAAATGGAAAATCTGGAGCTCTGTAAAGACCAAACTACGGTCAGGTAGACCAACAAAAATTTCAGCCACAACTGCCAGGAAAATTGTTTGGGATGCAAAGGAAAACTCACAAATAACATCAGCTGAAATTCAGGACTCTCTGAAAACTAGCGGTGTGGCTGTTTCAAGATGCATAATAAGGAGGCACTTGAATAAAAATGGGCTACATGGTCGAGTCGCCAGAAGAAAGCCATTACTGCGCAAATGCCACAATGTATCTCACCTACAATAAGCCAAACAGCACAGAGACAAGCCTTAAAACTTCTGGAACAAGGTAATTTGGAGTGATGAGACCAAAATTGAACTTTTTGGTCACAACCATAAACGTTACATTTGGAGAGAGGTCAACAAGTCCTATGATGAAAGGAACACCATTCCTACAGTAAAGCACGGAGGTGGATCGCTGATGTTTTGGGGATGTGTGCGCTACAAAGGCACAGGAAACTTGGTAAAAGTTGAAGGAAAGATGAATGCAGCACGTTATCAGCAAATACTAGAGGCAAATTTGCACTCATCAGCCCAGTAGCTGCGCATGGGACGTACTTGGACGTTCCGACATGACAACGATCCAAAACACAAGGCTAAGTCGACCTGTCATTGGCTATAGCAGAACAAAGTGAAGGTTCTGGAGTGGCCATCTCAGTCTCCTGACCTTAATATTATTGAGCCACTCTGGGAAGTTCTCAAGCACGCCGTTCATGCTAGACAGCCCAAGAATTTACAGGAACTGGAGGCTTTTTGCCAAGAAGAATGGGCAGCTTTACCATCTGAGAAAATAAAGAACTTCATCCACAACTACCACAAAAGACTTCAAGCTGTCATTGATGTTAGAGGGGGCAATACAGGTATTAAGAACTGGGGTATGTGAACTTTTGATCAGGGTCATTTGGATGTTTTTGGTTGTCATTAAGATTTAAAAAGAGAAAACATAGTAGTTTGACAATAAATGGCTTCACCCAACCAATAACCATGAGTGGAGAAAAAGTTTTTTTTGTTATCATTCATGTTTTCTGAAAAAAGGCCAAGAAAGGAAAAATTCTGCCCGGGTATGTAAACTTTTGAGCACAACTGTATGTACTAAATACATGGGCATCACATACACATATGTACACAGATACATGGACATTCGCATACACATATGTACACAGATACATGGACATGACACACATAGTAACATATTAGACCTGCATACACATATATGCGCACACACACACAAACATATATACACATGTATACACATATAGTACAGACAAAAAGTTTGGACACACCTTCTCATTTAAAGATTTTTCTGTATTTTCATGACTATGAAAATTGTACATTCACACTGAAGGTATCAAAACTATGAATTAACACATGTGGAATTATATACTTAACAAAAAAGTGTGAAACAACTGAAAATATGTCTTATATTCTAGGTTCTTCAAAGTAGCCACCTTTTGCTTTAATGACTGCTTTGCACACTCTTGGCATTTTCTTGATGAGCTTCAAGTGGTAGTCACCGGAAATGGTCTTCCAACAATCTTGAAGGAGTTCCCAGAGATGCTTAGCACTTGTTGGCCCTTTTGCCTTCACTCTGCGGTCCAGCTCACCCCAAACCATCTCGATTGGGTTCAGGTCTGGTGACTGTGGAGGCCAGGTCATCTGGCGTAGCACCCCATCACTCTCCTTCTTGATCAAATAGCCCTTACACAGCCTGGAGGTGTGTTTGGGGTCATTGTCCTGTTGAAAAATAAATGATGGTCCAACTAAACGCAAACCGGATGGAATAGCATGCCGCTGCAAGATGCTGTGGTAGCCATGCTGGTTCAGTATGTCTTCAATTTTTAATAAATCCCCAACAGTGTCACCAGCAAAGCACCCCCACACCATCAAACCTCCTCCTCCATGCTTCACGGTGGGAACCAGGCATATAGAGTCCATCCGTTCACCTTTTCTGCATCGCACAAAGACACGGTGGTTGGAACCAAAGATCTCAAATTTGGACTCATCAGACCAAAGCACAGATTTCCACTGGTCTAATGTCCATTCCTTGTGTTCTTTAGCCCAAACAAGTCTCTTCTGCTTGTTACCTGTCCTTAGCAGTGGTTTCCTAGCAGCTATTTTACCATGAAGGCCTGCTGCACAAAGTCTCCTCTTAACAGTTGTTGTAGAGATGTGTCTGCTGCTAGAACTCTGTGTGGTATTGACCTGGTCTCTAATCTGAGCTGCTGTTAACCTGCGATTTCTGAGGCTGGTGACTTGGATAAACTTATCCTCAGAAGCAGAGGTGCCTCTTGGTCTTCATTTTCTGGGGCGGTCCTCATGTGAGCCAGTTTCTTTGTAGCGCTTGATGGTTTTCGCAACTGCACTTGGGGACACTTTCAAAGTTTTCCCAATTTTTCGCACTGACTGACCTTCATTTCTTAAAGTAATGATGGCCACTAGTTTTTCTTTACTTAGCTGCTTTTTTCTTGCCATAATACAAATTCTAACAGTATATTCAGTAGGACTATCAGCTGTGTATCCACCAGACTTCTGCACAACACAACTGATGGTCCCAACCCCATTTATAAGACAAGAAAGCCCACTTATTAAATCTGACAGAGCACACCTGTGAAGTGAAAACCATTTCCGGTGACTACCTCTTGAAGCTCATCAAGAGAATGCCAAGAGTTTGCAAAGCAGTCATCAAAGCAAAAGGTGGCTACTTTGAAGAACCTAGAAAATAAGACATATTTTCAGTTGTTTCACACTTTTTTGTTAAGTATATAATTCCACATGTGATAATTCATAGTCTTGATGCCTTCAGTGTGAATGTACAATTTTCATAGTCATGAAAATACAGAAAAATCTTTAAATGAGAAGGTGTGTCCAAACTTTTGGTCTGTACTGTATGCACACACACACACTGCTCAAAAAAATAAAGGGAACACTTAAACAACAGAATATAACTCCCAGTAAATCAAACTTCTGTGAAATCATACTGTCCACTTAGAAAGCAACACTGATTGACAATCAATTTCATATGCTGTTGTGCAAATGGAATAGACAATAGATGGAAATTATTGGCAATTATCAAGACACCCTCAATAAAGGAGTGGTTCTGCAGGTGGGGACCACAGACCACATCTCAGTACCAATGCTTTCTGGCTGATGTTTTGGTCACTTTTGAATGTTGGTTGTGCTTTCACACTCGTGGTAGCATGAGACGGACTCTACAACCCACAGAAGTTGCTCAGGTAGTGCAGCTCATCCAGGATGGCACATCAATGCGATCTGTGGCAAGAAGGTTTGATGTGTCTGTCAGCGTAGTGTCCAGAGCCCGGAAGCGCTCCCGGGAGACAGGCCAGTAGACGTGGAAGGGGCCGTAGGATGGCAACAACCCAGCAGCAGGACCGCTACCTCTGCCTTTGTGCAAAGAGGAACAGGAGGAGCACTGCCAGAGCCCTGCAAAATGACCTCCAGCTGGCCACAAATGTGCATGTGTCTGCACAAACGGTTAGAAATCGACTCCATGAGGGTGGTATGAGGGCCCGACGTCCACAGATGGGGGTTGTGCTCACAGCCCAACACCGTGCAGGATGCTTGGCATTTGCCACAGAACCAAGGATTGGCAAAGTCGCCACTGGCATCCTGTGCTCTTCACAGATGAAAGCAGGTTCACACTGAGCACATGTAACACACGTGACAGAGTCTGGAGACCCCGTGGAGAGCGATGTGCTGCCTGCAACATCCTTCAGCGTGACCGGTTTGGCAGTGGGTCAGTAATGGTGTGGGGTGGCATTTCTTTGGAGGGCTGCACAGCCCTCCATGTGCTCGCCAGAGGTAGCCTGACTGCCATTAGGTACCGAGGTGAGATCCTCAGACCCCTTGTGAGACCATATGCTGGTGCGGTTGGCCCTGGGTTCCTCCTAACGCATGACAATGCCAGACCTCATGTGGCTGGAGTTTGTCAGCAGTTCCTGCAAGATGAAGGCATTGAAGCTAAGGACGGCCCCGCCCGTTCCCCAGACCTGAATCCGATTGAGCACATCTGGGACATCATGTCTCGCTCCATACACCAACATCACGTTGAACCACAGACTGTCCAGGAGTTGGCGGATGCTTTAGTCCAGGTCTGGGAGGAGATCCCACAGGAGACCATCCGCAACCTCATCAGGAGCATGCCCAGGCGTTGTAGGGAGGTCATACAGCCACGTGGAGACCACACACAATACTGAGCCTCATTTTGACTTGTTTTAAGGACATTACATCAAAGTTGGATCAGGCTGTAGTGTGTTTTTCCACTTTAATTTTGGGTGTGACTCCAAATCCAGGCCTCCATTGGTTAATACATTTGATTTCCATTGATGATTTTTGTGTGATTTTGTTGTCAGCACATTCAACTTTGTACAGAACAAAGTTTTCAATGAGAATATTTCATTCATTCAGATCTAGGATGTGTTATTTGCGTGTTCTCTTTATTTTTTGAGCAGTGTATATACACTTGTATGCACACACATATATACACATGTATGCACACACACATATATACACATGTATGCACACGCACGTATGCACACACATATATACACTTGTATGCACACACACATGTACACGTATATGCAGTGTAATGCAGCGGCTTGCTGCATTGCTAGAATGTCCAGGGGGTGTGCTCTAGCTGACCATTTACCTCCCCCTCAGGTGACTGATCACGTGACAGCACGAAGTCAGACCTGACCGTAGATACAAGGGCAAGTAAGTCACACTGCTGTATTGACCGATTGGAGCAGGGGAGGTCTGACAAGGTTACGACTGACCGCTGGGAGCGGGGGAGGTCTGACAAGGTTACTACTCGGAAATGTGACTTGACGAAGTTAGTGACAATGACAGATGGTAGGTCCCTAAGGAATGGGATAATGTTGATGACTAATGTTTCAGGGGCTGAGCAGCGCAATTGTCAAGTACATGGTCTCTGTGTGAAATGTGGTTTATAATGTGATTGTGTATGCTATGTGTTCAACCCCACAAGTTTGAACAGAGGGGGGGATATGTAATGCAGTGGCTTGTTGCATTGCTAGAATGTCCAGGGGGTGTGCTCTAGCTGACCATTTACCTCCCCCTCAGGTGACTGATCACGTGACTGTGACATCATCACAGGTCCTGTGTGCACAAAACGATATATAAACCCTGCTACTTTTGAAACAGGGAGAGAAAGAGTGGCCTGGTGAGGCCTAGAGAGAGAGGCCTGGCGAAGCCTGGAAGGCAGCGGCTGGATCCCCGGTGTTTGAGATACCAGTAGAATTGGAGGGCGAGAGGCCTGGTCCCTGTGTGGGACTCGACTAGCCTGGAAGGCAGAGGCTGGATCCCCTGTGTTTGAGATACCAGTAGCCTTGGAAGGTACGTGGCCCGGAGGCCCCATCTGGGAAGCCTTAAAGCCACAGCTGTGGCAGAACCGAGCTGAATGAAGCAGCTACGACCCGGCAAAGGTAAAAACGCTGCTTGATGTGGACATTGATATTGTTACCTTGCTGAAGGCTGTATCTGGAGCCAAGTGGGCATGTCTGTCACTAGAAAGGCTCTGGGATATTATGTGTAACATGTTGGCGAGCAACTGAGATGGACTATGTTATGAGCGGTTTATGAGATGTAATAAACTGCTGGACTGTGAATTACCGAAAAACGTTGCATGTGTGCTTCAATTGACCCGGGGAAGCGAGTGCCCCCCAGCGTGATGAATAGCGCTACCTTACATGTGGTTGGAGAATGCGGGTAACTGCAGCCGGGTTGCTAGGGGTAGCGGCACAGGACGACGAGTGTGGATGCAAGCATCTTGCTGTGGCTCGGCGGGGTCACGAAGATTAAAGCATCTGGCTGTAACTCGGCGGGGTTACGAAAATTGTCGTCGCACTCAAACTTGGTTTGCTGTGGCTTGGTGGGGCCACAAAAATTTTCCAGGGAGAGCGGTGTGAAGTGTCTAGTGTGAACAGCGTACCGCGATGGCTATGAATGGAGCAGTATCCCCAGACAGAATGGAGAAGTGGTTAGATGACCGGCTGCAAACGCTCTTCAGCAAAATGGAGTTTTCTGAAGAAATGCAGGAGCAGATAAAGATGGTTGTGAAGGGAGCAGCAGATGAGACTGAAGCTGCTGAGCGGTTAAGGTACCTGTTAAAATTGCAGCAACAGGACCTGGTGCAGGAACGGCAGGAGCTGTTGGCACCGTATAGAATGGCGGCAGTGGACCATTCTCTGAGTTCTCCAGGGGCGCCAGTATTGTCCCAGAGTGCCCGGGGAGGTGGTAAGAGATGTTGTGAACTTGGTCCTAAGACTATCGCGTGTTTTTTTTTTAAAAACCCCTCTACAGGTGTGGATGTCCAAAAGGGGGCGGAGTCTCAAAAGAGCGTGGAGTATAGGAAACCAAAATTGGTTACTGGTTGTGGGTTGGTACCGCCTAAAAATGACAATTTGACCTTTGATAACGGAGTAGCTCCAGTAGAAGGGGTTGACGTCAAAGTGGGAGGTGACTTGTTGGTCCACAACACCATGGGGAGTGACACAGACCCAACAACTGATGGTGACACTACAAAAGTAGAAAGAGAGTTCAGTCAGGAGGAGCTAGACGAGGTGAGAAAGTCCCCCTCTCGTCGTCGACGGCGCAAGGGCCACAAAAAGTTGCTCCTGTAGCCTTTGCTGAAAGCGCAAATAAAGAAAATGTAATGCTGTGTGCTTTTATTCCGAGTGTGGATCCTCCTTTAGAAGCAGAAGAGGAGGTGAGATTGCCAGTAGCAAACTCCGGGACAGTACTGAGACAGAAGGATCAGGATCCGACAGCCCTGAAAGAGGAGGCGGCCAGTCATGACCAAGAGCTGGAGCCTATCAGGCAGCAGTATAAGAGTGACGTGCAGCAACTAAGGAAAAACCTGGAGAACGTGTCCTCAAACCGGCTGAGCCTGGAGTCTGAACGGCAGAAAATAAACCAGGTTGTGAGGAACTTACAGCGAGAACTGGAGGAAAGCAGCAAGGAAGTCAACAATTGGAAGGAAAAGTTCCAGAAAAATAAAGAGGAGGTTTTTCAGTTGGAGCTTCACAAAGCGGAGTTTGAAGATGAGCTGTGCGAGTTGACAGATCGGTTCTCTCTGGTACACTTAGAGCTGATGCAGGTGAAGCAAAAGGTGGATGAGGGACTACACCAGAGGGATAGGGAGCTGTCTGCCTTAAAAGAGGCGCTGCAGGATGAAGTTTCTGGACATGACCAAAACCTAGAACGACTGCGCGAACAGTTCAACCGGGAGCTGTGTGAGTCCAAGAAGGAGTATGGTGAACTTATGAGGGAGCTGCAGCAATTCCAGGACCAAGAAAAGCCTCTAATGCAGGAGAAGGAGCGGCTGGTGGACTCTCTGTACCAGCGAGACCGGGAGCTATCCGCCCTGAAAGAGGCAATAAAAGATGAAGTGTCTGGTCGCAACCGTGAGGCAGAAAAGAGGCATGGAAAGTTCAATAGGGAACTGCAACAAATCAAGAGAGACTATGAGCATCTCCTCAAGGTTAAGGAAAAACTAGAGGATGATAAAACTGATGCAGAGCACATGCGCCAAGTGATTGAGACTACTCTACAGGACACCCGTGCTGAGAATGATGATCTCCGCAGAAAGATCCCAGGTGTGGAAGCTCAGGTGAAGGAGCTGCAGACGTTCTTTGGTGGTCTCCAGAGGGCAGAGACGTGCCTTAAGGATAGAATCTGCAGGATAGAGGAGTCCATCGAAGAAGGGAGGTATGAAGCAAATGCTTCTTCAGATAATGCGAGCTTGGGTGATTCGGTGGATGTGAGAGCCGAGATCAAGGAGTCGCTACAGGCCCATTTGAAGCAAGAGAAGCTTGAAAGACTGGCTGTCGAGAGCCGAGGGGGCGCATTGGAGACAGAGAGCTCTGAGAAAATTCTGCTGATAAAGGAGCAGTTGAAGCCAGAAGAGCTTCAGAGATGGGCTGCTGAGAGGCGAATAGCTGAGCTAGAGAAAGAAATTGTCGAGCTCAAAGGTCGCCTGGCAAAGTACCAATCAGTGAACGAGGCCTCCTTGGAGAAGGGCAAACAAGTTGCACTCAGTCCTTTGAGCCATGAGAGGGTGGACCTGAGCAGAGCTGAGAGAGTGTTGAAAGAAAATAAGTATGAAATGGGAGTGGTTAAGACGAGAATTCTTGAGTTTATAGCTGTGAGTCAGCTCAGGGGAAGCATACAGGGTGAAGAAGCTGAAAGTCAGTTGTCCCTGAAACCTGAGCCAGATGATCATTTTGAGACCACTGGTGAGACAGAAACGTCTCGGTACAAGTGTCTCATAGATGTACCCGAAGATTTGAGAGAAGAATGCACCAGAGAGTCAGTGCATGAAGAGTTCAAGAAGGCCGTGGGAGCCTGTAAGGTGTACTCGACCTCAGAAGCTAAACAGCTGGTGGTCCTGTCCACAACCGAAGTCACAGTGAAGAGGGTGGCTATCCTAAGTGACATGCACTGGCGATGTATTCGCACGAAGAGGTTTGTCCGATTGAAGACGGAACAAGCCATTAGACAACTGGAGCTTATGAGAGAAGCTAAAAGTCTGTGGGAAGAAGTCATCCGGGTGCCTCATGCTCTGGTAAGAAAGCTCATTGGGAGAAATGGCCAAGCCATGCAAATGATGGTAAAGAAGTCTGGTGTGATGAAAGTAAACAGTCCACGTGATTATCAGGACTGGATACCAGATGAAGACGGCATGGTGTCATTCTCCGCTGTAGGAAAGGAAGAAAATCTTGCATATATACGCATGCTGATGGAGTACCGAGTGACCTACCTGCGAGAGGTAGAACAGTTGAATCTCGCCAGACTGCGAATGGAAAGAAAGCATCGTCTGAGCAGCAGAAGATGGCAGCCGTCTATAAATTGTGAGACCAGACAGAGAAAGGGCCCCTCAAATAATATGACAGCTACAGTAGAAGTTAGAGACCTTTCAAGATGCCCTGAGGATAGTGGGCGTGGGTTTAGAGGTAGTGAGACCTCCAGTAACTCAGGTCTGAGAGGCCCATACAAACGACCCACTAGAGTACGGGACAGCACGAAGTCAGACCTGACCGTAGATACAAGGGCAAGTAAGTCACACTGCTGTATTGACCGATTGGAGCAGGGGAGGTCTGACAAGGTTACGACTGACCGCTGGGAGCTGGGGAGGTCTGACAAGGTTACTACTCGGAAATGTGACTTGACGAAGTTAGTGACAATGACAGATGGTAGGTCCCTAAGGAATGGGATAATGTTGATGACTAATGTTTCAGGGGCTGAGCAGCGCAATTGTCAAGTACATGGTCTCTGTGTGAACTGTGGGTTATAATGTGATTGTGTATGCTATGTGTTCAACCCCACAAGTTTGAACAGAGGGGGGGATATGTAATGCAGCGGCTTGCTGCATTGCTAGAATGTCCAGGGGGTGTTCTCTAGCTGACCATTTACCTCCCCCTCAGGTGACTGATCACGTGACTGTGACATCATCACAGGTCCTGTGTGCACAAAACGATATATAAACCCTGCTAGTTTTGAAACAGGGAGAGAAAGAGTGGCCTGGTGAGGCCTAGAGAGAGAGGCCTGGTGAAGCCTGGAAGGCAGCGGCTGGATCCCCGGTGTTTGAGATACCAGTAGACTTGGAGGGCGAGAGGCCTGGTCCCTGTGTGGGACTCCACTAGTCTGAAAGGCAGAGGCTGGATCCCCTGTGTTTGAGATACCAGTAGCCTTGGAAGGTACGTGGCCCGGAGGCCCCATCTGGGAAGCCTTAAAGCCACAGCTGTGGCAGAACCGAGCTGACTGAAGCAGCTACGACCCGACAAAGGTAAAAACGCTGCTTGATGTGGACATTGATATTGTTACCTTGCTGAAGGCTGTATCTGGAGCCAAGTGGGCATGTCTGTCACTAGAAAGGCTCTGGGATATTATGTGTAACATGTCGGCGAGCCACTGAGATGGACTATGTTATGAGCGGTTTATGAGATGTAACAAACTGCTGGACTGTGAATTACCGAAAAACGTTGCATGTGTGCTTTAATTGACCCGGTGAAGCGAGTACCCTAGAGTGATGAATAGTGGTACCTTACAGCAGATACACATATATGCACACACACATATATACACACGTATGCACACACATATATACATGCGTATGCACACACATATATACACGCTTATGCACACACATATATATATACACGCGTATGCACACATGTATGCACACACGCATATATACACATGTATGCACACACACACATATATACTCATGCAGGGGCGGACACAGACTGCAGAGGGCCCCTGTGCAAGAAATCTTTCCGGCCCCCCCCCCCCCCCATACCACAACAAAGTTATGTAAACATATAGATTGTAATATTTATTACCAGGTTAGAACACAACTATGAAATCTAAACAATAAATGTAACTTCCACATTTAACAACTCAATATAACACAAAGCAGTAATGCATTTAGAAGTCATATTTGGATGTGCTTATCGTGGCCTATGACTTATCATGCAGTACAGACTGTCATTACTTTATATATTGGAGGAAATAATACTGTAGTGAAGAGAATTGGATTTTTTTTCAAAACTCTGATCGTTTGTGCTAGTATATACAGCGATGCCACAGCATTGCTGTATATAGTGAAAATCATGGTCTCCTTTGAAGCCCGGCTACAGACAGGGTTTCAAAAGAGCTCCTTAATGACAAATACGGAGGTCTTCAGCAGACCCCCTGCTATCATAGCAATCCATTGGTGACTCGCAATCACGTCACGGGTGTGCCGATGGGCGCTTAGAAGGACGCGCCCCCCTGCTGGTACTTGTTAAATGCGGCTGTCAGAGTTTGACATTGGCGTTTAACAGGTTAACAATCGTAGATGGAGCAGCAGGTCCTGGCTGTAACATGGAGCCATCACCTGCCAGGGATGGGGTATGCTCACTCTGTGAGCCCGCTCCACACACCAACGTCCGACTTGCGCCGTACATTCACAGCGCATGTTGTGAAGAGGTTAAGGGTTGTAACGTGGTGATTTCCGCCCCTGTACACATGTATGCACACACACATATATACACATGTATACACACACACATATATACACATGTATACACACACATATATACACATGTATGCACACACACATATATACACATGTATGCACACGCACATATATACACATGTATGCACACACACATATATACACATACACATGTATTCACACACATATATACACATGTATACACACACATATATACACATGTATGCACACGCACATATATACACATGTATGCACACACACATATATACACATACACATGTATACACACACATATATACACATGTATACACACACATATATACACATGTATGCACACACACATACATGCACTCACATTACACATGGACTTACCGTCTCTGCAGATGATTGCACATGATGCATTTCTCTCTGGTGCAGCCTCCCATCCACCAGACTGCAGAGCTCTGTTGCTTTAATTGCAGGGTTGAAGGCAGGAGGGGGAGAACGGAGAAGTAAGCTGCAGGGGATGCATCCAGGAGAGCAGGGGCCATGCTGTAAGCAGCAACTCTGTTGGAGCCCAGGGCTGGTGGGAGGAGCCTCCTCTCCTGCACGTCCAGAGCAATGAGTTATCCTCTGCACACTGGACACAGTGCAGCCAGAGGAGCAGAGGTAGATCTTTCACCGACTTCGGGCCACTGATTCCTCTGGAGGTCCTGACCGAGCCTGTTTGTTTTCAACTATATCTGCATCCCAAAGATGCAGATACTGTTGAAATTGTCATGGGGGGATGGAGGGGTCTGATACTGTTTAATGTCAGGCCCCCCTGTCTCAAGGACCCCATAGCAGCTGCGTGGGCTGTTGCTATTGACGGTACGCCCCTGCCGTTGGTGGATTGGCAAACCGGGGAGATTATTGAATGTGGAGATCTCTGCCATGAGAACTGTTTAGATATTTCCCTTGCTACTGTCTCTACGGAAATATTAACTGCTTTTCTTTCTGGTTTTGAGAAAGTTTTTTCTGAGAGTGAGTGTCAAGAATTGCCTCCTCATTTATGACTGTCCTATTAACCTGACCCCTGGAGCTAAACTACCGAAGTCCAGACTGTATAATCTTTCTGTCCCTGAGAGACAAGCCATGAAGGATTTAATTGCGGAAAGTCTGGAGAAGGGACACACCAGGCCCTCATCTTTGCCTGTGGTGGCAGGGTTCTTCTTTGTGAAGAAAAAAGATGGCGGCCTACATCCCTGTTTAGATTTCCGGGAATTAAATCAAATCACCATCCGAGATCCATACCCTCTTCTTCTGATTCCTGATTTGTTCAGCCAGATTGTAGGAGCTAAGGTATTCTCCAAGTTGGATTTAAGGGGAGCCTACAATCTGGTTAGAATCAGAAAAGGGTGACGAATGGAAAACAGCGTTCAATACCACTGAAGGGCATTTCGAGAGTCTGGTTATGCCTTTCGGTTTGACCAACTCACCTGCAGTATTCCAGCATTTCATAAATGATATTTTCCATCATTTAGTGGGGAGGTTCATGGTGGTCTATCTGGACGATATTTTGGTTTACTCACCTGATTTTGAGACACATCGGGGGCATGTTAAACAGGTGCTCCAGATATTAAGGGATAACAAATTCTATGCCAAACTGGAAAATGTGTTTTCACCGTTCATGAGGTGCAGTCTTTGGAGCACGTTCTAAGGTTTCGCATACCCATCCATCTGGTACTCTTCTTCCGCTACCTATCCCTAGTAGGCCATGGACACACTTGTCCATGGACTTTATTACTGACCTACCGATTTCTGCAGACAAAACGGTGGTCTTGGTGGTTGTAGATAGGTTCAGTAAAATGGTTCACTTCGTCGCATTACCTGCACTTCCAAATGCCAAGACACTTGCTCAGGTGTTCATAAATGAGATTGTGAAGCGTCACGGGGTTCCCTCCGATGTGGTGTCAGATCCCCAATTTGTTTCCAATTTCTGGAAGGCATTCTATTCTCGACTGGGGGAGCAGCTGTCCTTTTCCTCTGCCTTCCACCCTCAGTCGAATGGACAGACCGAGAGTGCCAATCAGAATTTGGAGACCTACCTCAGGTGTTTTGTCTCTGAAAATAAAGAGGATTGGGCATCCTACTTACCACTGGCAGAATTTGTCATTAATAATCAATGACAAGAATCCACTGGCAGGTCACCGTTCTTCGGTGCATATGGTTACCACCCACAGTTTGGTACCTTTAGTGGGGGAGATGCTTCGGGAGTTTCTGAGGAGGAATGGTTTGCTTTGTTGCTCTCCTCGGTATGGCGGGGTGTTCTGAGTAATTTAAAGATCATGGGAGACAGGTATAAACGTATGGCTGACAGAAAACGCTTGCCAGGTCCGCACCTGAATGTAAATGACTTTGTGTTGTTGTCTACCAAGAATATAAGATTGAAAGTTCCTTCTTGGAAGCTGGGACCTAGGTTTATTGGTCCCTATAAAATAACCACCGTCATTAACCCAGCAGCGTTCCGTCTTGAACTTCCTCAGGCCCTTAAGGTCCACAACGTGTTCCACAGGTCCTTGCTAAAGAAGTATGTGGAACCTCTTGAGCCCTTACCTCTACCCTCGCCCCCTGTAATGGGTAATGGTTGATGGTAATCTGGAGTTCCAGATTTCGAGGATTGTAGATTCTTGCCTCCAATGTCGTTCTCTACAATACTTGGTGCACTGGAAGGGTTATGGTCCAGAGGAGAGGATGTGGGTTTCAGCATCAGAGGTGAATGCTCTCAGGTTGGTTCATTCATTCCACACCTCTTATCCTGAGAAAGCCGGTCCTGAGTGTCCGGAGGCCACTCATAGAGGGGGAAGATACTGTCACGGGTGTGTCAGAAATGACAGACAGTCAACCTGCAGTTGGTTGCAGGAGATCTCTTCATTTGGCATTACAGACACCTTTTTAGAAGCTGTCTCTCTAAGGACCCAGCGGCGACCTTCCTCTTGCTAATTAACACCCCGGCCTGGGTGCATAAATACCTGCTGTTTGCTAGAGGGAGGTGCTGGCGATACTCATATGACCCCTTGTGAAGGCTTGAGCAAGAGCTGTACTTCTTCCTCTCTGGAGCTAAGAGGACGTGTGTTCATCTCTCTAAAGTCGACTAAAGCTAAACTATCTTCCCTTGTTTGTTCCCCCTTGTTGTCTTTAGTTGTCAGTGGGGATCGACTAGTTCTCATCCCCTCCCTTCCCTAGCCAGGGCCAAATGCCAGGGAAAGACAGGGCGAGGTTCTTGTGCGGCGATTGGTGCTGAACCAATATATGGACGCTAGGGGAGACAGGGTGATATAAGGTCAGCCTAGGAGGTTTTCACTACCCACTTTCCCTAGAGTCTGGGCCCCCTTTTCCCTCTTCCCTTCATGTTGCACTTAGTCTTTCCTACACCTTGCGTGACAGTGATTTGGAGTTCCCACAATCAGTTTTTCCTGAGTTTGTGATGCTATGTATTATGATGTAGTGTCTTACAGTTCCAACAAAGTTGATAAAATTTGTAGAAATCTCATGCCCACAGTAGTTTTTTCACTGCTTTTTCACATGCCTTTTTACCGCGTTTTTTAAACTGCGGTTCTTGTCTCTTTTTGGTATGTCATGTTTTAAATAAAGCTGCTTTGTTTTTGATACTTCCTGGAATTTGACTTTGACAAAACTTTATTGATACAGTCATTTGTGGATAACATGCGTTTTTTAATTGTGGATTTTTCGCATGTAATGCGATTCTATGGGCAAAATCCACGCAGAAAACTCAGCAATATCTGTAAGAGAAATTGACATGTTGCGGATTTCAAACACGCACCGCAGGTCAATTTACACTGATTAAAAAAGCACAGAGGGCATGAGATTTCTATAAATCCCATCCACTTTGCTGGAAATGTAATACGCTGCAGTTTTGATCAGTGGAGATGCAAATCTCAAATGCTCACCAAAAACTCATTGTGGGAACTTAATCATAGATATAGTGGAGAATTAATATTGTAATTATTAAGCTCCATGCACACAAAATCTTCTCCATTACATTTTTAATGTTATCCAAATGATGTTTCCGTATGTCTATAGTCCGTGAGCTGCCATATTCTCCATTTCAAGCCATATGGATGAGGCTGAATTTACCTATGGATATAGCGGTCCTATGCTTATAGACAGTCTTGGCTGGAAAGGTCCGCACTGAAAGGAATATGCTTTACTATATTTTGTAAGAGCAGACAAATATGTTAGTCATAAATGACTTAAAGTATGGAAATCACAACTTAACGATCTGTGCTTAGATATTATGCAATAATAGCAGCTCTTACCTTATCACTTGATTGTTCATGCAGCCAGGATGATAAAAGTTATCAAGGATATAATGAGGCTTCTCTGTAAATGTACATTCCCACTAGTCCTGTGTTTCATTGTCACTTAGGCTTGGCTACATGGCAGCATGTTTCGTGACACTGAAATCATAGTGGCACATTGCAACTTTGGATGCAATGATCTCCCATGGTGTTGCAATGTGACCTGCGACATAATGCCACACAGAGTCGCAAATGTTTTCAAATGTGTTGAGTTTTCTGTCGTTGGTTGCAAGTCGCAAGCAAAACACTTGCCATAGACTTCAATGCAAGTCGCATGGGACTTATCTACAACTTGGCAGTTTTATCTACAGCTAAATGACAATTCTAAAATAGCCGCACAATGTTTTTGCCGCACTACTTTTCAGAGAATTGCTGTTGTGAGACACGTCGCCGCAGAGCCCCAGCCTGAAGGGGGTTATTCATGGTTTTCACGAAAGTCTGCAGTCTTGCTATGTGACTGCAGACTTGTGAATCTTCATATTGTGCACAGCACACACTGTGAGCATTCTCCGGTGCTGGCGGTATGGCCAAGCGGTCATGTGACGGCAAGTAAATGATATGCATACTTCTGGCCACATTCCGGCCTCACTCAATTTACTTGCATTGAGCAAGGCTGCACATATATAGTCATAATGTTGTGGAGGTTTCACCAATTTAAGATACACCAGGTAACTTCTCTCCTCCAAATTAAAGATGTCCGAGTGCATGCAGAGAAGCTAATTAACCAAATCTGCTAATCTGGTTAAAAAACTTCACTCAGAGACTGAACCACGGAAATGGCATAATTTATTACGTAGACATGGGGTTAAATAGTATTCTCCTTCTAGGTGGGATTAGTAAAATTCCTTGCTTTTTCTGATAACTCGGCACACTGCAATTTGTTCATCCATGTATCTTTTGGCCTTAGTAACGCCTTAGGAATTCCGATGGGAGGGGGTGAGTTTGTCTCTCATCGCCATCTTTGCCAACTCGACATGAATCTCTCTGTAATCAGCCATGCACATGCATACGTCATTCTCAGGAAATCATTTCTACAATAAGAATAGAAACTGTTAGTTATATATTCATTAACTATTAACATAATTCATTTGCATATACACATTTGCATACATACATACACATAGATTATTCCATCATCCCTATATTAATTCACACTGATTAGGTAATCAATTAAAAGAAACTAATTGATTTTCTATAATATATATATTTTACCTTGACAATGTCACCGATAGTATGCATATTCACAGTCACATGACCGCTCCTTCTCGTCGCAGGCACCGGTGGGTCTTCTTGAAGATTCTCAAGTCTGCAATCAAATAGAGTGACTGCAGACTATTATGAAAAACCTGGACAACCCCTTTAACTTGTACCAGCAATTGCTAAATTGGTTTGTAGTTAAAAGGTCAAATGAATGATATAAGTGGGCAATGACCAAAACAGATTTTTACAGCTAAAGTGCCTTACCACTGAATGCATTGCAGATGTCTTTTTATCCACCTTGGCATGATGTTTTTCCTGAACACATAGTAATTTTGATAGACTGACAGATTTCCATCCCTTGCCATACTTTTGCCAACGACAATGAAAAATTATGTTTTTGGAATATTTCATTTTCTTATTCCATGAGTCCTTTAGTTTTTCTTTTTCAAGTCTGGCAGCTATATTCTTGATGGGTTTTCTTTCACTCACAAATTATTTCCATGATCCCACTTGAATTTTTTTTATGCCAATTTATGTTAGATTTGCTGGTGAACAGCTAGCTGAGAAAATACTACAGGCCAGAAAATGTCATATTCTTTCCATATTCCAATATATTCTTATAACATTTTACAGTACACACAGATACAGCATTTAGCCAGCCATACCATCATACAGGCCAATATTTACTTTTAATGGTACTGTAAAATAAAGATAAATGTTTAGCACACGGTTTGTAGAGCTTGTATGTAAAACTAGATTTTTCTATTTATGTGTAATAAATTCACCATAGTAGGAAAAAAGCTCAAAAATCTGAAAAAAATATTTGTGTTTTCTATATTGTTTCCATGGCTCTTGTGTTTGGCTCCTATCAAGCAGCTTTTACATCACATGCATCAAAGTCTCTGTAGCGTGGTTGGCAGTGGTAGTCGTGGGTAAGGTACTCATCTTCCACGCTCCACCATGCGACATGAAAATGGGGGTTCTGGCTAGGTGTGTGTACTGACTGATGTTA
The DNA here is from genome assembly GCF_046119375.1 of Phyllobates terribilis. Taxonomy (NCBI): domain Eukaryota; kingdom Metazoa; phylum Chordata; class Amphibia; order Anura; family Dendrobatidae; genus Phyllobates; species Phyllobates terribilis. Next base: position 157,544,688 of record NW_027362771.1, on the reverse strand, counting down.
CCTTGGTGATATACCTCTGCAGATCGCATAATGCCTTTGGACTTTGCAGGCCAGGACAAGATGGTATAGAGATGAAGGAAATCAAAGTACATAAATAAACTTTTTACTTAACAATCATTTAATGAGAAGTATGATGAAAAGTATGTATGGTACATTGGATAGCAGGCACAACACTTCATGATTGCATCTTCTGCATGATACAGAGGCAAGAACTTTCTAGTTACACGTGGCAATACATTACTTTCATTACATGTCACAACAGTCCAGCAAACTATTATGGTAAAGTCCATTTTAATCTGTGAGGACCACATGGGTAAAGGTGTAACGCTACTGTTCCTCACAGCCAGGGCTGTGGAGTCGGAGTCGTGGAGTCAGAGTCTGTGTCCATTTTGGTGGAGTTGGAATCGGAGTCGGTATAAAATGGACCGACTCCAACTCCTAAAATAAATAATAATTTGGGTATAGTAGTTCAATGCAGTTTGTGGGGAATATTTTTTCATAAGAATTTGGGAAAGTTCTGAAATGTTCTATGTTCTGTTCTATGTCTATCCTATTCCTGATCTAAGGGTCTAGACTTTTAGCTGAGATGAATCTGTGCTATAGTAAATTTATCTCTTAAACATGAGCCATGTATGAGGGAGTCGGAGTCATGGCGTCGGAGTTGGAGTTGGTGTCATGGAAATTGAGGAGTCGGAGGTTTGGCTTACCGACTCCACAGCCCTGCTCACAGCCACTCTCAGTTCCCACCTGGCTAAGGTGTGTTGGTATTACTCTTCACTAGTAGACATGGGAGAACCCAAATGGTAAAGTTCTGGGTCCGTACCGGACACCTAGTGTCCGTGCATGAGCCCCGAACAAGGACTTCTCATGGAAGTCCATGTTACTGTGCGGGTTCGGCAGCCCGAACAAAGCTTGTTGAAAGGCTATTCTCAGGTTGGGAAGGCCCATGGATATTTAGTCCTCCCCAGCCTAAAAATAGCAACCTACAGTCGCCCCAGAAATGGCGCATCCATTAGATGCGCCAATTCTTGTGCTTTGCCTGGCTCATCTCGCTTGCTCTGGTGTTTTAGCAAATGGGGTAATATTTTGGGGTTGATGTCAGCTGTGTAATGTCCGCTGAGCTCAAACCCAGAGGTTAGTAATGAGGCAGCATGTATCAGACACCCCCATTACTAACCCTGTAAGTAAAAAGAGAAAAAACACATAAAAAAATCTTTATTTGAAAAAAAAGTCCCCAACAATTTCCCTCTTTCCCCCATTTATTTAAAAAATAAATAAAATACACACCAGTCCGCCGTACTCCAAATGGAGGTCCCATGACGATCCCAGTCTTACTCATCCAGTACATGAGCTCCATGCCACACCCAGCTGCTGTGAATCAAGTTGTCGTAAGTAAGGTTATCTCAGTTCACAGGCACCGGTTTTCACGAGGGCAGCGTGAGTACCAGACTGATGGGCGGTCGCTCATCAATCCGGTACTCGCGCTGCCCTCGTGAGAACTGGCCGATGTAAACTGAGGGGAACTCAGTAAGGATATTTCAGTTCACAATTGCCGGTTCTCATGAGGGCAGTGCGAGTGTCAGACTGAGCGACTGCGAGTTCTTCACTCGGCGCTCCGGCACTCATCAGTCTGGCACTTGCACTGCCCTCGTGAGAATTGGTGCTGTGAAATGAGGTAACCTTAATGACATCACCTCAGTTCACAGCAGCCAGATTCTCGTGGAGCACAGCCGGAGACTCAGCAGTTACTGTTGCTCCAGTCTATGGAGCTGTGTTCTCTGAACGGAGCTCCATAAACTGGATGAAGAAGACTAGGATCGTCATGGTACCTCCATTTGGACTGCGGCGGACTGGTGTGTATTTTATTTATTCATTTTTTTTTTTTTAAATTGGGGAAAAAGAGAAATTGTTGGAGTTTTTTTTTCAATATTTTTTTCAAATAAAGATTTTTTTCCTGTGTGTGTTTTTTTCTCTTTTTACTTACTGGGTTAGTAATGGGGTTGTCTGATAGATGCTGCCCCACTATTAACCTCTGGGCTTGATGTCAGCAGACATTACACAGCTGACACCAACCCCAAAATATTACCCCACTTGCCAACGCACCAGGGCAAGCGGAAAGAGCCAAGGCTAATGGATGCGCCATTTCTGGGGCAGCTGAGGGCTGGTGTTATTAGTCTGGGAGGGGGCCAATATCCATGGCTCCTTCCCAGCCTATTAATATCAGCCTTTGCTGGTTATTAAAAATAGGGGGAACCCCATGTAATTTTTTTTGGGGTCCCCCTTTTTAATAACCAGTAGTAAAGGCTACACAGACAGCTGTGAGCTGATATTAATGGCCTGGGAAGCTCCATGGCTATTTCCCCCTTCCCAGAATAATAACACCAACCCCCAGCTGTCTGCTTTCCCTCAGCCGGTTATTAAAAATAAGGGGGACCCCACGCCATTTTTTTCTTTTATTTCTTTATTTATTAGCTAAATACATGTACAGTAAGCTACACATGCACTGCACTAATTATATCTCACTGACATCTTTCTTACTATGCACAGACACCGGCTGGTGAATACTCTCATCAGTGTCGCCTGCTCTCGCTGATATCAGCGAGACCAGGCATACGATGTTGATAGTAGTAGTCATCAGCCGACACCTGACAGGTGGTAACCTTTTCACCGCCAGTCACAGCTGCTGTCCTCTGTGTGACAGCATAGGAACTGCGATACCCAGGGGTCTGGTTACCGCCAATTTGAGCTGGTGTTTCCCACTCTGCCACCCAGATGACAGCATGGGAACCATTGGATGTTCGGGCCCCCCATTCACTTGAATGGGGTCCGGGTTCAGAATCAAATTTGGGTACTATTCTGGTACCCAAACAGAACTTATTTATAAAGTTCGACTGAACCCAACGGACCCGAATATCCACGGGTCCACCCATCCCTATTCACTAGAACTCTCAAAATCAATTTGATCAGGGCCACATGTTCCTTGCTGTGCCATTGCATCTTCAGCTCTCCGTAGGAGAACTTGTGTTCCAGTATGGCGACACTCTAGCTTTTTCTCTATTACACACAATATGGGGAGAGGGGAATGGGGGAGCAGACAGTATGGGGAGGGGGTAATGTGTGAGGAGACAGCATGTGAAAAGGTGAAATGTGTGAGAATACAGTATGGGGAGGGGAAAATGTGTGAGGAGACAGTATGAGAAATGAGGAAATATGTGAGGAGACAGTATGGGGAGAGAGGGGAATGTATGAGGAGACAGTATGGGGAGAGAGGGGAATGGATGAGGGAGAGAGGGGAATGGATGAGGAGACCGTATGGGGAGGGAGAAGTGTGTGAGGAGATAGAATGGGGATGGGGAGAATGTGGGAAGAGACAGTATGGGGAATGGTAAAGTGTGTGAGGACACAGTATGTGGAGGGGAAATGTGTGAGGAGACAGTATGAGGAATGGAGAATGTGGGAGGAGACAGTATGGGGAGATGTATGAGGAGACAGTATGTGGAGGTGTCAGGATTACAGTTGTCCTTCTACAGTTTGACCACTAGTGGCTGCTATTGTTTACCTTAATAATTGTGCTGCAATCCCACTCCTTACAACTGGAGGCTGCTGTTGTGTTCTGCAATTGTCCTTTACTAAGATGACAGAACCTGTGGGATCCATCTTGTTTATTGTTTGGGCCTACTTAAAGCCGCATGGATCTCTCACTCATTGCTTGAGCATTGTGTCTAGCTGTTAGCCTAGTTTCCAGTCTCCAAGCTCCTGAACATTCTTACCTAGATTGTTCTCACCTATCTATGGATTGTTTCCTACAACTTAATTTGCTAACTACAAGAACTTCTATTGCTTGCTGTCCCTGCTTGTGCTCCTTCGGCCACTGGTTTCCAGCAGTACTATGCCAGGAGGAGAGATGTGTGAGAGGAGACAATATGGGAGGGAATATGTGGGAGGAAACAGTATGAGGAGGGAGGATGTGTGAGGAGACAGTATGGAGAGGGGCATGTGTGAGGAGACAGTATGGGGAGAGGGGAATATGTGAGGAGACAGTATGGTGGGGGATGTGTGAGGAGATAGTATGGGGATTGTGGGAATGTTCGGAGAGACAGTATGGGAGGGGAGATGTGTGAGGAGACAGTATAGGGAGAGGGGTGAAATGTATGAGAAGACAGTATAAGGAGTGGTATATGCATGAGGAAACAATATGGGAAGGGTTAATGTGGAAGGAGACAGTATGAGGAGGGGGAATGTATGAAGAGACAGTATGGAGAAGGGGGAAATATGTTGGGCTACAGTATGGGGAGGGGGATATTTGTGAGGAGTCAGTATGGGGAGAGGAGGAAAATGTGTGAGGAGATAGTATGAAAAGAGGGGGACTGTGATGAGACAATATGGGGTAAAGGAGATGTGTGAGGAGTCAGCATGAGGAGAGGGGGAATGTATTAAGAGGGGGAGAATTGTATGAAGAGAAAGTATTGGAAGCAGAAAATGTATGAGGAGATAGTATGTGGAGGGGGAATGTGTGAGGAAACAGTATGGGGAGGGAGAAACGTGTGAGGGACAGTATGGGGAGGGGTAAATGTATGAGGAGACTTTATGGTGAGGGGGAGGAGGAAATGTGTGAGGAGACAGTATGGGGTGGGCTACAGGGAAATGTGTGGGGAAACAATATGTGGGATATGTGAGGAGGCAGTATGCGGGAGAAATGGGAAAAGTGTGGAGGAAAGTTTAGAGAGTGGGTATCGGGGGAGGCAGTATAGAAAGAGGGCAGAATGAGGGGACAGTGTGGGGAGTGAAATGTGTGATGGGACAGTATGGGGAGAAAAGTGAGAGGACAGTATTGAGGGAAATAGTGTAAGGAGACATTATGGTGGAGAAAAGTGTGAGTGGACACAGTATAGAGGCTGGGTAGAGTCAGGAGCAGCATTGAGTGAGTGTGATGGCACAGTATGGAAGAGACAGTATGCAGATAGTAAGGAAGGGGCACAGTATAAATACGGTTGTGTGAGGAAGGTGCAGTATAGGGAGGGGGCAGCATGGGCGGACCATGAGATTTCACAGTATGGAGGCGACAGTATGCATAGGGGGGAGTGTAAGTATGGGGGCACAATATTGAGACTGGGCAGTATAAGGAGGACACATTGAAAATGGGGGCCCAATATGTAAAGGAGAAGACAGTGTGGAGGGAGAACAGTGAGTGAGTGGCAATAATTCAAGGGCATACAATAGGGCAGATATTTTTTATTCCGTAGCATTATAATGACAAAGTTATTTTTAAGGGCACCCTGTTGGGATGTGCAACTGAAGACTGGACAAGAGGGAAGTCTGCAGAGATGAGCTGTGGATGTGAAAAGTCATCATGGCATCTGGAAAAGATGGAGAAGAAAAGAAAGAGAATAATTCCAAACAGAGAACATGTCACATATAAAGTACTTGGATGTAAATGTGTATTTGTTATACTGACTATGTATCATCAGTACCGTGGTTCCTGTATGATCCGCAGTCTGATGAAGGTAAAGGCTGGTAACAACTCCTAATATCTCCTTGCCATTGATAACAGCTTATTGGAACTTGTAGGTTCATGCGATACAATTGTGTATTCGGCTAACCAGACACTACAGTTGATTGTTGCACTAAGATTGATATGTATTCATTTACTGATGGTGGTTCTAGTAATGTATTCATGTACTGTTGGTGGTTCTGGAGATGTATTCCTATGCTGTTCTTGGTTCTGAACCTTTATACATGTAACAAGCCAAAACTAGGGATGAGTGAACCCGAACTGTACAGTTTGGCGGACTTTACCGGACACCCAGTGTCCCAGAAAATGGAGTTTTCACATGATATCCAATTTCTGTTCAGGTTCAGATGCCTAATAAAGTTTGTTCAAAGGCTGCAGCGCAGCCAATCAACAAGCTGTTAGGCTGTGGGCACTTCCGGAGCCATCAGAGCCATGCTAAGTATTGGCATGGCTGTGGTTGGCCGGCGCACCACATGACCCGGACTGTATGAATGCCGGACCATGAGTGCCGCCGCCATTCTGCTCTGATTAGTGTAAGGAGAGGACACAGCAGGAGTGAGGGACAGTGTTAGGTTCTGCACTCTGCTAACAAGCCCTGTGTGTGCTCTGCACGTGTCTCCGTGGAAGAACTGTGCCAAAATGCCGCTGTGTGTACTCTGCATTAACCACAAAATGTCCTCAAAATACTAGAGGCACTTCCAATCACAATTACACTCAGCTAAAGTGTAAAGACTGAATCCGGGCGTCCTCGGAAGAAGCTGACGGTGAAACGTGCATCGGGGTGAGGGGACGAGAACCCCAGGATTACTACCTCATCGTTTGGATTCCTCTATCAGTAGGTGTTTGTTTTTCTTATATATTTGATTTATGATACCAGTCAATACACTGGTCCAAAATTACGGTCACACAGGATATATTTTAGCTTGGTATGGCATGGTACACAAGACTTATTATACTCATAGGTCACTCCATTATACTACCTGCAACTTAAGGGATTAATTTTGTTGGAGTTACAGTGATTTTGTATAAGTTCACCTTTTAATATTATTACTGATCCTATATATAATATATGCTGGACCCTCTTTTGGGATTTGATATTATTGCATCAGCTATGTAAATTGAATATTTATATTCTGTATTGAGTAGAGATACAATATCATATTATTTGAATCCATTTTTTATTTATTTCTCTATAGGGTTTAGCGTCCCCTTATACGGTATTCTGCTTTTTTAATTATGTTATTTTTAATTATGTAGATAATACAAATTTATTGATTTTAATTGATGGATCGCTTCATGTGTGTACTCTGCACCCATATCTGTGGGAGTACTGTGCCAAAAAGCCGCTGCGGCGTGTATTCTGCAACTCCACCTGTGGAAGTACTGTTCCAAAAAGCCTCTGTGTACTTTGCAGCCGTGTCTATACGAGTAGTGTGCCTAAAAAATAAATCTACTCTGCAGCTGTCTCTTTGCCATTTGTAGGCCAAGCAAATAATTTTACTGTATGGCTGTGTATATAAGAGTAGTGTTGCAAAAAAAAAATAAATCTACTCTGCAGCTGTCTCTTTGCCATTTTTGGTCCCAAAAAGTTATTGTACTCTGCTGCCATCTCTTTGCCATTTATAGGCCAATAAAAATTATTTTACTGTACCGCTGTGTCTATACGAGTAGTGTGGCCAAAAAGTAATTCTACTCTGTTGTGTCTTTGCTATTTTTGATCCAAAAAAGCTATTGTACTCTGCAGCTATCTCTTTTTGCCATTTGTAGGCCAAACAAATAATTTTACGGTAGAGCTGTGTCTATACAAGTAGTGTGGCAAAAAAATAATTGTAGTCTGTTGTCGTGTCTTTGCCATTTTTGGTACAAACAAGTTATTATACTCTGCAGCCGTCTCTTTGCATTTTGAAGCCAAACAAATAATTTTACTGTACCACAGTGTCCATAGGAGTAGTGTTTCTGAAAACAATTTCTACTATGTAGTCATCTTTTTCCATTAGTGGGCCGAAAAAAATATTTAATTCTGATGGTGTGTCGATACGATTAGTGTGTCTAAAAAAAATGTTTTACTATGCAGCAATCTCATTCCCATTCGTGGGCCGAAAAAAATATTTTATTCTACCACAGGGTCTTTATGAGTAGTGTTTCTACAACAATTTTCTACTATGCAGCTGTCTCTTTCCCATTTGTGTGCCAGAAAGTCTCTGTTTGTACTGTACCAAAAAGCCACTAGGAGTACTGTGCCAAAAAGCCTCTGTTTGTACTGTACCAAAAAGCCTCTGGGAGTACTGTGCCAAAAAAAACTTTGTTTCTACTTTACCAAAAAGCTTCTGGGAGTACTGTGCAAAAAAGCCTCTGTTTTTACTGAACCAAAAAGCCTCTGGGAGTACTGTGCCAAAAAGCCTCAGTTTATACTGTACCAAAAAAAACCATGTGTTTGTACTGCACCAAAAAGCCTCTGGGAGTACTGTGTAAAAAAGCCTCTGTTTCTACTTTAACAAAAAGCCTCTGGAAGTACTGTGCCAAAAGGCCTCAGTTTATACTGTACCAAAAAAACATCTGTTTGTACTGTACCAAAAATCCTCTTGGATTACTGTGCCAAAAAGCCTGTGTTTGTACTGTACCAAAAAACATCTGTTTGTACTGTACCAAAAAGCCCCTGTGATTACTGCGCCAAAAAGCCTGTGTTTGTACTGTACCAAAAAGCCTCTCGGAGTATTGTGCCAAAAAGCCTCTGTTTGTTCTGTACACAAAAATATCTGTTTGCACTTTACCAAAATAGGGACCATATCAGATGGTGGTGCTGGATTTTGCGACGTGCTGAGTGAGGTTTTCCATATTTCTGCCATGCTAACCATCACTTCCGAGGTCATGCCAGTGCCCCAGCTGCATTGGCAACTTCATCCTCCTCTTCCTTATGCTTCCACTGAGCCACTGCTGTCAGGTGAGGACGCAGTCAATAGTGCATCTACCAGCGTGTGCTTGTATTCCCGCATTTTCTAATCTCGCTCTAGTAATGGAAGACTGGCACGTTGTGCTTGTAGCGTGGATCCAGCAAAGTGGCCACCCAGAAATCAGCACTTGAAACAATCGGGGCAACTTGGTGGTCGTTGCTCAGGCACAGCAGCATGTATTGCCTCATGTGTGCCAGGCTGACCAGAGGCAACGACAAGTTGTCCTCGGTGGGAGGTGTATCGTCTGGGTCCTCTGTTTTGTCTATATCCCTCCAACCATGCTCCAGTGATGCCTGTAAGCTGCTTTGAGTGACACCCTGCTGTGAACATAGTTGTTCCTCATCCTCCTCCTCCTCCTCCAAAACTGTCCTCTGGCTGGAAATTTGTGTACCTGGCCACTGTTGGTACAGGAACCCATCTTCCAAGACATGTGTGGAAGCCTGGCCTGTTAATGGTGTGAATGTTCCCTATTCCTCCTACTCTTCCTCCTGTGCCACCACCTCATCCATTATCGCCTGAAGCTTTTTTTTCTAGGAGTCATACAAGTGGGATAGTAATGCTTATGATGGCATCATCAGCGCTGGCCATGTTCGTGGAATACTCGAAGCAGTGCAACACGGGACACACATCCCGCAAGTTCGGGTTTCCATTGACTTGTATTGGGTTCGGGGTTAAGTTCGTATAACGAACCAAATTTTTAACTCTTGTTCGGCCGAACCCGATGAACCCAAATATCCAGAGGTCCGCTCATCCCTATCCATAACCTGTCGGATAATGTGATAAATGGCTGTGTTCATAAAGTATTGTGCTGTTTGACAAATTAAAGAGTCCTGCATCTGTATTTATGTTAGGAGCATTAAATATAATATTAAGCAGTATATCATGTCAAATCCTAACAGTGTGTAATATACTCACGGTTCGGATTCAGCTCTGCGTGCTTCTTCCAGCAGTTATCCGAAGACCATTCATGCGATTTTCATACTTACGGTTACGTGCTGACTAGCTTCTCTTCTTGCTTATCTCAAGGAAGCAGGAGATGTAGTTTTTCACTCAACATTGAGAGAATTAGGAAGAGTAACTATGCAAATCGCATATGAGAGGTCACGTGACGACTACTCAAGCCACTTATGCTGTGTGCAGGAGGGGTGCCAAACTGAATTTTTGCCCCGGCTGCTTGAAAACCTAGATGCACCAAGTGTGAACATGTGCAAGCTGCTATGACTACATAATATACAAATATATATATATATATTGGACTGCATTATTGCTATATAGAATATACTGTACCTATAAAAATGAAGGTACTTTTCATAAGTATATTATATATAGTAGTAATGCATTATAAATGTAATATATTCACTGTTTCCACACATCTTAGCGCTGCACAGACCCTTGCTGACTCTCTGATATAGTATTCTAGCTTCTCAAAAGTCCTGGATCTGCTTTGCCAGATTTTTCATTTCATAATATTTTCTATTAGAGAAAGGTCTGGACTATAAGCAGGGAAGTTCATTACCTGAATTCTTCTTCTGTGAAGCCATGCTGTTGTGATGGATGTAATATGTGCCTAAAATACCCACTGTTTGGATAGGAGAATATGTTGTTCTAAAACCTCTACATAGTGCGTTTCAAGATGTGTAAGCTACCTATGCCCTATACTATAGGTTGTAATGCATCCCTATACCATCAGAAATTCAGGATTTTGAATTTTGGGAGCTGATAATAAACAGGATTAGTGCCGAATTACCAATTAGGCATACTAGGCAGCGGTCTATGCGCAAAGTTAGATCTAGCTCACCGTAAAAGACATCTTGGAAGTGTTCTGAGCCCGGAAATGCCGCGTCAAGGCGTGGAACAATTGTAAAATGAAGATGATCCAGCTCAACGAACTGTGAATAGTCTTTTATTCCCACAAAGTGCATGGCAAAGGACATGTTCTCTGCCCTGCACTTTGTGGGAATAAAAGCCTATTTACAGTTCGTTGAGCTGGATCATCTTCATTTTACGACCGGTCTATGGGCCCCTCTTCTTTCAGGAGCCCCGTGCAGTGGATGAAAAATAATAATTTGGTATTTAAAAAAAATGTACAATATGCCTACTGGTCAGCTAACATTCGAGGCCAGTGGAGCAACGGAGGTTAAATGTAAACATTACCGAAAGCGGTAGTAAAATAATGTTTTGGCTGTTGACGGGTATATTCGAGAACTCAAGAAACTCAAGAGTAGTAAACGAAAGGCATCTGTGATCGGGTGTGGCAACTGTGTGATTGGGAGTGGAGGAGAAATAAGTGACTGTGAGAGGTCACCAACTCTAGATCATAATAGAACATTTATGTACCGAAGCTTTGGGAAAACAGACGAGCATGTGTAGGCCTACACCAGAGGATGACATTAGTTAATTACCTTATCTGGGTTATAATGAATTTTGATTAACTTATTTTTTTGTTCTGTTTCTTAAAATGTAATTAATGCATTAAAATTGTTAGTAAATTTAAAAACACATTATGAAATTATTTGCTGAAGGGGCCCCAACATTTTGACTGCCAGTGGGGACTCCACATGGTTTAATCCGGCACTGATGAGCTGGATGGTCCCTCTCCTCGTGAGACAACAGGACATGGTGTTCTTGGTCTCCATAAAGAATTCCATATTTTGACTCATCTGACCACAGAACAGTTTTCAATTTTGCCTCAGTCCATTTTAATCGAGCTTTGGTTCAAAGAAGACGTCAGTATTTCTGGATTGTGCTGATATATGGCTTCTTCTTTGCATGATAGAGCATTAAATTGCATTTGTATATGTGGCACCCCAGGTGTCTGGTTGCCACAGTGGTAGAAATACTATGTCTGAGAGCGAGCATGAGTTTTCCTGGTCAGGAGCATTATTGCATGCCACACCTCCTGCCCCAGTCCAGGGAGGGGAGGAACCTGCCCTTTATAAACTGGATCTGGGGCGGGGTTAGAGAAGTTAGTTCCAGAGGAAGGGACAGAGCAGCAGCAAGGAGCTCTGTAGGAGCCAGGAGCTGAAGACCAGGGACTGGAAGCTAGCAGAGCTCGTCCTGGCAGAAGACGCAGAGAACCGGACAACGGAGTCCGAGGCTGTGGGGATATCTACATCCAGCAGCAGAAACCACCTGGCAGGGGATTTCAGGTCCTCTGGCCATAGAAAGCCCGGAGGCTCAGTCACATGCAAGGGACCGGCACCGCCATCGAGGAGCGGAAGGAACCAAAGGCCCCGAGTCACCAGCCATACGGGTGAGCACCACACGGTACACTCAGGGACGTGGGCTACTACACGGCTACAGCAGGGTAGCCAAGAAGAGTGCAGTCAGACGGGAAGGCCTATACCTCCACCTGGCCAGGGGGACTCTTGTTCGCTCACAGACTGACCGAGCCTCTAATGTTAGCCATTACTCCCGGCAGGGCCTTCTTAATTACCAACAGTAAAGACCCTGAACTGCACTGCACGGACTTTGAGTAATTTCTGCTGTGCCTATGCACCACAACCCTCACCATCTATAGACGCTGCCCTGAGGCTATACTCCTCCCGTGGGGAGTTATACTACCCTCTGCTGCGCACACGACATCAGCCTCAGTGGTCTGCCACGCAGCGGCGATTCTCAGTGACCGCAATCCACGGGTGGCGTAGTCGGACATTTAAACATTACAAAACCAAAGAAACAGGTCTGCCACTGGTTTGACCACCCTGAGCCACGGGACCGGGTCGCCGCCACGGAGACTACAACCCCCAGCATTACACAGAGACCTGGCTCCGGGTATTCCCTTACACACACGGCCCAGGGAGCGCGTCATATATTGAACAGCTAACGGTTTTCACAGACAATGATTTCTGGAAGTATTCCTGAGCCCATGCAGTGATTTGTACAGCTGAATCTTGCTTGTTTTTAACCCTCTGTCACATACAATAGGCCTGACAGGCACATCTCTTTTACTTTCATTTCTCCTTCCTCACCAGATTGTGAGGAAATCCCCTCCCTCAAGGTAGTCTGCTGTCTCTAGCAGCTCTGTGAAACCTCATACCACAGTTGGATTGCAGAGCTTCAGGAGGACAGATATAACTGCGCTAATCTCTCAGGCTCATTGTATGTGAACACGTCACACTCAATAAGGTTGGTATTTTATGTTTTTATTCATCACAATTGTTTACTTAGCTTGTTTTATGAATGTATAGCACAAAGTGTGAGGATATTTCATAGAAATAAGGCAGATTAAAAAAGAAAGTGTGCTGCTCAGGCATATACAGTATTTCCCTAACACATATTCCTTCTCTTGCTTCAGATTATCTGCTGAAATGGAGAGAAAAATGTACAATTTATCAAAAAACCTTGAGGTTGAGGAAGTAACAAACATGCTGTTAGATGATGCAGACCCCACACTGAATGAGGATTTAGGAGAGGAAAGTGAGATTGATTCTCATGATGAGGTGGAAGTATGTGAAGTGGATTCTAAAACAGAGCAAGATGGTGACAGTGATGAGGATGAAGATGAAGAATCTTATTATATGGGAAAAGATAAAAAAAAACAATGGAGCAAGAAGCCACTCCAGAAAAAACGTAGGGAACCTCCAAACATTATTACTCACCTTCCTGCAGTTATAGGAACTGCAAGTAATGCAAAAACTGCAGTTGAATGCTGGAATAGTTTATTCACAGATGACATTCTGGACTCTATTGTCACATATACCAACCAATATATAGACATTATAAAGGACAAGTTCATCTGCAACAGAACCATCAAGGCCACAGATGAAATAGAACTGCGTGCTTTTTTTGGATTATTATACCTTGCAGGAGCTTATAGGGAAAATAGACAAAGTTTGGAGGAACTTTGGAGTAAAGATGGGGATGGAGTTGAAAAATTTGGCCTTGTTATGTCCATAAACAGATTCAAGCTTCTAATTCGTTGCCTTCGGTTTGACGACAGAACTACCCGAACCGAACGTAAAACACATGACCGACTTGCTTCAATTCGTGATATATTCCAAAAATTTGTTGAAAACTGTAAAAAAAGCTATTGCCCTGGGGAGAATCTCACTATTGACGAAATGCTCCCTGGTTTTCGTGGTAAATGCGCCTTTCGTCAATATATTCCATCAAAGCCTAACAAATATGGAATAAAAATGTATGCCCTTGTTGATGCCAGTAAGACCTACACTTACAACCTGGAAGTTTATGCAGGAAAACAACCAGAAGGTCCTTACTGTGTCAGCAACAAACCCAGTGATGTTGTAAAAAGACTGGCTGAGCCCTTATTTGAATCAGGTCGCAATATAACAGCTGACAATTGGTTTTCAAATTCAAAAGAATTGCCTACACAGTTTGTAAGTGTGAAAGGGAGACAACAGTACAGTAATGGAAAGGTTTTGGTTTCCTATGTACCACAAGCAAAAAAAATTGTACTTCTTCTATCAACACTTCATGATGATGATGCCATCGATCCTGGGACTGAGGCACAAAAAAAAACGGAGATAATTACATTTTATAATGCAACAAAAGCGGGTGTTGATACAGCTGATCAGATGTGCTCAACTTTCAACGTCAGCAGAAACACCAAACGCTGGCCAATGGTCATATTTTTTGCTATGTTGAATTTGGGTGGTAAGCGGAATCAGAAGCCTTTCTAATTATGAATGTCACAAATGTCATAATGCAATCTGCCTGACACATGCAAAAATGATGTGTAATTCTTGCTCTTTGCTCTGCAAGTGTAATTTTTCTGGGGAAACTTCAGAATCTAATTCTGATTGAATATGTTTTTAATAGTACTTAAGGTACCTTAAAATTAAGTTTGTTTCCATAAATTTTCTTTGTAGAGTTTTTTGACAGATTCGAACTGGGGACTATTTGGCGGGAGTTTTGAAATGTTTGTATTTCAGAGTTATTAGTTTTATGTTAAGTAAATGGGTTTTTTTTGCACCTGATTATGTGTAGTCTATTTTATTACATCCCTATGAAGGTCACTGATCACTTTTAGAGCACTGAAATTGCAAATATTAGATATTATAGGTATTTTTCTAGCCTGCGCCTGACAGTCACATTGTATGTGAACTCGTTAGAACCGATATTGTATGTGACGGAGAGTTAATATAGTGCAACCTGAGGGCCCGTAGATCACAAGCATCCAATATTGACTGTCAGTCTTGTCTTTTGTAGACATGAATTTCTCCAGAATCTCTGAATATTTTGATGCTATAATGTACTTTAGGTTGTGAGATATTAAATCTTTGCAATTTTACGTTGAACAGTTTTCTGAAATTGTTCCACAATTTTTAGACACAATTATTCACAGGCTGTTTTAACCTCTGACCATCTTTGCTTCTGAGAGACTCTGCCTCTCTTACACACTTTTATTATACACAGTCATGTGAATTAGACAAAAATTTACCATCCAGCTAGTTTTCATTTGTCCCACTTACGTTTCCAGCCTTTTGATAACACTTTCCCAAATTTTTTGAGATGTGTTGCTGACATAAATTTTTAAATTAGTTAATTTTTTTCAAATGAAATGAAAAATGTGTAACTTTCAACTTCAATATATGTTCTATTGTGAATAAAATATGGTTATAATAGATTTCCAAATTATTGCATTCTTGTTTTCTTTACATTTTATACAGTGTTCCAACTTTTTTGGAATTTAAATTGTATTTATTCACTGTAATTAATATAATTTTGGGATGCATGCAGATTTCATACAGATTCTCGTACAGCTTAGTGTGCACTGTATTTCCCAATAAAGCACATAACAATAAAGCACATAATGATTCTAATAGTGTCACAACTTATCATAATCAATTATAGTTTTGGAGGTTGTTCTTCAAGATGTTTGGAACAACTGTCTTGCCAAGTTCATTCCAAACTGTGTGCAAGGAATTGAAATTTGGAGCTGTTTTGAAGGTATAATGTGGTCACACAAAATTTTGATTTAATTTAGATTTACTTTGCATTTTGTTAATTAATAAGCATAAACTATTAATACTTTTATTTTTTAAAGCATTCATGCCCTGCAGCATTTTTCCCACACTTGCCTAAAACTTTTGCACTGTACTATATACTTTAACCCCTTCCCGACATATGACATACAGTTATGTCATATGCCGGATCCCTGACTTTGCTGTCGGCTCAAAAGCCAAGCCAGCATCTATCCCGGCAGATGATGGCTGTGTTATTCAGCCATCATCAGCCTGTAACAGCCCCAAGCTGAGCGCTTTTTTATGGGTTGCCATGCTGGCTGGTGGTCTGCTGAAGACCCCCGCCTAACTGTCATTACGGTACTGCTGTGAAACCCAGCTTGTAGCTGGCATTCATAGGAGACTGTGATTTTCACTACACATAATAATACTGTAGTAGTGCTATGTATAGCACAAGCGATCAGACAATCGCAGGTTCAAGTCTCCTAGGGGAACTAACAAATACAGTAGGTAGTGAAAATAAAATGTTAAAAATATGAAAAAAAATAAAAACAATCACAAGGTCAAATCACCTCCATTTTCCCCCATTAAAAATGAAATAAAAAAATTTAAAACATACACATACAGTATTTAGCATCGCTTTGCTCATATAAATTAATTGGCATAATGATAAAAAAAAATATAAATGCCAGAATTACGTTTTTTCAGCCGCCGCAACAGTGCAATAAAATGCAATAATAGGTGATCAAAACATCTTATCTACCCCAAAATAGTATGAAAAAAGTCAGCTCAATGCGCAAAACATAAGCCCTTATAGACCCTCAGAGATCAAAATTGAAAACGTTACAAGTCTTGAAAAATGGCGACGGAAGCAAAATTTTTTTTAAAATTTACACATTTCAGAATTGTTCTTATCCAATTGTATAAAAAAAAACTATGCATGTTTGGTATCTGCGTTATCATACTGACCTGGAAAATCATTGGCAAGTAATTTTTACCATACAGTGAACATGGTAAATAAAAAAATAAAAAAAACAACAACTGTGGAATTGCACTATTTTGCAATTTCGACAGACTTGGAATTTTTTTCCCGCTTTCCAGTGCGTCACATGATAAAATGAATGGTGTCATTCAAAGTACAATTCATCCCTTAATAAACAAGCCCTAATACACCTATGTGGACAGAAAAATAAAAAAGTTAGGACTTTTGGGAGAAGGGGACGGAATAACAAAAAAAAATGGAAATTGTTTGCGGCGGGAAGGAGTAAAATGGATTATCCAGGACTATTTTTTTTTACTATGGGCCTAAGAACTAACAGGCAGGTAGTTGCTAACTACCTGCCTGTTATGACCGGCACCAATCTCTGTTGGCACAGAGCAGTCATGCACCGCTCCTGCCAATTCATTGGCTTCTACTGACATCATTTTGGTAGAGCAGAGGCTTCTCTTCCATTTAACTCTATTGAAGGGGCATGATTGATGATGTCATGCTGATTGATTGCCAGCTCCCTGCTACCTACCTGCAGGGAGCCAGCGTCTGGCTTATATTCATCTTCACCCCTCTAGCCATCTTGATGTCAGACAGTGGAGCGAGATGGTTGCACTCATCACTCTTTACACTGTGACCACCTCCCCAGCACATTGATTGACAACTTGCTCTGCAGCATGTGTGTACAGCAGGCTGTCAATGGAAGTGCTGGGGAGTGATACGAGCAGCTCCAGCCGATGACGGAAATAAAAAAAACTTTTTTTTATTTCCTTGTAGCCGCTGCTCAAATAGGTTTTTGAGCTTAAAACCTATTGGGAACAGTTAATCACATAAAGCATTAACGACATAAAAGTATTGCATACAATTTATGTAACATTTTTATTTTGTTTAGAATATTGGAAGATTCATTTATTGATATGAATAATGTCTTTACATAATCTGCATTTCCTATACTAGTTCTTTATATGCCACATTCTAGAAACAGAAAACAATTTTGACCGCCCTTTAGAATGAATTATAAATACCTTAATTTAGCTTTAAATCATTTTCCTTAATATTTAGAGTATGGAAATGTGTGAGGATGAAAAGATGATATAGAGAGTTAAAAACCTACAAAAGTAATACAAATGGGTAAAACAAAATACTACTGCTTTATTACTCCTTAAAGGTAGGTTTTATTATTAGAATACTGAAGAGTGGACATATATTACATAGATGAAGAACCACTGGGACAATAGAACAAACAGAAACCTACTGGTTAACAGCCCATACAACAATCACTTGTCAATGTTATCTCAGTGGTTCAAAATGATGAAGCTAGTGAAGTTAAGACCAGTAAACTGCGATGAACATGATACCATCCAACACAAGGAAAGGTAATGGAAGCTGTGAGCTTTGTGCACTGTAAAAGTTTTCAGATGTGCTGGTATTCACCAGATATAATTAGACTCAGGAGGAACATGCCTGTCTTCAGTCCTTTTAGGTGAAGGTGTGTGCTGCCTGTTTTTGGTGCCGGTTGGCCGCATGGAATTCATAACATTGGCTCCATACCCTGAAAAATAGGAGTTCAGGAGAAGATAAATTAGAAAAAAAAAACTTCTGATATTATTCACATTTTATATTTTCTTATTGAGTTTGTGAAAATAATGTTATATACATAATAAAAGGACTATCTGATGATATACTGTAAATAAAGCTTCATAGTTATACAGTATATTAAAAGGTCTGAAAATTTCTAATACACAGTGCTTTTGTTTCAGTCTCTCACATTTTTCAATATCTCTGTTTGTTGTCAGTAAATAGGGACACTTATCATTTCCATTCAAAAAAACTTGATGCAACTAAAAGCTGGTCCTGATTAAGTCATTTTGAAAAAGCTGCGTTTCTTGTTTCATAGCTTTCACATAATAAACCCTGATATGACATAGTAGGACATGGCTAGGAAAGTGTTTTTCAGCCTTAAATTGTAATCTGACAGCAACATGATGTAGGGACAGAGACCCTGATTCCAGAGATGTATCACTTAGCTTACTGGGTACAGAAGTTATAATAGAATCACAGTTTTCTCTGCTGCAGATCTAGCAGAGGTCCCTATATATAACCCCAATCACACCACTGATTAGCAGCTCTCTGTGTACAATGAATGTAATATGACAGAAAGCTGCCAATCAGTGGTGGGGGCATGATTGGACTAGGACACCAGAAGCAGCTTGTCCTGTAATGATAATCTTCTGCTTATAAAACACTGATTTTATTGAAACAGCAAAACACCACTTAGTAAGTGACACTGCTATAATCAGGGTCTCAGCCCCTACATCATGCTGCTCTCTTACATAGCAAAAAACCTGCTGACAGATTCCCTTTAATGGGAATATGTCTCCAGGTGTATGCTTCTCAATCTGAGAGAAGCATAAAGTAGGGGCAGAGACTCTGATTCCACTGATGTATCACCTATGGTTTGGTTGCTGCAGTTTTAATAAAAACACTGTTTTATGTGCTGCAGCTCTACTAGTTTTTTCAATAACAAGTTCTGTCTAAACACACCAGTGCCACTAATTTCTGTCTAAACTGTACATAAGCAAAATACTGCCAATCAATGGTGCTCATGAATATCAAGGACTACATACCAGGAGTATATCATTGAGAAGACTAGTAAATCTGCAGCAGATAAAACAGCAAAAAGCCCAGTAAGTAACCCAGCATTGGAATAAGGTTATCTGTCCACAGTTTATGCTGCTTTAAATTGGGACAGCAAAAATCTGGTGACAGATTCTCTTTAACCAGTTCCAGATCACCCATAGATTTTAAATGTCCAGGTGGTCTGCAGCTTACTCTGCACTGACGTTTAAAAAGTCAATGTAGGTTAAGTAGTTTGCAGGAGACTGTGCAGTTGGGGGAATAGGCAGCCTGCTGTCAAATATGGCCAACTTGCCACAGAGAAGGCAGGGATAATTCATTATCAAATCTGCCTCTCTGATTGTTGTATACACAGAGCTGAACAAGCACTGTGTATACAAATTAGGAAGCACTGACTGTGCTTCCTTCTCTGGACCCAGTGATCATGTGATAGCTGCATGTAGGGAAAGAGCAGGAGCAGCTGAGTCCTAGGAAACCCAGTCAGTTCTGGTCTCAGCCAGAAAGTTAAATTTTCCCTGTAACTGGGCTAATATTCCATCCCTAATTACTAAGGAAATCAGCAATAAAACGATTGTACTAATATGTTAAAATGCCACACAAAGGTCTTTTAAGAAGTTTGTGAAATAAAATGAAAGATAAAAAACAAGAAAAAAAAGAAAAGTAAAACACAAACAAAAAAAAAAAGACACCCCCAGTCAGACTCACTGGATCTGGCCCTGGCTATAATAAAAAAAATTATGTTCAGTATATAAAAGTTATTTATAGGGAAAGGAGGCCACAATTTAAAATGTTTTTAGCAGTCCTTTGTAATCGTAAAAAAAATACATTCTCTTTCATTTTATTCTCACCCGAGAATAGAGCGAAAAAGAAAAAAGAAATAAAAAAGGCCATAAAAATTAGACCTATGTATCATGAAAAGAAAGAGGCAAAATTATTTAACTATCTGAAAGAGAATTTTTTTTTAGGGTCATTAAATGCGAAAGTATTCTAAAACCCAAAAATGTGTCTGTTCAGCAAAATGGCCTCAATTCTGAACTGGTAAATGACCTGTGGTGCAATAGTACAACCCCTGGCAAAAATTATGGACTCAACAGGCTCAGAGGATATTCATTCAGTTGTTTAATGTTGTTGATAAAAAACAGATCACAGACATGGCACAAAACTAAAGTCATTTCAAATGGCAACTTCAGGGCTTTAAGAAACACTAAAAGAAATCAAGATAAAAAATGTGGTACTCAGTAAGGGTAATTTTTTTCAAACCAATCAGAGGAAAAAGATTATGGAATCACTCAATTCTGAGGAAAAAAATATGGAATCATGAAAAACAAACACACAAAAGAACACTCCAATACATCACTAGTATTTTGTTGCACCACCTCTGGCTTTGATAACAGCTTGCAGTCTCTGAGGCATGGACTTAATGAGTGACAAACAGTACTCTTCATCAATCTGGCTCCAACTTTCTCTGATTGCTGTTGCCAGATCAGCTTTGCAGGTTGGAGCCTTGTCATGGACCATTTTCTTCAACTTCCACCAAAGATTTTCAATGGGATTGAGATCCGGACTATTTGCAGGCCATGACATTGACCTTATGTGTCTTCTTTCAAGGAATGTTTTCACAGTTTTTGCTCTATGGCAGGATGCATTATCATCTTGAAAAATGATGTCATCATCCCCAAACATCCTTTCAATTGATGGGATAAGAAATATGTCCAAAATATCAATGTAAACTTGGGCATTTATTGAAGATGTAATGACAGCCATCTCCCCAGTGCCTTTACCTGACATGCAGCCCCATATCATCAATGACTGTGGAAATGTGCATGTTCTCTTCATGCAGTCATCTTTATAAATCTCATTGGAACGGCACCAAACAAAAGTTCCAGCATCATCACCTTGCCCAATGCAGATTCGCGATTCATCACTGAATATGCCTTTCATCCAGTCATCCACAGTCCACGATTGTTTTTCCTTAGCCCATTGTAACCTTTTTTATTTCTGTTTAGGTGTTAATGATGGCTTTTGTTTAGCTTTTCTGTATGTAAATCCCATTTCCTTTAGGCGGTTTCTTATAGTTCGGTCACAGACATTGACTCCAGTTTCCTCCCATTCGTTCCTCATTTGTTTTGTTGTACATTTCCTGTTTTGGAGACATATTGCTTTAAGTTTCCGGTCTTGACGCTTTGATGTTTTCCTTGGTCTACCAGTATGTTTGCCTTTAACAACCTTCCCATGTTGTTTGCATTTGGTCCAGATTTTAGACACAGCTGACTGTGAACAACCAACATCTTTTGCAACATTGCGAGATGATTTACCTTCTTTTAAGAGTTTGATAATCCTCTCCTTTGTTTCAATTGACATCTCTCGTGTTGGAGCCATGATCCATGTCAGTCCACTTGGTGCAACAGCTCTCCAAGGTGTGATCACTCCTTTTTAGATGCAGGCTAACGAGCAGATCTAATTTGATGCAGGTGTTAGTTTTGGAAATGAAAATTTACAGGGTAATTCTATAATTTTTTCCTCAGAATTGAGTGATTCCATAATTTTTTCCCTCTGCTTGGTCTGAAAAAAATAACCCTTACTGAGTACCACATTTTTAATCTTGATTTCTTTTAGTGTTTCTTAAAGCCCTAAAGTTGCCATTTGAAATGACTTTAGTTTTGTGCCATGTCTGTGATCTGCTTTTTTTCAACAACATTAAACAACTGAATGAACATCCTCCGAGCCCGGTGATTCCATAATTTTTGCCAGGGGTTGTAGAAACTAGGCAGAAATCCTCAGAGGATCTGTTCCATACTACAGTACTATGACCCTCCGATAGCATGGCCAATGTCCGTAATAAAAACAATTCAATAAATGATATGTTTAGCAACCGGTCTTAATCAGGAATACTAGAAAGGTGTCTGAAATATTTTTTGCGCCTTATGGAGGATAAAATGTATTTATTTTGAGCACAATACAAAGGTTTATGGAATATGGAGATCTGGGCTACACTAAGGACGATTGATAAAAGGTGTTTCTATTCCCTGTTACTATCAGAAGGAAACTTATATTTTAGAATTTCTGATGTAAAATTAATCGGAAAATGTAGACACAGCACTGGCTTTTGGGCTGATGCCTTTGAACTAATACACAATCCTTTATTTAATGATTTTCTGGTTTATATGAACAGAAGAGTCTGCCAGCAATGGAACTCAAACTTTTTTTTCCCCCAGCAAAGTTCCATTTCTGGCACTTTTAAAGTAGCACCCTTGTTATGCTATTGCTCCGTCTATGTTATGACTCTTATGCGATGTCACTGTTTGCTCAGCATACTTACAGATTTGGTAAACAGTTCTGCACAGGGCATGAATACATAAGCACCGGCTTGTTTTAAGTCCTGTCACTCTCCATAATAGTACCTATCATTATCTGCCAGCATATCTGATTAAAAGCTTGCATTGGAAGGAAGCCAAAACTTCCCAGCCAGTCTAAACTTCTGTGGTGGTCTGGCCCCTCTTATGGAGGTAAAAAGAACCCTAACTCTATGTTATTTTTCCTAACACTGGGAAATGGCAATTCACAGTCTGGGGTGTTTATGACAGATCTACGTGGTAGAAGAAGGCTTTTACATAGTTCACCCTCGCTAAGCATGTGGTTGTTTAATTGTCTGTATTATGGAATAAGTCATTTAACTACAGGGACCTGTCATGACTTGATGACTTTGTTTTGCTGAAATCAAAATAAAAACATGACCTGAATACAGTCTGAGGCTACATTCACAAGGCTTTATTTGCGGTATGTGTGAGGTCTGTCTGTTTGGTGCCAAAATGGGATTGGATCACTTTAGATGGAAGCAGGAAAATCTTTCTCAAAGAGGTGGTTTTCTTGCTCCCCTCTTAAGTTTTTGGATCTGACTCTATATTGGAACACGACACAAAGGGGGAAATTTCCAAAGGTTGGCATTTCATACGTTAGTCTTAAACAGGAACACACTCAAGTAAGATGCGTCAAATTTGGTAAAAGATTAGCGCTTAATAAATTTGGAATATCCTAAGCTGTGCAAATACCACTAACTGCACTCTTCCATCAGGCTTGGACTGGCCCACAGGAGAACAGGAGAATCCTCCGGTGGACCCCTGTAATAGAGTGGGCCATCACCCTCTTATATGAGCAGGACTTGGCACTATATACTTGACTAACGATGTACAAAGGCAGCATCTTACTCATTTAACAATCTACCCAGTTCATTGTTATATACATTTGTGATTGAGGATAATGTCACATTTGCATGAAGCTGAAAAGTGGGGTCACTGTTGGCCCTATTGTTGGCTTCACTCCGGCTCACCAAGCCCCATAGAAAATTGTTTGGAGAAGAATAAAAAGTTGCACAGCAAAACAAATGTACTCTGAAATACCCAACTTTTTTATGCAAAAAGCAACAGATGGTTAACTTTTGGTTAACATTGCTGGTGTATAATGTAAAATCAAGCATCTTTGCAAGATATGGTGATTATTATTTGCTGTTTTCATACATTTTGAAACATTTAGATGATATTGCTATCTGGAGACTCTTAAAAAGGAGGCCACTTTCTCCTGTTAGTGCAGTTTTCTTCACCTCACAAACTGCACTAGCTAGCACTTCTGTCCATAATATGGCTGCTGGTTGAGGAGCATGTGACCAGACCTGTCCATCAGCCTCCTCCAATAGAAATAACAGCTTTCCCATGTGAGGTGCTTTACAATTGTAAGAGACTGCGGGACAGGTCTGGTCACATGCTGTCAGTTTGTGAGGAAGGGGCTATAACAAGAGAAAGTGGAGAACTCCTTTAACAAGTTGCTGTTGATAAATACCATATTTTTCGGACTACAAGACGCACTTTTTTGCTCCAAAATTTTGGAGGAAAGTAGGGGGCGTGTCTTAGTCCGAATATGATATATATACATATATACACTGTGTTCCAAATTATTATGCAAATAATATTTTCTCAGATTTTCCCAAATTACCTATATGAATTGCAGTCATTGTAATTTTCCAGTCAAATAACTATTAGAGTACAATTGAAAGGTTTTTGTACAAACTGCCTATGATAACAGTATATTTTTAAAAAAAATAAAAAACTCAAACTGCACTCAAACTGCATGTTCCAAATTATTATGCACAGCAGAGTTTTCAACCTTTTCATTTTAATAAAGAACAAAAAATGGTCATTTTTGAAATTATAAGCATTAGCAGGCTATTACAAACTGAAATCAAACAGTTTTCAACTCAAAACTTTATTCTAGGTGATGTAACATTTGCACATAGGACCCCTTGTTCGAAAAGAGCTTCTGAACTCTCTCATTCATTGAATTTGTCAGGTTTTGGATGGTTTCTGCTTCAATTGTTTTACATGAGGACAGAATACCCTCCCAGAGCTGTTGCTTAGATGTGAACTGCCTCCCGCCATCATAGACACTCCTTTTGATGATGCTCCAGAGGTTCTCAATAGGGTTGAGGTCAGGGGAGCATGGGGGCCACACCATAGGTTTGTCCCCTTTTATGCCCACAGCAGCCAGAGATGCAGATGTGTTATGTGCAGCATGAGACGGGGCATTATCATGCATGAAAATGATCTTGCTGCAGAATGCACGGTTCTTCTTCTTGAACCATGGCAGGAAGTACCCCTAGGTGTCCCCCCAGAACATGTGAATGGGCCATATCTAGCACCCGCCGTCTGTATGGCCCCGGCACTAACAGCTGTTCCACTATCTCACCGCCCCTCAGCTTGGCCACCTGATATAGCAACTCGCCCTGCACTGCAAAGTGGGGAATCTGGTGTCGGTCCCCGGCTTTTGGGCAACCCCATTACATACAGTAACCTGTTCGAACGCCCCTTTTAAGGTCAGGTCTCGAACTTGAGCAGTCCAAAAGTTCTCTCCGGACATATCTAACGCAGGGAGGTCAGCCTCCTCGGTCACCGTCTCACCCTCGTCACTGACAAGGACGCACAGTGGGAACTCCTCCATCTGAGATTACGTCGGGGGTTCTTCTTCCCCATGCTACTTAGTCCAGTTCCCTTCCCCCACAAGTCCCAAAATAAGGAAAAATCATGGCCCAATATGATGGGGTGTATCAGGTCCTTCACTACCCCGACTTCATGGGACTGGGCACCACAGTCTGTCCCCACTGTCACTGTGGCCACAGGATAGTCCTTGGCGTCACCATGGATGCACCAAACGCCCACGGTTTTGGAAGGGATCAACTGGTGGGGAAGGGTTGCTCTGATCAAGTTCACCAGACTCCCAGAGTCCAACAGCCCAAGCACTTTTACTCCATTAATGGACACTGCACACGCCTGCGGCCCCTCGCCGGGTCGATAGTCCACGCTACAGGCTGGATAGGCATAATAGGAGACCCGTCTGCCTAGGCTGCAGTCCATGGGCTCAAGGGAGATTTGACACCTGGCGGCTACATGTCCAGGGTTGTGACACTGCCAACAAACTATATCTTTACTAACAGTTCTAACGTCACCTTCAGTGGGAGTAGGACGTCCCCCAGTGGTGGCTCTAGACCCCTTCCGTGCTGAACCCGCCCCCTTTTGGGTATCCCAGTAGGGAGAAGTGACTGCATCCGGTTTCCCAAGGGATCTCTCAACTACCTGGTACCTCTCTACCAGGCCGATGAAGTCATCTGCGTTCTGGGGATCACCCTGGGCAACCCAGGTCTGTACTGGCTTGGGAAGGGAATGCATGAATCTGTCAATCACCACCCGCTCAACCATCTGGGCCGGAGTGGAGGACTCCGGTTGTAGCCACTTCTGAACAAGATGCAGAAGGTCAAACAACTGCAAGCGAGGGGGTTTGTCGCTAGCATACGCCCAGTGATGAACTCGTTGGGCTCTCACCGCCATATTTACTCCTAGACGTGCTAAGATCTCTGTCTTTAGTTTGGGATACTCCTTAGCATCTTGCAGCGCCAAGTCAAAATACGCCTTTTGGGGTTCACCCATTAAATATGGTGCCAGAACCTCTGCCCACTGTGCTGGTGGAAGTCTCTCCTGATCAGCCACCCTCTCAAAAACAGTCAGAAATGCTTCTACATCATCCCCAGGGGTCATCTTCTGCATGGCCCGCCTAAGGCTTAGTGCCCACGATGCAGAAATGAAACAGAAATTTTCCTGAGCATTTCTGCATCTCCTTGGCAGAAAAACGCATGCGGTTTTTACATGCGTATTTGCCATGCGTTTTTCCAATGCATTGTATAGGCAAATACGCATGCAGAAACGCACAAGAATTGGTCATGTCCGTATTTTTTGTGCGAGCAAAATATGCGCAGAAAAAATACGGACCATGTGCACAGAACTTGCAGGAAGTCATGGGATAAGGTATGCAATGCGGTTCTGGAGCGTTTACGCGCTGCAAATACGCACCAAAATACGCACCAAAAACGCATCGCGGGCACACAGCCTTACCGCCTTCCTGACGTGAGAATCATCAGTCGGCCCTGGGGGTGGGGCGGCCGCCCTGCTCTGGATGGCGTCCGCCAAAAGCTGTATCTGCTGTTGCGCCTCCTGCTGGTGCTGCTGCTGAGACTTTTGCTGCAACTGGATTTGCTGAAGCAACAGTTGGGTTGTCTCCTGGTGCTGCTGCATACTCTGCTGGGCCTGCTGCATACTCTGCTGGCTCTGTAGGTGCTGCTGCTGCATGCTCTGCTGGCTCTGGACCAGGTACTTAATGAGCTCCTCCATGCTGCTGGACTTCACTGGCTGGCTGGCAGCCTTCACCCAGGACATCCATCGGTCTTTGTGGCAGGTACACGTGTTCCTGGAATCCTGCACGCACTCTCACACCAACTGTGGCAAGACGACTCGCTCGGCTCTCCCGGAGGCAGACTCGGGACACACGTTCTCAGGTTACCTTTCTGCTGGTTTATTATCTGGCATAAACTCATGCAGGGTTCCGCAGGAAAAAATAAACAAGACCCCTCTGGGTTAAACAGGAAAACAAAACAAAGTATAGCTCAGTCCATAGGTGAGCGGGTTCCGCCCGCTCTCGGTAGCATAAACTGCACAGGTAAAGTCCAGGTAACAAGCTCTGCAGCTTCCACAACACTGTCTGGAGACTTCCCTCTCCAGACCACACTCCACAGGGAAAAAAAAAAGGACTGAGCTTTTACACATTGCTCAGCCACACCCTGAGGGGAGGTAGGGGAATGGCGTCCCGCCCTCTTTGCCATTCCCATAAAACCGCACACCCTTTAACAGAGTAAACCTATCAGCATATAACACGCTGGCAGAAAATAAAGTAGGTCTTAGTTCACACAGGAGAGCATCCTGAGTGACACATACCTCCCCTCATATATAAAACCAGTGACACTGTCACAATATATATATATATATATATATATATATATATATATATATATATATACACTGCTCAAAAAAATAAAGGGAACACTTAAACAACACAATGTAACTGCAAGTCAATAACACTTCTGTGAAATCTACCTGTCCAGTTATGAAGCAACACTGATTGTGAATCAATTTCTCCTGCTATTGTGCAAATGGAACAGACAACTGGTAGAAATGATAGGCAATTAGCAAGATACCCCCTATAAAGGAGTGATTCTGCAGGTGGTGACCACAGACCATTTCTCTGTTCTCATCTTTTTGGCTGTTGTTTTGGTCACTTTTTCATTTTGCCATTGCTGTCACCCCTAGAGGTACAGTAGCATGAGGCAGTGTCTACAGTACAACCCACAGAAGTTGCTCAGGTAGTGCAGTTCATCCAGGATGGCACATCAATGCGAGCTGTAGCAAGAAGGGTAGCTGTGTCTGTCAGCACAGTGTCCAGAGCATAGAGCAGATACCAGGGAGGGAGTTATAGGAGGGCAACAACCCAGCAGCAGGACCATTACCTCCTCTTTTTGTGCAAGGAGGAGCACTGCCAAAGCCCTGCAAAATGACCTCCAGCAGGCCACAAATATGCATGTGTCTGCACAAACGGTTAGAAACCGACTCCATGAGGGTGGTATGAGGGCCCGACGTCCACAGATGGGGGCTGTGCTCACAGCCCAACACCGTGCAGGACGCTTTGCATTTGCCACTGAACACCAGGATTGGCAAAGTCGCCACTTGCGCCCTGTGCTCTTCACAGATGAAAGCAGGTTCACACTGAGCACATGTGACAGACGTGACAGAGTCTGGAGACGCCGTGGAGAGCGATCTGCTGCCTGAAACATCCTTCAGCATGACCGGTTTGGCAGTGGGTCAGTAATGGTGTGGGGTGGCATTTCTTTGGAGGGCCACACTGCCCTCCATGTGCTCACCAGAGGTATCTTGACTGCCATTAGGTACCGAGATGAGATCCTCAGACCCCTTGTGAGACCATATGCTGGTGCGGTTGGCCCTGGGTTCCTCCTAATGCAGGACAATGCCAGAGCTCATGTGGCTGGAGTGTGTCAGCAGTTCCTGCAAGATGAAGGCATTGAAGCTATGGACTTGCCCGCTCGTTCCCCAGACCTGAATCCGATTGAGCACATCTGGGACATCATGTTTTGCTCCATCCACCAACATCACATTGCACCACAGACTGTCCAGGAGTTGGCGGATGCTTTAGTCCAGGTCTGGGAGGTGATCCCACAGGAGTCCATCCGCAACCTCATCAGGAGCATGCCCAGGCATTGTAGGGAGGTCAAACAGGCACGTGGAGGCCACACAAAATACTGAGCCTCATTTTGACTTGTTTTAAGGACATTCCATCAAAGTTGGATCGGCCTGTAGTGTGTTTTTCCACTTGAATTTTGGGGGTGACTCCAAATCCAGGCCTCCGTTGGTTAATAAATTTGATTTCCATTGATGATTTTTCTGTGAATTTGTTGTCAGCACAATCAACTTTGTACAGAGCAAAGTATTCAATGAGAATATTTCATTCATTCAGATCTAGGATGTGTTATTTGAGTGTTCCCTTTATTTTTTGGAGCAGTGTATATATATATATATATATATATATATATAGTGTGTGGATGTTGGGGGTTGTAGGGGGAGCGGCAGCGAAGTGGGACACAGGAGGCAGCAGCTTCCGTCTGCAGCCTATACTGTGCCCGCTGCTAAAGAAAATGAATATTCACTGCTTTCCACGCCCTTGGCCGTGGAGAGTAGTGAATATCCATGCTCTTTAATAGCGGGTACACGTGACCGCTGAGCCCAGCAGGAGCCGCGCTGCGGGTACAGTGTGCGCGCTATTAAGGAGAGTGAATAATCACTGCTCCCCACGTCCATAGTCCCGGCGTAGGGAGCAGTGACTATTCCGGAACAGCATCTCACTGTGTGAGGGCGCATGGCAGTGACGTCATGTGTGGCTCACACTGTGAGATCAGTGCTGGCAGCAGAATGGGACGCAGCGCTGGAGCAGAGGGGAGGAAGGTGAGTAGAATAGTTTATTTTTTTGTGTGCAGCATGATGGGGATGGAGGTGCCATGTATACCAGGATGGGGGGGGGTGCCAAGCATACCAGGATCAGGCATGCCAAGCATACCAGAAAGAGTGATGAGGGTTGCCATGCATACCAGGAAGAGGAATGAGAGGTGCCATGCATACCAGGAAGAGGGATGAGGGGTGCCATGCATATAAGGAAGAGGGGTGAGGGGTGCCATGCATACCATGAAGAGGGATGAGGGGGGCCATGCATACCAGGATGGGGGGTCAAGCATACCAGGATGAGGGATAAGATGTGCCATGCATACCAGGATGAGGGGGGCCATGCATACGAGGATAAGGGGGGCCATGTATGCCAGGATGAGGGATGAGGGGTACCATGCATACCAGGATGAGGAGTGCCATGCATACCAGGAAAAGGGATGAGAGGTGCCATGCATACCAGGAAGAGAGATGAGGGGTACCATGCATACCAGGATGAGGGATGAGGGGTGCCATGCATACCAGGAAGAGGGATGAGGGGGGCCATGCATACCAGGATGGGGGGCCAAGCATACCAGGATGAGGGATAAGATGTGCCATGCATACCAGGATGAGGGGGGCATGCATACCAGGATAAGGGGGTCCATGCATGCCAGGATGAGTGATGAGGGGTGCCATGCATACCAGGATGAGGAGTGCCATGCATACCAGGATGAGGGATGAGGGGGACCATGCATACCAGGAATGAGGGGTGCCATGCATACTAGGATGCGAATTAGGAGTGCCATGCATACCAGGATGAGGGGGGCCAAGCATACCAGGAAGAGGGATGAGGGGGGCCATGCATATCAGGATGAGGGGTGCCATCCATACTAGGATGAGGGGTGCCATACATACCAGGATGAGGGGTGCCATGCATACCAGGATAAGGGGTGCCATGCATACCAGAATGGGGATCAGGGGTGCCATGCATACCAGGATGGGGATCAGGGGTGCCATGCATACCAGGATGGGGATCAGGGGGTGCCATGCATACCAGGATGGAGGGGTGCCATGCATACCAGGACGGGGATGAGGGGTGCCATGCATATCAGGATAGGGAAGAGGGGTGCCATGCATACCAGGATGGGGGATTGGGGTGGCATGCATACCAGGATGGGGGATTGGGGTGCCATGCATATCAGGATGAGGGGTGCCATCCATACTAGGATGAGGGGTGCCATGCATACCAGGATGAGGGGGTCATGCATACCAGGATGAGGGGTGCCATGCATACCAGGATAAGGGGTGCCATGCATACCAGAATGGGGATCAGGGGTGCCATGCATACCAGGACTGGGATCAGGGGTGCCATGCATACCAGGATGGGGATCAGGGGGTGCCATGCATACCAGGATGGAGGGGTGCCATGCATACCAGGATGGGGATGAGGGGTGCCATGCATATCAGGATGGGGAAGAGGGGAGCCATGCATTCCAGGATGGGGGATTGGGGTGCCATGCATACCAGGATGGGGGATTGGGGTGCCATGCATACCAGGATGGGGATGGGGGCCACATATAACAGAAAGGAGGGGGCCATATGTACCAGGATGGGGAATATTAACAGAATTGGGGGACATTACCCCTATAACAGTCTCAGCAGCAGATCCCCTGCCCCTTAATCATCATCATCATGACCACATTTTTTGCTTAAATTTTTTTTCTATTTTCCTCCTCTAAAACCTAGGTGCGTCTTATGGTCCAGGGCGTCTTATAGTACGAAAAATATGGTACAGGTTATTCTTGTAGTGCTTCTATTTAATACATTAATCATACAAAACGTTGCAGTTGTGCACAAGCTGTGAGTTTTAGGGCTCATTCAGATGTTAGTTTTCCATGTACAATTTCTATCCATACCTATTACAGTCTATGGGCTGTTCACATGTCTGTGATTTTTAGCGGACCAAGTTCTCCAAACCAAAAAACTGAGAAATTGTTTGATTTTGATAAGAGTCATGGATCAAACTTGCCAAAGCAAGTCTATGGGTCTGTGCAAAAAATCGGCAGCACTCGAATGCCATCCATGTGCTGTCCATTTCTTACTGGCCTATTTGATAGCATTAACTTGAAAAACCTCCATCAGGTTTTATTTTTGTGACTCGCCCCCTGGGCCTGTGCTGTGCTGCAGGGGATACCCGGAGCCGGATCGCTGGGATGCTGGGGGTTGTAGTCTCCGTGTGGCGGTGACCCGGTCCGTGCCCAGGGTGGTCAAACCAGTGGCAGTCTAAATGTTGTAATAAGTGTCCGACTACGCCACCCGTGGATTGCGGTCAGTGGGGACCGCCGCTGCGCTGCAGACTGCTGAGGCTGATGTTGTTTGCGCAGCTGAGTATGGGATGACTCCCCACGGGAGAAGTATTACCTCAGGGCAGCTAATGTGGAAAATGATGGGAGTGATGGTGTGAGTGTCCCAATACTGATGGTGCTGGTGCGGCGATGAAACACAGAGACTTGTAATTGCAGTTTCCAAAGCTTTATTCACGGTTGTTATTCTGGTCACTTGTGCACATGAGGGACCGCCTGAGCCGTGCTACGTTCACCAGGCAAGGGACTCGGTCAACTCCCAGGCAATTCCAGAGTGTGGTTCAGAGCTCCCCTCTCTTCCTTTCTACTGGCCGTCCCCACCAGTGACCCACCTTTGTCCAGCTTCCTCGGGCCTTCTGTTGGCGAAACCTCTCTCCGGTTTCCCTGACCCTATACGGTATGCCTTTCTGGTGGATGTAGTGAGGGGTCGCACCAAGATGTGGTCACAACCTCCGGTTTTGGCTGAGGATTAGTCGCCTCCACCAATTCGGGTTCCGGTACCCTGCTCTGCCAACCCTTCACCCTGTATCTCCTGGGCATATGGGGTTCCTTCTGCCTTCGTGTCTCTGGGCCTTTCTCTGTGTTCTTTGCTTCCTTTCTCCTCTGTTCCAGTTCCTTTCTTACTTTCCTCTCCGTTCCTCCTCCTCTCTCTTTCTGCTGTTCCTGGCCTCCACTCCAGGCCTGGCTCTGGAGCTGGGCCCAGACTGAGCCACAGCTCCCTGTCAGCCCTCTCTGGCTGAGCTCCTCTCCTCTTCTCCTCCTGCCTGAACTGAACTGGACTGGACTGAACACTGTTCTAAGATGGTGCCCACCTTTTATACCTCCTTCTAACACCCGAGCCCAGGTGACTAGCAACCAATGGGCTCCTACCTATGCCCAGAAACCCACCCCTATCTGGTCCTACACCACTGGGTTTTCCACCCCCCTCCCCACTCCAGCCAGGAACAGAAGCTGTCGTGCCTGCACTCTGTCTAGTGGGAGCACCTTTGGTCTGTTCCTCGGAAATGGGGTGTGTGTGGTGCATGCAGCTTACTGAGTCCTGGTCCACACTCCATCCTTACCCGGGAGTGGAATATCACACCTCTGGACTGAGGTGCAATACCCCTGTAGCAGCCGAGCCCTCGGGGTGCTACATTTGCATAGGAGAAAAACTGATGAAACTCTAAGGCCACGGCCCCACTATCAGTATTTGATCAGTATTTTTTCTCAGGAGTGGGAGCCAAAACCAGGAGTGGGTGATAAATGCAGAATTGGTGACTTGTTTCTATCATACCTTTTCTCTGATTGTTCCTCACCTGGTTTTGGCTCCCACACCTGAGAAAAAATACTGACTGAATACTGACCAAATACTGACCAAATAGTGATAATGAGGCCTTGGCTAACAGTAAAAACTGACATACTGACCAAACACTAATGAAAATTGATTCGTTTTTTTTGCATTCGAGAAAAATCACAGATGTCTGAATAATGCCTTAGGGCAAGGTAAGACAGCGCAGCTGTGATATGGTGTCAAAAAACATATATACCGCCGACTGCATGTGATTTTGACATAAACAGGCATTGTTTTGAAAGTGCTTTTTTCACTGCATGATCCAAATTTATTAGGTAATTTTACATAACGTGAAACACATGTGGTAATGTTCCTTCTAAACAACTTATTGTCGGAAAACTCACTATCAACCCATGTTCTTATGCAAAAAACACATCCAGTCAAGCACTTAAGAACAGATCCTAAGGGAACATGGTTCAGGACTAGGGATGAGCGAGTATACTCATTACTATTCGGTACTCGCCGAATAGTACGGTACTCGGGCTACTCGTTACTCCCCATGTTTGCTTGTGATTACTCGCTAGGAGTAACGAGTACAATGTAAGCCAATGGGAAATGCGAGTAAGCCGAGTAAGTGTCTGCTAGAGCCTA
The DNA here is from genome assembly GCF_046119375.1 of Phyllobates terribilis. Classification (NCBI taxonomy): domain Eukaryota; kingdom Metazoa; phylum Chordata; class Amphibia; order Anura; family Dendrobatidae; genus Phyllobates; species Phyllobates terribilis. The sequence continues at coordinate 157,511,029 of NW_027362771.1, read as the reverse complement.
TAAAGCGGTCTGGGGGCTGAGGAAAAGGCTGAAATGGGTGCATGATTGTTTAAAAGCCGGCGGTAAAAAGCCGCCGATTTTAAACAATCACTCAGCCCCATACTTGCTTCCCCGCAGCCTCCCATCCCGATCCTCCGCTCTCCCCGCCGCCTCCCATCCCGATCCTAAGTTAGGACCGGGCAGGGAGCGAAGCACCAGGAAGCGGGGAGCGCAGCACCAGTGAGCGGGGAGTGAAGGACCCGGGCGGGGAAGGCGGCAGTGAAAAGACTTCACCGCCGGCTTTCCTGTTCGGTGCGGCGCTCCCCGCTCCCTGATGTATGTCCCCGCTCCCTGGTGCTTCGCTCCCTGCCCGGTCCTAACTTAGGATAGGGATGGGAGGCGGCGGTGGAGCAGGGAGTGTACATCAGGGAGCGGGGAGCGCAGCACCGAACGGGAAAGCCGGCGGTGAAGACTTTTCACTGCCTGCTTTCCCGCTGGTTATTTCAAATGAACAGCTGAGGTATCAGCTGATGCTGATCAGCTGTTCATTTGAAGAAGCCGCGGTGCCCTCAGAGGGTTCATGTGAGTTCATGCTTGACTGCATGAACTCACATCAACTTTCCCACGGCCGCACAACTCAGCTACATCTCTGGTAGAGAATCTCTACTAGAGATGTAGCTGAGCTAAAGAAGAAGACTCCATTGAACTACGTCGGACGGAAGATAATTTTTTTAATAAATATGGAGTCTCTAATTTTTTTTTTTGTTTTATTTCTAATAAAAAATTTATTTCTCTGTGTTGTGTTTTTTTAAAATATTTCACTTAGAAATTCATGGCGGTCATGTCTAATATTGGCGTGACCCCATGAATTTCAGGCTTAGGGCCAGCTGATAATACAAATGAGTTGGGTACAGCGCCAGAAGATGGCGCTTCTATGAACGCGCCATTTTCTGGGGTGGCTGCGGACTGCGATTCGCTGCGGGGGGGGGCAGAAAGCTTGGGCAGAAAGCTTGGGCCTCCCTGCGCTGTGGATTCCAGCCCCCAGCTACTTAGTTGTACCTGGCTGGACACAAAAATAGGGCGAAGTCCCACGTCAAATTTTTTTAAATTATTTCATGAAATTCATGAAATAATTAAAAAAAGGACTTCCCTATTTTTGTTTCCAGCCAGGTACAAATAGGCATCTGGGGGTTGGGGGCAGCCCGTTCCTGCCTGCTGTACCTGGCTGGACACAAAAATATGGCGAAGGCCATGTCAAATTTTTGGTGAAAAATTCATTAAAAATTTAAAAAAAAAGCACATTTAGGGACTGCATCTTTATTAACCCCTCCACTTGAGGGGTTAATAAAGATGCAGTCCCTAAATTGCTAATTTTTTTACAATTTTTAAATTAATTTTTCCCAAAAATTTTGACGTGGGCTTCGCCATATTTTTGTATGCCTGCCAGGTACAGCATCCAGGAACGGGCTGCCCCCAACCCACAGCTGCCTATTTGTACCTGGCCGGACACAACAATATAGGGAAGCCCTTTTTTTTTATTATTTCATGAATTTCATGAAAAAAAATACGTGGGGCTTCGCCCTGTTTTCGTGTCCAGCCGGGTACAACTAGGCAGCTGTGGGCTGGAATCCGCAGCGCAGGGAGGCCCAAGCTTTCTGGGCCCCCCTGTTGTGAATTGCAGTCCGCAGCCACCCCAGAAAATGGCACGTTCATAGAAGAGCCATCTTCTTGCGCTGTATCCAGCTCATCCAGGGCCCTGGTGCGGTGGCTCACTGGGTAAAAAAGGGGTTAGGACCAGCTTTGTATTATCCGCTGGCCCTAAGCCCGAAATTCATGGGGTCACGCCAATATTAGACATGACCGCCATGAATTTCTAGTAAAGTATTTAAAAAAAACACAACACATAGAAAAAAATATTTTATTAGAAATAAAACAAAAAAACACTTAGAGACTCCATCTTTATTAAAAAAAATTATCTTCTGTCCAACGTAGTCCAATGGAGTCTTCTTCTTTAGCTCAACTACATCTCTGGTAAAGATTCTCTACCAGAGATGCAGCTGAGTTGTGCGGCCGTGGGAAAGTTGATGTGAGTTCATGCAGTCAAGCATGAACTCACATGAACCCTCTGAGGGCTCCACGGCTACTTCAAATGAACAGCTGATCAGCATCAGCTGATACCTCAGCTGTTCATTTGAAGTAACCAGCGGGAAAGCTGACAGTGAAAAGACTTCACCGCCGGCTTTCCCGTTTGGTGCTGCGCTCCCCGCTCCCTGATGTACGCTCCCCGCTCCCCCGCCACCTCCCAACCCGATCCTAACTTAGGACCGGGCGGGGAGCGAAGCACCAGGGAGCGGGGAGCGCAGCACCGAACGGGAAAGCCGGCGGTGAAGTCTTTTCACTGCCGGCTTCCTCGCCTGGGTCCTTCGCTCCCCGGTGTTGCGCTCCCCACCCGGTCCTAACTTAGGATCGGGATAGGAGGCGGCGGGGGAGCGGAAGATCGGGATGGGAGGCTGCGGGGAAGCGAGTATGGGGCTGATTGATTGTTTAAAAGCTGGCGGATTTCTACCGCCGGCTTTTAAACAATCATGCACCCATTTAAGCCTTTTCCTCAGCCCCCAGACCGCTTTATAGGCTCCAGCAGACAATTACTCGGCTTACTCGCTTTTCCCATTGACTTACATTGGACTCGCTACTCGTAACCCGAGTATTGGGACCTACTCTTTACGAGTATAGCGAGTCCGATTATTTCACTACTCGCTCATCCCTATTCAGGACTAGCAATAACCATCAGTCCAGGGAATAAATAGAATACGGAGCTCTTACTTACTTTTGTTACAGTATCTACCATTCCAGCCTTCCTTGCATTGGCATTTGTTGGGTTCAACGCAGGTTCCATGTGAACCACATGAGGGTTCACAAACAGCTGCATAAAAACAAAGCAAGGTAAATGCCAGCTATTCTATCCTCCATAGTATGGCTGTCTAATCTAACAGAATTACTTCCATGGACTGTTATTAAATGAAAACATATATGAAAATATTCAGTAAATGTATAACAAGTGAATATAATTAAACAATTTGCATTATTATACAACCAGTTATGTTTTAGTTATTATATTGTGAATAAACTCCATGATTAAAATGTATGACTTACGTTTTGAGCACAGATCTCCTTGGTAGCCCTTGGAACATTTGCACTTGTTCTTGCCACTACATTTTCCTCCATTTCGGCATGGCTGTTGGCATTTACCTTAAAAAAAAACACAAATCATTCATAAAACTTGGTTTATATTTAAAGGGAATCTGTCAACCCCTGGGACTTTTCAGACCTCTAATATGGGCATACAGGTGATAGAAAAGTAAATCTATACATACCTGTATGGCCCATATTAGAGGTCTGGTTGCTTTGAAATATCTTTTTATAAAATCCGTTTTCCTAGGTTTGGCGACCGGGGGATGCCAAGAAATGCCGGCCTACCTACTTAATTCAAATCTCCTCCTCCTCTGCACGTCACAGGGCGCTGAGATGTGCACTCTAGATCTGTGCTCTAGATCTGCGCAACCCGCGCATGCACAATGCGCCTATAACTTAAGGCTTTTTATTTTTCTCCTTGCCCTATCTTACTGTTGTGCTCTAGTGCGCAGGCGCCGGGGAGTCGCTGTGACTTCCGCTCCAGTAACCTCCGACGTGCGCAACAATAAGGTTTGGTCCCCACTTCCTCTCGGATAGTTGCTAGCTATCAGGATGTGGGGACCAAACCTTATTTTTGTGCACGCCGGAGGTCACTGGAGCGGAAGTCACAGTGACTCCCCGGCTCCTGCGCACTAGAACCCCGCAGTGTAAAATAGGGCGAGGAGAAAAAAAAAAGCCTTAGGTTATAGGAGCATTGTGCATGCGCTGGACGTGCAGATCTAGAGTGCACATCACAGGGCTCTGTGACGTGCAGGGGAGGAGGGGGGGGGGGGGGATTTAAATCAAGTAGGTAGGCCAGCATTTCTTGGCATCTCTCAGTCGCCAAGCCTAGGACAACAGATTTTATAAAAAGATATATCAAAGCAAGCAGACCTCTAATATGGGACATACAGCTAAGTATAGATTTATATTTCTATCACCTGTATGCCCATAAAATTCCACTATCAGAGATTGACAATGCTACCTAAATGGTTAAACAGCAGCGATCAGCATAGTCTCTGGTCGCTGCTGTTATAGACACATGCTGGCATCTGCCACATATGGAGCAGGCTCAGCTCTTGAGCTGCCTCCATACATGAAGATCACAGTGTGGACGTACTGGTAAATCTACATGCTCTAAGTGGTTAAAGGGGTTTTCCCACAAACAAAAGTTCACTTTAATCAATAGATTTTGGAATAATAATAATTTCCACAATTGAATGTGTTTAAATAAAATGTTCCTGTGCTGAGATAATCTTATAAATCTGCCCCTGTGTAATAGCTGTGTCTGATCGTGCAGAAACATGATCTGATCACATCAATCACACTCCTGGATGGGGGAAAGCAAAAGAGTATACAGACATCATAGCACGGGATCACAGTTGATTCTTCTTGTGGGGTAAAACAGCTCCCTACTAGAGATGAGCGTTGTTCTACTCGAACTGTTCGCCAATCTCAAATTCGAGCTGTTTTGAGTGGTGTTCGAGCCGGTCGGCGAACACGAACAATTTGAGAAAAATTCGGCTGTTCGAGGTTATGTTCGATAACTGTTCGTGCACCAAAATCATAACTGGATTTTTTCTCAGTAATGATGAAAATTAATGTTAATACGCAGTTTGAGTGTACAGCGGGGTGGGGGGAGGGGCAGGGGATGGATCTCTGCAGGAACAATGAAGATCTCCATTTTTTTTTCTCTTTCCCGCATTTGCAGTGGGGAGGTGCAATCTGTCAGCCTATCAGCAGCGCCCACACGGAGCGAAGTGCTTTTTTTCACACAAGCAAGGGCATGTGTGATTGGCAGTGTATGTCACATGTCCTTGCCCTATAAGACCAAGCCATTTTCCCCGTCGCCACCATTTTCTCACTGCTGCAGCTGCGTGTTAGACGGCACCGCTGTTGCTGTGTGCGCTATACCTTGTTAATTTCAAGCCAATTTTCGCACAAATATACAGATAGCTTGGGAGTAGGGAATAGTTGTGATTGCAGTCCTTTTAAGGACTAGGTTACAGCATTTCCTACGACTTTTATCAGGCAGGTCTGTGCTCTTAAATAGATAGATTGTGGGAGTAAAGACTAATTGTAATTGGAGTCCTTTTCAGGACTAGGTTACATCAGTTCCTATCAGTTTTTGCCAGGCAGGTCTGTGCCAGTGCTGTGCAAGTTTTTTTTCACAGCATTTGGCTGAATCTAGCAAAGCTAATCCTTTTTGGCCTATTGCAGAGTGTGTTAGTCAGTGGAGTAGCCTATCTGTGTTGCAAGATATACCACCTGTGTATAGAATACCAATTTTTTTACTGCACCTAGTGAAGTAAAATCTTTTGGGCATAGCATCATTCTATTAGTCCATCTATACTGACCTCCATCAGGTTGCAAACTGAATATAATTTTTTTCTGCATCTAGCTCTGAAAAAATATTTGGGCTTCTAGCAGTGTGTGGGACTTGGTCTATTAGTCCATCTATACTGACCTCCATCAGGTTGCAAATTAAAAATAATTTTTTTCTTCATTTAGCTCTGAAAAAATATTTGGGCTTCTAGCAGTGTGTGGGACTTGTTCTATTAGTCCTTCTATACTGACCTCCAGCAGGTTGCAAATTGAATATAATTTTTTTCTGCATCTAGCTCTGAAAAAATATTTGGGCTTCTAGCAGTGTGTGGGACTTGGTCTATTAGTCCATCTATACTGACCTCCATCAGGTTGCAAATTAAAAATAATTTTTTTCTTCATTTATCTCTGAAAAAATATTTGGGCTTCTAGCAGCGTGTGGGACTTGTTCTATTAGTCCATCTATACTGACCTCCATCAGGTTGCAAATTAAAAATAATTTTTTTCTGCATCTAGCTCTGAAAAAATATTTGGGCTTCTAGCAGTGTGTGGGACTTGGTCTATTAGTCCATCTATACTGACCTCCATCAGGTTGCAAATTAAAAATAATTTTTTTCTGCATCTAGCTCTGAAAAAATATTTGGGCTTCTAGCAGTGTGTGGGACTTGGTCTATTAGTCCATCTATACTGACCTCCATCAGGTTGCAAATTGAATAAAAAAATTTTCTGCATCTAGCTCTGAAAAAATATTTGGGCTTCTAGCGGTGTGTGGGACTTGGTCTATTAGTCCATCTATACTGACCTCCATCAGGTTGCAAATTAAAAATAATTTTTTTCTGCATCTAGCTCTGAAAAAATATTTGGGCTTCTAGCAGTGTGTGGGACTTGGTCTATTATTCTATCTATACTGACCTCCATCAGGTTGCAAATTAAAAATAATTTTTTTCTTCATTTAGCTCTGAAAAAATATTTGGGCTTCTAGCAGTGTGTGGGACTTGTTCTATTAGTCCTTCTATACTGACCTCCAGCAGGTTGCAAATTGAATATAATTTTTTTCTGCATCTAGCTCTGAAAAAATATTTGGGCTTCTAGCGGTGTGTGGGACTTGGTCTATTAGTCCATCTATACTGACCTCCATCAGGTTGCAAATTAAAAATAATTTTTTTCTGCATCTAGCTCTGAAAAAATATTTGGGCTTCTAGCGGTGTGTGGGACTTGGTCTATTAGTCCATCTATACTGACCTCCATCAGGTTGCAAATTAAAAATAATTTTTTTCTGCATCTAGCTCTGAAAAAATATTTGGGCTTCTAGCAGTGTGTGGGACTTGGTCTATTAGTCCATCTATACTGACCTCCATCAGGTTGCAAACTGAATAAAAAAAATTTCTGCATCTAGCTCTGAAAAAATATTTGGGCTTCTAGCGGTGTGTGGGACTTGGTCTATTAGTCCATCTATACTGACCTCCATCAGGTTGCAAATTCAAAATAATTTTTTTCTGCATCTAACCCAGCCAATAGTTTTGGCCTAATACCACAGTTTGGCCACTCAGCTCTGCTCGGTTACCATCCATTGTTTTTTTGTGCAAACAACTCCAGAGTTGTGAATTAGTTAACCACCAAAATGAGTGGAAAAAGGCCTGCTGCTGGTGGAAAGGGGAATAGGCGTGTTGGGAAGGGGAAAAAAGGTTGTGTCCGTGGGGTAGGTGCAGAAGAAAGACCATCTTCCAGCCAAACTAAAATGTCTACTTCTTTTAGCGGACAATGTGATAAGATCCCTTTCTTACGGCCACGCCAATCGCTACAAATTCCAGATGAGGCACAAAAACAGCAGGTGCTTCAACGGATATCAAGTGCTCCTTTAAGTGGGCTCTCCTCCACATCAACTTCAACATCACAAATACTCCAGTCCTCAAAGGTGTCACCCAAATCGCACTTGCTTCCTCACAGCTCCCAAATCTCCAGCTGCCCGTCTGAGTATGAGGTAGAACAGATGGTTGAGTCTGCAGAGCTGTTTACTCATACTATAGCCTGGGAATCAGAGGTCGACTCCAGCGCTTCTGTGAATCCAGACGAGGAAATGATCTGCACTGATGCCCAGAATCTTTATGAGTCGGATCCAGGACCAGACGCAGAAGGTTCTGACCATAATGTAGACCCTCATTCCTAAACTGTAACTCCTGTTGGTGGAGACAATGAGGAAGACGATGATAAGACTCAAATACCTGATTGGAGCGACAACTTTAGTTTTTTGTCAGGGCAGGAACAGGTTGGCTCTGAGGACGACGGGTGTGATAACGCACAGGGTGATGATGATGAGGTCGGAGATCCCACTTACTGTCAACCCACAGTCAGCCAAGAGATGAGGTCAGCAGAGGAGGTGGAGGAAGATGCTAGTGACGACGAGGTCAGGTTGCGCCTTCCTGGACAGAGACGTAGTACTGGAAGCACGTCAACAACTGCATCCTCAAACACAACTCTGCCTCTCACCACAAGTCGTGGTGGCTCTTCAGGTCGCATGGGTGCTAAGCCTTGCATAGCCTGGGCATTTTTTCAGATCGATAAAGATGACCCAACTCGTGTTATCTGTAACATTTGTCAGCAAAAGCTAAGTAGAGGCCAAAAAATACATAGTTTGAGTACTTCATGCATGAACCGGCACATGGACATGAAGCATAAGTTGCAGTGGGAAGCTCAGTGTGCTACAATGCGGTCTAGCCGGCCGGGCCAACCACCGTCTGCCATATCTTGTGCATCCGCGGCCTCTTCATCCTCTGTGACTGGGGGGACAGCAGTCACACCTGTTTTGGGGCGCAGACCTGCCACCTCTTTACCCGCAACAGCCAGCGTGATTGGCAGGTCATCATTTTCTTTGGAGGTGGTAACACCAGCTGGTCTTGAGCGCTGTCCGACATCGATAGCACCACCTTTGGATCAAGGCAACCTAACATGTCCGCCTGCATCTTCCTCACAGACCGGCAGTTTGCCGGGGACACCCTTATCAACCCTGTCTAAGCACAATAGCCAGCCCTCGGTCCCTCAGATGTGGACAAGTAAAAGACCATTTCCTCCTAGCCATGAGAAAGCTAAGAGGTTGAATTTCACCATCTGCAAGCTCTTGGCTACAGAAATGCTGCCTTTCCGCCTGGTGGACACAGAGGATTTTCGAGACCTTATGTCCGTCGCAGTGCCCCAGTACCAGATGCCCAGTCGGCACTACTTCTCAAAGAAAGGTGTGCCTGCGCTCCACCAGCATGTCGCACACAACATCACCGCTTCTTTGAGAAACTCTGTGTGTGACAGGGTGCATTTCACCACAGACACTTGGACGAGTAGGCATGGACAGGGGCGTTACATGTCGCTGACTGGGCACTGGGTAACTATGGTGACAGCAGGACAAGGGGCTGCTGTCCAAGTCTTGCCGTCCCCACGAGTTGTGCGTCAATCCTCTTTATGTCATTTTTCCTCCACTGCTTCTGCCTCCTCAACCTCCTCTCGGTCTTCCACCTGCACCCAAAGCCTGTCTGGTCATGCCACAAGCTTTCTAACTGCGCAGAAGGGATCCTGCACACCTCCTTACTATGCTGGCAGTAGGGCTCAACGTCATCAGGCGGTTTTTACATTGAAATGTCTGGGAAATGTGAGTCACACAGCTGAGGAGTTGTGGTCAGCTCTGGAGAACCAATTTCATGAATGGTTGTCTCCACTGGACCTGAAACCAGGGAAGGCCGTGTGCGACAATGCTGCAAACCTGGGTGCGGCCCTTCGCCGGGGCAATGTCACACACGTGCCTTGTATGGCTCACGTGTTGAACCTGGTTGTCCAGCAATTTTTAGCCCACTATCCCAGACTAGATGGCCTTCTGCAGAGGACACGGTCGCTGTGTGCTCACTTCCGCCGTTCGCATCCCGCAGCTCAGCGACTTACATCTCTACAGAAGTCGTTGGGCCTGCCACTTCACCGGCTAAAATGCGATGTGCCTACCCGGTGGAATTCAACTCTGCACATGTTGCAGCGACTGTGGCAGCACCGACAAGCCCTGGTGCAATACGTTCTGACGTATAGCCTGGGCCAACGAGATTCAGAGGTGGGGCAAATCACGCTGGAGGAGTGGTCTCAGATCAGGGACCTATGCACCCTTCTGCACAGTTTTGAAATGGCGACGAAGATGTTTAGTGCTGACGATGCCATTATCAGCATGACTATTCCGGTGATTTACATGCTGGAGCACATGTTAAACAGAATTCGGAGTCAGGTGGTGGCACAAGAGGAGGTGGAGGAAGTAGAGGAGGAGGAGTTGTATGCGGAAGGGCTAACATCTGCAAGGTCCAGACGGTCGGCAGCACCAGGGCGGCAGGCATGTGAGGGTGGGGGAGATGATTTTACCAGGGCGCATGGTAGCAGCCAAACTAGTGAGGAAGGTGCAGGAGCCCAGGAAGAAGTGGAGGACGAACTGATGGAAGACTCATCAGATGAGGGAGACCTTGATCACATTTCTGTTGTGCGAGGTTGGGGGGAGAGGACAGAGGAAGGAAGCATGATTGTTACCTCGCCACCAACACAACAGGGACTTGGTGCTCCTGGATGCGCAACACACATGAGTGCCTTCTTGCTGCACTACCTGCAACATGACCCTCGAATTGTGAGAATTAGAAATAATCCTGACTACTGGGTTGCCACACTGTTAGATCCCCGGTACAAAAGTAAATTTGCAGAAATTATTCCTGCCATAGAAAGGGATGCACGCATGCAGGAGTATCAGCAGAGACTGTTGCAGAATCTTACATGTGCTTTTCCACAAAATACCAGTGGTGCACGTAGTGAATCTCACAGTTCCAACTTGCCAACCGTGGGACCGTCAAGTGTTCAGCACTCAAACCGTAACAGAACCACAGTATCTGCTGGTAACATCAATTTTGCGGAATCATTTCACCACTTTTTTAGCCCATCCTTTGCAAGGCCACAGGAGACAAGAAGTCTGACACATAGTCAACGCCTAGAGACGATGGTACAGGAGTATCTCCAAGTAAACATTGAAGCCACGACTGTGTCACTGGACCCTTGCTCTTTTTGGGCTTCCAATCTGGATAAATGGCCGGAGCTAGCCACTTACGCCTTGGAGATCTTGTCATGCCCCGCAGCCAGCGTTCTGTCTGAACGTGTGTTCAGCGCTGCTGGTGGTGTGCTGACAGATAAGCGCACGCGGCTCTCCACTGATAATGTAGACAGACTCACGTTCATAAAGATGAACAAATCATGGATCCAAAACGACTTTTCTACCCCTGTGTCATCCTGGGGAGAGTAAAAGCTTGATGATTGGTTAAAATCACCCTACCAACCGTTTTAAGCTTTCAAATTACTAATCATGTTTATCTGTATCTTGACTGGAAAATAATTTGGGCTTTGTAGCAGTGTGCAGCACTGATCCTATTAGGCCATCTATAATAAGCTTCACCAGATTTAAAATTAAAAATAATTTTTAGCTGCATCTAGCCCGGAAAATAATTTTGGGGCTCCGAGATGCGCAAGACACATAAGTGCCTTCTTGCTGCACTACCTGCAGCATGACCCTCATATTGTCAGAATTCGAAGTAATCATGACTACTGGGTTGCCACACTCTTAGATCCCCCAAACTTTTCGATCAACCTTTTCATTTTAATAAAGACCAAAAAAATGGTCATTTTTGAAATTATAAGCATTAGCAGGTTGTTAGAAACTGAAATCAAACAGTTTTCAACTCAAAACTTTATTCTAGGTGATGTTACATTTTCACATAGGACCCCTTGTTCGAAAGGAGCTTCTGAACTCTCTCGTCCATTGAATTTGTCAGGTTTTGGATGGTTTCTGCTTCAATTGTTTTGCATGAGGACAGAATACCCTCCCAGAGCTGTTGCTTAGATGTGAACTGCCTCCCGCCATCATAGACACTCCTTTTAATGATGCTCCAAAGGTTCTGAATGGGGTAGAGGTCAGGGGAGCATGGGGGTCACACCATAAGTTTGTCCCCTTTTATGCCCATATCAGCCAGAGATGCAGATGTTTTATGTGCAGCATGAGATGGTGCATTATCATGCAGAAAAATGATCTTGCTGTGAAATACACGGTTCTTCTTCTTGAACCATGGCAGGAAGTGCTGTTTGAGAAAATCCACATACATTATGGAGTTCATCTTTAGCGCCTTCAGGGATCCTAAAGGGGCCGACAATCTCTCTCCCCATGATTCCAGCCCAAAACATTACTCCACCTCCTCCTTGTTGGCGCTGTAGCCGTGTTTGCGTGGGGTGTCCATCAACCAGCCATCCTCCACTCCATTCATCTGGACCATCGAGCGCTGCACGGCACTCATCCGTGAACAAAACAGTTTTGAAATCAGTCTTCATGTAATGTTTGGCCCACTGGAGCCGTTTCTGCTTGTGTGAAGTGGATAGAGGAGGTCGACAGGATGGCGTATGCACAGCTGCAAACCTCTGAAGGACCCTGCATCTTGTTGTTCGGGGGACGTTGGAGGCACAAGCAGCTTCAAAAACTTGTCTGCTGCTATGACAAGGCTTTTTTGCCGCTGCTCTTTCAACCTGACGTAATTGCCTGTAGGAAAGAGTCCTCAATTTGCCCTTATCAGCACGCACACGTGTGTACTGTGAATCAGCTACATACTTCTTGATTGCCAAGACACTTCATCCTGATCATCGCACAATGTTGATTGTAGTCATGCCTTGACCTAAACACTCCACAATTTGTTGCTTCTCAGCAGCCGACACATCCTTTTTCTTTCCCATTTTGGCAGAAAATGTAGGCTGCTTAATAATGTGAGAGAGCCTTCTTAAGTAGTCTTGCCTTTCATTGGACACACCTGCCAAACTAATTAGCACAGGTGTCTGCAATTGCTTACAGTGATATAAAGAGCCCTGACACAAATCACCATCAATGAGTTTAACTGACAAACAAACAAATTCTTCCCTTATCACTCCTAAACACTTTTTGCATAATAATTTGGAACGCGGTGTACATGTGCTTTTCCACAAAACACCAGTGGTTCACGTAGTGAATCTTACAGTTCTAACTTGCCAACCGTGGTCTGTATGGAATTGTTCAATAAAGGGCCCAAAATTAAGATAACATAGATGGGAGAGGTCTCTATGAATAGGAATTCCTAAGTATTTGATACCCTGTGAGGGCCAGGCAAAGGGAAAGTTGGACTGGATGGAATCCTATATGGATTTAGGGAGGGAGACATCGAGGGCCTCAGACTTCGCTGCATTGATTTTAAAATTTTACCATGTAACAAAGTGATCTATTTCAGCCATAACAGCAGGGATGGATATATGTGATTGAGTGATATATACTAGGACATCATCAGCAAATAGAGAGCACTTGTACTCGGTGCCTCCCACCTCAATCCACCTAATATTGGGGTTATGGCGAATTGATGAGAGCAGGTGCTCCGTCACTAGGATGTATAAGAGAGGGGACAGAGGACATCCCTGCCTTGTCCCATTGGTGATTGTGAAAGGTGATGAAAATGTTCTGACGCACCCCCTGGGCCTTGGGACACCCGGAGCCGGACCCTTTTTGGTGGATGCTGGTGGTTGTAGTCTTCGTGGCGGCGATCCGGTTCCGTGGCTCAGGGCGGTCAAACCAGTGGCGGAACTATTTATGTGGTTTTGATGTTTAAATGTCCGACTACGCCACCCGTGGATTGCGGTCAGAGTGAACCGCCGCTACAGGGCAGACCGCTAAGGCTGGTGTTGTGGGTGCAGCAGAGCGTAGCATAACTCCCCACGGGAGGAGTATAGCCTCAGGGCAGTGTATGCGGAGGATGGGGGTGATGGTGCAGGGCAGCAGCAGTAACGACACGGAGTCAGTGATGCAGTTCAGGGCCTTTACTCACAGTTCTTATTATCCAGACCACGTCTGCAGGTAACGGCTGCCCACGTCGTACTGTGCTCACCAGGTGAGGGGCTCAGACAACTCCCAGATAACTTTGGAGCGCTTCACAGGACCCCCTTTGTGTGTCCTTTGTCTGGCCTTTCTTACCAACACTTCTGTCCGGCTGCCTCGGGCCTCCTCTTGGTAAACTTGGCGCCAGTTTCCCTGACCCTATGTGGTGCCTTCCTAGCGGGTGGAGCAAGGGGCTGCACCACATAAAATGTCAGAGCCTCCGGTTTCTAGCTGAGGGTCGTTTCCTGCCTCCACTAGTTCGGGGACCGGTCTCCCCCTTTGGCCTGACCCCTCCACGCAGGTGGATTCGGGCGTGCGGTGGCGACTCGCCCGTCCGCACCCCTGGGATCCCTTCATTCCTCGTTCCTGGAGCCTTCTCCGCTCCTCTTCCTTCCTTCTCCCTCTTGCAGGCCTGGGCCTCTGTTACTAGGCCCGCCTCCGGAGCAGAGCTCATGCAGAGCCCCTGCTCCCTGCCACTTCTGCTCAGACTTCTCTGCACTGAACTAAGATGGTGCCCACCTTTTATACTCCCTTCTCAATGCACCCAGGAACTGCTTCCTCCCTGCTCCTGCACTGCAGGGTTCCCCTTCCTCAGTGTTCCCTCCCCCCACTCCAGCCAGGGACAGGGACTGTCGTGCCCATCTCAGGGGCATATTGGTCGCCCTGCCCCACAGCAATGTGGTGTAATGCATGCAGGTGTCGGGTCCTGATCCACACTCCATCCTTATCTGAGAGTGAGATATCACACCTCTGGGTGAGGTGCAATACGTCTGTAACAACCGAGCCCTCGGTGCTACAGTTCCATTTATCTTCAGCCTAGGTGACGTATTGTGATACAGGGCCGTGATTTTGGCTATAAAAGGGTCCCCTAGACCCCTACCCCAAGCTTTTTAAGAGAATCATATATGGCGTGCCAGGAGACTCTATGGAATGCTTTCTCAGCATCCAACGAGAGTATCTACTTACAAATTTTTAACTGCATCTAGCCCAGGAAATACTTTGTGCCTAGTAGCAGTGTCTGCTAGTCAGCGGATTATCCCGGCTGTTAAGCAAGCTACACCACCTGTAGTTTGGACACTTAATTTTTTCAAAGGAAATGCTTCGGGACCACGGGATACTTAGTGAAGAGCATCAGGAGGCACCCCAAGGCATAGGGGCTGGGACTGGCACTAGGATGCCTTGCGGTGGACAGCCGAGCTCGATCCTTATAAAAGCTTTTTAACTGCAGCAGCTTTAGTGGACGCTACTGGAGCTGGAATTACGCGGCTGCTGGCATGAGACTTGCCCTCCAATAGATCCTTGTAAATGGATTTAAAGTGTATTCATTCAAATTAGAGGGACAATTTAAATTAAAAAGCTTAGAGCTGCCTCCACCACAGGGGGGCTCTCTCGACCCACCAGCGGACAGGCACCAGTATTGGGAGAGGGGGGCTGGCCGTCAGGGTTCACCGCGGCTCTGGCACAAACCCGGCGACACGGAGGTGGCACGGGCAGGAGCGGACTGGCCGTCTCGGCTTCTCACTTTTTGGATTTTAGAAGGGCATGACATGCCTATATCTGTGTCTCCCCCTCCTTTTACTCCTCCACCTCTTTTCTTTTCGCATGACTATATGTACTTGTCACTTTTCCATGTGTTAGTTGTGTCTTCTGAGCAGTTTGTCAGCTTTTGGACACCTTTGAAGGTGTTTTCTATGTGTTTCTATGTGTTTTTGTTTGCCTGCCATTGGTTTTAACGGTGTTCGAAGGTGTTCGACGAACAGTTCGACGAACAGTTCGGCGAACACACGGGTGTTCGACGAACCGAACCGAACTCGAACACTACGGGGGTGGCTCAACACTACTCCCTACCTGGTTTCAAACAATATTTTACCTCGAGGAAAGAATCATTTGTGATCCCCTGTTGTAATATCTGTATACCCCCCGCCCACTGCCCAGGAGATGTGGTATGATCAGACCATGTTCCTGTACGGTCAGACACAGCCATTACACAGTACACAGCAGGGGAACATTTATAAGATTATCTTAGCACAGGAACATTTTATTTAAACACATCCAATTGTGGAAGTTATTATTATTCCAATATCTATTGATTAAAATGAACTTTTGTTCGTGGGAAAACCCCTTTAAAAACATGTATGCACAACTCCATCAGGTGATCAAGTTCCCGGTTTTTGATTTTAATCTCTCTTTTTTTTAACTTACTACGCTCAGAAAGAGCCATCTTCTCTCCTATTTCCCTTAAGGGAATTCCATTATCTGTACATTGTAAGAATAGTGCATTTTTTTTTTTATACTCCAGTGCTTATGTGACAATACAGTGATACACTGACATGTACACACTTGGTGTGACTAGTTTATTCGATATTTATCCGTAAAACGATGAAGAAGTGGCTGGAAGCTAAAACACACATGAAAAAGCTTTAACTTGGTACCGTACGCACCAGGCTGCGAGGCTGAGATGTGAAATGGGCGGGTTACACCTTGATCCACCATTAAAGTCAAATATGCAGGAAGGGTCCAAGGCACCTCAGCTACATTTTGTAATACTTTATTGTGGAGCAAAAATGCACTTAACAGCTGTTGTGTGATTTTGTGCTTTACAATAAAGCATTGAATGAGGTAGGTGGTGGCGCCTTGGACCTTTTTTGCATATTTCACTTTAATATTTCTATGTATTTGTTTATAAAACTTTCTGTAATTGTTGTTCAATATGGCAAATTAATTTGAGAAGTGTCTACCCTTCTAAATGCTAAATACTGTATTACTATACAAAGATGTTACTACAGCGGAGGCTAAATGTAAGCTTATTGGCGTAGAAGCTGATAGGAAAATGTGAATACATTTGTGCTTCAAACATCACCCAGTTACAGTGGCATGTGTGAAAGGCTTTGATGCCAAACCTCTGAAAATTCTTTCATCTTGACATAAATAAAAGCAGCTTGAAAGCTGCAGTGGGGGTTACAATTTATTACATTTTAACCTAACACAGACAAAGGAGACATGAATTGCAGAATTTCGGCATAGTGGGTTCTGGTCACATACTTGTCTCACACTGATCTCCTTCGTAACCTGATGGGCAGATACACTTCCCCGGATAGAAGCACGTTCCTCCATTCAGGCAACTTGTAGTACAGTTTGCTGTGTACAGAAATGAAGAAAAATACATGAATGGTATCTTAAATGTACTGTATCTTCTTATTATCCTGATATGAAAGATAATTTGCATGTGGTATCCTACCTACCCTGCTGCAGTGATTATATGCCAACTAGCTATTGAACCACCCGTTCTACGCCCAGGTGGCGAGCATTTTTATTGGTATATGGTCTTACATGTTGGTATGTGCTCCCCCCTCCTGGTATTTGTGCTGCCCCCACCATCCTATCCCGGTATGCGTGGCACCCCTCAGCCCCAATCCCGGTATGCGTGGCACCCCTCATCCCCAATCCCGGTATGCGTGGCTCCCCTCATCCCCAATCCTGGTATGCGTGGCACCCCTCATCACTATTCTGGTATGCGTGGCACCCCTCATCCCCAATTCCGGTATGCGTGGCACCCCTCATCCCCAATCCTGGTATGCGTGGCACCCCTCATCCCTATTCTGGTATGCGTGGCACCCCTCATCCCCAATCCTGGTATGCGTGGCACCCCTCATCCCCAATCCCGGTATGCGTGGCACCCCTCATCCCTATTCTGGTATGCGTGGCACCCCTCATCCCTATTCTGGTATGCGTGGCACCTTTCATCCCAAATCCTGGTATGCGTGGCACCTTTCATCCCCAATCCTGGTATGCGTGGCTCCCCTCATCCCCAATGCCATTATGCGTGGCTCCTCTCATCCCCAATGCCATTATGCGTGGCACCCCTCATCCCCAATCCTGGTATGCGTGTCACCCCTCATCCCCAATCCTGGTATGCGTGTCACCCCTCATCCCCAATCCTGGTATGCGTGTCACCCCTCATCCCCAATCCCGGTATGCATGGCACCCCTCATCCCCAATCCCGGTATGCGTGGCACCCCTCATCCCCAATCCCGGTATGCGTGGCACCCCTCATCCCCAATCCCGGTATGCGTGGCACCCCTCATCCCTATTCTGGTATGCGTGGCACCCCTCATCCCTATTCTGGTATGCGTGGCACCCCTCATCCCCAATCCTGGTATGCGTGGCACTCCTCATCCCCAATCCCGGTATGCGTGGCACCCCTCATCCCTATTCTGGTATGTGTTGCACCCCTCATCCCTATTCTGGTATGCGTGGCACCTTTCATCCCAAATCCTGGTATGCGTGGCACCTTTCATCCCCAATCCTGGTATGCGTGGCTCCCCTCATCCCCAATGCCATTATGCGTAGCTCCCCTCATCCCCAATGCCATTATGCGTGGCACCCCTCATCCCCAATCCTGGTATGCGTGTCACCCCTCATCCCCAATCCTGGTATGCGTGTCAGCCCTCATCCTCAATCCTGGTATGCGTGTCACCCCTCATCCCCAATTCTGGTATGCGTGTCACCCCTCATCCCCAATCCCGGTATGCATGGCACCTCTCATCCCCATATGCGTGGCACCCCTCATCCCCAATCCCGGTATGCGTGGCACCCCTCATCCCCAATCCCGGTATGCGTGGCACCCCTCATCCCTATGCTGGTATGCGTGGCACCCCTCATCCCAATCCTGGTATGCGTGGCACCCCTCATCCCTTTTCTGGTATGCGTGGCACCCCTCATCCCTATTCTGGTATGCGTGGCACCTCTCATCCCTATTCTGGTATGCGTGACACCTTTCATCCCCAATCCTGGTATGCATGGCACCCCTCATCCCTAGTCTGGTATGCGTGGCACCTTTCATCCCCAATCCTGGTATGCGTGGCACCCCTCATCCCCAATCCCGGTATGCGTGGCTCCCCTCATCCACAATGCCATTATGCGTGGCTCCCCTCATCCCCAATGCCATTATGCGTGGCACCCCTCATCCCCAATCCTGGTATGCGTGTCACCCCTCATCCCCAATCCTGGTATGCGTGTCACCCCTCATCCCCAATCCCGGTATGCGTGGCTCCCCTCATCCCCAATCCTATTATGCGTGGCACCCCTCATCCCCATCCCGGTATGCGTGGCACCCCTCATCCCCAATCCCGGTATGCGTGGCACCCCTCATCCCCAATCCCGGTATGCGTGGCACCCCTCATCCCCAATCCTGGTATGCGTGTCACCCCTCATCCCCAATCCCGGTATGCGTGTCACCCCTCATCCCCAATCCCGGTATGCGTGTCACCCCTCATCCCCAATCCCGGTATGCGTGGCACCCCTCATCCCTATTCTGGTATGCATGGCTCCCCTCATCCCTATTCTGGTATGCGTGGCATCCCTAATCCCGGTATGCGTGGCACCCCTCACCCCCCCACTATACACACATCCCCCAAAAAATAAACAGTTATACTCACCTTTCTTCTCTGTACTCCAGCGCTGCAGCATCCTGTTCTGCTGGAGGCTGGGGGAGGAGTGCGGCGACAGAGCACCGCGCTGTCTGGCGCCAGAGCACCGCGCTGTCCGGCGCCATTTTGCTGAAGACACATTGTAAATGTGTCTTAAGTAAAATGGCGCCGGATAGCGCTATGCGCACGCGCCGATCCGATGTCTCACTCCGCCCCGGTCTCCACTGAAGAGAGGCGCCGCGACAACGCTCTTCCCAGTCAGGTAAGTATGTAAGTATGGCGCCGGAGATCGCAGTGTGCGTTCAGTGCCTACGCATACCGCGCCATCTCCGACGCCATACACCTCCTCTTACCTGTAACGGCTGGATGCGGTCTTCTGTCTGGAGCCAGACTGCGCGTCACGCATGCGCAGTCTATCGAGGCTTCGGACAGAGACCCGCATCCCCGGTTATATTATAGATATTAATAACATCAAAATAATATGCAAATTGCCTCTTCAGAGGAAAAGAGGACTTGTGCTCTATAGCGCCACCTATTGGAAGCAGCAATCCTACAAGTCACAATCAACCCTTTAACGAGTCATGCAATATGACTTAGGATAAAAGCCAAATCAGAATCTCAATTTACAGACACGGTGTTTCGGGCTGTTGGCCCTCATCAGTGCAAAGTATGAGAACTGATTTGGCTAGGTGAGAGGCTCTGGACTGAGGTCTAAGGGGTAGCGTTTCTCCTTATGGAGAGTGACACACCAGCTCTGGCACGTCAAGGTAAGGAGGCTTATTCACCATGCAGTGCTCCTCTGGGAATATCCTAAGTCATATTGCACGACTCGTTAAAGTGTTGATTGTGACTTGTAGGATTGCTGCTTCCAACAGGTGGCGCTATAGAGTTCAAGTGCTCTTTTTCTCTGAAGAGGCAATTTGCATATAAAATTTTCCCTCTGAAGAGGCAATTATCAAAATAATATAATTTGTCTGCTGTTTATAAGATTGTATTCTATCTTCCTGATCTTGAATGCTAAACTACACGCTAAGTATATGCTACCCTTAGAAGCTTAAAGTATACGACAAAGAGCAAACCATGGGCCCAATTCATCATTGCATTTTCAAGATTTTTATGCATGAATAACTCTCGATTAGTGACTCTTTTATTTGCGACAAAATGATCAAAGGATTTGGCCCTTTTTTCAAGTTGTCTTTTGTTGTTTTATTAGTTTTCTGATCCTTACGTCAGTGCGGCTTTTCTAGATTTTTTAGACTGATTCATTAAAGGGATATTCCCATCTACAAGATCCTATCCCAATATGTAGTAGGTGTAATAATAATAATATTAGCAAATACCTCCAATTAGAAATGTAGTATAGTATTTTTGATTCGCTGTCTCTTTCCTCATGTGAAGGCATTGCAGGACCTCAGGTATCCATGGTTACGTCCACTAATAAAGTGACTGTTAGTTAGCTAGCTGCTAGTGGTCGTAACGATGGATACCTAAGGTCCTGCAATGCCTGCACATGAGGTAAGTGGAATAGTGAATCAAAAATACTATACTATATTTCTAATTGTAGGTATTTGCTAATACACTGCTCAAAAAAATAAAGGGAACACTCAAATAACACATCCTAGATCTGAATGAATGAAATATTCTCATTGAATACTTTGTTCTGTACAAAGTTGAATGTGCTGACAACAAAATCACACAAAAATCATCAATGGAAATCAGATGTATTAACCAATGGAGGCCTGGATTTGGAGTCACCCCCAAAATTAAAGTGGAAAAACACACTACAGGCTGATCCAACTTTGATGTAATGTCCTTAAAACAAGTCAAAATGAGGCTCAGTATTGTTTGTGGCCTCCATGTGCCTGTATGACCCCCCTACAATGCCTGGGCATGCTCCTGATGAGTTGGCGGATGGTCTCCTGTGGGATCTCCTCCCAGACCTGGACTAAAGCATCCGCCAACTCCTGGACAGTCTGTGGTGCAACGTGACGTTGGTGGATGGAGGGAGACATGATGTACCAGATGTGCTCAATCGGATTCACGTCTGTGGAACGGACGGGCCAGTCCATAGCTTCAATGCCTTCATCTTGCAGGAACTGCTGACACACTCCAGCCACATGAGGTCTCGCATTGTCCTGCATTAGGATGAACCCAGGGCCAACCGCACCAGCATATGGTCTCACAAGGGGTCTGAGGATTTCATCTCGGTAGCTACTGGCAGTCAGGCTACCTCTGGCGAGCACATGGAGGGCTGTGCGGCCCTCCAAAGAAATGCCACCCACACCATTACTGACCCACTGCCAAACCGGTCATGCTGAAGGATGTTGCAGGCAGCAGATCACTCTCCATGGCATCTCCAGACTCTGTCACGTCTGTCACATGTGCTCAGTGTGAACCTGCTTTCATCTGTGAAGAGCACAGGGCGCCAGTGGCGACTTTGCCAATCCTGGTGTTCTGTGGCAAATGCCAAGCGTCCTGCACGATGTTGGGCTGTGAGCACAACTCCCATCTGTGGACGTCGAGCCCTCATACCACCCTCATGGAGTCAGTTTCTAACCGTTTGTGCAAACACATGCACATTTGTGGCCTGCTGGAGGTAATTTTGCAGGGCTCTGGCAGTGCTCCTCCTGTTCCTCCTTGCAAAAAGCGGAGGTAGTGGTCCTGCTGCTGGGTTGCTGCCCTCCTACGGCCCCTTCCACATCTCCTGGTGTACTGGCCTGTCTCCTGGTAGCGCCTCCAGCCTCTTGACACTACACTGACAGACACCACAAACCTTGCCACAGCTCGCATTGATGTGCCATCCTGGATGAGCTGCACTACCTGAGCAACTTCTGTGGGTTGTAGAGTCTGTCTCATGCTACCATGAGTGTGAAAGCACAACTAACATTCAAAAGTGACCAAAACATCAGCCAGAAAGCATTGGTACTGAGATGTGGTCTGTGGTCCCCACCTGCAGAACCACTCCTTTATTGAGGGTGTCTTGATAATTGCCAATAATTTCCATCTATTGTCTATTCCATTTGCACAACAGCATGTGAAATTGATTGTCAATCAGTGTTGCTTCCTAAATGGACAGTTTGATTTCACAGAAGTTTGATTTATTTGGAGTTATATTCTGTTGTTTAAGTGTTCCCTTTATTTTTTTGAGCAGTGTATTATTACTATTACACCTACTACATATTGGGATAGGATCTTGGAGATGGGAATACCCCTTTAAGTTTAACTTTTTTAAAAAGTTGCAAAATTTGGCCCAAATCTACTCCATAGTCCCTCTGTTAGTTTTATGTATAGCTGTTGTTTTCATGAAAGTTTTACATTTCCTAAGAATTTAGGAGAAGTAGGAGATAGACGTTCTGGTAGACAGTGCTGCTGTGATAAAGGAGTAATTCCACGTGTGGTAATACTTCAGGTAGCTTTTATTAACGCTTTTCAGGTTCGTACTGAACCCTTTCTCAAAACTTAACTACATAATGTAGTTATGTTCTTAAATTATGATATATAGTTCAGTTTTGAGAAAGGGTTCGGTATGAACCTGAAACGCGTTAATAACACGTGGAAATATTCCTCTTTCACAGCAGCACGATCTACCAGAACATCTATCTCCTGAATGTACATGCAGAAGAAGATCCTCTTTTATCTGCGGACATAACTGCAGGAGCTGAATAATATACCGGCATTTATTGGAGTTGTGACATACACAACCGAATCAAGTGAGCAACCACCTCACCCCCTGAATTCACTTTTAAAATACATCATTACCCTATGTGCTCTTGTCTCCTTTTTTCTTTTAATTTTGAAGAATTTGATGCAAAGAACAGCAATGAATACCACAAGACATTAAAGAAAATTTACTTAAAAATACCCCCGCAAATAATGAATCAGGCCCTATGGGTTTAGTCGTCTCTTTCTTACCTTACACAATATCCTATGCTACACACATCTTCAGTACAATGTATGCTTATTATTCACTACATAATACTATGCTCGAATTATTGGAAGAGATGACATCTTGTGAATAGCGATGAGCATAAATAAGACATATAAATATATTTGAAATGAAAGATAATTATATGAAAAATATATTTTATACATAATGTTTCTGTATGGTGTGCAATGTACCTTTATCACAGTTGGTGCCATAGTATCCTGGAGGACAGATGCACAATCCTGGAGTTACACAAAGCCCACCATTTAAACAACGTGGCAGGCAAAGTGCTGCAATAGAAAATGAAATAACAGATGCACTGCATTTTAACATTGACACCACATATAAGGCACCCCGTAAATTAAGGTATTTTGTACATTAAATATGATTTTGTTATAAGATCATTGTGTTAGTATATTTACTCAAAAAAATAAAAACACAACATTTGTTTTTGCTCCTATTTTTCATGAGTTGAACTCAAAGATGTAAGACTTTTTCTATGTACACAAAAGCCCTTTTTCTCTCAAATATTATTCACAAATTTGTCTCAATCTGTGTTAGTGAGCATTTCTCCGTTGCTGAGATAATCATCCACCTGACAGGTGTGGCATAGCAAGATGTTGATTAGACGGCACGATTATTGCACAGGTGTGCCTTAGGGTGGCCACAATAAAAGGCCACTGTAAAATGTGAGGTTTTACAGTATTGGGAGATCCGGGGGGGGGGGGGGGGGGGTAAAGCAGTCAGTATCTGGTGTGACCACCATTTGCCTCACGAAGTGCAACACATCTCCTTCGCATAGAGTTGATCAGGTTGTGGATTGTGGCCTGAGGAATGTTGGCAGGGCTGCCACCAGGAACTTCAGGGCCCCATACTGGCAATTTTCGGGCCCACTTGAGACTCCGCCCAGGCTCCACTCCAGATCCGCCTCCACCCATTGAACCTTCTACAGTCCCACTGCTCACTCGTGGAAAAACTCCACTTCTGCACCACGTCCCACTAATCACACATTAACAGTTCCTATCGAACACCATATCACATATATAGCCAGCAGCTTTTGTTTTGGCCAAAAGATTTTTCAAGCCGCCACCACGACAAGGTAGGACAGGGCTCTACTGTACTCTAACCTATTAAACATTTATTAAAATATCCAATACTCTCTTTAGGTATATTTTTATTTATTTTTCTTTAAGGTAATGTGTCACATACATTTCTTAAAATGACAAATAATACCACATACAAGGGACAAATACCGCCACACAATGACCAGACCACATATTACCACCACATAGTGACCAAATACCATATACAAGGGACAAATACCGCCACACCATGACCACACCACATATTACCATCTCATAGTATCCGAATAATAGCACATAGAAGGAACAAATACCACCACACCATGAGATGATCACATATTACCACCATATAGTGACCGAATAATACCACATACAAGGAACAAATACTGCCACACTGTTACCTGACCACATATTACCACCACATAGTGACCGAATAATACCACATACAAGGAACAAATACTGCCACACCATGACCAGACCACATAATACCACCGCATAATGACTGAATATTACCACATACAGGGGACAAATACTGCCACACCATGACCAGACCACATACTTTAATAAAAAAAACTACAATACCAATATTACCATAAGTGCCATTATACACAGGAGCTCTGTATATAGTATCAGTGTACAGGTAATACAGGGATAAACTGTGACATTATACACTGGAGTTCTGTATACAGTGTCAGTGTACAGGTAATACAGTGATCACCGGTGACATTATACACAGGAGCTCTGTATATAGTGTCAGTATACAGATAATACAGTGATAACCAATGATATTATAAACAGGAGCTCTGTATATAGTATCAGTGTACAGGTAATACAGGGATCAACAGTGACATTAAACACAGGAGCTCTGTATATAGTGTATAGTGTACAGGTAATACAGTGATCACCAGTGACATTATACACAGGAGCTCTGTATATAGTGTCTGTGTACAGGTAATACAGTGATCACCAGTGAAATTATACACAGTAGCTCGGTATATAGTGTCAGTGTACAGGTAATACAGTGATCACGGGTGACATTATACACAGGAGCTCTGTACATAATGTCTGTGTACAGGTAATACAGGGATAACCAGTGACATTATACAAAGGAGCTCGGTATAAAGTGTATAGTGTACATGTAATACAGTGATCACCAGTGACATTATACACAGAAGCTCTGTATATAGAGTACAGGTAATACAGTGATCACCAGTGACATTAGACACAGGAGATCTGAATATAGTGTCAGTGTACAGGTAATACAGTGATCATCAGTGATATTACACACAGGAGCTCTGTATATAGTGTCAGTGTACAGGTAATACAGGGATCACTGGTGACATTACGCACAGGAGCTCTGTATATAGTGTAAGTGTACAGGTAACACACTCACTCACCAGTGTAGTCTCCAGTTGAAGTCCTTCAACTTCTTTCTTCTTCATCCAGTGCAGACCGCCATCACTTCTTCCAGCCAGGTCTCCTCTCTGCAGAAAATAACACACAGTTATCTAGAGCACCGCTTCCAAAGCACTTTCCCCACCTTTTCCCCAACTTCTACACTATGCAGCTGAATACAGATGTGCACCCACCATTAATATATAATTAGTTATTATGCAACCCACCATTCCAAATTTAGATTGATAATCCACCACTGTGTCTCCCACTAACTATAAACAGACATTTTCCCCACCCAATAAATACATAAATTAATTAGCATCTGTACTCTTTCCCCCATTTCAATACCGGTTACACTCCTGCATCCTCAACATTCCCCACTCTGTACCTCCGACTCCCCCGATTCATTATATTTACATGCCCCCCTCCGCCCCAATTCATTATCTCATGTCCTCTTTCTCCCACCTCCACCCTCTATTCATTATCAACTGCTCTCCCCCACCCTCAATTCATCATTATTTGCTCTCCCCCACCCTCAATTTATAAATATTTGCTCTCCCCCACCCTCAATACAGAATAATTTACTTTCTCCCACTCTCAATTTACCTTTATTTGCTACCCTCCACCACCAATTCATCATCATTTTCTCTCACCCACCCTCAATACAGCATAATTTGATCTCTCCCACCCTCAATCTTTCAATATTTGCTTCTCCCCACCCCCAATTCATCATTTGCTCTCCCCCACCCACCACCCTCAACTCATCAACATTTGCTCAACTCCACATTCAATTCATCATCGTTTACTGTCCCCCATCCCCGCCTCAATACATCACCATTTACTCCCCCACACTCAAGTCATCATCATTTGCTGTTCCCCACCTTCAATTCATAATTTGCTCTCCCCACCTGTAATGACCGGAGGTCCGAGAGAGATCCAGTGAGTCACAAACTGAGACAGAGACAGAAATAAACAACACTTTCTTTACTAAAACAGGGATTAGACTAAAATTCAGTATTGAATGAATCAGTCTCAGGTTCTGCCTGGGACACTGTCTCTACTAAATACACACAATCAGCAAAAGCTGAAATCAATGTGCCAATCTCAAGGTTTCCAGCTTATGTGAATTATTCTAGTGATCTGGAACAATTTTACCTAAACACAGTGTCAGACTAGTGAGGGCGGTATATGGGGACCCCCTGAGATGGCACACTGAATACAATCCTACCACTATGAACAATAATAATGCATGAAACTATATCAATTGCTCTTATACCCTTATTATCAGGATACCCGGGTATCTTAAAGTTATGGTACCGTTAACCTCAGATGCAGTCTATCACAGGCCTGTGAATTGCGGTGGCTGCAGCTAGTCCCGAAAAACTTTGGCACCAAAACAAAAACAAAGTTCACAAAAACAGCAAAAATTCCTTGTCTCGTCGGCCGATGCCGAGCCCACACGCCGGGGACTTTAGTCCTGTAGCCTCAGATTAAGGTCTGGGAAGATCTCTTCACAAAGTCTTGTCAATATCCTCTCAGTGGAAATGGCACCAGAAACCTTCTTTCCTCCCGAAGTCTCTCACTCTTATCCAGTACACCAACCACATGCTTCATCACAGAAATGGATTCCTGAGTCCCTTCGTTTATCACTCGACACGTGACTCCTTCAGCACAAAGTCTCTAATCCACTCAGAATAGACTTCCACAAAACTCCACAGAGCCACACAGCTTTCCCAGCTCAGCACTTGTTCTTAAACAGAGAAAGGAGTAAACAAACTCCACAGGGAAGAGTGTAAAGACAGTGTCTTATTGCAGCTCCTTCTCACAGACTTCCTGTCTAGACTCTCACACATGAGACGCTCTTAGAACACACATAGTTTCTTGCACTGCCCCTCTTCTGAGCTCAGCCAGGCAAAAGTCACAGGGTCCTAGTGCTCTCCTGCTGTTACCACATTTCACACTCTCACATTCCACCCCACTAGCGGTTGGCGTCCTCGACACACCTCCCCACTCAAAATCGTCTCATGCATAGCGTTGTGGAAGTATACCCACCGTAGCTCGAGTAGTTCTCCTGAGACCCACCCCAACAGGCTCGGCTCCTGAGGGAGCAGAAGTCTCTTCAATGGGAGCCAATGAGGCTGCTCCCTCCTGAGGTGTGGCGCCCTGTGCCACATTATACGGATCAGGTAACTGACCTGATTCCCCGTTCTCTGAAGGACATACCACATTCTCAATACTCTCTCCACACGGGGACAGATCGATCGCAGGGGGCAAGTAAGCAGGGGCGGAGGCAGACCCACCATCAAATTCAAGAGCATTAGGGATGCCCCCCCCTCGGTACACGGCTTGTGGATCCGGGGAAACGGGGACGGCATCTTTAAACCAGCACCGTTGTAGCATGTTACGATGAAGATTACGGGATGGTCCCCCTGTCCCCACCGGTTCGACCTCGTAGACTGGAATCTCAGAGCTCAGCCATTTTTCCACCAGTTATGGAGTCGCCTCCCACCGTTCACTCAGCTTTCCGAACTGTCGTTTTATTCTCACCAACACTCTATCCCCCAGGGAGAAAGGCTCGGTTTGCACGGGGCATGTGTCCCTATGGGTCACCTGACTGAGTCGATCACCCACCACTTGATACACCATCCTCAATCGCCGCCGGTGTTCCCGAACCCATTCTGATGCGGTCCGAGGGGGATAGGAGGAGGGATCTGGCATGCTCAAATCCTCAATGTCCTGCCCTGGCCTCCCGAACATCAACATGTGTGGTGAGTAGCCAGTAGTGCTGTGCACTCTATTATTGTAGGCCCACATCAATTCGGGAAGATACTCAGGCTAGCGTACCTGTTGTTTACCCTCCAATGTCCTCAACATCTGCAACAGAGTCCGATTAAAGCGCTCACAAGCTCCGTTACCTTGGGGATGGTAAGGTGTCGTTCTCGACTGTGCAACACCATACAGCTGGTACAGCTCCTTCATCAATGCCCCCTGAAAACATGTCCCTTGATCCGAGTGTATTCTTTGAGGACACCTAAACACCTGAATGAAATATCGACACACAGCTTCAGCCGCCGACTCCGCCGTCTGATCTCTTGTCGGCACTGCTACAGCATACTTGATGAAGTGGCCTGTCATTACCAAGCAATAGGAATACCCAGACGTTGAGTATCCTATCAGGACATTGTCAATCATGAGCAGCTCTAAGGGAGCGGAAGTCTTAATAGATTGCGTGGGCGCCCGCTGCTCAGGGCTCTTGCTGAGCCCACAGACCCGACACTGCCGACACGCCTCTGTCACCATCTCCCCCAATTCAGGACAATAGAGGACTCGCTGTAGCCACTGGAGTGTCTTTTCACTCCCAAAGTGGGCCCCCTTCTCATGCGCCTCGCGAGCGACCACCGGACCCATCCCCATAGGAATTACTAGCTGGTACCGGTGCTGCAGCTCAGATGGCAGGTACACCTTACGGTACAAGAGGCCCTGTTCCAAGCACAACTTATCCCAATGTCGCAGTAGTTTCACTCCTTCCACGGACAGCTGGGCCTTTTCCTCTGCATGCGGCCAGACCCCTTTTTGTACCCAACTGCGCACTAGTGCAATGTCAGAGCAATCGTTCTGATCCTTCGCCCAATCCGAGGGTGTTTTTCCCAGAACACACGGCATCCTTGACACCACCCTACTTGAATGTACCACACTTCGGAAGATAGGTACCTGCCCCAAGTCAGGGGTTTCAGTGTCCTCAAGCTGGTCATCAACATTTTCCCCCGAGGACCCAAGGGGCACCCTTGAGAGTGCATCCGCATTTCCGTTTTCCCGCCCAGATCGAAACTTAATTCGATAGTTAAACTTAGCAAGGCGAGCGACCCACCGCTGCTCCAAAGCTCCCAGCTTTGCATTTTCTAGGTGAGCCAGAGGGTTATTATCAGTCATGACCAACACCTCAGCTCCCGTTAAATACTCGGCAAAGTGTTCCGTCATCGCCCACACCAGGGCCAGTAGCTCTAGGCGAAACGAACTGTAGTTAGCTGGGTTGCGTTCAGTGTCTCTTAAAGACCTGCTGCCATAGGCGATTACTCGCTCCTGACCATCCTGCACTTGTGCTAGTACCGCCCCCAGCCCATGCAGACTGCCATCGGTATATAACAGGAAAGAAGAATCGAACCGGGCATACACTAACAACGGAGCACTCGCTAGGGCGGCCTTCACCTCCTCAAATGCCTTTCGCTGCTGGGGTCCTCATGGGATGGGGCGATTTTGGGGACCTTGTGCCATCCCTCTTAAGAGCTCATTCAGGGGACTCACTACTTGTGAAAACTTAGGTACAAATCGCCGATAGTACCCCGCTAAACTTAAGAAGGCCCGAACCTCTCGCAGGGTACGGGGGGGTGGCCACTCCTGCACAACCATGACCTTACTGGTCACGGGCATAACCCCGTCTGGAGTCACCTGACCTAGATACTCAATCTGACTCTGTAACAGTTGGCACTTCTTTGGTTTTATTTTTAGGCCATAACAACTGAGCCGCCGGAGGACTTGACGTAACTTCTCAAGATGGTCTTCAAATGAGGCCCGAACACCACAATGTCATCTAGGTATATCAGGACTGATTCAAAATTCAGATCGCCTAAGCAATGTTCCATCAGGCGCTGAAAAGTTCCCGGGGCGTTAGTGAGCCCGAAGGGCATCCGGTTGAATTCAAAGAGCCCCATTGCTAGGACAAACGCAGTCTTGGCTCGATCTTTTTCGGCCATTGGTACCTGCCAATAGCCACTTGCTAAATCCAACGTCGAGAAATATTTGGCCCGACCCAATGCCGACAGAGACTCTTCTATGCGAGGTAATGGATATGCGTCCCTCACCGTGTGAGCATTCAATTTGCGATAGTCCACACAAAACCGAAGGGTCCCATCCTTCTTCCGCACCAAGACCACAGGGGCCGCCCAGGGGCTCTGGCTTTCTCGGATCACTAGGTTATCAAGCATACTGGCCACCATGCGCTTCACCTCTTGATAGAGCGTTGGGGGGATTTGACGATAACGTTCCCTAATAGGAGGAGTATCCCCTGTGGGAATCTCATGCTCAATCGTCCGAGAATAACCGAAATCCTCCGCATGTCGCAAAAAGGTCTCTTGATGTTCCCACAAGACCTTCTCCAGCTGCTCCAATTGCACGGGGGTCAGTTTCTCCCGATCCACTCCCATCTGGTCCATGATCACACGACCATTCCATTCTTCGGTAGGAGATTCGGTCTGGCCTACTTCGACCGCGAATGTCCAAGAAGACTGTTCATCTGGGCGAAGTTCAAACACTGTCTTATCAGGCACCTTCCCTGCTGGAACTAACAATTCAGCCAGAATGGTCCCAGCAGGAATTGTAACAGCCTCATCTAAAACATTGATACATCTGACTAGCACCCGTCCATTCTTCACAATCGCCAGAGACCGGGCCACATGCGCCTTGGCGAACGAGGACTTCTCTGGGGCTGGCTCAATGAGTACTTCAAGCCCATTTAGTCTCTGCGCAGCCCCCACCGGTAGCATTAAGAGTTCTTCATGCCTGGCGCTAGCGAAATCGTGGTCCGCGATGGCACTCGGACCAGGCCCACCCGACCCCAGGGACCACACTCTTCAGGAGATCGCAACTCAGCACTAGACAGTGTAACATTCTCTGGGTGGGTCGATGGTGGGTAGCACGCATCCAGTATCGGGGTCCCTCACTGGTATACATCTGATGATTTAAATCTCGCAGAACGTTCATTCCGAGCATCACCTCCATCCCTCTTCTGGGAGGGTGGTCCACCAGCACTATCCCTTTCTGACCCATCTCTTGACCAAACATTTTCAGTTGCATCCACACGATCCCCTTCACCGTCAGTTGGCTATTGTTAGCGGCTGTAAGCCTTATCACTCGGCCGTCCTCGGGAACCACAAGTTGACTGAAGTGCCTTTCGTACACCTCTAAGGGCATTATGGTACATTCGGATCCTGTGTCGACCAAGCATCTCATCTTTCACCCTTCAAACTCTGCTTCCAGCACTGGACTGCATGCGAACAAATCTTGTTCTTCCCATCGAGGGCTTTGTGGGGGGTGGGCCGCTGCTGCTCGCCCTCTCATGGCAGCGGCTGGGAGTTTAACGCCGGCGAAGGAGGCTCCGGGGCTGCAGACATCCGGCAGTACGGGGAGATGTGTCCCTGACGCCCACACCTCCAGCAGGTGACTGCTCCTCGTGGATGAGAACTTGGATCATTTGAGGGGGGCGACCTGGCAGACTGTGGAACCACCATTCCAGAGGACGGGGCGTGTGGCCCTTCCGTAGGAGTAGGGACCGGCCCAGCTCTGAGTTTAGACACCTCCAGCTTTAGCTCCTTCAGTTCGGCACGCAGAGCCTGTACAACGTTTACCAGTCCGCCCCCTCCTGAAACTGGCGCCAGACCTCCTTCCCGCTGTGCACTGTCCACTGCCCCCTCGCCCACCAGAGTAGACTCCTCCTCCCTTTCCACCGCGGCCCGATAAATCAGCCAGAAGGATAATTCCGGGGTAGCTCGGGACATCTCCATCAGTTTGTCTCGAAGGAGTCTATTGGCTAACCCCGTTATGAATTGATCCCGAAGTAAGCGGTCTACCTCTCGGAATGCCCCCATGGCCCCTGGGTCTAGTCGCTGCACCTCATTCAACGTTTCCTGTAAAGTGTTCGAGTACTGCATCAAAGTCTCACATTCCCTTTGGGGCCAATTGAAAAACAAGGAAAGAAGCTGGGCCACACGAGCCCGGCCTCCTGAACCCCCTTCTAACAGCTCCAAGATTTTCTCTAATGTGCTCCTCTCTGACTCTGGACGTACCATCACCATCCGCCTAGCGTCGCCCTCTAGTGCATTTAATGCCAACTCTGCCCATAATGCAGGCGCCAGATTACACATCCGCAGCACACTCCGAACCCTCTCAGCCCAATCCTGCAACGGCATGTTACGCCCGTCGTATTTCGGCATGTGCTGGAGTAAAGCTCCTACCGGCACATATCCTCCCACAGTCGTCGCGGCTGCCAGGGGTTCCGCTACCAGCGGGGGGGCTGCTGGTGCAGCAGAGTAATTTCTTCCCTCGCCTCCGTCCATGACAAGCACTGGATCCTGCCGACTACGCCAAAAATGTAATGACCGGAGGTCCGAGAGAGATCCAGTGAGTCACAAACTGAGACAGAGACAGAAATAAACAACACTTTCCTTACTAAAACAGGGATTAGACTAAAATTCAGTATTGAATGAATCAGTCTCAGGTTCTGCCTGGGACACTGTCTCTACTAAATACACGCAATCAGCAAAAGCTGAAATCAATGTGCCAATCTCAAGGTTTCCAGCTTATGTGAATTATTCTAGTGATCTGGAACAATTTTACCAAAACACAGTGTCAGACTAGTGAGGGCGGTATATGGGGACCCCCTGAGATGGCACACTGAATACAATCCTACCACTATGAACAATAATAATGCATGAAACTATATCAATTGCTCTTATACCCTTATTCTCAGGATACCCGGGTATCTTAAAGTTATGGTACCGTTAAACTCAGATACAGTCTATCACAGGCCTGTGAATCGCGGTGGCTGCAGCTAGTCCCGAAAAACTTTGGCGCCAAAACAAAAACAAAGTTCACAAAAACAGCAAAAATTCCTTGTCTTGTTGGCCGATGCCGAGCCCACACGCCGGGGACTTTAGTCCTGTAGCCTCAGATTAAGGTCTGGGAAGATCTCTTCACAAAGTCTTGTCAATATCCTCTCAGTGGAAATGGCACCAGAAACCTTCTTTCCTCCCGAAGTCTCTCACTCTTATCCAGTACACCAACCACGTGCTCCGTCACAGAAATGGATTCCTGAGTCCCCTCGTTTATCACTCGACACATGACTCCTTCAGCACAAAGTCTCTAATCCACTCAGAATAGACTTCCACAAAACTCCACAGAGCCACACAGCTTTCCCAGCTCAGCACTTGTTCTTAAACAGAGAAAGGGGTAAACAAACTCCACAGGGAAGAGTGTAAAGACAGCGTCTTGTTGCAGCTCCTTCTCACAGACTTCCTGTGTAGACTCTCACACATGAGACGCTCTTAGAACACACAGTTTCTTGCACTGCCCCTCCTCTGAGCTCAGCCAGGCAAAAGTCACAGGGTCCTAGTGCTCTCCTGCTGTTACCACATTTCACACTCTCACACCACCCACCACCTTCAATACATCATTTGCTGTCCCCCATATCCCACCTTCAATACATTATTTGCTCTCCCCACCCCCCACCTTCAATACATCATTTGCTGTCCCCCATATTCCACCTTCAATACATCATTTGCTATCCCCGTCCCACACCCTAAAATCATCATTTGCTGTACCCCACCCTCAATCCGTCATTTGCTCTAGCCAATCCCCATCATTTGTTGTCCCCCGTCCCCCAATTCATCATTATTTTTGCTCCTCCACCTCAATACATAATCATTTTCTGTCCCCCGACCCCCACCATCAATACATCATCATTTGTTCCCTCCACACCCATTTAATTCATTTTATTAAAAAAAAAAAGTTTTTCAAACTTACCCCCCGCAGCTCCACTTTTGGACTGGCATCCTGGCGTGCATACATGCCATCGCCTACGCGATTACAACATTGCGTAGGAGCAGTCACCAGTGCGTCACAGAATTGGTGGAAGGATCTCCTCTGGAGCTGTGCGGCCGCTCTGTTTTGATGGCCGTGGAGCTTCAGGAAAGCTCCCAGCCTAGAGATGTGCGCTGCCGGTGGCAATGCGCCGGCGCATAATGCATTATTATACTCTGGGAGCTGGTGAGCAGAAGAAAAAGAGGGGAACCCCCTCTTTGCTTCTGCTCATCGGACCCCATACACCATTAAGGTCATTACCGCCTTGATGGTGGCCCTGAATGTTCATCCACTCCTCTACAATGGCTGTGCGAAGTTGCTGTACATTGGCAGGAACTTGAACAGCTGTCGTATATGTCGATTCAGAGCATCCATAATATGCTCAATAGGTGACAAATCTGGTTAGCATGCTGGCAATGCAAGAACTTCACACAGCCATCTAAGAGGAGTGGACTAACATTCCACAGGCCACAATCGACAACCTCATCAACTCTATAGAGTTACTTTTAGCTAAAGGTGCTTTCACACTGCATTAAGGCGCTTGTTCAGTGGCTTTGTCGGGGCTTACGTTCGAACACCCCCGCAAAAGGGATTCAGACGTATGTGCTGACGGGGCCATAGACTATAATGGTGCCGACTGAGCGAATATGTGCTCTGCTGTGCATCATTTTTGGGTGTTCTAGTTTGTTACTAGTTTGGGTGTTCTAGTTCTAGTTTGTTACTATCCTGATATGTTGCTTTGTGTGTCCCTTGTATCCCTTATCTCAGAGTTCCCCAACTCCAGTCCTCAAGGCCCACGAACAGGTCATGTTTTCCGGATTTCCTTAGCATTACACAGGTGATAACTACATCACCTGGACAGGCAATAATTCCATCACCTGAACAATACTAAAGAAATCCTGAAAACATGACCTGTTGGTGGGCCTTGAGGACAGGAGTTGGGGAACTCTGATTTATCTCATTGTGTTTAATTTTTTACATTGGCTCAAATTTCTGTTTAATTGACTGCATCACAATTCTGTCTCTGACTTTGACCTACTGGTAATGTTGTGGCTTGATGAACCTTTTCTTAACCATAAGACTCCACCGGCCAACAGCCACTCTGTAGATCTAACCCAGGAGGCCGTATGTAAGTCCATATCCATGATTAGGAGTTAAAAGAGTGAAGGCTAGGGTTCCCCTGGAACTTGCTAAACAGAGTGGCTTTTGCAAAGCCTGCCTGTAGAATCCTTATATAGAGGCTACACTACACCTATGTGTCCAACAGACTACAAACAATCACTGTGTATAGTCGGATCTTGCAGTCACATGTTACAATTTTCAATGTTCCCACTCTGGATAAACTACATACAGAAGGAAAGAAGTCAGATGGAAAAGTGTAACAGATGACAGTAGGGTCAGACTGTACACATCTGTATGCCACGTTTGAGTATAAAGAGCATGGTTGATCAAGTCTGAACCAAGGTTGATGCCACAAAACTGCTAGCAAGTGCCTAGTTCATTTATAAGTAAGGAACATACAGCACTGACCTATGACATTTATGTCATGGCCACAATAAAACACAGGACTGACATTTAAATTTCCACTGCGTTGTAATAAGGCTATTTGCACACGGTGCGTTTTTTATGTGTCTTTGATGCGGTAAATCCGTGTGGAATTGGCCCCAAAAACGCATTGCAAACCTTATCCCAGCATTTTCTAAGAGAATTTGCAAGATCTGTGCACATGATCAGGAATTTTCCTTACAGAATTTCATGTGTGTTTAAATAAGCAGCATGTCCATTTTTTGTGCATTTTTGCCTGCGTTTTTCCTTTAGGCTATGTGCCCACGTTGCATTTATGAAGCAGAAAATTTCTGCTTCATTTCTGCAAGTCCTCTCCCGGAAAAACGCATGCGGAATTCCGCACGCGTTTATCGCGCATTTTTCGTGCGTTTATCACGCGTTTTCCACATGCGGAATTGCCTTGCGTTTTTTATGCATTGGACAAAGGCAATTCTGCTTGCGGAAACGCAAAATTAATTGACATGCTGCGGATTTTTGAACGCAGCATGGGCATAGAACTTGCGGATTCTCATTGGGGACCATGGGGTGCGGGTTACCAAGCGTTTTACAAGCGTTTCCGCTGCGGAAATTCCGCATCAAAAACGCTTGAAAAACGCTACGTGGGCACACAGCCTTACAATGCATTGGAAAAAACACATCAAAAACGCATCAAAAACACTGTGGAATTTTCGCAGCGTTTTTTCCTACCAAGAGGTGCAGAACCTTGCAGAAACGCTGCAGAAATTTCTGATTGTGCGCACATACCTTAGAGTCCCTGATCTTCAATCTGTTATGACTTATTTTTGTTTGTGCCAATCTTTAAAGAGTTAAGTAGTGCCATCTGGGCATAACTGCTGAGCCATTTTTTAATCTAATCCAGTTTATTTCCTCATGAGGAATTTGAATCAGAGCTTGCCATTATTTCTGTAATCTATCCTGTAATCCCTTCTGTAATCTATCCTGTAGTATTGTGGAAGGTACATTATTATGTATGGAGTCATCAGACATAGTTTTATCACATGCCATTGTCCCTGTCCGACTCTGTCAGCTGAACTGCCATATGCATGGGCACGGAGCTGTAAAGTTATTTTTACAAATGTTGGCAGCATTATAAAAGACGGCTTCAGGCTGCAGGCACTCCGTGTGCATATTTGTCTGCAAACACCAAATACAAAACAGGAGTGAGCACTGAAGAGCACACAGACATAGATATCAGAGGCAAGAATGCTGGAAGAACAGAACACACTACACAGGCAATCATAATAAACTGTAACATATTCTAATCCCAGCTATGGAAACAACACTGCTGGCAGAAAGCTCAAAACAATATCACATCTAATATTTAATTGCAGATATGATTATGTGATTATTATTAAGAGCATTCAATGACCCAGTCGCCTTCATCAAGTGAATTAATGCTCTGAGCCAGTAAGGAGCCCTGTAATTTACAGGAATAAACATGGTCTTCCATACAACCCAGGATTATAGAGATATTCTGCTAGAACACATACGTACATATGGCATCCAACAGAACATGGCTCGCTTATTCTCTGTATTTATAATGAATCTGACTTGATTTTTGGTACTATGGTTAATTTACACCAGCCTTCGATGGAGTTTTTTTTTTTTTCTTTTTTTTTTTTTTGTTTGTAACTGCTTGTTTACCACGATAAATGGTATGTTGCGTTAGGTTATGAAAAAAAAATGAATCTTGACTTAATTGAGATAAATTAATGAAAAGATGTTCAAAGGACCCCCTTGTTTACAGCATCTTGTTTTTTCACGTGTCCAATTCTAGTATAAACCTATAACGCAACAGCAGGCCTTCAGAACAGCGGAACGTCATCCACAGCTATTATAAGAACTGTGGGATGAAGCTACATAAATCAATGCTATTTTCTTCCTGCAGTATATGGTTTAGATTACATATGTTCCCTTTTATATTCTGATCAGTGAAAGTCTTACCTTTTTCACAGTGCGGCCCGTAAAACCCATCTGGACACTCGCAAACATGTCTCTCATTACAAAAGCCTCCATTTCTACATCCTCCAGGACATTTTGCTTGGTAAACAAAAAACAGAAATATATTACAATTTAAAGGGAATTTGCCACCAGATTTTGCCACATAATTTGAGCGCAGCATAATGTGGAGGTAGAGATTCTGATTCCAGCGATTTGTCACTTACTGGGCTGCTTGTTGTAGTTTTGATAAAATCAATATTTTATCAGCAGGAGATTATCACAGGAGGACTAGTAAACCAGCTGCCAGGTAGTCTTCCATGTTCATGAGCTGTGTATAACTCCAGCCCCAACACTGAATGGCAGCTTTCTACCTATGCATAATGTACACAGTTGCCAATCATTGGTCTGGCCGGGGTTATACAGAGCACAGCATTCACAGAACAGATAGATCTGCAGCAGATAAAACAGTGATTTTATTAGAACTGCAGAAAGCAGCCCAGTAAATGATACATTACTGGAATCAGTGTCTCTGCCCTTACATTATGCTGCTCTCAGATAGTGTAGCAAAAACCACATTCCCTATAAAAAGTGACAAGGAATTAAAACAATGGTTAGTGCTGTTAGACTTCTGTTAATTTAGG
This sequence comes from Phyllobates terribilis, assembly GCF_046119375.1. Lineage (NCBI taxonomy): Eukaryota > Metazoa > Chordata > Amphibia > Anura > Dendrobatidae > Phyllobates > Phyllobates terribilis. The sequence continues at coordinate 157,473,008 of NW_027362771.1, read as the reverse complement.
AAAATGAGTTAATTTCTATTAAGCCTCTATCACACATTTTTTCTGTGCATTTCACAATTATTTTAACCCCTTACCGACATCCGCTGTACATGTACAGTGCAAGTCAGTAGCGGATGTATGGAGCAGGCTCACGGGGTTACAGCCAGGACCTGCCTCTAATAACCGCGGGTGGATTGGAGCTCCGTCTGTGACTGTAAACCTGTGCAATCTCTGACAGAGACATTAACAGCCCAGGGTGTGCTATGTGCCTGTCATTACAGAGCTGTGTTGAAACTTAGCCTGTGGCCGGGCTTCAAAAGGAGACTGTGGTTTTTACTATATTCAGCAATACTGTGGTTTTCTGTATAAGGTACAAGCGATGAGATGATCGCAAGTACAAGTCCCCTAAAGGGACTAATAAATACAGTAAAAAGTAACAAAAAAAAGTTTAAAAACATGAAAAAAAAGAAAAGAAAAACATAAAAGTTGAAATCACCCCACTTTTCCCACATTAAAGGGGTTACCACTACTAGAACAAGCCCTTCTCAATCTGAATGTTTTCCCCTGGTAAAATAAAAACACTTATACTCACCTCTGGTGCCAGCGCCGTTCCAGCGGTGTCGGCATTCACATTCCCGGAGCTCACATGAGGTTGTTACATCACATGAGCCCTGCGCCCAATCATTGCCCCCGCCTTCAGACGTATATGTCATCAACAGGAAGTGAGAGCTGCGGCTGGCCGCTCACTTCCTCTTGATTATAGATCCAAAGGCAGGAACTGTGACGCCAGCGCTGATTGGGCGCAGGGCTCACATGACGTCACAACCGCACATGAGCCCTGGGAATTCGAGTGCTGACACTGCTGGAACGACGCCAGCACGGGAGGTAAGGATAAGTACTTTTATTTTAATTGGGGGCAACCATTCAGCTTGAGAAGGGGTTGTCCTAATAGTGGACAACCCCTTTAAAAATAAAGATAATAAAACAAAAAAATGTGATACATCCAAAAACATCCAATCTATCAAACTATAAAAATAATTAACCCAATCGGTAAACAAAGTAAACAGAAAAAAATTCAAAACGACAAAATTGATATATATTACATCATAAAAAATTCTGTAACAAGCAGACAAAATGTAATACCTATCCCAAAATGGTATCAGAAAAAAACATTGTATGGCCCTGCAAAAAATAAGCCCTCACACAGCTCCATCTACCCCAAAAATTAAAACAATATGGATCTTGGAAAATGGCGATACAAACCAAAAAAAATATTTTTTTTCTCAAAAGTTCAGATTTATTTTTAACACTAAAATAATAAAAAAAACTGGGCAAGATTGCTATTGACGCAATCGTATTGATGAGGAGAATCATATTTGCCAGTCATTTTTACCACACATTGTATGACGTAAAAACAATTCCTAAAAAAGACGTCAGAATTCTGTTTTTTCACAATTTTACAGCACTTGGAATTTTTTTCCAATTTGGTGTCATTCTAAAGTACAACTCATCCTCCAAAAAATAAGCTCCCATACATCTATAAGAGGGGTTCCCAACCTGTAGCTTGAGAGCCACATGTATCTCGTGGGCCCGTGATGTGTGGCTGGTGGCTATCTGTCAGCTTGGTCCATTAGCACCAGGTGTAGCAAAGTGCTATTAAGAGTAGAGCTCTAGATGGTGACTTAAATGTAGCCTCTCACAGAAGAGCAGATCTGAATGGAGGTAAGATAGGAAACCCTGGAGCTTGCCATACTGCCTTGGTGTCATTTCAGTGGAAAAGCTTTGGCTGTCATTATACCAATTAGGCCACGGCCCCATTATCATTATTTGGTCAGTATTCGGTCAGTATTTTTTCTCAGGAGTGGGAGCCTAAATCAGAGGAACAATCAGAGAAAAGGTATAATAGAAACAAGTCACCAATTCTGCATTTATCACCCACTCCTGGTTTTGGCTCCCACTCCTGAGAAAAATACTAACTGAATACTGACCAAATACTGATAGTGGGGCCGTGGCCTAATAGGGGGCTCTGAGTGCCACTACTGTGAATTGGGCAGGAGCTGGATGTAGCTCGCGACCCTCTCTCAGAGAGGAATGTGGCTTGTGACCCTCTCTCAGAGCTGAATTTGGCTAGCGACCCTTTCTCAGAGCTGAATGTGGGTCGTGACCCTCTCTCAGAGCTGAATGTGGCTCGCGACTCTTTCTCAGAGCGGGATGTGGCTCGTGATCCTCTCTCAGAGCTGAATGTGGCTCGCAACCCTCTCTCAGAGCTGGATGTGGCTCGTGACCCTCTCTCAGAGCTGAATGTGGCTTGCGACCCTCTCTCAGATCTGAATGTGGCTCGCGGCCCTTTTTCAGAGCTGGATGTGGCTCGTGACCCTCTCTCAGAACTGAATGTGGCTCGTGACCCTCTCTCAGAGCTGAATGTGGCTCACAACTGTGGCGCCCCTGCGGGTCCAGCCGCCACAGAGGTACTGCATCTCAGCCAGAGATGTGGTACCCGAATCTCGGGTAAGGAGAGAGCACTACACGGGACCCACGCACCCACATCCAACACCACATCACTCCAGTAGGTAAGGGCGAGATTGCTCCTGAGGGAGAGCACAGTCCCTATCCCTGTCTGAAGGAGGGAACTAGGTAGAGGAGGTGGGTGGAGGAAGTAGTTTAAGGGAGCACACAAGGAAGGACTGAAGGTAGAGGGGACCACGTAGAGTGACAGTTAGTGCCGTGGGTCACATGACAGACAGTATAAAAACACAGGTAGAAACATCTAGAAGCGCCCAGTGAGTGAGGACCGTTGAGGAGTAGGGTCCAGACAGAGTGAGGGCCCAGTCAGAGGGGCCCAGTAGGAGAGAGAACGAGAGGAGCGAGGGAGTCAGAAAAGGGCTCCAGAGACAGAGAAGGGATCCTAGGGGCACAGGAAGTGCGGAGTCCACCCATGCGCCCGAACTCACGCCGACCGTAGTTGGGAGAAGGGATCAGGTCGCCGTAGGGGACCGGCCCCAGACTAGTGGAGGACTGCAAGACTCAGCCAGCAAACCGGAGGCTGCAGTATCTCTAAGTGCCGTAGCCAAAACCACACACATTCGCTGAAAAGGTGGCCATATAGAACCAAGGGGACAGAGAGGACGTCGCCCGACAAGGCCCGCGGCCACTGGCTCGGGACACTGTGTGTGAGGCGCAGGGCAGGAGGGCGAGAGCCTGCGCAGAGAGAGACGACCCGGGAAAGGTACACAAGAAGGGGGTCCTGACCAAGTGTCACGGGTGTGTTGCCACGAAGATCGTCACGAGTACACAGCCTGACTTCTCGCAGCTGACTTGTTGGTGCTTTGTGTTTCTCGGCAGTGAGGGAGTTAATTCTCTCTCTCTCTCTGGGCTAGATGAGGTCCAGCCTCGCCCAGCTGCAATCAATACTTCTGTAGTGAGATTCCTTCATATACCTGCTGGTCTGTTTGGGAGGTGTCGGTGAAAGCATTTCATTCAGACTGACAGAGCGGATCGTGGTGTTTGGAGTTGCTGAGATAAGTGTATTTGGAAGTGTTTTTTCCCTTTCCTCGCTTTATCATTTATCTCCTTTCCCGTTGGTTTTCCCTCTGTTGTAGTTGAGAAGTTGTTTGTATGCAAGGTGGTTTTGGTTTTTCCCTTGTACTGTCTCGTTCGTCTAAATACTGTGTTTGGGCATATTATTTCTTGTTCCCTTTGGTTGTGATCGGGGTCCTTCTCAGGACTAGATTACTGAGGTGCAGGGATCTTCAGGAGGTAGGGGTTACGCTGGTGGCCTGGACCTCTGTACCTTTAACAGTACCTCCAGGTTGAGGGATTAGTCAGGGCCCCAGCTTAGGGTCAGCTTAGGCCCCCTACCTCCAGTATACAGAGACAGCGTGACACCAAGTGCACCCAAGTTATCTGAGAGTTGGCTGGATCCCTTCACCGGAGGACACAGGACTCGGTGGGCTGTTATAACCTGCTAGCACTTATAACCTGGAACATCATAAGAACTGTGAGTAAAAACTTGAAGACTGCACCCCGCTGTATCCTTGACTTAATTGCTGCGTCACCTGCCTTTCACTACACCAACAACAAAGCTACCTCTTTAACTGCCCTGGGGCCTAGTTCTACCTGTGGAGAGCTGAACTATCTCTGCTTCATCACCAACAGCCCCAGTGGATCTGAACAGCAGCGGCGGTCACCTATAGCCGCATACCACGGGTGGTGTCACGAAACTTTATCCCCAAAACTTTATTCCCCTCCGTTATTGACCGCCCGGGGCCACGGACCGGGTCACGCCACCGTCACTATCCCAAAAGAACCGACCGGCCCGGCGCCGAGTACTCCACGGCCCCAGGGGGCGCGTCACAACCCTCTTTCATAGCTGAATGTGGCTCTCAAGGTCAGAAAGGTTGGGGACCTGTGGTCTATATGGACAGAAAAATAAAAAAATTATGGTTATTCAAAGAAGGCGAGAAAAAAAAAAAAAATTGGCCACAGCAGGAAGGGGTTAAAAATGGCATGTTTGAAACATTTTTATTGCGCTTTTTGCTGGCATTTTTAATTTAATGCTATTAAGCACATGCCTTTATGCTGATATATTTTTTTAAAATTACAGTCAAGAAAAGCCTATGGAGAGAAAAGCCATTGATAGAAAATGTTACATTTTCACAAAAAACACAATTGAGTATGCATAGGAGGACCAGCAATGTCTATCAAGAATACAAGAAGAATAAACGCAGATGAGGGAGGCAATCCATAATGGTTAGGCATTTGCTGCCTCCTGCAGTGTATTACTGGTTATAACTTTGTGCTGATTGCATGCAGCTCTGACTAATGACTCAAAGACAGTTCAAACCATCAGTTAGGTAAAGCAGCTAAATAGAGAAAAATATCCCAAAAACATCAAACTGATGTGTAGGATTGATCATCAAGTAGACGCAATGTTTAGTTTAAGTTACTGTGCTAAAGTAACTGCCAAGACCTACTAAATGTAAAGGTCCACATGTTTATTCTATAAAGGATGATGAACGTTGGATTATAGTGATCATTAAACACACGGAGAGCTGCATATCTGAGTGCTACTTGGCTAATCAAAAAATACTTCTATTATAAGGACTTGAAGGAAGAAAAGAATACATCATCAATTTCAAGTACAGAAAAACGAAAAGTATTCTACATCAATCTAAATCCCTTATTCAAAGATTTCATTTGTTTTCCATAAAAAGAGGAAACAAAATAAATGTGTGAAGGCACAGAAATATACTCAGTTAAGGCCATGTTCACACGTTCAGTATTTGTTCAGTATTTTACCTCAATATTTGTAAGCCAAAACCAGGAGTGGGTGATAAATACAGAAGTGGTGACGGGTTTCTATTATACTTTTCTTCTGTTCCACTCCTGGTTTTGTCTTACAAATACTGAGGAAAAATACTGAACAAATACTGAACGTCTAACACTACCATACAGATTACTTGCAAAAACATGAGCAGATCCCTGAAAAGTAGAAAAACCTGTCATTCAGGAAATTTTTAAAGTTTCCCTTCTTTCCTCTGATGATATTTGCTCCTATTGTTGGCAAAACATCTAAATCTATGCATTTAAAGGCAGTCTGACATCAGGGTGCACCCCCAAACGACTTACATGGTCAAGTAGCTCTTGTTAAGATAAGTCAAGTTGTGTACAACCCTTTTAATGCCATGAGTCCACATAGCGTTTTTGCAGCATTTTTACGGCTGCAAAAACGCTTGTAAAACCGTCTGCCATGCAAAGCAATGTGAATTCGGATGTGCTGTGCACATGATGCGCTAATTAGCGCACCAAATTCCCATTGCGTTGCAAAACGCAGCATGACCATTTCTACCGCGATTACGCTGCAAATTCGAGGCCATTGAAACGCAGCAAACCCGCAGGTATACAGTATGTGGATTTGCTGCATTTCAATTAAAATCAATGGCCACGAATTTGCGGCGTAATCGCGGTGCGTGTGGTACCCGGGATGAAGAGGAGACTACAACTCCTCTTCACCAGCTACCACGCTGTGAAAAAAAGAAATAAAAAAAGTTAAAAATAAAAAAAAACTGTATACTCACCTCTCTGGTCTTCTTCCGGCCACGTCCTCTCTCCTCGGCATCCCGCGGTGTACTTGCAGGACCTGCGGTGACATCATTTAGTCAGCTGATGGTCACGCGACCGCTGACGTCAGCAGTCAGGTGCTGGTCGCGTGACCATCAGCTGACTAAATGACGTCACCGCAGGTCCTGCCAATACACCGCGGGAAGTCGAGGAGAGTGGACGCCGCCGGGAGCAGACCGGAGAGTTGAGTATACAGGGTTTTTTTATTTTGAACTTTTTAATTCTTTTTTTTTTTACTATCGATGCAGCATTTGAAGCATCTAAGTTGGTCACACAATATAAATCCATGCCGGTTGCATGGATTTATATTGTGTGACCAACTTGTCAAGCACTTTTCCAAGTGATGCTCAAAATCGCTTGGAAAAGTGCTTGAAAAAACGCATGCGAAAACGCTTCTCTCTGGCAGAAAAGACGCATGTAAGTCTGAATGTGTTTTTTTCTGCCAGAGAGAAGCAAAAACGCTCTGCATCAAATCTGCTATGTGGGCACATAGCCTAATATAGCTCTGAATAATAGAAGAGTCTCCTAAACTTAGCCACTCATTAGGAAGTAATTTTAATACATGTTAAAGAGAATCTGTTATCAGGGTCCATCCACCCCCCAAACGGCTTACATGGTCAGGTAGCTCTTGTAAACATAAGTCAATCCATACTTTTCTTTATAGAGTCCTAGACTTCATAATCAATAGATCCACGTTTTTATTTTTATTAATACACAAATGATACCAAAAGTGCTCTGGGCGTGATAGAGCACTTTCCCATCCTTTGCCATCCTAGTTCTAGCTCAAGTCACCGCCTTGCGCCTCCCAGTGCTGCTTGACCACAAGATTTCCTTTGCCGGTGCTTTACATCACACAGCTACCAGCAGTACGAGATGCCAGCCTGCCAGGGAAGTACTTGGGTTTGGAAGGCAGAAGCCTGGCAAGGGCTCTGTCACGCCCAGAGCACCTGGAACCTAATTTGCATATTTATAACAATGTGGATTTTGCGATTATAGCGTTGTGGACTTTATAAAGAAAAGTATGGATTGGTTTAAATTTACAAGGACTACTTGACAAGCTAAGTGGTTTGGGGAGATGGATTGCACCTTGATAACAGATTCCCTTTAACATGGATTACTATTACTTCCTAATGAGTGGCTACAGTTTAGGGGTCTCTTCTATTATTCAGACCTATATTAAAGGGGAAGTACACTACTTGACATCTTTTACAAGAGCTACTAGATCATGTAAGCCGTTTGGGGGTGCACTCCAATATAGTATAGTAATAGTATAGCTATATTAAAGGGCTCATACACAAGAAAACGTTGAATAACGAGTCCATCCATAAAATGTAATATTATTTATTAAGAATATTAAAAAATGACATACAACAAAATATACACACATAAAGACAAAGTCAAAGACAAGATACAAAAATGTACTAACCACTAATATATACTTTGGTTGGGAAGAGTTAAATGTATAATGGGATTCTCTAAAGTGCAAGTACTGCTGGTGTACTTACTCCATATGGGTGACAGAAGGGTAAGAGTGATTAGGGACTGTGGTCCTGTTCTTTGGGTTCATCAGGAGCTTAATGTTTATTAACTGATCTATAATGAACTGCCTTATTGTTAGGTTGGTATAGTATTTATTTGTATTAACACACAGAGAATCTAGACTCATGATGTAGATACATCTGACAGGTATACAGACCCTGTATGACTTGAGCACTTGCACTTTAAGGAATCCCATTATACATTTAACTCTTCCCAACCCAAATGTATATTAGTGGTTAGCACATTTTTGATATCCTGTATCTTGCCTTTGACTTTGTCTGTATGCATGTATATTGTGTTGTATGCCAATGTTTAATATTCTTAATAAATAATATTACATTTTAAGGATCGACTGGTTACCCCATGTTTTCTTGTGCATGAATTTCAGTATAGGAGTGTCCACAGCATACTTATGCAGGCTCTTTTTTGTACTTGGTATAGGGCCTTAAATGTTACTCTTTGACTATGAAATCTGTTTTGTGGATATTGTTTCAAGCTATATTAAAGGGGTTGTACACTACTTTTATATTGATGAAATATCTTTAGGCTAGGCCATCAATATCTGATCAGCTGTACCTGGAGTCTGTGGCGACCGGACATGATCAGTTGTACACAGCACAGCTTCATAAACCTTATAGTGGTCGCAGTGGTATACTGCAGATCCTCTCCTATTTGAATAGTTGTGGATGTGCAGCACCCAGCTGTGGCCACAATATAGTTGATGGAGTTGAATGAGAGTCAACTTTTTAGGTATATGGGTGCGCAAAAAAAAATCGGATTCCATACGGATCAAATGTATAGCATCTGATTTTAACAGATAAATTGCAATTTTTAACACAGGAAACTGTATTTGGGTTTTGTACATTTTATCAACTGCTGATGTATAAAATAGGATGCCATTTGGATGCCATAAAGATGTAAAAAACTGAAATATGGATTGCAAATAGATGACAATACAGATGAAAAATCACCGGGGTTTTTTTCTGTCGGAAAATCAGAGAATTTGTTTATAAGCTTGTGTGAACTGGGTTTGTCCTCTTTCAGACAATGTTCTTCCCTGGCTACAGTCTGTTAAAAAAAAATAACAAACTGCATTGTACTCATCTTCCCCAGGTCCACTGGCGAGTCTCCACTGCCACTCATTGTGTTTGGAACTGGCTGCAGTGTTGATGTCATGTCAACAGCACAGGAGACAATCAGTGAGCCCAACGGCTCCGAAGGGTGCATTCTGTCTACATGGGCATAGCCACCGAGCTCACTGATTGGGCTGTTGACATAGCGCCGGTGGACTCGGGGAAGGTGAGTATAACTCGCTTTGTTATTTTTTAACAAATTGCAGCTGGGGCAGAACATTGTCTGAAAGAGACCCCTTTGAAAAAAGAAATGAATAATGCCTGCACATGCAGTAATTACAAGACATCAGAACTTGAAAATCACTGGCAATCCATTACATGCCATGCATTATTTTTTTTTGCCTTTTTTCCTACTTTTGGTGTGTTTTGTGTGTCATTGTGTCACGCTTTAGGGATGGTGTTTTTTCTTTTTCATGCCTGCATACAAAAACCCTTGTCAGAAATGCAGACATGCAAAAGAAAAGGCATAAAACTGTAGATGAAGAGAGACTTGTCTGGAGCCGGACAACCCTTTTAGGCTGATATTTCAATATGGTTTGCTTTTAGGTAAATCACATAGATTTCCCACTCACCTTGCTGACATGTTTTGAAAAAGATGGCATTTTGCGGTGTTTGTAGAATCACATTTCCTTCTGAATTCATAACAATTATATTGACTTCAAATGCTGCCACTCCATCTTGATTGCCAAGGCAAGGAAATCCAACCTGAACAACTGAAGAACAATAACATGAATGTCCAAAATCACTATGTGCTAAATAAAAAACAAGTTATTCTAATGGGCTCTGATCAGTAGAATATGACAGCGGTGTACCATCAAGCATCGACATATGAGAGTGATAATACCTGGTACCTAAAGGGGGGGGCCCATGAGAAACAATTATTACACCACCCACAAGATAGATGATAAATGTATTACTGCTGGGGCTCCCACGCAGACCATGAGATTCTGTTCTTGGCTACCTTAGTTCCATAGATATTGACTTAAGTACTAGCGTACATGTTTGACCAATTCTCCATTCAAGATTGGAACATGGGTCATTATTTCTCCTGATGGGTGCTATCAATGTTTAAGTTCCAATTCTAAAACTGTTATACATAGGGCTCGTTCAGACAAGCATATTAAATGTCTGTGTGCTGTCAGTATGCAAAACAGGTACCATACGGACAGCAAATGGACCAATGAAAGACAATGTGGTAGTTCACATGAACGTTTTTACACACAGACCGATGGTCTGTCTGCATGTAAAACACTGCAGCATTCACTACTTAGATCCGTTTTTCATAACTACGGTAAGTAACCAATAAGTAAATTAGATCTCAAAAACAGAACACAGATGAGTACCGATCTATGTGTCATGCGTTTTTCATGGATCCGTATCAAATAACATCCTGTTTTTACAAACTGGAAGTTCAGACCTTTTAGGCTACAGAGCGCTGATGAGCTGTTCTAAGCTCTGCCATCAGCAATGTCTTGTACTATGGATGTTGAGAGGATCACTGTTCTTGGGCAGGAGAGGCCTGAGCTTTGTGGTAATAGACTTCCCTCCTACAGTGACAGAATCACGAAGAAAGTTGTGTTGAAGGAGATATGCAAATATGCTCATCCCTCATTTATGTATGTAGCCCCCATGTTTAATGCCCACATCATTAATGCAGCTGTATGTGCCCTAAATAGATGTTTATGATGTTTAATGCTAACATCATTAAAGCCACCATATGTGCATAAATTGATGTTTATGATGTGTTATGCCCACCATCATTCTTGCCATTGTTGCCCTAAATATATATATATATTTTTACAGTACAGACCAAAAGTTTGGACACACCTTCTCATTTAAAGATTTTTCTGTATTTTCATGACTATGAAAATTGTACATTCACACTGAAGGCATCAAAACTATGAATTAACACATGTGGAATTAAATACTTAACAAAAAAGTGTGAAACAACTGAAAATATGTCTTATATTCTAGGTTCTTCAAAGTAGCCACCTTTTGCTTGGATGACTGCTTTGCACACTCTTGGCATTCTCTTGATGAGCTTCAAGAGGTAGTCACCGGAAATGGTCTTCACTTCACAGGTGTGCCCTGTAAGGTTTAATAAGTGGGATTTCTTGCCTTATAAATGGGGTTGGGACCATCAGTTGTGTTGTGCAGAAGTCTGGTGGATACACAGCTGATAGTCCTACTGAATAGACTGTTAGAATTTGTATTATGGCAAGAAAAAAGCAGCTAAGTAAAGAAAAACGAGTGGCCATCATTACTTTAAGAAATGAAGGTCTGTCAGTGCGAAAAATTGGGCAAACTTTGAAAGTGTCCCCAAGTGCAGTTGCAAAAACCATCAAGCGCTACAAAGAAACTGACTCACTTGAGGACCGCCCCAGGAAAAGAAGACCAAGAGTCACCTCTGCTTCTGAGGATAAGTTTATCCGAGTCACCAGCCTCAGAAATCGCAGGATAACAGCAGCTCAGATTAGAGACCAGGTCAATGCCACACAGAGTTCTAGCAGCAGACACATCTCTACAACAACTGTTAAGAGGAGACTTTGTGCAGCAGGCCTTCATGGTAAAATAGCTGCTAGGAAACCACTGCTAAGGACAGGAAACAAGCAGAAGAGACTTGTTTGGGCTAAAGAACACAAGGAATGGACATTAGACCAGTGGAAATCTGTGCTTTGGTCTGATGAGTCCAAATTTGACATCTTTGGTTCCAACCACCGTGTCTTTGTGCGACGCAGAAAAGGTGAACGGATGGACTCTACATGCCTGGTTCCCAACGTGAAGCATGGAGGAGGAGGTGTGATGGTGTGGGGGGGCTTTGCTGGTGACACTGTTGGGGATTTATTCAAAATTGAAGGCATACTGAACCAGCATGGCTACCACAGCATCTTGCAGTGGCATGCTATTCCATCCGGTTTGCGTTTAGTTGGACCATCATTTATTTTTCAACAGGACAATGACCCCAAACACACCTCCAGGCTGTGTAAGGGCTATTTAACCAAGAAGGAGAGTGATGGGGGCTACGCTAGATGACCTGGCCTCCACAGTCACCAGACCTGAACCCAATCGAGATAGTTTGGGGTGAGCTGGACCGCAGAGTGAAGGCAAAAGGGCCAACAAGTGCTAAGCATCTCTGGGAACTCCTTCAAGATTGTTGGAAGACCATTTCCGGTGACTACCTCTTGAAGCTCATCAAGAGGATGCCAAGAGTGTGCAAAGCAGTCATCAAAGCAAAAGGTGGCTACTTTGAAGAACCTAGAATATAAGACATATTTTCAGCTATTTCACACTTTTTTGTTAAGTATATAATTCCACTTGTGTTAATTCATAGTTTTGATGCCTTCAGTGTGAATGTACAATCTTCATAGTCATGAAAATACAGAAAAATCTTTAAATGAGAAGGTGTGTCCAAACTTTTGGTCTGTACTGTACATAAATATTTTTTCTATATTTATAAGATGATAATGTTACTAAGAGGTGGTGGAGCTGCCATGAGCAATATAGGAGGGAAATGCAGTAGAGGCTTAAGAATGGGTTCACAGCACTGTGCAAATGGCCCTCTATGTACCTGCAACAATTTAATTTTCTGTCAGCAGTCATATATTTGTGTGTTTAAGTAGAAATTCTTTTGATTGCATAATATATCAAATGTAAGCTAGTCATTCATCTATGTTTTTAATACTCATGATTGGACGCCATGTGCTTACAATCCAGAGCAGGCATCCAATATGTCTTGCCCGACTACCATTTCTGAGTACATTGGCAATGCAGGAGTAGAAAGAAGTAGTGAAGCTACCGCTATGGCTGAACAGATTTATGAACATATTGGGGAGAATTCATGGCTAAGTAAAGAAATATCCAGCTCACCGTTTGGTTTATATTTAGTTTATTCAGAGCCCGGAAACGCTATGTCAAAGCGTGAAGGTAATCCATTGAAGAGGAAAAGGATCCAGCACACAAACAGTGAACAATCTTTTATTCAAAAAAGTGCATGGGAGAGGATTAAAACAAGATTTTCATGGTGATGGTTACACGAAAGAAGAAGGCAACAACGCGTTTCGGATGACCTGGCACCCTTATTCATGATGCTGACATTGGTAACTTTTTAAATATGTAATTTACTGTTTGTGAGCTAGATCCTTTTCCTCTTCAAAGAATTCATGGATACCACAAGTGCTAGAACAGGAACCACTAATAACACCACAGTATGTCAACAACTGTGCAGACCACAGCTACAATGTCAACCACAGATCGGGCTACAGCTCTGTGCTCAGCAAGTGATCCTAAGAGAAGATAAAAGTAAGGACACTCTGCTGCAGCCCTGATAGACAGTCAGGTTCAGCAATAACTCAGGAGATGATGATATGGTTGCTCGCAGTCTGGGTCATTGTCTTTAGCATGTTCCTGAAAATGTATATACTCACATGCAGTCAGGCACTTTAACAGGAATAGATTCTGGATCACCACCGAATGATCCAACAGAATGTTTCACAGCAATTAAAAGATGGTGATTAATTGGTCACACCAGTATTCAACCTCCAATTCCTCAGCCTCCTCTATTTCCAGCTATGCCTATGTCTATTATGCCCCCCCTCTTCCCAGGCTGAGGCAGTCCTTCATATGACAGTAGTTAATCCCTTTTTCACAGAGCCAGGATTGGCCTACTTACTCCACACTTCAAAATCAATCATGCCAACCACCCCATGGCCATTAATATTTGGCTACAGTACAGGCAAACATCAAGGGCAGCATACATTGGAGCGTTAGTCCTTAGTAAGTAGGTGTCCAGGTCCTCCATCCACTCATGATGGTTTTTATAAATTGTAAAATTAAATTATAAAACATTTAATTTTCATATTATTTTTAAATGCTTTGTCTATATTGGAAAGTTGTCAATAATTTCAGGAATTGTTGCTTTTTGTGGTTGAAATTCCAATATTGTTTCTAACATTATTCTGAGATTTGTGACAATTGTTTCATAATTAAAAAAGTTATGATTTAGTATAAAAATATATTTCGATAAATTTCAAAATCTGGTTCTCATTTTTTGGGAAGTTTAAAAAAATTCTTTAAAGGTAACCTGTCACATGAAAAAAACACTATTAACCTGCAGATGTAGGGTTAATCTGCAGGTTAAAAACTTTCTAAACCTGCCTGATTCCCGTATTTAGAGCCTCACTGCCAGTAGGTCATAAACTTTATTCCTGCGATGCCGGCAGGAGTTCAGTCACTGATCTGTATATAGAGAGCGGCGGCTGTAACGGCACTGACTGATAGACTGCCCTAATCTTGAGCGAGCTGTCAGTCAGTGCTGGGGACGCAGTTACAGCCATCACTCTCTATACACAGAGCGGTGAATGAACCCACGCCGGTGCCACCCCTATGACTGAATCCCAAACGCTGCCAAGGGGGGAATAAAGTTAATTTTCTCCTGGCAGCAGGGCTCTAAGTGCAGACGCCGGGCAGCATAATAACGCTATTAACTTGCAGATTAACCTCATAGCTGCAGGTTGATAGCATTTTTCATGTGAAAGATTCCCTTTGAACCTATTTTATGTTTCTTTGTCTTTTTCATAATTTTCTGCACATTCATTATCTTCTTTTATATTGTTATAAAAGCTTTGTACTAAGTTATAAAGTTAAAACTCTCTGTATAAAAATTAATATGAGCACTACTACCATATGATGACACAGCAGCAGGGTAAGGTGAATCTCTAAACACCCTAAATAAAATCACAAAGAAAAGGTCTAGTGTATAGTAGCATATACCTACTGTGCTAATGTGGAAATAACATAAAAAAATGATAAAATATTGGCACATAGCCCTAATAGTTAAGCATATGAAGACTCTGACTGTGTACGGAATGATGGGGTATAACATGCTGTAAATTCTGTAAAGAGAAGTCATCATTAAGCTCTATTTGTACGGCAATGGCGTGTGGATACTTTCCACATCAACCAGTCAGTTCAACTATCATTTCCCAGGTTTGTAATCCTTAATTGGAGGACTTCCTGATCCTGATATGAGCCCAATGTGTTTAGAGCCAGTGGTGATTCTTTGGAGTCCACAGATTTCAAAGATAACACTATTAGGTGAAGTCACTTGAGACCACAGATGTCTGGATAGACCAATCTACCAAACCACGCGTTTCAAAAAGTAATGATTTCCTTCTTCAGGGATTATGACAGCTACCCCCTATAGATATGATAATTTATAGATTGTTGGGTGTCTGACTGCTGAGACCACAAGTGATCATTAAATTATCCCACATTCTACAATAGAGGAAAATGTGAAATAACTTGGTGATTAAATAATATTTAAAAAAAATGTAATTCTAAAATATTGAACGTAAGTAAATCTTAGCCACAAAATTTGAGGGGGAGATGCATTTCTGCAAACATTGTTTAGACTTGCAAGTTTTATTGACATTTAAAATACAGCAGATGAAATAAGTATTGAATACGTTACCAATTTTCTAAATGAATGTATTTCTATTAGGTGCTATTGGCATGAAGTTCTCACCAGATGTCGGAAACAACCCATCCAAACCACACAGGAAAAGAAATCAAATCATAGATTTCCATAAATTAAGTTATGTGTAGTAATGAGAAATGACACAGGGAAAAAGTACTGAACACATGAAGAACAAGAGGTGCAAAAAGCCATGGAAAGTCATGACACCAGCTGAAATCTATCAGTAATTAGAAAGCATTCCTGAAAAATAATATCAGCTGGTTCCACTGTTGGACTATAATAAGAGGTCTCATTACCAAGGTGCCACACAAGAAACATCTCATGATAGGTAAAACCAGTGAGCTGTCTCAAAACCTTCGCAACCTTATTGTTGCAAAACATTCTGATGGCATTGGTTACAAGAGAATTTCTAAACTACTGAAAGCTCCAGTGAGCACTGTTGGGGACATAATCTGGAAGTGAAAAAAACATCACATCAACATAAACCGGGTACGACCAAGTGCTCCCCACAAGATTTCAGACAGAGGAGTGAAAAGAATTATCAAAAGAGTTGTCCAAGAGCCAAGGCCAACCTATGGAGAGCTACAGAAAGACCTGGAATTAGCAGGTACAATTGTTTCAAAGAAAACTATAAGTAATGCATTCAACCTCCATGGCCTGTATGCATGCTCACCACGAAAGACTCCATTGCTGAATAAAAAGAATGTTCAAGCGTGTTTAAAGTTTGCTCAACAACATTTAGACAAGCCTGTGAAATACTGGGAGAATATAGTCTGGTCATATGAGACCAAAATTGAACTCTTTGGATGATCTAATACACACCATGTTTGGAGGCCGAAAGCACTGCATATTACCCCAAAAACACCATACCATGACAGAAGTTTGGAAGTGGGAACATCGTGTTGTGGGGCTGTTTTTCAGCATACGGCACTGGCAAACATCATGTGATTGAAGGAAGGATAAATGAACAAATGTACAGAGAAATTCTTGACAAAAATCTTCTGCCATCTACCAGGGTGATGAAGATGAAACGAGGGTGGACATTTCAGTAAGACAATGATCCCAAACACTCAGCCAATGAAACGCTCGATTGTTTTCAGAGAAAGAAAATAAAGTTGCTAGAATGACCCAGCCAATCACCTGATCAAAGTCCAATAGAAAATTTATAGAAGGAACTAAAGCTCAGAGTTAATAGAATGAGTCCACAAAACCTTCAGGATTTAAAGAATGTTTGTGTGGAAGAATGGGACAAAATCACACCTGAGCAATGCATGCGACTAGTTTCTCCATACAGGAGGAGTCTCGAAGCAAATTTCAGTAAGAGTGTTCAATACTTTGTCCCTGTGTCATCTCTCATTATTACACATAATTTAATTTATAGACATCTATGGTTTGATTTCTTTGCCTGTGTCTATTGGATTGGTTGTTACTGACATCTGGTGAGAATTTCATGTTAATAGGAGCTTTAGAAATATATTTACTTACATAATTGGTGATGTGTTCAATTCTTATTTCACTCGCTGTACATTTTAAAATAAATGTAACAAATCTGGTAAGTCAGTATCTGAAATCAATGACATTTATGAAATATACACATAATATTTCATAGATGTCATTGAAACTTTGGAAACATATTTTAAATGTCTAAATAAAATAAACACAAACAGCAATAAATGAAATGGTTTAACAAAATGTTTATCCAAAATATACGTATAACAAAACATAACATCACTTTTAATGAAACATTAACAACATAAATTATCTATGGCCAGGGACTGCAACTTGCTTCATGAAGTAGTCCTTGGTTTTCAGTCCTGAAGATCCAGGCCTGGGTTATGGATCATTTTGCAGATTTCCAGATGTTATTGGCATATGCTCTAGAAGATCATCCACCGTTGCTGTGTCATACATTCGTTTAATTGTGGAGAATAACATACCAATTAATTATGGAGATCACATTTGCTTCATTTATCTTGTATAGAACTGAAAAACACCCAAAGACACATTCAACATACATTTGGTCTTGGCTAGACGCAGGGCCGGCTCCAGGTTTTTGTGGGCCCTGGGCGAAAGAGTCTCAGTGGGCCCCTTTAACACATACCATGATTCATGATGCACAGATACGGCGGAGAAATATATATATAGTACAATGCAAAGATTTCACTTCTTACATTACATGAGTGATATCTATTGTAAATTCCACAATAGCTCAGAAACCGGTGAATCGCTCCACACATAATAGTGGCCACCATATAAAGCTCCATACAGAATACTGGCCCCCATATAACGCTTCATACGGAATACTGGCCCCCATATAAGGCCCCATAAGGAATACTGGCCCCCATATAAGGCCCCATAAGGAATACTGGCCCCCATATAAGGCCCCATACGGAATACTGGCCCCCATATAAGGCTCCATGCGGAATACTGACCCCCATATAAGGCTCTATGCGGAATACTGACCCCCATATAAGGCTCCATGCGGAATACTGGCCCCCATATAAGGCCCCATAAGGAATACTGGCCCCCATACGGAATACTGGCCCCCATATAAGGCCCCATATGGAATACTGGCCCCCATATAAGGCTCCATACGGAATACTGGCCCCCATATAAGGCTCCATACGGAATACTGGCCTCCATATAAGGCTCCATACGGAATACTGGCCCCCATATAAGGTTCCATACAGAATACTGGCCCCCATATAACGCTCCATACTGAATACTGGTCCCCTTATAAAGCTCCATACAGGATACTGGCCCCCATATAACGCTCCATACAGGATACTGGTCCCCTTATAAAACTCCATACAGGATACTGGCCCCCATATAATGCTGCATGCAAGCTGTGCCCCCTTATAATGCTCCATGCAGGCTGTTACCCCCCACATAATGCCCCATACAGGCCCCCCCTTTATAATGCCCCATGCAGGCTGTTCCCCACCTTATAATGCCCCATGCAGGATGTCACCCCCCCCTCTTTATAATGCCCCATGCAGGATGCCCCCCCCCCTTTATAATGCCCCATAAAGGATGTACTCCCCCCTCTTTATAATGCCCCATGCAGGATGTACCCCCCCTCTCTTTATAATGCCCCATGCAGGATGCCCCCCCCCCTTCTCTTTATACTGCTCCATGCCTCCATACATTAAAAAAAAAAAAATCAAATACTCACCTTCCTTCTCCTCACCTGCTACCTGCTACCTGCTGCCTGCTGCCCGCTGCTCGGGTCCGGACTCCAGCGTTGTCGGCGTCTTCCCGCTCAGCGCTCCCTGTGACGGCTCAGGGGAGGGCGCGGTGTAAAGACGTCACCGCGCCCTTTGACCTGAGACGTCACAGGGAGCGGAGAGCAGGAAGACAGCTGATCTGCGGAGGCACGGGGAGAGGTAAGTATCCGGCTGCCGGGGCCCTGAGCAAGCGGCGGAGAAGGGCGGGCGCTGACACCGCTCTCCTCCGCCCATAGCCCAGCGGGGTGCGCGACCGCCAGTGGGCCCCTCTGTGTGCTCAGGGCCCCGGCATTTGCCCGGGTGCGCCGGGTGCTGACGCCGGCCCTGGCTAGACGATTGCTAAAAATGTGTCTGTGATCCTTGAAAGCGAGAAGTGGGTGCAGTAAATTGATAGAAAGTACAAAGGCCTCATCACCATTAATTACAAATGGGCTTGTGGCCCAGAAGAACCAGGTCGTGAATGAGGTTCTGGGATGTAAAGTTGGTTAGCGATAAGTCGCTGGCACCTTCTTGAAGCACAGAAGGTTTTAGAGTTAGCAGTGCTTCAATTGGCCCCAGTGTCTAAAATCATAAACTGGTAGTGAGTAGTGACTGTCTGCCAAAGTCAGCAGCACTACCGAAAAATACTGTTAATAATTGTAGTATCTAGACCCTGATTTTTGTGACTTCTTCACCCTTATGGGTTTCCCATCAAAAGCACCAAGGTAGATAGGAAAATGTGTAGCAGCATGGTACCCTTCAGCTAGCTCTAGCTGTTGCAGAACATGTTGATGAAGTTGCTCCTAGATAAGGTCACATGCTGCTCGGACAATCATAGATATTGTAGATTTGTCCAGCAAAAATTTTAAATTTAGGGATATAAAAGCTTTTCCTGTTGCAATGAACCTAAAGAAGAAAAAAAAAAAAATGTAAAATATATTCCAATAATAAAAAATAAAATAAATAAATATATACCGTAAGTAAAAAAAGGTGTTTTCCAACACATTGATATGAATGACCTATATTTATGAAAGGGCATCAATGTTCTGAAGGTCATAACTGTACTGGAAAAAAAACATTTAAAAGGATTACGAAAACAATAACGTGAGTAACAAATGTGCTTGTTGCCAGCACTATTCTGTTACTGCATTGCCAGGGTCAGACCGAAAGAAGATAAGGGGCATTATTTTTGAAGTTTGAACAAGTGAGAAGTATTCAACAAAAATTGATACCCCCCCCCCCCAAAAAAAAACAACAATATAAATAAAATAGCAAACAAAATATTAGAATTTTTGAAGATAAAACAAACATACAGTAGCAATTATAAACAGAAAAAAGGGTCCTTACCTCAGAGTGACGACAACCCATTAGTCGGGGTAAATACAGCACCACGTATTAGTCGTCTGAAAGGATAATAAAGGATGAAGGACCGGCAACTGATCAAATGAGTGCACAGACATGCAACAAAACTTATTGGACTTGTCCGAGTGTTGCCGTGGGTCACTGTAGAGGTACTGGAAATGGCCTAAACTTGCAACACAATGGGATGACCCTGTAATCTTCATTTCCTTCTTTGTTCCTATTGCCTTCTGCACCACTTTCCAGGGCTCCGAGATTCCATCAAACGCAAAAGGGCATGTTTGTTATGGCTCAATTGCACATTTGACACATTGCTTGATAGCAAAAAAAATAAAATTTACAAAAAAAAACACTTTCAAATATTTTATTGTAAAAGAAAATGGTGTTTGTGTGGTCAGGTGAAATTGTTTTAGGGTCAAAGTTGGAAATTTTAACTTTCATATGTAAAATTCATATGCCAATCTTCAGAAGAGACAGGCCTTCATTACCATGAGAATTGTTAATCTGTGGAACAGTCTACCTCAGAAGCTGGTCACAATGGTCACAAACTATTCATCTGTGGAACATCTATCTCAGAAACAGGTCACAATGGTATCCATTGATGGATTCAGAAAAGGCTTTGATACGTTTTTAGAAAAAAACAAAACATAAATACTTCTGTATATGTGAAACATCTTGTTCTGAATGTTGATCAAGTCGATCAACATTTGGAATCAGGAGGAAATAACCTGCTCTTTAGGGCAGACTGGATCATACACTATGGATGTACCCAGGGCCGGGATGAGGAGTAGGCAGGGTAGGCACCCACCTAGAGCGTTTCCTCCTGCTTCCCTGAGGGGGCTGCACTATGGGGAAAAGAAATGACATTGCTGAATGCCTATAGCCACCCGGCATCTTCCTTTGGCCGCAGGCATTCAGCACAGTGACGGCCGGGATGCAGGAACACAGGGTAGCGGTGTCAGTCACTGACACCGCTCACCCCTCTCCCTGCCTGCGCTCCAGCCGTCGCACCCTCCCCTGCACTCAATCGTATTCACATTTTTCAGACGTGAATACAATTGCTATGAGTTGCGCTACCAGCACAGGAGCAGAGGAGCAGTAATCAGCTCTCTGCTCCTCCGGGAACTCCAGTAGAATGTAGGCCACTTCCGGTCTGTGCCCTGTTGTAGACGGTGCACCCAGGGGATGTCGGATGGTACAATGCAGTGGCATCATTGCAACATCGAGCACCCTTTGCTGTACATGAAAGAAGAAGATAAGGAGCTGTGTTGGTCAGGAACCTGAATTAGGTGAGTATACGTTTTTTTAAATTTATTTTATATTAATTTGCCAATAAATGGGGGCATTTGGGGACATAGACAGGTGGGGCTGGCTGTGGGGACATATACATGTGGGGCTTGCTGCGGGGACATACGTGGGGCTGGCTGTGGGGAGATATACATATGAGGCTAGCTGTGGGGACATATATATGTGGGGCTGGTAGTGGGGACATATATATGTGGGTCTGGCTGTGGGGACACATATACTGTAAGTGAGGCTGGCTGTGGGGACATGTACGTGGGGGTGGCTGTGGGGAAATACGTGGGGCTGGCTGTTTGGATATACATAGTGCTGGCTGTGAAGACATATACGTGGGGCTGAAGAGCGGCTGGTTGTGGGGACATATGTAAGGCTGGCTGTAGGTCTGGCAGTGGGGACATAAAAGGGGTTGGATTTGGGGACCTAACAGGGGCTGGCTGTGGGGCTAGCTGTGGGGACATTACAAGAGGGGTTGGCTGTGGGGATATAACAAGAGGGGCCGTGGGGGACATCACATTATATGGGAGACTGGGGAACATTATATGGGGAGCTGTGGGTTTTGGGGACATCATACTATATATGATTTATGGAGGGCATCATATTGTATAGGGGGCTGTGGAGGGCAACATACTAAAGAGGTGGCTGTGGGGGACATCATAATGTATAGGGGATTTTGAGGGACATTATAATGAAGGCTGTGGAGACCTCATACTGTAAGGCTATGTGCACACGTTCAGTATTTGATTGCAGAAATTTCTGCATCTCTTGGCAGCAAAAATGCTGGGCAAAAACACACATTTTGCCATGATTTTGATGAGTTTTTGATGTTTTTTTTATGCATTTTTTGATATGTGTTTTTGTACAGCAATCAATGCTTTTTAGAGCTAAATAAAGATATTTGAAAAAAAGAAACATGGGACATCGCTTTAACCCTTGGATTACCGTCGGACCTGGAGTGAGCATATTGGTTAATTTAAATGATTAAAGAATGTGTCTCCTCATTATTATAGATAGGGTTAGGTGTCAGCGACACCTAATCCCATTAACCCTAATCCCATTACCACTAGAATGTATTGAATTCGGTAAATCCGCATGGTTCAGAGAACACATGCGGATTTACCTGCATTCAATAGAACGCAGAGTTTTGGACGCAGCAAAAATCTGCTGATTTTTATTTGCATTATGCAATTCATGCAGCTGGCACCAGTTCACACTTAGGAGGTGCTGGTCAGGTTTTTTTTTACTATTTATCTCTATAGGAGGTTGAATTGCCTTCTACCTGACACTGCACTCCTCCCCTTGACCAGCAGGTGATTTATAATCAGTTTTACCTGCCCATTTAAATTGTAGGTGTTTTAGCCCAGAAGTGACGTGTGTTGTCCAAAGATGTAGGCTTGTAGCCCAGAAGTGGCATGGTACGTAGAACAGGGACCCATCAGACGGGAGGTCACCTTGCCGCGGTTGATGGGCACACATGAATTGGTCAATTTATGCGCTAAGAACCTTCGCTTTTTGTAAGTACAGCTTTCTGAGCAATAATATAGTCTAAATTCAATGTTCACACTGACTTTGTGTATCTTGGCCATAGTGAAGTGCTGCTCTACTTTTTTATTTGTATTATACAATTCATGCAGCTGGCACCAGTTCACACTTAGGAGGTGCTGGTCAGGTTATTTTTACTATTTATTTGAAAAAAAGAAATGTGGGACATCGCTTTATCCCTTGGATTACTGTCGGACCTGGGATGAGTATATTGGTTAATTTAAATTATTAAAGAATGTGTCTGTTTTATTTCAAATAAAGTGTTCTATTCTCAGTGTGAATGTTTATTTTACTCTTTACGTAGTAATGAGGGTGTCTGGTTCACACTTCTTCATTACGAAAGCTAGGGTTAGGCGTCAGCGACATCTAATTCTATTAACCCTAATAGAACGCAGCGTTTTGGATGCAGCAAAAATCTGCTGCGTCCAAAGAGCTGCTATGTACGGATTGTGGGCACATACTCTTACATTTAAAAAATGGTGCGGGCTCCCGCATCATTTTCACAACCAGCAGCGGGAAAGCCAAACACTAAGGGCTGATAATTCTAGCCGAGGAAGGGGCCATTAGCCAAAAATGTTCCCTGGCTATTATTAACATCTCAAAACTGTTTGCTTAGCCTTTACAGGCTAGGTTACAGGGGGACCCCTGAAAAAAATTGACGTACAGTCCCCCTATAAAATCTAACCAGCAAAGGTTAGGCAGACAGCTGCGGGCTGATATTAATAGCTAGGGAAGAGACCATGGATCCTGGCCCCCTCTGAGGCTAATATTAGCTCTCAGACGCCCGAGAAATGGAGCATCCATAAGATACGCCAAATCTGGCACTTAGCCTCCGCTCCTCGCACTTGCCCTGGTGCGGTGGCAAGTGAGGTAATAGGGTTGGGGTTCATGTCAGCCTTGTATTGGCAGCTGACATGAAGCCCAGGTTAGTAATGGAGGGCAGCTATAAAACACCCCCATTATTAACCCCATAGTAAAGTTTTTAAAATAAAGACATGGTCAGAATAAAGTGTTTTATTTTAAATAAAATTCCACATGGTTTTAATCATTTATTTAAAAATAAAAAACACAATATACTCATCTAACGCCTAATTCGCTGAAGCCAATGTCCTCTGTAAAAAAACAAAAATAAAAAAAACATATCCCTCACTTGTCCGAAGTGATGACATATTCCAGAGTGTCCCATGAAGATCTGGGTCACTTCTAGAGCAGTCATATCAGCAATCACTGGTGTGACTGTACTAGAGGACAGCACTCTATACACTGACAGGAGAGTAATCACCCCTGTCAGTATATAGCGCTGAGCTGCCGGGAGTGAGTTCAATGGAGTTCAATCAGCTGATGATCAGCTGATAAGCTCCAGTGACCTCACTTACTGCACCAGTGCTGCATGAGAAAATTCTCACGCCGCGCTGGTGCCGTAAATGAGGTCACCGGAGCTCTCAGCTGATCATCAGCTGATTGAACTCCAGTGACCTCACTCCCAGCAGCTCAGCGCTATACACTGTCGGGAGGGATCCCGCTCCTGTCATTGTATAGCATGGCGCCGGATGATCAAATCACCGTAGTAGATTGGGATTAGGTGAGTATGAAGTGCTGTTTATTTTAATAGCAATTTATTTAAACTTTTTTTTTCTTTTTTACATGGAGCACAGGCACCGGCTGAGGAGACCACAACTCACACTGTGATATATTTATCTTTTGTCCTCAGCCCAATTCTTTCCACCTGTTGTTTACATTCCTGATTCTCCTATTATAACCAATAAAATTCATTTTAATTGAGTATACCGTTGTTGTGTAGTCTTCTGTAGGTATTTACATGTATTAAAGCTGTCAAAACAGTCGCAAATCATGCACACAGAGTGAATCAAACATAACATTCGAGCACGCCGAAGATACTCAGAAAACACCCGAGCATGCTCGTAAATTTCGAGTAACGAGCATGCTCGCTCATCACTAATTGTTACCCTTTTGCTCGTCACTGTAAGTGTTTACTTGTTGATATGATACTGACTATGTCTCATCAGTACTGTGGTTCCTGTATGGTCCGCAGTCTGATAAAGGCTGATAACAACAACTTCCAGCATCTCCTTACAATTGTTAAGGACATACTGGGAGTCGTAGGCTCATGAGATACAAATGTGTGTGGGCCTATTACAATTGATTTCTGTACTAAGTTTGGTGATGTATTCATGTAGTGACGGTGGTTTCAGTGACGTATACATATACTGGTGTTGTATTTATTTACTGACAGTGGTTCTGGTGATGTATTCATGTACTGATGGTGGATCTGGTGAGGTATTCATGTACTGATGGTGGTTCTGGTGACATATACATGTGCTGGTGTTGTATTTATTTACTGACGTTGGTTCTCGTGATGTATTCAAGTACTGATTGATGTTCTGGTGACTCATTAATGTACTGATGGTGGTTCTGGTAATGTATTCATGTACTGATGGTGGTTCTGGTGCTGTATTCATGTACTGATGATGGTTCTAGTGACCTATTTATTTACTTATTATAGTTCTGGTGCCGTATTTATGTACTATCAATGGCTCTCATGTTCTGTTTACATACTAATGATGATTTTGGCTTCAAATTCATGTACTGATGATGTTTCTGGTGAAGAATACAGCACCAGAACAATCATTACATATATACATCATGAGAGCCATCAGTAGTATATGAATACAGCACAAAGACAACCATCACTATATGAATACATCACCAGAATCACCATCAGAACAGGAATACGACACAAGAATCACCATCAGTTTATGATCCATGGCCCCAGAACCACCATCAGTACAGGAATATGGCACCAGAACCATCATCAGTTTTGCTGCAAACTGTATTTGCCGCATGAAGGACATAAAAATAATCATGAGTATATTTTTATCTATAATGGGGTCTGTTTAGTTTCCATTAGGGTATCTGCCAAATGCTTGACACCTTAATTTAAACCAATTGGCCACAATTATAGATAAGCTATATTAGTTTCCATGACTGTCCTTGAGCCTGACATTTACATATAGGAATATAGGATGTCAGGGATGAATATTACTATTTGTCCCAGATATTGTGTAAATGTTTCCCAAAGATTCTATATATAACTTTAAAAATGCACACTTTTTTTACCTTTGATGGTGTTATTTGGTGAAAAAAGTAACAATTCTAGTGGAAGTGGTCATCAGAGCTTGTTACCTGACCCATCATTGAGGAAGGGGGGGGCATTATGGCTCCTTTTACTTTAGTCTCCGACCCATTCCTTTACTTGGGGGATGAAGGTTCATTGGGTTGGAGAGGCACCATCGGCTTTGTCTGCCTAGGGCACCAAAATACCTGGTCCCGGCCCTTTAGGTACCTCAGTCCCTTTATCCTTTCCTACCCTTGGTTGAATTTTATGGACATGTGTCTATTGTAAACCGTCTTACAGTGACAAAATTATTCACTCCCGTTGGCATTTTTCATGTTTTTCTACCTCACAACCTGGAATTTGACTGTATTTTAAGAGTTTGCATCAGTTCATGTAAAGAACATGCCTACAACTGTGAACATTTGGTTTTCTTTTTATTGTGAAGCAAACAACTAACAGGACAAAATAACTGAAAACTTCAGTGTGCATAACTATTCACCCCCCTAAAGTCAGTACTTTGTAGAGCCTCCTTTTGCGGCAATTACAGCTGCAAGCCGCTTTGGATAAGGTTCTATGAGCTTTCCACATTGCCACTGGGATTTTTTCCCATTCCTCAAGGCAAAACTGGTCCAGCTACTTCAAATTAGATGGTTTCCTCTGGTGAACAGCAATCTTGAAGTCTGACCACAGATTCTCAATTGGATTACGGTCTTGGCTTTGACTAGGTCACAACCATCTTCCCCTCAGCTTAGACCATTTTTCCTGTCCCTGTTGCCGAAAAACACCCCAACAGCATGATACTGCTTCCATCATGTTTCACTGTGAGGATGATGTTCTTGGGGTGATGAGCTGGGTTGGTTTGGCGCCAGACATAGCGTTTACCTTGGTGGCCAGAAAGTTTAAGTTTTCATTTCATCTGACCACAGCACCTTCCTCCATACATTTAAGGATCTCCCACATGTATTTTGGCAAAATCACAATGAGCCTTACACTTTTTGTGTGTGAGTAAAGGTTTTTTTCTACCCACTCTTCCATGAAAGCCACTTTTATGGATTGTACGGTTTATTGTGGTAGTATGGACAGATATCCAATCTCTGCTTGGGAACTCTGCATTTTTTTCAAGGTTACCTTTGGTCTCTGATCTGCCTCTCTAATTAATGCCCTCTTTGCCCAGGCTAGTTTTGGAGGGCAACCCTCTCTTGGCAGGTTTGTTGTGGTGCCATGTTCTTTCCATTTTATTATAATGAATTTGATAGAGCTCCGGGGGGTTATCAGAGATTAAGATATTTTTTTATAACCCAACCCTGACTTGTACTTCTCAACAACTTTGTCCCTGACTTGTTTGGAGATCTCCTTGGTCTTCATGGGGTTGTCTGGTTAGTGGTGCATCTTGCTTAATGGAGTTGCAGCCTCTTTGGAGTTTCAGAAAAGGTGTGTATACACTGACAGACCATGTGACACTTAGGCCACGGCCCCATTATCAGTATTTGGTCTGTGGCGCCCCTGCGGGTTCAGTCACCACAGAAGTACTGCATCTCACCCAGAGGTGTGGTATCCGACTCTCACGTAAGGATGGAGTACTGCCCGGGACCCACCCACCTGCATCCAACACTACACCATTCCAGACCAGCAGGCGGGGCAAGATGCACTGGCTTATGCTGAGCCCTGACCCTGGTTGGAAGTGGGGGGAACCATGTAGTGGGTGTGGGTGGAGGAAGCAGTACAGGGGAGCACTTTGAGTAGGAGTACAAAAGGGAACCATCTTGGGAGTGTTCAGGACAGTCTGAGAGGAGAAGTAGTGGGAGCAGGAGCTCTGTAGGAGCGCTGCTCAGAGAAGAGGGCCTAGATTGAGAGGCCCGGAGGACAGGTTGGAAGAGGAAGGGAGCAGAGGGAAGGCTCCAGAAGTGAGTGGATCCCAGGGGCACGGCGAGTGCAGAAGCCACCCGTGCGCCCGAATCTACCAGAACATGGAGGGATCAGGCCGCAAAGGGGACCGGCCACTAACTAGTGGAGAACTACAAGGCTCAGCTAGAAACCGGAGGCTTCTGTACTTTCAGGGTGCAGCTGCTCACAACCGCAACTAAATCGCTAAAAAGGTAGCCACATAGGATTCAGGGGACTGCAGGTTGCCAGCTAAAATCCGAGGTTACCGGCTTGGGACACTGGTTGCGAGGCGCAGGGCAGGAGGGTGAGAGTCAGCGCAGGAAGACGACCGAGGAGGGCATACAGAATGGGGTCCCGTTACGTACTCCTGAAACACCTGGGAGTTTGCTGAAGCCCTGCCTTGGTGAACACAGGACGGTGTGGGAGGTTACCCTGGTACTGGGAACCTGGAGTCCAACAACTGTGAGCAAATCTGAAGACTGCACCACACTGTGTCCTAGAATTATTATCTGCGCCATCACCTGCACTACACTGCACAGCAACATCTACCTCATTAATCATCACTACTCTGCCCTGGAGCTTTGCTCTGCCATGTGGACAGCTGAACCAGCTCTGCTGCGTCACCATGAGCTCCGGAGGATCTACACTGCAGCGGCGGCTCCATATAGCCGCATACCACAGGTGGAGTCACAAACATTATATATAAAAACTTTATTCCCCTTTTATTGACAGCCCTGGGTCATGGACCGGGTCACCGCCACTGTGACACCCCCAGCATCGACCGGCCCGGCTACCGAGTACCCCACGGCCCAGGGGGGCGCGTCAGGTCAGTATTCGGTCAGTATTTTTTCTCAGGAGTCAGAGCCAAAACCAGGTGACTAACAATCAGAGAAAAGGTATAATAGAAACAAGTGCACCAATTCTGCGTTTATCACCCACTCCTGGTTTTGGCTCCCACTCCTGAGAAAAAATACTGACCGATTACTGACCAAATACTGATAGTGGGGCCGTGGCCTTAGATTGCACATAGGTGAACTTCCTTTCACTAAGTGTAAAGGGAAGTGCCCCCAATATATATATATATATATATATATACAGTGTATATATATATATATGTATATATATATATATATATATATATATATATATATATATATACAGTTGTGCTCAAAAGTTTACATACCCCGGCATAATTTCTCCTTTCTTGGCCTTGTTTCAGAGAATATGAATGCTAACTAAAAAACGTTTTCTCCACTCATGGTTATTGGTTGGGTGATTTCTATATAGGGACAGTTAGCAGTGTTAGGTGGGTGGGCTGATATATTGTGTGTATTTAGGTACTTTCGTATGGTGGATTCCATCTTTCTTACACCCCCCGCCCCAATGGCAAGCATGGTGGAGGAGTAGGTTTTCTCCTGTCAGACAACTACTCCTTCATCCATATCCCACTGCCACCCTCCATTATTCTCCCCTCTTTTGAGGTGCACTGTGTGCGCATCTACTCCCCTTCCAACCTCCAACTGGCCATCATTTACCGCCCCCAGTACCAGCCACCACCTTCTTTGACCACTTCACCACCTCGCTGCTTCATTTCCTTTCTGCTGACATCCCCACTATCATCATGGGTGACTTCAACATCCCCATCGACACTTCCCTCTCAACTTCTATCCCTCACTTCCTCCTTCAGCC
This sequence comes from Phyllobates terribilis, assembly GCF_046119375.1. NCBI lineage: Eukaryota > Metazoa > Chordata > Amphibia > Anura > Dendrobatidae > Phyllobates > Phyllobates terribilis. Next base: position 157,443,647 of record NW_027362771.1, on the reverse strand, counting down.
TTGCTCAATGATCTTCTGCCCCTACTCACAAAGATGGCCACAGTCTGGAACTCATCTTCATCTGCCGCTGTTCCCTGTCTAACTTCTCTAACTCTCCTCTCCCCCTGTCTGACCACAACCTACTTACATTCTCTTCCCTCTCCTTTCCAGGTGCACAAGCCCCACTCCACAAACTTGCACACCCTCACAGAAATCTCAAACACCTTGACCTACACTCACTCTCTGAATCTCTTCTCCCTCTCACAGGCATAAGTTCATTACACGATGCAGATGCTGCTCTCAATTCGGTCGATCCCCCTCACACATACCACAGCTCGCCCACTCAACAGGCAACTCTGGCACACCAACCTGACTAAAGGACTGCGAAGGGCCTCCAGGGTTGCTGAGCGGAAATGGAAAAGGTACCACTCCAACGAGCATTTCATCGCATTCAAACAGTCCCTAACTTCTTTCAAGTCCACACTTACTGCAACAAAACAAACCTACTTCTCATCTCTCATATCCTCCCTGTCTCACAACCCTAAACAGTTATTCAACACTTTCATTTCTCTCCTCCATCCCCCAGCGCCTCCTCCCTCTCCTCTCATCTCAGCCGATGACTTTGCCTCATTCTTCAAGCAGAAGATTGACACCATCAGAAAAAGCATTTGCCTAAAGTCCCCACAGCCCCTCCTCATAACTACTCAATTGTCCTCCTCCAAATCCAGCTTCTCCACCATTACGTACAATCAAGTTTCCTCTTTATTCTCCAAATCACACCTCACCACCTGCGATCTTGACCAAATCCCTTACCACTTCATTCCTAACCTCACCACACTCTTCATCCCAAACCTAACACACCTTTTCAACCTGTCACTAACAACTGGTGTCTTCCCCTCATGCTTCAGACATGCCTTGATCACACCCATCCTCAAAAAGCCATCCCTTGACCCATCCTCTCTGTCTAGCTAGAGCCCCATATCACATCTCCCTTATGCCTCAAAACTACTGAAACAACACGTCCATTCTGAACTGTCCTCCCACCTCTCCTCCTGCTACCTCTTTGACCACTGACAATATGGCTTCAGACCGCACCACTCCACTGAAACTGCCCTGACTAAAGTCACCAATGACCTACTAACTGCCAATTCCAAGCCACACTACTCTGTCCTCCTCCTCATGGACCTGTCATCTGCCTTTGACACAGTGGACCATTCCCTCTTACTACAGACTCTCTCATCTCTTGGCATCAAAGACTTGGCCCTATCTTGAATCTCCTCATATTTAACAGACCGGACATTCAGTATCTCCCACTCACACACCACCTCCTCATCTCACCCCCTATCTGTCAGTGTCCCCCAAGGTTCAGTCCTAGGACCCCTGCTCTTCTCCATCTACACCTTCGGCCTTGGGACAGCTCATAGAGTCCCATGGCTTTCAGTATCACCTCTGTGCTGATGACACACAGATCTACCTCCCCGGACCCGATATCTCCTCCTTACTAACCAAAATCCCACAATGTCTGTCTGCTATATCATCCTTCTTTTCTGACAGCTTTCTAAAATTTAACATGGATAAAACTGAATTCATCATCTTTCCACCGTCTCACTCAACCCCCCCATCTGACCTATCTAACATAGCTAATGGCTGCTCACTCTCCCCAGTCCTGCAAGCTCGCTGCCTCTGGGTAACCCTGGACTCTAATCTCTCCTTCAAACCACATATCCAAGCCCTTTCCATTTCCTGCTGACTCCAACTCAAAAACATCTCCCGGATCCGCACATTCCTCAACCACGAATCTGCAAAAACACTAGTGCACGCTCTTATCATCTTCTGCCTCGTCTACTGCAACCTCCTGCTCTGTGGCCTCTGTTCTATCACTCTCGCACCCCTCCAATCTATTCTAAACTCTGTTGCCCGACTAATCCACCTGTCCCCCCGCTATTCCCCGGCCTCTCCTCTCTGTCAATCCCTTCACTGGCTCCCCATTCCCCAGAGACTCCAGTTCAAAACCCTAACCATCAGGGCCGTAACTACAACCGGGGCAGCCGGGGCCCCAACCACCCAAGGGGCCCCAAACTGATGGTAAAAAATTGTATTTTAATACTTTAATTTCTCATAAAATACCCAGCTCCTACATTCCTGTCAGACAATGTCACCCGGAGGACAGGAGAGACTATCATTTCAATAATTTCCAGGAGCTCTGCCAGCTGTCAATGAATGGAAACCTGCACTGGCCTGGAGAGTCTCATAGCACAAGATTTGTAACAATATGTTAGTCTGGAGATCACAGAGAGTTGGCAAGGCCGGCAAAGTGCACACTGACTGTAACAAACTCTCAGCATCATTGAGAGGAGACAGTCTCAGCAGACACAAATATCTCTGTGATAAAAGCAACTGGAAAAAATGAAAAGTGTTAAGGAATTTGCTGATTTCCTAATAGTCGAGCATTCTTCACTTTCATCAAGCTATCCAGACGTTTGCACAGCGTGCATCATGTATTTGACTGTTCCTGTGACTGTGTCTAAGGCTGAACGATCCTTCTCTAAGCTTAAACTCATAAAAAACTACTTGAGAAGTACTATGGCTCAAGAAAGACTCAGCAGCTTAGCTTTAATTTCAACTGAGAATGATCGAGATCAACTTTGACAAAGTGATGAATTCGCTTCTCTGAAAGTTAGGAAACAAATATTTAAGTAGCTGTTTAAAACTGAACAAATTGGTAATGTTTAAGTAGTGTTATGTTTAAGTGAACAAAGTTTAAATATATACTGTTTAAAACTACTTAATATTTAATAAACATATACAGTTATTTGAAAATTGTGCAATATTTGCAATTATTCACCTTATTAATTTTCCAAACATATTCACTGAATATTTAACTTCTAAAACTAGCATCATAAACAACAAAATCTATTAAAGGTCTTGCGGAACGTGGTGAAGCCTGTGTATACAACAATGCGTAGCAGGCTTCACCACGTTCCGCACAACCTCTAGTGATTGACATGTTGAGGGGCCCCACTATGAAGTTTTGCCCCGGGGCCCCCGAAGTTTATAGTTACGGCACTGCTAACCATGGCATACAAAGCCATCCACAGCCTGTCTCCTCCATATATCTGTGACCTAGTCTCCCGATACTTACCTACACGCAATCTCCGATCCTCACAAAATCTCTTTTTCTACTTCCCTCTTATCTCCTCTTCCCACAATCGTATAAAAGATTTCTCCCGTGCATCCCCCCTACTCTGTAACTCTCTACCCCAACACATCAAACTCTCGCCTGCGATGGAAGCCTTCAAAAGAAACCTGAAGACCTACCTCTGCCGACAAGCCTATAACCTGCATTAACCCTCGCTCCACCATACCGCTGCACGACCAGCTCTATCCTCACCTACTGTATCCTCACCCATCCCTTGTAGACTGTGAGCCCTCGTGGGCAGGGTCTTCTCTCCTCCTGTACTAGTCGCTGACTTGTATAGTTCAAAATTTATTGTAATTGTTTGTGCTATGTATATCCCTTTCACATGTAAAGCGCCATGGAATAAATGGCGCTATAATAATAAATAATATCGTTATTATTATTGTGTGCTATTACTGCATTTTGGATTAGTTAGTAGAATAATAACTGTAGACTTTTAGTGTGTAATAAATATTCTTTATTAGTTCATGGTTTTGTCTCAGTTAGTCACCGTTCTTACATATATAACATATAAGGAGCAGAAAGCATTAAGGTGTCAGTTAATTAGTTGTATATCAATTATTAATAGTCAAGTTTGACTATTAATAATTGATATTGGACCTAGAGGTGTAGTCTCGTCCCTTTAACATTGTGGTGGGATACACCCCTGTAACACTAAGCATGTGACTTATGAACACCAGAAACTTTTAGGGATTTCATAGCAGAAGGGGTGAATACATATGCACATGCCAATTTTTAGTTATTGGAGCGCATAAATTTAAATTATGCCTATATTTTTCTCACTTCACCAACTTAGACTATTTAATGCTGATGCATCACACACAAATCGGATTACAAAAATATTTAAATACAGGTTGTAATGTGACAAAATAGGTAAAAAGCCAAGGGGTGAATACTTTCACAAGCCACTGTATGTACCTATTGATATAAAACACAGACATGAAGATGCAGTACAAATCTGAAATACGGACATATAAAATACAGTACAGATCCAAAAACGTTTGTTTTTTGTTGGGTGAAAAACAGATGAATTTGCATAAAATCTTGTGAATTAGGCCTAGAACTGAAAATACATCACATCATATACTGTAGGTGTGCAGCAATTGGATCATATTTTCCTATTAACTAACCAATAATCAGTTACTAGTATAACAAAAAAGCAAGAAAAAGCTTCTACAAAAATACCTTTTGTGAATCCAGCCTGAAAGCTATATGTCCAAAAATGTGTCAATTAATCACACTTAACATAATTGCAAAAAATCCCCCTATTCTTGTACTGAATTTCCCGTAGCTCCCCGTGCTTTTCTTCGTGTCTAATTAAAATACAGAATGGTTGAAACCTCATCCTGTTTGTTAAAATATAAATAGCGCCGCTGTTATTTTCTGATTACAGAGTATTGGGCCCCAACATCAGCTTAAAAACATGACACTGTATATTGTAGATTGTGAGCACATTGCAGACATTTGCCATGCTGCCATCTTCAGACCCAAATGCTAATTGCATGTTATATTTACTGATACAATGAATCTACTGTAAACAAATAGCATTTGTAAATTACATAGATAAATGCTATTTACACAATGTAACAGATCTTCTAGCAACTAGTTATGTTTCATTTACAGCTAATATGGAAAATAATAGGTCATGCAAGTAAGCATCAATAACAAAACAATAATGCAATTAGAGTATGTGATATTGTATGACCGACCATTATTAAAGGGAATCTGTCAGTAAGTTCAACCTCTCCGAATCATATAGATGGGCATGAAGGTCATTGAAAGATAAATCCATAAACACCTTTATATTGTCTATCTGTTGCTGCATTTTAGAGAGATTAGTGTTTTAATCCTTATGCAAATGAAGCGTAAAGTGCTCTGAATGTGATAGAGAACTTCCCGAGCTCAGCCTCCCAAGGTCGTTTTCTCACGTAGCACCAGCCTCTTTAGCTTGATTGACAGCTCACTGTCTGATTTCCTTACCTGGCCTTTTACATCACACAGAAAGTGAGCCATCAATCAAGTTAATGAGGTTGGTGCTGAGCTGAGAAACAACCTCGTGAGACAGCGGCTTGGGAAGTGCTCTGTCACATCCAGAGCACTTAATGCCTCACTTGCATGTGTATTAAAACACTAATTTCTCTGGAATGCAGCACATCCAGAGCACTTAACTCCTCTTTTACAATGAACTAAAATGCTGCTTTCTCAGGAAAGCATTAACAGATAGAAGATATAAAAGGTGTCAATGGATTTACCTTTCAAACACCTGCATGTCCATATATGCGGTTAAGGAGTTGATCTTACTGACAGTTTCTTTTTAAAACACCATTGGTTGTTTGTTTTTTTTATTTCAATGCTGGAGTGGTGCCACTAATATAAGTTCCCTGACCCCAGTAATATACTTAACATCCTCTGTCTTCAGCTGTTCCCGGTGCCACTCCGGTCCCGTGGCGCCATCTTGTGACCACAGCTTCTGACTGACCGGAAGTCAGAGCTAATGTTCACAAGCTCTCAGTGAAAGTCTATGAGATCCTTGTTCTGGCTCTTATTGACTTACATTGAAAAGTGACTTCCAGTTCGCCAACCTGCAGAAGACTGATTAGAGTGGTGCTGAGAAGAGATGAAGAGGACGACTGGTGAGTATAATACTATGGGCAGGGAACTTACATTAGTGTCACCACTCCAGCAGTAAATTGAAAAAAAACTGCTGGAATGGTGCTTTTAAGACAACCTCAAAATTATTGGGGACATTTGAAAAATGTTTCCGTTTCAAAAGAACTTCACTTACTTCACTTTCTTACTTTAATGTAGCTGGTTATAAGGAACAAAGGTTGAGTAACATTGGGGGCGATTTAATCCTGTGTAAAACTGGGTAAACTTACACTAAACAGAGTTAAAGGGCACCAATTTTTTCTCAGTGACTAATGCTAAATAAAACTAGTGCATTTTTTAGACTAATTTAAAGCAAAAAAAACAAACTGGAGCACTCCTTTAATTTTTTACAAGCACACTTAGCCGCAAAAATTTGGATTTTTTACCTGGAGCTGGAAACCTTCTTACGTCTGATATTTTACAAGGTGTACTTAATATTCAGAGGTGCCAATAATATCTGCCACAACTGTAGCCCATAAAATGGGGTAGATTTACTAACTGAAATACGCAGAATTCTGTAAAAAATGGAGCTAGATTTGTCATGTACATGCCATGTGGCATATTACCAGTTTTACACAATTTGCATTGCCGTACAAGACTCTAGAAGAGTAAGACGTAAGAAGGTTTCCAGCTCCAGGTAAAAAATCCAAATTTTATTAGAAAACTTTTTTAAAAGAGTAATAACATGACAATAGTCACCAACCTCTCCCAGAATACAATTAAACGCAGACGCGTTTCGAACTGCTGTTCTTATTCATTGCACCTTGTAAAATATCTCCTGAAATAAAGGGGCCGCTTCATCAAGACTGAAGTAGCACATGCTCGCGCTATGGCAGTCTTGACAGTGTAGAAGAGGTGCCAAATTCACTAAGAGGCACACCCTAAAAGGGATGTATGCTTAATCACGCATATTGTTCTCTGACATTAACTCTTCCCGACATCCGCCATATATGTACGGTGCAAATTCGGATGTTCGATGGTATGGATGATGTTGCTACTCATGACTGCTTTTCCATGTTTCCATTAGTCAGTCTGGAGCACAGGCGACTCTTTGCGATGATAAGTTTTGTAAAAAAACTTGCAGCAGTAAATTGTACCGAACACAGATGTATATTACACTGTAGGCCTCGTCACAGTGAGACATTCATGACTGCTCATATAACATTTATAGAACTCAAACAATGGGAGATCTGCAGTATACATAATATAGGAGACAAAAAGATTGCTGTATATACATAACATAGGAGACACCGAGACTACTGTATATACATCACATAGAAAACACAGAGACTGCTGAATATATGTCACATAGGAGACATCAAGACTACTGTATATACATCACATAGGAGACATTGAGACTGCTGTATATACAACACATAGGAGACACAGACACTGCTGTGTATACTTCACATAGGAGACACCGAGACTGTTGTGTATACATCACATAGGAGACACCGGGGCTTGAGTATATGCATCACACAGGATACACTGAAGTATACACATGACAGGAGACATGAGGGATGCAGTATATACATCACAAAAGACATGGAACTGTGGCATATATATCACGGAGACATGGGGCTGTGGGATATACACCACAGGAGACATTGGGTTGCAGTATTGACATCACAGGAGACATCAGGTTGCAGTACAGACATCACAGGAGACACGAGGCTGCACTGGCATTGGCCAGCGTCAGAATGTAATCTTTCATTGCATGTGTAGTGAACTTGCGTGCCTAAGCTCGCAAAGCAAGAAGAAATTAAAGGGCCGGCAGCCATGAAAAAGCAGCAGTCAGCCCGAGTAATGCAGTCCCCGGGAAGTCATCATGGGTCGTAATAGGCCCGCTGGCCTGAGGTTCCCCACGCCTGATATACAGCAATACTGTATAGCTGTGTATAGTACAAGCGATAGGATGATTGCAGATTTAAGTCCCCTCAGGGGAATAACAAATACACTGAAAAAAACGTTTAAAAAATATGAAAAAAATTAAAAAACAAATAAAAATTTAAATTGGGCAGCACAATAACCAATGTAACTCAAAAGGGATCAGTTGGGCAGGACTTCCTGACTTTGGATGTATGGATACATCCTGGCTATTTTGCGAGCATGATCGCCGGCGGAGCTGTGCACGCGCGATCGCTGCCGGGTGTTCAGCGTACATATATCAATCGATATTGATCAGAGCATCTAGAAGGCGGTTAGAGTGAGGGGGCTTCTTCTCCCGTCCGAAAAGCGCCTGCATGTCGTCATCACAAGGTGCCGATCATTGCCAAGGTGACCCGACGTCATCAGGGCTAGCAAGCTTGCTAGATCATGCACAGTGCATGGTCTAATAAATTTGTGTCAGTGCAGCACTGACAGTTATAAACCACTGCAATGCTTGTGTTTTGCAATGCTTTATAACAGTGATCAGACTGGTAAAAGTGAAAGTTCCAAAGAGGGACTAAGTAAAAAAATTGTAAAAATATTTTATTTAAAAAAATCACAAAATTATATATATATATATATATATATATATATATATATATATATATATATATATATATATATACAGTACAGACCAAAAGTTTGGACACACCTTCTCATTTAAAGATTTTTCTGTATTTTCATGACTATGAAAATTGTACATTCACACTGAAGGCATCAAAACTATGAATTAACACATGTGGAATTATATACTTAACAAAAAAGTGTGAAACAACTGAAAATATGTCTTATATTTTAGGTTCTTCAAAGTAGCCACCTTTTGCTTTGATGACTGCTTTGCACACTCTTGGCATTCTCTTGATGAGCTTCAAGAGGTAGTCACCGGAAACAGTCTTCCAACAATCTTGAAGGAGTTCCCAGAGATGCTTAGCACTTGTTGGCCCTTTTGCCTTCACTCTGCGGTCCAGCTCACCCCAAACCATCTCGATTGGGTTCAGGTCTGGTGACTGTGGAGGCCAGGTCATCTGGCGTAGCACCCCATCACTCTCCTTCTTGGTCAAATAGCCCTTACACAGCCTGGAGGTGTGTTTGGGGTCATTGTCCTGTTGAAAAATAAATGATGGTCCAACTAAACGCAAACTGGATGGAATAGTATGCCGCTGCAAGATGCTATGGTAGCCATGCAGGTTCAGTATGCCTTCAATTTTGAATAAATCCCCAACAGTGTCACCAGCAAAGCACCCCCACACCATCACACCTCCTCCTCCATGCTTCACGGTGGGAACCAGGCATGTAGAGTCCATCCGTTCACCTTTTCTGTGTCGCACAAAGACACGGTGGTTGGAACCAAAGATCTCAAATTTGGACTCATCAGACCAAAGCACAGATTTCCACTGGTCTAATGTCCATTCCTTGTGTTCTTTAGCCCAAACAAGTCTCTTCTGCTTGTTTCCTGTCCTTAGCAGTGGTTTCCTAGCAGCTATTTTACCATGAAGGCCTGCTGCACAAAGTCTCCTCTTAACAGTTGTTGAAGAGATGTGTCTGCTGCTAGAACTCTGTGTGGCATTGACCTGGTCTCTAATCTGAGCTGCTGTTAACCTGCGATTTCTGAGGCTGGTGACTCGGATAAACTTATCCTCAGAAGCAGAGGTGACTCTTGGTCTTCCTTTCTTGGGGCAGTCCTCATGTGAGCCAGTTTCTTTGTAGCGCTTGATGGCTTTTGCAACTGCACTTGGGGACACTTTCAAAGTTTTCCCAATTTTTCGGACTGACTGACCTTCATTTCTTAAAGTAATGATGGCCACTACATAGCTGCTTTTTTCTTGCCATAATACAAATTCTAATAGTCTATTCAGTAGGACTATCAGCTGTGTATCCACCTGACTTCTGCACAACACAACTGATGGTCCCAACCCCATTTATAAGGCAAGAAATCCCACTTATTAAACCTGACAGGTCACACCTGTGAAGTGAAAACCATTTTCGGTGACTACCTCTTGAAGCTCATCAAGAGAATGCCAAGAGTTGGCAAAGCAGTCATCAAAGCAAAAGGTGGCTGCTTTGAAGAACCTAGAATATAAGACATATTTTCAGTTGTTTCACACTTTTTTGTTAAGTATATAATTCCACATGTGTTAATTCATAGTTTTGATGCCTTCAGTGTGAATGTATAATTTTCATAGTCAGGAAAATACGGAAAAATCTTTAAATGAGAAGGTGTGTCCAAACTTTTGGTCTGTACTGTATATATATATATATATATATATATATATATATATATATATATATATGTGTATTGCACCCATGAATAAATACTTTTATGGGAAAAAGTACACATATTTAAAATTGCTGTGTCCGCAACAACCCGAACTTTAAAATGTCCTACTAGTTAATCTCTTCAGTGAACACCGTAAAAAATAAAAAAAGAGGCAAAAAACTATGCTTTTTCATAATACCGCTGAACAAAAAGTGGAATAAAGTGCGATCAAAAAAACTAATGTAAATAAAAATGGTATTGCTGAAAATGTCATCTTGAATCGCAAAAAAAAAAGTTCCAATACAGCTCCATGAGTGGAAAAATATTAAAGTTATAGCTCTCAGAATAAAGCGATTATATTTATTCTATTAAATAGTTTTTATTGTGTAAAAGCGGCAAAACATAAAAAATGTATATAAATGTGGTATTGCTGTAATCGTACTGAGCCGAAGAATAAAGCTGCCTTATCAATTTTATCACACGCAGAACGGCATAAAAAAAAGAAAAAGCACAATTCCGGAATTGCTGTTTTTTGTTCATTCTGCCTCCCAAAAATCAGAACAGAAAGTGATTAAGTATGTCATGTGCCCAAAAATGATATCAATAAAAACATCAACTTGTCCTACAAAAAACAAGCCCTCACATGACTCTGTTGGCAGAAATATGGAAAAAATATAGCTCTCAAAATATGGTGATGCAAAAACTAGTTTTTGCAAAAAAAAAGAGTCTTTTAGTGTGTGACAATAATAAAACATAAAAAAACTATATAAATCTGGATTGCTGTAATCGCACCGACCAACAGAATAAAGTCGTCTAATCACTTATACTGCACGAGGAACGGCGTAAAAAATAAATAAAATCAATTCTTCACCTGCTGTTGATTTGTTCATTCTGCCTCTCAAAGATTGCAGTAAGGTTCAAAACATAATATGGCGGTAATATGGCTCTCAAACTTATTATTAATTTGATGCAGCTGATTCTAGCGGTATATATAGAAGCCCACACCCCATCAACACACCACTCCCTGATGAAGCAGGAGCGAAACGGCGTTTGAGTTGTGTGAAGGGGTCATCGTATGTTTCTATTATATTCTTCTCCTGTGACTTTTTTCTAATATAGGATCATGGTATATATTGGCTTTAATCATGTTATATATGTGCCCTAATCATGTTATACATTAGTTCTATTTTATGAAATTTATACTAATGATGTGTACTTTTAATTGATTTTTTTAAGTCAACTTAATTATGTTAAGAAACTTTTTTGTTGCACTTGCACCTTATATAGGACATTACCTGTCCCAGTATACTACATCATTGTCAGGTATACTTGTAAATTAAATTCTATTTATTCCAGTGGATTAACTACTCTACTTATTATCATTTTGTTCTGGGCTATATGACATTTTTTAGCTATATAATTTATAACTTTCTAATAGCAACAGTATTTATGAGAAGGTCCTTATATTAAAAATGCATTTTTTCAACGGCATATCCTTCCCCCTCTTGAGCTGTTTTTTATTCCATTTTTAATGTGTCTTTTTGTCTCGTGTTTATTTTATGTTTAATTGATTAATAATAAAATGTATATGATTCATGAAGTATTGTCTTTGTAGTTGCTATTTATACCTTTTATTGGTTTTGGAACATATTTATCCTGTGCTCTACGCTGAGCGTAAATCTCTGAAATACGTGATACAGAAGGAACTCCCGATGGAAAATTCCCTATAATGAGGTAGATGGAGTCACTGTGAACACCTGCTGGCCTATGATCTGGAAGTGTCCGTCTTTTTAGGCGTGTATAAAAGTGCCGTTGGCCACAGTTTTATGCACCTCTGAAAAGAAGGACACCACTGAAGAGAGGCCAGGCAGAGTCCAGAGTAACTCTGCTGCCTCATTATAGTGAATGGATTCCTTGGGGGTTTCATCTGAATCACGCCATTTGGAGATTTAGATGGAAATCCCGAAATCCCGATGTAAGTGCTCAGCATAGAGCACCAGATAAATGTGATCCCAAACATTATGTAAAATGCTCCCATTATAAGGAAACCCCAATGTAAGTGCTCAGCGTAGAGCACATGATAAACGTGATCCAAAATGTCATGCAAAATGTTCCCAACACAACTTTTAACTCAATCCAAAAAAAAGTAAGTCCCCACTCAGGTCCGTCATCTGTTAATGAAAATATAGGGGGCTTCCACGTTACTGGTAGTACAAAGGCTCTGGAAAAGCGCTATGGCTTCTCATCCCCTCAAAAGAAATCCAGCGAATTCTGCACTCCCAAATCCAAATGCCCTCCTCCTTTATAAGCCCCCAAGTGTGCCTAAACCACATTTAGTGTCCACATGCTTGTTATTTCTGTAGCGATTAGAGCCCGCCTAATTTACACGAGCTGGGCATAATGAGCTGGGCATAACGTACTGGGCACTACAATGTACAGGTACTACAATAGCAGATTTCCAATTTTCACTTAGCAACATCCCCTGCTGCTTGTCTCTGGAAAACACCCATGGAGTCACACCATCACTACACCTGTGGATAAATTCCCAAAGGGGTATAATTTCCAAAATTGGGTTACTTGAGGGGGGTATTCTGCTCTTCTAGAACTTAGGGGCTCTGTATATGGAGTCTGCAAACTATTCTAGGAAAATCTGTGCTCCAGGAGGCAAATAGCGCTCCGTACCTCCCGAGTCTCACCTTGTGGCTAAGCAGTACTATACAGCCACATATGGCATATGGGGTATTTTCATGTTCAGCAAGAATTTGTATGACAAATTTTGGTGCCATTTTTACCCATTTCCCCTTGTGAAAATGTAAAATCTGGGGCTAAAACAAAATTTTTGTGGTAAAATGTAATTATTATTTTTTCATTACCCAATGGTATAAAATTCAGTGACACACCCGTGGTGTCAATATGATCACTGCACCCCTAGATTAATTCAATGAAAGGTATAGTTTGTAAAATGGGGTCACTTTTTGGGGATTCAGCTGTTCTGGCACCTCAGGGGCTTTCCCAGTGGGTCATGGTACCCTCAAACCATAACAGTAAAATCTCCACTATATTATGGCGCTCTTTCCCTTCTGAGTTTTGCACTGTGCCTCAAAAGTAGGTCCCAATTACATGTAGGGTATTGATGTACTCATGAGAAGTTGCACAAAAAACTGAGAGGTCCATTTTTCCTAGAAAAATTAAAAATTTGGGGCTAAAACAACATTTTAGCAGTAAAAATGTAATTATTCTTTCTTTACCGCCCTATGGTATAAAAATAATGTGAGGCACATGTGGTGTCAACATGCTCACTGCACCACTAGATGAATTCATTGAACCTGGGGGTTCAAGGAGCTCACCACACATCTAGGTATATTCCTTGAGAAGTCTAGTTTCAAAAGTGGAATCATTTGTGTGTGTGTGTGGGGGGGGGGTTCTACTGTTTAGGCACATCAGGGGCTCTGCAAGCATGACATGGTCTGCGCTATCTATTCAAGCCAATTTTGCGCTCCAAAAGGCAAATGGTGCTCCTTCCGTTCCGAGTCCTGCTGTGCCCCCAAACAGTTGTTTTCCCCCACATATGGGGTATTGGCTTACTCAGGAGAAATTACACAACAAATTTTGGGGTCCACTTCCTCCTGTTACGCTTGTGAAAACAAAACATTTGGGACCAAAGTAAAATTTTTGTAAAAAAAAGAAAATGTAAATTTTTTTCCTTTCACATTGCATTAATTACAGTGAAGCACCTGAAGGGTTAACAAACTCCTTGAATGTGGTTTGCACTTTGAGGGGTGCTGTTTTTAGAATAATGTCACTTTTGGGTATTTTCTGTCATATAGGCCCCCGAAAGTCACTTCAAATGTGATGTGGTTAAAAAAAAATGGTTTTGTAAATTTTGTTGGAAAAATTAGAAATCACTGGTCAACTTTTAACCCTTCTAACTTCCTAACAAAAAATAAATTATTTTTCAAAAATTATGCTGATGTAAAGTAGATATGTGTGAAGTGTTATTTATTAACTATTTTGTGTGACATAACTCTATGACATAACTCTATGGGCATATAAATTAAAAGTTTGAAAATTGTGAAATGTTCAAAATTTCGCCAAATTTCCATTTTTTTCACAAATAAACGCAAGTCATATCAAACAAATTTTACCACTATCATGAAGTACAATACGTCACAAAGAATAAATTCTGAATCAGTGGGATCCGTTCAAGCGTTTCAGAGTTAGTACCACATAAAGTGACACTGGTCAGAATTGTAAAATTTGGCCTGGTCATGAAGGTGAAAACTGGCTTGGGGGTGTGAAGGGGCTAAAAAATATCGGATCCCACACAGGGCATCCTTGTGACATCTGATTTTTACGGAAACAGCAAATGTGTTTGTAAGGGGACTAAAGTTCAGTGAAGAGTAAGTTTATTCAAGCAATCTAATATAAATTTAATTCAAACAAAGTTGACATATCAGCCAACATTCGGACCTTCATCAGAACAATTCGAATTGCTGCATTTTTTTCCATGCAAAAAAACACAAGGGATGTATCAAAATACAAGCTCTAAAAGACTAAGAAAGGCTGCATCCTACCTGTACCTATGAATGTTGAGAATCCTAACATCAAAATTAAATGTGAGACATAAAATTGATTTATATTCATAATTGTATTTTTATCAGTCCAAAAACATCTAAGGGTATGTGAAAACAAAGTCTTTTTCAGGCTCATTCCACCTGGAACCCACCTGAATATCATTCAGACACCAAACTAAATGAACATATGCACAGCAATGTCAAAACTACTTGCTGTGCATATGTCTCATCTTTTGTAACAGCTTCAAGCTTTAAAAGTGACAAGTCTCTGGTGACTTTGGCTTCTAAGCTGCCACTATGTTAAATATGGAATCTAAAAAAAAACGTCGGTAAAGCCGACAAAAGACATAATACATCCAAAAAGAAATCAATAAAGATGCTTAAAGGAAAACGCTGTCAGCATTTTCCTGAAGTGTATTCTGCTTCAAAAATGAAGTGTGACATACTAGTGTATAAAAGATACCATACCTAAGGCTGCCTCCACACGCAGCAGTCATGCTGTGACTTTTAACTTCAGCAGCACCGTGCCCCTGCAATCTTTACACTGTTTCCTTGCACAATCACTTAATCTTGCAGAAAACAGCTGTGTTATCTTTTTGACCACAAAGCCGATCATAATGGCAGTTTTCCTTCAAGATTAAGTGACTGTACAGGGAAACAGTGAAAAAACGGCAGTGGCACAGGACTGCTGTGGTTAAAAGCCACAGCACGACTGCTGAATGTGAACGCAACCTAAAAAGTATTCAAGGTACAGTAGTGTTCAAAATAATAGCAGTGTGTTCAAAAACATGAGTTAAGCACAAAATCTTTATACTAGTTCTTATTTCCATGCATTGGGGACATTGCACCCCGTTTTCTAATTCAAAACATGAAGAGAAATGTATATAATTTTTAACTACTTTATAGAAAATAACAAAAAATGAACATTGACCAAAAAAATAGCAGTGTCTGCATTTGTCTGTACAAACTCACAATATGTACTCTATTTTTGAGGATTTAGCATTCCTGTGAATCACTAACCTAATATTTTGTTGTAAACCCACAGTTTTTTCGAACTGCTTCACATATACGTTGCATAGAGTCAACCAACTTCTGGCACCTGTCAACTGCTATTCCAGCCCAGGAAGTTTTGACTACATCCCACAATTTTTTGGCATTTGTTGGCTTTGCCTCAGAAATGACATTTTATATGTCACCTCACAACTGTTCTATCGCAGTGTTCCCCGACTCCAGTCCTCAAGGCTCACCAACAGGTAATTTTTTCAGGATTTCCTTAGTATTGCACAGGTGATGGAATCATTGCCTGTGCAGGTGATGTAATTATCACCTGTGCAATACTAAGGAAATCCTGAAAACATGACCTGTTGGTGGGCCTTGAGGACTGGAGTTGGGGAACCCTGTTCTATCGGATCAAGGTCCAGGGATAAGGCTGGCTACTCCATAATCTCAATCTTTGTTGGACTGGAACCAAGATTTTCCTCGTTTACTGGTGTGTTTAGGGTCGTTGTCTTGTTGAAACACGCATTTCAAGGGCATATCCTCTTCAGCGTAAGGCAACATGACCTCTTCAAGTATTTTAATATATGCAAACTGGTCCATGATCCCTGGTATGCAGTAAATAGGTTCGGCACCATAGTAAGAGAAACATGCCCATATCATGATGCTTGCACCACCATGCTTCACTGTCTTCAGAGTGTACTGTGGCTTGAATGCAGAGTTTGGGGGTCATCTGACGAACTGTCTGCGGCCCTTGGACCCAAAAATAACAATTTTACTTTCATCAGTCCTCAAAGTGTTTCTCCAGTTCTCTTTAGGCCAGTTGATGTGTTATTTGGCAAATTATATCCGCTTCAGTACATGTCTTTTTTTAACAGTGGGACTTTGCGGGGACTTGCTAAGACATTAGCTTCACACAGGCGTCTTCTAACTATCACAGTACTCACAGGTAACTTGAGACTGTCTTTGATCATCCTGGAGCTGATCATTGGCTGAGCCTTTGCCATTCTGGCTATTCTTCTATCCATTTGAATGATAGTCTTCCGTTTTCTTCCACGTCTCTCTGGTTTTGCTTTCCATTTTAAAGCATTGGAGATCATTTTAGCTGAACAGCCTATCATTGTCTGCACTTCTTTATAAGTTTTACCCTCTCCCATCAACTTTTTAATCAAAGTACGCTGTTCTTCTGAACAATGTCTCCAACGACTTATAGTTCTCAGGCTTTCAAGGAGAAATGCATGTACAGCATGTGCTGGCTTCACCCTAAAATAAGGGCCACCTGATTCACACCTATTTCTTCACAGATTGATTAACCTCACTAATTGAACTCCACACTGCTATTATTTTGAACACATCCCCTTTCAATTAATTATTCAAATACACAAACTCAAAAACATGCAGATCATGAATGCGGAGTCTGTTGGTTTTCTTATAATCTACTGCACCAACTGGTAAATTGTTTGACATGCGGTAATATAATTAATCTGGTTAGTCATATTGGACTGCTATTATTTTGAACAATACTGTATGAAGTTATCACTCCAGATGTTGGTCATCTAAAATATTCGCAAATACTAAATACTATTGTCAAAGCATGTCAGAGTAATCGTTTTACAATATGATGGCAACATATCAATGATACCTCATTTATTTACTTTCTGGCTGTGTTGCTTTTTTTCGATATTTGCTGTGTGTAAGGCTACAATGTGACATATACCCTTTTAAACTGACAACACACTGCCACTCAGAGAGGACTAGTTTGCTTTAATTCCTCCCAGCTAAAATATAGATCTATGATTAGAAGTCAGGTTAACTTTTTCATTGCTGAATTCAACAAATGAAAGAGCGCACGTCAAGGCGGCAGCATAACTAGTATTTGTTCAGCACTGTAGTGAGTAGAGATGAGTGGATTGATCCAGGAAGGATTGAGTTCAAGTCGAATTTCCTGAAGTTCGCATTTCCATGTGAACTCTAACACTTTCTAATTCGATTCATGATTCGCAAAAAGAAAATCAAACATGCACGCCTGCCATTTTGATGAACCATTTAGGGCCACCAAATGCCTTTTCTGCCCCAATGGTCTGGTTGCTGCTCACAATCTGATCTGCTCTTCTTTCTGCCGGCACACCGCATCTCCAGTCTTTTTACTATAGGCCAGGACTTGGAAGTTACTGCGCATTGTAAGGTTGTAACGTCCTGAATTCACAACATGCAGTGACCAGGCCGTAAGCCCTAGCCCATAGTTAAAAGGACAGAGATGCAGCATACGACAGCAGAAAGAAGACGACAGGACAGCTGGCACCGAGCAGCGGGGGGGCCTGAAAGGTGAGCGGTGAGGTGAGTATTATTCAGTAAAGCCAGCGAATTTGAATCCCAATCAGCTCAACACTTGTAGTAAGAAATACCGTAATATTGCAATGTTGAAGAGTTAGCATTATGTTACTTTAAAATACAGTTCTGGAAAACGAGAAGACAAAATACAGCATTATACTAACCTGAAGCCTTGTGTGGAACAGTGCCCAGTAATGGTATATTTACTGTGGGATCTGACATAATTGCTTTATCCAAAGAGCGAAGTGACAGGAATTCATAGAAATATTCTGCCTGTAACAAAAAGCATAATTGTTATGATAGATTGAAATAAAACCTTTAACCCGTTAGTGACTGAGCTAATTTTGACCTTAAAGGGGTATTCCCATCTCCAAGATCCTATCCCAATATGTAGTAGGTGTAATAATAATAATATTAGCAAATACCTCCAATTAAAATTGTGATATAGTTTTTCTGATTCGCTATGTCACATTCCCCATGTGCAGGCATTGCAGGACCTTAGGTACGACCACTGATATAGTGACAGTTAGCTAGTTGCTAGTGGTCATAACCATGGATACCTAAGGTCCTGCAATGCCTGCACATGAGGAAAGAGACATAGCAAATCAGAAAAACTATGCTACATTTCTAATTGGAGGTATTTACTAATATAATTATTACACCTACTACACATTGGGACTCTGCATTAGTCTTGTGTCATGTTCTGTCTTCTAAGCTTCCATATCAGTACAGGAGCCAGTGCTGTAGAATTACATTACATTCTACAGTGTTGGGTTCTGTACTGGAAATTGGAATCTAAGACAGCTATAAGCAGCATGGACTCTGGTGATCTATGATTATACATGCAAGTCTTGTGATATAATAGTTTAGGTAAATGACACTTCACTTTAATAAGCTTTGCACATTAAAGCGTCACATAATTATGACAAATTGCAATACTTTCAGAAATCAGTTTATTTCATCACCGGAGTGATATCAGCACTGTATCAGCGGTATAGGACATGTTGATAGTGCAGTATAAGGATAAGGTCAATTGGCTTAGCATATGTTGATATAGGATAAGATATAGTTAATGTTTGGGACTAGCCCACGGTGGGAGGAGGTTAGTGAGGTTAGAAAAGGGACTCACTTCCTGGTAGTTGTTAAGATAGGGAAGTACAGTTATAAGGGCAAGTTCAAGTTCAGTGGGCTGCTAGGGCCAGCATGTTCCTATCCTGGCATGGGTGCTAAAAGGCACATCATTTCCTTTGACGCAGAGGGGAAGATGGACGCGGAACCGTGTGAAGGGAAGGTAGCGAATCCCAGGTGCACTGCGGAAATGGACAGGAAATCCCTGGAGCTGACAGAGGCAATGGGCATAGGGATAGTCCAGGAGGAACAAAAGGTGGGGCTGAATATGTGTTGTGCTGAGGAAGTAAGGAACAAGAAGTGTTGTGCCCTATCGCACATGTTACAACTGTCCAGTAAACTTCTGTTGGTTGAAATGAACTTGGTGTCCCCTGAGTTGTGTGTGGCGGCTCCTGAAGACAGTGGCTTGGAGACAGCGGAGGCTTGCGGCCTAAAAGTGAATGTGATGCCCCCCCCCTCCCCCGACAGCACACTGGGACACGGTTTTCCTGTAAAGTGCCAGAGCATAACAGGACAGCAGCTCGGTCATGACTACCGCTCTCGGTCACTTTACAGATGCGTCCCGTGTGGTGTAGTATATAGAGGATGTGTCCTGTGTGGTGTAGTATATAGAGAATGTGTCCTGTATGGTGTAGTATATAGAGGATAAGTTCTGTGTGGTGTATTATATAAAGGATGTGTCCTGTGTGGTGTAGTATATAAAGGATGTGTTCTGTGTGGTGTAGTATATAGAGGATCTGTAAGCCCTCCTGTGTGGTTTAGTATATAGAGGATGTGTCCCATGCGGTGTAGTATATAGAAGATGTGTCCTGTGTGGTGTAGTATATAGAGGATCTGTCCTGTGTGGTGTAGTATATAGAGGATGTGTCCTGTGTGGTGTAGTATATAGAGGATCTGTCCTGTGTGGTGTAGTATATAGAGGATCTGTCATCTCTCCTGTGTAGTGTAGTATATAGAGGATCTGTCAGCTCTCCTGTGTGGTGTAGTATATAGAGGATCTGTCATCTCTCCTGTGTAGTGTAGTATATAGAGGATATGTCAGCTCTCCTGTGTGGTGTAGTATATAGAGGATCTGTCAGCTCTCCTGTGTGGTGTAGTATATAGAGGATCTGTCATCTCTCCTGTGTGGTGTAGTATATAGAGGATCTGTCACCTCTCCTGTGTGGTGTATTATATAGAGGATCTGTCAGCTCTCCTGTGTGGTGTAGTATATAGAGGATCTGTCAGCTCTACTGTGTGGTGTAGTATATAGAGGATCTGTCATCTCTCCTGTGTGGTGTATTATATAGAGGATCTGTCAGCTCTACTGTGTGGTGAAGTATGTAGAGGATCTGTCATCTTTCCTGTGTGGTGTAGTATATAGAGGATCTGTCATCTCTCCTGTGTGGTGTAGTATATAGAGGATCTGTCAGCTCTCCTGTGTGGTGTAGTATATAGAGGATCTGTCAGCTCTCCTATGTGGTGTAGTATATAGAGGATCTGTCGGCTCTCCTGTGTGGTGTAGTATATAGAGGATCTGTCAGCTCTCCTGTGTGGTGTAGTATATAGAGGATCTGTCAGCTCTCCTGTGTGGTGTAGTATATAGAGGATCTGTCGGCTCTCCTGTGTAGTGTAGTTTATAGAGGATCTGTCAGCTCTCCTGTGTGGTGTAGTATATAGAGGATCTGTCAGCTCTCCTGTGTGGTGTAGTATATAGAGGATCTGTCAGCTCTCCAGTGTAGTGTAGTATATAGAGGATCTGTTCTGTGTGGTGTAGTATATATAGGATCTGTCAGCTCATCTGTGTGGTGTAGTATATACAGGATCTGTCAGCTTTCCTGTGTGGTGTAGTATATAGAGGATCTGTTCTGTGTGGTGTAGTATATATAGGATCTGTCAGCTCACCTGTGTGGTGTACTATATATAGGATCTGTCAGCTCACCTGTGTGGTGTAGTACATAGAGGATCTGTCAGCTCACCTGTGTGGTGTAGTATATAGAGGATCCGTCAGCTCTCCTGAGTGGTGTAGTATATAGAGGATCTATCTGCTCTCCTGTGTGGTGTAGTATATAGAGGATCTGTCAGCTCTCCTGTATGGTGTAGTATATAGAGGATCTGTCAGCTCTCCTGTATGGTGTAGTATATGGAGGATCTGTTCTGTGTGGTGTAGTATATAGAGGATCTGTTCTGTGTGGTGTAGTATATATAGGATCTGTCAGCTCACCTGTGTGGTGTAGTATATATAGGATCTGTCAGCTCACCTGTGTGATGTATTATATAGAGGATCTGTCGGCTCTTCTGTGTGGTGTAGTATATAGAGGATCTGTCATCTCTCCTGTGTAGTGTAGTATATAGAGGATCTGTCAGCTCTCCTGTGTGGTGTATTATATAGAGAACCTGTCAGCTCTCCTGTGTGGTGTAGTATATAGAGGATCTGTCAGCTCTCCTGTGTGGTGTAGTATATAGAGGATCTGTCATCTCTCCTGTGTGGTGTAGTATATAGAGGATCTCTCAGCTCTACTGTGTGGTGTAGTGTATAGAGGATCTGTCAGCTCTCTCCTGTGTGGTGTAGTATATAGAGGATCTCTCAGCTCTACTGTGTGGTGTAGTATATAGAGGATCTCTCAGCTCTCCTGTGTGGTGTAGTATATAGAGGATCTGTTATGTGTGGTGTAGTATATAAAGGATGTGTCCTGTGTGGTGTAGTATATAAAGGATGTGTTCTGTGTGGTGTAGTATATAGAGGATCTGTAAGCCCTCCTGTGAGGTGTAGTATATAGAGGATGTGTCCCATGCGGTGTAGTATATAGAGGATGTGTCCTGTGTGGTGTAGTATATAGAGGATGTGTCCTGTGTGGTGTAGTATATAGAGGATCTGTCCTGTGTGGTGTAGTATATAGAGGATCTGTCATCTCTCCTGTGTAGTGTAGTATATAGAGGATCTGTCAGCTCTCCTGTGTGGTGTAGTATATAGAGGATCTGTCATCTCTCCTGTGTAGTGTAGTATATAGAGGATATGTCAGCTCTCCTGTGTGGTGTAGTATATAGAGGATCTGTCAGCTCTCCTGTGTGGTGTAGTATATAGAGGATCTGTCATCTCTCCTGTGTGGTGTAGTATATAGAGGATCTGTTATGTGTGGTGTAGTATATAAAGGATGTGTCCTGTGTGGTGTAGTATATAGAGGATCTGTAAGCCCTCCTGTGAGGTGTAGTATATAGAGGATGTGTCCCATGCGGTGTAGTATATAGAGGATGTGTCCTGTGTGGTGTAGTATATAGAGGATCTGTCCTGTGTGGTGTAGTATATAGAGGATCTGTCATGGATCCCATTTAGTGTAGTATATAGAGGATCTGTCAGCTCTCCTGTGTGGTGTAGTATATAGAGGATCTGTCATCTCTCCTGTGTAGTGTAGTATATAGAGGATATGTCAGCTCTCCTGTGTGGTGTAGTATATAGAGGATCTGTCAGCTCTCCTGTGTGGTGTAGTATATAGAGGATCTGTCATCTCTCCTGTGTGGTGTAGTATATAGAGGATCTGTCATCTCTCCTGTGTGGTGTAGTATATAGAGGATCTGTCAGCTCTCCTGTGTGGTGTAGTATATAGAGGATCTGTCAGCTCTCTCCTGTGTGGTGTAGTATATAGAGGATCTCTCAGCTCTACTGTGTGGTGTAGTATATAGAGGATCTCTCAGCTCTCCTGTGTGGTGTAGTATATAGAGGATCTGTTATGTGTGGTGTAGTATATAAAGGATGTGTCCTGTGTGGTGTAGTATATAAAGGATTTGTTCTGTGTGGTGTAGTATATAGAGGATCTGTAAGCCCTCCTGTGTGGTGTAGTATATAGAGGATGTGTCCCATGCGGTGTAGTATATATAGGATCTGTCAGCTCACCTGTGTGGTGTACTATATATAGGATCTGTCAGCTCACCTGTGTGGTGTAGTATATAGAGGATCTGTCAGCTCACCTGTGTGGTGTAGTATATAGAGGATCCGTCAGCTCTCCTGTGTGGTGTAGTATATAGAGGATCTATCTGCTCTCCTGTGTAGTGTAGTATATAGAGGATCTGTCAGCTCTCCTGTATGGTGTAGTATATAGAGGATCTGTCAGCTCTCCTGTATGGTGTAGTATATGGAGGATCTGTTCTGTGTGGTGTAGTATATAGAGGATCTGTTCTGTGTGGTGTAGTATATACAGGATCTGTCAGCTCACCTGTGTGGTGTGGTATATATAGGATCTGTCAGCTCACCTGTGTGATGTATTATATAGAGGATCTGTCAGCTCTCCTGTGTGGTGTAGTATATAGAGGATCTGTCAGCACTCCTGTGTGGTGTAGTATATAGAGGATCTCTCAGCTCTACTGTGTGGTGTAGTATATAGAGGATTTGTCAGATCTCCTGTGTGGTGTAGTATATAGAGGATCTGTCGGCTCTTCTCTGTGGTGTAGTATATAGAGGATCTGTCATCTCTCCTGTGTAGTGTAGTATATAGAGGATCTGTCAGCTCTACTGTGTGGTGTAGTATATAGAGGGTCTGTCAGCTCTCCTGTGTGGTGTAGTATATAGAGGATCTGTCAGCTCTCCTGTGTGGTGTAGTATATAGAGGATCTGTCAGCTCTCCTGTGTGGTGTAGTATATAGAGGATCTGTCATCTCTCCTGTGTGGTGTAGTATATAGAGGATCTCTCAGCTCTACTGTGTGGTGTAGTGTATAGAGGATCTGTCAGCTCTCTCCTGTGTGGTGTAGTATATAGAGGATCTCTCAGCTCTACTGTGTGGTGTAGTATATAGAGGATCTCTCAGCTCTCCTGTGTGGTGTAGTATATAGAGGATCTGTTATGTGTGGTGTAGTATATAAAGGATGTGTCCTGTGTGGTGTAGTATATAAAGGATGTGTTCTGTGTGGTGCAGTATATAGAGGATCTGTAAGCCCTCCTGTGAGGTGTAGTATATAGAGGATGTGTCCCATGCGGTGTAGTATATAGAGGATGTGTCCTGTGTGGTGTAGTATATAGAGGATGTGTCCTGTGTGGTGTAGTATATAGAGGATCTGTCCTGTGTGGTGTAGTATATAGAGGATCTGTCATCTCTCCTGTGTAGTGTAGTATATAGAGGATCTGTCAGCTCTCCTGTGTGGTGTAGTATATAGAGGATCTGTCATCTCTCCTGTGTAGTGTAGTATATAGAGGATCTGTCAGCTCTCCTGTGTGGTGTAGTATATAGAGGATATGTCAGCTCTCCTGTGTGGTGTAGTATATAGAGGATCTGTCAGCTCTCCTGTGTGGTGTAGTATATAGAGGATCTGTCATCTCTCCTGTGTGGTGTAGTATATAGAGGATCTGTCAGCTCTCCTGTGTGGTGTAGTATATAGAGGATCTGTCAGCTCTCCAGTGTGGTGTAGTATATAGAGGATCTGTCAGCTCTCCTGTGTGGTGTAGTATATAGAGGATCTGTCGGCTCTACTGTGTGGTGTAGTATATAGAGGATCTGTCGGCTCTACTGTGTGGTGTAGTATATAGAGGGTCTGTCAGCTCTCCTGTGTGGTGTAGTATATAGAGGATGTGTCAGCTCTCCTGTGTGGTGTATTATATAGAGGATCTGTCAGCTCTCCTGTGTGGTGTAGTATATAGAGGATCTGTCATCTCTCCTGTGTAGTGTAGTATATAGAGGATCTGTCAGCTCTCCTGTGTGGTGTAGTATATAGAGGATCTGTCATCTCTCCTGTGTGGTGTAGTATATAGAGGATCTCTCAGCTCTACTGTGTGGTGTAGTGTATAGAGGATCTTTCAGCTCTCTCCTGTGTGGTGTAGTATATAGAGGATCTCTCAGCTCTACTGTGTGGTGTAGTATATAGAGGATCTCTCAGCTCTCCTGTGTGGTGTAGTATATAGAGGATCTGTTATGTGTGGTGTAGTATATAAAGGATGTGTCCTGTGTGGTGTAGTATATAAAGGATGTGTTCTGTGTGGTGCAGTATATAGAGGATCTGTAAGCCCTCCTGTGAGGTGTAGTATATAGAGGATGTGTCCCATGCGGTGTAGTATATAGAGGATGTGTCCTGTGTGGTGTAGTATATAGAGGATGTGTCCTGTGTGGTGTAGTATATAGAGGATCTGTCCTGTGTGGTGTAGTATATAGAGGATCTGTCATCTCTCCTGTGTAGTGTAGTATATAGAGGATCTGTCAGCTCTCCTGTGTGGTGTAGTATATAGAGGATCTGTCATCTCTCCTGTGTAGTGTAGTATATAGAGGATATGTCAGCTCTCCTGTGTGGTGTAGTATATAGAGGATCTGTCAGCTCTCCTGTGTGGTGTAGTATATAGAGGATCTGTCATCTCTCCTGTGTGGTGTAGTATATAGAGGATCTGTTATGTGTGGTGTAGTATATAAAGGATGTGTCCTGTGTGGTGTAGTATATAGAGGATCTGTAAGCCCTCCTGTGAGGTGTAGTATATAGAGGATGTGTCCCATGCGGTGTAGTATATAGAGGATGTGTCCTGTGTGGTGTAGTATATAGAGGATGTGTCCTGTGTGGTGTAGTATATAGAGGATCTGTCCTGTGTGGTGTAGTATATAGAGGATCTGTCATGGATCCCATTTAGTGTAGTATATAGAGGATCTGTCAGCTCTCCTGTGTGGTGTAGTATATAGAGGATCTGTCATCTCTCCTGTGTAGTGTAGTATATAGAGGATATGTCAGCTCTCCTGTGTGGTGTAGTATATAGAGGATCTGTCAGCTCTCCTGTGTGGTGTAGTATATAGAGGATCTGTCATCTCTCCTGTGTGGTGTAGTATATAGAGGATCTGTCATCTCTCCTGTGTGGTGTAGTATATAGAGGATCTGTCAGCTCTCCTGTGTGGTGTAGTATATAGAGGATCTGTCAGCTCTCTCCTGTGTGGTGTAGTATATAGAGGATCTCTCAGCTCTACTGTGTGGTGTAGTATATAGAGGATCTCTCAGCTCTCCTGTGTGGTGTAGTATATAGAGGATCTGTTATGTGTGGTGTAGTATATAAAGGATGTGTCCTGTGTGGTGTAGTATATAAAGGATTTGTTCTGTGTGGTGTAGTATATAGAGGATCTGTAAGCCCTCCTGTGTGGTGTAGTATATAGAGGATGTGTCCCATGCGGTGTAGTATATATAGGATCTGTCAGCTCACCTGTGTGGTGTACTATATATAGGATCTGTCAGCTCACCTGTGTGGTGTAGTATATAGAGGATCTGTCAGCTCACCTGTGTGGTGTAGTATATAGAGGATCCGTCAGCTCTCCTGTGTGGTGTAGTATATAGAGGATCTATCTGCTCTCCTGTGTAGTGTAGTATATAGAGGATCTGTCAGCTCTCCTGTATGGTGTAGTATATAGAGGATCTGTCAGCTCTCCTGTATGGTGTAGTATATGGAGGATCTGTTCTGTGTGGTGTAGTATATAGAGGATCTGTTCTGTGTGGTGTAGTATATACAGGATCTGTCAGCTCACCTGTGTGGTGTGGTATATATAGGATCTGTCAGCTCACCTGTGTGATGTATTATATAGAGGATCTGTCAGCTCTCCTGTGTGGTGTAGTATATAGAGGATCTGTCAGCACTCCTGTGTGGTGTAGTATATAGAGGATCTCTCAGCTCTACTGTGTGGTGTAGTATATAGAGGATTTGTCAGATCTCCTGTGTGGTGTAGTATATAGAGGATCTGTCGGCTCTTCTCTGTGGTGTAGTATATAGAGGATCTGTCATCTCTCCTGTGTAGTGTAGTATATAGAGGATCTGTCAGCTCTACTGTGTGGTGTAGTATATAGAGGGTCTGTCAGCTCTCCTGTGTGGTGTAGTATATAGAGGATCTGTCAGCTCTCCTGTGTGGTGTAGTATATAGAGGATCTGTCAGCTCTCCTGTGTGGTGTAGTATATAGAGGATCTGTCATCTCTCCTGTGTGGTGTAGTATATAGAGGATCTCTCAGCTCTACTGTGTGGTGTAGTGTATAGAGGATCTGTCAGCTCTCTCCTGTGTGGTGTAGTATATAGAGGATCTCTCAGCTCTACTGTGTGGTGTAGTATATAGAGGATCTCTCAGCTCTCCTGTGTGGTGTAGTATATAGAGGATCTGTTATGTGTGGTGTAGTATATAAAGGATGTGTCCTGTGTGGTGTAGTATATAAAGGATGTGTTCTGTGTGGTGCAGTATATAGAGGATCTGTAAGCCCTCCTGTGAGGTGTAGTATATAGAGGATGTGTCCCATGCGGTGTAGTATATAGAGGATGTGTCCTGTGTGGTGTAGTATATAGAGGATGTGTCCTGTGTGGTGTAGTATATAGAGGATCTGTCCTGTGTGGTGTAGTATATAGAGGATCTGTCATCTCTCCTGTGTAGTGTAGTATATAGAGGATCTGTCAGCTCTCCTGTGTGGTGTAGTATATAGAGGATCTGTCATCTCTCCTGTGTAGTGTAGTATATAGAGGATCTGTCAGCTCTCCTGTGTGGTGTAGTATATAGAGGATATGTCAGCTCTCCTGTGTGGTGTAGTATATAGAGGATCTGTCAGCTCTCCTGTGTGGTGTAGTATATAGAGGATCTGTCATCTCTCCTGTGTGGTGTAGTATATAGAGGATCTGTCATCTCTCCTGTGTAGTGTAGTATATAGAGGATCTGTCAGCTCTCCTGTGTGGTGTAGTATATAGAGGATATGTCAGCTCTCCTGTGTGGTGTAGTATATAGAGGATCTGTCAGCTCTCCTGTGTGGTGTAGTATATAGAGGATCTGTCATCTCTCCTGTGTGGTGTAGTATATAGAGGATCTGTCAGCTCTCCTGTGTGGTGTAGTATATAGAGGATCTGTCAGCTCTCCTGTGTGGTGTAGTATATAGAGGATCTGTCGGCTCTACTGTGTGGTGTAGTATATAGAGGATCTGTCGGCTCTACTGTGTGGTGTAGTATATAGAGGGTCTGTCAGCTCTCCTGTGTGGTGTAGTATATAGAGGATGTGTCAGCTCTCCTGTGTGGTGTATTATATAGAGGATCTGTCAGCTCTCCTGTGTGGTGTAGTATATAGAGGATCTGTCATCTCTCCTGTGTAGTGTAGTATATAGAGGATCTGTCAGCTCTCCTGTGTGGTGTAGTATATAGAGGATCTGTCATCTCTCCTGTGTGGTGTAGTATATAGAGGATCTCTCAGCTCTACTGTGTGGTGTAGTGTATAGAGGATCTTTCAGCTCTCTCCTGTGTGGTGTAGTATATAGAGGATCTCTCAGCTCTACTGTGTGGTGTAGTATATAGAGGATCTCTCAGCTCTCCTGTGTGGTGTAGTATATAGAGGATCTGTTATGTGTGGTGTAGTATATAAAGGATGTGTCCTGTGTGGTGTAGTATATAAAGGATGTGTTCTGTGTGGTGCAGTATATAGAGGATCTGTAAGCCCTCCTGTGAGGTGTAGTATATAGAGGATGTGTCCCATGCGGTGTAGTATATAGAGGATGTGTCCTGTGTGGTGTAGTATATAGAGGATGTGTCCTGTGTGGTGTAGTATATAGAGGATCTGTCCTGTGTGGTGTAGTATATAGAGGATCTGTCATCTCTCCTGTGTAGTGTAGTATATAGAGGATCTGTCAGCTCTCCTGTGTGGTGTAGTATATAGAGGATCTGTCATCTCTCCTGTGTAGTGTAGTATATAGAGGATATGTCAGCTCTCCTGTGTGGTGTAGTATATAGAGGATCTGTCAGCTCTCCTGTGTGGTGTAGTATATAGAGGATCTGTCATCTCTCCTGTGTGGTGTAGTATATAGAGGATCTGTCAGCTCTCCTGTGTGGTGTAGTATATAGAGGATCTGTCAGCTCTCCTGTGTGGTGTAGTATATAGAGGATCTGTCAGCTCTCCTGTGTGGTGTAGTATATAGAGGATCTGTCGGCTCTACTGTGTGGTGTAGTATATAGAGGATCTGTCGGCTCTACTGTGTGGTGTAGTATATAGAGGGTCTGTCAGCTCTCCTGTGTGGTGTAGTATATAGAGGATGTGTCAGCTCTCCTGTGTGGTGTATTATATAGAGGATCTGTCAGCTCTCCTGTGTGGTGTAGTATATAGAGGATCTGTCAGCTCTCCTGTGTGGTGTGGTATATAGAGGATCTGTCATCTCTCCTGTGTGGTGTAGTATATAGAGGATCTCTCAGCTCTACTGTGTGGTGTAGTGTATAGAGGATCTTTCAGCTCTCTCCTGTGTGGTGTAGTATATAGAGGATCTCTCAGCTCTACTGTGTGGTGTAGTATATAGAGGATCTCTCAGCTCTCCTGTGTGGTGTAGTATATAGAGGATCTGTTATGTGTGGTGTAGCATATAAAGGATGTGTCCTGTGTGGTGTAGTATATAAAGGATGTGTTCTGTGTGGTGTAGTATATAGAGGATCTGTAAGCCCTCCTGTGTGGTGTAGTATATAGAGGATCTGTCAGCTCTCCTGTGTGGTGTAGTATATAGAGGATCTGTCGGCTCTACTGTGTGGTGTAGTATATAGAGGATCTGTCGGCTCTACTGTGTGGTGTAGTATATAGAGGATCTGTCAGCTCTCCTGTGTGGTGTAGTATATAGAGGATCTGTCAGCTCTCCTGTGTGGTGTAGTATATAGAGGATCTGTCAGCTCTCCTGTGTGGTGTAGTATATAGAGGATCTGTCAGCTCTCCTGTGTGGTGTAGTATATAGAGGATCTGTCGGCTCTACTGTGTGGTGTAGTATATAGAGGATCTGTCGGCTCTACTGTGTGGTGTAGTATATAGAGGGTCTGTCAGCTCTCTCCTGTGTGGTGTAGTATATAGAGGATCTCTCAGCTCTACTGTGTGGTGTAGTATATAGAGGATCTCTCAGCTCTCCTGTGTGGTGTAGTATATAGAGGATCTGTTATGTGTGGTGTAGCATATAAAGGATGTGTCCTGTGTGGTGTAGTATATAAAGGATGTGTTCTGTGTGGTGTAGTATATAGAGGATGTGTCCCATGCGGTGTAGTATATAGAGGATGTGTCCTGTGTGGTGTAGTATATAGAGGATCTGTCCTGTGTGGTGTAGTATATAGAGGATCTGTCATCTCTCCTGTGTAGTGTAGTATATAGAGGATCTGTCAGCTCTCCTGTGTGGTGTAGTATATAGAGGATCTGTCATCTCTCCTGTGTAGTGTAGTATATAGAGGATATGTCAGCTCTCCTGTGTGGTGTAGTATATAGAGGATCTGTCAGCTCTCCTGTGTGGTGTAGTATATAGAGGATCTGTCAGCTCTCCTGTGTGGTGTAGTATATAGAGGATCTGTCGGCTCTCCTGTGTAGTGTAGTTTATAGAGGATCTGTCAGCTCTCCTGTGTGGTGTAGTATATAGAGGATCTGTCAGCTCTCCTGTGTGGTGTAGTATATAGAGGATCTGTCAGCTCTCCAGTGTAGTGTAGTATATAGAGGATCTGTCGGCTCTACTGTGTGATGTAGTATATAGAGGATCTGTCAGCTCTCCTGAGTAGTGTAGTATATAGAGGATCTGTCAGCTCTCCTGTGTAGTGTAGTATGTAGAGGATCTGTCGGCTCTCCTGTGTGGTGTAGTATATAGAGGATCTGTCATCTCTCCTGTGTAGTGTAGTATATAGAGGATCTGTCAGCTCTCCTGTGTAGTGTAGTATATAGAGGATCTGTCGGCTCTCCTGTGTGGTGTAGTATATAGAGGATCTGTCATCTCTCCTGTGTAGTGTAGTATATAGAGGATCTGTCAGCTCTCCTGTATGGTGTAGTATATAGAGGATCTGTCAGCTCTCCTGTATGGTGTAGTATATGGAGGATCTGTTCTGTGTGGTGTAGTATATAGAGGATCTGTTCTGTGTGGTGTAGTATATATAGGATCTGTCAGCTCACCTGTGTGGTGTAGTATATACAGGATCTATCAGCTTTCCTGTGTGGTGTAGTATATAGAGGATCTGTTCTGTGTGGTGTAGTATATATAGGATCTGTCAGCTCACCTGTGTGGTTTAGTACATATAGGATCTGTCAGCTCACCTGTGTGGTGTAGTATATAGAGGATCTGTCAGCTCACCTGTGTGGTGTAGTATATAGAGGATCCGTCAGCTCTCCTGTGTGGTGTAGTATATAGAGGATCTATCTGCTCTCCTGTGTTGGTGTAGTATATAGAGGATCTGTCAGCTCTCCTGTATGGTGTAGTATATAGAGGATCTGTCAGCTCTCCTGTATGGTGTAGTATATGGAGGATCTGTTCTGTGTGGTGTAGTATATAGAGGATCTGTTCTGTGTGGTGTAGTATATATAGGATCTGTCAGCTCACCTGTGTGGTGTAGTATATATAGGATCTGTCAGCTCACCTGTGTGATGTATTATATAGAGGATCTGTCAGCTCTCCTGTGTGGTGTAGTATATAGAGGATCTGTCAGCACTCCTGTGTGGTGTAGTATATAGAGGATCTCTCAGCTCTACTGTGTGGTGTAGTATATAGAGGATTTGTCAGATCTCCTGTGTGGTGTAGTATATAGAGGATCTGTCGGCTCTTCTGTGTGGTGTAGTATATAGAGGATCTGTCATCTCTCCTGTGTAGTGTAGTATATAGAGGATCTGTCAGCTCTCCTGTGTGGTGTATTATATAGAGAACCTGTCAGCTCTCCTGTGTGGTGTAGTATATAGAGGATCTGTCAGCTCTCCTGTGTGGTGTAGTATATAGAGGATCTGTCATCTCTCCTGTGTGGTGTAGTATATAGAGGATCTCTCAGCTCTACTGTGTGGTGTAGTGTATAGAGGATCTGTCAGCTCTCTCCTGTGTGGTGTAGTATATAGAGGATCTCTCAGCTCTACTGTGTGGTGTAGTATATAGAGGATTTGTCAGCTCTCCTGTGTCGTGTAGTATATAGAGGATCTCTCAGCTCTACTGTGTGGTGTAGTGTATAGAGGATCTCTCAGCTCTCCTGTGTGGTATAGTATATAGAGGATCTGTCAGCTCTCCTGTGTGGTGTAGTATATAGAGGATCTGTCAGCTTTCCTGTGTGGTGTAGTATATAGAGGATCTGTCAGCTCTCTCCTGTGTGGTGTAGTATATAGAGGATCTGTCAGCTCTCCTGTGTGGTGTAGTATATAGAGGATCTGTCTGCTCTCCTGTGTCGTGTAGTATATAGAGGATCTCTCAGCTCTACTGTGTGGTGTAGTGTATAGAGGATCTGTCAGCTCTCTCCTGTGTGGTGTAGTATATAGAGGATCTCTCAGCCTTCCTGTGTGGTGTAGTATATAGAGGATTTGTCAGATCTCCTTTGTGGTGTAGTATATAGATGATCTGTCAGCTCTCCTGTATGGTGTATTATATAGAGGATCTGTCAGCTCTCCTGTATGGTGTATTATATAGAGGATCTGTCAGCTCTCCTGTGTGGTGTAGTATATAGATGATCTGTCAGCTCTCCTGTGTGGTGTATTATATAGAGGATCTGTCAGCTCTCCTGTGTGGTGTAGTATATAGAGGATTTGTCAGCTTTCCTGTGTGGTGTAGTATATAGAGGATCTGTCAGCACTCCTGTGTGGTGTAGTATATAGAGGATCTGTCAGCTCTCCTGTGTGGTGTAGTATATAGAGGATCTCTCAGCTCTACTGTGTGGTGTAGTATATAGAGGATCTGTTCTGTGTGGTGTATTATATAGAAGATCTGTCAGCTCTCCTGTGTGGTGTAGTATATAGAGGATTTGTCAGCTTTCCTGTGTGGTGTAGTATATAGAGGATCTGTCAGCTCTCCTGTGTGGTGTAGTATATATAGGATCTGTCTGCTCTCCTGTGTGGTGTAGTATATAGAGGATCTGTCAGCTCACCTGTGTGGTGTAGAATATAGAGGATCTGTCAGCTCACCTGTGTGGTGTAGTATATAGAGGATCTGTCTGCTCTCCTGTGTGGTGTAGTATATAGAGGATCTGTCAGCTCTCCTGTGTGATGTATTATATAGAGGATCTGTCAGCTCTCCTGTGTGGTGTAGTATATAGAGGATCTGTCAGCACTCCTGTGTGGTGTAGTATATAGAGGATCTCTCAGCTCTACTGTGTGGTGTAATATATAGAGGATTTGTCAGATCTCCTGTGTGGTGTAGTATATAGAGGATCTGTCGGCTCTTCTGTGTGGTGTAGTATATAGAGGATCTGTCATCTCTCCTGTGTAGTGTAGTATATAGAGGATCTGTCAGCTCTCCTGTGTGGTGTATTATATAGAGAACCTGTCAGCTCTCCTGTGTGGTGTAGTATATAGAGGATCTGTCAGCTCTCCTGTGTGGTGTAGTATATAGAGGATCTGTCATCTCTCCTGTGTGGTGTAGTATATAGAGGATCTCTCAGCTCTACTGTGTGGTGTAGTATATAGAGGATTTGTCAGCTCTCCTGTGTGGTGTAGTATATAGAGGATGTGTCGGCTCTCCTGTGTGGTGTAGTATATAGAGGATCTGTCAGCTCTACTGTGTGGTGTAGTATATAGAGGATTTGTCAGCTCTCCTGTGTGGTGTAGTATATAGAGGATCTCTCAGCTCTACTGTGTGGTGTAGTATATAGAGGATCTCTCAGCTCTGCTGTGTGGTGTAGTATATAGAGGATCTGTCAGCTCTCCTGTGTAGTGTAGTATATAGAGGATGTGTCGGCTCTCCTGTGTGGTGTAGTATATAGAGGATCTGTCAGCTCTACTGTGTGGTGTAGTATATAGAGGATTTGTCAGCTCTCCTGTGTGGTGTAGTATATAGAGGATCTGTCAGCTCTCCTGTGTGGTGTAGTATATAGAGGATCTGTCAGCTCTCCTGTGTCGTGTAGTATATAGAGGATCTCTCAGCTCTACTGTGTGGTGTAGTATATAGAGGATCTCTCAGCTCTACTGTGTGGTGTAGTATATAGAGGATCTGTCATCTCTCCTGTGTGGTGTAGTATATAGAGGATCTGTCCGCTCTCCTGTGTGGTGTAGTATATAGAGGATCTGTCAGCTGTCCTGTGTGGTGTAGTATATAGAGGATCTGTCAGCTCTCCTGTGTGGTGTAGTATATAGAGGATTTGTCAGCTCTCCTGTGTCGTGTAGTATATAGAGGATCTCTCAGCTCTACTGTGTGGTGTAGTATATAGAGGATCTCTCAGCTCTACTGTGTGGTGTAGTATATAGAGGATTTGTCAGCTCTCCTGTGTGGTGTAGTATATAGAGGATGTGTCGGCTCTCCTGTGTGGTGTAGTATATAGAGGATCTGTCAGCTCTACTGTGTGGTGTAGTATATAGAGGATGTGTCGGCTCTCCTGTGTGGTGTAGTATATAGAGGATCTGTCTGCTCTCCTGTGTCGTGTAGTATATAGAGGATCTCTCAGCTCTACTGTGTGGTGTAGTGTATAGAGGATCTGTCAGCTCTCCTGTGTAGTGTAGTATATAGAGGATCTGTTCTGTGTGGTGTAGTATATAGAGGATCTGTTCTGTGTGGTGTAGTATATATAGGATCTGTCAGCTCACCTGTGTGGTGTAGTATACAGAGGATCTGTCAGCACTCCTGTGTGGTGTAGTATATAGAGGATCTGTCAGCTTTCCTGTGTGGTGTAGTATATAGAGGATCTGTTCTGTGTGGTGTTGTATATATAGGATCTGTCAGCTCACCTGTGTGGTGTAGTGTATAGAGGATCTGTCAGTTCTCCTGTGTGGTGTAGTATATAGAGGATCTGTCAGCCCTCCTGTGTGGTGTAGTATATAGAGGATGTGTCAGCTCTCCTGTGAGATGTAGTATATAGAGGATCTGTCAGCTCTCCTTTGTGGTGTAGTATATAGAGGATCTGTCTGCTCTCCTGTGTGGTGTAGTATATAGAGGATCTGTCAGCTCTCCTGTGTGGTGTAGTATATAGAGGATCTGTCAGCTCTCCTGTGTGGTGTAGTATATAGAGGATCTGTCAGCTCTCCTGTGTGGTATAGTATATAGAGGATCTGTCAGCTCTCCTGTGTGGTGTAGTTTATAGAGGATCTGTCAGCTCTCCTGTGTGGTGTAGTATATAGAGGATCTGTCAGCTCTCCTGTGTGGTGTAGTATATAGAGGATCTGTCAGCTCTCCTGTGTGGTGTAGTATATAGAGGATCTGTCCTGTGTGGTGTAGTATATAGAGGATCTGTCAGCTCTCCTGTGTAGTGTAGTATATAGAGGATCTGTCAGCTCTCCTGTGTGGTGTAGTATATAGAGGATCTGTCAGCTCTCCTGTGTGGTGTGTAAGAGTGGTGGACTGTGTTGTGTTCCTACCCCTGAAGACATCAATCGTGTCAATATTGTGTAATGTGAATAATGTCATGCGTTTCTGTGCATCTAGTGTTTAATGTGACAAGGGGTAATATAAGTACTGTGTGACAAAGTCACTGGTAAACTGCTGGATGGTAGATATGTTTCCCTGAGGCTATTAGCCTCAGTGAATTAAAACCATTAAGGTTCCTCCAACATGTTATGTGCAAGGAGGGGTTAAGTCACCATTTGTAAAGGGCGTGATTTTATGAGAACAGCCATAGAGCGGGCGGGAGGTTGTTCTTCATATCTGCACCCCAGGGTGTGGTCTGGGGTTTAAATACTCGGCCTGCTGAGGCATTGTGTGTTCAATGTCTGGAGAAGCTAGCTCCAGAGAGGAGCTTGTGTGTTCTGTGCCAATCTGAACCCTGTGTTTGCTGGACTCTGAGCAGGTGGATCCCCGCTAACACAAGGACTGTGTTTGACATCAACTCTTTGTTTTGCTGTTTTTGCCCAAAGGGCCATGTTTGTTTTACTTCCCATGGTTTATGCTGCCTAATAAATATGGGAAGAATTTAAAGAGACAGTGTTCCTGTATACCTCTATGTTCAACCATGTGAGCCGATCTACCACAACTGTTAATATAGCAATGTAAAGTATAATATGCATAGTGTGTGTACAGTATAAGGACAATACTGTTATAGGATAGTAACTGTAGTTATCTGAAGGTACAAGATAAGATACAGTTAATGGTTGGGGCTAGCCCACAGTGGGAGGGGGACTAGTGATATTGAAAAGCAGGCATTTCCTAGTAGTGAGTTAGATAGGGAAGTACAGTCACAAGTTCAAGTGCAGTGGGCTGCTAGGGCTGGCATGTACCTATCGTTCAAGGCAGTGGCAGGCCATACTAGAATCCAGTGCGGACATTCCGGCAATGTCAGGAACTCAAGACCCAGCAGAGGCGCTAAAGGGCGCATCGTGTCCTCTGGAGCACAGGGGAAGATGGACGCGGAACCGTGTGAAGGGAAGATAGCGGATCACAGTTGCACTGTGGGACTCGACAGGAAATCTCTGAGGCTGATGGAGCCACTGGGCATAGGGATAGTCCAGGAGGAACAAAGGGGTGGGCTGATGATGTGTTGTGCTAAGGGAGTAAGAAATAGGAAGTGTTGTGCCCTATCGCACATGTTACAATCTGATGACCTTGAACTGTCCAGTAAACTTCTGTTGGATGAAATGAACTTGGTGTCCCCTGAGATGTGTGCAGTGTCTCATGATGATGGAGGTCTGAAGACCACGGAGGCCTGCGGCCTACAAGTGAATGTGATGCACCCCACATCTGACAACACACAATGAGACTGGTACACGGTTTTCCTGTAAAGTGCCAGAGCATTAAGGGAACAGTAGCTCGGTTATGATTACCTCTCTCGGTCACTTTACAGGTGTAGTATATAGAGGATGTGTCCTGTGTGGTGTAGTATATAGAGGATGCGTCCTGTGTGGTGTAGTATATAGAGAATCTGTCAGCTCTCCTGTGTGGTGTAGTATATAGAGAATCTGTCAGCACTCCTGTGTGGTGTAGTATATAGACGATTTGTACTGACTGTGTGGTGTAGTATATAGAGGGTCTGTCAGCTCTCTTGTGTGGTGTAGTATATAGGATCTATCCTGTGTGATATTTCTACATAACTGTATTGTGGGCCCCAAGAATGATTTTTCTCTGGTGGGCCCAAGGTTCTCCAGTCCAACACTGAATATATCTATTTGTGGCACTAATAAAGCAAACCTTGGAAAAATAAATTATAATGACATATTCTGTATGCAAATTACTATATGTTACTGCTAGACTGGTGCTTCTAACCTAAGGTCCCTGCCCCTACTCTCATACTTACCTGCTGCCGTCTTCCCCTTCTATCGCTGCTGCTCCCATCGGTCTTCGGCAGTTTGTGACCAGCCGGATCGCTCCAGTGTTTGCTGGATCGAGTTGGAGGTTACAACTCAATACAAGTTTAGGAGAGCCACGTTCTGGCGCTCATTGACTTGCATTGAGAGCAGTCAGAATTTGTGGTCACAAGATGATGCCGCGGGACCAGAACAGCGCCAAAAAAAGGTGAAGATGCAGCAGGATGAGTATAAGACCAGGGGCAGGGATCTTACAGTGGAAGTATCACACGAGCGCTGAAAAAAAAACAATGTTGGAGTGGTGCTTTAACAGTTAAATGAATTCACTTTGAATTTCAACAAAAATTCATGTTCGCTATAATCCAAATTTTTTGCTAATCGAAAAACTCAGATTCAGCAAAATGCAACCATTTTGCTTGATTTGTTTTAGGGCCAGGAAGGAGTAAAAAAAAAGTATATATAATCTTCACTTCAACCCGGCCTTCACCTGTCCCTCTGCGCTGCTCCCTCTGTATCTAGTCACTTTTTCAGAGCTCTTTGGCATGTGACTTAGCCTCACACGACATCATGGTATACGTTGCCCTGCAACTTCATGACAGAGACAAGAGCTATAAAGAGTTGTATGGTAGGACATAAGTGGAGGTACTGAAGAGTGACCAGAGCCGTAGGGAGTTGTGTGGTAGGACAAAGGTGGAGGTACCAAAGAGTGACCAGAACTGGAGAAAGCTGGGAAAGGTGAAGGCCCGGGAGAGATGAGAATTTTTTTAACCTTACATTCATTATGCTCTTGGGGCTGGTGAGACATTAGAGCATAATAAGTCTTTAAAGCCTTCATTCCCCTGCCTGTTTTCACCCTCGTGACCAGGCCAATTTTTTCAATTCTGACCAGTGTCACTTTATGAGGTAATAACTCTGGAATGCTTCAACATATCCCAGTGATTTTGAAATTCTTTTTTCGTGGCATGTTGTACTTCATATTAGTGGTAAATTTAGGTCGATATGATTTGCGATTATTTATGAAAATATCAAAAATTTGACAAAAAAATTGAAACTTTTGCAATTTTCAAACTTTAAATTTTTATGCCCTTAAACCAGATAGTTAGTGAACACAAAATAGATAATAAATAACATTTACCATATGTCTATTTCAAATCAGCATCATTTTTGAAACATAATTTTTTGTTAGGAAGTTAGAAGGGTTAAAAGTTTATCAGCAATTTCTAACTTTTCCAACAAAATTTACAAAACTTATTTTTTTTAACGACAACATCCCTCTTGAAGTGACTTTGAGAAACTTATGTGAGAAAAAATACCCAAAAGTGAGACTATTTTAAAAACTGCACCCTGAAAGTGCTCAAAACCACATTCAAAAAGTTTATTAATCCTTTAGAGGCCTCACCAGAATTAAAGCAATATGGAAGAAAATTTTTCTTTTTCCCACCAAAATATTGATTTAGCCCCAAATTTTGCATTTTCAAAAGGGTAACAGGAGAAAATGGTCCAAATAATTTGTTGTGCAGTTTCTCCTGAATACGCCAATACCCCATATGTGGTGTAAAACTACTGATTAGGTACACGGCAGGGCTCAGAAGTGAAGAGGCATCCTTCAACTTTTTAAGCGCAAAACTGTCTGGAATAGATAGCAGACGCCATGTCGCATTTGTAGAGCCCCTGATGTGCCTAAACATTGGAAACCCCTGACAAGTGAGCCCATTTTGGAAACTACACCCCTCAAGGAACTTATCTAGAAGTGTGGTGAGCACCTTGAACCCATAGGTGCTTCACAGAATTTTATAACATTGAGCAGTGAAAAGAAAAAATAAATTTTCCCGCAAAAACTGTGGTTTAGCCCCAGATTTTTCCTTGTCACAAGGGTAACAGGAGAAAATGGACTCCAAAATATGTTGTGCAATTTCTCCTTGGTACGCAGATACCCTAGAAGTGATGGAAAACTACTGTTTGGGAACACAGCAGGGCTCAGAAGGGAAAGAGCACCAACTGAATTCTGGAGTGAAATTTTGGCTGAAATAGATTGTGGATGCCATGTCATATTTAAAGAGCCCCTGACATGAGAAAAAAACAGCTGAAACCCCCACAAGTAAAGCCATTTTGGAAACTACACCTCTTGAGGAATTCATCTATGGGTATAGTGAATATTTTTAACCCTCAGGCGATTCACAGAATTGTATAACATTGGGCTGAATCTCCTCTCAACACCTACACTACACCTCTCAATAAATTAATCTATGAGTGCAATGATCATATTGACACCTCAGGTGGGTCACATCATTTTACACTATTGGGCAGTGAAGGAAAAATGATTACATTTTTACCAGCAAAATTTAGTTTTAGCCCTAGCTCTTACATTTTCACATGGAGAAATGGGTAATACTGGCTAAAAAATCTGTTACACAATTACTGTTGAACGTGGCAATACCCCATATGTGTCTGCACAGTACTGATTAGCTAGATGGTGAGACTCGGGAGAAAGGAGTGCTATTTGACTCTTGGAGAACAAATTATTGTACAATAGTTTGCGGACTCCATATATAGAGCCCCTAAATGCCAAAAGAGCAGAATCCTTTCTCAAGCAACCCCATTTTGGAAATTACACCCCTCTAGGAATTTATCTACAGGTGTAGTGACGATTTTGGCTCCATGGGTGTTTTCCAGAAACAAGCAGTAGTGAATGTTGCTAAGTGAAAATTGCATATCTGCCATTGTAGTGCAAATACACTGAAGTGCCAAGTACACTGTAGTGCCCAGTATATTGCAGTGCCCAATACATTGGGCCCAGCTCATGCTTCTGGAGATATGGACCTTGTGGTTTAGGCACACTGTGGGGCTCAGGAGGGAGAGGTTAATTTGGATTTGGGAGAGCAGAATTCGCTGGATTTCTTTTGGGGACAAGGAGCAGTAGAACTTTTCCAAAGCTTTTGTGCTATCAGTAATGTGGAAGCCCCTACATTTTCATTAAAAGATGATGGACCTGAGTGGGGACTTACTTTTTTTTGGATTGAGTTAAAAGTTGTGTTGGGAACATTTTACATGACATGTTGGATCACGTTTATCCTGTGCTCTACGCTGAGCACTTACATTGGGGTTTCCATATAAATCTCCGAATGACGCGATTTAGATGAAACCCCCGAGGGATCCATTCACTACAATGAGGCAGCAGAGTTACTCTGGACTTTGTCTGGCCTCTGTTCAGCGTTGTCCTTTATTTCAGAGGTGCAGAAAACTGTGGCCGACTGCGCTTTTATTTACGCTTAAAAAAACGGACACCACCAGATCATAGGTGAATAGGCATACACAGTGTCTCCATCTGCCTCATTATAGCGAATCTTCCATCCTGGGTTCCATCTAAATCACTTATTTCAGAAATTTACATGGAAACCCCGGTGTAAGTGCTCAGCGCAGAGCGCAGGATACATGTGAGACGAGCCTTACTACGATCTTTGGGAGGTAGAATGAACAAATCAACAGCAGGTCAAGAATTAGTTATATCTACTTTTAAACCGTTCTCTTGCTTTATAAGTGATTAGACGACTTTATTATTCTCATCGGTACAATTATAGCAATACCAGATTTATATATTTTTTTATGTTTGGCTGCTGTCACACACTAAATGACGCTTTTTATGGCAAAAACAAGCTTTTCCATCGCCATGTTTTGAGAGTTATCATGTTTCTATATATCTGCCAACAGTCACGTGAGGGCTTGTTTTTTTACTTTTTTATTGATACTATTTTCGGGCACATAACATTTTTTTGATCAGGGATTGTTTTTTTCTGTTTTTTTTATGCCGTTCACCGTTTGGTAAAAGTGATAAGACAACTTTATTCTTTGGGTCAGTACGATTACAGCGATAACACATTTTTATAATTTTTTTAATGTTCTGCTGCTTTTACACAATAAAAACTATTTTAAAGAAAAAGAATTGTTTTTGCATCGCTATATTCTGAGCCCTATAACTTTTTTATTTCTCCTCTGAAGGAGCTGTATTGCGGCGCGTTTTTTGCGGGACAAAATGGCGTTTTCAGTTATACCATTTTTATTTTCATTGGACTTTTTGATTGCGTTTTACTCCACTTTTTTTTTTTTTTTACGGTGTTAACTGAAGGGGTTAACTAGTCTGACAGTTTTGTAGGTCAGGTCGTTCCGGACGTGGCGATTCCAAGGATGTGTACTTTTTGTTCATTTTTTTTTTACATAAATATGTGTATTTATTGGTATAATATTTTCTCATTTATTTTGTTCAGTATCTTGTGATTTTTTTAAAATATTTTTCCAAATTTGTTTTACTTTTTAACTTAGTCCCTCTATGGGACTTTAACTTTTTTACTCTGATCGCTGGTTTAATGCACTGCAATGCAAGAGCATTAGGGGGGCGCAACCATGGCCGACGACCAGCAAGACGCCGGAGCACCGGTTAACGCTCTCGATGCTCAACTCGCGCCCGGCGCTGCTCAGGCCTGAGCGGCCGCCCCACCAGCAGGGGTCGTGACTCCAGTGATACCCATGGCCCAGCCGTATTTCCCCGGAGCGAAATGGCTTCCCCAGTATGACGGCAAACCAGACACCCTGTCTGGATTCAAGAGAAAAATATGCGGTGTATTGGACATGTACTCAATGACTGGTAAACAGAGAGCCGCTGTTGTGCTGGGACAATTGACTGGTGCCGCAGAGCGGGAAGTTGAAACCTGGCCAGCCGCAGACCAGGAATCAGTATCTATTATATTTAAGAGACTGCAAACTGTCTTTGAAAACCACACTGTCTTTGAAGACAGATCTTCGGATGAGGTTCCACCACTGTACCCAGAAACCTGAGGACAGTATCCGGGACTATGCCTGGCGTTTACAAGAGGCCCTTCGGGACCAGAAACAGGTTAGTCCAGCCAGCATACGTGATGAGGACAAAATGCTGATAGAAAAATTCATCCGGGGGTTAAGGTCCCAGGAGGAGAGCAGGACTGTACGGTGGTGGGCCTTAGATCATCCAAATGCCACCTTTGACGCCCTGAAGGACATGGCTATTAAGGGCCTTCAGCCCCTGGAAACATCAGATACTGCTATCCAGCGTTATCAGGGTGGGGCCACCCCAATGCCCACGGCAGTCACTGCCCCTTCATAAGCGGCTGAGGCAAAAGCGCAAGCAGCGTCCCCTAGCGAGCTGGACAGCCTGCGCTCCGAAGATAAGTAAAACCCTGGCCACTGTCCTGAGCGCCCTGCAGCTACAGACAGAGCCCGAGCCGGAAGGAAGGATCCTACTCGCCGACAGCCCTGAGGATGTCCCCTGGATGAGGAGGAGAAGGAGGACAACGCCACCCCGTGGGAGGACCAACGACCGCCCTCGCCCTCCAGGTGAACTCGTTTGCTACTGTTGCCACAAGGCAGGCCACACCACATGGACCTGTCCTTTAAACGGGCGAAACCCTGGGGCCGAGGGCCAACACCCAGGAGTAGAACAACAAGGCCCATCAGGCTGGTACGACCGGCTTGTAGGAGGAAAGCCTTTCCTGTCCATCGTGCTGGATGGCATAGCAACACCTGCACTACTGGACACTGGGTCACAGGTGACCATCATACCTGATGTCCTCTACAAAAGGTACTGGTCCATAGATGAACTCCGCCCGCCGGACCCAAACCTCACTGTGTATGCCTCCAATGGCCTTCCTCTTCCTAGTCGGGGTTAAGGACGTGACAGTGAAGGTGGGGAGAGTGGAGTTAAAGGACCAAGGACTGATTGTAATAGAGTTTAACCCTGGTGATACAAACCCATATATGATATTTGGTACAAATGTTGTTGGTAACTGTTTGGGAGAAGTGTTGTTTTTACTCCAACAGATTGCTGACACTGCCAAAGCGGGGCAGAGGAAGGTGCTAGAGAGAGAGATTCGAGCCCTCCTGTACCAGCAACAGGTAAAACTAACAGGTGGTGAAATTGGTAATGTACGGGTGACAGACCCGATACCCATTGTGATTCCCCCAATGAGTGAAATGCTGATTTGGTGTAGGGCAGCAATAGGTCTCAAGGGACAGAACTACCAGGCGGTAGTAGAGCCCGTTAACTCAGAGCACAGACCTACACTTCTAACTGCTAGAGGGGTAGTTGATGTGCGCTATGGGAGGGTACCCGTACGCCTCCTAAATTGTGGGGAGGAGGAAGTCAAATTGCCAAGATACGCCACTGTTGCCAGACAGTATACTGTGAATAATAATGCCATACACACCGTGGAATCCTTGACCCCACCAGATACAGTGGAGGACAATGACTCCGAAACCCAGCTGGAGGAATGGTGTCAACAGCTCCATGTTGGAACTGACGCCACTCCTGTCCATCAAAAACACGGTGTTTACAGAGTGGTTCAG
The DNA here is from genome assembly GCF_046119375.1 of Phyllobates terribilis. Lineage (NCBI taxonomy): Eukaryota > Metazoa > Chordata > Amphibia > Anura > Dendrobatidae > Phyllobates > Phyllobates terribilis. Next base: position 157,400,157 of record NW_027362771.1, on the reverse strand, counting down.
GAATATGAACAGGTGTTTAGTAAACACCCGCTTGATTTTGGAAGGGTCAAAGGGGTACAACACCACATACCCACAGGTAACCATCCACCCATTAAGGAGCGTTACAGACCCATACCACCAGCACATTACCAAAAAGCAAAAGAAATGTTGCATGACATGAAAAAGGCAGGGGTAGTAAGGGATAGCTGTAGCCCCTGGGCAGCTCCCCTGGTCCTGGTCAGAAAGAAGGACGGTAGCATGAGGATGTGTGTAGATTATAGACAAATTAATCGAATAACACATAAAGATGAATACCCTTTGCCCCGTATAGAGGAATCCCTGGCTGCACTAAAATCTGTCAATTATTTCTCCACATTGGATCTCACTAGCGGGTACTGGCAAGTCTCTGTTGCTGAGGAAGACCGGGAGAAGACAGCCTTCACCACCCCGATGGGATTATGCGAATTCAACAGCATGCCATTTGGACTCTGCAACGCACCCGGAACGTTCCAGAGGTTGATGGAGTGTTTCTTGGGACACCGGAACTTTGACACAGTGCTGCTATACCTGGATGATGTTATCGTGTACTCGAGGAGGTACGAAGACCATCTAAAGCACCTGGCGGAGGTATTTGAGGCATTGTCCCGGTATGGGATAAAACTAAAACCTTCCAAGTGCCACCTGCTCAAACGGAAGGTTCAGTACCTGGGACACATAGCCAGCTCAGAGGGGGTAGCATCAGACCAGAAGAAGGTCACTGCCATCCAGAAGTGGCCTGAACCAAGGAACATCAAGGAAGTACGTCAATTTCTGGGACTGGTTGGGTACTACAGGAGGTTCATTAAGGACTACACCAAAAAGGCAGCACCTTTACAAGATCTCCTAGGAGGAGATCTCCAAAAGAGGTAAAAGTCCCCCCTTCCAGTGGGGCAAAGAACAGACTGAGTCCTTTGCATTGATGAAGGAAGCTCTAACTGGTGAAGAAATCCTGGCTTACCCCAACTACAGCCAACCTTTCCTGCTATACACAGATGCCAGCAATGAGGGACTGTGAGCTGTGTTGTCCCAGAAGCAAAATGGCAGAGAAAAGGTAATTGCCTATGCCAGTAGGAAGCTTCGCCCTACTGAGAGGAACCCGGAGAATTACAGTTCCTTCAAGCTGGAGTTCCTGGCCTTGGCCTGGGCTATCACTGAAAGATTCAAGCATTACCTAGCCTCAACTAAATTTACAGCCTTTACCGATAATAACCCCTTGACACACCTGGAGACAGCCAGGTTGGGAGCCATGGAACAGAGTTGGGTGGCCAGATTGTCGAATTACCAGTTCACAATCAAGTACCGGGCAGGTCACAAGAACACCAATGCTGATGCCTTGTCAAGAATGCCCCACCAGTCTGACACCGAGGATGAAGTGGAAGACCTAGGAGAAATTTAATTACCCGCTTTCCACAGAAATGGAATGGTCCACGAGCAACACGCCTCCAGAAGACGTCATGGTAAGACGATAAACCCTTTACCTCATCACAGCTGGAAGGAGACCCAGGACAGTGACCCGGTTGTCAGCCTCATCAAAGGACTGATAACCCAAGAAGGTTCTCACCTGGAGAAGGATGCTCCTCCACAAGCCAAACACCTGTGGAATGAGAGAAGCCGGCTGTTCATCTACAGAGAAAAGCTGTGCAGGAGGTATGTCAACCCTAGAACCCATGAATTGGTGTGGCAGATTGTAGTGCCCAGGACGGATATCCAGATGGTGCTAGAGGCCTACCATGACTAAGCAGGTCATTTTGGCTGGAAGAAGCTGGAAACCCTTCTGAAGGACCGGTTCTATTGGGTTGGAATGCGGAGTTCCATAGAAAGGTGGTGCTGGAATTGTGGGCCCTGTAGCCTCAGAAGGAAAGACTACGGGAGTCAAAAAGCACCCTTGCAGTCCATCAAAACAACCCAACTCCTGGAGATTGTCGCTCTGGATCACGTCAAACTGTCGCCCAGCAGGTCAGGCTATTCCTATGCCCTGACCATGGTGGATCACTATTCTCGGTTCCTTGTGGTAGCCCCTGTCAAGGATCTGACAGCAGAAACTGCAGCAAGAACGTTCCAAGCCTACTTCTGCAGGCCCCATGGATACCCGGACAAGGTGCTAACAGATCAAGGCCCTGCCTTTGAAGCTGAGCTGTTTAAAGAATTCTGTCACCTGTACGGATGCAAGAAGATCCGGACTACACCGTATCATCCTCAAACCAACAGTATGTGCGAGAAAATGAATAACATCGTCATTGACCTGTTAAAAACCCTACCTTTGGAAGAGAGGAACCAGTGGCCAAAAAAGCTACCTGACCTAGTGGACCTGTATAACCACATACCTGTGAGTTCTACTAATTGTACCCCAGCGTACCTCATGAGAGCAAGACCTGGAAAATTGCCCATGGACGTGGAACTCGGTGTGGTAGAACCTGCTGCAGATATGTCCACTGAAGACTGGGACACCAATCGGCAAGAGCAATACAGGAGAGTACAGGCCTGTGTTGAAGACAGCCTAAACAAAGTCAGGGAAAGACAAGAAGGCCAGTATAACAAGTATGCACCAGCAGAACCCTTGGCACCAGGAGAAACAGTGCTAAAGCGGAAAAGAAGAGGTCACAAGCTTGATGATCAGTGGGAAAGAGAGCCCTACACAGTGTTAAATTCCAGATTTGACAACACCAAAACCTGCCTGATCAGCAAGGATGGAGGTAGGACAACTAAGACAGTCTCAAGAGACCACATGAAATTGTGCCCAGGTCTACTGAAGACACAGGAGCAAGAAGTACCTCTTATAACACCGGAAAAACCCAAGGAAGATGTAGTTCATACAGTTCTAGGAGACTTCCCCGCGGACTGGCCTCAACTTGATGGAGCAGTTATCATACCAGTGATACACTTCTGTCAGCCTCCAGAAGAATCTCCACCACAAGAAGAGCCTGTGAGCACCCCAGAAGAACCTGCTCAGGAACAGGAAGAGTCCCCAGTAAGAGGATCGCCAGTTGAAGCAGAACCTGAGGGTCCAGTAAACAGTGCACTTGCCAGTCCTATAGAAATGTTGAGGCAGTTCTATAACTTACCCACACGTACACCTGCTAGGTTAGCGGATAGTGCATGCACAGACACCTGTAACACCCTAGTGCTACGTAGATCCACACGCAACACACAAGGCCAAATCCCTACCAGGTATAGGGAATAAAGTACAAAATGCCTACAGTGTAAATAGTTACCCAGTTGGGTATTGCCTACTGTTATTTATTGTGTGAACTGAAAAAGTTATATGTGTTCATTTAGTTACCCGTGAGGGTATAAAGACTTGTAGGCTGAGGACTGTGAGCAGCCAGAAACTGTCCATTGTAAATAGTTGCACTTATTAAAGTGCCCCCTATTGGTTTTATATTGAAAGACCACTGAACAAAAACCCGTTTGGCGTGGCTGAAGACGTGGTCCAACACCTGGATCACTTATGCCCTGTAGCCACGCCCAGGGCCTACGTTGAGGGTTTTCAGACGGGTCCCTCATGTTGCTCATGTTGTACCTTTACCAGTGAGACGGACACCTGGTTATGGGACTCACTGTAACTTTGAAAAGCTGTTTGAAAATCTTCTATGTATTATTGTTATTATAATTGTAATTACTGTTGTTGTTACTTGTTTTACAAAAATGATTCAGTCCAGGAGTAATGAATTGTACTAGGGGGGAATGTGGAACCCTGCTACCACAGGTACCACAGGACCCAAAAGGGTGCATGGACGGACTTCTCCACAAGAGGACCCCACTACACACAAACACCTCCACCCTTCCACCTCATACCACCAGAGGGAGCCCTGTTAGGCATATATAAACTGGAGGGTGGAGTTAGGTAGGGAGAGTGTGCTGACACTGTAGATCAGCGAAGAAGCAGCACGTCTGCTGCTGTGTTGAGGGCCCCGAGTGTGGCCGAGGCAAGGAGAAAGGAGAGAGGAGTTAAGGGGGCAGAGGAGCATCTGAAGCTCACCCCAGGACACAAGCCGGACACCGGGTTCGCGCCTACAGGGTCCTTTACACCCAGTAGGGACAACCGGCATACCAGGAGGATTTCAGATCCCTGGTCAACCTGAAGCTACCATCATTTTACAAAACTAGGAACCACGAAGGCCCCAGCGTCCAGGGATAGTGGTAGCCAAAGAAAAGTTCTACTACAAGCAGACAGATGAGGGAGTGAAACAGCATAGAAGCTAGGCCTAGTTCCAGGCTGGCCAGAAGCTTTAGAGAGAGGAAGAAACGAATCAGGAGGCCTTATACCCGCTCACTGGGGAGAGTCCAGAAGTGCACCCTTCCTATCAAGTACCCTGGACCATACCTGCCGTTACACCAGTAAAGGTACTGAAGCGAATCCCCTGTGTGCGTGTCCGTCATTCCCCTGGCCCGACCAGGCCACCTCTCACCTGCATCCCTTCCATCAACCCTGCCCCGGGGGCCCACTCCACCTGTGGGGAGCAGAAACATCCCAGCTGCCATCCCATCACCCCCGGAGGTCTGCAGCAGCGCCGGTACTCATTACCGGGAACCACAGGTGGCGTCACGAGACAAAACTGTTAACAAAACCCCTTTTAAAGAGTGACTCCAGGGTACGGGCCCGGGAGCCGACTGCCATGACATCCCACAGAAGGTCAAGGCCCGGGTACCGAGTTTCCCCCATATCCCTCCTGGGCGAGTCACCAGTATTTTGGACACAGTCACATATACTACTTTATAACTTTACTATAATAGAATACTAGTTCTGGCCATGGTTTTTAGATAACACAGTTATCTGTAGACTGGAGTGAAATGGAGTAAAACCTTAAAGGTTTGCTCAAACTTATGTATAAAAAAATCGGTTCCATTCTCATCCAGGAGAGTGGGAAGATTTTTTTTTCACTTGTCATCCGTGTGCAGTCCGTATACAATCCGTTTTTTTACTCAGCAGCTATTAATCTTTTAAATGACCATTTACAGTTTCCTATGCTACAGAACTGTAATGTATCTGTAAAAATCAGATACAACGCTGATAATCCGTATGGCATCCGATTTTTTTCTCGCACCAATCCGATTTCAGAGTGAAATTGCAGTGTGCAGCGAATTTTTTATCATGCTGAATACAGCTGAGAAATATTTGCAGATCAGGTCTGCCTCATTGAATAACATTGGTGCGAGTGCAATACGATTTTTTTAACACATTGCACTTGGCGTATTTATGTGCAGATGTAAGAGAACCCTAAAGCTAAGTTCCCACAATGAGCATTTGGTGCGCTGCGAAGCTACATATTTTCGTTGCGCAAAAAGCACAGCATATTACATTTTCAGCAAAGTGTATGGGATTTCTCTAAATCTCATGCCCACTGTGCTTTATTTTAACACTGCGGAGACTGACCTGCGGTGTGTGTTTGAAAGCCGCATCATGACAATGTCTCTTGCTATAATTATCCGTTTTATTTGCAGATTTTCCCCAAAGACTTGAATGAGATGAGTAAAATCTTCAGATAAAAAACACATATGAATTCTTAGTGCATTTCCGCAACAAAACGTTATCAAAATGTTATCAAAGCTAAGTAAGGGCTCATTCAGATGTTTGTCTTTTGCTTATAAGCTCTATCCACATTTTTCATAAATAGAACTCATATTGAATATAGTCTCACATGTCCGTTTTTTGTTTTTTTTTGTGGACCGGGTGGTCCTTGCAAAATCACGGACATATATTAGATATTAATACGAGTGTAGTATCAAAATCGACAATGCAAGTCTATGGATCCATGAAAAAAGCAGACCGCACTCTGATTCCATCCAAGTTTTGTCCCATTTTTCATGGACTGCTAGATAGGAGAAAGTAGAGAAACTTTTTTTTTCTTTTTCTCATCCGAGAAAAATCAATGAAACTCCGACCAAACTTGAGTGAAACTCAGATGACATTGATGAAACGATGAACAAAATCACTGACAAAACTAGGATAGTTTTTCTTGTAAGTGAAAAAAAGGAATGTCTGAATGAGCCCTCACAGGTAGTTTCTGAAACAAAGTACGGTATTTTTATTTAAAACATGACATGTAAAAAAATGCACTCAAAAACACAATGAAAAACACAGGTAACCTAATTTAGATAATTGGTGCAGAAATGCGGCAGAAAATCTGCAACATCAAAAACTCCCCAAATACTCATCGTGAGGACTTAGCCTAAATGTGCTAATGCTTTACATAACACTATTTGAAAAAAAAAAAGACATCCAATTTGCTGACTATTTTATTTATTTCAAGTACTTGCCAAGTACTGCGATTATATATCAAGTTTTTCCCAGAAAGCTAAACCATTGATGCCAATACATGTGTAGCTAAAAATTTTTACTACCTTTTTACTTTGGCAAGAAAAATCAAACCACCTGCTGTTTGACAACATTACTTGATCTTGATCCATATGCAAAGATAACATAATAATCTTTATTCTCCCATGAATCTAAAGGTAAAAGGTTCAAAGCTTTAGTCTGCCATAGAGTTGTCTATTAACCCCATCAAACCACTTTAAAGGGGTTCATTGGCTCAAAATATGCTGTACTATGTATGGAAGTTTATATAATTGCACTCAATATACTTTCTTATTTAAATGTGCCCTGATTACCTGGTGAAATTACTGATCACTGAGAATCCTAAAATCGGTATACTTTGATTATGGTGGAGATCATGTTAAAGAAAGATCGTCAAAAACAGATAGCCCCTTTTAAATACCTTCGCTGCCTGATGTCTTCACCTCATTCTATAAAGACAGCAAAAACATTATTTATTTGTATCTCACAGAAATTCCAAGATTTTCATGTTGAAAGATAACAGGTGGTGGTGGTGTTTTGCAAATTCAAATCATTATTAAATCTATTAAAAATGTACTGCCAATAAAGAATAAAAAAAATAATAAAAGACCAGACAGTGATATGGTGTTGGTCCACTGTCTAGTTTGTGAGAGCTGGCTGTATTTCCAAGTGCCTCTTATATGATCCTGACCTAAGAGCCAAGCGTCAGTAGTGTAGTTCGAAGATTGGTATGAACAGTCAGTATTTTTTTTCTGATTTTGATGCCAATTTTTAGATTATTATTGCATCCATGTTATTAGTGCATAACAATTGCCAAGAGCTGGATAACCACGAGCAAATGGCCATTGAATGGAGAACACTGATCTAGAGCATGGTGGATCTTAAAAGGGTTGTCCACTACTTGGACTATGTGACTGCAGACTTCCAAGAGATGTCAGGATTCTCTGGTGTCTGCGGTGAGAGCGGGCGGTCATGTGACTGCAAGTATGTGATGCATAGTTCCAGCCACATTCTGACTAGACGTGCGAAGGCTTATTCAATTGACTTATATAAAGTGAGGCGGCACACATCTAGTCGGAATGTGACCGGAAGTTTGCATATTGCATATACAGTGGAGGAAATAAGTATTTGATCCCTTGCTGTTTTTGTAAGTTTACCCACTGACAAAGACATGTACAGTCTATAATTTTAAGGGTATGTTAATTTTAACATTGAGATATAGAATATCCCCAAAAAAATCAAGAAAATCACATTGTATGAATTAGATACATTTTTTTGTATTTTGCAGTGAGAAATAAGTATTTGATCCCTCTGGCAAACAACACTTAATACTTGGTGGCAAAACCCTTGTTGGCAAGCACAGCAGTCAGACATTTTTTGTAGTTGATGAGGAGGGTTGCGCACATGTCAGGAGGACTTTTGGTCCACTCCTCTTTGCAGATCACCCCTAAATCATTAAGATTTTGAGGCTGTTGCTTGGCAACCCAGAGCTTCAACTCTCTCCATAAGTTTTCTATGGGATTAAGTTCTGGAGACTGGCTAGGCCACTCCATCACCTTACTGTGCATCTTTTTGAGCCACTCCTTTGTTGCCTTGGCTGTATGTTTTGGGTCATTGTCTTGCTGGAAGACCCAGCCACGACCTATTTTTAATGCTCTTACTGAGGGAAGGAGGTTGTTGGCCAAAATCTGCGATACATGACCCCATCCATCTTCCCTTCAGTACGGTGCAGTCGTCATGTCCCTTTTGTATAAAAGCACCCCCAAAGTATAATGTTTCCCCCACCATGCTTCACGGATGGGACGATATTCTTAGGGTTGTACTCATCCTTCTTCTTCCTCCAAACACGGCGACTTGAGTTAATGCCAAAGAGCTCAATTTTTGTCTCATCTGACCACAGCACCTTCTCCCGATAACTCACAGAATCATCCAGGTGTTCATTGGCAAACTTCAGATGGGTCTGCATATGTGCCTTCATGAGCAGGAGGACCTTGGGGCACTGCAGGATTTTAAACCTTTAAGACATTATGTGTTACCAATGGTTTTCTTGGTGACTGTGGTCCCAGCTGCCTTGAGATCATTAACAAGTTCCTCCTGTGTAGTTTTAGGCTGATCTCTCACCTTCCTCATGATTAAGGATACTCCACGAGGTGAGATTTTGCATGGTGCCCCAGATCGATGTCAATTGACAGTCATTTTGTATTTCTTCCATTTTCTTACTATTGCACCAACAGTTGTCTCCTTCTCACCCAGCGTCTTACTTGGTTTTGTAGCCCATTCCAGCTTTGTGCAGGTCTATGATCTTGTCCCTGACATCCTTAGAAAGCTCTTTGGTCTTGCCCATGTTGTAGAGGTTAGAGTCTGACTGATTAATTGAGTCTGTGGGCAGGAGTCTTTTATACAGGTGACTATGTAAGACAGCTGTCTTTAATGCAGGTAACGAGTTGATTAGGAGCGTCTAACTGGTCTGGAGGAGGCAGAACTCATAATGGTTTGTAGGGGATCAAATACTTATTTCTCACTGCAAAATGCAAAAAAATTATCTAATTTATATAATGTGATTTTCTTGATTTTTTTTGAATATTCTATCTCTCAATGTTAAAATTAACCTACCTTTAAAATTCTAGACTGTTCATGACTGTGTCAGTGCGCAAATTTACAAAAACAGCAAGGGATCAAATACTTATTTCCCCTACTGTATACGGTCACATGAACACCGTGGCTCTTGCCACAGACCGAAGAATTCTGACAGAGTGCAGTTCTGTGAGGATTCAGAGGCGTAGAGTGACTGCAGATTTTTAGCAAAAGACCAGAGAACCACTTTAAATACTATATTCTCCAGTGTAAAAAATAACAGATACCACTGTTAGGCCCCTATCAGTATTTGGTCAGTATTCGATAAGTATTTTTTCTCAGGAGTGGGAGACAAAACCAGGAGTGGGTGATAAATGCAGAATTGGTGACTTGTTTCTATTATACCTTTTCTCTGATTGTTCCTCACCTGGTTTTGGCTCTGACACCTGAGAAAAAATACTGACAAAATAGTGACCAAAGACTGATAGTGGGGCTGTGGACTTATAGCGATTTCAGCGTTCAGGGCTCAGACATCGTTATGCATCATGAACACTGCAGCCAATCAGCGACCACTAATTGGCTGAAGTGCTCCACACTTCTTTCAGACATCAGAGGTTCATCCAAAGGTAATGTGAGTGAAGCAGTAATGTAAGCCCGGCACAAACATTGCTAGATTGTCACTGGTGGGATATAGTATTTAAAAGGTCTGTAGCATTAGGGTAGAAGCAAGAGGAAAATATAATTTTAATAGGAAAAATCATAATTTGGTTTAAACAAGATTCTAAAAATGAACATTAGTTGTAAAACCTAATTACATGGTAATTAGGTCCGATGAGTCTACAAAGACAACCCACGAGTCAATAGACATCCTGATTTACAGATATTCTTTATTTCATAGTAGGCACTTGATATAAGTGGCAAATATTCATGTTAAAATGAAATTGTCCAATCCTTTGCTTTCTTCAAAGCCTTAACTTGGACAATCAAAGAGCGAAAAAAATTGTCCTATAATTGCATATATAGTTGCTGAACCAGCATAGGCATAAACATCACATAATTCGGTCCAAGATCTGATAAATTAGTCAGAGACCAAATAAATTCAGCAAACATTAAATTTTTATTAATAAAATACACAAACATAAATTAGAGAGAAGATAAAAAGTACCTCCATACTGTGAGGGATCAGTAACTGCATATATGTGCCTAATTAGAAATATATATGTTGTGAGAATAGTACTATGTTTCTGACGCGCCCCTGGGCCTGCTGTGTCGCGCAGCGTCTCGCGCACGGGGGCTTACCCGGAACCGGATCAGATGAGGGTTGTAGTCTCCGAGTGGCGGGGACCCGGTCCGTGCCCAGGGAGTCAAACTCAGTGTGTGGCAGTCTTGATAGGTGTTATTTGAGTGTCGACTACGCCACCCGTTGATTTGCAGCTATGGAGCTGCCGCTGCAGGGCAGACCGCTGAGGCCGGTGTAGAATTGTGCAGCGTGATAGTATAACCCCCAACGGGAGGGGTATGGCCTCAGGGCAGCCGACGTGGAAGATGGGGGTAGCAGGAACCACTCAGAGACGGTGCGGTGTAATTCAGGGTCTTTACTGGTAACAACGATAGACCCTCCCGGAGTACTTGCTAGCGAACGGGGCCTGGTCAGTCCTTGAGCAGATGGGATCTCCCCTGGCCAGGCGGAGTTGTATGCCTCCCAAACTGACTGTACTCTTCTGGCTACCTTGCTAGAAGCGGATATAAGTAGCCCACGTCCCTGAGTGTGCCGTGTGGTGCTCACCCGTATGGCCGGTGACTCGGGGCCTTCTAATGGCTTCCGCTCCACGATGGCGGTGCTGGTCCCACGCGTGTGACCTTGCCTTCGGGTTTCTGGGCCTGAGGACCTGAAATCCCCTGCCGGTCGGCTTCTGCTGCTGGGTAAGAGTTAGTCCCCACAGCCTCGGACGCCGGGTCCGGTAAGAAAGCTTCTCAGTCAGGGCGAGCTCTGCAGCTGCCAGCCCCTGACTCGTAGTAGTATTGCTCCCACTGAGCTTCTGCTGTTTCTTCCTATGACTGTTTCTCGTCTCTACTCTCCTTGACTCCTAACCCTGCCTCAGCCCCGGGTTTATATAGGGGAAGTTCTTCCCCTCCCAAGACTGGGCAGGAGGTGTGGCATGCACAGGATCCCTGACCAAAGGACCTCCCACCTGCTCTCAGACATAACATTACATTACTGTGGAAACCAGACCCCTGGGGTGCCACATTTCCATAAGGTGCTACAGTGCAGACTGTGAGTAGAACATACCCTAACAGTGCAGAGTGCAAAAAATAGTATAACAGGTTGATAAACGTACCACAAAACAGCTATGTTGCAGGCACCGAGAAAATGCAGCGTCCCTCAGACCCCTACGCACGTTTCATCATAATGACTTCCTCAGGGGGCGTGGACACACTGATAGCAACATCGCAGCAAGGTCTCCCATTCTGACCCCCTTAGACTTTTATCTTTGGGGTCATCTGAAGGCAATTTTCTATGCTGTGAAGATACGAGATGTGCAGCATCTGAAACAACGGATACTGGAAGCCTGTGCTAGCATTTCTTCTGCGGTTTTGCTATCAGTGTGTCAAGAGTGGGAGAAGAGGGATGCATTGACAATCCAACACAATGGGCAGCACTTTGAATACATTTTATAAGTGATCATAAACTTGTAAAAAACTCATGAAAGAATAAAGTTATGTTAAAACCAAGCACACCATTGCTTTTCTTATGAAATTCTCAATAAGTTTGATGTGTCACATGACCCTCTTCCCATTGAAAAAAATAAAGTTGGATCCAAAATGGCCGACTTCAAAATGGCCACCATGGTCACCACCCATCTGGAAAAGTTTTCCCCCTCCAATATACTAATGTGCCACAAACAGGAAGTTGATATCACCAACCATTCCCATTTAATTTAAGTGTAACCATATAAATGGCCCATCCTGTAGTTACGCCCCTCCACCCTAATAAATAGGGTGTCTATGCACCCTCTGTACATATTTGATCTAATGTGGTGAAACAATACAGGCTATGCTAGATAAGTTTCCTATGTATCACTTTTTCACCTTGTATTCCATTAAACTTCAGTTTCAGTTCAAGTGCTCCAAGCTTCAATCATTGAGCTTCTGCTTGAGTTTTTATTTCCTATAAATACCTTACGCTAAGTTTCTATTACTTTAGTAAGTGACTAGTTATATCCATGACCATACATAGGCAGTGCTATGTGTCTCTGTAACTTGTTTTTGTAATGTCTGATTCGTGGCCAACTCCCAAGTGGTGTCAGTGATTGCAATTCTGTCCCAACATTTTTTTGTATAAATAAAGAGGGCTGGCTTTTCCAGATCAGACTTTTGTCTGTGTGCCTTCTCGTCTATGCTGGCTTGTCTCTTCAGGAACATGAAACTGTTTAGTGTGAACTGAGGAACCAGGTATGGGTTCTTGCTTGTATAATTCAAAGTGAGACGCATTACCCTAAAAGCTGAAATGGAAGATGTATCCAAGATAATAAGGCTCTAAAATGGACTGGGCTACTTGCTTGATAAGCAAAAAGATGATAAATTCCACATTTCTGCTTTCAAAATTTACTATAAATACACATTATACAAGGAGTTCGTTTTTTTATGACAATGTGATACAGTGGCATGTAAAAGTTTGGTCACCCCTGGTCAAAATTACTGTTATTGTGAACAGTTAAGCAAGTTGAAAATTTAATGATCTCTAAAAGGGCTAAAGTTAAAGATGACACATCTACTTTGTATTTTAGGCAAACAAAAAAAAATATTGTCATTTTTTTACATTTTAAAGATTACAAAAAGTAAAATGGGCCGATGCAAAAGTTTAGGCACCCTTGGAGATTTGTGTGCTCAGATAACTTTGACCAAGGTTTCAGACCTTAATTAGCCTGTTAGCGTTATGGCTTGTTCACTATAATCGTTAGGAAAGGCCAGCTGATGCAAATTTCCTAGCTTTATAAAACCCAGCCTCCTCATAACTTTTGCCAAAAAACAGCAGACATGGGTTCTTCTATGCAGCTGCCTAGGTACTCCGAAAATGAAAATGGTGGAGGCCCACAAAGCAGAAGAAGGCTATAAATAGATAAAGCGTTTTCAATTTGCCCTTTCCTCAGTTCAAAATATAATTAAGAAATGGCAGTTAACAGGAGCAGTGGAGGTCAAGATAAGGCCTGGAAGACCAAGCTAAATTTCAGTGAGAGCTGCTCGTAAGATTGCTAGAGAGGCAAATCAGAACCCCGGCTTGACTGCAAAAGACCTTCAAAATGATTTAGCAGACTCTGGAGTTGTGGTACATTGTTCAGAAACACAAATAAGGCCTTCATGGAACAAGCACCAGAAGAAAACCTCTCCTGCTTCCTCACCATAAAATTCTGAGTCAGAAGTATGCAAAAGAACTTCTACTCAAGCCTGATGCATTTTAGAAACAAGTCCTGTGGACCAATGAGGTTAAAATAGAACTCTTTGGCCACAGTGATCAAAGGATTCTGTAGAGAAAAAAGGGCAGAGAATTTCTGGAAAAGAACATCTCACCAACCATTAAGAATGAGGGTGGAGCACAATCATGCTTTGGGGTTGTGTTGCAGCCAATGGCATGGGGAACATTTCACGAGGAGAGGGAAAAATGAATTCAATGAAATTTCAGTAAATTCTTGATACAAACATAACACCATCTGTAAAAAAGCTGAAATTGAAAAGAGGATGGTTTTTACACATGGATTATGATCCTAAACATAAGTCAAAATCCACAAAAGACTACCTAGAAAGGTGCAAGCTGAAGATTTTACAATGGCCCTCACAGTCCCCTGATCTGAACAGCATTAAAAATCTGAGGCTAGACCTCAAAATAGCAGTACAGGCAAGATGACCCAGGAGTCTCACAGAACTGGAAGAATTTTCCAAGGAAGAATGGATGAAAATCCCTCAAACAAGAATTGAAGACACTTAGCTGGCTACAAAAAGTGTTTACAAGCTGTGATACTTGCAAAAGGGGGTGCTACTAGATACTAACCATGCAGAGTGCCCAAACTTTTGAATCAGCCCATTTTCCTTTTTGTAATTTTTAATATGTAAAAGATGAAAATACATATACAGTACAGACCAAAAGTTTGGACACACCTTCCCATTTAAAGATTTTCTGTATTTTCATGACTATGAAAATTGTACATTCACACTGAAGGCATCAAAACTATGAATTAACACATGTGGAATTATATACTTAACAAAAAAGTGTGAAACAACTGAAAATATGTCTTATATTCTAGGTTCTTCAAAGTAGCCACCTTTTGCTTTGATGCCTGCTTTGCACACTCTTGGCATTTTCTTGATGAGCTTCAAGAGGTAGTCACCGGAAATGGTTTTCACTTCACAGGTGTGCCCTGCCAGGTTTAATAAGTGGGATTTCTTGCCTTATAAATGAGGTTGGGACCATCAGTTGTCTTGTGCAGAAGTCTGGTGGATACACAGCTGATAGTCCTACTGAATAGACTGTTAGAATTTGTATTATGGCAAGAAAAAAGCAGCTAAGTAAAGAAAAACGAGTGGCCATCATTACTTTAAGAAATGAAGGTCAGTCAGTCCGAAAAATTGGGCAAACTTTGAAAGTGTCCCCAAGTGCAGTTGCAAAAACCATCAAGCGCTACAAAGAAACTGGCTCACATGAGGACCGCCCCAGGAAAGGAAGACCAAGAGTCACCTCTGCTTCTGAGGATAAGTTTATCCGAGTCACCAACCTCAGAAATCGCAGGTTAACAGCAGCTCAGATTAGAGACCAGGTCAATGTCACACAGAGTTCTTGCAGCAGACACATCTCTTCAACAACTGTTAAGAGGAGACTTTGTGGAGCAGGTCTTCATGGTAAAAGAGCTGCTAGGAAACCACTGCTAAGGACAGGCAACAAGCAGAAGAGACTTGTTTGGGCTAAAGAACACAAGGAATGGACATTAGACCAGTGGAAATCTGTGCTTTGGTCCGATGAGTCCAAATTTGAGATCTTTGGTTCCACCCACCGTGTCTTTGTGCGACGCAGAAAAGGTGACCGGATGGACTCTACATGCCTGGTTCCCACCGTGAAGCATTGAGGAGGAGGTGTGATGGTGTGGGGGGGCTTTGCTGGTGACACTGTTGGGGATTTATTCAAAATTGAAGGCATACTGAACCAGCATGGCTACCACAGCATGTTGCCGCGGCATGCTATTCCATCCGGTTTGCGTTTAGTTGGACCATCATTTATTTTTCAACAGGACAATGACCCCAAACACACCTCCAGGCTGTGTAAGGGCTATTTGGCCAAGAGGGAGAGTGATGGGGGGCTATGCCAGATGACCTGGCCTCCACAGTCACCAGACCTGAACCCAATCGAGATGGTTTGGGGTGAGCTGGACCGCAGAGTGAAGGTAAAAGGGCCAACAAGTGCTGAGCATCTCTGGGAACTCCTTGAAGATTGTTGGAAGACCATTTCCGGTGACTACCTCTTGAAGCTCATCAAGAGAATGCCAAGAGTGTGCAAAGCAGTCATCAAAGCAAAAGGTGGCTACTTTGAAGAACCTAGAATATAAGACATATTTTCAGTTGTTTCACACTTTTTTGTTAAGTATATAATTCCACATGTGTTAATTCATAGTTTTGATGCCTTCAGTGTGAATGTACAATTTTCTTAGTCATGAAAATACAGAAAAATCTTTAAATGAGAAGGTGTGTCCAAACTTTTGGTCTGTACTGTACATATTTAGATATATTTTTTTGCCTAAAATACAATCAGGGCAATCAGTCTGCACCTAAAAAAGGACATGTCAAAAAGCACATTCATTATAATAGGTTTATGATCTACCCATAAAATTAACAGATCGCGCACTTGCCAAAAAATCTGAAGCGTGAAACTTTTAAAATAGTTGACTCAGCTGAGTAGAACTGGTATAAAAATGCTAAAAGGCACAAAAATGTTACATTTCAAACAGTTTTATGATGAAATTCTGGCGAAAATCTCGAAAATTCGGGAATTCTGGATATATAGGGGCTTTAGTTTTTTTTTTTCATTTTTCTTTTTGGATCCACAATTGGCTGTGACTTAAAAAAATCATCTCAAACACTGTAGTGTGAATCCACCTTTACTGTTGCAGTGTTCTGGTGGTTAAAATAATATCAACTATGGCTTGACCTTGCGGGATTTTGCACCCAGCGTTTTTTAGAGGAATTATTTCCTTTCACCACATAATACAGTGTACTTGTGACGCTGAGTCATTACTCACAGGCAACCTGTGAGACAGGATAGTCAAGAGGTCCAAAGTCAGATACCAGGAGGGCTTGTAGTACATAGGGCAAGATGTGGTCAGGTAACAGTCCAGGGTCAGATGACAGAAGAGTACGTCAAAACCAGGGAGTACAACAAACGGATAGTCAATGGCCAAGTCCAGGGTCAAATACCTGAAGTTTGGAGGCAAACAGGAAGCATGTTCCTTTAAAAGTCTATGTCGGTTTATTACTTCATAAACCGAAAAGCAAAAAGGAAACAAACCACCTTTAGTTCAGGCAAACAAAGTAAAGTGTCCTTTAAGCCAGTCTCTGCTTAACCAGTCCTGTGGGCACACAAGCTGGGTAGCGTCCAGTATCCAGGCTCGTCTGGAGACAACAACACACAGGAGGCCTTCTCCCTCCAAACACACAGACCATGTGCCAAACAAATGGCCTCCATTCTATAGGTTAACCACACCCAGAGGTGAGGCATGTGGGTAGCTGGATCCGCCCAACTCTCCAAACTACCCATAACCCAGTCCCAGGTGCACCAATCAGTCCTCTTAGTGCTTGCATGCACTAGAGTAACACTCCGGGTTACATCACAGAGGACAGCCATCTCTGTGATACATACCTCCCATCATCTATGCGACTATTAGCCACCTTACACAGGTATAAAATCAGCACAATACATTACACCAAGAGAACTAGACAGGTGACAGAGTGTTTGTTTTTAACTTTATTAGTGGGTCTTTTGAGCATTAATCAGACCTTTTTGTCAATAACTTGTTATACTGTGATATCATTTTAACTGAAACATAATAAAAGCTATATTTTACTATTATTATGGTTTAACATGTCTTCTCTTTTAACCCATCCTTCCTTACTGATCGTTTGATATTTAGTTGCTGGTGCACTCCTGTATAACTGTGATACATATTACATCATGTATAGAGCGTTTTGAATTTGGATAACAATTTACTTTAAACTCTGAATAATACTATAATTTTGTATTTCCCCCAATTACAACCACAATGAACTCCTTTCATCTTCCTGGCTGAGAGAACCACTGTGTCTTGGTCCTGGAAAATAGTCACCATTCTTCTTGATCTGATTAAAAATAAGCTGAATTTGATAATGATAAATGATAAGCTTGCAAGATAAGGAATAATTGTTTAATAAAATGCAGGAGCTCTGGATTATTTATTCATTACATTCTGATATTAAAGGTATACTATGATCTTTACCCTCTTCTTTTTCCTTGCCTCTATGTACGAGAAGCCTTGGAATAAGCCCTTTTATATTGAGCTTTGATATTGATGGCAAATCACTACTCAGTACAAAATTTTGCCATCTGGAATCTCCTTGCTTGTTTTTTTATGATTGATAAATACCAATTAAAAAAAACAACAAAAGTGCAGACATTGCCCTTTTTTTCTTGTTGTATTATTTTAAGTAGATTTTTTAATGAAAAGTGCATTCATAGCAACCTCCACCCACAAGGTTCAGTGTTTGGTGAAAGCATTCATTTTGAGCTGACAGACTCCCTTTAAAAAAAAAACGGAAAAAAAAAATAAGATTGGATTGTTTGATGGATCATGGGTTAATCATCAAGTGGGAAGGAAAGGCAATTTCAAAATCAATGTAGGAAAGGTATCGATACAGTTAGAGTGGTCAAACTATATAATGCCAGTAGTAGTAATGGTAGATACTGCGTCAGCATTTAAACAGGGCTGAAAAAATATTTAAAAAGAAATAGTAATAAAGGTTTTAATTAGGCTGCAGCTAGATGGCAACTTTGGCCTCAACAATGGTCACACAACTAAAAATGCGATGCTACATCGCAGTGCATTCCTGGTGAATGGTGTTACAGTGCAACCACCCAGGTAACACGACACAAATGGGACCAATGTTTTGTCACTTGCTTCTTATAGGACGCCTTATAATGCATTCACTTGCATTATGTTGTGATGTAGCAGCGGCACAGAGTGATCTTTGACCACAAGACCTGGGCCGAGGCCAAAGTCGCCGTCTAGCTCCAGCCTTTCATCAAGAAATTAATATTGTATGATTAATTGAAACAAGTTAAACTTGATGGGCCTGTCTCTTTTTCAACCTATATAAATATGGTTAAACTCTCAAAATTACCTGAAAGAAAGGGATTTTTTCTAAAAGACTATCAATCTACTGTTGCTATGAAAACCAAGAGAACTGAAGACTATTTCATGGGATTGGTTATCCCTGACGAAAGAGAGCGAGCTTCTCAGAAATGCTTTGGATTATTTGTTGCATGCTACATACTGTAGTAGTTTTGACATAATATAGGAACCTACAGCTCCATTTTTATAAAGGATGTATAAAGTGCCACCAGCCTGGGCACCATCCACATACATTCCGTGGATTTATATGATGGATTACAAAATTTGGATACCATCACCAAACATAGTATATTTGGACACTTACAGGCCGTGAACAGGTTTGCAAATCCTTGGTTTCAGGCATTTATTAACTTTATATTAGCCTCCATTGACAGTCTGTGTGAATAGTTTTTAACTATATATTCCATGTTACAAACTGCCAATAAATGGAAGATTACTTAGAAATACATGTACTTCACCTGTAACAAAACAGCTCAAACTGTGCTGCCAGATAGCCAGGTCCTCATCGAGCTGGTGTGAAAAATACCTTCTTAGGTGAGGAGGGTAGCCTTTAGCAGATATTAGATATTTGAAACTATTTTTAACAAAAACTCATATCTGAAGATGGTCAATAAAATTCAAATAATAAAGAGGTTGTCCAAAAGAAACACTTTTCTAAGTTCCTGTCTGTGTTTTGTTTTTTCACTTCAGATGACGATTTGTTTGAGTTTTCCATTATGCACTGGTATTCTCAAACACATAGCCATCAGGAGGCTTGGGGATGCTGTCACTCCCAATGCTTCCTTTTCTGCACTAAAACGAAGCATCATCAGGGGGTGGCACTGCGGTCACTTAGCACAGCTTCTTTCACCGTCATCTCCTGATGATGTCTTGTTTCAGTAGCAGTGATTGAGAACTGACCACAGCTTCTATCATCACCAGACTTCTTCTGTCCCGCCGCCCACCATCTTCAGTCCCCACTACCACACAGCCTCTGTCCTCCCTGCCCCATTCACTGAATTGAGACGTAATCAGGGGGTGGTGATAGAAGCAGAGTGAGTGACAGCAACACCACTCCCTGATGACGATTCGCTTTAGAGCAGTGACAGAACATATAGGGCGGCGCTGCTGTCACTCACCCTGCTTCTATCCCTTCCACCATATAAAGAAGGGAGACATCATCAAGGGGCGGTGATAGAAACAGGGTCAGTGACACCAACATGGCCTCACATCTTCTATCATAGCCCTGGAATGAATAGTTATCATGGGAGGTGGCTACTATCATTCACCCTGCTTCTATCACAGATGCCTGATGATGTCTCATATCAGAGAACGAGGCGGTGGAGAGAGAAGCAGTGTGGACAGAACCTTTGGTCCCTTCTCCATCACCGCTACTGAAACAGGACATCATCAAGGGATGACAGTGAAAGAAGCTGTGGTAAGAGACTACAGTACCACCTCCTGATGATGCTGTGACTCAAAACATTCATCATTGAAGGTAAGCAAAAAAAACACAGACAGGAAGGTAAAGTAGAGAGAGAATGGTAGAGAATTTTATTGAAGTACATTATAAAAGTGAAGGCGTATCCAGCTCACCATTAGTGTATTCTTGTGGCTCCGAGCACGGAAAACATTCTGTCTAGGCGTGAATACAGTCAATAGAAGAAAATCCAGCTCACAGGCTCTTAACATTTCTTTATTCACATGAATACACTACGTGAAAAGAAACATTTCTGTAATATATCTTTAATCCATTTCTTTCTCTACCTGATCTGAACTAAATCTGTATTCAGTGAAGACAGACTTTCCTATTACTGAGAAAGGAGATGACAGCTGCTACTGATGAGATTCTATGTACAGTATAAGGGAGGGTGGAATACAAGTGAGAAGCTAGAAGAAGAGCTCCTTTTACTTTCTCCTCTGCCTTCCATCTACATAGAATCTTATCAACAGCTGCCATCTCCTATCTCAGTAATGGAAAAGTCTGTCTTCGCTGAATACGGATTTTACCCGTGAATTAAGAATTTTCAAAATGAAAGATCAGTCCTGGTAGAGACAAAAGCAAATTTCTCTGATAAGATATATCACAAAGTTTCTTATTTTCATGTGTATTATTGATTTATGATATACAAATTGAAACAACGTTTAGCACTTTCAATAAGAGATACTATTCAATAAAGTAAAAGACAATCAAGAAATGCCTTTATTACTATAAAGCCAGAGGGTTTATACCAAAAGGAATCCACTGGTAACATTCAAGAAGAGGTCATATGTGCTGTACACATCGATACAATTAAGAGCTGGGGCTCATCATACTGTACATAGGGGAGCTGTGGACCCATCATTTCGTGTATATGTGAACTGTGGACACATCAGGACCCATTATTCTGTTTGTAGGGGAGCAGTGAGACCATTACACTGTGTGTAGGTGAGCTATGGACCCTTCATGCTGTGTGTAGGGGAGATATGGGTCCAACATACTGTATAGAAGGAAGATGTTGGCCCATCATACTGTGTATAGGGGAGCGGTTAGGACATCTTACTGTGTATAAGGGAGATGTACATGGTGGAAATTTTTTACTGTACAGGGGTGGGATTTAGGGGACATTATTAGAGTACATGGGGGACACAGGAGGCATTATAACTGTACATGGGGGGACTCAGGGGATGTTAATAAATGTTAAGTGGGCACTTAAGAAACATTATTGTTCTAGGGGAATTCTGGGTATGGTGACTGTCAAAGGGGCACAAAGGGGGCATTATTACTTTCTTGTGAGTGGGGAAAAATACAGGCATTGCTTTCTAGGGCACGTTCAGAGGGCTTTAATATTTTCTATGGGGAAATTTTACCATCTAGACAGCAAAAAGGAGTCATTATACCTTGGAAGGGGCACGGTGGTGGGCATAATTATGTGGGGTTACAGTGGTGGGCATTATTTTTAGGAGCAATAAGAGGAGCACTCTTTTTGTGCCACACAGGAGGTGCAGTAATAGGAACACATACAGCAGCAGCAGCAGCTCAGCATTGAGGTATCAGTAGGATGAGGAGTTTTTGAAGCTGGGAAAAGTTGGGGACAGTGCAGGAAATGTGAGAAGTCAAATGTGTCTTTGTTGTAAACTCCGCAGACGATTCATGGCTGGAAGAAGTCGTTATGTCTGTCTGGTCAAATTGGAAATATGAACGATTGCACCATAAAGAACGTCACCTGTAAGTTATTATCTATAATATATATGCACTGTAATCTTTTAATACTGTATGTTATGGTATCTACTACTATACAGTCACTGTATGGTGGTAATATCGGTGTTGGTCTTTGTATAGAGATTTATTTTCAGTAACAGCTCTGTCATCTGCTTAGGTTCCTCTTATCTCCTCCATTATGGTGTGCCATTGTAGTTATAAACATGGTTACCTAGTTAGGGGCCCAATCAAATGTATTTCATCCCCCCCCCCTGTTCGGAACCCTGCTGATCCCTGTCTCCACACCTGCAAGATGTGCTTCTGCAGGCATTGACACCAAAAAGAAATGTTGCTCATTAGTGGACGCTTACTATAAATTATATCAATGATATTAATATATGCAAAGTTTTAAAATAAAGATAAAATATTTCATAAAATACTAGTACCATTACTGAGGGCTGAACAGATATTTTGAATGAATGAATGAATGAATAAATAAATAAATAAATATCACTATTTTACCTTGATGTGGTTATTTGGTCAAGTGATGCAGTCCTGAGAAGGCACTTTCATCATACTACAGTGTAATACATCTAAAATAGTGTTGTCAAAATATCTTAAAATATTTGCGTAAGGATGGAAGAATCTGACCACTATGCACCACAACTAATTCCCTGGAATATCACTGAAATGTATTTAGCACCTTCACATTAAGATGAAAGACTCTTCAAAAAATGTAAAAGTTTACTTTTTCTCTTGTCTCATCTTGCAGTGATAACTACTGAGCTTATTTGACCATAAAGAGTTCTCAGCTTTTAAGAAAATTAATCCATGCCTTGAAAGGTAAGACACATGGCTAACTGGTACAGACTGATGTTGGACAGGCTTCAAACTATTAAGCCTTTGTTCTTAGGACTTACAGAGTGGCTTTGATGTCTTGGATAAAACACCCCGGGCACACTAAAGACCAAATGCCTGATTATGTTCTAACGAAAGTATAATCAATAGCGGACGTAAGTTAAAAGGGAGCAGAATTAAAATGCTTTTGTAATTAAAACTTTATTGACTGTTTATGCCTCATTTAACCCAGTCTGCAAAATTGGTTTGTCTATGGCATAACGCTGTGATTGTAATTACCTATGTTACAGTTATTTAAAGAATCAAGTTCCAGATATTGACAACTATTTCAAAGTCATGGAGATGTTGTAAGATACATTGGTGGGGAAAGTACAGGCCTCTCGTTGGTACTGAAAATAATTACCTACACACTGTCAGATGGAGTTTCTGTTTGCTCCTGGAAGAAGTAGTAGCTCTATTTCCCTAGTGACGTCGGCTGTATCCTATGGAACATGCCAAGGGTACTAGTTTAGTGGTTTTTAACAGCGTTCTGCAGGCACTTCCTTATAAATGCATCTAAACAACAATAGGAATCTCTTTGGCGATACTGACTACCTTCTTTTCAGCAGAAAATGCCAATTCTTGATGTTGTTAATGCACCTTTATAATGATTTTTTGGTACACTAATAAAGTTTAGCGATTTTTAAAGGGAATCTGTCACCAGGTTTTTGTTACTAATCTGAAAGCAGCAATGTAGGAAAGAGACTCTGATTCCAGCGATGTGTCACTGGGTTGCAAACTATAATTTTTTTATAAAATCATTGTTTTATCTGTAGGAGTGTTATGATAGTGTAACAACTCACTCGACAAAATAGGAAACTAAAACTTCAAATGACCCTGCCAGTTCCTGTACAGACTAGAGATCCTGATCCCACAGTCCCTAGTGATTCCTGCATGAGTTAAGATAGCCCTATCCACAGACTAGACGATGGCAACTCGGACCTATGCTGCCTGAAAGGTCGTCGATGAACTTCACGTTCTTCCTAAAGAACCGGAGGTCAGAGCAGAGTACAAATTACCTACAGAAGGGAAGTGTGCTGAAATAGAAAGAGATCCCAGAGTGAGCAAAACAAACAACGAAATACAAAATAAAGGATTAAGTACGTACTGTTAGAGAATATGCTGCCTACTTCCTAAAAAGAAACAAAAGATAGGTGCAGGGTAAAGACCAAAAACAGCAGAGAGATAACCCCTAGCTGGCCTTTCACTAACTGGTTTAAACTACAGCAGTATGGATGGATATCAAATTGAGACTATCATCAGCACGAAATGCCAGCAGGTGGAAAGTATATATAGCTGCACCCGAAAGATGATCAAGTAGAAAAATGAGTAAATGAAAACACCTGTTACCCTAAAAAGGCTGAAGCAACAGAAACTAAACACCCAGAGAAAAGGTGTATCTGCTGTGGCTCGGTGGACAGAGAAGTCGACTACAAAGCACAAGCTCAAGGGTTTGAACCCAGATGCATGACAAGGAGATTATCATTAGTAAACCTGCTGCCATATAGTCCTCAATATGCCAGATAGTGCCAGACAATCGACTTTGGACCAGTGAGGGTGAGTATCTGCTCTTTTCAAGTTACCAGAGGCGTAACACTAATAGCAGTAGAACACGTGACCGCTAGTGATGAGCGAGCATGCTCGCCACTGCTCAGTACTCGCCCGAGCATCTCAGTACTCGAGATGCTCGGAGCTCACCGAGTACTTTCGAGATGCTCAGGCGGGAGCTCGGTCCCCGTCCTGCATGTTTGGCGCTCTTTAGAGCACCAATCATGCAGGGATTGTCTGCCACTCACTGTAATGTCGCAGCCATGGTGGTTGTGGCATTACAGTGGTTGCCCACTGTAATGCCACAACAGTGGGCAACAGTGCTCACAGTGAAACATGAAAAGCCGGCAATTCAGCAGCGGCATATACCGGTACCCGACAATTTAGAACAGAAAGAATAGAGCATCACACATAGATTAGATAGATAGAAACATGTCAGTCACATATATAATAAGTACAGTGACAGTGTTGGTTACTGTACCTGTTATTTAGTGTTAAAATAAAGGATTTATTAAAAAAATAATAATAGTGTTTTCATGCACCCGTCTCTTTAAAAAAGCCGGCCGGCAATTCATCAGCAGCATACATCGGTCCCTGGCAATTTAGAACAGAAAAAATAGAGCATCACACATGGATTAGATAGATAGAAACATGTCAGTCACATATATAATAAGTACAGTTATAGTGTTGATTACTGTACTTGTCATTTAGTGTTAAAATAAAGGATTTATTAAAAAAAAAAAAAATTGGCGTGGGGTTCCCCGTACTTTTAGTCTCTAGCGGAGGTTAAGCAGATGGCTGGAGCAGATGTTTGAAGCGTGGGAAGGGGGTAATACCCACGGAGCTTCCCAGGCTACTAATATCAGCCCCCAGCTGAATACCTAGCCTTTACTAGCTATTAAAATGGGGGACCCAAAAAAAAATGACATGGGGTCCCCCCCTATTATAATAGCTAGCAAAGGCTAGGCAGACAGCTGGGGGCTGATATTAATAGCCCAGGAAGGGTGCCATGAATATTGGCCCCCTCCCAGGCTAGAAACAACAGCCGTCAGCCGCCCCAGAAATGGCGCATCCATAGGATGCGCCAATTCTGGCACTTAGCCTCGCTCTTCCACGCTGCCCTGGTGCGGTGGCAGGGGGTAATAGTGGTGGGGTTCATGTCAGCTTATAATGCCAGCTGACATCAAGCCCAGGTTAGTAATGGAGAGGCGTCTATAAGACACCCCCATTACTAACCCCATAGTCAAAGTAAAAAAAAAACACAAACACCCAGAATAAAGTCCTTTAATTGAAATAAACACACAATTCTTTAATGTTCTAAATTACCCATACTTACCATCACGCCCAATTCCAGCTGAAGCCAACGATCTCCTGCAATAAAAATAAAATAATAAAGCAACCTCATCCTTACCTCTCCATGGTTCAAGGGATAGCTTCAGCTCTGCTACATTCACATGACAGGCTAGATCGCAGCCGAGAGCTCAGGATTTAAAAAAACCATACAATGTGATTTTCTGGATTTTTTTTAAGATTCTGTCTCTCACAGTTAAAGTGTACCTACGATAAAAATGACACACCTCTCCATTCTTTGTAGGTGGGAAAACTTACAAAATTAGCAGTGTATCAAATACTTATTTTCCCCACTGTAGGTTGCTTAGGAAAGTATGAAGCTTATGCCGGCTGTGTTACATAGCTGCCATCTGCCTGTAACTGCAGTGAGGAAACATTGCTCCAAACTGAGGTAGATTAACCATTTAAATGACGCTGTCAAATGTTAGTCCTCCTGTGAAGCTTAGCCATAGGTCATATTCAGTATCTGGTCAGTATTTTATATCAGTATTTGTATACC
Source organism: Phyllobates terribilis (assembly GCF_046119375.1). NCBI lineage: Eukaryota > Metazoa > Chordata > Amphibia > Anura > Dendrobatidae > Phyllobates > Phyllobates terribilis. Next base: position 157,374,391 of record NW_027362771.1, on the reverse strand, counting down.
AGAACCAGGAGTGGGTGAAAAAGGCAGAAGTAGTGCACATGCTTCTATTATACTTGTACTCTGAATATTACATTCCTGATTTTGGCTTACAAATACTGATGTAAAATACTGACCAAATACTGAACGTGTGCACTGTGTTTCATAGCAGAACTGTGATTTTGTTATATACAGTCATGGCCGAAAGTATTGGCATCCTTGAAAGTGTTCCAGAAAATTAAAGGGGTAACGTTTCTCCTTGCGGAGAGTGACATACCAAGATGAGAAGACTTTTAAGCCTTAAACGGTCGATACTGACTTTTAGGATTGCTACTTCCAATAGGTGGCACTAGAGTTCTAGTCCTCTTCCTCTCTGAAAAGACAATTTACATATTTATCTTCCCAGAGGAGCATTGCAAGGTTTAAAAGTCTCCTCACCTTGGCATGCCAGGCTTCATATGTCACTATCCGCAAGGAGAAACATTACCCCTTGGATTCCGATCTGACGCCTCTCACCCAGCCAAACCAGATCTCACACTTTGCACTGACGAGAAGCAGTACCCCTAAACACGGTTTCTGCAAATTGAGATTCTGGTTTGGCTTTTATCCTAAGTAATGTGGCAAGGCTCGTTAAACTGTTGATATTGACTTTTAGGATTGCTACTTCCAATAGCTTTTTATGTCTCTGTGTCAGCAGTGGCATCCTCCTGGGTCTCCTGCCATAGCATTTAATTTCATTCAAATGTTGATGAAAAGTTTGCGCTGACATTGATGCAACCTGAGCCTGCAGGACAGGTTGAATTTCTTTGGAACTTGATTGTGGCTGCTTATTTACCATCCAGACTATCCTGCATTGCAATCTTTCATCAATTTTGCTCTGCCATCCAAGTCCAGGAAGATTAGCAACAGTGCCATGGGTTGTAAGCTTCTTGATTATGTTGCACACTGTGAACATCAAGATCTCTGGAGTTGGACTTTTACCTTGAGATTGTTGATATTTGTTCAACAATTTTGGTCAAGTCCTCAGACAGTTCTCTTCTCCTCTTTCTGTTCTCCATGCTTAGTGTGACACACACAGACACACAATGCAAAGATTGAGTCAACTTCTCCCCCTTTTATCTGGATAGATGTGGGATTTTCATATTGCCCACACCTGTTACTTGCCACAAGTGAGTGTGAACGAGTATCACATGCTTGAAACAAAGTTGCTTACCCACAATTTTGGAAAGGTGCCAACAATTTTTTCTGACTCATTTTCGGGTTTTGTGTGAAAATATGTCATATTTGCCCTTTTTTTTCACTGTTCTTTTATGTTTTTTCAATACACACAAAGTAAATAAACATGTGTATAACAAAACAGGTGTAATTGCAATAATTTTCTGGGAGAAATACTTAATTTTCTGGAACAATTTCAAGGGTGCCAACAAAAAAATCAAAAAGCCAAAATTACAGGGCTTTTTTGCAGCCTCAACACTGCAATAAACTGCAATAATAGGGAATTAGAAAATTGTATCTACTACAAGATTATATCAGTAAAAACGTCAGCTCAGGGTACAAAAAATAAGCCCTCACACAGCCCCATATCACAAAAAATGAAAACGTTACGAGTCTCGGAAAATGGCAACAAAAGCAAAATTTTGTTTTACAAATTTCTGAATTTTTTTCACCACCTAAATAAAAAAAAACATACATGTTTGGTATCTGAGTAATTGTACTGACCTGGAGAATCATTTTGCCGGGTCAATTTTACCATTATAGTGAACATAGTAAATAAAAAAATAAAAACTATTGTAGAATTTCTTTTTTTTTGCAATTTCAACTCACTTGGAATTTTTTTCCTGTTTTCCAGTACACTATGTGGTAGAATGAATGGAGTCATTCAAAAGTACAACTCGTCTAGCAAAAAAGCTATACAGGCTATATTGACAGAAAATAAAAAAGTTATGGCTCTTAGAAGAAGGGGAAGAAAAAACAAAAAGGAAAATTGCCATGTCATGAAGGGGTTAAAATATATAAAAAGAAAACATATAAAAGTTTAAATCACCTCCATTTTACCTCTTCAAAATGTAAGACATAAAAATGAATAAAGAAACATATTTTGAATCGTGGTGTCCAAAAAAGTTCAATCTATCAACATATTAAATTATTTAAACCATATGTTAAATGTTGAAAAGAAAAAAAAAATTGGAAAGAAAAACCTGAAAATTTTTGGTTGCTGCACTTACCAAAAAAAATGCAAAAAAAAGTCATCCAAATGTCAAAATGGTATCAATAAACATCAGTTAAAAAAACAAACCCTCACACATCTTTATCAGAAAAAAAAAAAAAAGTTCTGGATCTCAGAAAGTGGCGACATTTTTATTTTCTACAAATTCATTTTTCACAAATTTCATAATTTTTTTTCACCACTGAAATAATAATAAAAAAACTAGACACGTTTGGCATCATCGTAATCATAATGACCTGGAGAATAATTTTGACAAGTCATTTTTACCACACAATGAATGCCCTAAAATAAAACTCAAAACAAAGTACAGGAATTGTGGTTTTTTTTGCAATTTCATCACACTTGGAGTTTTTTTCCCCATTCCGGTACATTGTATAGTAAAATGAATGGCATCATTCAATTCATCCTGCAAAACAACAAACTCTCATATGAATATGTATGTAATGACTCTTGAAAAATAGGGGGAAATAACAAAATTGCTAAAAAGAAAATTTCCTGGGTCCACAAAAAGGTGGTCCAATACTTATAAAGCCCTATATAAATATCTATTTTAAAGTCTTAAGCATTTTTTTAGCTTGATTATTAAATTCCCTACAGTTCTCCCTATCTTGCTATTTCCTATATATGTTTTGTTACTTTACTTCCTGCGATGTTTCGTTTGAGAGGAGTCTCAAACGGGAAGACACAGGAAGATGGGGCTGCACTCACTTCTCTGCAGCATCTACTACCCCTCGTGAAACAAGACTTCATTACAGGGCGGTGCTGCAGTCACTTATCACAGTTTCTGTCACCACCATGGGTTGTAAATGAGATAACAAATGAGGTAACAAATTATGACAGCCTGAAAAAAAAGAGGTATGATGTTTAATAGAAACAGTCTGTGCCTATGGACGTAAGCTAATTAAACAATTAATGACCATAATAGGTAAAGGTAGTAAATTGTACAATGACAGTCTGATGGAGAGTAACTAGTTAGAGCAATAGCCATGTTGCATAATGCAAAAGGTAACAAAAGACATGATTGCTATAAAACCTATACTAGATGCATAGTGCAAAAAGAATGTATTATCTTAAGTGTGCAACGTATGTTTCGCCATGGCTTCTTCCAAGGGGCATTGATATTTTTTCTATAACAAAGTCATTATTTTAATACAGCTGCTGTCATACATGTAGGTTTTGTATTTTGAATTCACTGGCAAATCCCTTTGAAATGGTTTTCCTGTTTACAGAAAACAATGTCATGGCTTTAGAAATTTCTGATAGGCTAATAGATATCATTTCAGCTAATTGGAGGTGTAGGCAGTATTTTAAGGTCTACATTCAAGGTCTACTTGTTCCTTCATTAGACATTATGGAAAAATCAGAACAAATCAGCCAAGACTTCATATAGAAGAATATAATTATGAACCCCCACAAGTCTGGTACACCTTTGAGAGCATTTACCAAGCAGCTGAAGGTATCACATTCATCTGTACAAAAGATAATCTGAAAAATTTAGTCACCGTCGAACCACACAGCCATCAAACCTTTCAGATAGGTGTAGTGTTCTGTCTCCAAGAGATGAATGTAGTTTGGTATGAAAAATAGAAATCAATCCAAGAACAACAAAAGTCCTTGTGAAGGTGATGAGGGAAACAATATCAATATCACAAGTGTCCTATATTGACAGAACTTTAAAGGCCACTCAGCATAGAAAAGCCACTGCCAGTTTTCAACTTCATATGGGGACAAGCCCTAATCTCAATACATAGAGAATTTATGGGCAGAACTGAAAAATGTGTATGAGCAAGGAGGCCGTCAAATCTGACTCAGTTACATCAGTTTTGGCAGGAAGAGTGAGCAAAAATTCCTGCAATTTGAAGCTTGTGGAAGGCTAATCAAATTGTGAGACCCAAGTCAGACAGTTTAAAAGCAATACTAGCAAATATTAACCACGCGTATGTAAACTTCTGAGCCACTGGAAATGTGATGAAAGATATAAAAGCTGAAATAAGTCATTATCTCTAGTATTATTCTGACATTTCACATTCTTGTAGTATAAGTAGTGATGTCAAATAGTCTAAGAAAGGGAATGTGCATTAGGATTAAATGTCAGAAATTGTGAAAATCTGAGTTTTAATGAATGTGACTAAGATTTATATAAACGTATGACTTTGATTGTATGAGCTGTCTTGACAGATAATGTTTATGTACGTGTTAAACCTGCCGCTTGTGTGCAGTCATCTACAGTTATATGAAAAAGTTTGGGCACCCCTATTAATCTTAAGCTTAATGTTTTATAAAAATTGGTGTTTTTGCAACAGCTATTTTAGTTTGATATATGTAATAACTGTTGGACACAGTAATGTTTCTGCCTTGAAATGAGGTTTATTGTACTAACAGAAAATGTGCAATCTGCATTCAAACAAAATTTGACAGGTGCATAAGTATGGGCACCTCACCAGAAAAGTGACATTAATATTTAGTAGATCCTCCTTTTGCAAAAATAACAGCCTCTAGTTGCTTCCTGTAGCTTTTCATGAGTTCCTGGATCCTGGATGAAGGTATTTTTGACCATTCCTCTTTACAAAACAATTCCAGTTCAGTTAAGTTTGATGGTCGCCGAGCATGGACAGCCCTCTTCAAATGATCCCACAGATGTTCAATGATATTCAGGTCTGGGGACTGGGATGGCCATTCCAGAACATTGTAATTGTTCCTCTGCATGAATGCCTGAGTAGATTTGGAGCGGTGTTTTGGATCATTGTCTTGCTGAAAGATCCATCCCCTGTGTAACTTCAACTTTGTCACTGATTCTTGAACATTATTGTCAAGAATCTGCCGATACTGAGTGGAATCCATGCGTCCCTCAACTTTAACAAGATTCCCGGTGCCGGCATTGGCCACACAGCCCCAAAGCATGATGGAACCTCCACCAAATTTTACTGTGGGTAGCAAGTGTTTTTCTTGGAATGCTGTGTTTTTTTGCCGCCATGCATAACGCCTTTTTGTATGACCAAACAACTCAATCTTGGTTTCATCAGTCCACAGGACCTTCTTCCAAAAAGAAATTGGCTTCGCCAAATGTGCTTTTGCATACCTCAGCCGACTCTGTTTGTGGCGTGCTTGCAGAAACGGCTTCTTTCGCATCACTCTCCCATACAGCTTCTCCTTGTGCAAAGTGCGTTGTATAGTTGACCGATGCACAGTGACACCATCTGCAGCAAGTTGATGCTGCAGCTCTCTGGAGGTGGTCTGAGGATTGTCCTTGACTGATCTCACCATTCTTCTTCTCTGCCTTTCTGATGTTTTTCTTGGCCTGCCACTTCTGGCCTTAACAAGAACTGTCCATGTGTTCTTCCATTTCCTTACTATGTTCCTCACAGTGGAAACTGACAGGTTAAATCGCTGAGACAGCTTTTTGTATCCTTCCCCTGAACAACTATGTTGAATAATCTTTGTTTTCAGATCATTTGACAGTTGTTTTGAGGAGCCCATGATGCCACTCTTCAGAGGAGATTCAAACAGGAGAACAACTTGCAAGTGGCCACTTTAAGTAGCTTTTCTCATGATTGCATACACCTGGCTATGAAGTTCAAAGCTCAATGAGGTTACAAAACCAAAAAAAGTGCTTTAGTAAGTCAGTAAAAAGTAGGTAGGCGTATTTAAAACAAGAAAATGATAAGGGTACCCATACTTATGCACCTGTTAAATTTAGTTTGAATGCAGATTGCACATTTTCTGTTAGTACAATAAACCTCATTTCAAGGCAGAAACATTACTGTGTCCAACAGTTATTACACATATCAAACTGAAATAGCTGTTGCAAAAACACCAATTTTTATAAAACATTAAGCTTAAGATTAATAGGGGTGCCCAAACTTTTTCATATAACTGTATATTCATAATTATGTATGATACATTTGGGTACAAGTCCTATGGCATGTGTCATCATATGGAGCTTGGAGCCCAAATGAAAAGGTGAGTTAAGATTTTATTTATGTGTTTATCTCTTTGCATTGAAAGTTGCATTGAGATTGTGATTAATAGTTTTCCCACATTAACATTGACAATAGCATATGGATTAGGAATGAAGCCAATGTCCGATCACCATGAAGAAATGAAGGGGCTCTGGCCCTTTTGGTTATTTGAAAACTGCTCAGCCCTCTGCCAGTTAATAAAAATCAGTCATTGTATTCTCCCATTGTCTAGTGATGTCACAGCCATCTTCATGTCCATAATACTCTTTAGTCACTGGCTGTTTAGTTCCTTACTATAAAGGGAATGTGTCACCAGGATATTCCAACCTAATCTGAGAGCAGTATAATGTAGAGACAGATGCCCTGATTTCAGTAATGTGTCCCTTACTGGGCTGTGTGCTGTAGTTTTGATAAAATCACTGTTTTATGAGCAGGTGATCATTATTAGAGGACTAGTACACCTATAGACAGGTAGACAAGCATATTAAAGATCTCTGTTTAATTCCTTCCCTATCACTGATTGACAGTTTTCTGTGTACACTGTGCATATGCAGAAAGCTGCCAATCAGTGGTGTGTGCGGAGTTATGCAGAGCTCAGCATTCAGAGAACTGCTAGATCTGCAGTAGATAAAAGTGATTTTAGCAAAATGACAGTAAGCAGCTCAGTAAATGATACCTGGCTGGAATCAGGGTCTTTCTGCACCTACATTATGCTGCTCTAAGCTAACAAAAACCTGGTGACAGATCCACATTAAATGCAATCATTAGCAGATTGTTAGACATTGTAATTTCTTTCCTTCTGTAGTAATCCAAATGTCAAAAGTAGTCCAACACTCCAAAGGTTAAAATTCATAATAAATTATATTTCATGCCATTAAATGTTCCATGTGATCCAAAGAACTGCTGATTCGCTTGAAGCCCTAGTGGGCTTTTAATCATAGATTGAAAAAATGGTCAAGAAGACGTAGATTGTTTTCACAGTACAGCCATTTAGCCGAACACAACACCTTGTAGGGACCACTACTTAATACTTTGGCACCGTAATAACAGGAGAAATAAGAGCCCAAGTAAGGCTCCGGTCAGATGGCCGTAGACTCTCTCATGCGAGAGAATCGCTCCGGTTATGCTAACTCTGTCAGAGTATGAGCCGAGTGTCACCATAGTGTGACCATATTCTGTCACATTTAAAGAATCGCAGCACAGGTGAGGAGAAGATGGAAAACTTAACTTCACCATCTTCTCTATTGTCTGAGTCCACAGATGTCGGACTGCACTCCGCTGACATCTGAGTGCAGTCCGATGTTTCATACGCACCCATAGACTTGTATGGGTGCGCGTGATCCAAATTCCAGAGCCACTCGCAGCATGAGAAAAAAAATAGCAGATAAGAGCTGCCCCATAGAATAACATTGGTCTGTATGCTATCCGATAAATCATCAGATAGCACTCATCTGAGATATATGCTCATGTGAACGAGCCCTAATAGTTACAACCACATACAAAGTCTATAGAATAGTTTGCGTAAGGCCACGTTCACATGTTCAGAATTTGGTCAGTATTTTACCTCAGTATTTGTAAGACAAAACCAGGAGTGGGACAATCAGAGGAAAAGTATAACAGAAACACATCACCACTTCTGTATTTATCCCCCACCCTGTTTTTGGCTTACAAATACTGATATGAAATACTGACCAAATACTAATTGGGTGAACGTGGCATTGATGTAGGAGTATATAATAAGGGCAGCAAAGGGAACGTTTTAAAAAGTACAGGTCCCAGTAGTGCTCATGTCATTGAGAAAGCCACTCAATTAATGATAACAGCCACTGCACTGCACCAGTTAACAGCATTTAGAATAGCTTGACCGAATATTAGTATCAGCTACAGAAGTCCTTATCAATAATTATATCCTTATCATGATAATTTGTAACAGTGCAATCTTCAATGTTATGACTATAGGCCGGTGAGTCTGACTTCTATACCAGGAAAGATCTTTGAACAAATTATTAAACAACATGTATGTAAGTACCTGGATAAGAATGAAGTGATTAACCAGAGTCAGCATGGGTTTGTAACTAACAAGTCATGTCAGACTAACTTAATTTCCTTCTATGACAGAATCACTGACTGGGTGGATCAGGGAAATGCTGTAGATATAGTATATCTTGACTTTAGCAAAGCATTTGACAAAGTATCTCACACCATCCTTATTGAAAAAATGACCAAGTATGGAATGGACAAGGCAACTGTTAGGTGGATTCATAACTGGCTTAGTGATCGGACTCAAAGAGTGGTCGTAAATGGCTTCACATCCAGTTGGATGAATGTCTCAAGTGGGGTACCACAGGGCTCTGTCCTGGGACCTGTATTGTTCAACATCTTTATCAATGATTTAGATGAAGGAATTGAGGGTAAACTGATTAAATTTGCTGATGACACAAAGCAAGGAGGGATAGCTAATACTAGAGAAGAGAGAGAGAGGATTCAAAAAGACCTAAATAAACTGGAGCAGTGGGCAGCAACTAACAGAATGGTTTTTAACAGGGAAAAATGCAAAGTACTACATCTGGGCAATAAAAATGAAAAACGCATATACAAAATGGGAGGAATAGAGCTAAGCAACAGTACATGTGAAAAAGACTTAGGTATATTAATAGATCATAGACTGAACATGAGTCAACAGTGTGATGCAGCAGCAAAAAAGGCAAATACAATTCTGGGATGTATTAACAGAAGCATACAGTCTAGATCACGTGAAGTCATTATCGCACTTTACTCCTCTTTGGTCAGACCTCATCTGGAATACTGCGTCCAGTTTTGGGCACCACATTTTAAAAAAGACATTGACATACTGGAGCAAGCTCAGAGAAGAGTGACCAGAATGGTGACCGGTCTGCAAACCATGTCCTATGAGGAACGGTTACAGGATTTTGGAATGTTTAGCTTGCAAAAAAGAAGACTGAGAGGAGACTTAAGAGCCATCTACAAATATCTCAAGGGCTGTCACATTGAAGAAGGATCATCTTTATTCTCATTTGTACAAGGAAAGACTAGAAGCAATGGGATGAAACTGAATGGGAGGAGATACAGATTAGATATTAGAAAAAACTTTTTGACAGTTAGGGTGATCAATGAGTGGAACAGGCTGCCACGAGAGGTGGTGAGTTCCCCTTCAATGGAAGTCTTCAAACAGAGGCTGGACAGATATCTGTCTGAGATGATTTAGTGAATCCTGCTTTGAGCAGGGGGTTGGACCAAATGACCCAGGAGGTCCCTTCCAACTCTACCATTCTATGATTCTAATTAATAGACAGAGACTCTAGTGACCATAATTCATTTTTACCATTGTGGTGTCCATTATAAGTGAAAGTCTCCTAGAAGTATCCATTACTAGTGTCAGAATGAATAGGGTTAGCTCTATGAAGTATGCTCGAGTTTAGAACTTCAAAGAGTTCCTGTTATGCACATACCGTACACATACAAAATGACCTTTGAATAGACCAGTTTAGGGTAACAATCATTTCTTAGACTTGTTGCATAAGTATTTTCAGAATGTATGTCATTTTTAGTGTTCTGGTAAAAACAATACTTTCCACATTGGCAGAACAACAAGCTAATCAACAAAGCCAGCTGCTTGACTTTAAACTGATTGCAATACATGTCTTGGCATGAATGCATTAAGATACTTTTCTCCTGATTCAAGTAAACTTGTGAGGAACAGAAGATTACTGTGCATTCTAGCGAATGTGTGGCTCTAGGGCAGACCTGGGCACACTGCAACCCATGGGCCCGATCCAGCCCTTTGCTTGTTCTTGTCCGGCAGACAGTCCAAGGTAGCCAGAGGGCTGAAAACATTGACGTACTACATATGAGTTGGTGGAGCCAAGTGCCAAATGGCAACGAGATCCTCCGGCTTAGCATCTCTAGCTCAACGGTAATTGAATTCTTTGCAATTTTACACATTTAAGAAAATAAGACATTAAAACTTCTGCACAAGGAAAAAATCTTTCAGAAATGAACATTGAAGGAGTACTACAGTAGTTTTTTTATTGCCCCTTCCATTACCCATCATTAGTGTGTACAGTTTGTGCATAAATATACCTATCAGTCGCAGTCTATTGTCGTTTCCAGTGCTGCTCCATTGGTCTCCCGCATCATGTTAACACAATGGTGAGCAGTCGACTCACACAGCATCTTCTGTGTGGACTGTAAGTCACTTTCTCAATATACGTCTTTAAGACTCAGAGCGAGGCTTTTATAAACTTACATTAAGAAAGGAGTTAATAGTTGGGTATGTGAGCCAGCTAGAAAGAGCTGTGGTTCCATAATTCAGTAGTGGACCGGCGCAGTGCTGGAAACGGCAGAAGACAGTGATGGGTAAGTATTATAATGCACACAATGTAACACATTATTAATGACTAATGGAGGAAGCAAAAAAAAATTGCTGGAGTGCTCCTTTAACTGTTATATTTTTGGTTTTGGCTATTTTGTTTGGTACAATCCTTAACATTGAAATTGCAAAACCAAGAAGGAAAAATCGTAGAATTATGGAAATTAAAGGATCGATATACATATTAATCCAAATCAATCTACTGCTATAAATGTGTCAAAGACAAAAACTGGATTCATCACTGAAGAGGAGATACCTCCATTACAGCCTCCATTGCTCCATTTCAGCCTTTAAATGGGCAATGCCATGAAAACGCTTTCACTCACAGAGTAATGTTAGACTGGTCCTACTTCCAGGATTATGGTTTGGAGTGGCATAATGTACAGTAGCCGAATCCCTCTAGTCTTCATTCTAGGTACACTCAGCGTTACATTGATTTGGTTGTGAAACCAAATGGTGTTGCCATTACTCCGAAGTGTCCCAGGATCCATTTTTTAACACGACAATGCCAGGCCACATGTTGCTCGTTCTACTGTGAGTAGTCTGAATGGCTTAAACATGCTACCATGGTCTGCAGCATATAGAGACTTGTCTCCCATTGAGCACATCTGGGACGTCATTGGTCGGAAATTGGAAAGGGAGCTGCCAGCAGTGGATCTTGATGATTTGTGTGCCCAAGTGCATTCAGTGTGGCAGAACATTTCTCAAACAACCATTAATAACATCACTGATAGCATGCCAAGCCATTATTGTGCGTAGCTGAACAGTTAGAGATGTTTTAAAAAAGTTGTTTCCATTTTTTTCATCATTTGCATATCATTAACATGTTAATCTCCTGTGATTTCACTAATTCCACAATTTATCCTTTTTGGTGTTGCAATTTCAATGTTGGGGAGTATATATAGGGTTAGCCTCTTTTGACAAACATTTTTCTTGCTGAGTCCCCCAGTGACTAGCTAAAAAAGCACTCCTCCCATCAAAATTTTTATCTTCTTAACATATTGCAGTCATCATATTATATAGCACTGTGTACTTACAATTGCTCATTTTGCCTTTCTACCCAGTTAATTCTTCTCTTTTCCATTAGGTCTATGACATCACATGATTAAAACCAGACTAGATGAATCCTTCTAAGCTCTATGTAGAAACAGGAAGTCTCTTTTGCTGCATGAGTCATCCACCTCTTCAACTCCTGACCCAGCTGTTCCACTCCTCTCCCCTGACAAGGAGTGATGTAGAATTGTAGTTCTAATGCAGACTCATGCAGGAAAAGAGACTTCCTGTTTCTACATAGAGCTTAGAGGGATTCAACTAATCTTGTTTTAATCACGTGATGTCATAGACCTAATGGAAAAGAGAAGAATTAGCTGGGTAGAAGGGCAAAATGAGCAATTGTAAGTACGCAGTGCTATATAATATAACTGCAATATATTAAGAGGATAAAAATTTTGATGGGAGTGCTTCTTTAATTTTGCTGGTTTGTCTCCCCATTGGGATTCTCTGCAACAAGCTGTTGTACTCAGAAAAAATAGAAATGCATGACCACAGCAATAGCAATAAGCTATTGACTTGGCTGAATGGATGCAACAGGTAGATATTCTCTACTCTTCTTTAGAGAGGGGCTGGTGGATACCAACTAGACAGACAACCCATCCCGGAGTATCAATAAAAGTTATATAAGACATTTTTTAATTGATACACTTTTCAATTTTAATACGGCATATAAGAAATTATATGTGCTGTTGTGTCAAATACATGATTGTTATAATTATACAGTTGTGAACCAACAGTTTAACACAAGAATAAGAATTTTACATAAAAGCACTTCCTTAAAAGATATAATATGCAGTAAAAGAAGTATCTTAAAACATTTGCAAAAACATCATGTAATAATTTATATAATCACAGCAAATATAAAGCTTTGCTACTGGTACTTGAAAGATAGGACTACCTAGTGCAATCTAGAATGTTACTAGGCAAGGGTAAATATAGTTATTACATCAGTATATTAATGAGATAATATTGACTGCATATGGCAGACATGTAACATCACATTATTTCTGTTTCTGCATGTCTCAGATATTTCACTGACTGATCTGCATGACATTAATGATATCTTGTGCACTGTGAAGAACCGAGGTTGTGTACTGATCATTTATACTATGTAAACTACTATGGAAAGCAGATGTAGCTTACAAGGTGCCTCGCATCTCATCTCTAAGCACTAAAGCCTTTTTTGGCCAAAGTTTGAGTGGTTTACCGCTGTTTTCTATCAGATACAACAGATGGCATGCACATGCTTGCTGGGCTAAATGAAGTGGGATTTCAGCAGCATTGTGCTTTGATCCCTGGTGGCATGTCTACAACACCAAGATGCAAAATACCACAGAAGAACAGGATCTCAATATTAAAGGCTGGGAGACACATTCTTGATATGTGAACCCCTTTAAGTAAAAACAAGTCATGCCCACAAAATGTAAACATATTGACATTCCATTTTGGAAATTCTGCCCCAGAGGTCAGGAAATAAGGTATTTCCTCTGTTCGGTGACATGCAGCACTGTAAAGGTATATGTCTCTTGAGTGCAGTATATTTTCCCTGGTCGGAATCACTGGTAATTCTTACTAGGAAAGAATTTGAACTACTGATATTAGGAAATAAAGTAAATATTAATAAAAAAAATATTAATTATGCTTGGTGAATGAACTACTGATCTACATTCACAGAGATTCCTCAAGTATTTACACAGACATGGATCATATTTTCCTTTAGACTATGACATGGGGGCTTATTTCTGGGGCAGATTTATAGAAGCAGTTAATGAAGGACTTGGAATGGGCAGCCTGCAGTTCTTCTCACATCACAATGCCACATGACCACTCTTACTGCAATGCTCTGGGGATAGTTTACCCACTATGTCGCCTTGTCGCTTTGATGAAGCCCTTGTTTTGGATGAACTTGAAAGAAAGGTTAAACACACATTTTTGTTTCTCTTTCAAGTTACTATGTGTGACATATTTACAGTCAGTTTTGTGTTTGAGCAGCTGGGAGTCTGGGGCAGCTGCATGGGGACTCGCATTGCCTCCTGAAATATTAAATGGCACAACGAGATCAGAAGATTGCCAGAACTCTGCCAACCACATGACCTATCTGAACACATGAACACATCCTGCCAAACGTTGTTCACTTGCTAAGAAATACTGTTATATAAACTTCCCATTAAGATAAACTCTTTTTAGATGTTACTGCATGTTGACAATAATAATATTAAAAATAATAATTCATAATATGAATAAACAGACCTTGGGCATGAAATAGCGAGTAGTTATGTTAGTATTCTTGGTATGGTTTGTTAATATTATTACATACTTGATCAAGAATAACACATGTATATTGTATGATATGTTTTATAACCTATATTTATTTATTTTACTCCCTTTATATAGCGCCATTAATTCCACAGCGCTTTACAGACATTACATACACTGTCCATTGGGGCTAACAGTCGAGATTCTCTATCAGCATGTCTTTTTCCCTATATGTTTTAATATTAACATCGATATATATTTAGATATTAGTGTTAATCTTAAAACATATAGGTTATAACGCATATTATCATACATTATACATATATTATAATCTTTTTATTTATATAGCGCCAACATATTCCACAGCGCTTCACAATTCAGACAATTTACAGACATTATTGGCACTGTCCCCATTGGGGCTCACAATCAACATATTATTCTTGATCAGGTATGTAATAATACTAACATGCCATACCAATAACTTAACTCACTATTTCACATCCAAGTACAGTACTGCTCCATACAAGTTAACCCTTGATGACAGAAGGGAGTTACATACTTCGATATAACCACACGCCAGTTCACACACCATCATCATCATTAGCTCACATCCAAACACTTGTAGATTCTAGCAGTCAGCCTACTCAATATTGTTCTTCTAGACATACCTGGCCAGTGGCTTTCCAAGTAAAGTTCATTGCCTGGATATTGACAGGAATAGCCGGCATCCTCTGCTGGGCTTTCCTAAAATCATGAGTGAATGGTGCCATTTTCCCCTCAGAAACAATCAAAATATCTTCTTCAAAGCCTGGGAATAAATGTTATGGTGATGAGAAGCCAGGTACATATACATTGTGTGCTTTATCACAATGCATTCAGTGCACCACATTATTGACCAGCGCACATCAGAAACTTGGAAAATACCCTTAAAATGTGATTTCTTTTGAACCCCCAGCTAAAGGTTTGTACCTATTAACACTCTTGCTTGGTGAGCATCAATCCACATGTACAAGCTGTCTTCTTGCTGCTGAGCAGCCTCTGCTTGTGCCAATACACAGAAGAGAATGCTCCATAGCTGGAGTGTGAGGCAGCAGAGTGCTGGTAGGGCCATGCTGCTTAGTGAGATGCTAGTGTTTGGCTCTCCACTTTTCACCTCCCTCTGTCCTGGGCTCTTATACTGATTGTATTGACTTTTCCCCCTGTGCTCGGCTGCTCTGATCTCACTCAGGGGGCTGGCTTCTGGCAGCTTGGAGTCAATGAAGTAGTAAAGGAGGGAGCACTGAGGGTGACTTGGGGGAGGTGTCCCATTACAATTTTACAGAACACCACAAGGGAGCGACACACAACAGCATAGAAATCTGGTTAGAAGTTTATTCATGAATTCAAATCGCAGAAGTCGCAGAAAAAGGAAACTAACTTGTTAGAGAGCTCTCATGGATTTATTTAGTAATGCGTGCATACATTCTATTTTTCAGGAAAAAATACTTCTCTTTAAACACTAGTACACATCGAATATTTATTTAAAAGCCCTCAATGCAAGCCAAGAACGAGGCTCTCATAGACTTGTAGACCTCCGCACAGCTCCATGAAACGCTGCCGACAGGTCACTTTTCTCCGGAGACCGACGTAAGCAACTCTGGAAAACGATGAAGATGGCGGCAGATGATTATGAGACAAGGGGCAGGGAACTTACATTTAAAGCACCACTCCAGCGGTGCTTTAGGATTAGACTGACAGAGAAATGACCCTCTACATATCATATCCATAAAAGTAGCCCCATCCCTTTGTAGTAAGGTGATGAACATTTCTACAGGGTGACTGTTTTTGGGAGGAAGGAAAGTGCTAGAAGATCTCAAACCCAAGTTAGATATGTTTACTGGCACACCTTCTTCTTTAGGGTAGCACACATTGGCTATATATTCCCTTAGTATTATTATTAGTAGGATCATTCTTATATGACTGTCTATGAGACAAATGCAGGTATTATATCTATGATTTTGGCATTTGTGTTCTTTCTAGCCTTATTCTGATGAAGGTCTTGTCTGACTGAAACGACCAAATTATTGATGCTTTGGATCACTTAAAAGAAGACATCACGGAATCGTCCTGGCCCCTTCTTGTAATAATGTCCCCTGTTCTGGCTCCTTTCTATAATAATGTCGCCCATCCTGGCCCCCATCTTGTAATAATTCCCCCCATCCTGAACCTCTTCTTGTTACAATGTCCCCCTTCCTGATATAATGTCCCCCATCGTGAAACCCTTCCTGGTATAATGTTCCCTGTTCCGGGCCCCTTACTGTTTAAATGTGTGGCATCCTCTTCTATAGCCTGCAGCTGACTTTGGTGTGCCAGCCATGAGCAGCACATGACATCACTGCTATGCGTCGCTTATGACAGGCACGCTAACGTCACTGATTGGCCGGTGGCGTGTATTACAGTGCAGGGAGTCAGATCTCTGCTCCGCAATACACTTCAGCTGAATGTGCAACCTTGAACGCACATCCAGCTGAAATAGGCACTGGCATACCCAGACCTCCCTCCTGCACGGGCTCACTCGCATTCACACCCTCTTTGACTGCGATCGTTATGCCCCTGGGGCCCAAAGAGTTTAAGATAGTGTTGACTTGACCTTCAAATTCACCAGATTCAACATAATTGAGCATCTGATGTGATGTGCTAGAAAGACTAGCGGGTGTAAATTTTCCCTTTAACTGCTTCTCTGTGGGTGCAGCCATGTTTTGATTGACCATTGTTAGGTGAGAAAAAGCAAATGCCCACAGAGCAGTCTTGTTACATGCCCACTTAGTTGAAAATTTTAATCTTTATTTTTTGGGGAGGCATAACTTTGAAAGGAGAGGCACAGAAGAAAAAAGTAAAACTATCAGTGGGGAATCAGTGGAGCAGTACTATTTCGAGGAGGTACTCAGATTAAGTTAAAAAAAAAAAAAAAAAAAAAGTCCAGTGAAAAATTCTCTTTACAAAGTTCTACTACTAACTTCTTTCTAGATTTCACAAAAACAGTTCAAAAGACCTTGATGGATCAGGGCTGATTAGGCAGGTGGTTTTGATGTTATGGCTGATATCTGTTGATTTAATCCATTAAAGAGAATCTGTCAGGTAATTCTTGTGTACCTTTCTAATAGTATCCTGAAATAGGGCTTGGGCTGTCCTTTCAGGATATGTAAACTTTTATTGCTGTATGTTGCTCCGTTGCTGTAAGCCCTGGAAAATTATAGTCACGTACCGGCTAGTCAAGCATATGTAAATGGGAAATTAATATTCACCCCTTCCCCAGGTCATAATCCCGCCTACCACTCTGCGCCAGGGTAGGGATGTGAACTATCTTACTCTGTTCCTGCCCCTGAAGACAACAACCGCGCTGTTTGAATAGCGTCATACAGTTTTACACGTAATAGTGATGTGGTCTTATGTAATGTGTTATGGTAATGTTCATCATATAAGTCATGTAAAGTGATAATGTGTATAGTGCAGTGTAAGCATAGGATTAGCTTTGAGATAGCACAAGTACGGTTTATACAGTAAGTGGTTTAGCAACAGTATAAGAATAAAAGGTTTAGTCTATAAGATAGGAAAGTTAATGATGGAACTAACCCAGTGGGTGGTGTGACAGAGTCACTGGTATGATATATGAGGGGAGGTATGTGCCACTCAGGTTGCTCTCCTGTGTGTACTGAAACCTACAAAATTTCTGCCAGCATGTTATATGCTGGGGGTTAACTCTCTTAAAGGGTGTGGATTTATGGGAATGGCAAAGAGGATGGGAGGCCATTCCCCTACCTTCCCTCGGGGTGTGGCTGAGCAAGGTTAAATACTCAGTCACTAGTTTGCTCTGTGTAGTGTGTGACCTGGAGAGTGAAGTCTCCAGGCTGTGTTTGGGTGAAGCCAGAGAGCAACAGCGGAGGACTATTGTTTGCTCAGTCTTTATTGTGCTACCCGGAGCGGTCCGAGCCTCACTTGCTATTGGAATCTCTTATACCTTATGTTTTGTTTTCCCGTTAACCCCCGAGACGGCATGTTTATTTTTAGGGGACACTGCTGGAGTTTATGCCACAGAATAAACCAGCAAGAAGTTAACTTGAACCGTGTGTCCTGTGTCTGCCTCTGGAGAGCTGAGCAAGTCACTTTACCACAGTTGGTGTGAGAGTGCTGGCAAAGATCCAGGAACTCGTGTACCTGCCACAGAGATCGGTTGATGTCCTGCGTGAAGGCCGTCAGCCAGCCAGAGATGTCCAGCAACATGGAGGAGCTTATTAAGCATTTAGTCTAGAGCCAGCAGCAGCAACATCAGTAGCACCTGCAGCAATTACAGCAGCACTGGGAGCTACAGCAGCAGCAGATCCTGCAGCAGCAGCAAGCTCAACAGGAGACAACCAAACTGTTACTACAACAGATCCAGTTGCAGCAAAAGGCGCAGTACCAGCAGGAGCAGCAACAGCAGATACAGCTTCGGGCGGACGCCATCGAGGGTAGAGCAACCGCCCCACCCCCAGGGCCGCCTCATGACTCACATGTCTGGAAGGCGGTATGATGGGCCATGCAGAAGCCTTTCTGACAGTCTTTGAGAGGGAGCTGATCAGGAGAAACTTACAGCAGAACAGTGGGCAGAGGTTCTAGCGCCAAATTTGTCGAGTGAACCCCAAAAGGCATATTAAAAACTTGGCACTGCAGGATGCCAAGGAATATGCCAAACTAAAGACAGAGATCTTGGCACGTCTTGGAGTGAATATGGCGGTGAGAGCCCAACGAGTCCACCACTGGGCATACGCCAGCGCCAAACCCCCTCCCTCGCAGATGTTTGACCATCTGCATCTCGTTCAGAAGTGGTTGCAGCCAGAATCCTCCACTCCGGTCCAGATGGTAGAGCGGGTGGTGATTGATAGATTCGTGCACTCTCTTCCCAAGCCGGCACAGACTTTGGGTGCCCAGGGTGATCCCAAGAACGCAGATGACTTCATGGGCCTGGTAGAAAGGTACCAGGTGGTTGAGAAATCCCTCGGGAAACTGGATGTAAACACTTCCCCGTACTGGGATACTCAAGAGGGGGTGGGTTCACCACGGAAGGGGTCTAGAGCCACCACTGGGGGGCATCCCACTTCCACTGAAGGTGCCACAAGGACTGTTCTTAAAGATATATTATTATATTGTTTGTTGGTGGTGTCACAACCCTGGACACGTAGCAGCCCGATGTCATATGTCCCCTGAACCGATGGACTGCAGCCTAGGCAGACGGATCTCCTATTATGCTTATCCAGCCTGCAGCGTGGACTGTCGACCCAGCTAGGGGCCGCAGGCATGTCCCGAATTCATTAATGGAGTAAAGGTGCTTGGACTGTTGGACTCTGGGAGTCTGGTGACCTTGATCAGAGCTACCCTTCCCCACCAGTTGGTCCCTTCCAAAACTGTGGGTGTTCGGTGCATCCATGGGGATGCCAAGGACTACCCCGTGGCCACAGTGACAGTGGGAACAGACTGTGGTGCCCAGTCCCATGAGGTCGGGATGGTTAAGGACCTGATACATCCCATCATACTGGGCCGTGATCTTTGTTTGTTTTGGGACTTGTGGGGGAAGGGAACTGGACTAAGTAGCGTGGGTAAAAACCAGGTCCCTGGAGAAGAACCCCCAACGAAGTCTCAAGTGGATGAGTTCCCACTGTGCGTCCTTGCAAGTGGTGAGGGCGAGACGGTGACCGAGGAGGCTGACCTCCCTGAGTTGGATGTGTCCGGAGAGAACTTTGGGACTGCTCAAGTTCGGGACCTGACCTTAAAGGGGTGTTTGACCAGGTTACTGTATGTAAAGGGGTTGCCCAAGAGCCGGGGGCCGACACCAGGTTCCCCCACTTTGCAGTTCAGGGGGAGTTGTTATATCGGGTGGCCATACTAAGGGGCGGTGAGATAGTGGAACAACTGTTAGTGCGAGGATGGAGGGTACTGGATGGAGGGTACTGGATATGGCCCATTCACATGTTTTGGGGGTACATATAGGGGTCGAGAAAACTCAGGAGAGGATTTTAAGAAGGTTTTATTGGCCGGGGTGTTACCGAGAAATTCTCAACTATTGCAGGTCCTGCCCCACCTGCCAAATAACCGCTCCCTCTTCCCACTTCCGTAGTCCATTAGTTCCACTACCGGTGATAGAGATCACCTTCGAGAGAACTGCTATGGACCTAGTAGGGCCCTTAGTCAAATCAGCCTGAGGCCACCAATACATTCTGGTGATCATGGACTATGCGACCCGATATCCAGAAGCGGTGCCGTTAAGAAACTAATCGAGTAAATGCATAGCCAGGGAACTTGTCCATATATTTGCCAGGACCGGTCTGCCGAAGGAAATCCTAATGGACCAAGGGACCCCGTTTATGAGCAAGGTAATGAAGGAACTGTGCAAGGTCCTCCAGCTTACCCAGCTGCGAACCTCTGTGTATCATTCACAGACAGAAGGCTTAGTAGAGCGCTTTAACAAGACGTTGAAAGCGATGCTCAAGAAAGTCGTGGAGAAGGATGGACGGGACTGGGACTACCTGTTGCCCTTCTTGCTCTTCTCGGTAACGGAGGTCCCACAAGCCTCTACCGGTTTTTCTCTGTTCGAGCTCCTGTATGGATGACATCCGCGAGGGCTCCTGAATATCACTAAGGAAACCTGGGAAGCCGAGGTTACGCCACACCGGAGCATCATTGAACATGTCGCCCAGATGCAGGAAAGAATAGCGAAAGTGATGCCGATTGTGAAAACGCATCTCCTCCAGGAGCAGGAAGCCCAGGCAAGGGTCTATAACAAATCGGCGAGGCTGAGGCAGTTCCAGTCCAGTGACCATGTTTTGGTGCTAATCCCTACAGTCGAGAGCAAGTTTCTAGCCAAATGGCAAGGTCCACATGAGGTGGTGGAGAAAGTCAGCGAGGTTAATTATAAAGTCCACCAGCCTGGCTGAAGAAAGCCGCACCAAATATACCATGTGAACTTGCTCAAACCGTGGCGGGACCAGGAACCTGTGGAAACTCCTTGTCTGGGAGCCGCTCCTGAAGGCAAGGTGGAGGACGTCACTATTGCAGAGACTCTATCGCCGTCCCAGAAGAAACAGTGTTGAGAACTACTACAGTGGAATCTGGAGCTGTTCTCGGAGTTGCCAGGGCATACTCAGGTGGTAGAGCATGACGTGCTAACGGAGCCACCTGTAAGAGTGAATCTGAAGCCATACCGAATTCCGGAAGCACGTCGGCAGGTGATCTCGGCCGAGGTGAAGAGGATGTTAGACCTCGGGGTGATAGAGGAGTCAAACAGTGAGTCTTCGAGCCCAATCATCCTTGTGACAAAACCCAATGGAGAATGGAGGTTTTGTAATGACTACTGCCGGCTGAATGAGGTGTCCAAGTGTGACGCGTACCTGATGCCCCACGTCAACAAACTCATCGAGAGGCTTGGACCAGCGAGGTAAATCATCACTCTTGACCTGACGAAGGGCTACTTGCAGATCCCCATGTCCCATTCGGCCAAGGAGAAGATGGCTTTCTCGACACCTGATGGGTGCTTTCAATACACTCGGATGCCTCAGTGGGGGCCTTAGCCACCTTCCACAGGGCTATGGATTGGATCCTAGCCCCACATAAGAAGTATGCCGCAGCCTACCTTGACAACATTGTGGTCTTTAGTCCAGACTGGGCTAGTCATCTGCCTAAACTACAGGCCGTTCTGGATGCTCTAAGGAAGGTGGGATTTACCATAAATCCGAGAAAATGTGCAGTCGAGAAAGAGGAGGCCAAGTACTTAGGCTATGTCATCGGGAGAGACGAAATAAAACCGCAAGTTAATAAAGTGGAGGCAATCCAGATCTGGCCACAACCGCTCTCCAAGAAGCAAGTAAGAGCATTCCTGGGAATGGTGGGATATTACCAGTGGTTTATCCCAAATTTTGAAATGATGGCCGTACCACTGGCAGATTTCCTAAAAGTCACCAGATCAACCATGGTGAAGTGGACGGAGGAAACAGAGACCACGTTTCAACAGTTGAAGCTAGCACTGTGTAAGCAGCCGGTCCTGGTTGCGCCAGACTTTAAGAAAGAGTTTGTGGTTCAGACAGACGATTCAGAAGTTGGTCTAGGAGCCGTACTCTCTCAAGAGATAAATGGAGAAGAACATCCCATTTTCTATTTGAGCCGGAAGCTTTCTTCCTGCGAGAAGAACTATGCAATAGTATAAAAGGAGTGTTTAGCCATAAAGTGGACCGTAGATATTCTAAGATATTAACTACTAGGCCGGAAGTTTAAATTGGTGTCAGATCATGCCCCTTTGAGATGGTTGAGGGAAAAGAGGGGTAAAAATGCCAGGGTAACTAGATGGTTCCTAAGTCTTCAGGACTTTAACTGTCACATGGAGCATAGGCCCGGGAAGTTACACGGGAACGCTGATGCCCTCTTTAGGATTCCCTGTCTGGGCAGAGGGGGGAAATATGTGACAGAGTCACTGGTATGATATATGAGGGGAGGTATGTGCCACTCAGGTTGCTCTCCTGTGTGTACTGAAACCTACAAAATTTCTGCCAGCATGTTATATGCTGGGGGTTAACTCTCTTAAAGGGTGTGGTTTTATGGGAATGGCAAAGAGGGTGGGAGGCCATTCCCCTACCTCCCCTCAGGGTGTGGCTGAGCAGGGTTAAATACTCAGTCAGTAGTTTGCTCTGTGTAGTGTGTGACCTGGAGAGTGAAGTCTTCAGGCTGTGTTTGGGTGAAGCCAGAGAGCAACAGTGGAGGACTGGGCCGAGAGTGGCTTGCTATTGGACTCCGTTATACCTTATGTTTTGTTTTCCCGTTAACCCCCGAAAGGGCCTGTTTATTTTTATGGGACACTGCTGGAGTTTATGCCACAGAATAAACCAGCAGGAAGTTAACCTGAACCGTGTGTCCTGTGTCTGCCTCTGGAGAGCTGAGCAAGTCACTTTACCACAGTGGAAACTAGTGTTGAAAAAAGGTGGTCACTTCCAGATAGTGAGTGGTTAGAGAAGTGCAGTGTCAAGGTCATGTTAGGGTTCAGTGGGCTGCTAGGGGCAGCATGGGCCAATTATTCGAGGCAGTGGGAGGCCGTACTGATAACCCTGATGGACATTCTGGTAACTTTTGGAGCCTAAGGCTAGGGCCAGGTACCAAGAAGCAGGCCTGGTCTTCTGACATCTCGAGGTCGGTGGACATTATTACATAGGGAGCAGGTAGCTGGTCCCGGGTGCACTGATGAAGTGAACAGGAAATCCCTGAGGCTGATGGAGTCAGCGGGCTTAGGGGTATCGCAGGACGAACGAGTTGCAGGGCTGAAGAGGTACTGTACTAAGGAAGGAAGAAATGTGAAATGCTGTGCCCTATCCCACATGTGACCACTTGATGAACTTGAACTGACTAGTAAACATTTGCCTGTTGTAAATAACTTAGTGTCTCCTGAATTGTGGGCATTTGGCTCCTGAGGACATAGGCCTGGAGGTAGCGGAGGCCTGCAGCCTACAAATGAGTGTGATGCACCCCACTCCTGACAGCACACTGGGACTGGGACACCGTTTGTCTGTAAAGTGCCAGAGTGTAACCAGACAGCAGCTCGGTCATGACTACCGCTCTGCAGCACTTTACATTGATATCAGTGATTCAGTCAAACTGCTGTATTACTCGCCTGAGGATCGCATCACAATCTTCGGACAGGGCATCTGCTCTCCTGACCTGAGCGTGACAGCTGCATAGAAATACATGCTGTACCGCTCAGTAAAACAGACACAATTCATGGAAGCGAGTAGTATGTACATCACAGATCGAGTGTATCTTTTAAATCACCATTACATATCATGTAATGTAATATTCAATACTACCATATTGTGGACTAAATATACTCCATCGTCAAATAGACATAAAGAGCACAGAGAAAAAACAGACGACATTGGAGCCTCCAAGTATGAAGGAATTATAACAAATTTATTACAATTAGTTAGTCAGGTACACGACAGGGGTAAATGCAGAAAATCTGTGAAGCTTAAAAGAGAAATCCTCCTCACATAGCGACCTCCAAAATAGATCCTACATTGCACATATTAAAGTACTGGTTACAATGATGGATAGAGGGAACATCACCATGGAGAAAAAGCAATAAATAACATCTCCATATATGTTCATGCAGCCAACATAGCAATACTAATTGTGTTAATTTAATGCCATTGATAGATTAGTTTAGAACATAGGATGTCCACTGTCGTGCCCTCATCACATGGATGGAGCAACTAAGTAATTGATCCAACCACTTGCTACCTTGAGCCCATGAATGGTCCCCAGCACAGGCACTGTATACATACCAGGGATGTCGGGCAAACGTCACGTGACAATCGCTGGGCAGTCAGAAATGCAGGAGTCTATGTGGATGGTGCGCACGTGGAGCAGGTCAGTAGAGCAGACAGCTTAACTAGCTACTATTAGTGATGGGCGTACCCGACAGTGTGAGAAACACCGGCTCTGATCGGCGGTAAGTTTATTACTGCCAGATCACTGCTGTTCCTACGAAGCAGCTGTGACCGGCGGTAAAAAGGTTTCTGCCAGTCACAGGTGCCGGTTGATGGGAGTACTACTCTCATCATCCTACGCCTGCTCTAACTGATAGCAGCGAGAGCAGGCGAGGCTGATGAGAGTATTCATTAGCCGGTGCCTGTGCAATAAATAAATTAAAAAATGGCAATGGTTACCCTCTATTTTTGATAACTAGCGCAGGTAAAGCTGACAGCTGCGGGCTGCAGCGCCCAGCTGTCAGGTTTATATTGGCTGGTTATCAAAAATAAAGGGGTTCCTATTATTATTATTTAAATAAATAATTTTTTAAAAAGTTGATGTCGGCTGTGATCTGGCTGGCTTGCATGCCACCACTCAACAAACTACCCAGATGTAGCACAGCTGGAGTTCTTTGTGGGACAGTATCACATAGGGAGTATTGGCGAACAGGTGAGGAATATGGTTGTTTATCATTTTTTAATTTACAGTAAGAGGGACGGTGAGTATGTATGTAAAATATAGGAGTCTGTGTCTTTCTTTTAATTAAATGACTTTCCTCTCTGTCTGTGTTTTTAGTACATTTCATTATGGGGTTAGTAATGGGGATTGAGTTTCCATGTGCTGGGTTGGCTTTAGTGGAAGAGGTTTTGGTTCCTAATTCCACAATTTCTACTGTAGTGAAATTGATGCCACTTTGCTGGTGTCTGCCACTAATTTTTGGAAATGTGGAGAATCCTGATTGGGCCTCCTCTCCATCTGTTGGGTTGGCTGTACTGGAAATGGTTTTGGTCTCCATTATACTACTTCTACTCTAGTGAAATTGATGCCACTTTGTTGATGTTAGGCCCTAATTAAGGGAAATATGAACACTCCTGGTTAGGTCTCCATCTCCTGGGTTGGCTGTAGTGGAAGAGGTTTTGGTCTCCATCCATTAGTATAGTTATACTGTAGTGAGATTAATTATTTGGTGCAGACATTGTTCTCCACAAAGGGGTACACAAACATGATATACTCAAAATTGGTTTTCAATAAACGACCATCAGCTGCCCTATCAAACGCATCTGCTGCTTCTTCCTTCTCCTCTGTTACCGTGACAAGTATTGTCAACCAGGTCTGAAACCTCAGAACCTACGGTTGTATACTCACTTCAGTCAGGCTGAGTAAAAGCCCATCAGCTGTAACAGAAACGGACATGCCTGCTGTGTTTGTTTCACTGAGCACACCACATGTTTCTCAATCCACCTTAACATCTCCGCCTGCACCTCACTCACGATCTAGCAGCTTGTCCATTTCACCGTACACTGCCCTCTCTCAGCACTGCAGCCAGCCCTCAGCCCTGCAGTTGTTGTCAAGTAAAAGATTGTTTACTCCTACACATGACAAAGCTAAGAGATTGGTGATGGTGGAGTTTAATCTGTAGGCCACGGAAATGGCCCTAATTTTTTTAAATGTGAACAGTCCTGATTGTGTCTCCGTCTACTGGGTTGGCTGTACTGGAAGAGGTGTCAGTCCTAATTACACTATTTCTACTGTAGTGAAATTAATGCAACTTTGCTGGTGTGTGCCACTAATTTTTGGAAATGTGGAGAATCCTGATTGGGTCGCCATCTATTGTGTTGGCTGCAGTGGAAGAGGTTTCAGTCTCCATTAAACTACTTCTACTTTGGTGAAATTGATGCTACTTTGGTGGTGTTAGTCGCTAATTTAGGGAAATGTAAACACTTGTGATTGAGTCTCCATCTACTGGGTTGGTTGTACAAGAAGAGGTGTCGGTCCTAATTACACTATTTCTACTGTAGTGAAATTAATGCAACTTTGCTGGTGTCTGCCACTAATATTTGGAAATGTGGGAAATCCTGGTGTTAGGCCGTAATTTAGGGAAATGTGAACACTCCTGATTGAGTCTCCTCTACTGGGTTGGCTGTAGTGGAAGAGGTGTCATTCCTAATTCTACAATTTCTACTGTACTGAAATTGATGCCACTTTGCTGGTGTCTGCCACTAACTTTTGGAAATGTGGAGAATCCTGATTGGGTCTCCATCTGCTGTGTTGGCTGTAGTGGAAGAGTTGTCGGTCACCATTATACTTGTTCTACTCTACTGAAATTAATTCTTTGGTGCAGATATTGTTGTCATAGGGGTACACAAGATATAATCGAAATTGGTTTTCTTAGTACCATGGTATATAAATCAGGCTATATTTCATCTTTTAATTCTTCGGTGCTGATACTGTTCTCCATACAGGGGTACACATTAGTAATGAGAGAGGACAAAATGTGCTCAACTTAGTGGTTCATCGGTTTCTAAAAACCTACCCAGATCTGCCAGAGCTGCTTGTGAAAGTACAATGCATGTGTGCCCATTTCAGAAAGTCAGCTATAGCTTCCGCCACCCTGGCAGTGCTTCAGCAGCGTTTGCAGCTTCCAGGTCACCGACTGTTGTACGATATCATTACATGTTGGAAATCAACGTTGCAGATGTTGGGAAGGATTTGTGAGCAGCAGATGGAAGTTGTTGAGTACCAGCTTCAACACGCCCATCGGCATTCAGGTCAGCCTCCGCACATAAGAGGTGATGAGTGGGCATGGATGGCTGACATCTGTGCTGTCCTCTAAAACTTTGAGGACTCCATCGAGATGGTGAATGCAATGACGCCATAATTAGCGGCACCATCCCTCTTCTCTGTCTACTGAAACGTTCCGTGCTCACACTTAAAGAGGAGGATTGCATCCAGCCTCATATCATCTCAATGCAGATTAGGTGATCATGAGGAGGATGAGGAGGAGAACATGGACAGTCGTCCTCTTGGTGAGGACAGGGAACTCTTGGCTGTCTTGGAAGTCTTGATACGCCTCTTTCAGTCTGTGGGAAAGCTGTATGAGTTTCGCTTAATGACCTTCAGTGACCTAAACCGTGGCTTTGCTTATGCACGTTATTTCTCAAAATGCATTGCAGATCAGGCCATTGTCCAACTCTGTAGTGATTAAATTCAAGGCGTAAAGAAAGATCTTTGCCTGTGAATAAGCACCACCAAGAAGTGTGAGCTGAAGGATTTGATTCTGAGGGACCACCTTTCTCCCCCGCTAAAGAGCCTCATAGCAGCTGAAAGGTTTGCGCTATGAACTCTCCTGATGGAGAAGCCAAGGCCCACCAGAGGATTCCAACCCTGCCGAGAAGCAGCCCTGGCTAAGAAAAGTCTGTGTGAAGGTTCCTGGACACTCTATGGCTGATTTTTTACTGAGGGGGAAACCCATGCAAACACTGGGAGAACATACAAAATCCTTGAAGATGTTGTCCTTGCTGGGATTTGAACCCAGGATCCCAGCACTGCAAGGCTTCAGTTCTAACCACTGAGCCACTGTGCTGCCGTTCTCCCTCTGATACCTAACATGCTGGAGATACTTGCACCTACTGCAACTCTGTATCTTCAGCTCCTTTGTGAGAAACTAATGTATTTGGGCAGCCACTCAGTCAACCAAATAAACTTCCTGAGAAGGAAATTGTGGATGGCTTCACTACTGGTACTGGGGGCTCTGCTAATACCATGGCGTCGTGCCATAGTTCAGCAGCTGTCCAGAAATGTGGCAGTTTAGTATTGTGGCCTATAGGTGGGTGGGTGGCTGGCTGCATACTTGCACTTGCCTTCCAAGTAAAAGAAAACTAAGGAGATGGATGGCCTCATCATCATCACAACCTGCAAGGTTTGCACTATGAACTCTCCTGATGGAGAAGCCAGGGCCCACCGGAGGATTCTCCGGTTCTCTGGTGGGCCCGTCCAACCCTGCTGAGAAGCATCCCTGGCTAAGAAAAGTCTGTGCTAAGGTTCCCGAACACTCTATGGCTGCTTTTTTTTTACTGTGTACTGGCTCCAGCAATCCATAAGATTGCAATCTATAAGATCCCTTCACTGGCTCACAATTGCCCAGCATATCCAGTTCAAATTACTAACACTGACGTACAAAGCCATCCATAACCTTTCTTCTCCGTACATCTCTGAACTAATCTCCCGATTTATTCCATTACGTAATCTCCTATCCTCCCAAGACCTCCTTCTCTCCACACTTATTTGTTCCTCACCCAATCGCCTCCAATACTTCTACCAAATATCTCCCATCCTCTGGAATTCTGTGCCTCAACAAGTCCGATTAGCCACCACATTCGGATTTTTCAGACACAACCTGAAAACCCATCTCTTCAAGACAGCCTACAGCCTGTCATTGCCTCGCTGCCACCTCAACACCACCGGAGCTAATGCAACTCCACAAACTACTGTCTCCTTCCCCACCATCTTGTAGAATGTAAGGATGCAAGTGCAGGGTTTATAAGACTTAAGACGCAATATGGCACCTTGGCAAAGCCCAGTTATGTTCTCCCTCTGATATCTAACAATAACAAACAGGTCATGCTGGAGAAACTTGCACCTACTGCCACTCAGTGTCTTCAGCTCCTTTGTGAGAAACTAATGTTTGCTCAGCCAGTCTACCAAATAAAATTCCTCAGGTACGGAAATTGTGGATGGCTTTGCTTCTGGTACTGGGTGCTAATACCAAACCGTGGCATGCCATTCACTGGATATTCCTGGCTGGTTGGAGACAAGCTCATTCCCACAGAAAAGTACCAGCAAGCTAAGGAGATGGTGGCCTCTATCATCATGAAGGAGTTTGCTTGTTGTCTAGTAGTCTGGTTTTTATACTAAAGATACTGATCATTTTTATAGTTTTAAGTGAGCACACAAAGACCGTGGATTTTGCTGCAGTGCATCCAGGCCGGGATAGTGGCAGAGAAATTGCTGTACCATCAGGTTGAGGATGCGAGCCATGCAAGGCACGTGTGTGAGGTTGCCCCAGCATAGGGCCGCCACTGGGTTTGCACCATTATCACACATGGCCTTCCCTTGCTCCAGGTTCAGTGGGAGACAGCCATTGTTCAAACTCAGCCTGGAGAGCTGTCCACAACACTTCAGCTGTATAACTGTGATCTGCAAGGCATATTAATTTTAACACTGCCTGATTGTGGTGAGCCCTAGCTGCGCAATACGGAGATGGGGGGGATTCTCTCTGCACTGTTGGAACATGTGTCTCATTAAGGCAGAGGTTGAGGGCGCAGGTGGAGGCCCTCGAGGAGGTGGAGGATGCAAAAGCACTGGAGGAAGTGTTACAGAGGTTTGTCCCACAAGTCTTGGGGATTCCAACACTTGCTGTCTAGTGACACCTTGGTATCTAGTGGTGTAGTTCTCCATCCCTTGGTGTGGAGTGGTTTAGTTCTCCAACCCTAGCTGTTTAGTAGGTTAGTTTTCCAAAGCCTGTTGTTTTATTAGTTTAGTTCTCCAACCCCTGTTTTCAATTAGTTTAGTTCTCCATGTTCTGGTGTGTATTTGTTTTATTCTCCAACCTTAGCTGTTTAGTAGTTTAGTTTTCCAACCCCCGTTGTGTATTAGTTTAGTTCTCCATGTTCTGGTATGTATTTATTTCTTTCTCCAATCCATTCATGCCCACCCCCAGGGGTTAACGTCTGGTGACGAGGGCTTGGATTCTTCTCGGACCCTACTTCGTCCAGGCCCAGATCAACTGAAAAAAATTTGGCCATCGCTACACATGCTTTCCCCCTCTTGAGTCTGTGAAGCTTTGGATTAGACCTCTGATGCCCTGGAATAGAATGTGTGAACAGCTCTGCAGACTCGCCCATCTCTGCTTCCCCATAGTCAGTTGGCTGGTTAAAGAGTTGTGACGTTGGTGAAAACAAGGGTAATTGGGGTGCCACCTCTGAGGACTGCACTGTGTATGATGTTAAGATGGAGGAAGAGGAGCAGAGGCCACTTGATGCAGCGCTTGTCATCTAGTGGAGCACATGTTCTTCCTGCCCCTTATCTACAAGGCATACAGCTATGCGACTGCCAAAGAAAGGGAGTGAAGTCCAGTAACAGAAGTTTTAAAAATGCTGCACAATTGCTCACTGCAGCAAAACAAACCTACTTCTCATCTCTCATATCATACATGTCTCACAACCCTAAACAGCTATTCAGTACTTTCAAGTCCCTCCTCTGTCCACTAGCTCCCCCTCCCTCTCCTCTCATCTCAGCTGAAAACTTAGCCTCATTCTTCAAGCAGAAGATTCACAACATGGGGCAAAGCTTTTGCTTAAAATCCCAACAGCCCCTTCTCATAACGACTCAACTCTCCTCCTACAAAATCTGTTTCTCCGCAATCACGGAAGATCATCTTTACTCTCCAAATCACATCTCACCACCTGTGAACTTGACCCAATACCATCCCACCTCATTCAAAACCGTACCACAGTCTTCATCCCAAGCCTAACCCTCCTCTTCAACCTGTCACTAACAACTGGCGTCTTCCCCTCATGGTTCAAACATACCTCGATCACACCCATCCTTCAAAAGCTCTCCCTTGACCCATCCTATGTTTAGCTATCGCTCCATCTCACTTCTCCCCTATGCCTCCAAACTTCTGGATCAACACGTCTATTTTGAACTGTCCTCCCACCTCTCCTCCTGCACCCTCTTTGACCGCTTACAATCTGGCTTCCGACCTCACCATTCCACTGAAACTGCCCTAACTAAAGTCACCAACGACCTACTAACTGTCAAATCCAAGCAAAACTACTCTGTTCTCCTCCTCGTAGACCTGTCATCTGCCTTCGACACAGTAGACCATACCCTCTTACTACAGACTCTCATCTCTCGGCATCACAGACTTGGTCTTGTCTTGGATGTTTTCATACCTAACCGACAGGACATTCAGTGTTTCCCACTCAGACACCACCTCCTCATCTCACCCCCCTATATGTCGGTGTCACCAAGGTTCAGTTCTAGGACCCAGGCTCTTCTCCATGTACACCTTCGGCCTGGGACAGCTCATAGTCTCACATCTTTCAGTATCACCTCTATGCTGAAGGCTGATGACACACAGATCTACGTCTCTGGACCTGATATCACCTCCTTACTAACCAGAATCCCACAATGTATGTCCTGTATTTCATCTTTCTTCCCTACTAGATTTGTGAAAATTAACATGAATAAAACACAATGCATCATCTTCCACCATCTCATTCATCCCCCCCAACTGACCTATCCATCAAAGTGAATGGCTGCCCATTCTCCCCATTCTCGCAAGCTTGACTCTGATCTGTCCTTCAAACGTCAGATCCAAGCCTTTTCCACGTGCTGCTAACTCCAACTGCAAAGTATCCCGGGGATCCGCACATTCCTCAGCCATGAATTTTGAAAAAAAACAGTGCACGTGCTCATCATCTCCCGCCTCGACTACTACAAGCTCCTGCTCTGTGGCCTCCCTTCTACCACTCTCGCACACCTCCAATCTATCCTAATCTGTGCTGGCTGATTAATCCACCTGTCACCCCGCTATTCCCAGGCTTCTCCCCTCTGTCAATCCCTGCGCTGACTCCCTGTTGCCCAGAGACTCCAATTGAAAAGCCTAACTTTGGCATACCAAGCCATCGAAAACCTGTCTCCTCCATACATGTGTGACCTAGTCTCCCTGTACTAGTTACCTGCATGCAACCTCCCATCCTTCCAAGATCTCCTTCTCTACTTCCCTCTTATCTCTTCTTGTCACAATCGCATACAAGATTTGTCCCGTGCATCTGATTTACTTTGTAATGCTGTACCTAGCGTTGAACTGGTGTGCCTTGGGCCCATCGGAGAAAATCATTCCTGTGGCCCACTATATATCTACATAGAAATAATACAAGCCCACCAATTGTGAGGTAAAACATGCTAATATTGTGGTGTAGCATAAAAACACAATGGTCCACATTTATCAAAAATAGCGTAATTTGAGCCAAATCTTGTGTACTCCAACTCCACTATTTCATATTTATCAAATTTCGTTCCTAACGATAAATTTGGTGCAAATTATTTAAGCACAACATTTTAAGAATGGTAGCACACTTCTCGATGTTAAAAAAAGAGCTGACGTCCAGTGTGTCAAATGTTGCATAGTTATATCATTATGTACAAATTGCAACTTTTTATGCATGTAAAAAAGGTTCTAATATAAATGCATTCGTTCCATGACTTTTTTAAGATAGCCAGTGGCGATAAGGGCACTCCTCTCCCCATGCACATACATAAAATCAATTCAAAATATTAATCCCTTGGCAGAGATGAACATACAGTACAAGTACGTGCATGTGTGGAGTTGGCTCAGGAATGGAGCCTGCTTCACAAGCAACATACAGCGGGCATGTGCCTGTATGGTTACCATGCAGCTGGTCGTCCCGATCTTGATACTCCAGTGAAATCCAACATTAGGCTGGATTCATATGAGATCATTACAGTGGGGAAAAAAAGTATTTAGTCAGCCACCAATTGTTCTCCCACTTAAAAAGATGAGAGAGGCCTGTAATTGACATCATAGGTAGACCTCAACTATGAGAGACAAAATGAGAAAACAAATCCTGAAAATCACATTGTCTGATTTGGAAAGAATTTTTTTTTAAATTTTGGTGGAAAATAAGTATTTGGTCACCTACAAACAAGCAAGACTTCTGGCTCTCACAGACCTGTAACATCTTTTTAAGAGGCTCCTCTGTCCTCCACTCATTACCTATTAGTCCAAAAAGTGAAAAGCCTATTTGGTACAATACTTCTATTCAACAAACACCCAATCACGTCAAAGAAGTATAGATGCACAAGTTTGATAAAAAGGTTTGGAACTTTTATTGAATTATTTAAAAGAAATTTATAAAAACATACATAAAGGGGAAGTGAACCAATGAAGGTGCCTGCAGTGCTAGCAACAAGGATAATCAATCATTTATTCTGTTTAACAAGACTAACAAAAGGAGATCATATCAATGAACCCAGTAATAAATATATGAAGAATTAAATAAATAAGTAAAAGGATCAGTATCCAAAATTCATTCATCTAATAAGCATTAGTGGATAACAAGTACACACCTTAAAGTATTCAGCATAGAAAAATATAGTCAAAATGCCATGAAAGTATATATCTATAAATATGTCAATAGATCATATAGAGAAAAGCCATAAAGCCCACAAGTGGTAGACAAGTGTCAATATAGGGCAAAGTCAATTATAGCCCACAAAATACAGATGGTATCACCAAGCATGGAAATAAGCAGAAGGTATCATCAGGCATAGAGATAAACAGAATGTAAATAAAGACAATACAACCTTTCAGCTGCAGGTAAGGACAGCTGAAAGGTTGTATTGTCTTTATTTACATTCTGTTTATCTCTATGCCTGATGATTAGTGTTGAGCGAAACCATGCCGGAAACCAATGCAAGTCAATGGGACACAAATATCGGAATGAAAATAAACCCTTTCTTTCCTTGTAGGTTAATTCTACATGAAGGAAAACAACTAACAATAATGTAGAATGTATTGGGGGAGGTGGTTGCCCAAATCGATGGGAACAGTGCTCACAGTGAAACATGAAAAGCCGGCAATTCAGCAGCGGCATACACCGGTACCCGACAATTTAGAACAGAAAGATAGAGCTTCACACATAGATTAGATAGATAGAAACATGTCAGTCACATATATAAGAAGTACAGTGATAGTGTTGATTACTGTACTTGTCATTTAGTGTAAAGGATTTATTTAAAAAAATAATAGTGTATTCATGCACCGTCTCTTTAAAAAAGCCGGCCGGCAATTCAGCAGCGATACCCGACAATTTAGAACAGAAAGAATAGAGCATCACACATAGATTAGATAGATAGAAACATGTCAGTCACATATATAATAAGTACAGTGATAGTGTTGGTTACTCTACTTGTCATTTAGTGTTAAAATAAAGGATTTATTTAAAAAAAAATTGGCGTGGGGTTCCCCGTAATTTTAGTCTCTAGCGGAGGTTAAGCAGACGGCTGGGGCAGATGTTTGAAGTCTGGGAATGGGGTAATACCCACGGAGCTTCCCAGGCTACTAATATCAGCCCCCAGCTGAATACCTAGCCTTTACTAGCTATTACAATGGGGGACCCCAAAAAAAATGACATGGGGTCCCCCCCTATTTTAATAGCTAGCAAAGGCTAGGCAGACAGCTGGGGGCTGATATTAATAGCCCAGGAAGGGTGCCATGAATATTAGCCCCCTCCCAGGCTAGAAACAACAGCCGTCAGCCGCCCCAGAAATGGCGCATCCATAGGATGCGCCAATTCTGGCACTTAGCCTCGCTCTTCCCACTGCCCTGTAGCGGTGGCAGTGGGGTAATAGGGCTGGGGTTGATGTCAGCTTATAATGCCAGCTGACATCAAGCCCAGGTTAGTAATGGAGAGGCGTCTATAAGACACCCCCATTACTAACTCCATAGTCAAAGTTACAAAAAGACACAAACACCCAGAATAAAGTCCTTTAATTGAAATAAACACGCAATTCTTTTTTGTTCTAAATGAAACCATACTTACCGTATCTCCCATTCCAGCTGAAGCCAACGATCTCCTGCAATAAAAGTAAAATAATAAAGCAACGTCATCCTTACCTTTCCATGGTTCCCACGACAGCTTCAGCTCTGCTACATCGAGATGACAGGCTGGAGCGCAGCAGAAAGCTGCCATCCAGCCTGTCATCCCGCAGACACTGAGAAGCGCAGGCATGCTTGCGCTCCTCAGTGTCTGGCTGTGACGGCATCCAGATGAGCCGACAATGAACTCAGCTCACCTCATGCACGTCACTGACAGCGTGGGAAAATTCTCCTGCGCATGCGGTGAGCGTGAGAGACTCGGCTCATCTGGATGCCGTCACAGCCAGACACTGCAGAGCGCAAGCATGCCTGTGCTTCTCAGTGTCTGCGGGATGACAGGCTGGATGGCAGCTTTCTGCTGCGCTCCAGCCTGTCATCTCGATGTAGAAGAGCTGAAGCTGTCGTGGGAACCATGGAAAGGTAAGGATGACGTTGCTTTATTATTTTACTTTTATTGCAGGAGATAGTTGGCTTCAGCTGGAATGGGCGATACGGTAAGTATGGTTTCATTTAGAACAAAAAAGAATTGCGTGTTTATTTCAATTAAAGGACTTTATTCTGGGTGTTTGTGCTTTCTGCTGCGGTCCAGCCTGTCCTCTCAATGCAGCAGAGCTGAAGCTGTCGTGGGAACCATGGAAAGGTAAGGATGATGTTGCTTTATTATTTTTCTTTTATTGCAGGAGATCGTTGGCTTCAGCTGGAATGGGCGTGATGGTAAGTATGGTTTAATTTAGAACAATAAAGAATTGTGTGTTTATTTCAATTAAAGGACTTTATTCTGGGTGTTGTGTTTTTTTTAAATACTTTGCTAGAAATTCATGGCGGTCATGTCTAATATTGGCGTGACCCCATGAATTTCGGGCTTAGGGCCAGCTGATAATGCCAAGCTGGCCCTAACCTCTTTATTACCCAGTGAGCCACCGCACCAGGGCCCTGGATGAGTTGGGTACAGCGCCAGAAGATGGCGCTTCTATGAACGCGCCATTTTCCGGGGTGGCTGTGGACTGCAATTTGCAGTGGGGGGGGCCCAGAAAGCTTGGGCCTCCCTGCGCTGCGGATTCCAGCCCCCAGCTGCCTAGTTGTACCTGGCTGGACACAAAAATAGGGCGAAGCCCCACGTATTTTTTTTTTTTAATTATTTCATGAAATTCATGAAATAATTAAGAAAAAAAGGGCTTCCCTATATTGTTGTGTCCGTCCAGGTACAAATAGGCAGCTGGTGGTTGGGGGCAGCCCGTTCCTGCCTGCTGTACCTGACTGGACACAAATATAGTGCGAAGCCCCACGTCAATTTTTTTTTAATTATTTCATGAATTTCCTGAAATAATTTTAAAAAAATTGACGTGGGGCTTCGCACTATATTTGTGTCCAGCCAGGTACAGCAGACAGGAACGGGCTGCCCCCAACCACGAGCTGCCTATTTGTACCTGGCCAGACACAACAATATAGGGAAGCCCTTTTTTTCTTAATTATTTCATGAATTTCATGAAATAATTTAAAAAAAAATACGTGGGGCTTTGCCCTATTCTTGTGTCCAGCCAGGTACAACTAGGCAGCTGGCGGCTGGAATCTGCAGCGCAGGGAGGCCCAAGCTTTCTGCCCCCCCCGCTGGAAATTGCAGTCCGCAGCCACCCCGGAAAATGGCGCGTTCATAGAAGCGCCATCTTCTGGCCCTGTACCCAACTCATCAAGGGCCCTGGTGCGGTGGCTCACTGGGTAATAAAGGGGTTAGGGCCAGCTTGGTTTTATCAGCTGGCCCTAAGCTCGAAATTCATGGGGTCACGCCAATATTAGACATGACCGCCATGAATTTCCAGTAAAGTATTTAAAAAAAACACAACACCCAGAATAAAGTCCTTTAATTGAAATAAAGACACAATTCTTTATTGTTCTAAATTAAACCATACTTACCATCACGCCCATTCCAGCTGAAGCCAACGATCTCCTGCAATAAAAGTAAAATAATAAAGCAACATCATCCTTACCTTTCCATGGTTCCCACGACAGCTTCAGCTCTGCTGCATTCACATGACAGGCTGGATCGCTGCAGAAAGCTGCCATCCAGCCTGTCATCCCGCAGACACTGAGAAGCTCAGGCATGCTTGTGCTCCTCAGTGTCTGGCTGTGACGGCATAAAGATGAGCCGAGGTCATGTCCAATGAACTCAGCTCACCTCATGCACGTCACTGACAGCGTGGGAAAATTCTCACGCTGAAGCGCTGAGTGCAGGAGAATTTTCCCACGCTGTCAGTGACGTGCATGAGGTGAGCTGAGTTCATTGGACATGAACTCGGCTCATCTGGATGCCGTCACAGCCAGACACTGAGGAGCGCAAGCATGCCTGAGCTTCTCAGTGTCTGCGGGATGACAGGCTGGATGGCAGCTTTCTGCTGCGGTCCAGCTTGTCATGTGAATGTAGCAGAGCTGGAGCCGTCCTGGGAACCATGGAGAGGTAAGGATGATGTTGTTTTATTATTTATCTTTTATTGCAGGAGATCGTTGGCTTCAGCTGGAATGGGCGTGATGGTAAGTATGGTTTAATTTAGAACAATAAAGAATTGTGTCTTTATTTCAATTAAAGGACTTTATTCTGGGTGTTTGTGTTTTTTTTTAACTTTGACTATGGGGTTAGTAATGGGGGTGTCTTATAGATGCCTCTCCATTACTAACCTGGGCTTGATGTCAGCTGGCATTATAAGCTGACATCAACCCCAACCCTATTACCCCACTGCCACCGCTACAGGGCAGTGGGAAGAGTGAGGCTAAGTGCCAGAATTGGCGCATCCTATGGATGCGCCATTTCTGGGGCGGCTGATGGCTGGTGTTTCTAGCCTGGGAGGGGGCCAATATTCATGACACCCTTCCTGGGCTATTAATATCAGCCCCCAGTTGTCTGCCTAGCCTTTGCTAGCTATTAAAATAGGGGGGACCCCACGTCATTTTTTGGGGGGGTCCCCAATTTTAATAGCTAGTAAAGGCTAGGTATTCAGCTGGGGGCAGATATCAGTAGCCTGGGAAGCTCTGTGGGTATTACCCCCTTCCCAGGCTTCAAACATCTGCCCCAGCCGTCTGCTTAACCTCCGCTAGAGACTAAAATTACGGGGAACCTCACGTCAATTTTTTTTAAATAAATCCTTTATTTTAACACTAAATGACAAGTACAGTAATCAACACTGTCACTGTACTTATTATATATGTGACTGACCTGTTTCTATCTCTCTAATCTATGTGTGATGCTCTATTCTTTGTGTTGTAAATTGTCGGGTACCGCTGCTGAATTGCCAGCTGGCTTTTTTAAAGAGACGGTGCATGAAAACACTAATATTTTTTTAAATAAATCCTTTACACTAAATGACAAGTACAGTAAGCAACACTGTCACTGTACTTCTTATATATGTGACTGACATGCTTCTATCTATCTAATCTATGTGTGATGCTCTATTCTTTCTATTCTAAATTGTCGGGTACCGCTGCTGAATTGCCGGCCGCTTTTTTTAAGAGACGGTGCATGAAAACACTATTATTTTTTTTAATAAATCCTTTACACTAAATGACAAGTACAGTAAGCTGAGCGCTGCCATCCAGCTTGTCATCCTTCAGAGACACTGCAGAGCGCAGGCATTATGGGAACTTCCGATTCCGGTATTCGATATTCTAAAAGTATCGGAACTCAGTATCGGAACTCCGATACCGCGAATATCGGTCGATACCCGATATTTCAGTATCGGAATGCTCAACACTACTGATGATACCTTTTGCTTATTTCCATGCTTGGTGATACCATCTGTATTTTGTGGGCTATAATTGACTTTGCCCTATATTGACACTTGTCTACCACTTGTGGGCTTTATGGCTTTTCTCTATATGATCTATTGACATATTTATAGGCATATACTTTCATGGCATTTTGACTATATTTTTCTATGCTGAATACTTTAAGGTGTGTACTTGTTATCCACTAATGCTTATTAGATGAATGAATTTTGGATACTGATCCTTTTACTTATTTATTTAATTCTTCATATATTTATTACTGGGTTCATTGATATGATCTCCTTTTGTTAGTCTTGTTAAACAGAATAAATGATTGATTATCCTTGTTGCTAGCACTGCAGGCACCTTCATTGGTTCACTTCCCATTTATGTATGTTTTTATAAATTTCTTTTAAATAATTCAATAAAAGTTCCAAACCTTTTTATCAAACTTGTGCATCTACACTTCTTTGATGTGATTGGGTGTCCACTCATTACCTGTAGTACTGGCACCATCTTGAACTTGTTATCAGTATAAAAGACACCTGTCCGCAACCTCAAACAGTCACACTCCAAACTCCACTATGGTAAAGACCAAAGAGCTGTCGAAGGACACCAGAAACAAAATTGTAGTCCTGCACCAGGCTGGGAAGACTGAATCTGCAATAGGCAAGCAGCTTGGTGTGAAGAAATCAACTGTGGGAGCAATAATTAGAAAATGGAAGACATACAAGACCACTGATAATCTCCCTCGATCTGGGGTTCCACACAAGATCTCACCCCGTGAGGTCAAATGATCTCAAGGATGGTGAGCAAAAATTCCAGAACCATACGAGGGGACCTAGTGAATGACCTGCAGCGAGCTGGGACCAACGTTACACAGGCTACCATCAGTAACACACTACGCCGCCAGAGACTCAGATCCTGCAGTGCCAGACGTGTCCCCCTGCTTAAGCCATTACATGTCCGTGCCCGTCTGAAGTTTGTTAGAGATGATCCATAAGAGTATTGGGAGAATGTCATATGGTCAGATGAAACCAAAGTAGAACTGTTTGGTAGAAACACAACTCGTCGTGTTTGTAGGAAAAAGAATGGTGAGTTGCATCCAAAGAACACCATACCTACTGTGAAGCATGGGGGTGGCAACATCATGCTTTGGGACTGTTTCTCTGCCAAGGGACCAGGACGACTGATCCGTGTACATGAAAGAATGAATGGGGCCATGTATCGTGAGATTTTGAGAGCAAACCTCCTTCCATCAGCAAGGGCATTGAAGATGAAACGTGGCTGGGTCTTTCATCATGACAATGATCCCAAGAACACTGCCAGGGCAACGAAGGAGTGGCTTCGTAAGAAGCATTTCAAGATCCTGGAGTGGCCTAGCCAGTCTCCAGATCTAAACCCTATAGAAAACCTTTGGAGGGAGTTGATAGTCTGTGTTACCCAGCGACAGCCCCAAAACATCACTGCTCTAGAGGAAATCTGCATGGAGGAATTGGCCAACATACCAGAAACAGTGTGTGCCAACCTTGTGAAGAATTACAGAAAATGTTTGACCTCTGTCATTGCCAACAAAAGATATATAACAAAGTATTGAGATGAACTTCTGTAGGTGACCAAATACTTATTTTCCACCAAAATTTGAACAAAAATTTCTCTCCAAATCAGACAATGTTATTTTCAGGATTTGTTTTCTCATTTTGTCTCTCATAGTTGAGGTCTACCTATGATGTCAATTACAGTTACATAGTTACATAGTTACATAGTTTATAAGGCCGAAAAAAGACAAGCGTCCATCCAGTTCAGCCTATTTCTTGTGCACTGCAGCTATTCCGCAGCGTTGATCCAGGGGAAGGCAACAAAAAACCATGCGGTATAGGCCAATTTACATCATTGAGGAAAAATTCACTTCCCGACACCAATCTGGCAGTCAGATTAAATCCCTGGATTAATTAACTAAGCATAAGATGTCATTTTATTGTTCTCAAGAAAGGCGTCCAGGCCTCTCTTGAACTCTTTAAGTGAGTTGGACATCACCACTTCCTCTCCCAGAGAGTTCCAGAGTCTCACGGCTCTGACCGTAAAGAATCCCCTTCTATGCTGGTGCAGGAACCTCCTTTCCTCCAGACGCATAGTGTGCCCCCTCGTCTTTGTCACCATCCTTGGTATAAACAGGTCATGGGAGAGATCTCTGTACTGCCCCCTGATGTATTTATACATGTTTATGAGGTCTCCCCTAAGCCTTCTCTTTTCCAACGTAAATAGGCCTAATTTTGACAACCTCTCTGGGTATTCTAGTCCCTCCATTCCCTTTATTACCTTAGTCGCCCTCCTTTGTACCCTCTCTAGCTCCAATATGTCTTTCCTGAGCACCGGAGCCCAGAACTGTGCACAATATTCTAAGTGCGGCCTTACCAGCGCTTTATACAGAGGAAGAACAATGTTCTCATCATATGCCCCTATTCCTCTTCTGATGCATGCCATGATTCTATTTGCCTTCGCAGCTGCTGCCTGACACTGGGCACTCCAATTTAATTTGCTATTAACCAAGACGCCCAGGTCCTTCTCCATGTCAGATTTCCCCAACGGTTTCCCATTTAATATGTATGGGTGACTGCTGTTTTTCTTTCCCATGTGCATGACCTTACATTTATCGGCATTGAACCCCATTTGCCATTTTTTGGCCCAACTCCCCAATTTATCTAAATCCTCCTGTAGCAGTGCCCTATCCTCATCTGTATTAACTACTTTACAAAGTTTAGTATCATCTGCAAATATTGCTATTTTACTATGCAACCCTTCCACTAGATCATTAATAAATATATTAAATAATATAGGGCCCAAGACAGACCCTTGAGGCACCCCGCTAGTAACCCTGACACACCCTGAGCTTACTCCATTGACAACCACCCTCTGCTTTCTATCACTCAGCCAGCTATTTACCCACTTGCACACATTATCCCCCAGACCAAGCATTCTCATTTTATATACCAACCTTTTGTGTGGCACGGTATCAAACGCTTTGGAGAAGTCAAGGTATACAACATCCACTGACTCTCCCCGGTCCAGCTGTGAGCTCACCTCCTCGTAGAAGGCGATCAGGTTTGTTTGGCAGGAGCGATCCCTCATGAATCCATGTTGATATGGAGTTAGACAGTTATTATCATTAAGATATTCTACAATAGTATCTCTAAGAAATCCTTCAAACAATTTACCCACAACAGACGTTAAGCTGACTGGTCTATAGTTCCCAGGGTCACTTTTAGACCCCTTTTTGAATATTGGTACCACATTTGCTTGGCGCCAGTCTAGTGGGACAGTCCCTGTCCATAAAGAGTGCTTGAATATAAGATACAGCGGCCTGTCTATCACATTACTTAATTCTTTTAGTACCCGGGGGTGTATGTCATCTGGGTCTGGTGACTTGTCTATTTTGATATTATTTAGGCGTTTCTGAACTTCCTCCAGGGTTAGGTAGGTGATATTTAGTGGAGGGTTTACTTTATCACTCTGCATTTCCTCCGATAAATTGTTTTCTTTTGTGAAAACAGTGGAGAAGAAGCTATTGAGTAGGTTTGCTTTACCCTCATCGCCCTCTATGATTTTACCCAGGTTATTTTTCAATGGGCCAACTCCATCAGTTTTAATCCTTTTACTGTTTATATAGTTAAAGAACAGTTTGGGATTCGTTTTACTTTCCTTGGCAATTAGTCTCTCTGTCTCCTCTTTTGCTATTCTTATTTGTTTCTTACAGATTTTGTTTTTTTCCCTATAAGATATTAGCGCTTCCTCGCTGCCTTCTTGTTTAAGTTTACCGAAAGCCCTTTTTTTGTTTTTCATTGCCCTCTTGACTTCCTTATTTAGCCACATTGGCTTCCTCCTATTCCTAGCCCTTTTATTCCCATAAGGTTCCCATACCTTCTACAGTAACTATGTAGGACTGTTTTGAAAATTTCCCATTTTCTATCCGTGCTCCTATTACTAAAGATACTATCCCAGTCTATAAGGTGAAGGGCATCTCTTAGCTGATCAAACTTTGCTCTCCTGAAGTTCAGTGTTTTTGTGACTCCCTTGCTGGGCACCCTACTGAAGCACATGTGGAATTGTATAATGTTGTGGTCACTATTTCCCAGGTGCCCCCCGACCTGCACCTCAGTTATTCTGTCTGGCCTGTTAGTTAATATTAAGTCTAAAAGGGCCGTCCCTCTAGTTGGTTCCTGCACAAGTTGTGACAAATAATTGTCTTTGATAATTGACAGAAACCTGTTTCCTTTCTGAGATCTACAGCTTTCGGTTTCCCAGTCTATATCGGGGTAGTTGAAGTCCCACATAATAATCACCTCGTTATTTTTTGCTACTTCGTCTATTTGTCTCATTAATAGGCTTTCCGTGGCTTCTGCTATATTTGGTGGTTTATAACAGACTCCTATGATAATTTTATTATTGTTTTTTGCCCCATGTATCTCCACCCATAAGGACTCGACCTCCTCATTTCCCTCCCATACATCCTCCCGTATTGTAGGCTTTAGACACGTCTTTACATATAGACAGACTCCACCCCCTTTCCGACTTCTTCGATCCCTTCTAAACAGACTGTAACCTTGTAAGTTAACTGCCCAGTCATAGCTTTCATCTAACCATGTCTCGGTTATTCCCACTATGTCATAGCTACCTGTAGATATTTCTGCTTCCAGTTCATCCATCTTGTTTGTCAGGCTCCTGGCATTTGCTAGCACGCAGTTTACACGATTTTGTTTTGTTCCAATCTTCTCCCTGTGGATTGTATTAGAAATTTTCTTACCTCCCTTCCAAGTATCTTGTCTTGGACCTTCTTTGTCGCACTTCATATCTTTCATTAGTATGTTCTCTGGTTGCATGTTCGTGTCCGGCGTTTTTCTTCCCATCCCCTCTTCTTCTAGTTTAACGCCCTCCTGATCAGTGTTGCGAGTCTCCTGGCGAATGTGTGCTTCCCGGGTTTGTTGAGGTGTAGTCCGTCTCTGGCAAGGAGTCCGTCATTAGAGATGAGCGTTGTTCTACTCGAACTGTTCGCCAATCTCAAATTCGAGCTGTTTTGGGCGGTGTTCGAGCCGTTCGGCGAACACGAACGATTTGAGAAAAATTCGGCTGTTCGAGGTTATGTTCGATAACTGTTCGTGCACCAAAATCATAACTGGATTTTTTCTCAGTAATGATGAAAATTAATGTTAATACGCAGTTTGAGTGTACAGCGGGGTGGGGGGAGGGGCAGGGGATGGAT
Organism: Phyllobates terribilis; assembly: GCF_046119375.1. Classification (NCBI taxonomy): domain Eukaryota; kingdom Metazoa; phylum Chordata; class Amphibia; order Anura; family Dendrobatidae; genus Phyllobates; species Phyllobates terribilis. The sequence continues at coordinate 157,330,531 of NW_027362771.1, read as the reverse complement.
CTCTGCAGGAATAATGAAGATCTCCATTTTTTTTTCTCTTTCCCGCATTTACAGTGGGGAGGTGCAATCTGTCAGCCTATCAGCAGCGCACACACGGAGCGAAGTGCTTTTTTTCACACAAGCAAGGGCATGTGTCATTGGCAGTGTATGTCGCATGTCCTTGCCCTATAAGACCCAGCCATTTTCCCCGTCGCCACCATTTTCTCACTGCTGCAGCTGCGTGTTAGACGGCACCGCTGTTGCTGTGTGCGCTATACCTTGTTAATTTCAAGCCAATTTTCGCACAAATCTATAGATAGCTTGGGAGTAGGGAATAGTTGTGATTGCAGTCCTTTTAAGGACTAGGTTACAGCATTTCCTATGACTTTTATCAGGCAGGTCTGTGCTCTTAAATAGATAGGTTGTGGGAGTAAAGACTAATTGTAATTGGAGTCCTTTTCAGGACTAGGTTACATCAGTTCCTATCAGTTTTTGCCAGGCAGGTGTGTGCCAGTGCTGTGCAAGTTTTTTTCACAGCATTTGGCTGAATCTAGCAAAGCTAATCCCTTTTGGCCTATTGCAGAGTGTGTTAGTCAGTGGAGTAGCCTATCTGTGTTGCAAGATATACCACCTGTATATAGAATACCAATTTTTTTACTGCACCTAGTGAAGTAAAATCTTTTGGGCATAGCATCATTCTATTAGTCCATCTATACTGACCTCCATCAGGTTGCAAACTGAATATATTTTTTTCTGCATCTACCTCTGAAAAAATATTGTGCTTGTAGCTGTGTGTGGGACTTGTTCTATTAATCCATCTATACAGACCTCCATCAGGTTGCAAACTGAAAATAATTTTTTTCTGCATCTACCTCTGAAAAAATATTTGGGCTTCTAGCTGTGTGTGGGACTTGTTCTATTACTCCATCTATACTGACCTCCATCAGGTTGCAAATTGAATATAATTTTTTCCTGCATCTAGCTCTGAAAAAATATTGGGCTTCTAGCTGTGTTTGGGACTTGTTGTATTAGTCCATCTATACTGACCTCCATCAGGTTGCAAACTGAATATATTTTTTTCTGCATCTACCTCTGAAAAAATATTGGGCTTCTAGCTGTGTGTGGGACTTGTTCTATTAATCCATCTATACAGACCTCCATCAGGTTGCAAACTGAATATAATTTTTTTCTGCATCTAGCCCTGAAAAAATATTTGGCCTTCTAGCAGTGTGTGGGACTTTCTCTATTAGTCCATCTATACTGATCTCCATCAGGTTGCAAATTAAAAATAATTTTTATCTGCATCTAGCTCTGAAAAAATATTTGGGCTTCTAGCTGTGTGTGGGACTTGTTCTATTACTCCATCTATACTGACCTCCATCAGGTTGCAAATTGAATATAATTTTTTTCTACATCTAGCTCTGAAAAAATATTGGGCTTCTAGCTGTGTGTGGGACTTGTTGTATTAGTCCATCTATACTGACCTCCATCAGGTTGCAAACTGAATATATTTTTTTCTGCATCTACCTCTGAAAAAATATTGGGCTTCTAGCTGTGTGTGGGACTTGTTCTATTAATCCATCTATACAGACCTCCATCAGGTTGCAAACTGAATATAATTTTTTTCTGCATCTAGCTCTGAAAAAATATTTGGCCTTCTAGCAGTGTGTGGGACTTTCTCTATTAGTCCATCTATACTGACCTCCATCAGGTTGCAAACTGAATATAATTTTTTTCTGCATCTAGCTCTGAAAAAATATTTGGCCTTCTAGCAGTGTGTGGGACTTTCTCTATTAGTCCATCTATACTGACCTCCATCAGGTTGCAAATTAAAAATAATTTTTATCTGCATCTAGCTCTGAAAAAATATTTGGGCTTCTAGCTGTGTGTGGGACTTGTTCTATTACTCCATCTATACTGACCTCCATCAGGTTGCAAATTGAATATAATTTTTTTCTGTATCTAGCTCTGAAAAAATATTGGGCTTCTAGCTGTGTGTGGGACTTGTTGTATTAGTCCATCTATACTGACCTCCATCAGGTTGCAAACTGAATATATTTTTTTCTGCATCTACCTCTGAAAAAATATTGGGCTTCTAGCTGTGTGTGGGACTTGTTCTATTAATCCATCTATACAGACCTCCATCAGGTTGCAAACTGAATATAATTTTTTTCTGCATCTAGCTCTGAAAAAATATTTGGCCTTCTAGCAGTGTGTGGGACTTTCTCTATTAGTCCATCTATACTGACCTCCATCAGGTTGCAAACTGAATATAATTTTTTTCTGCATCTAGCTCTGAAAAAATATTTGGCCTTCTAGCAGTGTGTGGGACTTTCTCTATTAGTCCATCTATACTGACCTCCATCAGGTTGCAAACTGAATATATTTTTTTCTGCATCTACCTCTGAAAAAATATTGGGCTTGTAGCTGTGTGTGGGACTTGTTCTATTAATCCATCTATACAGACCTCCATCAGGTTGCAAACTGAAAATAATTTTTTTCTGCATCTACCTCTGAAAAAATATTTGGGCTTCTAGCTGTGTGTGGGACTTGTTCTATTACTCCATCTATACTGACCTCCATCAGGTTGCAAACTGAATATAATTTTTTTCTGCATCTAGCTCTGAAAAAATATTTGGACTTCTAGCAGTGTGTGGGACTTTCTCTATTAGTCCATCTATACTGACCTCCATCAGGTTGCAAATTAAAAATAATTTTTATCTGCATCTAGCTCTGAAAAAATATTTGGGCTTCTAGCTGTGTGTGGGACTTGTTCTATTACTCCATCTATACTGACCTCCATCAGGTTGCAAATTGAATATAATTTTTTTCTGCATCTAGCTCTGAAAAAATATTGGGCTTCTAGCTGTGTGTGGGACTTGTTGTATTAGTCCATCTATACTGACCTCCATCAGGTTGCAAACTGAATATATTTTTTTCTGCATCTACCTCTGAAAAAATATTGGGCTTCTAGCTGTGTGTGGGACTTGTTCTATTAATCCATCTATACAGACCTCCATCAGGTTGCAAACTGAATATAATTTTTTTCTGCATCTAGCTCTGAAAAAATATTTGGCCTTCTAGCAGTGTGTGGGACTTTCTCTATTAGTCCATCTATACTGACCTCCATCAGGTTGCAAACTGAATATAATTTTTTTCTGCATCTAGCTCTGAAAAAATATTTGGCCTTCTAGCAGTGTGTGGGACTTTCTCTATTAGTCCATCTATACTGACCTCCATCAGGTTGCAAACTGAATATAATTTTTTTCTGCATCTAGCTCTGAAAAAATATTTGGCCTTCTAGCAGTGTGTGGGACTTTCTCTATTAGTCCATCTATACTGACCTCCATCAGGTTGCAAATTAAAAATAATTTTTATCTGCATCTAGCTCTGAAAAAATATTTGGGCTTCTCGCTGTGTGTGGGACTTGTTCTATTACTCCATCTATACTGACCTCCATCAGGTTGCAAATTGAATATAATTTTTTTCTGCATCTAGCTCTGAAAAAATATTGGGCTTCTAGCTGTGTGTGGGACTTGTTGTATTAGTCCATCTATACTGACCTCCATCAGGTTGCAAACTGAATATATTTTTTTCTGCATCTACCTCTGAAAAAATATTGGGCTTCTAGCTGTGTGTGGGACTTGTTCTATTAATCCATCTATACAGACCTCCATCAGGTTGCAAACTGAATATAATTTTCTTCTGCATCTAGCTCTGAAAAAGTATTTGGCCTTCTAGCAGTGTGTGGGACTTTCTCTATTAGTCCATCTATACTGACCTCCATCAGGTTGCAAACTGAATATAATTTTTTTCTGCATCTAGCTCTGAAAAAATATTTGGCCTTCTAGCAGTGTGTGGGACTTTCTCTATTAGTCCATCTATACTGACCTCCATCAGGTTGCAAACTGAATATATTTTTTTATGCATCTACCTCTGAAAAAATATTGGGCTTGTAGCTGTGTGTGGGACTTGTTCTATTAATCCATCTATACAGACCTCCATCAGGTTGCAAACTGAAAATAATTTTTTTCTGCATCTACCTCTGAAAAAATATTTGGGCTTCTAGCTGTGTGTGGGACTTGTTCTATTACTCCATCTATACTGACCTCCATCAGGTTGCAAATTGAATATAATTTTTTTCTGCATCTAGCTCTTAAAAAATATTGGGCTTCTAGCTGTGTGGGACTTGTTGTATTAGTCCATCTATACTGACCTCCATCAGGTTGCAAACTGAATATATTTTTTTCTGCATCTACCTCTGAAAAAATATTGGGCTTCTAGCTGTGTGTGGGACTTGTTCTATTAATCCATCTATACAGACCTCCATCAGGTTGCAAACTGAATATAATTTTTTTCTGCATCTAGCTCTGAAAAAATATTTGGCCTTCTAGCAGTGTGTGGGACTTTCTCTATTAGTCCATCTATACTGACCTCCATCAGGTTGCAAACTGAATATAATTTTTTTCTGCATCTAGCTCTGAAAAAATATTTGGCCTTGTAGCAGTGTATGGGACTTTCTCTATTAGTCCATCTATACTGACCTCCATCAGGTTGCAAACTGAATATAATTTTTTTCTGCATCTAGCTCTGAAAAAATATTTGGCCTTCTAGCAGTGTGTGGGACTTTCTCTATTAGTCCATCTATACTGACCTCCATCAGGTTGCAAACTGAATATTTTTTTTTCTGCATCTACCTCTGAAAAAATATTTGGGCTTCTAGCTGTGTGTGGGACTTGTTCTATTAGTCCATCTATACTGACCTCCATCAGGTTGCAAATTGAATATAATTTTTTTCTGCATCTAACCCAGCCAATAGTTTTGGCCTAATACCACAGTTTGGCCACTCAGCTCTGCTCGGTTCCCATCCATTGTTTTTTTGTGCAAACAACTCCAGAGTTGTGAATTAGTTAACCACCAAAATGAGTGGAAAAAGGCCTGCTGCTGGTGGAAAGGGGAATAGGCGTGTTGGGAAGGGGAAAAAAGGTTGTGTCCGTGGGGTAGGTGTTAAAGCAACAGTAACATCTGCAGAAGAAAGACCATCTTCCAGCCAAACTAAAATGTCTACTTCTTTTAGCGGACAATGTGATAAGATCCCTTTCTTACGGCCACGCCAATCGCTACAAATTCCAGATGAGGCACAAAAACAGCAGGTGCTTCAACGGATATCAAGTGCTCCTTTAAGTGGGCTCTCCTCCACATCAACTTCAACATCACAAATACTCCAGTCCTCAAAGGTGTCACCCCAATCGCACTTGCTTCCTCACAGCTCCCAAATCTCCAGCTGCCCGTCTGAGTATGAGGTAGAACAGATGGTTGAGTCTGCAGAGCTGTTTGCTCATACTATAGCCTGGGAATCAGAGGTCGACTCCAGCGCTTCTGTGAATCCAGACGAGGAAATGATCTGCACTGATGCCCAGAATCTTTATGAGTCGGATCCAGGACCAGACGCAGAAGGTTCTGACCATAATGTAGACCCTCATTCCCAAACTGTAACTCCTGTTGGTGGAGACAATGAGGAAGACGATGATGAGACTCAAATACCTGATTGGAGCGACAACTTTAGTTTTTTGTCAGGGCAGGAACAGGTTGGCTCTGAGGACGACGGGTGTGATAACGCACAGGGTGATGATGATGAGGTTGGAGATCCCACTTACTGTCAACCCACAGTCAGCCAAGAGATGAGGTCAGCAGAGGAGGTGGAGGAAGATGCTAGTGACGACGAGGTCAGGTTGCGCCTTCCTGGACAGAGACGTAGTACTGGAAGCACGTCAACAACTGCATCCTCAAACACAACTCTGCCTCTCACCACAAGTCGTGGTGGCTCTTCAGGTCGCATGGGTGCTAAGCCTTGCATAGCCTGGGCATTTTTTCAGATCGATAAAGATGACCCAACTCGTGTTATCTGTAACATTTGTCAGCAAAAGCTAAGTAGAGGCCAAAAAATACATAGTTTGAGTACTTCATGCATGAACCGGCACATGGACATGAAGAATAAGTTGCAGTGGGAAGCTCAGTGTGCTACAATGCGGCCTAGCCGGCCGGGCCAACCACCGTCTGCCATATCTTGTGCATCCGCGGCCTCTTCATCCTCTGTGACTGGGGGGACAGCAGTCACACCTGTTTTGGGGCGCAGACCTGCCACCTCTTTACCCGCAACAGCCAGCGTGATTGGCAGGTCATCATTTTCTTTGGAGGTGGTAACACCAGCTGGTGTTGAGCGCTGTCCGACATCGATAGCACCACCTTTGGATCAAGGCAACCTAACATGTCCGCCTGCATCTTCCTCACAGACCGGCAGTTTGCCGGGGACACCCTTATCAACCCCGTCTAAGCACAATAGCCAGCCCTCGGTCCCTCAGATGTGGACAAGTAAAAGACCATTTCCTCCTAGCCATGAGAAAGCTAAGAGGTTGAATTTCACCATCTGCAAGCTCTTGGCTACAGAAATGCTGCCTTTCCGCCTGGTGGACACAGAGGATTTTCGAGACCTTATGTCCGTCGCAGTGCCCCAGTACCAGATGCCCAGTCGGCACTACTTCTCAAAGAAAGGTGTGCCTGCGCTCCACCAGCATGTCGCACACAACATCACCGCTTCTTTGAGAAACTCTGTGTGTGACAGGGTGCATTTCACCACAGACACTTGGACGAGTAGGCATGGACAGGGGCGTTACATGTCGCTGACTGGGCACTGGGTAACTATGGTGACAGCAGGACAAGGGGCTGCTGTCCAAGTCTTGACGTCCCCACGAGTTGTGCGTCAATCCTCTTTATGTCAAAGTTCCTCCACTGCTTCTGCCTCCTCAACCTCCTCTCGGTCTTCCACCTGCACCCAAAGCCTGTCTGGTCATGCCACAAGCTTTCTAACTGCGCAGAAGGGATCCTGCACACCTCCTTACTATGCTGGCAGTAGGGCTCAACGTCATCAGGCGGTTTTTACTTTGAAATGTCTGGGAAATGTGAGTCACACAGCTGAGGAGTTGTGGTCAGCTCTGGAGAACCAATTTCATGAATGGTTGTCTCCACTGGACCTGAAACCAGGGAAGGCCGTGTGCGACAATGCTGCAAACCTGGGTGCGGCCCTTCGCCCAGGCAATGTCACACACGTGCCTTGTATGGCTCACGTGTTGAACCTGGTTGTCCAGCAATTTTTAGCCCACTATCCCAGACTAGATGGCCTTCTGCAGAGGGCACGGTCGCTGTGTGCTCACTTCCGCCGTTCGCATCCCGCAGCTCAGCGACTTACATCTCTACAGAAGTCGTTGGGCCTGCCACTTCACCGGCTAAAATGCGATGTGCCTACCCGGTGGAATTCAACTCTGCACATGTTGCAGCGACTGTGGCAGCACCGACAAGCCCTGGTGCAATACGTTCTGACGTATAGCCTGGGCCAACGAGATCCAGACGTGGGGCAAATCACGCTGGAGGAGTGGTCTCAGATCAGGGACCTATGCACCCTTCTGCACAGTTTTGAAATAGCGACGAAGATGTTTAGTGCTGACGATGCCATTATCAGCATGACTATTCCGGTGATTTACATGCTGGAGCACATGTTAAACAGAATTCGGAGTCAGGTGGTGGCACAAGAGGAGGTGGAGGAAGTAGAGGAGGAGGAGTTGTATGCGGAAGGGCTAACATCTGCAAGGTCCAGACGGTCGGCAGCACCAAGGCGGCAGGCATGTGAGGGTGGGGGAGATGGTTTTACCAGGGCGCATGGTAGCAGCCAAACTAGTGAGGAAGGTGCAGGAGCCCAGGAAGAAGTGGAGGACGAACTGATGGAAGACTCATCAGATGAGGGAGACCTTGATCACATTTCTGTTGTGCGAGGTTGGGGGGAGAGGACAGAGGAAGGAAGCATGATTGTTACCTCGCCACCAACACAACAGGGACTTGGTGCTCCTGGATGCGCAACACACATGAGTGCCTTCTTGCTGCACTACCTGCAACATGACCCTCGAATTGGGAGAATTAGAAATAATCCTGACTACTGGGTTGCCACACTGTTAGATCCCCGGTACAAAAGTAAATTTGCAGAAATTATTCCTGCCATAGAAAGGGATGCACGCATGCAGGAGTATCAGCAGAGACTGTTGCAGAATCTTACATGTGCTTTTCCACAAAACACCAGTGGTGCACGTAGTGAATCTCACAGTTCCAACTTGCCAACCGTGGGACCGTCAAGTGTTCAGCACTCAAACCATAACAGAACCACAGTATCTGCTGGTAACATCAATTTTGCGCAATCATTTCACCACTTTTTTAGCCCATCCTTTGCAAGGCCACAGGAGACAAGAAGTCTGACACATAGTCAACGCCTAGAGACGATGGTACAGGAGTATCTCCAAGTAAACATTGAAGCCATGACTGTGTCACTAGACCCTTGCTCTTTTTGGGCTTCCAATCTGGATAAATGGCCGGAGCTAGCCACTTACGCCTTGGAGATCTTGTCATGCCCCGCAGCCAGCGTTCTGTCTGAAAGTGTGTTCAGCGCTGCTGGTGATGTGCTGACAGATAAGCGCACGCGGCTCTCCACTGATAATGTAGACAGACTCACGTTCATAAAGATGAACAAATCATGGATCCGAAACGACTTTTCTACCCCTGTGTCATCCTGGGGAGAGTAAAAGATGGATGATTGGTTAAAATCACCCTACCAACCGTTTTAAGCTTTCAAATTACTAATCATGTTTATCTGTATCTTGGCTGGAAAATAATTTGGGCTTTGTAGCAGTGTGCAGCACTGATTCTATTAGGCCATCTATAATAAGCTCCACCAGATTTAAAATTACTAATCATGTTTATCTGTATCTTGGCTGGAAAATAATTTGGGCTTTGTAGCAGTGTGTAGCACTGATCCTATTAGGCCATCTATACTAAGCTCCACCAGATTTAAAATTAATAATAATTTTTAGCTGCATCTAGCCCGGAAAATAATTTTGGGGCTCCGAGATGCGCAAGACACATAAGTGCCTTCTTGCTGCACTACCTGCAACATGACCCTCATATTGTCAGAATTCGAAGTAATCATGACTACTGGGTTGCCACACTCTTAGATCCGCCAAACTTTTCGATCAACCTTTTCATTTTAATAAAGACCAAAAAAATGGTCATTTTTGAAATTATAAGCATTAGCAGGTTATTAGAAACTGAAATCAAACAGTTTTCAACTCAAAACTTTATTCTAGGTGATGTTGCATTTTCACATAGGACCCCTTGTTCGAAAGGAGCTTCTGAACTCTCTCGTCCATTGAATTTGTCAGGTTTTGGATGGTTTCTGCTTCAATTGTTTTGCATGAGGACAGAATACCCTCCCAGAGCTGTTGCTTAGATGTGAACTGCCTCCCGCCATCATAGACACTCCTTTTGATGATGCTCCAGAGGTTCTGAATGGGGTAGAGGTCAGGGGAGCATGGGGGTCACACCATAAGTTTGTCCCCTTTTATGCCCATATCAGCCAGAGATGCAGATGTTTTATGTGCAGCATGAGATGGTGCATTATCATGCAAAAAAATGATCTTGCTGTGAAATACACAGTTCTTCTTCTTGAACCATGGCAGGAAGTGCTGTTTGAGAAAATCCACATACATTATGGAGTTCATCTTTAGCGCCTTCAGGGATCCTAAAGGGGCCGACAATCTCTCTCCCCATGATTCCAGCCCAAAACATTACTCCACCTCCTCCTTGTTGGCGCTGTAGCCGTGTTTGCGTGGGGTGTCCATCAACCAGCCATCCTCCACTCCATCCATCTGGACCATCGAGCGCTGCACGGCACTTATCCGTGAACAAAACAGTTTTGAAATCAGTCTTCATGTAATGTTTGGCCCACTGGAGCCGTTTCTGCTTGTGTGAAGTGGATAGAGGAGGTCGACAGGATGGCGTATGCACAGCTGCAAACCTCTGAAGGACCCTGCATCTTGTTGTTCGGGGGACGTTGGAGGCACCAGCAGCTTCAAAAACTTGTCTGCTGCTATGACAAGGCTTTTTTGCCGCTGCTCTTTTAACCTGACGTAATTGCTTGTAGGAAAGAGTCCTCAATTTGCCCTTATCAGCACGCACACGTGTGTACTGTGAATCAGCTACATACTTCTTGATTGCCAAGACACTTCATCCTGATCATCGCACAATGTTGATTGTAGTCATGCCTTGACCTAAACACTCCACAATTTGTTGCTTCTCAGCAGCCGACACATCCTTTTTCTTTCCCATTTTGGCAGAAAATGTAGGCTGCTTAATAATGTGAGACAGCCTTCTTAAGTAGTCTTGCCTTTCATTGGACACACCTGCCAAACTAATTAGCACAGGTGTCTGCAATTGCTTACAGTGATATAAAGAGCCCTGACACACATCACCATCAATGAGTTTAACTGACAAACAAACAAATTTTTCCCTTATCACTCCTAAACACTTTTTGCATAATAATTTGGAACACAGTGTACATGTGCTTTTCCACAAAACACCAGTGGTTCACGTAGTGAATCTAACAGTTCTAACTTGCCAACCGTGGTCTGTATGGAGTTGTTCAATAAAGGGCCCAAAATTAAGATAACATAGATGGGAGAGGTCTCTATGAATAGGAATTCCTAAGTATTTGATACCCTGTGAGGGCCAGGCAAAGGGAAAGTTGGACTGGAGGGAATCCTATATGGATTTGGGGAGGGAGACATCGAGGGCCTCAGACTTCGCTGCATTGATTTTAAAATTTGACCATGTAACAAAGTGATCTATTTCAGCCATAACAGCATGGATGGATATATGTGATTGAGTGATATATACTAGGACATCATCAGCAAATAGAGAGCACTTGTACTCGGTGCCTCCCACCTCAATCCACCTAATATTGGGGTTATGGCGAATTGATGAGAGCAGGTGCTCCGTCACTAGGATGTATAAGAGAGGGGACAGAGAACATCCCTGCCTTGTCCCATTGGTGATTGTGAAAGGTGATGAAAATGTTCTGACGCGCCCCCTGGGCCTTGGGACACCCGGAGCCGGACCCTTTTTGGTGGATGCTGGTGGTTGTAGTCTCCGTGGCGGCGACCCGGTTCCGTGGCTCAGGGCGGTCAAACCAGTGGCGGAACTATTTATGTGGTTTTGATGTTTAAATGTCCGACTACGCCACCTGTGGATTGCGGTCAGAGTGAACCGCCGCTCCAGGGCAGACCGCTGAGGCTGGTGTTGTGGGTGCAGCAGAGCGTAGCATAACTCCCCACGGGAGGAGTATAGCCTCAGGGCAGTGTATGCGGAGGATGGGGGTGATGGTGCAGGGCAGCAGCAGTAACGACACGGAGTCAGTGATGCAGTCCAGGGCCTTTACTCACAGTTCTTATTATCCAGACCACGTCTGCAGGTAACGGCTGCCCACGTCGTACTGTGCTCACCAGGTGAGGGGCTCAGACAACTCCCAGATAACTTTGGAGCGCTTCACAGGACCCCCTTTGTGTGTCCTTTGTCTTGCCTTTCTTACCAACCCTTCTGTCCGGCTGCCTCGGGCCTCCTCTTGGTAAACTTGGCGCCAGTTTCCCTGACCCTATGTGGTGCCTTCCTAGCGGGTGTAGCGAGGGGCTGCGCCACATAAAATGTCAGAGCCTCCGGTTTCTAGCTGAGGGTCGTTTCCTGCCTCCACTAGTTTCGGGGACCGGTCTCCCCCTTTGGCCTGACCCCTCCACGCAGGTGGATTCGGGCGTGCGGTGGTGACTCGCCCGTCCGCACCCCTGGGATCCCTTCATTCCTCGTTCCTGGAGCCTTCTCCGCTCCTCTTCCTTCCTTCTCCCTCTTCCAGGCCTGGGCCTCTGTTACTAGGCCCGCCTCCGGAGCAGAGCTCATGCAGAGCCCCTGCTCCCTGCCACTTCTGCTCAGACTTCTCTGCACTGAACTAAGATGGTGCCCACCTTTTATACTCCCTTCTCAATGCACCCAGGAACTGCTTCCTCCCTGCTCCTGCACTACAGGGTTCACCTTCCTCAGTGTTCCCTCCCCCCACTCCAGCCAGGGACAGGGACTGTCGTGCCCATCTCAGGGGCATATTGGTCGCCCTGCCCCACGGCAATGTGGTGTAATGCATGCAGGTGTCGGGTCCTGATCCACACTCCATCCTTACCTGAGAGTGAGATATCACACCTCTGGGTGAGGTGCAATACCTCTGTAGCAACCGAGCCCTCAGGGTAATACAGTTCCATTTATCTTCAGCCTAGGTGACGTATTGCGATGCAGGGCCGTGATTTTGGCTATAAAAGGGTCCCCTAGACCCCTACCCCAAGCTTTTTAAGAGAATCATATATGGCGTGCCAGGAGACTCTATGGAATGCTTTCTCAGCATCCAACGAGAGTATCTAATTACAAATTTTTAACTGCATCTAGCCCAGGAAATACTTTGTGCCTAGTAGCAGTGTCTGCTAGTCAGCGGATTATCCCGGCTGTTAAGCAAGCTACACCACCTGTAGTTTTGACACTTAATTTTTTCAAAGGAAATGCTTCGGGATCACGGGATACTCAGTGAAGAGCATCAGGAGGCACCCCAACGCATAGGGGCTGGGACTGGCAGTAGGATGCCTTGCGGTGGACAGCCGAGCTCGATCCTTATAAAAGCTTTTTAACTGCAGCAGCTTTAGTGGACGCTACTGGAGCTGGAATTACGCGGCTGCTGGCATGAGACTTGCCCTCCAATAGATCCTTGTAAATGGATTTAAAGTGTATTCATTCAAATTAGAGAGACAATTTAAATTAAAAAGCTTAGAGCTGCCTCCACCACAGGGGGGCTCGCTCGACCCACCAGCGGACAGGCACCAGTATTGGGAGAGGGGGGCTGGCCGTCAGGGTTCACCGCGGCTCTGGCACAAACCCGGCGACACGGAGGTGGCACGGGCAGGAGCGGACTGAACGTGTCGGCTTCTCACTTTTTGGATTTTAGAAGGGCATGACATGCCTATATCTGTGTCTCCCCCTCCTTTTACTCCTCCACCTCTTTTCTTTTCGCATGACTATGTGTACTTGTCACTTTTCCATGTGTTAGTTGTGTCTTCAGAGCAGTTTGTCAGCTTTTGGACACCTTTGAAGGTGTTTTCTATGTGTTTCTATGTGTTTTTGTTTGCCTGCCATTGGTTTTAACGGTGTTCGAAGGTGTTCGACGAACAGTTCGGCGAACACACGGGTGTTCGACGAACCGAACCGAACTCGAACACTACGGGGGTGGCTCAACACTATCCGTCATAGAGGTAATTCATACCGTGGTCCAGGAATCCAAATCCTTGTTGTCTGCACCATCGTCTCAGCCAATTGTTCACATCAAGGATCCTGTTCCATCTCCTGACGCCATGCCCGTCTACTGGAAGGATAGAAGAAAAAACTACCTGCGCATCCAGTTCTTTTACTTTCTTCCCCAATGCTTCAAAGTCCTTGCAGATTGTCGGTAGGTCCTTCTTTGCCGTGTCATTGGTGCCAACATGTATCAGAAGAAATGGGTGGACATCCTTGGAACTGATGAGCTTCGGTATCCTATCGGTAACATCCTTGATCTTCGCCCCTGGGAGGCAGCATACTTCTCTTGCGGTTATGTCCGGTCTGCAGATAGCTGCTTCTGTTCCTCTCAGTAGTGAGTCTCCCACCACCACCACTCTTCTTCCCTTCTTGGCTGTCCTTTTTCTTGTCGCTTCTGGGTGTTTCTGGGTGCTCTTTTCTTTTTTGCTTGCTGGTAATTCCTCATCCTTAGGTGTGCCATCTTCGTCCTCCACAAGTCCTTGGAATCTGTTTCTCAGTTGTGTGGTTGGTGGTGTCTCCATGGTCTTCTTGCTTCTTTTGGTCACTTGCCTCCACTTGTCTGCCTCTGGAGGTTCTCTGACGCTTCCTTCACTTTCCGTGACCAGTAGTGACGCTTCTGTTCTGTCCAGGAAGTCTTCATTTTCCTGGACAGGCCTCTCTCATCTTTTTAAGTGGGATAACTTGCACAATTGGTGGCTGACTACTTTTTTTCCCTACTGTATTTCCACTATATACTGCAATACTGTTACTGTTATATTAAAACATACATAACAAGCAGGGGAGTAATGATTGCAGTCATTTAGGGTGCAACCGGGACCAGGCCCATGCTTGAGCATGACCTGCCAACACCAGTTTCATGTGGATGTGCATTCTCTGACGCATATTCTGCTGAAATGTATTGTGACGAAGAGACCCCCCGGCTCCCTGCACTGCAGTACATGCTGCCGGCCAATCAGAGGCTGGCAGCATATGTCGGCTTGCCAGTGATTGGTTTAACATGGCAGTGACGTTGTGCGCTGCCCTTAATGGCCTGCAAAAGTCAGCTCCTGGCTGGGGGAACATTATACCAGGATGGTGGACATTATACTAGGATGTAGGACATTATATCAGGATGGGTGACATTATATCAGGATTGCGGACATTATACCAGGATGGAGGACATTGTATCAGGATGGGTGACATTATATCAGGATGGCGGACATTATACCAGGATGGGAGACAATATATCAGTATGGGTGATATTATACCAGGATGGGGACATTATATCAGGAAGGGTGACATTATACCAGGATGTGTGACATTATACCAGGATGGGGACATTATACCAGGATGGTGGACATTATACCAGGATGGATGACATTATACCAGGATGGATGACATTATACGAGGATGGTGGACACTATACCAGAATGGTGGACATTATACCAGGATGGGGGACATTATATCAGGATGGCGGACATTATACCAGGATGGAGGACATTATACCAGGATGGAGGACATTTTATCAGGATGGATGATATTATACCAGGATGGAGGAGATTATACCAGCATCTCAGACATTTTATCAGGATGGGTGATATTATACCAGGATGGAGGACATTATATCAGGATGGGAGACATTATATCAAGATGGAGGACATTATATCAGGATGGAGAACATTATACCAGGATGGAGGACATTATACCAGGATGGCGGACATTATACCAGGAAGGTGGACATTATATCAGGATGGGGACATTATATCAGGATGGCAGGCATTATATCAGGATGGAGGACATTATATTAGGATGGGGGATAACATACCAGGCTGGGGACATTATATTAGGATGGGGACAATATACCAGAATTGGGCTCAGTCGGGGTGATATGGGGGGGCTCAGTCAGGGGCGATACAGGAGGGGCTCAGTCAAGGGTTATACAGGGGAGGCTCATTCAGGGGTGATACAGGGGAGGCTCAGTCAGGGGTGATACAGGGGAGGCTCAGTCAGGGATGATACAGGGGAGGCTCAGTAAGGGGTGAAACAAACAAATGAGGGAAATCCTCCCTTAATGACTGAGCCCTCTCACCCTCTATCACCAATGAGTAAAGCCCCCCTATGACAATTACTGTTTGTGTTGACGGGGGCTCACTTAGTTATGGGTGATAATTGTGCTCAGCTACATATATCTAACCTTGTGCTTCTTACTGTCAGCCTGTGACACAATGGGGGAGGAGCACTGTTACTCAGCACAGCATGGCTCAATACCTTAGCTCTGCTGTCAGCGCTGGGGAGAGGCCACAAACAAAACTAACACTGATTGGCAGCGCTGCTACCAATCACTGTTAGACTTACCAACAGCAGCACCGCTCTCCCTGGTTGTTCCAGGTGCGGTATCGCAGTGACAAGGATCCAGCATTATTGATCAGCGTTCTGTCAGTAGAAGAAGTGAGCTGCTGCCTGCACTGCAGCAGAAGAGATTCAAGGACCCATGCACTCTCCCGGGATGTCTAATGCTGGGAGAAGCGGTGAATAGTAATCAGTAGCACTAACACGTGTGAGCTTCCGTGCTTGCAGCAGGTCATGTGCTAGTGCCACTGAGTACAGCTGACTGCTCCTCCCATCATTAGACATCCCGGGAGACCAGAGCACGGGTCACTGAATCTCTTCAGCTGCAGACTCCAGCTCACTTCCCATACTGACCAGAACACTGATCAATTCTTCTGGATCCTGAACACTGCGATACCAAATCTAGAACAACCAGGGAGAGCGGTGCTGCCATCAGTGAATCTCTCTTCTGCAGCTCATGTGTGCTGGACGTAAAACAGTTCCGATCAGCCGACATTTTATCACCAGGCCTGTAGCTGTAGTCTGTAGACGGTTGACAGTGCCAGCACTTGGGCCCACCAGATGCGATCCTTCAGTCAACCCTATATATATATATATATATATGTGTCACCCTGGCCTGGATGCCACAAGTGTAATTAAAGCTGTGTCTGAGAGCAAGGGGGGAGGTTCTCTGGTCAGGGGAACATTAGCATGCAATGCCTCCTGTCTCAGGCCAGTAGGGGGAGCAGGCTGCCCCTATAAAAGCTGGTGCTGGGGGCAGGGTTAGAGAGAACTTGATGGCCTGTCTCAGCACTGAGACTTGTCCCAGAGCAGAGCAGGGACAGACAGTTGCACTGCACCTAAGAGGAAGTGTGGCAGGAGGAGAGCCACAGGCCAGAGACAAGAGGCGAAGAGAGCCTGTCTTGGCAGATAACAGACTAAACTTTACCAGACTTTGGTGTCTGAGGCTGGGAGGATTCTACATCCTCCAGCAGAGAACCAGTCTGCAAGGGACTGTATATTCCTTGGCCTAAGAAGCCTGGAGGCCCTGCCACAACCGAAGGGACCAGTAAAGCCATACAAGGCTGGGAGCAGAAAGGAACCCACGTCGCAGGCCATACAGGCGAGAATTACACGGAAAGCTTGGAAACGTGGGCTGTTACCCTATAAGGAGATAGCCAGAAGGAGCACAGGAAGCACGGTAGGCCTACACCCTCACCCTGACCAGGGCCAATTTCCCCGTTGCTCTCAGACATCCAGGTCCCCTCCTAGCTGGGACTGTTTGTGGGTCAATTTACCTGTTCTAGTAAAGACCCTGGACTGCAACCTGTTGTCTGCGTGCTCCTTGCTCCTCCAGCACTATCAGCACTGTGACTCTCACTACCATCACTCCCACCATCCACTACACTGCCCTGGGGCTGCACTCTTCCCGTGGGGAGTCACACCATCTCAGCTGCACACCTCATCAGCCCCAGCGGTCTGCCTTGCAGCGGCGGTACCTAATGACCGCAAATCCACGGGTGGCGTAGTCGGACATTATCAATAGCACATAACGGACTACCACTGGCCTGACCACCCTGAGCCACGGAACCGGGTTGCCACTACTACTCCCATCATTCCCAGACTGCCCGGATCCGAGTGCCCCACGGCCCAGGGGGCGAGTCATATATATATATATATATATATATATATATATATATATATATATTATATATATATATATATATATATATATATATGTGTGTGTATCCCTATAGTTATAGTTTTGGATGATTACTATTGTCCCTTCATTGTCTGCACTGTAGCATCCAAATAACCTATTCACAAAATCAAAGTATGTCATTGGGTTGGAAAGGGTTAAACATGCAGTTTTGTTGACATCACAAAGCACATAAACATCATAGACCTTATGTGACATCACAATTGGTATAGAATGTACAAAGTGTAACACCTGAGCCATCTTGTTTCATTAGAGCCGGACAGCTTGAAGGAAACAAGTCCAGGTTGGAAACTCTTCACTTACGACCTCACTCATACATTGTATAGATGGGGGGTTAGTAGTGGGATTCAGAACTGCATCATTAACCTGAAAATCTCAGCAAATGGCGCTGGATCATGTGTCCCTTGCTGTGATTGTTATAATGATTCTATGGTTTAAAAAAAATGTTATTGACCAGATTCCAAGGAAAATATGGACATTTGGGAGCCTTAGTAAGCCAGTGTGAGCCTGGCCTAACAGGGGTTACCAATCTGGACAACCCCTTCCCTAAATGAGGACTTGCTGGTCGATCAACTGATCATCTGTCAGAGGTCTTGAAGACCCTCAGCAATCGGCTGTTTTTGCCCTCTATGACACACATGTGCTCTAATAAAAGCATAGAAAGGGGTGGGCCAGTTGAGACCACTCCATTTGGTTCCATTTTTGGGTAGCTTTGCCATTAATGTTGTCAAAACATAGCGTTTTCATATTATAAATAAAATTGCAGACTGCGACTGCTCTCCATTGTCCGCTCTCTTGGTCCTGTTGGATCAATGGTGACCTGGAAGTGACGGTTTATCGTGATCAGGAATTGCAGTATGGTGTCCTGTGTTTTCCTTTAGTTTATAGAACAGTAGATGATGCGGATTAGAATAAAAGGATGGAAATGTTCTGATTTTAACGTGCGTCAAGACTCAATGAAAAATGAGGCTGGAGGTTATTTGTAGCCTGTGATTTTGTTTTATTAATTCAACTCTTCCTTGATGTTGGAAATGTGATACATAACACAGCAGTGGCATTTATTATGACATCACAGGGGACATGACATCACAGGGCACATGACATCACAGGGCACATGACATCATAGATATCACATGACATCACAATTGGCACAGAAAGTGTAAGGTTCTAATTCTGAACCATCTTGTGTCCCAGAGGCAGCAACTTGAGGAAGACAAGTCCCCGTAGGCAGCTGTTCAACTAACACTAAGGCCCCATTCACACCTTGTGTAGCTGTGGGATGTTTGTGGTGAAGTTTAGAACTGCACCATTTACCCCTAAACAATCTCAGCAAACATCTCTGAGTGACATGTTCACTATTGTGTAACAGGATGACTCCTTAAATAGGACCTATCATTTAATCCTCTTTTTTTTGTAATGATAGGTGTAATGTCTCATCTAGTTCAGATGAGCAGCTGTAATGAAGCACGGACAGATGACGGTGGCGCAGCAGGATGGCCGAGCAGAAACAACGGAGAACGTAGTAGCTTGACCAGAGGACCAGAGCTGGAACCACAGGAAATCATGAGCAGAATTGAAGAAACGGCAACTGGCGTAATAGAGTTACAGACTCTGATCAGACTTTGATCAGAGTGGCATCAGTTTTTCTCGGACGTGGAGAGGAGAAACAAAAGGTTTCTCACCTTCTCCCTTCTGTCAGTCGGTGAAAATTGGACCACACTCAGATGTCATCAAAGCGCGGTCCAATTTTTTCACAGACCCATAGACTTGCATTGCCATTACCATATTTTGCAGACTATAAGACGCACCGGACCATGAGAAGCAAAATATTTTTTTTAAATAAACAGATGGTGCCTCTTATAATCCGTTTAATGGTAGTTTACCGGGGGAGGGGTGGCGGCAGTAGAGCAGGGTCACAGGAGGCAGGGCCGCTGCTTCAGGGGGCCGGCGGTGGCAGGAGTGGTGCGGGTCCTGGGCTCTCATAAGATGTTGGCGCCGGTGAGCAGAGTCCCCTTTCCTACTGATTGCCCTGCAGTGGACTTTGGGAAAATGGCCGCTGGAGGCGAAGCATGCGCAGATTGAGATCTTGGGAGATGCATGTGCCTCCTTCAGCGTCCATGTTCCCAAAGTAGGGCAATCAATAGGAAAAGGGACTCTGCTCATCGGCGCCAACATCTTACGAGAGCCCAGGGCCCACTTACATCGGTTTCCTGAAGCAGCGACACTGCCTTCTGTGACCCCGCTACACCGCAGCCACCCGTCTCTAAGCTACCTTCAGATATTATATATTAGATTGTAAATTCCTAGGACAGGGTGTGCATTATTCTGCATGCCCTCAGGAGCAACCTGTATATTATATATCAGATTGTAAGCTCCTAGGACAGGGTGTACATTATTCTGCATGCCCTCAGGAGCAGCCTGTATATTATATATTAGATTGTAAGCCCCTAGGACAGGGTGTACATTATTCTGCATGCCCTCAGGAGCAGCCTGTATATTATATATTAGATTTTAAGCTCCTAGGACAGGGTGTACATTATTCTGCATGCCCTCAGGAGCAGCCTGTATACTGTATATTAGATTGTAAGCTCCTAGGACAGGGTGTACATTATTCTGCATGCCCTCAGGAGCAGCCTGTATATTATATATTAGATTGTAAGCTCCTAGGACAGGGTGTACATTATTCTGCATGCCCTCAGGAGCAGCCTGTATATTGTATATTAGATTGTAAGCTCCTAGGACAGGGTGTGCATTATTCTGCATGCCCTCAGGAGCAGCCTGTATATTATATATTAGATTGTAAGCTCCTAGGACAGGGTGTGCATTATTCTGCATGCCCTCAGGAGCAGCCTGTATATTATATATTAGATTGTAAGCTCCTAGGACAGGGTGTGCATTATTCTGCATGCCCTCAGGAGCAGCCTGTATAGTCTATATTGGATAGTAAGCTCCTAGGACAGGGTGTACATTATTCTGCATGCCCTCAGGAGCAGCCTGTATATTTTATATTAGATTGTAAGCTCATAGGACAGGGTGTACATTATTCTGCATGCCCTCAGGAGCAGCCTGTATATTGTATATTAGATTGTAAGCTCCTAGGACAGGGTGTACATTATTCTGCATGCCTTCAGGAGCAACATGTATATTGTATATTAGATTGTAAGCTCCTAGGACAGGGTGTACATTATTCTGCATGCCCTCAGGAGCAGCCTGTATACTGTATATTAGATTGTAAGCTCCTAGGACAGGGTGTACATTATTCTGCATGCCCTCAGGAGCAGCCTGTATATTATATATTAGATTGTAAGCTCCTAGGACAGGGTGTACATTATTCTGCATGCCCTCAGGAGCAGCCTGTATATTATATATTAGATTGTAAGCTCCTAGGACAGGGTGTACATTATTCTGCATGCCCTCAGGAGCAGCCTGTATATTATATATTATATTGTAAACTCCTAGGACAGGGTGTACATTATTCTGCATGCCCTCAGGAGCAGCCTGTATATTATATATTAGATTGTAAGCCCCTAGGACAGGGTGTGCATTATTCTGCATGCCCTCAGGAGCAGTCTGTATATTATATATTAGATTGTAAGCTCCTAGGACAGGGTGTGCATTATTCCGCATGCCCTCAGGAGCAATCTGTATATTATATATTAGATTGTAAGCTCCTAGGACAGGGTGTGCATTATTCTGCATGCCCTCAGGAGCAACCTGTATGCTGTATATTAGATTGTAAGCTCCTAGGACAGGGTGTACATTATTCTGCATGCCCTCAGGAGCAGCCTGTATATTGTACAGGACATTGTAAGCTCCTAGGACAGGGTGTGCATTATTCTGCATGCCCTCAGGAGCAGCCTGTATATTGTATATTGGATAGTAAGCTCCTAGGACAGGGTGTGCATTATTCTGCATGCCCTCAGGAGCAGCCTGTATATTATATATTAGATTATAAGCTCCTAGGACAGGGTGTGCATTATTCTGCATGCCATCAGTAGCAGTCTATATATTGTATAGTAGATTGTAAGCACCTAGGACAGGGTGTACATTATTCTGCATGCCCTCAGGAGCAGCATGTATATTATATATTAGATTGTAAGCTCCTAGGACAGGGTGTGCATTATTCTGCATGCCTTCAGGAGCAGTCTGTATATTGTACAGCAGATTGTAAGCTCCTAGGACAGGGTGTGCATTATTCTGCATGCCATCAGTAGCAGTCTATATATTGTATAGTAGATTGTAAGCACCTAGGACAGGGTGTACATTATTCTGCATGCCCTCAGGAGCAGTCTGTATATTATATATTAGATTGTAAGCTCCTAGGACAGGGTGTAGATTATTCTGCATGCCCTCAGGAGCAGTCTGTATATTGTACAGTAGATTGTAAGCTCCTAGGACAGGGTGTGCATTATTCTGCATGCCATGCCTTCAGGAGTAGTCTGTATATTGTATATTAGATTGTAAGCCCCTCTTGAGCAGGGTGTATTTATCTTTTTCTTCCCAGGGTCGGCTCTCCTGAGCTTATGATACATGCAGATATACAGCAATATGCAGCAGGACAGACGTGATCCAGGGAAATATCCGATCGCCACAACTGGGGTCAGGAAGGAATTTTTTACCCCCTGAGGCAGAACTCTCCGGGGGGTTTCTTCGCCTTCATCTGGATCTTTGGGTCCAGTCTCTCAGTTGGTCCTCAATGACCACGGCCAGTTCTGTGGTCTCTATGGGGCCTGACCTGAGAGTCATTGCGATCATAGTTTAATTTCTTAAAGGGCCAGTAATATTTTTATTGCAATGTTGCTTATTGCTATTCTAATAAAAAATAAAAAGAAAGAAAAGAAAAGTGTCATGTGAGGTTTTTTGTCTTGACTTTTTTTTTACACAGTTACAATGATGGGAGTGATCATTACTACCCTCAATATTTCTCAAGTAGAACCAGGAATTATGGGGATGTCCTTTACAGACAGCAGACCACATATATCTCCACCCATATAAATATTCGGCAAACTTTTCCGAACTGAACATTGAAATGTTCGCTCATATCTAGTTTTAATGAAAAGAGGGAAAAGAGACTTCGTATTTCAATATAGCGTTTAGAAGGATTCAGTTAGTCAGTTTTTAATCACATGATGTCATAGACCAAATTGAAAAGAGAAGAATTAACTGGGTAGAAAGGCAAAATGAGCAATTGTAAGTACATATTGCTATATAATATGATGATTGCAATCTACTAACAGGATAAAAACTTTGATGGGAGTGCTTCTTTAAGGTAGGAAGTGCTGGGATATTTTTTGGGCATATTCTGTGTTTAGTGTTCCTTTAAAATGTGCTAGTTAGCACCCACAAGTATCAAACTCACATATCATAGGCTTGCTCTGTCCAGGGTGCTGAATGTTAATAGGCTTATACAATTTGACTAATAACTATAGATAATCCAGGACCCAAATGACCGCCCTCTCACAATATGTGCAATTTTAGCTCTCTCTAGGGCCTTCATCAAGAGGTTGGATTAAATCCCTTACTATCATAACTGATATCTTACCTTCATCCTGCTGTACTCATTTTTTTTTGTTGGTTGAAGGGAACCTGTCATGTGAAAAAACGCTATTAACTTGCAGATATGGGGTTAATAGCATTCTGAACCTGCTCGGCCGCCGCACTGAAAGCCCCACTTCCAGGAGGAAATTAATTTTATTTCTTTGGGCAGTCTTGGGCTTTCAGTCATAGCAACACGGCTGACATGTCTCTAGTCACAGCTCAGTATTCAGTGAGCAGCAGCTGTAACTGCACCATGGGACTGACTGACAGTCGGCTCTACAGTGCATCAGTACAGAGCTGGCTGTCAGTCAGTGACGGGACGTGGTTACAGCAGCCGCTCACTGTATACTGAGTGATGACTGAAGCCGCGCCTCTATGACTGAAAGCCCAAGGCTGTTATGAGGAATAAAATGAATTTCCTCCCGGTACTCAGGCTTTCAGTGTGGCAGCAGCACGGCTTCAGAACGCTATTGTGCTGCATATTAACCCCATATCTGCAGGTTAACAGTGTTTTTTTACATTGCAGGTTCCCTTTAAGCTTCAGTCAACATTTTGAAGTTGGTTAATTACGGTTTGTTTAAAGGAGTTATCAGATTAGGAATGATTCACTTTTGGGATATTTTTTGCTATTATTTAAGCCACGGCCCCACTATCAGTATTTGGTCAGTATTCTGTCAGTATTTTTTCTCAGAAGTGGGAGCCAAAACCAGAAGTGGGTGACAAATGTAGAATTGGTGACTGTTTTCTCTGATTGTTCCTCACCTGGTTTTTGCTCCCACTCCTGAGAAAAAATACTGACCAAATACTGATAGTGGGGCCATGGCCTTAAAAGCATGTATTTTAGGCTATAAAATTTTTGGAATTGGGCTTCATTAAAAATTTTGCATTGTTTGCCTACATTGCTCTCATTTGCCTCCAAACTTGCCTCTGAATTTTCCTCCCACTTCTCATCTAACTATCTCTTCGACAACCGACAATCCGGCTTCCGCCCCCACCATTCCACCGAAACTGCCCTTACCAAAATCACCAATAATTTACTCACAGCCAAAGCTAACAGACAATTCTCTGTACTCCTTCTTCTTGACCTGTCCTCTGCTTTCGATACAGTTGACCACTGCCTCCTACTACAGATCCTCTCTTCCTTTGGCGTCAAAGACCTTGCCCTATCTTGGATTTCCTCATACCTTGCTAACCGCACATTTAGCGCCTCCCACATTACCTCCTCACCCCGCCCCCTCTCTGTTGGAGTCTCTCAAGGCTCTGTCCTAGGACCCCTACTCTTCTCAATCTATACCCTTGGCCCGAGACAGCTCATAAAATCCTATGGCTTCCAGTACCATCTGTACACTGATGACACCCAGATCTACCTTTCTGGCCCAGATGTTACCTCTCTGATGTCCAGAATCCCAGCATGTCTAGCAGCTATCCTCCTTCTTCTCTTTCCGCTACCTCAAGCTCAATATGGACAAAACTGAACTCATTATCTTTCCCCCATCTCGCATATCTTTTCCAATTGATCTTTCTATCACAATAAATGACATCACTCTTTCCGCTGTACCGACAATCCGCTGCCTCGGAGTAACCTTTGACTCTGCCCTGTCCTTCAAATCCCACATCCAAGTTCTCGCCACCTCCTGTCGCCTCCAGCTCAAAAATATTTCCAGAATCCGTCCTTTCCTCAACCCTCAATCTACTAAACTGCTTGTGCATGCCCTCATCTTCTCCCGCCTCGGCTACTGCAACATCCTCCTCTGTGGCCTACCTTATAATACTCTCGCACCCCTCCAGTCCATCCTCAACTCTGCTGCACGACTGGTTCATCTCTCGCCTCGCTACTCCTCTGCTACTCCCTTTGCAAATCCCTTCATTGGCTTCCATTTCCCCAGAGTATCCAATTCAAACTACTAACACTGACCTACAAAGCAATCCATAACCTCTCTCCTCTGTCAGAGTTTGAGCCGAGTGTCAGTTTACTGTGATCCGATTCTCTTTCATGAGGGAATCGAATCACAGATGTGAAGAAGACAGAGAACTTAATTTCTCCATCTTCTCCATTGTCACTGTGCGCGTACATTGGACTGCACTCGGATAATATCAGAGTGCAGTCCGATGTTTTACATGCACCCATAGACTTGTATAGGTGTGCGTGATCCAAATTCCAGAGCCACTCGTAGGATGCTGCAATTTTTTTCTCGGATAATACTGGACCGAGTGCTATCCGATAAAATGTCAGATAGCTGTCACGCGTGTGGGAAAGACTAAGTTCAACACAAAGGGAAGAGGGGGACGAAGTCCAAACACTAGGGAAAGGGGGAGTGGAGACCCTAGGCAGATCTAATATCACCCTGCCTACACTACCATCCCTATATAGGTTACACACCTATTGCTGAGCAGGACCCTAAACCTTGTATGTCACTAGAGCTTGGCCCTAGATAGGGAGGGGGAGGGGTGAGCACTGGTCAGGCACCACTACAAACTAAAGACAACAAGGTAGACAAAAAAAGGGGATAAACTTAGCTTGTGCAGACACCAGAGGGGAAATGCCAACTGTCCTCCAAGGGCACCAGAGAAGAAGTCAGCTAACAGCTAGTGCTCCAAGCATGCACAAAGGTAAATAGACGCATCACCAGCCGTTCCCTGCAGCAAAGTGAGAGTTTTTAACTCCCTTGCAAGGGTGTGAAAATTAACAGCAGGAGGAAGGTCGCCCCTGGGTCTTAAAGGAAGAATGATTAAGAAGGTGTCTGCAATGCCAAGTGCAGTGACCTACTACAGCCTGATCCAGAGCGACTGTCTAGAACACCTGACACACTCGTGACAATAGCACTGGGATATTTTTTATGCTAGTGTGAGTGTACCCTTACACCGAGTTATTTCTATGATTTATGTTCACTGTCTACAATATTTTCTGTTTGTTTGATACTGCTTTTAGTTTTACAATCTACATTTCTATTTAATACACATCTATATATTACATTATATCCATGTGGGAGGCCACTTGACTTTATTATATATCTTAGCCAAGTGTTGTATTGGTGTGTGTACTTGTTCTAATAGGTGTGCTTATTCATTTATGTGCTTAAAGATTTTATACAATACTAGATGGTGGCCGGATTCAAACGCATCGGGTATTCTAGAATATGTATGCGGTACACCGGGCGCAATCAGCAGAGCGGTGTTTAAATTCGGCGCCAATATCGCTGATTGGTCGCGCCCGGTGGCCGTGACCAATCAGCATAGCGGTGTTTAAATTTGGCGCCAATATCGCTGATTGGTCGCAGCCAGCCGGCCGCGACCAATCAGCGAATTGTATTAGTGAGGACCGGGGAGCGGCGCCGCCTGTGCGGGTACTTCCGCTGCGAGCAGCCGGGAGACGACCGGCTGCTCGCAGCAGAAGTATCCCGACCGGCGGCGCCGCTCCCTGGTCCTCCCTTCACACTTGCCGTCGGGAGATCAGCGGCCCTAGCCGCTGATCTCTCGACGGTAGCCGCATGGAGGTCAGCAGCGCCGCCGGTCGGGGTACTTCGGCTGCATCGCCACTGACCTCTGTGCAGAGCGGTGTTTAAAGTTGGCGCCAATATCGCTGATTGGTCGTGGCCGGCGGCCATGACCAATCAGCACAGCAGTGTTTAAATTTGGCGCAAATAAATTTGGCGACCAATCAGCGTCGTATTAGTGTGGGCCTGGGAGTGGCGCTGCCTGTGCGGGTACTTCCGCTGCGAGCAGCTGGGGGATGAGTTTTTAAGAGAATAGAGCACTCCTGTAAATGTATGAGTACAAGTAGTGTCACAAACCCAATGTAATCCAAAAAAATAACTTGGCGCTCAAAATTTCAAAAGTGATAAATTGTACAATTTATTGTGCAATCCAACTTAAGACATGATGCTTAGGTCTAACAATAAAACCATATTCAGATTCATGGATTGCATAAGATATTGGAAGAGAAGACATAAAACAGCGCAGTGAGTGGGCACTTAGCACTGTTCACCTCAGGCATTGGTGCCCACTCACTGAGCTTTTTCACTTCTTCTCTTCCAATATCTTATGCAATCCGTGAATTTGAAGGTCTTATTGTTAGATCGCAAGACAATATAATGTACAATTTATCACTTTTGAAATTTAGAGTGCCAAGATTTTTGGGGGGATTTAGAATGGTTCATGTTTAACATTAAACGTGTTGTCCACTACTTGGACAACCCCTTCTGAATTCCCATCCCCCCCCCAGTAAAATAATAACACTTATACTCACCTCAGGTGTTAGCACTGGCTCTCTGTGGTGCCCCTGAGGGTTCAGTCGCTACAGGGGTACTGCACCTCAGTAGAGGTGTGGTATCTCCTCTTCCAGGTAAGGATGGAGAATTTCTCAGGACCCTACTTCACCACTCAACACTACACCACTCCTGTCCTGTAGTGAGCCTAAATGCAGCAGGGTGCTGCCCCGGTCCGGGATATAGGAGATGGGGGGAACCATGTAGTGGGTGAGGGTGGAGAACACACTTTTAGGTTACACTTATTCATTCATATTTAATCTACAGCCACCTTAGATTCAAGGCCTTTGATTGTGATCTTCATCGCTGAATGTGGCTTTCTGCTAAGAACCTGCAGCCTATTGAAGATACACTGTCCTCGTTCTCTGGCCTTGAGACGAGGAGTGGGTTAGCGTTAACCACTGCCTCTACCCGGTCAAGGTCCTGACCTAAGAAGGCCTGGAGGGGAGCAGAGGAGACAAGCTCCACAGGCAAAAGGATCCCAGAGGGATGCAGACGGAGCGGCATACGCCACCTGTATTTCTTATTCTGGCCTAGTCAGAGGGACTCCTGCTGCAAGAGGGGTGACTGGCCCCCGATATCTGACTTTGCTACGTCACGTCCCAGTCAGAAAAGCCCGGAGGCTTAGTGGATCCCAGGAGGGATACGGACGGAGCGGCATACGCCACCTGTACCTCTCTACCTGCATTCATCCAGTGGGACCCGGTCTTACACCTAGTTCTAACCACACAAACAGTCAAGTGAAGACTTAGTGGGAGAACTCACCAAGGAGAGGAACACACACCAGAGGGGTCTCGACAGGTGCTCCTGATCTACCTGGAAAGTGCTGGACCCCCTTCCTGGTGGCCGCAGCACGCCGCAAGGAGCAGAGGGAAGCTTTGCGGCTGAAACTTCATCAAGTGAGTAAAATACCCTGGATGACTTCACTCCCCGCTTCAGCCTGTTATTTCCTGCGCGGCACTGCACCCACCATTCCTCATCACACTGCCCTGAGGTCCGCTCCGCCTGCGGGGAGCCGTCCCATCTTATCTGCCTGTAACACCGGCCTCAGTGGACTGAAGCAGCGCTGGTGTCCATCACCGTGAACCGTAGGTGGCGTGGTCGGAAAATTACCACTCAACCCTGAAAGCCCATAAAATCTTTTATGTGACGGCTCTGGGCACGGACCGGGTCCGAGCCACGACTGCATTCCCCCAACCCCCAACATCTGACCTGGCTCCAAGTAACCCCATCTCCCAGGGAGGGCTGCGAGCGTCACATCTCCCAGGGCTCATGTGAAATTGTTATGTCATGCGATCCTTACGGCAAATCAGCGGCTGCTTCACTCTTCCCTCCTTCGGACAAATCAAGACATCCGGAGGAAGTGAGAGCTGCTGTTGCCCCCTCACTTCCTCTGGATGTCAATTACATCTATAGAAGCGGAGAGTGAAGCCAGCGCTGATTTGCCGCAGGGATTGCATTACATAACAATGTCATGCGAGCCACAGGAGAGCCAGTGCCAACACCGCTGGAATGGTGCCGGCACCAGAGGCGAGTATAAGTGTTATTATTTTATTAGGGAGGAAACATAGGGATTCAGAAGGGATTGTCCAAGAAGTGGACAACTCCTTTAACTGATCTATTTTATATTCCCCCTACTCTTTATTCATATATTATGTCGCTTGCCTTTTGCTAATTCTCTACTGCTACACATCATTACAACTATTACTACTTTGTACCTAGGACTATATGTACTAGGGATTTTATTAAGATTATGATGCCCAGATCAAGATTTTTCAAGTATATTGAATTTTGTTTTACCACTCTGACAGCACTTTGGTATAAAAATGGAGTAGAGAAGAGCATGAAATCCTGCGGCCAATTTTGTATATTCTTCTCATGTCTGATAGTTTTCAGGTTTTGTGTGTAGTTGCATTCCCTAGACCAGATCAATCTTTATGTACACTGCATATGGGGTTTTTAAAGTGCAAAACATTCACATTTGTCTATATGACCATATTTATGTTGCAGGCAAGAATATGTGCAGTGCCACATAAACTAGCAAGACTAACTGATACCTAGTCACTAGCGTGATGCTTGATGAGATTACAACAGATTCAAGTACAAGGTGGCCCTCTGCAGGATGAAAAAGGGAATTTATAAAGTAATAATGTGAAAGCAGTCGATCTCATGTTTTACTTTCACAGTTTTCTTACATTAACACAGTTGTACAGAAATACTGTAATTTGTTCTCGTATAACCAGGATATGGCATTGTATAAAGAAAAATGCATTTACATACATATCTGATATTTTGGGAAATAGCTAAAGAGTATATGGTATGCCATAAAAGGAACAGTTTAGAAATTAAGATGGATAAAAAGTGACCTTTGCTTTATAGCCAGTGGCAGGCGCTGACAGCTTATGGTCCCTGTGCAAGAAATGTCTGGGTCCCATCCTTTTATGGCGACAAAGCTACAGATATATATACACTGTATATATATATATATATATATATATATATATATATATATATGTATATATACACTGCTCAAAAAAATAAAGGGAACACTCAAATAACACATCCTAGATCTGAATGAATGAAATATTCTCATTGAATACTTTGTTCTGTACAAAGTTGAATGTGCTGACAACAAAATCACACAAAAATCATCAATGGAAATCAAATTTATTAACCAATGGAGGCCTGGATTTGGAGTCACCCCCAAAATTAAAGTGGAAAAACACACTACAGGCTGATCCAACTTTGATGTAATGTCCTTAAAACAAGTCAAAATGAGGCTCAGTATTGTGTGTGGCCTCCACGTGCCTGTATGACCTCCCTACAACGCCTGGGCATGCTCCTGATGAGGTTGCGGATGGTCTCCTGTGGGATCTCCTCCCAGACCTGGACTAAAGCATCCGCCAACTCCTGGACAGTCTGTGGTGCAACGTGATGTTGGTGGATGGAGCGAGACATGATGTCCCAGATGTGCTCAATCGGATTCAGGTCTGGGGAACGGGCGGGCCAGTCCATAGCTTCAATGCCTTCATCTTGCAGGAACTGCTGACACACTCCAGCCACATGAGGTCTGACATTGTTCTGCATTTGGAGGAACCCAGGGCCAATCGCACCAGCATATGGTCTCACAAGGGGTCTGAGGATCTCATCTCAGTACCTAATGGCAGTCATTCTACCTCTGGCGAGCACATGGAGGGCTGTGCAGCCCTCCAAAGAAATGCCACCCCACACCATTACTGACCCACTGCCAAACCAGTCATGCTGAAGGATGTTGCAGGCAGCAGATCACTCTCCACGGCGTCTCCAGACTCTTTCACGTCTGTCACATGTGCTCAGTGTGAACCTGCTTTCATCTGTGAAGAGCACAGGGCGCCAGTGGCGATTTTGCCAATCTTAGTGTTCTGTGGCAAATGCCAAGCGTCCTGCATGGTGTTGGGCTGTGAGCACAACCCCCATCTGTGGACGTCGGGCCCTCATACCACCCTCATAGAGTCGGTTTCTAACCGTTTGTACAGACACATGCACATTTGTGGCCTGCTGGAGGTCATTTTGCAGGGCTCTGGCAGCGCTCCTCCTGTTCCTCCTTGCACAAAGGCGGAGGTAGCGGTCCTGCTGCTGGGTTGTTGCCCTCCTACGGCCCCCTCCACGTCTCCTGGTGTACTGGCCTGTCTCCTGGTAGCGCCTCCAGCCTTTGGACACTAGGCTGACAGACACAGCAAACCTTCTTGCCACAGCTCACATTGATGTGCCATCCTAGATGAGCTGCACTACCTGAGCAACTTCTGTGGGTTGTAGAGTCCGTCTCTTGACCAACATTCAAAAGTGACCAAAACATCAGCCAGAAAGCATTGGTACTGAGATGTGGTCTGTGGTCCCCACCTGCAGAACCACTCCTTTATTGAGGGTGTCTTGATAATTGCCAATAATTTCCATCTATTGTCTATTCCATTTGCACAGCAGCATGTGAAATTGATTGTCAATCAGTGTTGCTTCCTAAGTGGACAGTTTGATTTCACAGAAGTTTGATTTACTTAGAGTTATATTCTGTTGTTTAAGTGTTCCCTTTTTTTTTGAGCAGTATATATATATATATATATATATATATAGCCACTTACATAGTCTCCTTTATTATGTATATTACTTTCCCTTATTATACAGTGCCCTCTCTTGTTATGTACAGCTCCATCCCTTACACATCAGATTATAAAGTGCCCTGTTTTTTATTACTAAGCATCCTCTCTTGTTAGAATATCTAATGCAATGACTGCTGATGGAGCATGGCAAAGTTTCTTTTCTAATGGAGGAGGCTGATGGACTGGTCTTCTGGTCACCGACCGCTCCATCAGCAGTCATTTTATATCTAACAAGAAAGGACTATGTAATAAAAGATGACACTGTGCATAACAAAAAATATCAAGAATACGCTGTGTAAGGGACAGCACTGTACATAACAGCAGAGGAAGTTATATAATAAGGGACCACCCCAGACATAACTAGAAAGGATGGTACGTAATAAGGGACAGTTTTATACATAATAAAAGAGGAAACTATGTAAATAAGGATGGTGCTATACATAATAAGTGAGTACATTATATACCAAGGAACTGTGCTATACATAATAAGGCTAGTGTCACAAATAATTTGAGGATTTGTGGCTGCTCTGGGTATGCTGTAATTTAAATGTGTTTTTTTCCTTTTTGTCCAGCAAGGGTTAAGGCTAATCTTAGTCTCTTGCTGGCAGCATTTTGAGGATGGTCAGCTGATGTTTGTTGGTGCCACTCCCACCTCCCTTTAAATAGTCACATGATCCATCAGCTGACTGCCAGTTATAGTTCTTTCTATGCTGACCTCTTTGAAGGAGCCAGTCTCTGGAGAAGCTGTCATGTTCATTGCAGTTGCAGTGGTGAAGTTTCCTGTTGGAAAGCTAAGCGTTTTTTGT
This sequence comes from Phyllobates terribilis, assembly GCF_046119375.1. Taxonomy (NCBI): domain Eukaryota; kingdom Metazoa; phylum Chordata; class Amphibia; order Anura; family Dendrobatidae; genus Phyllobates; species Phyllobates terribilis. The sequence goes on along the minus strand of NW_027362771.1, from coordinate 157,298,529 downwards.
GTTGTTATCTTCCAATTGTTTGCCTTACCTTCCTCGTGTTGTCCTATTGTAGTGGTGAGACTTGTGTCTCGCTGGCCTGCTCACTAGCCAGGTTAGTCTAGGCCAGTGAGGGCTTAGGCACGTGATTGCGCATGGGGGGAAGGACCCATCTAGGGACGATAGGGTAGCTTAGGGTCAGACACAGGTTGGTGTCAGGAGGTGTCCCTTCCCTCATTCCCTACCGCTAGGGACCTTCTCACCCCTGTATCTTCTCGTTGCTTCTCGTTGTGCCGTCCGCAGGACATCTTGTCATTCCGTGACATTATAACCGACCAGCACCGTTTTTTTTTGTCCCTGGGTTCCTATGGCTCAATCTCAGGCTTTTCCACAGCTGCTTCAGACCCTTACGGATGAGGTTACTCAGTTGCGGTCACAGGTGGTGCAGCAGTTTCAGCAATTGTTTGGGTATTGGGTCTTGGTTCATGCCCAGCCGGTGAACCCTAAATATCTCTCTCTGACAAGTTCCGTGGAGGGAAAGATAAATTTATTGTTTTTAAGGAAGTCTGCAAACTATATTTCAGGCTCCGCCCTCGTTCTTCAGGGAGTGAGGAACAACGTGTGAGGATTGTGGTCTCCCTTCTTGAGGGTGATCCCCAGTCCTGGACCTTCTCCCTACCGACTGACTATGCATCTTTGCGGTTGGTGGATGGGTTTTTTGCGGCTTTGGCCCTTGTATATGGTGATCCTGATGGCATCTCAATGGCTGAGTCTAAACTCCGTAGGATCAAGCCAGGGGCCAGGCTGGCTGAGGAGCACTGCTTGGAGTTCCGGAGGTGAGCCACTGACACTCAGTGGAATGATCCAGCCCTTAGGAGTCATTTTTGTGAGGGTCTGTCAGTTAGGCTGCAGGATTCTCTGGCCCAATACACTACTCCAAGGTTGTTGGAGGCCACCATGGCCCTTGGTATCAGAGTGGATAGACTCCTCAGGAAGAGATATACACCAATTCTGTCCCCTGTTGTGGTTTGTAGGGAGGAGGCCATGCAGGTGCTGTCGAAGGAACCCATGCAGTTGGGGGGTGCCTTTGTTCACACTAGATTGTCTGCGGTTCACCGTGGGAAGGGGGCATGTTTTTATTGCGGTCTTAAGGATCATTACATAAATGTCTGTCCATCTCGTGCCAAACTTGCTGTTCCATCGCATGAGCCATGTCCAGCTGGTCGTGTGAAGGGAGACGACCAGGGTGTGTACATTTCCTCCATTAATACATCTTTTTTTTCCATTTCTGCTGAGATAGTAGTGGGTGGAAAAACTGAGACCAATCCGGTTTTGGTGGATATTGGAGCTGGAGTCAGTTTGGTGGATGCTCACTTTGCTCAGAACCATGGTTTTATTTATAGGGCACTAGCGAGATCCATTCCTATTTTTGCCATTGATTCTGCTCCCTTTGGCCAGAGGAATTTGACCCAAGTCATACATAATGTGAACTTGCGCATAGGGACTCTACATAGTGAGTTCCTGTCATGCTACATCTTGGAGGGTCTGCCTACGCCCATTGTCTTAGGCCTTTCCTGGCTGAAGAAATGCAATCCGGTCATAGATTAGCGGTCCAGAGAAGTAGTCAGTTGGGGCAAATTGTGTGAGAACAGTTGATTGGGTTCTACTATCTCTGCCGTCTTGGTGAAACCTACCCCTCCTTCTCCGGAGGAGGTAGCCAAGGTGCTACTGGAGAATAGTGGTGAGACTCTACCTATACCCTAGGGCAGTGATGGTGAACCTTTTAGACACCTAGTGTCCAAACTGCAATCCAAAACCCACTTATTTATCGCAAAGTGCCAACGCGGCAATTTAACCTGAATACTGAGGTTTTAGTTTAGAAAAACAACTCATACATTAGCATGCTATAGAGTCTATAGCAAAGAGCTTGTAAGCACTGCACTCCAAGCCTAAGATACTAGCCACAGATTGAAGAGAATAGAGAGGATTTTTAATCAAAAGTAAAATTGCAAAGTTGTTGTTTTTTTTAGAACCTCTTTGCAATTGTAACCCTTTATCATGATGAGAATAAACCTTTTAGCCAGGAGTGTCAAACTCAAATACACAGAGGGCCAAAGTTAAAAGCTTGGACAAAGTCGCGGGCCAACCTTGATATTTGTTAAAAAAATGTCTAAAATTGAGGAAGTTTTTCCTTATCAAATAAAACAATTAACTTTTGGAATTATAGTGGAATAATATGTTATATAAGAAAAGTAAAAAGCACATGGCCCAATGGCCTAATTTAAATATGTAATAACAAAGGTTAAAAACCTTGATTAAAACACATAAGGTATGATGCAAACAAAAGTGCCCCCAAACACAGTATGACACCCCCACAGTGAATTCCTCCACACACACAGTATGATGACCCTACTGTACCCCTCTCCCTCAACCTCCCCACCATAGAATGGTGACCCCCATCACAGAATGATTTTCCAACTGTAATCTCCACATAGTCCTCCATACAGTATAATGGGAACAAAAAGTCCTCCATAGAGTGTAATGGGCCAAGCATAGTGCGCCATACAATATAATGGGCCCCACATAGTCCTCCATACAGTCCACATAGTCCTCCATGCAGTATACTGGGTCCTCCATACAGTATAATGGCCCCACATAGTATAATGGCCCTGTCACGCAAGGTGTGGGAAAGACTAAGTGCAACACGAAGGGAAGAGAGGGGAGGAAGCCCAAACACTAGGGAAAGCGGGGAGTGGAGACCCTTAGGCAGATGTGATATCACCCTGCCTACCCTACCGTCCCTATATAGGTTCTACACCTATCGCCAATCAGGACCCTAAACCCTGGATGTCCCTAGAGCTTGGCCTTAGATAGGGAGGGGTGAGCACTGGTCAGACCCCACTACAAGCTAAAAACAACAAGGTAGCCAAAGGGGATAAACTTAGTTTGAGCAGACACCAGAGGAGTAACGCCAACTGTCCTCCAAGGGCACCAGAGAAGAATCTATCTGACTGCTAGTGCTCCAGGTCTGCACAAAGGTTCATAGAAGTATCACCGGATATTCCCTGGAGCAAACTGAGTGTTTTAACTCCCAGGCAAGGGTGTGTCAATCAGCAGCAGGAGGGAGGTCGTCACTGGGTCCTAAAGGAATAAGGATTAAGAAGGCGTCTGTAATGCCAAGCGCAGTAACCTTCTACAGCCAGATCCAGAGTGACTCTCTATTACACCGGACATACCGTGACAGGGCCCCACATAGTCCTCCATACAGTATAATGGCCCCACATAGTGCTCCATAACGTGTAATGGGCCCCACATAGTGCTCCATATTGTATAATCGGCACAAAAAGTCCTCCATACAGTGTAATGGGCCAAACATAGTCCTCCATACAGCATAATGAGCCCCACATAGTCCTGCATACAGTGCAATGGGCCCCACATAGTCCTCCATACAGTGTAATGGGCCCACATAGTTCTCCATACAATGTAATGGGCCCCACAAAGTCCTCCATACAGTGTAATAGGACCCACATAATGCTCCATACAGTGTAATGCGCCCCACATAGTCCTCAATACAGTATAGTGGGCCCCACATAGTGCTCCATACTGTTTAAGGGCCCGCATAGTGCTCCATACAGTATAATGGCCTCACATAGTACTCCATACTGTATAATGGCCCCACATGATGCTCCATACTGTACAATGGCCCCGCATAGTGCTCCATACTGTATAATGACCCCAAATAGTGCTCCATACTGTATAATGGCCCCAAATAGTGCTCCATTCAGTATAATGGCCCCGCATAGTGCTCCATAATGTATAATGGTCCCACATAATACTCCATACTGAGTAATGGCCCCACATGATGCTCCATACTGTATAATGGCCTGCATGATGCTCCATACAGTAAAATGGCCCCACACAGTGCTCCATACTGTATAATGGCCCCAAATGATGCTCCATACAGTATAATGGCTCCACATGATGCTCCATACAGTATAGGGGCCCCATATGCTGCTCCATACTGTCTGGTGGTCAGAGCACTATTGATTTTACTTCCACTATAAAAAAAAACAATTGTATAAACGTACTAAGTTATGGTGGAAAATTACATGACAAAAAATCGAATTCCTAGGGGGTTACGGATACAAGTCATACCGTCATTTCCCATAGATGATTGTGATTTTATTAAAAATTGGGAGGAAATTTGTAATAATAGCTCCAGAAAATTTATGGAACTTCTAACTGACCTCAATACAAAAACCTTCACTAACATTGACAAATCCTTGGAGGAAACATATTCACTGGCTAAATCTACACTATCAGATGATAATTTCCAATCCATCAATAGTACAATGGATAAACAGGTTGACATCTGGGTGAAAAATATTCATGATAGCCATGCCAACAAATTTGTTCGTGACATCAAAGATTCTCAGTCTAACAATTTTTACCGTTGGAGAAGACCTATCACACAAGAAATTACCCATGTACGTTCAACATCCAACTCATCAATTCCATCCCTGGGGGATTACTCTGACTCCTCCACATGATCCTCTACTAAATTCAGAGACCTCATTTAAACGTAAACGGAATCTGCGTAACCTCCCCTATAGACGCAAATATGACTATTCCCTGAATGAAAAAATAAATAAGGTAATTAACCTTAGCTCTCACATTCTATCCCCCAGTGATCTTGAAGTTCTGAATAAAGGCTTATCTTTTCGTCCTGACACAAATTTTGATGCATTCACTGCTATCAAGGACTTGCATTTATTTGCAAGGTCCCTGATTTTCAAAACAAATTTTCATGATGAGAACGTCTATAATTTGTTCCCTACAGACACAGAACAAGAGGCATTAAAAACTCTAACTGAACTTGCTAAAGAACATACTACTACTGAAGAAGGTAAGATTCCTTCAAGTATTGCCCCTCATTCAAAAAAATGTCATCCATTATCTTTTTGCCCTAATATCGAACTAGTTATGAAAATAGTCAGTGAGGATTTAAAAAAAATACACCATTATGTTACCAATGGAAATATGGATAAGGAAGAACGTGCCAGCCTACAGAGGTTAAAACAACTCCCAGATGTAATATTTAAACCCGCAGATAAGGGTGACAATACGGTAATTTGGCCTACTACAATGTATGAAACGGAGGCATACAGGCAACTGTGAAATAGAGAATGTTATAAAAACTGACTTTCAACCCCCTGACTTCTTTTACTTCGAAACTGAACAATCTGCTGGATAGACCCTGAATGAAGGCACTATAACAAAAGAACTTTTTCTAGCATTACAAATAAAAGAACCGAGAATTCTTACCCTGTACTTACTGTCCAAGATTCATAAAAATATGGAAAATCCACCAGGTAGGCCCATAATTTCTGGAAATGGTAATTGCCTTGAAAATATCAGTAAATTCATTGATGTCAAATTGAAACCCTTGGTAGAATGTCTGCCATCATTTATCCTAGATACGGGTGACATACTAAAAAGGTCGATGGCCTCCACATTGACAATGACACACTTTTGGTGGCATGCAATGTAGAATCCCTCTACACTAACCTCAAACATGTAGATGGGATCCACGCCACCAAATCTTTTCTTCAAATATGCCTCCATCCATGATTGATTTAATAGTACAAACCTTGGAATTCAGCCTCACCTACAATTTTTTCACTTTTAAGGGGTCCCTCTACCTACAGTTGCAGGGCACCGCCATGGGTGCGGCATTTGCTCTATTTTATGGCAACCTATTCCTGGGGCTGTGTGAGAGGGACCTCTTTCTATCAGGCTGATGTCCCTCGATGGATCATGTCATTTTCTGGGCAAGATACATAGATGATGTCTTCCTAATCTGGAAGGGTTTGTCAGAATTACTTAATCAATTTATGACATTTCTCAATTCTAACCAACTTAACATCTATTTAACTTATCACCATGACAAATACACCATAGAATTTTTGGATGTAATGATAAAAGGGGATTTCAAGAATACATTACAAACTGATATATTCAGAAAACCCACATCAGTGAATTGGCTCCTACATGCATCATCTTCCCATCCAACTCCACTGAGTCGCCGCATACCAGTGGGTAAATTTTTGCGTCTCAGACGCCTTTGCTCTACAGACACAGATTTTGAATTGAGAGCAAAAGATCTGAAGTCCAGATTTAGAGATCAGGGGTACAGCCATCGCTGTATCAAACGAGCCTATCACAGGGCAAGAAACATCACTAGACATGAGTTATTATACTCCTCTCGCAAACCATCTCCCTCCAGTGAAATTCGGTTCATTACCAATCTCCTTCCTGAAACATCTCGGATGAGAAACTGCTTGAAACAGGCATGGTGGATCTTGTTAGTCGACTCCATTCTCTCTCATTATCTCAAAAAAGAACCTAGCATCACAAAGGTTTTTAGGTTTCGCCAACTACTACCGCAAGTTCATAAAGAATTTTTCGGTAGTAGCCAAACTGCTTACAGATATGACCAGGAAGGGGATGGACTTCTCCAGGTGGTCCAGTCCTGCCAGGGAGGCATTTTAAATCTTGAAAAAGTGTTTTTCTTCTGCGCTGATTCTTATACAGCCTGACGTCTCTCAGTCTTTTATCGTTGAGGTCGATGTGTCTGTGGTGGGAGCTGTGTTGTCGCAGGGGGTGTCTCCTGGTAAACGACAACCATGTGCTTATTTCTCTAAAAAACTGTCACCTTCCGAGAGAAATTATGACATTGGTAACAGGGAACTCTTAGCTATCAAATGAGCTTTTGAGGAGTGGCGTCATTTTTTGGAGGGGGCAGTCCACCCTGTGATGGTAGTGATGGTAGTCACGGATCATAAGAATCTGGTTTACCTGGAATCGGCAAAACGTCTAACACCTCGTCAGGCATTGTTTTTTTACCAGGTTTAACTTCTTTGTCACATATAGGCCGGGGAATAAAAACATTAAGGCAGATGCCTTATCCCATTGCTTTCTTGGGGTAGGAGATAAGTGTGAACCGATACCTATCCTTCAAAAAGGGGTGGTTATGGCATCTATATGCTCAAATCTGGAAAGAGAAGTTGTTGACGCTCAGGGGGACGGCCCTGCTGCACGTCCACTTGGTAAACTGTTTGTTACTGTACATCTCCGTCTTAGAGTTCTCAGCGAACATCACGATTCGGTGTTGTCCTGATATCATGGTAATAAAGCCACAGCGGATCTGCTTACTCGGCGTTTTTGGTGGCCAGTTGCTCATAAGGATGTCCGAGAGTATGTAGCCGCCTGCAGTGTCTGTGCATGTTCTAAAACCCCTCATACTCGTCCGTCGGGGGCTCTCGAACCCTTGGAGATTCCCAGTAAACCTTGGACTCATTTATCGGTCGATTTCTATCGACCGATAAATCGATTTTTTATAGATTTTTATTTTTTTTTTACATGGATCTTCCCGTGTCGGTGGGGAATACTGTAATCATTATAGTGGTTGATGTTACGGGTCCGGGTGGTGGAACCTCTGTGCTGGGATGCAAGGAGGGACCAGATGGGCGTAACTAAGCACCTACTCGGACAGACCCTGGCCACGCGACGGCTTAGTCGACTCCATGGACCAAGGAGGGACCGGGCAGGGGAACTAGGTGATACTATGGGACCGACCTTGTGTGAGAGCAGACGACTCCCACGGGTCAGGTGGCTGAGGCTGACAGGAGCAGCGGCAGGTAGCTTGACGAGTGATCCGGGTAGGAAAGCAGGCGGGTACAGCTGGTAGCCAGACAGGTGATCCGGGTAGACAAGCAGGCGGACACAGCAGGTAGCCTGACAGGTGATCCGGGTAGTCAAGCCGGCAGGCACGGCAGGTAGACAGGCTGGCGAGCACGGCTGATAGACAGACAGGCGGGCACGGCTGACAGACAGACTGGCGGGCACTGGAACCTGAGAGCTGAGGAGAGTGTTAGCATACAAACAACAACCTTGCACAGGCACCTCCATTTTGGAGGAGGTGCTTTAAATAGGGGTGGTCCTCCGGCCATTTGCCGGGGAGTCTTTAGGACGGCATGCGGCCCCTTTAAGAGGGAGCGCGAGTGCCCTAAGCACAGTGCACGGGAAGCTGCGCGCGGTGTGCGCAACTGCAGCAGGGGAGTTGGAGGACGCCGAACCAGGACCGTGGAAATGAGGGGAGCGGCGTCTCTGCTCAGCAGGAGGCAGAGACGCCGGCGCTACAGTTGATAGATTCAGTAAAACGTCTAATTTTGGGGCATTATCAGCTTTACCAAATGCCAAAACCTTGGCACAAGTTTTTATCAGATAAATAATTAGGTTACATGGGATCCCGACCAACATTGTTTCTGATCGCAGGGTGCACTTTGTCTCCAAGTTTTGGAGGGTATTTTGCACCCGTTTGGGGATCCATTTGTAATATCCCTGGCGGCGTGCTTGCATGGGTTACCATCTCTCACCATGCAAGACCGCAATCTTACCTTTCAGGCCAGGCTGCACACTTTGCTCCAGTACCTGCTGTTTGTATGTCTCTTGTCTGCTGGCTTAGGGCGTCGGCGCTGTTGCTTTCTGATTCTTAAAGCTACAGTGTGCACAGTCCTAATGCGTCCCCAGCCTATTGCTGTGAGTCACTGGATACTTAAACCCCCTCCACCCAGTAGGAGGTGCCTGAGCAACACTTTCTTACAGCGTGTTCTGTGCAACTCTGAGTTGCCAGGTCCTGTCCTGACTCTAGTCTGTTTCCGCCACCCTGGGGGCTGAGTACCCAGGGCCGCTACCTGTATCTTTGACTTCTAGTCTGTTTCCGCCACCCTGGGGGCTGAGTACCCAGGGCCGCTACCTGTACCTGTGACTTTTAGTCAGTTTCTGCCACCCTGGGGGCTGAGTTCCCAGGCTCGTTCCTGTATCTTGTTCCTGGTTCAGATCCTGTCTGAACAGTGTCCTAGTCCATTACTTGTTTTTCTCTATGTCTGTATCTTCCCTTTTTCCTGCAGTATCTGAACCTGCACCTAACTCCAACTCGTTGTCTCTGTACTTCTGTTTGTGAGTTTTGTGTCCACTCGCTACTTCATTGCAAGTACCTTGTGTGTATCTGGTTCTGTTCGTTCTGTTTCCCTGCCTCTGTATCTAACTCCTGTGTTCCAGCTATCTTCTTGTGTTTTCCAGTCTGTTCCATGTGAACAGAGCCCTGTCCTGTCTACTGCATCTGCGGGTTTTGCTTTGCTCTGCTTGCTCACTGCACCTGCGGTTTTGGTCTGCTTTGCTAGGTCACCGCATCTGCGGTTTTGCTCTGCTTTACTTGTTCACCGCATCTGCGGGTTTTGCTCTGCTTTGCTAGTTCACCGCATCTGCGGTTTTGCTCTGCTTTGCTTGTTCACCGCATCTGCGGGTTTTCCCCTGCTTTGCTTGTTCACCACATCTGCGGTTTTGCTCTGCTTTGCTTGTTCACCGCACCGGCGGGTTTTGCTCTGCTTTGCTTGCTCACTGCACCTGTGGTTTTGGTCTGCTTTGCTTGTTCACCGCATCTGCGGGTTTTGCTCTGCTTTGCTTGTTCACTGCATCTGCGGTTTTGCTCTGCTTTGCTTGCTCACCGCATCTGCGAGTTTTGCTCTGCTTTGCTTGTTCACCGCATCTGCGGTTTTGCTCTGCTTTACTTGTTCACCGCATCTGCGGGTTTTGCTCTGCTTTGCTTGTTCACCGCATCTGCGGTTTTGCTCTGCTTTGCTTGTTCACCACATCAGCGGGTTTTGCTCTGCTTTGCTTGTTCACAGCATCTGCGGGTTTTGCTCTGCTTTGCTTGTTCACCTCATCTGCGGTTTTGCTCTGCTTTGCTTGTTTACCGCATCTGCGGGTTTTGCTCTGCTTTGCTTGTTCACCGCATCTGAGGGTTTTGCTCTGCTCTGCTTGTCTACCGCACCTGCGGCTCTGTTGCTGTATCCCAGTCTGTACTGGTCCTTATCCTGCCTACGTTCCTACCTGCCAGTACCCGCCTGTCTGCATGTCAGCCGTGCCTGCCTGTGCCCACCTGTCTGCATGCCAGCTGTGCCTGTCAATATCCACCTGTCTGCATACCAGCCGTGCCTGCCAGTACCCACCAGTCAATATGCCAGTTTAACCTGCCTGTTCCTGCATTCCCCGGTGTGGGTCAACAGCTGTGACCGGGGTCTGACCTGGAGTAGCACCTGGTCCCTCTGCTCGGTTCCTCTCTGGTTCACGGAGTCGACTGAGCCGCCGTGCGACCTTGGTTGGATCGGGTTGATACTTAGTTACGCCCCTCCAGGCACTCCTCGGTTCATGGTACAGTGGGATCACTAATCATGCTCACACTAGTCTGCCCGGGCGTGTGCGCAACACCATTTATCATTTTCTTCCGCATTTCACCCGCAGTCTAATGGTCAGACAGAGCGGGTTAACCAAAATCTGGAGACGTATCTCAGGTGTTTTGTATCTGAAAGTCAGGAGGACAGGGTTACCTATTTACCTTTAGCCGAATTCACAGTAAATAATCGTTGTCAGGAATCGACAGGTAAGACCACGTTTTTCGGGGGAATATGGGTTCCATTCTCAGCTTACTTCTTTTATTGGTAATCGCCATTCTGGATTACCGGATGAGGAACGGTTTTCATCTTCTATTTTTACCATTTGGCAGGGGGTTATTAATAATTTGAGGAGGATTGCATCCAAGTATAAGAGTGTGGCTGATCGGATATGTTTGGTTGGTCCGGACCTGTGTGTGGGTTAAGTTGAAAATTCCATTGTGGAAACTGGGTCCCAGGTTTATCGGTCCTTATAAAATCATAGCCGTTGTCAATCCCGTAGCGTTTTACCTTGCTCTACCACCTATCTTTAGGATTCATAATGTTTTTCATCGTTCTCTCCTCAAAAAATATGTTGCATCTTCTGTACCATCACCTCTACCTCCATCACCTGTCAATGTTAATTTGGAGTTTCAGATTGCTAAGATCTTGGATTCTCGTCTTGTTCGTCGGTCGCTTCAGTACCTGGTACATTGGAGGGGGTATGGTCCTGAGGAGAAGATATGGGTACCTGCTTCTGAGGTTCATGCAGCCAGACTGGTCTGGGCTTTTCATGCGGCTCACCCAGATAGGCCTGGTTCTGAGGTTCCGGAGGTCCCTCGTAGAAGAGGGGGTACTGTTACAGGGCTACCGCTACAGTTTGGAGCCAGAAGACCTCAGCGTCAGATGGCTCCTACTCCAGCTCCGAGAAGAAGCACGTCTCCGTCATTTTAAATGTGTTATTTCTTCCGGCAGAACAGGGGTTAAGTGGTCATGTTGGAGTTCCCTGTGCTCACAGCTGAGCTCGGTTAGCCACTCCTTTTCTTTTTATAATCTGGGCTCTGATACACATCCTTGACAGAGCTAGCTTTTGCTGCATGGCTAACGGAGGGAGAGAAGTTCTTATGAGGAGAGTTGAAGGAATTATTTGTCTGGTTTGTACGCATGGTAATTCCTTATCCTTCTCCATTTTTGGTTTAACCCCGGTGCTTTCCTCTGTTATATGTGAGTGAATATTTTGTGTGCCTGGAGTTTTCTGTTTACCCCTGTCTGTGTTACCCTGTTTGTCGGGTTGGTGTACTATGGTGAACAGTAGCGCCCCCTTCTCTGGGTGGGGGAGTGAACAGACAGAGGTCTTACTCAGGAGTTAGGGTGAGGTTGGGGGCCCCAGCATCCTCACCTTCAGAGGTATCCCGGGGAATAGGGAAAGCCCCTGATCACCCGACAGCTGTGTCATGACATCCACATTATGTTTGGGCTTCCCCCTGTTCTTCTTTGGCCCTCTGCTTCTCTATTGTGCCCCAGACTGTAGAACCCTTACCGTCAATGCCAATATGCTGGGTGGTACTCGCATTCATACTGTGCTCCGGGCGTCCCCGCCCCCTGCTTCCCTTGTTCCCATGGTGCTGCATCACATGACCGTGGCATCACGGGTCACGTGGGGTGGGGGTGCGTTGTCGTCCGTGTACCTCCTTTGTGAGTCCGCGTCAGGCCACACCCACGCCTCTTGCCATTGGCTGTTCCCCCTTTTTAAACTTTCCTTGTTCTCGATGACGCCATCCCCTGATGAAGGCTGATGTCGAAATGCGCGTCAGGGTGGGCGCATCCTGGTAGCATCTGGGCTGACCCTCATACAGGTATATTCTTCATCCACGGAATGAGACTGCATACTTATATGGATGACATATAATAGCCTCATATGCAGTGTAGAGACTGGATTTATCTCACATATAAAATGCACTGATCTATTCAACTTAAGACACTTGTCTGTCATTTCAGCACTGAGACACTTTCTTGCACTGCAGCACTTTATCATGAGTTTCAAATGCCTACCCATTGGTGATTTACTTATAATCATAATTTAACTCTTTTGATAACATGCATGTACACCTTGATTCTTGGGCTATTTATATGTCTATTTTATCTGTATCTTATTTGATTTTTTGATATTGTACAGCCATCTATTGATCTATTTTAATTAGATTTTCTATTTATATAGTTACCTATTTGTGATTATTTGTTTGCTACCCGGATTATGTACTCGCTTTTTTGTTTGTTGGTCCCACCCATGTCCATTCACTATTGATTAATAAAACCTCTATTTATTGCATCTTTACTATTGACCTTTTGTTGGTTCTTTTTCTCTGGTGATTTATGTATAATGGCCTTGCATAGTCCTCCATACAGTATAACAGGGCCCTGCATAGTGCTCCATACTGTATAATGGCCCCACGTGATGCTCCATACTGTATAATGACCGCACATGATGCGCTATACAGTATGTGCCCCATATGATGCTCCATACAGCATAATGGCCCCATGTGATGCTCCATACAGTATAATGGCCCCATGTGATGCTCCATACAGTATAATGGCCCCACGTGATGCTCCATACAGAATAATGGCCCCACGTGATGCTCCATACAGTATAATGGCCCCACATGATGCTCTGATGGGAGGACGCGCATGCAGAGGAGAGTGGCCGCGGCAGTGCTGAGGAGATGGCGCGTGCCCACCGGGAGGGCTCTGCGTGCCCCCTCTGGCACGTGTGCCATAGGTTCGCCACCACTGGTATAGACCATACCCAATAGTGAAGGTATTAGTACTTGCTACTTATTTATTTACAATCATGCGGTACTTCTATCCCTTCTCTATTTATGACTATCTATTTACAAATACAACTGATGGCAACTGGTGATTAGCTCCATCTTGTGGAATCCTACAGTAATTTTGTTATTTTATATCTCTACACTTATGGTAAATTTATTTATTCAGGGGTGGATTAAGAGTAGCAAGGGCCCCGAGCAGTTTAGAAGGCGCGGGCCCCCCCCCCCACCTGATTTATCACGTGACATGTCACATGATCCCCTGTGATAGATCATGTGATAGTTCACGGGAAATTAATTTGGCACAATATTAATTGTGCTGCCTCATCTGAGAGCAGCACAATATTGGGGCAGATACCCTGATTCCAGCGATGTGTCACTTTTTCAGCTGCTTGTTGTTAGCCCACACCACTGATTGGCAGCTTTCTGCCCATGCTCAGTGTACACAGAAATCTACTGATCAGTGATGGGGGTGGGGTCCTACAGAACTTACTAGTCATCTAGTGATAATTACCTTCTGACAAATCAATGATTTTATCAAAACAACACTAAGCAGCCCAGTAAGTGACACATTACTGGAATCAGTGTCTCTAACCCTACATTATGCTGCTCTCAGATTAGGTGGCAAAAACCTGATGACAGATTCCCTTTAAAGGAGCTGTAAACACAAAAATAGTTTGTATTAAAAAAATACAAGCCATTTGTGAAATTAACTTTTTTTCATTGTTAATTCACATTAGACTGTATCTTCAACACTTTAGTCAGCAGGTCTTATTACAGACTCTGAATAGGGCAGCTCTCTCCCTCTCCCTCAGCAGAAAGTCACAGCATGGTGAAAAAATGGGATCTTTTATGATTTTCTCATAATAAATAAAAAAGGACATGCAAGTCCTCCAAACTATTTTCCGTTTCTCTATAGGGGAGGTCCTAAATCTTTCTTGTTCTTTAGTTGATCACATGTCAAAAAGGCAAAGCATTTACTATGAACTCGCCTAAAAAAATATACACTTGGAGAGTAATATCATCATCTGCATGTAAATATTCCTTGACTCTAAGGGCTCGCTCACACTGTCGTATAACACGGCCGAATGCTATGTGATGTTTTATCGGATAGGACTCGGCCCTATGTTATACTATGGGACAGTGCAGATCTGCTATTATTGGCATGAGAAAATAATCTCATTCGATATTCGGACCATGTGCACCCATACAAGTCTATGGGTGCACATAAAACATTGGACTGCACTCGGATGTCATCCAAGTGCAGTCCGATGAACACTCACAGAGACTATGGAGAAGATGGAGAAATTAAGTTCTTCATCTTCTCCATATCTGTGCTGCGAGAGAATCGGATCACACTCAGTTGAAGCTCTAACAGAGTTTGAGCCGAGTGTCATTAGCATAATTGGCCCTATTCTCTTGCATGAGAGAATATATGGCTTAGTGAGTGGACCCTAAAACTGAATAGTAGTGACGGACAGGCACCTCACAAGCGGGATCCATGTAGCTCTCAGATGTCGTGTAGGTAGGGCTTCATTCCATGGGGTAGGGCTTAATTTCAAGGTATATAAAAAAATGGACTTCAAATAAAAATTAAATGAACACAAAAAGCACTAATTGAATTATTTTTTTCGTATTTATGTTTGCAGCCCCTTTAAAAACCCTTTGAGGACCAAGGCACATATATGTCCCATAGTTTTAAACTGGAAAAAAATTTGATTGAATAAAATTTAAGGTCCTCGAAGGTTTAAGAAGGTCATAAATTCATATGAATACTTGCTCATACAATTGCACATGCCATAAGATGAAGAAGAACAGAATCAAAAATATGACATTAAGTGGAGCACTTACAGGTATTCAAGGTGAAAGAGACCAGCAAAGGCATCGTCTCGAATGACAGTAAATGAGTTAGAATTCAGCAAGCTGAAAATGAAGACAGCAGGTTAGAAGCGAACCAGACTTTATGGTGCTCAGAATTAGTCAAGCAGAATTTATTGACTGCTCTTGCAAAGCACTGAGACTCCCGCTGTGTATAGATGGCGCCGTGCGGCCTCCCGCTGTGTATAGATGGCGCCGTGCGGCCTCCCGCTGTGTATAGATGGCACCGTATAGATGGCTATGTGCGGCCTCCTGCTGAGTATAGATGGTGCCGTGCGGCCTCCCGCTGTGTATAGATGGCACCGTATAGATGGCTATGTGCGGCCTCCTGCTGAGTATACGTGTATAGATGGCTACGTGCGGCCTCCTGCTGAGTATAGATGCCGCACGGCGCTCCCCCCAGAGACAGCAGGAGGCCGCACAGCGCCATCTATACTCAGCGGGAGGCCGCACGTAGCCATCGATACACAGCAGGAGGCCGCACGGCGACATCTATACTCAGCGGGGGGCCGCACGTAGCCATCTATACACAGCGGGGGGCGCACATAGCCATCTATACACAGCGGGGGGCCGCACGGCACGGTCTATACACAGCGGGGGGCTGCACGTAGCCATCTATACACAGCGGGGGGCCGCAGGTAGCCATCTATACACAGCGGGGGGCCGCAGGGCGCCCCCCCCAGAGACATCAGGAGGCCGCACGGCGCCAACTATGCACAGCAGGAGGCCGCATGCAGTCATGCACACACACAAACATATACAGACACGCATAAACACATTTGAAACACAAAAATACATACAAACAGACATCACACAATGACATCTGCCCACACACACACACAAACAGACATCACACACACACACACACCTGCCCCCACATACATCTGTGTGTGTGTATGTATAGTGTGTGTGTGTGTGTATAATTTGTGTGTGTGTATTTTTTTTCAAGTTAAAAACAAGTAAAATGCATGTGGCATCAATATCAAGACTCCAGATATAAGGGCCTATTCACACTGAATTTTGCAATGCATTCATCTCCTCTTTCCAGGCTTCTATCTAAATCCCTGAAAAATGGCATTCAGATGGGCCTTGACATAGCCATTGATTTGAACAAAGGCAAACCGAGGCTAAAGTCTGAATCTTTAGGCTCCATTTGCTCTGCTTTCAGATGTCTCATTTCAGACAGCACAATCCTGAATTTCAGGGATTCAGTTGTAAGCCTTGTGTAAAGACCTGAATGCAGCGCTGGATGTAGTGTGAATAGGTCCTTACATCCTACACCACCTCAGGGTATTGTTGCTATGGAGTATTGCCCCTGGGTGGCCGCAGTTATGACCACCACCAGGGCTCGCGGTCACCCACCCTAGCTTTGGTATTCTGGGGAGTTGGTATAATGAATATCTGAGAAGAGCCCTAGAGAAGCAAGAACATTGGACAACCAAGAGGTGGTGGCCTCAAGTCAGGTGTAGTGTTCAACAGGGCAAGACTTTCTAACCTGCCCACACACACACACACACACACACACACACATCTGCCCACACACACACACACCTGCCCACACACCCACACATCTGCCCACACACACACACACACACACACACACATCTGCCCACACACACACACTCACCATCCCCCGGCTCCATTCCTCCTGCCTGCTCTCTCTCCTCTCCGGTGGTAAGTAGCAGTACAGACCGGGCGCGCACTGCGTGACGTTACAGCTAGGAGACACGGCCGCGCACAGGGCCGTGTCTCCTAGCAGTGACGCGGCCGGGCCAGCACAGGGAAGTTAACTGCTGCAGTGCTGGCCCGGCCGATGAAGAAGTAGCGGCGGCCGCTGCTGGGGGAGCGGTCCGGGGCCCCCCCTCCCGCCACTGCTACCAGTATGTGCCGCGGCGGCCCGCACATATAATGAGGGCAATCCGGCATTAGACACCCCGTCCGGAGCCGCGGGCCCCCTGCAGGCTCGGGGCCCCGGGCGGTCGCCCGGATTGCCCTCATTATAATCCGCCTATGTATTTATTACACTATGAATTATAACCTTAATAGATACTAACATTACACAACTTACATATCAAACGTATACATCTAGTGTCTCTTTACCACCTGTCTGTTTTTCAACAGTCAATTATCTAAGCACATTACATGTGTAGGTATATTATCCACTTTTATTCACCAACCTTGCCTTTTTTCTATTTAGGTATTTCTCTACGTATAGTTACACTTGGGAGTATATATTTTTTTGCTTCCTTGTGGTTCTGTATAATGTATCAAGTTTTTAACTCACTCACGTATATGTATCTTGTCTTCATTTTATTGGATATGTGTGCACCCATCTCCTACAGTGCCACCATATAATCAAATGTTTGTTCAATAAAGGTTTTTTACTTTTAAGATCTATGCCATTACCGTATTTTATGACCACATAGTTCAGTGCTCCTCTGGTTTGGTTTATGTTAATTTCCAAATGATCTACCATTTATTCCTTCAACAGATACCGATATATGTTTGTTTAACCAATTGCATTCTTTATTTTCTCGATATGCTATTTTTACATATAGTATCTGCTCATTCCAGAACTTGTTTTATAATTGTATATTGCCAGTAAGCTACCAATCATTGGTGGGAGCTTGGTTGGACCAGGAGGCACTGGGCAGCTAATCAAGCAGTGATAAAAAACTGAATGTGTTGAAACGACAGCACACAGCCTAATAAGTGACAGATTGCTGAAATCAGTGCCTCTGCCCCTAACTCATGCTGTCCTCAGATTACATAGCAAAAACCTGCTGGCAGATTCCCTTTAACATGCTGCAGATTTACAATACACATGGCAGGGCAATTTATGACAATTTTTTTTCAGCGGGTGCATGAGATTTATTTAAATCTCATTTACTTTGCTGTTATTGTAATAATCCGCAGCATGTCCACTACATGTGAACAAGCTTTAACCCCTTCACACCTTCATATCTGAATTGTGCCATTTTATTTGGTAACAACTCTGGAATGCTTTCACATATCTCAGTGATTCTAAGACTGCTTTTTTTTCTGAACCAATTGCGCTTTGAGTTAGCGGTAAATTTAGGTTAATATGGTTCAAGTTTATTCATGAAAATATAAAAAATGTGAAAAAATGTGGAAAAATTTGCAATTTTCAAACATTAAAATTTTATGCCCTTCTTACAACAGATGGTCATACCACACAAAATAGTTAATAAACATTTACCATATTTTTTTCATTGGGATGTTAAAAGGCATTATCAAAAAAATATTTTATTTAGTCATACAATAATTACAATAGAATATAAAATCTATTACAAAGTGGTTAAATCATCCATAATTAATAAAGGGATATTAAATGAACTGGTAAGAGCCATGGAATGTATACCAACAACAACAATTCATATATGTATGCCCACCAATAGACAATTGGTAAAGTCTACTATGTATGATGTTGACATGAATGAAGGCAATTTATGTCAACGTTTCGGCTGTGAACATTGATATGTAATTGCATATTTGTATATGTATGCCTTTATATACTTGACACTTGTTACTGCACATTGCTTGACAAAGGCTGTTCACAGCCGAAAGGTTGCCAGTCACATCTGATGGGCTAATAAAGTCCTTTTTTCTTCATTAAACTGGAGTGCTGCCTTTTTCTCTTTTGGAATATATACTTATCAGACTCATGGGATTTATGTTTGGAAGGTCTGGCACCCAATTTAATAATTTTTTGGTGCTGTTCCGTTCTCTTTTAAACTATATATCATCCCAGGAAATTTGCACATATTTTTTGCTTTTTCTCTTTTTTTTCTTTTGTAAAGTACAACATGGAACCAGGTGTGTTCACCTATACGGTGGAAGATGAGGAGAGGATTCTACAAGGAATAGAAGGTGATGCCAATTTCTTGAAAACTCCATCCATTTCGGACTTAAAACGCAAGTATGAAAATGACTTTAACCCCTTAATTACCGGGGACGTATTAGTACGCATATTTGCGTACTGCCCGTTCAGTGAGGACTCCGGCGCTGAGCCCTCACTGAACGGAGCACATGTCAGCTGATTCTTACAGCTGACATGTGCCCGCAACAGCCGCGGGTGGAATCGCGATCCACCCGCGGCTGTTAACATGTTAAATTCCGCGGTCAATCTCTGACAGCAGCATTTAACGCGCGCTTCCGGGTAGCGTGTCATAAGCCCCGCCCACCGGCGACTCCATCACGTGATCGCGGGTCGCCGATGGGTGGGCATGACAACCCAGGGTCTGCAGCAGACGCCTGTGGTTGTCATGATCTTGTCGCTATGAGCGCCACCTAGTGGTCGGCGCTCATAGCACAGGACCATTTCTGCTGCATGCAGGGGACCTGCTCGTCCCCTGTAAGTAGCAGAGGCGATCGGATAGTTGCTGCTTCTAGTCTCCTATGGAGACTATAGAAGCATGCAAAAAGTAAAAAAAAAAAGTTTTTAAAAATATAAAAAAAAATAAAAAAATATAAAAGTTTAAATCACCCCCCTTTTGCCCCATTCAAAATAAAATAATAAAAAATAAACCCCACATACACATATTTGGTATCGCCGCGTTCAGAATCGCCCGATCTATCAATATAAAAAAAGAATTAATCCGATCGGTAAACGGCGTAACGAGATAAAAATTCTAAACGCCAGAATTACGTTTTTTGGTCGCCGCAAAATTGCAATAAAATGCAATAACGGGCGATCAAAACATCGGATCTACCCCAAATGTTATCAATAAAAATGTCAGCCCGGTGCGCAAAAAATAAGCCATCAACCAGCCCCAGATCACGAAAAATGGAGACGCTACGGGTCTTAGAAAATGGCGCTATTTTTTTAGTTTTTTTTTTACCAAATTTTGGAATTATTTTTCACCACTTAAATATAAAAGAACCTATACATGTTTGGTGTCTATGAACTCGTAATGACCTGTAGAATAAGAAGGGCAGGTCAGTTTTAGCATTCAGTGAACGTGGTAAAAAAAAAAAAAAAAAAAAACAACTGTGGTATTGCACTTTTTTTGCAATTTTACCGCACTTGGAATTTTTTTCCCGTTTTCCCGTACAGGATATAGTAAAACTAGTAATGGCGTTGAAAAGTACAACTCGTCCCGCAAAAAATAAGCCCTCACATGGCCATATTGACC
The DNA here is from genome assembly GCF_046119375.1 of Phyllobates terribilis. Classification (NCBI taxonomy): domain Eukaryota; kingdom Metazoa; phylum Chordata; class Amphibia; order Anura; family Dendrobatidae; genus Phyllobates; species Phyllobates terribilis. The sequence goes on along the minus strand of NW_027362771.1, from coordinate 157,278,420 downwards.
AAAAAATAAAAACGCTATGGCTCTGGGAACAAGGGGAGCAAAAACGAAAATGCAAAAACGGAAAATGCTCCGGGGCTTAAGGGGTACTCTATAATTACATTTTTGGGTAGAAAGATGTGGAGGAATAAGGGAAAGAGAGTGCTACCTGAGCATAGTAAGTAGAGACTAAAAATTTTAAAAGAATATAAAATCTTTTATGCTCACCTGAGCAAGTTGTGCTGATAAGCACAACTCTATTTGAGGAATTTGTCCGTTATTAGGGTTCTCAGACCACGGTTTACAGCTCTTCCATAGACGGTGGTGGTATATTTGTCCTACCCGACAGACAGTCACCACATGCACAAATTGAGACAAATGGATTCTGGAGGCGCTCCTGTGGAAGAAAGAGTAACCAAAAAATTGTTGAATCTTCCAAATGTGGTGCAATCACATGGAGGATATTCCACAAGGGATTAATATTTGTAGGTTTATTAAAAAATCATAAAACCGTGAATACACGTAAGGGACATGGATGTACAAAAAAGGGAAGGGAGAAGGGAGTCTTTAAAAAGGATCACCCAAAGCGTTTCTGCTCATAGTGCCTTCATCAGGTGTCAACACAAAAAAGGGAAGGGAGAGGGAGTCTTTAAAAAGGATCACACAACAAGTTTCTGCTCATAGAGCCTTCATCAGGTGTCAACACCTGATGATATTCCCTTGTGGAATATCCTTTATGTGATTGCACCACATTTGGAAGATTCAACAATTTTTTGGTTACTCTTTCTACCACGGGTGCGCCTCCAGAATCCATTTGTCTCTATAATTACATTTGACCACATTGGGAGAGTACTATAAAGTTAAAAAGATACCTTGGGGATTGAGATCTAATATACGGCCAAATTTATTTTTTGGGGATTATAATTTTTTTCAAGATTTACTATGATCTCTAATAAATACACTATGGACATTATTTTATTGAACATTACATTTTTGCAAAAAGAGATCAAAGAGTTACAGGATGGTTTCCCAGAATTAGAATCTAAAATACAGACACATGTTGGCCCAAAGGATTGGACTAGTTTTCATGAATTGATTTTGGGCAGAATTGAAAAGTTACGCCGGAATTTAGAGGACACTAAACGCCAGAAATGGAATAGAGATATGGAGGACTATCAAATGGGGAACATTTACACCTGGCAGAGGGATGGTGCTAAAAGCACTTGGAGAAAAAAAGGTGACAATAATTACAAAAGGAATGATAAGGCTGAGGATATTAATTTTTCTTCAAATTCCACTAACCCTGCTTTTTATAGACATGGACAACCCAACACAGGGATACAACGAAGGAAAAGAAGAGGGGGCAAGCACCACCGTCATCAACAAAAAAGAGAAATAAGGGAAAGGCAGACCACAATTTATACGATAAATGAATACGAGGAGAAGGGAACCACATTAGTGGTAAATATTTTAAAAAAACTCATTATCAGATTCACAAGTATCGATCCTTAATAAAGGACTAACATTTGGACCAGGAGCTCACATTAATTGGTTTCAGATGGAAATAGATGTTGAATGTTTTTTTAGAACGTTGAAACTTAAAGAATGGTTTCATAATAGGCCGGTTACACCTAAAACATCTAACAGTGAGTTTAATTTACAGGCAATTTCTCTTTCTAAAAAAGTCACTTTGTGCCACCAACGAATTCGGCGGTAATTGATGTCTTCATTGTTACAGTAAAATGGGATCTTGAGAGCCTTAGAAGCACTACAGGTAAACACGCTTTTAAATACCCCAATTTGACGAGGGATGAATTTTTGGCATTGGAGGAACTTGCCCATGACAACAACATTATCATCAAACCCGCTGATAAAGAGGGAGCAGTCGTCGTCATGGACAGGTCCTCCTATGTTAATGAAATAGAAAGACAACTAAAGGAAATAGAGGTGTATCAAAAACTGAGTGGTGATCCTAAATTTGAAATCCTGAGGGAATTGACAAATATTTAAAAAAATGTCCAGGATATTGGGACTATTGACCAAGATCTTTATGAATATTTATATTCGGATTGTCCTACGACACCTATAATATATATATTCCCCAAAATACATAAGTCTTTGGTTGATCCCCCAGGACGACCAACCGTCTCTGGAGTCAGCTCGGTTTTTCATAAAATTAATATATTTTTGGATAAAGTGATTAATCCATTGGTCAACAAATCACAATCATACATTAAGGACACCACTGATTTCTGGGAAAAACTCAGCCAGGTACATCTGGAGAATGTCATTTTAGCATCTTTTGATGTTGTTTCATTGTACACGTCAATAGACCACGAACGAGGCATTCATGCTGTGAGACGTAGATTAGCCTTGCTGACTTTGTAAAATGAGGGTGTGGACTTTATCATTACTTTGCTGGATTTCGTATTGAAAAGAAATTATTTTTTATTTGGCGATACATTTTATGCACCCGCCTATGCAAACATAGTGATGACTTCATTGGAGGAGGACTTCGTCTATGTATCCCACCACTAGCACAAGGTATTAAGGTGGTGGAGGTACATAGACGACGTCTCCCTCCTTTGGACTGGCTCTATTGAGGAACTAATGAATTTTTATGATTTTTTTTAATGGGATTGATCTCACCATTAAATTTACATTAGTGCATTCTCATATTAGTATCCAGTTTTTGGATGTCCTGATTACACAGAATTGTGGTAAACTAGATACGTCCTTATTTGTGAAGGTTACGGATCGGAATGATTTATTGTTGTATACCAGCCATCATCCTAAAGGAACGGTTAAAGCTATACCATACAGCTAACTTTTAAGGATTAAAAGAATTGTGAGTAATGATCTTGAGTCTGATCAAACTTTGTATTTGCTGATAAAGAAATTTAAAAGGCGAGGTTACCCTAACAATTTGTTGTTACAACGTAAGATAAAGGTCTGAAGTTTGTACAGATCTGTATTGCTGAAATCCAATAGTATTGGAAAAAAGAAGAAACAGGTGGCTAGGATTCCATTTGTTTCCACGTTTTGTGATGAGAGTGAACGGGTCTCCAAAGTGATTAAGAAACATTGGAATATGTTATCAAAATTTCTACCCAATATAGTGGAATTTGGAAATCCACCACTCTTCTCTTTTAGGAGGAATAAGAACATTGGTGATTTTTTAGTCTATTCGGATATTGGTAGTTTGAAAACTTCTCAACAATTATATCTGACAGGGAGCCAGAGAAAGGGTTGTTACCCATGTCTTTCCTGTGTGAATTGTTCTCTGATGGTAAAGGGCTCATCATTTATTCATCCATCTACGGGTATATCATACAGGATAAATCATTACCTTATGTGTAACTCTGAATTTGTTATATATTTGCTGCAATGCCCTTGTTCCCTGTGGTATGTCAGTGAGACGACATGATTTTAAAACAAGAATTAACCAACATCAATATACCATAAGGAAGAAAATATTAGATCTGCCGGTTCCGAAACATTTTGTTGAAAAGGGACATAATGAGAAACAATTGAGATTCATGCTTATAGACCCTGTGCCGTCCCAGAGAAGGGGTGGTGATCGTATTCGCCTTTTGAAGGAGTGTGAACTTGAGTGGATCTTTAGATTAGGTACTCTAAAACCGAACGGCCTCAATGTAGATTTCAAAGTTATGTCGGTACTCTAATACTTTCTATCTTTGGAGGTTCAATCCTTGTCTACTACTTTACATGGTGTAGTTTTTATGTATTTTATGTCATTGTTACTAATTGTTTGTCTCCTCTTATAGGTAGGTGATTGCCACCATTTGGAAGCACACTCATCCATATCTGTATGATTAAAATTTATGTGTCTGTATGATTATTTTTATTTATACTAAAAATTTTGTTTGATTTAATTATGTACAGTGATCCTATCGTTCGTATTTTAATTAAACAAAAGGGATATGAAGCATATACTGCATATACGTATTGGGGTGGAGTGAAGGGTATATTGTTGTTTCTCAATTTCTCCCTCTTTGTGGGGCCGCAGGGGTGGATCCTCTCTTAACAGGGGGGTTTGTGCCCTTTGGGGCTCCTTAAGCGGTGATCCTTTGGTTCACCAAAAGGTGGGCTACTGGATCATGCTCTCAGGGGTTGAGATATATATTAATATTTAAGCCCTTTTTTTACACTCTGTATTCCCCTAGAAATTAATGTGTTATCATATAAGGAGCATAAAAGTATGATTATAACACTAATTGCAGTTAGTTAATGCATCTCTATGTCCCTTACTCGGTATGTACACACTATGAATATAGGAATCTTTTCCTCCTTTTCAATATGGCGGCCGCTATGTTTGGATAGCTTAGCGCATGTGCGAGAATTGAATAGAGAACTCGCGAGTTTACAATATGGCTACCGCGTATCGCTAATGTGCATGCACGAGACCGTGTGTGATCTCGCATGCTTTAGAGCGATACGATCACTGAGACACGTGTTGTCATGCGCAGAACGCAACGCCGGACGGCGTTGAACTATATGCTAATGTTTTCTATACAAAATTCAATATATAGGTGAGTCTTGCTTTCATCTCAACTTTATGCACAGGTGTATTAATTACACTTATTACAGCACAAAGCACTTTATTTATGGTCACATTGTATTCTATATGAGATGACTTATCTAAATTATAATGTTTTTTCCTGTGGGAGTAAACATATCACTGATTTTAATGAATTTTTCTGTATAATATTTGTATTTTATACTAATTCATTGATTGATATGTAATTGCATATTTGCATATGTATGTCTTGATATACTTGACACTTGTTACTGCACATTGCTTGACAAAGGCTATTCACAGCTGAAACGTTGCCAGTTGCCAGTCACATCTGATGGGCTAATAAAGTCCTTTTTTCTTCATTGAAACTGGAGTGCTGCCTTTTTCTCTTTTGAAATATATACTTATCAGACTCATGTGATTTATGTCTGGAAGATCTTGCACCCAATTTAATAATTTTTTGGTGCTGTTCCGTTCTCTTTTAAACTATATATATATATCTATATATATATCTATATATATATCTATATATATATAGATATATATATATACTGTGTGCAGAATTATTAGGCAAGTTGTATTTTAGAGGATTATTTTTATTATTGATCAACAACTATGTTTTCAATCAACCCAAAAGACTCATAAATATCCAATATCCAAGCTTAATACTTTTGGAAGTTGGAGTGTTTTTTTTTTTAGATTTGGCTATCTTAGGAGGATATCTGTTTGTGCAGGTAACTATTACTGTGCAGAATTATTAGGCAACTTAATAAAAACCAAATATAATCCCATCTCACTTGTTTATTTTCACCAGGTAAACCAATATCAGTGCACAAAATTTAGAAATAAACATTTCTGACATTCAAAAACAAAAATCAAAAAAAAATAGTGATCAATATAGCCACCTTTCTTTATGATGACACTCAACAGCCTTCCATCCATAGATTCTGTCAGTTGCTTGATTTGTTTTCGATCAACATTGCGTTCAGCAGACAAAACAGCCTCCCAGACACTGTTCCGAGAGGTGTACTGTTTTCCCTTCCTGTAGATCTCACATTTTATGATGGACCACAGGTTCTCTATGGGGTTCAGATCAGGTGAACAAGGGGGCCATGCCATTATTTTTTATTCTTTTAGACCTTTACTGGCCAGCCACGCTGTGGAGTAGTTGGATGCATGTGCTGGAGCATTGTCCTGCATGAAAATCATGTTTTTCTTGAACGATACCGACTTCTTCCTGTACCACTGCTTGAAGAAGTTGTCTTCCAGAAACTGGCACTAGGTCTGGGAGTTGAGCTTCATTCCATCCTCAACCCGAAAAGGTCCCACAAGTTAATCTTTGATGATACCAGCCAATACCAGTACCCCACCTCCACCTTGCTGGCGTCTGAGTCGGAGTGGAGCTCTCTGCCCTTTACTGATCCAGCCTCTGGCTCATCCATCTGACCCATCAAGAGTCACTCTCATTTCATCAGTCCATAAAACCTTTGAAAAATCAGTCTTAAGATATTTCTTGGCCCATTCTTGACGTTTTATCTTATGTTTCTTGTTCAAAGGTGGTCGTTTTTCAGCCTTCCTTACCTTGGCCATGTCCCTGAGTATCGCACACCTTCTGCTTTTTGATACTCCAGTAACGTTGCAGCTCTGAAATATGGCAAAACTGGTGGCGAATAGCATCTTGGCAGCTTCGCGCTTGATTTTCCTCAATTCATGGGCAGTTATTTTGCGCCTTTTTTGGCCAACACGCTTCTTGCGACCCTGTTGGCTATTTGCCATGAAACGCTTGATTGTTCGGTGATCACGCTTCAAAAGTTTGGAAATTTTCAAGACTGCTGCATCCCTCTGCAAGACATCTCACAATTTTGGACTTTTCAGAGCCCGTCAAATCTCTCTTCTGACCCATTTTGCCAAAGGAAAGGAAGTTGCCTAATAATTAAGCACACCTTATATAGGGTGTTGATGTCATTAGTCAACACCCCTCCTCATTACAGAGATGCACATCACCAGATTTACTTAATTGGTAGTTGGCTCTCAAGCCTATGAAGCTTGGAGTAGGACAACATGTATAAAAAGTATCATGTGAACAAAATACTCATTTGCCTAATAATTCTGCACACAGTATATATATATATATATATATATATATATATATATATATATTGTAGGGACTTAGCTACTTAGCTCTTTGGCAGTCGGCAGAGTTCATGCACCCATTTAGTTACACATCCGGCTCTCTCTCAGGTTTAGTCCGAGTCTGAACCTACGAAAAGACGTATTTCCACCTTACACCCTCAGACACTGCTCTTCACTCAGTTTTGGTCAGCAACAAACTGATTCTCCCCAACAGCACATTTCCTGTTTCTATATAAAACACTGCAGATGAATTCTAATCAAGTGAACCTAGAACACTATATCCATGAATTAGGCAAAAAAAATAAATTGTAAAATAAGTGTCTCTTTATTGGATCAATTTAAAAGACACAAAATACACATGAAATGATAAAAATGGGGAAAGGTAAAGAATGGAGGTGGAAAGGGATAAAATAAGATGGGGAGGGGGGTGAGGGTGCACTCCGTATTAAATTCAAAGAACAACAATTCAGAAGGTCAATACATGATGATATTACATGATAGAATATGCACTGACATGATAATTAGTAAATTATAATAAAGTGCATGTGCAAAATCCTAATGTAACAACTTTATTGGTCACACTGATAACTATCAATAAAGTATTAATTTAATAATATTTAGTTTATAAAGACCACAAGAAAGTATATTGCACAAAAAGACCCAATACTAAAGTTATGTTGCTATACATGTAATCCAGAAAAGTGCATTGTGCATATAATATATATAGATGTGCAGAACCAAATATTAAATAAACTGCTTGCGCACAAAAGTAAGTATATGAAACCATGCATAGCCAATCAAAGGATGAACAGAGTGAATGATCACTACATAATATTGAATGGAATTATTCAAAAGAAGTCAGAAGCCAGTGAGACCATAATAAAGATCCAAATGCATAAATAGCATATACTGACCAGAGGCACAACGTTACCCCCTCCACCTGCTCCAAAGCATGTTTCGCTGCCACTTCATCAGGGAGTGAGGTGGAGGAGGAAGGAGTGTTATTTTATAGGGTGATTACAGCTGTAGCTACTTACAAATCAAGGACGCCATGTTACCGGGCGCCACAACTAGCTCACACGTCCGGCAAACCGTCCTGCCCGAGACTGGATGTACGTCACTGAAGGGCAACTGAAGGTCGCAGTTCAATGGCCCACACCACAGTATCGGGCACGAGAGCACGCCACCGCGCAGAATGTATACCAACAACAATTTATATATGTATGCCCACTGATAGACAATTGCTAAAGTCTACTATGTATGATGCTGTATAAAGTAGGAGGACAAATGGAGTACACAGGTTTTATAAATATACAAAATTGTTTTATTAAATATAATAGATTGAAGAAATAAGTTGGAAAAGTAGTAATGGCAGACAGTGCTTCCACAACACACAGTATGACAACCAAGACATTAAATCATTAAGAAGGCAAGTGAAAAACTGGCGGATAAACCACCCCAGAGAGCCCCAAAAACAATCATAAATTGAGTGGCACGTGCAGAGAAAAGTTCCTATAACGGTTGAAATTGGGGCACAAGGGGGCATGGAGAATCTTACCTGTATAGAGGTACCGCCGTATAGGGTTGCCGCGGGTGAAGTGGAGCGTGGAGGGAGGGATAGAACGCAGCCTGACGCGCATTTTGCGTTGCAAACAAACGCTTTGTCAAGGGTCAGGTGCTCATGAGCAAACTGCTCCAGTTGTCTCGTGTTTGAAGGTTGCCTTTTCCAGACAGCATGTTTCAGCTCTTTTCAAAGATGCTCAATAGGATTTAGGTCAGGGCTCATAGAAGGCCACTTCAGAATAGTCCAATGTTTTCCTCTTAGCCATTCTTGGGCGTTTTTAGTTGTGTGTTTTGGGTCATTATCCTGTTGCAAGACCCATGACCTGCGACTGAGACCAAGCTTTCTGACACTGGGCAGCACATTTCTCTCTAGAATCCCTTGATAGTCTTGAGATTTCATTGTACCCTGCACAGATTCAAGATACCCTGTGCCAGATGCAGCAAAGCAGCCCAGGAACATAACAGAGCCTCCTCTATGTTTCACAGTGTTTTTTTCTTAATATGCTTCATTTTTCCGTCTGTGAACATAGAGCTGATGTGCCTTGCCAAAAACTTCCATTTTTGTCTCATTTGTCCATAGGACATTCTCCCAGAAGCTTTGTGGCTTGTCAACATGTAGTTTGGCAAATTCCAGTCTGCCTTTTTTATGATTTTTTTTCAACAATGGTGTTCTCCTTGGTGGTCTCCCATGAAGTCCACTTTGGATGAAACAACGACGGATGGTGCGATCTGACACTGATGTTCCTTGAGCTTGAAGTTCACATTTAATCTCTTTAGAAGTTATCCTGGGCTCTTTTGTTACCATTCGTATTATCCGTCTCTTTGTTTTGTCATCAATTTTCCTCCTGCGGCCACGTCCAGGCAGGTTGGCTACAGTCCCATGGATCTTAAATTTCTGAATAATATGTGCAACTGTAGTCACAGGAACGTCAAGCCGATTGGAGATGGTCTTATAACCTTTACCTTTAACATGCTTGTCTATAATTTTCTTTTTAAGCTCCTAAGACAGCTCTTTCCTTTGCGTCCTCTGGTCCATGTTGAGTGTGGTACACACCATGTCACCAAACAGCACAGTTAGTATCTGTAGCCCTATATACAGGCCCACTGACTGATTGTAAGATTGTAGACACCTGTGATACTAATTAGTGGACACAACTTGATTTAGCATGTTCCTTTTGTCACATTATTTTCAGGGGTGCCATCATTTCTGTCCAGGCCTATTTCATAAGTTTAATTTTTTTTTTTAATTCTGTGGAAGCAGGCTTGAAAATAAATGTCTGCTTTCATTTTTTCATTTTCATAGATTTTTAATTTATTATTACTTTTGTCAGATTCAAGTTATTTCTTTGCATTGTGCAATCCAACTTAAGGCATGATGCTTAGTTCTAAGGCTAAGTGCCCACGATGCAGAAATGCTGCGGATTTTTCCTGAGCGTTTCTGCATCTCCCTGGCAGAAAAAATGCATGCGGATTTTACATGCGTTTTTCCTGCCAGGGTCAAGCGTAAGTGAAGCGTTTTTCACATGCATTTCCGCATGCGGGTTGTCAAGTGCTTTCCAAGCGATTTTAGCATCACTTGGAAAGTGCTTGACAACTTGGTCACACTATATAAATCCATGGATTTACATAGTGTGACCAAAAAGATTAAAAATGGTAAAAAAAAAAACATTATACTTACCTTTTGATGGCTCGCGGTCTTTTCTCCGCTGCGTCCGGTCTCGCGTCCAGTGTCTTCGGCGGCTCGCGGTAGTGTGAAAGGACCTTCCATGACGTCATTTAGTCATGTGACAGGTCACGTGACCGCCGACGTCAGCTGTCGCTTGACCCATCACATGACTAAATGACGTCATGGAAGGTCCTTTTAGACCATCGCGAGCTGCCGGCAAGCCAGGACGGATCGCTATGGAGACCAGGGGCCATCAGAAGGTAAGTATAATGTATTTTTTTTATTTTAATTCTTTTTTTTAACAGGTACTATGGTACCCGGGTCTGGAGGAGAGTCTACGCTTCTCCAAACCCGGGTACCATCTGCACATAGAATCGCATAATATCCGCATATGCACATGTAGTGATGTGGATATTATGCGATTCAATGCAAGTCAATGGCGGAGAAAACGCCGCGATTCCGTTAAATAATTGGTAGTGCTGCGGATTTTTCCGCAATGATAATCTGCAGTGGAAATTTACGCAGCATTTGCACAGCACTTGCGGATTATCATTGGGTAACATAGCAGACCTTCTACCAAGCGTTTTTTAAGCGTTTCTGCAGCGGAATTGCCGCTGCGGAAACGCTTAAAAAACGCATAGTGGGCACACAGCCTGACCATTGTGGGTTTTTCTTTCATTAAACGAGGGGTACCAACAATTTGGCCACGTGTGTAAACATTAGGAATTTAGCTCTTTGGCAGTCAGCACCGTTCACACATCCATTCAGTTACACATATGGCTTTTTCTTAGGTTTAGTCGGAGTCTGAACCTGCACAAGAACATCTTTCCACCTTTCACCCTCAGACACTGCTGTTCACTCAGTTTTGGGCTGCAACAAACTAATTCCCCTCAGCAGCACATTTCTTGTTTCTATATAAAACACTGCAGGTGCATTCTAATCAATACCTGCAGAGTTAGAATTTAACTTTCACCACCCTGGCTTCCTACAATATATACACTCCCTGACAGAAGTTATGTCGCTTATCCATGTTATGTAAATAAAAGTTTATAACCTGACGTTAAATTCATCCATTGGTTTTATAAATTACTCTTTTGAAAGCTGAAACCCTCCCAAATTTGGTTTAGGTAAAGAAAATAGATTGGCATCAGTGCTGACATATTGATCATTTAATGAAAACAGAATGGTCAGATTTTGGCAAGACAAAAGTTTTGTCGCCTGGTCATATAATGCACCCAATCCTAGTTTACATCCTCACAAGTGCTCAGTAAATGATCGGTTAATTAGTGGGTGTGTATAAAAAGAAACCCAGCACCCTAGACCTTCACTTGAACTGCAACTTGAGCTCTGACAACATTCCAAAAATCCACCCTGCGACCAAAGCCTTGATTATCAAGAGGCTGAAGACCAGTTCCACTGCAGAGGTGGCTGGCACCTTTAATGTGTCTCAGTGTCAAGTACAAACAATTAAAAAAAGATTTGAAGAGACTGGAGATGTGTTTGACAAGCCCAGGTCCAGCAGACCCCGCAAGACAACTGCTCAGGAGGAACGTTTGTTGGTTAGAAAATCCACAGCAAGCCCCTCTTCCACTGCAGCAGAGCTCCAACAGGCCTGGTCACCTCAAGTCCCTGTGTCAACTAGAATAGTTTGTAGGATTCTGTCTCGAAATGGCCTCCATGGTCGAATCAGTGCCCAGAAGCCAGCACTAAACAAAAGGCAAATAAAAAAACGTGTGGCATTTGCAAAGTCCCACAGCCTGCTAAACAGATGGACGCTGGAAAAGTGGCAGAAGGTGGATTTTTCTGATGAATCTTCAGTAGAATTACACCACGGCCGCCGCAAATACTGCAGGAGACCTACTGGAGCCCGTATGGATCCAAAATACACCGAGAAAACAGTTAAATTTGGTGGTGGAAAGATCATGGTCTGGGGTTACATTCAGTATGGGGGTGTGCGAAACATTTGCAAGGTGGAAAGCAATATCAATAGCCTAAAATATCAAGAAGTATTAGCTACCTCTTACATTCCAAATCATAAAAGGGGTCAAATTCTGCAGTAGGATGGTGCCCCATCTCATACATCCATCTCTACAACTAAGTTCCTCCAGGCAAAAAAGATCAAGGTGCTCAAGGACTGGTCAGCCCAGTGACCAGACATGAAAATCACTGAGCATGTTTGGGGTAGGATGAAAGAGGAAGCTTGGAAGACAAAGCCAAAGAATCTAGATGAACTCTGGGAGGCATGTAAGACTGCATTCTTTGCTATTCCTGATGACTTCATTAATAAATTGTATGAAACATTGTTGAACCACATGGATGCAGTCCTTCAAGTTCATGGAAGTCACACAAAATATTAAATATGACTCTAATAGCACCACAACTTCATTCACCAATGTTATGCAATATATATTTGTATTTTAAGATAATTACTTGTTTGAATATCACATTACTTTCTGTGGGCGACAAAACTTTTGTCTTGCCAAAATCTGACCATTCTGTGTTCATTAAATGATCAATATTTCAGCATTGATGCCAATTTATTTTCTTTACCTAAACCAAATTTGGGAGGGTTTCAGCTTTCAAAAGAGTAATTTCTAAAACCAATGGATGAATTTAACGTCAGGTTATAAGCTTTTACTTACATAACATGAATAAGCGACATAACTTCTGTCAGGGAGTGTATATATATATATATATATATATATATGTAGCGGCCACATTCCTGCGTGATTCCCGTCCTCCTCTCCCACGGCAGGCCGAGTTACTCACCGCCCTGGCCCTCGCTTCCTCCTGCTGCTGCGGTATTCCGGGGTCTGTGCACGGCTGGCAGATCCGCGGTCATTGCACTTAGGGCGCGCAGAGACACTTATTATTTAAGGCACCTCCACCTGTTGGGAGGTGCCTGAGCAACATGTTCACTGTGCTTGTTTGCTAGTTCTCAGGTCCCCTGTTCTAGTATACAAGCTGTACCTGCCAGCCCCTGCCTGTATAGCATTCGTACCTAACAACACCTGCTGTGCCTGCCTGTATACCAGCCGTACCTACCAGCACCTTCCGTACCTGCCTGTATACCAGCCATACCTGCCAGCAACTGCCTGTATGTCAGTCATACCTGCCGTGCCTGCCTAGGAGCCGTATCTGCCAGCACTTGCCGTGTCTGCCTGTATACCAGCCGTACCTACCAGCACCTGCCGTTCCTGTATATCAGCCATGTCTGCCTATACCAGCCAAGCCTTCCCACTCCAACTTCCTGTCCCTTTGGGGGTCAGCTGCCGTGTGTCCGAGGCCTGTCCTGGAGTAGCACCTCGTGTCCATCTGAAGCCAAGTCTAACCACACCATCAGGGGCTCTAGCGAAGAGTCAGGTGTTCGCCTAGTCAAACCCCTCCGGGCTCTCTTCGGGCCAGTGGTTCTACTACCACATACATTACTGATTGCTCAGCCCATGACACCCACTGGCTCTCAATCCATTACATTCTCTAACCTGTACCACGTATGTTACAATACACACATAAAATAGAAAATAAATACGCTGACAAGGAAATGCATAACATTAATATGGCTACAATGTAAGTGAAGTGAACATACCAATTCAATAAGGAAGCTGAAACATTGCCACGCCCAAAGCGCATTTCGCATCTGCTTCTTCCAGGGGGGCAGATATCGAAGGTCAATACTATAAGGTTTATATCGTAGTTAATGAGGTACACTCTACCCTTCCAGAAGTCACATGATGTCACATTTTGTATCTCATAGATGTCATGTGATAGTCCACATGACTAGCCAGGTATAATGCCGGAATGCAGTCAGCTGATGTAATTATTGTATGACTAAATAAAATATCTATATTTTATCTTTTTGATAATATCTATTTTGTAGTCATTATTATAAGATTAATTATGTTGTATTTATGACTGCAATGAAATATACAATTGTTGGCATTAATGTGGCACAGTGGCTTTTAGCCAATCATTATAGGGATGTTAAAAGGGTTAAAAGTTTAGCAGCAATTTCTCACTTTTCAAAAAATTTACAAAATCTATATTTTTAGGTACCACTTCATTTTTAAAGTGACTTTGAGAAGCTTATATGCCAAAATACCCACAAACAAGATTTATTGCAAATTAGAAAAAAAAATTAAAAAGTGTTTTTGTTTTTATTTACCTAAGCCTCAGTTTTCATTTTCACAATGTTAAAAGGAGAAAATAGACACCACAGTTTATTGTGTAATTTCTTCTGCGTACACAGATTCCCCCCCATATGTGGTTGGAAACTACTGTTTGAGCACACAGCAGAGCTCAGAAGAGAAGGAGCACCATTTGATTTTTGCAGCTCAAATTTGGCTGGACTAGATTGTGTACACCATGTTTCATTTGCAGAGCCCCTGAGGTGCCAAAACAGCAGAAACCCACCACAAGTGATCCCATTTTGGAAACTATACAGTGGGGAAAAAAAGTATTTAGTCAGCCACCAATTGTGCAAGTTCTCCCACTTAAAAAGATGAGAGAGGCCTGTAATTGACATCACAGGTAGACCTCAACTATGAGAGACAAAATGAGAAAACAAATCCTGAAAATCACATTGTCTGATTTGGAAAGAAATTTTTTTTAAATTTTGGTAGAAAATAAGTATTTGGTCAATTACAAACAAGCAAGATTTCTGGCTTCTGTAACTTCTTCTTTAAGAGGCTCCTCTGTCCTCCACTCATTACCTGTAGTACTGGCACCTGTTTTAACTTGTTATCAGTATAAAAGACACCTGTCCGCAACCTCAAACAGTCACACTCCAAACTCCACTATGGTGAAGACCAAGGAGCTGTCGAAGGACAACAGAAACAAAATTGTAGCCCTGCACCAGGCTGGGAAGACTGAATCTGCAATAGGCAAGCAGCGTGGTGTGAAGAAATCAACTGTGGGAGCAATAATTAGAAAATGGAAGGCATACAAGACCACTGATAATCTCCCTCGATCTGGGGCTCCACACAAGATCTCACCCCGTGGGATCAAAATGATCTCAAGAACGGTGAGCAAAAATCCCAGAACCACACGGGGGGACCTAGTGAATGACCTGCAGAGAGCTGGGTCCAACGTTACACAGGGTACCATCAGTAACACACTACGCCACCAGGGACTCAGATCCTGCAGTGCCAAACGTGTCCGCGTGCTTAAGCCATTACATGTTCGGGCCCGTCTGAATTTTGCTAGAGAGCATTTGGATGATCCAGAAGAGTATTGGGAGAATGTCATATGGTCAGAAGAAACCAATGTAGAACTGTTTGGTAGAAACACAATTCGTCGTGTTTGGAGGAGAAAGAATGCTGAGTTGCATCCAAAGAACACCATACCTACTGTGAAGCATTGGGGTGGCAACATCATGCTTTGGGGCTGTTTCTCAGCAAAGAGATCAGGACGACTGATCTGTGTACATGAAAGAATGAATGGGGCCATGTATCATGAGATTTTGAGTGCAAACCTCCTTAGGGTTATTGCCAAGGCACATTATGGTGGGGGTGTGAATGGGGGCACAGTATAGCAAGGGGCAGCAGGGTGGGGGGACTTTGTGCAGAGGGGCAGTGTGGAAGGAATATTATGCAAAAGGGCAGTTTGGGGGGATATTTTGGAGAGAGGCAGTGTGTGCCTGAGTGTGAGGGGATGATTTTATGGAGAGTCAAAGAGTGGGGGGATAGCAACAGATGCTACTGCGCATGCGCTGCCGCCCTTTTGCTGGAAATTTTTTTTTTTAAAGACCTCAATATTAACTGCGCAAGCGCAGTATTTAAAGTAGAAGGCAGGTCACTGAAGGTTCAGTTAACTGTCATTTAAGCCAGAATGATGACGACAAGGCCAGAGCACCAAAAAAAGCCCCGTCCATAGGCCCGCCCCGGAGAACGAGCATTTCACTAGCTCCAAACTGCAATCACAGATTAAACAACAACTACAAGACAGATTTCTTCAACCCAGGTATCATTTTAATCAGTGTAACAACGCCATCCTGACAATGCCTGTAGTTTACATAGAAAAATCCTGATGACAGGTTTCCTTTAACAAGCTCCTCTATGCTTTCAGACTGTGTTTGCAATGCTGTAGCTGCTATTACCTATGACATTCAATCTTTACACTGCAATCGCCTGTGCTTTCTGGGATTTCACAACCAGCGTTTCATCCAATTGTAAGGATTCACTCTCTCCGACAGGCATTAGGCCTTAAGTAGCGATCACACAGGCAATGCAGTTTTGGTCCAAACACATGCACTTTTTATTGCTGTCTACAGGTTGCACAGCAACAAAACAAACTCCCAAACAGAAATCCTTAGCCTTGTCCAGGCGCTAACTAAACAGTACAGACTCTACATGGCTGAGCTAGCCCTAGTTTGGTCAAACAAAATAGCTATTATCCATAGCAACCACTGATACTTGGTTCTCTGCACATGGCCTGTGCAGACTTTTCTCAGAGAGAAATTCTGTCTCTCTCTTTCCAGGTCCAAGACACATCCAGTCTGATCAGCTTTCCTGAGCTGACTAAGGAGAACAGCTTTGCCTGGTTATATGCAGGGCTAGACAAGTGATCTAATCAGAGCCTGTAGTACTAAGATTTAACCCTAGCTTACCTGCCTTTGCAATATTATGTTAAAACTTAATCTCAAATCTCTACATATTGAGTATTCTTTATGAGGAGGATTTGGTGAGTTTCTGCTCCAAAAACTCAGTTTATGTTAATCTGTGTTCACACTGATTTTTTTGGAGCAGAAACTCTCCACATCTTCCTCAAATACTTAAAACTTGATTCCGGTAAAGTATTAATGTACTGATGGTGGTTCTGGGGATGTATTCATGTAGTAACCTTCAATTTCATTTGTGGCCTTGGGATTGGTTCAATATGTCAATGTGGCCCTTGGACCAAAAAATGTTATGCACACTTGTTATAAATAAACATCCAAGTAAGCCATGAAAATATTGGCATAGGGTGGCGCCACATTGGAACCCATTGCTGTGCCCTTTTTGCATAAAGACTTGGTCCTCAAACATGAAAAAAATCTTTGTGAGAATAGGTCTTAATATATCTAGACAAAAATCCATTAGTGCATCACATAATTTTATAATGTTGGGCCATGAAAATTATATATTACATTTTTTTCCACAAAAATGTTGCTTTAGCCTTATATTTCTCATTTTCACAAAAGTAAAAGGAGAAACTAAACCCCACAACTTGTTGTGCATCTTCTCCTGAGTACATTCACATTTATCCTGTGCTGCAAACTGAGCACTTACATTGGGGTTTCCATCTAAATCTCCAAAATAGGTCATTCAAACAGGACCTTCCACTCACTATAATGAGGCAGCAGGGTTACTCTTTACTCTGGCCTATGTTCAACGGTGTCCTTCTTTTCAGAGGTGCACAAAACTGTGGTCGACTGTGCTTTTGTGCATGCTTAAAAAAAATACACACCACCGGCACATACAGTTGAAAACAGAAGTTTACATACACTATATAAAAAGACACATATGCATGTTTTTCCCAATATCTGACATGAAATCAGAGTAAACCTTTTCCATTTTAGGTCAATTAGGATTACCGTAATTTTTAACATTTGTCAAATGCCAGAATAATGAGAGAGAGAATGTTTTAAGGCATTTTTTATTACTTATTGCAAAGTTAAAAGTTTACATGCACTAAGATTACTATACCTTTAAACAATTCTGGACTGCCCATAGGATGATGTAATGCAAGAACTCGGCACTCAGAATGTAGTTCAAAATTTAATAGCCATAAAGAGAGTGTTTACACAGCAGATGTTTCGGTCCCATGGATCTTCATCAGTACACTCTATAACAATAGAACCAGAAAAAATCATAAATACAATAAGTACATGACATTTGGGGCGCTATATTACTTTGTGGCTATTTACCTTTGCTCATTTTCCTCTGCAGATATATGCCTCCTCTGGGAGACACTGAGTCCCACACTTATCCCTTCTAAAAATACAGCCTCACAGGTATGCCCCTCCTCCCATGCCTTCTTTTTCCCTTCTACTGTTTCCCCTTTGCTGTTTTCTCTCCCACTTGTTTTTTTTCCTCCCTCCCTTCTTCTCCTTTCATTATTTAATATATTTTTCCTATACTATAAAATATGATTAGGATAGCTTCCTCTTAGCCCTATGGCTCCTTGTCCTGTAATATGAGCTCCGGATTGAGCCACTTACTCTGTATTATATTTATGTATGTTTCTTTGCATTTTTTTATGACCACAATGTACACAATGTCCATGGGACCGAAACGTCTGCGGTGGAAACACTTTCTTTATGGCTATTACATTTTGAAACTACATTCTGAGTGCCGAGTTCTTGTATTACATGTTTACTGGTGTTGGACCCTGCTCGAGCACCATATATATAGGAAGTGCAGTGATCTTCTACTTTATTTGCCCATAGGATGATGTCATGTGTCTGGAAGCTTCTGATAGGTTTTTGGCAACATCTGAGTTAATTAGAGACACACCTGTGGATGTATTTTAATGCACACCTGAGACACATTGCTTCTTTGTGTAGCATCATGGGAAAGTCAAAAGAAATCAGCCAAGATATCAGGAAGAGAATTGTGGACTTGCACAAGTCTGGCTCCTCATTGGATACAATTTCAAGATACCTGAAGGTGCCTCGTTCATCTGTACAAACAATTATACGCAAGTACAAACAAGATGGGAATGTCCAGCCATCATACCGCTCAGGAAGGAGATGGGTTCTGTGTCCCAGAGATGAATGTGCTTTGGTCCGACATGTGCATATCAACACAAGGACAAAAGCAGAAGACCTTGTGAAGATGATGGAGGAAGCTGGTAAGATTGTGTCAATATCCACAGTGAAACAAGTACTGTATTAACATGGGCTGAAAGGCCACTCTGCCAGGAAGAAGCCATTACTCCAAAAGAAACCTAAAAAAGCCAGATTAATGTTTGCAAATGCACACAGGAACAAAGACCTTAATTTTTGGAGAAATGTCCTGTGGTCTGATGAAACTATAATTCAACTTTTTGGGCATAATGACCATTGTTACGTTTGGAGGAAAAAGGGAGAAGCTTGGAAGCCTAAAAACACCATCCCAGCTGTGAAACATGGGGGTGGCAGTATGATGTTGTGGGGTTGTTTTGCTGCAGGAGGGACTGGTGCACTTTACAATATAGATGGCATCATGAGAAAAGAAGATTATGTGGCAATACTGAAGCAACATCTCAAGACATCAGCCAGAAAGTTAAAGCTTGAGCGGGAATGGGTCTTCCAAATGGACAATGACCCGAAGCATACTGCCAAAATGGTAACAAAGTGGCTTAAGGATAACAAAGTCAATGTTTTGGAGTGGCCATCACAAAGCCCTGATCTCAATCCTATTGAATCTTTATGGGCAAAGATGAAAAGGCAGGTGTGAGCAAGGCGACCTACAAACCTGGATCAGTTACACCAGTTTTGTAAGGAGGAATGGGCCCAAATTTGGACCAACTATTGTGAGAATCTTGTGGAAGGATATCCCAAACGATAGACCCAAGTCATTCAGTTTAAGGGCAATGGTACCAAATACTAATGAAATGTATGTAACTTTTGACTTTGCAGTAAGTAATAAAAATGCCTTAAAACATTCTCTCTCTCATTATTCTGTAATTGGTCAAATATTAAAAATTATGGTAATTCTAATTGACCAAAAAAGGGAAAGGGTTATTCTGATTTCATGTCAGATATTGAGAAAAACATGCATATGTGTCTTTTCATATAGTGTATGTAAACTTCTGGCTTCAACTGTAGGCCAAAGTGACTCCATCCGCCTCATTACAATTAATCTTCCGTCGGGGGTTTTGTCAGAATTACCTTTTTTTTGTGATTCAGACGGAGACTAAGATGTAAGTGTTCATATATATTTTTGCATTGCCATATAGAGTCATGTGAGGGCTTGTTTTTTTTGCGGAATAAGTAGAAGTTTTTATTGGTACCATTTTGGGTTAGATAACATTTTCTGATCACTTTCTTTTTGGGAGGAAGAATAATCAACAAACAGAAGTTCAGGAATTGTTTTTTTGGGGGGGTCTTTATGTTGTTCACCGTGTGGTACAACTGATAAGATTGCTTTATTCTTTGATTCAGTACGATTATATAGTTTTTTCAAGTCTTGCAGCCTTTACACATTAAAACAATTTTATAGAAAAAAATAGTTTTTGCATCTCCATAGTCTGAGAGGTATCGCTTTATATTTTACCACTGATAGAGCTGAGTGGGGGTTTGATTTTTGCAGGAAATTATGAAAATTTCAGGGAAAACCATTTCTTTACACATATTGCTTTTTGATTGCGTTGTATTCCACTATTTGTTTGGCGGTATGATTATTTTAATATTTTTACTTAGTTCCTCTATGGGACTTCCAACTTTTATTTCTCTGATCACTGGTGTAATACACTGCAATACACATGCATTACAATGTGTTAGAACTGTCAGCTTTACACTGGCAGATTGCCTGTTAGATCCTGCTACTAGATGGGTCTAACAGGCCACTGTAGCTGACAGACCCAGAGGTCATTATTTAACCTCCGCCTGGTAAAAATATCCTTGTCTGCACAGGGCTGTGGAGTCGGTGCCCATTTTGGTGGAGTCGGTATAAAATGAACCAACTCCTAAAAT
The DNA here is from genome assembly GCF_046119375.1 of Phyllobates terribilis. NCBI lineage: Eukaryota > Metazoa > Chordata > Amphibia > Anura > Dendrobatidae > Phyllobates > Phyllobates terribilis. The sequence goes on along the minus strand of NW_027362771.1, from coordinate 157,257,888 downwards.
ATATAATAAATTGGGTACAGTATTTCAATGCAGTTTGTGGGGAATATTTTTTCATAAGAATTTGGGAAAGTTATGAAATGTCCTATAAATGTCTGTCCTATTCCTGATCTAAGGGTCTAGCCTTTTAGCTGAGATGAATCTGTGCTTCAGTAAATTTATCACTTAAACATGAGCCATGTATGAGGGAGTCGTCGAAATTAAGGAGTCGGAGGTTTGGCTTACCCACTCCACAGACCTGGTCTGCCAGTGATATGGTGGGAAAGGAAGCCCACTCCTCTCAAAACCTTCTAAATGCCTCGATCGCTATAGATCGCGGCATCTAGAAGATATGACAGCCAGGAGCTAGCTTATATGGGGTCAACATCATCAGGACCTGAACCAATCAGCTTTATTAAGACTGACATGTACAAGTTTTAATAAATCAGCCCCTTTGTTTTTAGACTTGGTAAAATCTTATCCATAATGTTGCTACTGTAATAATCTCTGGACGTATACCTGCAAATCCAGACTGGAACATCTACTGGAAATCTGCCACATGTGAACACATCCAGAGAGATTCAAATACTCTTGGAATAAGCTCCTATTGATGTCGGTGAGAATACGCGACTATAGTGCAAATAGAGCTTTTTCCACTTTTTTTATGTGTGGAAAAGAGCAACAAGACACTTCTTGGGGTGTTTCTACCTAAAAAAGTTTCAAATTTGGCCACTGCATCAAAAAAGTCCTGAGCACAAAAAGCGAGTAAATAAAATATATACTGAGAACTGTATTTTACATTTGTAAAGGGAATCTGTCACCCGATTCTTACCACCTAATCTGAACGCAGCATAATTTAGGGGCGTAGCTACGGATGCCAGCAAAGTGTCAGTCACTGGACCGCTTGCTGTAGTTTTGAAAATGTTTTATCAGTAGGAGATTAGCACTAGATCCGGCGGCTTTCTGCCTATGCACAGTGTACACAGAAAGCTGCCAACCAGAGATTCAGAGAACTGCTAAATCTACAGCACAGAAAACTGTCATTTTACCAAACTGAGGCAAGCAGCCAAGTAAGCGGCATTCATGTGCTTTTTATCAAATCTAAAAGGGGCAGCAGCTAAAGGCTTTTAGAAGTGTTTTTCAAAGGAAAAAAAACATCAGAAGGCCAATATGGCAGCAAGAAGCAGCACTGCTCCCCCTTATGCACTGTGTGGTTGTAGCAGCCGTACCGCATGAACATCGCTTCATGTGAACGCAGTACATGGGCCTGCCAGTGTTATGGCTGGAGAGCAACGCCACAGGCCACGTGATGGGACCTCTCCCCAGCACTCCGCAGCCGGCCGCCGCACGCAGGTCTAGTTCACGGTCTAGTTCGCTGACGTCACTTCCGGGGCACAGCCAGCGTGGGGGGAGGGGGCAGACAGCCCAGACGAATGGTCAAAATGGCGGCCGCACAGTTAACGGATGAGGAGCTGATTAGCGAGCTGAAGCGCTCTGGCGTCATGCCGGGACCGGTCACGGACAGCACCCGGCCGGTCTACCTGAAGAAACTAAAGAAGCTGCGAGAGGAACAAAGGCCCCGAGCCGGGAAAACGCGGCTAGCACACAGCAGCCCGGCGGTGGATGGCCACTCGGAAAGCCCGGGAGCCCGCTCGCTGCCCGGGGACGTGACGCTGCACAGGCGCGGCGGCCGGCACTACCAGCAGGCGGAGGGCACTAAGCAGGCTCCCGTTGTGGGCTTCAGCTCGGATGAGTCGGATGCTGACTCTGCCCTGGGGGCGCATGGCGGGCGCCGGGAGAGAAGCAGCCCTCCTCCGCCTGAGAGGAGCCCGGCCCGGCGGGACTGTGCGGCGGACGAGGTAGACGGGCGGAAGGCGCCAGTCTGGTGGGGGACGTGCAGGCTCCGGACGGAGGCGGCGGCAAAGAGCAGGACCGTGAACGGCAGCCGCCTCTCCTACTGCAGGGACTACTCGGACTCCGACGAGGAGGACAATGTGGAGGAGCAGCTGCCGAGCCGCCGGAGCAGGCGGCCTCTGACCGCCCGGGACAACGGCATGGAGCGCAGCGCAGCGGCCTGGGGCAGGGAGGAGTCCCCGGCGTCTCCTAGGCAGCGGCTCGCCGCCAGGAAGTCTCACTGTCCAGACATGGAGAAGAGTAACAACCACCTGGGGGCGGCATACAGCGCGGACGGGCCCCGGCTCTACCTGACCGGCAACAACCACGCCGGCTCCAACCACAGCCCCTACCCGTACACCAAGAAGAGGCCGCACAAGCTGCCCGAGCCCGAGGAGGCGCTGCTGCAGCAGTTCAGGGGCGGCGAGGTGTCTCCCAGCGCCGGCTTCAGTGCCCACTACCTGTCCATGATCCTGCTCACTGCCGCCTGCCTCTTCTTCCTGCTGCTGGCACTCACCTACCTGGGAATGAGGGGCACTGGGCAGGGCAGCAGTAAGTATACCGGGGAGTGTGAGGGCACTGTGGCCACTGATGGGCATGAGTCAGTAGTACATGGAGTTGTAGGTGTAAGCGCTCGTGGCGGGGCGCCCCCCCTGGCTGTGCTAGGTGTAAGCGCTCGTGGTGGAGCGTCCCTTCCCCCCGGCCATGCTAGGCGTAAGCGCTTGTGGCGGAGCGTCACCCCCCCCCCCCCCCCTGGCCGGGCTAGGCGTAAGCGCTTGTGGCGGAGCGTCACCCCCCCCCCCCCCTGGCCGGGCTAGGCATAAGCGCTTGTGGCGGAGTGTCACACCCCCCACCCCCCCCTGGCCGTGCTAGGCGTAAGCGCTTGTGGCGGAGTGTCACACCCCCCCCCCTGGCCGGGCTAGGCGTAAGCGCTTGTGGCGGAGTGTCACCCCCCCCCCCTGGCCGTGCTAGGCGTAAGCGCTTGTGGCGGAGTGTCACCCCCCCCCCTTGGCCGTGCTAGGCGTAAGCGCGTGTGGCGGAGTGTCACCTCCCCCCCCCCCCCCCCCCCCCCCCCTGGTCGCGCTAGGCGTAAGCGCGTGTGGCGGAGTGTCACCTCTCCCCCCCCCCCCCCCCCTAGGTGTAAGCGCGTGTGGCGGAGTGTCACCTCTTCCCACCCCCCCCCTAGCCGGGCTAGGCGTAAGCGCTTGTGGCGGAGTGTCACACACACCCCCCCCCCCTGGCCGCGCTAGGCGTAAGCGCTTTTGGCGGAGTGTCACCCCCCCCCCCTGGCTGCGCTAGGCGTAAACTCTTGTGGCGGAGTGTCATCCCCCCCCCCCCCAGCCGGGCTAGGCGTAAGCGCTTGTGGCGGAGTGTCACACCCCCCCCCCCCCCCCGGCCGCGCTAGGCGTAAGCGCTTGTGGCGGAGTGTCACCCCCCCCCCCCCCCCTGGCCGTGCTAGGCGTAAGCGCTTGTGGCGGAGTGTCTCACACCCCCCCCCCCCCCCTGGCCGCGCTAGGCGTAAGCGCTTTTGGCGGAGTGTCACCCCCCCCCCCCTGGCCGCGCTAGGCGTAAGCGCTTTTGGCGGAGTGTCACCCCCCCCCCCTGGCCGTGCTAGGCGTAAGCGCTTGTGGCGGAGTGTCACCCTCCCCCCCCCCCCCCCCCTTCCCTTGGCCGTGCTAGGCGTAAGCGCTTGTGGCGGAGTGTCACACACACACACACACACACACACACACACACACACACACACACACACACACACACACACACACACACACACACACACACACACACACCCCCCCCCCTGGCCGTGCTAGGCGTAAGCGCTTCTGGCGGAGTGTCACCACCCCCCCCCCCCCCCTGGCCGCGCTAGGCGTAAGCGCTTGTGGCGGAGTGTCAGCCCCCACCCCCCCCCCCATGGCCGCGCTAGGCGTAAGCGCTTGTGGCGGAGTGTCACCCCCCCCTGGCCGCGTTAGGCGTAAGCGCTTGTGGCGGAGTGTCACCCCCCCCCCCCCTGGCCGCGTTAGGCGTAAGCGCTTGTGGCGGAGTGTCGTCCGTCTGTCGCCCCCCCCCCCTCCGGCCGTGCTAGGCGTAAGCGCTTCTGGCGGAGTGTCACCCCCCCCCCCCCCCCTTGGCCGCGCTAGGCGTAAGCGCTTGTGGCGGAGTGTCACCCCTCCCTGGCCGCGCTAGGCGTAAGCGCTTGTGGCGGAGTGTCACCCCCCCCCCCCCCTGGCCGGGCTAGGCGTAAGCGCTTGTGGCGGAGTGTCACCCCCCCCCCTGGCCGTGCTAGGCGTAAGCGCTTGTGGCGGAGTGTCACCCCCCCCCCTTGGCCGTGCTAGGCGTAAGCGCGTGTGGCGGAGTGTCACCTCCTCCCCCCCCCCCTGGTCACGCTAGGCGTAAGCGCTTTTGGCGGAGTGTCACCCCCCCCCCTGGCCGTGCTAGGCGTAAGCGCTTGTGGCGGAGTGTCACCCTCCCCCCCCCCCCCCCCCTTCCCTTGGCCGTGCTAGGCGTAAGCGCTTGTGGCGGAGTGTCACACACACACACACACACACACACACACACACACACACACACACACACACACACACACACACACACCCCCCCCTGGCCGTGCTAGGCGTAAGCGCTTCTGGCGGAGTGTCACCCCCCCCCCCCCCCCCCCCTGGCCGCGCTAGGCGTAAGCGCTTGTGGCGGAGTGTCAGCCCCCACCCCCCCCCCATGGCCGCGCTAGGCGTAAGCGCTTGTGGCGGAGTGTCACCCCCCCTGGCCGCGTTAGGCGTAAGCGCTTGTGGCGGAGTGTCACCCCCCCCCCCCCCCCCCCTGGCCGCGTTAGGCGTAAGCGCTTGTGGCGGAGTGTCGTCCGTCTGTCGCCCCCCCCCCCTCCGGCCGTGCTAGGCGTAAGCGCTTCTGGCGGAGTGTCAGCCCCCACCCCCCCCCCCATGGCCGCGCTAGGCGTAAGCGCTTGTGGCGGAGTGTCACCCCCCCCTGGCCGCGCTAGGCGTAAGCGCTTGTGGCGGAGTGTCACCCCCCCCTGGCCGCGTTAGGCGTAAGCGCTTGTGGTGGAGTGTCGTCCGTCTGTCGTCCCCCCCCCGTCCCCCCCTCCGGCCGTGCTAGGCGTAAGCGCTTGTAGCGGAGTGTCACCCCCCCCCCCCCCTGACCGCGCTAGGCGTACCCCTCTGATTACCTTGCATGTGGCCCTAGTGTACTAAAGATGATAAATGGCATATCCTGTCTCCTGATCTTCTCCCCCCATAGCCAATGCTGGAAGAGGATGCCACGTTGTGACTGGCCCGACGTAACGGCAACCACGCAGTATATCCTGTGCATGCACACTTCCCATCTGCTTCCCGGGCATGCACACTGACTGTGTACAGCCCCAGAGCCGCTCATGTAGCCACTGACTCAGATGTGTCGGTGCGCACGCTGGACCCGTCACTGTGTTCCCCCTCCACACTGCGCTGGTGCGTATCTGACATGAAGCTGGGGCTGTATACCGTCAGAACACATGCCCGGGGAGCGGAAGGGCAGTGCACACACGTGGGATATACTACGTTGTTGCCGTGACGTTGGACCAATTACAGCTATCAAATGCAATGCTGTGGGCGTGCCTAATTTAAAAAGTGTGACTGAAAAAATAGTTGCCACCCCTATGACTAAGAGAAAAAATTATGTGAGGGAATCCCCTAATGATATCAAGTGGTTTTTTTTTAAACTTAATACTGGGAGCTTTTCTTTGGCAAAAAACTTGTTAGTGATGCACATTGCATCACTAACACACTGGGGCCGGTATAATAGCTAAAAACTGGATGACAGGTTCCCGATAACACTAGCAAATGCTGCTTCTTTTGTTATTGAAGCATAAGGTTTCTTAACTCAGATTTTTTTTATTGAAACCATATAATTGTATAGGAATGAGCATACTTGTACCTTTTTTAGTTTAACCACTTTTGTTTTGTTTTTTATTTTTGCATTTTAATTCCAGTTAATGTTGCAAGCTGAAGCTATTTTCTATACAGTTCTTTTTTTAGTGAAAGTGCGTAACTGAGGAAGATCATTGTGACGCCCGTGCATAGAATTCAGAATTAGTTGTGTATTTTATGCTGAAAATCATACTCTAGTCCTGGACTGGAGTAAGATGCGTGGATAGGGGAAAACACCACTTTTATGATGTGACTGATTCATTAAGAGGCGAATCAGGTGTCTCTAACTCCACGCCACTTTTAATCAGGGTCCATGTTGAGCAACATTAGTCTTGAGGAATCATGGCCACTGACTTCTAATTTCTGGTCTTGGAAACAAAAGCAAAAATTACTGTGAGTGCATTTTTAAAAAGGTTGTTTGAGTCACTGTAGATTGCTTATATCCAGCCACTAAAGAGCAGATTTCAGCTGAACAGTGGGGGGTGCCGCCTGCTGGACTCTCACTGATCTCTTGATGCCGATGGGTCGTCATTTGTTATGGGGTATATACAGGGAGTCCTGGAGCAGCTCACTTCTGAATCGCAAGTGAGTGGTTTAATTGGCGTTAAGGGGGTTGTCCACTACATGGCAACTGTCATCCCCTACGCTGGGCCTCGGTTAAAATGAAGGAAAAAAAAAAAAAACTTATCCTCGCCTCTCATGCTGGCGCTGTTCCCACAGTGTCAGCACTCGCTCTCCCCGGTGCTCTCGTGCAGTTGTGACCTCTGTCGTCACTGTCCCCAGCTATGGACAAATTGAACATGAAGAAGTAGTCCAGGCTGCAGCTGCTCTGACTTCTTACTCATGTTCAATTCGACAGGAGGTGGGGACAGTGACGCCAGCGCTCATAGGGCGCCGATGTCACAACAGCCACATCAGAGCGAGTTCTGACACCGCAGGAACAGCGCCGGCACGCAAGGTGAGCATAGGCTTTTTTATTTTATCGAGGCCAAGCGTGGGGGTTGACAAGGAGTTGTCCAAGTAGTGGACAACTTCTTTAAGGCACACACTTGGCAAGACGCGTATCATGCACATGTTCTGTTCATTAGAATAGATTTGCACAATGCCTGCTGATCGTGCATGCTCTTCAGGAGGTGTGTGAGTTGTAACGACAACGAGACCAGTCACTACTGCATCTGTGCCTGAAGTCTGTGTAACCCCTTTAAATAACTATGTACGAAACTGAACCTTAGTTCTTCCACTTAAGTGTGAATTTAGGCTGTATCATACATGATATCTTAGACTCTAAGACTTGGAGCGTATCTGTTAACAGATTCCACAAAACAAATTGCATACATTATTAAACCTTACACCTGAGAGGCTGTAAATTTATGTTAAAAATCAATGTCAGAGTTGCTGTATAATGAGGTTCTCAATTTTCCTCCCATCTAGTGTGATTGACAGCTCCTCTGTGTTCCTTCTGCTGAGATCTTGCACTGCTCAGTACAAGCTGCAGCTGTCAGGCTTGATGGGAATATTAATTTTATAGCTGGCCTCAAAATACTCATCTTTAACACATTGCTGCAACATGGGGTAAAGTTGCGTCCTATTGCAGCTCCGTGACTTGATGCAGAACCGCAAGTGGTGCATTCATCTGCCACTAATGGCCTATGTGGGGCGGAGCTCCACCAAATGCTTTTACCTTTTAAAATGCCACTGGCAATCTGATATCAGCATTTACAGCTCCAGCGCCTCAGTGAATCGCTCGCTGGGGCTGATGGGTTGCCACGATGCCGGTGGTCTGCTGTGCTTGTCATGACCGTTCTCCTGTGAACCACAGCTTTTGGCTGGTGTTCATAGGAGACTGTGTATAGCACAAAACAGTCATGACACAAGCGATCAAATAAATGACTGCTGGTTGAAGTCTCCTAAGGGGACTAACAAATACAGTGGAAGGTGAAGAAAAAAATGTTTTTTTATGAAAAAAATAGGTTTAAATCTTTTCCCCATTAAAAATAAATATAAAAATACGCAAGTGGTAGATTGGACTTTTACATACGCAATGATATGACATTAACCCGATCTGTTAACTCTGTAATAAAACTAAAATGCCACAATTGCATGTTTTGTTTTTTTTTGTCACCACAACCGCACAAAAAATGCAATAAGAGGTGATCAGAACATCGTATCAACCAGACAATATCCATTGAAAGTCTGCTCAGGGCGCAAAAAAAGAGTTCTCACTGCTTTATTGACAGAAATTTGAAAATATTTCCGGTCTCAGAATATGGTGACGCAAGCAAATTAATTTAAAAAAAACAAAAAACATTTAGGGATTGGCACTCAGTTAACGTCTGCTGGTAGTTGGAATTGCCCTTGTGCGTGTCTCTATTCAGTGTGTAGTTTATGGGCTTATGCACATGTCAAGGATTCTATACAATACAAAGAGTATCTAAAGACTGTCTGTCTCTTAAATTTTGTAACACATGATGATTGTATGCTATAATGGTATTTCTTACTGACCATGTATCAGTCTGTGGGATCTGTTACAATCTTATGACTGATATATCCGTCGTGGAACAGGCTAAGCTCCAATCACTGCTGTCAACCATTTAGATGCTACTGTCAACATGACAGCAGCATTTAAATTTAGTTGTCATTGTGTACATCAACTCCCGCAGATGGCCTGGCAAGGCAGCTGAGAACTTGGAGAAAATCCCCATTGTGGCCATTTTGGCACTTCTATGAAGCTAAGCCACAGTCATATGAAACGTGATTTACTCTATATGCTGCAATTCACTTTGATCACTTTCACTATATACTACAATAGAACGATCAAAGGTTCAAGTCCCCTGAAGGGGCTAAAGGATAGAGTAATAAAAAAAAAATTGAAAAAAAAATGAAATTCTCCCCTTATTTCTTTGTTATAAATAAATATTTGGCATCGCTGCATCCATAAAAGTTTGGTCCATCAAAAAATAAAATTAATCTGTACGTTAAACGCCGTAAAGAGAGGACATTGAAATTCCCCCACCATTTCATCCTGTTTGGAATTTGCTGCTTGTAGGTATCTGTTTAAATATTTTGGACACTTCACTTTTTAAAGGTGCCTTCTGTGTTCACATAACAAAATAAGGATTCTTTACCTGTGGAAGCCACCCCACCGCCATGTTTCTGCCTCTTTCAAATCTTAGTTTACAGCACTGCTGCAATGATGTCCTGTCTACAGCATATGATCACTGGCCTCAGCTACGATATGCAATCGACTTTATCACCTGTGAGGCCAGTGGTTGACGCAGCAGGGACTGTTAAATACTGCTTGTTTTTGTATTTTAAAGCATTAGGTTTGGGACCCAATTTCCAGTGAAGAGAACCCTTTGAAATGACCAATAACATCATTTATGTTGTGTAAATATCATTTTAGCATTAATGTAAGGTTTATTCACTTTTTTTTTTTTCTCTCTCCCATCTTCGTTCTTAGTAAGAAGTACTGATGATCTCCCTAGTGATGTAAGTATTATACATTTCTTGTTCTTAAAAACCTGTATAGCAGGAGTGCACAAAGTTCTGGTGCTAGTGACACACTGTCAGATGAAACCAGTCCTAGCAGCCATAGTAAAATTTCCATCTGGGACATTTATGGCTTACTGGAGATATAAATGTCTGATAGGTAGAAGTTCTAGAAAGGGAATCTCGCAAGCGGCTTTCTCTCACGTTTACTAGATTGCCTGTCTTGTAAATGGCCACCTTTACATATAATCTGCTCCTTTTATAAAGTGCCACACGGGGCTTAGGAGACCCCATTCTGCCAATATATGGGTCTCAGCCACACAGTGCATTCATTTTCTTTTTGGCATGGGGAAATGCATGTGAGCAGACAGATAAAAATGTCAGTGACCCGATGCTTGTGAGGCTGCACAGAATGTCCTTGTGGGCTTTGTGTAACTCTGGGGCGCAGGCTGTGCACGCATGCTTTACATTATTTTACATCTTATTTATTATCCAAGAGCACAGTCCTTTTGAACGTAAAGCACCACTCCCAACGTTTTTTTTTTTTTGTTCTCTTATATACCGTTGGAGTGGTGCAACTAATGCAAGTTCCCAGACCCTAGTATTATACATACAGCCACTGTCTTCAGCTGTTTCCGCCATCTTGTGATCTGAACTTCTGACTGGAAGTCTGAGGTAACGGTCAAAAGCTGTCAGTGTAGGTCTGAGCCTTTTTATGGTTTTCATGGTCTTGTATTGAGTTGTGACCAGCAAACACTGGAGTGATCTGGCTGGTCACAACCTGCAAAAGAAAACTGCACCGGCGCAGAGAACAGAAGACAGCGGCCAATCAATATAATACTAAGGAACTTTAAGTACAGTAGTTGCAGCAATGGAGTGGTGCTTTAAAGTTTAAACTGATACCTTTCCTCATCAGATTGCAACAGACTTAGTTGACTTTAGTGAGAGCCATGTCTGTAGAGCAGCTTGTCGCTCTGGCTCAGAAAGGGGTCCAAAATGTAGGCTCATTCTGATGTCCATATGCCCTAGTAGGCCATTTAGATGGGATGGCTCGGAGGATTAGGCTGGTTTATTCGTGGGTTGAAAATGTAGTATTGCTCCCAAAAAACAAAACTAAGATGTTGCTTTGGACACGTTAGACATTGCATATTTGCATGATATGCTAGAAATGTCTGATATGTGGGTTCTTTCTCTGGGACATAAATGTGAATAGAGACCTGAACTTGCTGTTGGTTAGGGGATCCCTTTTATTTAGTTAGAAGAAGGTCCAAAGTAAAGCTGTGCTTTATTCATGGCTGCTTTCTAGTGATACTAGCGATTTTAAATCTCCTTTGCTCTATATTTATTTAATGGTAAATCTGTAACGTAAGAAGTTTAACGAGTTATGCTTCTGTTTTAAAAAAAAATAGGAAAGATGCACTAAAAATGCCAATGCATGTTCTAGTAACATTTCTAGAGTTCTGTTGCCTGTCTCTTGCCTTAAATCACTTAGTAACATTGGTCTAATAGTCGTAAGACTAATCATATTAAACAACGATGTTCTAGTAAAGGGCATAGGGCAAATGGCTTCATATTGTCTGTGTTTTAGATTTTTCATCTTTCATTGTTTCAGAAAGCTGAGCAAAATCTCATGAATGCTCTACATAAGCTGCATGACAAGTTGTCAAAAAGAGCTGGTAAGTTTCTTCAGTTTGACACGTACTTGATTTAACTGTCAGTCTGATTTCACCCATATACATTGCTTAGAATTGTGTACAATGTCCCCTCTCCCTCCCTCCTTCCCACCCTAGTGGTCCAGCTTGCATGTAGTTATAGCCAGTTTTATGTAAATGATGAAGATTAATTTGTAGTTTTTTTTTTTTTTTTTTTTTTTAAATATATTACAAACCCTGATCACTTTGTCGTGCTCTAGTAACACTTTTAAAGGGAATCGGTCACCACTTTGGGTTATCAGAGCTCTACTATGGCCATACAGGGTATAGAAAAAGAATTTTTACATACCTGTATGGCCCATAGTAGAGGTTTGATTGCAGAGAAAAGCGCTTTTTAATCAATTCTCTTTTGTACAGGCTTGGTGTCCAGGGGACGTCAAGCAATCCCTGCCTATGTGCTTATTATTCCCCCAAATCCCCGCCTATATGCTTAATTATCATAAATCTGGTATCGCTGTAATCGCACCGACTCGAAAAATAAAGTTGTTTAATCACTTATACCGCACGAGGAGCGGCGTAAAAAATAAAACCAATTCTTCACCTGCTGTTGATTTGTTCATTCTGCCTTCTAAAGATCGCAGTGAGGCTCTGCTCATATTTATCCTACGCTGAGAGCCTATACTCGGGTTTCCGTGTAAATCTCTGAAATACCTCAGCGGAAGATTCCCTATAATGAGAGAGATGGAGACACTCTGGACGCCGGCTGGCAGTGTCCGTCTTTTTAGGCGTGCATAAAAATGTGGTTGGCCACAGTTTTGGTAGAAAATCAGGAAAGCCGTGCGCAAAAAACAATTGGATCACCAAGACACGGTACAATATAAATTTATTAGACAACTTCTGAAAAGGACACCTCTGAACAGAGGACAGACAGAATCCAGAGTGGTACCTCATTAGTGAATGGATCCCTCAGGGGTTTCATCTGAATCGCATCACTCGGTGATTTAAATGGCAACCCCAATATACCGTATTTTTCGGACTATAAGACTCATTGGACCATAAGACCTACCTAGGTTTTAGAGGAGGAAAATGTAAAGCAAAAAAAGTGGTCATGATGCACTGTTATTGGCAGGGCTGTGGAGTCGGAGCCCATTTTTGTGGTCGGTATAAAATGGACAGACTCCTAAAATACATAATAAATTGGGTACAGTAGTTCAATGCAGTTTATGGGGAATATTTTTTTCATAAGAATTTGGGAAAGTTATGAAATGCCCTATTCCTGATCTAAGGGTCTATACTTTTAGCTGAGATGAATCTGTGCTACAGTAAATTTATCGCTTAAACCAGGGCTGTGGAGTCAGTAAGTCACAGTTGCGACTCTGACTCCTGGATTTTATCAGGTTCCGGCTCCGACTCCTTCATAAATGGCCAATTCGTAACAATAAATTTACTGTTGTAAAATATTAACATCGTGCTTATTCAGTTTCTCACCATCATATAAGTAATCAGACCACTTAGAGCAAAAACTATATTTTATTAGAATACAATTAGAATATAGTAAGTAAATATGCAATAAACACTGTTATGCAGTTAATAAGAAATCTATAAATTTGTCCTCAGAAAAAGTATTGCCTCTGTCAGATCCTCCTTCATGGATGCCCTCAAATCTGATCTAATTATTTTGAGAGCAGAGAACAACCTCTCTACACTAACTTGGGTTGGTGGCAAAGCAGTAACCACTCGGGCAACATCTCTGACAATGTCCGGATACAGAGGAATCGCTTGTTGCACTGTTATTTTTGATGAATGGTCAAATTTCTCAATTTCTTTTAGTGCACATGAAAAATTCTGCTGAAATGTACTGGCTGTGTTCTTTGATGGTGATGACTCTTCTTCTATGCGGGAACGCTTTGCACGGTCCTTGTGATCCAAATATTTTTCAAAATTAAATTCTTCATCAGTTGATGAGGGTGAAGATGTGGCAGGACGACCAAATTCTTCTGGTTCCTCCTGACTGTTCTGCAACCCTTTCATCCTTACTAGCTTCTTTTCCTTTAGTTAGCTGTTGATCATCTAGAAGAATCCGATGCATTGGGTCTACATAAACAGCTGCCAAAAGATTATTTTGTAATAGTAGCTCCTCTCTCCGTTTCATTGATGTAGCAATGCCACTTGCAATTAACCCTCCTCTTTAGGACAGGCGAAACATCAGGTTCTTCCACTCCTTTAAGAAAATACCTGGAGTTAAGTCCTCTGCTTGTATTTTTTTAGTCACTGTAAATGGGTGCTCTAGCAATTTTTCCAGCTCAGTCACCTGATTCCACTGACTTTCATTTACTGTCGGTTGAGGGTTAGCCATGTCTACAAGAAAGGTTTTCAGTTCAACCAAGCACTGAATCATTAAGTAAGTACTGCCCCATCGTGTGGCTTGATCAATAATTGCCCCTTTTCCAGCACGTCTCTTCAAAATTGAGTCAACTTTAGGGGTTCTGGCAACAGTAGCCAATTTTCTCACCTTGCCAATCAGTGCAGCAGCTTGTCCTTCTTGCGGACTCTTATAGCCAGCTGTAGCGTATGCACAACACAGCGCATGTGATGAATGAAAGAACGTATTGACAGTTTCAACAAGATCATCTAAACTATCATGTTGCTGTTCATCTGAAGCAACTTCAGTTTGCTCCTCAGTTACAATACGGTGTTCCTCTATTTCAAACATTTCTGTGTCTGTGGACCCAGAATGTTCTTCTAGCTGCTGGTCACCATCATTACTCTTTCATTAGCTTAATAGTACTTATATTTGAAGCATTGTCAGTTACGACAGAAAGAACTTGCTCTTTTTTTAAGTTCATAGTCTTGCAGAACCTTTTCCACCAAGACCTGGAGAAACTCACTGGTGTGATGAGCTTTGGTGTCTTTTACTGCCAATGTCTTGGTAACTATTTCATTTTTGTCACAAACAAATCGGACATTGATGGCAAAATAGTTCACTCTGTGACGTGTGCAGGCATCCATTTTAAGAAACAGAAAGCGTCCCTTGAGAGTTTTTTTAAGTTCTTCCTTTTGTTTAAAAGCTTCTTCGATTACTAATTTTCTAATACTCTCTCTCTCCAGAGAAACACCAAGCTTGCGAGCCATTTCCCCATTCAGACACATAAAAGCTGGTCGTGAAAATAATGAAATGGGCACACTATCCTTTACAACAAGCTCTATGATCTGTTTTTTAAATGTATCTGTCTTTGTCACTGACAAAATATCTTGCAACTGATGGCTGCAAAGTTCTCTGCTCCTTTGTTTGGCTGGAATAGCTGGGCACTGGTTCATTGGTTTGGATGCAGTCTTTCTCATCCACTGCTTTCAGTACTTCTGGATGAAAGCGCTGTAAATGTCTCTTTAGATTAGAAGCTCTGGTAGGAGCATTTTTATCTTTGCCTGAATATGCACTGATCTTGGCTTCACAGCATTTGTTTTCGTCTGGATCATTTGTCATACACTGACAGACATAGTGTTTTCTATCTTGAGTGATGGTGAAATGTTCAAATACAGCTGATTTAATGTGACGCTTCTTTGACATGCTCAGGTTTTTAATTCTGCATTCACAATCCAAATGACAATTGTTTTTCCTAAAAACAATTGTACAAAATTATTGCCAGGTCGTACAACTGATATAGTGGTCAGTAATACTGTTATTCCTCATGTACTCAGTTAACTGATGCAAAGTTTGTTGAAAGGATAATACTTCTTACAGTCTTCCTCTTCTGAGTAGCAGCTGTGAGATGCTTGGAAGATGCACACCTAGTAACATTCTAGTCTAGAGGAGGAGCTTTACTACTAAGAATTTGCAACACCTTTTCACTTTCAGTTTCATACATTGTAAGTAGGGGGGTTGGGGCAGCATGAGGTTAACAAAGTATAAGATTAGATAAGGGCAGTGGAGAACAATGACACACAAGAAGTAAGAAATTTCTCTATCTCCAGCAGAACTGCTTATCACTGTTGTTCATAGTTTGATAGAACATATATATTTGAGTAACATTTATAAAATTCATATGAAAGTTCAATTATGAAATATTAATACATTTTTTTTAAAGCTGGAGTCGGTACATTTCTACCGACTCTCCGACTCCACAGCCCTGACTTAAACATGAGCCATGTATGAGGGAGTCGGAGTTGGAGTCCGTGTCATGGAAGTTGAGGAGTTGGGAGGTTTGGCTTACCGACTCCACAGCCCTGGTTACAGAGGAGGGGGGGGGTTCTGCTGCTGACAATGTTATAGGTGTAATGTCCCCCAATTCTGTATTTATATCCCCCATCCTGGTATGCATGGCACCCCCATCACCGTGCACACAAAAAATAGAAAATTCTACTCTCCTTTCTTCCCCCTGCTCCAGCATTGCGTCCTGTTCTGCTGCAGCAGCTGATCTCAGCGTGAGCTGCGCATGACGTCACTGCCGTGCCCTCAGACGCTGAGATCAGCTGCCGGCATAGTCCCTGCTCCCCATGCTGGGACTATGGACGTTGGGAGCAGTGACTATTCACTCTCCTTAATAGTGCGCACAGTGTCTGCCCAGCTTGTGCTTGGCGACCACGTGTGCCTGCTACTAAAGAGTAAATATTCACTACTGCCCATGTGAGTGGGGTATAGTGAATATTTATGTTCTTTAGTAGTGGGCACAAGTGATCGCCGAGCCGCTGCAGGAAACTACGACTGGGCTGACACTGTGCTCGTTATTAAGGAGAATGAATATTCAGTGCTCCACACGCCCATGGTTGTGGGGGGCAGTGAATATTAATTTTCTTTGAACAGCGAGCACAGTGTTGGCTGCAGCAGGCAGCTCCTGTGACCCGGTCCTCCGTCTCTATATACTCGCACACGCAATCCACAGCCAGACTAGAAGATTCGCCTCCACTTTCCTCCAAAATTTTGGAGGAAAAAAAGTGCGTCTTGTAGTCCGAAAGATACTGTAAGTGCTCATCGTAGGGCTCCTATTAAATGTGATCCAAAATGTTCCCATTAAAAGCTTCAACTCAATCCATAAAAAAGCAAATCCCCACTCAGGCCTGTCATCTGCTAACAGAAATATAGGGGGCTTCCACGTTACTGGTAGTAAAAGCTCTGGAAAAGCGAAATGGTTCCCCCACCCCTCCCTCACAAAAATAAATCCAGCGAATTCTACACTTCCAAATCCAAATGGCTCCCTCCCTTCTGAGCCCCACAATCTGCCAAAACCACATTTAGCGTCCACATGTTTGGCAGAGGTATAACTTCCAAAAAATGGGGTCACTTGAGGGGGGGGTGATTCTGCTCATCTAGCGCAAACTATTCTAGGAAAATCTGTGCTCCAAGAGGCAAATGGCGCTCCAAGTCTCCCCGTATGGCTAAGCAGTACTGCACAGCCACATATGGGGTATTTCCACGTTCAGCAGGAATTGTGGGACAAATTTTGGTACTATTTTTACCCATTTCACCGTGTGAAAATGTAAAATCTGGGACTAAAACAAAATTTTAGTGGTAAGAATGTAATTTTTTATTTTTTTCCCACTGCCCAATGGTATAAAATTCTGTGACACACCGGTCAGTATGTTCATTGCACCTCTAGATGAATTCATTAGGAGGCGTAAAATGACATCACTTATGGGGGTCTCTGCTGTTCTGGCACCTCAGGCTCTGCCATTGTGATATGGCACCGTCAAATCAGCACAGCAAAATCTGGACTCCAATATGGCGCTTTTTCCCTTCTGAGCTTTGCACTGTGCCTCAAATGTTTCAAACCACATATGGGGTATCTGTGTACTAAAGAGAACTACCCAACAGATTTTAGGGTCCATTTTTCTCCTGTTAACCTTGTTAAAGTGAAAATAATGAATTTTGGGACAATAAATTTTATGGGAAAGTTAAATGTTTGTTTGTTTTCCCTTCCACATTACATTAATTCTTGTGAAGCATCTGAAGGTCTGATAAACTTCTTGAATTTGGTTTTGAGGGTTGCAGTTTTTAGAATGGTGTCACTTTGGGGGCTTACATGATAGAAAATATCCAAGTCACTTTAAATGTGGTGTGGGCCCTTAAAAATTGATCAACATTTTTAACCCTTTTTACTTCCGAACCCAAAATTGTTTGCAAAATGATGCAGATGTGAAGTAAACCTGTGGTAAATGTTTAACTATTTTGTGACATATGTTTTGGTTTTAGGGGCATAAGAATAAAAATTTAGAAAATAGTGAAATTTCCGATCTTTTCACAAATGTAAGTCATATTAAACAAATTTTACCACAATCATGAAGTACAGTGTCACGAAAAAACAATCAGTGGGATCCATTGACACGTTCTAGAGTTACCTCATAAAGTGACCGTGGTCAGACTTGAAAAATGAGGCCTGGTCATTAACATACAAAGTGGCTCGGTCCTTAAGGGGTTAATTGTGTGCTTTCTGTATTACAACAGTCTACCTTTCTGTGCATGTGAAATGTGGTTTACTGAAAATCGGTGACAGTTTTCCTTTAGGGTATGTGCACACGGTCGGTATTAGCAGCGCTTTGAACACCGTATACTTTATTCTGCGTCCAAAGCGCTGCACGCAGGTTAATCCGCATGTGTTCATTGAACCATGTGGATTCACTGCATCCTATACATTACACTGATAGAATTTCTCTTGCGGAGACTCCACAACAGAAATTTACATGCTGCAGTCTGTGAAGAATCGATCTAAAATGGACCGACTGACTCCTAAAATATATAATAAATTGGGTACAGTAATTCAATGCAGTTTGTGGGGAATATTTTTTCATAAGAATTTGGGAAAGTTATGAAATGTTCTATTCCTGATCTAAGGGTCTAGACTTTTAGCTGAGATGAATCTGTGCTACAGTAAATTTATCACTTAAACATGAGCCATGTATGAGGGAGTCGTGGAGTTGGTGTCATGGAAATTGAGGAGTCTGAGGTTTAGCTTACCAACTCCACAGCCCTGTGTCCGTGGGTGATCCACATGTGCACAGAGATGCATAGTGGGCATTGGATTTCTTGAAATCCCATCCACTATGCTGTAACATCAGGCCGCTGTGGATTGCACGCAGCGCAAGTGCACTGCATCCAATCTGCAGCGATTACTGATCGTGTGCACATATCCTTATGGAGATGAGCTTTAAGCTGGTAGAAATTCGTAATTTTACACGGACTCCCTTTAACGCCTTATTACCGAAGCCTGTATTCATGTTTTGGACCTGGCTGAATTTTTCAAATCTGACTTGACTGTGGCAATAACTCTGGAATACGTCTAGACATACCAGTGACTGAGGTGTTTTTTGTTTCCCTCTCCATGGCACAATGTATTAAATTTCAGTACAATATGCAAATATCTAACTGAGAAACTTAAAAATATTTACAATTTTCAAACTTTACTTTTTTTTTTTTGTTTTTTTTGTGCCCTTTAAAACTGTCATCCCACAAGTTAGAGAATCTGATACCTCAGAAAAAACGCTATTCAACTGCCGATATGGTGTCAGTCTGCAGGTAAATGGCTGCACAATGCTGCCTAACAAAATTCTGCTACCAGGAGAAAGGCATGCAGTGGTTACACCACTCACAGCGTTGATTAGAGACTGTAAGCACGCCCTGTCGATGCTCCATGCATGCCCCTATGTCTGAAAGCTGGTAGATCCTGGTAGGAAATAAGTTCCATTTGCTCCCTAAAGCAGCACTTTTAGTAAGGTGGCTGTAGAGCATAGTAGCACTGTTAACCTGAAGATTACTCCTATATCTGCAGGTAGATCACTTTCTCCCAAAGTGACAGGTTCCATTTAATAACCGATACAATTTGTCTCCTTGCCAGCACCATTTTTGAAACAGCTGATGGTTTTCTGACACATGGCCTTCTCAAAAAACTCCTATTTTAAAAACTGCACCTCCGCGCCCCCCCCCCAAAGTATTCAAAACATCAGTCAGAAAGTTTAGCCCTTCATGTGCCTCACAGTAATGTATTCGAAGTGAAGGTAAAAATGAAAATTATTTTAGTGTTCTTAGAAAAAATTGCTTTTAGCACCAATATATATTTTTTTCACACAAAAATAAAAGAAAATAAACCCCTCAACTTGTTGTGCAACTTCTCCAGAGTATGATACCCTATATGTTGTCGGAATCTGGCTGGGCACACATTACTTTGAGCCTTATTTGATTGTGAAACACAATTTTTACTGAAAAGCCGCAGATATGCCAAAACGTCAGAACCCCATTCACACACTTGATCTAATTTTAAAAGATCATCCCATAAGGAGCACATCTAGGGGTGTGATGAGCACTTCTAAACTACGGATTAGCAGAATTTTAAAACATTGGGCCATGTAAATGAAGAATAACTTTAGTGCATAAAAAAGTTGCTTTTGTACCAAATTTAGATAGTTGCACAAATATCCTGTGCTCTACTGATAAATTACATCAGAATTTGTTTAACCCCTTACCACCTATCGTCACCTTCCTGACTAAGACAAACTTTTCATGTCTGACCAGTGTCACTGTTTCATTTTTCCAACAATTTACAAAACTTATTTTATTAGCCTATGTCAAATCACTAAAGTGATACCACTTCAAAAACTGCACCTTTTCATGGCATTCACATTTAGGAAGCTTGTTTTAATTCCTGTCTAGCACCTGAAGTGTTGTTTTTCACAAAATTGCATTTGCCCCAAATTTTTCACTTTAATAAAAGTAACAGAAGAAAATAAACCACATTTGTGTAATTTCTCTCGAGTATGACAATACCCCATATGTGGTCAGAAACTATATTATTTAGGCACACGTCAGTGCTCATTCCCTTCTGAGCCCTGCTGTGTACTCCATTTCAGTTTTTGAGTGCAATTTTGGCTGGAATAGATTGTCACATTAGAAGAGCCCCCTAATATTCCAAAACAGCAGAAAACCCCATAAGTGACCACTATTTGGAAACTACCCTCAACGGGGTTTTCCCATGAACAGACTTTGAATAATGAATGAATTTCACAATAGGATGATTAAAAAAAAAAAAAAGTTAAGTTGTTCCTATGCTGAGAGCCTAATGTGCCCCTAGTGTGTCTGACTGTGCAGGAGCATGCAAAGGAGTATACAGACAGGACAGCATGGGATAGCAAATGATTCTTTCTGTGAGGTAAAAAAAAATGGGCAGTGAAAACATTTTTTCCTCAAAGAATCGGCTGTAATGTCTGTATACACTCTTGCTGTTTCCTCCCCTGTCCAGGAGATGCTTTATTATCAGATCATGTTTCAGCACGATCACACAGCCAAACCGACAGGTGATTCATGGAATTGTATAACATTGAGTGGTGAAAAAAAAACATTTTTTTTTTTTTTTTTTTTTTTTTCCCCTCCTCCTTCTACTAAAATGTTTTGGCTCCAAATCTTTAAAGGGCTAACAGGAGAAATGGACCCAGCCATTTGTTATGCAATTTCTTCACAGTACGTCAGCACCCTGTATGTGGTCAAAAACTTCTATGGCATAGTGCAAAGCTCCGAAGGAAAGGAGCAACCTATTGGAGTTTAGTTTGCTGGAATGGTTTGCAAGCGTCACGTCACATTGGCAGAACCCCCTGAAATGCCAGAACAGCAGAACCACCCTATTTTGCAAACTATACCCCTCAATGAATTGATCCATGGGGTTCAATGAGCATGTTGACACCACAGATACCATACAATTGAGCAGTGAAGAAAAAGTAATTACATTTTTTTTACCACTAGAATGTTTTAGCCCCAAACTTTCCATTTCTAAAATGGAAAATGAGTATATAAATGGCACCAATTTGTCCCAAAATTTCTTCTGAACGTGTCAATACCCCATATGTGGCTGTACATTGGTGTTTAGCTACGCTGCATGGCTTGGGAGGGAAGGAGTGCTGTTTGCAAATGGAGTTTGCAAATTATTCTAGGAAAATCTGCACTCCAAAAAAGGTCAAAGCCCTCAAGTGCCAGAACAGCAGAATTCCTTGAGCTCCCAAGTGACCACAGTTTGGAAATTACACCCCTCTGGGAATGAATCTATGGGTGTAGTGACACTTTTGATTCCATAAGTGTTTTCCATAAATAAGCGCAATGGATGCTGCAGAGTGAAAAGTGCCCAATACATTGTAGTGGCTCAATACTGCTTCTGGATATGTGCACCTGTAAGTAAGGGGGCTCTACTTGCTACAGTAATGCCAAACATGTAGATGCACACTGGTGTGCAGAAGGGAGTTGTCATTTTGGATTTGGAGCACAGATCTTGCTGTATTTCTTTTGGGGTGAGCAATGTCTTTTCCAGAGCCTTTGTCCTACCAATAACATGGAAACCCTCTATTTCTGTTAGCAGATGACCTAAGTAACAACTTATTTTTTCTGGGTTGAGTTGCAACTTTTTTTTGGTAGCATTTTGGGTACACAACAGTTTGGATCACTTTTAAGGCTCTTTTCACAATTATCCTGGTCTCTACGCTGAGCACTTACATTAACCCCCCCACCCCCACCCCCAGGGATCCATGCATGATAGCTGCAGGCACAGTTACGGTGCACTCAGTCTGGCTTCTGTTTTGCTGTGTCCTTCTTTTCAAGGATGCACAAAACTGTGGTCAGCTGTGCTTTTACGCATGCCTCAAAAGACTGACATCCCCAGATCATAGACCAGACAGTGCAAAGTGCCTACATCTGCCTCATTATAGTGAATCTTCCGTCAGAAGTTTTGCCTGAATCGCTTGTTACAATCGGGGTTTCCGTGTAAATCTTTGAAAGTGCTCAGTTTAGCGCAAAGGACAAATGTGAACTAAGTCTTATTGTGATCTTTGGGGGGCAAAATTTAAAAAAAAAAAAAAAAAGCAATTTTTGAACTGCCGTTTATTATTTTGATCACTTTTTTATTCCAAATTGTGCAGCGATAGAAGTGTTTTGTTTTGTTGACTAAATTAGAAGCTTGGGTGAGTAATCGCTATAGATTGTCCTCTCCAGGGTTAGACTGCCGAGGACAGTGTTGCTGCAGGAGTCTGGCTGTCGGGTAGAGGTTGTCCACAACTTGGACAACCCCTTTCAATTGCTTTACTCCCTCTTTGCCGGAGCTTATGTGATAATGTTGCGTGAACCCTGCAGCCAGTTGGCGGCTGCTAATGTGCCATTTCACTCGCTTCCTTCAGACGAAATTGACATCGGGAAAAAGTGAGAATGCTCTGACTTTCTGGATGTCTGTTATGTCAGAAGGATGTGAGCGAAGCGGCCCATTGGCAGTCGCTGGCTGCGGCAGTGCTTGTCACATGAGACCCAGCGCCAATGTTAGAATGGCACCAGTGGCAAGTGCAGGCTGGTATTTTAGGAGAATATAGCAGTTGAGAATGGAATTGTCTAA
Source organism: Phyllobates terribilis (assembly GCF_046119375.1). Classification (NCBI taxonomy): domain Eukaryota; kingdom Metazoa; phylum Chordata; class Amphibia; order Anura; family Dendrobatidae; genus Phyllobates; species Phyllobates terribilis. Next base: position 157,235,613 of record NW_027362771.1, on the reverse strand, counting down.
GTACTGGACAAATCCCTTTCAGCCAAGCTCACTGGGTAGTCATTATTGGACCAGTTCACACACTAACCTGGATCTACCTGCACATATACTGTATTTGTGGGAGCATCTTGCAAACTAGGACGTACCAGTAATGTGCAATATCTGAACAAGTATGGATGTATGTTGCAAGAACTATATTTACTCTTGTAGCCCTGCAAAGATTGTTTAATGCATTTTGTCGTTTCTTTAATCACATTGCTATAGGAGATTTCACATGTGGAGATGCTGACTACAGAAATATTTCCGTCCAAGAGGCAGCCGACTACTTAAAGGTCAGTTATGTTAGGTGAAAAAAACAATCTTCCAGATAGTGTACTTACAAATGGAATACTTTAAGCATTTGTGGATATGACACATTGTAATTATTAAAGAGAACCTGAAACATGCTGCCCAATCCATGGATTGATATTCGCTGCATGAACACAACCAGGAGTGTTTGACTGAAACGCTGCAGCACGTCAGAAAACATACTTAAGGCTATGTGCACACGATGCAGAAATGAAGCAGAAAATGTCTGCATCATTTCTGCATCTCCCTGGCAGAAAAAACGCATGCAGATTGTGCATGCGTTTTTCCTGCAGAATACATGCGGATCCACATGCAGATTCACATGCGTTTCCGCATGCAGATTGACAAGCGCTTTCCAAGCGATTTTAGCATCACCTGGAAAGTGCTTGACAACTAGGTCACACTATATAAATCCATGCAAACAACATGGATTTATATAGTGTGACCCGAGAGAGTGTATATACTTACCTCCGATGGCCCGCGCTGTCCTGCTTTACAAAGTTCCCGGCTGCCGGCAACTTTGAATTGAAAGACCTGCCGACGTCAGCGTCACGTGACCCGTCACATGACTCTGACGTCAGCGCAGGTCCTACAACTCACTGCAAGTGCCGGGAACCAAGCGGGAGCGCTGCGCGGGCTGACAGAAGGTAAGAATACATTTATTTTTTTATTTTATTCTTTTTTTACAGCTTTTTTAATGGTACCTGGGTGTGGATGAGACTCTCCTCTCCTCCACACCCGGGTACCATCCGCACATTAGAACGCGCCAATAACGCAAGTACAGATGCTGTCTTGCGGAATTGGCGCGTTCTAATGCAAGTCAATGGCGGCGAAATCGCCACGTTTCCGCAAAATTAATTGACATGCTGCGGATTTTTGACCGCAGCGTTCACGCTGCGGAAAAATCCGCATCATGGGCACAGCACATGTGGATTTCCATTGGGGAACATTGCTTCCCTTCTACCATGCGTTTTTCATGCGTTTCCGCAACTGCAAAAACGCCGCGGAAACGCATGAAATACGCATCGTGTGAACTCAGCCTAAAAGCTGGGAAGATTTGTTGAGAAGGCGGGGTCCAAAGGATTCTCCCTGCTTGCTGCCCTGGAGTGACAGGTCTCCATAAGTGTATAGGGAGAGGCCTGTCACTCCAGGGGAGCGTGCAGGGAGAATACTGTGGACCCCGCCTTACCAACCAGTTTCCCTTGTGGCCCATTCCCAGACTACATTTAAAGTGTGTTTTTTTTTCTCTTAAATGTCGCTTCTCCCCACCCGCTACCCTGGATTTACAGGTCTCTGCCTATTCCACACATAAATAGACCTGTCACTCCAGGTCAGCGGAGTCTACTGTACATAAGTTGGAGGAAAAAAAAAAATGCACTCCACTCTGGATACTTGTTAGATAGGGCAATTACCCTTCTATGAACGCACCGTCAAAGTCCCAAAGAGCACACTTGGTGAGAGCACATAGCTGAATTACAGTGTCCAAATATTTGTGAAGAAAATGGAAAACTTCTTTATTCTGCCACTAAGTGCAATGTGTCAACCAACAATAGGTCTCTTTCAAGCATTAAAAAAAGGTAACAAGCCAGGTTTAAATAGCATGGATCATTAACGAGGTAGCAATCGGGAAAGACTCCACCCTGTGGTCATCCCCCTCTTCAGACAATTATACATTGTATATTGCCTCTGGATTTTCAAAGTGCTGGGACAAAAATACAAATCAAACTTCAGGAGTACGACCCTCCCCTTTCTCTTTTTGTGTCATGATCAAGCAATCACATTAAAGAGTTGTCCAGTACTATTAACATTGCCCCCATCCATTGAAATTGTGTAAACAAAAAAGTCTTTTTGTAATTGCTTTGCATGGTCTTTATTGCCTGTGAGCGGCGCCATCGCTGGCTGCTCACAATGCATCACGTGACCCCGGCTACAGCCGGCTCCGACATCCGCTGATGTCACGTCAAGTTCCGCCTGCAGCCGGGGGTGACGCGCTCCCCCTAATGTGCTGTGGGTGGAGCACATCACTGGGTCACCCCCAGCTGCAGCCAGAACTTGACGTGACATCAGCGGATGTCTGAGTCTGCTGTAGCCGGGGTCATGTGATGCATGGTGAGCGGCCAGCGATGGCGCCGCTCACAGGCAATACAGACCATACAAGGTAATTGCAAAAAGACTTGTTTACACAATTTAAATCGATGGGGGCAATGTTAATGGTACTGGACAACCTCTTTAAAGCATCCTCGTTGTCTAGGCTGCCTCAGACCAATCAGATTCATCGATCATATACACCTCCTCCAATCACATTCAAGTTTGTGTGCACATGCGCCCGTGCTATATAATCCACATTATTATATAAAGGTGTTAATTAAATACACTTTTCCGAACTGGCAAAAAGGTAAGAATTTCCCTTCAACATATTGCCACAGCATCATGCACACTCCAAACAAAGTTACCCATTCTTGGGGTGCTCAAAGTTCTGTATAGGTTTTATTTAAAAGACTTCACCAACCAACCTTCAAATTAATACTATGCCTATAAGTTGAGGGGTGGAGATTTAAAATCCTCAGTTATGGGATGTCCTTTGGCTAAAAGCAACCAGTGTTTCTACATATAATCCCCTTTCTGGTTGGCTGGCATTTAATAATAAAAAGAGCAAAGGGAGTTTCCTTTAGGAGCATGGCATCCATCACTTAAAAAATCTTCATGTTTAAGATCCCAGGCCCTAGTTTTAAATCTCAACACCTCACTAGTAAGTTAATTTAACCCCTGGAGATAAATTTACTACACATCCCCCTCAAGTCTCTCATCTATCCTTGACTCACAGGACACTATCCGCCTTACTCTTATTAACTGACTCAATAATGGTAGAGACTCGCTCATCTTACGCGGATGATTACTATCAAAATGGAGGAGACTGTTTCTGTTAGTGGATTTAACAAATAAATCCGTACACAGGGTATCCTTCTTTGTAAACCAGTGTCTAGGAATTGTAGCTCTACTGTGAAACGCATTAGAGTAAATTGTAACTGTGTAAACCTGATTTTTTGATTTTTCTTCCTTTGAAGGCAAGAGGCTTTCTCATCACCATCCCACAGAAAAAAATTCAATCAATAGGTTGGGGTTAGGGTTTTTTTTTTTTTTTTTTTTTTTTAACGTTTGAATAAAAGACGATATGGCAACTAGTGTTGAACGCAAGTGCTTGCTACTTGAGTTTGCATCGGGTGCTCGAGTATGCATTGAGTATCGCGGGTGCTCGAGTCTCCGCCCCATATGCTTCGCGGCCAAAAAAACCTCGCAGGGATTGCCTGCTATGCACGAGCGATCCCCGCATGTTTTTTTTTTTGGGTGTCTAATAACCGTGAAACATGCGGGCGGGGACTCGAGCATTTCACTTGAGCACCCATGATACATGGTGCATACCTGAGTACCCGATGCAAACTCAAGTAGTGAGCACTTGCGCTCAAGACTAATGACAGCTTATTCAATATGATGACCTAATGTCATCAAATTCTGTGTCGTACCTCTGGGTTCAAAATGTTCACTATACCCCTTGATAAAATCCTTGAGGGGTGTAGTTTCCAAAATGTGGTCACTTGTGGGGGGTTTCAACTATTTAGGCACATCAGGGGCTCTCCAAACGCGACATGGCGTCCGCTCTCGATTCCAGCCGATTTTGTGTTCAAAAAGTCACAGTGCTCCTTCCCTTCTGAACTCTGCCGTGCGCCGAAACTGTATTTTCCCCACATATGGGGTATTGGTGTACTCAGGAGAAATTGCATACAAGTTTTTGGGGTCCATTTTCTCCTCTTACCCTTGTGAAAATAAAAAAATTGGGGCTAAAACATCATTTTTGTGGAAAAAGTTTGAATTTTTTTTTTATTTTCACGGCTCCATGTTATAAACTTCTGTAAGGGACTTGGGGGTTCAAGGTGCTCACCACACATCTAGATAAGCTCCCTGAGGGGTCTAGCTTCCAAAATGGTGTCACTTGTGGGGGGGTTTCCACTGTTTAGGCACATCCGCTAATTATTCAAGCAAATTTTACAATCAAAAAGTAAAATGGCGCTCCTTCCCTTCCGAACCTTGCTGCGCACCCAGACAGTGGTTTTCCCCCACATATGGGGTATCTGCTAACTCAGGAGAGATTACACAACAAACTGCATAGTGCAATTTCTTCTGTTACCCTTATGAAAATGCAAAAGTGGGGGCTGAAAAACATTTTTGTGTGAAAAATGTGAAAATTTTCTTTTTACGGCTCCATGTTATAAACTTCTGTGAAGCACTTGGGGGTTCAGGGTGCTCACCACACATCTAGATAAGTTCCCTGAGGGGTCTAGTTTCCAAAATGGTGTCACTTGTGGGGGGTTTCCACTGTTTAGGCACATCAGGGGCTCCCCAAATGCAACATGGCGTCTGCTAATTATTCAAGCAAATTTTACATTCAAAAAGTCAAATGGCGCTCCTTCCCTTCCAAACCCTGCTGTGCGCCCAAACAGTGGTTTTCCCCCACATATGGGGTATCTGCTTACTCAGGAGAAATTGCACCACAAAGTTTGGGGTCCATTTTTTCCTGTTACCCCTGCGAAAATAAAAATTGGGTCTAAAGTAACATTTTTGTGAAAGTTGAATGTTAATTTTTTTCTTCCACATTCCAAAATTCCAAAAATTCCTGTGAAGCACCTGAAGGGTTAATAAAGTTCTTGAATGTGGTTTTGAGCACCTTGAGGGGTGCAGTTTTTAGAATGGTGTCACTTTTGGGTATTTTCTGTCATAGACCCCTCAAAGTGACTTTAAATATGATGTGGTCCCTAAAAAAAAAAAATGGTTTTGTAAATTTTGTTGGAAAAATGAGAAATCGCTGGTCAACTTTTAACCCTTATAGCTCCCCAATAAAAAAAAAAAAAAAAATTTTGGTTCCAAAATTGTGCTGATGTAAAGTAGACATGTGGGAAATGTTATTTATTGACTATTTTGTGTGACATAACTCTCTGATTTAAGGGCATAAAAATTCAAATTTTGAAAATTGCTAAATTTTCGCCAAATTTCCGTTTTTTTTCACAAATAAACGTAAGTGATATCGAAGAAATTTTACCACAATCATGAAGTACAATATGTCACGAAAAAACAATCACAGAATCAGGGGGATCCGTTGAAGCGTTCCAGAGGTATTACCTCATAAAGTGACTGTGGTCAGAATTGTAAAAATTGGCCTGGTCATTAACATGCAAACCACCTTGGGTTGTAAAGGGGTTAAAGGAAACCGGCCATGTTAAATACTATTTAAACTGCAGGTTGATGGCATTCTAACAATGTGGTGCCCACACTGGGATCTCCCCTCCCGGGAGGAAATTTGTTTGTCTTCTCTCACCCCCCCCCCCCCACCCCCCATGGCAGACTCCCTCTTTGAGCCACAGTGGTGATGACAGCACAGCTTGTCAACTCTCTGCGCATAGAAATCAGCGGCTGTACTGACAGCCCCTCACTGACAGCCAGCTCAGCATTGGAAGCCATATGGTGTCGGAACACTAACCTGCAGATTAACCATACATCTGGAGGTGAATAGCATTACTTTACATGACAGGTTCCCTTTAAATGTGGACACTGGTCCCAGTCTTGGGTACACTGGCGATCAATTTGTAATTGCTAAGACTTTACTGATTATTCTCCCCACCCTCAAGTTTCTTGTTGTGAATTTATTTCCACCCACCCCTGCCCAAGTTTACAAATTGTGCTTTATGTACAGGGTTTAGGCCAAGAATATATCGGTGAATTTAACAATTCTCTGGAATGGATTTTACAGTCTGGGAAAGATGTTGGAATCAGGTGAGTGCTTTTTCACAGATTACATTTTGTGACACGTGCCAGTCTTCATTGTTCTCCAAACATTGGCACTTCTGGTGCTACCTATGCCTTGTGGTGATGTGGGGCTTAATAAGCAGCCGATGCTCCCAGGATGCCACTTGTTTCTGTAGACAGAACCTGTGAGTGGTGTACTAATGAACTGGTTTTCGGATTCATGCTGCCTAAAACATGGGCAGCATGAGTACGAATCTAATTGCGTTACAATTTTTTTCAAGTCTGGGTGTTTATCAGAGTTTTGCATCGGTGTATCCAATAAAAAAATAAATTACAAAGCTTCTCCTATACTTTAACACTGACAAGGCATTCAGGTGCTGTGCGTGTTTTTCACAGACCCATAGACTTGTATTGATCCTTGTCGTCCTTGCTGCTGGGAAAAAAATAAAGACTGACACGTCTGTGTTTTGCATGGGGGGAAAAACATGTGAATAGCACCATAGATTATAATGGATTCGTGTTGTACCCTTAAAAACAAAACAAAAAAAAAAAACTAAAACTGATACAACATGTACATGCCACACAAAGATCTGAATGAACCCTTACAGCCACTTGTTTTTTAGAGAGAACATTCTTTGAAATGTCTGGGGACGGTCTTGAGTCACTAGTCCGAGTCAGGTTCTCGGTGGCTTCTCCCCACCTGATCCCTTGTGCATTGGTAGTAACCAGTGGCTTCTCCAGCCCTGCTACCTGAGACTGCCAAGTCTCTACCAATGCACAAAGGGATCAGGGCTGGAGAATCCACCCGGTACTAACTTGGGACTAGTTATTCACTACAAACCCCGATTCATTAGCTACACTTTGAAAATGCACAACATTTTTTGCAACTCTTGGTGTTTTCACGCTAATTTTAAGCTGGGTCTGCCAAAACAGGTGGAGCTGGGGTGTGGGTACACCCTCTTGACAAATTCATGAAGTGGCATTATTATGCTAGAAATATTACTCCAGTCCCGGAATAACATTTCTGGCGAGGTGCATGCCACTGATGAGATGTGTCGAATTCATTAAGTGATGTGCGCTTTTTAATGAATTAAGTGCATATTATTCCAGCACTCCCCTCCATTAAGACCTTCTTAAAGAATTGGGACTATAGTCCCTGGCTGGCTTTTCAAAGTATTTTGCTCTTTTCTGAGGCTGGAGTCAGACGCTACGAATTCATTAAGAGGCGTGTGTAACCTCTCAATGAATCGGAGTGTCTGACAAGTGGAATGCAACCTTGCCACTAATCTGACTCCAGTCTTGGACCGGAGTAAGGGTTTTTTGTGCATGGTGAACGCCACCTCACACCATGAATTTTGACATGCGGAATTGCTCCTCCTACCTTTTTGGGGCTGGGCAGAAATGGTATGAGAATGCCAAGTCTCAAAACTTTAGTGCAGCATTGTGTTTGACTTTTAAAAGCTTTTTACCCCAGAATTGTGGTGTAAAAGCTTTGAATCAGACCCTGTATCTTATTTAAATAAAAATAAAAAAAAAGCTACCAAGAATGAACTTAATGCACAGCAATGTTGAAACGACTCACGTATAAGCTGACTTTTTCAGCCCTCTTTTTCAGTCTAAAAAAAAAAAAGCCCCCCCCCCCTCGGGTATATACATAGTCCGGAGGGGTGTGGCAGCGGAGGAGCAGGACACATGCAGTAGCCGGCTGCTGCAGCTACCACGTGTGCCCGCTGCTAAAGGGAAATTAATATTCACCCTTCTCCATGCCCATGGGAGTGGAGAGGGGTGAATATTCATTTCTTTAATGGCGTGCGCACAGTGTCAGCAGCGCCACAGCTACCACTGCGGCTCAGTGATCCTCTGTGCCTGCTACTATAGAGAATGCATGGGCATGGAAAAGGGTGAATATGCATTCTCTTTAGTAGCGGGCCCATAAGACAGCTGAGGCGCTGCTGACGCTGTGCGCACCCCATTAAAGAACAGGGATATTCACTCTTCTCCATGCACATAGTCCTGGCATGGAGAGGAGTGAATATCCCTGCAGCTCACCTCGGCATCTGAGAGCACATGGCAGTGATGTTATGCGCTGCGCGGAGGCGAGCTGCTGCTGGCTGAAGAGGAGCAGCGCTGGAGCAGAGGGGAGGTGTGTGTGTGGTTGGTTGTGTGCAGTGATGGGGGGGGGGGGGGGGGCATGCATATCAGAATTGGGAAATTTACCAGTAGCTGCTGCATTTCCCACCTTAGGCTTTTACTCGACTCAATAAGTTTTCCCAGTTTTTTTATGGTAAAATTGGGTGCCTCGGCTTATACCCTGGTCAGCTTATACTCGAGTATATATGGTATGTTCCTCCTTTTTTATAGCTTCTTTTATCCGATTCAGTTTTTGAAGCTATTTTAAAGTGTTCAGTGTTTGGGCGGCTTCTGCTTGGAAGCTGCTCACTATAGTTTATCAAAAGAAGCTTCTGGTGAAGCAAGAACAACTTAAATGCTGGAGAAGACTATTCAGGGAAAGATCGCTGGCATTTTCCTAAGGCTGCGATCCCACTATGCGTTTTTCAAGCGTTTTTGCCGTGGAATTTCAGCAGCGAAAACGCTTGGTAGTACGTGCTCCATGGTCCCCAATGATCCGCATGTGCTGTGCACATGCGGAAATTTCCGCTGCGGATTAGCATTGAAATGCATATTATCTGTGTCAGCACATTTGCGCACACGGATATTATGCGATTCTATGTGCGGATGGTACCCGGGTTTGGAGAAGAGGAGACTCTCCTCCAGACTTGGGTACCATAGAACCTGTTGAATTTTTTTTTAATTTTTTAAATAAAGATTATACTTGCCTTCCGATGGCCCCCTGTATTTTCTCCACTCCGTCTGGTGTGTTGTATGGGTCGCGGTGGTGGGAAAGGACCTGCGGTGACGTCATTTTCATATGACAGGTCACGCGACCGCTGACATGACTCAATGACGTCACCACATGTCCTTTCCCACCACCACGACTCATACAACACACCAGACTGAGTGGAGAAAATACCGGGGACATCAGAAGGAAAGTATAATCTTTATTTTTTACCATTCTTATTCATTTTTTTTTTTTTTTTTTTTTTTTTTTTTTTTTTTTTTTTTTACTAGGTCACACTATATATGCCGGTTGCATGGATTTGTATAGTGTGACCAAGTTGTCAAGCACTTTTTTCCAAGTGATGCTAAAATCGCTTGGAAAGCGCTTCTCAACCCGCATGCAAAAACGCTTGACAGACTCTTCTACCTGGCATGAAAATCCGCATGCGTTTTTCCTGCCAGGGAGAAGCGGAAAAAATATGCAGCATTTCTGCATCGTGGGCACTTAACCTAAATGAGTCTTCGCCTTGGAAAACTCGGCAGTTATGTCAGCAACTAAGACGCTGTGTGCACATCCTTTCTTGCAGGTTCATTGTGTTCTATAACTATGATCACATTCATGACTGTAAACTGTCATAAAGTCTGTAGACTACATCAGATTCTCTGGAGATCAAATATCCTGAATATTCCCTGACAGAAGTTTTAGTGATGAGCGAGCATGTTCCCTTAACCCTTTTGGTGTGCTTGCTCAGGTGCTCGCCGAGTATCTTCAGCGTGCTTGGGTGGTGTTTTAGTCACTCCGTGCACATGATTTGCGACTGTTTGACAGCTTTAATACATGTGAGGAATGCTGGTTTCTTAGGCATCCCTCACATGTATTAAAGCTGTCAAACCGTCGCAAATCGTGACCAAAGAGTGACTCAAACAGAACACCAAAGCATGCTGAAGATACTCGGCGAGCACCTGAGCATGCTCGCTCATCACTAAAGTTTATCAGCTCTCTAAACAGTGTAGCTTAAACTAGCAAACTGTACACCCCAAAGAATGAGTAACAAACGTAGGATACCATTCTCCTACTGGTGCAAATTCTAGTCACTAATATAAGGTATCACATTTAGGGAGCAAAGACTTGCACATGGTTCGTAGAAAGCTCTATTAAGACACAAATCATTAATACAGTTGTTTAGGGATGTGTGTGGGTTTCTTTGCTTTTGAGACAGTAGTGGATAAATAAAATGTAACAACTAATTCAATTGGCTAAAAAATGGAATGTGCAATTTACAGCCTAAAATTAAGCTGCTTAGGGTTTTTCAGACCTCTTAAATCCTAGATGGGGGGTCATTTGTCAACTCGTGATCTAAAATAATTTATATACTAGAGTGGATTGTGCTCTGGCATTGTCAGGTTATACCAAGAATTTTCATTGAATTTATGTACTCCCCCCCCCCCCCCCCCCCCAACTTTCATAGATTAACTTTTTATATATATTTTTTTTATTTCAGGTGCTTTGGAGATGTTAACGACTCTAACCTAACTATTACCAGTGTGAAATACTTGGAATCCACACAGCCACAGATGTCCTTTGTATGTCGGATCCGCCGTGCCATTGTGATTGTAGCTCACAGATTATCACTCCTCCTTCTTGGTAACTTCCTTAATGTAATGTGTGCCATTTACGTATCATATACTAATGATGCAGCTCCATGAACAAGTTGTTTGCTTTGCAGTTTTAAATTGTAGTATCCTTCATTAATTTGAAAACTGCATATGAAAGTAAACAATCTTGCTTCTTCCACATTTTCTCATGTGGGATTGTCTCGTATATAATAAAGGGGTTGTCCACGACTTGATGATTGATAACCTATTACGTATCCATAGGATAGGTCATCAATGAGATAGATGGGGATCTAACACTTGGCAACCCCACTGATCTGAAAATTGCTCTGCCATTTACTTGAATGGGAGATAAAGCACAGTATTTGGCAGTATCCACTAAGCAATGTATGGGGCTGCTGAGTTCTACTCCATGCAACCCTTATACCTGGGTGCTACCGGAGCAGGTGTCCTCTGATCTCTGGGGCTGTTGGACCTCCACCGATCTCACATTTGACTTCACATTAGATCTATCCTTAGTATAAGTTCTGGACGTTCCCTAACAAGTGTGTGTGTGTGTCCCAACTCTTCCCCCATCCTTTTCAGAAAAGCTAGCTGCAGCAGGAATGCATGGCACAGCCGAATACTTGTGTACGGGGAACCAGGAGAGGTAGAACTTTTTTGGCCAAATGCTTGTAGACATCTCTCCTGAATAGCCAGCATACATACTGGGTCTGTCCAGGGTGCTGATTACCTCCATTCGATTCTACACTGCTTCATTCCTATACTTTTAATACAAGACCAGATTAAAGCACACTGATTCTTCTTGCGTACATGCACCCTTTTCCCTCTGGTTGTACTTGGTACAACTCTCTCCCTTACCCAAAGTGTTACCAGCAGGGAATGTTCACACGTCACGTTTTTACCATGTTCAGTCACTGTTCTGAGAGTGCAGCGTGGCGGCTGCAACCGCGGCCCTGACTGACACTCGCTCTTCATTGGGGCTGGCAGTCAGTGCTGGGGGTGCGGTTGCAGCCGCCGCTCTGTATACTTGGAGCGGTGACTGAACCGGCGCCGACCCCATGATTGTAACCCAAACGCCGCTCGGGAGAATAAAGTTAACTTTCTCCCCGTAGCGTTCAGGTAAGTGCGGGCACGTTAATAATGCTATTGACCTGCAGATTAACCCCATAGCTGCAGGTTGATAGTTTTTTTTTTTTTTTTTCTGGTGACCAGTTCCTTTTAATAGGGAAAGATACAGTGGTGTACCCTGGACCTGAAAACCGCCTAACAGGTGACCATTCATCCTTCATGCAAGAGGTACTTGAGATTTGCAGTGAAGGAACAAGACAAGATCCAACACTTAGTTTTAGTGTCTTCCCTTTGTCATGTCCTCTGCCCCTCGCATTTTTACAAAGCTGGTCTCAGAATTTATGGCCTTTGTAAGAAAGAAAGATGTTCTGATTCTGTATCTGGACAACTTTCTCCTAGTAGCAGACTTGTTACAACAGCTGAAGGTACACTTGGCTACAACCATATCAGTGTTAGAGAGGCTGAGATGGACTATAAATTTGAAAAAAAAGACTTTAGGCCAGAGAAGATCTTTCTTGGGGTCCTTCTGGACTCCGGACTACATACAGATCAGAGCAATAATTCAGTCCTTTCAGAAGAAGGCAACAAATATACCTCAAGGAGGCAATGAAAGTTCTAGTATATCAAGCGTTCTGTGGTGCCAATTCCACATAAGGGACATGCAACAGGCAATTTTATCTTTCTTGAACAGACAGCCAGGCAGCCTGGACATGAAAGTAAGATTAGCGACAGAACTGAAGGAATCTCTGAAGATTCATTAGAGAGGACCACCAACTCGGAGGAAAACCATGGAGTCTGTCCCCATACATGAAGGTCACTACTGACACTAGCTGCAGAGGTTTGGGAGCACACACAAATGGCCAATTCCTTCAGGGAACCTGGCCAGCATCAGTTCGCCACATATCCTCATACTACAGAGAACTTCGAGCTGTATGGGAGACATTATGAAAGTGTTTGACCGTTCTCAGAAACCGGTATGTCAGAATTTTTTCAGACAGCATCAATAAGGTTTCTTTTCTTCATCGGGGTCTGAAACGTCCACATCTTCAGTCCTTGGCCTCGGAGATATTCCGCTGGGCAGAAGGGTCTGTTCTCTCCATCTCATCAATACATTTGAAGGGGTCATAAAATCATGTGTATTTTCTCAGCAGAAAAGAGCTATCAGAATGGGCTCTGAATGTGCAGGTATTCCATCAATTAACTCAGCATGCTGGGGTATCCCTCTGGTAGATCTGTTCGCTTCCAGGAAAATTACAAAGGCGGAAAACGTATTTTCCTTAAATCCAGGGGACAATCCTGATTAAATAGATGCTTTGTCCCAGAGTTGGGACAAGGATCTGGCATATGCCTTCCCTTGATCCCGAGGGTACTAGGGAAGATCAGGCCAGAGTAATTCTAACAGTTTTCATTCTAGCCCAAGAAAAGTCGGTTATCCCTTCTGAGGCAGATGGCTCTGGGGAGTCTGTCCTACCATCAAGACACTACTTTCTGTTCCATGGTCCAGTATACCATCAGAATGTGGAAGTACTAAATTTATCAGCTTGGATCCTGAAGGGAAGATCCTGAGATCAGTGTCTTTCATATTGTGTATTACACTGAAGGTCCAGATATCAGCCTTAAGTACCTTCCTCGACTATATCCTTTTAGCTAATTATCTCTGGATTGGAAGAATCGTGAAGGCTATCCACAGGCTTAGGCCCACGATTTAAAAGCTCCAACCATCTATGGGATCTCAGCCTGTTACTGAATGCCCTTTTGTAGCACCCCCCCCCCCCCCCCCCCCCCCCGTATGAGCCTCTGGAGGATGAAAGTATAATATCCCTATCCCTGAAAACTCTCTTCCTGGTGGCTTACGACGGTGAGGCATGTGGGGAAATTTAGACCTCGTCCATTAGAGTTCCATATCTTGGGGTTCTTGAGGACTGTCATACTTAGATTGGAACCAGCATTCCTGCCCAAAGTCTGGCAGAAGGGCAAAACAGTCTGTGTTCATTTCACTCCCTGGATGCAAGAACTGTTCTACAATATTTGATGGCTATGAAGGAGTGGCAAATGGATTTTAACCTCGTCATTGAGTTCAGGGATAAGAATAGAGTAAAGAAAGCTTCAAAGACAAAAGTAGAAAGGTGGATTAACCCCCTTTCTGACGTGGTTGGTAATAGTACGTCGTACTGACCTGGACCAGTTGGACCAGGGACGTACTATTACTGACCGGCACACAGGCTGTGCGGGTGCAATCACCACCTGGTGTCAGCTGATTCTCACAGCTGACACCCGGTACCATGTGCCAGGCACATTAACCCCCGAAATGCTGCAAGGGGAGGTAAGCGCACCTACTTACCCCCTCTCCTGCGTCCTGTGCTGTCTGTGCCGGGTCCCGGTAGTTGTCATGGTGACCCGATGTCATCATGACTGCATCCGGCTCACTAGACAGCAGGAAATTAGCCGAAAAATAAGTTATAGCTCAGAATAAAGCGATAAAATAGTTTGTGTAAAAGCACCAAAACATAAAAAAATATATAAACGTACTGACCTGAAAAATAAAGCTACCTTAGCAATTTTACCGCACATGGCATAAAAAAAACTCCTGAATTGTTTTGTTCTGCCTCCCAAAAATCGGTATAGAAAGCGATCAAAAAAATGTCACGTGCCCAAAAATGGTGCCAAGAAAAACGTCAACTTGTCCCGCAAAAAAAACAAGCCCTTACATGACTGTCGGCCGAAATATGGAAAAAGTATTGCAAAAACTGTCTTTGAAAGAAAAAAGTCTTAATGTGACAGCTGCCAAAAACCCGATATGAATTTGGTATTTCTGTAATTGCACCGTCCCGAAGAATAAAGTCGTCTAATCACTTATACCGCACGAGGAATGGCGTAAAAAAAAACTCTAGGGTTGGGTTTTTTCAAAAGTAAAGAAAAAAAAGATATGGCGACTAGTGTTGAGCGCAAGTGCTCGCTACTAGTTTGCATCGGGTGCTCGGGTATGCACCGAGTATTGCGGGTGCTCGAGTCTCTGCACCATATTCTTTTCAGCCAAAAATAACCTTGCGGGGATTGCCTGCCAAGCACAAGCGATCCCCGCGTATGTTGTATTTTTTTTTTTGTTTGTTGGTTTGGGGGGGGGGGGGGGTGTGTCTAACAACCATGAAACATGCAGGGACTCGAGCATGTCACTCGAGCACCCGCGATACATGTTGCATACCAGAATACCTGATGCAAAGTCAAGTAGCGAGCACTTGCACTCAAGTAATGACAGCTTATTCAATATGATGACCTAATGTTATCAAATTGTGTTTCGTACTTCTGGGTTCAAAATGTTCCACTGTTTAGGCGCATCAGGGGCTCCTCAAACACAACATGGCGACCGCTCTCGATTCCAGACAATTTTGCATTCAGAAAGTCAGTGCTCCTTCCCTTCTGAACCCTGACGTGCGCCCAAATGGTATTTTCCCCACATATGGGGTATCTGCGTACTCGGGAGAAATTGCACAACAAGTTTTGGGGTTCATTTTTTCTTACCCTTGTGAAAATTTAAAATATGGGGCTAAAATCATTTTTGTGGAATTTTTTTTTTTTTTTTTTTCATGGCTCGATGTTATAAACTTCTGTGAAGCACCTGGGTGTTCAATGTGCTCATCATACATCTAGATAAGTTCCCTGAGGGGTCTAGTTTCCAAAATGGGGTCACTTGTGAGGGGTTTCCACTGTTTAAGCACATCAGGGGCTCCCCAAACTCAACATTTATTCAAGCAAATTTTACATTCAAAGTGTCAAATGGCACTCCTTCCCTTCCGAACCCTGCCGTTCGCCCAGTGGTTTTCGGCCCACATATCGGGTGCCTGCGTGCTCAGGAGGAATTGCACAACACTCTTTGGGGTTCTTTTTTTTTCCTGTTACCCTTGCGAAAATAAAAAAATTGGGGTCTAAAGTACCATTTTTGTGAAAAAGTTAAATGTTCATTGTTTTCTTCCACATTCCTGTGAAGCACGTGAAGGGTTAATAAACTTCTTGAATGTGGTTTTGAGCACCTTGAGGGGTGTGGTTTAGAATGGTGTCACTTTTGGGTATTTTCTGTCATAAAGACCCCTCAAAGTCACTTCAAATGTGGTCCCTATAAAAAAAAAAAAAAAAAAGGGGTTTTGTAAATTTTGTTGGAAAAATTAAAGCCCTGGTCAACTTTTGACCCTTAACTTCCTAACCAAAAAAAATACTGGTTCCAAAATTGTGCTGATGTAAAGTAGACATGTGGGAAATGTATTTTTTTTTTTTTTCCATAAATGCAAGTCATATAAAAGAAATTTTACCACTATCGTGAAGTACAATGTTCCGAAAAAACAATCTCCGACTCAGTGGGATCCGTTGAAGCGTTCCAGAGTTATTACCTCATAAAGTGACAGTGGTCAGAATTGTAAAAATTGGCCTGGTCATTATCATGCAAACCACCCTTGGGGGTAAAGGGGTTAAATCTGCAATCTGCATAGCCTACTCTTCAGAGGGTAGAACTCCTGAGAACATTGGGGCCCATTCATGTAGAGCAGGGGTGGGCAAACTGCAGGTCCAGCAGTCACAGGTCTCGCATTTGTGTGGCGATGTGGTGCGTAGTGAGGAGCCTGAGCAGGGTGGAGAGGAGGTAGTGCAGCCAGCATAAAAAGTTGAGGTGGGGCGATGGCTGAGCGGCAAGCATAGGGATTGTGAGGAGAGGAGGCGGAGTGGCAGGCGGTTCAACCCAAGGTCCTGAACAGCTACCGCTGTGTGCATCTGACATGCATAGAGACACAAATCAGATGACCACAGCATGCTGCGCTAACTTCTCCTCACAGTGAGCGTGCCAGTCTCAGTTGACCCCCCCCCTCCCCAGTCCATAACTTTGCAGTTTTATTAAAGGCATGTCCCATGTAAAAATAGAGCAAGGTATTGGGCTTCATACACATGTGACATGTAGAATGCATGGATTCACATGTGCATGAGGCTCTTTATATTTTATTACAAGTTAAAGGAGTTGTCCAGAGTTGGGATTAAAGGGGTTGTCCACTACGAGGACAACCCTTTCTTAAACTAAATGTTCGGACCTGATAAAAATAAACCTATACTCTCCTCTCGTGCTGTTCCCGAGGTGTCGGCACTCGCAGTCCCGGGGCTTCCTTGCGGTTGTTTGGGCACCGGGGGTCACGTGTCACATCAGTGCTGGCATCATGTCCCTGCTTTCAGACATTTTGAACATGAAGAGGAAGTCTGGAATCAGCTGCAGCCCTGGCTTTCTATTCATGTTCAGTTTGTCCGAAGGCAGGGACAGTGACGCCAGCACTGATTGGGCGCCGGCACCCAGTGTCAAAACAACCGCATGGAAGCCCCAGGACCGCAAGTGCTGACACCTCTGGAACGGAACCGGCATGGGAGGGGAGTATAGGTGTTCTTTTATCGGGGCCGCACATTTCGTTTAAGAAGGAGTTCTAATAATGGACAACCCCTTTTTTTTTTTTTTTAGTCTGTAGTCACTGTGACATAATCTTACATCTGAATCCTCAAAGAACACTATGTGCGCAATTCTCCAGGAGCGAGCAGGTAGTTATGTGAGCGCAAGTATGTGATTTGCAAACTCCCAGCCACATTCCAACTAGATGGGCACAGCCTCTTTCAATGCAAGTGTATTGGGCGAGTCTGCACACATCTAGTCAAAGTGTGGCAGGAGGTATAGAAATCACATACTTGCGTCACACAACTGCCTGCTCGCAGAGAATCCTGACAATGCACACACTACGCACTGTGAGGATTTACAAGTCTGCCGTTAGATCGAGTAACTGCAGACTTGAGCCCCAAGCCTGGACAACCCCTTTTAAAAAAAAAAAAAAAAAAGGCAGATGTATATAACTGACAATCATAATGTGTAAATGCTTTTAATCTGCAGGTTAATAGCGTTCTAAGGCTGTGTAGCCACACAAAGCTCAGCTATGGGAAGAAATGGAATTTACTGTTTTTCAAAAACAATAAAATATTGAGCTGAATTAAGTTCAGCTGATTGGTTTGGCCCTCCACAACTGTCCCAGTTTCTCATGTGGCCCCTTGGGAAAATTACCCCTAAACTAGAGCAATCTCTATTTCAAGGGCCTCTGTGGACCAGATCTGCAGAGAAGCAACGTGGTCAAGTCTGAACACTTTCTGTAGGCATTATAAGCTGGAGATTGTCAAGTCAACAGATTGCCTTCGGGAGGAAAGTCCTTCAAGCGGTTATCTTGCTCTGAATGGTTTATTGGGTACTCCTCCTGGCTGTGCTGTCAGGAGGGTTGTCCTGGAAAGGGGGAGTTGGTGCTACCGGTAGTTGTATTCCTGGAGTCCATCATGACTGCACTCCTTATCCCTCCCTTGGATTCATTTCTGCTAAATAAGGTAAACCTATGTAGAATGAAGTTCAATAAATAATGTTGCATCCATTCTGGGGTACTTGAAAAGATCACTGGTGGGAGGGGCTGTTTAACCTCTCCTGTGTTTATCACTATTAAGGATAAGAGAGGCTTTCTCCTGGTTGTGCGGTCATGATGGACTCCTGGAAATTAAATTACTGCAACAAATACTTTACATGTGCACGTACCCTAACATTAATATGAGAGAATAGGGGTATCTCAGAGAAAGCGGATGATTCAGCCTTGAGCCAGAAGCAGCAGAGCAGCCAGCTTTGTAAAGGAGAAGCATGTCCTAATTTTGCTGCTTCATACTACCTTAAGGGAATCTATAACCTGTATGCCCATATTAATAGTTTAGATGGGTCAAATGTGGTGATAGGCTGCTGAAAAAAAGTCCTACCTGTATGATTCATACTAGATGCCTTGTTGAGAAATCCTCTTTTATTACCTTTTATATAAATTGGCTCGATCAGGCTCTGGGGGGGGGGGGGGGGGTCCTTCCTAGAAGACAACTCTGCCTGCAGAGATTATTTTACATGAAGGGGGAGAGTTACCAGTGTTATGGCCACTCTCTCCTCTCCTGATCTCACTGCAGAGCTGTGTGATTATACCTGACACATCTGCAGGTTCCTCTCAGCTCCGGCTTCCATCTCACATGCAGACAGGGCTGCAAAGCTGAAGAGCTGCAAAAGTGTTTTCAACACAAATTTAAATTCTCCTGTTCTGTTACTTGTCTCACACTGGTAACTCCCTCCTCATGTAATATAACTCTGGAGGCAGAGTTATTTTCCAGGCAGCATCCGCCCCAGAGCCTGGAAGAGCTCATTTACATATAAGAAAAAAGTGGATTTCTCTGGAATAAAACATCAGCTTGCAGATGTCAAGGTATCATTTTTATTTAACTTCTATGACCTACATGCTCGTATAGACTGCTTACGAGAGCTTATCCAACAGACAGATTCCCCTTAAATCCTTAGCATGTGTTGTACATGCAAGAGAAAAAAAATGGCGTCTGTGTTTTATCATTGATTTTCGCTTATGGATGAATATTTTAAAATTACAAAGGATACCGGCTCTGTCAACACAGCACAGGCGGCATCAGTGTACTGTCTGGTTTTTCACTATAGACTTGTATTGGCATTTTTCATCTGTGATTTTTGCAAGAACATGTTCCCTTCGTAGACTGTCCAATCTGTCAAAAATACAGATAAATGCACTGTTGGGCTTCATGCAGACGTGTTTTATCAATATAGATGCCACTGTCTGACAGGGGGATTTAAATGGAGTGCTGGTGCCTGCTGGAGGCCTGCATCACTGCCATCTTGGTTCTCCTGTGATGCTCATTCAAACACTGAACTTAAGACTCTTTTCCTTTTTCTTTAAGCATGGTTTGTCATAAACCTCATTAATTTGCTTATGGTGGCATTGCAAGTTATTTTCTTTCTCTTCTACATTTGTGAAGGTGTTGCTGTGGTTTTTGGAGTGCTTCAGTATATGCGATGCCACTGGAAAAAAGAGGAAGAGGAAACCAAGCAAATGTATGACCTTGTGGTGAAAATTATTGGTTAGTATTGTTATACAAAATTTTGTTGTACTTGTATACATTACAATCAGTATCTAATGAATGATATGTTGGGCTCAACAAGTAAACTGGATCTGGGATAAAAATACAGATTATTGGAATATTAGTATTCCTTTCAATGCTGCAACGATGATTTTAGATTTGACATGTGAACGCAGCTAAAGTTTCTCACCCGAGGACCTGAAGGAGGTGTTTTGGGTTTTTCCCTCAAATAGTTGTATTAAATCACACAAACCCACTGTCCTAAAATGAATGTCTTAGCATTAACAGTTAGAATGAATTTCATATACAGTCCAAATATATTGCAGTTCTTTATTGCCACTTTATTTATTTAATGCCTGTTTCCATTGTGGTTGTGCATTTGGTATTATTAATGCATATACCCTATATCTCTGCATTTATATTCATGAAGCTACAAGTAATGCATGTAATTGTGCCTTCAGATGTTTTAAAAAGTCACAGCGAAGCTTGTCAGGAAAACCAAGAACTAGAGCCATATACACCAATCCCCCATGTGAGAGATTCTTTGATACCGCCATGTGACAGGTATGTTACTGGTTTTGATCTTATGGTGAAATTATGAAATCACGCATACACATGTGATGTCAGTCATATTTGTCCAATTAACATCAATATCTACAAATAACTGTATTCCTGGGATCTTGAGAACATGTGGAGCAAAGGTGCACATCCTTGAAGTCAGCTTTATTCATTGTCTTCAACTAAAGCCCCCGTCTCACATAGCGAGATCGCTGCTGTGTCACGGTTTTGGTGACGCAACAGCGACCTCACCAGCGATGTCGCTATGTGTGACACTTTGCAGCGATCAGCAACCTCACAGCAGAGGCCTGATCATTGCAAAGTGTCCTGGACCATTTTTTGGTCGTTGCCCTCCCACTGGTCAGCACACATCGCTGTGTGTGACCAGCGGGAGCAGCGATCAGGCTGGTAACCATGATAAACATCGGTGTTACTAGGGGCACACGAGCTCTTAGTAACCCGCTGTTTATCATGGTTACGAGCCTGCTAAAGTGAGCGGTAACCTCCTGCTCACTGTAGCAGAGTGGTAACCATGATAAACAACTGGTTACTAGGAGCACGTGTGCCCCTAGTAACCCGATGTTTATCATGGTTACCAGCCTGCTCCTGCTTCAGCAGGCTGGTAACCAGGAGCAGGACATCGTGGAAAGATTCTTTCCACGATGTCGCTGCTCCCCTGATCGTTGGTGAGCCTGCCTGTTTGAAAGCTCACCAGCGACCACATAGCGACGCAGCAACGATCCCTGACAGGTCGTATCGTTGGGATTGTTGCAGTGTCGCTAAGTGTGACGGGGCCTTAACAAAGATCTGTACCCTGGATCATTGGGGGTCCCAATGGTCAAGCAAAAAAAAAAAATTGTCATTTTTTTTAATTCAAAATATTGGCAAAGTATTTGGCCCCTAATGAATTTTCATTAAGTCCAGGTGGCTGTTATCAGAGCACTCACAGGTGGCATGCCTACCGATCATAAACAGGCAGCAACACTCAACGGAGAGAATATGCCCCAGCAATAGCTTAGAGCAGATTTCTCCGCGTGTGAGTTGTAATGACAAACAGCCTGGTGGGGTGGGGAACGCACACAGTACAGCAAGTGACCATGTTAGGAGAGGAATAAAAGCTGATAAAGGGTTTGTAGCAGGACACTGCTAATCTCTGCTGCACTGACCCTCCCCCCACACTGAGGCTTGCAGGAGGTAAGACCAGAAGATCGGTTGTCTGAGTCTTGACACTGAGAAACCTGCTTGGAGCTTTGGTGGGAGAGTGTTCTTTCCTATTGAGTGTTGCTGCCTGCCTATGATTTGGGCAACATCCTATAGGGAGAAGTACACCCCCACCACCCAACAAAAACTCTAATACCCACTTGGACTTGATGAAAATAAACTCATTAGGTGCCACATCTGTGTGTTTTCTTTTGTTTTTGTTTTTTTTTTTTGCTTATACTGAAAGCAGCGGTCGCCATCTTGGCTTTGCAGTTTAATTTCACTATACTGCCATATGCAGTGCAGGATAATCACAGGTTTATGTTCCCTAAAGGGGTTTTTCATTGGTTTATAAAAAAAAATTAAAAAATTCTGAAGTGTTTTTTTAACAGCCAAGTGTAGCTGTAAGTTAGGTACAGTAACCTTACTAACGTGCAGAATAATGTATCAAGCATTTTGGGGTATTTTTCTCTGCACCTTGTCTCTCAGTAAACTGTATAGTAAGATAAATGTTGTCATTCATTATTCAAAACTACAGCTCACCCCCCAAAAA
The DNA here is from genome assembly GCF_046119375.1 of Phyllobates terribilis. NCBI lineage: Eukaryota > Metazoa > Chordata > Amphibia > Anura > Dendrobatidae > Phyllobates > Phyllobates terribilis. The sequence goes on along the minus strand of NW_027362771.1, from coordinate 157,213,694 downwards.
AAAAACGCTGTCTCAATGGTAAGATGTTACAGCTCTTGGAGGAAAAGTCAGAAATGAGAGCACAAAAATGAAAATTGCCTCAAATGGGAAAGGATTAATGGGAACCTGACATCTGGTACATGCTACCCATATCAGACACTGGCTGCATGACTTCAGCCAGGTACGTTTGACTCTTTTAAAAGCTGCCATCGGGCACAAAGCCACACAGGAGACTTGGATGGGTGGGTCCACAGCTGCTTCTACCCTCTTGCTCCTCTTGAATGACAGGTCTCTCCCTGCGTACATGACCTGTAGCTCCAGGGAAGTGGATGGGGAGAAACCGCCAGCGACCAGTCTTTCAAAATAGTGTGCTGTGTGGCTTGGTCCCAATGGCTTTTAAATGTTTTTTTTTTTCTTTGAATTTGAGAATCAAGCATACCTAACTGAAATCATGCAGCCAATGTCTGATAAATGCTGCCCTTGGATCACACAGCATTCGTCATCTGTCAGGTTCCCTTTAAATGTGACTGCTCATCCAATATAGTGGTTTATTGACCCAAATTAAACAGAGTACCTAAATATTACTGGTTTGTTTTTTTTGTATTTATCTAGATCTCCCTATATTCGTCTTATCCCGTCTGTCCTGGAAATCACGCGTAGCTCATTGGTCAGACAGCGGCCAATCAGCGCCGTGGGATTTCTGAAAAAAGATGGCGGCCGTTAGCGGCTCATCTGCCGGACGGAGGTCAGCGGCGATGCAGCTGGGAGATGAGCGACGCTAGCAGCACAACTAGCCCGACCGGCGCCGCGGACCTCCATACGGCTAACGTCGGAAGATCAGCGGCTTGGCCCGCTGATCTCCCGACAGCAAGTGTGAACGGAGGACCGTGGAGTGGCGCCACCGGTCGGGATGCTTCTGCTGCGAGCAGCCGCTCATCTCCCGGCTTCTCGCAACAGAAGGAGCCGCACAAGCAGCGCCGCTCCCGGACCCACACTAATACGACGCTGATTGGTCGTGGCCGGCCACCGCGACCAATCAATCAGCGAGATGGGCGGCAAATTTAAACGCCGCTCTGCTGATTGGTAGCGGTCGGCCACCGCGACCAATGAGCGAGATGGGCGGCAAATTTAAACGCCGCTCTGCTGATTGGTGCCGGCCACCGCAACCAATCAGCGAGATGGGCGTTTAAATTTGCCGCCCATCTCGCTGATTAATCGCGGCCGGCCACCGCAACCAATCAGCGAGATTGCCGCCAAATTTAAACAATGCTCTGCTGATCGATTTTATCGCCAAATTTAAACAAGCTCTCCGGTCCTCACTAACACAGTTCGGTGATTGGTCGCGGCCGCCACCCGTGACCAATCACCGATATTGCCACCAAACTTAAACACCGTTTTGCTGATTGGTCGCGGCCGGCAATTGCAACTAATCAGCGATTTTGGCGCCAAATTTAAACACCGTTCTGATTGCGCCCGGTCGGCCACATACATATTCTAGAATACCCGATGCGTTAGAATCGGGCCACCATCTAGTAGCCTTATAAACGTTTGGGTTTTTTTTTTTTTTTTTTTGACAGACGAGTTGCACTTTTTTGAATGACCTCATTCATTTTATCATGTGATGCACTGGAAAACTGTATAAAAATTCCAAGTGCGTTTTGTTTGGGTTTATTTACCATTAAAAGTTGACCAGCGATTTTATCATTTTTCCAACTTTTACAAAACCTTTTTCTGTCTAAATTACAGAAAATGCCCAAAAGTGACACCATTCTAAAAACTGCACCTCTCAAGGTGTTAACAATCACATTCAGGGTGTGTGCACACGTAGCGTTTCTGCGGTGGTTTTTCAGCCACGGACACGCTGCGAAGACTCTTGTTAATCGGTCTGCCAGCTAATGCAATGGTAATCCTGATGTACTGTGCACATGATGCGGAAATTTCCGCTGGGGATTAACATGGCGGAAAACGCAGCATGTCCATTGTGCGCGCGTTTCCACCACAAATTCACGCCATTGAGGTCCATTGAACCACAGCAAATCCGCAGGTATAATAGCTATACCTGCGGATTTTCTGCATTTCAATTAAAGCCAATGGGTGCGAGTTTGCGGCGGAAACGCGCTGCGGGTGGTACCCGGATCGGCGGAGGAGTAGTAGTCATCCGACCGCCGCTCCCGCTGATGACAGCAAGAGCTGGGGGGCGGGGGCGGGGGGGGGAGAGCAGTAGTCTCCTCAGCAGAGCCAGTTACCACACAGTGTAAAAAAAAATAAATTAATCGAAAAACACACTACACTCACTGGTCCGGCGCTGCCCGGTGTCCTCCTGGTCCTCGGTCCCCAGCGATCTGATCAGGCCGGCGGTACACTGCCGCTCTCAGCTGAAGATCAGCTGATGGCTCGCGTGACCTCACTGTGGGAACATTCTGAAGAATGTTCCCACCAGTACTGGTGATGAGCTCACCAGGGCTGATCAGCTGATCTTCAGCTGATGAACCCCAGTGACCTCACTCCTGCAGCAGCAATGTACACTGACGGGAATGATTTTACACTCGTGTCGGTATACATTGCTGTCTTCTTCTACAGCAGTGACATTAGTGATTGCTGATGTCACTGCTGTAAAAGTGACGCGGATCACCGAGGGACAATCATTGGCGGTAATCGTGGACTACGTCGTGACGGCGGACAGGTGAGGGATATGGTTTTCTATTTTTAATTTTTTTTTTTTTTTTTTCGGCTCTGTGCCAATGATCCGGACGTAGCCGTGCTTTGGACACATTTTTTTTGCTACGTCCAAAACGTTGCTTTCTATTGAATGCAGGTAAATCCACATATGTTCACTAAACCATGCGGATTTACCGCATTCAATACATTCTAGTGGTCAAATTTCTGTTGCGGAGACTAGCGACTCCACAAGAGCATTTGACATGCTGCGGTCCTGAAAAACGTGCCTCATGTAGTCCACGGGTGATTTGCAGCCTCTGATGCACACATAGTGGACATGGGATTTCTAGAAATCCCATTTGCTATGCTGTAACATCTGGACGCTGCGGGTTTGAAGCTGTATAAACAGTGTTTAAACCTACAGCTGCTCCTGATCGTGGCCATGTACTCAAATTCACCCGCAGCATGTCAATTTTTGTAGCAGTCACGCTGGTCTCCGCTGCAGATTTTGGCTGGTTGAAGTGTCATATGCGGTGGATTCATATGTACCGACAACAAAAGTGCGGCATTAGAACACTGTGTTTGGGACTCAGCAAAAATACTGTTCAAAGCGCTGCTTGTAGCTGTTCATGGGGATGTAGCAGCTAACGAAACAGCTGTGAGCTGCTATTAATGGTCAGGAAACATGTCTACCTAATGGCACCTTCCTAGGCTAACAATAGCCTCTCACAGCTCCCCCAGAAATTACATGAATGGAAATGCTAATGAGATTCAGTGAATGGGATTAGTTTACACCTTGCTCTTAGGTTTGGTGATGAAAGGGTCTGACACCTTGTCATCACCAAACAAAATTAAAGTAGAGCGTTAAATAAACAGACACAGAGCAAACATTTATTTGAAATGCAACAGATTATATTCTTTGATCATTTAAATTAACCAATATACTCACCCCAGTTGTGACTGTAATTCAAAAAGCAATGTCCAACCAAATAACTTTAGCTCCAAAAAAGCATGCATTCATGTACAAAAACGCGCCAAAACTGCACGGTTTTTCCGCAGAGTTTTTCCTGCCAAGGAGATGCAGAAACACTGCGGAAATTTCTGCTCCAAATCCTGAACATGCGCACATAGGTTAATACGCTTCTTGAGGCTTTCAGGTGCTTCACAGGAATTTGACATGTGGAAGAAAACCATGACCATTTAATTCCCCACACCCCCACCCACAAAAATTTTACTTAAGACCCAATTTTTTTTACTTTCACAAGAGTAACAAAAGAAAATAAACCCCAAAATTTGCTGTGCAATGTCTCATGAGCACACAGATACCCCATATGTGGGGGGAAAACTACTGTTGGGACGCAGGGCTATGAAGAGAAGGAGCATCATTTGACTTTTTGAATGTAAAATTTACTGGAATAATTAGCGGATGCTATGTTGCATTTGAAAAGCCCCTGATGTGCCTAAACAGTGGAAATCTCCTCCCTCTTCCCACAAGTGACCCCTCATGGAACTTATCTAGATGTGTGGTGAGCACATTCAACTCCCAGATGCTTCAGTTTCACATTTGAACCGTGAAAATAAAAATCTAATTTTTTCCCATAATGTTTTTAGCCCCAATTTTTTTATTTTCACAAGGGTAGTAAAAGAAATGGCAGAAATTGGACCACAAAATTTGTTGTGCAGAGTATGTAGATGCCCCATATGTAGGCAAAAACTACTATTTGGGCGCATGGCAGGGCTCAAAGGAAAGTGATGTTTTGGAACTCAGACAGAATGGTTTGCCTTATGTCTTATATGGAGGGCCACTGTTGTGGAAAACCCCCCACAAGTGACCCCTCAAGGAATTTATCTAGACATGTGGTGAAGTCCTCCTTGAACCCACAGGTGCTTCACTGAATTTTACAAAGTTGATCTATTAAATGATATATATTACTATGCCCCATTTGTTGTGCAATTTTTCCTTACTCTGCCTCAAAAATAGTTTTTGACCACATACTGGCATAGTGCAAAGCTCAGAAGAGAAGAGCGCCATATTGGAGTTCAGATTTTGCTGGACTGGTTTGAGGGTGCCATGTCACATTGACGGAGACCCATTTTACAAACCACACCTTTCAATGAATTCATCTAGGGGTGGAGTGATCATATTGACACCACAGGTGGGTCACAGAATTTTTTAATTTTTACCACCAAAGTTCTTTGTTTTAGCCCCCAGTTTTTACACTTTCACACTGGGAAATGGATAAAAATGGCGCTAAACTGCTAGAGCAGAATCCCCCCTCAAGTAACCCCACTTTGGAAGTTGTATCCCTTTGGGAATTTATCTACAGGTATAGTGACTATTTTGACTCCATGGATGTTTTCCAGAAACAAACAGCAGTGGATGTTGTTGTGGTGACCAGTACGTGTAAATTAGGTGGGCACTGATTACTACAAGAATGCCAAACATGTGGACGCTAACTGTGGTTTAGACATACTGGTGCTCAGAAGGAAGGGGTGTTATTTAGATTTGGGAGCACAGAATTCGCTGAGTTTCTTTTCGGGGGCGAGGAGCAATTTTGTTTTTCCAGAGCTTTTTGTGCTACAAGTAACGTGGAACAGGGCCGTCTCCAGGTTTTTGTGGGCCCTGGGCGAAAAAGTCTCAGTGGGCCCCTTTAACACATACCACGATTCATGATGCACAGATACCGCAGAGAAAATTAGATATAGTACAGTGTCAAAGATTTCACTTCTTACATTACATGAGTGATATCTATTGTAAATTCTACAATAGCTCAGAAACCGGCAAATCCTCACAGCGCACAGTGCAGACCGGACAAGATAGTCCTCCATACAGTATGATGGGCACCACATAGTCCTCCATGCAGAATACTGGCCCCCATGTAACGCTCCATGCCTCCATACAGGATAAAATACCTCACCTCTCCTCTCCTCTCCTCACCTCCTGCCGCTGCTCCAGACTCCTCAGTCGCGTCGCCGTCTTCCTGCTCTGCGCTGTGGCTGTTCAGCTGAGGGCACGGTGGAAAGAAGTCATCGTGCCCTCTGACCTGAGACGTCACAGTGCAGCAGCTTCGGAAGGCACAGGGAGAGGCAAGTATTGTGCTGAGGCCCTGAGCAAGTGGTGGGGGTAGGGGGAACCGGGCGCTGGCACCACTCTCCTCCGCTCACATGTCCCGACAGCAAGTGGCCACCCCCGCCTGCTCAGAGCCCCAGCACTTGCCTGGGTGCTGACGTCGGGCCTAACGTGGAAGCCCCTTATAGCTCCAAACAATAGCTTCCACTCGATCCACATAAAAAACAAGCCCCCACTCAGGTCCGTGATCTGTTATCAGAGCATTTTACACATTTAAGATCACATAGATTCTACGCTGAGCACTTACATTGGGGTTTCCATCTAAATCTGAGTGATGTGATTCAGCTGAAACCCCTATTCAATCCATTCACTAATGAGGCAGCAGTTACTCTGGACTCTGTCTGGCCTCTGTTCAGCGGTGTCCTTTTCAGAAGTGCACAAAACTGTGGCCGACGGCTTTTATGCGCGCCTATATGGGCGGACACCGCCGGATCACATGTCTGAAGGCATCCACAATCCCTCAATCTGCCTCATTATAGTGAATACTAGCTATTGAGCCCGTTCTACACCTGGGTGGCGAGTATTTTTTATTGGTATTTGTGCTGCCCCCATCCTGGTATTTGTGCTTCCCAATCCTGTTCCTCCATCCTGTTATGTGCTGCCCTCATCCCTATCCTGGTATGCATGGCACCCCTCACCCTCAATCCTGGTATGTATGGCCCCCTCACCTCTTTCACACATACAAAAAAAAAAAGCACTTATACTCGCCTTTCTTCCTTGTGCTCCAGCGCTGGTGTCCTGTTCTGCCGGAGGAGGAGTGTGGCGCCGGAGTACGCGCGTGCCCATACTGTGCTGTCCGGCACCATTTTGCAGAAGACACACTGCAAATGTGTCTTCAGTAAAATGGCGCCGGATAGCTCTATGCGCATGCGCCGATTCAGACTCCTTCACTCCTGCCCCGGTCTCTGGTGAGAAGAGAGGTGCCGCGGCAACACTCCTCCCAGTCTGGTAAGTATGGCGCCGGAGATCAGACACTGAACGCATACCGATCTCCAGCGCCATACGCTCCTCTTACCTTTTAACTGCTCCATGCGTTCTGTCTGGAGCCAGAAAGTGCAGGCGTGTCACGCCTGCAGTCTATAGAGGCTTCAGACAGAGGGACGCTTGTAGCGTTATAGGGAATATTCCGCCGGGGGTTTCGTATGAATCGCGTGTTTCAGAGATTTACATGGAAACCTCTGTGTACGTGCTCGGCGTACAATGCAGGATAAATGTGAGCAGAGGCAGAATGAACAAATCAACAGCAGGCGAAAAATTGGTTTTATTTTTACGCTGTTCCTGGTGCGGTATAAGTGATTAGATTACTTTATTTTTCGGGTTGGTGTGATTACAGCGATACCAGATTTATATCGGGTTTTTGTTTGGCAGCTGTTACACACTAAATCCTGCTTTTTTTGTTTTTTTCTTTGTAAAAATTAGTTTTTGCATCCCCATATTTGAGAGCTATAATTCCATATTTTAGACAGTCATGTGAGGGCTTGTTTTTTTGCGGGACAAGTTGACATTTTTATGATTACAGCGATGCCACATTTATATCCTTTTTTTGTTGTTTTGGTGCTTTTACACAATGAATACTTTTATATAAATTATTTTTGCATAGTTTTATTCTGAAAGCTTTAACTTATTCTTCCGCTGATGGAGCTGTATGGCGGCTTGTTTGCTGGACATGATGACGTTTTCAGCAGTACCATTTTTTTTTTTTATTTACATTCTTTTTGTTTGGCAGTATGATAAAGCATCGTTTTTTGCCTTGTGTGGCCTTTTTTTTTTTTTTTAACTTTTTATGGAGTTCACTAAAGGGGTTAATTAGTGGGATCGTTTTCTAGGTCAGGCCATTTTGGACGTGGCGATACTAAATGTGTCCTTTTTTGTTTTATATAATTTTCCATAAAAATATTCTTTTGTTTGTGTATATATGTATTTTTTCACTTTGTCCCAATATGGGAATCTCACTTTTTGCAGCCTGATCGCTAGTATAGCATACGGATGCAGGAGCATTCCTATGCTATGCAAACTGTCAGCACTGCACTGACTAGCAAAGTTGCTAGATCATGCTCAGTGCATGATCTAACCAGTTTGCCTGCTTTGGTGACTCGGATGTCGTCATGAAGACATCAGGTCACCATGACAACGAACGAGGCCCCGTGATGACGTCGCGGGGTCTCTGATCCAAGTGAGGAGGGGCAATCTTCCCTCTGCCTGCTCTCTAAATGCTGCGATCACACTGCTCCTGGCACTGAGTGTCGGCTGTCTGCCTCTGCGCTTGTAAAATAGCCTGGACGTATCCATGCTTCCAAGATCGGTAAGTACCTACCGACCTGGACGTATAGATACGTCCAAGGTCGTTAAGGGGTTAATGGGACAAAAGAGGTGGTTTGGTTTCATCCTTTTTGAGATTTTCATATTTTTAAAAACTTCACTTTACTGTATGTTAGGTGATTTGTTGAAGCTGCGATAGTCTGATTGCTTGTGCTATATACAGCAGTGCATTAGCACTGCTGTGTATAGCTAAAATCACAATCTGAACCCCAGCTACAAGCTGGCTTTCACAGGAGGATAGTCATGACAAGCATGGAGGTCTTCAGCAGTCTTCCGGCTTTCATGGCAACCAATCGACGCCCTGCGATCACGTCATGGGCACAATGATGGTAGAGCGGAATGACAGCGGCATTTAACAGGTTAGCCGCAGGAGGAGCTTTGATCCACCTACAACTATTAAAACAGCCATCTGCTGGGAAAGATGCAGGCTTGACGTGCGAGCCTGCAACAAAGGCAAGGACATGACTTTTGACATGCATGTACGTCAAAAGTCGTGAAGGGGGTTAAAGAATGGGGATCTATCCTCAAAACACTTGTTGACATGTACAAATCCACCTGCAAAAGTGATCTGTAAAATGAATACAATGTACAGCAAGTTCAAAAAGACATGTTCATTCTTCAGGCTCTATATGTCACAGTATACGATAAGATGGCAGCAGTGGAACTGCCGCAAGCATGTCAAAACCTCTGGCAAAGCTGCATTAAAGCTATGCCTGGGAAAACTACTTCTGCCATCGTCTAAAAGACACCGTATGCACATATCCTTGCTTTGTAGCTTATAGTTTTCTTGTACCACGTATAATACTCCTTCAAAAGTCACAATCATTTTCTATTTCCTTTTGCACAGGAGAAAAATGAAAAAAGTTTGGAATAGAGCAGTAGAATTCCTGGCTTCCAATGAATCTCGTTTATGTACTGAAACAAAGAAAATTGGAGGCGCAGACTTCCTTGTATGGAAATGGATTCAGCCGGCTACATGTGAAAAACCTTCAGTCATCCCATCTAAAGTGTGGCAAGGCCAGGGTGGGTGTGTAGGATTTATAGTTCTTAACAGATTTCTGGCTGTTCTTGAGAGAAACAATAGAATTATGCAAATAATGAGCTCCTTATTTTGCAACTTAGTTTATGTAAAGAAGTCAGCTGGCGAAAAGGTGTTTCTTTCCTCACAACTAGTAGACCAAATGTATGTCTAAATCAGAAAGAAAAAATATTTCTGCTGTGCAAGGTTATTTTTGTGGAATATAAATTTGTAAATTTTCAGTCGCAGTAGCAGTCTTTTGTGACAAATCTTATGGTTTCTTCTATTACAGCTTTCCATTTAGATAAAAGAAATTCCCCTCCAAACAGCCTCACTCCTTGTTTAAAGATACGGAACATGTTTGACCCAGTCATGTAAGTATAAGTGTTTTAAGTAATGTTCTTGCCAATCTGCCTTAGTCTACTAATGGTAAACTTTATTTTAGATTTTATTCTTTTCCAATTTACTTTCCCGTCATTAAACGTACTAGTTCTTTCATCCAGATCGTGTGGGCTCAGGTTCTGTGCCTGGCACAATCCCTGCAGGCGCTGTGTAGCTGACAGCTGAACTTATACAGCACCAACATAAACTTCAAATGAGCCACCACTCGGGTCTGTCATAGGAGATGTAGGGAGTTTCTTGTGATGGCACAAAGCATTTAAAAAAATAAAAAAATTTTTTTAAAAAAAGCCACGTGGTCCCACCCCTCAAAAGTCCATCAAAGGCTGCACCCCAAATCAAAATGCCCCCTACCCTTGAACCTCACTATTTTTAAACCAGTTAGCACAGATTTATGGCATTACTGTAGCAGGGAGGGCCCGCTTAACAATTTTCAGGTGCCTGTCTCCAGAAGTACAAGCCGTCCAAAAATAATTGCGCCCATTTCAGGAAACACATGTGGAGTCAAAATAGTCAGTACATTGGTAGATAAAATTCCAAAATGGGATCACTTGAGGAGGGGTATCTAATTTTCTGGCTTAAGAGGTCTGCAAATGGCACCTGGAAACTTCTCTGCTCCAAAAATCCAACGGCGTTCTTTTTTTCCAAGCCCTGCCATATTCTCAAACCGTGATGGTGTGTTGCTGCATTTGGAAGTTATTGCGGAACAAATTAAGCAGTTATTTTCACCTGTTGCCTCATGTGAAAAGTAAAAATATGGGGCAAAATCAATTTTAGTGGTAAAAATGTAATTAGTCAGTCAGTAATATTCCCTTATTAAATTATGGTATATAAGAACAGCAGCAGTCTGAAAAAAATTCACCCAGGACTTGCTACTCTTCCTAGGCCCCAAGATCCCAACTATCGTCAGTTCACCGTAGCGAGATCTGAGCTAATGTGCAACACAAGTGGCTCAGTGGTTAGCACTGTAGCCTTGCAGTGCCTGGGTTCATGTCTGTAAAATAAACAGTAATCCTCCTACCATGTTGGGGAGGGGTGGATTAATGAAGGGACCAGAGCCAGGGATTCTTGGGTATTGTGGTTTAAATTTTTTTTCTTTTTAGCAAGCTTTGAGAAATCAGTAAGTTATCCCCCAACAGGAATATACTCCTGATTTCTATGGAGTCCGATCACCAAGATCCCCTCACTAATCCTGAGAGCCCCATGTAAAAATGGAGTGGTGGTCAGTCTTGTCCTCCGCTCTATTCATTCTCTATGGGATCTGGAGATGGCCGAGCAGTGTTTTTGTTGGTCTCCATTAAAGGGGTTATCCGGTCTAAAATGAGAAGTCTGCAGTCATACACTTGTATTGAGCGATGCCCACTAGACTGCTTCTGCCCAGGAGTATGCATAACTCTTACGTCACCGCTGTTTCCGGCTCAGAAAACAGCGAATCCTCGCAGCGAGCCTGATTCCAATGATGTATCACTTAGTTTACTTGGTGCAGAAGTTATGATAGAATTTGTTTTCTCTGTTGCAGATCTAACAGAGCTCAGAATGCTGACCTGTGTATAACCCGGCCCACACCACAGATTGGCAGTTTTCTGTGTAAAAAGAATATTGGCTGAAAGCTGCTAATTAGTGTTGAGCGAGTATGTTCTGTTAACCCTTTCGCCGAGTATGCTAGGGCCGAGCTTTGAGTATTTACAGCTGCTCGGTGATATGGTTAAATCGCTCCCATGTGCATGATTTGCAACGGTTTGACAGCTTTATTACATGTGAGGAATGTGTAAGAAATAGACATTCCTCACATGTATTAAAACTGTCAAACAGTTGCAAATCATGCACACGGGAGTGATTCAACCATATCACCGAGCAGCTATAAATACTCATATACTGCTAACCAGTGCTGGGGGTAAGGTTGGACAAAGTAAGAAAAAACAAACCTCGTGTGTGTGTGTGTGTGTGTGTGTGTGTGTCTGCACCTCTCTCGGTCTATTGAGAGGTGTAGTTTGTAAAATGGGGTCACTTATGGAAGGGGGGGGGGGGGGTTCTGCTTGTTCTGGCACCATCAAACCATTCTAACAAAAAAAAAAATCTGAACTCCAATATGGCACTTCTTCTCTTCTAAGCTTTGCATGGTGCTTCAGAAGTAGTTTTTCACCACACATGGGGGTATTGGTGTACTCAGGAGAAATTGCACAGCAAATTCTACAGTCCATTTTCTTCTGTCCCGAAAGTTTTTTTTTTTTTTTTTAATTTTTTTGTTACAAGGCTTAAAAAAATTAAATTGCAGATGAACTTTTAACTTCCAGATAAATTGTTTAACCACATGTCTACTTTAAATCAGCGTAACTTTTTTAATGTTATACACTGGTTTAAGGGTATAAAAATTGAAAATATATTGAAAATTGCTAAATGTCTGCCAAAATTCCAATATTTTCATGACTAAACGCAAAAAAAAATCAACCAAAATGTACCACTAACATATAGTACATATATTTACATTTGTTTTTAGGGAAATTGGAGATCACTGGCATTTGGCAATTCAAGAAGCTATTTTGGAGAAATGCAGTGATAATGAAGGGATTGTTCACATTGCAGTTGATAGAAATTCCCGTGAGGTAATTGTCTTACTCTTCAAATTTCACTGAATTTCAGTTTGTGTGGTTTTTTTTTTTGGTTTGTTTTTTTTTTTTATTTACTTTTCTTTTTCTTTTTTTTTAATACAGGGTTGTGTCTACGTAAAGTGTCTATCACCAGACTATGCCGGAAAGGCATTCAAGGCACTGCATGGATCTTGGTTTGATGGTAAGGAATGTCACATTTTGTACTTTAATACATTTGGTTTAGATGAAGCCAGACTTTTAGTAATACTTTTGTTTTACCTCCTTTAGGAAAGCTGGTGACTGTGAAATATTTGCGATTAGACAGATATCATCATCGTTTTCCTCCGGCGCTGACATGCAACACTCCTCTGAAGCCTTTAAACAAACAAATGAACTCTTTGTCACAGTTAAATCTGCGAACAGGCACATCTCCATCCTCATGAGACTGCTGGCACAATGACTGTTATATTTGCAACAGGGGCGGGGGTCCTGACTTGCACCTGTCTTCCCTTTTTTTTTTTTTTTTTTTCTCCCCTTCATCAGTATATTAACATTTCCAGTGAGAACACAGATTGTTGGCTCTTGTGGTCAATCATCCAAAGGACATTACAAGATGAACAGAGGGAAAACTAGTGGTTTCTTGCATTATAGGAAAACCGTGTTTTTATGACCAATTTGAGATGATCATGACTTGTTTGTGAACCATACGACTGTTTTCTTGAATTGAAACGTGGAAGATAATTTATTGAATTCCTATGGGATCCTGCACACTATTTTGTCATATAGATCTATACTCTTAATAGTAAATTGTACATTTTTGAGGCTATGACTTCTGCTGCTGTAGATAGTGATTTTGTTACAGCTGAAGTACAGGGAATATCTGGCTTACGAAGGTAAGAATTGTAAGACATGTACTTTGCCTTTTTGTATTTAAGTGTAATTGGTGGCGGCAAAAGTCTTGTGAAAATGTCTGCTTAGAGGCAGTAAATAAGCTTCCTATTTTATTCATAATGTTATTTTATATAAGAAATTGGCTGCACCATCTCATAAAGGTCAAACAGCCAGTTACCTTTAAAAGTATTAGATACAAATTTAAATATCTTTTATAGGTTTTATATAAAATGTCTGACTGTTTCACGTGAGGTCTGATACCAATTGTAAAGATTCAAATTATTGTGAGCAATAAATAAGCAATTGGCAGATGCTGGACAATTTATTTTGTGAAATGTATTTATTCAGAAATATTAGAACAGGGTATGGCTGACATGGCAGTATGTTTTTTGTTTTCCCGAACGTTGGCCTCCACACTATAGCAATTGTAAAGATCAAGCCAGTGAATTTTGTTACACTCGTATACATTGGGTCCTGACACCCAAATGTGTAGTAAATGTATAAACAAGGAAGATGCCTGTATTCCTCACTATTAAAGTTTTGATTTATTAAAAGAAAGTTATTCTACTTCATTTTCTACCCAGTACATGGCAAAGCTGTTTCCTTGAATACTAAAACCTTAGCTTTAGCCTGAGTTAATTATATTACAACACCAATGCAGATTGCTTGAAGTTATTGTAAGGCATGATTTCATTTCAAGGAATTTGAGGAGAATGCCCGTGAACGTTTCATTTAAAGAGAGTGGGCTCCAGAGGTAGTATAAAGCGGTTGAAGACTACATTCACACATTTGTGTGCCATCTGTTTAGTCACATGGATACATAGTTTCATTGCTCCATAAACGCCATTTAAATAAAAAATAAATCTGTATCTGATCTGTAAGACTCCAAACATCACTCTGTGATTAGTTTACAAGGATCCTTTTAAAGTATGTTTTTCATCCATTTTTTTTTTAAACTTGTTTCCAATCTGTTTCATCCACTTTTAATTCATTGACCCACTAGACAGCCACCTTACATGTATGGCACAAGTCTATGGGTCAGTGGAACAGGATCACTGCTTGAGCCTGCCCCATACATGTCAGTTAATGGCCCTGCCTCTAAGGCAACGTCCCCACTATTGGTATTTTGTCAGTATTCGGTCAGTATTTCAGCAGCAGAAGGGAAGGAAGGGAGACACAGATTCTCTACTTCGTGGTAGGCAGAGCCCCATAGGATAGTCACCTCAGATTGGAAAATGACGACCGGCCCCTCCAGTATATAGGCTCCTCCTACTCCCATGTTCATCAGTCTTTTTATCTGAGGTCTCAGAGGATAGTCGCTGCTTCGGCAGCTCCTCAGAAGAGTTATTTTATATCCAGCGAGTCCTGGACCCCCCGTGGTCTAGAGGTCTCTGCGGGTCTCGGCGCTGCTGAGACCCCTGACCCTCCCCTGGCAGCTCTGTGTACCCCTTGAGGTTCCCACTTATGCCTGCCCGCCCCGGGGGATACAGGGCGCTCCCTGGCGGAGGCGCACACCACACATCTGAGAGGGTCCCTGCGTGCTCCGCCATAGAGGGGAGCAAAGGGCCATGGCGCCACACATCCCTGAGGATCCCTGTGGCGTTCAGCCGGGTAAGTGCTCTTTGGTCTAAAGAGTATCTTTGACGGCTACGGCAAGTGTACTGCCTGTGTGTTTCTTGTCTATTTCAGACGCTGCCTTGACTGGAGAGCAGAGACTGAGGCCAGTAATTTTTATTTTTTATTTGCGCATGCTTTTTCGTTTTTGCTTCCTGCCTTCATTCCGACGTTCATGTCCAGGTACAGGGACCCGGAGGCGGTGGCGGTGGATGCTCTAGTGGCCCCGTGGGGTCAGTTCAAGCTGATCTATGCGTTTCCGCCGATATCCTTACTACCTCTGGTGATCCGACGGATCAAACTCGAAAGGGTATCAATAATTCTGATAGCACCAGACTGGCCGCGGAGGACATGGTATTCGATGCTGGTGTCTCTTCAGGCGGCACCTCCGTTTCCGCTGCCCCTTCGCCCGGACTTGCTCACTCGGGCCCATTCGTCATCCGGACCTGAGGTCCCTTCGTTTGACGGCGTGGCTCTTGACCCGTCGCGGTTTTTCGCCCGAGGTCATTGCTACCTTGCGGGCGGCCCGGAGTCCAGCTACGTCCAGGATTTATCACAGAACTTGGGAGTCTTTCTATTCATGGTGTTCTGGATCCTCAAGAAACCCGAGGGTTTTTTCCATCCCCAACTTCTTGGCCTTTCTGCAATCTAGTCTGGCCAGGGGTTTGGCAGTTAGTACGGTGCGGGGACAGGTATCTGCTCTTTCCGCACTTTTTAGGAAGGCTATTGCCTCTCGCAGGGATGTGCGCTCTTTTTTTTCGCGGAGTCGCACGTCAGTTTCCGCCACGGAGGGCAGTTGTGGCTCCATGGCGGCTTAATCTAGTCCTGGAAGCCCTTCAGCATAGGTCTTTTGAGCCTATGGATTCTGCTAAACTTTCACTACTTTCTTGGAAGGTGGCCTTCTTGGTGGCAGTCACCTCTTTGAGAAGGGTATCGGAATTGGCAGCACTTTCTTGCTCACCTCCTTTTCTGGAATTTTTTCCGGATCGTGTGGTGCTTCGTACTCGTGAAGATTTTTTGCCTAAGGTAGTGTCACAATTCCACATTAATCAGGACATTGTGTTGCCTTCTCTTTGTCCAGGACCTAAGAATCCAAGGGAGCGGGCCTTGCACTCGTTGGACTTAGTGCGGGCATTGAAGTTCTATCTTACGATCACTCAAGGTTTTCGGAAGTCGGACTCTCTTTTTATAATTCCGGCAGGTCGTCTGCGTGGTCAACGTGCTTCCAAAGACACGATAGCTCGGTGGATCCGTTCAGCTATCCTGGAAGCGTACCGGCTCAAGGGCGAGCCTTGTCCGGTTAAAGTTAAAGCTCATTCCACGAGAGCCATTGGCTCATCGTGGGCTTTTCGTCAAGGGGCCTCTGCAGCGCAGCTCTGCCGGGTGGCCATCTGGCACTCCGTTCACACCTTTACTAAGTTTTATAAGGTGGATGTAAGTGCTTCAGCCCATGCGGCCCTGGGACGCAGGGTCCTGCAGGCGGCGGTAATTTAAGTTATCCCTTTACTTAGTTTTCCGTTATTTAGCGCGGTTTGCGCTCTTGCCTAAGTTTTGGGGTATGGAAGCTTCTGCCTCTATTTCCCACCCTTAAGTAGGTACTGCTTTAGGACGTCCCACGAAGTAGAGAATCTGTGTCTCCCTTCCTTCCCTTCTGCTGCTGAAAGCCGGATTTTGGTAAGAACTTACCTGTAAAATCCTTTTCAGCGAAGGAAGGAAGGGAGACACAGCACCCTCCCAGGGCAGAAGTGTTTTTGTGTTTCTAGATGCAGCGCGTCTCCTTCCTGATGTCGATCTTCTGGACTGGGTTTAGCGCTCTACGGCTCTCCTTCCAGTTTCGCCAGCTCTACACAGTTGTCAGGTC
The DNA here is from genome assembly GCF_046119375.1 of Phyllobates terribilis. Taxonomy (NCBI): domain Eukaryota; kingdom Metazoa; phylum Chordata; class Amphibia; order Anura; family Dendrobatidae; genus Phyllobates; species Phyllobates terribilis. Next base: position 157,197,237 of record NW_027362771.1, on the reverse strand, counting down.
CAATGGGGTATGCCTAAGACTGTGTTTCTATTACATAACCTGTTCTCTCTCATTTCTGAAATTTCAGAAGGGGATATGTTCTGCTGGTTGGTCTGCTCTTCCTTAACTTGTGTACGGACTGATGAACATGGGAGTAGGAGGAGCCTATATACTGGAGGGGCCGGTCGTCCTTTTCCAATCTGAAGTGACTATCTTATGGGGCTCCGCCTACCACGAAGTAGAGAATCTGTGTCTCCCTTCCTTCGCTGAAAAGGATTTTACAGGTAAGTTCTTACCAAAATCCGGCTTTTTTCCTCAGGAGTGGGTGATAAATGCAGAATTGGTGACTTGTTTCTATTCTACCTTTTCTCTGATTGTTCCGCACCTGGTTTTGGCTGCCACTCCTGAGAAATACTAACCATGTACTGATGGTGGGGTCATGGCCTAACAGTCGCATGTGGAGCAGAGCTCTGCCTGTTGCTGTTTAAATTCTGTTGCAATCTGACAACAGCATTAAAAAGGGGTATTCTCATCTCCAAGATCCTATCCCAATATGTAGTAAGTGTAGTGATAGCAAATACCTCCAATTAAAAATGTAGTATAGTTTTTCTGATTTGCGGTCTTTCCTCAAATGCAGGCATTGCAGGACCTTAGCTACCTGCTAATGGTCATAACCAATGATACTGAACAGTCACTATGGTAGTAGTTGTAACCATGGATACCTAAGGTCCTGCATATGAGGAAAGACCTAGCGAATCAGAAAAACTATACTGTAATATACTTCAGCATGACCGGTTTGGCAGTGGGTCCGTAATGGTGTGGGGTGGCATTTGTTTGGAGGGCCGCACAGCCCTCCATGTGCTCGCCAGAGGTAGCATGACTGCCATTAGGTACCGAGAGGAGATCCTCAGACCCCTTGTGAGACCATATGCTGGTGCGGTTGGCCCTGGGTTCCTCCTAATGCAGGACAATGCCAGACCTCATGTGGCTGGAGTGTGTCAGCAGTTCCTGCAAGATGAAGGCATTGAAGCAATGGACTACCCGCCCGTTCCCCAGACCTGAATCCGATTGAGCACATCTGGGACATCATGTCTCGCTCCATCCACCAACGTCACGTTGCACCACAGACTGTCCAGGAGTTGGCGGATGCTTTAGTCCAGGTCTGGGAGGTGATCCCACAGGAGTCCATCCGCAACCTCATCAGGAGCATGCCCAGGCATTGTAGGGAGGTCATACAGGCACGTGGAGGCCACACACAATACTGAGCCTCATTTTGACTTGTTTTAAGGACATTATATCAAAGTTGGATCAGCCTGTAGTGTGTTTTTCCACTTTAATTTTGGGGGTGACTCCAAATCCAGGCCTCCATTGGTTAATAAATTTGATTTCCATTAAATGATTTGTGTGATTTTGTTAGCACATTCAACTTTGTGCAGAACAAAGTATTCAATGAGAATATTTTATTCATTCAGATCTAGGATGTGTTGTTTGAGTGTTCCCTTTATTTTTTTGAGCAGTGTATATAGAGATATGAATGAAATATTCTCATTGAATGGCAGTCAGGCTACCTCTGGTGAGCACAGAAATGCCCCCCCACACCATTACTGACCCACTGCCAAACGGGTCATGCTGAAGGATGCTGCAGGCAGCTGATCGCTCTCCACGGCGTCTCCAGACTGTCATACGTGCTCAGTGTGAACCTGCGTTCATCTGTGAAGAGCACAGGGCGCCAGTGGTGACTTTGCCAATCCTGGTGTTCTGTGGCAAATGCAAGGCGTCCTGCACGGTGTTGGGCTGTGAGCACAACCCCCCCATCTGTTGATGTCAGGCCCTCATACCACCCTCATGGAGTCAGTTTCTAACCGTTTCTGCAGACACATGCACATTTGTGGCCTGCTGGAGGTCATTTTCCAGGGCTCTGGCAGTGCTCCTCCTTGCACAAAGGCGGAGGTAGCAGTCCTGTTGCTGGGTTGTTGCCCTCCTACGGCCCCCTCCACTTCTCCTGGTAGCGCCTCCAGCCTCTGGACACTACGCTGACAGACACAGCAAACCTTCTTGCCACAGCTCGCATTGATGTACCATCCTGAATGAGCTGCACTACCTGAGAAACTTCTGTGGGTTGTAGAGTCGGTCTCATGCTACCATGAGTGTGAAATCACAACCAACATTCAAAAGTGACCAAAACATCAGCCAGAAAGCATTGGTACTGAGATGTGGTCTGTGGTGCCCACCTGCAGAACCACTCCTTTATTGAGGGTGTCTTGATAATTGCCAATAATTTCCATATATTGTCTATTGCATTTGCACAACAGCATGTGAAATTGATTGTAAGGCTATGTGCCCACGTAGCGTTTCTGTGGCGTATTTACGGCCGTGAAAACGCTTGTAAAACAGTCTGCCATGCAAAGCAATGTGAATTCGGATGTGCTGTGCACATGATGTGCTAAGCTAATTTGCGTGCCGAATTCGCATTGCTTTGCGAAACGCAGCATGACCATTTCTACCGCGATTACGCTGCAGCGTAATCGCGGTGCGTGTGGTACCTGGGATGGTACCTGGTACTACAACTCCTCTTCATCCCGGCTACCATGCGGTGAAAAAAAGAAATAAAAAAGTTAAAAATAAACAAAACCTGTATATTCACCTCTCCAGCGGCCCCCGGCCGCGTCTTCTCTCTTCAGCGTCCCGCAGTGTACTGTCAGGACCTGCAGTGACGTCATTTAGTCACCTGATGGTCACGCGACCACTGACGTCGGCGGTCAGGTGATGGTCGCGTGACCATCAGCTGACTGACGTCACTGCAGGTCCTGACAGTACACTGCGGGACGCTGAAGAGAGCAGATGCGGCCGGGAGCAGATCGGAGGAGATCGGGGGCCGCCGGAGAGGTGAATATACAGGTTTTGTTTATTAACTTTTTAATTCTTTTTTTTTTTTTTTTTCTTTAACTATAGATGCAGCATTTAAAGCATCTAAGTTGTTCACACATTATAAATCCATGCCGGTTGCATGGATTTATATTGTGTGATCAACTTGTCAAGCACTTTTCCAAGTGGTGATCAAAATCGCATGTAAATCTGCATGTGTTTTTTTTTTTCTGCCAGAGAGGCAAAAACGCTCTGCATCAAATCTGCTACGTGGGCACATAGCCTCAATCGGTGTTGCTTCCTAAGTGGACAGTTTGATTTCACAAAATATAACTCCAAGTACATCAAACTTCTAAGTGTTCCCTTTTATTTTTTTGAGTAGTATGTATATGTATGTATGTGTGTATTATATATTTATATTATTCAAAAGTACGACTCGCCCTTACTCTATCAAGAGCGAACGAATGCAAAAGCTGAATTTGGGCATGTCTGGTAGGGGTTAAGTCAAGGATTTAACCTCCTTCAGTCTTTAAAACCATAGAGGAGGAAAAAAAATGCAGGGCTCAGGAGTACCACTGTTTTTACACAGATGTAAAAAAAAAATAAAAACTGATGTGACTGTAGTCCAAAGCTAGAGTCACACATCCTTGTGTTGCCATCAGTTTTTAAATTTTAATCAGGGGAAAACCTAAAGAAGTTTAAAATTATCACTGTCAGACTGCTTGATCTCATTTTATACTTAGTGATTAGTAGATTGTCCATTTAGCACATTATTTAAAGTATGATTTTCTATCTAACTTTCTATTCACTGCCTGTTCTAAAATGTGATTGGTCTCCAGCAGCAGTGTCACTGATTGCAGTGAGTGGGGATTGGTCTATGCTCTCCCCTCTCTGAAATTGAATATGGTAACTCTTTGCAGGAGCAGTGAATGTTGGGATGTGAGGAAATAGGTGCTGAAACGATCATGCTGGTAGAATGTTAGAGCATCCACTTAAAGGGAATTGGTCATCAGTTTTTGCTATTTAATCTGAGTGGTGCATGATGTAGGTGCAGAGCGCCTGATTTCAGGGATGTCACTTGCTCAGAAGCTCTCTGTATTGTAATTGCAATCAGTTTATCAGCAGGAGATTATCAATAGAGGACTAGCATGAAAGATAGTCCAGCTAATCTTTGTAACCAGCCCCCACAGCTGACTGGCAGCTTTCGGACTATAGCAGCTTCCTATGTACACTGTACAATCAGGTGTTTGTGTGGGGTTATACACAGCTGGGCACTGCTATTTCTCTACCTCGGAGAATCCCAGTTTTATCAAAACTGCATCAGGCAGTTTTGGTGGCTAAAAGCCCAATTCGTTATTGCATTTGTGCATATTTTTGTCTAGGTTTCTAGTTTTTGGCGGAGTTCAACTGAGTATGTAGTACAGAACATCTGCATGATCAAAAATGCATTAATTTTAGTTTTATTCTTTTGGGCTGCATTCGTGTTGGCGGTTACATGCACTTTTGCTGTGGAAACTCATAACGCATATCCGTTATTTGCGAATTTTCCTTATTCAAGTCTACGGGGAAAATCTTCAAATTAAATGCCAATTCACTGCAGGAGAAATTGACGTGTTGTGGATTTAAAAAAATGCACCATAGTAGGTCACGTTTCCATTGCGTTAAACATTGCATGAGATAAATGCCGTACACTTTGCTGGAACTGTAATACTATTGTGTGGTTTTAGCGCTGCGCAAGTACTCATAAGGTCAAGCTTCTAAGGCTATTTATTTTGCACCAAATTCAAAAACTTTCCTCCAGGAAATATTGGATCCAGTTGGATGAAATATGTAAGGCAGACTGCTCTGCTGGAATAAATCAATTCAATGAGTTTTTTTTATAATCACAATGCGTGTCAATGCCATACTGGCGCCTTTATCAAGTGAAAAAGGTTTTTTACTTGTTTTCAATGCTGTACCAGCGTCTATATCGTGTTGTGAATTTAAAAAAAAAAAAAAAAAACTTGTTAAATTGATTTACTCCAGTAGCGCAGCCCACCTTTGTGTTTTAGCCAACATTTCCTGGAGGATTTATCCACCAGCCACAAGGCGGCAGCAGCTGTTTTCTTCAGGGCTACATTATTATTTATTATTATAGTGCCATTTATTCCATGGCACTTTACATGTGAAAAAGGGGTATACATACAAGAACAATTACAATAATCTTGAACACAATGTGATGGCGACTGGTACAGGAGGAGCGAGGACCCTGCCCGCGAGGGCTCACAGTCTACAAGGGGTGGGTGAGGATACAGTAGGTGAGGGTAGAGCTGGTCGTGCAGCATTATTTGTGGAGTGGTGGTTACTGCAGGTTGTAGGCTTGTCGGTACATAGGAGTACCACTCTACCAGGTGAGCGTAACCAGCACTCTCCTACTCTCCCCACATCTAGATTTGTTCATTTTGAAGAACTTGGAGCAAAGAAACAGCAATGAATAGCACAAGACAGTGACTAAAGCTGCAATTACACAAAGATGATTGTGAAGGAGTGTTCCTGGGAATGCTCAATTTCACAATAAATTTTCAGTCTACATCAGCTGCGGATCATCTGTTGACTGCACAAAACGCACATAATTTCACCCGATATATCTTCTCTGCTGCAGAAATTAGCTTTGGTCTCAGCCAGGGCCGGCGTCAGCACCCGGGCAAGTGCCGGGGCCCTGAGCAGGTGGGGGGCCCACTCGCTGTCGGGCACCCTGCCGCGCTATGGGACCCGTGAGCGGAGGAGAGCGGTGACAGCGCCCGCTTCCCTATAAACACCCCCCCAGTTGTCGCCCCCCCCCCCCCCTGCTTGCTCAGGGCCCCGACACAATACTTACCCCCTCCCCGTGCCTCCGCAGCAGCTGCTGCACTGTGACGTCTCAGGTCAGAGGGCACGGTGACTTCTTTCCACCGCGCACTCTCCTGAGCCATCACAGCGCAGAGCGGGAAGATGCGGGTGAGGGGTCTGGAGCAGCGGCAGCAGGTGAGAAGTGAGGTGAGGTTTTTATTTATTTTTTTTATTGTATGGAGGCATGGGGCATTGTGGGGTGGGGTGGGTGGGTGTGACATCCTGCATGGGGCATTATAAGGGAGGGGGGGTGACATCCTGCATGGAGCATTATAAAGGAGGGGGGGTGTGACATCCTGCATGGGGCATTATAAGGGAGGGGGGGTGACATCCTGCATGGAGCATTATAAGGGAGGGGGGGTGTGACATCCTGCATGGGGCATTATAAGGGAGGAGGGGGGGTGACATTCTGCATGGGGAATTATAAGGGAGGGGGGGTGACATCCTGCATGGGGCATTATAAGGGAGGAGGGGGGGGTGACATCCTGCATGGGGCATTATGTGGGGGGAACATCCTGCATGGGGCATTATGTGGGGGGAACATCCTGCATGGAGCAGTATAAGGGAGGGGGGGGTGACATCCTGCATGGGGCATTATGTGGGGGCACAGCCTGTATGTAGCGCTATATGGGGGCCAGTATTCTGTGTGGAGCGATTTGCCAGTTTCTGAGCTATTGTAGAATTTACAATAGATCACTCATGTAATGTAAGAAGTGAAATCTTTGGCTATATATATATATATATATATAATTTCTCTGCGGTATCTGTGCATCATTAATCGTGGTATGTGTTAAAGGGGCCCACTGAGACTCTTTCGCCCAGGGCCCACAAAAACCTGGAGCCGTCCCTGGTCTCAGCAGCATTTTCTTGTGCTGCCAAGAATAATGGTAGGCTATGTTCACTGAACAATGAATTGGAGGTCCAGTGTACAGCAGGAGTATGGCAGATGTTTTTCCCCCTTCACGACTGATGACATATTTAATTCATCGGTTGTGTCCCTGCTTTTAAAGTGGATTCCGGTGCTGATCCCGCATTTTTCCCTGCACTTGATGGCTGATTTAATCAGTCATCAAGTGCCTCTAACAGCCGCGTGTGGATATAAGATCCACCTATGGCTGCTAACTAGTTAAATGCTGCTGTTAATCATTGACAGCAGCATTTAAGCGCTGATTGGAAGCGTGCAAAAGTCCTGCCCATTGGGCCCCAGGCACATGATCGCGCGGCTCCAGTGGGTTGTCATGACAGCCGGGGCTCTGCAGAAGACCCTCATGCCTGTCATCCTGATACTCCTGTGATGCCGGCATTCATAGGAGATTGTGATTTTTGTTACACGTTGCACTATGTATTGCACAGGTGCTTGGAATATAGCAGCTTTAAGTCTCCTAAGGGGACTATTAAATACAGTAAAAAGTTTTAAAAATATTAAAACACAAGTTCAAATCCCCATTAAATAAAAAAATCACATTTGGTATCATTGTGTTTAGAAATGGACGAGCTATCAAATTTAACCGGTTCAGGACTGCCCACTGTACATAAACGTCGGCGCTGCCTGGGCTCTGTGAAGCGCCGACGTTTAAAAACGGTGGGTGGTCCCGCAGCCCTCAGGACCCCCAGGGTCCTGCAAGCACTGCGGTTACGGTGCAGAGCGATAGCTCTGACAGGGGACATCATCAGGACCTGATTGGATCAGGTCCCAATGATGTTAACCCTTTCCTATCTTCTATATGCCGCGATCTATAGTGATCGTGGCATATAGAAGATATTGAGAGGAGAGGGGGTCATCAACTTACCTCTCCGACAACCCCCTGATGCCTTCCAGGACCTGCCGTTGTTATGGCAGCTGGAGGTCACATGACCGCCTCCAGATCTGCCATATATGGTGTCCTGCTAGGCTCAGCCTGCAGCTGAACTCTAGCAGGAGACAGACAGTGTAAAACTGTCAGCAAAGATCTCATCCAATGCAATACATGTCTATTACATTGGATGAGATCAGTGATTAGAAAAATAAAAATTAATTTCCCATACAGGGACTAAGTAAAAATGTAAAAAAAAAAGTCAAAAAAATGTTTTCAAACTGTTGAAAAAAAAAATCACAAAATAAATAAAAATAAATAAAATATTAAACCAATAAATCCGTATATTTATGCAAAAACAAAAAAAGTACACATATTTGGCATCGCCGCGTCCGAAACAACCCGATCTATAAAACTGTCACACTAACTCCTTCTGTGCACACCGTAATAAAAATAAGTAAAAAACGGAGCAAAAAACTATGCTTTCTCATCGTATCGCCAAACAAAAAGTGTAAAAAAAAATGCGATCAAAAAGCAAAATGGAAATAAAAATGGTACCGCTGAAAACGTCATCTTGTTCCGCAAAAAAAAAGCCGCCATACAGCTCCATCAGCCAAAAAATAAAAAAGTTATAGCTCTCAGAATAAAGCGATGCAAAAAAAATATTTTTTCTATTGTTTTATTGTGTAAAAGCGCCAAAACATAAAAAAATACAGTAAGTGTAGTATTGCTGTAAACGTACTGACCCGAAGAATAACGCTGCCTTATCACTTTTACCACACGCAGAACGGCATAAAAAAAAAAAACACAAAAAAACAATTCCTGAATTGTTGGTTTTTGTTAATTTTACCTCCCAAAAAACGGCATAGAAAGTGATCAAAAAATGTCACGTACCCAAAAATGGTACCAATAAAAATGTCAACTCGTCCCGCAAAAAACAGTCACATGACTGTCAGCCGAAATATGGAAAAATTATAGCTCTCAAAATATGGCGATGCAAAAACTAGATTTTGCAAAAAAAAACGTCTTAGTGTGTGACAGCTGTCAATCATAAAAACCCGATATAAATCTGGTATCTCTGTAATCGCCCCGACCCGAAGAATAAAGTAATCTCATCACTTATACCGCACGAGCAAAGGCGTAAAAAATAAATAAAAACAATTCTTCACCTGCTACTGATTTGTTTATTATGTCTCCCAAAGATCGCAGTAAGGCTCTGCTCACATTTATCCTGCGCTCTGCGCTGAGCACTTATACCAGAGTTTCCGTGTAAATCTCTGAAATACATGACGGAAGATTCCCTGTAATGAGGCAGATATAGGCCACTGTGGATGCCGTCTGGCCTGTGATCCCATGGTGTCAGTTTTTTTTTAGGCGTGCATAAAAGTGCGGTTGGCCACAGTTTTGTGCACTTCTTAAAAAAAGGACACCGCTAAACAGAGGCCAGATGGAGTCCAGAGTAACTCTGCTGCCTCATTACAGTGAATGGATCCCACAGGGGTTTCATCTGAATTACATCACTTGGAAATTTAGATGGAAACCCCGATGTAAGTGCTCAGCCTAGAGCGCCGGATAAATGTTACGTAAAATGTTCCCAATAAAAGCTTCAACTCAGTCCTCAAAAAACGCTAGTCCCCACTCAGGTTCGTCATCTGTTAAAAATATTCCAAGATACTGGTAGCAGAAAGGCTCTGGAAAAGCGAAATGGCCCTTGCCCCCCAAAAGAAATTCAGAAAATTTTGTGCTCCCAAATCCAAATGCCTATTCTACAATAATTTGTTCTCCAATTGTCAAATAGGGCTCCGTCCCTCCCAGATCTTGCCGTATGGCAAAGCGGCACGATACAGCCACATATGGGGTATTGCCACTTTTAGAAGAAATTGTGTGACACATTTCGGCACCATTTTTACCCATTACCCTGTGTGAAAATGTAAAATCTGAGGGTAAAACATTTTTTTGTGGTAAAAATATAATTGTTTTCTTCACTGCTCAATGGTATAAATTTAAAAATTAAAAAATACTCACTACTTCCCTAGATGAATTCCTTGAGAGGTGTAGCTTACAAAATGGGGTCACTTGTGGGGGTTTCTGCTGTTTCGGCATGTCAGCGACTCTTCAAATGTGACATGGTGTCTGCAACCTATCCCAGCCAACATAGCGCTCCTTTCTCTTCCGAACCCTGCCGTACACCAAAGCAGTGGTTTTCCCCCACATATGGGGTATCGGCGTACTCAGGAGAAATTGCACAACAAATTTCATGGTGCAGTTTCTCCTGTTATCCTTATGATAATGCAAAATTAGGGAATGAAAAACATTTTTTGTGGGAAAAATGTGAAAATTTAATTTTTACAGCTCAATATTATAAACTTCTGTGAAGCACCTGGAGGTGCAAGGTGCTCACCACACATCTAGATAAGTTCCGTAAGGGGTCTAGTTTCCAAAATGGTGTCACTTGTGGGGGGTTTCCACTGTTTAGGCACATCATAGGCTCCCCAAATGCAACATGGCGTCCGCTAATTATTCAAGCAAATTTTACATTCAAAAAGTCAAATGGCGCTCCTTCCCTTCCAAACCCTACCGTGCGCCCAAACAGTGGTTTGCCTCCACATATGGGGTATCGGCGTGTCAAGGAGAAATTGCACAACAAATTTCATGGTGCAATTTATCCTATTACCTTTATGGTAATGCAAAATTAGGGATGAAAAACGTTTTTGTGGGAAAAATTTGAAAATTAAATTTTTACAGCTCAATATTATAAACTTCTGTGAAGCACCTTGGGGTTCAAGGTGCTCACCACACATCTAGATAAGTTCCCTAAGGGGTCTAGTTTCCAAAATGGTGTCACTTGTGGGGGGTTTCCCTGTTTAGGCACATCAGGAGCTCTCCAAACGCAACATGGCATCTGCTAATTATTCAAACTAATTTTACATTCAAAAAGTCTAATGGCGCTCCTTCCCTTCCGAACCCTGCAGTGTGCCCAAACAGTGGTTTTCCCTCACATATGGGGTATCAGCGTGCTCATGAGAAATTGCACTACAAATTGTGTATTCCATTTTTTCCTGTTACCCTTGTAAAAATAAAAAAATTGGGTCTAAAGTAACATTTTTCTGAAAAAAAGTTAAATGTTCATTGTTTTCTTCCACATTCCAAAAATTCCCATGAAACACCTGAAGGCTTAATAAACTTCTTGAATGTGGTTTTGAGCACCTTGAGGGGTGCAGTTTTTAGAATGGTGCCACTTTTGGTTTTTTTCTGTCATAAAGGCCCCTCAAAGTCACTTCAAATAAGATGTGGTCCCTAAAAAAAATGGTTTTGTAAATTTTGCTGGAAAAATGAGAAATCGCTGGTCAACTTTTAACCCTTATAGCTTCCTAACAAACAAAAAAATTTGGTTCCAAAATTGTGCTGATGTAAAGTAGACATGTGGGAAATGTTATTTATTAACTATTTTGTGTGAAATATCTCTGATTTAAGGGCATGAAAATTCTAAGTTTGAAAATTGAAAAATTTTTGCCAAATTTCCGATTTTTTCACAAATAAACGCAAGTGATATCGAAGAAATTTTACCACTATCATGAAGTACAATATGTCACGAAAAAACAGTCTCAGAATCAGGGGGATCCGTTGAAGCGTTCCAGAGTAATTACCTCATAAAGTGACAGTGGTCAGAATTGAAAAAATTGGCCCGGTCACGAAGGCAAAAACAGGGTCTGGCGCGAAGTGGTTAACGTAAAATTAATCTAATCCGTAAACAGCGTAAGGAGAGAAAATAAAAACTCCAGAATTGTTTTTTTTTTTTTTTGGTTCGCTGAAATATTGCAATAAAATGCAGTAAGAGGAGATCAAAACATTGTATCTACCACCCAATGGTATCAATAAAAACCAGCTCAAGCAAAAAAATAAGACATTACTCAGCCTCAGATCCTGAAAAATAATCTTTTTTATATAGCGCCAGCATATTTCGCAGCACTTTACATACATTATCATCCCTGTCCCCACTGGGGCTCACAATCTACATTCCATATCATTATGGCTTTGGAGGGTGGGAGGAAACTGGAGAGCCCGGAGGAAACTCATGCAAACACGGGGAGAACATACAAACTCCTTGCAGGTGTTGTCCTTGGTGGGATTTGAGTCCAGGACCCCTGCGCTACAAAGCTTCAGTGCTAACCACTGAGCTACCATGCTGCCCTAATGGAGATGCTACAGCTCTCGGAAAATGGCGACAAACGCAAAAACTTCTCAGATAAATTTCAGAATTTTTTTTTTCACCGCTTAACATGATAGGTTTTTATTTTTTATTTTTTTTTTTTAATTTATCTGCATACTCATATTGACCTGGAGAATCATATTGCCAGGCCAGTTTTGCCATATAGTGAACATGGTAAATAAACAAAAAAATAATTGTGGAATTGCACTTTTTTGCAATTTCACAGCACTTTGCATTTTTTCCTGTTTTTTCCAGTACACTATATGGTAAAATAAATGGCGTCATTCAAAAGTACAACTTGTCCCGCAAGAAAACAAGCCCTCATACGGCTATATTGACAGAAAAATAAAAAAGTTATGGACCTTGGAAGAAGGGGAGTAAACGACGGAAAATAACTTAAAGGGCTTAAAGGGACAGCACAGAATGACTGTTCAAACAAAATACAAGTTGTCAGTGCATCATGGTGTGGCCAAACCTTTAAGCACACCTTCCCACCTGCTTGTTTTCCCTTTATTTCCACTCTATCACCTGTATGCCCATATTAGTAGGTCAGATAAGTCCCAGTGGTGACAGATTCCCTTTAAAGTGTGGGTTTGCTAATTTCTACAAACAGGAATTTCAAACTTTCCGTTCCTCTGGAGTCCCAAAAACCTCAAGTTGTAGGATCCTCCAGAGGTTTATAGTTGTGCATGTACTCAAGAGCCACCAACAGATCACATTTTCAGGAATGCATCACCTGGACAGGCAAGAATTCCATCACATGTGCAATGCTAAGGTGAAATCCTCGAAAACATGACTTGTTGGTGGCTCTTGAGGACTGGAGTTGAGGAATACTGCCCTAGACAGTGCTCACAAGCAGAAACTGTTGCAGTGGGCCAAGACATGCATGAAGACTAATTTTAACCCTTTGGTTACCAGTCCAAATCTTTCAAATGTGATGTGTCAATTTATGTGGCAATAACTCTGGAATGTTTCAACATATCCCAGTAATTTTGATACTGTTTTTCCATGACATTATATTTTATGATAAATTTAGGTTGATATACATTTTTTTAAATAAACGCAAAACCTATCAGAAATTTCTTAAAGCAATTTTAAAACTTTGATTATCCCTTTAACCCCTTCATGGGTTCCCGACCTTTGACTTATTGGGTACGTCATGGCGATCATGCAGGGCACAGGAGCTGTGCTCACACGATCGCTACCGTGAGCTCGGCTTAAGTTTAAGCCGTGACCCAGCTGTCACTGCCAGGAGCCATGCCTGTACTGCCCTGGGCATCTTAACCCCGTAAATGCTGCTATCAATTGCAGGATTTAGAAAGCTGGGAGACTGAGGGGGCTCCTTCTCAATTCCGATCGGCGCCCCCGTGACGTTATCACAAGGGCCCGATCATTGCCATGGAAACTTGAGCTTGTCATGATGACCTCCGGGTCATCCAGCTATGGCAAGCCTGTTAGATCATGCCAGGAGAATGGTCTAAGAGGCTTCTGTTAATGCAGCATTGACAGGTATAAAGAATTGCAATGCATTATACCAGAGATCAGAGTGAAAAGAGTTAACGTCCCATGTAAGTAAAAAGGTAAAATTGTAAACATATTACAAAATAAAGAACAAAAAAAAAAGAAATATACCAATATACACATTTATGTAATAAAAAAATAGACAAAAGTATGTGTGGCACCCCAAGGGTCCGGTTGCCACAGTGGTATTGCCTCCTTAAAAAGAGGTAATGCCATGTCTGGAAGCAAGCAGGAGTTCTTTTAGCCAGGTAACACTCCCTGGCTCTAGACCAGCAAGGGGAGGACCCTCCCCTTGGCAACTGGATCTGGAGGCGGGGTGTAGTGCCGGCGTCCCTGCCCTCTGCTAGGCAGGGACGCTGCTCCCCTCACCGCTCTGCCCCGTGCCCGGCATCCCTCTCCCGCTCTGCTGTCAGCGCGCGCTCCTTCCCGGCGTCCTCCTCCCGCTCTGCTCTCAGCGCGCGCTCCTTCCCGGCCCCTGTGCTTAGGGCGCGTGCGCGCGCGCTCCCCTCCTCTTAAAGGGGCCGCGCGCGTCGTCCTAAGGAGTCCCCGGCCAATGGCCGGAGGACTTCATCATATATAAGGCACCTCCTCCAAAATGGAGGTGCCCGAGCAATGTTGTTTGCACCTGTGTCTCACCTGTGCTTCAGCCCTCAGGTCCCGTTGCCAGTTACCTGCCAGTTACCTGTCAGATTCCTGCCTGATTACTTGCTACCTGTCTGCTAGTCTGAGGTCCGACGGTCTGCCTTACTACTCCTGTCAGTCTGTCTAAGGACCAGCCTGCCCGCTCACCTGGGAGCGCTTCTCCGCTACCTGCCTGCTTGCCTGCCCGGAGGCTCCGCTGTCACGTGCTGTGACCACCAGCTATTCCAGAGACTCTCGCCCGCTCACCTGGGAGCGCACATCAGCTACCTGCCTGCCTGCCTGAGGTCCGACGGTCTGCCTACCAACTCCTGTCAGTCTGTCTATGGACCAGCTTGCCCGCTCACCTGGGAGCGCACATCTGCTATCTGCCTGCTAGCCTACCTGGAGGCTCCGCCGTCACGTGCTGTGACCACCTGCCTGTCCAGTGACTCCTGCCCGCTCACCTGGGAGCGCTCATCTGCTACCTGTCTGTTTGCCTACCCGGAGGCTCTGCCGTCACGTGCTGTGACCACCCGCCTGTCCAGAGACTTCTGCCCGCTCACCTGGGAGCGTTCATCTGTCGCCTGTCCGCTGGTCTTCCTGGAGGCTCCGCCGTCACATGCTGTGACCACCCGTTCATCCAGAGACTCTCGCCTGCTCACCTGGGAGCTCTCGTCTATCTTCAGCCGCCACAGGTCGTACCAACCCTATACCTAGAGACTGCCTCGGTCACTTGCCGTGACCTCCAGCCCCGTTCACTCAGAGACTGTCCCGTTCACTCAGAGACTGTCCCGTTCACTCAGAGACTGTCCAGGTCACCTCCTGTGACTGCCTGCCTGGTCGCCACCCGCTCCCTTACAAGGACCGCCCCCTTGTATTGTAGCCCAGAGGTTCCGCCTCCCAGACCCGTTACACGGGGTTAGTTTCATTCAGTGCAGGAGTTGAGTTTAGGACATTGAAGAGAGAGGAGCTAGGGACTGGAGCTGGAGATAGCTCGTCCTAGCTGGAGTACACAAAGAACCGGACACCGGAGTCCGAGGCTGTGGGACACTTCAGGACCAGCAGCAGATACCGCAGGGCAGGAGATTGCAGGTCTCCTGGCCCCATCAGACGCCCGGAGGCTCAGCAGCACCGAGGGACCAGTACCGCCAAGGAGGAGCGAGGCATCCACAAGGCCCGAGCTGCCAGCCATACGGGTGAGCACGGCACGTTACACTCAGGGACGTGGGCTACAACACATCTACAAGCAGAATAGCCAAAGAGTATAGTGAGAACGGCAGGCCTACAACTCCACCTGTCCAGGGGGACTCTATGCTTGCTCCCAGACTGACCAGACTCTTATCTCTAGGCAGTACTCCAGTCCAGGCCTGTCTAATTGCTACCAGTAAAGACCCTGGGACTGCACTATACGGACTCTGTGGTTATTTCTACACCGCGACACCCTGCACAACCACCATCATCCACACATACTGCCCTGAAGCTTACTCTTCCTGTGGGGAGTTATACCACCTTTGCTGCTATACCACCGGCTTCAGAGGACTGCTCCGCAGCGGCGGTCTCTATTAACCGCACTCCACAGGTGGCGTAGTCGGACATTATATAACCTATATACATCTACTACCCTTGGATTGACCACCTGGGTCACGGACCGGGTCACCGCCACTGTGACTACAACCCCCAGCATCTACCGGCCCGGGTCCGGGAACCCCACGGCCCAGGGGGTGCGTCAATTTTGGCGTAGTCGGCAGGATTTCGTGTCTGTTACTACCGGGTACGGTGCACCTTCACGAACTGTGTCACATACCGTGGCGAAGTTTCCCGCCAATTACCGCTGTTTCCCGCCATTGTCCGAAGAAGAGGGGCGTAACCACTGGAAGCGCGCGAAGCCCAAGCTCCACCCCACACACCGACGCAGCGCCAGGTCCTGGAAGGAGCTCCAGCGAGCGCTGACGTCAGAAGCAAGCGACGCCAGGTCCTCAAAGGAGACCATCGCCTGCGGAACTGCGGCCTACGGAAGAAAAGTGAAAGAAGGTAGGCCACGGTTCACTAGGGGGGAGGAAGACGCCCAAGATGGAGGGAACTTCAGCCGCAAGCGCAGCCGCTGCCACGGTAATGCCGTTCTCCATGCCATATATACCGGGGGCGGCGTGGTTGCCCCAGTACTCAGGAGAGTCGCACACCCTGAGTGACTTTAAAGAAAGACTGAGCAGCTTGTTCAAAGTGTACCCCATGTCCGAGGAGCAGAAAGTGAGCATCCTCATAGGCCAGTTAATTGGAGCAGCCCAGAGAGAAGTGAAGGCCGGGTCAGCCAGAGACAAAGAGACTGTGAAAGAGAAACTGGCCCACCTAAAGGACACCTTTGACACCCGTACTACAGCTGAGATAAAAATGAAGTTTTATGTATGCAAACAACGGGCGCAGGACAGTGTACGGGACTATGCTTTAAACCTGCAGGAGGCGCTGAGGGCCATCAAACAGGTAGACCCCGACAGTGTGCATGATGAGAACAGACTGTTAACTGAGCAGTTTATTGAGGGTCTACTGTCCAGCGCTCACCAGACACAGCTGCGCATAATGGCTCTGCAAAACCCTGATCTGGACTTTGCACAATTTAAAGACAGAGCCATCCGGGTGCTGCGAGAACCAACACCAGGTGGCGCTACATCTCACCGGCGCCCAGCTATCACCTACCACCAGGAGGTGGCACCCTTTTCCCCAGAGCCTGTGGGAGCTGATGCACAGACTCTGGACAATGATCCGTCTACAGACCTGCACCTTCAGGTCCAAGAGCTAACTAAAAGTGTAGCTGCACTAACCAAAACTGTGCAGTCCTTGCAGGTGTCCCCCAAAGGGAAGATCCAGCTGGCTTCCAGTCCGGAGGACGTCCCGTGGCGACAACAGAGGAGGATTCCACCAACCAGAGGGAGGAACAGTGACCGCTATGACCAGGACGGACAACCCATCTGCCGCCGCTGGACATTATGCAAGGTACTGAAATTTAAACGAGCAAAACCTGGGGCAGTGGGCCAACCCCCATGAGTAAGACCACCGGGCCCACACAACTGGCGAGACAAGTATGTGGGGGGACGACCGGTCCTACCTGTTGTGCTTGATGGCATCCCGATGAGCACGTTGCTGGACACTGGATCCCAGGTGACCACTATCCCCTACATTCTCTACCAACGCTACTGGACTGATTCAGACATTACCCGCCGTCCAGATGAACATTTAAGAATTTATGCCAGCAATGGTCAGCCTGTACCTCAAGTGGGGTATAAAGAAGTGACCATAAAGGTTGGCAAAGTGGAATTGCCGGTGCAAGGAATGATAATTGTTGACATTGATCGCCGAGAAAGTCACCCCATGATAACCTTAGGCACTAATGTTATTGAAAATTGTCTTTCAGAAATTGTCTTGTTACAGCAGGTTGCGGAGACTGCCAGTTCCAGTTAGCAGCGGGTTCTGCAGAGAGAAATCAGAGCCCTGATGAGAAGACAACAGGTAGAACTGTCTGGTGGTGAAATTGGCAGTGTCAGGATGAGTGACCCATTCCCCTTTGCCATGCCCCCAAGAAGTGAAATGTTGATATGGTGCCGGGCAGCAATCGGTCTCAGGGGTAGAGATTACCAGGCCCTGGTAGAGCCCGTATACTCTGACAGTAGGCCCACCATCTTGACAGCCAGGGGGGTGGTTGATGTCCGCCATGGGAGAGTGCCAGTCCGCATCCTAAATATTGGGGAGAAAGAAGTCCATTTGCCCCGGTATGCTACCCTTGCCAAATTATTCACCTTCAGCAACAATTCTATAAAAACAGTGGAACCCTTACCTCCATCCAAACCGGCGGAGGATAATGGCTCCAAGGGACAGATGGAGGACTGGTGTCAAAAGCTACACGTGGGCACTGACTCCACCCCTCAGCACCAAAAACATGGAGTATACCGGGTGGTCCAGGAGTATGAAAGGGTCTTCAGCAAACACCCGCTCGACTTCGGGCAGGTGAAAGGGGTTCAACACCATATCCCCACGGGAGACCATCCACCCATTAAAGAGTGGTACCGACCTGTACCCCCTGTACACTACCAAAATGCCAAAGGGATGTTACGAGAGATGAAGAAGGCTGGGGTGATAAGAGATAGTTGTAGCCCCTGGGCAGCTCCATTAGTTCTCGTAAGGAAAAAAGATGGCACGATGAGAATGTGTGTAGACTACAGGCAAATCAACCGCATTACACATAAAGATGCATACCCATTACCCAGGATTGAGGAGTCACTAGCTGCATTAAGATCTGCTAATTATTTCTCTACTTTGGATCTCACTAGTGGGTATTGGCAGGTTCCTGTAGCAGAGGCAGATAAAGAAAAGACCGCATTCACAACGCCGATGGGCCTCAGTGAGTTCAACTGCATGCCATTCGGGCTCTGCAACACCCCAGGAACCTTCCAGCGGTTGATGGAGTGCTGTCTAGGACATAAGAACTTCGAGACAGTCCTGCTGTACCTGGATGACGTCATAGTATACTCCAAGTCCTATGAAGATCACCTGAAGCACCTGGCAGAGGTGTTTGAAGCCCTAGCTAGTTTTGGCCTGAAGGTGAAGCCGTCAAAATGCCACCTGTTGAAGCCCAAGGTACAGTACCTAGGTCATGTGGTAAGCGCTGAAGGTGTAGCACCAGACCCTGACAAGGTCACAGTAATCAAGGACTGGCCAAGACCCTCCACTATTCCTCGGGTTGGTGGGCTACTACCGAAGATTTATCCAAGGCTTCACCAAGATGGCGGCACCCATGCAGGACCTCCTAGTAGACCAGTCCAGGAAGGCCAAAAACCGGAAGCCTCCATTCAAATGGGATAAGCCGGAAGACGAATTCTTCAGCAGGCTGAAGATGGCTCTCACAGGAGATGAGATCCTGGCCTACCCTGACTATGGCCAACCCTTCATACTCCATACAGACACAAGTAACGTGGGGCTAGGAGCGGTGCTGTCTCAGATACAGCAAGGCAGAGAAAGAGTGATTGCCTATGCCAGCAGGAAGCTCCGGCCCACAGAAAGGAACCCCGAAAATTACAGTTCCTTCAAGTTGGAGTTCCTCGCTGTAGTCTGGGCTGTGACAGAGCGCTTCAAGCATTATCTCGCCTCCTCCAAATTCACCGTCTTCACGGATAATAACACGCTGACGCACCTGGACACTGCGAAACTTGGTGCCCTGGAACAAAGATGGATGGCCCGACTGTCTAATTATGAGTTCACCATCAAGTACCGGGCTGGGCACAAGAATGCAAACGCAGATGCGCTGTCCAGGATGCCTAACTTGCCAGATGGGGGAGAAGACCTGGAAGAGCTGGAGGAGATAGAGATCCCCGCTTTCCACTGTCATGGAGTAACCCAGAGCTCCCATTGTGTGAAGAACAGGTGCTCCGCCAACAGAGAGGCCACGTTCAATCCATTGCCCCACCATGGATGGGCGGAGACACAAGATAGTGACCCGACTGTCCGCCTAGTCAAGGAGTTGTTGACACAAGCTGACTCGTACCCTGATCCAGATGCTCCAGAGGAGACCAAACAGTTGTGGAAGGAGAAGGGCAAGCTGTTCATCTACGAAGGGAAGCTGTGTCGAAAAAGTATCAACTCCCGGACACATGAACTGGTCTGGCAGGTGGTAGTCCCGAGGCGAGATGCGTCAATGGTCTTAGAAGCATACCACGATGGAGCAGGACACTTCGGATGGAAGAAGTTGGAAGTCCTGCTACGTGAGCGGTTCTACTGGGCTGGCATGAGGAAAGCAATCGAGAGGTGGTGTCGAGAATGCGGACCATGCAACCTGAGACGAAAAGACCGCGACAGCCAAAGGGCTCCCCTGCAGCCCATCATCACCAAACAGCTACTTGAACTGGTAGCCTTGGACCACATGAAGCTAGCCCCAAGCAGGTCAGGCTATGTCTGCGCTCTCACCGTCGTAGACCACTACTCCCGGTTCCTGGTAGTAGTGCCAGTGAAAGACCAGACGGCTCAGACGGCAGCCAAGGCATTCCAACAGCACTTCTGTCGCCCGCACGGTTACCCTGACCGTGTGCTTACTGACCAAAGTCCAGCCTTCGAAGCGGAGGTGTTCCAGGAATTCTGCAACCTGTACGGCTGCAAGAAAATCAGGACAACGCCGTATCATCCCCAAACCAATGGGTTGTATGAGAAGATGAACCAGGTGGTGATAGACCTGTTGAAGACGTTGCCCCTGGAAGAATGCAGCCTGTGGCCAGAGAAGTTGCCAGATCTGGTGGATTTGTATAATCACATCCCGGTGAACTCCACCAATTGTACACCCGCTTATCTGATGAGGGCGAGACCTGGTAAGCTGCCCATCTACTTGGATATGGGAGTCCTAACACCAGAGACAACCTCACCAGATGCGGATTGGGATACCGAGCGGCAGCAACAATATCGCAAAGTGCAAGAGAGTGTTGAAAGAAGTTTGTCCCAGGCAAGACCAAGACAAGAGAAGACTTACAATCAACTCGCACCTGCTGTTCCATTGTCACCTGGAGAACAGGTCCTTAAGAGAAAGAGGCGACTCCACAAATTGGATGACCAGTGGGAGGTAGAGCCGTACACCATCCTACCCTCGAGTCATGATAACACCAAAGTGTGCCTCATCAGCAAAGATGGAGGAGAAACTTCAGCGGCAGTCTCAAGAGACCATTTGAAGATATGTCCTGAACAGTTGAAGCACACTGAGGAGGATCAAGACAGCCCTCAACCCACAGAGGAAGTGGAGGAAGTGGTCCAAACAGTACTCGGAGAATTTTCCCGGTCGTGGACACAAGTGAACAATGCAATTGTCGTGCCAGTCCTTACCTTTCTCCAACCAGCCCCTCAGGAAGCTGCAGAAGTCCCAGAAGAGTTGGAAGAACAGTTGGCCCCAGAGGCAGAAGTTTCATCGGCAGCAGACCAGGAGAATCAACCCTCTGCTAATAGTGAACCTGTCGTACCCACGGTGAGCCAAAGAGTTCGTAGGAAAATTCCCAACCTACCAGTACTTCCTCAGACTACCTGTAGTGCAGTTCACACTGAACCCATCACGCCAGGGGTAGACACAAGGGACCAGGAGAGAGCAGTGACAGATAGTGTACTCCGTAGATCCACCAGAAGTACAAGAGGTCAGCCCCCTGCTCGTTGGAGAATTTAAAATGCAAATTTAAAGTGTAATAGTATTGAAATGTGTGTTTTTCCAGTTACCCGAAAGGGATCCAGAGACTTTTAGGATATGGACGGTGAATAACCAAACAACTTTCCCTTGTAAATAGTTGCACTTGTTAAAGTGCCCCTTATTGAAAGACCACCAAACAAAAACTCGTTGGAGGTGGCCGAAGACGTGGTCCAACACCTGGATCATCGATGCCCTGCAGCCACCCCAGGGTCTCCGTGGAGGGTTTTGGACGGGTCCCTCAAATTACACCTTGAACAGTGGAATGGACACCTGGTTGCAGATTATACTGTAACCTATCAAGGACTGTAATGTTTGTAAATATTCTAATGTGCCTGTTATTGTTAATGCTATTGTTACTTTTGAAAAATATGTTCAATCCCGGAGTACTGAAATTAACTAGGGGGGAATGTGGCACCCCAAGGGTCCGGTTGCCACAGTGGTATTGCCTCCTTCAAAAGAGGTGATGCCATGTCTGGAAGCAAGCAGGAGTTCTTTTAGCCAGGTAACACAATACATGCAACACTTCCTGGCTCTAGACCAGCAAGGGGAGGACCCTCCCCTTGGCAACTGGATCTGGAGGCGGGGTTAGTTTAGTTCAGTGCAGGAGTTGAGTTTAGGACATTGAAGAGAGAGAAGCTAGGGACTGGAGCTGGAGATAGCCCGTCCTAGCTGGAGTACACAAAGAACCGGACACCGGAGTCCGAGGCTGTGGGACACTTCAGGACCAGCAGCAGATACCGCAGGGCAGGAGATTGCAGGTCTCCTGGCCCTATCAGACGCCCGGAGGCTCAGCAGCACCGAGGGACCAGTACCGCCAAGGAGGAGCGAGGCATCCACAAGGCCCGAGCTGCCAGTCATACGGGTGAGCACGGCACGTTACATTCAGGGACGTGGGCTACAACACAGCTGCAAGCAGAATAACCAAAGAGTATAGTGAGAACGGCAGGCCTACAAATCCACATGTCCAGGGGGACTCTATGCTTGCTCCCAGACTGACCAGACTCTTATCTCTAGCCAGTACTCCAGTCCAGGCCTGTATAATTACCAGTAAAGACCCTGGGACTGCACTATACGGACTCTGTGGTTATTTCTACACCGCGACACCCTGCACAACTACCATCATCCACACACACTGCCCTGAAGGTAACTCTTCCTGTGGGGAGTTATACCACCTTTGCTGCTATACCACCGGCTTCAGAGGACTGCTCCGCAGCGGCGGTCTCTATTAACCGCACTCCACAGGTGGCGTAGTCGGACATTATATAACCTATATACATCTACTACCCTTGGATTGACCACCTGGGTCATGGACCGGGTCACCGCCACTGTGACTACAACCCCCAGCGTCTACCGGCCCAGCTCCGGGTACCCCACGGCCCAGGGGGCGCATCATATGCCTATTTGGTATCGCTGCCTCTGGAATGACCTGACCTATAAAACTGTCACACTAGTTACAAAATTTTTGTGGTAAAAAAAAGTAATAATGTTTTCTTCACTGCCCAATGTTATATAATTATGTGACCCACCCGATGATCACTTCATCCCTAGATGAATTCATTGAGAGGTGTAGTCTGTAAAATGGGGTCATTTATGGGGGGTTCTGCTGTTCTGGCACCTCAGGGGATCTCACAGTGGGTCATGGCACCAGCAAACCATAACAGCCAAATCTGCACTATAATATGGCGCTTCCCTTCTGAGCTTTGCACTGTGCCTGAGAAATATTTCCCGATTAAATGTAGAGTATTGACACACTCAGGAGAAATTGCACAACAAACTGTGAGGTCCATTTTTTCCTATTAGCCCTTATAAAAATTAAAAACTTGGTGCTAAATAAACATTTTAGTGGTAAAATAGTAATTATTCTTTCTTCACCGCCCGTGTGTCATCAGTGTAACAGGTACCGGCGCCTGGGAATCAGCGGTACAGTTAGCGCTGTTCCCATGTGCCGGGTGCTGAATGCTGTCCTCATCATTGTCCCTTGCCGCGGCAGTGATCAGTGCAAGCAAGGGACAATGATGAGAGTAGTAGTCTGCTCCCGCTGTGTCCTGGTGTAAAAATAAGAATAAAATAAAAAAATCCTCATACTCACCTGTCCGAAGATGTCCCCCGCTGTAACCCACCTGACCGCCCATGCCGAGGAGACGGGGAGAATGACTGTGGTGCTTTAAAGTATATTTTTAGGGATTTTTATATTGGATTTTTCATGTTATAAAAATAGTAATAAATATTATTTTTAATATTTTTTATATACAGTACAGACCAAAAGTTTGGACACACTTTCTCATTTAAAGATTTTTCTGTATTTTCATGACTATGAGAATTGTACATTCACACTGAAGTCATCAAAACTATGAATTAACACATGTGGAATTATATACTTAACAAAAAAGTGTGAAACAACTGAAAATATGTCTTATTCTAGGTTCTTCAAAGTAGCCACCTTTTGCATTGATGACTGCTTTGCACACTCTTGGCATTCTCTTGATGAGCTTCAAGTGGTAGTCACCGGAAATGGTTTTCACTTCACAGGTGTGCCCTGTCAGGTTTAATAAGTGGGATTTCTTGCCTTATAAATGGGGTTGGGACCATCAGTTGTGTTGTGCAGAAGTCTGGTGGATACACAGCTGTTAGTCCTACTGAATAGACTGTTAGCTGCTTTTTTCTTGCCATAATACAAATTCTAAGTAAAGAAAAACGAGTGGCCATCATTACTTTAAGAAATGAAGGTCAGTCAGTGCGAAAAATTGGGAAAACTTTGAAAGTGTCCCCAAGTGCAGTTGCAAAAACCATCAAGCGCTACAAAGAAACTGGCTCACATCAGGACCGCCCCAGGAAAGGAAGACCAAGAGTCACCTCTGCTTCTGAGGATAAGTTTATCCGAGTCACCAGCCTCAGAAATCGCAGGTTAACAGCAACTCAGATTAGAGACCAGGTCAATGCCACACAGAGTTCTAGCAGCAGACACATCTCTTCAACAACTGTTAAGAGGAGACTTTGTGCAGCAGGCCTTCATGGTAAAATAGCTGCTAGGAAACCACTGCTAAGGACAGGCAACAAGCAGAAGAGACTTGTTTGGGCTAAAGAACACAAGGAATGGACATTAGACCAGTGGAAATCTGTGCTTTGGTCTGATGAGTCCAAATTTGAGATCTTTGGTTCCAACCACCGTGTCTTTGTGCGACGCAGAAAAGGCGAATGGATGGACTCTACATGCCTGGTTCCCACCGTGAAGCATGGAGGAGGAGGTGTGATGGTGTGGGGGTGCTTTGCTGGTGACACTGTTGGGGATTTATTCAAAATTGAAGGCATACTGAACCAGCATGGCTACCACAGCATCTTGCAGCGGCATGCTATTCCATCCGGTTTGCGTTTAGTTGGACCATCATTTATTTTTCAACAGGACATTGACCCCAAACACACCTCCAGGCTGTGTAAGGGCTATTCGACCAAGAAGGAGAGTGATGGGGTGCTACGCCAGATGACCTGGCCTCCACAGTCACCAGACCTGAACCCAATCGAGATGGTTTGGGGTGAGCTGGACCGCAGAGTGAAGGCAAAAGGGCCAACAAGTGCTAAGCATCTCTGGGAACTCCTTCAAGATTGCTGGAAGACCATTTCCGGTGACTACCACTTGAAGCTCATCAAGAGTGTGCAAAGCAGTCATCAAAGCAAAAGGTGGCTACTTTGAAGAACCTAGAATATAAGACATATTTTCAGTTGTTTCACAATTTTTTGTTAAGTATATAATTCCACATGTGTTAATTCATAGTTTTGATGCCTTCAGCGTGAATGTACAATTTTCATAGTAATGAAAATACTGAAAAATCTTTAAATGAGAAGGTGTGTCCAAACTTTTGGTCTGTACTGTACATTCATATATTTACATATTTGAATTTATTATCATGCATTCATATATACAGTCATGGCTGAAAGTGTTGGCACCCTTGAAATTGTTGCAGAAAATGAAGTATTTCTCCCAGAAAATTATTGCAATTACACATGTTTTGTTATAGACATGTTTATTTCCTTTGTGTGTATTGGAACACACTACACACTGCAACCTCCAAAATAGGCCAGACAAAATTGTTGGCACCTTTCCAAAATTGTGGGTAAACAACTTTGAACGAGCATCACATGCTTGAAACAAACTCACCTGTGGCAAGTAACAGGTGTGGGCAATATGAAAATCACACCTGAAACCAGATAAAAAGGTGAGATGTTGACTCAATCTTTGCATTATGTGTCTGTGTGTGCCATGCTAAGCATGGAGAACAGAAAGAGGATAGAACTGTCTGAGGACTTGAGAACCAAAATTGTTGAAAAATATCAACAATCTCAAGGTTACAAGTCCATCTCCAGAGATCCTTTGTCCACGTTGTGCAACATAATCAAGAAATTTACAACTCATGGCAAGTTTACAACTCATGTAGCTAATGTCCCTGGATGTGGACGGCAGAGAAAAATTGATGAAAGATTGCAACTGAGAATAGTCCGGATGGTGGGTAGGCAGCCCCAATCAAGTTCCAAAGAAATTCAAGCTGTCCTGCAGGCTCAGGGTGCATCAGTGTCAGCGCGAACTATCCATTGACATTTGAATGAAATGAAACGCTAGGGCAGGAGATCCAGTAGGACATAAAAAAAGCTAGATTGCAGTTTGCTAAAATATACGTGAGTAAGCCAAAATCCTTCTTGGTAAGCGTCTTGTGGATAGATGAGCCCAAGATATAAATTTTTTGCAAAGCACATCATTCTACTGTTTAGCGAAAACAGAAAGAGGCCTGCATTGAAAACAACACGGTACCTACAGTCAAATATGGTTGAGGTTCAAAGGTGTTTTGGGGTTGTTTTGCTGCTTCTGGCACTGAGTGCCTTGACTGTGCTCAAGGAATCTTGAAATCTGAAGATTACCAAATGATTTTGGGTCGCAATGTAGTGGCCAGTGTCAGAAAGATGGGTTTGCATCCTACGTCATGAGTCTTCCAGCTGGACAAAGGCCACAAATATACTTCAAGAAGCTCCCACAAATGAATGGAAACAAAGCGCTGGAGAGTTTTGAAGTGGTCAGCAATGAGTCCAGATCTAAATCCCATTGAACACTTGTGGAGAGATCTTAAAATTGCTGTTGGGAGAAGGCGTCTTCAAATATGAGAGACCTGGAGCAGTTTGCAAAAGAAGAAAGAGGAGTGGTCAAAAATTCCAGTTGGGAGGTATAAGAAGCTTGTTGATGGAAGCGATTGCTGCAGTTATTTATTCCAAAGGGTGTGCAACTAAATATTAAGTTGAGGGTGCCAACAATTTTGTCCTGCCTATGTTTGGGGTTTACTGTGAAATTGTAATAATTTTCTGTGAGAAATGCTTCATTTTCTGGAACAATTTCAAAGGTGCCAACACTTTAGGCCGTGATTGTCTATATACGGTATACATATTTTTTAACTGTACTTTAATTTTTTTAACATTTCATACACCTAAATAATGAAAGTAAAAATAAGTAAATAAATATTAACATTTCATTAACCGCTTAACGATGAGCCAATTATGTCCTTAATGACCAAGGCAAATTTTACAATTCTGACCAGTGTCACTTTATGAGGTAATAACTCTGGAACGCTTCAATGGATCCCACTGATTCTGAGAATGTTTTTTTCGGGACATATTGTACTTCATGATAATAATTAATTTGATATAACTTGCGTTTATTTGTGAAAAAAATTGAAATTTGGCAAAAAATTGTGAAAATTTTGCAATTTTTAAACTTTGAATTGTTAAGCCCTTAAATCAGAAATATATGCCACACAAAATAGTTAATAAATAACATTTCCGACATATCTCCTTTACATCAGCACAATTCTTAAAAAAATTTTTTTTTGTTAGGAAGTTATAAGGGTTAAAAGTTCACCAGCAATTTCTCATTTTTTCAACAAAATTTACAAAACCATTCTTTTAGGGACCACATCACATTTGAAGTGACTTTGCAGGGTCTATATGACAGAAAATACCCAAAAGTAACACCATTCTAAAAACTGCACCCCTCTAGGTGCTCAAAACTACATTCAAGAAGTTTATTAACCTTTCACGTTCTCCACAGGAACTGAAGCAATGTGGAAGGGAAAAAATTAACATTTAACTTTTTTTCACAAACATTTTACTTCAGACCCCAATTTTTTTATTTTCTTAAGGGTAACAAAATTTGTTGTTCAATTTATCCTGAGCATGCAAATGCTCCATATGTTGGGGAAAAACACTCTCTGTATTGAGGACAGCGCTCTCCTCAAGAGACGCCAGTCGTACACACAAGCGCATTTTTTTCCAAGAGTTCCATACCTAAAGCATTCAGTTCTGATGAAGGTCTGTACCAGGACTGAAAACATTTAACTCTATATGAATGCAAATAAAAGGAACTTATTTTCAAAGAGTGCCAGGTTTTTCAGCTCTATATGATATATGGATTGGATATCCTCCTTGTGCACCTGAATCAGTTACTGCAAGAGTGCCATATATTATCCTTTTGAAAAACACTCTTTGGTCGCACGGCAGGTCTTGGAAGGGAAGGAGCACCGTTTGACAAAATTGTCTGGAATCGAGAGGGGATATCATGTCGGGTTTGGAGAGCCCCTAAAGTGCCTAAACAGCAGAAAACCCCCACAATTGACCCCATTTTGGAAACTAGACCTCTCAAGGATATTATTCATGGGTATAGTGAGCATTTTGAACACACAGGTATGACACAGAATTTGATAACATTAGGTCATCATATTGGAAAAGTATATTTTTTCACAAAATCTTGTGTTAGCCCCAAATCTCTCACTTTTTCCAGAGATAACACCAAAAATTGGACCCCAAAATTTGTCACCAACTTTCTTACGAGAGCGGCGATACCCCACATGTAGTCAAAAAGTTCTGTTTGGGCAAACGGCAGAGCTCGGAGCGGAAGGAGCAATGTTTGAATTTTGTAACACAAATTTAGCTCTATTTGGAATACATTGTCATATTTGCAGAGCCTGCGTGATTCAAAAGCAACAAAAATCTGCCGTAAATGTCTTTTTTGCAAATTAACCGGTTTCCGACCGCCCACTGTACATAAACGTCGGCGCTTGCTGGGCTCTGTGCAGCGCCGACGTTTAAAAACGGTGGGTGGTCCCGCAGCGCTCAGGACCCCCAGGGTCCTGCTAGCGTTGCGGTACCGGTTCAGAGCGATAGCTCTGACATGTGGCATCATGGGGACCTGATTGGATCAGGTCCCCATGATGTTAACCTGTTCCTATCTTCTAGATGCCGCGATCCATAGCGATCACGGCATTTAAAAGATAGTGACAGCCGGTGGTCGACGATCGGGACCCCCCACATACCTCAGGAGCGGCGGGGATCCCGGTGCTGTGACCTCTGACATCATCGAGACGTGATTGGCTCAGGTCTCGATGATGTCAGCGTCACACCAGCCAATCAGAGAGATCATCAGGGAAGTTTGTTTTAGCAACAAACTTTCCCGGGCGATCTGGCTAATAAAACACTGTTTCTCCTCCGATCTCAGTGAGAGAGCAGAGGAGAAACAGTGTGACAAGAGCTGTCAGCCTTGCCACTGTAAAAGTGAAAAAAATAAAATAAAAAAGAAAGTAAGAGTTAGGGTTAGTCAGTCCTGTCAGATCAGTCAGTCCTGTCAGATCAGTCAGTCCTGTCAGATCTGTCAGTCAGTCAGTCCTGTCAGATCAGTCAGTCCTGTCAGACCTGTCAGTCAGTCAGTCAGTCAGTCCTGTCAGATCAGTTAGTCCTGTCAGTCAGTCAGTCCTGTCAGATCAGTCAGTCCTGTCAGATCAGTCAGTCAGTCCTGTCAGATCAGTCAGTCAGTCCTGTCAGATCAGTCAGTCCTGTCAGATCAGTCAGTCCTGTCAGATCAGTCAGTCAATCAGTCCTGTCAGATCAGTCAGTCCTGTCAGATAAGTCTGTCCTGTCAGTCAGTCCTGTCAGATCAGTCAGTCCTGTCAGATCAGTCTGTCCAGTCAGTCAGTCCTGTCAGTCAGTCAGTCCGGTCAGTCCAGTCCGGTCCCGTCCGTTCAGTCTGGTCCGTTCAGTCCAGTCAAAAAATATAAAAATAAAATGGCCCGTCAGACTTATACTGCAGAAGAGGTGTATGCCCTGCTGTGTTCTGATAGTGATGACAGTGCAATCTCAGATGGAGATATGGATTTTGAGGGCTTTAGTAGCGGTGACACTGAGAGCTCAGAAATGAGCAGTGATTCTGGTCCATCCTCAAGCCCAAGGACCAGTACAGCAATAGGGGCAAATAGCGCTACTGGAGAAACGTCTCCAAATCAGGGAACACTGCCCAGTACAAGCGCTGTCACTGCTACTAGTGAATTGGCGCACGCCAGTGTACAAGGGGCTTTGCCACATGATCTAGCATTTCCCAGATGGGAGGCTTCGGATTCGGCTGCTCCATTCAGCCCTGATTTCAACGCCACTCCTGGTATAAATGTGGAGGTGGAAGATTTTGGACCAATTCATTTTTTTAATTTGTTTTTTATAGACAGCTTGCTAGAGCATATTGTCGTGCAAACAAATTTATATGCATCCCAATTCATAAGCCAGAATCCCCGATCTTACTATGCTAGGGCAAATTTATGGACACCAACTAATGTCCCGGAAATAAAAAATTTTTTAGGACTTACATTTGCCATGGGGCTTGTTAAAAAACCGAGCATTCGATCCTACTGGTCCAACCACCCTGTTCAAGCCACCCCTATGTTTTCAGTCGTTCTGCCTAGGACCTGTTATGAAATGCTCATGTGGTTTTGGCATTTTAACGACAATAGTCAATGCCTGCCCAGAAATGCCCCAGAACATGACAGGTTATATAAAATTAGACCCATCATTGAAAATTTGTCAGAAAAATTCTTAAGGCTCTTCACCCCAACACAAAATATTTCTATAGATGAGTCCCTTGTAAAATTCAAAGGAAGACTGCACCTCAAGCAATTTATCCCATCTAAAAGGGCAAGGTTTGGAATAAAGATCTATAAAATGTGCGAAAGTTCAACCGGATACACATCCGCTTTTCGCATATACGAGGGGAAAGATAGCCAACTAAACCCACCAGGATGCCCTACTTATCTGGGGACATCTGGAAAAATTGTTTGGGAGCTGATAAGTCCATTTTTTCAAAAAGGCTACAATCTATATGTGGACAATTATTACACCAGCATACCCCTATTTAAAAGTCTGGTTGAACACAACATCGGGGCTTGTGGGACCATTCGTAAAAACCGTCAGGGGTTTCCACAGCCATTGGTCAACCAAAAGTTCCAAAAGGGGCAGTCAGGGGCTGTACGCAACGGAGAGCTGCTTGCCCTGAAATATAGGGATAAGTGGGATATTTTTGTCCTCAGCTCGATCCACACAGATGCCACAAGGGCCATTGTAGAACTAGGATCCACCACTCCGAAGCAAAAACCTGTGTCAGTCATTGACTACAACAAACACATGGGGGGTGTGGACCTTGCAGACCAGGTTCTACAGCCATACCAGGTGTCAAGAAAGTCCTATACCTGGTATAAAAAGTTGGTTATTTATTTGTTTCAGGTGGCCACATACAATTCTTTTGTGTTGTACAAAAAAGCAGGAAATTCAGATCCTTTTCTTGATTATCAAGAAAAGGTAATTGAAAATCTTGTCTTTCAAAGTGTTAGCCCCGCTCATCCATTAGAATCTGAGGATGTGAAAAGACTCACTGAGCGACATTTTATTGCACTTATTCCAGCAACGGAAACAAGAAGGAACCCCCAGAAAAGATGTGTATGTACTAAGAGAGGAATGAGGCGTGATACCCGCTACTATTGCCCACAATGCCCATCATTGCCAGCCTTATGCGTCACTGACTGCTTTAAAATCTTCCACACAGAACCACGTTTTTAAACTGTAAAAATGTATCCCAATTTGTCATTCAAACATTTGGTTCATTTAGTGAATGACACATTCGAGTAGAGCTCACTTAATTTCCAGGGGGGGTTCTCCAGAATCTAAACCTTCCATTGCGTGCTTGTTTCTGGAAATCATCCATTGAGTTAAAATGGTCACTAAACCCATAGATGAATTCTCAGAGGGGTGTCATTTCCAAAATGGGGTCACTTGTTGGGGGTTTCCTCTGTTTAGGCACCTCAGGGGCTCTCCAAATGCAACATGGCGTCCGCTATCGATTCCAGCCAAATTTCCATTCCAAAAGTCAAATGGCGCTCCTTACCTTCCGAGCCATGCCGTGCGCCCAAACAGTGGTTTTGCACCACATATGGGGTATAAGCGTGCTCAGGAGAAATTGCACAACACATTTTGGGGTCCATTTTTTCTGGCTGCCCTTGTGAAAATTAAAAATTTGAGGCTAAAGTAGCAGTTT
Source organism: Phyllobates terribilis (assembly GCF_046119375.1). NCBI lineage: Eukaryota > Metazoa > Chordata > Amphibia > Anura > Dendrobatidae > Phyllobates > Phyllobates terribilis. The sequence goes on along the minus strand of NW_027362771.1, from coordinate 157,165,798 downwards.
TGTGTTAAAAATGTGTTTTTTTATTTTCACACTTCAACATTATAAAATTCTGTGAAGCCCCTGGGGGTTCAAGGTGCTCACCACACATCTAGATAAGTTCCTTGAGGGGTCTAGTTTCCAAAATGGGGTCACTTGTTGGGGGTTTCCACTGTTTAGGCACCTCAGGGGCTCTCCAAATGCAACATGGCGTCCGCTATCGATTCCAGTCAAATTTCAATTCCAAAAGTCAAATGGCGCTCCTTACCTTCCAAGCCATGCTGTGCACCCAAACAGTGGCTTTGCACCACATATGGGGTATCAGCGTGCTCAGGAGAAATTGCACAACATATTTTGGGGTCCATTTTTTCTGGCTGCCCTTGTGAAAATTAAAAATTTGAGGCTAAAGTAGCAGTTTTGTGTTAAAAATGTGTTTTTTTATTTTCACACTTCAACATTATAAAATTCTGTGAAGCCCCTGGGGGTTCAAGGTGCTCACCACACATCTAGATAAGTTCCTTGAGGGGTCTAGTTTCCAAAATGGGGTCACTTGTTGTGGGTTTCCACTGTTTAGGCACCTCAGGGGCTCTCCAAATGCAACATGGCGTCCGCTATCGATTCCAGTCAAATTTCAATTCCAAAAGTCAAATGGCGCTCCTTACCTTTCAAGCCATGCCGTGCGCCCAAACAGTGGCTTTGCACCACATATGGGGTATCAGCGTGCTCAAGAGAAATTCCACAACATATTTTGGGGTCCATTTTTTCTGGCTGCCCTTGTGAAAATTAAAAATTTGAGGCTAAAGTAGCAGTTTTGTGTTAAAAATGTGTTTTTTTATTTTCACACTTCAACATTATAAAATTCTGTGAAGCCCCTGGGGGTCCAAGGTGCTCACCACACATCTAGATAAGTTCCTTGAGGGGTCTAGTTTCCAAAATGGGGTCACTTGTTGGGGGTTTCCACTGTTTAGGCACCTCAGGGGCTCTCCAAATGCAACATGGCGTCCGCTATCGATTCCAGTCAAATTTCCATTCCAAAAGTCAAATGGCGCTCCTTACCTTCCAAGCCATGCCGTGCGCCAAAACAGTGGCTTTGCACCACATATGGGGTATCAGCGTGCTCAGGAGAAATTGCACAACATATTTTGAGGTCCATTTTTTCTGGCTGCCCTTGTGAAAATTAAAAATTTGAGGTTAAAGTAGCAGTTTTGTGTTAAAAATGTGTTTTTTTATTTTCACACTTCAACATTATAAAATTCTGTGAAGCCCCTGGGGGTTCAAGGTGCTCACCACACATCTAGATAAGTTCCTTGAGGGGTCTAGTTTCCAAAATGGGGTCACTTGTTGGGGGTTTCCACTGTTTAGGCACCTCAGGGGCTCTCCAAATGCAACATGGCGTCTGCTATCGATTCCAGTCAAATTTCAATTCCAAAAGTCAAATGGCGCTCCTTACCTTCCAAGCCATGCCGTGCGTCCAAACAGTGGCTTTGCACCACATATGGGGTATCAGCGTGCTCAAGAGAAATTCCACAACATATTTTGGGGTCCATTTTTTCTGGCTGCCCTTGTGAAAATTAAAAATTTGAGGCTAAAGTAGCAGTTTTGTGTTAAAAATGTGTTTTTTTATTTTCACACTTCAACATTATAAAATTCTGTGAAGCCCCTGGGGGTCCAAGGTGCTCACCACACATCTAGATAAGTTCCTTGAGGGGTCTAGTTTCCAAAATGGGGTCACTTGTTGTGGGTTTCCACTGTTTAGGCACCTCAGGGGCTCTCCAAATGCAACATGGCGTCCGCTATGGATTCCAGTCAAATTTCCATTCCAAAAGTCAAATGGCGCTCCTTACCTTCCAAGCCATGCCGTGCGCCCAAACAGTGGCTTTGCACCACATATGGGGTATCAGCGTGCTCAGGAGAAATTGCACAACATATTTTGGGGTCCATTTTTTCTGGCTGCCCTTGTGAAAATTAAAAATTTGAGGTTAAAGTAGCAGTTTTGTGTTAAAAATGTGTTTTTTTATTTTCACACTTCAACATTATAAAATTCTGTGAAGCCCCTGGGGGTTCAAGGTGCTCACCACACATCTAGATAAGTTCCTTGAGGGGTCTAGTTTCCAAAATGGGGTCACTTGTTGGGGGTTTCCACTGTTTAGGCACCTCAGGGGCTCTCCAAATGCAACATGGCGTCCGCTATCGATTCCAGTCAAATTTCAATTCCAAAAGTCAAATGGCGCTCCTTACCTTCCAAGCCATGCCGTGCGCCCAAACAGTGGCTTTGCACCACATATGGGGTATCAGCGTGCTCAGGAGAAATTGCACAACACATTTTGGGGTCCATTTTTTCTGGCTGCCCTTGTGAAAATTAAAAATTTGAGGTTAAAGTAGCAGTTTTGTGAAAAAAAGTTAAATGTTCATTGTTTTCTTCCACATTCCAAAAATTCCTGTGAAGCAACTGAAGGGTTAATAAACTTCTTGAATGTGGTTTTGAGCACCTTGAGGGGTGAAGTTTTTAGAATGGTATCACTTTTGGGAATTTTCTGTCATAAAGGCCCCTCAAAGTCACTTCAAATAAGATGTGGTCCCTAAAAAAATGTTTTTGTAAATTTTGTTGTAAAAATGAGAAATCGCTGGTCAACTTTTAACCCTTATAGCTTCCTAACAAAAAAAAATTTTGGTTCCAAAATTGTGCTGATGTGAAGTAGATATGTGGGAAATGTTATTTATTAACTATTTTGTGTGACATATCTCTCTGATTTAAGGGCATGAAAATTCAAAGTTTGAAAATTGCAAAATTTTCAAAATTTTCGCCAAATTTCCGCTTTTTTCACAAATAAACACAAGTGATATCGAAGAAATTTTACCACGATCACAAAGTACAATATGTCACGAAAAAACATTCTCAGAATCAGGGGAATCCGTTGAAGCGTTCCAGAGTAATTACCTCATAAAGTGACAGTGGTCAGAATTGAAAAAATTGGCCCGGTCACGAAGGCAAAAACAGGCTCTGGCGCGAAGTGGTTAAACCCTGCTAGCAATGTATTTATCTAGGGAGGTAGTAAGTAGTAAAAACCACCATTTTTTATGCAGTTGGTGCAACACTAGTTTGAAAATTTACAATCTGCATTTTTTTCACTGTCTCTTTTATAAATCTTTTTTGTATGTTCTGAGGAACACACCTCAAATTTTATTGCACTAGTTTTTCAGTGTTCGAAAGCACATCCAATATGGCACCAATGTGAGCACTGGGCACAAGACTGGGCCTATAACACAGGTCTGCAACTAAAAAGCTGTTTGATTATTTTCATATAAGTTCCAAATATTTTGGTGGTTTGATAACAAAAAAAATATTGAAAAAAATCCTAAACGTCAGGACTTGCCACAAACCTATAGGTTCTTCTGCAAACTCTCGTGTGAATCATCGGCAGGCAGCTTTTCTTTCCCCATTAACGTCAATAGGAACTGTGTGATTGGCTGGTGGCAGTCAGGTGGTTAGTGACATAATAAAAGGGCCTTATGCTTTCAAGAAACTTGCACTGGAATTTCATTCATCAACCGTGTTTCCCCAAATTATCATAATGGCTTTTCTGAAATGTATTAATTCGCCTGATCTTTCTGTTTCATTTGTGGTGAATATACAGTGTGTAGTGCCGGCGTCCCTGCCCTCTGCTAGGCAGGGACGCTGTTCCCCTCACCGCTCTGCTCCGTGCCCGGCGTCCCTCTCCCGCTCTGCTGGCAGCGCGCGCTCCTTCCCGGCCACTGTGCTTAGGGCGCGCGCCCTCCCTCCCTCTTAAAGGGGCCGCGCGCGCCGTCCTAAGGAGTCCCCGGCCAATGGCCGGAGGACTTTACCATATATAAGGCACTTCCTCCAAAATGGAGGTGCCCGAGCAATGTTGTTGCACCGTTCTACTCTGCTTCAGCCCTCAGGTCCCGTTGCCAGTTACCTGCCAGTTACCTGCCAGATTCCTGCCAGCTTGCTGTCCTAATCCTGCCTGATTTCCTGTTACCTGCCTGCCTGCCTGAGGTCCGACGGTCTGCCTTACAACTCCGGTCAGTCTGTCTAAGGACCAACTTGCCCGCTCACCTGGGAGCGCACATCAGCTACCTGCCTGCTTGCCTGAGGTCCGACGGTCTGCCTTACAACTCCGGTCAGTCTGTCTATGGACCAGCTTGCCCGCTCACCCGGGAGCGCTTCTCCGCTACCTGCCTGCTTGCCTGCCCGGAGGCTCCGCTGTCACGTGCTGTGACCACCAGCTATTCCAGACTCTTGCCCGCTCACCTGGGAGCGCTTCTCCGCTACCTGCCTGCTTGCCTGCCCGGAGGCTCCGCTGTCACGTGCTGTGACCACCAGTTATTCCAGACTCTTGCCCGCTCACCTGGGAGCGCTTCTCCGCTACCTGCCTGCTTGCCTACCTGGAGGCTCCGCCGTCACGTGCTGTGACCACCTGCTATTCCAGAGACTCTCGCTTGCTCACCTGAGAGCACATATCCTCCATCTGCCTTGCTAGCCTACCTGGAGGTTCAGCCATCACAGGTCGTACCTACCCTTTACCTAGAGACTGCCCCGGTCACTTGCCGTGACCTCCAGCCCGTTCTTCCAGAGACTGCCCCGTTCACTTGCCGTGACCTCCTGCCCGTACACCCAGAGACTGTCCCGGTCACCTGCTGTGACTGCCTGCCTGGTCGCCACCCGCTCCCTTACAAGGACCGCTCCCTTGTATAGTAGCCCAGAGGTTCCGCCTCCCAGACCCGTTACAGTTTGCTCGGGCCATGGAACCCGGTGGCACCCAAGCTCCCTCGCTCTCGGACCTGTGTCATGAACTGTCCCGTCAAAGGTCCCAACAGGAGTCCATCCTGGGTCACCTGCGGAATGTCAATACTCGCCTGGACACTCTGACTGCTCCACCAACAACCTCCGCCAGTGCCATGTCTCGCAATCCGGCAGCTCCGCTGTCCACTAACACCATGATATCCTACTCCGGACCTCGGCTTTCTGCACCTCCTCGCTTCGGAGGCGACTCAGCCCAGGCTCGGGGCTTCATAAATCAGTGCACCCTGCACTTTGAACTATTGTCCCACCAGTTTAACTCCGACCGAGCCAAAATTGCATTCATCATGTCCCATCTCACCGGGGAGGCCCTGGCCTGGCTAAATCCTCTATGGGAGAGAGGAGACCCCCTGGTGTCCTACTTGCCTGCTTTTCTCACGGCTTTCCGGAAAGTCTTCGACGAACCCGGACAGAAGACCTCATCCGCATCATCGTTGCTACGCCTCCGTCAGGAAAGTCTCACCGTGGGCCAATATGCCATACGGTTCCGTACCCTTGCCTCGGAGCTGGCCTGGGATAACGACGCTCTGGTTTCCGTCTTCTGGGAGGGTCTGTCCGGCCGTATTAAAGATGAACTTGCCGGTCGGGACATTCCTACCACTCTCGATGACTTAATAACTCTTGCCACCCGGATTGACCTACGGTTCCAGGAGCGTGCCAGAGAGGTCACCCGTGAGAGGAGGTTACCACGTCTAGCTCCTACTTTTCAGAAACCCGTCACTCCTTCTGTCTCTAACCAGGTACACCCTCCTGAGCCTATGCAGGTCGACCAGACCAAGATGGTCAAGACCCGTCAGGACTTACGCCGTGCCGAGGGGACCTGCTTCTACTGTGGCAGTAAGGAGCACCGGATCCGTGCCTGCCCGGAGAGGTCGGGAAACGCCTGTGTCTAGGTTCGCTCAGAGAGGTCCACCTAGACAAGAATAAATCCTCTCCATCCCTGCTGTTGTCAGTTTCAATCGTCTACGGGGAGAACCGTTATTTCGAACTAGCCCAACTAGACTCTGGAGCAGCCGGGAATCTTATTTCACAGTCCCTGGTAGAGAAATACCGCATCCCCACCAAACCTCTGGCTGTACCCTTGTCTGTTGCTGCCGTGGATGGGGGGCTCTTACCACGCCCCATCCAGCTCCTCACCGAATCCATTACTCTGCAGGTGGGAATGCTGCATTCTGAAAGTATCTCCTTCCATGTTCTGCCTGGACTCTCTCACGCCCTCTTGCTAGGCCTACCTTGGCTCCAGAAACATGCACCCGTTCTTGACTGGCAGACCGGAGAAGTCCTTCGCTGGGGACAGGGCTGCCATAAGACCTGTCTGGTTCCCGTTCATCCCGTCCGTCCTTCTCCTACCCCAGCTAATCTACCTGGACTTCCGATTCCTTATTGGTCTTATGCTGATGTCTTTAATAAAAAGGAGGCAGAGACACTACCCCCTCATAGACCATACGACTGCCCTATCGACCTGTTACCTGGTACTTCTCCTCCCCGTGGGCGTATTTATCCATTATCCGCTGCTGAGACCCGGTCGATGTCCGAATATATTGAGGAGAATCTGGCCAGGGGATTCATCCGGAAATCTACCTCCCCGGCGGGAGCAGGCTTCTTTTTCGTCAAAAAGAAGGACGGCTCTCTCCGTCCCTGTATAGACTATAGAGGCCTTAACCAGATCACGGTGAAGAATAAGTACCCCCTTCCGCTCATTCCGGAGTTATTTGATCGTCTGAGGGGGGCTAGAATCTTCACCAAACTGGACCTCCGTGGGGCGTACAACCTGGTTCGTATCCGTCAGGGGGATGAATGGAAGACGGCATTCAACACCCGGGACGGCCACTATGAATATCTGGTAATGCCCTTTGGCCTCTGTAACGCTCCTGCCGTCTTTCAAGAGTTGGTCAATGACATCTTCCGGGACCTTCTCTACTCCTGCGTAGTGGTGTACCTGGACGACATCTTGGTCTTCTCTCCGGATCTCCAGACTCACCGGAGGGATGTTCGTCAGGTCCTGCTCAGGCTCAGGCAGAGCCATCTCTACGCTAAATATGAGAAGTGCCTCTTTGAGCAGACCTCGCTTCTGTTTCTGGGCTACATTATCTCTCAGACCGGCCTACAAATGGATCCTGAGAAACTGTCTGCCATCGAGAAATGGCCCCGACCAGAGGGGTTGAAGGCTATTCAACGGTTCCTGGGCTTCGCCAACTATTACCGCCTCTTCATCCCGCACTTCTCTTCCCGGACTGCCCCAATTTCCGCGCTCACCCGTAAGGGTACTAATCCCAAAGAGTGGCCGCCCGAAGCAGAGGAGGCCTTTCTTTCCCTAAAACAGGCCTTCTCTTCTGCCCCGGTGCTGCATCGCCCGGACGGCAACAAGCAGTTCTTCCTGGAAGTTGACGCCTCCTCCTCTGGAGCCGGAGCGGTACTTACTCAAAAATCATCTTCCGGGAGAATGGTAACTTGTGGCTTCTTCTCCAAACTCTTCTCCTCTTCTGAGCGCAACTATTCCATAGGAGACCGAGAGTTATTGGCCATCAAGCTGGCGTTGGAGGAGTGGCGTTACCTACTCGAGGGGGCTCTTCATCCGGTAATAATTTACACTGACCACAAGAACTTGGCTTACCTCCAGCATGCCCAGAGACTTAACCCGCGCCAAGCCCGGTGGTCCTTGTTTTTTGCTCGCTTTGATTTTGTTCTTCATTTTCGCCCGGCAGACAAAAACGTCAAAGCAGACGCCTTGTCCCAATCCTTTCTGGTGTCCGATCTCGAGGAAGAACCTAAACATATCATCGATCCCGCCAGAGTAATGCAGGTGGCTCCCGTGAGTCTAAATCGTCTCCCTCCCGGTAAGACGTTTGTTTCAGTACCTGATCGGGAGAAGATCCTACACTGGGGCCATTCGTCTAAACTAGCTGGCCACGCCGGTCAGAAAAAGACCCTCCAGCTTATTGCCCGGCACTATTGGTGGCCTACCCTGCACAAGGACATAATAGACTTTGTTTCTGCCTGTGTGTCCTGCGCCCGCAACAAAGTCCCGAGACATCTGCCAGCCGGACGCCTCCTTCCGCTTCCTGTACCTGCTGCCCCCTGGCAGCATATAGCAATGGACTTTATAACTGATCTCCCCGTCTCTGCCGGTTGTACGGTCATTTGGGTGGTCGCTGACCGCTTTTCCAAGATGGCTCACTTTATTCCCCTGCCAGGCCTTCCGTCTGCACCCGAGCTGGCTAAAGACTTTATCCGCCACATCTTCCGTCTCCATGGCCTGCCCCTCCACATCGTGTCGGATCGTGGGGTACAGTTCACCTCACGTTTCTGGAGAGCCACTTGTAAACTACTAGACGTCACCCTGGACTTCTCTTCCGCTTACCACCCACAGTCCAATGGTCAAGTGGAGCGGATCAATCAGAACCTGACCAGTTACCTCCGGCACTTCGTTAATGCCCACCATTCTGACTGGGTGGATCTCCTACCATGGGCCGAGTTCTCTTATAATAATCACGAGAGCGAATCCTCCTCCAAATCCCCGTTTTTTGTAGTCTTTGGTCAGCATCCTCGGATTCCTTTTCCTGTCTCCACCTCTGTGGACAACCCGGCTGCGGAATCTCTCGTTAGCAAATTTTCCTCCATATGGGAGAGTACCCGGTCCGCACTCCTTCTGTCATCCGAGCGTATGAAAAGACACGCTGAAAAAAACGCCTGGATCCTCCACAATTTCGTCCAGGAGATAAAGTCTGGCTCTCATCTAAATATGTTCGACTCAAGATACCTTCTTACAAGTTAGGGCCTCGGTTCATCGGTCCTCTGGAGGTCATCAGTCAGATCAACCCGGTGGCCTATAAATTGAAACTCCCGGCCAACTTACGGATCCCTAACTCCTTCCATGTATCTCTCCTCAAACCCGTGGTGCTTAACTCTTTTTCCAAGTCTACAGGTACGCCTCCTGCTCCGGTTTCTGCTGAGGACGAGTTTGAGGTAGAGAACATTCTTGCCACCAAAAGGGTAAGAGGAAAGACCTTTTTTCTGGTAGATTGGAAGGGGTTTGGTCCTGAGGAGAGAACGTGGGAGCCACGGGAGAACATCCATACCCCTCTCATCCTAGCTAAATTTCTATCTGGCCTAAAAAAGGGGGGGCCTAAAGGGGGGGGTACTGTAGTGCCGGCGTCCCTGCCCTCTGCTAGGCAGGGACGCTGTTCCCCTCACCGCTCTGCTCCGTGCCCGGCGTCCCTCTCCCGCTCTGCTGGCAGCGCGCGCTCCTTCCCGGCCACTGTGCTTAGTGCGCGCGCGCGCGCGCGCGCCCTCCCTCCCTCCCTCTTAGAGGGGCCGCGCGCGCCGTCCTAAGGAGTCCCCGGCCAATGGCCGGAGGACTTTACCATATATAAGGCACCTCCTCCAAAATGGAGGTGCCCGAGCAATGTTGTTGCACCGTTCTACTCTGCTTCAGCCCTCAGGTCCCGTTGCCAGTTACCTGCCAGTTACCTGCCAGATTCCTGCCAGCTTGCTGTCCTAATCCTGCCTGATTTCCTGTTACCTGCCTGCCTGCCTGAGGTCCGACGGTCTGCCTTACAACTCCGGTCAGTCTGTCTAAGGACCAACTTGCCCGCTCACCTGGGAGCGCACATCAGCTACCTGCCTGCTTGCCTGAGGTCCGACGGTCTGCCTTACAACTCCGGTCAGTCTGTCTATGGACCAGCTTGCCCGCTCACCTGGGAGCGCTTCTCCGCTACCTGCCTGCTTGCCTGCCCGGAGGCTCCGCTGTCACGTGCTGTGACCACCAGCTATTCCAGACTCTTGCCCGCTCACCTGGGAGCGCTTCTCCGCTACCTGCCTGCTTGCCTGCCCGGAGGCTCCGCTGTCACGTGCTGTGACCACCAGTTATTCCAGACTCTTGCCCGCTCACCTGGGAGCGCTTCTCCGCTACCTGCCTGCTTGCCTACCTGGAGGCTCCGCCGTCACGTGCTGTGACCACCTGCTATTCCAGAGACTCTCGCTTGCTCACCTGGGAGCACACATCCTCCATCTGCCTTGCTAGCCTACCTGGAGGTTCAGCCATCACAGGTCGTACCTACCCTTTACCTAGAGACTGCCCCGGTCACTTGCCGTGACCTCCAGCCCGTTCTTCCAGAGACTGCCCCGTTCACTTGCCGTGACCTCCTGCCCGTACACCCAGAGACTGTCCCGGTCACCTGCTGTGACTGCCTGCCTGGTCGCCACCCGCTCCCTTACAAGGACCGCTCCCTTGTATAGTAGCCCAGAGGTTCCGCCTCCCAGACCCGTTACACAGTGTTGATTCAACAGCTAAATATTACAGACTTTGTGAAAAAAGTATACTTTGCATACTTCGGACAAAAACTTGGAGATCAAGATAAAGTTTGGGCGCCTCGTAAAGTGTGCAAATGGTGTGTTGAGGACCTCCGAAATCGGTTCAAGGGTAAGAAAAAGCTTTCTGTTACAGGATTCCTATGGTATGGCGAGAGCAAAAGAACCATAGTGACGATTGTTACTTTTGTTCATGCAATGTGAAAGGGGTTAATTATAAATGGAATCATTTCATTTCATACCCCAATCTTCACTCAGTAATTCGTCCCATCCCCCCATGGCACACATATACCAGTTCCCAAGGCCCCTGCTACCTTGGAAGAGATACCTAGCTCCGATGAAAGTGGAATCGTACCTGAACCAGATGACAAATCAAGTTCTGACTTTGAAGATGAAACAAGACAAAAAAAAATTTCCCAGGTGGAGATGGCGGATTTAGTAAGAGACTTGAATCTTCCCAAAGATACCGCTGAGTTACTCGGATCAAGGCTCAAAAGCAGGAATTTATTGTTACCAGGAGTGTCTTTTTCATGGTTCAGACATTGTTAAAAGGAGTTTGTTCCTTACTTTGCCCAGGAAGACACGTTGGTTTATTGCATCGATGTCAAAGATTTGATGGGTCAATTCAAAATCCAATATGATTCAGTGCAATGGCGTCTTTTTATAGATTCTTCAAAAAGAAGTCTCAAAGCAGTTTTACTCCACAACAGCGGTGTTTAAGCTCCCATTCCTGTAGGTCATTCCGTACACTTGAAGGAAACCTACGAGAACTTGGATTTGGTTCTTTGTAACCTTAAATATGAAGACCACGGTTGGAAAGTGTGTGGGGATTTGAAGTTCTTGTACATGCTGCTCGGGCAACAAGCTGGGTATACAAAATACCCTTGTTTTCTGTGTCTGTGGGACAGTTGAGACCGACAAAATCATTGGACCAAGAAGAGTTGGCAGCCGAGGCTGCTCACAGTCGGTGAAAAAATGTCCTCCGAGAAATTTTGGTACCTCCCTATAAAGTTCTTCTACCACCTCTCCACATAAAATTGGGCTTGATGAAGCAATTTGTAAAATCACTTCCAAGAGATGGGGAATGCTTCAAATACTTGGTCACCAAGTTTCCAAGCCTCTTGGAGGCAAAACTGAAGGAAGGTGTGTTCGTTGGACTAGACATTAGAAGGTTTATAGCTGATAAAGAATTTGTCAATACCATGACGAATTCTCAAAAAGAACGGTGGATTGCATTTAAGCCCTTACTGACCTGGGGCGTATTAGTACGCCCTAGGCTATCATCCCCGGTTCAGCATGTGCTCCGCTGCTGAGCCCGCACTGAACCGGGCACATGTCAGCTGATTCTTACAACTGACATGTGCCCGCAACAGCCGCGGGTGGAATCGCGATCCACCCGCAGCTGTCAATCTCTGACAGCGGCATTTAACAGCGCCTCGCCGGAAGCGCGTCACGTACCCCGCCCATCGGTGACCCCGTCACATGATCACAAGTCACTGATGAGTGGGCATGGCAACCCAGGGTCTGCAGCAGACCCCAGTGGTTGTCATGTAAAGATCGCTATGAGTGCCACCTAGTGGTCGGCGCTCATAGCACAGGAGCATTTCTGCTACATAGAGGTGATCTGCTCATCACCTCCATGTAGGAGAGGCGATCGGACACTTCAAAGAAAGATCTTTTTTTGCAATTTCACCGCATTTGGTATTGTTTTTCCGTTTTCCAGTACACGATATGTTAAAATGATGTTGTTCAAAAGTACAACTTGTCCCGCAAAAAATAAACACTCACATGGCCATATTGACCAAAAAATAAAAGTTATGGCTCTGGGAACAAGGGGAGCAAAAAACAAGAATGGAAAATGCTCCGGTCATGAAGGGGTTAACCCCTTTACCCCCAAGGTGGTTTGCACGTTAAAGGGAATCTGTCACCACTTTGGAGTTATCAGACCTCTACTACTCTACTATGAGCATACATGGTATAGAAAAGTAAATCTATACATACCAGTATGGCCCATAGTAGAGGTTTCATTGCAGAGAAAAGCGCTTTAATCAATTCTATTTTCCACAGGCTTAGCGTCCAGGGGACGCCAAGCAATCCACATATAGGCGGGGATTTGGGGGAATAATAAGCACATAGGCTGGGATTTCTTCCCATCCCTCGGACGCCAAGCCTGTACAAAATAGAATTGATTAAAGCGCTTTTCTCTGCAATCAGACCTTTACTATGGGCCATACAGGTATGTATAGATTTACTTTTCTACAACCCCTGGCAAAAATTATGGAATCACCGGGCTCGGAGGATGTTCATTCAGTTGTTTAATGTTGAAAAAAAAGCAGATCACAGTCATGGCACAAAACTAAAGTCATTTCAAATGGCAACTTTAGGGCTTTAAGAAACACTAAAAGAAATCAAGATTAAAAATGTTGTACTCAGTAAGGGTAATTTTTTTCAGACCAAGCAGAGGGAAAAAATTATGGAATCATGAAAAGCAAACACACAAAAGAACACTCCAATACATCACTAGTATTTTGTTGTACCACCTCTGGCTTTAACCCCTTTACAGCCTGTGCCGTATTTGTACACACAAGGCTGTAACCCCCGGTTCAGTGAGGGCTCCGGCGCGAGCCCTCACTGAACCGGGCTCGTGTCAGCTGATTATTACAGCTGACATGTGCCCGCAACAGCCACGGGTGGAATCGCGATCCACCCGCGGCTGTTAACATGTTAAATGCCACTGTGAATCTTTGACAGCGGCATTTAACAGCACCGCACCGGAAGCGCGTCACTTACCCCGCCCATCGGTGACCCCGTCACGTGATCGCGGGTCACCGATGCGTGGGCATGACAACCCTGGGTCTGCAGCAGACTCCAGTGGTTGTCATGAGCTGATCGCTATGACCGCCACCTAGTGGTCGGCGCTCATAGCACAGGACAATTTCTGCTACACAGAAGTGATCTGTTGATCACCTCTATGTAGCAGAGGCGATCAGACAAGTGCTGCTTCTAGTCTCCTATGGAGACTATAGAAGCAAGCAAAAAGTGAAAAAAAAATGTTTTTAAAAATATTCAAAAAATATAAAAGTTTAAATCACCCCCCTTTCGCCCCATTCAAAATAAAATAATTAAAAAAAAAACCCACATACACATATTTGGTATTGCCGCATTCAAAATCACCCGATCTATCAATATAAAAAAATAATTAATACGATCGGTAAATGGCGTAACGAGAAAAAAATTCTAAATGCCAGAATTACGTTTTTTTGTCGCGCAACATTGCAATAAAATGCAATAACGGGCGATCAAAACATCAGATCTACCCCAAAATGGTATCAACAAAAACTTCAGCTCTGCGCATAAAAAATAAGTCCTCACCCAGCCCCAGATCCCAAAAAATGGAGACACTACGGGTCTTGGAAAATGGCGCCATTTTTTTTTTTTTTTTTTTTTTTAGCAAACTTTGGAATTTTTTTTCACCACTTAAATAAAAAAGAACCTATACATGTTTGGTGTCTACGAACTCATAATGACTTGGAGAATAATAATGGCAGGTCAGTTTCAGCATTCAGTGAACGTGGTAAAAAAAAAATCTAAAAAAAAATCTGTGGTATTGCACTATTTTTGCAATTTCATCGCACTTTGAATTTTTTTCCCGTTTTCCCGTACACAATATGGTAAAAATAGTAATGGCGTTGAAAAGTACAACTCATCCCGCAAAAAATAAGCCCTCACACGGCCATATTGACCAAAAAATAAAAACGCTATGGCTCTGGGAACAAGGGGAGCAAAAAACGAAAATGCAAAAATGGAAAATCCCAGGGTTGTGAAGGGATTAATAACAGCTTGCAGTCTCTGAGGCATGGACTTAATGAGTGACAAACAGTACTCTTCATCAATCTGGCTCCAACTATCTCTGATTGCTGTTGCCAGATCAGCTTTGTAGGTTGGAGCCTTGTCATGGACCATTTTCTTCAACTTCCACCAAAGAATTTCAATTGGATTGAGATGCGGACTATTTGCAGGCCATGACATTGAACTTATGTGTCTTCTTTCAAGGAATGTTTTCACAGTTTTTGCTCTATGGCAGGATGCATTATCATCTTGAAAAATGATGTCATCATCCCCAAACATCCTTTCAATTGATGGGATAAGAAAACTGTCCAAAATATCAATGTAAACTTGGGCATTTATTGAAGATATAATGACAGCCATCTCCCCAGTGCCTTTACCTGACATGCTGCCCCATATCATTAATGACTGTGGAAATTTGCATGTTCTCTTCATACAGTCATCTTTATAAATCTCATTGGAACGGCACCAAACAAAAGTTCCAGCATCATCACCTTGCCCAATGCAGATTCGCGATTCATCACTGAATATGACTTTCATCCAGTCATCCACAGTCCACAATTGCTTTTCCTTAGCCCATTTTAACATTGTTTTTCTTCTGTTTAGGTGTTAATGATGACTTATGTTTAGCTTTTCTGTATTTAAATCACATTTCCTTTAGGCGGTTTCTTACAGTTCGGTCACAGATATTGACTCCAGTTTCCTCCCATTCGTTCCTCATTTGTTTTGTTGTGCATTTCCTGTTTTGGAGACATATTGCTTTAAGTTTCCGGTCTTGACGCTTTGATGTCTTCCTTGGTCTACCAGTATGTTTGTCTTTAACAACCTTCCCATGTTGTTTGTATTTGGTCCAGATTTTAGACACAGCTGACTGTGAACAACCAACATCTTTTGCAACATTGCTCGATGATTTACCTTCTTTTAAGAGTTTGATAATCCTCTCCTTTGTTTCAATTGACATCTCTCGTGTTGGAGCCATGATTCATGTCAGTCCACTTGGTGCAACAGCTCTCCAAGGTGTGATCACTCCTTTTTAGATGCAGACTAACGAGCAGATCTAATTTGATGCAGGTGTTAGTTTTGGAAATGAAAATTTACAGGGTGATTCCATAATGTTTTCCTCAGAATTGAGCGATTCCCTATTTTTTTCCCTCTGTTTGGTCTGAAAAAAATTACCCTTACTGAGTACAACATTTTTAATCTTGATTTCTTTTAGTGTTTCTTAAAGCCCTAAAGTTGCCATTTGAAATTACTTTAGTTTTGTTCCATGTCTGTGATCTGCTTTTTTTCAACAACATTAAACAACTGAATGAACATCCTCCGAACCCGGTGATTCCATAATTTTTGCCAGGGGTAGTATACCCTGTATGGCCTTAGTAGAGGTCTGATAACTCCAAAGTGGTGACAGATTCCCTTTAATGACCAGCCCAACTTTTACAATTCTGACCACTGTCACTTTATGAGGTAATAACTCTGGAATGCTTCAACGGATCCCCCTGATTCTGAGATTGTTTTTCGTGACATATTGTACTTCATGATAGTGGTAAAATTTCTTCGATATCACTTGCGTTTATTTGTGTAAAAAAATGAAATTTGATGAAAATTTTGAAAATTTTGCAATTTTCAAACTTTGAATTTTCATGCCCTTAAATCAGAGATGTCACACAAAATAGTTAATAAATAACATTTCCCACATGTCTACTTTACATCAGCACAATTTAGAACCAACATTTTTTTTTTGTTAGGGAGTTATAAGGGTTAAAAGTTGACCAGCGATTTCTCATTTTTACAACAAAATTTACAAAACCATTTTTTTAGGGACTACATCACATTTGAAGTCACTTTGAGGGGCATTTATGACAGAAAATACCCAAAAGTGACACCATTCTAAAAACTGCACCCCTCAAGGTGCTCAAAACCACATTCAAGAAGTTTACCCTTCAGGTGCTTCACAGGAATTTTTGGAATGTGGAAGAAAAAAATGAACATTTAACTTTTTTCACAAAAATACTTTAGATACAATTTTTTTTATTTTCACAAGGGTATCAGGAAAAAATGGACCCAAAATTTGTTGTGCAATTCCTCCTGAGCACGCTGATACTCCATATGTGGGGGAAAACCCCTGTTTGGGAGCACGGCAGGGTTCGGAAGAGAAGGAGCGCCATTTGACTTTTTGAATGTAAAATTTGCTTAAATAATTAGCAGACGCCATGTTGCGTTTGGGGAGCCCATGATGTGCCTAAACAGTGGAAACCCCCCACAAGTGACCCCATTTTGGAAACTAGACCCCTCAGGTAACTTATCTAGGTGTGTGGTGAGTACCCTGAACCGCCAGGTGCTTCACAGAAGTTTATAACATTAAGCCGTAAAATTAAAATTTGCACATTTTTCCCACAAAAATGTTTTTCAGCCCCCAATTTTGCATTTTCATAAGAGTAACAGAAGAAATTGCACCATCCAATTTGTTGTGCAATTTCTCCTGAGTAAGCCGATACCCCATATGTGGTAAAATTGATAAGGCAGCTTTATTCTTCGGGTCAGTACGTTTACAACGGTACCACATTTATATTGTTTTTTTTTATGTTTTGGCACTTTCACACAGTAAAAACTATTTTATAGAAAAAGAATTGTTTTTCCATCGCTTTATTCTGAGAGCTGTAACTTTTTTTTTTGGCTGATGGAGCTGTATGGTGGCTTATTTTTTGCGGGACAAGATGACGTTTTCAGCGGTACCATTTTTATTTACATTCGTCTTTTTGATTGCGTTTTATTCCATTTTTTTGTTCGGCAGTATGATGAAAAAGTATCGTTTTTTTGCCACGTTTAATTTTTTTACGGTGTTCACTGAAGTTAACCACTAGTGGGACAGTTTAATAGGTCAGGTCGTTCCAGACACGATGATACCAAATATATGTACTTTTATTGTTTTTTTGTTTTTTTTTACTAAGAATATTTATTTATGGGTACAATATATTTTTATTTTTTGGAGATTATTTTTTTCATTTTTTTTATATTTAAAAAAAAATGTATTTATTTTTTCACTTTCTGGCACTCTTTGATCTTTTACACTTTGTCCCATTAAGGGACTTTCACTTTTTACATTCTGATTGGTTGTATAGCACAGGAATCCAGCACCATCCCTCTGCTATACAGCCTGTCAGCGCTGCACAGGAAGAAGTTACTTTGGTCGCGCACTGCGCATGAACAAAGTAACTTCTTGTCTCCTGGTGACCCGGCTGTTGTCATGATGACATCGGGTCACAATGACAACATCCGGAACCCGGCACAGACATCGTGGGACGCTGGAGAGGAGGTAAGTATCGGCGCTTACCTCCCCCCTTGCTCCGCAATGCTGCGATTGACTTCGATCGCAGCATTTCAGGGGTTAATGTGCAGGGAGCGGTGCGGCACCGCTCCATGCACATAGAACCGGGTGTCAGCTGTGACAATCAGCTGACACCCAGCGGCGGTCGCGGAGCCGATTTTTGGGCGCAAACAAGCAGGAACCCCGAACCCAAACATGAATTTGAAATGCCGAACAAATTCGCTCAACACTACAAGTGAGCTCATTTCAGTTCAAAAATTATTTTCATGTAAAATTTGTAATAAAAAATTTATTTTATAAGTCTATTTTCATTTATTTTGCGGTATTGCCTTATTTAACATAGTTACATAAATTGTCAGGAAAACATGATGTCCTGTGACAAAACAGAGGTCATTTTCGGATTCAGCGCACCAAAAAACATACAGATTAAGTGGAATAACCAAAACAGCTCTTGAAATTTAATTTTTTGTAGACCTGTGTAATAGATGGCGCACCATTTGATCTTTAGGGTAAAATTGATGGAATTCCAGGACCCATTCAAAGCTTACAGAGGCATTGAGCTACCAAACAAGAAAATCCTTCTAGGAATTATTATTCACAGAACGCATTTGCTGATTATAAAACTTGGTCTTGCTAACAAAACAGTTGTACTGCAATTGCATATATTATAGCAGGAAGAATAAACTGTTGTGGAGCGAAGGGCAAAATGTGGAGGAAAATGCAGCTAACTATGTGGCAAACCTGAGTTTGTTCCAAAGATGAAAGGACACCAGCAGAGCTAGAATGACAGGTTTATCTCTCAGAGACTGGTCGTACAACGTCCGTTTAGCTCCATCAATCCCTATATGAGAGACGAATGTGCCAATAGACGTGGTACACCATAGCAGGCTCTCGCCTGCCAAGGTAGGAACTGCTATATGCACAAAACAACCAATCCCTTACAGGATCCTGAAAGTATTGTCTGGTACAGGAGGTTCGGCAAGAACCATGCAGTAAAGCCCATACTGTATAAGTACGGAACAACCTCATTATTAGAGATCCTCCAATAAAATGATAATGCCCATATCACCAATATAAATATATAAGTAATATAAATGGAAACAAGTTTTGTGTAGCAAGACCTAGTCGTAAAAAACAATCAAACTAAGATAAATGGTCAAAAATGTTTGTGAGTAATCAAGTCCTGGAATTGTCAGATGACTATTTTCAAGTACATTTGTGGGGTCCACATTCTGGGGTATACAGACCTGGGCATGTGGAAAGAATTTGTCTAATTAGGTAGTTTGGTATGTGATTGATCAAGTCCTGGAATTATTTGTGAAATTGGGTAAAATGTGATTTACTGATGAAAATATTCTCTTCATTACTTGTTCCATAAAAATTTCTCTGCTGGAGCCCACTAAACAGAAAATATAAATTATTTGAAAAAAAAAACCACACCTAATAATTGTAAGATGTGTGGTAGGTCTCAAAACAGGGGGAGATACAAAGGCCTGGTTGGGATGGGCACGTGGGGCAATAGTACCGGGAATCACTCCTTCTACCGTGCTTCCTACAAACCTGGCATCTTTTTTGGGGATACTTTTTGGTGGAAGTGGTAGGGATGGGGCAAATAAAATGATGCTCTGCAAGTCTCCGGACATCCTCAGACTCGAAGTCTTCTTCATGTACCGTCGAGTCAAATATGAGACACTCGACAATTTTCTCCTAGTGCTGGAGGAATGTCAGTGCTCCGTGGGATTTTTTTTACAGGACAAAGCTATTGTAAGTAGCAATCTGAATGAGGTAGATTGCCACCTTTTTGTACCAGGCCCTGGTCTTCCGCTTCACCAGATACGGTTGAAGCACCTGGTCTGATAGATCAAGGCCCCCCATGAATTTATTGCAATAGGTTACACAGACCGGTTTCTGTTTGTCCCTGGTGGCGCCCCTGTCTCTGACCGTCACAGTGGTGTCCGCATGCAGCGTGGTCAGCATGTACACATGCTTCCTGTCATTCTACTTCACTGCAAGAAGGTGGTCGCTTGCAAGTGAGAATGACGTCCCCTTCTCCAAGGGGGACACCAACTGTGATGGAAACCCCACTCGGTTTTTCCTGACTGTCCCACAGGCCCCTGCATTTGCAGTGTGGATGGATTGGTATAGGGGGATGCTGGTATAATAATTGTCTGTGTAAACGTGGTACCCTTGATGGAGAAAGGGCGTCATTAGCTCCCAGACAATTTTACAAGGGATGTCAATTGTTTAGGGGCAGTTAGGGAGTCTAATTTGGCGGTCCATACCTTCATATATTAGGAAAGGGGATGTGTACCTTGTGCGCTCTCGCACATTTTGTAGAGCTTGACGCCATATTTTGCTCTCTTGGATGGTATAAATTGGCGGAAGGACAGATGGTCCTTGTAACTTATTAGGGACTCGTCCACTACCAGATTTTGCTCTGGGGTGTAGGAATTTAGAAATGAATGTTGTAGGAGGGAAATTAGGGGTCTCAATTTGTTCAGCCGATCATAGTTTGGGTCAGTTCTTGGGGGGGCTTGAGAATTGTCACTGAAATGGAAAAATCTCATCAGGGCTTCTTAGCTGCAAATTCAGGGGTTCAGTGGACAGACTTTGTTTCCCAGTGGGAGCGGAGTGTGTTTTTTTTTTTTATACTAAACCCATGTTCAGGGTAAGGCCCAATTTTTTATTTTATTTCAGGGACATTTGTGGTGATCCAGGAACGGGAATGGACGGATGTGGGTTTTTGGGAAATATACTGTCGGGCATATAGATTGGTTTTGTGGACAATCAACTGTAGGACTTCAGGGGTAACGAAAATTTAAAAAAATTCAAAGGGGGTAAAATTGGTGACATTTAATTTTATTCCAGGGGCTGCTAAGAAAGGAGGAATTTGAGGGGAAAATGAACTGTTATGATACCACAGTGGTGGGGGGACTGCGGTAATTGGTCCTGCCTCTAAAGCTTCAGCTTATCTCTCTTCTCTCCCAGAACAACTACAAGGAGGGAAGAGAGAGGTACAGCCCAAGTGCTGCCATATTTACAAATATTGGGGGCTTTTGATTACTGTGATAGGGTCTATCACAGTAATCAAAAGCCAGCAGCCAATGAAAAAAAATCCCTGCTGTTGCCGGGTGCAGGGAGGCAGATCTTGACGAGCGCACTGCGCATGCACCCGCCATTTTCTTTCTGCAGGGGGGAGGGTGGGAATCTAATATGTTAGATCATATTAGAGGAGAGAGAAATGGATTTTAAATTGGACTTTTTTTATGTGATCGCCATTATATGGTTAATAACGGCCCTGATCATGTTCTCCGGGATCTCAGCTATCCCTGGAGATTTTCCAACTCTGGGGGGCGCTATTCTATTATGCCTCAGCGACGTGAAAGAGCGGCGCTGAGACAAAAGTACCCTTAATGACCGGCGTTAAAATGCATTACGGCGGTCATTAAGGGGTTAAAATATAATCAGTAAATAAATCACACCTTATACACATTTTTAAAACACATACATTTTTATTGTATATATTTGATACCTAATAAAGCATAATTTCTTTTAATTCATGGCACATTATTCATTAAACAAAAAATGTCACTGTACTTCAAGAATTTTCTCCATGCAAATGTGCTGTGTTGGATCTCCTTCCTATTGTATCTATTCTATTTGATTCCAATGTAATCTTTCTGTGCGCGGGCTGTTAGGTTATATAAGGAAACCATTGCTAGAGGTTATCTGGCCTAAAACTACAAATCTGCAGTCACTGTATGGGATTGCAGATTTGTGAAGCCTCACATTGTACGCTGTGCCAGGAGGTGAGGGCGCATGACTGCAATTCCGATTTGCATACACGCTGTCATGTGCCAACTAGACTGTATCCAGCCTCGTTCTATGGAAGTGTATTCAGCGAGGTCGGATACAGATTGCAGACTTGTAGTTTTAGACCGTACAACCCCTTTAAGCAGCAGCTAGACCCTGATGAAGAAGAACTGTGTTCTTCAAATCCTGATGGCTTTTTGGCTCCTACAGGATACCGTACTCAGCAGCCAGTGACGTCCCACGCCTCCTCACGATCTGCCCGTGTGGTTACCATGGATGCTACCGTCCAGAGCGCTCTGGTTTTAATCACCAACACCATACAGAGGATATCAGAGGACTTAGTTTTACTGCGCACGAACCGCGCATAGTGCATAGTAGATCCCAGTACATTGGACCTTTCTGTACCGACAGGATTACTTTACACCTCAGTTACAGGACATTATTCCTAGTAAGTGGACCCTTCTGTGGCCCTTTAGTAAAGACATTAATATGCTTTACTCCAAAATCAGTGTGACACCATCACATTATATGGTTCCTTATGTGTTCTAGTAATTAAGTCATCATCTTGTTTTTAGTGTGGCGGTACCACACGTATCGTTCTGTATTTGAAATTAGGGTTTGATCTGCAAGCAGCGGTTTTAGAGTGTTTCATTAACCTCTAACTCAGTGGTCGCTAATGCCTCTGCACATGAGACTTGCAATTTGTATTTTAACCCCTTACCAACATCCACCGTACATGTACCGCGCAAGTCAGCAGAGGGTATATGGAGCGGGCCTACAGAGTGAGCTCGCCCCGTACCCGGCAAGTAATGGCTGTGTGTGAGGGCTCACTCATACAGTAGTGTAATAATAGCAGTCCAATATGACTAACCAGGTTAATTACTGTTTTCGGTATAAATTATTTTACCACACGTCAAACAATTTACCAGTTGGTGCAGTAGATTAGAAAACCAACAGACTCCGCATTCATGATCTGCATGTTTTTGAGTTTGTGTATTTGAATAATTAATTGAAAGGGGATGTGTTCAAAATAATAGCAGTGTGGAGTTCAATTAGGCTATGTGCCCACGATGCAGAAATGAAGCGGAAAATTTCCGCTTCATTTCTGCATGTCCTTGCCTGGAAAAACGCATGCGGAATTTCACATGCGTTTTTTACGCGTTTTTGAAGCATTTTGGACATGCTTAATTGCCTTGCGTTTTTCTAATGCATTGAAGAAGGCAATTCCGCATATAAATAATGGACATGCTGCAGATTTTTCCGCACATCAAAAACGCTGTGGAAAAATACTCATGGGCATTGAACTTGCGGATTGTCATTGGGGACCATGGGGCACGTATTACCAAGCGTTTTATAAGCGTTTACGCTGCGCAAATTCCGCAGCAAAAACTCTTGAAAAAAGCATCGTGGGCATGCACCCTGAGTGGGGTCAATCATTCTGTGAAGAAACAGGTGTGAATCAGGTGGCCTTTATTTAAGGGTGAAGCCAGCACACGTTGTACATGCAATTCTCCTTGAAAGCCTGACAAATATGGGTCGTTCGAGAAATTATTCAGAAGAACAGCATACTTTGATTAACAAGTTGACTGGAGAAGGTAAAACTTATAAAGAAGTGCAGACAATGATAGGCTGTTCAGCTAAAATGATCTCCAATGCGTTAAAATGGAAATCAAAACCAGGGAGACGTGGAAGAAAACGGAAGACTACCATTCGAATGGATCGAAGAATAGCCAGAATGGCAAAGGCTCAGCCAATGATCAGCCCCAGGAAGATCAAACAGGGCTGCCACCAGGAATTTCGGGGCCCCATACTGGCAAAATTTTCAGGCCCCCTTGAGACTCCGCCCAGGCTCCATCCCAGCACTGCCTCCACCCCAGCTCCGCCTACATCCCTTGAACCTTCTACAGTCCCACCACCCATTCTTGGAAAACTCAAATTTTTGCACCATGTACTCATCAATCACACATTAACAGTTCCCATCGAACACCATACCACATATATAGCCAGCAGCTTTTGTTTTGGCCAAAAGATTTTTTAAGCCTCCACCAGGACAAGGTAGACCCTTCTGGCCGGTGCCTACTCTACACTAACCTATTAAACATTTCTTATAATACCCAATACTCTTTTTAGGTACATTTTTATTTATGGGAATGTGTCATATACATTTTTTAAAATAACCAATAATATCACATACAATGGACAAATACCGTCACACCATGACCAGACCACATATTACCACCACATAGTGACCAAATAATACCACATACAAGAGACAAATACTGCCACACCGTGACCAGATCACATATTACCACGGCATAGTGACCGAATACTACAGTACTGATTGTTAATAAAAAAACACAATACTAATATTACTGTAAATTCCATTATACACAGGAGCTCTGTACATAGTATACAGTGTATAGTGTCAGTGTACAGATAACACACTGACTCACCGGTGACGTCTCTAGTTGACGTCCTTCATCTTCGCTTTTCTTGTTCATCCATCACAGACCGCCATCACTTCTTCCAGATGATGGAATTATTGCCTGTGCAGGTGATGTAATTATCACCTGTGCAATACTAAGGAAATCCTGAAAACATTACCTGTTGGTGGGCGTTGAGGACTGGAGTTGGGGAACCCTGACCTAGAGCACCGCTTCCAGAGCACATTTCCCAACTTCTACATTACACCAAATGAAGAAAAAAAAAGCGACATAGTGTCGCCCTGCACAGTAACATGACCCTCCTCCCTCACTGAAATAAAATAAAAAAATAAAAAACATCACAGCAGTAATAATATCCTTTAATTAGCCCCTACAGTAATAATGTCCCACATCCTGCCCCCATTGTCTCCATCCTGCCTCGATTGTTTCTATCCTGCCCCCATTGTCTCCATCCTGCCCCCATTTGTCTCTATTCTGACCCCAATGTCTCCATTATGCCTCCATGTGTTCATCCTACCCCCATGTCTGCATTCTGCCCCATGTCTCTATCCTGCCCATGTCTCCATTCTACCCCCCTTGTCTCCATTCTGCCATGTCTCCATTCTGCCCCCATTGTCTCCATCCTGCCCCCATTTGTCTCCATCCTGCCCCCATGTCTCAATTCTGCCCCCATTGTCTCCATAATTAGTCCCTACAGTAATAATGTCCCACATCCTGGCCCCATTGTCTCCATCCTGCCCCGATTGTCTCTATCCTGCCCACATTGTCTCCATCCTGCCATTTGTCTCCATTTTGCCCCCAATGTCTCCATTCTGCCCCCAATGTCTCCATTATGTCTCCATGTGTTCATTGTACCCCCGTGTCTGCATTCTGTCCCCATGTCTCCATTTGTCTTCATTCTGCCCTCATTTTTCTCCATCCTGCCCCCATTATCTCCAACCGGCCCCATGTTTCCATTCTACCCCCTTTGTCTCCATCCTGCCCCCATCAGTTTTCATCCTGCCCCCATTCTCTTCATCCTGCCCCCATGTCTCAATTCTGCCCCCAATGTCTCCATTTTGCCCCCAATGTCTCCATTCTGCCCCATGTCTCCATTCAGCCCCCAATGTCTCCATTCTGCCCCAATGTCTCCATTCTGCCCCCATGTCTCTCCATTCTGCCCCCATGTTCCATTCTGCCCCCAATGTCTCCATTCTGCCCCAATGTCTCCATTCTGCCCTAATGTCTCCATCCTGCCCCCAACATCTCCATCCTGCCCCCCATGTCTCTCCATCCTGCCCCCAATGTCTCCATCATGCCCCCATGTCTCTCCATTTTGCCCCATGTCTCTCCATCCTGCTCCCATGTTTCCATTCAGCCCCCAAAGTTTCCATTCTGCTCCCCATGTCTCCCATTCTGCCTCCATGTTTCCATTCTGCCCCCTATGTCTCTCCATCCTACCTTCATTTTTCCATCCTGCCCACATAGTGTGGATTTACAAAAAAAAAGTAAAAAAAAAAGTTTCTCCTTACATTGTCACGCTACAGCGGCGTCGGGTTCTCCCATCACCCGAAGCATGGTCGCTGGCGCATGAGTGACATCATAAGCCAGCCACATGCGCGCTGACGTCAGCTGCTGGCCTGTGATTGGCTGGCGGCTGTTAACTATTGCCGTGTGGAAAGCTTCCCGCACAGCAATAGATTTCAAGTGAACGTGCATCCGAGGATGCACATTCAATAACCAAATAGCAGAATCCTGCCGCTGGAGTTCAGTGAGCAGAAGACAGTCTCAAGTTACCTGTGAGTACTGTGACAGGTAGAAAACGCCTACAGTGGTGGCCAAAAGTATTGGCACCCCTGCAATTCTGTCAGATAATACTCAGTTTCTTCCTGAAAATGATTGCAATCACAAATTCTTTGGTATTATTATATTCATTTAATTTGTCTTTAATGAAAAAACACAAAAAGAATTGTCCTCAAGCCAAATTGGATATAATTCCACACCAAACCTAAAAAAGGGGGTGGACAAAAGTATTGGCACTGTTTGAAAAATCATGTGATGCTTCTCTAATTCGTGTAATTAACAGCACCTGTAACTTACCTGTGGCACCTAACAGGTGTTGGCAATAACTAAATCACACTTGCAGCCAGTTAACATGGATTAAAGTTGACTCAACCTCTGTCCTGTGTCCTTGTGTGTACCACATTGAGCATGGAGAAAAGAAAGAAGACCAAAGAACTGTCTGAGGACTTGAGAAACCAAATTGTGAGGAAGCATGAGCAATCTCAAGGCTACAAGTCCATCTCCAAAGACCTGAATGTTCCTGTGTCTTCCGTGCACAGTGTCATCAAGAAGTTGAAAGCCCATGGCACTGTGGCTAATCTCCCTAGATGTGGATGGAAAAGAAAAATTGACGAGAGATTTCAACGCAAGATTGTGCGGATGGTGGATAAAGAACGACTAACATCCAAACAAGTTCAAGCTGCCCTGCAGTCCGAGGGTACAACAGTGTCAACCCGTACTATCCGTTGGCGTCTGAATGAAAAGGGACAGTATGGTAGGATACCCAGGAAGACCCCACTTCTTACCCCGAGACATAAAAAAGCCAGGCTGGAATTTGCCAAAACTTACCTGAGAAAGCCTAAAACGTTTTGGAAGAGTGTACAGGAAAAAAAAAGAGGCATTCAAAGAAAAGAACACGGTCCCTACAGTCAAACATGGCGGAGGTTCCCTGATGTTTTGGGGTTGCTTTGCTGCCTCTGGCACTGGACTACTTGACCGTGTGCATGGCATTATGAAGTCTGAAGACTACCAACAAATTTTGCAGCATAATGTAGGGCCCAGTGTGAGAAAGCTGGGTCTCCCTCAGAGGTCATGGGTCTTCCAGCAGGACAATGACCCAAAACACACTTCCAAAAGCACTATAAAATGGTTTGAGAGAAAGCACTGGAGACTTCTAAGGTGGCCAGCAATGAGTCCAGACCTGAATCCCATAGAACAGAGGTCCCCAACCGCCGGTCCGCGGACCAGGACCGGGCCGTTGGGGTTTTTCAGCCGGTCCGCGGGGAGAGGGGGCCCCTCCAGCCTCCAGCAGGGCCATCAGGGCATGACTGCCCTGACTCCAGTATGGGGCCCGGCCGGTAGGAGCCCCCTCGGAGCCCCCCTCTTGTGCGTCTCTCTCCTCATGGGGCCCCCGGCCGCATGCTAAGCGCCGGGTCCGGGACATCTTAGCGCTGCGCTGCTGCGGCAGCACCTTCATGATTCCCCTGACTTCCGGTCATGTGACGGCGCCGTCACATGGCCGGAAGTCAGGAGAACCTGGTGTCAGCGATTTGGACGAGCGCCAGGATTCTGCAGGGATCGCATGGGGGTAAGTATAACAAGTTTTATTTTTTTTTAAATACAATTAACTAGGAGTGGGGGGAATGGGAGATGCACATGGGGGGAGGGGAGAGATGAGAGATGCACATGGGGGAGGGGAGAGATGAGAGATCCACATGGGGGGGAGGGGAGAGATGAGAGATGCACATGGGGGAGGGGAGAGATGAGAGATCCACATGGGGGGGAGGGGAGAGATGAGAGATGCACATGGGGGAGGGGAGAGATGAGAGATCCACATGGAGGGGAGGGGAGAGATGAGAGATGCACATGGGAGGGAGGGGAGAGATGAGAGATGCACATTGGGGGAGGGGAGAGATGAGAGATGCACATGGGAGGGAGGGGAGAGATGAGAGATGCACGGGGGGGTGAGAGATGCACGGGGGGGTGAGAGATGCACGGGGGGATGAGAGATGCACGGGGGGTGGATGAGAGATGCACGGGGGGTGGATGAGAGATGCACGGGGGGGTGAGAGATGCACGGGGGGGATGAGAGATGCACGGGGGGTGGATGAGAGATGCACGGGGGGGTGAGAGATGCACGGGGGGGTGAGAGATGCACGGGCGGGATGAGAGATGCACGGAGGGGATGAGAGATGCACGGAGGGGATGAGAGATGCACGGGGGGTGGATGAGAGATGCACGGAGGGGGATGAGAGATGCACGGAGGGGGATGAGAGATGCACGGAGGGGGATGAGAGATGCACGGGGGTGAGCTGCACATGGGGGGGTGAGAGATGCACATGGGGGGGTTATGTTTACATCACTTTGTTGCCTTATGAAGGGCGGGGGGGACCCCCAAAAATTTCTTGCACAGGGGCCCACTACAGTCTGTGTCCGCCCCTGGGATGAAGTAAATGCAGCTGAACAGCAGCTGTCAGGACAGCTGCCCTGTCCTGCTGCAGGGCGTGATGGGGCCTCAGTGATGCGGCTCCTGGCACAGCACATTATGTGGGGCTCCTGGCATAGCTCCTGGCGGGGACCTGGTCTACACTATATGATAAGTATGCACTAAACTCCAAATCCCTCCATTACCCCGCCCCCATATGACCAAAGCCCCGCCCACCCCACCCCCTCCTTGCTGGGCCATGGAAAAATGATCTTGCTTCAAGCCGGTCCCTGGTGCAAAAAAGGTTGGGGACCACTGCCATAGAACACCTGTGTAGAGATCTCAAAATGGCAGTTTGGAGAAGGCACCCTTCAAATATCAGGGACCTGGTGCAGTTTGCCAAAGAAGAATGGTCTACAATTCCAGCAGAGCATTGTAAGAAACTCATTGATGGTTACCGGAAGCGGTTGTTCTGTTATTTTGGCTAAAGGTTGTGCAACCAAGTATTAGGCTGAGGGTGCCAATACTTTTGTCTGGCCCATTTTTGGAGTTTTGTGTGAAATGATCAATGATTTGATTTTTGCTTCATTCTCTTTTGTGTTTTTTTCCTTGCAAGCAAATTAAATGAAGATAATAATACCAAAGAATTTGTGATTGCAGTCATTTTCAGGAAGAAACCGAGTATTATCTGACAGAATTGCTGGGGTGCCAATACTTTTGGCCACCACTGTATGTGAAACTAATCTCTTAGCAAGAAGTCCCAGCAAAGTCCCACTGTTAAAAAAAAGACATGTACTGAAGCAGATACAATTTGCCAAAGAACAGATCAACTGGCCTAATGAGAAATGGAGAAACATTTTGTGGACTAATGAAAGTAAAATTGTCCTTTTTGGGTCCATGGGCCGTAGACAGTTCGTCAGACGACCCCCAAACTCTGCATTCAAGCCACAGTACACTCTGAAGACAGTGAAGCATGATGGTGCAAGCATCATGATATGGGCATGTTTCTCTTACTATGGTGCCGGACCTATTTACCGCATACCAGGGATTATGGACCAGTTTGCACATACTAAAATACTTGAAGAGGTTATGTTGCCTTACGCTGAAGAGGATATTCCCTTGAAATGGGTGTTTCAACAAGACAACGACCCTAAATACACCAGTAAATTAGCAAAATCTTGGTTCCAGTCCAACAAAATTGAGGTTATGGAGTGGCCAGCCGAATGCTTTGACCTTAATCCGATAGAACACTTGTGAGGTGACATCAAAAATGCAGTTTCTGAGGCAAAGCCAACAAATGCCCAAAAATTGTGTGATTTAGTCAAAGCATCTTGGGCTGGAATAACAACTGACAGGTGCCAGAAGTTGGTTGACTCTATGCAACATAGATGTGAAGCAGTTCTACAAAACTGTGGGTATACAACTAAATATTAGGTTAGTGATTCACAGGAAGGCTAAATCCTCAAAAAAAAGAGTACATATTGTGAGTTTGCTATTTTTTAGAACAGCCCAATGTTCATTTTTTTGTTATTTTCTGTAAAGTAGTTAAAATTATATACATTTCTCTTCATGTTTTGAATTAGAAAACAGTGTGCAATGTTCCCCATGCATGGAAATAAGAACTAGTATAAAGATTTTGTGCTTAACTCATGTTTTTGAACACAAGTCTATTATTTTGAACACTACTGTACATCAGTTTTTTCACGTATGAGAAAAACTGATCGAGTTTCAGCAGAGATTTCTGTCATCCGAGTTTTGTCAGTGTGGTCTGAGTTGCATCAATCTTTCTTGTACAGAAAAAAAACAAAACATTTCTCCACCTTCTCTTAACAGTCCATTAAAACTGGACCACAGTTGGAAGGCATCCGAATGCAGTCTAATCTTTTCACGAACCTAGACTTGCACTGCTGATTTTGATCTGACACTCGGACCAATATCGGACATGGTTTAGCGATTTAGCACGGACCACTCGGTCTGCGAAAAATCACTGACATGTAACTATTTTATTTCTATTGCGCCAACATATTCCGCAGCACTTTTCATTTTATGGCACTTGTACGTGAAAACCAAATGTCTGAATGCGGCCTAACATCCAGGACCGACCTCTAGCAGACCAACACAGCTCTATGGATGAAAAATAAAAAAGTTATGGGGCTTTTTTTTTTTTAAACAAAGTTCAAATTTTCTTTAGGCTACTAAAACTGTAAAAACATGACAGGATCCAATTTTGGTAGCAGCCAGTGCTCTGATTCTGACCTGAAGAATAATTTTGCCAGGTCATTTTTATTGCACAATTAACCCCTCGTTGGAAAAGTCTAATGGTTAGCCACTGGTTCCAAAAGCAGGACCCCCATCCCTGCTCTAGTGCCCCTCTAGTCCTCCATGCTCTGCTTGCACTGTCATCGCACTGTCTGCTCCAGTCTCCGGCTCCTGAGCTGGCAATGGAAGAGGCGGGTACCGGCCAAAAAAGAAAAGCCCCAGTGTTGCCGCTTCCAAGCTTCATTCCATGCTCATATTTGGTGCTGGCTGCACAGGAATTTCCCGGCATCCTCCACACGCATGTCTGTCACCCTGGCTTGACATTAGAGACAGCACAAGGGGAGGGGAGAGGCAGCAAAGTAAAGGTGGAGGAGCCGACACGCAGAGATCCCGGGAGACAGTGCTGCCGGCGGCCGGACCCCGGACACGTCTGCGCCTCCTCCCGCTCTCCGTCCTCCTCACTGTCTGTATAGCAGGTAAGAGCATCCTATGCCGCCCGCACTTATGGCCGCTCTCCAGCCCCGCACTTATAGTGACTCAGCTGCCGTCTGCACTGAGGGCCTGTAGTAGATGGGCCAGTATGTGGGCGTGCAGGTGACTGCTGTGGAGAAGTTGTGCTGGGCAGCAGTCAGCCATGGCACATTACACCAGCTCCATTACTAATTCATGTCCTTCTGCAGCATTTTCTGTTGTAACTGATCGTTTATTTCATTATTATGTGGAGCACATTTATTTAAAGGAGTTGTCCACTACCTGGACAACACCTCCTTGATTGAAGTAGTCCCCTTTATAGAATATAAAGAACAGATACTCACCTCCCGTTACGGCAGCGGGCTAGCGTTGTTGGCACTGACGATATCATGTCTCATAAGCCCTGCAGCCAATCAGTGGCCGGTATTGGGCTTACTTCTTCCGCTTGTCCGACATTTGTCCTAAGGAAAAGTGCCGGTGCGGGAGGTGAGCATCTGTTCTTTAGATTTTACAAGTGGGACTACTTCATTTAAAGAGGTAAAGAACAACCCCTTTAAGGCCACGGCCCCACTATCAGTATTCGGTCAGTATTTTTTCTCAGGAGTGGGAGACAAAACCAGGAGTGGGTGATAAATGCAGAATTGGTGACTTGCTTCTATTATATATTCTCTCTGATTGTTCCTCACCTGGTTTTGGCTCCCACTCCTGAGAGAAAATACTGACCAAATACTGATAGTGGGGCCGTGGACTTATACTGACTACAGGTACATGTGCCCTATAATCAAACACTGCAGGATTATGCCAGGTTGTCATTTATCCTGCCCCATTTTATTAGTCGCCCGTCTATATAAATGTTATTCTACCATCTTACAAAATCCTTTTCACTATGTCAGAAATAAGTGACGCGAGAAGTGGCTCTCCCGCTATGTGAAATGACATCTGCTGCTATCAGGGCCTTCTCAAAGTTGTGGGTTCTGGGAATTTCTAGATTCGATGCCTGATTCGATAGCGCAGATTTCGGCTATGTTCACCCCACCTTACAGAATCAGAGGTCTTTATAGTGATCCGGCACACGGCCAGGATTTGCAGGCTTAATACAGTTGTAGAAATGCTCCCGCACTACGCTTGTGTGAAGTGGATCCTAAGCTACAGCCCCGCTCAGTCGTTCTGTAGGAAATGCTGTCACAGAGTAATCAAAAGATTTCTACGTTATTCTTATATTAGGCCTCATCCACTTTTCCCATATGTATCCATATTTTTCACTGATAAAACACGTACTGTACCTACTATATTCTATGGAGCTGTTCATATGTCCATTTGTTCACAAAAAAACAAAGACAAGCCCGATTTAGACCTAGGTCATGGATCAAAATTACCCATACAAGTGTATGGGTCCACGAAAGTCACGTTCAGCTCACGGATGGCATCAGTGTGTAGTCTGTGTGCTGTCCATGATTAACATTGTAACGGGGACACACTGTTTTTACAAATCATTTTTTTCAAGACATCTAAAAAAATAACTGATGATACCCTAACAAAGATACACTAATGAAAATCAGATTTTTTTATTTGCGTATGAGAAAAAATGTAGCTCGGAAATACTATCAAGTAGTGGTTGATACAATATCTCACCAGGAATTCCGAGTACCTTCAGTGAATTCCTATGGACATTAGTTTTTGATGTTTTTTTGCAGTGAGTGAGTACATTTTAAAGTCTCATTCAGAAAAAAACAGTTATTTTTATCAGTGTTTGGATCCCATTTTCATCAATGTTTGCTCACTGATGAAACACTAGTGGTGAAAACGGACACACTGATTTCCTCATATGCCAAAAATAATTTACATAGTTTCTTCTACCCATTTCTATGTAAAAAATGGACAGCGCACAAATGGCATCCATTTATTATCCATGACTTTCACAGACCCATAGATCTGTATGGGTGATTTTGATCCGCACGGACATGAGAACAACGCCGTGGACTATAATGAGTACATGTTCTGTCCATGAAAAATATGATAAATGTAGACTGTGAGCCCTCGCAGGCAGGGTCCTCTCTCCTTTTCACATGTAAAGTGCCATGGAATAAATGGCGCTATAATAATAAATAATTATAATCATAAATGCTATCTGAATCAGGCCCAAGAGTATATTTATGCAGGGTTTTTCAACATGGATTTTAGACTTCATTGCTAAACAAAAAGCATATTCAAGTGCGTTTAAAGTTTGCTGACAACATTTAGGCTGTGTGCCCACTATGCGTTTTTTAAGCGTTTCCGCAGCGGCAATTCCGCTGCAGAAACGCTTAAAAAACGCTTGGTAGAAGGTCTGCTATGTTCCCCAATGATAATCCGCATGTGCTGTGCACATGCTGCGGAAACTTCCGCTGTGGATTATCATTGTGGAAAAATCCGCAGCATTACCAATTATTTTGCGGAAGCGCGGCGTTTTCGCCGCCATTGACTTGCATTGGAACGCTTGGATTCCGCATCACTGCATCTGCAGATGTGTAATCCAAGCGTTTCAATGTGTGGATGGTACCCGGGTTTGGAGAAGAGGAGACTCTCCTCCGGACCCGGGTACCATAGAACCTGTAAAAGAAAAGAATAAAATAAGAAATAAATATTATACTTACCTTCTGATGGCCCCAGGTGTCCACAGCAATGCGTCCTGGCTTGCCAGCAACTCGCGATGGTCTGAAAAGGAACTGCCATGACGTCATTTAGTCATGTGACGGGTCACGCAACCGCTGACGTTGGCAGGTCCTTTAGTCCACCGCGAGTTGCCGGCAAGCCAGGATGCATCGGATAAAGACATCGGGGGCCATCAGAAGGTAAGTATATATTTATTTTTTTATTTTTTACCATTCTTTCGGTCACACTATATAAATCCATGCCGTTTGCATGGATTTATATAGTGTGACCAAGTTGTCAAGCACTTTCCAAGTGATGCTAAAATCGCTTGGAAAGCGCTTGTCAACCCGCATGCGGAAATGCATGTGAAGAACGCTTCACATCCGCTTGTCCCTGGCAGGAAAACGCATGTACAATCCGCATGCGTTTTTTTCTGCCAGGGAGATGCAGAAACACTCAGGAAAAATCCGGAGCATTTCTGCATCGTGGGCACATAGCCTTAGGGTATGTGCCCACGTAGCGTTTTACAAGCGTATTTGATGCGGAATTTCTGCTGCGGAAACGCTTGTAAAACGTTTGTCAATCCGCACCCCATGGTCCCCAATGAGAATCCGCTAGTTCTATGCCCATGCTGCGGATTTTTCGCAGCGTTTTTGATGCGCACAAAAATCCGCAGCATGTCAATTAATTTTGCGTTTCCGCATGCGGAATTGCCTTTTCAATGCAATAAAAAACGCAAGGCAATTCCGCATGTCGAAAACGCCCAAAAAACGCGCGATAAACGCTTGCGAAATTCCGCATGCGTTTTTCCGGGAAAGGACAGAAATTTTCTGCTTCATTTCTGCAACGTGGGCACATAGCCTGACACTGACTAGCAAAAGGGTAACAATGTTTTGAACTTTTGACTTTCAGGCTCCATATCTCACCATCCATTACTGCTTAGAACATGAGACTACCATCATTTTGTAGATAATATATTAGCTATCTCAAACATAAATTTGACTTGCAACTATTTGGATATGATTTTTGTCATGTCATAAAGGATGGTGAGATATGGAGCCTGAAAATCAAAAGTTCAAAACATTGTTACTTTTTTTGCTCATCAGTTTATTTTCCCTCTAGAATATGGGGACATAAAAATACATGTTATATACAATGAAAAAACTGGAATCGAGTGGGTTAAACTGCGCTGCCAACGGAAGAATGATGAGACATGAATCCAAGTATGCGGTTAATTAGTCTACATGTTTTGAAATTTAAAACTTCTTTATCAGGACAAACCACAGCCTGTTTGAAACTTTGAAACGCGTTGACTAATAAACTGCACACTTTGATTCCTGTCTCCTCATCATCCTTTTGTTGGTAGCTCATTTTAACCCATTCAATTTCAGATTTTTCACGTTTCCAATACCGTGGGTCTGCAGCAGCCAAAGTTTTTTCAGTGGTTGTGAGCACATAGCCTGACCAGGTGAGCATAATTCATTCTCCCTACTTAATATCCCGATAAGACCCCATTGCGCTTTTTGTCTCTCCTACGCTATATACAATGTACCGTATTTTTCGGACTATAAGACGCACTTTTTTCCTCCAAAATTTTGGAGGAAAGTGTGGGGTGCGTCTTATAGTCCGAATACTATATTATTGTATGGCCGCATAGTGGTGGGTGTGGGGGAGCGGCAGCGGGGGATCAGCGGGGCACAGGAGGCAGCAGCCGCCTGCTGCTGCCGGCGCTGTGCCCGCTACTAAAGAAAATGAATATTCCCTGCTCCCACGCCCATGGGCGTGGAGAGCAATGAATATTCATTTCTATTAATAGCTGGCACACTGTACCGCAGCGCGGCTCCTGCTGCCGCTCTGCGATCAGTGTGCCCGCTATTAAAGCTCATGAATATTCGCTACAACCCACTCCCATGGGTTGTAGTGAATATCCATGGTCTTTAATAAAAGGCACACTGACCACAGAGCGGCAGCAGGAGCCGCGCTGCGTTACAGTGTGCCGGCTATTGAACAGACTGACTGGTCACTGCTCCCCACGCACAGAGTCCCGGCGTGGGGAGCAGTGACTATTCCAGCACAGCGTCTTACACTGTGTGAGGGCGCATGGCAGGGACGCCATGCGCGCCCTGCCATGCGCCTCTCACACAGTGAGAGTGTCAGCAGCAGAGCGGGACAGCGCTGGAGGAAAGAGGAGGTGAGTATGATTGTTCTTTTTTTTTGTTTTTTTGTAGGCAGCGTGATGGGGGCTCAAAGGGTGCCATACATACCAAGATGGGGCCTCAGAAGGTGCCATACATACCAGGATGGGGGCTCAGAAGGTGCCATACATACCAGGATGGGGGCTTAGAAGGTGCCATCCATACCAGGATGGGGGCTCAGAAGGTGCCATGCATACCCGGATGGGGGCTCAGAGGGGTGCCATGCATACCAGGATGGGGGCTCAGAAGGTGCCATACATACCAGGATGGGGCCTCAGAAGGGGCCATACATACCAGGATGGGGGCTCAGAGGGTGCCATGCATACCAGGATAGGGGTTCAGAAGGTGCCATACATACCAGGATGGGGGCTCAGAAGGTGCCATACACCCCAGGATGGGAGCTCAGAGGGTGCTATGCATACCAGGATGGGGGCTCAGAAGGTGCCATACATACCAGGATGGGGGCTCAGAGGGTGCCATGCATACCAGGATTGGGGCTCAGAAGGTGCCATACATACCAGGATGGGGGCTCAGAGGGTGCCATGCATACCAGGATGGGGGCTCAAGGGGTGCCATGCATACCAGGATGGGGGCTCAAGGGGTGCCATGCATACCAGGATGGGGGCTCAAGGGGTGCCATGCATACCAGGATGGGGGCTCAAGGGGTGCCATGCATACCAGGATGGGGGCTCAGAGGAGTGCCATGCATACCAAGATGGGGGCTCAGAGGGTGCCATGCATACCAGGATGGGGGCTCAAGTGGTGCCATACATACCAGGAAGGGGGCTCAAGGGGTGCCATTCATACCAGGATGGGGGCTCAGAGGGTGCCATGCATACCAGGATGGGGGCTCCGAGGGTGCCATGCATACCAGGATGAGGGCTCAAGGGGTGCCATGCATACCAGGATGGGGGCTCAGAGGGTGCCATGGATACCAGGATGGGGGCTCAGAGGCTGCCATGTATACCAGGATGGGGGCTCAAGAGGTGCCATGCATACCAGGATGGGGGCTCAAGGGGTGCCATGCATACCAGGATGGGGATAAAGGGGTGCCATGCATACCAGGATGGGGGATAAAGGGATGCCATGCATACCAGGATGGGATGGGGGCACTTATACCAGGAAGGAGGGGCCATACATTCCAGGATGGAGGATATTAACAGAATTGGGGGGACATTACCCCAATACCAGTGTCAGCAGTAGACACCCTCCCCCATAACAGGGCATCATGACCACATTTTTTGCTTAATTTTTTTTCCCTATTTTCCTCCTTTAAAACCTAGGTTCGTCTTATGGTCCGGTGCATCTTATAGTCCGAAAAATACGGTATCTCTATGTACCAGTGTAATCTGCCTGTGGGGTTAGTGGCTGCAATGTTGATTAACCCCTTAGTGACCAATAGACGTCTTTTTACTGACCTGTGTTATAAGAGACTAGCATTCCCCGACAGGTGACAGTCCTGTAGCTGACAGCTGTACATTATAGCTGACAACTAGCTGCAACAGCCACGATCAGTGTTGGCACCGACCATGTACGTTTAACCCCTTAGATTCTGCTGTCAATAATGACTACAGAATCTAAATAGTTAACAGAGTGTGGGGGCTTCCTCTTTAACCTCATCGGCACCCTGAGATTTCATTGTGTGGTCCTGATGTTTGCCATGACAGTTCATGGCCAAATAACGGCCTTAGAGCCTTCCAGCTATAGCGGCCTGTACAGAAGTTATCAAAATTTAGGTGGTAAAAATAAACTTTTTCATTCTTGTCATGCCACTTTCCATTACTTCCTGAAAGGAACCAGAAGGGTTAATGAACTACCTGAAAGCAATTTTAAATGCGTTGAGGGGTGCAGTTTTTAAAATGGTATGACTTTTGTGTGGTTTCCAACATATAGAACCCCCAAAGTCACTTCAAAACTGAACAGGTCCCTATAAAAATAAGTTTTGTAAATTTCTATGAAAAAATCAAAAATTACTGCTACATTTTTAAACCTTCTAAAATGCTAACAAAATAAAATAACACTTTGCAAATGGTGCTGATGTAAAGCAGATATGAGGGAAATGTGATTTATCAATGTTTTTGGGTGGTATGACTATTGGGATTAAAGGGATAGTCATTCAAAGTTTGAAAATTGCAATTTTTAATTTTTTTTGTCAAATTTCTGATATTTTTATAAATAAACGCAAAACCTATCAACCTAAATTTACCATTATTATAAAGTAACATGTGTCACAAAAAAACAGTCTTAAAATAAGTGGGATATGTTGAAGCATTCCAGAGTTATTACTACATAAAGTGACAATGGCCAGATTTCAAAAAGTTGGTCCAGTCTCTAAGGGGTTAAGTATACAAAACTTTCCCAGAGACATCACTGGAGCATGAGGCTCAATAGCTTTAGCTCCTGCCTATAATTATAGAGGTTGTGGGTTCAAGTCCTGGGGAGACTCACAAAAAAAGTTGTTTTTTATTATTTTTAGTAGTTTAATAGGAACAAAAAAAACTGACTTTTCTTCACCTCTAGAAAATACACTGCTATGTACATGTATCTCTATCTATATGTATGTATCTCTACCTGTATAATCTTCTGGGGTCACAGCTTGCAATACAGCTCAAGATTACCAAATTCTCCTATGCTTATCATTGTGGGCTGTGGCTCATAGCTGGAGCTACTGCTTGCGCATGTAAGTTCGAGTCTCAGGCAGACCAGATCACAAGAGAAGATAATAGTTTATTTAATTTATGTTATAGTTGAGAGATGCGGCCCTGCCCCCAAGGCGGAGCCACAGCGATGACGACATCTGAGAAAGGTGAGTATTAGCAGTTGGGACTGAGTCCTCAAATCGGGAAAGTCCCACTGAATCCAGGACGGTTGGGAGCTATAGTATAATCCTTTTTAACTCAATCTCCATTCACCTAGTCTGACTGACAACTCCTCAGTGTCCCTCCTCCCTGCTTTCTGAGATCTCGCACTGCTCAATACAAGCTGCAGCCGTCTGTCAGTCAGGTAGGGTGAGCAGAGATACACTTGGACTCATGATCTCTTTTACTTTTTAGCTGGAATTATAAAATGCTCATTTTAATATCAGGTTTATATGTTATAATCATGCTCATCAGGTCTATGAGATCTATGTGATAATGTATGTAGTTTCTGCTATGAAATCTGATGACAGATTTAATGTAGTTTGTGGCATGCATGCTCAGAGTTTATAACTGAAAAGCAAAAGTATCACTCAGCCTAGAAGCAATGAAAAAACATGTTTAAGGTAGTTTACTATATAGGTTTGCTGAAAGCAAATGTTTACTGTACATGGCTATATATCTGCAATAATGCTTGAAGCACTCCCATGAATATTTTTTTCATTAAATGTGGGTATGGTGTGTAGTATGAGTGTATTAATATACTCACCTACCGCTGCTTTCTTCGGGATCCAGCGACGTTCTGCTCCGCTTCACAGTGACGACACCGGTCTGCATACTGTCCGGGTCACACTGCACTCTGCCTGACGCGGAAGTGGCCTTTATAATGTAAGCCTACGAAGTGTCAGAACAAACTCCAAAGGCTTTCATTGTAAAAGAGACTTTTGTCTCACGCATAGATCATAGTGTGAGGCGGCTAATCTGATTGCAGTGACTGAGAAGAGGAGCAGAATGGCACTGGATCCCAGAGAAAGCGGCGGAAGGTGAGTATATTAGCACCCTGAGCATGTTTTCACCTTCATGACCAGGCCAATTTTTGCAATTCTGACCAGTGTCACTTTATGAGGTAATAACTCTGAAACGCTTCAACGGATCTCACTGATTCTGAGATTGTTTTTTCGTGACATATGATAGTGGTAAAATTTGCTCGATATTGCATTTATTTGTGAAAATATTGCAAATTTGGCAAACTTTTAAATTCTTATGCCCTTAAACCAGAGAGTTATATCACACACACAACATAGTTAATAATTAGCATTAACCATATGTATACTTTACATCTTCATCATTTTTGAAGCATAATATTTTCTTCTTAGGAAGTTAGAAGGGTTAAAAGTTGATCAGCAATTTCTCATTTTTCCAACAAAATTTACAAAATCATTTTTTAGGGGACCGCATCACATTTGAAGTGACTTTGGAGGGCCTACATGACATAATGTATGAAAATACCCAAAAGTGACTGTGACGAAACAGCATTTAAAGGGGTATTCCCATCTGCAATATCCTATGTCAATACGTAGTAGGTGTAATAATAGTAATATTAGCAAATACCTCCAATTAGAAATGTGGTTTAGTTCTTCTGATTCACTATGTCTCTTTCCTCATGTGCAGGGCATTACAGGTCCTTAGGAATCCATAGTTACGACCACTAATATTGTGACAGCTACAGTGCTGGCCAAAAGTATTGGCACCCCTGCAATTCTGTCAGATAATACTCAGTTTCTTCCTGAAAATGATTGCAATCACAAATTCTTTGGTATTATTATCTTCATTTAATTTGCTTGCAAGGAAAAAACACAAAAGAGAATGAAGCAAAAATCAAATCATTGATCATTTCACACAAAACTCCAAAAATGGGCCAGACAAAAGTATTGGCACCCTCAGTCTAATACTTGGTTGCACAACCTTTAGCCAAAATAACTGCGAACAACCGCTTCCGGTAACCATCAATGAGTTTCTTACAATGCTCTGCTGGAATTGTAGACCATTCTTCTTTGGCAAACTGCTCCAGGTCCCTGATATTTGAAGGGTGCCTTCTCCAAACTGCCATTTTGAGATCTCTCCACAGGTGTTCTATGGGATTCAGGTCTGGACTCATTGCTGGCCACCTTAGAAGTCTCCAGTGCTTTCTCTCAAACCATTTTATAGTGCTTTTGGAAGTGTGTTTTGGGTCATTGTCCTGCTGGAAGACCCATGACCTCTGAGGGAGACCCAGCTTTCTCACACTGGGCCCTACATTATGCTGCAAAATTTGTTGGTAGTCTTCAGACTTCATAATGCCATGCACACGGTCAAGCAGTCCAGTGCCAGAGGCAGCAAAGCAACCCCAAAACATCAGGGAACCTCCGCCATGTTTGACTGTAGGGACCGTGTTCTTTTCTTTGAATGCCTCTTTTTTTTCCTGTACACTCTATGTTGATGCTTTTTCCCAAAAAGCTCTACTTTTGTTTTATCTGACCAGAGAACAATCTTCCAAAACGTTTTAGGCTTTCTCATGTAAGTTTTGGCAAACTCCAGCCTGGCTTTTTTATGTCTTGGGGTAAGAAGTGGGGTCTTCCTGGGTATCCTACCATACAGTCCCTTTTCGTTCAGACGCCGATGGATAGTACGGGTTGACACTGTCGTACCCTTGGACTGCAGGGCAGCTTGAACTTGTTTGGAGGTTAGTCAAGGTTCTTTATCCACCATCCGCATAATCTTGCGTTGAAATCTCTCGGCAATTTTTCTTTTCCGTCCACATCTAGGGAGGTTAGCCACAGTGCCATGGGCTTTGCACTTCTTGATAACACTGCGCACGGAAGACACAGGAACATTCAGGTCTTTGGAGATGGACTTGTAGCCTTGAGATTGCTCATGCTTCCTCACAATTTGGTTTCTCAAGTCCTCAGACAGTTCTTTGCTCTTCTTTCTTTTCTCCATGCTCAATGTGGTACACACAAGGACACAGGACAGAGGTTGAGTCAACTTTAATCCATGTTAACTGGCTGCAAGTGTGATTTAGTTATTGCCAACGCCTGTTAGGTGCCACAGGTAAGTTACAGGTGCTGTTAATTACACGAATTAGAGAAGCATCACATGATTTTTCAAAGGGTGCCAATACTTTTGTCCACCCCCTTTTTTAGGTTTGGTGTGGAATTGTATCCAATTTGGCTTTAGGGCAATTCTTTTTGTGTTTTTTTCATTGAAGACAAATTAAATGAAGAGAATAATACCAAAGAATTTGTGATTGCAATCATTTTCAGGAAGAAACTGAGTATTATCTGACAGAATTGCAGGGGTGCCAATACTTTTGGCCAGCACTGTAGGTACTAGTGGTCGTAACCATAGATACCTGAGGTCCTGCAATTCATGCACATGAGGAAAGAGACATAGTGAATCGGAAAAACTATACTACATTTCTAATTGGAGCTATTTGCTAATATTATTATTATTACACCTACTACATATTGGCATAAGATCTTGGAGATGGGAATACCCCTTTAATCTTAATTATGACAGATGTAAATTTTGTAGGCCCAGTATCATAGACTATTGTCTGAATTATTGACTATTATTGACTTATTGATTAAATTTATGTGTTTCTTTCTTCGGTTGGTCAAGAAGCATGGACTTTTGTCATGAGTCTGAATGTTGACTCTTCTTGTAGGTTGAGTTGATATTTGTTAATTGATGAGTGGCTGTGATTTACATCTTATATCAGCTCCTACAGTTTATTGTACTGTTATCTTTGCAAGATAGGGACGCAGGGTTACTGAACAATGATGTTTGCTAATATGTTGATTATGAATTATACCAGACCATGCAGTTTGTTGACTTGCATTGTTTGGGTATTTATAGTTTATCCGCCAAGTCATCATCGGGGGATGAACTGTGGATGCTCAAGCAATGCGAGTTAATATCATTACCCCTTTCTCTTAACCTGTGTATGATGGTTTGAAGGACAGTTGTGAACTATATAAAGGGGTCTCTGCCTCTGTTCCAAGTGACTCTACAGTGTCAGCTTATGGGACCATGGCCCCAGCTGGAAGAACACAGATCTGCTCCACTGACCATTGCTGAGCCCTCAGAAACATTTTGAAGAACCCAGGTGGGACAGGTGGGACAATGAGGTCACCTGGCCACGTACCTCCATGGACTGTCAGCTTCCTAAGCTTGCTGCTACCTCCTCTCTGTGGGTGCCTGCCTAAAGCAGGGTGCCACTGGTTGTGATAATCGGCCCTGAAAGCCCTAAAGTCTCAACGGCTTTAATCCCGGCCATTTATTTTTACACCATCTTGGGTATTTTCTGAGACTGTTCTATATGTTTGTTGTCTGTTTGGTAGGTCAATAAAGTATTGCTACACTGTTTTACCCTCACCCTATGTTGTGTGAGTAGTGTTCTGCCCATGAGAGAGCAGACGTTCAGTGGTATGAGCTCCATGCGGTCTTTCTAAAGACGGCCGGGCCAGCGGATGAGAGCACCCACTAACCCTCTTATCTCCACAGTGACACTATTCTAAAAACTGCACCTCAAGGTGCTCAAAACCACATTCAATAAGTTTATTAACCCTTCAGGTGTTTCACTGGAATTAAAGCAATGTCGAAGGAAAAATTTAACATTTTACTTTTTTTTCACAAAAATGTTACTTTAGCCCCAATTTTTTTATTTTTATAAGGGTAACAAGAGAAAATGGACCACAAAATTTGTTATGCAATTTCTCCTCTGTACGCCAATACCCCATATGTGCATATGTGGGGGAAAACTACTGTTTGGGCACACGGCAGTGCTTAGAAGGGAAGGAGCACCATTTGACTTTTTGAAAACAAAATTGTCTGGAATCGAGAGGGGACACCATGGTGGGTTTGCAGAGCCCCTGATGTATCTAAACAGTGGAAACCCCCCCCCCACAAGTGACTCTATTTTCAAAACTAGATCCCTTTAGGAATGTGTTGTCTGAGTAGTGTTCTGCCCATGAGAGAGCAGACGTTTAGTGGTATGAGCTCCATGTGGTCTTTCTAAAGACGGCTGGGCCAGCGGATGAGAGCACCTACTGACCGTCTTATCTCCACAGTAACACTATTCTAAAAACTGCACCTCAAGGTGCTCAAAACCACATTCAAGAAGTTTATTAACCCTTCAGGTGTTTCACAGGAATTAAAGCAATGTCGAAGGAAAAAATTAACATTTTACTTTGGCAGTGCTTGGAAGGGAAGGAGCACCGTTTGACTTTTTGAAAACAAAATTGTCTGGAATCGAGAGAGGACACCATGGTGGGTTTGCAGAGCCCCTGATGTACCTAAAAAAGTGGAAACCTCCCCACAAGTGACCCCATTTTCGAAACTAGATCCCTTTAGGAATGTATCCAGATGTGTGGTGAGCATCTGGAACCCACATGTGCTTCATACAATTTTGTGACATTGAACTGTGAAAATTAAAACATTTTATTTTTCCCACAAAAAAATTGTTTTAGCACCAAATATTTTATTTTCACAAGGGTAACAGCAGAAAATGGGCACCAAAATTTGTTGTGCAATTGCTCCTGAGTACGCTGATACCCCATATGTGGGGGAAAACTACTGTTTTGGCGCACGGCAGGGCTCCAAAAGGAA
The DNA here is from genome assembly GCF_046119375.1 of Phyllobates terribilis. Taxonomy (NCBI): domain Eukaryota; kingdom Metazoa; phylum Chordata; class Amphibia; order Anura; family Dendrobatidae; genus Phyllobates; species Phyllobates terribilis. Next base: position 157,122,235 of record NW_027362771.1, on the reverse strand, counting down.
GGATTGACTTTTGGAACGCAGAATTTGATGGGATGGTCTGCTGACGTAGTGTCGCGTTTGGAGAGCCTCTAATGTGCCTAAAAAGTGGAAGCCCCCCACAAGTGACCCCATTTTGGAAACTAGATCCCTCAAGGAATGTATCTAGATGTGTGGTGAGCACCTGGAACGCACAGGTTCTTCACAGAATTTTACAATGTTGAACTGAAAATTAAAATATTTTATTTTTCCCACAAAAATGTTGTTTTAGCCCAACATTTTTTCATTTCACAAAGATAGCAGGTGAAAATGGACCCCAAAATTTGTTGTGCAATTTCTCTTGAGTACACAGATACCCCATATGTGGTCAAAAACTACTGTTGAGGCACAGTGTAAAGCTCAGAAGGACAGAAGCACCATATTATAGTGCTGATTTTACTTTTATGATTTGCAATGCCATGACCCACTTAAAGAGGCTCTGAGGTGCCAAAACCCCCGTAAGTGACCCCATTTTACAAACTACATCTCTAAATGAATTCATCTAGGGGTGCAGTGATCATATTGACACCACAGGTGTGTCACAGATTTTTATACCATTGAAGTGAAGAAAAAATGGGTAAAAATGGCACAGAAATTTGTCACACAATTTCTGCTGAACGTAGAAATACACCATATGTGGCTGTACAGTACTATTTAGCCACACGGTGAGACTTGGGAGAGACAAAGCGCTATTTGCCTCCTGGATTACAAATTTTCCTAGAATAGTTTGCGTACTCCATATACAGAGCCCCTAAGTGCTAGAAGAGCAGAATACCACCCTCAAGTGACGCCCTTTTGGGAATTTATCTACAGGTGCAGCGATGATTTTGACTCCATGGGGGTTTTCCAGAAACAAGCAGCGGTGGATGTTTCTGAGTGAAAATTGCAAATCTGCTGTTGTAGTGCCCGTACATTGTAGTGGCCGTACATTGTAGTGCCCAGTACATTATGCCCAGCTTGTGCTTCTGGAGGCATGCACAAATAAAATAGGCAAGCTCTCATCTCTACAGAAATATCAAACATGTGGATGCTTAATGTGATTTAGGCACCCTGGGGCTAAAAGGGAGGGGGCATTTGGATTTGGGAGTACATAATTCACTGAATTTCTTTTGGCGGGCGAGTTGCCATAATGCTTTTCTAGAGCCTTTGTGCAACCAGTAACGTTGAAGCCCCCTATATTTCAGTTAAAAGATGAAGGAACTGAGTGGAGACTTGATTTGAAGCTTTTTTTTTGGAACATTTTACATAACGTTTGGGATCACATTTATCCTATGCTCTAAGCTGAGCACGTACACTACCGTTCAAAAGTTTGGGGTCACCCAGACAATTTTGTGTTTTCCATGAAAACTCACACTTTTATTTATCAAATGAATTGCAAAATTAATAGAAAATATAGTCCAGACATTGACAGGGTTAGAAATAATGATTTTTATTTGAAAGAATAATTTTCTCCTTCAAACTTTGCTTTCGTCAAAGAATGCTCCCTTTTCAGCTATTACAGTATTGCTGACCTTTGGCATTCTAGCTGTTAATTTGCTGAGGTAATCTTGAGAAATTTCACCCCATGCTTCCTGAAGCCTCTCCCACAAGTTGGATTGGCTTGATGGACACTTTTTGCGTACCATACGGTCAAGCTGCTCCCACAACAGCTCAATGGAGTTGAGATCTGGTGACTGCGCTGGCCACTCCATTACAGATAGAATACCAGCTGCCTGTTTCTTCCCTAAATAGTTCATGCATAGTTTGGAGGTGTGCTTTGGGTCATTGTCCCGTTGTACGATGAAATTGGCTCCAATCAAGCGCTGTCCACAGGGTATAGCATGGTGTTGCAAAATGGAGTGATATCCTTCCTTATTCAAAATCCCATTTACCTTGTACAAATCTCCCACTTTACCAGCACCAAAGCTACCCCAGACCATCACATTACCTCCACCATGCTTGACATATGGCATCAGGCACTCTTCCAGCATCTTTTTAGTTATTCTGCGTCTCACAAATGTTCTTCTGTGTGATCCAAACTCCTCAAACTTTGATTCGTCTGTCCATAAAACTTTTTTCCAATCTTCCTCTGTCCAATGTCTGTGTTCTTTTGCCCATATTAATCTTTTCCTTTTATTAGCCAGTCTCAGATATGGCTTTATCTTTGCCACTTTGCCCTGAAGGCCAGCATCCCGGAGTCGCCTCTTCACTGTAGACGTTGACACTGGCGTTTTGTGTGTACTATTTAATGAAGCTGCCAGTTGAGTGAGGCGTCGATTTCTCAAAACTAGAGACTCTAATGTACTTGTCTTGTTGCTCAGTTGTGCAGCGGGGCCTCCCACTTCTTTTTTCTACTCTGGTTAGAGCCTGTTTGTGTCTCCTCTGAAGGGAGTAGGACACAGCGTTGTAGGAAATCTTCAGTTTCTTGGCAATTTCTCCCATGGAATAGCCTTCATTTCTAAGAACAAGAATAGACTGTCGAGTTTCACACGAAGGTTCTCTTTTTCTGGCCATTTTGAGAGTTTCATAGAACAAACAAATGAAATGCTCCAGATTCTCAACTAGCTCAAAGGAAGGTCAATTTTATAGCTTCTCAAATCAGCCAAACCGTTTTTAGCTGGGCTAACATACTTGTGCAAGGGTTTTCTAAACATCCATTAGCCTTCTTACACAGTTAGAAAACACAATGTACCATTAAAACACTAGAGTGGTGGTTGTTGGAAATGGGCCTCTATACACCTATGTAGATATTGCAATAAAAGACGTTTGCAGCTAGAATAGTCATTTACCACATTAACAATGTATAGAGTGTATTTCTGATTCATTTAATGTTAGCTTCAGTGAAAAAAAATGTGCTTTTCTTTCAAAAATAATGACATTTCTAAATAACCCCAAACTTTTGAACAGTAGTGTACATCGGGTTTCCATCTAAATCTCCGAGTGATGTGATTCAGATGAAACCCCCTGAGGGATCCATTCACTATAATAAGGCAGCAGAGTTACTCTGGACTTATGCACGTTGCAAAAGACGACACCACCGGAATAATAGGCCAGACGGCGTCCACAGTGTCGTCATCTGCCGCATTATAGGGAATCTTCCGCCGGATGTTCTGTCTGAATCATGTATTTCAGAGATTTACACTTAAACCTTGGTGTAAGCGCATAGCATAGAGCACAAGATAAATGTGAGCTGAGCCTTACTGCGATCTTTGGGAAGCAGAATCAACAGCAGGTGAAGAATTGGTTTTATTTACTTTTCACACAGTTTTGGCTGCTGTCACACACTAAAATACGCTTTTTTTTTGCAAAAAGCTAGAGAGCTATAATTTTTCCATATTTCTGCTGGCAGAGTCATACTAGGGCTTGAGCCATTGTGGGACAAGTTGACGTTTTTTATTGGTACCATTTTCGGTCACATAACGTTTTTTGATTGCTTTCTATTCCGATTTTTGGGAGATAGAATGAACAAAAACCAGCTATTCAGGAACTGTTGTTTTTTTTATGTCATTCCTCATGTGGTAAAATTGATAAGGCAGCTTTATTCTTTGGGTCACTATGATAACTGCAATACCACATTCAAATAATTGTTTTTATGTTTTGGCGCTTTTAGGCTATGTGCCCACGTTGCAGAAATGAAGCAGAAAATTTCTGCTTCATTTCTGCAAGTCCTCTCCCGGAAAAACGCATGCGGAATTCCGCATGCGTTTATTGCGCGTTTATCGCGCGTTTTCCACATGCGGAATTGCCTTGCGTTTTTAATGCATTTCACATGGCAATTCCGCTTTCGGAAACGCAAAATTAATGGACATGCTGCGGATTTTTGAACGCAGCATAAACGCGGAAAAATCCGCAGCATGTGCATAGAACTTGCGGAATCATGGGGAGCGGATTACCTAGCGTTTCACATGCGTTTACGCTGCGGAAATTCCGCAGCATATACGCATGAAAAACGCTACGTGGGCACGCAGCCTTATAGGGTAAAAACTATTTTATAGAAATATAATATACTGCTTTTTTTCTGAGAACTATAACTTTTTTACTTTTCTGCTGATGGAGCTGTATGGTGGCTTTTTATTTTTACGGGACAAGATGACGTTTTAAGCCATATAATTTTTATTTACATTCGTCTTTTTGATCACATTTTATTCCATTTTGTGTTTGGCGGCATGATGAAAATGCATAGTTTTTGCCTCTTTTTTTTATGGTGTTCACTGAAGTGGTTAACTAGGACGACAGTTTTATAGGTTGGGTCATTCTGGACGCGGCGATACAATACGTGTACTATTTTTGTTTATTTTTAATTATACATACTTATGGGTATAATTTATAATTTTTTTTTTTATTTTGTGATATTTTTTGTAAAAATATATATACAGTACAGACCAAACTTTTGGACACACCTTCTCATTTAAAGATTTTTCTGTATTTTCATGACTATGAAAATTGTACATTCACACTGAAGGCATCAAAACTATGAATTAACACATGTGGAATTATATACTTAACAAAAAAGTGTGAAACAACTGAAAATATGTCTTATATTCTAGGTTCTTCAAAGTAGCCACCTTTTGCTTTGATGACTGCTTTGCACACTCTTGGCATTCTCTTGATGAGCTTCAAGAGGTAGTCAACGGAAATGGTTTTCACTTCACAGGTGTGCCCTGTCAGGTTTAATAAGTGAGATTTCTTGCCTTATAAATGGGGTTGGGACCATCAGTTGTGTTGTGCAGAAGTCAGGTGAATACACAGCTGATAGTCCTACTGAATAGACTTTTAGAATTTGTATTATGGCAAGAAAAAAGCAGCTAAGTAAAGAAAAACGAGTGGCCATCATTACTTTAAGAAATGAAGGTCAGTCAGTGTGAAAAATTGGGCAGACTTTGAAAGTGTCCCCAAGTGCAGTTGCAAAAACCATCAAGCGCTACAAAGAAACTGGCTCACATGAGGACCGCCCCAGGAAAGGAAGACCAAGAGTCACCTCTGCTTCTGAGGATAAGTTTATCCGAGTCACCAGCCTCAGAAATCGCAGATTAACAGCAGCTCAGATTAGAGACCAGGTCAATGCCATACAGAGTTCTAGCAGCAGACACATCTCTTCAACAACTGTTAAGAGGAGACTTTGTGCAGCAGGCCTTCATGGTAAAATAGCTGCTAGGAAGCCACTACTAAGGACAGGCAACAAGCAGAAGAGATTTGTTTGGGCTAAAGAACACAAGGAATGGACATTAGACCAGTGGAAATCTGTGCTTTGGTCTGATGAGTCCAAATGTGAGATCTTTGGTTCCAACCACCATGTCTTTGTGCAGCGCAGAAAAGGTGAACGGATGGACTCTACATGCCTGGTTCCCACCGTGAAGCATGGAGGAGGAGATGTGATGGTGTGGGGGTGCTTTGCTGGTGACACTGTTGGGGATTTATTCAAAATTGAAGGCATACTGAACCAGCATGGCTACCACAGCATCTTGCAGCGACATGCTATTCCATCCGGTTCGCGTTTAGTTGGACCATCATTTATTTTTCAACAGGACAATGGCCCCAAACACACCTCCAGGCTGTGTAAGGGCTATTTGACCAAGAAGGAGAGTGATGGGGTGCTACGCCAGATGACCTGGCCTCCACAGTCACTAGACCTGAACCCATTCGAGATGGTTTGGGGTGAGATGGACCGCAGAGTGAAGGCAAAAGGGCCAACAAGGTCTAAGCATCTCTGGGAACTCCTTCAAGATTGTTGAAAGACCATTTCCGTTGACTACCTCTTGAAGCTCATCTAGAGTGTGCAAAGCAGTCATCAAAGCAAAAGGTGGCTACTTTGAAGAACCTTTTTGGTTAAGTATATAATTCCACATGTGTTAATTCATAGTTTTGATGTCTTCAGTGTGAATGTACAATTTTCATAGTCATGAAAATACAGAAAAATCTTTAAATGAGAAGGTGTTTCCAAACTTTTAGTCTGTACTGTATATTTTTACAATTTCTTTAAACTTTTTTTTATTTTTTTTTATTTAGTCCCTCTATTGAACTTTCACTTTCATGGCTCTGATCACAGGTATACAGCATTGCAATGTCACAGCCTCCCTGCAATGACAACCGCATGGGTCTCCTGCAGACCCCGGGTTGTCATGCCAACCCATCGGTGACCCGCGATTGTGTGACAGATCAGCTGTCATGTCCCCAAAAAGGGGCCTGCTCTGGCGATGAGGGACAGAGCTAACATGTGCCTTACATATATGGCACATGTCGGAAAGGGGTTAAACAGCCGGGGGCAGTGCAGGCACCACTCCTTGCAGTGAGAGCCAGGTGTCAGCTATTATGTTAGCTGAATACCCCGCGGCGATCGCGCACTGCTCCTGTGCCCTCGCGATTGCCATGATGTGTCTATACCTCACCAGTTGGGAACTCCTTCCCTTCCCCCGGCGTCATCACCATTAGAAGTAATCCAGAAAGTCACATGACTTTTGTTTGATATACCGGGGTTAGGGGCTCCTTCCCTACCTCTAAAGCTAGGGGCGCCCGGATTACTTCTAATGGTGAAGACGCCGGGGCCACGTACCTTGCTGAGCTCCTGAATCAACCCTTATCTGTCTCCTCCCACACCCAGGGAAGTGGGGAGTTGTTGTATATAAGAATACACAAACCAGACTAACAAGGGAAGACATACAGGGGATAAATGAAAATACCAATCATACAAATATGCACTCACAAACAATAGAGTGGAACACCAATAAGTAAAAGAAAGGGAAAAAAACAATTAGGAGAGGATGAGGATAAGCACACAGACAAATTACCAAACAACAGTCTTTAGAACAACACTCCAAACGCCTCCCCAACAAACACCTCTAACTCCACACCAGACAGTACAAAACTAACACTGTCAATCCTGGCCTGGCCAGAGGCGAATATAAATAGCAGAGGGGAGTGGCCAACACTGACCAGCTGAGACCATCAAAGCATGAAAGCTTCAGAGACTCTCAACTGAACAGATTTAACCCCTGCACTGCTAGATGAAACCTGTACCGTTTAATATGGTGGTGAAATGCTTCTAATCAGTCCATGAGTATGTGGAATCTTCTGACCCCTCTCTGTCATGGTCAACTTGTGACAGGCTGCATCTGACTGTGCAAGAGCATGGTCTGATCATACACACATCTGGCCAGGTGAGGAAGCAAAAGAGTATACAGACAGGACAGCATGGGATCAAAGTTGATTCTTTCTTTGATGTTAAATATTGTTTTAAAACAGGCATGGAAATGTTTACTTCACAAAAAGAATCAGCTGTAATCTCTGTATTCTCTTTTGCATCCTCATCTGACCAGGAACAGTTCAGAGACAGGGGAACATTTATAAGATTATCTCAGCACATAAACATTATTTTTAAACACATCCAATTTTGAAACTTTATTTTAATCATTAGATCTTGGAATTATATTAACTTTGTTTGTGGAACAACCGCTTTAAACTCTTAAGTCTGCTATATCACCTCTTACTAAGAGCTACAAACAAAAGAATACAGCAACACTTTGTAAGCGCTAAGATGTATGCAAACATTGAATATATGAAATGTGATCTGCATTACTGCTATATAGACTATACTTATAAAAATAAAGATGCTTAGCACATCAATTAGACAATTCATGAGAGCCCATTAGCCATGGCAAGGCGGCCTTTCTTTGATGGGACCCTAAACCTAATATTTATCTAATATTCTTCTTACTATGAGCTAATATTACAAATCCTTTAAGCTGATCATGTGGTATATCTTGACTGACTTATAAATCCACTAAATTCAATCTGGTTTAGATAAAACATGCAAAATACTATGGTACCGATTAACCAAACTATTTTTGCCAGAAAACTGGCATAAAAGACTTTGATAAGTCTCAAAGTTTGTGGTGCAGCTCAGGCTTTTCATACCAGTTTCGGCCCGTTCTGACAAAATGGGTAAAGTTTGGTTGGAACGGGCATAATTGGGGTATGACGCCACAGCTCGTCTAATTCCTGACAAGTTGTAGCATACCTTACGCCAGAAATCTTACTCCAGTCCCTGACAGGAGTTAGATTTGTAGTGAGGTGCACGCCGCTGTTCAGATTCATTAAGAATCAGGAGCAAATGACTCCAACACATTCCCTTATCAAGATCAATGTTGTTCATACCCGTCTTAATGAATCGGAGCCAAAATATATGGAATAGAACTGTCTTTTTGTTTACCATTGTGTATTGAGGTAGAATTATTCTGGCATTTCATTTGAATTTGAACATAAAACATGGCCAAATGATAGCACCAAATCGTGGGTCATCCTTTTCCATCCTAGTATTATCTATACCAGGGCTTCTCACCATGTTTTTTATTGGGGCCTGACCGCAAGTGTTTAAAACCCTTACAAAAATAAAATGTTTTGCTCATTTTACTTTTCACATTACTATAAAATAATGAGTCAGTTCAATTGATAAACCATAGATTGCTACAGTCAGAGAAAGAATTTCTGCAGCCTATTTTCATTATTATCAAAATTGCCCCCCTAGTGCACCTCGTTAAAAACAAGGGGGCCATACACCACCGAGGAAGGTTTTTTTATGTCGAAATTCTCAGTTGCTTGTCCAAATGAATAAGGGTTCTCATGACCGTATTTTACGGATTGTATTCAGACTGCAATTCCCGGCCCATTTGTGGGTCTTTTGAGCTGAACTAACTGCCTCATATATTGCTAAAAAACAGTGCTTGAGCAAACAAAATTCAAGCACAAAAACAGTGAAACCAAAATATCCCTAATAAAATAATTAACTTTTTTGCAGAGCAATTAAAATACATTCTGATAGATTAATATAAAATACAATGTAGCTCATATATAGTTGGGACATACTGTAGACCTAAGTAGTAACATTTTCAGTATTTGCAATATATACAGTGGGTATAAAAAGTGTACATACCACTGTTAAAATGCCAAGTTTTTGTCATATAAAAAAATAATTCAAAGAAGAATCATTCCGGAACTTTTTCCACCTTTAGGCCACGTTCACACGTTCAGTATGTGGTCAACATTTAACATCAGTATTTGTAAGCCAAAACCAGGAGTGGGTGAAAAATGCGAAGAGGTGACTTGTTTCTATTATACTTTTCCTCTGATTGTTCCACTCCTGATTTTTGGTTACAAATACTGATGTGAAATACTGAACTTGTGAACGTGGCCTTAATGTCACCCATAATCTGTACAAATCTATTGCGAAACAAACTGAAATAATTTTGAAGGGGGGGGGGAAATAAAAATAACAAAACTAAAATAATGTAGTTGCATAAGTGTGAACACCCTCTTTTTGGGGATGTGGTTGTGTTCAGAATTAGCCACTCGCATTTAGGCTGGAGTCACACTAGCGTATAAAACATCGGTCCGATGTTGATCCATAAAAGTAAGACGAGTGTCATGTAAGTGTCATGCGATTACAATGCGTTTTTTATGTAATTTAAAGCTAATTTTCAAACTAATAAAGCAATCTTGTATACAGATATAGATAGATAGAATAGATATATAGAAAGATGTCCTTGAGATACATAATTAGTGCCATGCATATGTAGTTTACTGTACATATATTTAGCTAATAAATAAATAAATGAAATAAATGGTGTGGGGTCCCCCTTATTTTTAATAACCAGCCTAGGGAAAGCAGACAACTGTGAGCTGAGCTGGTCTTATGCTGGGAAGGGCCCTATAACCATAGAGCTTCCCAGCCTATTAATATCAGCGGTCTGCTTAACCTTTACTGGTTATTAAAAAGGGGGGCCCTAAAAAAAAATGACGTGGGTTCCCCCCTATTTTTAATAACCACCAAAGGCTAAGCAGACAGCTGCGGGCTGATATTAATAGGCTGGGAAGGTCCATGGACATTGGCCCCTTCCCAGCCTAATAAGATCAGCCCTCAGCTGCCCCAGAAATGGCACTTAACCTCTTCTGTTCCCGATTGCCCTGGTGCGTTGGCAATGGATTTGTGGGATTGATGCCAGCAGCTGTTGCTGACACCAAGCCTACGGGTTAGTAATGGAGAAGCGTCTGTCAGACACCCCCATTACTAACCCCATAGTAAAAAGAATTACACACACAGAAAAGTCCTTTATTTGTAAAAATCACTCCGCAACCATTTCCCTCTTTCACCCATTTATTAAAAAAAATAATAATCCACATCGGTCCGCCGTAATCCAAAAATGGAGGTCCCACGATGATTCCCGTCTTCTTCATACAGTGTATGGAGCCCCGTTCAGAGAACGAAGCTCCATAGACTGGAGCAGCAGCCAATGCCGGTTCTCACGCTGCGCTGTGCGAGAACCCTGTTGCTGTGACGAGCGGTGACGTGAGTAAGGTTACTGCAGTTCACAGTTGCCAGGTCACACAGAGTGCAACATGAGAGCCGGAATAATGAGCGGGAGTCGAGATCTCAATCTGCGCATGTGCCGCCTCCGGCGACCATTCTCCTGAAGTCCGCCGCAGTGAAAACAATAGGAAGTGCGGGGACTCCACCGACATATTCTTAAAACCCGGGACCCGCCGAAGCCTCGCACCGCCGAACACCTCCTCCTTCTATCCTGAGGCCTGCAGCATTGCCCCAGTCCTGCCGCCGCTGCCGGCTTCCTACAGCAGCGACCCGGCCTCCTGTGACCCCGCTCCACTGCAGCCGCCCCCCCCCCCATTAAGCTACAGAAAAGTGAGACTATAAGACGTACCACTATTTTATTAAAACATGTTTTTCCTATTTTCCACCCCAAAATTTGTGGTGCTCCTTATGGTCCAGTGCATCTTATAGTTTGCAAAATACGGTATGTGTATGGCTCAATGAAACTCTACAGGTCAGTGTGCTGTCCGAAAAAAAACAGACTGTACTAAGACGTGTCACAAGGATAAGTGAATGTAGCCTTATGGTGCCTGTAGACGAGTGTATGAAAAATTGTCCGAGTTTTCTGGATGAAACTCAAATAATTTTTCATATTCTCTTCTTCAGGCTACATTCACATCCTTTTATCAGTTTTTTACATCTGTCCGTTTTCATACAACTACATTAAAACGTACATGATCACATAGAGTTTCCTAGGTTTATAATCGAGATCTACAGTGGCTTGTGAAAGTATTAGCCCCCTTGTGTTTTTAACTATTTTGTTACAATACAAAGTATGTTTAAATATTTTTGTAATCTTATTTGTGTATGATGTATCAGCACTAAATAGTCTAAGTTGGTGAAGTGAGAAAAATATAGGCATAAATTAAATTTATGGGATCAAATAACTAAACTTTGTCATGTGCATATGTATTCACCCCTTTTGCTATGAAGCCCCTAAAAAATTCTGGTGCAAGCAATTACCTTCATAAGTCACATGCTTAGTGAAAGGAAGTCCACCTGTGTGCAATCTAAGTGTCCCATGGTCTGTCGGTATATACACACCTTTTCTGAAAGGCCACAGAGGCTGCAACATCATTATGCAAGAGGCTCCACTAACCAAACAACACCATGAAGACCAAGGAGATCTCCAAACATGTCAGGGACAAAGTTGTTGAGAAGTACCACACAGGGTTGGGTTCTAAAAAAAAAAAATCACAATCTCTGATGATAATGGATTTTATGGTGCTCCATGGGATCATCAAATGGAGGGCATTAATCAGAGGGGCAGTACAGAGACCAAAATATAACCCTGAAGGAGCTGCAGAGTTCCCAAGCAGAGACTGAAGTATCTGTCCATATGACCACAATAAGCCGTACACTCCATAGAGGTGGCCATTATGGAAGAGTGGGCAGAAAAAAGCCTTTACTTACACACAAAAATTGTATGGCTTGTTTTGAGTTTGCCAAAAAACGTGGGAGACTCCTCAAATGTATGGAGGAATGTGGATTCGATTTTTTTTTTATCACGTCCATTTTGTTGGTACTGTAAGACACAGCAAATTTTATGAACACAAATTTGGGGCAAAAAATCTACTGCCTATCCTTCCTGTGGGAACTTACTCTCGGTAAGTTCACACTAACGTATTTTCAGTCTGTGTAAAAAACTGACTTCACACATAGCCTTACATTATTAGTTCGAGTGCTATGTGCTAGTGCCCATGGGCTACTTTTTTGTTACTCTCTAGAAAACTAAAATATACTCATTGCTGATTTTACTATCATTTAGGCCAATTTCGGATAACTGCATTTCTGGCACACAAGCAAGCCTGTATTATGGAGACAGTTCCTAGTCCAATTTAGATCTAAAGACCTGAACTGACAGCTGTGAATGTGACTTGTCCGATAAATTCTGTGACCTTTGAACTTATCCTTACAGACAGATTGTATTTCACACCCTCTTAAAGAGAACCTGTCATCAGGATTATCCATCCATGTTAAACTAAAGATATGGCCATAATGGTGCTACTGATAATACTGTTTAAATAGATACCTTCAGTGTTAAAATATGTAGCTTGTTTTTTGTTAAATCATCATTTGAAGTTTCAGCTTCCTAAGCTCTTCTTGCATCGGGGCAGGAACGTGGGTAGGGTCTTCGGCTCTGCCAAGTCCCCTCCGCTGCCTCTGATGTCTTTATCTTCTTGCTGATTTAATTTTCTCTCTGGTGCCATCCTAACCATGGGCAGCGCTTGCGCAGATTGATCTTGTTGCGGGCTTCAGGAAAATGGCGCCGATGTCGGTGCATGCGCAGATTTAGATCTTGGATCAATGATGAGTCTATTTCTTATTCTGTACATACGCCAGCACCATTTTCCTAAAGACTGCCGGAGGTCAATCTGCGAATGCTGCGCTACCGGTGCCATTTTGCTGAAGATCACCACGAGATCAATCTGCACAAGTGCCGACCGCGGCTAGAACGGCACCAGCACAAAATTTAAATCAAGAAGAAGATAAAGCCACCAGAGGCAGTGGAAGGGACATGGCAAAGCCGAAGACCCTACCAAAAGTCCAGCCCTGATGCTCGAAGAGCTTAGGAAGCTGAAGCTTCAAGTGATGATTTAACAAAAACCAGGCTGCAGATTTCTACACTGAAGGTATTTCTTACATCAGTATGACAGCACCATTATGGCCATATATTTAGTTTAACATGGTTTAATCATCGAGCCTGTTTTCACCTTTCTGACCAGGCCAAATTTTACTATTCTGACCAGTGTCACTTTATGAGGTAATAACTCCGGAACGCTTCAACATTTCCCAGTGATTCTGAGACTGTTTTTTGAAACACATTGTACTTTATGTTAGTAGTAAATTTAGGTAGATATTTTTTGGTTTATTTGTGAAAATATTGGAATTTTGGCAAAAACTTGGAAAATTTGGCATTTTTCAAACTTTTAATTTTTATAATTTTTATGCCCTTAAACCAGATAGTTATATCACACAAAATGGTTAATAAATAACATCACATGTCTACTTTACATCAGCATATTTTTTTTAACATTTTGTTTTTTAGTTTATTAGCAACTTCTCATTTTTCCAACAAAATTAACAAAACCAATTTTTTTAGGAACCACATCACATTTGGAGTGACTTTGAGGGGTCTACAAGACAGAAAATACGCAAAAGTGACACAATTTTAAAAACATCACCTCTCAAAGTGCTCAAAACCACATTCAATAAGTTTATTAACCTTTACGTGATTCACAGGAATTAAAGCAATGTGGAAGAAAAAAATGAAAATTTTACTTTTTCCCACGAAAATGTTGCTTTAGCTACACCCCTCAAAGAACCTATCTAGATGTATGATGAGCTTCACATAATTTTATAACATTGAGCTGTGAAAATGAACAAATATATTTTTCTCACAAAAATTTTGTTTTTGCCCCAAAGTCTTCATTTTCCCAAGGGTAACAGAAGAAAATTGACCATACAATTTGTTGTGCAATTTTCCCTGTTTACACCGATACCACATATATGGTGGAAAACTACTGTTTGGGCGCACGGTAGGGCTGAGAAGGAAAGAGCACCATTTGACTTTTGGAGAGGAAAATTGACTGGAATACATAGTGGATAACATATCGCGTTTGCAGAGCCCCTGATGTGCTGAAACAGTGGAAACCTCCAAAAGTGACCCCATTTTGGAAACTATACCCCTCCAGGAATTTATTTAGAAGTGTGGTGAGCACCTTGAACCCCAAGGTGCTTCACAAAATTTTATAACATCGAGACGTGAAAATTAAAAAATACATTTTTCCCCAAAAAATATTTCTTCAACCCCAAATTTTTAATTTTCACAAAGGTAACAAAAGAAAACGGACCATTCAATTTGTTGTGCAATTTCTCCTAAGTATACCAATATCCCATATGTGGTGGAAAACTACTGTTTGGGCAAATAGCAGAGCTCAGAAGGGAAATATCTCAATTGAATTCTGGAGCGCAATTTTGGCTGGAATAGATTGCGGATGCCTTGTCACATTTGAAGAGCCCCTGACATGCCAAAACACCAGAAACCCCCATGAGTGACCCCATTTTGGAAACTACACCTCTTGCGGAATTCATCTAGGAGTGTGGTGAGCATTTTTAACCCTCAGTCGATTCACAGAATTGTATAACATTTGGCTGAGTAAAAAAAAATCCAATTTTTTTCACTAAAATGTTGCTTTTGCCCCAAGTTTTTAATTTTCAAAACGGATAATAGGACAAAACAAACAGTACAATTTGTTACACAATTTTTCCTGAGTACGCCAATACCCCACAAGTGAACCCATTTTTTACACTAGGAGTGTAGTGAGCATGTTGACACCACATGTGCCTCACAGAATTTTATATCATTGCGCGGTGTAGAAAGAATTATTAGACTTTTATCACTAAAACCTTGTTTTAGCACCCAAATTTTTAATTTTTATAATGGCTAATAGGAAAAAATGAATCTCACAGTTTGTTGTACAATTTCTCCCAGATTGCGCCAATACCTTACATGTAATCACAAACTACTTTTCAGGCACAGTGCAAAGCTCAGGAAGGAAGGAGCACCATATTATAGTGCAGATTTTGCTGTTATGGTTTGCAGGTGCCATGACCAACTGGAAGAGCCCTTAAGGTGCTAGTACACCCCCAAAAGTGTCCCCATTTTACAAACGACACCTCTCAATGAATTCATCTAAGGGTGCAGTGATCATATCGACACCACAGGTGTGTCACAGAATTTTATGCCATTGGGCAGTTAAGAAAAAATAATTACCATATTTTTCGGACTATAAGACTCACTTTTTTCCTACAACATTTTGGAGGAGAGTGTGGGGGGGTGCGTGTTATAGTCCGGATGTACAGTATATAGTCCGGTTGTGGATGGTGAGGGAGGGGTGGTAGTGGCAGCCGGAGTGGAGAGCAGTGAATATTTATTTTACTTAATGAAGGAATTAAAAAGAAAGAGAGCAGTGAATATTCATTCTCTTTAACAGCGGGCACATGTGATCGACGAGCAGCTGCAGGAGCGGCGGCTGACAGTGTGTCCGCTATTAAGGAAAATTAATATTCACTGCTCCCCACGCCCATAGTCCCGGCGTGGGGAGCAGTGAATATTCCAGTAGCTGACCTTAGCATGTGAGGGCGCATGACAGTGATGTCATGCGCTGCTTACACGCTGATATCAGCTGCTGGCATCAGAACAGAATGCCGCTGGAGCACAGGGGAGGTGAGTAGATTCCTTTTATTTTTTATGTGTGCGGCGGTTATATGTGAAGGGGCTATATGTACTGGAATAGGGATGGGGGGGGGCCATGTATACCAGAATGGGGATGGGGTGGCCACGTATTCCAGGGTGGGGATGGGTGCCATGTATACCAGGATGGAGATGTGGGCCATATATACCAGGATGGGGATGGGGGCCATGTACACCAGGGTGGGGATAGGTGTGGTCACACAAGGTGAGGGAAGGAACAAGTGTACAACGACGGGAAATGGGGGAAGGGAGCACAACAACTAGGGATAGGGGGAGTGGAGACCCCTAGGCAAATCTAATATCACCCTGAGCACCCTATCATCACTATATAGGTTCCACACCTATCGCCAAGCAGGAAACCTAATCCCTGAATGTCCCTAGAGCTAGGCCCTAGGTAGGGAAAGGACTGGGTGAACACTAGTCAGTCCCCACTGTAACTAAAGACAACAAGGTAAACAAACAAAGGGGATACACTTAGCTTGAGAAGGCACCAGAGAGATAACTCCAACTGTTCTCCAAGGGAAGTCCAAGAAGAAACTAGCCAACTACTAGCACTCCAAGCATGGACAGAGAAACATAGAACTATCACTGGCGATTCTTTGGAGACACTGAGAGTTTTTAACTACCAAGCAAGGGTGTGTCAATTAGCAGCAAAAAGGTGGAGGTCACTGCTGGGTCCTAAAGGAAGAAGGATATCACTGCACTACAGAGATGAGAGGATCAAAAAGGCATCTACAATGCCAAGCACAGTGACCTTCTACAGCTGGATCCAGAGCGACTGTCTGTCACACTTGATACACCCGTGACAGGTGCCATGTATACCAGGATGGAGGGCCATGTGTGAAGGATGGGGGGATGTAACGGCAGTTTACAGTCCTCCTTCCGCATGTGCACTTGTAACAAGACACCTGACCAGCTTCAAACAAAGGATTTACACCCCCACCAGCTAGCTGTTGAGCTACTACAGGTGGACCCCCTGTGGATCCAAGCCATGCGGTCTCCTTTGTTTCAGACAGCTATAATTCCATATCGAGTTATGGAAATACTATACGTCCTAAGCATACATCTCGTTTATTTCTGAGATCGCCAGTATATGGCGAATGTCCGCCTGTGTCTCGACCCATTCTAGCACATAGGGATAGGGAGATGCATAAAACAACTATTAGGAAACAGATAATACAGCTGTGTTTAGTCTCCACGTGTAGCAGGGGCCCGGCTGGATCCGATGATACCACAAGCACCTCCCTAGGACTGTCCATAAAGGAGTTATGACACAAGTGAAGTTTTGGAGTTATCTGCCAGGGACACGGGGAGGGGACTCAGGTTCAGCCCATGGGTCAGGAGGGCATTGACCCAGGGGGGTTAAATGCTCCTGCAGATCTTGGCCTAGTGCTTTTTTCTCTGGGAGGTCGCGACAACATATCGTGTGGGGAATGTGGGGAAAAGTCACGCAATAGAGGGAACCACAAGCCTCCCTTGAAGCAGCATACCCCCCCCGCAAGCCAGGCCTTTCATTCAACTGGTAACTAACTCTTAATATCTGCATACTTTTTACCACTACTGTTGTATTTGCATCTCTGACCATTATGTATGTATAGCCCTTGTGTATAGTATATGGTCTAGTGTGCCATTAAGGTGAATAAATATATAATTTAACCTTGGGCTGGTCTTTTATCTCGATCCACGTATCTACACATCCGTTGTTTGGTTAATTCCCATGCTACCGGGGCTGGTTTCTGGCCCAATATAATTCCCGTTAACGGACTGATGCCGGGCGGGGGCAGACATTGCCGGCGTCACGGGACAAATATAATCGCCCTGTGGGAGAAATTTGTCCCATAGCCAAGAGTTTGACATACATGCAATAGATATATAATTCCAGAGAACAGGTAGATTAAACAGTGACTCAGTAGGATGAATGATGTCTCCACGGGCCATCAGAGGATTGGAGTACTGTATTTTTTTGTTACTCCCCAGGAAAGCAAAATATATTTATTTGCTTATTTTCCTTTCATTTAGGCCAGTTTCGGATGAGTTTATTTCAGACACACAAAGATGTCCTTATTATGGATGCAGGTCCTGGCACAATGCAGTTCTAAAGACCTGAACTGACAGCTTTATAGATCTTTATAAAATTGTAAGTTTGCATTTTTACACCCATGGTTGGGCCAGGACTTGCAGTCATCATTTTTTGGCCAAATGCATTTGTAATATGCTTGTCTCAAACTGGGGTTTCTCTAACATGTTGGTGATTTGTGAATTACTCATTGTTATTTAAACAGAATTTCTCCCACTATTGGAGTGCAGATTTGACTTAACCAGTGTTGAAATACAGTACAGACCAAAAGTTTGGACACACCTTCTTATTTAAAGATTTTTCTGTATTTTCGTGACTATGAAAATTGTACATTCACACTGAAGGCATCATAACTATGAATTAACACATGTGGAATTATATAATTAACAAAAAGGTGTGAGACAACTGAAAATATGTCTTATATTCTAGGTTCTTCAAAGTAGCCTCCTTTTGCTTTGATGACTGCTTTGCACACTCTTGGCATTCTCTTGATGAGCTTCAAGAGGTAGTCACCGGAAATGGTTTTCACTTCACAGGTGTGCCCTGTCAGGTTTAATAAGTGGGATTTCTTGACTTTTAAATGGGGTTGGGACCATCAGTTGTGTTGTGCAGAAGTCTGGTGGATACACAGCTGATAGTCCTACTGAATAGACTGTTAGAATTTGTATTATGGCAAGAAAAAAGCAGCTAAGTAAAGAAAAATGAGTGGCCATCATTACTTTAAGAAATGAAGGTCAGTCAGTGCGAAAAATTGGGAAAACTTTGAAAGTGTCCCCAAGTGCAGTTGCAAAAACCATCAAGCGCTACAAAGAAACTAGCTCACATGAGGACCGCCCCAGGAAAGGAAGACCAAGAGTCACCTCTGCTTCTGAGGATAAGTTTATCCGAGTCACCAGCCTCAGAAATCGCAGGTTAACAGCAGCTCAGATTAGAGACCAGGTCAATGACACACAGAGTTCTAGCAGCAGACACATCTCTACTACAACTGTTAAAAGGAGACTTTGTGCAGCAGGCCTTCATGGTAAAATAGCTGCTAGGAAACCACTGCTAAGGACAGGCAACAAGCAGAAGAGACTTGTTTGGGCTAAAGAACACAAGGAATGGACATTAGACCAGTGGAAATCTGTGCTTTGGTCTGATGAGTTCAAATTTGAGATCTTTGGTTCCAACCACCATGTCTTTGTGCGACGCAGAAAAGGTGAACGGATGGACTCTACATGCCTGGTTCCCACCGTGAAGCATGGAAGAGGAGGTGTGATGGTGTGGGGGTGCTTTGCTGGTGACACTGTTGGGGATTTATTCAAAAGTGAAGGCATACTGAACCAGCATGGCTACCACAGCATCTTGCAGCGGCATGCTATTCCATCCGATTTGCGTTTAGTTGGACCATCATTTATTTTTCAACATGACAATGACCCCAAACACACCTCCAGGCTGTGTAAGGGCTATTTGACCAAGAAGGAGAGTGATGGGGTGCTACGCCAGATGACCTGGCCTCCACAGTCACCAGACCTGAACCCAATCGAGATAGTTTGTGGTGAGCTGGACCGCAGAGTGAAGGCAAAAGGGCCAACACGTGTTAAGCATCTCTGGGAACTCCTTCAAGATTGTTGGAAGACCATTTCCGGTGACTACCTCTTGAAGCTCATCAAGAGAATGCCAAGAGTGTGCAAAGCAGTCATCAAAGCAAAAGGTGGCTACTTTGAAGAACCTAGAATATAAGACATATTTTCAGTTGTTTCACACTTTTTTGTTAAGTATATAATTCCGCATGTGGTAATTCATAGTTTTGATGCCTTCAGTGTGAATGTACAATATTCATAGTCAAGAAAATACAGAAAAAAATTTAAATGAGAAGGTGTGTCCAAACTTTTGGTCTGTACTGTATTTGGGACACCTTTAATCCTCTTAGGCAATGTTCCTTACATAATTTCAGTCCCTCTACGTTACAAGGCAATGTCACAAATATTTTTGGCTGCAAATCAGCACATCAAATTAGAATAGTTTTTCGTCTTGCTATACACAGTCCTCAAAGCTACCCACAGTCCTTTAGGCTTCTGGAGTGTCATCTTATTTCTCAGAAAAGTCTAGGTAAGAAATTAGTCATTCTTTTTACTACTTTTTATTCTGTCTTTAAACATTTACCTTTCTCATTTTAGATGCGTAATACAGTGGGTACGGAAAGTATTCCGACCCCTTTAAATTTTTCACTCTTTGTTTCATTGCAGCCATTTGGTAAATTCTAAAAAGTTCATTTTTTTCTCATTAAAGTACACTCTACACCCCATCTTGACTGAAAAAAAACAGAAATGTAGAAATTTTTGCAAATTTATTAAAAAAGAAAAACTGAAATATCACATGGTCATAAGTATTCAGACCCTTTGCTCAGACACTCATATTTAAGTCAGATGCTGTTCATTTCCTTGTGATCCTCTTTGAGATGGTTCTCCTTCATTAGAGTCCAGCTGTGTTTAATTAAACTGATAGGACTTGATTTGGAAAGGCACACACCTGTCTATATAAGACCTCATAGCTCACAGTGCATGTCAGACCAAATGAGAATCATGAGCTCAAAGGAACTGCCCAAGGAGCTCAGAGACAGAATTGTGGCAAGGCACAGATCTGGCCAAGGTTACAAAATAATGTCTGCATTACTCAAGGTTCCTAAGAGCACAGTGGCCTCCATAATCCTTAAATGAAAGAAGTTTGGGACCACCAGAAGTCTTCCTAGACCTGGCCGTCCAGCCAAACTGAGCAATCATGGGAGAAGAGCCTTGGTGAGAGAGGTAAAGAAGAACCCCAAGAACACTGTGGCTTAGCTCCAGAGATGCAGTAGGGAGATGGAAGAAAGTTCTACAAAGTCAACTATCACTGTAGCCCTCCACCAGTCGGGCCTTTATGGCAGAGTGGCCCAACGGAAGCCTCTCCTAAGTGCAAGACATATGAAAGCCCGCATAGTGTTTGCTCAAAAACACATAAAGGACTCCCAGACTATGAGAAATAAGATTCTCTGGTCTGATGAGATGAAGATAGAACTTTTTGTTGATAATTCTAAATGGGATGTGGAGAAAACCAGGCACTGCTCATCACCTGCCCAATACAATCCCAACAGTGAAACATGGTGGTGGCAGCATCATGCTATGGGGGTGTTTTTCAGCTGCAGGAACAGGATGACTGGTTGCAACTGAAGGAAACATGAATGCGGCCAAGTACCGAGATATCCTGGATGAAAACCTCTTCCAGAGTGTTCTGGACCTCAGACTTGGCCGAAGGTTCACCTTGCAACAAGACAATGACCCTAAGCACAAAGCTAAAATAACAAAGGAGTGGCTTCAGAACAACTCTGTGACCATTCTTGACTGGCCCAGCCAGGGCCCTGACCTAAACCCAATTGAGCATCTCTGGAGAGACCTGAAAATGGCTGTCCACCAACGTTCACCATCCAACCTGATGGAACTGGAGAGGATCTGCAAGGAAGAATGGCAGATGATCCTCAAATCCAGGTGTGAAAAACTTGTTGAATCATTCCCAAGAAGGCTCATGGCTGTACTAGCTCAAAAGGGTGCTTCTAGTCAATACTGAACAAAGGGTCTGAATACTTATGACCATATGATATTTCAGTGAAATTTCAACAAATTCTTGATGCAAACATAACATCATCTGTAAAAAATCAAGTTGAAAAGAGAATGGCTTCTACAAATGGATAATTATCTTAAACACACATCAAAATCCACAATAGACTACCTCATAAGGCGCAAACTGAAGGTTTTACAATTGGCCTCACAGTCCCCTGATCTGAACATCATTGAAAATCTGTGGCTAGACCTCTAAATAGCAGTGCATTCAAGACGACCCTGGAACCTCACAGAAATGGAACAATTTTCTAAAAGGAAGAATGGATGAAAATCCCTCAAACAAAAATTTAAAGTCTCTTGCCTGGCTACAAAAAGCTTTTACAACCTGTGATACTTTCAAAAAGGGGTGCAACTAGGTACTAACCATGCAGAGTGCCCAAACTTTTGCATCGGCCCATTTTCCTTTTTGTAATTTTTAAAATGTAATAGATGAAAAAGTATTTAGATATTTTTTGCCTAAAATAGAAAGGAAATGTGTAATCTTTAAACTTTAAGCCTTTTAGAGATTGTTGCATCTTCAACTTGCTTAACTGTTCACAATAACAGTAATTGTGACCAAGGGTGCCCAAACTTTTACATGCCACTGCAATTCAAGTGCAGGTCATATGTGTATCAAAATAACATGCAAAATATGAATATAATGTTTATTAAATCCAATTATACAGACCAAAGAAAAGTTAAAACCATCTAATAAAATACTATAAATCCACTGGATGACAGACAAACATCACTGTCAATCTCACACCAATGGAAAGGCTGGACAGGCGTTGCTCAGACTTTCCACAGAGCTCCTTACGCCTCTGTAGCAGCCATCATGGAGAAGAGGAGAATTGGGCTCTGATCTCAGAAAGGAGGACGGAGTGGAGGACAATTGGTGTTGTGACTATACATTAGTAATAGGAGTGGTTTAAAATAATACCTGGCTACATAAAATAATGTTAAAAACCAGGGCTGTGGAGTCGGTAAGCCTAACCTCCAACTCCTCAATTTCCATGACACCGACTCCGACTCCCTCATACATGGCTCATGTTTAAGTGATAAATTTACTGTAGCACAGATTCAGCTCAGCTAAAAGTCTAGACCAGTGTTTCCCAAACTCCAGTCCTTACGGACCCCACAGGTCATGTTTTCAGGATTTCCATAGTATTGCACAGGTGAGAGAATTTCTGATGCCTTGATGATACTTCCATCACCTGTGCAATACTATGGAAATCCTGAAAACATGACCTATGAAGTCCGTGAGGACTGGAGTTTGGGAAACACTGGTCTAGACCCTTAGATCAGGAATAGGACAGACATTTATAGGATATTTCATAACTTTCCCAAATTCTTATGAAAAAATATTCCCCACAAACTGCATTGAAATACTGTACCCAATTTATTATATATTTTAAGAGTCGGAGTTAGTCCATTTTATACCAACTCCGACTCCACTAAAATGGGATTCAACTCTGATTCCACAACTCCGACTCCACAGCCTTGTTAGAAACACCACATAAATGCAATAGAATGGTAAAAAAACACTGAATGTGATGTTTAGTACAATTGATGAAATCTGCAATATGTCCATGGGAAGATCACAGCAGAAGATCCCGTGGACTGTAGTGTTCAGCTCCTACAACTCCACTGCTGCCCTTTCCCCACAAGGCTCACAATCGG
Source organism: Phyllobates terribilis (assembly GCF_046119375.1). Taxonomy (NCBI): domain Eukaryota; kingdom Metazoa; phylum Chordata; class Amphibia; order Anura; family Dendrobatidae; genus Phyllobates; species Phyllobates terribilis. Next base: position 157,099,235 of record NW_027362771.1, on the reverse strand, counting down.
TCAGAACAGAGTGTACGGTAAAGCGGTCTACCCCGATTGCTGTCAATGGGGCAGATTTTAGATAAATTTATCACTCTCTTAAAAAGGTCTGTTTTTTATGTATTTTTGATGTTTGTTCATTATCTCCTTCACATCCATGATTTTATGTGATAAGATTGCAGTTTTCATCAGTTTGACATAGTATTTTATACATTGTTATGTTTTATCCAGGCTAAGTATGATTTCTATTAGTTGTTTTCAGTTATTAATGCATCACTGCTGATAACTTTATTTAATATGACTGTACGTTTCATGTTTGAAGTCAGTGGTGGGCAGTCATTTACAATCGCCAATATTACATCGCTGTATATTGTAACAAAGGCATATTCTTACTATTCTTAATTACATTTCCTGTGGCCAAATTAATTTTTGTAGTTAGTATTTCTATGTAAAACATTCATACAGTTTGTGCCTTTTATGTGGGGGGCAAGCAAGAATAGCCTTAAGCTTTTAATCTTCTGGGAATAATGATTCTTGAGCATCTGTTTATTGCCCACCACTGCTGTAAAATAAGTCATGACCATCTTGTCTCCTGTATTGTTTGTATCATTCGTCATGCTGATATTAATCTTTCTTTTTCTCCCATTCAGCTGTTGTCCCTGTTCTTTGCTCCTTCGTTTTGTTGGTGAGGATATCACAGTGATGTCTGCCTTCAACCTGCTCCATTTGGTGACAAAGAGCCAGCCAGTGGCCCTGCGGGCCTGTGGGCTTCCCTCAGGTTGACTGGTTGCTACTTGTTGTGTGATGCATATTGGGAGCCCTTAACAATTCCATCTCTGCTGCAGTAAAGAACCAGCTAAATGTAGTATAATAATACTGGGAAATACATATAAATTACACATGACCTTCTAAAGACTAACCTAAGGCTACAGTACTGTATGTTATTGTTACAGTAATTGTAAAAATAAATATTACCTTTTATATATATGTATATATATATTATCATTATTTTACGTTCCTGCAGACTGGCCTTTCTTTACCATTAAAGGGAGTCTGTCAGCAGCTCTGCCCTCCCACGCCACTTCCTGTGACGCCGCTGACAGGATTACATAGGAAAGGTAGACATCGTTAAACATCCCTTTTGCATTGCGTTAGTAACAATATGAAAATTAAAGAGTAACTGTTGCTTTAATTTTTATTTCATAAATCCATAGTACCCATGGGAAAAAGCAACTTTCTAACATTATATCAGGTAAATTTGCTTCTTTCTCCTCCTGGACTGAACCTTTACTCTCAATTCATGGCTAAAATTTGTATTCAGTGAAGACGGATTTTCCCATTACTGAGATCGGAGATGACAGTTGGTGCTTTAAAAATTTTATGGAAAGGAGTGGAAGAGCTGGAGGCAGACACAAACATGGTAATGCAAGTTCTCCTGAAACAATAGTTACAGTTCTCCAGAGAATTTCATGACCACCAACCATCATCTCCTATCTCAGTAATAGGAAAATCTGTGTTCACTGAAGACAGACTATAGCAATGAATTGAGAATTTTGAGAATGAATGGAGAAAGCATATTTCTCTAATATATATTAATTTCTCATTTTCACGTGTGCTATTAATTTCTAAAAAAATAAATAAATAAAATGAATTACAGTGGTGGCCAAAAGTATTGGCACCCCTGGAATTCTGTCAGATAATACTCAGTTTCTTCCTGAAAATGATTGCAATCACAAATTCTTTGGTATTATTATCTTCATTTAATTTGTCTTCAATGAAAAAAACACAAAAAGAGTTGTCCTAAAGCCAAATTGGATACAATTCCACACCAAACCTAAAAAAGGGGGTGGACAAAAGTATTGGCACTGTTTGAAAAATCATGTGATGCTTCTCTAATTCGTGTAATTAACAGCACCTGTAACTTACCTGTGGCACCTAACAGGTGTTGGCAATAACTAAATCACACTTGCAGCCAGTTAACATAGATTAAAGTTGACTCAACCTCTGTCCTGTGTCCTTGTGTGTACCACATTGAGCATGGAGAAAAGAAAGAAGACCAAAGAACTGTCTGAGGACTTGAGAAACCAAATTGTGAGGAAGCATGAGCAATCTCAAGGCTACAAGTCCATCTCCAAAGACCTGAATGTTCCTGTGTCTTCCGTGCGCAGTGTCATCAAGAAGTTTAAAGCCCATGGCACTGTGGCTAACCTCCCTAGATGTGGACGGAAAAGAAAAATTGACGAGAGATTTCAACGCGAGATTGTGCGGATGGTGGATAAAGAACCTCGACTAACATCCAAACAAGTTCAAGCTGCCCTGCAGTCCGAGGGTACAACAGTGTCAACCCGTACTATCCGTCGACGTCTGAATGAAAAGGGACTGTATGGTAGGATACCCAGGAAGACCCCACTTCTTACCCCGAGACATAAAAAAGCCAGGCTGGAGTTTGCCAAAACTTACCTGAGAAAGCCTAAAACGTTTTGGAAGAATGTTCTCTGGTCAGATGAGACAAAAGTAGAGCTTTTTGGCAAAAAGCATCAACATAGAGTGTACAGGAAAAAAAAAGAGGCATTCAAAGAAAAGAACACGGTCCCTACAGTCAAACATGGTGAAGGTTCCCTGATGTTTTGGGGTTGCTTTGCTGCCTCTGGCACTGGACTGCTTGACCGTGTGCATGGCATTATGAAGTCTGAAGACTACCAACAAATTTTGCAGCATAATGTAGGGCCCAGTGTGAGAAAGCTGGGTCTCCCTCAGAGGTCATGGGTCTTCCAGCAGGACAGTGACCCAAAACACACTTCCAAAAGCACTATAAAATGGTTTGAGAGAAAGCACTGGAGACTTCTAAGGTGGCCAGCAATGAGTCCAGACCTGAATCCCATAGAACACTTGTGGAGAGATCTCAAAATGGCAGTTTGGAGAAGGCACCCTTCAAACATCAGGGACCTGGAGCAGTTTGCCAAAGAAGAATGGTCTACAATTCCAGCAGAGCATTGTAAGAAACTCATTGATGGTTACCGGAAGCGGTTGTTCGCAGTTATTTTGGCTAAAGGTTGTGCAACCAAGTATTAGGCTGAGGGTGCCAATACTTTTGTCTGGCCCATTTTTGGAGTTTTGTGTGAAATGATCAATGATTTGATTTTTGCTTCATTCTCTTTGTGTTTTTTCCTTGCAAGCAAATTAAATGAAGATAATAATACCAAAGAATTTGTGATTGCAATCATTTTCAGGAAGAAACTGAGTATTATCTGACAGAATTGCAGGGCTGCCAATACTTTTGCCCACCACTGTATATTCTGCTGTTCACGCCTCTCTTCCTATCCTATTTAACACTATCAGCAGGTTTGAAGCAGCTAACAAACTTTGCGTAGCTTTAAACAACTTGTTTGCCAGTTGGCCGTCATTCAATAGCCTGTTTACACAGGCAGAGTGAACTTCAGATGCACAACGGACGATCTGTAAGGCTATGTTCCCACGATGAGTATTTGGTGAGTTTTTCATGTTGCAGATTTTCTGCACCTTTTAAGTAAAATAAGTTACTTGTGTTTTTTTCGAAAGTCTGCAACATAAAAAACTCACCAAATATTCTTCGTGGGAACGTAGCCTAATAGGTTGTTCGGGAACACTTAGGCTGCCATTGTTCTTGGCAGCGCATGCAATGTTCACACAGACGATGTGCTGTCAAGAACTATGAACTTTTGCGCAAACCAAAAGATCATTTAATTGAGCGAGGCTTTTACTTATTTGTCAGGTGATTGGCAGGCTGTTTTGTCTGTACTATTATCATGAAAGTAGTGTTTCTAGGAACGCTTATTCACGATAATCGTGCAATGAAAATGCACCTTTGCTTTCCATTGGGAATGTTTTTTTTAATTATAAGTAATTATTTGGCTACAATATTGCATATTTTGATCAATGTCAGTAAAGAGCACTGTTCCGTAGAATTTGGCAAATCTGTTAGTATTTGAAATCTAACTTTTTTGAAAGAGTCTAATTATAACAACCTTTCACCATGATCTACACAAACATTTTTATACTGCACAAAAAATGCTGGTGATGAAGCACTTTATAGAATCATCAAATCACCATTAGTATGTGCACACATAAGTTGCCAATATGTTCCTCCATGTAGAAAAGGAGCTTTGGAGCCAGAATTGCTTTGATGTGTAGACTCGGACATGTGAGTATTTAGGTTTGTTTGACTTAACCCCCATCATCCATTATTGTCGTATTCAGAGTGGTCCAGGAAGCTGAGATTTGTATAGTTTTTGTCCTCACTGCTTTATCTACTATGATGCATGCAGAACTGATAAATGAATTGAGGTGCTCACTGGTGATCTTCTGTGCCCAGAAAAATGACTTTATTTGCTTTTTAATACTGTAGAGGTGTTTTTTTGTTAGTAAGGGAAATAAATTCAATAGTTACCTATTTCCTTCCATGTCAGGTTTTAGGCTCAGAATAAGTAGGCTGCACACACTAGTGTAAAGTATAGCCTTCCTGGGTATTGAATAATTTGCCTTTGCCTATATTTTATATTGATGGCATATCTTCAAGATGCACATCTTATTGACAAGAAAATTGGTAACAATTAATTGTTACAACAGCGTTGTGTAGTTTGTATTTCTTTTGCGCAAGCAGATATTTACTAAAACACTTGTCAGGAGGCCTGACGGGTTCTCGAACATTGTTATATACATTGTGAGCTGCTTTCCAGTAGATGGCAGTATATACTTATTTTTGTCCATACGTCTTGACCTACACTTTACTGGGCAATTGTATTTATGTATTGTGCACAGCGCCAGTAAACTAAGAGTTAATGTGTCACACACAAAGTTTTCTCACAAATAGACTATTTCCTGATATATCACAGACCTGTTCCAGCATTAGAAACAATGAAAGTGGCTTAGCAGATTTTTAATGCATTCCAGATATCAGAATAAAGCTAGGAAATCCTGCAGCTATGCTGAACCACAAAAACATGGGGTGTACTGAAAATACCCCATTTGTAATTCCGTAAAACATATTGCTTTATAAATAATTAGAAGTCACATTCAAAGCTTAGAGTTTGTAAGACATAACGTTTCATCTCTTATCTCTTTCTTCCTGTATGTCTCAAAATCTATTGAATAGTGCTTGTACTGACGTCTTAAGGTATATTTGCTGCAGCAGACCACCCAGGCTTTGGAGACCTATTATTAAGACTTATTTACTTATTTCTGTTTGTTAGGGGCTCTCACCTACCATGTGTTCTTTCTGCTTTCACATTGATTGTTGCATGCATCACCTGTACTTTGCATGTATCGTTGGTTTTTCCAGTGAGTGTGCATGTGCTATCGGTTGTAACCATAGAATGTAAGAACGTTCACAGGGTCCACAGGTGTAAAAGGACCTTCATTTGATCATTACTGAGTGCCTTACGTTGTCTGTGGTTATAAAAAAATGATATGTTAAAAACTTTAATTGTAAATGCTTCATCAAGGACTGCATTGTAAAATTCCATTAACAGAACATTGATGTACTGGATGAAGGAATCTGACGATAATGACACAAAAGACACAAATAAGTGTTCACCCTGCTACATAGATCTGACTGGATACAATTCACATACCTATTTAAAGTATGTGTTATTGGTTTCCATTTTATTAATTGAGAAAAGTAAAGTTAGTGAGCAAAATAGAAACCTAAATCAAATCAATATTTTGTGGTGCCCGAAACTAGCAAGGAACCTCCACTGCTTTACTGTTGTCTGCAGATAATCATTATTGTACAGATTTCCAGCTCTTTGGCAAATTAACTGCCTTTTGTTATAGCTAAATATTTCACATTGTGACTCATCAAACCAAGCACCCGCTGCCATTTTTCTGCATCCAGCATAGTTAAGGCACTTGGCCTTGTTTTCATGTCAAAGTTATGGTTGTTAGCTGCAATTCTTCCATGGAGATCACTTCTGGCCAAACATCACTGAACAGTCAATGGATGTAACTGGTTCCCACTGGCTGATACCAGTCCTGAGCTGATAGCACTGCTGGATATCTTCCAATTTTGAAGGGAAGTAAGCATGATGTGTCTTTCATCTGCTGCACTAAGTTCCCATGGCCGACCATTTTGCCTACAGTTCTCAATGGTCTCATTTTTTGGTATCCTCAATGCTGAGAATCTAGGCAGATATGCAAGTAAATGTGTTCTGCAGCAGGAAAACAACCCTAAACATACAGCCAATGTGATTAAGAACAATCTTCAGCATATAGAAGAGTCCTTGATTTCAACATGATCAAGTCTGTGTGGGATTACATAAAGAGACAGAAGGATTTTCGCAAGCCTACATCCACAGAAGATCTGTGGTTAGTTCCTCAATATGGTTGGAACAACTTCTCTGCCCATTTCCTTCGAAAACTTTATACAATTGCATCTAGAAGAATAGATGCATTCATGCAGTTAAGGGATAGTCAAACCAAATATTAATTTGATTTACATTTCTGTTTTGTTCATTCACTTTGCATTATGCTAATTAAAAAAATAAATTAACACTTTTGTTTTTGCAAACATTTACTTTGCAGCATTGTTTCCGCAACTGCCTAAAACGTTTGCACACTCCTGTATGTGTTGCTTAACATATTTAAAGAAGTTGTCCACTACTTTATAATACCCCCCCCAATGTACCCCCCCAGGGCACCTAAGACTTTTTGTAAATACCTTATGTTGCAGAGAATGCCTGTGAGCGGCGCTATCAGTGGCCGCTCACAGGCATCACGTGACCCCGCGTTGACGTCACGCCAAGTGAGACGTGACTCAGCGTTGGGGTCCCTGTGGTGGCTGCTGGGTTGTGGGCGGGGTTACCCCCGCGTCACACCCGGCATCCACCGCGTGCTTTCTCAATGAATGGGGAGAGGCAGAGCTCGCGCCCACAGCCTGGCATCCACCGTGGAACCAGAAAGACAAAGACCCCCGGCTGCTGCCAGCACTTGTCGTGACATCAGCGGATGTCAGAGCCGGCTGCAGCCGGACGTTACGTGATACTTGTGAGCGGCCAGTGATAGCGCCGCTCACAGGCATTCTCTGCAACATTAGGTATTTACAAAAAGTCTTAGGGGCCCCGGGGGGATAAATCAGGGGGTTAACATAAAGTAGTGGACAACCCCTTTAATTCAAATTGTTTTTGTTTATGTTTAGATGTATGTTTCAGTTTAAATTTCTATGTATAGTGGAGCCTCAAGGTACAATATTAACGTGTTCTGGGACAACTGTTGTAAGTTCAGAACATTATTTTATGGAAACTAGTAATTGGTCCTGATGTCCCCAAAATGCCATCCTAAAATAAGTAAAAAAATTAAGAACAACAAGCTGATTATTAATATACATAAAGCAAAACTATGTATATAAGAAAAATCACTATGTATATAGAGGACAGGAGCTTCTTCATTGCCCCAACTTGGTGTTTAGGAAAAGCAGCTTATTCAAACACAGGTAAAGATTGACATGTATAACAGTAATGTAGAGATGCGCTACTAGACAGCCAATCAGTGTATGCACTGTTATAATATAGTTTTTACTAGTGAAATACCCATGCTGATTGGCTGCATTTTTCAAAAACATTTGCGACACAGATCTGTAATCCTCTGACATTGTATAATAAATGTGGTCTCAAGCCAGTGGCTCAGGAAAGCCCCCTCAGTGTATGTTGAAAATATTTCAACTTAAGCAACTGCACTATACAGAGATGGACATTTTGATTTTTTGCTTTTGGGCAGGTTTAATCCTGTAGACTTGTTCATGCTTGTTAAAAAATATGAACATATCATAAACTAAAGTATGAAACTTTCATATAAATATTAGTTAAGCATGGCATACACAGTGTGTTAGTGTTTTCATCCAATTAAATATGCAAATTACCTCTTCAAAGAGGAAGAGGACTTGAATTCTAGTGCCACCTACTGGACTTGAGTTAAAGTCCTTTACCTTTCTGAAGAAGAAATTGAGGACACCATTAATCCTGACCAAATCTCCAACTCTATTTGCTGAAATGCATTCTCAAACTTGCAATGAACCTGTTGCCTACAGACACTCATTATTGTACTGCTCTCCAGCTATTCATGAACAAACTTCCTTCTGTTAAGGCCAAATATTTGAAAATTTGACTCACTTAGTCCAGAGCACCTGCTGCCATTTTTCTGCACCACAGTAACTACATTTTCATGCATAGTTGAGGTTTAGTCTCAATTCTTTCATGAAGACCACTTCTTCCAAACAGTAGATGGGTGTATCTGGCTCCCGCTAGTTGCCCCTAGTTCTGAGCAGATGACATTGCTGGGCATATTACGGTTTTTAAGGGACATAAGCATGTTGTGTCCTTCATCTGCTGCACTAATTTTCCTTGGCCGACCACTGCATCTACGGACCTAAATGTTGCTATTTCTTGGTGTTATCAATTCTGACAACTACAGACAGATACTTATCCATCATGAAATACTATCAAGGAGGCATTTGATTGGCTCCAAATTTATTCTGCAGCAGCACAATTACCTCAAACATTTAGCCACTTTCATTAAGAACCATCTTCAGTGTAAAGAGTTAGCAAGGAGTCCTGGAAGTGATGTTATGGTCCCCACAGAGCCTTGATTTAAACATCACAAAGTCTGTCTGGGATTACATGAAGAGACAGAAGGATTTACATAAGTCTATAATCACAGAACATCTGTGGCCAGTTTTTCAAAATGTTTGGAAAAACCTCTCCACCGAGTTTAATTTTTTTTTAAAAATTTGATTTATAAAGCGCCAACAAATTCCGCAGCACTTTACAATTAAGCGGGGACATGTACAGACAATAAATTCAATACAATTTAAGGACAGTTTAAACAGTTACAATAGGAGTGAGGTCCCTGCTCACAAGCTTACATTCTACAAGGAAATGGGGGGACACAATAGGTGAAAAGTGCTTGTTATTTCAGGTCTGGCAATTATAATAAATAGGGATTTTCATATAAAGCTGTATGATCCGGTCATCAGCCTGTATGTTTAAGTGCAATACTCGAGTACCGAGTGCATTTATCTTCTGCATGGAGGGTGTGGAGACAGATGAAGAGTAAGTAACAGATTCTGAATGATATTTAGAAGGAGGGAACAGGGGAAAGTTAATTTACTGAGTAGTTAAGGTGGTAGGCTTGTTTAAAGTGATGGGTGTTAGAACTCTCCTGTTAGGTTTTTTCTATTATGCTGGTCACATGACCTTTTTTGCCTATTTAATCCTGCTCCGCCCTTCTGGCCTTGCTGGACTTCATTGTAATTTCTACTCTTAAGCTAGCCAGGTGCTTTGTTACCTTTCTCAGTCAGTTTAGCTAGGTCTTTTGACCTCTATGTTCTATGTTGTTTGTTTGTCTTTTGACTGCTACAATTTCTGCTAGGAGGTGTCCATCTTTCTCCCAGTCCCTAGTTCTTGTAGGGATCCCTCCCTCACATCTATAGGTCTTCGTTCAGACTAGCTGAGGACTTTAGCGGGTCTGATCGCAGGATCAGGTTCCCCGTTACATCGTAGGGATCTAGCTTAGTTCTATTGTAGGGACAGATCTCCTGTCTTTCCTTAGTGCTTGTAGCAGATCATAACAGTAAGTCCAGCCCAAAAAATTTCTCTAAGGAAAGACCTCCAGTTTCCATCATGGTGTCGGTTCAGGATTTGGCTCAACGCCTGCAGGGACTCTCTCTGGAGGTGGCCGATCTCCAACAACACGTGAGTAGCTGTTCTGGAGCGCATTTTGTGGAGCCAAAGGTATGATTGCCTGATTTATTTTTTGGTGAACAACAAGATTTTTTTTCCTTTAAAAATGCTTGTTTATTGTATTTTCGTTTGAGACCCAGATCCTCTGGTGATGAATCGCAGCGCATAGGGTTCATAATGTCACTTTTGCACAAAGAACCTCAGGGATGGGCCTTTTCTCTCCAACCTAGTGATCCGTGCTTTAGATCAGTGGATAGTTTTTTTTCTGCTTTGGGGTTGTTGTATGATGATCCTGATCGTGTCTCATCAGCTGAGACGGAATTGAGACATTTGAGGCAGGGATCAGGTAATGTGGAAAATTATTGTACTCACTTCCGTCGGTGGTCTGCCCAGGTGGGGTGGAACGATTCAGTTCTGAAAAGTTTGTTTCTTGCTGGGCTAGGTGAAAGGGTTAAGGATCTGCTGATTGCTTATACTACACCAGGAAACTTGCAGGAGGCAATGCAATTAGCTATACGGGTGGACAGGAGACTGCGTGCAAGGATTAATGAGAGTAAATCCTCTGCCATGTCAGCTCCGAGTGTTGAGAGGGTCTGTACTGACACTGGAGAGCCGATGGAGATTGGGGCAATGTCACCCCGCTCTCAGGAAAAAGACCGCAGGTTTTCAGAAGGTTTGTGCTTTTATTGCGGCAAATCTGACCATTTCATTAAGAACTGTGTGCTTCGTATGAACAAAGAAAAAAAAAAGGTCAGTTACGCCCGTATAGCCTGTTTAAACACTAAGGGTGTATTTCTTTCTGCTACTACCGCAGCTCAGGAAGAATTAATTGAATTTCGGGTATTTGTGGATTGTGGTTCAACTCTGAATGTGATTGATGGGGGATTCTTGGAAAAACTTGATTTAAAACCCAAACCTTTGTCATCCCCTATTGCCGTGGTTTCTGTCGATGGCTCTCCCTTGAAATGTGTTACTTACAAGGTTTATGAATTTCCCCTCACTATTAATGGTATTCACCAAGAAAATTTGGATTTGGTGGTATTAAATAATTTGCCTTCTCCAGTAGTTTTGGGGTTGCCCTGGTTAAAATTGCACAATCCTGTACTGGATTGGTCTACCAATGAAATTAAGTCCTGGAGCGCTAAGTGTTATGACAAGTGTTGTAACGGGCGCATTGCTGCTGTGGATAAAGGGAAATTACCTGTACCTATTCAGGATTTTTGGAAAGTTTTTTCTGAGGAGGAGTCGCAAATTTTGCCTCCCCATAGAGACTACGATTGTACCATTGAATTTGTCCCTGGAGTGACTCTTCCTAAAAGTCGTTTATTTAATCTGACTATTCCTGAGAGAAAGGCTTTGGAGGAATACATACAGACGAGCTTGGCCGCCGGTCATATCAGACCCTCTAAGTCACCTGTGGCTGTTGGATTTTTTTTTGTTAAAAAAAAGAACGGCGGTTTACGTCCTTGTTTGGACTTTCGCGAGATTAATAAAATTACTGTACGCAATCCCTACCCACTGCCATTGATTCCTGATTTGTTTAACCAGTTAGTGGGGGCCAAGTGGTTCTCTAAAATTGATCTCCGGGGGGCATACAATTTGTTGCGCATGAAGGAGGGTGATGAATGGAAGACTGCTTTTAACACTCTTGTGGGTCATTTTGAGAATTTGGTTATGCCTTTTGGTCTTACCAATGCACCAGCATTTTTTCAGAATCTTATTAATGACATCCTTAGACCTTTGATCGGCAAAAATGTGGTTGTGTATTTGGATGACATTTTGATTTATTCGCCTGACCTGGAGTCTCATTGGCGGAGCGTACGTGAGGTATTGCAGTTATTGATTGACAATTCGCTTTTTGCTAAGCTGGAGAAATGTGAGTTCGCTGTACAAAGAATTAGTTTTTTGGACTACATTATCTCCAGCGAGGGCTTTGAGATGGACCCGGTGAAAGTTCAAGCTGTGCAGGAATGGCCTAGGCCTATTGGTTTGAAATCGATACAGAGGTTTTTGGGTTTCGCCAATTATTACAGAAAATTCATGAAAAAATTTTCTATTATTGTTAAACCACTGACCGATCTCACCAGGAAATGTTCTAATGCGGTTCAGTGGACTACTGAGGCCATTGAAGCTTTTGTGTTTCTAAAGGAGAGGTTCAGCTCTGCCCCCATCCTTATGCAGCCTGATGTGACTAAGCCGTTTTTGGTTGAGGTTGATGCTTCTTCTGTGGGGGTCGGTGCGGTGTTGTCTCAGGAAAACAAGTTTGGAGTACATCCCTGTGCCTTTTTTTCAAAAAAAATTTCTGAGACTGAACTTAATTACGATATTGGTAATCGGGAATTGCTGGCTATTAAACTCGCATTTGAACACTGGCGTCATCTCTTGGAAGGTGCTGATTTTCCCATTCAGGTTTTCACTGATCATAAAAATCTGATCTATCTTGATGCTGCCAAGCGCTTGAATGCCCGTCAGGCTAGGTGGGCACTTTTTTTTTTGCGGTTTAATATTTCCGTTACTTACATCCCGGGTACCAAGAATGTTAAAGCTGATGCTTTGTCTCGCAGCTTTTCTCCCATGGTCGGTGCTGAGGAGGAGGAGAGCATTTTACAAGAAGGTGTTGTGATTGCTGCATTGGACTCCGTTTTGGAAGATGAGATTCTTAAAGCACAGGAGAATGCCCCATCTAACACTCCCTATGGGAGGTTGTTTGTGCCTAGGACCTTTAGGAGAGATTTGTTTGTTGAGTGTCATGAGTCTCGGTTGGCAGGTCATCCTGGAATTTCTGAGACCAAGAGACTTGTGGGTCGCAGTTTTTGGTGGCCTGGATGGCAGAAGGAGGTCATTAAGTGGGTGCGTCAATGTACTGTGTGTGCTAGATCTAAGTCTTCACATACTCCTGCTGCGGGGTTCCTTTGCCCTCTGGAGGTTCCTAGTGCACCTTGGATACATCTGGCTATGGACTTTATTACTGACCTTCCCCCCTCTGAGGGTTTCACGGTCATCTGGGTGGTCGTGGACCGTTTTAGCAAGATGTGTCACTTGGTTCCTTCATCAAACTGCCCTGCGCTAAGACACTCTCTAAGGCCTTTGTCAAGGAGATTGTCAGACTCCATGGTGTTCCTACTGACATTGTTTCTGATAGGGGACCTCAGTTCGTGGCTCGTTTTTGGCGTGCCTTTTGTGACAGGTTGGGAGTTCATTTGTCATTTTCATCTGGATATCATCCTGAGTCTAATGGCCAGACAGAAAGGAAGAACCAGGATGTTGAGCAGTTCTTGCGTTGCTTTGTGGCAGACAATCAAGAGGGGTGGTCTGAGTTTCTGCCGCTTGCTGAATTTACTCTTAACAACCATACATCCTATTCTGCTGGGTGTTCGCCTTTTTTTTGTTGTTCTGGGAGACATCCGTCTTTTGGGTCATTCTCCAAATTGGTATCGGCTGTGCCTGAGGAGGAGAGTTTTTCCGGTGATTTGGAAAGAGTTTGGACGGATGTGCGTGGTAATCTTCAGGAGGCTAACAAAAAATCTAAGAGGTACTTTGACAGGAAACGTCTAGAGGTTTTGTTTACGGTTGGTGACATGGTTTGGTTGTCCTCTAAGAATCTGCGGTTGAGGATTCCTTCTAAAAAATTGGGTCCCAAGTTTGTAGGGCCCTTTAAGGTGCTTCAGGTAGTTAACCAATCTGCTGTTAGGTTGGAGGTTCCTACCTCCTGTAAGATTAATCCGGTGTTTCATGTTTCTCTATTGAAAAAAGCTTATGTATCAGATAGAGACGCCACTGCCACTGTTCCTCCGGTGGTGGAGGACGGGGAATCTGAAATTTCCCGCATCCTTAATTCTAGACGGTATAGAGGGAGTTTGCAGTATCTCGTCGCTTGGAAGGGTTTCGGTCCCGAGGATAACTCATGGGTGAGGGCAGATGACGTTTCTGCTTCCAGACTTGTCAGAGCGTTTCACAAGAGGTTTCCTGATAAGCCTGGGCCTAGGGGATCCGGAGGATCCTCATAGAAAAGGAGGTACTGTTAGAACTCTCCTGTTAGGTTTTTCCTATTATGCTGGTCACATGACCGTTTTTGCCTATTTAATCCTGCTCCGCCCTTCTAGCCTTGCTGGACTTCATTGTAATTTCTACTCTTAAGCTAGCCAGGTGCTTTGTTACCTTTCTCAGTCAGTTTAGCTAGGTCTTTTGACCTCTATGTTCTATGTTGTTTGTATGTCTTTTGACTGCTACAATTTCTGCTAGGAGGTGTCCATCTTTCTCCCAGTCCCTAGTTCTTGTAGGGATCCCTCCCTCACATCTATAGGTCTTCGTTCAGACTAGCTGAGGACTTTAGCGGGTCTGATCGCAGGATCAGGTTCCCCGTTACATCGTAGGGATCTAGCTTAGTTCTATTGTAGGGACAGATCTCCTGTCTTTCCTTAGTGCTTGTAGCAGATCATAACAATGGGTTTTTAAAGTGCGCTTGAAGATATGGGGGCTAGGCATCAGTCGGATCGCCTGGGGTAGTGCATTCCAGAGAACTGGCGCAGCACGAGAGAAGTCTTGGAGTCGGAGGTGCGAGGTTCGGGTTATGGGGGATGTTAGTCTTAGGTCATTTGTAGAACGGAGGGCACGTGTAGGGCGATAGACAGAGATGAGAGAGGAGATATAAGGCGGTGCAGAACTGTGGAGAGCTTTGAGGGTGAGAGTGATGAGTTTATATTGGACCCTGAGGCGGACAAGCAACCAGTGTAAAGACTGGCACAAGATGGAGGCATCGGTGAAGTGGCTGGACAGAAATACGACCCTGGCTGCCGCATTCAGGACGGATTGGAGAGGAGAAAGTTTGGTAAGAGGGAGACCGATCAGAAGAGAGTTGCAGTAGTCCAGATGAGAGTGAATAAGAGCAACAGTAAGAGTTTTAGCAGTTTCAAAGGTGAGAAAAGGTCGGATTCTGGAGATGTTTTTAAGATGCAGGTGACAGGAGCGAGTGAGTGATCGGATATGGGGGGTAAAGGAAAGGTTAGTGTCGAATATGACCCCCAGGCTGCTGGCGTGCTGCTTGGGAGTTATGGTTGAACCCTCCCTTTGAGTTCCTTCAAATACTGTGTGCAAGTGTTCCAAGAAGAATTGATGCTGTTTTAAAGGCTAAGGATGGTCACACCAAATAGTGATTTGATTTAATTTCTATTTTGTTCATTCACTTTGCATTTTGTTAATTGATAACATTTTTTTTAAAGCATTTTGACTTTGCAGCATTTTTTCCATACCTGCTTAAAACATTTTCACAGTACTGTTTCTCAAACAGATTTTTCACTCACAGTTGTTAATGGAGCACGTTCATTTACAATCAGAAATTGTCCAGTTAGTGGTGATTATACAGGGACACACATTATTGCTTTTAATTGGAATCCAGTAACCAGAGAGCATCTGTACCCATGGTTCCTTGGAACATATCATAGTAAGCAAATTTATGTACAAAAGCAAATAAAAAGACCAATTGTTGTACATTAAAAAAGTTAAAAATTATCAATACAACTTTATCTACAGTACATCTCTTATATCTAAATGCATGTGAATAGGATCCACATAATGTTGTACTCAGCAGAAATCAGAAAAGATGTTTTTGTCATCAGATTCTATAATTCTATAGAATTTAACAAGTTTTCCAAGACTACAATTTTCATAACCCGTCCTTAACAGAGAACCATGTTCCCTTTATTGTTTACCATTATAGTGCTGTACTTTTGGTAATGGAGATGTCTGGTGTGAAGCTCTATGCTGTTTTTTCTCATTTGTTCAAGTTATGAACTGTAATAATCAGGTCTATCACTGCCACAAGTACAGAGCTATGAGTGGAAAACAATGGAGGGGACACGGCACTTGCTGGAACTTCATGGCCACTATGGTCACCTGATGTGGTACCAGGAGTTGAATCTGATATTTATCTAATTTCCTAACAATAAGCTATCAGTATTGTACTGTGGGGAAAAAAACGTTTAAAGTAGTTATGCCACAAACAACAATTATCATCTAATCACAAATTAGGGGATAAATGTTTAACTGGTGTTGCTCTGATTGCTGGAACCTCCACAATCATGAAACATGGGGTCCCACAGTGTATAGAGTGGTGGTCACGTATGAGCAGTACAAGTAGATTCACAAGTGGTCAGTGGACCCAAGTTCTCGTGATTAGTGGGGGTCCCAACATCAGGTTTTCCTCTCATTCAATTATCACCTATTCAGTGCCAATTCTAGCGTTACAAATGCCCGAAGCAAAAAATGAATTGATGCTTCTCCCTGCAATGCATTATAAACTTGCAGTGAATAAACACAATTCTGTAATTTTTTTTTTGTTTTGCTTTTGCGGTATTCATTGTATGTTAAAAACTATTAGTGAACATGATTCTTCAGTTAAGTGAAACTTTCATAGATTTCTTTTGTTAAAAAAGTGCTCCTCAAACACAGTATGATACTCCCATGGTGAATTCTTCCACATGCACAGTATAATGACCCTACTGTACCCCACCTCAGCTCCCATGGCAAGTATGGTGACCCCAACACAGTATGATCCCCCAACGGTGACCCCCACACAGCTCTCTGTAACGGGTCTGGGAGGCGGAACCTCTGAGCAACTATTCAAGGGGGCGGTCCTTGTAAGGAAGCGGGTGGCTCCCAGGGAAGACGGACAGGTAATCACGGCAAGTGACAGGGACAGTCTCTGGGTAGAAGGGCAGGTAGTCACGGCAAGTGACAGGGACAGTCTCTGGGTAGAAGGGCAGGTAGTCACGGCAAGTGACAGGGACAGTCTCTGGGTAGAAGGACGGGTACTCACGGCAAGTGACAGGGACAGTCTCTGGACAGGCAGGTGGTCACGGCTAGTGACGGCAGAGCCTCCAGGTAGGCTAGCAGGCAGGTAGCAGGTGAGCGCTCCTAGGTGAGCAGGCGAGAGTCTCTGGACAGGCAGGTGGTCACGGCAAGTGACGGCGGAGCCTCCAGGTAGGCTAGCAGGCAGGTAGCAGATGAGCGCTCCCAGGTGAGCAGACAAGAGTCTCTGGACAGGCAGGTGGTCACGGCAAGTGACGGCGGAGCCTCCAGGTAGGCTAGCAGGCAGGTGGCAGATGAGCGCTCCCAGGTGAGCAGACAAGAGTCTCTGGACAGGCAGGTGGTCACGGCAAGTGACGGCGGAGCCTCCAGGTAGACTAGCAGGCAGGTAGCAGACGAGCGCTCCCAGGTGAGCGGGCAGGCTGGTCCATAGACAGACTGACAGGTGTCGGAAGGCAGACCGTCGGACCGCAGGCTTGCAAGCAGGTAAACGGATATCTGGCAGGTATCAAGCAGGAATCTGGCAGGTAACAGGCAGGAATCTGGCAGGTGACTGGCAGGTAACAGGCAGGAATCTGGCAGGTGACTGGTAAGTAACAGGCAGGTGACTGGCAGGTAACTGGAAACGGGACCTGAGGGCTGAAGCAGAGTGAAGGCTTTGCAACAACATTGCTCGGGCACCTCCATTTTGGAGGAGGTGCCTTATATATGGTGAAGTCCTCCGGCCATTGGCTGGGGACTCCTTAGGATGGCGCGCGCGGCCCCTTTAAGAGAGGGGGAGCGCGCGCGCGCCCTAAGCACCGTGGCCGGGAAGCAGCGCGCGCTGCCAGCAGAGCGGGAGGAAGACGCCGGGCACAGAGCGGAGAGGTGAGGGGAACAGCGTCCCTGCCTAGCAGGAGGCAGGGACGCCGACGCTACAGTACCCCCCCTTTAGGCCCCCCCTTTTTTTAGGCCAGAGAGAAATTTATCAAGGATGAGAGGGGCATAGATGGTCTCCCGGGACTCCCACGTTCTCTCCTCAGGACCAAACCCCTTCCAATCTACCAGAAAAAAGGTTTTTCCTCTTACCCTTTTGGTGGCCAGAATGTTCTCTACCTCAAACTCGTTCTCAGCGGAAACCGGAGCAGGAGGCGTACCTGTAGACTTGGAAAAAGAGTTAAGTACCACGGGTTTGAGGAGAGATACATGGAAGGAGTTAGGGATCCGTAAGTTGGCCGGGAGTTTTAATTTATAGGCCACCGGGTTGATCTGTTTGATAACTTCCAGTGGGCCGATGAACCGAGGCCCTAACTTGTAGGAGGGAATCTTGAGCCGGACATATTTGGACGAGAGCCAGACTTTATCTCCAGGACGGAATTGTGGAGGATCCAGGCGTTTCTTGTCAGCGTGTTTTTTCATCCGTTCGAACGACTGAAGGAGTACGGATCGGGTACTCTCCCAAATGGAGGAGAAATCGCGAACGAGAGATTCCGCAGCCGGATTGTCCACCGAGGTGGAGACGGGAAATGGGATCCGAGGATGCTGACCGAAGACTACAAAAAACGGGGATTTGGAGGAAGATTCGCTCCCGTGATTATTGTAAGAGAACTCGGCCCATGGTAGGAGATCCACCCAGTCCGAATGGTGGGCATTAACGACGTGCCGGAGGTAACTGGTCAGGTTCTGATTGGTCCGCTCCACTTGACCATTGGACTGTGGATGGTAAGCGGAGGAGAAGTCCAGAGTGACATCAAGCAACTTACATGTGGCTCTCCAGAAGCGTGAGGTGAACTGAACCCCACGATCTGACACGATGTGGAAGGGCAGGCCATGGAGACGGAAGATGTGGCGGATAAAGTCTTTAGCCAGTTCGGGTGCAGACGGGAGACCCGGCAGGGGAATGAAGTGCGCCATCTTGGAGAAGCGATCAGCGACCACCCAAATGACCGTACAACCGGCAGAGACAGGAAGATCCGTTATAAAGTCCATAGCAATATGCTGCCACGGGGCAGCAGGTACTGGAAGAGGAAGAAGGCGACCGGCTGGCAGGTGTCTCGGAACTTTGTTGCGGGCGCAGGACACACAGGCAGAAACAAAGTCTATTACATCCTTGTGCAGGGTAGGCCACCAGTAATGCCGGGTAATGAGCTGGAGGGTCTTTTTCTGACCGGCGTGGCCAGCTAGCTCAGACGAATGACCCCAGTGTAGGACCTTCTTCCAATCAGGTACAGTTACAAACGTCTTACCGGGAGGGAGACGATTTAGATTCACGGGAGCCTCTTGCATTACTCTGGCGGGATCAATGATGTGCTTAGGTTCCTCCTCTAGATCAGACACCAGGAAGGATCGGGACAAGGCGTCAGCTTTGATGTTTTTGTCTGCCGGGCGAAAATGAAGAACAAAATCAAAGCAGGCAAAAAACAAGGACCACCGGGCTTGGCGCGGGTTAAGTCTCTGGGCGCTCTGAAGGTAAGCCATGTTCTTGTGGTCCGTGTAAATTATTATCGGGTGAAGAGCCCCCTCGAGCAGGTAACGCCACTCCTCCAGTGCCAGCTTAATGGCTAACAATTCACGGTCTCCAATAGAATAGTTGCGCTCAGAAGAGGAGAAGAGTTTGGAGAAAAAAACGCAGGTTACCATTCTTCCGGAAGATGACTTTTGGGTAAGTACCGCCCCGGCTCCGGAGGAGGAAGCGTCAACTTCTAGGAAGAATTGTTTGTTGCCGTCCGGACGATGCAGCACCGGGGCGGAGGAGAAGGCCTGTTTTAAGGAAAGAAAGGCCTCCTCAGCTTCGGACGGCCATCTTCTGGGATTAGTACCCTTACAGGTGAGCGCAGAGATAGGGGCAGTCCGGGAAGAGAAGTGCGGTAATAGTTGGCGAAGCCCAGGAACCGCTGAATAGCCTTCAACCCCTCTGGTCGGGGCCACTTCTGGATGGCAGACAGTTTCTCAGGATCCATTTGTAGGCCGGTCTGAGAGATTATGTAGCCCAGAAATGGAAGAGAGGTCTGCTCAAAGATGCACTTCTCATATTTAGCGTAGAGGTGGTTCTGCCTGAGCCTGAGCAGGACCTGGCGAACATCCCTCCGGTGAGTAGGAAGGTCCGGAGAGAAGACCAAGATGTCGTCCAGGTACACCACCACGCAGGAGTAGAGAAGGTCACGGAAGATGTCATTGACCAACTCTTGAAAGACGGCAGGAGCGTTACAGAGACCGAAGGGCATTACAAGGTACTCATAGTGGCCGTCCCGGGTGTTGAATGCCGTCTTCCACTCATCCCCCTGACGGATACGGACCAGGTTATACGCCCCATGGAGATCCAGTTTGGTGAAGATTCTAGCCCCCCTCAGGCGGTCAAATAATTCAGGAATGAGCGGGAGGGGGTATTTATTCTTCACTGTAATCTGGTTAAGGCCTCTATAATCTATACATGGACGGAGTGAGCCGTCCTTCTTTTTGACGAAGAAGAAGCCTGCTCCGCCGGGGAGGTAGATTTCCGGATAAATCCCCGGGCCAGATTCTCCTCAATATATTCTGACATGGACCGGGTCTCCGCTGCGGACAAAGGGTAGATACGCCCACGGGGAGGAGTAGAGCCGGGTATCAGGTCGATTGGACAATCGTATGGTCTATGAGGGGGTAATGTCTCTGCTTCTTTTTTATTGAAGACATCCGCATAAGACCAATAGGGAACCGGCAGACCGGGTAGACTGACTGGGGTAGGAGAAGGATGAGCAGGATGAACGGGAACTAGACAAGTCCTATGGCAGTCCTGTCCCCAGCAAAGGACTTCTCCGGTCTGCCAGTCAAGCACGGGTGCATGTTTCTGGAGCCAAGGTAGGCCTAACAAGAGTGCGTGAGAGAGTCCAGGCAGAACATGAAAGGAGATGCTCTCAGAATGCAGCATTCCCACCTGCAGAGTTATGGATTCGGTGATGAGTTGGATGGGATGTGGTAAGACTCTACAAAAACTATCGCACCTCCTGATTGTTTTAGGTGCACGGGTAAGGTACCAAACCAGAATGAAGTCTATCAAAAACCCGGCACTCAAGATAAGTAAGATAATGTATTTTTTAATCAAGTGAGTTCAAAAATTATAATCAGACGTTTCGGTCCCTTAGGACCTTCATCAGTGTACTACAAAATAGAATAACAGACAAAAAACAAAATTAGATACAAGAAGTGGTCAAATTTCAGTAGTATATACAGTAAAGATAAAGTTAACATAAATACGTTTATTTCATCCGAAATATAAATCTACCTTCCTGAGAAACGACATAGAGGGAGGGAGGGATTTGGGAGGGATTTCGGTTGGATGTCCCGTGAGAGAGGAAAAGAGGAGATAGTAACATACCGGAGTGAAGGTCATGCGAGTGGACAATTTCCACTATAGGAGCTGTAAGGAAGAAGTGACTAGATTAATAGTGACCCATATATATAGTTGAGGTGAGACATATATAAACTCGAGCAAACCTGAAATGGAAGCTGTAACAGTCAAGCTGTAATGTCCAAAAGGTATGGGAAGTCTTGTAAAGGAGACTAAAGGAGAAGAAAGGACGCTATGATGAAAGAGGCATAGCTTCCCCCTAGAAGGAAGTATATGGTGGGAAGCATGTACCTGTGGCTATCAGTCATGTGGAATGTCCTCAGGAGACGCGGAGTCCACCGCTAGTCAGGAGGGGAAGAGGTGTCACAGGTGTATCCCCTGTATTTATATAGAAGGGGGAGAGATGGCAAGGAACGCCGCAAGAGTGCGCGAATGAGAGGGGACCCGAAACCGGAAGTGACGCGACGTGTGCGTCATGGGGTCCGTGGTCAGGTGCTGGTCACGTGGGCGGAAGTGCCTCTGTTTGCGTTTCAGCGGAGAAGATATGCGTTCCACTGCTGCTGAAGGTTAGAAGCAGACAATAGGAAGAAATCGGGTCACAAAGCGGGAGCATCCAAGGGGAGCAGGAGAGGAGGCAGAGGTTTAGGAAGGATGCTGGAGATAGAGGAAAACAAAATTAGCAAGTTATGCAAAAACACAGACAAGTCACCAACATGCACAGCATATATATGTCATTCTGGATATAATCATAAATAAAGGAGACATGTTAGTGTCAATAAACAATACTTATTGTATATCCTGATGTGTTGTGTGACCTGGCCATAGTTCACCTGTTACATGAAGGAGAGCAAATCATAATCGCGATTAAGACCTTTAGGGGTCAGTGATTGCAATTCATGAATCCAAAATGATTCCCTACGTTTAAGCATACGGATCCGGTCGCCCCCTCTACGTGGAATGGGTACATGATCTATGACTTGAAATTTCAGTTGTGAGATGGTGTGGCCTGTAGATGAAAAATGTTGTGGCAGTGGTAGTAATAAATTTTTACAGCGAATGGTGGACTTATGTTTGGATATGCGATCCTTGACTGGTTGAGTAGTTTCTCCAATGTAAATAAGGCCACATGGGCACTTGATAAGATAAACTACAAAAGAAGAATTACATGTGAAATAGTCCCTGATGTGATATTGTTTACCCGATTGTGGGTGGTAGAAGGTACTGCCTCTGATGATATTATTACATTGGAAACAATGGAGACAAGGGAAGGTGCCAGTTTTTGGGTTTGAAAGGAATCTTTATCTCAATCTGGGGGTGTTGGTAGGTAGATCCGCCCGAATGAGGTGATCCTTGATGTTGGGAGCCCTCTTGAAACATGGGAGAAAAGGATTCCCAAACTCAGGGACAGAAGGATATGCTGTATGCAGAATTTTCCAGTGTTGACGAATTTTTTTATGAAGGATACGTACTGCTGGATGATATGTGTGGACAAAAGGTAAACGGTTAGAGATGGTGTGACGGTTTTGGGTGTCAGAGTCTAGAGATTTTTGTAAGAGGGCAGAGGGGTATCCTCGTTCCACAAATTTGTGTTGCATTTCCCTAAGACGGGTATCCCTGGTGGTAGTATCACTAACTATGCGTCTGACCCTGTGGAACTGTGATTTAGGTATAGACGAAATGGTAGATTTGGGATGCAGACTATCAAAGCGGAGTAGGCCATTTCTGTCTGTAGGTTTGACAAATAGGTCCGTGGATAGGAACCCATCCCTATCTTTTATGACCTTAGTGTCTAGAAAATTAATAGATTCAGTACTGGATGAAATAGTAAAATTGAGACCCTCCCAAGCTGTGTTGATGGTATTGAGAAAAATATCAAGAGACTCCCTAGAGCCCCCCCATAAGCAGAAGATATCGTCAATATATCTTTTCCATACTAAAGCATGTTTAGTGTACAGATCATTAGAATAAATGACATTCTGCTCAAATTCCGCCATATAGCAATTTGCGTATGGGGGTGCTACATTGGAACCCATCGCGGTACCCTGTTTCTGAAGATAGAAGGTGTTCCCAAATAGGAAAAAGTTTCTTGTGAGGACTAAAGTCAAAAGGTCCAAACAGAGATTCTGTGTGTCGATGGGTGTGTTAAAGCTCTTCAATAGATTACCCACACATTCTATGCCCTTATTGTGTGGAATCGATGTGTATAAACTATTCACATCTAGGGTTACAAGAAGAGAGTTGGGTGGTATCTGGTGGATGGAATGAATTATGTCCAGAAATGCCCCCGTGTCTAGAAGATAAGACGGGCTTTTTTGGGTCAATGGGGTGAGTACTTTTTCAAGAAAAATGGATAAAGGGGACAGTAAAGAGTCAGTAGAAGCGACGATCGGACGTCCTGGGGGATTTTCAAGGCATTTGTGTATTTTAGGGAGGATGTAAAATACGGGTGTGATGGGAAATTTCTTAATTAAAAAATCCCGTGTTTTGAGATCTATTGTGTTGATAGATAGATAGTGATCTACTGTGTTGAGTATAGAAGTGCTGATGTTGCGTGTAGGGTCAGATTCTAGTTTCGAGTAAATTTTAGTGTCGCTCAGTTGGCGTAGTATCTCAAAGGTATACTTATCCTTATCCATGACAACAATAGCCCCACCTTTGTCAGCGGGTTTGATGATGATGGATTTGTCAGTTTGCAATGTTCTGAGGGCTTGTTTGTCAATGTTTGACATGTTGTGATGGTAGTGGATTGAACCTTTCTGCATGTCTCCCCTCAACTGTTCAGAGGAATTATTTATAAAGCCTATGAAAGTCTCAACAGCATGTTTATCCTGGGGTGGGCGATACGTGCTTTTGGATTTAAGTCCTAAACTCGCTGCGGTAATCTGAGCTGGGTCTGATGGGGAAGTGCTAGGAACCAAAGGGGGTAAAGGCTCCTGTGAAAAGTGTGCTTTCAGGCGAATGGCACGATAGAATCTTTGTAGCTCCATATCGAGCAGAAATGTATTAAATTTGCCAGAGGGGCAGAAATTGAGTCCTTTTTGTAGAGTGGAAATTTCAGCAACACTGAGTGATCGCGAAGAAATGTTAACAACTAATGTGGTTGTACCTGTGAGCGTGTCACTCGAATGAAGTCCGTGTTGCTTCTTCCAGGTGCCTCCTCTTCTGGTCCTTTTCTTCTGGGAAATCTCTTTTGGTTGCCTAAAAAACGGGTGGAAGAAGGGGGATCTCGTCGGTCTGTCTCCGAACCCGAAGTGGATGGTTCTGATGAGGAGTTTCTGAAGCGTGAAAAGTTGCGCCTGGGGGCTTGCCTGTCGCGCCATCTATAGACTTTATTTTGCTGATAGTCTTCCAAGTCTCTAGCAAATTTGATCCGTTTTCTGCTCTTAGTATCTCATCTGTGTTGTTCGATGATAGTATCTGTTCTTTTTTTCAGGGTTGCAAACTCCTCTGGCGGGATCAATTTCTGCCCCTCTGGCAAATTTAATACATTTCTGCTCGATATGGAGCTACAAAGATTCTATCGTGCCATTCGCCTGAAAGCACACTTTTCACAGGAGCCTTTACCCCCTTTGGTTCCTAGCACTTCCCCATCAGACCCAGCTCAGATTACCGCAGCGAGTTTAGGACTTAAATCCAAAAGCACGTATCCACAGACCTATTTGTCAAACCTACAGACAGAAATGGCCTACTCCGCTTTGATAGTCTGCATCCCAAATCTACCATTTCGTCTATATCTAAATCACAGTTCCACAGGGTCAGACGCATAGTTAGTGATACTACCACCAGGGATGCCCGTCTTAGGGAAATGCAACACAAATTTGTGGAACGAGGATACCCCTCTGCCCTCTTACAAAAATCTCTAGACTCTGACACCCAAAACCGTCACACCATCTCTAACCGTTTACCTTTTGTCCACACATATCATCCAGCAGTACGTATCCTTCATAAAAAAATTCGTCAACACTGGAAAATTCTGAATACAGCATATCCTTCTGTCCCTGAGCTTGGGAATCCTTTTCTCCCATGTTTCAAGAGGGCTCCCAACATCAAGGATCACCTCATTCGGGCGGATCTACCTACAAACACCCCCAGATTGAGACAAAGATTCCTTTCAAACCCAAAAACTGGCACCTTCCCTTGTCTCCATTGTTTCCAATGTAATAATATCATCAGAGGCAGTACCTTCTACCACCCACAATCGGGTAAACAATATCACATCAGGGACTATTTCATATCTAATTCTTCTTTTGTAGTTTATCTTATCAAGTGCCCATGTGGCCTTATTTACATTGGAGAAACTACTCAACCAGTCAAGGATCGCATATCCAAACATAAGTCCACCATTCGCTGTAAAAATTTATTACTACCACTGCCACAACATTTTTCATCTACAGGCCACACCATCTCACAACTGAAATTTCAAGTCATAGATCATGTACCCATTCCACGTAGAGGGGGCGACCGGATCCGTATGCTTAAACGTAGGGAATCATTTTGGATTCATGAATTGCAATCACTGACCCCTAAAGGTCTTAATCGCGATTATGATTTGCTCTCCTTCATGTAACAGGTGAACTATGCCCAGGTCACACAACACATCAGGATATACAATAAGTATTGTTTATTGACACTAACATGTCTCCTTTATTTATGATTATATCCAGAATGACATATATATGCTGTGTATGTTGGTGACTTGTCTGTGTTTTTGCATATCTTGCTAATTTTGTTTTCCTCTATCTCCAGCATCCTTCCTAAACCTCTGCCTCCTCTCCTGCTCCCCTTGGATGTTCCCGCTTTGTGACCCGATTTCTTCCTATTGTCTGCTTCTAACCTTCAGCAGCAGTGGAACGCATATCTTCTCCGCTGGAACGCAAACAGAGGCACTTCCGCCCACGTGACCAGCACCTGACCACGGACCCCATGACGCACACGTCGCGTCACTTCCGGTTTCGGGTCCCCTCTCATTCGCGCACTCTTGCGGCGTTCCTTGCCATCTCTCCCCCTTCTATATAAATACAGGGGATACACCTGTGACACCTCTTCCCCTCCTGACTAGCGGTGGACTCCGCGTCTCCTGAGGACATTCCACATGACTGATAGCCACAGGTACATGCTTCCCACCATATACTTCCTTCTAGGGGGAAGCTATGCCTCTTTCATCATAGCGTCCTTTCTTCTCCTTTAGTCTCCTTTACAAGACTTCCCATACCTTTTGGACATTACAGCTTGACTGTTACAGCTTCCATTTCAGGTTTGCTCGAGTTTATATATGTCTCACGTCAACTATATATATGGGTCACTATTAATCTAGTCACTTCTTCCTTACAGCTCCTATAGTGGAAATTGTCCACTCGCATGACCTTCACTCCGGTATGTTACTATCTCCTCTTTTCCTCTCTCACGGGACATCCAACCGAAATCCCTCCCAAATCCCTCCCTCCCTCTATGTCGTTTCTCAGGAAGGTAGATTTATATTTCGGATGAAATAAACGTATTTATGTTAACTTTATCTTTACTGTATATACTACTGAAATTTGACCACTTCTTGTATCTAATTTTGTTTTTTGTCTGTTATTCTATTTTGTAGTACACTGATGAAGGTCCTAAGGGACCGAAACGTCTGATTATAATTTTTGTACTCACTTGATTAAAAAATACATTATCTTACTTATCTTGAGTGCCGGGTTTTTGATAGACTTCATTCTGGGATGTGGTAAGAGGCCCCCATCCACGACGGCGACAGATAAAGGTACGGCCAGAGGTTTGGTGGGAATGCGGTATTTCTCTACCAGAGACTGAGAAATGAGATTTCCAGCAGCTCCTGAGTCAAGTTGAGCCAGTTCGAAATAGCGGTTCTCTCCGCAGGTGATAGAGACTGACAGCATCAGAGATAGAGAGGGTTTACTTTTGTCTAGGGCGACCTCTCTGAGCGATCCTAGACACAGGCGTTTCCCGACCTCTCTGGGCAGGAACGGATCCGGTGCTCCTTACTGCCACAGTAGAAGCAGCTCCCCTCGGCACGGCGTAAGTCTTGACGGGTTTTGACCATCTTGGTCTGGTCGACCTGCATAGGCTCAGGTGAGTGTGCCTGGGGAGTAACGGAGGGAGTGACGGGTTTCTGGAAGGTGGGGGCTAGACGTTGAAACCTCCTCTCACGGGTGACCTCTTTGGCGCGCTCCTGGAATCGGATGTCAAGCCGGGTGGCAAGTGTTATTAAGTCGTCGAGAGTGGTAGGAATGTCCCGACCGGCGAGTTCATCTTTAATACGGCCGGACAGACCCTCCCAGAAGACAGACACCAGAGCGTTGTTATCCCAGGCCAGCTCCGAAGCAAGGGTACGGAACCGTATGGCATATTGGCCCACGGTGAGATCTCCTTGACGGAGGCGTAGCAGAGACGATGCGGATGAGGTCTTCTGTCCGGGTTCGTCGAAGACTTTCCGGAAAGCCGCGAGAAAGGCTGGCAGGTCGGACACCAGGGGATCTCCTCTCTCCCACAGAGGATTTAGCCAAGCCAGAGCCTCCCCCGTGAGGTGGGACATGATAAAGGCTACTTTGGACCGGTCGGAGATAAACTGGTGGGACAAGAGTTCAAAGTGCAGGGTGCACTGGTTTATGAAGCCCCGAGCTTGAGCGGAGTCACCTCCGAAACGAGGAGGTGCAGAAAACCGGGGTCCGGGACAGGATACCATGGTATTGGTGGGCAGCGGCGCTGCCGGGTTGCGAGTCATGACACTAGCAGTGGTTGCAGGTGGAGCAGACAGAGTGTCCAGGCGAGAGTTGACACTCCGCAGGTGACTCAGGATGGACTCCTGTTGGGACCTCTGACGGGACAGTTCATGACATAGGTCTGAGAGCGAGGGAGCTTGGGTGCCACCGGATTCCATGGCCCAAGCAAACTGTAACGGGTCTGGGAGGCGGAACCTCTGAGCAACTATACAAGGGGGCGGTCCTTGTAAGGAAGCGGGTGGCTCCCAGGGAAGACGGGCAGGTAATCACGGCAAGTGACAGGTACAGTCTCTGGGTAGAAGGGCAGGTAGTCACGGCAAGTGACAGGGACAGTCTCTGGGTAGAAGGGCAGGTAGTCACGGCTAGTGACAGGGACAGTCTCTGGGTAGAAGGACGGGTACTCACGGCAAGTGACAGGGATAGTCTCTGGACAGGCAGGTGGTCACGGCTCGTGACGGCAGAGCCTCCAGGTAGGCTAGCAGGCAGGTAGCAGGTGATCGCTCCTAGGTGAGCAGGCGAGAGTCTCTGGACAGGCAGGTGGTCACGGCAAGTGACGGCGGAGCCTCCAGGTAGGCTAGCAGGCAGGTAGCAGATGAGCGCTCCCAGGTGAGCAGACAAGAGTCTCTGGACAGGCAGGTGGTCACGGCAAGTGACGGCGGAGCCTCCAGGTAGGCTAGCAGGCAGGTGGCAGATGAGCGCTCCCAGGTGAGCAGACAAGAGTCTCTGGACAGGCAGGTGGTCACGGCAAGTGACGGCGGAGCCTCCAGGTAGACTAGCAGGCAGGTAGCAGACGAGCGCTCCCAGGTGAGCGGGCAGGCTGGTCCATAGACAGACTGACAGGTGTCGGAAGGCAGACCGTCGGACCGCAGGCTTGCAAGCAGGTAAACGGATATCTGGCAGGTATCAAGCAGGAATCTGGCAGGTGACTGGCAGGTAACAGGCAGGAATCTGGCAGGTGACTGGCAGGTAACAGGCAGTAATCTGGCAGGTAACTGGCAGGTAACAGGCAGGAATCTGGCAGGTGACTGGCAGGTAACTGGAAACGGGACCTGAGGGCTGAAGCAGAGTGAAGGCTTTGCAACAACATTGCTCGGGCACCTCCATTTTGGAGAAGGTGCCTTATATATGGTGAAGTCCTCCGGCCATTGCCATCCCAAATTCTTCCTTTTATCCTTGTATACTTTATTAACACAGTAATGTATAATGTTATCTGAAAAGCTATGCAATAATATAATGACATGGACAAAATTGTTGGTACTCTTCTGTTAAAGTAAGAAAAGCCCTCAATGGTCACTGAAATTACTTGTAACTGACAAAAGTAATTTACAATTTAAATTTACTGAATATCAACTAATGAAAATAGGACATTGTTTTTGAGTTTTGGTTCAATAGAAAAATAAAAAAAATATATTGAAAATGGCCTGGACAGAAATGATGGTTTCCTAAGTAAGAATGAAACTAATTTGACCATAGGGACATGTTAAACTAAATTGTGTCCAGTAATTAGGATCACAGGTGTCTACAAACTTGCAATCAGTCACTCTGCCTATTTAAGGGGTAAAAAGCAAGGCTGTGGAGTCAGTAAGCCAAACCTCCGACTCCTCAATTTCCCGACTCCCAAATCCAAGTCCACGACCCCACAGCACTGCCTCACTACTGAGCATGTACATAAAGTGCACCACAGATTCATCTCAACTAAAAGCCGAGATCCTTAGATCAGGAATAGAACAGACATTTATAGGACATAACTTTCCCAAATTCTTATGAGAACATTTTCAGCACATACTGCATTGAACTACTGCACCCAATTTATATATTTTTGGAGTCGGTTCATTTTATACCGACTCCGACTCCAACAAAATGTACACCGACTCCTGATTCCACAGCCCTGGTGAAAAGTAGTCACTCTGCTGTTTGCTATCAAGGTGTGTACCACACAGAAGATGGACCAAAGAAAGCTAAAATAGCGTAGTCACAGGAAAATAGAAAATAATTATACATGTTAAAGGTAAAGACTATAAGACCATCTCTAAACAGCTTGATGCTCCTGTTATTACAGTTACACATATTCAGAAGTTTAAGGTCTATGGGACTGTAGCCAACCTCCCTGGATATGGCCACAAGAGCAAAATTAATGACAAATTGAAGAGATGAATAAAACAAATGGGAATCCTGGAGCCCAGAATAACTTCCAAAGAGATTAGAGGTGAACTCCAATGTTAAGGTACATCAGTGTCAGATCTCACCATCTGTTGCTGTCTTGGCCAAAGTGGACTTAATGGAAGACGACCGAGGAGGAAACCAGTGTTGACAGTAAATCATTGAAATGCAGATTGGAATTTGCCAAAATGCATATTGACAATACACAAAGCCTCTGAGAGAATGTCCTTTCGACAGAGGAGACAAAACTGGAGCTTTTTCGCAAGTCACATCAGCTGTATGTTCACAGGCAATGCCATGGGTCCTCCAACAGGATAATGACCCAAGATTAGATGCAGTTAGTATCACAGATAAACGTTTACATCCAGTTATCTAACTGGTGATGTCTTCTCTGATTCGATTCATTTTTTTTTTATCCCTCTTGTCCAGACGACATAACATCCACAACTCATCTCTGCAGACTTCCCTCTTCTCCTGTTGTGCCCTTGAACAAATAGTGGCCCCTCACTATAATCTCTGCACAAAGTATGTTCTCCACACTGTCCCTCTTATCATATCTTGCCTCCACTTTCTTTTCCTATAAAATATTGCCTCCACGGTTTTTGCCTTTATGAACTGTACTCACCACACTATTCACCCTTATGAACTATAACCACTTCACTGTCCACTCTTATGAACTATAACCTCCACACCATTCACTTTATGAACTATAACATTCTTACTGTCCACCCTTATAAACTATAACCTCCACACTAGTGTCCACCCTTATAAACTATAACCTCCACACTGTCCTCTCTTATGCACTACAACCTCCACACTGTCCACCCTTATGACCTATACTCCCCACACTGTCCCCATATGAACTATAACCTCCACACTGTCCACCCTTAGACACTATAACTTCCACGCTGTCTGCTCTTATCCACTATATCAGCCAGAATGTCCATCTTTATGAACCATAACCTCCATACTGTTCACTCTAAATATAAACGCCACATTGTTTGCTCTAATGAACTATAACCTCCACACTGTCCTCCCTTATGAACTATGGCCACCACACTGTCTGCTCTTATGAACTATCTACCACACTGTCCACTCTAATAATGAAATATAACCACCACACTGTCAGCTCTTATGAACTATAACTACCACACTGTCTTCACTTATGAACTATGGTCTCCACACTATTTCACCTTATTAACTATAACCTCTACACTATCCATCTTCATGAGAGCTATAACTTCCACACTGTCCTCCCTTATAAACTACAAATGCTTCTCACTAAATTAGAATATCATCAAAAAGTTATTTTTTTTCAGTTCTTCAATACAAAAAGTGAAACTCCTATATTATATATAGTCATTACAAACAGAGTGATCTATTTCAAGTATTTATTTCTGTTAATGTTGATGATTATGGCTTACAGCCAATGAAAACACAAAAGTCATTATCTCAGTTATCTTTATGCTGCCACCCTATGCACCACCTTTCATACTTCTCCCCCTCTCCATACTATTCCACCATACTTTGTCCTCACATTAACCCCACAAACACACACTATAACAATAGTTCCTTGTATGTTCGGCTCCATTGGTAACTTCCCATTGTCTTTGCTGCACATCCATGATGTCAGCAGCATCATCAGGTGAAATCATCATGCTGCTGCACCGCGCTTTGACGCAGTAAATGCTGGCGCATCACTCATATCTTCAAGTGTATTCACATCTGAAAGATGTGAGTAAAGCTGAATACAGGGAGCAAGAATAATACATGTTCTCCATGCCTTCTGTCAGTAAAATGAAAATTTCCACGAACAGCCGAATTCCAATAATAGGAAGTTCAGACAGCTGCCTGAGGCTCATCTTGCCACAAGGCAGAAGTGGCCTTGCACCTAGCCATTAGGTAGGTGAGATAACCCTTTAAGCTTCCCTTTTACAGTGAGACTTCTGAATATATTCTTAAAGAGGGTCTCTACATATTATACTGGCCACATCATAGTGGTTGCACAGCTGAATAAAATGTTTTTATTTTTTATGTTTTCATCTCCTTTGCGGAGATATTAGCTTGGAAAGTTTAGATTATAATTTATTAAGTCCTTGGGATGTGTTACCAGAGAGAAAAAGAACATGCCTCAAAAGGTCAGAAGACTATGCCTCCTCGAAATGTAATGATTGACAGCACTGCACTCCTCTGTGATCTCTTAACCTACTGTGTAGCATACAGCAAAGCGGAATGTGATTACAAACACTTCTTGTAGCTTTCATCTTACGGCAGTCAGTGTTGCATGAGGGAGTACAGCAGAGCTGAGTGTGATTACAGCTCTCTTCTCACAGCACTGTCAAATCAGCCCTTCGCCCCACACTGACTACTATGAAATTAAAGCTATAGGACATGTTTGTAATCACATTCATCTTTGCTGTATTTTTCTCCCCCCACACTGTCTGCTGTGAGATGAAAACTGCAAGAGGTATTTGCAAGCACACTTAGCTCTGCTGTATTTTACACAGTAACTGAAAGCAGAGCTGTCTATCTCAGGATTGAAAGCATGTTCTTTCAAGTTTCTGGAGGCGTGTTCTTTTTTAGACAAATTTTGGTTATGGCCCCTTAGACTTACCATAAATTTTAAACTAAACTTTATAAGCTAATATCTCCACAACAAAGATAAGAAAATAAAAAATACATTTTATTCAGCTCTACAGCCCCAATTCTATAATATGGCCAGTTTAACATACTGAAACTGCTAAAACGTCCTCTTTACATTAGAATTGTTGAATACATTAGTGTAGCATAAATACGGTTGCTAAATAAGATTAATAATAACAATTACAATAAACTGTTTAAATATTAGTAATCATTCAACAGTGGTTACCAATGGCGATTGCTGCCACCATTGAGCAAATAAGGACTGGGACGTATTCATTAAAGGTCACAATTAGAAAATACAAATGGTGAAAAAAATCTTAGTGTTCTAATATTTATTACTGGCTACAGAAAATATAGACAATTTCTGAATGCATTTTAAATATAGTGTATCATTTTTGTATTGTGTAAAGTAAAGGCATTTAGTTTCAATGTTTTTAACCTGAAAATCCTAAAACCATGACCAACTTAGCATACAACATGTGCACTGTAAAATAATGCTTCAAGCAGAAGGTGAAATAATCCCATTCTCATCATTTCTTCTCAAACATACATTTACATTAGGAAGGAAACAAAGAATGTTTTGTGTTTCTTGTTTTACGTGAGTGTGGCATGGTTCCAAGCACAGTCTTGTACGCTTGAGTAATTACTCTCTAAAGCCAAGGTTACCTGATAAATGTCAGTACATTCTCCAGATAAAAATATGTTATTACAGGCTCTAGGGCTAAATTTGCTTTGAAATGAGGAAAAAAAGAAATTTACTTTCATGGGAGGATTTGGTTAACCTAAAAACACCTTTAAAAATGAAAACAAAACTTGGGGAGTAATACTGTACTGCCTCATTTCTTTGCAGCATCCCAGAAACTCCCATTCATGGCAGTTTGACTGGCTGCTTAGGAATATATTAAGTTACACCATTGAAGATGTATTATGAATGAAATCTCAGCCAGTACATTTGACATTGCTTTCTTGGGAAAGATTTAATGTTCATGCTGCATGCCAAAAGAAAAGGATAAATTTTGAAATGTTCTTGACCAGTATTTGCTCTCTGATAGGTATATTCGACAAGGCGTCAAATGTGCATTAAAAAAGACCTTTATTATGACAATTTGGGCACATGGCGGCAAAGAAAAAAGAGGGCGCACACACATACATACATTACAGACCAAAAGTTTGGACACACCTTCTCATTTAAAGATTTTTCTGTATTTTCATGACTTTGAAAATTGTACATTCACACTGAAGGCATCAAAACTATGAATTAACACATGTGGAATTATATACTTAACAAAAAAGTGTGAAACAACTGAAAATATGTCTTATATTCTAGGTTCTTCAAAGTAGCCACCTTTTGCTTTGATGACTGCTTTGCACACTCTTGGCATTCTCTTGATGAGCTTCAAGAGGTAGTCACCGGAAATGGTTTCACTTCACAGATGTGCCCTGTCAGGTTTAATAAGTGGGATTTCTTGCGTTATAAATGGGGTTGGGACCATCAGTTGTGTTGTGCAGAAGTCAGGTGGATACACAGCTGATAGTCCTACTAAATAGACTGTTAGAATTTGTATTATGGCAAGAAAAAAGCAGCTAAGTAAAGAAAAACGAGTGTCCATCATTACTTTAAGAAATGAAGGTCAGTCAGTCTGGATAATTGGGCAAACTTTGAAAGTGTCCCCAAGTGCAGTTGCAAAAACCATCAAGCGCTACAAAGAAACTGGCTCACATGAGGACCGCCCCAGGAAAGGAAGACCAAGAGTCACCTCTGCTTCCGAGGATAAGTTTATCCGAGTCATCAGCCCCAGAATTTGCAGGTTAACAGCAGCTCAGATTAGAGACCAGGTCAATGCCACACAGAGTTCTAGCAGCAGACACATCTCTTCAACAACTGTTAAGAGGAGACTTTGTGCAGCAGGCGTTCATGGTAAAATAGCTGCTAGGAATCCAATGCTACGGACAGGCAACAACCAGAAGAGACTTGTTTGGGCTAAAGAACACAAGGAATGGACATTAAATCAGTGGAAATCTGTGCTTTGGTCTGATGAGTCCAAATTTGAGATCTTTGGTTCCAACCAC
This sequence comes from Phyllobates terribilis, assembly GCF_046119375.1. NCBI lineage: Eukaryota > Metazoa > Chordata > Amphibia > Anura > Dendrobatidae > Phyllobates > Phyllobates terribilis. The sequence continues at coordinate 157,064,832 of NW_027362771.1, read as the reverse complement.
CGTGTCTTTGTGCGACGCAGAAAAGGTGAACGGATGGACTCTACATGCCTGGTTCCCACCGTGAAGCATGGAGGAGGAGGTGTGATGGTGTGGGGGTGCTTTGTTGGTGACACTGTTGGGGATTTATTCAAAATTGAAGGCATACTGAACCAGCATGGCTACCACAGCATCTTGCAGCGACATGCTATTCCATCCGGTTTGCATTTAGTTGGACCATCATTTATTTTTCCACCGGACAATGACCCCAAACACACCTCCAGGCTGTGTAAGGGCTATTTAACCAAGCAGTACAGTGATGGGGTGCTACGCCAGATGACCTGGCCTCCACAGTCACCAGAACTGAACCCAATCGAGATGGTTTGGGGTGAGCTAGACCACAGAGTGAAGGCAAAAGGGCCAACAAGTGCTAAGCATCTCTGGGAACTCCTTCAAGATTGTTGGAAGATCATTTCCGGTGACTACTTTTTGAAGCTCATCAAGAGAATGCCAAGAGTGTGCAAAGCCGTCATCAAAGCAAAAGGTGGCTACTTTGAAGAACCTAGAATATAAGACATATTTTCAGTTGTTTCACACTTTTTTGTTAAGTATATAATTCCACATGTGTTAATTCATAGTTTTGATGCCTTCAGTGTGAATGTACAATTTTCATAGTCATGAAAATACAGAAAAATCTTTAAATGAGAAGGTGTGTCCAAACTTTTGGTCTGTACTGTATATATATAATGATACCATGTTATAATAAGAGCATCTGATGTAATTATTGGTAAATTTCAGAGGCACCAGGGCTAAAATGTATTCAGGTCATTCATACCTGGTATATAGTACATGCACGTGTTGCAATAGCTCTGGGCTCCTAGTGTGGCGCTCAACCCGACGCGCATTTGGGTGCGTCTTGAATACAACATTATGGGGGATATGTAATACTATTTACTAAGTACTATTGATGTTATATTGGGAACTAACTTATTTTGGACACAAATATCCCCTCATATATACTAAAGGTCATTATCCTTGGTATGTCTATATTGACTCTTATTGTTTAGGATTGCACCCTTCTACTGTGTGACCTAGGATATACTATTGGTATTTTCTAGCACAGTTGATGCTATTGTTTTTTAGCCCTGGTGCCTCTGAAATTTACCAATAATTACATCAGATGCTCTTATTATAACATGGTATCATTATATATATATATGTATGTGTGTGCGCCCTCTTTTTTCTTTGCCTCCATGTACCCAAATTGTCATAATAAAGGTCTTTTTTAATGCACATTTGACCCCTTGTCGGATATATTCATGTATTGGTTGTTGTCTTGTTTCCGATTGGTCTACCAATTTAGTTAGCAGATATACATTTTTTCACCATGTGGATTAATTGGGCCAATAAGAATATATATAAATATAAATGTATATTATCTGCTTGTCCTTTGCAACGCTTTTCTAATTGCTCTCTGATAGGTGCAGAATGTTATTTACAGCCTAGATAATATTACATTTATTTAGAGGAATGACGCCCATATTTTGGGTATATCCATATCAAGAAATGTGTGTTTCTTATTATTTGCATTTTTTTTATGCAATTTGTGCATGTATAAATATCTACTTCCTGTTGTTTTCTTCTAAAGAGAACCTATCATCTTAATTATGCTGTTGTTAATGAAGACAGCAAACAGTATTGACGTACCTGTTCATTTTAGTGGTTTGTCGCTAAGTAGTTTTGTAGTATGAACTTTTTAATACTTTTAGAGCTCTGCCATTGAAGTACCACACTTGTTTATAACCACCCAATCCCTGCTTATTGAAAATATTTCCTTTAGGGCAGTGTTTCCAAAACTTTTTCGCATTGGGCCACCCTATCCGAATAATTTTTGCAAATTACAAAATACATAATGGAACATATTTATATGAAGTGTCTAAGTTTGCACTTCCAGTCTTAGTTTTAGACATATCTTCTTATTTTAGACATACCTTCATAAATTTTGTCTAAAAGTAAAGGATTGGTGTACTTTGGGCAAAAAAATGTTTTTTATTTTGTAAGATTTGCTTTAAAATTTGTATTGTTTGACAAAATGAATAGTTGAAATGCGCCAAAAACTGTGGGGAAAAAAGTGAACAAGGCTCATAAAATTAACGTATGACTAGAGATGGGCGAACCCGAACAGCAAAGTTAGGGGTCCGTGCCGAACACCTACTGTTCGGTCACGGACCCCGAACACTGACTTCCTCTGGAAATCCGTTTTACTGTTCGGGTTCAGGTGTTTCCCGTGCTGTGACTTGCGTGACAGTGCAGGAAGCACAGGCTCTGATCGGCGTAATAGCATTACCTCGGTCATTGCTGTGGCATCAAGCTGACAGGGGTCAGCATGATGCCATAGCTGTGACAGTGACCCGCGGTAAAAAGCTCACTACTACCACCATCAGCCGGTGCCTGCTGCCATAGGAAACAGCGAGTACAGGCACCGCTGGATGGGAGCAGTAGTCTCCCATCCGGCGGTGTCTGTGCTCTGCTGAAAGTAAAAAAAAAAATGTTAAAATGAATAAAAATATATTAAAATAAAAATAAAACACATTATACTAACACCTTGTTCCCAATGTTTGCCGCCCCTGCAAAAAATAAAAAATAAAGACACCACATACTCACCTTACACCTAATCCCCGAAGCCCATGATCACCTGTAATAAAAGTAAAATAATAACGCAACCTCATCCTCACCTGTCCGCCGCAGTCCCAATAGCGAGGATGACTGAGCGTCAGTGTATTGCCGGCAAATGAACAGAGCGGTCACATTTTACAATATGATCGTTCTGTTCATAGGATCATCGTGAGACCCTCGATATTTGGACTGCGTCGGTAAGGTAAGTGTAACATACCTGGCGGCGTCCTTGCATAGTGGTCCATCTCCCACTGTGCAAGAGCGCGCACTTGATCTCCTGTCCAGAATGTCTCTCTGGCTTCCCTCCATGCTGTCTGTTTGTGTCTGTTTCTGCTGCTTAAGGGCGGCGCCCGATCACTTCCTGCTTTTTGTACCTGCTGTGGGTCACACCTCTTGTGCGTCCTCAGCCTATTGCTGTCTGTCACCTGGTATATAGCTCAGCTGCGCCCATCTATTCCTGCCTGAGCATAGTGTTTCATTCAGTGTGTGCTTGCACTCTGAAGGTGCCAGGTCCCGTTCTGTGTTCTCTTGTCTGCCTATCCTGGAGGCTGTATTTCCAGGCCTGTCTGAACACGCTCCTAGCCTGTTCCTCCTGCCTTCTAGGGGCCGATTTCCTAGACCCGTTCCTGTATCTTGTCTGACCTGTCTGAACACGCTCCTAGCCTGTTCCTCCCGCCTTCTAGGGGCCGATTACCTAGACCCGCTCCTGTATCTTGTCTGTCCTGTCTGAACACGCTCCTTGCCTGTTCGTCCTGCCTCTCTGGGGGCCGTATTCCCAGACCCGCTCCTGTATTCCGCTGCAGTGTCGGTCTCCTCCGTACACTCAGTTCCAGTCTGAACTCTCTCCTATCCTTTACCTGTTTTGCCTCTATGTCCGTTCCCTTCCTTTTTCTGCAGAGTCTGAACTCGTACCTAACTCCTGCTTGTTGTCTCTGTACTCCCGTTTGTGAGTTTGTGGTCCACTCGCTACTTCACTGCAAGTACCCTGTGGGTGTCTGGCTCTGCCTTTCCCTTCCTGTCTGTTCCGTGTGAACAGAGCCCTGTCCCCCCTACTCAGCCTAGCCTGCTCTGACTCCTTTGCTCACCGCTCCGGCGGTTCTAGCCTGCTCTGACTCCTTTGCTCACTGCTCCGGCAGTCTCGCTCCGCTCTTATCCTTTTGCTCACTGCTCCGGCAGTCTTGCTCCACTCTTGCTCACTACTCCAGGCGGTCTCGTCCTGCTTTACTCTTGCTCACTGCTCCGGCAGTCTCGCTCAGCTCTGACCCTTTGCTCACTGCTCCTGGCGTCCTGTCCTGCCCTGCTTCTGCCCGCTGCTCCGGCAGTCCTGTCCTGCCCTGCTTCTGCCCGCTGCTCCGGCAGTCCTGTCCTGCCCTGCTTCTGCCCGCTGCTCCGGCAGTCCTGTCCTGCCCTGCTTCTGCCCGCTGCTCCGGCAGTCCTGTCCTGCCCTGCTTCTGCCCGTTGCTCCGGCAGTCCTGTCCTGCCCTGCTTCTGCCCGCTGCTCCGGCAGTCCTGTCCTGCCCTGCTTCTGCCCGCTGCTCCGGCAGTCCTGTCCTGCCCTGCTTCTGCCCGCTGCTCCGGCAGTCCTGTCCTGCCCTGCTTCTGCCCGCTGCTCCGGCAGTCCTGTCCTGTCCTGCCCTGCTTCTGCCCACTGCTCCGGCAGTCCTGTCCTGCCCTGCTTGTGCTCGCTGCTCCGGCAGCCCCGTCCTGCTCTGTTCTTGCCCACCGCTTCGGGCGTTCCCTCTCTGCTGTGGTTGTCTACCGCATCTGCGGTTCTGTGACCCAGTCTGTACTGGGTCTTAACCTTTCTGTGCTCCAGCCCGTCCTTTCGGCCAGTACCTCCCTGCCTGCATACTCGCCTGTATCCACCCATCTGCATACCTGCCGTGTTTGCTTATATCCACCAGTCTGTGCCAGCCTAACCTGCCTGTTCCTGAGTCCCAGTGTGTACTGGGTCCTATCCCGCCTGTGTTCCTACCTGCTAGTGCCTCCCTGTCTGCACTCTAGCTGTGCTTGCCTGTACCCCTCTACCTGTATTGTTCCTGAGTCCCAGTGTGTACTGGGTCCTATCCCGCCTGTGTTCCTACCTGCTAGTGCCTCCCTGTCTGCACTCTAGCTGCGCTTGCCTTTACCCGCCTGCCTGCATACCAGTCGTGCCTGCCTATACCCTCCAGTCTGTGCGCCAGCCTAACCAGCCTGATCCAGTAATCCCTGTGTGGGTCAACCCCCGTGTCCGGAGTTTGACCTGGAGTAGCACCTGGTCCCTCTGCCCGGTTTCTCCCTGGTGCACTGGCGTCGTATGCCGTCGTGCCATCTTGGTCGGATCGGCCAGATACTTAGTTACGCCCCTCCAGGCACTCTCCGGTTCATGGTCCAGTGGAATCACTACAATCACACGCACACGCCGCTCAGCCCGGGCGTGTGCATAACAGCATGCTCAGGCCATGGTTCCCGTTGAGCCCCACGGCCTTCGCTCTCTGAGAAGTTTTCCAGCGAATACATGCATTAAAATAAATAAATAAATATTTTTTTTTTTTCCTTTAGCTGAGTTCCAGGCGAATTACGCACCCGTCCAGATGGATCTATCTGCTCTCGTTCCCGCGGATCCGCTACGTTATTATGGGGATCCTAGACAAAGTCGTGCATTTGTGGAGCAATGCATGCTACACTTCAAGTTCTACCCTCTATGTTTTCCCACCGATCGGGTTAAGGTGGCATTCATTATGTCTTACCTGGCGGGTGATGCCTTGGAATGGATCAACCCCCTATATGAAACACAGGATCCGATCCTCCTGGACCTAATGGCCTTCCTGGTGGCCTTTCTAGTGGTCTTCGATGATCCTAACCCGGAGGCTCCTGCTGAAGCTTCACTTCCCAATATCCCGGAGCAGCCCCAATGGGTAATGTGTGTGGGTAGCGCAATAGTCCTCCAGCCCAATGAGACTACTGCCCACCCAGAATCCTCACAGGGTGACTACGCTTTCCGGAATACTTCTCTCAACCTCAAGAGGCAGTCCAGACGTGCTAGACGTAGAGGCAAGCCGTCACGCCAGGGTCTGTCCTCCCTGAGACCTCCTGACCCCAACCTTGAAGTCCCTACTGAAGCTTCATCTCCCTGTATCCCGGAGAAGCCCCAACGGGTAATGTGCGTGGGTAGTGCACCAGTTCTCCTGCCCGAAGAGACTTCTGCCCATCCAGACTCCACACAGGAGAACTTCCTGCACCCGGCATCAGATGCTTCACCCACTTTAACCGGTGTGCATGTCCAAGGATGCTCCAAAGCTGTGGTTACCTCAGAGTCTGTGCACCTCTACTACCTGGCGGAGGACCCCCTGTTGCCTCCTGAATCCTCCGGGATACCACTCGATGACAAATGGAGAGAGAATTCTCTACACCCGGTACTCGATACTTTGTCCGCTTCGTCCTGTGAGCCTGACAATGGGTACCCCAAAGTGGTAGTTACCCCCGAGTCTCTACACCCCTCCGACCAGGCGGAGGACCTCCAGTTGTCTCCTGAACCCTTCGGGGTGCTACCTGGTAGCGAAAGGACAGAGACTCTCCTATACTCTGTACCTGATACCTCGCTCGCTTCGTCCAGTGAGTCCAACCTAGTGTACTCCGAAGCAGAGGTTACTCCCGAGTCTCTACACCCCTCCGACCAGGCGGAGGACCTCCAGTTGTCTCCTGAACCCTTCGGGGTGCTACCTGGTAGCGAAAGGACAGAGACTCTCCTATACTCTGTACCTGATACCTCGCTCGCTTCGTCCAGTGAGTCCGACCTAGTGTACTCTGAAGCAGTGGTTACTCCCGAGTCTCTACACTCCTCTGACCAGGCGGAGGACCTCCAGTTGTCTCCAGAACCCTTCGGGGTGCCACCTGGTGGTAAATGGACAGAGACTTTCCTATATCCTGGATCTGATACCTCGCTTGCTTCGTCCAGTGAGTCCGACCTAGTGTACTCTGAAGCAGAGGTTACCCGTGAGTCTCTACACCCCTCTGACCAGGCGGAGGACCGCCAGTTGTCTCCAGAACCCTTCGGGGTGCCACCTGGTGGAGAATGGACAGAGACTTTCCTATACTCGGTACCCGATACCTCGCCTGCTTCGTCCAGTGAGTCCGACCTAGTGTACTCTGAAGCAGATGTTTTCTCTGAGCCTCTGCACTCTTCTGACCCGGCAGAGGACCTCCAGTTGTTTCCTGAATCCTCCGAGGTACCACCAGAAAACAAAGAGACAGTGACTTTTCCTCATTATGTACCTGATAACCCGTCTATTTCTTCCTGTGAGCTTGACAAGATGTACCTCGAAGCAGAGATTACCCCCAAGTCTCTGTCCCCCTCCAACCCGGTGGAGGACTTCCAGTTGTCTCCTGTACCCTCTGGGGTGCCACCTGAAAATATGTGGAGAGAGACTTCCTTGTGTGCTGTTCCTGGTACTCCACCCGCTTCGTCTGTTGCTAAGGGTGGCTGGATGGGAGGTAGCATCCTAGCTACCCAGAGGAGACCAGTTTTTCCGGTGGACAGGGGAAGTGATCTCTTCGAAGTGAAGAATTGGCCCTCGAATTCCCTGCGGAAGATTCTGGCAGGCCTGAAGAAGAGGGGGCGTAAGGGGGGGGGTACTGTAACATACCTGGCGGCGTCCTTGCATAGTGGTCCATCTCCCACTGTGCAAGAGCGCGCACTTGATCTCCTGTCCAGAATGTCTCTCTGGCTTCCCTCCATGCTGTCTGTTTGTGTCTGTTTCTGCTGCTTAAGGGCGGCGCCCGATCACTTCCTGCTTTTTGTACCTGCTGTGGGTCACACCTCTTGTGCGTCCTCAGCCTATTGCTGTCTGTCACCTGGTATATAGCTCAGCTGCGCCCATCTATTCCTGCCTGAGCATAGTGTTTCATTCAGTGTGTGCTTGCACTCTGAAGGTGCCAGGTCCCGTTCTGTGTTCTCTTGTCTGCCTATCCTGGAGGCTGTATTTCCAGGCCTGTCTGAACACGCTCCTAGCCTGTTCCTCCTGCCTTCTAGGGGCCGATTTCCTAGACCCGTTCCTGTATCTTGTCTGACCTGTCTGAACACGCTCCTAGCCTGTTCCTCCCGCCTTCTAGGGGCCGATTACCTAGACCCGCTCCTGTATCTTGTCTGTCCTGTCTGAACACGCTCCTTGCCTGTTCGTCCTGCCTCTCTGGGGGCCGTATTCCCAGACCCGCTCCTGTATTCCGCTGCAGTGTCGGTCTCCTCCGTACACTCAGTTCCAGTCTGAACTCTCTCCTATCCTTTACCTGTTTTGCCTCTATGTCCGTTCCCTTCCTTTTTCTGCAGAGTCTGAACTCGTACCTAACTCCTGCTTGTTGTCTCTGTACTCCCGTTTGTGAGTTTGTGGTCCACTCGCTACTTCACTGCAAGTACCCTGTGGGTGTCTGGCTCTGCCTTTCCCTTCCTGTCTGTTCCGTGTGAACAGAGCCCTGTCCCCCCTACTCAGCCTAGCCTGCTCTGACTCCTTTGCTCACCGCTCCGGCGGTTCTAGCCTGCTCTGACTCCTTTGCTCACTGCTCCGGCAGTCTCGCTCCGCTCTTATCCTTTTGCTCACTGCTCCGGCAGTCTTGCTCCACTCTTGCTCACTACTCCAGGCGGTCTCGTCCTGCTTTACTCTTGCTCACTGCTCCGGCAGTCTCGCTCAGCTCTGACCCTTTGCTCACTGCTCCTGGCGTCCTGTCCTGCCCTGCTTCTGCCCGCTGCTCCGGCAGTCCTGTCCTGCCCTGCTTCTGCCCGCTGCTCCGGCAGTCCTGTCCTGCCCTGCTTCTGCCCGCTGCTCCGGCAGTCCTGTCCTGCCCTGCTTCTGCCCGCTGCTCCGGCAGTCCTGTCCTGCCCTGCTTCTGCCCGTTGCTCCGGCAGTCCTGTCCTGCCCTGCTTCTGCCCGCTGCTCCGGCAGTCCTGTCCTGCCCTGCTTCTGCCCGCTGCTCCGGCAGTCCTGTCCTGCCCTGCTTCTGCCCGCTGCTCCGGCAGTCCTGTCCTGCCCTGCTTCTGCCCGCTGCTCCGGCAGTCCTGTCCTGTCCTGCCCTGCTTCTGCCCGCTGCTCCGGCAGTCCTGTCCTGCCCTGCTTGTGCTCGCTGCTCCGGCAGCCCCGTCCTGCTCTGTTCTTGCCCACCGCTTCGGGCGTTCCCTCTCTGCTGTGGTTGTCTACCGCATCTGCGGTTCTGTGACCCAGTCTGTACTGGGTCTTAACCTTTCTGTGCTCCAGCCCGTCCTTTCGGCCAGTACCTCCCTGCCTGCATACTCGCCTGTATCCACCCATCTGCATACCTGCCGTGTTTGCTTATATCCACCAGTCTGTGCCAGCCTAACCTGCCTGTTCCTGAGTCCCAGTGTGTACTGGGTCCTATCCCGCCTGTGTTCCTACCTGCTAGTGCCTCCCTGTCTGCACTCTAGCTGTGCTTGCCTGTACCCCTCTACCTGTATTGTTCCTGAGTCCCAGTGTGTACTGGGTCCTATCCCGCCTGTGTTCCTACCTGCTAGTGCCTCCCTGTCTGCACTCTAGCTGCGCTTGCCTTTACCCGCCTGCCTGCATACCAGTCGTGCCTGCCTATACCCTCCAGTCTGTGCGCCAGCCTAACCAGCCTGATCCAGTAATCCCTGTGTGGGTCAACCCCCGTGTCCGGAGTTTGACCTGGAGTAGCACCTGGTCCCTCTGCCCGGTTTCTCCCTGGTGCACTGGCGTCGTATGCCGTCGTGCCATCTTGGTCGGATCGGCCAGATACTTAGTTACGCCCCTCCAGGCACTCTCCGGTTCATGGTCCAGTGGAATCACTACAATCACACGCACACGCCGCTCAGCCCGGGCGTGTGCATAACAGTAAGGATGAGGTTGGTTTATTATTTTATTTTTATTATAGGGAACATTAGCTTCAGCTGGAATGTTCGTGATGGTATGTATGGTTTAATTTAGGATATTAAAGGGTGTCTGTCTTTATTTCAAATAAAATATTTTATTCTGGGTGTGGGTGTTTTTATTTTACATTTGACTTATACTATGGGGTTAGTAATGGGGGCATCTTATAGATGCCTCTCCATTACTAACCTGGGCTTGATGTCACCTGGCATTATAAGCTGACATCAACACTAGCCTTATAACCCCACAGCTACTGCTACAGGGCAGAGCGAGGCTAAGTGTCAGAATTGGCGCATCCTATGGATGCACCATTTCTGTGACGGCTGAGGGCTCTTGTTTCTAGCCTCATATGGGGCCAATATTCATTACCCCTTCCAAGGCTATTAATATCAGCCCCCAGCTGTCTGCATATACTTTGCTAGCTGTTGAAATAGGGGGACCCCATATCATTTTTTGGGGGGTCCCCCATTTTAATAGCCAGTAAAAGTTATAGTATTCAGCTGAGGGTTGATATTAGTAGCCTGGGAAGCTCCATGGGTATTACCCCCTTCCCAAGCTAAAAACATCCGCCCCAGCTGTCCGCATTCCCTCTGCTGGTTAATAAAATTACGGGGGACCCCACGCCATTTTTTCCCCAGAAATGTACCGTATTTTTCGGACCATAAGACGCACTTTTGAAAATGGGGGGTGCATCTTATAGTCCGAATGTTGGTGGGGGGGTGTATATGTATTTGGGGTGTGGGGGGAGCGGTATCGGTGGAGGAGCGGGGCACAGGAGGCAGCAGCCGCCCGCTGCAGCCTACACTGACCCCGCTGCTAAAGAAAATAAATATTCACTGCTCCCCACGCCCATGAGGCGTGGGAAGCACTGAATATTCATGCTCCTTAATAGCGGTATACAGTGTAGCCGCGCTGCCGGCTATCTCCTGTGCCCGCTGTTAAAGGGCATGAATATTCAACCTCTCTCCACGCCCATGGGCGTGGGGAGTGGGTGAATATTCATGCCCTTTAATGAGCGGGCAGAGGAGATAGCCGGCAGAAGCAGCAGCCGCAGCGCGGCTCCGCTGTGTGCCAGCTAGTAAGCAGCATGAAGTCACTGCTCCCCGCGCACACAGACCCGGCGTGGGGAGCAGTGAATTCCGGCAGCTGATCTCTCCATGTGAGCCGCACATGGCAGTGACGTCATGCGCAGCTCACATGGAGAGATCAGTGCAGGCAGACCGGACGCAGCGCTGGAGGAGAGAGAAGAGAGGTGAGTATGAGTGTTTATTTTTTTTTATTGTGCAGCCTGATGGGGATTAGGGGGACCATGCATACTAGGACAGGGATTAGGGGTGCCATGCATACCAGGACAGGGATTAGGGGTGCCATGCATATCAGGACAGGGATGAGGGGTACCATGCATATCAGGACAGGGATGAGGGGTGCCATGCATATCAGGACAGGGATGAGGGGTGCCATGCATACCAGGATAGGGATTAGGGGTGCCTGCATACCAGGACAGGGATTAGGGGTGCCATGCATACCAGGACAGGGATTAGGGGTGCCATGCATACTAAGATGGGGATTAGGGGTGCCATGCATACCAGGACAGGGATGAGGGGTGCCATGCATGCCAGGACAGGGATGAGGGGTGCCATGCATACCAGGACAGGGATGAGGGGTGCCATGCATACCAGGACAGGGATGAGGGGTGCCATGCATACCAGGATAGGGATTAGGGGTGCCTGCAAACCAGGACAGGGATGAGGGGTGCCATGTATACCAGGATAGGGATTAGGGGTGTCATGCATACCAGGACAGGGATGAGGGGTGCCATGCATATCAGGATAGGTATGAGGGGTGCCATGCATGCCAGAACAGGGATGAGGGGTGCCATGCATACCAGGACAGGGATGATGGGTGCCATGCATACCAGGATTGGGGATGAGGGGTGTCATGCATACCAGGACAGGGATGATGGGTGCCATGCATATCAGTGCAGGCAGACCGGACGCAGCGCTGGAGGAGAGAGAAGAGAGGTGAGTATGAGTGTTTATTTTTTTTTATTGTGCAGCCTGATGGGGATTAGGGGGACCATGCATACTAGGACAGGGATTAGGGGTGCCATGCATACCAGGACAGGGATTAGGGGTGCCATGCATATCAGGACAGGGATGAGGGGTACCATGCATATCAGGACAGGGATGAGGGGTGCCATGCATATCAGGACAGGGATGAGGGGTGCCATGCATACCAGGATAGGGATTAGGGGTGCCTGCATACCAGGACAGGGATTAGGGGTGCCATGCATACCAGGACAGGGATTAGGGGTGCCATGCATACTAAGATGGGGATTAGGGGTGCCATGCATACCAGGACAGGGATGAGGGGTGCCATGCATACCAGGACAGGGATGAGGGGTGCCATGCATATCAGGACAGGGATGAGGGGTACCATGCATATCAGGACAGGGATGAGGGGTGCCATGCATATCAGGACAGGGATGAGGGGTGCCATGCATACCAGGATAGGGATTAGGGGTGCCTGCATACCAGGACAGGGATTAGGGGTGCCATGCATACCAGGACAGGGATTAGGGGTGCCATGCATACTAAGATGGGGATTAGGGGTGCCATGCATACCAGGACAGGGATGAGGGGTGCCATGCATACCAGGACAGGGATGAGGGGTGCCATGCATACCAGGACAGGGATGAGGGGTGCCATGCATACCAGGACAGGGATGAGGGGTGCCATGCATACCAGGATAGGGATTAGGGGTGCCTGCAAACCAGGACAGGGATGAGGGGTGCCATGTATACCAGGATAGGGATTAGGGGTGTCATGCATACCAGGACAGGGATGAGGGGTGCCATGCATACCAGGACAGGGATGAGGGGTGCCATGCATGCCAGAACAGGGATGAGGGGTGCCATGCATACCAGGACAGGGATGATGGGTGCCATGCATACCAGGATTGGGGATGAGGGGTGTCATGCATACCAGGACAGGGATGATGGGTGCCATGCATACCAGGATAAGGATGAGGGAGCCATGCATATCAGGATAGGTATGAGGGGTGCCATGCATACCAGGATAAGGATGAGGGGTGCCATGCATACCAGGACAGGGATGAGGGGTGCCATGCATATCAGGACAGGGATGAGGGGTACCATGCATATCAGGACAGGGATGAGGGGTGCCATGCATATCAGGACAGGGATGAGGGGTGCCATGCATACCAGGATAGGGATTAGGGGTGCCTGCATACCAGGACAGGGATTAGGGGTGCCATGCATACCAGGACAGGGATTAGGGGTGCCATGCATGCCAGAACAGGGATGAGGGGTGCCATGCATACCAGGACAGGGATGATGGGTGCCATGCATACCAGGATTGGGGATGAGGGGTGTCATGCATACCAGGACAGGGATGATGGGTGCCATGCATACCAGGATAAGGATGAGGGAGCCATGCATATCAGGATAGGTATGAGGGGTGCCATGCATACCAGGATAAGGATGAGGGGTGCCATGCATACCAGGACAGGGATGAGGGGTGCCATGCATACCAGGACAGGGATGATGGGTGCCATGCATACCAGGATTGGGGATGAGGGGTGTCATGCATACCAGGACAGGGATGATGGGTGCCATGCATACCAGGATAAGGATGAGGGAGCCATGCATATCAGGATAGGTATGAGGGGTGCCATGCATACCAGGATAAGGATGAGGGGTGCCATGCATACCAGGATGGAGGGATGCCGGGCATACCAGGATGGGGATGGGGACCACATATAAAAGGAAGGGGAGCGGCATATATACCAGGATGGGGGATATTGTCAGAATTGGGGGACATTACCCCTATACCAGTGTCAGCAGAAGACCCCCTCCCCCTTAAAAGTGCATCATGACCACATTTTTTGCTTACATTTTTATTTTTTTATTTTCCTCCTCTAAAACCTAGGTGCGTCTTATGGTCCGGTGCGTCTTATAGTCCGAAAAATACGGTACTCAATAAATGACATGAACAGTAAGGTAGACATGCAAAGCACGGATTATATATATCACATATTTATATCTATCTGTATATCTATCTATTATCTAGATATCCATATATTTATTATCTGTTGACCTATCTAATTATCTAAGATAGATAATAGATAGATATATGGCTATATAGATCTATTGATAGATAGATAATAGATATATGGATAGATAAATAGATTAATAGATATAAGGATAGATAGATAATAGATATATGGGTAGATTTATTAATATATATATAGAGAGATGATATATGGATAGATCTATAGATAGATAAATAATAGATATATGGATAGATAGATATATGGATAGATAATAGATAGATATATGGATAGATAAATAGATTTATAGATAGATAATAGTTAGATATATGGATATATAGATATATTGATAGATAGATACAGTATATGGATAGATAAATAGATTGATAGATAAGATATATGGATATATAGATATAGATTTATAGATAGATATATTGATAGATAATAGATTGATAGATATATGATAGATATATGGAGAAATAGATTTATAGATAGATAATAGTTAGATATATAGATATATTGATAGATAGGTAATAGATAGATAGATAGATATATGGATAGATATACAGATTATAGATATATGGATAGATAAATAGATAATAGATCGATAGATAGATATATGGATAGATAAATAGATTTAGAGATAGATAATAGTTAGATATATGGGTATGTACATAGTAACATAGTTTTTAAGGTTGAAGGAAGACTAAATCCATCTAGTTCAACCCATAGCCTAACATGTTGATCCAGAGGAAGGCAAAAAAAAACATGTGGCAAACACTAAGCTTCACATTGGGGAAAAAAATGCTTTCCCGACTCCATACGACAATCAGACTAGTTCTCTGGATCAACGCCCTATCAAGGAATCTAGTATATATAACCTGTAATATTATACTTTTCAAGAAAGGCATATATGCCCTTCTTAAATTTTAACAGTGAATCACTCATTACAACATCATGCGGCAGAGAGTTCCATAGTCTCACTGCTCTTACAGTAAAGAATCCACGTCTGTGATTATGATTAAACCTTCTTTCCTCCAGACGTAGAAGATGCCCCCTTGTCCCCGTCTCAGGCCTCAGAGTAAAAAGATCAGTAGAAAGGTCTTTGTACTGTCCCCTGATATACTTGTACATAGTAATAAGATCACCCCTAAGCCTTCGTTTTTCCAAAGTAAACAACCCCAAGTGTAATAACCTGTCTTGGTATTGCAGACCCCCCAAGTCCTCTAATAACCTTGGTCGCTCTTCTCTGCACCCGCTCTAGTTCAGCTATGTCTTTCTTATACACCGGAGACCAGAACTGTACACAGTATTCTAAGTGTGGTCGCACTAGTGACTTGTATAGAGGTAAAATTATGTTCTCCTCATGAGCATCTATGCCTCTTTTAATGCATCCCATTATTTTATTTGCCTTTGCAGCAGCTGCCTGACACTGGCCACCAAACGTGAGCTTGTCATCCACCAATACACCCAGGTCTTTTTCAGTTACAGTTTTGCCCAGTGTTTTACAATTAAGCATATAATTATACATTTTATTTCCTCTGCCCAAGTGCATTACCTTACATTTATCCCCATTAAAGCTCATTTGCCTCTGTATTGATTACCCTGCAGAGTTTAGTGTCATCTGCAAATATTGAAATATTACTCTGTATGCCCCCTACAAGGTCATTAATAAATATGTTAAAAAGAATCGGGCCCAATACTGACCCCTGTGGTACCCAACTGTTAACTGTGACCCAGTCTGAGTGTTTTCCATTAATAACCACCCTTTGTTTCCTATCACTGAGCCAATTCTTAACCCACATACATATATTTTCCCCTATCCCCATTGTTATCATTTTATATATCAACCTTTTGCGTGGAACCATATCAAAAGCTTTAGAAAAGTCCATATACACAACACCCACTGCATTTCCTTGGTCTAGTCCGGAACTTGCCTCCTCATAAAAGCTGATCAGATTAGTTTGACAGGAGCCGTCCCTTGTAAACCCATGTTGATATTGGGTCATGAGGTTATCCTTCTTCAGATACTCTAGTATAGCATCTCTTAGGAAACCCTACAGGATTTTACCAACAGTAGAGGTTAAGCTTACTGGCCTATAATTTCCAAGTTCGGTTTTTGTCCCCTTTTTGAGTATTGGCACCACATTTGCTACACGCCAGTCCTGTGGTACAGACCCTGTTATTATGGAATCTTTAAAGATTAAAAATAATGGTCTATCTATGACGTTACTTAATTCCTGCAGTACTCGCGGGTGTATCCCATCCATGCCCGGGGATTTGTCAACTTTAGTGGTTTTTAGATGCCGCCGTACTTCCTGCTGGGTTAAGCAAGTGACATTTAACCACTTCGCGCCAGAGCCTGTTTTTGCCTTCGTGACCGGGCCAATTTTTTCAATTCTGACCACTGTCACTTTATGAAGTAATTACTCTGGAACGCTTCAACGTATTCCCCTGATTCTGAGATTGTTTTTTCATGACATATTGTACTTCATGATAGTGGTAAAATTTCTTCGATATAACTTGCGTTTATTTGTGAAAAATCGGAAATTTGGCAAAAATTTTGCAATTTTCAAACTTTGAATTTTCATGCCCTTAAATCAGAGAGATATGTCACACAAAATAGTTAATAAATTTCTAATTTTTCCAACAAAATTTACAAAAACATTTTTTTAGGGACCACATCATATTTGAAGTCACTTTGAGGGGTGACACCATTCTAAAAACTGCACCCCTCAAGGTGCTCAAAACCACATTCAAGAACTTTATTAACCCTTCAGGTGCTTCACAGGAATTTTTGGAATGTGGAAGAAAAAAATTAACATTTAACTTTTTTCACAAAAATGTTACTTTAGACCCAATTTTTTTTATTTTCACAGGGGTAACAGGAAAAAATGGACCCCAAATTTTTTTGTGCAATTTCTCTTGAGCGTGCTGATACCCCATATGTGAGGGAAAACCACTGTTTGGGCGCACTGCAGGGTTCGGAAGGGAAGGAGCGCCATTGACTTTTTGAATGTAAAATTTGTCTGAATAATTAGCAGATGCCATGTTGCGTTTGGAGAGCTCCTGATGTGCCTAAACAGTGGAAACCCCCCACAAGTGACACCATTTTGGAAACTAGACCCCTCAGGGAACTTATCTAGATGTGTGGTGAGCACCTTGAACCCCAAGGTGCTTCACAGAAGTTTATAATATTGAGCTGTAAAAATAAAATTTTCACATTTTTCCCACAAAAACGTTTTTCATCCCTTAATTTTGCATTATCATAAGGGTAATAGGAAAAATTGCACCATGAAGTTTGTTGTGCAATGTCTCCTGAACACGCTGATACCCCATATGTGGAGGCAAACCACTGTTTGGGCGCACGGCAGCATTTGAAAGGGAAGGAGCGCCATTTGACTTTTTGAATGTAAAATTTGTTTGAATAATTAGCGGACGCCATGTCGCATTTGGGGAGCCCCTGATGTGCCTAAACAGTGGAAACCCCCCACAAGTGACACCATTTTGGAAACTAGACCCCTTAGGGAACTTATCTAGATGTGTGGTGAGCACCTTGAACCCCAAGGTGCTTCACAGAAGATTATAATATTGAGCTGTAAAAATAAAATCTTCACATTTTTCCCACAAAAACGTTTTTCATCCCTTAATTTTGTATTATCATAAGGGTAATAGGAAAAATTGCACTATGAAGTTTGTTATGCAATGTCTCCTGAACACGCTGATACCCCATATGTGGAGGCAAACCACTGTTTGGGCGCACGGCAGCGTTTGAAAGGGAAGGAGCGCCATTTGACTTTTTGAATGTAAAATTTGTTTGAATAATTAGCGGACGCCATGTCGCATTTGGGGAGCCCCTGATGTGCCTAAACAGTGGAAACCCCCCACAAGTGACACCATTTTGGAAACTAGACCCCTTAGGGAACTTATCTAGATGTGTGGTGAGCACCTTGAACCCCAAGGTGCTTCACAGAAGATTATAATATTGAGCTGTAAAAATCAAATTTTCACATTTTTCCCACAAAACCGTTTTTCATCCCTTAATTTTCCATTATCATAAGGGTAATAGGATAAATTGCACCATGAAATTTGTTGTGCAATTTCTCCTGAACACGCCAATACCCCATATGTGGAGGCAAATTACTGTTTGGGCGCATGGCAGGGTTTGAAAGGGAAGGAGCGCCATTTGACTTTTTGAATGTAAAATTTGTTTGAATAATTAGCAGACGCCATGTCGCATTTGGGGAGCCCCTAATGTGCCTAAACAGTGGAAACCCCCCATAAGTGCCACCATTTTGGGAACTAGACCCCTTAGGGAACTTATCTAGATGTGTGGTGAGCACCTTGCACCCCCCAGCTGCTTCACAGAAGTTTTATAATATTGAGCCGTAAAAATAAAATTTTCACATTTTTCCCACAAAAAATGTTTTTCATTCCCTAATTTTGTATTATCATAATGGTAACAGGATAAATTGCACCATGAAATTTGTTGTACAATTTCTCCTAAGTACGCCGATACCCCATATGTGGGGGAAAACCACTGCTTTGGTGTACGGCAGGGTTCGGAAGAGAAAGGAGCGCTATGGCTGGGATAGGCAGCAGACACCATGTCACATTTGAAGAGTCGCTGACATGCCGACACAGCAGAAACCCCCACAAGTGACCCCATTTTGTAAACTACACCTCTCAAGGAATTCATCTAGGGAAGTAGTGAGTATTTTTTAATTTTTAAATTTATACCATTGGGCAGTGAAAAAAGCATAATTATATTTTTACCACAAAAAAATGTTTTGCCCTCAGATTTTACATTTTCACACAGGACAATATGTAAAAATGGTGCCGAAATGTGTCACACAATTTCTTCTAAAAGTGGCAATACCCCATATGTGGCTGTATCGTACCGCTCAGCCATACGGTGAGATCTGGGGGGGACAGAGTGCTATTTGACAATTGGAGAACAAATTATTGTAGAATAGGCATTTGGATTTGGGAGCACAAAATTTTCTGAATTTCTTTTGGGGGGCAAGGGCCATTTCGCTTTTCCAGAGCCTTTCTGCTACCAGTAACTTGGAAGTCCCTTATATTTTTTAACAGATGACGGACCTGAGTGGGGACTAGCTTTTTTTGAGGACTGAGTTGAAGCTTTTATTGGGAACATTTTACGTAACATTTATCCGGCGCTCTAGGCTGAGCACTTACATCGGGGTTTCCATCTAAATTTCCAAGTGATGTAATTCAGATGAAACCCCTGCCGGATCCATTTACTGTAATGAGGCAGCAGAGTTACTCTGGACTCCGTCTGGCCTCTGTTTAGCGGTGTCCTTTTTTTCAGAAGTGCACAAAACTGTGGCCAACCGCACTTTTATGCACGCCTAAAACAAATGACACCGTGGGATCCCAGGCTAGACGGCGTCCACAGTGGCCTATATCTGCCTCATTACAGGGAATCTTCTGTCATGGGTTCCGTCTGAATCACGTATTTCAGAGATTTACACGGAAACTCTGGTGTAAGTGCTCAGCACAGAGCGCAGGATAAATGTGAGCAGAGCCTTACTGCGATCTTTGGGAGACATAATAAACAAATCAGTAGCAGGTGAAGAATTGTTTTTATTTATTTTTTACGCCTTTCCTAGTGTGATATAGCTGATTAGATTACTTTATTCTTCGGGTCGGTGCGATTACAGAGATACCAGATTTATATCGGGTTTTTATGACTGACAGCTGTCACACACTAAAAGACGCTTTTTTTTGCAAAATCTAGTTTTTGCATCACCATATTTTGAGAGCTATAATTTTTCCATATTACGGCCGACAGAGTCATGTGACGGCTTGTTTTTTGCGGGACGAGTTGACATTTTTATTGGTACCATTTTTGGGTACGTGACATTTTTTGATCACTTTCTATTCCGTTTTTTGGGAGGTAAAATTAACAAAAACAAACAATTCAGGAATTGTCTTTTGAGGTTTTTTTTTATGCCGTTCTGCGTGTGGTAAAAGTGATAAGGCAGCGTTATTCTTCGGGTCAGTACGTTTACAGCGATACTACACTTACTGTATTTTTTTTTATGTTTTGTCGCTTTTACACAATAAAACAATTTTATAGAAAAAAATATTTTTTTTGCATTGCTTTATTCTGAGCGCTATAACTTTTTTATTTTTCGGCTGATGGAGCTGTATGGCGGCTTTTTTTTTGCGGAACAAGATGACGTTTTCAGCGGTACCATTATTATTTCTATTTTGTTTTATGATCGCATTTTTTTCCACTTTTTGTTTGGCGATATGATGAAAAAGCATATTTTTTTGCTCCGTTTTTTATTTATTTTTATTACGGTGTGCACAGAAGGAGTTAATTAGTATGACAGTTTTATAGCTCGGGTTGTTTCGGACGCGGCGATACCAAATATGTGTACTTTTTTTGGTTTTGTAAAAATATACAGATTTATTGGTTTAATATTTTATTTATTTATTTTTATTTATTTTGTGTGTTTTTTTTTAACAGTTTAAAAACTTTTTTTTTACATTTTTTTACATTTTTACTTAGTCCCTGTATGGGACATTAATTTTTATTTTTCTGATCACTGATCTCATGTAATGTAATAGACATGTATTACAGTACATGATATCTTTGCTGACTGTTTCACAGTTAGTCTCCTGCCTGGCTTCAGCTGCAGGCTGAGCCAGGCAGGACACCATATATGGCAGATCTGGAGGCGGTCATGTGACCTCCAGCTGCCATAGCAACCCCAGGTCCTGGAAGCTATCAGGGGTCGTCGGAGAGGTAAGTAAGACGACCCCCTTTCCTCCTTCTATCTTCTATATGCCGCGATCACTATAGATCGCGGCATATAGAACATAGCAAAGGGTTAACATCACTGGGACCTGATTCAATCAGGTCCCGATGATGTCCCCTGTCAGAGCTAACGCTCTGCACCGGAATCGCAGCGCTTGCAGGACCCTGGGGGTCATGAGCACTGCGAGACCACCCACCGTTTTTAAACGTCGGCGCTGCACAGAGCCCAGCAAGCGCCGACGTTTATCTACAGTGGGCGGTCGGGAACCGGTTAATGGAGAATTTTTGTCATTACTAATCATGTTTTCTGTCATGCGATTTTCTTGTGTAAATACGGTTGAAAAAAAAATCATTTAGCTTATTGGCTTTTTCCTCATCCTCATCCACCATTTCACCCAGACTTTTTTTAAGGGGGTCAACACTATCATTTTTTAGTTTTTTACTATTTATGTAGCTAAAGAATATTTTGGGATTATTTTTACTTTCTCTGGCAATGAGTCTCTCTGTCTCAATCTTTGCTGCCTTTATTTAATGCCTCATCACTACCTACTTGCTTTAGTTCTCTAAATGCTTTCTTTTTGTCACTTATTGCGCTCCTTACTGCTCTATTTAGCCATAGTGGTTTCCTCCTATTTCTAGCATGTTTATTCCCATAGGGTATATATTGTGCACAGGTCCTTTTCAGGATGCTAATAAATGTCTCCCATTTGCTTTGTGTAGTTTTATGTCTCAGGATATCGTCCGAGTTTATTGCACTAAGATCATCTCTCAACCGTTGCAAATTTGCCTTCCTGAAGTTTAGTGTCCTTGTAACCCCTCTACTACACATCTTATTAAACGATACATGAAAACGTATTATTTTGTGATCACTATTACCCAAGTGACCCCCAACTCGTATATTTGATATGCAGTCTGGCCTATTGGTTAATATTAGGTCTAGCAGTGCCCCCCTTCTTGTTGGGTCCTGAACCAGTTGTGAAAGGTAATTGTCTCTCATAGTTGTCAAAAACCTATTACCTTTGCTTGAACTACATGTTTCTGTTCCCCAATGTATTTCAGGGTAGTTGAAGTCTTCCATAATAATGACTTCTCCTTGAGTCTCTGCTTCATATATTTGCTTTATGAGGATATTCTCCGCTGCTTCCATTATTTTTGGAGACTTATAACAAACCCCTATCAGTAATTTATTATTTTTCCCCCTCCCCTTATCTCCACCCACAGGGACTCTACATTTTCATTAGATTCGCATATATTCTCCAGCAAGATGGGTTTCAAGGATGATTTTACATATAAACACACCCCCCCCGCTTGTTTGTACGGTCATTTCTGAACAGACTATAGCCCTGTAAATTAACTGCCCAGTCATGGCTCTCATCCAGCCATGTCTCAGATATCCCCACCATGTCATAATTATTTTCCAACAAAATTAATTCTAATTCCTCCATTTTGTTGGTGAGGCTTCTGGCATTAGTGTGCATGCATTTTATGTATCTCTCTGTACCTCTATTCCTTCTTACTATATTGACTGTTCTAACCCCACCCCTAATTTCTTTATTTGTGCCCAGGTCAATATCTGCACTATCTTCCCCACCTATAAAATGAATACCCTCCCCCCAATCCCTAGTTTAAACACTCCTCTAACCTTCTAGCCATTTTCTCACCCAGCACAGCTGCACCCTCCCCATTGAGGTGCAGCCCGTCCCTAGCGTAGAATCTGTAGCCAACTGAGAAGTCGGCCCAGTTCTTCAGGAACCCAAACCCCTCCTTCCTACACCAGTTATTGATACACTTATTTATCTCCCTAATCTCCTGTTGCCTCTCTGGCGTGGCACGTGGTACAGGTAGTATTTCAGAGAATACCACCTTGGAGGTCCTTGCTTTAAGCTTGCAGCCTAATTCCCTGAAATCATCTTTAAGAACCTTCCACCTACCTCTAACTTTGTCATTTGTGCCAATGTGCACCCTGACCGCTGGGTCCTCACCAGCCCCTCCCAGTAATCTGTCAACCCGATCAGCTATGTGCCGGACTCGAGCGCCAGGTAGGCCGCACACTGTTCGACGATCCCTGTCTTTGTGACAGATTGCCCTATCTGTTCCCCTAATAATTGAGTCCCCCACTACCAGCACCTGCCTGGCCTGCCCTGCTCTCCTATTTCCTCCCTTATTGGAGCTGACACTCCTCCGGCTTTCAGAGGACATGCCATGCTGCAGCAGTGCTACCCCTGTACCGACACCCCCCTCATTTTCCAAATTTGCAAACTTATTGGGGTGTGCCAGATCAGGACTAGCCTCCCTGGCACTCTTCCCTCTACCCCCTCTTCTAACTGTCACCCAGCTAGCTGCTTCACTGTCCTGCAGCTCTCTACTACCACCCTCCCCCACATCTACCCCAGTGAGCAGCTGCTCAGTGAGCAGCAGACACCTTTCCATATTGTCAATGGATCTCAGTGTTGCCAGCTGCTCATTTAGATCCAGTACCTGGGCTTCCAAACGCACAATATGCACACATCTCGCACAGCAGTATGCAACCCTGTTCAAGGATTGCATACATGTGGCATAATGTACACTGGATAAAATATAGATATATTGATAACTAGATAATTGATATTATTATTATTATTTATTATTATAGCGCCATTTATTCCATGGCGCTTTACATGTGATAGGGATATACATAACAAAAGCATTTACATAATCTTAACAAAACGAGTCAGCGACTGGTACAGGAGGAGCGAGGACCCTGCCCGCGAGGGCTCACAGTCTACGAGGGATGGGTGAGGATACAGTAGGTGAGGGTAGAGCTGGTCGTGCAGTGGTGTTTACTGCAGGTTGTAGGCTTGTCGGAAGAGGTGGGTCTTCAGGTTCCTTTTGAAGGTTTCCACGGTCGGCGAGAGTCTGATATGTTGGGGTAGAGAGTTCCAGAGTAGGGGGGAAGCACGGGAGAAATCTTGTATACGAGTGTGGGAGGAGGAGATAAGAGGGGAGTAGAGCAGGAGATCTTGTGAGGATCGGAGGTTGCGTGCAGGTAAGTACCGGGAGACTAGGTCACAGATGTATGGGGGAGACAGGTTGTGGATGGCTTTGTATGCCATGGTTAGAGTTTTGAACTGAATTCTCTGGGCAATAGGGAGCCAGTGAAGGGATTGACAGAGAGGAGAGGCCGGGGAATAGCGGGGGGACAGGTGGATTAGTCGAGCAGCAGAGTTTAGGATAGATTGGAGAGGTGCAAGAGTGTTGGAAGGGATGCCACGGAGCAGGAGGTTGCAGTAGTCGAGGCGGGATATGATGAGGGCATGCACTAGTGTTTTTGCAGAGTCTTTGCTGAGGAATGCACGGATCCGGGAGATGTTTTTGAGTTGGAGTCGGCAGGAGGTGGAAAGGGCTTGAATATGTGGCTTGAAGGAGAGATCAGAGTCCAGGGTTACCCCAAGGCAGCGAGCTTGTGGGACTGGGGAGAGTGAACAGCCATTGACGTTGATGGATAGGTCGGATGGGGGATGTGAATGAGAGGGTGGAAAGATGATGAACTCTGTTTTATCCATGTTGAGTTTTAGAAACCTGTCGGAGAAGAAGGATGAGATGGCGGACAGACATTGTGGGATTCTGGTTAGTAGGGAGGAGATATCGGGTCCAGAGAGGTAGATCTGTGTGTCGTCAGCATAGAGGTGATACTGAAAGCCGTGAGACTCTATGAGCTGTCCCAGGCCGAAGGTGTAGATGGAGAAGAGCAGGGGTCCTAGAACTGAACCTTGGGGGACACCGACAGATAGGGGGCGAGATGAGGAGGTGGTGCGTGAGTGGGAGACGCTGAATGTCCTGTCTGTTAAGTATGAGGAGATCCAAGATAGAGCCAAGTCCGTGATGCCAAGAGATGAGAGAATCTGGAGTAAGAGGGAATGGTCCACTGTGTCAAAGGCAGATGACAGGTCCAGAAGGAGGAGGATGGAGTAGTGTCGCTTGGATTTGGCATTTAGTAGGTCGTTTGTGACTTTGGTCAGGGCAGTTTCAGTCGAGTGATGCGGTCGGAAGCCAGATTGTAGACGGTCGAAGAGGGAGCAGGAGGAGAGGTGGGAGGACAGTTCAAGGTGGACATGTTGTTCTAGAAGTTTTGAGGCAAAGGGGAGAAGTGATATGGGGCGGTAGCTGGTCAGAGAGGAAGGGTCAAGGGAGGGCTTTTTGAGGATGGGTGTGATTGCGGCATGTTTGAAACATGAGGGGAAGACTCCGGTTGTTAGTGATAGATTGAAGAGGTGGGTTAGGGTTGGGATGAAGACTGAGGTGAGGTTAGTGATGAGGTGGGATGGGATTGGGTCAAGTTCGCAGGTGGTGAGGTGTGATTTGGAGAGTAAAGAGGAGACTTGACCTTCTGTAATGGTGGAGAAGTGGGGTTTGGAGGAGGATGGTTGAGTAGATATGAGGAGGGGTTGTGTGGACTTTAGGCCAAAGTTTTGTCTGATGGTGTCAATCTTCTGTTTGAAGAATGAGGCAAAGTCGTCGGCTGAGATGAGAGAAGAGGGAGGAGGTGCTGGGGGACGAAGGAGAGAGTTGAAAGTGTTAAATAGCTGTTTAGGGTTGTGAGATAGGGAGGATATGAGAGATGAGAAGTAGGTTTGTTTTGCTGTAGTGAGTGCGGACTTGAAATTAGTGAGGGATTGCTTGAATGCGATGAAGTGCTCGATGGAGTGAGACCTTTTCCATCTCCGCTCCGCAACCCTGGAGGCCCGGCGCAGTTCTTTGGTAAGTTTAGTGTGCCAGGGTTGCCTGTTGAATGTGCGAGGTGTGGTGTGTGTGAGAGGGGCGATCGAGTCTAGAGCTGCAGCTATTGTGGTGTTATATGAAGCAGCAGCAACGTCTGCATCGTGCAAGGAATTTATGTCTGTGAGAGGAAGGAGGGATTCAGAGAGAGAGTGTAGGTCAAGGTGTTTGAGATTTCTGCGAGGGTGTGTGAGTTTGTGGAGTGGGGATTGTGCGCCCGGAGAGGAGAGGGTAGAGAATGTGAGGAGGTTATGGTCAGAGAGAGGGAGTGGTGAGTTAGAGAGGTTAGATAGGGAACAGAGGCGGGTGAAGATGAGGTCCAGTGTGTGGCCATCTTTGTGGGTGGGTGTGGAAGACCATTGAGTGAGTCCAAAGGAGGAGGTGAGGGATAGGAGCTTAGAGACAGACGAGTGGGGAGTGTCAATGGGGATGTTGAAGTCACCCATTATGATAGTGGGGATGTCAGTGGAAAGGAAGTGAAGCAGCCAGGTAGTGAAATGGTCTAAGAAGGTGGTGGCTTGCCCTGGGGGTCGGTAAACAACAGCCAGTTGGAGGTTGGAGGGGGAATAGATGCGCACACAGTGCACCTCAAAAGAGGGGAGTGTAACGGAGGGTGGCAGTGGGATTTTGGTGAAAGCGCAGAGTTCCGATAGGAGGAAACCTACGCCTCCACCATGTTTGCCATTGGGGCGGGGGGTGTGGGAAAGGTGGAATCCGCCATATGAAAGGGCAGCTGGGGAGGCTGTGTCAGAGGGGGTGAGCCAGGTTTCAGTGATGGCGAGGAAGGAGAGTTTGTTTGTAATGAAAAGATCGTGGATGAAGGAAAGTTTGTTGCAGACAGAGCGAGCGTTCCATAGAGCTCCTGTTAGTATAGCTGAGGAGGTGGGTATTAGTTGGATGGGTATGAGGTTAGAAGGGTTGCAACAGTTTGAGGAAGGTCGTGGATAGGAGGTAGAAGTGACTGTGGGGATATGGCGAGGAGGACCAGGATTTGGAGAGATATCTCCAGCAGTGAGGAGGAGCAGAGAAAGTGTTAGCAGGTGGGAGCAAGAGAGAGCATGAGGTGGCAGCCTGTGTTTGGAGATCCAGGATTGAATGCTGAGGAATAATTTGGAGGAGGAGGTGAGATGAATGGGGAGGATAGAGGGAGAGATGATGAGTTTCTTACTTGGTGTAGGGATTTGAGGGGTTATTAGAAAGTGGAGGACTATAGAGGAAAAAGTGAGAGCTAACAGAAACATAGTTTAAGGAGAGTAAGTGGTCAAAGTGTTTGTTACCTGACTAACTGCCTCTGAAATAACTGCCACTTCTCTCCGAAGCCACTTTGCACAAGAAGACGCGTGCACACCCCAGCACGCGTGCACCCCTTACAGAGAGTCTAAATATATAGGCCACATTAAACTATATCAGGTGTAGGGCATTGTGGGAACGGCTTGTGGATAAATTAACAGCTGGTCATTTCAACAGGAGATGGCTGGGTGATCAAAGACAGAGCCAGGACACAAGTCTCTGCAGTTTAACACCTCTAAAAATCAGATAAGGTATATAGTGGGGAAAGAAGAAACATATGTGAATATTGATTGGAGTGGGACAGATGAAGCAGGGGAATTATGCAGAGCATATACCAGAGAGACGGGTCAGCAGAGCATTAGCAGACAGCATACATAGGAGCAGGGGATAGATATGGATAGATAGATATATGGATAGATAATAGATAAATAGATAGATCGATAGATATATGAATAGATAGATATATGGATGAATAGATTTATAGATAGATAATAGTTAGATATATGGATATATAGTTATATTGATGGATAGATAATAGATATATGGATAGATAGATTTATAGATATATAGATAATAGTTAAATATATATTACATAGATATATGGATAGATAGATAAATAGATTAATAGATACAGTACAGACCAAAAGTTTGGACACACCTTCTCATTTAAAGATTTTTCTGTATTTTCATGACTATGAAAATTGTACATTCACACTGAAGGCATCAAAATTATCAATTAACACATGTGGAATTATATACTTAACAAAAAAGTGTGAAACAACTGAAAATATGTCTTATATTCTAGGTTCTTCAAAGTAGCCACCTTTTGCTTTGATGACTGCTTTGCACACTCTTGGCATTCTCTTGATGAGCTTCAAGAGGTAGTCACCGGAAATGGTCTTCCAACAATCTTGAAGGAGTTCCCAGAGATGCTTAGCACTTGTTGGCCCTTTTGCCTTCACTCTGCGGTCCAGATCACCCCAAACCATCTTGATTGGGTTCAGGTCTGGTGACTGTGAAGGCCAGGTCATCTGGCGTAGCACCCCATCACTTTCCTTCTTGGTCAAATAGCCCTCACACAGCCTGGAGGTGTGTTTGGGGTCATTGTCCTGTGGAAAAATAAATGATAGTCCAACTAAACGCAAACCGGATGGAATAGCATGCCGCTGCAAGATGCTGTGGTAGCCATGCTGGTTCAGTATGCCTTCAATTTTGAATAAATCCCCAACAGTGTCACCAGCAAAGCACCCCCACACCATCACACCTCCTCCTCCATGCTTCACGCTGGGAACCAGGCATGTAGAGTCCATCCGTTCACCTTTTCTGCGTCGCGCAAAGACACGGTGGCTGGAACCAAAGATCTCAAATTTGGACTCATCAGAACAAAGCACAGATTTCCACTGGTCTAATGTCCATTCCTTGTGTTCTTTAGCCCAAACAAGTCTCTTCTGCTTGTTGCCTGTCCTTAGCAGAGGTTTCCTAGCAGCTATTTTACCATGAAGGCCTGCTGCACAAAGTCTCCTCTTAACAGTTGTTGTAGAGATGTGTCTGCTGCTAGAACTCTGTGTGGCATTGACCTGGTCTCTAATCTGAGCTGCTGTTAACCTGCGATTTCTGAGGCTGGTGACTCGGATAAACTTATCCTCAGAAGCATAGGTGACCCTTGGTCTTCCTTTCCTGGGCAGTCCTCATGTGAGCCAGTTTATTTGTAGCGCTTGATGGTTTTTGCAACTGCACTTGGGGAAACTTTCAAAGTTTTCCCAATTTTTCGGACTGACTAACCTTCATTTCTTAAAGTAATGATGGCCACTCGTTTTCCTTTACTTAGCTGCTTTTTTCTTGCCATAATACAAATTCTAACAGTCTATTCAGTAGGACTATCAGCTGTGTATCCACCTGACCTCTGCACAACACAACTGATGCTCCCAACCCCATTTATAAGGCAAGAAATCCCACTTATTAAACCTGACAGGGCACACCTGTGAAGTGAAAACCATTTCCGGTGACTACCTCTTGAAGCTCATCAAGAGAATGCCAAGAGTGTGCAAAGCAGTCATCAAAGCAAAAGGTGGCTACTTTGAAGAACCTAGAATATAAGACATATTTTCAGTTGTTTCACACTTTTTTGTTAAGTATAGAATTCCACATGTGTTAATTCATAGTTTTGATGCCTTCAGTGTGAATGTACAATTTTCATAGTCATGAAAATACAGAAAAATCTTTAAATGAGAAGGTGTGTCCAAACTTTTGGTCTGTACTGTATATATATACGCATATGCATAAAATCACAGATTCAAGTATGAGCACCACGAACAGAAATACATACACTTAACACACCATAGTATGCTATTAATGAGACTATTAATGACTGCCTGAGGAATGTTCTGCCATACTGAATGCACTTAAGCACACAAATCATCAAGATCTACTGTGTGCTGGCGGCTCTTTTTGCACTTGCCAACCAATAATGTACCAGACATGCTTGATGGGAGATAAGCCCAGAGGTGCTGAAGGCAATGATAGCACATTTATATGATAGCAGGCTGCTCAAAATAGCACGAGCAACATGAGTCCTGGCATTGTCATGTTGAAAAACAGCTCCTGGATCATTTTTATGTTCCCTTGTGTAGGCTTCTCCCTGGTGTTTCCCACAGGATCTGCAGACCAATCTACAGCTATCATTGCATCCAAGACAAAAGTGGAACTCATAGCTAAAGAGGATAGATCTCCATTTCCATTTGACTCTGCGCCATGATAGTTTTTAGATCAATGGCATGAGTTCAATGGAACATCTGTAGCTGGACATCTGGCTCGTAGCCCAATGTAATCCTATTCCTGGTACTATGGGGTTGAGTGGCATAATGTATGGTAGTCACACTCCTCTAGTCTTCATTCCAG
Organism: Phyllobates terribilis; assembly: GCF_046119375.1. Lineage (NCBI taxonomy): Eukaryota > Metazoa > Chordata > Amphibia > Anura > Dendrobatidae > Phyllobates > Phyllobates terribilis. The sequence goes on along the minus strand of NW_027362771.1, from coordinate 157,035,504 downwards.
GTGCACTAACAGCTCAAACAACTAGTAATATAATAATAACCTCATTCATAGAATACCAAGATGTGTGTGTTTATTTCTATGTGTGGTGCTCATCCTTGAAACGGAATGAATTAAGATGTTTTGAAAATTTTGTTTCCATTTTTTCACAATTTGCATATCATTTACATTTCTGTCAATCCTGCAATATTTTTACTTGACTTTTGGTGTTCCAATTTCAAAGTTGTATATATGTATGACACAGGAACACTGGCTCTTTAAATCTTCCACTGGTTTTATTAAAAGTACTGCACAAAACCAGGGTAACGTTAGCAAAACAAACACGGCCTTCCTGGCCTAACAGGAAAACAAAAACATCACATGTGGCACAGTCCTTGTTGCTACGGGAATCCACCCGCGTCAGGAACAATCAACACAAGGTCCACCCTTCCTTAACATGAAAACACAGCTCCAGAGCTTTCACCTTCAGGCCCACACACACACACTGCTCTAGAAAGCTGGGTATTATGAGCCCAAGCTCATAATCTCCCTGAATATGACATAAAACCACTGTACTGTCTGAATATAATATGAAGACACTGGAAGCCCGTGTACCCCCTGAGTAAAGAAATAAGCCATTCTGTCCTAACCCTATCCTCCCCCACCCAGAATTGTAAATGGAGCCACTATGCTACCTGAATATAAAATTAAGGTACTGTGCCACTAAATACAACAAGAAGATGCTGCGCCTTTGAATATAAAATAAAGGCTCTGTGGCCCCTAAATATAAAAGTAAACAACTGTGCCCCCTGAATATAACATGAATCCAAGCTCTACTTAATCTCCTAGGGTCCGGTGCTGTGTCTCCAGATTATGTGCTGCAGAGGTGACTCTTCAGGTCATTAACCAGGTCCTCCCATGTACTTCTGGGCTGATTCCTGACTTTTCTCAGAATCATCCTTACCCTACGAGGCGAGATCTTGCATAGAGCCCCAGACCGAGGAAGATTGACAGTCATCTTGTGTTTCTTCCTAATTGTGCCAACAGTAGTTGCCTTCTCTCCAAGCTGCTTGCCTATTGTCATGTAGCCCATCCCAGGCTTGTGCAGGTCTACAATTTTGTCCCTGGTGTCCTTAGACAGCTCTTTGGTCCTGGCCATGGTGGAGAGGTTGGAGTGTGATTGATTGAGTGTGTGGACAGGTGTCTTTTATACAGGTAACAAGTTCAAACAGGTGCAATTAATACAGGTAATGAGTGCAGAGTAGGAGGGCTTCTTAAAGTAAAATGAACAGGTCTGTGAGAGTCAGAATTCTTGCTGGTTGGTAGGTGATCAAATACTTATTTCATGCAATAAAATACAATTTAATTATGTAATATCACACAATGCGATTTTCTGGTTTTTATTTTTCGATTCTGTCTCTCACAGCTGAAGTGTACCTATGATAAACATTACAGACCTCTCCATTCTTTGTAGGTGGGAACACTTGCAAAATCATCAGTGTATCAAATACTTATTTTCCCCACTGTATTTTCTGCTCCGTACATCACACCCTGTGCTGTGGGTACCTCATCCTTGCCTTTTTTTCCTTATGCTGCCATCTTCAGGCACCATTTTAACTAGAGTATTGTGGCTCTTCAGTTGAGAAATACTGCCATAGGGGCTTTTCCTAGGGAGAAAACCTTATCCTATAACTTTAAAAAGAATCTTTGTTCTTTTGTCACCAGCGGAACAGACTATATAGAAAGATTTTACTTATGTAAATGTGACAGAACAAGAAGAAGGATGAACAGTGCCTAAGGCTATATTCACACATGTTGTGTTTTTCAGCGTTTTTTTGCTGGAGGTTTTCATGCAAATTTTCAGCTGCGTTTTGCAGTACCAGCAAAGTCTATGAGAAACCAGAATTCTCTGTTCACACATCATGTTTTTTTGTTGTTGTGTATTTTGTGCCTTGGTTGGGCTGTTGGAAAATAGAGCATGTCACTTCTTTCAGCATTTTTTCAGTGTTTTTTTCACCCATAGGATCTAATGGGTGGTGAAAAAAACGCATCAAAAACGCACCAAAATTTGCATCAGCGTTTTTTCATCATTTTTGATGGCAAAATAGAATGAGGTTGTTTTTTTACACAGAACTTTATGTGCATGCATAAATAGAGACAGAAGGACAGTGAAAAAAACGCTAAAAAAATGCACAAAAAACGCAGCAAAACATGCGTTTTTGACACAGCTGATTTCCTGCCAGAGATCACTTTTGCTGCAGATTTGTGACGTAAATAAAACCCAATATTTGTGAACATAGCCTTAGACTTTATTTACTCATCAAAGGCTGTATGGAGGGAGGCACATTGAATGCCTGCAACTATGTATCTATAGACAGTCCATGCTCCACCGTATAGTCATATGCTTGATGCCCCATTACAGGATTATTTTCCCTTTGAAGTATTGCTGAGTGATAGGTTTATAATTTCCATTTGGCTTTTTTTAGTTTGAATATTACTGTATTTTTCGGACTATAAGACGCACCGGACCATAAGACGCACATAGGTTTTAAAGGAGGAAAATAGGAAAAAAAAGTAACGAAAAATGTGGTCATGATGCCCTGTTATGGGGGAGGGGGTCTGCTGCTGACACTGGTATTGGGGTAATGTCCCCCAATTCTGTTAATATCCCCCATCCTGGTATGTATGGTTCCTCCTTCCTGCTACAAGTGGCCCCCATCCCATCCTGGTATACCTGGCCCTCATCCCCATCCTGGTATGCATGGTACTCCTTGATCCCCCATCCTGGTGTGCATGGCACCCCTTTATCTCTCATCCTGGTATGCATGGGACCACTTGAGCCCCCATCCTGGTATGCATGGCACCCTCTGAGCCCCCATCCTGGTATGCATGGCACCCCTTGAGCCCCCATCCTGGTATGCAGGGCACCCCTTGATACCCCATCCTGGTATGTATGGCACCCCTTGAGCCCCCATTCTGGTATGCATGGCACCCCTTGAGCCCACATTCTGGTATGCATGGCACCCCTTGAGCGCCCATCCTGATATGCATGGCACCCTCTGAGCCCCCATCCTGGTATGCATGGCACCCCTTGAGCCCCCATCCTGGTATACATGGCACCCCTTGAGCCCCCATCTGTTATGCCAAGTTTTTAGCAATAAGGTTCGGATACGGCTTTAAAGAAGGCAACCCTTTGCGATATAACGCAATTTTATTTATAATAGTTGATTTAAAAGGTAAAATACATAATTAAAGGAATAGTATGATATGATGATATTGCATACACTTTTGTATATGTTATAATACGAAGGTTAAGTACATATATATATATACTCACTTCGTCACCAAGGAGCTTTTAAACATCATCAGTCTGGAACAGCAGAGAAGCAATTTCACCAAGACAGAGAGACCCCTGGAAGTCTTCACAACACTGCATGGGCAGGTACATACAACACTACACATCAGTGCAGGTATAACTTATGGCTTCTGTCTGTATCATGATTCCAGTGACTTTTATAAGGCTTAGACAATGGAAGCATAAAACTGGTTAATGTTTATAAGTATGAGTCGTCGATGATACAGAATTGGCCAGGTTCTGTAATCTCGAGAAGTTTACCTATAAACATTGTTTTAGACAATAGATCTGTGTATTTCTTATGGAACATAATGGTAAGTGTACACACATTATCTGAATCAGTATTTTGGTTACAATAACACTATTTGTCAAAGCAAATATAACACTGGTCACTTGTGTACAAATCAGGATAATGAATCTTTGAAACACACAACTTCATAGACCATAGAACAATTAACATTGTCTTACTGCATTGACACATACTGTAGCAAACACTTTGTGGATAGCATGCATCAAGGACAGTTCATGTGAAAGAACTACTCTATCAGTATCAGAGTATATCAATGATATTACACTGCAGTATATTGCAATATATTCCACACTTGATCTAATGACCACACTTTATCAAAGCATATAAACAATATGTTACAATATGTAGGCTATAAGATATCCATATTTTTATTATCACTACAATAGCCCCCATCCTGGTATGCATGGCACCCTCTGAGTCCCCATCCTGGTATGCATGGCAACCCTTGAGCCCCCATCCTGGTATGCATGGCACCCCTTGATACCCCATCCTGGTATGTATGGCATCCCTTGAGCCCCCATCCTGGTATGCATGGCACCCCTTGAGCCCCCATCCTGGTATGTATGGCACCCTCTGAGCCCCCGTCCTGGTATGCATGACACCCTCTGAGCCCCCATCTTGATATGCATGGCACCCCTTGAGCCTCCATCCTGGTATGCATGGCACCCCTTGATACCCCATCCTGGTATGTATGGTACCCCTTGAGCCCCCATCCTGGTATGCATGGCACCCCTTGAGCCCCCATCCTGGTATGTATGGTCCCTCCTTCCTGGTATAAGTGGCCCCATCCCTTCCTGGTATACCTGTCCCTCATTCCCATCCTGGTATGCATGGTACCCCTTGATCCACCATCCTGGTATGCATGGCACCCCTTTATCTCTCATCCTGGTATGCATGGCACCCTTTTATACCCCATCTTGTTATTCACGACACCCCTTGATTCCCCATCCTGGTATGCATGGCACCCCTTGAGCCCCCATCCTGGTATGCATGGCACTCCTTGAGCCCCCATCCTGGTATGCATGGCACCCCTTGAGCCCCCATCCTGGTATCCATGGCACCTGTTGATACCCCATCCTGGTATGTATGGCACCCCTTCAGCCCCCATTCGCTGCATACAAAAAAAAATAAACAATCATACTCACCTCCTCTCTCCTCCAGCGCTGTCCCACTCTGCTGCCAACTCTCTCACTGTGTGAGCCACGCATGGCAAGGCGCGCATGGCGTCCCTGCCATGCTCCCTCACACAGTGTGAGACGCTGTGCTGGAATAGTCACTGCTCCCCACACCGGGACTTCAGTCTGTTCAATAGCTGGCACACTGTACCGCTGCGCGGCTCCTGCTGCCGCTCTGCGGTCAGTGTGCCTGCTATTAAAGACCATGGATATTCACTACAACCCATGGGAGTGGGCTGTAGGGAATATTCATGAGCTTTAATAGCGGGCACACAGACCGCAGAGCGGCAGCAGGAACCGCGCTGCGGCTCCAGTGTGCTGGCTATTAAGAAAAATGAATATTCATTGCTCTCCACGCCCATTGGCGTGGGGAGCAGGGAATATTCATTTTCTTTAGTAGCGGGCACAGGGTAGGCTGCCTCCTTTGCCCCGCTGATCCCCCACTGCCGCTCCCCCACACCCACCACCACGCACAGCCATGTATTCGGACTATAAGACGCACCCTCCACTTTCCTCCAAAATTTTGGAGGAAAACAGTGCGTCATATAGTCCAAAAAATACGGTATTTGTTTTAAATCTCACGCTAATCACATAATCTGCATCGCACAGAACACATCATGATATCTCACATAGTTGAACACAATGTTCTCAGAGAACAGTTCCAGGGTCACATGTCACAATAGGCTTTATGGCGGTAACCATGTGTCAAAATTATAAGCATTCAATTCAATTTTTCTCCTGATTAGTACAGGTAGATTACTATAACCAAGCTGTAGTAAGAAAAGAGCTAGAACCCCATAGATGACCTTAACTGTGCACAGCTCTCAGTGCAACGGAATGAAAATCATATTCATTTCCATGTAACGCCTGACCGCTGCAGGTCTTCACAAGTGGCATATGTGAATACAGGGTGTTTTTCAAAGATATAGGCTAAAAGAGAACACCATAAATGCTGAATTTCACATAAGGATAGTTCTACATGATTACTAATTTGGTAGAAATGTGACTCATCTGCCATGAATTGCTTGTTTAGAAGTCACCCCATTGCACCTTCCTCATTTCTCCAGTATACTATTCTCATGCCCTCATAACACAGCTTTAGATCTGAGTATTTTAAATGCCATTTTGTGGTAATAAATCACGGCTAGCCAGTAAGGTATGTCCAACTTCCCTTCTGACTACAGTGGCAGCAAAGCATAAAATAAAAACAATCAATGAAAGGCAGAAGAATGTAAACAAAAGCTCCATCACTTATAACAAATAAAAACAGATCCTGCAGATACATGTTTACGTTCCATGAGACATATTTAGTCTTAGGTATGATTTGTTGCTGTCTTGACCTTAGAAGGATTTAGGTGTTTCTCGTGAGCTTAAGTATCCTAGGGCCTGTTTTGCTCAGTGTCAGAACTGTAAATGTTCTACCTTAAATAAATACACTAGTTCTGCTCTGAGCATTACATTTCAGTGTATAAAGTATATTTATAGATCATTTTTATTCTGTAGTATTGAAAACAAAAACATATTTAATTTTACCTTTTTATTTTATTTTTTTTTTTAAAGTTTTGAATGAATATAAATAATTTTTCCATTATAGCATAGCACATTTATTAGCATCGTGCTTCAAACCTTGTATACTAATTTGTGCTACGAATTCTGCCAAACTAGCTTCTGTTATATGTTTATACTTGCCATTTGTTCCCATATGGAAGAAATATAAATAGGAAAGAGTGTTTGCTTAACCCACTTGCAACCATATAAATTCAATTTTAAGGATTGTCCCTTTTCAGAAAACTTTTTCCTGCCGGCTCAGTTCATTGTAAAAAAAAAAAAAAAAAAGAAAAGATGAACTTTTCTTACACTTATGTCCTAGATTGAGTGGTTTCTCAACACTACAGCAGTGCCATACATGTGGATGTGAACTGCGTTTTGGGCACACTGTTTTGGGCACACAGATCAGCCCCATATATATTTGTATTGCATGAACCTACAACTTCCAGTATGTCCTTAACAATCGTAAGAAGATATTGGGAGTTGTTGTTTTCAGTCATTATCAGACTGCGGACCCTACAGGAGCCACAGTACTGATAAGACACAGGCAGAATCACAAATAAACATTTACATCCAGGCACCTTATAGGTGACATCTTCTCTGATTGAAATTGTTCTTACTTTTCATCTCCATCTTTTACAAACTCAATGATAACTTTTCACATCCCCATCTTGTCTGTAGACTTCCCTCTTCTGCGGTCTTCTGCAGCACATCCCCACGCGGTGCACAAAAAATAAGAGTGTTATTAACCCCTTTACCACGAAGCCTGTTTTCACCTTTCTGACCAGGCCAATTTTTTAAATTCTGACCAGTGTCACTTTATGAGGTAAACTTTGGAACGGATCCCAGTGATTCTGACACTGTTTTTTGTGACATACTGTACTTCATGATAGTAGTAAAATTTCTTTGATATGACTTGCGTTTATTTGTGAAAAAATTGGAAATTTGGAGAAAATGTTGAAAATTTAGCCATTTTCAAACTTTTCATTTTTATGCCCATAAATCAGAGAGGTATGTCACACAAAATAGTTAATAAATAACATTTCTCACATGTTTATGTTACATCAGCACAATTTTTTTTTATTACATTTTGTTAGGAAGTTAGGGTTAAGAGTTGACCAGCGATTTTTCATTTTTACAACAAAATGTACAAAACCATTTTTTTCAGGGACCACAGCACATATGAAGTGACATTGAGGGGTCTATATGACAGAAAATGCCCAGAAGTGACACCACTGTAAAATCTTCAACCCTAAAGGTGCTCAAAACCACCTTCAGGAAGTTTATTAACCCTTCAGGTGCTTCACGGGAATTAATAAAATGTTGAAGGAAAAAATAAACATTTCACTTTTTTTCACACAAATTTTCCTTTAGACCCAATTTTTTTTACTTTCGCAAGGGTAACATGAGAAATTGGACCCCAAAATTTGTTGTGCAATTTCTCCTGATCACACCGATACCCCATTTGTGGTCGAAAACTACTTTTGAGGCACAGTGCAAAGCTCAGAAAGGAAGAAGCACCATATTGGAGTTCAGATTTTGCTGGACTGGTTTGAGGGTGCCATGTCACATTGGTAGACACCCTGAGGTGACAGATCAGCCAAACCCCCCATAAGTGACCCCATTTTACAAACTACACCTCTCAATAAATTCATCTAAAGATGCAGTGATCATATTGACACCACAGGTGTCACAACATTTTATACCGTTGGGCAGTAAATAAAAAAATAATTACATTTTTACTTCAAAATTTTGTTTTAGTCCCAGATTTTTTATTTTCAGACTGGAAAATGGGATAAAAATGGCACCAAAATGTGTCCCCCAATTTCTGCTGAATGTAGAAATACCCCATATGTGACTGTACAGTACTTCTTAGCCACACGGTGAAGCTCGGGAGGGACGGAGCGCTATTTGCCTCTGGAGCTCAGATTTTCCTAGAATACTTTGCAGACTCCATATACAGAGCCCCTAAGTGCTAGAAGAGCAGAATACCCCCTCAATTGACCCCATTTTGGAAATTATACCCTTTTGGGAACTTATCTGCAGGTGTAATGTTGATTTTGACTACATGGGTGTTTTCCAGAAACAAGCAGCAATGGATGTTGCTGAGTGAAAATTGCAAACTGCCTTTGTATTGGCTAGCACGTTGTAGTGCCTATACATTGTGCCCAGCTCATGCTTCTGGAGACACGTGCCCGTAAATTAGGTAGGCTCTTGTCTCTATAGAAATGCCAAACATGTGGACGCTATATGTGGTTTAGACACACTGGGGCTCAGGAGGGAGGGCGGCATTTGGATTTGGGAGCGCAGAATTCACTAGATTTCTTTTGGGGGGCAAGGAGCCATAGCACTTTTCCAGAACCTTTGTACTACCAGTAACGTGGAAGCCCCCTATATTTCCGATAAGAGATGAAGGACGTCAGTGGTGGGGGCTTTTTTTGTGGTTGAGTTGAAACTTTGATTTCGATCATTTTTCATAACATTTTGGATCACATTTATCAGGCGCTCTACGCACTTACTTTGGGGTTTCCATCTAAATCTCCGTTTGACGTGATTCAGATGAAATCCCCGAAGGATCCATTCACTATAATGAGGCCGCAGAGTTACTCTGGACACCGTCTGGCCTCTGTTCAGCATTGTCCTTTTCAGAACTGCACAAAACTGTGGCGGACCGCGCTTTTATGCGTGCCTAAAAAGACGGACAATGCCGGATCATAGGCCAGACAGCATCCACAGTGCCTCCATCTACCTCATTATAGGGAATCTTCCGCTGGGGGTTCCGTCTGAATCACGTATTTCGGAGATTTACACGGAAACCCCGGTGTAAGCGCACAGTGCGGGATAAATGTGAGCTGAGCCTTACTGCAATCTTTGGGAGGCAGAATGAACAAATCAACAGCAGGTGAAGAATTGGTTTTATTTATTTTTTATGTCGTTCCTCATGCGGTATAAGTGATTAGACGACTTTGTCCTCCAGGTTGGTGCATTTGCAGAGATTCCAGATTTATATCGGGTTTTTATGTTTGTCATCTGTCACACACTAAAAGACGCTTTTTTTTCCAAAAAATAGTTTTTGCATCGCCATATTTTGAGAGCTATAATTTTTCCATATTTTGTCCGACAGAATCATGTGATGGCTTGTTTTGTTGCAGGACGATTTGACGTTTTTATTGGTACCATTTTCGGGCACATGACATTTTTTGATCGCTTTCTTTTCTGATTTTTGGGAGGCAGAATGAACAAAAAACAGCAATTCAGGAATTTATTTATTTTTTTAATGCCATTCCACATGTGGTAAAATTGATAAGGCAGATGTATTCTTTGGGTCAGTGCGATTATAGCGATACCACATTTATATAGTTTTTTTTATGTTTTGGCGCTTTTACACAATAAAAAATATTTTACAGAAAAAATAATTATTTTTGCATAGCTTTATTCTGAGAGCTATAACTTTTTTATTTTTCTGCTGACAGAGCTGTATGGCGGCTTGTTTTTTGCGGGACAAGATAACTTTTACAGTAGTTCCATTTTTATTTACATTTGTTTTTTTGATCGTGTTTTATTGCCCTTTTTATTCGGCGGTTTGATGATAATGCATAGTTTTTGTGCCTCGTTTTTTTTTTTATGTTGTACACTGAAGGGGTTAAATGGTGGGACAGTTTTATAGGTCATTCTGGGCATTGTCCCAGGATGGGATATCAACTTCAAAGTGACAGATTGCTGATCTAATACTCTGCAATGCTTCTGCCTGTGCTCTAAACAAACTGTTGCTTTGCATTGCCAAAAAGCTCTATTTTTGTTTTATCCGTCCACAGAACATTTTCCCAGAAGGATTGTGGTTTGTCAGGGTACTCTTTGGCAAAGCTCAGTCATTCCTTTTTATGTCTTTTCTTCAGCAATAGTTTCTTCCTTGGCCTTCACCCATAAAGCTCTGCTTGGTTTATTGTGCGGCGTATGGTACTTGTTGAAACCATGAACCCAGACTGTTCCAGGTTTACCTTCAGGTCTTTGGATGTTTGACGTGGTGTTTTTTCCACCATTGGCACCAACCTTCTAAGACATCTCTTATCAATTTTCCTCTTTCCTCCACGTCCAGGTAGGTTCTTGACAGTTCCATGCTTGGCAAACTTCTTAATAACATTGCACATTGTTGAAACTGGGATACCAAGGTCTTTGGAGATGGCCTTATACCCTTTGGAAGTTTAGTGTTTGCGAATAATAGCAGTTCTGATGTCCTCAGACAGCTCCTTTGTCTTCAGCATTGTGACAAAGGAACAGGGCCTACCATGTGACTTTTTAAAACACTGAAGTCATCATTCATTGGCTAATTCATGTCACATGGGCACTGACAATTAATCACAGATGAGTCTCTTTTGTGATTTACCACAGGCGAGTCAAAATGTGTTTCCATACTAAATTAATGTAAAGGATGCCAATACCAGTGACACAGCAAGCTTTAGCATTTTCTATTTTTCCCTCCCATTGATTTTTGTTTTAAATTATTGTTTATCGTTTGCTCTTTTGTATTTAACACGGGTCTCTATACAAAAAACTGTTTCACTTGATTCATTTTTTTCAGGAGATATTCCACATTATTTACTTAAACTTCATGGGTGCCAATAACGTTGAGCAGGACTGTATGACTCCCAGAATAAAGCAATACAAAATATTTGTTTTATACAAAGTATTTTTAATGTACAAACATAGGAAAACATAAATAAAACGCTATAAATTGGGTATATCATTAATCATTTTGACCCACAGAATAAAGTTAATGTTATTTATACCACACATTTAATGACGAAAGAAAAAATAAAATTTTAGGAAAAAAATTATTTTTCACTTCTTGCCTTATGCCACACATTATTTTCTTCAAGACACTTTTGGGATTAGAATGGCCACTTACCACAAAAATGGGATTTGCAAATGCAGTATAGTGACAGAAAAACATTCAGCAAAATTTAAGCTCAAGATGGCGCGCCTTGCTTTCTGAGCCATGCCATACATGCACCCAAACAGTAGTATTTCCATACTGAGCAGAAATTGCAGGAAAAATGTGGGGTGTTTATTCTACTTTAACTCCTTTGAAAATGAAAAATTTGTGGCTAAAATTTTGGCCCAGCTTGAGGCAGCAGTAAAATTTTGTGACTCTTGATGTTCTCACGCCATTTTTACCCAACTCCAGCAAAGTGAACAGAGCTGGAATGGGGGCATGGCAACCTATGCTCGTCAAAATCATCATGAGCAGCGAAGTTTGCTACGCCATAAATCTTACTCCAGCAGGGACTCATGTGTACATCACTCATGTGGTGCTCCTGATTCATGAATCAGAAACGTCTGACTCCAGCACATCTCGCCAAGGCCAGTGTGAATAACGCTGGTCTTGATGTATCGGGCCCTATGTACATTACATCACTTACTTTACATTTGTAAAACAGACTACTGCCTCATTCTTGAATATAAACAGATTCATGATAGTATATATACTCATGAAGTTGAGTAGATTATTTATGTACAAATCTATGAAATGTATGTATTATTAAATTGTTGAATGGTAGCAGCCATACCTATCACTAACAACTAAAAACGTTTGACACAAAAATAATATTATAAATTCATAATATTTTAATTACATATCTAATAAATATTATGATTTCAGTAGCCATATGTACAGATGTGGATAAAATTGTTAGTACCTAGGTTTGGATCTAGGTCTTGTTTCAACCTATGTAACTATGTATAATTGGTGGAGAAAGGTTGAATTTGATGGACCTTGGTCATTTTTCAACCTACTGTATGTAACTATGTAGCCCTTGCGTTAAAGTAAAAAAAAAAAAAAAAGGTCACTGAAATAACTTGAAACCAACAGAAGTAATTTTGAATTTAAATTTACTGAATATCAACTAATGAATTGTAGTCCAAATAGTCCAAATTAAAATGGCCTGGACAAAAATGATGGTACCCTTTTCTTAATATCTTGTTGTACAACCACAAGTATTTTGGCCCACTCCTTGTCTGCAAACTTTTCCAGCTGTCTCAGATATGAAGAGTATTTTCCAGACTGCATATTTCAGCTCCTTCCACAGATGTTCAATAGGATTTATATCTGGGCTCAAAGAAGGTCACTTCAAAATAACCCACTGCTTTCCTCTTAGTCATTCTTAGCTGTTTATAGCTGCGTTTTTTGGGTCATTATTCTGTAGGAGGAGCCATGACCTGCGGCTCAGACCAATTTTTTGGAAACTGGACAGCACATTTTGCTTCAGAATGCCTTGATAGTCTTAAAATTTCATTGTACCTTGCACAGATTAAAGACACCCTGTGCCAGATGCCTCAGCAGCCCCAAAACGTAACCAAGCCTCCTTTTTCACAGCAGATACAAAGTTCATTTATGTGTATGCTTCATTTTTGTGACTGTGAACATAGGGCTGATGTGACTTACCAAAAAGCTCCAGTTTTGTCTTATCTACCCAAAGGACATTCTCCCACAAGCTTTGAGTCTTGTCAATATGCATTTTGGCAAATTCCAGTCTCGCTTTTTTAGAATTTGCTTTCACTAGTGGCTTCCTTCTCGGTCATGTTCCATCAAGTCCTGTATAGCCAAGACAGTGACGAATGGTGTCATCTGACACTAATGTACTTTGACCTTGAAGTTCACCTCTATTCTCTTTGGAAGTTGTTCTTGGCTCTATGGATACCATTCGTATTATCCAGTTCTTCAATTTGTCATCAGTTTTCCTCCTGCGGCCACGTCCAGGGAAGTTGGCTACAGTCCTATAGACCTGAAACTTCTGAATAATATGTGTAACTGTAGTAACAGGAAGAGCCTTTACCTTTAACATGTTTGTCTTTTATTTTCTTTCTATTCTCCTGAGACAAGTCTCTCCTCAGTTTTCTCTGTTACCATGTTCAGTGTGCTACACACCATGATACCAAACAGGACAGTGACTACTTTTCAACTTTTAAATAGGCAGACTGACTGATTACATGTTTGTAGAAACCTGTGATCCTAATTACTGGACACACCTTAGTTTAACATGTCCCTTTAGGTAAATTATTTTCCATCTTTTCTAGGGGTACCGCTATTTTTGTCCAGGCCATTTTCATTATTTTATTGTTTGAAACCACTATTCAAAAACAATTTCTGATTTTCATTAGTTGATATTCAGTAAATTTAAATTGAAAATTACTTCTGTCAGTTTCAAGTTGTTTTCAAGTTGTTTCAGTGACCATTGTGTTTTTTTTTTAATTTTACCATAAGGATACCAATAGTTTTGTCCATGTGTGTAGCTGTGCTGTTCTGACTAAAAGTCCGAATGGACCATAAAGTGGTACTAAAACCTATACATGCTTGGTGCAGCTTGATTAGGAACCTACAGGAATCAATAAAGATAATCTAAGAATTGGCATAATTCTGCTTGTAACGTGGACCCCTCACTGTTAATATACTTTAAGTACCATGTTGGCTAATGCTATACTAAGTTATTTGTGTTGCACACACATTTCCTTTAACAGTTTGCAATACTTACAAAGGCTTATTAGTTTAAGAACTTAGTATACCCTGAGAATGAAAGCCTCCAAAGTTTGACAACTTTAAATAAGCAATTGAGTTTTTAAAAGGCGAAACCTCACTTGCAATTAGGAAAACAATATTTATACTTTAGGTTGAAAAGACAGGATGTTGGGAAATTTAACTAATTTGGATAGTGACCTTTAAATGCACCAAAACCAAATAGTTTGTGGGCTACGACACAGGGCACATTCCAGAAAAAAATTGACGGAAACCAATTCATAATAGTCCTTAAAACCTGGTATGAGTCTCCTGTACTGAAAGCAAAAAGATGCATAAATATAATAGTAACAAAAAGTAACTATGGCATATAATTGTTATTAATGATGACAACTATACCTCTTGGCATAGTCTATAAACTATATAGTCGTCCACCAGGAAATATATGCAAAATGATTCAAATACATACAAAAGACATACAAAAATGAACTGTATAAAGTAATCTATAAATATTCAGGTGTATGTAATAATCACACTAATTACACTGTGTACATATCATGTAAAACTTATTTTCTTTCATGATCAGTTAAATATGTAATGTGTTATTTTCAAATCTTAACAATGACAGAGTATGTAAAAAATAAAATAGAAAGAAAAAAATAGTAGAAGTTTGAAAAATGTTAGGAAATTGCAACCCGAGACCATGTAATTTAAACCTGAAGTCCCTTTTTGTATACTAAATGACATACAGATGGCCAGCCTTCTTCTTGAAGCTTTTGGAACACAATTGGCCTTTTTATAGTTTCTCTCACACACACTGGCCATGCCATATTTGTGTCAGGACTATTTATTTCTAATTTTATGTAGTTCACTTCTACTATTAATTATGGAACCTGGTACTTTGTCAAGATAGATTAGCAAAGATGCAAGACCACTTAAAAACAAAAATAAGTTGAATGAGCTTGCCGTTACACTTGTAGTTTTTACTCGTTACAACATGCTTCTTTGTTTTTAGCACGCATTATATATTAAATAATATTTTGCTACACCTTCTTACTATTAGGTCATTATAAAATATGACTTGTAACATTTTTTTAGTAAAATTCATCATGTTTAAATGAAGATGATACAATTCCCTAATATACTCCTGTTAGAAGGATTGCTTCTTTAATACTTAGGGTGGTCCACTGATAGAGTTACAGGCATTTTCTCTATATGCATTTCCCTAATCTTTTCTTTAGTTTATGTAAATTAACCTTCTCTGTAATGGCTTCATTTACAAAATCAAATAATAGTCCAACAGGATGACATTATAGAGTGTAAAACCATACATATGAGATAGAGGTCGTCCGTCAACTATCCCATATATACTTGACCAATTCAGAGTGTTCATGCATTTTCACTGGCAGATGGGGAGAATGCTAGAGCCAGACTCCTCTGACAGCACCGCATCTTCCTAGAAAAGCAATTATTTGGAAATTGATATTTCAACTGCCCAATCCTTAGACTACATCCACAAATCCTTGTTACACGTCCATGTGGTGTTTATTTTATCTCGGACAGCACACTGACCCATGGAGTTTCAGGGATTTCTACACACATCCCAGAAAAACAAGGATCTGTGTTTGAGATGCGTGAGACTTAGGGTGTGTCCTGTTCTGATCTGTATTTGAGGATCAGAATCTGCCATTCAAGACTATGGGGATCTGTCAAATACGGACGAAAATCTGAAAGTTTCCGATTTGCTTCTATTTTATATCTGTGACTGACGGATCTGTTGCTTTATGATATATTTGAATAAAAACGTGACTTGCCAGGGGTCTTTTTATTGACTTGGGAACAAATACATTTCTTCAGTGAAAAAATGGATGCAACACGGATTCGATATACATGACACATAAGAACAGTGTCGGACTAGGGTGTCTGGGGCCCACAGGAGGAATTGATCCTCGGGGCCCACCCTACAGCTATATTCAAATACCTGTTAGCCGTTATCCTTGTTATGGTGGAGCGTCGACTGTAAATCACAGGCAGCTCCTGCACATCTGTGCGCCACCGTAACTGGGATATACAATTACGGTAGTTTGCATTAAAGGGGTTCTTTGGTTAAAACAAGTTATCACCGATCCATGGGCTCCACAAAATAGGTGATAACTTATTGATCGTTTGGGTTTGAACATTGGAAAACGCACTGATCGGAAGAATGGGGACATTTTGTCCCTGGCAGAACACTTAGTTATCCCCATTTTAAAATGCAGCGGCAGGTGGGACGTCTGACCGCAGCCTCATTCATTCTCTTTGTGGCTTCCAGATAAAAACAAGAACAGCCACTGAGGAAATGAATGGATCAGTGGTCAAGTCGCACATGAGCTCCAGTCTAATGGGATAAAAACTCCACATTTTACCAGTCGGTGCAGGTCCCAGCAGTCAGATCCCCACTAATCAATAATTTATCACTTATCCTGTGGAGAGGTGATTACTTGTTTTCCCCGGAGAACCCCTGTAAGCGCATCTTATTCCAAGTATTTAATCACTAATAGAAATAAAGAATCTTCTAATTAATATCAGAGAGAACAAATGACCGCGATACACAACACAATCCACTATACCAACACCAATAGTACCACATACAAGGGAGAAATACTGCCACCATGACAGACCACATATTTCCACCACATAGTGACCGAATAATACTACATACAAGGAAGAAATACAGTGACATACATGACCAGACCACATATTACCACCACATAGTGACCGAATAATACCACATACAAGGGAGAAATACCACCACACCATGACCAGACCACATATTACCACCACATAGTGACTGAATAATACTACATACAAGGGACAAATACCACCACACCATGACCAGACCACATATTACCACCACATAGCTACCGAATAATACCACATACAACTACCACCACACCGTGACCAGACCAGATATTAACAGCATATAGTGTTCAAATAATTCCCCATCATTGCTCTCCCCCACCTCCTCCATCATTGCTCTCCCCCATCCCCATCATTGCTCTCCCCACCTCCTCCATCATTGCTCTCTCCCACCTCCTCCATCATTGTTCTCCCCCACCTTGTCCATCATTGTTCTCCCCCACCTCCTCCATCATTGTTCTCCATCATTTCCATATCTCCTTCACCTCCTCCACCATCATTGCCATATCTCCCCATCATCATTGCCATATCTTCCCCACCTCCTCCATCATCATTGCCATATCTCCCCCCCACCTCCTCCATCATTGCCATATCCCCCCGACCTCCTCCATCATCATTGCCATATCTCCCCCCACCTCCTCCATCATGATTGCCATATCTTCCCCCACCTCCTCCATCATTGCCATATCTCCCCACCTCCTCCATCATCATTGCCATATCTCCCCCACACCTCCATCATTGCCATATTCCCCCCCCACATCCTCCATCATCATTGCCATATCTCGCTCACCTCCTCCATCATTGCCATATCCCCCACCTCCTCCATCATTGCCATATCTCCCCCACCTCCTCCATCCATCATTGCCATATCTCCACCCACCTCCTCCATTATCATTGCCATATTTCCCCCACCTCCATCATCATTGCCATGCCATATCTCCCCCCACCTCCTCCATCATCGTTGCCATATCTCCCCCCACCTCCTCCATCATTGCCATATCTCCCCCCACCTCCTCTATCATCATTGCCATATCTCCCCCACACCTCCTCCATCATCATTGCCATATCTCCCCCACCTCCTCCATCATCATTGCCATATCTCCCCCACCTCCTCAATCATCATTGCCATATTCCCCCACATCCTCCATCATCATTGCCATGCTTCCCCCACCTCCTCCATCACCATTGTCAGGCCATATCTCCCCCCCACATCCTCCATTGCCATGCCATATCTCCTCCCACCTCCTCCATTGCCATGCCATATGTCCCCCCACTTCCTCCATTGCCATGCCATATCTCCCCCCACCTCCTCCATCACCATTGCCATGCCATATCTCCCCCCACCTCCTCCATCACCATTGCCATGCCATATCTGCCCCCAGCTCCTCCATCACCATTGCCATGCCATATGTCCCCCCCACTTCCTCCATCACCATTGCCATGCCATATCTCCCCCCACCTCCTCCATCATCATTGCCATATCTCCCCACCTCCTCCATCATCGTTGCCATATCTCCCCCACCTCCTAAATCATTTCCATATCCCCCCCCCCACCTTCTCTACAGCTTATAATTCTAATATGAAGAAATTATCTCCATTTACTATTAACTGTAAAATGAAGAAAATTCCAATCATAATAATCTGTATGAGTTTCTCCAGCTTCAAAAAAAACTAATTTTTTTTCACGGACAGGGAAAAATAGTGCCCTAATTTTACAGACTGTCCAGAAATTTCTGAATGGATGTCAACCCAGCCACAGAGTGAAATAAGTATTGAACACGTCACCAATTTTTTTAAGTAGATATATATTTCTAAAGGTACTATTGACAAGAAATTCTCACCAGATTTCAGTAACAACCCATCCAATCCACACAGGAAAAGAAATCTAACCATAGATGTCCATTGTCCATAAAGTTAAGCGTAATAATGAGAAATGTCACAGGGAAAAGTATTGAACACTAGTGATGAGTGAGCATGCTCGTCACTAGTTGTCACTCGCCCGAGCATCACAGTGCTCGAGATGATCGGTACTCCGAGTATTTTTTCAATGTTCGGCCAGAAGCTTGACTCCCCGCCCCGCATGTTTGCCATTTTTTAGGCAGCCAATTAACATGCGGGGATTGCCTGCCAGTCACTGTAATACCATAGCCATGTTGGTAGTGGCATTACAGTGATTGGCAAGCCACATAGCGTCATCAGGTCTATAAAAGACCCGGTACCCTATGCTCGTCACAGTCTAGCCCGGAAATAGGCAGAGTAGGGAGAGGTGCGGCTGAGCGAGGGAGAGAATTTGTGCTTATTTTAGGCAGGGATTCCACACCAGTTGTATTTATTTGATCTGCACCAACAGCCCTTGTAAGGGCTCAGTCTGATGAATATTAATACTGCTGTTAGCAGTAGTTCAGTAGTTAGGCAGAGTTTGTGGAGACCTAGTATAATACAGCATAGGGTTCATTGCACATTCGTTCTGGTGCTGGAACTCAGATCAATAGCCCTAGATATCAGAGATAATAATATTCTTTTTGCTCTTATTCCTGATTGCTTTTCACAAAAATTATCTAATACACCATTTATACTGGTCCATTTGTTTGTTAACAGCATACAGCCAGACTTGGTTGATTTGAATAGCATTGCTATATAGTGCAAGCAGTGAAACTTGTCCATCTGAGGTGGTCAAATATTACTGCGGTAATAATCGTGAAATTTTGTTGAAGCTGCAAAATATTATACTTCATTTAAAGTGCGCCAGTTGTGCGTTCAAAACATATCCAGAATTGACTGGTAATCAATAGCATCGCTATACTGCTATTGCAGAGAAACTTGTCCATCTGAGGTGGTCAAATACTACTGAAGTAATAATTGTGAAATTTTGTTGAAGCTGCAAAATATTATACTCCCATTTAAAATGGGCAAGGCATGTGGTAAGGGATGGGGAAGTGGATGTGATACTCATGGTGCACTCAGAGGCTGAGGCCATGGGCAAGGTGAAACTGTGCCTGCTGTTTGAGAAAAACAAACACCCACATCATGTCGACTTTGCTTCCTGTTCAGGCTTGGACTGGCCCACAGGAGAACAGGAGAATCCTCCGGAGGGCCCCTGTGCAAGAGTGGGCCATCACCCTCTTATATGAGCAGTACTTGGCACAATATACTTGTCTCACGATGTACAGAGGCAGCATCTTATTCATTTACCAGTCTACCCAGTTCATTGTTATATACATTTGTGATTGATGATAATGTCACATTTGCATGCAGCTGAAAAGTACGGCCCTGGAGTTGGTTACTGGTGGGCCCTTGGCAGCCCAGTCCGACACTGCTTGTGTCTCTTGTATTTGGCAGCTCTGTGTCCCGGTCTTCAGTCTTTTATCAGGTAGTTTGTTGTGTAGGACATACACTATTTTAGTGCCCTGCCCCCATCACAGAGATCGGCCCCCATAACAGTTGTAATGTAACTTGGGACAGGAGCTGACATTATGATACCACAATGGGTGGAGATATATGTGGTTTCCCTTCTGTAAATGACGTCCCCATAATTCCTGGTTCTACTTGAGGAGTATTGAGGGTAGGTAGTAATGATCACTCCCATCATTGTAACTGTGTAAAAAAAAGTCAAGACAAAAAACCTCACATGACACTTTTATTTTCTTTCTTTTTACTTTTTATTGGAATAGCAATAAGCAACATTGTAATAAAAATATTACTGGCCCTTTAAGAACTTAAATTATGATCACAATGACTCTCAGGTCAGTCCCCATAAAGTCCACAGAACTAGCTGTGGGCATTGAGGACCAACTGAGAGACACTGGACCCTAAGATCCAGAGGAAGGCGAAGAAACACCCCGGAGAGTTCTGCCTCAGGGGGGGAAAAAATTCCTTCCTGACCCCTGTTGTGGCGATCGGATATTTCCCTGGATCACGTCTGTCCTGCTGCATATTGCTGTATATCTGCATGTATTATAAGCTTAGGTGAAGGAAAAGACAAATACACCCTGCTCAGGAGGAGCTTACAATCTACTATACAATATACAGGCTGCTCCTGAGGGCATGCAGAATAATGCACACCCTGTCTTAGGAGCTTACAATCTAATATATAATATACCGGCTACTCCCGAGAGCATGCAGAATAATGTACACCCTGTCCTAGGAGCTTACAATGTAATACACACTATACAGGCAGCTCCTGAGGGCATGCAGAATAATGTACACCCTGTCCTAGGAGCTTACAATGTAATACACACTATACAGGCTGCTCCTGAGGGCATGCAGAATAATGTACACCCTGTCCTAGGAGCTTACAATCTAATATATAAAATACAGGCTGCTCCTGAGGGCATGCAGAATAATGTACACCCTGTCCTAGGAGCTTACAATGTAATATATAATATACAGACTACTCCTGAGGGCATACAGAATAATGTACACCATGTCCTAGGAGCTTACAATCTAATATAGAAAATACAGGCTGCTCCTGAGGGCATGCAGAATAATGTACACCCTGTCCTAGGAGCTTACAATCTAATATATAATATACAGACTACTCCTGAGGGCATACAGAATAATGTACACCATGTCCTAGGAGCTCACAATGTAATATATAATATACAGACTACTCCTGAGGGCATACAGAATAATGTACACCATGTCCTAGGAGCTTACAATGTAATATATAATATACAGACTACTCCTGAGGGCATGCAGAATAATGCACACCCTGTCCTAGGAGCTTACAATGTAATACACACTATACAGGCTGCTCCTGAGGGCATGCAGAATAATGTACACCCTGTCCTAGGAGCTTACAATCTAATATATAAAATACAGGCTGCTCCTGAGGGCATGCAGAATAATGTACACCCTGTCCTAGGAGCTTACAATGTAATATATAATATACAGACTACTCCTGAGGGCATACAGAATAATGTACACCCTGTCCTAGGAGCTTACAATCTAATATATAAAATGCAGGCTGCTCCTGAGGGCATGCAGAATAATGTACACCCTGTCCTAGGAGCTTACAATCTAATATACACTATACAGGCTGCTCCTGAGGGCATGCAGAATAATGTACACCCTGTCCTAGGAGCTTACAATCTATTATACAATATACAAATTACGAACTACTCCTGAGGGCATGCAGAATAATGTACACCCTGTCCTAGGAGCTTACAATCTAATATACAATATACAGACTACTCCTGAGGGCATGCAGAATAATGTACACCCTGTCCTAGGAGCTTACAATCTAATATATAATATACATGCAGCTCCTGAGGGCATACAGAATAATGTACACCCTGTCCTAGGAGCTTACTATCCAATATACACTATACATGCTGCTCCTGAAGGCATGCAGAATAATGTACACCCTGTCCTAGGAGCTTAAAATCTAATATACAATATGCATGCTGCTCCTGAGGGCATGCAGAATAATGTACACCCTGTCCTAGGAGCTTACAATCTACTATACAGAGTACAGGCTGCTCCTGAGGGCATGCAGAATAATGTACACCCTGTCCTAGGAGCTTACAATCTAATATATAATATACAGACTACTCCTGAGGGCATGCAGAATAATGTACACCCTGTCCTAGGAGCTTAAAATCTAATATATAATATACAGGCTGCTCCTGAGGGCATGCAGAATAATGCACACCCTGTCCTAGGAGCTTACAATCTAATATACAATATGCATGCTGCTCCTGAGGGCATGCAGAATAATGTACACCCTGTCCTAGGAGCTTACAATCTAATATACAATATGCATGCTGCTCCTTAGGGCATGCAGAATAATGTACACCCTGTCCTAGGAGCTTACAATCTAATATACAATATGCATGCTGCTCCTGAGGGCATGCAGAATAATGTACACCCTGTCCTAGGAGCTTACAATCTAATATACAATATACAGACTACTCCTGAGGGCATGCAGAATAATGTACACCCTGTCCTAGGAGTTTACAATCTAATATATAATATACATGCAGCTCCTGAGGGCATACAGAATAATGTACACCCTGTCCTAGGAGCTTACTATCCAATATACACAATACATGCTGCTCCTGAAGGCATGCAGAATAATGTACACCCTGTCCTAGGAGCTTAAAATCTAATATACAATATGCATGCTGCTCCTGAGGGCATGCAGAATAATGTACACCCTGTCCTAGGAGCTTACAATCTACTATACAGAGTACAGGCTGCTCCTGAGGGCATGCAGAATAATGTACACCCTGTCCTAGGAGCTTACAATCTAATATATAATATACAGACTACTCCTGAGGGCATGCAGAATAATGTACACCCTGTCCTAGGAGCTTAAAATCTAATATATAATATACAGGCTGCTCCTGAGGGCATGCAGAATAATGCACACCCTGTCCTAGGAGCTTACAATCTAATATACAATATGCATGCTGCTCCTGAGGGCATGCAGAATAATGTACACCCTGTCCTAGGAGCTTACAATCTAATATACACTATACAGGCTGCTCCTGAGGGCATGCAGAATAATGTACACCCTGTCCTAGGAGCTTACAATCTATTATACAATATACAAATTACGAACTACTCCTGAGGGCATGCAGAATAATGTACACCCTGTCCTAGGAGCTTACAATCTAATATACAATATACAGACTACTCCTGAGGGCATGCAGAATAATGTACACCCTGTCCTAGGGGCTTACAATCTAATATATAATATACATGCAGCTCCTGAGGGCATACAGAATAATGTACACCCTGTCCTAGGAGCTTACTATCCAATATACACTATACATGCTGCTCCTGAAGGCATGCAGAATAATGTACACCCTGTCCTAGGAGCTTAAAATCTAATATACAATATGCATGCTGCTCCTGAGGGCATGCAGAATAATGTACACCCTGTCCTAGGAGCTTACAATCTACTATACAGAGTACAGGCTGCTCCTGAGGGCATGCAGAATAATGTACACCCTGTCCTAGGAGCTTACAATCTAATATATAATATACAGACTACTCCTGAGGGCATGCAGAATAATGTACACCCTGTCCTAGGAGCTTAAAATCTAATATATAATATACAGGCTGCTCCTGAGGGCATGCAGAATAATGCACACCCTGTCCTAGGAGCTTACAATCTAATATACAATATGCATGCTGCTCCTTAGGGCATGCAGAATAATGTACACTCTGTCCTAGGAGCTTACAATCTAATATACAATATACAGACTGCTCCTGAGGGCATGCAGAATAATCTACACCCTGTCCTAGGAGCTTACAATCTAATGTACATTTTACAGACTGCTCCTGAGGGCATGCAGAATAATCTACACCCTGTCCTAGGAGCTTACAATCTAATATACAACATACAGACTACTCCTGAGGGCATGCAGAATAATGTACACCCTATCATAGAAGCTTACAATCTAATATATAATATACAAGCTACTCCTGAGGGCATGCATAATAATGCACACCCTGTCCTAGGAGCTTACAATCTAATATATAATCTACAAACTACTCCTGAGGGCATGCAGAATAATGTACACCCTGTCCTAGGAGCTTACAATCTACTATACAGAGTACAGGCTGCTCCTGAGGGCATGCAGAATAATGTACACCCTGTCCTAGGAGCTTACAATCTAATATATAATATACAGACTACTCCTGAGGGCATGCAGAATAATGTACACCCTGTCCTAGGAGCTTAAAATCTAATATATAATATACAGGCTGCTCCTGAGGGCATGCAGAATAATGCACACCCTGTCCTAGGAGCTTACAATCTAATATACAATATGCATGCTGCTCCTGAGGGCATGCAGAATAATGTACACCCTGTCCTAGGAGCTTACAATCTAATATACACTATACAGGCTGCTCCTGAGGGCATGCAGAATAATGTACACCCTGTCCTAGGAGCTTACAATCTATTATACAATATACAAATTACGAACTACTCCTGAGGGCATGCAGAATAATGTACACCCTGTCCTAGGAGCTTACAATCTAATATACAATATACAGACTACTCCTGAGGGCATGCAGAATAATGTACACCCTGTCCTAGGGGCTTACAATCTAATATATAATATACATGCAGCTCCTGAGGGCATACAGAATAATGTACACCCTGTCCTAGGAGCTTACTATCCAATATACACTATACATGCTGCTCCTGAAGGCATGCAGAATAATGTACACCCTGTCCTAGGAGCTTAAAATCTAATATACAATATGCATGCTGCTCCTGAGGGCATGCAGAATAATGTACACCCTGTCCTAGGAGCTTACAATCTACTATACAGAGTACAGGCTGCTCCTGAGGGCATGCAGAATAATGTACACCCTGTCCTAGGAGCTTACAATCTAATATATAATATACAGACTACTCCTGAGGGCATGCAGAATAATGTACACCCTGTCCTAGGAGCTTAAAATCTAATATATAATATACAGGCTGCTCCTGAGGGCATGCAGAATAATGCACACCCTGTCCTAGGAGCTTACAATCTAATATACAATATGCA
Source organism: Phyllobates terribilis (assembly GCF_046119375.1). Classification (NCBI taxonomy): domain Eukaryota; kingdom Metazoa; phylum Chordata; class Amphibia; order Anura; family Dendrobatidae; genus Phyllobates; species Phyllobates terribilis. The sequence goes on along the minus strand of NW_027362771.1, from coordinate 157,010,438 downwards.
TGCTGCTCCTTAGGGCATGCAGAATAATGTACACTCTGTCCTAGGAGCTTACAATCTAATATACAATATACAGACTGCTCCTGAGGGCATGCAGAATAATCTACACCCTGTCCTAGGAGCTTACAATCTAATGTACATTTTACAGACTGCTCCTGAGGGCATGCAGAATAATCTACACCCTGTCCTAGGAGCTTACAATCTAATATACAACATACAGACTACTCCTGAGGGCATGCAGAATAATGTACACCCTATCATAGAAGCTTACAATCTAATATATAATATACAAGCTACTCCTGAGGGCATGCATAATAATGCACACCCTGTCCTAGGAGCTTACAATCTAATATATAATCTACAAACTACTCCTGAGGGCATGCAGAATAATGTACACCCTGTCCTAGGAGCTTACAATCTAATATACACTATACAGGCTGCTCCTGAGGGCATGCAGAATAATGTACACCCTGTCCTAGGAGCTTACAATCTAATATACAATATGCATGCTGCTCCTGAGGGCATGCAGAATAATGTACACCCTGTCCTAGGAGCTTACAATCTAATATACAATATACAGACTACTCCTGAGGGCATGCAGAATAATGTACACCCTGTCCTAGGAGCTTACAATCTAATATATAATATACATGCAGCTCCTGAGGGCATACAGAATAATGTACACCCTGTCCTAGGAGCTTACTATCCAATATACACTATACATGCTGCTCCTGAAGGCATGCAGAATAATGTACACCCTGTCCTAGGAGCTTAAAATCTAATATACAATATGCATGCTGCTCCTGAGGGCATGCAGAATAATGTACACCCTGTCCTAGGAGCTTACAATCTACTATACAGAGTACAGACTGCTCCTGAGGGCATGCAGAATAATGTACACCCTGTCCTAGGAGCTTACAATCTAATATATAATATACAGACTACTCCTGAGGGCATGCAGAATAATGTACACCCTGTCCTAGGAGCTTAAAATCTAATATATAATATACAGGCTGCTCCTGAGGGCATGCAGAATAATGCACACCCTGTCCTAGGAGCTTACAATCTAATATACAATATGCATGCTGCTCCTGAGGGCATGCAGAATAATGTACACCCTGTCCTAGGAGCTTACAATCTAATATACAATATGCATGCTGCTCCTTAGGGCATGCAGAATAATGTACACCCTGTCCTAGGAGCTTACAATCTAATATACAATATGCATGCTGCTCCTGAGGGCATGCAGAATAATGTACACCCTGTCCTAGGAGCTTACAATCTAATATACAATATACAGACTACTCCTGAGGGCATGCAGAATAATGTACACCCTGTCCTAGGAGCTTACAATCTAATATATAATATACATGCAGCTGGTGAGGGCATACAGAATAATGTACACCCTGTCCTAGGAGCTTACTATCCAATATACACTATAAATGCTGCTCCTGAAGGCATGCAGAATAATGTACACCCTGTCCTAGGAGCTTAAAATCTAATATACAATATGCATGCTGCTCCTGAGGGCATGCAGAATAATGTACACCCTGTCCTAGGAGCTTACAATCTACTATACAGAGTACAGGCTGCTCCTGAGGGCATGCAGAATAATGTACACCCTGTCCTAGGAGCTTACAATCTAATATATAATATACAGACTACTCCTGAGGGCATGCAGAATAATGTACACCCTGTCCTAGGAGCTTAAAATCTAATATATAATATACAGGCTGCTCCTGAGGGCATGCAGAATAATGCACACCCTGTCCTAGGAGCTTACAATCTAATATACAATATGCATGCTGCTCCTGAGGGCATGCAGAATAATGTACACCCTGTCCTAGGAGCTTACAATCTAATATACACTATACAGGCTGCTCCTGAGGGCATGCAGAATAATGTACACCCTGTCCTAGGAGCTTACAATCTATTATACAATATACAAATTACGAACTACTCCTGAGGGCATGCAGAATAATGTACACCCTGTCCTAGGAGCTTACAATCTAATATACAATATACAGACTACTCCTGAGGGCATGCAGAATAATGTACACCCTGTCCTAGGGGCTTACAATCTAATATATAATATACATGCAGCTCCTGAGGGCATACAGAATAATGTACACCCTGTCCTAGGAGCTTACTATCCAATATACACTATAAATGCTGCTCCTGAAGGCATGCAGAATAATGTACACCCTGTCCTAGGAGCTTAAAATCTAATATACAATATGCATGCTGCTCCTGAGGGCATGCAGAATAATGTACACCCTGTCCTAGGAGCTTACAATCTACTATACAGAGTACAGGCTGCTCCTGAGGGCATGCAGAATAATGTACACCCTGTCCTAGGAGCTTACAATCTAATATATAATATACAGACTACTCCTGAGGGCATGCAGAATAATGTACACCCTGTCCTAGGAGCTTAAAATCTAATATATAATATACAGGCTGCTCCTGAGGGCATGCAGAATAATGCACACCCTGTCCTAGGAGCTTACAATCTAATATACAATATGCATGCTGCTCCTGAGGGCATGCAGAATAATGTACACCCTGTCCTAGGAGCTTACAATCTAATATACACTATACAGGCTGCTCCTGAGGGCATGCAGAATAATGTACACCCTGTCCTAGGAGCTTACAATCTATTATACAATATACAAATTACGAACTACTCCTGAGGGCATGCAGAATAATGTACACCCTGTCCTAGGAGCTTACAATCTAATATACAATATACAGACTACTCCTGAGGGCATGCAGAATAATGTACACCCTGTCCTAGGGGCTTACAATCTAATATATAATATACATGCAGCTCCTGAGGGCATACAGAATAATGTACACCCTGTCCTAGGAGCTTACTATCCAATATACACTATACATGCTGCTCCTGAAGGCATGCAGAATAATGTACACCCTGTCCTAGGAGCTTAAAATCTAATATACAATATGCATGCTGCTCCTGAGGGCATGCAGAATAATGTACACCCTGTCCTAGGAGCTTACAATCTAATATACAGAGTACAGGCTGCTCCTGAGGGCATGCAGAATAATGTACACCCTGTCCTAGGAGCTTACAATCTAATATATAATATACAGACTACTCCTGAGGGCATGCAGAATAATGTACACCCTGTCCTAGGAGCTTAAAATCTAATATATAATATACAGGCTGCTCCTGAGGGCATGCAGAATAATGCACACCCTGTCCTAGGAGCTTACAATCTAATATACAATATGCATGCTGCTCCTGAGGGCATGCAGAATAATGTACACCCTGTCCTAGGAGCTTACAATCTAATATACAATATGCATGCTGCTCCTTAGGGCATGCAGAATAATGTACACCCTGTCCTAGGAGCTTACAATCTAATATACAATATGCATGCTGCTCCTGAGGGCATGCAGAATAATCTACACCCTGTCCTAGGAGCTTACAATCTAATATACAACATACAGACTACTCCTGAGGGCATGCAGAATAACGTACACCCTATCATAGAAGCTTACAATCTAATATATAATATACAAGCTACTCCTGAGGGCATGCATAATAATGCACACCCTGTCCTAGGAGCTTACAATCTAATATATAATCTACAGACTACTCTTGAGGGCATGCAGAATAATGTACACCCTGTCCTAGGAGCTTACAATCTAATATACACTATACAGGCTGCTCCTGAGGGCATGCAGAATAATGTACACCCTGTCCTAGGAGCTTACAATCTATTATACAATATACAAATTACGAACTACTCCTGAGGGCATGCAGAATAATGTACACCCTGTCCTAGGAGCTTACAATCTAATATACAATATACAGACTACTCCTGAGGGCATGCAGAATAATGTACACCCTGTCCTAGGGGCTTACAATCTAATATACAATATGCATGCTGCTCCTGAGGGCATGCAGAATAATGTACACCCTGTCCTAGGAGCTTACAATCTAATATACAATATACAGACTACTCCTGAGGGCATGCAGAATAATGTACACCCTGTCCTAGGAGCTTACAATCTAATATATAATATACATGCAGCTCCTGAGGGCATACAGAATAATGTACACCCTGTCCTAGGAGCTTACTATCCAATATACACTATAAATGCTGCTCCTGAAGGCATGCAGAATAATGTACACCCTGTCCTAGGAGCTTAAAATCTAATATACAATATGCATGCTGCTCCTGAGGGCATGCAGAATAATGTACACCCTGTCCTAGGAGCTTACAATCTACTATACAGAGTACAGGCTGCTCCTGAGGGCATGCAGAATAATGTACACCCTGTCCTAGGAGCTTACAATCTAATATATAATATACAGACTACTCCTGAGGGCATGCAGAATAATGTACACCCTGTCCTAGGAGCTTAAAATCTAATATATAATATACAGGCTGCTCCTGAGGGCATGCAGAATAATGCACACCCTGTCCTAGGAGCTTACAATCTAATATACAATATGCATGCTGCTCCTGAGGGCATGCAGAATAATGTACACCCTGTCCTAGGAGCTTACAATCTAATATACACTATACAGGCTGCTCCTGAGGGCATGCAGAATAATGTACACCCTGTCCTAGGAGCTTACAATCTATTATACAATATACAAATTACGAACTACTCCTGAGGGCATGCAGAATAATGTACACCCTGTCCTAGGAGCTTACAATCTAATATACAATATACAGACTACTCCTGAGGGCATGCAGAATAATGTACACCCTGTCCTAGGGGCTTACAATCTAATATATAATATACATGCAGCTCCTGAGGGCATACAGAATAATGTACACCCTGTCCTAGGAGCTTACTATCCAATATACACTATAAATGCTGCTCCTGAAGGCATGCAGAATAATGTACACCCTGTCCTAGGAGCTTAAAATCTAATATACAATATGCATGCTGCTCCTGAGGGCATGCAGAATAATGTACACCCTGTCCTAGGAGCTTACAATCTACTATACAGAGTACAGGCTGCTCCTGAGGGCATGCAGAATAATGTACACCCTGTCCTAGGAGCTTACAATCTAATATATAATATACAGACTACTCCTGAGGGCATGCAGAATAATGTACACCCTGTCCTAGGAGCTTAAAATCTAATATATAATATACAGGCTGCTCCTGAGGGCATGCAGAATAATGCACACCCTGTCCTAGGAGCTTACAATCTAATATACAATATGCATGCTGCTCCTGAGGGCATGCAGAATAATGTACACCCTGTCCTAGGAGCTTACAATCTAATATACACTATACAGGCTGCTCCTGAGGGCATGCAGAATAATGTACACCCTGTCCTAGGAGCTTAGAATCTATTATACAATATACAAATTACGAACTACTCCTGAGGGCATGCAGAATAATGTACACCCTGTCCTAGGAGCTTACAATCTAATATACAATATACAGACTACTCCTGAGGGCATGCAGAATAATGTACACCCTGTCCTAGGGGCTTACAATCTAATATATAATATACATGCAGCTCCTGAGGGCATACAGAATAATGTACACCCTGTCCTAGGAGCTTACTATCCAATATACACTATACATGCTGCTCCTGAAGGCATGCAGAATAATGTACACCCTGTCCTAGGAGCTTAAAATCTAATATACAATATGCATGCTGCTCCTGAGGGCATGCAGAATAATGTACACCCTGTCCTAGGAGCTTACAATCTAATATACAGAGTACAGGCTGCTCCTGAGGGCATGCAGAATAATGTACACCCTGTCCTAGGAGCTTACAATCTAATATATAATATACAGACTACTCCTGAGGGCATGCAGAATAATGTACACCCTGTCCTAGGAGCTTAAAATCTAATATATAATATACAGGCTGCTCCTGAGGGCATGCAGAATAATGCACACCCTGTCCTAGGAGCTTACAATCTAATATACAATATGCATGCTGCTCCTGAGGGCATGCAGAATAATGTACACCCTGTCCTAGGAGCTTACAATCTAATATACAATATGCATGCTGCTCCTTAGGGCATGCAGAATAATGTACACCCTGTCCTAGGAGCTTACAATCTAATATACAATATGCATGCTGCTCCTGAGGGCATGCAGAATAATCTACACCCTGTCCTAGGAGCTTACAATCTAATATACAACATACAGACTACTCCTGAGGGCATGCAGAATAACGTACACCCTATCATAGAAGCTTACAATCTAATATATAATATACAAGCTACTCCTGAGGGCATGCATAATAATGCACACCCTGTCCTAGGAGCTTACAATCTAATATATAATCTACAGACTACTCTTGAGGGCATGCAGAATAATGTACACCCTGTCCTAGGAGCTTACAATCTAATATACACTATACAGGCTGCTCCTGAGGGCATGCAGAATAATGTACACCCTGTCCTAGGAGCTTACAATCTATTATACAATATACAAATTACGAACTACTCCTGAGGGCATGCAGAATAATGTACACCCTGTCCTAGGAGCTTACAATCTAATATACAATATACAGACTACTCCTGAGGGCATGCAGAATAATGTACACCCTGTCCTAGGGGCTTACAATCTAATATATAATATACATGCAGCTCCTGAGGGCATACAGAATAATGTACACCCTGTCCTAGGAGCTTACTATCCAATATACACTATAAATGCTGCTCCTGAAGGCATGCAGAATAATGTACACCCTGTCCTAGGAGCTTAAAATCTAATATACAATATGCATGCTGCTCCTGAGGGCATGCAGAATAATGTACACCCTGTCCTAGGAGCTTACAATCTACTATACAGAGTACAGGCTGCTCCTGAGGGCATGCAGAATAATGTACACCCTGTCCTAGGAGCTTACAATCTAATATATAATATACAGACTACTCCTGAGGGCATGCAGAATAATGTACACCCTGTCCTAGGAGCTTAAAATCTAATATATAATATACAGGCTGCTCCTGAGGGCATGCAGAATAATGCACACCCTGTCCTAGGAGCTTACAATCTAATATACAATATGCATGCTGCTCCTGAGGGCATGCAGAATAATGTACACCCTGTCCTAGGAGCTTACAATCTAATATACACTATACAGGCTGCTCCTGAGGGCATGCAGAATAATGTACACCCTGTCCTAGGAGCTTACAATCTATTATACAATATACAAATTACGAACTACTCCTGAGGGCATGCAGAATAATGTACACCCTGTCCTAGGAGCTTACAATCTAATATACAATATACAGACTACTCCTGAGGGCATGCAGAATAATGTACACCCTGTCCTAGGGGCTTACAATCTAATATATAATATACATGCAGCTCCTGAGGGCATACAGAATAATGTACACCCTGTCCTAGGAGCTTACTATCCAATATACACTATACATGCTGCTCCTGAAGGCATGCAGAATAATGTACACCCTGTCCTAGGAGCTTAAAATCTAATATACAATATGCATGCTGCTCCTGAGGGCATGCAGAATAATGTACACCCTGTCCTAGGAGCTTACAATCTAATATACAGAGTACAGGCTGCTCCTGAGGGCATGCAGAATAATGTACACCCTGTCCTAGGAGCTTACAATCTAATATATAATATACAGACTACTCCTGAGGGCATGCAGAATAATGTACACCCTGTCCTAGGAGCTTAAAATCTAATATATAATATACAGGCTGCTCCTGAGGGCATGCAGAATAATGCACACCCTGTCCTAGGAGCTTACAATCTAATATACAATATGCATGCTGCTCCTGAGGGCATGCAGAATAATGTACACCCTGTCCTAGGAGCTTACAATCTAATATACAATATGCATGCTGCTCCTTAGGGCATGCAGAATAATGTACACCCTGTCCTAGGAGCTTACAATCTAATATACAATATGCATGCTGCTCCTGAGGGCATGCAGAATAATCTACACCCTGTCCTAGGAGCTTACAATCTAATATACAACATACAGACTACTCCTGAGGGCATGCAGAATAACGTACACCCTATCATAGAAGCTTACAATCTAATATATAATATACAAGCTACTCCTGAGGGCATGCATAATAATGCACACCCTGTCCTAGGAGCTTACAATCTAATATATAATCTACAGACTACTCTTGAGGGCATGCAGAATAATGTACACCCTGTCCTAGGAGCTTACAATCTAATATACACTATACAGGCTGCTCCTGAGGGCATGCAGAATAATATACACCCTGTCCTAGGAGCTTACAATCTAATATACAATATGCATGCTGCTCCTGAGGGCATGCAGAATAATGTACACCCTGTCCTAGGAGCTTACAATCTAATATACAATATACAGACTACTCCTGAGGGCATGCAGAATAATGTACACCCTGTCCTAGGAGCTTACAATCTAATATATAATATACATGCAGCTCCTGAGGGCATACAGAATAATGTACACCCTGTCCTAGGAGCTTACTATCCAATATACACTATACATGCTGCTCCTGAAGGCATGCAGAATAATGTACACCCTGTCCTAGAAGCTTAAAATCTAATATACAATATGCATGCTGCTCCTGAGGGCATGCAGAATAATGTACACCCTGTCCTAGGAGCTTACAATCTACTATACAGAGTACAGGCTGCTCCTGAGGGCATGCAGAATAATGTACACCCTGTCCTAGGAGCTTACAATCTAATATATAATATACAGACTACTCCTGAGGGCATGCAGAATAATGTACACCCTGTCCTAGGAGCTTAAAATCTAATATATAATATACAGGCTGCTCCTGAGGGCATGCAGAATAATGCACACCCTGTCCTAGGAGCTTACAATCTAATATACAATATGCATGCTGCTCCTGAGGGCATGCAGAATAATGTACACCCTGTCCTAGGAGCTTACAATCTAATATACAATATGCATGCTGCTCCTTAGGGCATGCAGAATAATGTACACCCTGTCCTAGGAGCTTACAATCTAATATACAATATGCATGCTGCTCCTGAGGGCATGCAGAATAATGTACACCCTGTCCTAGGAGCTTACAATCTAATATACAATATACAGACTACTCCTGAGGGCATGCAGAATAATGTACACCCTGTCCTAGGAGCTTACAATCTAATATATAATATACATGCAGCTCCTGAGGGCATACAGAATAATGTACACCCTGTCCTAGGAGCTTACTATCCAATATACACTATACATGCTGCTCCTGAAGGCATGCAGAATAATCTACACCCTGTCCTAGGAGCTTAAAATCTAATATACAATATGCATGCTGCTCCTGAGGGCATGCAGAATAATGTACACCCTGTCCTAGGAGCTTACAATCTACTATACAGAGTACAGGCTGCTCCTGAGGGCATGCAGAATAATGTACACCCTGTCCTAGGAGCTTACAATCTAATATATAATATACAGACTACTCCTGAGGGCATGCAGAATAATGTACACCCTGTCCTAGGAGCTTAAAATCTAATATATAATATACAGGCTGCTCCTGAGGGCATGCAGAATAATGCACACCCTGTCTTAGGAGCTTACAATCTAATATACAATATGCATGCTGCTCCTGAGGGCATGCAGAATAATGTACACCCTGTCCTAGGAGCTTACAATCTAATATACACTATACAGGCTGCTCCTGAGGGCATGCAGAATAATGTACACCCTGTCCTAGGAGCTTACAATCTATTATACAATATACAAATTACGAACTACTCCTGAGGGCATGCAGAATAATGTACACCCTGTCCTAGGAGCTTACAATCTAATATACAATATACAGACTACTCCTGAGGGCATGCAGAATAATGTACACCCTGTCCTAGGGGCTTACAATCTAATATATAATATACATGCAGCTCCTGAGGGCATACAGAATAATGTACACCCTGTCCTAGGAGCTTACTATCCAATATACACTATACATGCTGCTCCTGAAGGCATGCAGAATAATGTACACCCTGTCCTAGGAGCTTAAAATCTAATATACAATATGCATGCTGCTCCTGAGGGCATGCAGAATAATGTACACCCTGTCCTAGGAGCTTACAATCTACTACACAGAGTACAGGCTGCTCCTGAGGGCATGCAGAATAATGTACACCCTGTCCTAGGAGCTTACAATCTAATATATAATATACAGACTACTCCTGAGGGCATGCAGAATAATGTACACCCTGTCCTAGGAGCTTAAAATCTAATATATAATATACAGGCTGCTCCTGAGGGCATGCAGAATAATGCACACCCTGTCCTAGGAGCTTACAATCTAATATACAATATGCATGCTGCTCCTGAGGGCATGCAGAATAATGTACACCCTGTCCTAGGAGCTTACAATCTAATATACAATATGCATGCTGCTCCTTAGGGCATGCAGAATAATGTACACCCTGTCCTAGGAGCTTACAATCTAATATACAATATGCATGCTGCTCCTGAGGGCATGCAGAATAATGTACACCCTGTTCTAGGAGCTTACAATCTAATATACAATATGCATGCTGCTCCTTAGGGCATGCAGAATAATGTACACCCTGTCCTAGGAGCTTACAATCTAATATACAATATACAGACTGCTCCTGAGGGCATGCAGAATAATCTACACCCTGTCCTAGGAGCTTACAATCTAATGTACAATTTACAGACTGCTCCTGAGGGCATGCAGAATAATCTACACCCTGTCCTAGGAGCTTACAATCTAATATACAACATACAGACTACTCCTGAGGGCATGCAGAATAATGTACACCCTATCATAGAAGCTTACAATCTAATATATAATATACAAGCTACTCCTGAGGGCATGCATAATAATGCACACCCTGTCCTAGGAGCTTACAATCTAATATATAATCTACAGACTACTCCTGAGGGCATGCAGAATAATGTACACCCTGTCCTAGAAGCTTACAATCTAATATACAATATGCCTGCTGCTCCTGAGGGCATGCAGAATAATGTACACCATGTCCTAGGAGCTGACAATCTAATATACAATATACAGGCTGCTCCTGAGGGAATGCAGAATAATGCACACCCTGTCTTAGGAGCTTACTATCCAAAATACACTATACATGCTACTCCTGAGGGCATGAAGAATAATGTACACCCTGTCCTAGGAGCTTACAATCTAATATACAACATACAGTCTACTCCTGAGGGTATGCAGAATAATGTACACCCTATCATAGAAGCTTACAATCTAATATATAATATACAAGCTACTCCTGAGGGCATGCATAATAATGTACACCCTGTCCTAGGAGCTTACAATCTAATATATAATATACAGACTACTCCTGAGGGCATGCAGAATAATGTATACCCTGTCCTAGGAGCTTACAATCTAATATATAATATACAGGCTGCTCCTGAGAGCATACAGAATAATGTACACCCTGTCCTAGGAGCTTACAATCTAATATATAATATACAGGCTGCTCCTGAGAGCATACAGAATAATGTACACCCTGTTCTAGGAGCTTGCAATCTAATATACAATATGCATGCTGCTCCTGAGGGTATGCAGAATAATGCACACCCTGTCCTAGGAGCTTACTATCCAAAATACACTATACATGCTACTCCTGAGGGCATGCAGAATAATGTACACCCTGTCCTAGGAGCTTATAATCTATTATACAATATACAGACTGCTTCTGAGGGCATGCAGAATAATCTGCACCCTGTCCTAGGAGCTTACAATCTAATATACAATATACAGACTACTCCTGAGGGCATGCAGAATAATGTACACCCTGTCCTAGGCGCTTACAATCTAATATACAATATACAGACTGCTCCTGAGGGCGTGCAGAATAATCTACACCCTGTCCTAGGAGCTTACTATCTAATATACAATTTACAGACTACTCCTAAGGGCATGCAGAATAATGTACACCCTGTCATAGAAGCTTACAATCTAATATATAATATACAGGCTGCTCCTGAGGGCATGCAGAATAATGTACACCCTGTCCTAGGAGCTTACAATCTAATACAATATGTATGCTGCTCCTGAGGGCATGCAGAATAATTTACACCCTGTCCTAGGAGCTTACAATCTAATATATAATATACAGTCTACTCCTGAGGGCATGCAGAATAATGTACATCCTGTCCTAGGAGCTTACAATCTAATATATAATATACAGGCTGCTCCTGAGGGCATGCAGAATAATGTACACCCTGTCCTAGGAGCTTACAATCTAATGTATAATATACAGGCTGCTCTTGAGGGCATGCAGAATAATGTGCACCCTGTCCTAGGAGCTTACAATCTAATTTATAATATACAGGCTACTCTTGAGGGCATGCAGAATAATGTACACCCTGTCCTAGGGGCTTACAATCTAATATACAATATGCATGCTGCTACTGAGGGCATGCAGAATAATGTACACCCTGTCCTATGAGCTTACAATCTAGTATACAATATACAGACTGCTCCTGAGGGCATGCAGAATAATCTAAACCCTGTCCTAGGATCTTACAATCTAATGTACAATTTACAGACTGCTCCTGAGGGCATGCAGAATAATCTACACCCTGTCCTAGGAGCTTACAATCTAATATACAACATACAGACTACTCCTGAGGGCATGCAGAATAATGTACACCCTATCATAGAAGCTTACAATCTAATATATAATATACAAGCTACTCCTGAGGGCATGCATAAAAATGCACACCCTGTCCTAGCAGCTTACAATCTAATATATAATATACAGACTGCTGCTGAGGGCATGCAGAATAATGTACACCCTGTCCTAGGAGCTTACAATCTAATATATAGTATACAGACTACTCCTGAGGGCATGCAGAATAATGTACACCCTGTCCTAGGAGCTTACAATCTAATATATAATATACAGGCTGCTCATGAGAGCATACACAATAATGTACACCCTGTTCTAGGAGCTTACAATCTAGTATACAATATATACACTGCTCCTGAGGGCATGCAGAATAATGCACACCCTGTCCTAGGAGCTTACAATCTAATATATAATATACAGACTACTCCTGAGGGCATGCAGAATAATGTACACCCTATAATAGAAACTTACAAACTAATATACACTATACAGGCTACTCCTGAGGGCATGCAGAATAATGTACACCCTGTCCTAGGAGCTTACAATCTAATATACAATATGCATGCTGCTCCTGAGGGCATGCAGAATAATGTACACCCTGTCCTAGGAGCTTACAGTCTAATATACAATATACAGACTGCTCCTGAGGGCATGCAGAATAATCTACACCCTGTCCTAGAAGCTTATAATCTAATATACAGTATACAGACTACTCTTGAGGGCATGCAGAATAATGTACACCCTATCAAAGAAGCTTACAATCTAATATATAATATACAGGCTGCTCCTCAGGGGAATGCAGAATAATGTACACCCTGTCCTAGAAGCTTACAATCTAATATATAATATGCAGGCTACTCCTGAGGGCATGCAGAATAATGTACACCCTGCCTAGGAACTTACAATCTAATATACAGTATAAAGACTACTCTTGAGGGCATGCAGAACAATCTACACCCTATCATAGAAGCTTACAATCTAATATACAATATACAGGCTGCTCCTGAGGGCATGCAGAATAATGTACACCCTGTCATAGTAGCTTACAGACTAATATATAATATACAGACTACTCCTGAGGGCATGCAGAATAACGTACACCCTGTCCTAGGAGCTTACAATCTAATATACAATATGCATGCTGCTCCTGAGGGCATGCAGAATAATGCACACCCTGTCCTAGGAGCTTACTATCCAAAATACACTATACATGTTGCTCCTGAGGGCATGCAGAATAATGTACACCCTGTCATAGAAGCTTACAATCTAATATACAATATACAGACTGCTCCTGAGGGCATGCAGAATAATGTACACCCTGTCCTAGGAGCTTACAATCTAATATATAATATACAGACTACTCCTGAGGGCATGCAGAATAATGTACACCCTGTCCTAGGAGCTTACAATCTATTATATAATATACAGGCTATTCCTGAGGGCATGCAGAATAATCTACACCCTGTCCTAGGAGCTTACAATCTAATATACAATATACAGACTACTCATGAGGGCATGCAGAATAATGTACACCCTATCATAGAAGCTTACAATCTAATATACACTATACAGGCTGCTCCTGAGGGCATGCAGAATAATATACACCCTGACCTAGGAGCTTACAATCTGATATATAATATACAGACTACTCCTGAGGGCATGCAGAATAATGTACACCCTATCATAGAAGCTTACAATCTAATATACACTATACAGGCTGCTCCTGAGGGCATGCAGAATAATGTACACCCTGTCCTAGGAGCTTACAATCTAATATATAATATACAGACTACTCCTGAGGACATGCAGAATAATGTATACCCTGTCCTAGGAGCTTACAATCTAATATACAATATGTATGCTGCTCCTGAGGGCATGCAGAATAATGTATACCCTGTCCTAGGAGCTTACAATCTAATATACAATATAGAGACTGCTCCTGAAGGCATTCAGAATAATCTACACCCTGTCCTAGGAGCTTACAATGTAATATACAATATACAGACTACTCCTGAGGGCATGCAGAATAATGTACACCCTATCATAGAAGCTTTCAATCTAATATACACTATACAGGCTGCTCCTGAGGGCACGCAGAATAATCTACACCCTGTCCTAGGCGCTTACAATCTAATATACAATATACAGACTACTCCTGTGGGCATGCAGAATAATGTACACCCTATCATAGAAGCTTACAATCTAATATACAATATACAGGCTGCTCCTGAGGGCATGCAGAATAATGCACACCCTGTCCTAGGAGCTTACTATCCAAAATACACTATACATGCTACTCCTGAGGGCATGCAGAATAATGTACACCTTGTCCTAGGAGCTTACAATCTAATATACAATATACAGACTACTCCTGAGGGCATGCAGAATAATGTACACCCTGTCCTAGGAGCTTACAATCTAATATACAATATACAGACTGCTCCTGAGGCCATGCAGAATAATCTACACCCTGTCCTAGGAGCTTACAATCTAATATACAATTTACAGACTACTCCTAAGGGCATGCAGAATAATGTAAACCCTGTCATAGAAGCTTACAATCTAATATACAATATGTATGCTGCCCCTGAGGGCATGCAGAATAATTTACACCCTGTCCTAGGAGCTTACAGTCTAATATACAATATACAGACTGCTCCTGAAGGCATGCAGAATAATCTACACCCTGTCCTAGGAGCTTACAATCTAATATACAATATACAGACTACTCCTGAGGGCATGCAGAATAATGTACACCCTGTCATAGAAGCTTACAATCTAATATATAATATACAGGCTGCTCCTGAGGGCATGCACAATAATGTACACCCTGTCCTAGGAGCTTACAATCTAATAAAATATGTATGCTGCTCCTGAGGGCATGCAGAATAATTTACACCCTGTCTTAGGAGCTTACAATCTAATATACAATATACAGACTACTCCTGAGGGCATGCAGAATAATGTACACCCTGTCCTAGGAGCTTAAAATCTAATATATAATATACAGGCTGCTCCTGAGGGCATGCAGAATAATGTACACCCTGTCCTAGGAGCTTACAATCTAATATACAATATACAGACTACTCCTGAGGGCTTGCAGAATAATGTACACCCTGTCATAGAAGCTTACAATCTAATATATAATATACAGGCTGCTCCTGAGGGCATGCAGAATAATGTACACCCCGTCCTAGGAGCTTACAATCGAATATATAATATACAGGCTGCTCCTGAGGGCATGCAGAATATTGTACATCCTGTCCTAGGAGCTTACAATCTAATGTATAATATACAGGCTGCTCCTGAGGGCATGCAGAATAATGTGCACCCTGTCCTAGCAGCTTACAACCTAATTTATAATATACAGGCTACTCTTGAGGGCATGCAGAATAATGTACACCCTGTCTTAGGGGCTTACAATCTAATATACAATATGCATGCTGCTCATGAGGGCATGCAGAATAATGTACACCCTGTCCTAGGAGCTTACAATCTAATATACAATATACAGACTGCTCCTGAGGGCATGCAGAATAATCTACACCCTGTTCTAGGAGCTTACAATCTAATATCCAATATGTATGCTGCTCCTGCGGGCATGCAGAATAATTTACACCCTGTCCTAGGAGCTTACAGTTTAATATACAATATGCAGACTGCTCCTGAAGGCATGCAGAATAATCTACACCCTGTCCTAGGAGCTTACAATCTAATATATAATATACAGGCTGCTCCTGAGGGCATGCAGAATAACGTACACCCTGTCCTACGAGCTTACAATCTACTATACAGAGTACGGGCTGCTCCTGAAGGCATGCAGAATAATCTACACCCTGTCCTAGGCGCTTACAATCTAATATACAATATATAGACTGCTCCTGAGGGCATGCAAAATAATGTACACACTGTCCTAGGAGCTTCCAATTTAATATACAATATACAGTCTGCTCCTGAGGACATGTAGAATAATGTACACCCTGTCCTCAGAGCTTACAATCTAACATATAATATACAGACTGCTCCTGAGGGCATGTAGAATAATGTACACCCTATCATAGAAATTTACAATCTAATATACAATATACAGGCTGCTCCTGAGGGCATACAGCATAATCTACACCCTGTCATATGACCTTACAGTCTAATATATAATATACAGGCTGCTCATGAGGGCATGCAGAATAATGCACACCCTGTCCTATGAGCTTACAATCTAATATATAATATACAGACTACTCCTGAGGGCATGCAGAATAATGTACACCCTGTCCTAGGAGCTTACAATCTAATATACAATATACATTCTACTCTCGAGGGCATGCGGAATAATGTACCCCCTATCATTGAAGCTTACAATCTAATATACACTTTACAGGCTGCTCCTGAGGGCATGCAGAATAATGTACACCCTGTCCTAAGAGCTTACAATCTAATATATAATATACAGACTACTCCTGAGGGCATGCAGAATAATGCACACCCTGTCCTAGGAGCTTACAATCTACTGTACAATATACAGGCTGCTTCTGAGGGCATGCAGAATAATGTACACCCTGTCCTAGGAGCTTACAATCTAATATACACTATACAGGCTGCTCCTGAGGGCATGCAGAATAATCTACACCCTGTCCTAGGAGCTTACAATTTAATGTATAATATACAGGCTACTCCTGAGGGCATGCAGAATAATGTACACCCTGTCCTAGGAGCTTACAATCTAATATACAATATGTATGCTGCCCCTGAGGGCATGCAGAATAATTTACACCCTGTCCTAGGAGCTTACAGTCTAATATACAATATACAGACTGCTCCTGAAGGCATGCAGAATAATCTACACCCTGTCCTATGAGCTTACAATCTAATATGCAATATACAGACTACTCCTGAGGGCATGCAGAATAATGTGCACCCTGTTCTAGGAGCTTACAATCTAATATCCAATATGTATGCTGCTCCTGCGGGCATGCAGAATAATTTACACCCTGTCCTAGGAGCTTACAGTTTAATATACAATATGCAGACTGCTCCTGAAGGCATGCAGAATAATCTACACCCTGTCCTAGGAGCTTACAATCTAATATATAATATACAGGCTGCTCCTGAGGGCATGCAGAATAACGTACACCCTGTCCTACGAGCTTACAATCTACTATACAGAGTACGGGCTGCTCCTGAAGGCATGCAGAATAATCTACACCCTGTCCTAGGCGCTTACAATCTAATATACAATATATAGACTGCTCCTGAGGGCATGCAAAATAATGTACACACTGTCCTAGGAGCTTCCAATTTAATATACAATATACAGTCTGCTCCTGAGGACATGTAGAATAATGTACACCCTGTCCTCAGAGCTTACAATCTAACATATAATATACAGACTGCTCCTGAGGGCATGTAGAATAATGTACACCCTATCATAGAAATTTACAATCTAATATACAATATACAGGCTGCTCCTGAGGGCATACAGCATAATCTACACCCTGTCATATGAGCTTACAGTCTAATATATAATATACAGGCTGCTCATGAGGGCATGCAGAATAATGCACACCCTGTCCTATGAGCTTACAATCTAATATATAATATACAGACTACTCCTGAGGGCATGCAGAATAATGTACACCCTGTCCTAGGAGCTTACAATCTAATATACAATATACATTCTACTCTCGAGGGCATGCGGAATAATGTACCCCCTATCATTGAAGCTTACAATCTAATATACACTTTACAGGCTGCTCCTGAGGGCATGCAGAATAATGTACACCCTGTCCTAAGAGCTTACAATCTAATATATAATATACAGACTACTCCTGAGGGCATGCAGAATAATGCACACCCTGTCCTAGGAGCTTACAATCTACTGTACAATATACAGGCTGCTTCTGAGGGCATGCAGAATAATGTACACCCTGTCCTAGGAGCTTACAATCTAATATACACTATACAGGCTGCTCCTGAGGGCATGCAGAATAATCTACACCCTGTCCTAGGAGCTTACAATTTAATGTATAATATACAGGCTACTCCTGAGGGCATGCAGAATAATGTACACCCTGTCCTAGGAGCTTACAATCTAATATATAATATACAGGCTGCTCCTGAGGGCATGCAGAATAATGTACACCCTGTCCTGGGAGCTTACAATCTAATATACAATATGCATGCTGCTCCTGAGGGCATGCAGAATAATTTACACCCTGTCCTAGGAGCTTACAATCTAATATACAATAAACAGACTGCTCCTGAGTGCATCCAGAATAATGTACACCCTGTCCTAGGAGCTTACAATCTAATGTACAATATTCAGGCTGCTTCTGAGGGCATGCAGAAAAATCTCCACCCTGTCCTAGGAGCTTACAATCTAATTAATATACAAAATACAGACTGCTCCTGAGGGCATGCAGAATAATGCGCACTCTGTCCTAGGATCTTACAATCTAATATACAATATACAGACTACTCCTGAGGGCATGCACAATAATGTATACCCTATCATAGAAGCTTACAGTCTAATATACACCATACAGGCTGCTCCTGAGGGCATGCAGAATAATGCACACCCTGTCCTTAGAGCTTACAATCTAATATCTAATATACAGACTACTCCTGAGGGCATGCAGAATAATGTACACCCTGTCCTAGTAGCTTACAATCTAATATACACTATACAGGCTGCTCCTGAGGGCATGCAGAATAATCTACACCCTGTCCTAGGAGCTTACAATCTAATATATAATATACAGGCTGCTCCTGAGGGCATGCAGAATAATGTACACCCTGTCCTAGGAGCTTACAATCTACTATAAAATATACATGCTGCTCCTGAGGGCATGCAGAATAATGCACACCCTGTCCTAGGAGCTTACAATCTAATATACAATATACAGGCTGCTCCTGAGAGCATACAGAATAATCTACACCCTTGTCCTAGGAGCTTACAATCTAATATACAGTATACAGACTGCTACTGAGGGCATGCAGAATAATATACTCCCTGTCCTAGGAGCTTACAATCTAATATACAATATTCAGGCTGCTCCTGAGGGCACGCACAATAATGTACACCCTGTCCTAGAATCTTATAATCTATTATACAATATACATGTTGCTCCTGAGGGCATGCAGACTAATGTACACCCTGTCCTAGGAGCTTACAATCTAATATACACTATACAGGCTGCTCTTGAGGGCATGCAGAATAATGTACACCCTGTCCTAGGAGCTTACAATCTAATATATAATATACATGCTGCTCCTGAGGGCATGCAGAATAATGTACACCCTGTCCTAGGAGCTTACAATCTAATATACAGTATACAGACTGCTCCTGAGGGCATGCAGAATAATATACTCCCTGTCCTAGGAGCTTACAATCTAATATACAGTATACAGGCTGCTCCTGAGGGCATGCAGAATAATGCACACCCTGTCCTAGGAGCTTACAATCTAGTATACAGTATACAGGCTGCTCCTGAGGGCATGCAGAATAATGTACACCCTGTCCTACGAGTTTACAATCTAATATACAATATTCAGGCTGCTCCTGAGGGCACGCACAATAATGTACACCCTATCCTAGGAGCTTACAATCTATTATACAATATACATGCTGCTCCTGAGGGCATGCAGAATAATGTACACCCTGTCCTAGGAGCTTACAATCTAATATACAATATACAGACTGCTCCTGAGGACATGCAGAATAATCTACACCCTGGCCTAGGAGCTTACAATCTAATATACACTATACAGACTGCTCCTGAGGGCATACAGCATAATCTACACCCTGTCCTATGAGCTAACAATCTAATATAAAATATACAGGCTGCTCATGAGGGCATGCAGAATAATGCACACCCTGTCCTAAGAGCTTACAATCTAATATATAATATACAGACTACTCCTGAGGGCATGCAGAATAATGCACACCCTGTCCTATGAGCTTACAAACTAATATATAATATACAGGCTGCTCCTGAGGGCATGCAGAATAATGTACACCCTGTCCTAGGAGCTTACAATCTAATATATAATATACATGCTGCTCCTGAGGGCATGCAGAATAATGTACACCCTGTCCTAGGAGCTTACAATCTAATATACAGTATACAGACTGCTCCTGAGGGCATGCAGAATAATATACTCCCTGTCCTAGGAGCTTACAATCTAATATACATTATACAGGCTGCTCCTGAGGGCATGCAGAATAATGCACACCCTGTCGTAGGAGCTTACAATCTAATATACAGTATACAGGCTGCTCCTGAGGGCATGCAGAATAATGTACACCCTGTCCTACGAGTTTACAATCTAATATACAATATTCAGGCTGCTCCTGAGGGCATGCAGAATAATGTACACCCTGTCCTAGGAGCTTACAATCTAATATACAATATACATTCTACTCCTGAGGGCATGCAGAATAATGTACTTCCTGTCCTAGGAGCTTACAATCTAATATATAATATACAGGCTGCTTCTGAGGGCATGCAGAATAATGCACACCCTGTCCTAGGAGCTTACAATCTAATATATAATATACAGACTACTCCTGAGGACATGCAGAATAATGTGCACCCTGTCCTAGAAGCTTACAATCTAATATACACTATACAGGCTGCTCCTGAGGGCATGCAGAATAATCTACACCCTGTCCTAGGAGCTTACAATCTAATGTATAATATACAGGCTACTCCTGAGGGCATGCAGAATAATGTACACCCTGTCCTAGGAGCTTACAATCTAATATATAATATACAGGCTGCTCCTGAGGGCATGTAGAATAATGTACACCCTGTCCTGGGAGCTTACAATCTAATATACAGTATGCATGCTGCTCCTGAGGGCATGCAGAATAATCTACACCCTGTCCTAGGAGCTAATAATCTAATATACAATAAACAGACTGCTCCTGATTGCATGCAAAATAATGTACACCCTGTCCTAGGAGCTTACAATCTAATATACAATATTCAGGCTGCTTCTGAGGGCATGCAGAAAAATCTCCACCCTGTCCTAGGAGCTTACAATCTAATTAATATACAAAATACAGACTGCTCCTGAGGGCATGCAGAATAATCCACACCCTGTCCTAGGATCTTACAATCTAATATACAATATACAGACTACTCCTGAGGGCATGCAGAATAAAGTACACCCTGTCCTAGGAGCTTACAATCTAATATATAATATACAGACTACTCCTGAGGGCATGCAGAATAATGTACACCCTGTCCTAGGAGCTTACAATCTAATATACACTATACAGGCTGCTCCTGAGGGCATGCAGAATAATGCACACCCTGTCCTTAGAGCTTACAATCTAATATATAATATACAGACTACTCCTGAGGGCATGCAGAATAATGTACACCCTGTCCTAGGAGCTTACAATTTAATATACACTATACAGGCTGCTCCTGAGGGCATGCAGAATAATGTACTCCCTGTCCTAGGAGCTTACAATCTAATATATAATATACAGGCTGCTCCTGAGGGCATGCAGAATAATGTACACCCTGTCCTAGGAGCTTACAATCTATTATATAATATACAGGCTATTCCTGAGGGCATGCAGAATAATCTACACCCTGTCCTAGGAGCTTACAATCTAATATATAATATACAGGCTGCTCCTGAGGGCATGCAGAATAATGTACACCCTGTCCTAGGAGCTTACAATCTACTATAAAATATACATGCTGCTCCTTAGGGCATGCAGAATAATGCACACCCTGTCCTAGGAGCTTACAATCTAATATACAATATACATTCTGCTCCTGAGAGCATACAGAATAATCTACACCCTTGTCCTAGGAGCTTACAATCTAATATACAGTATACAGACTGCTCCTGAGGGCATGCAGAATAATATACTCCCTGTCCTAGGAGCTTACAATCTAATATACAATATTCAGGCTGCTCCTGAGGGCACGCACAATAATGTACACCCTGTCCTAGAAGCTTATAATCTCTTATACAATATACATGTTGCTCCTGAGGGCATGCAGACTAATGTACACCCTATCCTAGGAGCTTACAATCTAATATATAATATATGGGCTGCTCCTGAGGTCATGCAGAATAATGTACACCCTGTCCTAGTAGCTTACAATCTAATATATAATATACATGCTGCTCCTGAGGGCATGCAGAATAATGTACACCCTGTCCTAGGAGCTTACAATCTAATATACAGTATACAGACTGCTCCTGAGTGCATGCAGAATAATGTACACCCTGTCCTAGGAGCTTACAATCTAATTAATATACAAAATACAGACTGCTCCTGAGGGCATGCAGAATAATGTACACCCTGTCCTAGGAGCTTACAATCTAATATACACTATACAGGCTGCTCCTGAGGGCATGCAGAATAATCTACACCCTGTCCTAGGAGCTTACAATCTAATATATAATATACAGGCTGCTCCTGAGGGCATGCAGAATAATGTACACCCTGTCCTAGGAGCTTACAATCTACTATAAAATATACATGCTGCTCCTGAGGGCATGCAGAATAATGCACACCCTGTCCTAGGAGCTTACAATCTAATATACAATATACAGGCTGCTCCTGAGAGCATACAGAATAATCTACACCCTTGTCCTAGGAGCTTACAATCTAATATACAGTATACAGACTGCTCCTGAGGGCATGCAGAATAATATACTCCCTGTCCTAGGAGCTTACAATCTAATATACAATATTCAGGCTGCTCCTGAGGGCACGCACAATAATGTACACCCTGTCCTAGAATCTTATAATCTATTATACAATATACATGTTGCTCCTGAGGGCATGCAGACTAATGTACACCCTGTCCTAGAATCTTATAATCTATTATACAATATACATGTTGCTCCTGAGGGCATGCAGACTAATGTACACCCTGTCCTAGGAGCTTACAATCTAATATACACTATACAGGCTGCTCCTGAGGGCATGCAGAATAATGTACACCCTGTCCTAGGAGCTTACAATCTAATATATAATATACAGGCTGCTCCTGAAGGCATGAAGAATAATGTACACCCTGTCCTAGGAGCTTACAATCTAATATATAATATACATGCTGCTCCTGAGGGCATACAGAATAATATACACCCTGTCCTAGGAGCTTACAATCTAATATACAGTATACAGACTGCTCCTGAGTGCATGCAGAATAATATACTCCCTGTCCTACGAGTTTACAATCTAATATACAATATTCAGGCTGTTCCTGAGGGCATGCACAATAATGTACACCCTATCCTAGGAGCTTACAATCTATTATACAATATACATGCTGCTCCTGAGGGCATGCAGAATAATGTACACCCTGTCCTAGGAGCTTACAATCTAATATACAATATACAGACTGCTCCTGAGGGCATGCAGAATAATCTACACCCTGGCCTAGGAGGTTTCAATCTAATATATAATATATGGGCTGCTCCTGAGGGCATGCAGATTAATGCACACCCTAGTTATAGTCCGCAAAATATGGTAATGGCGATTCAAGTCTATGGGTCTGTGAAAAAATTGGACCGCGCTTTGATGAT
Source organism: Phyllobates terribilis (assembly GCF_046119375.1). NCBI lineage: Eukaryota > Metazoa > Chordata > Amphibia > Anura > Dendrobatidae > Phyllobates > Phyllobates terribilis. The sequence goes on along the minus strand of NW_027362771.1, from coordinate 156,986,281 downwards.
ATCTGAGTGTGGTCTGATTTTCACCGACTGACAGAAGGGAGAAGGTGAGAAACTTTTTGTTTCTCCTCTCTACGTCTGAGAAAAACTGATGACACTCTGATCAAAGTCTGATCAGAGTCTGTAACTCTATTACGCCAGTTGCCGTTGCTTCAGTTCTGCTCATGATTTCCTGTGGTTCCAGCTCTGGTCCTCTGGTCAAGCTACTACGTTCTCCGTTGTTTCTGCTCGGCCATCTTGCTGCGCCACCGTCATCTGTCCATGCTTCATTACAGCTGCTCATCTGAACTGTATGAGACATAACACCTAACATTACAAAAAAAACGGTATTAAATGCTAGGTCCTATTTAATGTATCATCCTGATACACAAGAGAGAACACGTTATTCAGAGATGTTTGCTGAGATTTTTTAGGGGTAAATGGTGCAGTTCTAAACTTCACCACAAACATCCCACAGCTACAGAAGGTGTGAATGGGGCCTTAGTGTTAAGTGAACAGCTATCTACCTGGACTTGTCTTCCTCAAGCTGCTGCCTCTGGGACACAAGATGGTTCAGGATTAGAACCTTACATATTCTGTACCAATTGTGTTGTAATGTGATATCTATGATGTCATGTGCCCTGTGATGTCATGTCCCCTGTGATGTCATAATAAATGCCACTGCTGTGTTATGTATCATGTTTCCAACATCAAGGAAGAGTTGAGTTAATAAAACAAAATCACAGGCTGCAAATAACCTCCAGCCTCATTTTTCATTGAGTCTTGACGCACGTTAAACCTAGAACATTTCCATCTTTTTATTCTAATCCACATCACCTACTGTTCTATGAACTAAAGGAAAACACAGGACGCCATACTGCAATTCCTGGTCACGATAAACCGTCAGTTCCAGGTCACCATTGATCCAACAGGACCAAGAGAGCGGACAATGGAGAACAGTCGCAGTCTGCAATTTTATTTATAAAATGAAAATGCTACGTATTGACAACATTAATGGCAAAGCTACCCAAAAATGGAACCAAATGGAGTGGTCTCAACTGGCCCATCTCTTGCTATATGCTTTTATTAGAGCACATGGGTGTCATGGAGGGCAAAAACAGCCGATTGCTGAGGGTCTTCAAGACCTCTGACAGGTGATCAGTTGATCGACTAGAAAGTCCTCATTTAGGGAAAGGGTTGTCCAGATTGGTAACCCCTGTTAGGCCGGGCTCACACTGGCTTACTAAAACACCCAAATGTCCATATTTTCCTTGGAATTTGGTCAATAACATTTTTTTTTAAATCATAGAATCATTATAGCAATCACAGCAAGGGACACATGATCCAGCGCCATTTGCTGAGATTTTCAGGTTAATGATGCAGTTCTGAATCCCACTACTAACCCCCCATCTATACAATGTATGAGTGAGGTCGTAAGTGAAGAGTTCCCTACCTGGACTTGTTTCCTTCAAGCTGTCCGGCTCTAATATAACAAGATGGCTCAGGTGTTACACTTTGTACATTCTATACCAATTGTGATGTCACATGAGGTCTATGATGTTTATGTGCTTTGTGATGTCATCAAAACTACTTGTTTAACCCCTTCCAACCGAATGCCATACTTTGATTTTGTGAACAGGTTATTTGGATGCTACGGTGCAGACAATGAAGGGACAATAGTAATCATCCAAAACTATAACTATAGGGACACACACACACACATATATATATATATATATATATACATATACATATTTACTGTATATAGGGTCGGACTGGCCCACTGCGGGACCGGAGGATCGTCCTGTGGGCCCAAGTGCTGGAACTGTCAGCTGTCTACAGACTACAGCTACAGGCACAGCGGTGATAAAATACCGGCTGATCGGAACAGTGTTCCGTTCAGTTCACATGAGCTGCAGAAGAGAGATTCACCGATGGCAGCACCGCTCTCCCTGGTTGTTCTAGATTTGGTATCGCAGTGTTCAGGATCCAGCAGAATTGATCAGTGTTCTGGTCAGTATGGGAAGTGAGCTGGAGTCTGCAGCTGAAGAGATTCAGTGACCCATGCTCTGGTCTCCCGGGATGTCTAATGCTGGGAGGAGCAGTCAGCTGTACTCAGTGGCACTAGCACATGGCATGCTGCAAGCACGGAAGCTCACACGTGTTAGTGCTACTGATTGCTATTCACCGCTTCTCCCAGCATTAGACACCCCGGGAGAGTGCATGGGTCACTGAATCTCTTCTACTGGAGTGCAGACAGCAGCTCACTTCTTGTACTGACAGAACGCTGATCAACAATGCTGGATCCTTATCACTGCGATACCGCACCTGGAACAACCAGGGAGCGAGGTGCTGCTGTTGGTAAGTCTAACAGTGATTGGTAGCAGCGTATCCAATCAGCGTTAGTTTTGTTCGTGGCCTCTCCCCCGTGCTGACAGCAGAGCTAAGATAATGAGGCATGCTGTGCTGAGTAACAGTGCTCCTCCCCCACTGTGTCACAGGCTGACAGTGAGAAGCACAGGGAGATGGATGGCTCACTGCTACATCATTCACCAAAGGTTAGATATACAGGTGCTTCTCACAAAATTAGAATATCATCAAAAATGTTATTTATTTCAGTTCTTCAATACAAAAAGTGAAACTCATATAAAGTAAAGTAAAACAAATCCCAAACTGTTCTCTAACTATATAAACAGTAAAAGGATTAAAGCTGATGGAGTTGGCCCATTGAAAAATAACCTGGGTAAAATCATAGAGGGCGATGAGGGTAAAGCAAACCTACTCAATAGCTTCTTCTCCACTGTTTTCACCAAAGAAAACAATTTATCGGAGGAAATGCAGAGTGATAAAGTAAACCCTCGCTAAATATCACCCACCTAACCCAGGAGGAAGTTCAGAAACGCCTAAATAATATCAAAATAGACAAGTCACCAGGCCCAGATGACATACACCCCCGGATACTAAAAGAATTAAGTAATGTGATAGACAGGCCGCTGTATCTTATATTCAAGCACTCAGACAGGGACTGTCCAACTAGACTGGCGCCAAGCAAATGTGGTACCAATATTCAAAAAGGGGTCTAAAAGTGACCCTGGGAACTATAGACCAGTCAGCTTAACGTCTGTTGTGGGTAAATTGTTTGAAGGATTTCTTAGAGATGCTATTGTAGAATATCTTAATGATAATAACTGTCTAACTCCATATCAACATGGATTCATGAGGAATCGCTCCTGCCAAACAAACCTGATCGCCTTCTACGAGGAGGTGAGCTCACAGCTGGACCAGGGAGAGTCAGTGGATGTTGTATACCTTGACTTCTCCAAAGCGTTTGATACCGTGCCACACAAAAAGTAGGTATATAAAATGAGAATGCTTGGTCTGGGGGTAATGTGTGCAAGTGGGTAAATAGCTGGCTGAGTGATAGAAAGCAGAGGGTGGTTATCAATGGAGTAAGCTCAGGGTGTGTCAGGGTTACTAGCGGGGTGCCTCAAGGGTCTGTCTTGAGCTATTATTTAATATATTTATTAATGATCTAGTGGAAGGGTTGCATAGTAAAATAGCAATATTTGCAGATGATACTAAACTTTGTAAAGTAGTTAATACAGATGAGGATAGGGCACAGCTACAGAAGGATTTAGATAAATTGGGGAGTTGGGCCAAAAAATGGCAAATGGGGTTCAATGCCGATAAATGTAAGGTCATGCACATGGGAAAGAAAAACAGCAGTCACCCATACATATTAAATGGGAAACCGTTGGGGAAATCTGACATGGAGAAGGACCTGGGCGTCTTGGTTAATAGCAAATTAAATTGGAGTGCCCAGTGTCAGGCAGCAGCTGCGAAGGCAAATAGAGTCATGGCATGCATCAGAAGAGGAATAGGGGCATATGATGAGAACATTGTTCTTCCTCTGTATAAAGCGCTGGTAAGGCCGCACTTAGAATATTGTGCACAGTTCTGGTCTCCGGTGCTCAGGAAAGACATATTGGAGCTAGAGAGGGTACAAAGGAGGGCGACTAAGGTAATAAAGGGAATGGAGGGACTAGAATACCCAGAGAGGTTGTCAAAATTAGGCCTATTTACTTTGGAAAAGAGAAGGCTTAGGGGAGACCTCATAAACATGTATAAATACATCAGGGGGCATTACAGAGATCTCTCCCATGACCTGTTTATACCAAGGATGGTGACAAAGACGAGGGGGCACACTATGCGTCTGGAGGAAAGGAGTTTCCGGCACCAGCATAGAAGGGGATTCTTTACGGTCAGAGCCGTGAGACTCTGGAATTCTCTGGGAGAGGAAGTGGTGATGTCCAACTCACTTAATGAGTTCAAGAGAGGCCTGGACGCCTTTCTTGAGAACAATAAAATTACATATTATGCTTAGTGATAGTTAATTAATCCAGGGATTTAATCTGACTGCCAGATTGGAGTCGGGAAGTGAGTTTTTCCTCAATGATGTAAATTGGCCTATACCGCATGTTTGTTTTTTTTTGCCTTCCCCTGGATCAACGCTGCGGAATAGCTGCAGTGCAGAAGAAATAGGCTGAACTGGATGGATGCTTGTCTTTTTCGGCCTTATAAACTATAAACTATATAGAGTCATTACAGAGTGATCTATTTCAAGTGTTTATTTCTGTTAGTTATGATTATGGATTACAGCCTATGAAAACACAAAAGTCATTATCTCAGTAAATTAGAATAATTAACAAAAAACACCTGCGAAAAGGTCCCTTAGTCTGTTTCAGTAGGCTCTACAATCATGAGGAAGACTGCTGACTTGACAGATGTCCAGAAGGCAGTCATTGACACACTCCGCAAGCCACAAAAGGTCATTGCTAAAGAAGCTGGCTGTTCACAGAGTGCTGTATACAAGCATATTAATGGAAAGTTGAGTGGAAGGAAGAAGTGTGCTAGGAAAAGGTGCACAAGCAACCGGGATAACCGCAGCCTTGAAAGGATTGTTAAGAAAAGGCCATTCAAAAATTTGGGGGAGATTCACAAGGAGTGGATTGCTGCTGGAGTCATTGCTTAAAGAGCCACCAAACACAGACATATCCAGGAAATGGGCTACAAGTGTCGCATTCCTTGTGTCAAGCCACTCATGACCAATAGACAACGCCAGAAGCGTCTTACCTGTGCCAAAGAGAAAAAGACCTAGACTGTTGCTCAGTTGTCCAAGGTGTTGTTTTCAGATGAAAGTAAATGTTGCATTTCTTTTGGAAATCAAGGTCCCAGAGTCTGGAGGAAGAGTGGAGAGGCACACAATCCAAGTTGCTTGAGGTCTAGTGTGAAGTTTCCACAGTCAATGATGGTTTGGGGAGCCATGTCATCTGCTGGTGTAGGTCTACTGTGTTTTATCAAGACCAAAGTCAGTGCAACAGTCTACAAGGACATTTTAGAGCACGTCATGCTTTCCTCTGCCAACAAGCTTTTTGGAGATGGAAATTTCATTCTCCAGCAGGACTTGGCACCTGTCCACACTGCCAAAAGTACCAATACCTGGTTTAAAAACAGCAGTGTCACTGTGCTTGATTGGCCAGCAAACTCGCCTGACCTTAACCCCATAGAGAATCTATGGGGTAATGTCAAGAGGAAGATGGGAGACACCAGACCCAACAATGCAGACGAGCTGAAGGCTGCTATCAAAGCAACCTGGGCTTCCATAACACCTCAGAAGTTCAACAGGCTGATCGCCTTCATGCCACGCCGCATTGATGCAGTAATTGATGCAAAAGGAGCCCCGACCAAGTATTGAGTGCATTTACTGAACATACATTTCAGTAGGCCACCATTTCGGATTTTAAAATATTTTTGAAGCTGTTGTTATAAAGTATTCTAATTTACTGAGATAATGAGTTTTGTGTTTTCTTTGGCTGTAAGCCATAATCATCAACATTGACAGAAATAAAGACTTGCCATAGATCACTCTCTAATGACTCTATATAATATATGAGTTTCACTTTTTGTATTGAAGAACTGAAATAAATTAATTTTTTGATGATATTCTAATTTAATGAGAAGCACCTGTATGTACAGTAGCTGAGCAGGAATATTACCCATAACTAAGTGAGCCCTGCTAAAACAAACACTAAGTGTCATAGGGGGGCTTTACTCATGGGTGATAGAGGGTGAGAGGGCTCAGTCACTAAGGGAGGATTTCCCTCATTTTTTTGTTTCACCCCTGACTGAGCCTCCCCTGTATCACCCCTGACTGAGCTTCCCCTGTATCACCTATGACTGAGCCTCGCCTGTATCACCCCCTGATCCTGATATAATGTCCGCCTTCCTGGTATAATGTCCTCCATCCTGATATAATATCATCCATCCTGATAAAATGTCCTCCATCCTGGTATAATGTCCCCCAACATGGTATAATATCACCCATCCTGATATAATGTCATCCATTCTGGTATAATGTCCGCCATCCTGATATAATGTCCCCCATCCTGGTATAATGTCCCCCATCATGGTATAATATCACCCATCCTGATATAATGTCATCCATCCTGGTATAGTGTCCGCCATCCTGGTATAATGTCACCCATCCTGATATAATGTCCACATCCTGATAAAATGTCCGCCATCCTGGTATAATGTCACCCATCCTGATATAATGTCCCCCATCCTGGTAGAATGTTCGCCATCCTGATAAAATGTCCTCCATCCTGGTATAATGTCCTCCATCCTGGTATAATGTCCTCCATCCTGATAAAATGTCCACTATCATGGTATAATGTTCCCCCAGCCGGGAGCTGACTTCTGCATGCCGCTAAGGGCAGCGCACCACGTCACTGCCATGTGCAACCCATCATTGGCAAGCCAACATATGCTGCCAGCCTCTTATTGGCCGGCAGCATGTATTGCAGTGCAGGAAGCTGGTGTTGGCAGGCCACGCTCAAACATCGGTCCGGTCCTGGTTGCACCCTAAATGACCGCGATCATTACTCCCCTGCTTGTTTTGTATGCTTTAATACAACAGTATCAGTATTGCAGTATATAGTGGATATAATGATCTCATATGAATCCAGCCTAATGCTGGATTTCACAGGAGTATCAAGATGGGAACGCACAGCTTCATTGTAACCATACAGGCACATGCTCACTGTATGTTGCTTGTGAAGCGGGCTCCACTCCTGAGCCAACTCCACACATGCGGATCCTGCTGTGGACGTACTTGTACTGTATGTTCATCTCTGCCAAGGGATTAATATTTTGAATTGATTTTATGTATGTGCATGAGGAGAGGAGCGCCCTTATCGCCACTGGCTGTCTTAAAAAAGGCATGGAACAAATGTATTTATATTAGAACCTTTTTTACATGCATAAAAAGTTGCAATTTGTACAAAATGATATAACTGCACATTTGACACACTGGACGTTGGCTCTTTTTTTAACATCGAGAAGTGTGCTACCATGTTTAAAATGTTGTGCTTAAATAATTTGCACCAAATTTATCATTAGGGATGAAATTTGATAAATATGGAATAGTGGAGTTGAAGTACACAAGATTTGGCTCAAATTACGCCATTTTTGATAAATATGAACAATATTAGCACATTTTACCCCTCAATTGGTGGGCTTGTATTATTTCTATGTAGCTACATAGTGGGCCCCAGGAATGATTTTCTCTGGTGGGCGCAAGGCACACTAGTCCGACTCTGTTCCTGTCCCACTTTCTAGGGGGCTGCAGAACACCACTCTTGAAGCTAGACCAGTGTGAAAAGTTTGTTAGTTGGATATCAGATAATGCTTCCAGTCAGATTGCTACCACCACCGTCTTCTTCATGGTCCAGTCACAGTAGTCGTGAGTCTTGACCACATAATCCTCACCCTGATCCTCTTTCCTCCCACCATGCCGAGTGCGCGGAGACAAGTGATCCCACACTTGGACACTCCGAACAGCTGTTCACATTTCCATTTATAAATTATGGCCTCTCACCCTTCCCACTTCAAGAGGGACGTGAGGAGATCTCATGTAGCAATGCCCAAATATTTGATTAGCCACGGTCACCAAAAGGCGACGGTGGGAAAGTGTAATTACTGTCGCAAGAGGTGGATTATGATGAGACACAATTGCCAGAAAATCAATAGGAGGACCAGGGTGCGGACGTCTAATACGAGGTGGTGGACGATGAAGTCACTGACCAAATCTGGAAAGGTGACATGCCGAGTGAGGACAGCAGCGTAGAGGGGGTGGGGATCCGTAGCACCACAACAGGCAGGAAGAGGTTGTGGGGTGGCCACAGAAACAAGGCGGGCAACTGTTTGCCAGAACACCAACACGAGGGAAGTTGCCAGTCCCACTGTTATTTCTTCCCGAGTCTGGTGCTTTTTTAAAGACTCTCCAGGTAACCCAAAAAAGGCCATTTGCAACATCTGCCATGTCAGCATCAGCAGGGGCAGCAAAACTACCAGTCTGACCACCAGCATGCTCAGGCACATGACAGAAAAGCACTCGACTAGTTGGGCCAAACGCCAGGGTCCATAAACAGTGTCTACGGGTGACATCACTGCCTCTTCCATTGTTGTATGTGCATACCAGGCGAGGATGCCTCCCACCCTGCACCTGTCATTGCACATTTGCAACCACCATCAGCAACCACTTCCTTGTCCCAGCGCAGCGTTCAGTTGTCCCTACCCCAGTCCTTGGAATGCAAGCGCAAATACGCCGCCACCCACCCACAGACCACAATACTAAACTCCCACATTTTCAGACTGCTTCCACTGGAAATGTTGCCTTTTAGGCTTGTGGAGACGGAAGCTTTCCGCAGCCTCCTGGTGGCGGCCATCCTTTGGTACTCGGTCCCCAACCGACACTATTTCTCCACTTGTGCCATCCCCACCTTACACAAGCACCTGTCCCATAACATTACCCGTGCCCTCACCAACGCAGTTACTGGGAAGGTCCACCTAACCACGGAGAAGTGCGTGTGGCCAGAGATGCTACATTTCCCTGATGGCACACTGGGTGAATACTGTGGAAGCTGGGACACAGTCAGACCCTGGGACACCGAGGATTGCAGGCCCTGGATCAATCAGGGTTGCCCCCACCTCCTACAGCTGTTCTTGCACCTCCTTCTCACCCTCCATCTTCGGAACGTCAATTGCAGCCGCAAGCTGGAAGCACTGCCTCGGCCAAGCGGTAACAGGCTCTGCTGAAGCTAAACTTCTTAGGTGACAAACCGCACACCGCTGCAGAGTTGTTGAAAGCTGTAACGAAGAAGACAGATCTGTTGCTTTTACTCATGAACCTACCACCAGGCATGGTCATGTGTGACAATGTCCGTAACCTGGTGGCGGCTCTGAAGCGTGGCAACCTCACACATGTATTATGCCTGGCCCACGTGCTCCGCTTAGTGGTTCAGCAGATTTCTCAAAACCTACCCTGATCTGCCTGAGTTGCTTGTGAAAGTACACCACGTGTTTGCCCATTTCTGCAAGGCAGACACAGATTTCGGCACCTTGGCAGTGTTTCAGCACACGTTGGAACTCAACGTTGCATATGTTGGCAAGGCTTTGTGAGCAGCAGAGGGCAGTTGTTGAGTACCAGCACCAACATGCCTGTCTGTATTCCGGTCAGCCTCTGCACATAAGAGCTGATGAGTGGGCATGCATGTCTGACATCTGTGCGGTTCTCCAAAACTTTGAGGACTCCACCAAGATGGTGAGCGGCAATGACACCATAATCAACATCACCATCCCACTTTTCTGTCTATTGAAACACTTGCTGCTCACAATTAAAAAGGAGGCTTTGCAGGCAGAGCAAGATGAGATGGAGCAAGAAACTATATAGGATGATGCTATACAGCCCAGCCTCATCTCATATTCTCAACGCGGATTGAGAGATAATGAGGAAAAGGAGGAACAGGAACTGTTTTCCTGCACTACAGACGGTTCTACCCACACCATCCTCATCCCGTCCGTTCAGTTTGGATGGCCTGAAGAGGGGGAGGAGAGGGAGGACCAGGAGGATGTCCAGGATGAGGAGGAGAACATGGACAGTCGTGCTCTTGGTGGGGACAGGGAAGTCTTGACAGTAATTACTGGTTAGTCACACTCCTAGACCCACGCCACAAGGAGAATTTTCTATCTCTCCTTCTTGTGGATGAGAAGTTTAATAAAATGTTGCAGTACCAGTATACACTTGTTGAAGAATTATTTAAGAAAATCCCATCTAACAACGCTCGTGGCAGAGGTCACAGTTCCTTGGACAGCCAAGAAATACAGGCAAGGGAGACACAAACCAGATGCAGCAGAGGCAGGTGAACACTGACAAAGGTCTGGGACAGTTTTCTCAGACCCTCCCAGCACCCAGGCCCTGATGCACAGGGTACTCTGACAAGGAGGGAAAAGTTTTGGAAGATGCTGAAGGAGTACCTTGGCGACTGTACCATTATCCTCCGTGATTCCTCTGTGCCTTACAACTATTGGGTATTATTATTTATTATTATAGCGTCATTTATTCCATGGCGCTTTACATGTGAAAGGGGTATACATAGCACAAACAATTACAATAATTTGAACAATACAAGTCAGCGACTGATACAGGAGGAGAGAAGACCCTGACCGCAAGGGCTCACCATCTACAAGGGATGGGTGAGGATACAGTAGGTGAGGGTAGAGCTGGCCGTTCAGTGGTATGGTGGAGGGGTGGTTACTGCAGGTTGTAGACTTGTCGGAAGAGGTGGATCTTCAGGTTACTTTTGAAGGTTTCAATGGTAGGAGAGAGTCTGATAGGTTGGGGTAGGGAGTTCCAGAGTAGGGGGAATGCACAGGAGAAATCTTATATGCGATTGTGGTATGAAGAGATAAGAGGGGAGTAGAGAAGGAGATCTTGTGAGGATTGGAGGTTGCGTGCTGGTATGTACCGGGAGACTAGGTCGCAGATGTATGGAAGAGACAGATTGTGGATGGCTTTGTATGCCATGGTTAGGGTTCTGAACTGGAGTCTCTGGGAAATGGGAAGCCAGTGAAGGGATTGACAGAGAGGAGAGGCTGGGGAATAGTGGGAGGACAGGTGGATTAGTTGGGCAGCAGAGTTTAGGCTAGATTGGAGGGATGCAAGAGTGTTGAAAGGGAGGCCACAGAGCAGGAAGTTGCAGTAGTCGAGGCGGGAAATGATGAGGGCGTGCACTAGTGTTTTTGCAGATTCATGGTTGAGGAATGTGTGGGTCCGGGAGATATTTTTGAGTTGGAATAGGCAGGAAGTGGAAAGGGCTTGGATATGTGGTTTGAAGGAGAGATCAGAGTCCAGGGTAACCCGAGGTTGCGAGCTTGCGGGACTGGGGAGAGTGAGCAGCCATTGACTATGATGGATAGGTCAGATGGGGGGTTGAGTGAGACAGTGGAAAGATGATGAATTCAGTTTTATCCATGTCAAGTTTTAGAAATCTGTCAGAAAAGAAGGATTAAATAGCGGACAGACATTGTGGGATTCTGGTTAATAAGGAGGTGATATCAGGTCCAGAGAGGTAGATCTGTGTGTCATCAGCATAGAGGTGATATTGAAAGCCATGAGACTCTATGAGCTGTCCCAGGCCGAAGGTGTAGATTGAGAACAGTAGGGGCCCTAGGACTGAACCTTGGGGGACACCGACAGATAGGGAGCGAGATGAGGAGGTGGTGTTTGAATAGGACGTAACTTTATTCTTTCATGAGTTTTTTACAAGTTTATGACCACTTATAAAATTTGTTCAGAGTACTGCCCATTGTGTTGGATTGTCAATGCAACCCTCTTCTCCCACTCTTGACACACTGATAGCAACATCACAGAAGAAATTCTAGCACAGGCTTCCAGTATCCGTTGCTTCAGATGCTGCACATCTCGTATCTTCACAGCATAGACAATTGCCTTCAGATGACCCCATGTTTTTTATTCAGCAATGGAGTCTTGCATGATGAACATGCATTCAGCAACTCTTCTGATAATTTTTTTCACTCTTCTGTCTGAAACGTGCAGGGAGCACCTGGTCATGGCCGGTTAATGGTGAAATTATGTTCTTTCCACTTCCAGATTATGGCCCTAACATTATTCATTGGAACCTTCAGTAGTTTAGAAATTCTTCTGTAATGCAATCAGTATGTTTTGCAACAATAAGGTTGCGAAAGTCTTGAGACAGCTCACTGGTTTTAGCCATCATGAGATGGGGCACCTTGGTAATGAGACACTTTTTTATGGACCATCAGTTGAACCAGCCAATATTATTTCCAATATAATTTTTCAATAAGTAGCAGGATTGCTTTCTAATTACTGGTAGATTTCAGCTGGTGTCATGACCTTTCCATTACTTTCTGCACCACTTTTTCTTCATGTGTTCAATAATTTTTCCCTGTGCCATTTCTCATTATTACAGATAACTTAATTTATGGACATCTATGATTTGATTTCTTTGCCTGTGTGGATTGGATGGGTTGTTACTGACATCTGGTGAGAATTTCATGTCAATAGCATCTCAAGGAATACATTTACTTAGAAAATGAGTGACGTGTACAATACTTATTTCACCCGCTGTATGTCATTTGTATTCTTAATGATTTATTATGGCTTTCTTAATGTGTCCGTAAAAAAAAGTTGGGTGTCTGTGATTTTTTGAGACGCCGTTGAGAAAAAATAAAAAATAAAGTTGACAACCCTGCTTTGTGGGCATTTTGATTAATTAAGTACTTGTCCTATGTTGATCCCTTTTTGCAGATCTGTCCATTCAGTATATGAGGCTCCGTGAAAAGGAGCACATTGAAGCCACCTGCTATTGATGCATCTTTTTTTGCATCTGCAAAAGTGAACATGGTTGTCTGACTGTGCCCTTAGCCTAAAAGACTAGAATGGAGTCAAGACTGCTAACCATCAGCAGACGTCATCCAAATAGCTTTTTAATGTTTTCTGATAATGGTGTCTTCAGTATTATAATAGGGTCAGAATTGTTTTTCTCAGTTATTTTCAGATCATTGTGATATTGAGGTTCTTCTTAACAATAACAAACAGCATACATTTTTCTTATTTTAACATAATCACAAGTAGCTATCAATTTTACATACCATTGCCTTGTTATGATGCCACATGTGGTCAAAACCACGTACACATCTGGTATGATTTTGCTGGTAACATCTTTTCAGATGCATGCTTTTGCTTGTGATACCACAGTCTTATCAGGACACTGCATTACAAACATAATTTTGCATGTCAATCTCAGTATCAGGCTAAAGAAGCACTCACATCAAAGTTGTTATCCTCTTAATATATTGCAGTCATCATATTCTAAGGCACTGTGTACTTACAATTGCTCATTCTGCCTTTCTACCCAGTTAACTCTTTGCTCTATGTAGAAACAGGAATTCTCGTGTCCCTGCATTTATCATTCCACTCTTGAACTCCTGACTCAGTTGCTATGCTCCTCCCTCACTAATTTAATTAAACTGTACTAATACTAACAGCCATGCTCTTGTGAGGATACCAAAACATGGTTTAAACTTGCGAAAATGCCAAAAACAAACGGGTTTCAAATCCTGCTGTACCTGCATTTTTTCACTAAAAAGGCTACAAAAACTGATAGCAAAATTTTTGCTGTTTTTTTGCACTTACTCATTGCTTTCTATGGGTGAAAAAATGGTGCAAAAACACAATGTATTGACATGCTGCAGTTTTCAAAAATGCAGCAGTTTTCCAATTCAGTTAGGAAAAAACAAACATGTGCATGAGATTTCTGAAATTGCATAGCTTTTGCTGGTACTGTAAAAATCAGCTTTTGTTTTGCATTAAAACGCAGTAAAAAAAAACAAAAATGCAACGTGTGACCATAGCCAAAAAGCTGCAGATTTTTTTTTTTTTCAGATAAGTCGGCAGTTAAAAATAGTAATAATCATTGCTTTTGCTCAGTTTCTTGAAGACGCTAGCTAGACAGTAGTTACATGCATGAATTCCTGTTTCACAGAATTTACTGCAGTAAGTTGGAAGCAGCTGTAAGGCTGCATTCCCACAATGGGCTTTTGGCGAGTTTTTGATGTTTCAGATTTTTTGCACCTATTTGCTAAATTAGGTTACTTGGATTTTTTCATTGGGTTTTTGAGTGCGTTTTTTTCATGCTTTGTATTGTCGTGTTTTTGACTCTTGTTGGTGTGTCATGTTTTAAATTAAGCTGCTTTGTTTTTGGTATATGGCATTGACAAAACTTTATTGATACAGTCATGTGCAGATTACATTCGTTTGTAATGCTTTTCCGCACTAAAAGCGGATATGTGATTTTTACCTGCTCATTTGCCACATCTAATGCAATTTGATGGGGAAAATCTGCAAATAAAACTCAGTGTACTCGCAAGAGAAATTGACATGTTGCGGAAATCAAACACTGCAGGTCAATTTACACAGCATAAAAAAGCACAGTAAGAATGAGATTTCTAGAAATCCCATCCAGTTTACTGGAAGTGTAATGCATTGTATTTTTTGCACGTTGAAAATACACAGCATCAAAAACTCATCATGAGAAATTAACTTAAAATAACCTTTACCTTCATCTGCTTGACATTTTTCTGTACTAGTGGGTAGGTATACAATCTATGACACCTTTGCTGACGCCAGGAGATGGAAGTAATGCAGTTCACGTGAAACAATTAGTACATTTTCCATTAAGCACTTTTTATTTCAGATTTGTTGGTTTATTGCTTCTCAGTGTTGATGATTTCTTTCACCATTAGGTATCAATCACTGAGAACTCTCAAATAGTAATATTTTACCATTAGGTGTCAGCATTGCCTACAAATGCTTGCAGCTAAGTCAGTCAACCCTTGGCGTGATGTAAATGAGCTACATAGCCAATGTGACATTTATTAAATGTGGCTATGTGGCTTTATGTCACTTTTCTCTAAGACCTAATGCACATGGCCATATTAATAGTGCTCTCATAGAAAACCATTTGCCTCTGCTGTACCTCTGTATGCCTTTTTCTGTCATCTGACAGGAAATAATTGGGGAATGCTTTATCGGATGTTGCATGGAAACATTGCTTCTAGGGGAGAAAATCTCGGCACACACAGTATATACAATACCCCAAAGAGCCTGCTCTTACTGTTACATTTCTGATGTGACAACTGCATCGGAGTTTCGTGATTGTTGTCTAGTCAGCTCTGTTTCCCTAGCCTGATTATAACTCAGTTGCCAAATTCCTTTGACAAGGGCCCATTCACAACAATGAAACAGAGGAAGTAAAAAATGGTTGTGCTTTTTTTTTTTTAATGAGAGGGAAAACTTTTAACCTCTTCTCGCCCCTTCAATGTATATAGAATGGTCACTGTGTCGTAACAATGTTAAAGGGAACCTGTCCTAAAAAGGAACTTCAAGCAGTAATGGACTTGACGGCCAGATGGGGGGAGGCTCCGATGTTGATTATGGGAGATGTTAACAACACCATGAATGATTACTGGGATAAAGTACGTCCGGCAGGTATGGAAGCTGGACGGGAAGGAATGACTGCATTTGGCACCTACGTGGGGGAGCTGGGGCTGGTGGATCTGTGGAGAGTACGAAATGAGGGTAAGAGGACCTTCTCGTGTCATTCGGCTACACACGGAACACTGTCAAGGATAGACCTGGCTTTTGGGGATACTGCTATGGATGGGATGGTTGGGGAGGTGGAATACCTACAGAGGACTCTATCGGATCATAGTCCTATGGTTGTCACGCTTCTAGTGGGATCTGCTCAGGGTCAGAGGGGAGGTTGGCGTCTTCACCCGACGTGGCTTAAAGTGGTGGATATGGGTGGCATAACCAAAGAACTAGAGCACTTCTTCCAAGTGAATGAAGGGAGTGCTGAGGCCACAGTGGTGTGGGAGGCTATGAAGGCATTTACGAGGGGACTCTTTATAAGTGAGATCTCACGGTGTAAGACCAAAACTAAATTGGCAGATCAACAAATAAAGGATGACTTGACAAGGGCAGAGGCAGACATGATTTTGGCGCCAACGAGTGTAGCTCACAATAAACTAAAATTGGCACAGGAGGCAGTTAATAAACTGCACATGATGCAAGCTGAGAGGAAAAGGGCATTTCAGCAAGCCCAATTCTTTGAGGAAGGAGAGAGAGTGGGTCGCTTGTTGGCGGTGATATCTGCGGCACAGAGGGAGTCTTCCAGGGTGTACAGGTTGAGAGACCAAACGGGGACGACTCTGACAGACACAAAGGACATATTGGAGGTCTTCAAGGAATATTACATGGCACTGTACAATTCAAGAGTACGGGACACGGAGGGGGCCGTAGAGGAATTTTTGGAAGGCATCTCACTGTCTAAATTGTCTGAGGAAGATAGGATGAGGTTTTATGAACCTGTGAGTGTGGAGGAGGTGGAATGTGCAATTCTGTCTATGCCCAATAACAAATCACCGGGTGCTGATGGTCTACCTGGGGAGGTGTACAGGGAGCTGGTGGAACTGCTAGCTCCAAAATTGAAATCTGTGTTTGATGAGGGTTTGGTGAAGGGGGCGTTACCGAGATCAATGGAGGAAGCGGTGATAGTGGTTCTGCCAAAGGAGGGGAAAGACCCCATGGATGCGGAGTCGTATAGGCCCATATCGTTGTTGACAACGGATGTCAAAATACTCGCTAAGATCCTGGCCACCCGGCTCACCGGGGTTGCGCATACTGTTATTCACGAGGACCAGTCGGGCTTTATGCCCAACCGCTCCACGGCTGTTAACTTGAGAAGATTATTTCTTAATATGCAGCTGCCTGCTGATAATGGTGGCGGGAGAATAGTGATGTCATTGGACGCTAGAAAAGCATTTGATAGCATGGAATGGAAATATTTATGGAAAATCATGGAAATAATGCGATTTGGCCCCGCATTCATGGCCTGGGTGAAGTTATTGTACTCATCCCCAAGGGCGGTAGTTAAGGTGAATGGTGAACGCTCCGGGATGTTTGACTTACATAGGGGCACAAGGCAGGGGTGCCCGCTGTCCCCGCTATTGTTTGCGGTGGCAGTGGAGCCCCTGGCGGCCAAAATAAGAGCTGAGAGAGGAGTGGTCGGATTTAAATTTGGGAGGCTGGAAGAAAAAATATCACTGTATGCTGATGACATCCTGTTATTTCTGGAAAATGCAGGAGAGACATTGGGGTGCACGATGGATGTAATTAAACACTTTGGGAGCATTTCGGGACTGGAGATAAACTGGCACAAGTCTTATGTCATGGCTGTAGATAGACGAATAAAAGCGGAGGAGATAGATGAGAGGGGGAAGCAGCTCCAGCTGGTTTCACAATTTAAATACCTTGGGATATGGGTGGCGCTTCCATTGACACGATTCACGGATCTGAATTTAGTTCCTCTGCTAGAGAAATTTAAAAAGAAAATAGGCGCATGGTGCCAATTGGCTTTGACGGTGACGGGTAGAACTAACCTGATTAAGATGGTCCTTATGCCACAACTAATGTACGTTTTGCACAACTCACCGATATGGCTACCAAAAAAACGGTTTCAGGGTATTGATTCTATCTTCAGATCCTTGATATGGGGCAAGAGGCAGGCAAGGATTAAATTGGGAACGCTGCAAAATGGGAAGGAGGAGGGAGGATTGGCTGCACCCAATCCCTGGGTCTATTTCTTGGCAGTACAGGGCCAGCATGTCAGGGGATGGAGAGAACCCGATTGTGGAGGGGCAGCTTGCCGGGTGCTGGTACATGTATCGGGGAGACGCCCACTGTTCCAGGCATTAGAGGATGGTACCTTTAAGAAATTGGGAGCAATATATCCTACCTTAGGCTTGACTCAGAAGGTATGGGACACTATTAAAAAGATCAGGGGGGTGGACGGGCTGACTAAGTACTCACCGGTGTTGGGCAATGAACATCTGCCGGAACTTAATAAGCTGTGTCAAATGGGCAATTGGAAGGCGCAAGGAGTGAGATATGTGTGCCAGCTGCAGAGTGGAACGGACCTGAAGACCTTTGAGAAATTGAGAGAAGAATTTGATTTGCCTTTGGTATGGGGATTTCAATGCTATAGGCTTCGACATGCTTGGAGGGCACAGTGTGGATTGGGAGCCATGACGGTTCAGGGTGACATTGTACTAGACTCTGTATGTATGAAGGGAGGGACGAGGGGAGTCATATCGAGCTTATATCATGACCTACTGCACTCCTATCTGGGGGGAAATCACTTCATTGCAAAGAGTAAATGGGAAAGGGAGGTGGGTACCCTCACAACAGAACAATGGGAGGCAATTCTAGAATATGTCCCGAAGATCTCTCTAAGCGAGCAGGCACGGATCTCCCAATTATACATAATACATAGGACATACAAAACACCGCTGCGCCTGTACAAGGCGGGCTTGAGGGGAGATTCCAGTTGCCCTAGATGTGGCACGGACCAGGCCGGACTGCTACACATGCTATGGTCATGCCCACGGCTAGTGGCTTATTGGTTGGTCGTTGTTAACAAAATTGAGAGGGCTTATACATGTACAATTGACAGAAACCCGGTGCTGTGTGTTTTGGGGGAGGTGGATGGAATACCTGTCTCAGAACATTACAAAGTGGCGATAGCGCGATTGCTATATGTGGCACGCAAACTAATAGCACGAAAATGGACAGATTCGGAACCCCCCACTAGGAGGGAATTTATTGCTCAGACACGTACGGTAATGCATTTAGAGGAAAGCATTTACAGGCGGAGGCATGGAGAGAGAACTTTTGGGAAAATATGGTCCGCATGGATGGCGGTAATATGATTGTCAATGTTCCCAGGTATGCCCGGCATAAGGAGTATTGGCGGGAGGGTGGAGGGGGGAGAGGGTTTTGACTGTATTACTACACGTTATGTGAATTGTTATATGTATATTGATAACTGTTTGCTGTAAATTTTTGAAACCTAAATAAAAATAATTGGTTTAAAAAAAAAAAAAAAGGGAACCTGTCACGTGAAAAAACTCTATTAACCTGCAGATATGGGGTTAATCTGCAGGTTAATAGCGTTTTGAACCTGCCCGGTGCCTGCACATAGCCAAACGCTGCTGTGAGGCTGTAACCGCCCCTCTGGTACTGACTGACAGGTGGCTTAGCATTAGGCTCGGCTGTCAGTCAGGGCCGGGAGCGCGGTTACAGCTGCCGCTCCCTATGCACAGAGCAGTGACTAAACCCACGCTGCCCCTGTGACTGAACGTGAAACACTGCCAGGAGGTATAGAGATAATTTCCTTCCCGCAGCATTCGTCTAAGTGTGGGCACCGGACAGGTTCAGAATGCTATTAACCTGCAGATTAACCCCATATCTGTAGGTTAATAGCGTTTTTTCACGGTTCCCTTTAATACAAGCTGTTCTATGACATTTTCCTGTATGTGCTTAAAGGGGTATTCCCATCTCCGAGACCCTATCCCAATATGTAGTAGCTGTAATAATAATAATATTAGCAAATACCTACAATTAGAAATGTAGTATAGTATTTTTGATTCGTTATGCCACTTACCTCATATGCAGGCAATACAGGACCTTAGGTATCCATGGTTACGACCACTAGCAGCTAGCTAACTGTCACTTTATCAGTGGACGAAACTATGGATACCTAAGGTCCTGCAATGCCTGCACATGGGGTAAGTGACATAGCGAATCAGAAGAACTATACTACATTTCTAATTGGAGAGATTTGCTAATATTATTATTATTATACCTACTACATATTGGAATAAGGATCTTGGAGATGGGAATACCCCTTTAAGTAGCATTTCTACTATTGACAGGTTTCCATATGTGTAATGCAATTTATAGTGCTGATAACCTTTTATGTAGCAGAATAAGAGGCTGATAAATTGTCCTTGAAGATGTAGAAGTCAGTTGGTGCTAGTTCACATTCACTTATATCAACAATCAGGAAGGGGTTCATACAAATGATTGTTCTTTTCCCCTTTTAGGCACACTTAGTTGAGTGTGTCATTTGATCACTGGGTCTTTTTTACTGAACAATGATTGGGTTGCCTCATGTAATGTCTCAGGCCCTTAAAGGGGTTCTACGGCCATAGGCTATTCAGCAGTCACTCTATGTGACTGCAGCCTTGTGAATCCCCACATTGCGTGCACAGCGTACTGTGAGGACTCTCTGGCAATGAGTGCATGACCCCAAGTATGTGATTTGCATACATGCAGTCACGTGCAAACTAGACATGTGCGGCCTCGCTCAATGGCCAGGCCAGACACGTCTAGTCAGAATGTGTCTGGAAGTATGCAAAGAATCCTCACAGCGTGCAGTGCATGCAATGTGAGGATTCACAAGTCTGCAGTTACATAGAATGACTGCAGACTTGTAGCCTAAGGTCAGAAAAACCTCTTTAAAACTGTGTGCCCATGATGCGTATTTCATGCGTTTTTGGTACTGAAATTTCCGCAGCGTAAACGCATGATAAATGCATGGTAAGCCTTCTGCCATGGTCCCCTATGCAATTCCGCACTTTCAATGCCCATGCTGCGGATTTTTCCTCAGCGTTTATGCTACTCTCAAAAATCCGCAGCATGTCCATAAATTATGCGGAAGCGCAGCGTTTTCGCCGCCATTGACTTGCATTAGAACACGCCAATGCCGCAAGACTGCATCTGTGCTTGCGTAATTGGCGCGTTCTAATGTGCGGATGGTACCCGAGTGTAGAGGAGAGGAGAGTCTCATCCACACCCAGGTACCATTAAAAAAGCTGTAAAAAAAGAATAAGATAAAAAAATACATGTATATTTACCTTCTGGTGGCCCGCGCTGCGCTCCTCCTTGCTTCCCGGCACTTTGCAGTGGATTGAAGGACCTGCTCTGACGTCAGAGTCATGTGACGGGTCACGCGATGCTGACGTCGGCAGGTCTTTCAATTCACCGCTGCTGGCAGTCGGGACCGAGCGAAACAAGCCAACGCGGGCCATCGGAGGGTAAGTATATATATTTATTTTTTTATTTTTAACCACTCTCTCGGTCACAGTATATAAATCCATGCCGTTTGCATGGTTTTATATAGTGTGACCTAGTTGTCACAAGCACTTTCCAAGTGATGCTAATCGCTTGGAAAGCGCTTGTCAATCCGCATGCGGAAATGTCAGTGAATAACGCTCCATTTCCGCATGTCCCTGGCAGGAAAA
This sequence comes from Phyllobates terribilis, assembly GCF_046119375.1. Lineage (NCBI taxonomy): Eukaryota > Metazoa > Chordata > Amphibia > Anura > Dendrobatidae > Phyllobates > Phyllobates terribilis. The sequence goes on along the minus strand of NW_027362771.1, from coordinate 156,965,215 downwards.
CGCATGTACAATCCGCATGCGTTTTTTTCTGCCAGGGAGATGCAGAAACGCTCAGGAAAAAATCCTGAGCATTTCTGCATCGTGGGCACATAGCCTAACTGTTGGACCTCTTAGGATTCAATGTTCACAATGATTGCTCACCACAGTGAATGAACACACTGAATTGTACATGCGGATTGTACATTCGTTTTTCCTGCCAGGGACAAGCGGAAGTGAAGCGTTCTTCACATGTATTTCCGCATGCGGGTTGACAAGCGCTTTCCAAGCGATTTTAGCATCACTTGGAAAGTGCTTGACAACTTGGTCACACCATATAAATCCATGCAAACGGCATGGATTTATATAGTGTGACTGTAAAAAATGGTAAAAAATAAAAATAAATCTATACTTACCTTCTGATGGCCCCCGGAGTCTTTATTCGCTCCGTCCTGGCTTGCCGGCAGCTCGCGGTACACTGAAGGACCTGCCATCACATGACTAAATGATGTCAGCGCAGGTCTTTCAGTCCACCGCGATCTGCTAGCAAGCGAAGACAAGCGCAGCGGGGGCCATCAGAAGGTAAATATAATATTTATTTTTTATTTTATTCTTTTTTTTACAGGTTCTGTGGTACCCGGGTACGGAGGAGAGTCTCCTCTTCTCCAGACCTGGGTACCATCCGCACATTGAAACACATGGATTCTGCATGTACAGATGCAGTGATGCGGAATCCAAGCGATTCAATGCAAGTCAATGGTGGCGAAAAATAATTGGTAGTGCTGCGTTTTTTTCCGCAACGATAATCCGCAGCGGAAATTTCCGCAGCATGTGCACAGCACATGCGGATTATCATTGGGGAACATGGCAGGCCTTCTACCAAGTGTTTTTTAAGCGTTTCTGCAGCGGAATTGCCGCTGCGGAAACTCTTAAAAAACGCATCGTGGGCACACAGCCTTACAGTACAGACATAATAACAGCAATGGAACAAAGCAGAGAGAAAACTTCTGGATTCTGATATTGCAACTTGTTAGCAACTGCAGTAGTTGTACACAGTCAAGAACTTGTAAATGCTGCCGAGTAAAATCACTGCTGCTGCCGCGTGTACGCCTTATCCCCGCTGTATGATATGATTGACATCTCTGAGCACAAGATATTTCTTATCCTCGGGGACATCAGTTAAGTCATATGGGGTGGGAATAAGGTGTGGGCAGCTTAAATCAGCAGTGTCTAAGACTGTATGCAATTTATTAGGATACAGTAATAGTGGTCATTAATCATCATTTTCTTCAAAATCACACATTAAATTGGACTATTAAGGACACCATTTGGAGACTACAAAAACTGGGCGATTTTATGCATAGTAATATAGCAATTCCTTGGATAAATTAATATATATATTACCATTTATAACATTAAAAATCTTGTATTTTTAGTGTGAATGTTGTGGGCTCAGTATCCCCTTGTCAGCTAAGTTGTGATTTTAGCTCGTTCTATATTGTTATATGGGAAGTTTGTGCTTGGAGCGTTCACTATTTAAGAATGACAGTGAGGCTTTTAATGTTGCATAGGAAAGGCTTTGGCTGCAGCATCGCGTCCTTTCTCCAGTACAATTCCCTAGCTAAGCTGTCACAGTAATTGTAGAACAGGTTAAGTATTTGACTAACAAATGCAGAAGCTGAGAAGTTACTAAACGACAAGGTAATTATTCTGCAATTAACAATCAACTCCCTTTTTTTTGTTATTTCCAGGAACTCGAAAGGAAAAAAAGACTTGCAAGGTGGTTTTTACTGAGAAAGAATTAAGGAAACGACTAACTCCAAAGCAATATCATGTCACCCAGGAAAAGGGGACAGAAAGGTGAGATAGATCACATGAACTTATAGTATTCACTCAAATGTAAACATGATGGGGTAGAATTATCAATACTAATTCTTAGATCATGCAAACTTTATCACATTGGGGCATGCTGTTTGATTAATTTGGCACATCTGTAGACTGTTTAGTCTATGTTTTCACTTCCTATTAGTTGGCTTACTTTGTGCAAGAAATCTGAACCAAAATTTTGGAACATTTTTGGTGCACACTGTTGCATGTTAGGTGGGTGCTCCTTTTCAGCCAAGCCACATTCCTTTGTTGGACAAAGCACATAAAGTGCCCGAAAAGCATAAAATGGTACAAGTCATGAAAGACACTTTTTTGGTGAAAATTTTGCCAGAAAGTGGACCTTTTGCAGCCTGAGAAATATCCCCAAATGCTGAGGAAGTAAGATGAAAATTGCAGAGAATTTAATATTTTTTACAAAGGAAAGTGGCGGGACTATTTTATTCTATGAATTGTCTATTAAGCTAATTACAATTAATTATAAAAAAGTGTTTAATTTTTTCCTATTTTTTTTCCAGACATTCAGGCCACCTGCACACGTTGAGTATTTGGTGAGTTTTTTACCTCAGTATTTGTAAGCCAAAACCAGTAGTGGGTGATAAATACAGAAGTGGTGACGTGTTTCTATTATACTTTTCTTCTGACTGTTCCATGCCTGGTTTTGGCTTACATATACTGAGGTAAAATACCGACCAAATACTCAATGTTTGCACAAGGCCAAAAAGTGCTCACATATAAATGAGGGCTGTGCACAGTTATTATTCATTCACATCAGTTCGTTGGTTCCAATGAAACTTACAATCTGATTTCCCAAGCGCACACATACACTGGGTCCAGTTTGATAAGAAAGTTGTTCACCTTTAACCCCTTAACGACCGCCGTAATGCATTTTCACGGCGGCAGTTAAGGGTACTTATTCCTCAGCCCACCCGGTACCTGTACGGTCCCCAGATCTCCCCTTGATTGTCCCCCGGCTCCCCAGCATCTTCCTGTAAAAAAAAAAATGGCGCATGCGCAGTGCGCTCACCGAGATCTATCAAATTCTGTGTCGTACCTCTGGGTTCAAAATGTTCACTATACCCCTTGATAAAATCCTTGAGGGGTGTAGTTTCCAAAATGGGTCACTTATGGTTTTTTTTCACAGTTTAGGAGCATCAGGGGCTTCCCAAACGTGACATGGCGTCCACTAGTTATAATTATAATTATTCAAGCAAATTTTACATTCAATAAGTGAAATGGCGCTCCTCCCCTTCCGAGCCCTGCCGTGTGCCCAAATAGTGGTTTCCCCCCACATATGGGGTATCAGCTTACTCAGGAGAAATTGCACAACAAATTCTATGCTGCAAATGCTCCTGTTACCCTTATGAAAATGCAAAATTGGGGGCTGAAAAACATTTTTTTGTAGGAAAAATGTGAAAATTTTCTTTTTATGGCTCAATGTTATAAACTTATGTGAAGAACCTGGGGGTTCAAAGTGCTCACCACACATCTAGATAAGTTCCCTGAGGGATCTAGTTTCCAAAATGGTGTCACTTGTGGGGGGTTTCCACTGTTTAGGCACATTAGGGGCTCCCCAAACGCGACATGGCGTCCACTAATTATTCAAGCAAATTTTATATTCAAAAAGTCAAATGGCGCTCCCCTTCTGAACCCTGCAGTGCGCCCAAAACAGTGGTTTTCCCCCACATATGGGGTGTCGGCTTGCTCAGGAGAAATTGCACAACAAATTTTGTGGGCCATTTTCTCTTGTTACCCTTGAGAAAATTAAAAATTTGGGGCCTGAAGTAAAATTTGTGGGAAAAAAAGTTAAATGTTAATTTTTTCCTTCCACGTTGCTTCAGTTCGTGTGAAGCACGTGACGGGTTAATAAACTTCTTTAATGTGGTTTTGAGCAGCTTGATGGGTGAAGTTTTTAGAATGGTGTCACTTTTGGGTATATTCTGTCATGTAGACCCCTCAAAGTCCCTGCAATGATGTGGTCCCTAAAAAATGTTTTTTTAAATTTTGTTGGAAAAATGGGAAATCACTGGTCAACTTTTAACCCTTATAACTTCCTAACAAAAAAAAATTTGGGTTTTAAAATTGTGCTGATGTAAAGTAGAGATGTGGGAAATGTTATTCATTAACTATTTTGTGTGACATATCTCTCTGATTTAAGGGCATGAAAATTCAAAGTTTGAAAATTGCTAAATTTTAAGAATTTTCGTCAAATTTCCGTTGTTTTCACAAATAAACGCAAGTGATATCAAAGAAATTTTACCACAATAATGACGTACAATATGTCATGAGAAAACAGTCTCAGAATCAGGGGGATCCGTTGAAGCGTTCCAGAGTAATTACCTCATAAAGTGACAGTGGTCAGAATTGTAAAAATTGGCCCGGTCATTAAGTACATAATTGGCTCCGTCCTTAAGGGGTTAATAAATAAATAAATAACAATGACAGAATGTTTTAGTGTATGGGAGAAAGCTATAGATAACCATGAGGAAGCGCATAGAGAGAAAATACAGGCTCTATATAAGTATTGCATTTTGTAGGAATTAGTACCATGACTCCAGAAACTACAACTGAGATGCAGCAATAGCAATACTCAAGTATATATATTTTGCCCTTTATTTTAATAATAACTAACAGCACTTAATAGAATTTCAGTTTTTCAAAACTCGCAAAACATTCTATTAATTTGTTCCCCATGTTTCAAGACACCTGGGCCCCAATTCATCAAAGCTTTTATGCCAGAATTGTCATAAAAAGCTTTTGTTGTTTTCACTCCATTTTTGCCAAGTTCCAACAAAGTGGGCACAGCTCGGGCGTGACAACCTCCACTTGTCAGATTCATTACAAACGGCGGCATTTCTTATGTCACAAATCTTACTGCAGTCCTTCACTGGAGTAAAATTTGTGGCGAGGCGCATGGCTATGCACGCCACTTGTCAACTCTGAAGTCTCATAGAGTGACTGCTGACTTGTTGTTTTAGACCGGACAATCCCTTAAAGAGGCGTGTGCACCACTCCATCCCACCCCCTCATCAAGATAAGCGTGAGAAGTGCAAGTCTTGGTGAATGGGAACTCCAATTTGTAAAACTGTCTACATTTTCTGACATATCAGTAGGGCCAGCAAGAGGAATATTAAATTACCCACAGCATTGCAATCCATTGTCAAAAGTCAAACACTTAATTCCACCAAAAATATACAGTCTCCACCACAAATATATAGAGGTGGCATCATAATGCAGTGGTAATACTTCTCTGTAACAGTTCCTAAAGAGCAATTAAGGTATGTTCACACCATCTTTTTCCAACATTTTTTGCTCAGAGAATGCCACAAAAAAAGAATTCATTTCTATGCAAAAATAAAGATTTGTGGCCCCAATTTTGATGAATAGGGGCTAAAGTGCGTGGTTCACGGACACCTGAATTCGGTCTTAAAAGGAGTCTGTCAACCCAAACAGACCGTATAAAATAAGCCAATGGATTTATAGAGGGTATAGTCCTCTACTTAAATAGAAATGTTTAAAAAGGCGGCTCGGTGCACTATTCGTGTGTCTTAGACTTAGTACACCATTCTGGTACCCACTGGTTTGCATGCTCTGTTCTCTTTCACTGATGACTAACAGAGCTGGCTTGTCTCGAGCGAGCGATGTCTGCAGGGAAAACTCAGACAGCTGCTGAGGGATGTGGGACATGTAAAATCAATGGGATCAACAGTGCACTGAGCCTCTTGGCCACACCCTGGGTGCACTGAGCAGCTTACTTTCCATATGTGATTAAATTTCAGTTTCTGTAGAGAAGATGGAGATTGAGCAATTAGAACACTAAAGATCTGATTTTAGTACTGACTACATACTCTACGGGGCTATGTACTTACTTTATACAGTCAGGTTAGGCCAACAAACTCCCTTTAATGTATTGGACACACCGATAATGCAGTTTTTACAGCTACAAACTGGTTTGGGACAGGGGGTAGAGTGTAAGGAATTTACTGGTCTTTACCCTTAAAGCATCACAAGGATTTATAGACTTTGCTGCAGGAAAATCCCCATGAAGAGAGCTAGTCATCATTAAAGGAAAGGCCAGAATATGACAAGTCAACAGTTAAGATGATAGAATAGTCAGAACCAAGTGTTAGAAGTAGAAATGCAGGTACCAGGTGAACAATCCAAAGATCAAGTTTGAAGCACTATTTATGACCAAAACTGAGATTTGGAGCAGGTTGAATCAGGATTAAGATCAGACTCACAAGGAATAGCATTGGAAAACAATCAGTGAGTGAGGTGCACAGGCTGGAGTAACTTTAAAGAGAATGTCTGTTTGCCTCTAGCTCCTTCGTCCTCCTCTCTCCTCCCCTCTCCATAGAATCTCATAACTACCATCTCCTATCTCATTAATGTGAAAATCTGTCAAATCTGTCTTCACTGAAGACAGATTTTACTCATGAATTGAAAATGAATGATCAGTCCAGGAGGAGAAAGAAGCAGATTTCTGTAATAAGATATATTACAAAGTTGCTTACTTTCATATGTACTTTTGATTTATTAGATTAAACTTAAAACAACAGTTACTCTTTAAACAATCTGCCTGGCCTGATGTCATTCAAGAATACTGAATACTTTAGCAAATTGATACTGATCATTGTGCAGCATGGAAGAGTTGGGGTTGGATCCAGCAGGGCTGCTTCAGAGAGAAGAGGTTGTCGCTGAAGCAGGGTCATCTGTAGTTCTGAATAAAATCAGCCATATTGTCCACCATAAACTTCCATATTGTAACTGTCATAAATGTAACGATAAAATCCATAAAGCCATCTCTTAAGAAGGGACGTGTCACCCTCATATTGAACATATTGGATTAATTATACCTTGGGAAGTGTGGAAGTGTAGAAGAGCTCGCACTTCATTCCATTCCCTATTGAACTGGAACCTAATGCCGTGAACAGGTAATTTAAGTAGGGTATCTACTGGGGGCCAGACACCAAGTCTGGGATCCGTATATTCAAGGGGCTGAGAAGTGCCTCCAGAGCTAACTCTTCTTCTTTTCAAAGCAGAATTGGACAATTACAGCCAGACACCCTGGCTCCAGTGTCCAGTTATGAATATTGTTTTTTTAGTGGCAGACATAGGTCCTATAGTTATGGGAGATATATTTTCGGCATCTTGACGAAGTAGGGAACGTAACGCATTTATTCACATCACTGTGACCTGCCGATCAGTCCCAAATTAATAGTAGACAGAGGATTAACATTATATATACCATGTTTCCTATCTGTGGAAATCTAAAATCACTATAGGAAATATGGCATAAATATCTCCCGCCTGGGACCTCCAGGTGTAAAGATTTCGTGAAAGTTGAAAAAACAAACAAACAAAAAAAGGAGCTCCCACCAAAGAGCAGGTAGGTCCACATGAGGAGTTGGGGAGTAAAAGGATTAAAGCTCCAGTAGAAGTGGTCCTACTTTCCCGGCTTCCTCCGCTGTGACACTCCAGGGCTGAAGTTATGTTATAAGTGACCCCGAAGTGTTTAAGGGGGATCCTCAACTTGAGCCCCATCCCTGACATATGTCACCCCGCAGTTACAGGCCAGGGGACCCCGGTAACCATGGAGCAGTAATGTGGCCGATCGTCCATCTCTTCTTTTTTTTTATATATATAATTTTTATTAACTTTTTCAAAAAGAAACAAAACATACCAGATTAAGGTGATAATCAGATACCTGTTTGCAGACAGGGCATAAAGAGATAGTTCTTACATATTTGATTGGTAAAGCAAAAAAATATAATATAAGAACTTAATTACATCAGTTTAATTAACATGCAATACAGTTGATACTCTGATTTATTGAAGCCATCTTGTTATATTAGACCACCTATGTTAGTATGATAGACCTTCACCAAATGATCCCTCCATTCCACTCTCTACCCTTCCTCCCCCTCAATCCAAGCGTAATGGACCTAGGCTATCCCCAGATCTTCCAGAATGTACCACGCTGTGGAAGTGAAGGGTTCCACCATTTTCTTTTTTTTCATTTAATGAGCAGCAATTTACAATAAACTGTTTCCATTTGCTAGCTTTCGTTTCCTTATTGCTAAGGGCGTCTTGTTGCTCTATTCCCATAAAATGTTTCTTTTGAGCTGTTAACTCTTCATTGGAGGTGGGGGGGGTGTTGGGTTCTAGTCAATATTTAAGTAATTGTTTTTTTGCCAGGATAAGTAGGGTGTGGAGCAATTTCGGAGGGATTCCCCTCCTCCCCTCAGGGTTTTCTGTGTTGTTCCAAAAATGTAACAAGGCTCGATAAGGGGAAAGAGTATAACCCGGACCCCATATGGTGTCGATCATAGCTGATACTTGTCCCCAATATGAAACTGAAGCCGGGCATAACCATAGGCCATGCATGAGGTCGGATAGTGGAAGGTGGCATTTAGGGCAAGCTGTTTGAAAGCAGGTCTTTTTTAGGTATGTTAAATGCATAGATGGCGCCATGCATGATTTTATATTGCGTTTCTCTCCATGCTTCTTTTATAATGTGTTTTCTTATTAAATTCCAGCCTGACCTGATCTTATCAGAGATTACCACATCCTCCAACTGTTGTCTCCAATATTTGAAGAAAGTATCTGGGTGAACTCCTAGTAGATTGGATCTCATTACAGAATAAAGGACAGAAATTGAAGGGGTACCCATTTGAGACAACAGAATGACATCCAAGACATTCTGGGAGACCTCAAAGGTCACATCTTTTAAATTGGCCATAATAGATAGTTTGATTTGTTCATATTGGAAATAATGTTGGGGAGGTAGATTGTATCTTGAGTGAAGAAGATGGGATGCGTTGTCTACACCTGCTTGTCGCTATTTCAGAAATAGTTTATTTTCATTACCCTGAGGGAATTCTGGGTTTTGAAATCCTGAAAAAAAGACCGTATTTTTTACTGACTGCCTTCCATGCCGAAATTGTGTCCCTAAGGATTGTTGACTTTTTAACTGCCAAGGGGAGGGAGGTGAATCGAGAATGAAGGAGGGCAACCAGGTCAAGGGAGTATGCATAATCTGCTTCCAACGTGTAGTCAGAATATGTACGTCTCTTATGGAACCATTCTATTATATACCGGAAAAGGTAAGCAAGATTGTAATTTCTGATGCTTGGGAAATTAATGCCTCCGTCGTCTTTGGAAGCCATAAGTTTGCTCAGACTAATCCTGGGACGTTTTCCTTTCCAAATAAAGTGACTGAAGGCTCTATTGAGTATAGTTATGTCCTTGTGTTTCAGGAGTAATGGTAAGGTTTGTAGTCGATACATAATCCTGGCTGTACTGATCATTTTTACCAAATGTGCCCTACCTATAAAAGATAGAGGCAAATCTTGCCATGACTTTAATTGATTGACAATTTTTTTATAAGAGGAGGGTAGTTTAAGGTGTATATAGATGAAGGCAAACGGCCTATTTTAATTCCCAGGTAGGTGATATGTGAGGGTGCTAGGGATATACCATTTAAAGACCCATCTGGGCAGAGTTTTGTTCCCTTCTCAGTTAATGGGAGTGTTTCACATTTTTTAACATTGATTTTAAACCCCGAGTAAGAGCCAAAATTTTTAAGTAAGTCTAATACTATAGGTAGATGTTGGGTGGTGTCAGACAGAAATAAAATTACATCATCAGCAAAAAAAGCCACCTGAATTGATTTCCTAGTAAACTGAATGCCTGTGAAAGTGCTTGGATCAGACAAGATGCGGACTAAGGGCTCCAGAGCTAAGTTGAAGAAGAGGAGGGACAATGGACAACCCTGCCTCGTTCCTTTCTCAAGGGGGAATGGAGTGGACAAGAAACCCGGAGTGTAAACCTGAGCCGTTGGAGATGAATATAGATTACGAATGTAGTTAAAGAAGGGGCCTGCTAGTAACATTTTTGTTAAGACCATATACAACCACTCCCAATTTATATTATCAAAAGCTTTTTCTGCATCCAAGGAAACAATCGCTGGGAAGCCCTTTAAATCTGGTAAGGAGTGAATTTTATCTAGTACCTATCTAGTACATGTAGTACTTTTCTGATATTTAGAGTGGCCGAGCGACCTTTTACAAAGCACGCCTGGGCAGGAGAAATGAGATGGGGTAAGATGGAGGCCAGTCTGTCAGCCATTATTTTAGATATGATCTTAATATCAGTATTAATGAGAGAGATTGGTCTGTATGAGCTAGGGGATAGTAGGTCTTTATCTGGTTTTAGTAGTAATTTAATATACGCTGTGTTTGCAGAAGGAAAAATGGGGTCGCCTTGAGATAGTTTATTAAAAATGGATTCCAATAATGGGGAAATTTCCTCTCTCAGAGATTTGAAAAATTCATTTGTGTAACTGTCTGGGCCGGGTGCTTTGTTCGGTTTTAGGTTCTTAAGTGTATTCATGACCTCTCTCAAAGAGATAGGTTTGTTTAAAATAGCTTTTTGTTCCACTGAGAAGATGGGTAGCTTAACTTTATCTAAAAGTGTAATTGAGGAAGAAGGGGTTTGATTTGAATTTTTGTAGAGGTCTTTATAAAAAGAGCCTAATATCTCGTTTATTGTTTTAGGGTTGGTGTGGATTTCCCTGTTGGTACTTTTTAATTGAAAAAATCCCTGTGGTTTTCTCATCCCCTTAGCTAAATTAGTCAACATCCGCCCCGATTTATTTCCGAATCTATAAAAATAAGCTTCAGATTTGGATAAGTGAAATTTTTCCCTCAAGTCTACGTATTGATTGAATTCCACTTGTTTTTGCGACCAGTGTTTTTTATTTATGATGGATTGGTCAAGCAAGATTTGGTGTAGGCTTGTTTTACGTCAGTAGAGAGTTCCCCATATCTCTTTAGAACTATTTTTTGTGGGAAAATGTATACGCCAAAATTTTCCCCCTGAGCACCGCCTTGGCCAACTCCCACAGTAATATTGGGTCGTTTTGGTGTTCCGCGTTGTCTGAAATAAATTCTTGCCACCATAATTTGAGGGAGAAGGTAAAAGAGTCATCTTTACAGAAGTAATTGGGAAATCTCCATAGGAAATCTGTGGCTCTGGGAAAAGACTGTGATAGTTCCAGAATTGCTGGAGCATGGTCCGAAATAGCGATATTGTCTATGTGTACAGAGATCAATTTGGCCAACAGGGAAGAGGAGACAAACATATAATCAATTCGAGACCATGCATCATTGGCGTGTGAGAAATGCGTAAATTCTATATTGCTAGGATTAAGGAACCTCCACGAGTCGACTAAGTGACATGTGGACATGAGAGGTGATAGCATCTTGTCATGTGTAGTTGTTGACTGTATGATGCCTGTAGTATTTTTCCTGTCTTCATGTACCGACACTACTGAATTGAAGTCACCCCCTACTATTTTATTGGAGTTGGGGTCTAGCAAAAGTCTAGTTTCCAACTGTTTGAATAAGGATTTATTTCCTACATTAGGTGCATATACATTATAAATGGATAAAACCCCGCAGGGCTTAGATATTGTTAAGTGAACCAATCTACCCTCACTATCTATTTGTTGGCTGATAATCTGGTGTGAGAAGTGTTTGTTGATAAGAATTAGGACCCCAGCGTTCCTATTCACTGAAGAGGAACCATAAACAGCGCACACCCATAACTTCTTCATCCGAGGGAAATCTGTCTCTGGAAGATGTGTTTCCTGAAGGAGGGCTATGTCGGGTTTTAGGCGTTTTAGATGTCTGAGGATTTTCATACGTTTTTGGGGAGACCTCAAACCCTTAACTTTCCATGACACAATATACATAAATAGAAGTAATATGGTTAAATCGAATTGGTGGGGTATTTGTAAAATAATGATGGCAGTGATGGCATTCAACTGGAATAAAGAAACGGAAATCATTCTCAACATTATATATCAAAATTGAACAACAAACATTCAAAACAGTAGAACATATTAGTCCTAGCATGAGCTGAGGCATTTCGTCCCAGCTCGCTAGGAGAACCTTTCCCCTGGGCATCACTTCTGCCCGACCATGTGTATAAGATTTTCAAATAAAATCTCCCGTTTTGTTATTTTCATTTTTTTTGCTTTTTCCCCTCATTTGCTCCCAGTTCTATCCCTCCTCCCCCAATTAGTAAAACGTGTCATTTACTGTATTAGGTGTCCAAAGAGAGAGAGGGAAGGGCAGGAGCAGCAATTTTCAATTGGACACTCAGATCGAGGCGTCCCATGTGTAGAGACGATAATTTCCTGAATAGTTAACTTTTTTTTGTCACGTTTTTGTTAGGTCTCCGTTCTCCTTTACCTGTTCGGCTTCCGAATCTCTCTGAGGTTCTTGGACATGAAGCCTCGTTGTCATCTTGAGGGGTCCAATCCGGGCTGACCCCTGGGCACAGCAGGTCATTGACAAAAGTTTCGGCTTTGTCCGGAGATATGAAGTCTTGTCCGGATATATGAATTCTGTCCGGAGATATGAATTCTGTCCTGAGATATGAATTCCATCTCTTCTTCTTGGGCTTAGGAGATAATATTGATTGCTATGGAATGGTTGGGAGAAGTTGTTCTTGGAGGATGATTAGATACCATTCTTTATTCATCCCGTATATGGTTTAACTTCCACTGCATTGTACAGTGTGCAAAGAGGAGAGGCGGATCAGGAAGGGAGGGGGAATCGGAATCTTCCTCACCCCTATGAAGTAAGTGGAGCTCCAATCCTTCTACTCCCAACTCCTCGTGTAAACCTACCGTGCTCTTCAGCTGGTGCTCCTTTTTTAGTTTGTTTGTTTTTTCAGCTGTCTTACAATATGGCCTTTGATTAAGATGTCTTGACCTGGTAGTAGCAGGTTGACTGAGCTGTAACAAAGTTGTCCACATTCAAGATATCTATCTAGTATAAGTATTTTGTTGGTTTTTCTTCCCCTCCTCCCTCCTCAAAAGCACTCCTTTTCAGCCCTTTTTCTTTCTTTTGTCTTGTATCCTGAAATTTGGGAATCCCATAATTTTCTAAAGACCTAGCCACATCCCATGACCAGCCCCCATGTGAACTCACCAAGGGGAGGAATGTGGGTGTAACCTTTGTCTAATAAACTCAGAGTTTGAGTTTTTGTCATTGTTCATTTCTGGAAGACAGAGTTGGCTGTAAGAGTGTCCCATTTTCCTAATTGGAGCGCTTTCCTCCATAGAGATAAGAGCCATTCCTGTGTCATCAGGTTTAGTACATTTCTTTTGTTATGCCTTTTTTATGTAACGTAATTGATTTTGCTGTATTGTTTTGTTCCCATTTTGTAACATATTTTGTATATGCCTACTTTCGGATTAAATATATACAATTTAATAGCTTCATTCCTCTTGCTCTATAAACCACATCCATGAAGTTATACGCTACCTGTAATGGGTGTGCATTCGGCCTCTATAAACAATAGGTAGTGGCTGCTAGTTTTTTGTTGGTTATTGCAGAGCTTGGCGGTGACCGTACTGGAGTATATATACAGTCTTTGCAAAAGTGTAGACTTGGCTTACTCATGTACATTTTGGCAAACTGCAGTCCAGCTTTTTTATTTCTCTGTATCAGCAGTGGGGTCCTTCTAGGTCTCCTGTCATAGCGTTTCATTTCATTCAAATGTCGAAGGATAGTTCGCGCTGACATTGATGCACCCTGAGCCTGCAGGACAGCTTGAATTTCTTTGAAACTTGATTTGGGCTGCTTATCCACCATCCGGACTATCCTGCGTTGCAACCTTTCATCAGTTTTTCTCTGCCGTCCAAGTCCAGGGAGATAAGCTACAGTACCATGGGTTGTAAACTTCTTGATTATGTTTCGCATCATGGACAAAGGAACAGCAAGATCTCTGGAGATGGACTTGTAACCTTGAGATTGTTGATATTTTTCAACAATTTTAGTTCTCAAGTCATCAGACAATTCTCTTCTCCTCTTTCTGTTCTTTTTTTCTTTCTATAGTTGAAGGCAGGATTCCTTTGTGGTGTAAATTTAAAGTTCTTCTTTTTAGTACTTTTATTCCACAGAAATACGAAAATTGTTAGTCTCGTACTCTCTTTTATCCCTGAGAAATTTTCCCTTTTTCTTTATATCTGCTTGTAAAGGAATCAGTTTTTTATCAAGTTTAGATTATTAAAGACTCTAAGACCTCGAGGAACGCGATCAGAGTCAACATAAGATTTCAGTGACTTCACAGTCCAAAAAAGTCTAATTTCTTTTTCTGCAAGGGAGGTGATTCTATTTTCTAAGGTTTTAATCCCAATTACTTCCAGTTTGTCCTTGGTATTGCATTCTGCAAAAAACTCCCTCGCACGCCCTTTGGGGCTGCATGTCCCGTATATTATAATAAAGGACATATTTTAAGAAGATCAGAGGAGTGCTGCCTTTATGTTTTCTTTCTGGACAATGCAAAGATTGAATCAACTTCTCCCCTTTTTATCTGATTTTATACTTACCACAGGTGAGTTTGAACGAGCATCACATGCTTAAAACAAAGTTGTTTACCCACATTTTTGGAAAGGTGCCAACAATTTTGTCCAGCCCATTTTTTAGGTTTAGTGTAAAATTATCTCCAATTTGCCTTCTTTACCTCTTTTTTTGTGTGGTTCCAATACACACAAATGAAATAAGTATGTTTATAACAAAACGTGTAATTGCAATAATTTTCTGGGTGAAATATTTTATTTTCTGGGACAGTTTCAAGGGTGCCAACACTTTCGGCAATGACAATGTATATATATATTCCATGCGCTGGAATCAGATGTGTATATACTATACGATCACTGTGAGTTCCCCAATATCCAGCCTAGTAGCGAAAGCAGCTGCAGCCTCGTCCATCAGTCGACAATTGCATAATTGTCTTGACGATTGAAGGAGGTGGAGTGTTGGTTAGTGAAGACCTGGAAATAGAGGGCGGGGGATATCTGCAGGATCCCTTGGCTGTACTCCTTGACAACTGGTGGCAGCGGTGGGATATCTGCAGGATTTCCTGACTATTCTCTTGACAGTAGCTTAAAGGGAACCTGTCACTCGATTCATCCTGCCCATACACTGTGCCGCATAAATCAGAGCCTGGCTGTGCGATTACAGCAGGTATGTTTTACTCTGAAACACTCCATAGTTTCATAGAAAGCATTAATAGAATAAGTGGCTGGGGACCATAAGGAGAGACGATATGATTCTGATGCGGTCTCCGGCTGGATTCTCCCCGACCCGCTTCATGAATTGACAGGTCTTTCCCAAAGTACGCACATGGGAGTGGGCCAGGTAGAATCCGTCCGATCACCACATCTGACTCATCTAGTCTCTCCATATGGTACCTGGAATGCTCTTCAAACTGTGTTTTCTCTGAAACACCATGGTTTGGGTAGCATGAATAGAGTAACAGGTTTCCCTTTAACACTCATATGTAGCCTCTATAAAAGTGCTACATATTTTCCTCTCTTAATCCAAACTCTCTTATTACATGTTCCACTGATTAAAAGTTAGTTAATGACTGTTTAGGCGTGACTTCTTCCTGAGCTAGACTCAGTACACAAGAGCAGAAGGGAAATGAACAGTCTTTACTGGCCCATTACCACTCTTTTTGGATTTGCGTTTAATTGGTTGGCAGACAGGTTTCTTGTAAACCAATATAAAAAAAGAACGATATAAAGAGAATATTTGATTTGTTCAGAGATGTTTTAAGAATGTTTTTTTATTTTAGAGACAAATCATTTATTATGTATAATAGATTATGCAGTATATCTTGCCCTACTACTATTTAGCGCTACTTTTCATACCATCCTATTACCGTCCATCCATCCTCTTTATCTTGCCAATATGCATTTAGAAGGTTAGAATGAAGTATAGTGCAGATGAAGCGTATGATTCCAGGTTCAAGCTACACGTTATCTTTACGGTCTACCACCATAGAGAAGCAAAGGTGCTGCAGAGCAAACAAACCATTTGCAAAGCTTTTTTCATTTTAGATGTATTAGAGCAATAAAAAAATTGATTGCAAGATCAAATATAACCCTGTGTACACACTCCTGTGGGAATCATCTTTCCTGCTGAATGAGTATCTAGAACTGGGACTACACGGAGACTTGGTTGTGAAACAGAAGATCAGGAATTTTTGTCTAAATCTTAAGTTCTTCTCTAATGGCTCGTTCCCACTTTGCAGTTTTGCCACGTTTTTTTCCTGAGCATTTTTCTTGTTTTATTCTTGGGATATTTTTCTCCCCTCCACACTCATATGTTCCTCACCCAATCGCCTCCAAGGCTTCTTCCGAGTATCCCCCATCCTCTGAAATTCTGTGCCACAACACATCTGATAATCCGCAACACATCTGATAATCCGCTACACTCGGAACCTTCAGATAGAACGTGAAAACCCATCTCTTCAAGAAAGCTTACAGCCTGCAATGACCCTTTGCCACCTCATCACACTGAAGCTGCCACAATCCCCTAACCTATTGTCTCCTTCCCCATTATTCTGTAGACTGTAAGTCCACAAGGCCAGGCCCTCTCCTTTCTGTACCAGTCTATCATTGTTAGTTTGTTCACTGTAAGTTATATTTGTATGTAACCCCTTCTCATGTAGAGCACCATAGAATCAGTGGTGCTATAAAAATACATAATAATAATAACTGTCAGTTTATATGGCTGTTTTAGTTGGTGCTTTTAATTGGTTAATGGACCTAATTTCATTTTTACTAATTAGAAATATACCCTGAGCATATTATTTTTCTTCTAATCTATTTTGCCCTATGGTCCTGGACCATATGAAATTGGTGTCTGGGGATTTATTGACTTCTATGGGAGCGTGTTTTAGGCTTTTTGGCCTAGAAAATTAGAAAAAAAACACCACTAAAAATGTTTAAAAATATGTTTTACATAAAAGCTTTAACTAAACAATAGTACATTTTCTAATTATGCCTTGCTTGCCTAAAAGGTATGCTGACGTGAAACTTTTTTTTGTCCTCTTAGTAGGTACGGCTACTAAAAAATTGACATAAAGGTGATTGTGTAAATGTGGTAAAAAATTGACTAAATTTGCTAATCTGTGAGATTATAGACATGATAAATTAGGTTTACTTTCTGTAACAAGATGTTTTATTGGGGAGCACTCACAATACAAGATTTGCAGCACAATTAAGTCCAAGAAACCAAGTGACAAAGCTGCATGAAACGCAGTACCAGGATCTCCTCCACAAGCTTGATGAACTGTTTCTGTATCTTATCCTGGGCCAGAATGCATTGTCATGGCTCCGCTCTAACCTGCACTTTGTTTGCTTTCAGGTACTTTTGGCTGTGTATTACAAAGTAACGAGGCATATATGCCCCATACTGGTCCCCTTATTTAAGTCAAGTAGGTTGGGACGTGGGGTAACAAGTCTGTGTACAATATTGGCCATATGAGTTGTGACATTACAAGTTCTAGTATATTATTTGAGGTACTTGAAAATTCACAGCCAAGATGGCAAAATCCTAGTGCAAATTTACTGACGTGACAGATACTCTGTCATGAGACCCACCTGTTCTTAGTCACTGTTTCTTTAAGGGTCATTCAGAGGTACTGTTCCATTAGACCAGTGTTCTCCAACTCCAATCCTCAAGGCCCACCAACAAGTCATGCTTTCAGGATTTCCTTAGTATTGCCCAGGTGGTACTTGCATCACCTGGACAGGCAATAATTCCATCACCTGAACAATACTAAGGAAATCCTGAAAACATGACCTGTTGATGGCTCTTGAGGTCCACAGTTGGGGAACCCTGCATTAGAACCTCGAGAAAGAAAGGTATGATGTAGAATTCTACAGACTCATCTCATATAATATAAAATACATGTATAAAACTAGTCTGATTGAATAGGTTAGGATGCAGTCTGCCCTGGATTATTAGTTAGAGATTTGCTGGGGGAGGGGCAGATCAATCATTGCCAAAAAGCACAACAGTCCTCCTATTTCCAGTTTTTGCTTGTAAGTTACAAAAAAGTATAGGTCTCATGCTGGAACAAGCTAGTTTATGTCAGTTTCTTAAATATTGCTTGTATTTTATCCTCTTAAAAGTACGTTTGCCAAAATGTACATAGAGCGGTGTTATTGTAATTGCTTTCTGTTTGGTCAATGAACCTCCTAATGCAGCATGCAAGGTCTGTTTTATCTTACTGCAGAATGTGAGGAAGTGAGAAGAGTTTGGGCACATATTTCTGAAAGGCAGAACCAAGCACACAGTGGCCATGTGCCAGAAAGACTTGATTCTGAAGGTGGTCATTGTAAGCATAGACGTTTTGGCTGGGTGAGAAGGTAGCATAATTCAGTTCCTTTCCACTCCAATTTCTTTTTGAAGCACATGTGGAGAAAATATTTATTGGCTCATTTGTGGTTGGAATGTCAAAAATGTTCAATAACTGCCCTCACATGGCTTTAGTCCTTGGCCGCAAGCCCTGCGTCCTGAAAAAAAAAAAGAGTTCCCTTCCAAAACTGTTTTTAGTGAATAAAGTCTGTCTCAGCTGATTCCAGTATGAAGCGTAGCTTGCCAAGGACTAACCATTTTGTTGTCTAATTTATACCATGCAGCTTGGCAGCAAGCCCTGGCTTACCTCTGATCCAAATGTATTAATGATGTAACTGCGTGTTTCCATTCATGACCTGAAAAGGCTCTTTACCACACATGGGGTCTCATTTAATAGGCAGTGCTCTCTTCTTTAGACAGCAGACCATTTGCAAAATGTGAATCATTGGCAATACAGCCCATCAAGAGTTGGCAGCAGATCATACCTTTGGCAGCAGATCATACCTTTGGCTTAGAAGATTTGCCATGCAGATCACTTACTAGCAAAATGATATAGTGCATGCCGGCAGTGAGAGATTAGGTCATTCTTAAAATCTCATGTAAAATAAGAGTATTAACTAGGTCCTGAGAAAGCAGACTGTACTGAGGATGTTCACTTCCACTAGACATATTTCTCTTTATTAATATTCTGTTGAACCCTTTCCAGCTCTCATGTTTGTAAACTTACTTGTATTGCAGTGCCTTTGCAGGGGAATACACACACAACACAGCAACTGGGACATACAAATGTGTTGTCTGCGGAGCGACTCTTTTCAGGTAAATCATTGCTCCAAATTATTATTGCATCTATTCTAGAGATTTAAAGGGAATCTGTCACCAGGTTTTTGCAATATTACGTGAAAGAAGCATAAATTAATTCTAGACACCCTGATTGCAGCGATGTATAACTTACTAGGCTGCTTGGTGCAGTTTTGATAAAATCATTGTTTTCTTTTATGCAGATTTACCAGTTCTCTAAATTCGGAGCTCTTAATAACCATGCCCACATCACTGATTGGTAGAATTCTGTGAACACTGTGCATAGGCAGAATGCTAATCAGTTGTGGGTGCGGGGGTTGCACAGAACAGGAGGACTAGGATGCACGAGATGACTAGTCTTCTAGCGTGCTGATAAAACACTGATTTTATTGAAACTGACTGCAAAAAAGCAGCCCAGTAAGTGACATATCCCTACAATCTGGATCTCTCTCCCCACATCATGCTGCTCTCAAGCTACATAGTGAAAACCTGCTGACAGATTCCCTTTAAGTGTAATGTGACATAACTGCTTGCTGTCCTTTTTATTATTTACTTTTTATTTCTCCATTTAAGGCAGATTATCAAAAATTTATTGCAACATTTTAAGTTATAGGGCTGAACATTATAGATTTTGAATCACATTTGCTTTTATATCTGACTATAGTATATCCTAATATATTTATATTGCTTGCATTGTAGATTTTTTTACAACAAAATGTGTTACTGAAATCTACAAAATTTGTAAATTATGTTCATTGAAATATTTTATAATTTTTTTTTATCTATAGTCACATGTGACTTGTACTGATGAGGGAGCACTAAAATGCTCAGGTGCTCGTTGCTCGAGACAAGCAAATTGGAATGCTTGGGTGCTTGACCCGAGCAACGAGCCCAGTGTAAGTCTATGGGAAACTTGAGCATTTTTCCAGCGGCCTTCCCTGGAGTTCTGCAGGGAGGCAAAAAAAATTGATCAAATCGATGGGAACAGTGCTCAAATGACATGGGAACAGCATAGGGAAGACCCCTGGAAGCATCTCTGACTCCCAGGTCACTGCTGTGAATAATGTTGTCAGAGTATTACGCCACTTTTACGGGCTCACAATAAAACATACAAAAATGAAACCAAACTGGATTTTCCTGGGATAAATGTTAAGGAACATTCTTTTCAGGGTAATGACTTGTATATAAGGCTAAATAAATAACCAAAAACAAAAATGATCTTCCACACCTTGGGCTATGTTTGCATGTAGCATTTTTGATGCGTTTTTGCACTTTTGCATTGCTTTCAACGTTGAAAAAAACATTTACCTCTAAATTAATTTTAACATTTTACTACCTTATCTGGCCATGTGTTGTGTGAGACATAATCAGACACATCCTGTTTCATTTATGAAGTAGAGACTCTGAAAGTCACAATGCCTATTTTTATATGTCCATCAGGCGGCCCTTACTATTCATAAAGGGCCAGAAGTCGGCCCTCACTATTGTTAGAGGGCCATCAGCTGGCTATGCTTTGTTATTCCCATTATTAAGGAGCGGGTCTCCTATAGTGTTATTGCGTATGCAGTGACTGCAACGGCTGCCTAAATTAAGGAAAAACCCCAATACCAATTTAAAGACACATAGAGGAAACCTCGGTAACAAAATGTTCCCATTATAAAGGAGCTGTTCTGCTATACAGTTATTGCGTATGCAGTGACTGCAACACTTGCCTAAATTTAGGAAAACCTCCAATACCAATTTAAAGACACATCGAGGAAGGCCTCGGTAACAAAATGTTCCCATTATAAATGAGCGGTTCTGCAATACGGTTATTGGGTATGCAGTGACTGCAACGGCTGCCTAAATTAAGGAAAAACCCCAATACCAATTTAAAGACACATAGAGGGGGGGGCCTGGGTAACAAAATGTTCCTGTTATAAAGGAGCTGTTCTGCTCTACGGTTATTGCGTATGCAGTGACTGCAACAGCTGCCTAAATTTAGGAAAAACCCCAATACCAATTTAAAGACACATAGAGGAGGGCCTCGGTAGCAACATGTTCCCATTATAAAGCAGCGGTTCTGCTATATGGTTATTGCATATGCAGTGACTGCAAGGCTGCCAAAAATTTGGACGCACTCCAATGCTCCTTGGAACAGACGTAGAGGAGGGCCTCATTAAAAAAAAATGTTCCCATTATAAAGGAGCAGGTCTCCTATACTGTTCTTGCGTATGCAGTGACTGCAAGGGCTGCCAAAATTTGAACGCACTCCAGTGCCCCTTGGAAGAGACGTAGACAAGGGCCTCATTAAAAAAAATTTCCCATTATAAAGGAGCGGGTCTTCTATACTTGTAATGCCCATGCACTAAGTGCATAGGCTGAAAAATATTTACCCCTGAGGGGTATACATGAACATACTGTATAGCAAACATTACCTACGGACATCATAAACACCCTTAAAAAAATTATGTGGGTGTTGCATCACGGTCACCCTGGTGATATGGTGGTGGAGGATGAAAAGGAGGAGGACAACAGAAAAGAGACAAAATCAGGAAGTGTATACCCATGTCTGGGTGTGAAGAAGTGCATGGGAATAGACCTCCCCAAAAAAAGACACTGGATTTGAGTTTATGTTCTGTTGCTATTATTCGGTGGTGTTGAGAAGTCTGGCCCAATCCAGCCCTTGTTAATTTTTATAAGAGTCAGCCTGTCAGCATTTTCAGTTGACAGGCAGATGCGTCTATCAGTTATAATTCCCCGGCAGCATTAAAAACCTGCTCTGACAAAACGCTAGTGGCAGGGCAGGCCAGGACCTCCAAGGCGTAGAGAGCCAGATCATGCCACGTGTCCAGCTTGGATACCCAATAATTATAAGACACAGAGGAATCATGGAGGACGTTGGAGGACAGTCGGCAAGTTACTCTTTCAGCATCCTCTTAAAATTATCCCTCTTTGTGAGAGTACCCCGACATCAGGGCCTGTGCGATGGGAGGGTCTGAGAAAACTCTCCCAGACCTTTGACAGTATCCCCCTGCCTCTGCTGGATCATAGTTGTGGTTTTGAGGACTTTGAGGGGTGCAGTTTTTAGAATGGTGTCTTCAAATGTGATGTGGTCCCAAAAATGGTTTTGTAAATTTTGTTGTAAAAATGAGATATTGCTGATCAACTGTTAACCCTTCTAACTTTCTAAAAAAATATTTGTTTAAAAAATGATGCAAATGTAAAGTACACATATGGAAAATGGTATTTATTAACTATTGTGTGATATGACTCTCTGGTTTAATGGCATAAAAATTAAAAGCTTAAAAATTGCGAAATTTTCGCCAAATTTCCATTTTTTTCACAAGTAAACACAAACACAAGTCATATCGAACAAATTCTACCACTATCATAAAGTACAATATGTCACACAAAAAAACGATCTCAGAATCACTGGGATCCATTGAAGCGTTCCAGAGTTATTACCCCATAAAGTGAGAATTGTAAAATTTGGCCTGGTCATGAAGGTGAAAACAGACTGTAGTGTGAAGGGGTTAAAGAGGATCTTTCACCTGTTTGAGCATGTTAAACTGGCCACATCACGGAATAGTGGCTATATAGCTGAATAAAGCATAGTTTTTATTTTTTAATCTCTTATTTCCGTTGTGGAGATACAGTGCATTGTGAAAGCATTTGGCCCCCTTGAACTTTTCTACCTTTTGCCACATTTCTGGCTTCAAACATAAAGATATAAAATTCTATTTTTTTGGGGAAGAATCAACAACAAGTGGGACACAATGATGAAGTGGAACGAAATTTATTGGATATTTTAAACTTTTTTAACAAATTAAAAACTGAAAAGTGGGGCGTGCAATATTATTTGGCCCCCTTGGGTTAATACTTTGTAGTGCCACCTTTTGCTGCGATTACAGCTGCAAGTCGCTTGGGGTATGTCTCTATCAGTTTTGCACATCGAGAGGCTGAAATTCTTGCCCATTCTTCCTTGCAAAACAGCTCAAGCTCATTGAGGTTGGGTGGAGAGCGTTTGTGAACAGCAGTTTTCAGCTCTTTCCACAGATTCTCGATTGGATTCAGGTCTGGACTTTGACTTGGCCATTCTAACACCTGAATACATTTATTTTTGAACCATTCCATTGTAGATTTTGCTTTATGTTTGGGATTATTGTCTTGTTGGAAGATAAATCTCCGTCCCAGTCTCAGGTCTTTTGCAGACTCCAACAGGTTTTCTTCCAGAATGGTCCTGTATTTGGCTCTGTCCATCTTCCCATCAATTTTAACCATCTTCCCTGTCCCTGCTGAAGAAAATCAGGTCCAAGACATGATGTTGCCACCACCATGTTTGACAGTGGGGATGGTGTTTTGAGGGTGATGAGCTGTGTTGCTTTTACGCCAAACATATTGTTTTGCATTGTGGCCAAAAAGTTAGATTTTGGTTTCATCTGACCAGAGCACCTTATTCCACATGTTTGGTGCGTCTCCCAGGTGGCTTGTGGCAAACTTCAAAGGAGACTTTTCATGGATATCTTTGAGAAATGGCTTTCTTCTTGCCACTCTTCCATAAAGGCCAGATTTGTGCAGTGTACGACTGATTGTTGTCCTATGTACAGACTCTCCCACCTCAGCTGTAGATCTCTGCAGTTCATCCAGAGTGATCATGGGCCTTTTGGCTGCATCTCTGATCAGTCGTCTCCTTGTTCGAGATGAAAGTTTAAAGAGACGGCCCGGTCTTGGAAGATTTGCAGTGGTCTGATACTCCTTCCATTTCAATGTGATCGCTTGCACAGTGCTCCTTGAGATGTTTAAAACTTGGAAAATCTTTTTGTATCCAAATCCGGCTTTAAACTTCGCCACAACAGTATCTCAGACCTGCCTGGTGTGTTCCTTGGTCTTCATGATGCTCTCTGCACTTGAAACAGAACCCTGAGACTATCACAGAGCAGGTGCATTTATACGGAGACTTGATTACACACAGGTAGATTCTATTTATCATTACCAGTCATTTAGGACAACATTGGATCATTCAGAGATCCTCACTGAACTTCTGGAGTGAGTTTGCTGCACTGAAAGTAAAGGGGCCGAATAATATTGCACGCCCCACTTTTCAGTTTTGAATTTGTTAAAAAAGTCTAAAATATCCAATAAATTTTGTTTCACTTCATGATTGTGTCCCACTTATTGTTGATTCTTCCCCAAAAAATTAGAATTTTATATCTTTGTTTGAAGCCAGAAATGTGGCAAAAGGTAGAAAAGTTCAAGGAGGCCAAATACTTTCACAATGCACTGTATTAGCTTCTAAAGTTTAGGTTAGAATTTATGATAAGCCCAACTGAGCATTACCAGAGATTTTTCACCTGTATGACGTTGACCAATCATAAGTTGGCAGCCACATGCAGGGTAAAAAAACACACCCCACAAGACCTTAGAGCAGACTTTCTTCAGTATGAGACATGTAATGACAGACAGCCCTCACCTCCTCACTGGTCCCTATGCAAATCTGTGTGTGATTACAAACTGCCAGTATTAGAATAGAGATGAGTGTGATTAGTAACACTACTTCAGCTTTCATCTCACAGCCGTCATTGTGGGAGGAGAAGCAGTATATCAGAGCTGAGTTTTATCTCATTACAAACACCTCTGCAGCTACAACTGTCCTCCAAAATTGAGTTAGCATGCAGAGCTAGGGGAGTGTCTTTAAATTTCTAAATAGCCACAAGTTTTCTGATACTTCTAGTAGATTCACAAATCATTTTGCTGCCATACCATGCCACACTCAATACCTCTCCCGAAAAGCAGTTTATGGAAACGCAAATAGCATACGTTTTTGGATAATTGTACACTCTTTCCTGCTATATTAGAATATAATATTTTTTCATTTATATAGTGCAGCACTTTACAATTAAAGTCTCTTATAATCTGTTATCAGTATCTATCTGATATTAATGAATAAGACCTTCATATGAATACAGGCCAGTGAAGATCCAGTTTTGCACTGGTTTTCCCTTGAGGCACTACAATATGTCTTGAACAAAATCCCGCTATTTCAGCCATTTTTTTGGTGGGGTGTATTTACCATGCATTTTGAAAAACCATGTTATGTTTGATAGTATTGTTCTTTATGATTGTGGTTTAACAATTGTGTGCACTTTCTTAAATGCACATTTTTTTTCAAGAAACAAAGTTTTGTTATTTACCTTTTTCTACAAATTGTATTGAACTTCTTTTAGTCTTACAATGGCACTTGGACACTTCTGTATTGTATGAAATAACTGGGTTCTATCATTAGGCTTTGGCAACCAGTCGGTACCCAGCGATCAAATTGTGGGGCTGTGGATGGGATGACTGATGGAGATCTTAACATTAGATAATGCTGTCCTTATTGAGACCTCTGATTCCCATCATTGTCATGGGGTGACAGCTGTCAGTCACAGCCACTCTTTCACTGCTGACGATCTGGGTACAACTGTCACATCAGCATAAATCTACTGCACTGGTTGCTAATATCTAGCTTCCATTGCTATACATTTATGGTGGATTTTACTAAGGGGTTAATGTCACGTAATACACTTCTCAACATTGAAATTGCAACACCACACACAATAATGTCAGGCCACATGTTGCCCATGTTACTTTGAGCAGCCTGCATAGTCTAAAAGTGCTACAATGGCCTGTAACGTCTTCAGACTGGTCTCCCATTGATCACATCTGGGACGACAATTGCAATGAGAGCTGCCCGCTGTGGATCTTGATATTTGCATGCCCAAGTGCATTCAGCTTGGCAGAATATGCCTCAGACAATCATTAGTAATGTCTTTGATCGCATGCTAAGGTGTGTAAGTGCATACATTACTGTGTGTGGAGTTCATACTTAATATTGAAAAAATTAAGATGTTTTGAAAATTTTGTGTCCATTTTTTTTATTTTCATATTATTAACATGTCTATTCACCCTCTGATTTCAACACATTACTTTTCCTTCGTGATATTTCAATTTTGAGTGCATTAACAACCCACCTAATTTACTCTCTCTCTTTCACAAAGCCATATTCCGACTT
Organism: Phyllobates terribilis; assembly: GCF_046119375.1. Taxonomy (NCBI): domain Eukaryota; kingdom Metazoa; phylum Chordata; class Amphibia; order Anura; family Dendrobatidae; genus Phyllobates; species Phyllobates terribilis. The sequence continues at coordinate 156,939,295 of NW_027362771.1, read as the reverse complement.
CATATTACTCTAGTCACTTTTAGGCCATATTTACATTTTGTATCTGAACCCACTCCACATAGGACAGAGGCCGGCTATATTACATATACAGCATAGATCCGTGCTAACTGCTGTTCAACTCTTAAATGCCACGGTCAGTCACTGACAGCAACATTTAAAAGGAATCTATCAGTAGGATCAACGCTCCTAAGCCATCTTTATGGGTATGCAGGTTATAGGAAGCTGAATAAAGTGATACCTTTATATTCTGTTAGTTTATGTTTCTTTTTCTTGTCAGCACTAGGTGGGGCTGCTCACTATTTAAACTCCTGAATATCAGTTCCCACTGCCAGTCAATGAGTTTAGCTTATCTGGTATAGCCTGTTTCCTTGCTCTTGCATTGATTTCCTGATTTATACTGTTCTCAGTCCTTGACTTGCATTTTGACCACGCTCTTTCTTTCTGATGTGACCTCTTGGTATCGACCCAGTGTGACAACCCTTCTTGTCACTTGTCACAAGGTCGCTCCGGTGGGCGGCAGCTGACTTTGTCGCCCCAGCTCAGGAGTCACTGTATAAGTCCAGATCCCTGTACAGGAGTTAGAGAGTGAAAGCCAGGGCAACCCCTGGGATGTGGTAAACAGGGTGTCTTGCTCGAAGCTTGTCCATGGAAGCTTTATTAACAGCTGCCAGGCTGTCACGGACAGTGCATCTGTGACATTTACATGATTACATTGGTGTTGACTATTATTTCACATAGTTGACATTATTACATTGGTGTTGACTATAGTTTAACATTAGCCTGAATAGGCAGACTGAACTGTTCTTTTTGATGTAATCGCCTAAGTTTGGTTTAACAGGTAGACCATACCACTTTAACCATTGTCTGATCAGCTGCTGGTAGATAGAACTGATTGTGGCATTTTTTTTTTTTTTTTTTTTATCTTTATTAAAAGTTACTTTTTAAATAATACGCCTCACAATCTGCTATTAGTATTTCAATTTAGTGAGTCTCCTTTATTTCACATCTTACCTGGAGATACCTTTCTCCTATTGATTACAGTTGAGTTCCTTTCTAATTTGAATACACAGATCAGCCTATATTTTATTTTTATGAATGAAATATCAGTCATTGCGCAAACTTTATTTGCAATCATTTTAACAATCTTGATCATTTGCCACACATTTTTTACTTTCCACCTGCTCTGGAAACATGTTGCTAAAGAGTCATTTTGCAAAGCATTCCATGAGCAAGCCTTAAGCGTATGCACTAATTGATTGGAAAGCTGTTTGAAGACAATACATCCACACAGAGGTTAGAGTAGATAGAGCCATGCATTGGTTTAATTCTGCATGACAGCACATCAGCAGCATCTTGAGAGTAATTATCAAAGTAGAGTTTTCCCACAACATCAAAGGCTCCTGAATTTACATCAAGTATTAACCTATATTTGAAACATGACATTCCCACAAGGGCTGCGTTTCTCCTCCACCAACACCTTATAAAATAAGTAAACTCTTGGAGTCATTTACTATTTAAGCTCTGATAGGTGTCTGCTGATAAATGTAACACTCTTCATCTATATGTTCAATTGATAAATGGTGTTATCTTTTACAATACCTATCTTTTCCTACAGCTGTTACTTTTAATAGTTATTCATACAGTAATTAAAGGGGATGCCTCCTGTTTGTAAACTATTAAAATTGCAAAGTGCTTTTAACAACAAGAAACTTTGCAATTTACTTCTCATTAAAACCCTTTCTGATCTCAAATACAAAAGGATTTTTAATTTTCCTGTTTTCAGCTCATTGCGTGGGTTAATCAAACTACTTTTAACGTATCAGATGCAGAGTCTAATTTATCAAGTAAAAAGTAATTCAAAGTAAATCTCCCCTTTAAGCAGCTGGTGTATCAGACCTTTATCCAGTTTGACAAAGACGGACCAGTTGTTATTTGTGATAGAGTGACAAGCTGGCTGCTTACGACTGGAACAGCTGGTGATGTGAGTGATTTCAGTGTGGTCTGAAATCATTTTTTACAGTTATTCATATTCTGTTATTATTTATTTTGAAAGATGCACACATCTGGAAATCTTGACTTTTGTCCATAGCTTCTATATGGCGCCAAATAAAAGGCAATATTGTTTCCTGAGTGCCTCTTATAATTACTATATTGACAGTTGCCCTCTTGGGCGTAACAGATGACTTAACAGCTTAATAACTGTTATTAATAATGACTAAAAATTGATGTATTTCACAATCCCTATCTCTAAAGGTTGCAATTTAAAATGCCTAAGAGTGGGTATCCTCATTCATATGATTCAAAATGTGCTGACACTACTGTACTGCAGTAATAATGAGCAAAATCAGCCGTGGTGTGTAGCCTCCAACGCTATTCACTGTAAATTTCATGTTGCCTAATCATTGATAATGAAAAGAGTGATCAGTCATTTACCCACAACATGTTTGACTTCAAAATCTGGGATGGTACATAGAATTGATAAATAGCCAAGTTGCCAGCGTTCTCTTGCCATTGTCCCATTGTACCCCTAATAATGCAAATTCATCTGTGAAACATGTTGGAGGGCATTATAGCTGCCAGTCAAACACACCTATATGTAGCCTTTGTGTATCACAAACACAAAGGCTATATATGGAAGGCGTGTTTGACTGGCAGCCATTCATGCCAGTGTCCCATCCCCTGATGACGTTGCACATGGAGTGAAACATGTTGGGGGGACTATAAGTACTATTTGTCCTATTCTGCTATATAGATGGTGGAACCACCGGGTTTCATCAAATGAATACATACAAGTGCCAACCACTAAAAATAATATTTTAATACCCTTATGCATTTTAATATAAATAATAAAAGCTCAGATTTATGGCTTGATAGAGAGGGATTTCTGTGGGCTTCTCCCCACTTTGTTAATCCCTAGTAAAATAATAACACTTATACTCGCCTCCGGTGCTTGCATCATTCCAGCAGTGTTGGCACTGACTCTACCGGGGATCGCATGACGTAGTTACGTTACGCTATCCCTGCAGACAAATGAGCGCTGGCTTCACTCTCCCTGCCTTCAGATGAATTGCGTACATCGGAAAGAAGTGAGAGAGCAGCAGCTCTCACTTCCTACAAATGTATATCGTTTGTCTGAAGGTGACCACCCTGACTTCTCTCCACCCATTTTGTTAGAGCTACTCCCAAGTGGCATAAATATGCCAAAATTCACAAAATTTTTTGCATTACTCTACATAACGCAAACATTTTGGAACTTTTCATTTTTTTACTACCATTTTCTGGCAAAAATGCTTTTGTTGGTTCAGTTTGAAACGCCTCATTAATCATCTGCACCAAACACTCGGTGAGCTCAGCGCAGGTCAGGGGCCAACTCCCTAGAGTGAGTTATTCTGCCCTGCTCCTCAGCGTGTGGGGTCAGATGGATTACAACGTGGGACACTTATTTCATCTTCAGACAGGTGAGGATTTTTTTTATTTTATTCTTATTTTTACAGGTTTTGGAGGCAGCAGGAGCAGAATACTACTCTCAACATTGTCCCCTGCTGGCGCTGATCGCAGCACCGGCAGGGGACAATAATGAGGGTAGCGTTCAGCTCCCGACGCTTGGGAACAGCACTAACTGTACCGGTGATTCTCAGGCGCCAGTACGTGTGATACTGATGCGGCACACGGTTGCCACACGTATCATACACACGGACATGGATATCTCCAATACAGTTTTTTCCAGTACCGGAAATATCCGGGCGTGTGAAAGAGCCCTTACATGCAGCCCCTGTCAGATTGTGCAAACTGTGTGCAGACATACAAACATTATTAAGACCAGTTGTCCCCATACAATTTTCTTTATTGTTACATTCCTGCTTACACAAGGAAATGTGCCCATAACCAGTAATGATTTTTAGGCTGGCATTAAAGATGTTTACTTGAGTTAAAATCTTACCTCTTGGTTCTGGTTGATACATTTTTATACATATAGAATATTGTTGGAATGCCTACGTGACTGAGTCAGTTGTGATTTCAGAGCAGTTACCTGATGGAATAAGTCGATTGAAGCAAAAAGTCAGCAAGGTCTGGGATAAAACCACTATAACTGGTTATGTCAGGAGACCTGCTTGAATCTTAAATAATGTGCTGTCTTTACTGATTCAGTTGGCAGCTGTACACACCATGCATGAAGTAATATATTATTTATTTCCAGTTTTTTACACTTAAAACTCTTTTTTTGTTTCTTTTTACCCAGGTCTGAAAAAAAATTTGACTCCAACTCAGGTATGATTGACTGTTTAAGTACTCTTACATTAACTACATAAGAGTCATTGAAGTACTAACTCATGAAGCTAATCAAAAAGCTAACCTGGTAATTCTTTTCAGATGACAGGGACATATCAGTGAGCATACAGCATGTCTCAATGGACAAACCACTGTAACCAAGTGATAATGGGTTAAATGTAGATTATGTCATGGATGTCTGTGATGAATCTGCAACATGTGTTATTTTGGTGAGCCATGCGTATGGGGTTTTGATAAGTTTTTACAGATGAAAGCTGGCCATACACACGTTTCAGCTGACAGCTATCTCTTCCGATTCCTCCATTCATATAAGTGATACTCTTGGCCAAGCGTTGAAGTATTTTCAATGGGAGAAACAGAGAAAGCTGCTGCAAGACTTCTTTGGCAACAGCTTATCTTCCCTATAAGCAAATGGATTGGTTGTAGAAATTCCAATGGGGGGAGAGTTAGGAGGCTCTTGTACACATCAGTTGGTCTAACTGAAATTGGCGAATTAGCTAATGTCCATATAATATGGGGTCTTAAGAGTCAAAGTATCATAACCCTAAACATAGTAGTAAGTAACAGCATGAGTCCAGAAATACAAATGTCTAAAATCTGCTGTCTAGGCTGAATTTTATTCTACTTGTTGTCTAAGCTAATCATAGAATCATAGAATCATAGAATGGTAGAGTTGGAAGGGACCTCCTGGGTCATCTGGTCCAACCCCCTGCTCAAAGCAGGATTCACTAGATCATCTCAGACAGATGTCTGTCCAGCCTCTGTTTGAAGACGTCCATTGAAGGGGAACTCACCACCTCTCGTGGCAGCCTGTTCCACTCATTAATCACCCTAACTGTCAAAAAGTTTTTTCTAATATCTAATCTGTGTCTCCTCCCATTTAGTTTCATCCCATTGCTTCTAGTCTTTTCTTGTGCAAATGAGAATAAAGATGATCCTTCTACAATGTGACAGCCCTTTTTTGCAAGCTAAACATTCCCAAATCCTGCAACCGTTCCTCATAGGACATGGTTTGCAGACCAGTCACCATTCTGGTCGCTCTTCTCTGAACTTGCTCCAGTTTGTCTATGTCTTTTTTAAAATGTGGTGCCCAAAACTGTACACAGTATTCCAGATGAGGTCTGACCAAAGAGGAGTAAAGACCGATAATGACTTCACGTGATCTAGACTGTATGCTTCTGTTAATACATCCCAGAATTGTATTTGCCTTTTTTGCTGCTGCATCACACTGTTGACTCATGTTCAGTCTATGATCTATTAGTATACCTAAGTCTTTTTCACATGTACTGTTGCTTAGCTCTATTCCTCCCATTCTGTATATGCTTTTTTCATTTTTATTGCCCAGATGTAGTACTTTGCATTTTTCCCTGTTAAAAACCATTCTGTTGGTTGCTGCCCACTGCTCCAGTTTATTTAGGTCTTTTTGAATCCTCTCTCTCTCTTCTCTAGTATTAGCTATCCCTCCTAGCTTTGTGTCATCAGCAAATTTAATCAGTTTACCCTCAATTCCTTCATCTAAATCATTGATAAAGATGTTGAACAATACAGGTCCCAGGACGGAGCCCTGTGGTACCCCACTTGAGACATTCATCCAGCTGTGAAGCCATTTACAACCACCCTTTGAGTCCGATCACTAAGCCAGTTATGAATCCACCTAACAGTTGCCTGGTCCATTGCATACTTGGTCATTTTTTCAATAAGGATGGTGTGAGATACTTTGTCAAATGCTTTGCTGAAGTCAAGATATACTATATCTACAGCATTTCCCTGATCCACCCAGTCAGTGATTCTGTCATAGAAGGAAATTAAGTTAGTCTGACATGACTTGTTAGTTACAAACCCATGCTGACTCTGGTTAATCACTTCATTCTTATCCATGTACTTACATACATGTTGTTTAATAATTTGTTCAAAGATCTTTCCTGGTATAGAAGTCAGACTCACCGGCCTATAGTTCCCTGGGTCCACCTTCTTCCCCTTTTTGAAGATAGGAACAACATTTGCTCTTCTCCAGTCTTCTGGGACTTCTCCTGTTCTCCAAGAATTTTCAAAGATTATGGAGAGTGGTTCTAAAATTTCTTCTACGATCTCCTTCAGTACTCTGGGGTGTAATTCATCTGGACCTGGAGACTTGAACTCATTTATGTTAGCTAAATATTCCCTCACAATCTTTCTGTTTACAGATAACTTGGATTCCTCTATTCCTTTAAAAGGACAGTGAAGATCAGTTGATGTTACATTTTCTTTCTGAGAGAAAACAGATGCAAAATAGGAATTAAAAAGTTCGGCCTTCTCAACATCCTCTCTTACCATTTCTCCATTTTCATCCTGTAAAAATCCTATAGCATCTTTGACTTTTCTTTTACTTTTGACATACCCCCAAAATCCTTTTTTATTGCTTTTGACATCTCTTGCAAGCCTTAATTCATTGTCAGCTTTAGCTAACCTGATACGTGCCCTGCAGGATCTGCAGACTGCATTATAATCTTCTTTAGATATGCCTCCCTCTTTCCATTTAATAAACATTTCTTTCTTTCTTTTTAGCATGTGTTTAAGTTCTGTGTTCATCCATCCTGGTTTCCTTAAATGCTTCCCATTCTTCCTACTTTTCGGGATTGTTAACGATTGTGCTTTGAGAATCTCATTTTTAAAAATTTCCCATCCTTCCTGGACATTTTTGTCCTTAAGGACATCCAGCCATTGGATCCCTCCTATTCTCTTTCTGAGTCTCTTAAAATCTGCCTTTCTAAAATCTAACCTTGAAGTTTGAGTCTTCACATGTCTTCCTCCTCTAGTTATCCAAAATTCTATAATAGCATGATCGCTGCCTCCTAGGGTCCCAGCCACCTTTACCTCCTCAACCATTTCCTCCCTGTTTATAAGGATTAGATCCAAAGTAGCAGATCCCCTTGTTTTCTCCCCTACCTTTTGGAAGATAAAGTTGTCAGCAAGAGAGGATAAGAATTTGCTTGACCTGTTAGTTTTACTTGAGAGAGATTCCCAACAAATGTCTGGATAGTTGAAATCTCCCATGACCACTACGTCATATTTTTTGGAGAACTTGGTCATTTGATACATAAAGAGTTCATCCATATCTTCAGCTTGCCCAGGTGGCCTGTAGTAAATGCCTACAATGGTGTCCTTTCCGTTGTTCTCTCCTTGTATTCTTACCCAAACAGTTTCCACAGAACTCCCAGTCTCTGAAGCTTCAATCTCTGCGCAGATATTCGCTTTTCTAACATACAATGCAACACCTCCTCCTCGTTTATCAAGTCTGTTTCTTGCAAATAAGTTGTATCCTTTTAGCCTTTTATTCCAATCATGTGTATCGTCCCACCAAGTTTCAGTGATTCCAATGACATCATATTCCTTTTCCTGCATTAGTAGTTCCAATTCTCCTTGTTTGTTGCCCATGCTTTGTGCATTTGTATAAAAACATTTTAGTTTGTGATTGGTTTCTCTTCCTCCCATATTTTTATTATTTAAATTGTTTTGTCTTTGTTCTTCCTTTCCACTTCCAGTAGCAGAGATCTCAATAGTATTTGTCAGCTGTATGGCTTTTTCTGGCCTTTTGCTTCCCTTCCCACATTGTTCTAGTTTAAAGCTCTCCTGATGAGTGTAGCAAGGCGACTTCCAAATACATGTTTTCCAGTCTTCGTAAGGTGCACCCCATCTCTAGCAAGTAGTCCATCGTATAGGTAATTCATTCCGTGATCCAGAAATCCAAATCCTTGTTGACGGCACCATCGACGTAGCCAGTTGTTCACCTGTAGAATCTTATTCCACCTCATTGTTCCATGGCCATCCACTGGGAGGATGGATGAGAAGACCACCTGCGCTCCCAATTCTTTCACTTTCTTGCCTAAGTCTTCAAAGTCACTGCAGATGGTTTCCAGGTCCTTTCTTGCGGTGTCATTTGTCCCCACATGTATTAGCAGGAATGGGTAGTGATCTGTAGGTCTGAAGAGTCTTGATATCCTGTCAGACACATCTTTAATTTTTGCTCCTGGAAGACAGCACATTTCTCTTGAGGTTATGTCTGGTCTGCAGATAGCGGCCTCTGTTCCTCTTAACAGGGAATTCCCCCATGACCACCACTCTCCGTTTTTTCTTCACAACATTCTTCTTTCTCCATCCAGGAGGATTCTGAGGGCTTACAAGGTTATTCATTGCTGACAAAGTCTTATTTTGCTGTATTTCTTCATGGTTCTCCTGCGTGAGAGCCTGGTACTGGTTCCTGAGCAGTATGGGTGCTGACTGCCTCTCGATCCTCCTGCTTCTGTGGGTCACATGCTTCCATTCCTCTGTTTCGTCAGGTGCAGTTCGAATTTCTTCTCTTTCTGAATCATGAAGAGATAATTCTGCTCTGTCTAAGAACTCTTCACCTTCCTTAATGATTTTCAAGGTAGTTAACCTCTCTTCTAGATTTCGCAACTTTTCCTCCAACAGGGACACAAGCTTGCATTTCTGGCATGTGAAGTTTGGCTTTTCCACTGGCAAGTCTGTGAACAAGTAGCAGGATATGCAGCTCACCAAATGGCTCCTGGACTCTTCCATGTTCTTATTGTTAATGTTCTGAAAACAGTGAAAAAAGCTTAAAAAAAAAGCTTCAAAATGCCGGCGCGCGGTTTACTGATGTCCTCTTTTCAGCTCCAACAGCCAAAATCCAGTGTTCTTTGAGCTCGCGGAGACTCTTCACTTACCCCAAAATGCAGTGGGAATATGCAAATTATCTCCTCAGGACTCCTCCCCTGGTTTACCGATGTCCTCTTTTCAGCTCCAACAGCCAAAATCCAGTGTTCTTTGAGCTCGCGGAGACTCTTCACTTACCCCAAAATGCAGTGGGAATATGCAAATTATCTCCTCAGGACTCCTCCCCTCCTCAGGAGTCCTCAGGACTCCTCCCCTGATCAGCTTGGCATTTTTGTGTCAAACTGTGGTTAGTAAAATGTATTTCTGGTTTTCAATGAAATATTGTTATGTTTGGTTCCTTGGCAAAGTCAATTGTTGCCCAGGTCATAAACAAATGGCTGTTTTTTTTGTAGTAAAATAAACTACATACCAATATAAACAAATTCTGCATTTTTTTCTTAATTTTGAAAGTCATGCAGTCTAATGAAACAGCACGCCTCTCTTGTGTAGCATGACACGTGAGCATACAGCAGAATGTCTGCATACGCACATATGGATTTCACAGTCATTCATGAGAAGTAACTCATAGATGAGCTGTTAAAATGTGCACATATCATGTGGGTGTGGGCAAAAAGCTTTGTTATCAGGTGAGACAGCAGAATTTGGGATGAATATATTAAAGCAAGTGTTGTATTTTCCTGACCCCTGCACTTTAAATTTCTTGAGTCCACCTTAAGTGGCCAAACTCTTTTAAGGAGTTTTTTTGACTTCTTAACAAGATGGAGCCAAAGGGAAGAAATTGCATAAGATAATAAAAGACACAATACTTACCTGATAAATGTGTTGCCTTCCTAGCGCCACTCCTTTGGTGCACCTTCCCCAGCTATAACATCAATGACCACTCACATGACCGCTGTAGCCAGTCACTAGCCTCAGCATCCCTGTTGGTCTAGAGTAGTAATGGAGGTTATCAGCTAATTCCCTGGTGATTTAAGGTAATAGAGAGATTTATAGCTAAAGCCCTGGTGGTCTAGCTTCATATTGATATCCCTGTTGGTCTTGTAGGAAAAAGGTTAATTCTCTTATCCTGCCTGTGTGGGACAGTAGAGCATCTTGTTGTAAATTTCCAAGTGGTCTATGGCTGTCAAGAAGTTATTCACCTTTCTAGGCTCCAGCTGTCTCAGACTGGAAGTGTTTTATTTCATCTTCTTGCTGTGTACTGGTAACACTGATTAGATTATACATCCAGATATTTTTTGTTGTTGCGTTACCCAGTCTATAAAGCCAACACGTGAGACTTTTTTGTGATTCTAATTGTCAATGAGTACTGGAGAAATGCACAATATACAATTATTTTATTTAATTATTAGTTCATGTGCACACATAGCGATTTTGCTGCATATTTATCTCCACAAAAAAGTGTTGGCAAGAAAAATACGTGCAGGACATGCATTTGTGACACATTTTCTGTGCGTTTTTGCAGCATTTTTACTTGCAATTTTTCTTATTCATTTAAATTGGTGAGAAACGATGCAAAAATGCTGAAAAAATTAACATGCTGCAAATTTCCAAAATCACTCAGCAGCTTAAAAATGCAAGGAGAAATGCACAGCGTGTGAATGAGATTTTTTTAAATCTCATTTACTTAGCTGGTACAGTAAAACGCACCATTTTTTCAGCAATAAAACCGTGCAAAAAAATACTGCAAAAACACCACATAATAATTTAGTCCAGTGCCATCAGCATCTAGAATTTTAATTGTTTTACTATGCAGTTCTGGGGCCCAAGAACATATTACCATTGATTCATTTACAAAGTCCACATTTCCGCTGGGCTGTGACCTTTCTGAGCACACATCAACTTTTCTTTAAATGTAGGAAGTGTGTTATGTTTGGATGCTTGACCATTTATAAAATACTCGCAAACTTTACCCAATGTTAATTATTGTCGCACCTGATATAAACCAGTAATGTAGGTGGCCACTTTTAATATCCCCATTGCCTAGTTTGCCCGCTTAGTAAGATTAACGCCTACTGGTTGATGTCTTTTTATACTTTTTTCCTAAAAATACTATAATGATTGCCATTTAATAATGCCATAGTAATTGTGTTCTTTTCAAGGATTTCTTTCTGCTGCATATTTTTAATATTTATGTGCAGTATCTACGTCAAATTGCTAGGCAAAGTGCTTTACTCACTTTCCCTGGGTTCAGCATTGTTTCTCTGCCGCTGTACAAATCTCTGCTGTTTGTCTGTAGCTCTGACTTTACATTAAGAGTGCTGCAGCCATTTACGGAGCTCAGTACATTGCTGATGTAGATGGCACGACCCTCTGAGCTCAGTGATTGCCTGCAGCGCTGTCAACATGACGTCAGGGCTGCAGACAAAACAACAGGGCCCGGGCTATGGCAGAGACTCAGCACTGAAACTGGGGAGGATAAGTAGAGAACACTTTGGGTTTGTTTTTACAGTAAACTCTGCTTGGGGACAATAGTTTGCTAAAACCACATGTCAATGAGGTCCACTTAATCAATTGCCCAATTGGGAACCAATTTTCGTTCTTAAGTCTGCATTTTTCACTCCTCTTCTTAGAGCCATAACTGTTATATTTTTACACCGACAAAGCTGTGAGAGGGCTTGTTTTTTGAGGGAGAAGTTGTAGATTTCAATGGCATCATCCATTTTACTATGCAATGTACTGGAAAACAGGAAAAAAATCCAAATGGGATTAAATTAATTCCGCCGTTGTCCTGACCATTATCCTACAGAAATGTTGGGAAAGACCTGAAGTGAGCAGTTCATGGGAGAAAACACACCAATATTACAGCATTGTAGATGTTTTGTAGAGAGAAATGGGCTAAAATTCCTTCAAGCCGATGTGCAGGAGTCTAATCAACAATTACCAGAAATGTTTAGATGTAGTTATTGCTGCATAAGGGGGTCACATCAAATACTGAAAGCAAGGGCTCATATACTTGTGCCACTCACAGAAATGTGGATCATTTTCCTCATTTAAAACATGACAAAGTTTAATATTTTTGACTCATTTTATTTGGGTCTATGTCTACTTTTAAGACTTGTGTGAAAATCTGATGTAGCTTTAAGTTAAATGAATGCTTAAATATGGAAAATTCTGAAAGTTCACAAACTTCCATGTGCCAGGGTATGTATATGTCTGTATATTGACCACAGCGTACGTGCACCTGCTCATTAATTTAACACAATAGTTGCTGGCCTTGTCTTATGGTTTTCTGCATTGTGCATTAACAATTAAACTTAAACTCTTGTAACTATAACGCTTAGAGAGCTGAACATGATTCTATATCATTTGTGTTTTGTGTAGATGCACATGGAGGTCTAATTAAATCCAGACCCCTAGATTTTCCTTATGATTTCATGGTAGCAGTGTGTGGCTCAGACTTGTTAATGAAGGCTATGCACCTGGTGGATTTTGGATGTCACTTCTCTCCTATAATTTCTCATTAGTCCAAATTTATTATATACAGTCGAGAGCATGCAAGTTACGTAAGTGCCACTATATATTTTATTCTTTCAGGGCCTGATATCTGTTTACATTTTTTTCCTGCTTATTTTAGTGATATAAAACATTCTAAAAAACACTATAGTTACAACATGCACATCATTCACAATATTGTGCACCCACCCACCCACATGTCTAAATACTAAGAACTGCCTTTGCCTAGCAATTTGACGTAGATACTGCACATAAATATTGAAAATATGCAGCAGAAAGAAATCCTTGAAAAGAACACAATTACTATGGCATTATTAAATGGCAATCATTATAGTATTTTTAGGAAAAAAGTATAAAAAGACATCAACCAGTAGGTGTTAATCTTACTAAGCGGGCAAACTAGGCAATAGGGATATTAAAAGTGGCCACCTACATTACTGGTTTATATCAGGTGCGACAATAATTAACATTGGGTAAAGTTTGCGAGTATTTTATAAATGGGCAAGCATCCAAACATAACACACTTCCTACATTTAAAGAAAAGTTGATGTGTGTTCAGAAAGGTCACAGCCCAGCGGAAATGTGGACTTTGTAAATGAATCAATGGTAATATGTTCTTGGGCCCCAGAACGGCATAGTAAAACAATTAAAATTCTAGATGCTGATGGCACTGGACTAAATTATTATGTCTAAGGGTATGTTCACATGTGGTGTTTTTGTAGTATTTTTTTTTGAACGGTTTTATTGCTGAAAAAATGGTGCGTTTTACTGTACCAGCTAAGTAAATGAGATTTAAAAAAATCTCATTCACACGCTGTGCATTTCTCCTTGCATTTTTAAGCTGCTGAGTGATTTTGGAAATCTGCAGCATGTTAATTTTTTCAGCGTTTTTGCATCGTTTTTCACCAATTTAAATGAATAAGAAAAACTGCAAGTAAAAATGCTGCAAAAACGCGCAGAAAATGTGTCACAAATGCATGTCCTGCACGTTTTTTTCTTGCCAACACTTTTTGGTGGAGAAAAATCTGCTGCAAAATCGCTATGTGTGCACATGAACTAATAATTAAATAAAATAATTGTATATTGTGCATTTCTCCAGTACTCATTGACAATTAGAATCACAAAAAAGTCTCACGTGTTGGCTTTATAGACTGGGTAACGCAACAACAAAAAATATCTGGATGTATAATCTAATCAGTGTTACCAGTACACAGCAAGAAGATGAAATAAAACACTTCCAGTCTGAGACAGCTGGAGCCTAGAAAGGTGAATAACTTCTTGACAGCCATAGACCACTTGGAAATTTACAACAAGATGCTCTACTGTCCCACACAGGCAGGATAAGAGAATTAACCTTTTTCCTACAAGACCAACAGGGATATCAATATGAAGCTAGACCACCAGGGCTTTAGCTATAAATCTCTCTATTACCTTAAATCACCAGGGAATTAGCTGATAACCTCCATTACTACTCTAGACCAACAGGGATGCTGAGGCTAGTGACTGGCTACAGCGGTCTTGTGAGTGGTCATTGATGTTATAGCTGGGGAAGGTACACCAAAGGAGTGGCGCTAGGAAGGCAACACATTTATCAGGTAAGTATTGTGTCTTTTATTATCTTATGCAATTTCACAGTATGGGGACAATAGATTACTGAAACTGGAAACCCCCTTTAACAGATCTGAGCAATGTGCATTCTTGTAACCATTCTATTTTAATAGTTTCGGTTCTGTCTGTTCTTTAGTTATTACTATAGATGGACTGGAACTGCCACTATCTGCACATTTCAGCAGCCACTCAATAGATTCTATAGGGAAGAAATAATGTGTGGCCTTCCAGGACCGAAGCTGGACAAATGTTTATCATGGGACTGGAGAACCATACTGGGAAAATACATAATCTGTTCACACTGCTGCCCCCTAATCTTAGGAAAAATAAATTCTTAAAAAAAATATCAAGAACACAAAAAAAACAAAACCTCTGCATTGGTCTCACGATAACATTTCTGTCATTGCTCATGTCTACTGATGGACCTGTTAGCTGACAACCGTCCACTACTTATGACAAGCCTAGGCAGGATTAGGCCATAATAGTTTGGGGAACCCTGGAATAGTTTTTGCATCGGGGCCCTAGATCTTCTAGTTGCACCTGTGTCTGTACACTTCACTCATCCTGTTTCTTTTTATTTTAGGAATAATTTTCTTATTATTGCTATCATATAGTGTATACAGTAATTAGAAGACTACTTTATTCTCGCAGAAATTACATTGGACATAAACAGTTAATTACCATAGTTAAATAGCTGATAATTTCACGTACAAGGTAAATGTCCTGGCCCAGGGCGAATTCCTGTAGCAGCTGTGATGGTTCACAACATTCATGACAGCAGAAGTAGATCTCACATTCTCACGTCCTCGTAACATAAACACTGACTTTTTAAAATGGATTTCCAAATTAAATTTAAAACGGAATACAGGTACATTATGAATTAAACAGGCAACAGATAATATATTCATATCTGCTTCACCAACTTTACATTTCATGCTCCGTTATTGGCGCGGGAATTCTAAAAAGTATCATTATTATTATTGAAAGAAAAGTCCTGTACTATACGGCAACAGAATCTATTGGAAGTTTTGTGTGGACGGATTATGACAGTAAAACCTTTAGGTTGTGTAAGCATAGATGATGACAAGCCTCTCTTATAGGGAAATTGTATACTTGAAGTTTTTATTTTATAACAATTGTCTTATATTTTACTTCTGCTACAGTGATCAATAGTAATGTTATGGTGATACGTTCTCTTTTTATTATATTATTTGTATAAGGAATCACTGCTTTAATTTTCTCAGTATTGAAGAAAGTTGACCATACACATTAGGTTAAAGGGAGCCTGTTAATTTTTATTTCATAAAATATACAGTAGAGACCAAAAGTTTGGACACACCTTCTCATTTAACGATTTTTCTGTATTTTCATGACTATGAAAATTGTACATTCACACTGAAGGCATCAAAACTATGAATTAACACATGTGGAATTATATACTTAACAAAAAAGTGTGAAACAACTGAAAATATGTCTTATATTCTAGGTTCTTCAAAGTAGCCACCTTTTGCTTTGATGACTGCTATGCACACTCTTGGCATTCTCTTGATGAGCTTCAAGAGGTAGTCACCGGAAATGGTTTTCACTTCACAGTTGTGCCCTGTCAGGTTTAATAAGTGGGATTTCTTGCCTTATAAATGGGGTTGGGACCATCAGTTGTGTTGTGCAGAACTCTGGTGGATACACAGCTGATAGTCCTACTGAATAGACTGTTAGAATTTGTATTATGGCAATAAAAAAGCAGCTAAGTAATGAAAAACGAGTGGCCATCATTACTTTAAGAAATGAAGGTCAGTCAGTGCAAAAAATTGGGCAAACTTTGAAAGTGTCCCCAAGTGCAGTTGCAAAAACGATCAAGCGCTACAAAGAAACTGGCTCACATGAGGACTGCCCCAGGAAAGGAAGACCAAGAGTCACCCCTGCTTCTGAGGATAAGTTTATCCGAGTCACCAGCCTCAGAAATCGCAGGTTAACAGCAGCTCAGATTAGAGACCAGGTCAATGCCACACAGAGTTCTAGCAGCAGACACATCTCTTCAACAACTGTTAAGAGGAGACTTTGTGCAGCAGGCCTTCATGGTAAAATATCTGCTAGGAAACCACTGCTAAGGACAGGCAACAAGCAGAAGAGACTTGTTTGGGCTAAAGAACACAAGGAATGGACTTTAGACCAGTGGAAATCTGTGCTTTGGTCTGATGACTCCAAATTTGAGATCTTTGGTTCCAACCACCGTGTCTTTGTGCGACGCGGAAAAGGAGAACAGATGGACTCTGCATGCCTGGTTCCCACCGTGAAGCATGGAGGAGGCGGTGTGAGATGATGTGGGGGTGCTTTGCTGGTGACACTGATGGGATTTATTCAAAATGAAGGCATACTAAACCAGCATGGCTACCACAGCATCTTGCAGCGGCATGCTATTCCATCCGGTTTGCGTTTAGTTGGACCATCATTTATTTTTCAACAGGACAATGACCCCAAACACACCTCCAGGCTCTGTAAGGGCTATTTGACCAAGAAGGAGAGTGATGGGGTGCTACGCCAGATAACCTGGCCTCCACAGTCACCAGACCTGAACCCAATCGAGATGGTTTGCGGTGAGCTGGACCGCAGAGTGAGGGCAAAAGGGCCAACAAGTGCTAAGCATCTCTGGGAACTCCTTCAACATTGTTGGAAGACCATTTCCAGTGACTACCTCTTGAAGCTCATCAAGAGAATGCCAAGAGTGTGCAAAGCAGTCATCAAAGCTTAAGGTGGCTACTTTGAAGAACCTAGAATATAAGACATATTTTCAGTTGTTTCACACTTTTTTGTTAAGTATATAATTCCACATGTGTTAATTCATAGTTTTGATGCCTTCAGTGTGAATGTACACTTTTCATAGTCATGAAAATACAGAAAAATCTTTAAATGAGAAGGTGTGTCCAAACTTTTGGTCTGTACTGTATATATTTTTTATAATGTATCTTATTGGAGAAATCTGCTTCTTTCTCCTCCTGAACTGATCATTCATTCTCAAACTTCTAAATTCTGAGGTAAAATCTGTATTTAGTGAAGACAAACTTTCCCATTACTGAGATAAGAGACAATTGCTACTAATAAGATTCCGTGGAGATGGGAGGAGGGAGAAAATCTGCCTTCTAGCTCCTTCATCTAACTGCCCTTTACATAGAACTTTATGAGCACCAACTGGCATCTATTTCAGTAATAGAAACTGAATACAGATTCTACTCGTGAATTGAGAATTTTGAGAATTAATGATCATTCCTGGCAGAGAAAGAAACAGATTTTTCTGATGTCACTTTCACATGTACTATTCTTACATAAAATACAAATTAAAACAGTTACTCTTTAAGGCACCATGTTACAAAGCAGGGAGAGCTGATAAGATTCATGTGTAGATTAGTGAGTAAATATTTAGTATAACCTGAGTTTTCATCATTTAATCCTCTACTCTTTCTGGGATTTTTAGTCTAGTGGGCGGTCGTTTTAGTGACTGACAGTTTTCTATATATAAAGAGACAGCTGTCAATCACTGATAGGACCGCCCTCTTGATTCAAAATCCCAGAAAAAGAAGAGGTCTAATAAAGAAGGTTATACTGAATCGTTTCTCACAAAACTATATATCTGTCTACTCAGCTCCCCCTGTTCTATAACATAATGTCACGCACGGTGTGGGAAGACTAAGTGCAACACGAAGGGAAGAGGGGAAGGAAGCCCAAACACTAGAGAAAGGGGAATGGAGACCCCAAGGCAGATCTAATAACACCCTACCTTCCTTACCGTCCCTATATTGGTTCCACACCAATCGCCGAGCAGGAAACCTAAGCCCTGTATATCCCTAGAGCTTGGCCGTAGATAGGGAGGGGGTAGGGGTGAGCACTGGTCAGGCCCCACTACAAACTAAAGACAACAAGGTAGACAAACAAAAGGGGATAACTTAGCTTGAGCAGACACCAGAGGAGAAAATGCCAACAGTCTTCCAAGGGCACCAGAAAAGAAGCTGCTAGAACTCCAGCCAGAGCCAAGACACATAGAAATATCACCGGCGAGTCTCAGAAGCAAACTGAGAGATTTTAAACACCCACACCAGGGTGTGTCAATTAGAGCAGAAGGGAGGTAGCCGCTAGGTCCTAAAAGCAGATGGATTAAGAAGGCGCCTGCAATGCCAAACGAAATGACTTTCTGCAGCCAGCTGCAGAGCGACTGTCTGTTGCATCTGACACACCCGTGACAGTACCCCCCCTTCTACGAGTGGCCTCCGGACACTCAGGACCAGGTTTCTCAGGATAAGAGGTGTGGAATGAACGAACCAACCTGGGGGCATTCACCTCTGATGCTGAAACCCACATCCTTTCCTCAGGACCATAACCCTTCCAGTGCACAAAGTATTGTAGGGAACGACGTTGGAGATGAGAATCTACAATCTTCGAAATCTGAAACTCCAGATTACCATCAACCATTATTGTGAGCGGTGATAGGAGTGAGGACTCAAGAGGTTCCACATATCTTTTGAGCAGAGACCTGTGAAAGATATTGTGGATCTTAAGGGCCTGAGGTAGCTTAAGACGAAACGTTGCTGGGTTTATGACGGTGGTTATTTTGTAGGGACCAATAAATCTAGGTCCCAGCTTCCAAGAAGGAACCTTCAACTTGATATTCCTGGCAAGTGTTTTCTGTCAGCCATACGTTTGTACCTGTCTCCCATGATCTTCAAATTACTCAGAACCCTCCGCCGCACCGAGGAGAGGGACGAAGCAAAATGTTCCTCCTCCGGAACTTCCGAAGCCTCCCCCCACTAAAAGTACCAAACTGTGGATGGTAACTGTATGCACCAAAGAACGGTGACCTGCTGGTGGATTCCTGACAATGATTATTAATAGCAAATTCTGCCAGCGGTAAGTAGGATGCCCAATTCTCCTGATTTTCAGAGACAAAACACCTGAGGTAAGTCTCCAAATTCTGATTAATGCGCTTGATCTGCCCATTCGACTGAGGATGGAAGGCAGAGGAAAAGGACAGCTGCACCCCCAGTCGAGAACAGAACGCTTTCCAGAACAAACAGGGTCCCCCGATCTGACACCACATTGGAGGGAACCCCGTGAAGCTTCACAATCTCATTTATAAATACCTGAGAAAGAGTCTTGGCATTTGGAAGTGCCGGTAATGCGACGAAGTGAACCATTTTAATGAACCTATCTACAACCACTAAAACTACAGTTTTGCCTGCAGATACCGATAGGTTAGTAATAAAATCTATGGACAAGTGTGTCCATGGCCTGCTAGGAATAGGTAGCGGAAGAAGAGTACAAGATGGACAGGTATGTAATACCTTAGAACACGCACAAACACTACAAAAAGACAAATGTTCAATCACATTCTGATGCAACCCCAGACACCAAAAACGATGAGAAAGGAGGTCCGCAGTTGCTTTACCCCCTGGATGACCAGCAAGCACAGAGTTGTGATATGCCCTAATTACTTTGCGGGGCAGATTAGATGGTACAAATAACCCTCCTGAAGGGCAGGAGGCAGGGGTGTGCCCCTGAGCCTCCAACATCTCACCCTACAGTTCAGGGTACAATGCCGAAATGACTACCCCTTCTGTAAAATCGAGCCAGGGTCTCATGGTCACCACCACCAGGGAAACCTAAGCCCTGTATATCCCTAGAGCTTGGCCCTAGATAGGGAGGTGGAGGGGGTGACAACTGGTCAGACCCCACTACAAACTAAAGACAACAAGGTAGACAAACAACGGGGGGTAACTTAGCTTGAGCAGATACCAGAGGAGAAAACACCAACAGTCTTCCAAGGGCACCAGAGAAGTAGCTGCTAGAACTCTAGCCAGAGCCAAGAAACATAGAAATATCACCGGTGAGTCCCAGAAGCAGACAGAGAGATTTTAAACACCTAGACCAGGGTGTGTCAATTAGAGCAGAAGGGAGGTAGCAACTGGGTCCTAAAAGCAGATGGATTAAGAAGGCATCTGCAATGCCAAACTAAGTGACCTTCTACAGCCAGCTGCAGAGGGACTGTCTGTTACATCTGACACACCTGTGACACATGATGCCTGCAGATTGGATATGTTTTCCTGATGATAGGATCTCTTTAATACTGATTTTCTCAATCCATGGTTTACTGTGCTGCCTTAGCGGTATTCCCTGTGATTGAGAAATAATATCCAGGCCTGCTTTCTATGGCCTCTAAGTGTGTTTTATTGCTGACTGATAGGGTTAGGCCTGGGAAATATGCCATTTGAGTCCTTTATGAGTCTGTTGCTCGGCAGATTTGTGAAATTGGTCTTTGGCAGAAACCTTTCCCTACGGCAGCGTTTTGATGGTGCTAAACAGGTGTGTTGATTCTTTGGTGGCTGGTTCACCTACTAGTATACACTATGCAGTATATTGCTGGAGCAGACCAGGCTGAGAGAGGTGGAGAGGAGGTTGCATGTTGCAACAACTAGGGTTTTGGGACCAGAGCACCCTATTTGGTTGGTTGAGGGAGATACATAGTAGAGGGCAAAATGTCCTGAGTCAGGAGGAATAATACAGATGCTAGAGAAGGAGTGAGAGGGGTTTTCCATTCCCTTCACTGACTCTATAGCGCTGCCTATTAAAGCAGACATGAACACCTACTGTTACCAATTGTTATTGGGATCTGCGGTCAGTAAATACTGGTATATAAATGGGTTCTGTATGTATAATGGCGTTCTGTATATGTGGGATCTAGTATGGCTTGGCATAAAAGGGATCTGTATGCAGGGGAGTTTTGGTTGGTGTCGGTATTAGCAGGGTTTGGCCTGGGGTCTTTTATTTTTTATATCCATTTGTTTAAGATATCTGGTGTGAGGTCTGTATTAATTTTGGGGTCATATATACTTAACCTGTAGGTTTTGATATGTTCTGAATAGGGTAGTAGGTAAACTTGGTGTTGTGTTTTCTGTTAGATAGGGCAGTGGGCTATACTGACCAAATACTGAACGTGTGAATGTGGCCTATTAGTCATTGTTCTATCTGTCCAGACCTTTATTTATAGCAACCAGTCATGTGCATAAGGGCAGTTTATTTACTTCCAATGGTCGCTGTTTTGGAAGCAAACCTGTTGTCATCAAACAGTGTTAAATATTTATTTACGTTGGTGTTGTGAAACATCCTGGTTAGTTCTTGCATTTGCGTAGCCTTGCATAACCTTTCCAGCAGACCCCGTCTGCGCAAGCCGCCTTACTTTCCTTTTTGCATCCTATTATGAAATCTGACCTTACTTTCCAGATGTTTTAAAAAAATAAATAAATATAAAAAAAATCTTAAATGCGTTGTTTAAAATACCGAGTGTTTATGCCAATGCTGACAGCAGGGTAAGCTAGTTTAATGCACGTAAAATATGCAAACAGACTCCTGTGTTGATTTCTCCTTTCTCATTTTTCATGTTTCCTACTTTTTTATTTTATAGGATAAATATTTACATTTATTAATTGTTAACTAATAGGATTATTGTCATATTGAGGTAATGCTAGTCTCCCGTAATACATGCAGCATTAAAATATAAAGCATTTAAAACAAAAAATACTGGATTCAGTGTCCCCCAAGTTGAGTGATAACGTTCTATGTGCCCTTGTGTATCAGCCCATTTGTGGCGGTAGACTTTCAGTGCGTTTGTCTTTTGAGTGTTACTGGGGATTTTCAAGCCATGAGTCATGGAATTCCTCTATTCCCTCAAGGATTTGCTTCACTGGAGTTCCTTGTCTTTGTAGTTTTAGCTGGCTTCTTGAACCAGTTACTGTGCTGTGCAAATGGATGTTTTTGTATGACTGTGTGTAAAATACCTAGGGAGAAAGGTCACAGATTGACTCCTGTTTTTCAAGGAAATTGATCTCTTTCATTTTAGCTGGAGTAATTTCATTCAGAAACTTTCTTCAACTTTTTAACCTTTTCATTACATATTCACAAGCTGCTGCCTATTTGGACTTTAGAATCCCCAGTCCTTCCTATCGGATTTGTTTGTGACTAATCCTATGAATTACTTCTATAGTTCACCATTAGTTTTTAGTTTACAGGCTTCTATCCATCAGGTTTTCATCAGTGGCTTGAAGTAAGGAAAGCAGTCTTGAATTTCACATATATTGGACCATTTGGCCATTCAAAAGAAATACCACTGGATATCCTTTTACCATCTTTGTGTTTAAAATGAGGTGAAATTCAGGTTAAAACAGAAAAGTGGAAAACATCAGAGCAGTTTTCTTTTATAACAATGCTGTTGGCTGTAGTTTAGGATATTTTAGTATAGGCTTAGAGCAGTGCTTCCCTAGTAAACTGCATATGGTTGTATACAGTTTTTTAGGGTGTTTTATTAATTTCTTTGTTTTATAAGGGCCCTTATTGGTATTTTACTTCTTCCTCCTAAAAGGGGTTAATTTTATGCATTGATGACATATGCCTAATGCCTATGTAATTCCATCGCTGGTCCCTCCAATCATCATGAGAACAAAGGACCCAATTCATCATTCGACATTTCCTGAAGTCACTTTTCTTTTTTTTGTCTTGTGGTATTCGCTGATGATGTTTTTTACTCCAAGTTCTTCAAAATGGAGCTCGCGTTTCTTGAATTTGGCGCAAAATCAAAAATGCTCTTTGGCCCTGATTAATCATTGCTGTTTCTCCAATTTTTTTTCCATTTTAGTGGCTTTATTATTTGCACCTTGCCACTTTTTAAGCTGTCCTTCTTTTTTAAGTCTTTTTTAATTGTTCTCGGCAATTGTGCTAATCCAGATGTTTATCACCTCATCGCCAGCTCATGCAAATCATACACATTTGCGTCGCTCATTTCGACAACGTCACTCCATCTCTGAAGCCGGATGTATGCGTAAATTGTTTTTAGTGTGTAAAAGTATCAAAACATAAAAATATACACTGCTCAAAAAAATAAAGGGAAGAGTGCCAGGG
This sequence comes from Phyllobates terribilis, assembly GCF_046119375.1. NCBI lineage: Eukaryota > Metazoa > Chordata > Amphibia > Anura > Dendrobatidae > Phyllobates > Phyllobates terribilis. The sequence continues at coordinate 156,916,354 of NW_027362771.1, read as the reverse complement.
AGGCTATCCTGATCTGGCACACCCCAATAAGTTTGCAAAGTTGGCAGATGAGGGAAGTGACGGTACAGGGGTAGCACTGCTGCAGCAAGGCATGTCCCCTGAAAGCCGGAGGAGTGTCAGCTCCAGTAAAAAGGGAAATAGGAGAGTAGGGCAGGCCAGGCAGGTGCTGGTAGTGGGGGACTCAATTATTAGGGGAACAGATAGGGCAATCTGTCACAAAGACAGGGATCGTCGAACAGTGTGCTGCCTACCTGGCGCTCGAGTCCGGCACATCGCTGATCGGGTTGACAGATTACTGGGAGGGGCTGGTGAGGACCCAGCGGTCATGGTGCACATTGGCATAAATGACAAAGTTAGAGGTAGGTGGAAGGTCCTTAAAGATGATTTCAGGGAATTAGGCTGCAAGCTGAAAGCAAGGACCTCCAAGGTGGTATTCTCTGAAATACTATCGGTACCACATGCCACGCCAGAGAGGCAACGGGAGATTAGGGAGATAAATAAGTGGCTCAAGAACTGGTGTAGGAAGGAGGGATTTGGGTTCCTGGAGAACTGGGCCGACTTCTCAGTTGGCTACAGACTCTATGCTAGGGACCGGCTGCACCTTAATGGGGAGAGTGCAGCTGTGCTGGGGGAGAAAATGGCTAGAAGGTTGGAGGAGTGTTTAAACTAGGGATTGGGGGGGAGGGTATTCATTTTATAGGTGGCGAAGATAGTGCAGATAGTGACCTGGGCACAAATAAAGAAATTGGGGGTGGGGTTAGAACAGTCAATAAAGTAAGAAGGAATAGAGGTACAGAGAGATACATAAAATGCATGTACACTAATGCCAGAAGCCTCACCAACAAATTGGAGGAATTAGAATTAATTTTGTTGGAAAATAATTATGACATGGTGGGAATATCTGAGACGTGGCTGGACGAGAGCCATGACTGGGCAGTTAATTTACAGGGCTATAGTCTGTTCAGAAATGACCGTACAAACAAGCGAGGGGGGGGTGTGTTTATATGTAAAATCATCCTTAAAACCTGTCTTGCGGGAGGATATATGTGAATCTAATGAAAATGTAGAGTCCCTGTGGGTGGAGATAAGGGGAGGGGGAAAAAATAATAAATTACTGATAGGGGTTTGTTATAAGTCTCCAAAAATAATGGAAGTAGCGGAGAATATCCTCGTAAAGCAAATAGATGAAGCAGGGACTCAAGGAGAAGTCATTATTATGGGAGTCTTCAACTACCCTGAAATACATTGGGGGACAGAAACATGTAGTTTAAGCAAAGGTAATAGGTTTTTGACAACTATGAGAGACAATTACCTTTCACAACTGGTTCAGGACCCAACAAGAAGGGGGGCACTGCTAGACCTAATATTAACCAATAGGCCAGACCGCATATCAAATATACGAGTTGGGGGTCACTTGGGTAATAGTGATCACAAAATAATACGTTTTCATGTAACCTTTAATAAGATGTGTAGTAGAGGGGTTACAAGGACACTAAACTTCAGGAAGGCTAATTTCCAACGGTTGAGAGATGATCTTAGTGCAATAAACTGGGACGATATCCTGAGACATAAAGCTACACAAAGCAAATGGGAGACATTTATTAACATCCTGAATAGTACCTGTGCACAATATATACCCTTTGGGAATAAACATGCTAGAAATAGGAGGAAACCACTATGGCTAAATAGAGCTGTAAGGGGCGCAATAAGTGACAAAAAGAAAGCATTTAGAGAACTAAAGCAAGTAGGTAGTGATGAGGCATTAAATAAATATAGAAAATTAAATAAATTATGTAAAAAACAAATCAACGCAGCAAAGATTGAGGCAGAGAAAATCATTGCCAGAGAAAGTAAAAATAACCCCAAAATATTCTTTAACTACATAAATAGTAAAAAACTAAAAAATGATAGTGTTGGCCCCCTTAAAAATAGTCTGGGTGAAATGGTGGATGAGGATGAGGAAAAAGCCAATATGCTAAATGATTTTTTTTTTAACCGTATTTACACAAGAAAATCGCATGATAGAAAACATGATTTGTGATAACAAAAATTCTCCATTAAATGTCACTTGCTTAACCCAGCAGGAAGTATGGCGGCATCTAAAAATCACTAAAGTTGACAAATCCCCGGGCCCGGAAGGGATACACCCGCGAGTACTGCAGGAATTAAGTAACGTCATAGATAGACCATTATTTTTAATCTTTAAAGATTCCATAATAACAGGGTCTGTACCACAGGACTGGCGTTTAGCAATTGTGGTGCCAATATTCAAAAAGGGGACAAAAACTGAACTTGGCAATTATAGACCAGTAAGCTTAACCTCTACTGTGGGTAAAATCCTGGAGGGTTTCCTAAGAGATGCTATAATAGAGTATCTGAAGAAGAATAACCTCATGACCCAATATCAACATGGGTTTACGAGGGACCGTTCCTGTCAAACTGATCTGATTAGCTTTTATGAGGAGGCAAGTTCTGGACTGGACCAAATAAATGCAGTGGATGTTGTGTATATGGACTTTTCAAAAGCTTTTGATACGGTTCTACACAAAAGGTTGATACATAAAATGAGAACAATGGGGATAGGGGAAAATATATGTATGTGGGTTAAGAATTGGCTCAGTGATAGGAAACAAAGGGTGGTTATTAATGGAAAACACTCAGACTGGGTCTCAGTTAACAGTGGGGTACCACAAGGGTCAGTATTGGGCCCCCCTTCTTTTTAACATATTTATTAATGACCTTGTAGGGAGCATACAGAGTAATATTTCAATATTTGCAGATGACACTAAACTCTGCAGGGTAATCAATACAGAGGAGGACAATTTTATATTACAGGAGGATCTATGTAAACTAGAAGCTTGGGCGATAAATGGCAAATGAGCTTTAATGGGGATAAATGTAAGGTAATGCACTTGGGCAGAGGAAATAAAATGTATAATTATATGCTTAATTGTAAAACACTGGGCAAAATTGTAACTGAAAAAGACCCGGGTGTATTGGTGGACGACAAGCTCACATTTAGTGGCCAGTGTCAGGCAGCTGCTGCAAAGGCAAATAAAATAATGGGATGCATTAAAAGAGGCATAGATGCTCATGAGGAGAACATAATTTTACCTCTATACAAGTCATTAGTGCGACCACACTTAGAATACTGTGTACAGTTCTGGTCTCCGGTGTATAAGAAAGACATAGCTGAACTAGAGCGGGTGCAGAGAAGAGCGACCAAGGTTATTAGAGAACTGGGGGGTCTGCAATACCAAGACAGGTTATTACACTTGGGGTTATTTACTGTAGAAAAAAGAAGGCTTAGAGGTGATCTTATTACTATGTACAAGTATATGAGGGGACAGTACAAAGACCTTTCTACTGATCTTTTTACTCTGAGGCCTGAGACAGGGACAAGGAGGCATCTTCTACGTCTGGAGGAAAGAAGGTTTACCCATAATCACAGACAGGGATTCTTTACTGTAAGAGCAGTGAGACTATGGAACTCTCCGCCGCATGATGTTGTAATGAGTGATTCACTGTTAAAATTTAAGAAGGGCATGGATGCCTTTCTTGAAAAGTATAATATTACAGGTTATAAATACTAGATTCCTTGATAGGGCGTTGATCCAGGGAACTAGTCTGATTGTCGTATGGAGTCGAGAAGGAATTTTTTTCCCCAATGTGGAGCTTAGTGTTTGCCAGATGTTTTTTTTTTGCCTTCCTCTGGATCAACATGTTAGGCTATGGGTTGAACTAGATGGACTTAGTCTTCCTTCAACCTTAAAAACTATGTTACTATGTTACTTAAACAACACAATGTAACTCCACGTCAATAACACTTCTGTGAAATCTACCTGTCCAGTTATGAAGCAACACTGATTGTGAATCAATTTCTCCTGCTATTGTGCAGATGGAACAGACAACTGGTAGAAATGATAGGCAATTAGCAAGATACCCCCTATAAAGGAGTGGTTCTGCAGGTGGTGACCACAGACCATTTCACTGTTCTCATCCTTTTTGGCTGTTGTTTAGGTCACTTTTTCATTTTGCCATTGCTCTCACCCCTATAGGTACAGTAGCATGAGGTGGTGTCTACAGTAGAACCCACAGAAGTTGCTCAGGTAGTGCAGTTCATCCAGGATGGCACATTAATGCGAGCTGTGGCAAGAAGGGTAGCTGTGTCTGTCAGCACAGTGTCCAGAGCATGGAGCAGATACCAGGAGATGTGGAGGGACCCATAGGAGGGCAACAACCCAGCAGCAGGACCGTTACCTCTTCCTTTGTGCAAGGAGGAACAGGGGGAGCACTGCCAGAGCCCTGCAAAATAACCTCCAGCAGGCCACAAATGTGCATGTGTCTGCACAAACGGTTAGAAACTGACTCCATGAGGGTGGTATGAGGGCCCGACGTCCACAGATGGGGGTTGTGCTCACAGCCCAACACCGTGCAGGACGCTTTGCATTTGCCACAGAACACCAGGATTGGCAAAGTCGCCACTGGCACCCTGTGCTCTTCACAGATGAAAGCAGGTTCACACTGAGCACATGTGGCAGACGTGACAGAGTCTGGAGACGCCGTGGAGAGCGATCTGCTGCCTGCAACATCCTTCAGCATGACCAGTTTGGCAGTGGGTCAGTAATGGTGTGGGGTGGCATTTCTTTGGAGGGCCGCACAGCCCTCCATGTGCTCTCCAGAGGTAGCCCGACTGCCATTAGGTACTGAGATGAGATCCTCAGACCCCTTGTGAGACCATATTCTGGTGCGGTTGGCCCTGGGTTCCTCCCAATGCAGGACAATGCCAGACCTCATGTGGCTGGAGTGTGTCAGCAGTTCCTGCAAGATGAAGGCATTGAAGCTATGGACTGGCCCGCCCATTCTCCAGACCTGAATCCGATTGAGCACATCTGGGACATCATGTCTCGCTCCATCCACCAACGTCACGTTGCACCACAGACTGTCCAGGAGTTGGCGGATGCTTTAGTCCAGGTCTGGGAGGAGATCCCACAGGAGACCATCCGCAACCTCATTAGGAGCATGACCAGGCATTGTAGGGAGGTCATACAGGCATGTGGAGGCCACACACAATACTGGGCCTCATTTTGACTTGTTTTAAGGACATTACATCAAAGTTGGATCAGCCTGTAGTGTGTTTTTCCACTTTAATTTTGGGGGTGACTCCAAATCCATTGGTTAATAAATTTGATGATTTTTGTGTGATTTTGTTGTCAGCACATTCAACTTTGTACAGAACAAAATATTCAATGAGAATATTTTATTCATTCAGATCTAGGATGTGTTATTTGAGTGTTCTCTTTATTTTTGAGCAGTGTATATATGTCTGGTATCAGTGTAATTCTACTGACCTAAAGAATGTGGTGTAAGAAGCTTGTTAATGGTAATAGGAAGTGATTGATTGCACACCCTTTGGAATAAATAGCTGCAATTAAATATTAAGTTGGGGGTGCCAAAAATTTTGTTTGACCCATTTTTTGGGTTTTGTGAGAAATTATGTCCAATTTGCCTTTTTTCTCAGTTATTTTTTGTTCTGTTCCAGTACATACAAAGGAATTCAACATGGGTATAACAAAACGTGTAATTGCAATACTTCTCTGTGAGAAATACTTCATTTTCTGAAAAAATTTCAAGGGTGCCAACACTTTTGGTCATGACTGTATGGTTAATATGATTTATTAACCATTTCGTTTGGTAGTATAATTATCTATTATAAGGGCATAACAATTCAAAGTTTGAAAATTGCTAATTTTTCAAAATTTTCACCAAATTTCCAATAATTTCATGAATAAATGCAAATTTTATTGAACTAAATTTACTACTAACATAAAGTACAACGTGTCACGAAAAAAACAATCTCAGAATCACTGCTATATATAAAAGCCCTTGCAAGAGAAAAAAAGAGTAGCACTCACCGGTAAATGTAAAAAACAATCCTTTATTCTTGATCCATGGTAAAAACAGATGGGCAGGGGAGCATGTGGTGCACTGTTAGGACGACCGCCGTTTCGCGCTCCGCCGCTTCAACGGGTCCTGTGTTACTGTATATAAAAGCATTCCAGAGTTATTACCACATAAAATGACACGTCAGAATTGAAAAATAGGGCTTGGTCACTATCTCCAAAAGTGGCTTAGTCCTTAAGGCTGTGTGCCCACTATGCGTTTTCCAAGCGTAAACGCTTGGGAAACGCTTGGTAATCCGTCCCCCATGGTCCCCAATGACAAGCCGCAATGTCAATGCCCATGCTTCGGATTTTTCTGCAGCATTTATGCTGCGCTCAAAAATCCGCAGCCGCCATTGACTTGCATTGAAACGCATAATATCCGTGTCAGTACATTTGTACACACGGATATTATGCGTTTCTATGTGCGGATGGTACCCAAGTCTGGAGGAGAGGAGACTCTCATCCAGACCTGGATACCATAGAACCTGTAAAAAAAAGAATTTAAAATAAAAAATAAAGTTTATACTCACCTTCTGATGTCCTCCCGGTGTTTTGTCCTCGCCGTCCGGTCTCTTGCAATGCTCGCGCTGTTGTGAAGGACCTGCCATGATGTCACTGAGTCATGTGACCCATCACATGACTCAATGATGTCACCGCAGTTCTTTCACAACAGCGCGAGCCGCCCAACACACCGGACGCGGCGGAGATAACACCGGGAGGACAACGGAAGGTGAGTATAAGCTTTATTTTTTTATTTTTTACCATTCTTATTCTTTTTTTTAACTAACTTGGTCACACTACTATAAATCCATGCCGGTTGCATGGATTTATATAGTGTGAACAAGTTGTCAAGCACTTTTCCAAGTGATGCTAAAATCACTTGGAAAAGTGCTTGATAACCCGCATGCAGAAATGCATGCAAAGACTCTTGACAAACGCTTCTACCTGGCGGGAAAAGCGCATGTAAAAACCGCATGCGTTTTTCCTGCCAGGGAGAAGCGTAAAAAGTATGCAGCATTTCTGCATCGTGGGCACATAGCCTAAGGGTTTAAAAAAAATGTGAAAAACAATCATGTAGTTCAGGGGTTTTTTGCCACCGATATTGACCAATATTGGCATTCTTTCTTTATCAAAATATCTGTTCTCACAGAAAAATTGGATAACCCACATATATGTACTCATCATCTGAGAAAGTGGGGCATTGACTTGCCATTCGTGTATATGCAGGCAATATTATGCTTTAGAATGTAGAACACGTTATCATTGCAAAATGTATATGATGTTTACAGTAAACTGAAATGTAAGAACCACTGGAAAGGAATAGAATCAGTTGTGTTTAGAGATGATGCTTAACAGAGGAAGTTATTGGACAATGTTTATTGAAGGGGAATGATATCCACTGTCAGGTAGCATGTACTACTCCTTATCAAGAGTTCTATCCTGTGTATATCACAAATGTTGCTTCCCAGCACAAAGGTCTTGTCGCACTTCCTATACATAGGTGAGATCTTTCAATCACAGGGTGAAAAATGGGGGAGAATGGAGAGGAGCCATCCATCAGATATTTTTCCTAGATCCTGGTCTTTTACATGGACCCTGGGTTGACTGAATCACACAGCTCCATGAAAAAATGTCTGTGTCTAACTTCAATATGCCTATGACTAACTTTCTAATAAGTTACCTTTAAAGGGAATCTGTCAAAAGGTTTTTGCTCTGTAATCTGAGGACAGCATGAGGTAGGGGTAAAGCACTGAATTCACAGATGTGTCATTTATTAGGCTGAGTACTGTTGTTCACTTACAATGATGGTTTTATCAGTAGGACGTTATCATTGCTGAGATTAGCTGCTGCCTGCCAAGTCGTCCAACCACGCCCCCTCCTCAAATAAGCAACTCACTGTCAATAGACAATGTACACAGAGTGCTATGGTATGGACGGAGTCAGCTTTCTGAGCTCTGCTCTATGCTACATCTAAGAACTCTGATTGTGTCACGACTGCTGCACCCAGCAAACTAAGTGATACATCTTTGGAATCAGGGTCTCTTTTCCTACATTATTCTTCTCTCAGATTTGATAGCAAAAACATGGTGGCAGGTAATTTAAATGATTAAGTGATGTCTGCTCACACCAAAAGAGGCAGCTCACTACATTCACATTTATGAAGTAGGCAGTGTAATAAATATTCTTTCTTTAAATCTACATTCACTTGGCTCTGCCTGAGTAGTCTGAAGGCACAAAGACAAGTGTTTGGCTTTGTACTCCCTGCTCCTGAAGTGGGGTTTCTTTGTACTAGAAAAGCTACCCCAAGTGGTTAACACCATCATTTTTGGTCAGGTCTGCACAATGTGCCATTCTATGTGGTTCCCAAGAAACAGATCAGAGCTATTTGTTTCTGTCTGGTTGCTGCTCACATGTATTTTCCTTGGCAGGGAAAAAAGAGTGACATGTAGTGCAAGAGTATGTCTCTCTAAGTACTAATGGTACAGTGTGTTGCCATCTTTGGGATCCCCATATACAGGCAGAATGGGGCTCCCTGACTCTGGCAAAAAGTAGATGAAGTGGCCATACTGCACATGAATGTGGCTATTTTCATTTAGTTTATGGCAATAAAAAAACATCATTGTTTCATTAACTCAAATTGCCTACAATGGAAAAAGCAGCGGTCTTCCCTTCTAGAGTGCAAAAAGGGGATAGGTGACTCCCATTCTCCTGATGCATTAGAGTGGTGGAAGTGATACTGGAACCTGAGTTTGCAATATCCCTTTAAGATTTATTGCATCCATTGCAATCGGTTTAGTTTTGACATTGTGGCCCTTAGACCAGTAAAGGTTATGTACCTGTTTATGATATTTCAAACTTCTTGGCACTCCAAATACCCCCACACTCAATACTAATAGGCCATCTCACCAATACTTGCTAAGCGTACCCATCATGTTGTCCCTCTACTAAAACTGACATATTGCTGAAAAAGCCATGTATTTCATGCATTGCCTATAAATCCTGAGTTTTCTAGCTTATTGGCACACTACTTGTCAGCCTATAATACAGTCATGGCCGAAAGTGTTGGCACTCTTGAAATCGCTACAGAAAATGAAGAATTTCTCACAGATAATTATTGCAATTACACATGTTTTGTTATATATGTTTATTTTCTTTGTGTGCATTGGAACAATACAAAAAAACTGAGAAAAAAAAGGCAAATTGGACATAATTTCATGCAAAACCCCAAAAATGACAGATGAGACCAAGATAGAGCTTTTTGGTAAAGCAAATCATTCTTCTGTTTACCGAAAACAGAATGAGGCCTACAAAAAAAAGAACACAGTGAATACAGACAAATATGGTGGAGGTTCAAAGATGTTTTGGGGTTGTTTTGATACCTCTGGCACTGGGTGCCTTGACTATGTACAAGGCATCATGAAATCTGAAGACTACTAAAGGATTTTGGGTGGCAATGTAGTACCAAGTGTTAGAAATCTGGGTTTACGTCCAAGGTCATGGGTCTTCTAGCAGGACAATGACCTCAAACATACTTCAAGACGCACCCAGAAATGGATGGAACCAATGCGCTGGAGACTTCTGAAGTTGCCAGCAATGAATACAGATCTAAATGCCATTGAACACTTGTGAAAATATCTTAAAATTGCTGTTGGGAGAAGGCACCCTTCAAATATGAGAGACCTGGAGCAGTTTGCAAAATAAGAGTGGTCCAAAATTCCAGTTGAGAGGTGTTAGGAGCTTGTTAATGGTTATAAGCAGTGATTGATTGCAGTTATTTATTCCAAAGGATGTGCAACCAAATATTAAGTTGAGGGTGCCAACATTTTGTCCTGAACATTTTTTGAGTTTTGTGTCAAATTATTTCCAATTTGCCTTTTTCTCAGTTTTTTTTTGTGTTGTTCCAATGCACACAAAGGAAATAAGCATGTGTATAACAAAACATGTTTAATTGCAATAATTTTCTTTGAGAAATACTTAATTTTCTGGAACAATTGCAAGAGTGCTAGCACTTTCGGCCATGACTATCTAATTCTTGCCCGGTGAGATGAACACTCCCAGTGTGTGATCTATATGTGATTTACTTTATTTCTCTGAAGCTATATCTGTAGGAAATGTGGGAAAAATATACATGTGGCTACTACCCTTCAAGTGCCCATTTTCTGACCTATTTTATTTTTCTTACAATGCTTTTAAGTGAGCTACATTTTATGGCTTTGCTCAATCGGTATTGTTCTTACATTTTGGCCTGATGAAAAATCTAATATGTAAAAATGAAAAGATGGTGATAAATATAGATGTTTATTATATATTATTTCATGTGTCATATATCTGAGTTCTTATTATTTGTGTGCAGGGTGGCCGTCATTTTTTGATGTTGTCAATCCAGAAGCCATAACGCTTACTGATGATTTTTCATTTGGAATGCACAGAGTAGAAACGAGTTGTAGTCAGGTCAGTATCCTTCTATTACATTAGTGCTACTAACTATTGTATTTATCTCATATCAACCTTGAACTACACTGTGTAACACAATTTTTCTTTCCGTCTACTAAGTGGCTTTTACTAATTGCTTATGTTTTAAAAGTTTAGAATATTGCTATTGATGACCCCAAACTTTGCTTTTGTGACACAGACATAGATAATTTAAAATGTTCTTATTTTTAATGAGAAAACAGGCCAATTTGCTTCTTTTAATTCACATTAAGTCAAGAAAAAAGAACAGATGAATCAAAATGTATGTTTTAATACTAAAGTACTACAAAAATTAACACAAGATTAAGAATTGAGTAGTGTTTGGAGATTTACTATTAGACATTAAATCATTTTTATGTAAAAGTCCCCAAAAATACTGTATCATGTTTTCACTATTCGTTCCTTGGTTGCTGCTTTCAGAGTCCAGTATATCTTGGCTAAAGTACTTGCCTTGCTCCTCTTAGTATATTCCCAGGTTCACCTTGACATTTTGAAAATAAGCATCACGGATATGGACTTTGAGAAACATCCTGCCGTCCATTGAACCCCTTCACAGCCTTAGTCTTATCCATACGTCCTGGCTGGGAAGGGTTTCCCGACCTAGGACATATGGATACATGCTGGCTATCATGTGGGTACAGGAGCGGTGCGCAAGCGATTCGCTTCCAGTTGTTCAGCTAACATGAAAGCTGACACCCAACTCTGACTGCTAGGACCAGTGCCTGCACCGCACCTGGCTGTTTAACCCCCTAAATGCTGCAATCGATTTTTAGAAGGCAGGGAGAGGGATGGGGTTCCCTCTCCCCTCCGATTGGCGCCCCCGCCCGATCGTTGCCGTGGTGACCCGAGGTTGTCATGACGACATCAGGGTCACCACGCTACGCTAAGAACTGCTTTATACCAGCGAAGTAAAAAAAAATAATATTATTCCCATAAATACATATTTTTATTTTAAAAAATAAACAAAAAAAGTACATGTTTGGTATCGCTGCATCCGTAATGACCCGTCCTATAAAACGGTCACTCTAGTTAACTCCTTCAGTGAACACTATGAAAAAAAACCTATGCAAAACACTATGCTTTTGTTCATACTACTGAACAAAAAGTGGAATAAAACGAGATCAAAAAGACAAATGTAAATAAAAATAGTATCTCTGAAATCGTCATCTTGTTCCACAAACACAAGCTGCCATACAGCTACATCAGCGGAAAAATTAAAAAGTTATAGATCTCAGAATAAAGTAAAGTAAAACAATTATTTTTTCAATAAAATAGTCTTTATTGTTTAAAAGCGCCAAAACATAATTATATAAATGTGGTATCGCTGTAATTGCACTGACCCGAAGAATAAAGCTGCCTTGTCAATTTTACCAGACGTGGAACGGCATAAAAAAAAACAACAATTCTTGAATTGCTGTTTTTTGTTCATTCTGCCTCCCAAAAATATGAATGGAAAGCGATCAAAAAACGTTATGTGACCAAAAATGGTACCAATAAAAACGTAAACTCGTCCCGCAAAAAACAAGCCCTCACATTATTCATTCAGCAGAAATATGGAAAAATTATAGCTCTCAAATATGCCGATGCAAAACTTTTTTTAAAAAAAAAGCATCTTCTAGTGTGTGACAGCAGCCAAACAAAAAAAAGATATAAATCTGGTATCGCTATAATCACACCTACCTGAAGAATAAAGTCGTCTAATTACTAATACCGCATGAAGTATAGCGTAAAAATAAATAAAATCAATTCTTCACCTGCTGTTGATTTGTTCATCCTGCCTCCCAAAGATCGCAGTAAGGCTCGGCTCACATTTATTCTGCGCTCTACACTGAGAGCTTACACCGGGTTTCTCAACAAAACCTTCAAATTAATCCACAAAAAAAGCAAGAGCCTACTCAGGTCCATCATCTGTTAACGGAAATATAGGGGGCTTCCACATTACTGGTAATACAAAGGCTTTTGAAAAGCGAAATGGCTCCTCACCCCTCAAAAGAAATTCAGCAAATTTTGAGCTCCCAAATCTAAATGCCATCTCCCATCGTAGCCCCACTGTGCCTAAACCATATTTAGCTTCCACATGTTTGGCATTTCTGTAGCGATGAGAGCTTGCCTAATTTACGGGTGTATGTCTTCAGAAGCACGATCTGGGCATAATGTTCAGGCACTACAATGTACGAGCACTACAATGTCCTGGGCACTACAATGTACGGGTACTACAATAGCAGATTTCTAATTTTCAATCCACTACTGCTTGTTTTTGGAAAACACCCATGGAGTCAAATCATCACTACACCTGTAGATAAATTCCCAAAGGGATATAATTTTGAAAATGAGGTCACTTGAGGAGGGTATTCTGCTCTTCTAGCACTTAGAGGCTATGTATATGGAGTCCGCAAACTATTCTAGAAAATCTGTGCTCCGGGAGTCAAATAGCTCCCCCCCCCCCCCCAAGTCTTGCCTTGTGGCTAAACAGTACTGCATAGCCACATATGGGCTATTTCTACGTTCAACAGAAATTGTGTGACAAATTTTAGGGCCATTTTTACCCATTTTCCCATGTGAAAATCTAAAATCTGGGGCTAAAACAAATTTTTGTGGTAGAAATGTAATTATTTTTTCTTCACTGCCCAATGGTATAAAGTTGTATAACACACCTGTGGTGTCTATATGATCACTGAACCCCTAGATCTATTCATTGAGAGGTGTAGTGTGTAAAATGGGGTCACTTGTGGGGGTTTCTGATGTTCTAACACCTCAGGGGCTCTTCCAGTGGGTCATGGCACCTGCAAACCATAGCAGTACAATCGGCACTATAATACGGCGCTCCTTCCCTTCTGAGCTTTGCACTGTGCCTGACAAGTAGTTTCCGATTACATGTAGGGTATTGGCACACTCAGGAGAAATTGCAACAAACTTAGGTCCATGTTATCCTATTAGCGCTTATTAAAACCTTGCATCTAAAACAACATTTTAGTGGTAAAAATGTAATTATTCTTTCTTCACCGCCCAATGGTATACAATTCTGGGAGGCACATGTGGTGTAAACATGATTACTTCACCCCTAGATTAATTCATTTGGGGGTGAAGTTTTTAAAATGACGTCACTTATGGAGGGTTTCTGCTGTTCTGGTACATCGGGTGCTCTGCCAACGTGACATGTCACCCTCAAACCATTCCAGCAAAATCTGAACTCCTTCTGAGCTTTGCACTGTGCCTCAAAAGTAGTTTTCAACCACATATAGGGTATCGGTGTACTCAGGAGAAATTGCACAACAAATTTTGGGGTCCATTTTTTCCTGCTATCCTCTTTAAAATTAAAATTAAAAAAATTTGGGACTAAAACAACATTTTTGTGGGAAAAATATTTTCTTTCATTTTCACAGTTCAACGTTGAAAAAATTCTGTGCTCAGCACACATGTAGATAAATTCCTTGAGGGGTCTAGTTTCCAAAACTGTGTCACTTGTGGGGGGTTTCCACTGTTTAGGCACATCAGGGGCTTTTCAATTGCAACATGGCGTTAGCTCTCGATTCCAGTCAATATTGCATTCAAAAAGTCACATGGTGCTCCTTCCCTTCCGAGCCATGCCATGCGCCCAAACAGTAGTTTTCCCCCACTTACTGGTTATCAGCATACTCAGGAGAAATTACACAACAATATTTTCTCCTGTTACCCTTGTGAAAATAAAACAGTTGGTGCTAAAGTAACATTTTTGTGAAAAAAAAGTAAAATGTTTATTTTTTCTTTTCACATTGCTTTAATTCCTGTGAAGCACCTGAAGGATTAATAAACTTCTTGAATATGGTTTTGAGCACTTTGATGGGTGGAGTTTTTAGAATAGTATCACTTTTGGGTATTTTCTGTCATATAGGCCCCCCAAAGTCACTTCAAATGTGATGTGATCCCTAAAAAAATAGTTTTGTAAATTTTGTTGGAAAAATTAGAAATTGCTGATCAACTTTTAACCCTTCTAACTTCCTAACAAAAAAAAAAAATGACGTTTAAAAAATGATGCAGATGTAAAGTAGACATGTTAAATGTTGTTTATTAACTATTTTGTGTGATATAACTCTCTGGTTTAAGGGCATAACAATTAAAAGATTGAAAATTGCGACATTTTCTCCAAATTTCCGATATCTTCACAAATAAAAGCAAGTCATATCGAACAAATTTTACCACTATCATGAAGTACAATGTGTCACAAGAAAACATTCTCAGAATCACTGGAATTATTACCACATAAAGTGACACTGGTCAGAATTGTAAAATGAATGAGTTAAATAGAACCTAACATGTGCACTAATGCTATTTACGTGCAGATATAGGGGTAATTCAGGTAAACAGCTTTTAAATCCCATGTAGCTGGTTTACTGGAGTAGTGGCTATAGGGAAGAAATTAAGTTTTATTCTCCCTGCAATCACTGGCTTTCAGTAATCAGATCGGTGCAGGGGCTCTTACACTCAATATACAGTTAGTGCAACTGTAATCACTTCCTGATACATTGATTGACAGCCTGCTCTTCAGGGTGAGTGTGCAGTGTAAGCTGTTAATCAAGGTGCAGGGGGAGTGATTACAGGGTGTTCACTGTATAGTGAGAGGTGACTACAGCAGCCACTTGCACTGCCTTGATGCCTTAAAGTAAGTGGCTGCAAGGAGAATATAGCTTTATTTTTTCTTTGTCAGCTGCATAGAATTGAAAGCTAATTACTTGCAGATCACCCCTGTACTTGCAGGCAAATTGTGTTTCTGGACTTGACAGGTTCACCTTAACAGCTACTTAGTTCCAATAAGTAACTTCTAGTCTGTAAATAATTTTTCATTATGGAGTCAGGTAATTCATATTGATAGCATCTTCCATGTAAGTGTCAAATCATTGGGATTCAATTCTGACCAGTGGCTCTTGTAACAATCTAGTAAATAGAATAAGTCTCACATGGCTGGTCAATACGGACTTTTCTGTATCTTTATATGAACATTCATCTCTCTGACTGTACTTTTGGAGCAGGAGTTAATCACAATGATACAAACATATTCGTTGGAAAATTCTTTAAAGCTTCAACTAAATGGTTTTATACATCTGTAAGTGTATGTTAGAAAGTGTTAATACCACTGTTTCCTCTAAGCTCTGATCTCTGTAAATGATAGTTAAAATTTCAAAACTTCCCAGACAGGTAAAGTTGTTATTGGGCTCATATGGTGTATTAACTATTTCCTTTCCAGAGCAAACAGGTTAGCGATAACAGTGGTCAGCACATCAAGTTTTAACGCTTTGTAGTATACATTTATCTGTTATGTTATAGGTTAAGTGTAGGATTCTGAAAGCATGTACTGTAGCTGCAGGACCATCCTAGTCAGTTGCTACTAGAATTAGCCAACTGTTATTCAATTGCCTAATGCCTTTGTGACAAATTTTTAAAAACCATATTAAAGGAACCTTTCAGCTGATTCATATTGCTCAAACCAAGAGAAAACATACTGTGAAAAGCTGGCTGTGGACTATGTGTCTCAGAGGACTAGTATGAGGCAAGTCTCTTGCCATTTTACCCTGCCCTGCTTCCCTTGATTGACAGGTCACTCACAGGGTTTCTGAGTAAAACGTACATGGCTGAAATAACTCACTCAGAGTTTGATTCTTGTTGCCTCTGCTGGGATGGGAGGAATCATCAGCAAAGTTGAATATCTTTTTTTGTCCCACTGCCACTCTGCAGGGAAATCTGCAGCAAGATCTGTAAGATGTTATGTGGTCTGCCACTGCAAACTTTCTTGCAGATACTTGTAAATTTGCTCCAGAATGTATCCATATGAAATCTGCAATGTGTGACCTTCTAATATTCTGTAAAATACATATCTTTTTATACAGAACTCCTTTAAATGAAATCTATTTGTCAGATAACTCGTACCCTCAAATTGCATCGATGGGCATGCAGGTCTTTGAAAGATAAATTCATTGACACCCTTATATCTTCTATCTGTTGCTTCATTCCCAAAAATTCAGCATTTTAATATGCAAATGAGGCATTAGGTGCTTTGGACATAACAGAGCACTTCCGGAACATCTGCCTCCCAGGGTTGTTTCCCTAGAACTAGCCTCTATAGCTTGATTGATTGCTCACTGTCTGTGTGATGTCACGCACACCAGGTAAGGGGTCCATCAATGCCTCTCACTGCTACCCTTGCAGTTTCAACGATCACATCACCTTCACAGTGCTGCAGCCAATACCTAAGCACAGCGGCTCTACCAATGTAAATGGCACAAGCCGCAGAGCTCAATGTTTGGCTGCAGCACTGTCAATGCGTGTGATATCACCGAAGTGAGTTCTTGAACCTTAATATTGTATTTAACACTTAGTGTTCAACAATATTCTTAGTAGCATTCAGTTGTTTTGCTAGCCATAAACTTATAAATCAATAAAATACGCATTATTAATAGTGATGAGCGAGTATGTTCCTGTTAACCCTTTCGGCGAGTATGCTCGGGCGAATACCGAGTATCTTCAGTGTACTCGGTGATATGTTTGAATCACTCCCGTGTGCATGATTTGCAACTGTTTGACAGCTTTAATACATGTGAGGAATGCTTAAGAAACAAGCATTCCTCACATGTATTAAAGCTGTCAAACAGTTGCAAATCATGCACACGGGAGTGATTCAAACATATCACCGAGTACGCTGAAGGTACTCGTCCGAGCATACTCGCCGAAAGGGTTAACCGAACATACTCGCTCATTTAATTATTAATTATTTTATTTTGGTGTAGTACACTGGAGGATACGTGGTGGCTATAGACAGAAAACTGGATTTTCCATAGAGAAGAAATCAATATACTGTAGAATCAGATATGGAATATTATATATTTTATGTCTAGTAATAGCTGTTCATTCATTTTTAAAGAATTAACTTTTAACATTTTCTTACTGTAGTGCGGTGCTCATCTCGGTCATATATTTGATGATGGTCCACGCCCAACTGGTAAAAGATACTGCATAAACTCCGCATCATTGAACTTCATACCAGAAGAGTCAGCTGGCGCTGAGGGAAGTAGTTCCTTAGAATTACCTGGAAAGACTGAATTGTAAAAAGTGTACTTATCAGTGTAGGGTTTCACAGGCATTTTCTGGACTGACCATTTTCTGAATAATTTTCCAGAATATCATACTCACTGTAAATTCACTAGTTCCAGTTATGTTTTATGCTTCTCCAAACAATGTGTCTTACAACTTTTATCAACTTTCAAGGCGCATCTGTTACCCGGTGTGCAAATCCACCAGAAATGTAGTCTAGTCCGATATTAGAGTGGTGTAACTTTTCATGAATTTGATGGACAGTCGTAGCCCCATGCCGTCCCGACCATACTACGCCCACACTGGTGTAGCTGTCCAGGACTAGGTTGAAATTGCCAAAAGTAGCAATATTTTTGCACAACTTACAAGTTATGCAAAAATATTGCAATTTATTAAAATGTTTTATGCCATAGTGTTTTGGTGTATTATACAATTTCACAGTACAAAATGTACATTTTAATAGACAATGAAATACCAAAGAAATAGTGGAAGGATGGAAATGAAAGCTGAACTATTGGCAGGGTTAGAACCCTAATATTTATTTCTATAGCATATACAAAAATGAAACACAAGCTGTAAGATTTAAGAATTCTGTGCGAACTTTGCAGGGTGTCATTATAGTTTTAGTTTACAACTATGAAGTAATGAAGTGCCCTATGCTGTCATCAGTATGTCAGTAGACATACAATATTTTATTTCTTAATTACAATATTATATTAACTTTGTCATTAAGTTAAAGCTTCACTGTTATATATATTTTTTCATGAATCAGTAGTTCAAATAAATACCTGAGAAATATATTTTTAGGAGAAAGTAACAAATTCCTTATCTACCGAGGCCCTGTAGTTGCCTTATCCTTATTTGCAGACTCTGTGAAAATGTTTAAAAACCTAGAATAATATAGTTAATTGTAGACAACTGCAGATTCTCTCTGTCTCTCTCTGTGTCTCTTTGTATTTCTGTGAAAGCATGAGACTATATTGGGAGACATCTCATTGACACAGCATGCTGCTCAGCAGAAATAAGGACCTCAGAAAAAAAGGGTAAACATTATACCATTTTGTGCCTGCACAAAAAGCATGCAAAAGGAAAATCTCTGTCTGCACTATATCTAATATATATCTATGTTTTTTGTATAATGTAAGGTCTACCTTATTTTGAAAGAAACACAGTTTAACTAGCGTCTCTACAAAGTCAGCGGTAAGACTACTTGTTTAAGTATAAATACACAAACACATTTCTATATTAATGTGTAATCTGTTGAGTTGCTCAGAACAGGACAGCATGTGAATAAAGGTTAATGGAAATTGTAATTTTATATGAGACATTTCTTACAGGCTTTCAATGTACAGTTACAAAATAGTAACAGTATGATATGCTTTTGCAATTATATATTTCTTAGAATTGTAAAAATAAAGTTTGAACCTTCACCATCATTTGTATATACCTTATATGTAGAATTAAAATGTATTGACGACAGTGTCATATTGGAAGTCTACTGTGTGGCCAATTCACTGCTAGCTAAAGACATGTAAAAGCACCTCTGGCACAGCTTCTAACAAAATTAATATTGGACATATTAATATCCATATATCCCTATAGATGTTAAATAGTTGGGAGACCATCAAAATTGAATGTTTTTTACTATCTTTAGCAGTCATCAGATTTTACAATACAAATGTTATTCATTATTAAATAGATCTCATAGACCTGATGAATCTATTGAATTTACTTTGAAAATCAGTTTTTTGTCCTAATATTAAAATGAGCTCTAGCTGGTGAAAGACTTTACAAAATCTGGACCAAAATGCATTGTGTGAACTTGGGGGTGCCAAATCCAACATAAGGTGGCTATATCCAACGGTCCAAACATTTTGATATAATATAGCAGGCACTCTAGATGTAATTTATAATGACACTTCCATGTAATCTGGAAATATATGATACTACTGTACATCTCATACCTGACACCCTTTCCTTTAATAGGAAATCTCTATTAAGAATTCTTTGCTTTGCCGAAATCCATGACTCTCCCTTCATTCCCACAGTGGATAGCTAAAATTGGATTATATTTTATTTTGTCTGTTTTTTCCCCTCTCCGCAAAAAGATGTGTAAAATGTGATTTTTTTTGGGGAAGGTAGCTATATGATGCTGTGGTCAATACCTCCTGTTGCATCTGAGTAGACCCACCTACCATAATATGATTGTGAAGTGCCATTGGGTTGTTATGGCAGCTGTGGGGTAAATGAAGGCCCTAGTGTCTTCTACATGAGTGCTCCTATTTAACCAAGAAATATTGCAGCGTTTAATACTGTAGAGGCCCATGAAATAAAATTAACATGTTATTCACACCACACAGTGAGCACAGTTAAAACAAAACGCAAAAATCAATGGCTATTTCAGTACTGAAATAAAAAAATGTTATGGCTCTTGAAAGGCGGGAAAAAAGTGAAAAATGGCCTGGTTTTTAGGCTTAATACACCGTATTTGTTTACATATTTTGGCCGTGTGACAATGAGTCTTTACGCTTTGCTACATGCAATATTATGTTTGTAATCCAATGTAACAGCTGTCATACTTTCAAATGTATACTATTCTTTACTTTTATGATATCCTTCTTATTCCTTTTTTTACTAAGAATAGATTTTTATATACATACTTACCAAGTGACCGGGTAACCCACCTGATAAAAATTAGAAGTAAACTTAGATGAAATATAAAATGTACATTTTATTTAACAAAAGAAATAAAAAAACCCCAATAAAACAGGTTTTAGGTTTTAACAATGAGAAGACTATAGAAGCCTTGTAACTTGTAATAATAGCGTGACAGGTGTGTCAAGGTAAGTTTAGATTTATCTCATTATTTAAACAATAAATTATCACTATCAATAGATCATCTTACAATTGATATATCTTTTAGTTGCACTATAGCGATAGGATATATAAATATTATCAATCGTCATATAACCATCATGTAATATGGTTTAAAACTCTATACACTAATATGAGGAAACTGCATAAGGACTACATAAGATCATCAGTGTAGCCAAGCAGCATCTAATAATGGTTTATAATTACAATTACAGAGCCAGGCACACAAGAGGTAATAAAACCTATGATTCAAAAAGTGCTGTTGTGCAAGATATACCAACTAGTTGGATTGTGTATGATATAAAGACAGAAAGCATGGGGCAGGAAGCAGGAGCCATCTTAGCCATTTACAGAGCGTGCTGCTAACACAAGGGTGATTGTCATGCCATTTCTTTTGAGCCAACCACACTTCAAACTTGAGATACTCACATACTAGTGCTTGTTATGGTGAGCAAACAGCATATTACCGTATATTATTTATATGTTTACATGGAGTTGCAATGCTAGTGTGACTGTCTTTTCAGTCCAAATGCACATAAGCACTTTATAGTAAAGTGTTCTGACTATTCCATGCTGTCAGAAGATGTCCTTACCAGTCATGAAATAAAACACCCTACATCATAAACTGTAAGGCTCACCTTGTGAGGTGTGATCTGCTAACCCTTGGGTCCAGGGGGAGGACACTCAGACTTCGGCAGTTGACACTAATTCCCAGAAGGTACGTGGAATCTCAGGAGCTGTCAAACAGATGGAGTGGAACCCAGCAGGGATGGCTGCAAGTTGAAAACACAGCAAGTACAGGTAAATGAGCCACCAAACATGGAACACTAGAGTCTCAATCCTAAGATGTAGGTGTGTGTCCTAATGGGCCTTAAAGGGAATCTGTCACCCCCTTGGACGTACCTAAGCTATTAATATGGGCATACAGGTTCTAGAATACTTAAAATAGTCATACATGTATGCCTCATATCCACGGTCCTGTTCTTCACAAATCATCTTTTAATCCTGCATTCTTCCAGGTTCTGGGGCATGTGGTTCTTTGAAAGGGAACTCTGCCTCCGGTCTTTATTTACGTTCCTGTCGCCTCCCATCAGCGTCACAGGGCCCTGTGACGTCTAGTGGTTGTCCCGCACCTGCGCCCTGCAATTGTGATACTCCACGTTACTTTTTCTCCTTTCTATACCGGCACCTGCGCAGAAGAAACAAGAAGCCAATGCAGATAGAAGGGAGGAAAAGTAACGTGAAATATCACAATTGCAGTGTGCAGGCACAAGACAACCACTAGACGTCACAGAGCCCTGTGACGCTGATGGGAGGTGACAGGCACGCAAATGAAGACCTGAGGCCGAGTTTCCTTTCAGGCACCACACGCCCCAGAGCCTGGAAGAACGCAGGATTAAAAGATGATTTCTGAAGAACAGGACTGCAGATATGAGGCATACAAGTATGATTATTTTAAGTATTCTAGAAACTGTATGCCCATATTAATAGCTTAGGTACATCCAAGGGGTGACAGATTCCCTTTAAATAGGATTAGGGAGATGACTTCATTGATCCATGCTGGGCAACCTGCAAAACCCAACATGGAGCACAGAGGGCAGGTGACCAAAGTGAAGGAAGCAGAGCCCGGGATACATGGGGGAGATGTGTAACATAAACGTCTTTCAGCCTAGAAGGAAGAACTATAGAAAAAGATGTAGAGGTGGACAGAAAATAAAATGTTAAGGAAACAGCAACTCCAGGAATAAACACCTGCGTTTAAAAAAGACAAAAAAAACCTTTAACCTTTTCAATTACACACTGGACCTCCTGGAGAAAAAGGTACTTTAAAAAGGCCTCTCCTGTCCAACTGGTTCTTTTTTTCAACCCTACATACTATAAGGCCTCATTCAAACAATCTTTTTTCACATAAAAAAGAAGGGCGAGACATTTTCACTAAGTGGAACACGTCTTCACAATACCCTTCATACAATGGTCTTTTATCCTTGAGAGCATACTGTTCATCTTAGAACGTAACTTTTTCTCCTTTCTGAATACCTTTAATAGGATATGGAGATGAAAATTTGCCCCAAGTTTCACAAATGTATTTGTAGGATTACCTGGTGAACAATTAATCTACAATAATGAATACTTTTACTTTTATTCAGTGTGTGTGTCATCTACAAAAGGTTTACTGATGACATATTCATCATATAGAAAGGGAAGGCAGGAAATAGGCTTGAAGAGTTTATAAGTTACACCAATGACAATTCCTGGGGCCTCCATTTTATGCACAACTCCGATTTGTTAAACAGATACTGTAGTGTCCCATACTACAGCCCAAATCTTCTTTCCGGAACATATTTTTTGCTATCGAAAGATTTAAAGTATTTAGATTATAAAGCTTCCACTGTGAACAATGGCTCCTGAATGTGTCAGATGGACAATTCAAGCTTATTTGTTGAAACAAAATAGCACAGGCCAAAGACTTGTTATGGAAATCTCAAGTTAATGTAGCAAACAAGTGCATATAAAATATAACTTTTATTAATAATATATAAAAACTTGTATGTTGCTAGATGCCCATATGGTGTATAAACACACCGTGAATAGAAAGGTGCTACAACCAAAAACCTGAAAAAATATATCAGATAAAAAGTATCTATAATGAGGGCTAAACAGAATTTAAAGCCCTGTCAGGTCAAGCATAGGTAAGGATCAAAAAGGTACTAAACTATGAAGTCCAGAGAGAGCCTTACATAGAAGCAATAATAAACTAGAGTACACATCACCAATAACAACGTATAATAATACGTGGAGTAACTAATCACCTTTAATATAGGGGGGACATACATGAAAAGACCCCGGGTGAGATGTTTCCATTTTCTATGAGGATATAATGCCTGGATGGTAATAGAAGGCTCCTCATAGATTTGTTTGTATACACATACCTACCATTTGATAATGGCTTGTTATGTTTATGGGTATATGCATATATAGGTACGATCACGGAGTTTATTATTATACGTTGTTATTGGTGATGTGTACTCTAGTTTATTATTGCTTCTATGTAAGGCTCTCTCTGGACTTCATAGTTTAGCACATTTTTGATCCTTACCTATGCTTGACCTGACAGGGCTTTAAATTCTGTTTAGCCCTCATTATAGATACTTTTTATCTGATATATTTTTTCAGGTTTTTGGTTGTAGCACCTTTCTATTCACGGTGTGTTTATACACCATATGGGCATCTAGCAACATACAAGTTTTTATATATTATTAATAAAAGTTATATTTTATATGCACTTGTTTGCTACATTAACTTATTTGTTGAAACTTCACCTCTACTGCTGACTACCAATAACAAAGCAAGATCCTACTGTATGTAAACTGTTCCCTGCTAAAGGATATCCTGAATCCCTTATCACCAATTCTAGAAACAGGGCATGGGTGTTGCTTCAACTGGAATGTTTGACACCAGCAGCTACTACATCAAACTCATCAAAAAGGTTTTTCTTTTAATTTCATCACCACCTTTTCTGTTAGCCACCAAACCAAACAGATTCTGATGAAGTAGTGTCTGATTTATACTTAAGCATAATCTATACCAAAGAAACAAAAACCCTAGGAAAACAATCTGGGCCTCCAGCCGCTCTGTGACGCTCAGAAACCTTTTAGCACCTAGCAGATTAAAACAAAAAGCATGAAGTATGTTGCTGTGTTCCCCAATATAGTGGGTTGCTTTCGGGTGTAATCATTATATTAAATGTATATGTTGTTCTTCTATCACTCACAGGAGAAAATAATTCCATTACTGTGCCACTAAAGAATAATAAATAAAAATAGAAAGTACACATATTTGGTACTGCTGTGTCTAGAACGACCTGCCCCATAAAAATGTCGCACTAGTTAACCCCTCCAGTGAACACCATAAAAAAAATAGAAATAATAACGGGACAAAGAACTATGCTTTTTCATCATGCCGCCGAACAAAAAGTGGAAAAAAACTTGATCAAAAAGATGAATATAAATAAAAATGTTATAGCTAAAAACATCATCTTGTCCCACAAAAAAAAAAAACAAGCTGCCATACAGCTCCATCAGTGGAAAAATAAAAAAGTTATAGCTCATTATAATTTTTATTTTCACAGTTCAAAGTTTTAAAATTCTGTGAATCACCTGTGGGTTCAAGGTGGATTTTTTCTTGTCACCCTTGTGAAAATGCGCCTTTGGGGCTAAAAGAACATTTTTGTGGGAAAAATATAACTTTTTATTTTCACAGCTCTACGGTATAAACTTCTGTGAAGCACCTGGGGATTCAAGGTGCTCATCACACATCTAGATAAATTCCCTGAGGGGTCTCCTAACGTGACATGGCATCTGCCCTTGATTCCAGCTATTTTTGAGTTCAAAAAGTCAAACGATGTCCGATTCTGATCCCTGCTGTGCACGCAAACAGTAATTTTCACCCACATATGGGGTATTGTCCAGAGAAATTGCAAAACAAATTTTCTCCTGTTACCCTTGTAAAAATAAAAAAAACTGGGGCTAAAATAATTTTTTTGTGAAAAAAGTAAAATGTTCATTTTTTCCTTCCATATTGCATTAATTCCTGTGAAGCACCTGAATGGTTAATAAACTTCTTAAATGTGGTTTTGAGGACTTTGAGGGGTGCCGTTTTTAGAATGGTGTCACTTTGGGTATTTTCTGTCATATAGGCCCCCAAAGTCACTTCAAATGTGATGTGGACCCTAAAACAATTTCGTAAATTCTGTTGTAAAAATTAGAAATTGCTGATCAACTTTTAACCCTTCTAACTTCATAACCTAAGAAAAATATGTTTAAAAAATGATTAAACACAAAATGATGCAGATGTAAAGTAGACATGTGGTAAATATTATTTATTAACTATTTTGTGTGATATAACGCTCTGGTTTAAAGGCTTAAGAAATAAAGAATTTTCCACATTTTTGCCAAATTTCCGATATTTTCACAAAAAAAACACTAGTCATATCAAACAAATGTTACCACTATCATGAAGTACCATATGTCACGAGAAAACCTCTCAGAATCAGTGAGATCCTTTGAGCGTCACAGAGTTATTACGACATAAAGTGACACTGGTAATAAAATTTGGCCTGGTCATGAAGGTGAAAACAGGCTGTGAATGAAGCCATATGCATTAGGTAGGAGGAAACGGCAAAAAAAAGTCTTAAATGTTTTTTGTATTTTTTATGCTAATTGCATGGGATATATTGTGTTATATGTCACATGTATTATGTGGGAGCCAAATATGTAGATGGTGCTGGACATGAGAAGGGGTTGCATACCAAATACAGATATCAGTTACAGTAAATGACTAACAATGATAGACTGGTACAGAGGGAAGAGGACCATGCCCTTGCGGGCTTACATTCTACAGGATGGGGAAGGAGTTTTTTATGGACACAAATGTATTTTTTTTTTATTTGTTCATACAGGAGACTTAGTAATTTATCTTTTAACATATAATGTATTACAGTGCGCATTTAAAGGGAATCTGTCACTACATTTGACCTGTCTAAACTATTAATATGGGCATACAGGTTATAGACTGCTGAGAAAAGTCATACCTCATATCAGAGGTATGACTTGTTGTGGATAAATCATATTTTATCACTTTATATAAATGACCTCCAGGATTTGTCTGGAAGATAACTCTGCCTCCAGAGATTATTTTACATAATGGGTAATGGCCGCTCTCTGATCTCCTGATCTCACTGCAAAGCTGTGTGCGATTATAACTGACACATCTGCAGGTTTTTCTCAGTTTCAGCTTCCATTTCACAGACAGACAGGGCTGCAATATTGTTGCAATACAGCAGAGCTCAGAGAGCTGCAAAAATGTGTTTGCAAGAAGACAAATTTCATTTCTCCTGTTCTGTGTTAGTTACTTGTCTCACACTGGTAACTCCCCTTTTTATTTATAATAAGCTCTGGAGGCTGAGTTACCTTCCAGGTAACATCCTCCCATAGCCTGGAAGAGGTTGTTTAATTGTAAGAAAAGCATGGATTTCTCTGGAATAAGACATCAGATAGCAGATATCAAGGTGTCATTTTATTCAGCTTCCTATGACCTGCATGTCCATATAGACAACTTAGGAGGGCTGATCCTACTGACAGATTCCTTTTAAGTAAAAAAATTGCACAACACAACAGGTCTCTACATTTGACAAGCCTTGTGACTTTTCTTAGGCGACTGGCATCCATATTCAACTGTTGCCACTCAGATTGCAGGCATGCCCCTCCTTTTGTTTACATCACTGAAAGTATTCATTTTCTGTTGCATTGCGCAGATTGCAGTGGCACAGCTATTGGCATGCATTTACGATACAAATCCATAACGGCTTGTGTCAAGGATAACAGCCGGGAAAGGGGGGTCACTGAGATCCCACCACTGTTACCACTTTGTCACAAATGACACCAGAGAGATCATGCAGATCCCACCATTGTCACCAGTTTGTCAGGGGAATGCAACTCTGCTGCCTCCAATCATCAGGACGATTATACAATTGACTGATGAGGAATGGACGCGGAAGCGGCTGCTTCCACTACTAGACCGATTATTGGGGGAACTCACACTGAGCGTATTGTATATACACCTCTAATTCCAACACATGGAATATATACATATACCCCGGTATGGTCACTGCCTGCTCCACAATAAAGGAACCACTACTAGCTGCCACCACCAATAATTTATACAGGCCGATTGGACACAGGTAGCATATGCCTTCAGGGATGCAGTTTACAGAGGAAGAATCATAGAATGGTAGAGTTGGAGGGGACCTCCTGGGTCATCTGGTCCAACCCCCTGCTCAAAGCAGGATTCACTAAATCATCTCAGACAGATGTCTGTCCAGCCTCTGTTTGAAGACGTCCATTGAAGGGGAACTCACCACCTCTCGTGGCAGCCTGTTCCACTCATTGATCACCCTAACTGTCAAAAAGTTTTTTCTAATATCTAATCTGTGTCTCCTCCCATTCAGTTTCATCCCATTGCTTCTAGTCTTTCCTTGTGCAAATGAGAATAAAGATGATCCTTCTTCAAAGTGACAGCCCTTGAGATATTTGTAGACATCTATTAAGTCTCCTCTCAGTCTTCTTTTTTGCAAGCTAAACATTCCCAAATCCTGTAACCGTTCCTCATAGGACATGGTTTGCAGACCGGTCACCATTCTGGTCGCTCTTCTCTGAACTTGCTCCAGTTTGTCGATGTCTTTTTTTAAATGTGGTGCCCAAAACTGGACGCAGTATTCCAGATGAGGTCTGACCAAACAGGAGTAAAGTGCGATAATGACTTCACGTGATCTAGACTGTATGCTTATGTTAATACATCCCAGAATTGTATTTGCCTTTTTTGCTGCTGCATCACACTGTTGACTCATGTTCAGTCTATGATCTATTAGTATACCTAAGTCTTTTTCACATGTACTGTTGCTTAGCTCTATTCCTCCCATTCTGTATATGTTTTTTTCATTTTTATTGCCCAGATGTAGCACTTTGCATTTTTCCCTGTTAAAAACCATTCTGTTAGTTACTGCCCACTGCTCCAGTTTATTTAGGTCTTTTTGAATCATCTCTCTCTCTTCTCTAGTGTTAGCTATCCCTCCTAGCTTTGTGTCATTAGCAAATTTAATCAGTTTACCCTCAATTCGTTCATCTAAATCATTGATAAAGATGTTGAACAGTACAGGTCCCAGGACAGAGCCCTGTGGTACCCCACTTGAGACATTCACCCAACTGGATGTGAAGCTATTTACGACCACTCTTTGAGTCCGATCACTAAGCCAGTTATGAATCCACCTAACAGTTGCCTTGTCCATTCCATACTTGGTCATTTTTTCAATAAGGATGGTGTGAGATACTTTGTCAAATGCTTTGCTAAAGTCAAGATATACTATATTTACAGCATTTCCCTGATCCACCCAGTCAGTGATTCTGTCATAGAAGGAAATTAAGTTAGTCTGACATGATTTGTTAGTTACAAACCCATGCTGACTCTGGTTAATCACTTCATTCTTATCCAGGTTCTTACATACATGTTGTTTAATAATTTGTTCAAAGATCTTTCCTGGTATAGAAGTCAGACTCACCGGCCAATAGTTCCCTGGGTCCACCTTCTTCCCCTTTTTGAAGATAGGAACAACATTTGCTCTTCTCCAGTCTTCTGGAGAGGATCAGAGCTATTAACAACATTTGCTCTTCTCCAGTCTTCTGAAGAGGAACAGAGCTATTAAATTTTATATAGTTAATCCAGAAAGGTAGGCAGTGTTTATAAAAAATATACAAAGATGATACAAAATGGGAACAAAACAATACGATATATACAATTACATGAAATAAAAAGGAATAACAAAAGAAAATTACTAAACTTGATGTCTTGGAAATGGCTTAGAGCTTAGTGGATGGAAACACTCTGATTGGGAAAATGGAACACTCTCATAGCGAACTTATGGCTTGCAGAATGAACAAAGACAGAGACCCAAACTTTCATTTTTATTAGCTCAATGCTACGCCTATATATCTCCCCTTGATGAGCTCATGTGGGGGATGGTTATGGGATGTGCTAGGCCCTTTAGAATTTTATGAGATTCCCAACTTGCAGAATATCTTTGCCCATGGAGGTCCCAGGCAATAGATATTGTTGTAATGTTTCGTATCGCGATTTTTACCTGTCTATAGAAATGAAACATGACACGATAGCAAAATCCACTGGACCGATATTAAGTTGGAGGGGTTCTACAGGCCTTATGGTGATGTGAGTGAATGCGTTATGTCCGTACCTTTTCTACAATGTCAAAAATATATCTCCCATAAATATCGGATTGATGCAAAACCCCAATATTCATCACTGACCATTGGCTCCAAAATGTCTATGAAGATTCTTTGATCAGAGGAAGCTCTATTCCTGGCAAAAGTACTTTCCCGCCTCTGAATAAACAAACCCCAGTCTTGCTGTCTTTTTCTCAAAGCATTTCTCTGCTGTAATTACCTGCACACTGCAATAGGACCATACTCCAATGAAGGTTGAAGTGTTAGCTCTCTTTCTCACTTCCCTAGTTATAATTAGTTTCTTTTTTCCCCAGCTATACTAATTATTCCCATATGTTCAATGTGGAGTCCTACTTCAAGGGAGGTTGAAGTGTTAGTGATTAATCCCATATGTGTCTGTGTCACCCTGGCCTGGATGCCACAAGTGTAATTAAAGCTGTGTCTGAGAGCAAGGGGGAGGTTCTCTAGTCAGGGGAACATTAGCATGCAATGCCTCCTGTCTCAGGCCAGTAGGGGGAGCTGGCTGCCCCTATAAAAAGCTGGTACTGGGGGCAGGGTTAGGGAGAACTTGATGGCCTGTCTCAGCACTGAGACTTGTCCCAGAGCAGAGCAGGGACAGACAGTTGCACTGCACCTAAGAGGAAGTGTGGCAGGAGGAGAGCCACAAGCCAGAGACAAGAG
Source organism: Phyllobates terribilis (assembly GCF_046119375.1). Lineage (NCBI taxonomy): Eukaryota > Metazoa > Chordata > Amphibia > Anura > Dendrobatidae > Phyllobates > Phyllobates terribilis. The sequence goes on along the minus strand of NW_027362771.1, from coordinate 156,886,527 downwards.
GCGAAGAGAGCCTGTCTTGGCAGATAAGAGACTGACTTTACCAGACTTTGGTGTCTGAGGCTGGGAGGATTCTACATCCTCCAGCAGAGAACCAGTCCGCAAGGGACTGTATATTCCTTGGCCTAAGAAGCCTGGAGGCCCTGCCACAACAGAAGGGACCAGTAAAGCCATACAAGGCTGGGAGCAGAAAGGAACCCACGTCGCAGGCCATACAGGCGAGAATTACACGGAAAGCTTGGAAACGTGGGCTGTTACCCTATAACGAGGAGATAGCCAGAAGGAGCGCAGAAAGCACGGTAGGCCTACACCCTCACCCTGACCAGGGCCAATTTCCCCATTGCTCTCAGACATCCAGGTCCCCTCCTAGCTGGGACTGTTTGTGGGTCAATTTACCTGTTCTAGTAAAGACCCTGGACTGCAACCTGTTGTCTGCGTGCTCCTTGCTCCTCCAGCACTATCAGCACTGTGACTCTCACTACCATCACTCCCACCATCCATTATACTGCCCTGGGGTCGCACTCTTCCCGTGGGGAGTCATACTACCCTAGCTGCACACCTCATCAGCCCCAGCGGTCTGCATGCAGCGGCGGTTCCTAATAACCGCAATCCACGGGTGGCGTAGTCGGACATAATCATCAGCACATAACGGACTACCACTGGCCTGACCACCCTGAGCCACGGAACCGGGTTGCCACTACTACTCCCATCGTTCCCCCTATTGCCCGGATCCGAGTGCCCCACGGCCCAGGGGGCGAGTCAGCTTTGGCGTAGTCGGAAGGATTTCGTGCCCGCAACCACCGGGTACTGCGTGCCTGGAAAAGACTTTTGTAACTTACCTGTGGCGAAGTTTCCCGCCGTCCGGAGTCGTTTCCCGCCATCCGGAGCCGATTCCCGCCATCAGACGCCATCTTGGACCGTTTCCCGCCGTCTTCTGCCGTCTTCCCGCCATCCGCAGCTGCTTCCCGCCAACGGACGCCATCTTCAGGACGCCGCGTGGGAAGAAGAGGGGCGTGGACGTGAAAACCGCGCGAGATCCGAAGCTCCGCCCCACGCACCGACGCTGCGCAAGGTCCTGGAAGGGAACGAGAGCGACGCTGACGTCATCAGGACGCGACGCAAGGTCCTCGTCCAGAGCAGCAGCAGCGGAGCCGCGGCCTACAGAAGAGGATCGTCGGAAGGTAGGCCACGCTTAACTAGGGGGGAGGAAGATGTCGGACACAGAGGCCCCCACTACCACCAACGCAGCTGCAGCAGCGGTGATGCCCTTTTCCCTGCCCTACATCCCTGGAGTGGCCTGGCTGCCCAAGTACTCAGGGGAGCCCCATGCCCTAACTGACTTTAAGGAAAGGCTGTACAGCTTGTTCCAAGTCTACCCCCTGACAGAGGAACAGAAGGTCAGCATACTAACAGGGCAGTTAACTGGCACAGCCCAAAGGGAGGTAAAATCATGGCCCATTGAGGAGAAAAGGACTGTGAAGGGTATTCTGGCCCGGCTGCGGGGTACCTTTGACACACGTACCTCCGCTGAGATTAAAATGAGGTTCTATGAATGTAAGCAGCGGGGCCCTCCTCTATGGACTCCGTGGAGGCTGATGCACAGGCCCTGAACCAAGCCCCGTCGAAAGACCTGCACCACCAAGTCCAGGAGCTGACCAGGAGCGTCGCGGCATTGACCAGGACCGTCCAGGCGTTGCAAGTGAACCCGTCAAGACCCATCGAGCTGGCTTCAAGTCCGGAGGATGTCCCATGGCGTCGACAGAGGAGGATCCCGTCGTTCCGAGGGAGGCCCACAGACCGCTATGCAGAGGATGGACAGCCCATTTGCCGTTGATGCAACCAGCCCGGACACATTTCCAGGTACTGTAATTTAAACGGGTCCAACCTGGGGCAGAGGGCCAACCCCCAGGCATAAGATCACCAGGCCCTTATAATTGGCGTGATAAGTACGTTGGGGGGCGCCCAGTTTTACCCGTGGTGCTGGACGGTATCCCCATGAGCGCTTTGCTGGATACTGGGTCGCAAGTAACCGCTATCCCTTATGTACTTTTTAAGCAGTATTGGACTGATGCTGATATCACACGGTATCCAGACAGTAACTTGAGCATCATCGCCAGTAATGGCTTACCCGTGCCGCAGATGGGGTTCAAGGAGATGACCATTAAAATTGGTAAAGTTGAACTGCCGGCACAGGGAGTGATTATTGTGGACATTGACCGACGTGAAAGTCACCCTAAAATAACTGTGGGTACTAACGTAATTGAAAATTGTCTTTCAGAGGTAATTGTAATTCTACAACAGGTGGCGGTGAATGCTAGTTCCAGCCAACAGAGAGTCCTCAACAAGGAGATAAAAGCCCTGATGAGACGGCAGCAGGTAGAACTGTCTGGTGGTGAGATCGGTAGCGTAAGACTGAGTGACCCTTTCCCCATTTCCATGCCTCCCAAAAGTGAAATGATGATCTGGTGTCGGACTGCAATCGGGTTGAGAGGTAGAGACTACCAAGCCATGGTAGAACCCGTGTACTCAGACAGCAGGCCCACCATTTTGACAGCCCGGGGGGTGGTTGATGTCCGTCATGGGAGGGTGCCCGTCCGCATCCTCAACATTGGGGAGAGGGATGTAACCTTACCCAGGTACGCTACACTCGCCAAACTGTTTGTTGTCGAACACCAAGCTATCAGGGCCGTGGAACCCTTGCCTCCATCTCCACAGGCGGAGGGTAATGGCTCCCAGAAACAAAAGGAGGACTGGTGCCAGAAACTCCATGTGGGTGCTGACTCCACTCCCCTGCACCAAAAACAAGGAGTCTACCGGGTGGTACAGGAGTACGAGAGAGTCTTTAGTAAGCACCCGCTAGACTTCGGCAGAGTAAAGGGGATAGAACACCACATCCCCACAGGGAGCCACCCACCGATAAAAGAAAGACACAGACCTGTACCCCCTGCACATTATCAGAATGCCAAGGGTATGCTGAGGGAAATGAAAGAAGCTGGGGTCATTAGAGATAGCTGTAGCCCCTGGGCAGCCCCCTTGGTTCTGGTGAAAAAGAAGGACGGCACCATGAGAATGTGCGTGGACTATAGACAAATCAACCGTATCACCCACAAAGACGCATATCCGCTGCCTAGAATAGAGGAGTCTTTAGCCGCACTAAAATCAGCTAACTTCTTTTCTACTTTGGACCTTACTAGCGGGTACTGGCAGGTTCCTGTGGCAGAGGCTGACAAGGAGAAGACCGCCTTCACCACCCCGATGGGACTGAGCGAATTCAACTGTATGCCTTTCGGGCTCTGCAACGCACCGGGGACCTTCCAGCGGCTGATGGAATGCTGTCTAGGGCACCGAAACTTCGAGACGGTCCTCCTTTACCTGGACGACGTGATCATCTATTCGAAGACCTACGAGGACCACCTAAAGCACCTGGCCGAGGTGTTCGAAGCCCTGGCAGGCTATGGCCTGAAGGTAAAACCATCGAAGTGTCACCTGCTGAAACCAAAGGTCCAGTACCTAGGGCACGTGGTAAGCGCGGAAGGAGTGGCCCCCGACCCTGACAAGGTCACGGCAATCAAGAGCTGGCCAAGCCCCTCGAACATCAAAGAGGTGAGACAGTTTCTCGGGTTGGTAGGCTAGTACCGAAGGTTCATCCCCGGGTTCACTAAGATGGCAGCTCCTATGCAGGACCTCCTGATCGGACAGTCTAAGTCCCGAAGTCAAAAGCCACCCTTCAAGTGGGATAAACCGGAAGAGGAGTCCTTTCGCCAGCTAAAGATGGCCCTCACGGGGGATGAGATCCTGGCCTACCCTGATTACGGCCAGCCTTTCATTCTCCACACAGACGCCAGTAATGTGGGACTGGGAGCCATACTGTCCCAAAACCAACAGGGCAGAGAACGGGTGATCGCATATGCCAGCCGGAAGCTGAGGCCCACTGAGAGGAACCCGGAGAATTACAGCTCCTTCAAGCTAGAATTCTTGGCGGTGGTGTGGGCCGTGACGGAACGCTTCAAGCATTACCTGGCCTCCGCAAAGTCCACCGTGTACACGGACAACAACCCGTTGACACACCTGGACAATGCAAGACTGGGTGCCCTAGAACAGCGGTGGATGGCCCGTCTCTCCAACTATGACTTCGTGATCAAGTACCGGGCCGGCAAAATCAATGCCAACGCAGACGCCCTGTCGAGGATGCCTCACTTACCTGAAGGTGACGAAGACCCAGAAGACCTGGAGGAGGTAGAACTCCCCGCGTTTCACCGGTATGGAGCCGCTCAATACTCCCACCGCGTGAAAGAGGAGGATCTAACAACCGTGATGATCAATCCCCTACCTCACCACAGTTGGGCCGAGACCCAAGATAGTGACCCTGCAGTCCGCCTGGTGAAAGATCTGCTGACCCAGGAAGACGCCCGCCTAGATCCAGATGCCCCAGAGGAAGCCAAGCAGCTATGGAAAGAGAAGAGCAAGCTGTTCCTCTACGAAGGCAAGTTGTGCAGAAGGATTGTCAACCACCGGACTCATGAGCTGACCTGGCAAGTCGTGGTTCCAAGGCGGGATGCAGCTATGGTCCTGGGAGCTTACCATGACAGAGCGGGACACTTCGGTTGGAAGAAACTGGAGTTCCTGCTAAGAGGAAGGTTCTTTTGGGTCGGCATGAGAGGAGCTGTAGAAAAGTGGTGCAGAGACTGTGGCCCTTGTCACCTAAGGAGGAAGGACCGTGCCAGCCAGAAGGCACCCTTGAGGCCCATCGTCACCACGCAGCCTCTTGAGCTGGTAGCTCTAGACCACGTCAAGTTGGCTCCAAGCCGGTCTGGATACATCTATGCCCTGACAATCGTGGACCACTATTCCCGTTTTCTAGTGGTGGTCCCGGTAAAGGACTTGACAGCCCAAACAGCGGCCAGAGCCTTCCAGCAATATTTCTGCCGTCCGCACGGGTATCCGGAACAGGTCCTGACAGACCAGAGTCCAGCGTTCGAGGCTGAAATCTTCCAGGAGTTCTGCAACCTCTATGGCTGTAAGAAGATTCGTACAACGCCTTACCACCCCCAAACCAACGGGATGTGTGAGAAGATGAACAATATAGTCATTGATCTCCTGAAGACGTTGCCCCTGGAGGAACGCAGCCTGTGGCCAGAAAAGCTGCCGGACCTGATAGACCTATACAACAATATCCCGGTGAATGCTACAAACTGCACCCCGGCTTACCTGATGCGAGCTAGACCAGGTAAGCTGCCCGTAGACCTGGAGATGGGAGTCCTAATACCTGAGGACACCTCCCCGGATGCGGACTGGGATACGGAAAGGCAACTGCAGTACAAAAAGGTACAGGAGAGTGTGGAGAAGAGCCTGGCCCAGGTGAGAGAGAGGCAAGAAAAACTCTTCAATCAACACGCCCCTGCTGGTCCCCTAGAACCTGGTGAGCAAGTCCTGAAGCGAAAAAGAAGGCTACATAAGTTGGACGACCAGTGGGAAAGGGAACCCTACACCGTACTGCAGTCTGACCACGACAAACTAAGGTGTGCGTAATCACCAAGGACGGAGGAGAAACCACTAGTGTCGTCTCCAGAGACCACCTCAAAAGGTGCCCCGAGCAACTCCGTAGTGCAGAAGAGGATCAGAGTGACCTTGAACCCGCAGAGGACAAGGAAGAAATGATCAGCACCGTTCTCAACCAACACAAGAGCTGGAAGGTGAAGAGGAGCGAGCAGTTCCAGAGGCAGAAGAGCCTGTACCAGCAGCCCAGGAGAGTCAACCCTCTGCTGACAGTGAGCCTGCCATGCCTGCGGTAAGCCAGAGGACCCGCAGACAGCTGCCTGCCCTACCTGTACACCCAGCTGATAGCTGCACCCCTAACGCTAGTCGGGAAAGCCAGGTTGGTCCACCACCAGACAGTGGGCTACGTAGGTCAACCAGGAGCACAAAGGGGCAGATACCCGCTCGCTGGAGAATATAGAGCGCACTAAGTTTGTAAATGACTTTGTTGCCAAATGCTGAATTGTTTGCCAAGTTACATGCTTGTTTGGTAATTCTGTGTTTCAGTTTCTTGCAGCTACCGTAAGGACTCACAGGTTATGGACTTTTTATAACCGGGACTTTGCATGGACTGCGTTCGGAGCTTAACCCAGGAATGAACTAAGACTGTAAAGGACTTGGGGTAGGACAGACCCCCACCTGGTTAAGGCTCCCCGTTGTGCTGGTGATATGGACACCCGGTCACAGGCCACACTGTGACCTTAAGAACTCAATTTGTGCGTCGTCTGTCTATTAATGTTTTATTGTTATGCATATTGTCTTTGTTTACTGTTTAGTCCAGGAGTACTAAATTTCACTAGGGGGGAATGTGTCACCCTGGCCTGGATGCCACAAGTGTAATTAAAGCTGTGTCTGAGAGCAAGGGGGAGGTTCTCTAGTCAGGGGAACATTAGCATGCAATGCCTCCTGTCTCAGGCCAGTAGGGGGAGCTGGCTGCCCCTATAAAAAGCTGGTACTGGGGGCAGGGTTAGGGAGAACTTGATGGCCTGTCTCAGCGATGAGACTTGTCCCAGAGCAGAGCAGGGACAGACAGTTGCACTGCACCTAAGAGGAAGTGTGGCAGGAGGAGAGCCACAAACCAGAGACAAGAGGCGAAGAAAGCCTGTCTTGGCAGATAAGAGACTGACTTTACCAGACTTTGGTGTCTGAGGCTGGGAGGATTCTACATCCTCCAGCAGAGAACCAGTCCGCAAGGGACTGTATATTCCTTGGCCTAAGAAGCCTGGAGGCCCTGCCACAACAGAAGGGACCAGTAAAGCCATACACGTCGCAGGCCATACAGGCGAGAATTACACGGAACTCTTGGAAACGTGGGCTGTTACCCTATAACGAGGAGATAGCCAGAAGGAGCGCAGAAAGCACGGTAGGCCTACACCCTCACCCTGACCAGGGCCAATTTCCCCATTGCTCTCAGACATCCAGGTCCCCTCCTAGCTGGGACTGTTTGTGGGTCAATTTACCTGTTCTAGTAAAGACCCTGGACTGCAACCTGTTGTCTGCGTGCTCCTTGCTCCTCCAGCACTATCAGCACTGTGACTCTCACTACCATCACTCCCACCATCCATTATACTGCCCTGGGGCCGCACTCTTCCCGTGGGGAGTCATACTACCCTAGCTGCACACCTCATCAGCCCCAGCGGTCTGCATGCAGCGGCGGTAACGGGTGGCGTAGCCGGACATAATCATCAGCACATAACGGACTACCACTGGCCTGACCACCCTGAGCCACGGAACCGGGTTGCCACTACTACTCCCATCGTTCCCCCTATTGCCCGGATCCGAGTGCCCCACGGCCCAGGGGGCGAGTCATGTCGATGTGAGGGTGATATGCCCTCCCCTCCGGGGATGTCTTCTGGATTTAAATTTTTCTCTATGACAGCTTGCATTTAGGGTTAACCCAGAGACCTATATAATATGACAAGGAGTATTGTAATCCTACTCAAAAGTTACCCATGTGTCTACATGTTACCTGCTGTAAAGATGAGGCGACAGTATAATAGAAGATCCATTAAGTCTAAACAAAGTGTCCTGGCACCACCCAGAGCAAAGAGTTACCGTGAAAAAAATGTTCTCCATGTGTGATCGTAAATAGTTTGGATGAAATGTGTCATTTATACAATCATATTAATGTACAGCTGTTACACAGGAAATTTAGAATATAATAGTAAAGAACCATGTTTGTTTCTAAGTACATATTTTAGCAGCTGCACCCAAGGCACAACAGGAAAGCTGTTTAATGCCATAGGTTACTCTACGCTTATGCAAATGCCTGCTGGATGTTGTGGATATGAGAATGTTAAAGTGGCATTCATTCTCATTCCTATATTGGCCTTAGTTTGGTACGTTACACACACACCTGCTGATACCAGTTGAGCTATGGATATTCATTCCTGTTAAATCACCCAATAAGCCCTGAGAAAATGCAACATCTGTTGTCCTTAAATGTTGACTTTTTTGCCATAAATTATTATTGACTGTGAGAGAAAAGTACTGTATAAAAATCTGGAATATAAAAGACAGCCAGGCTGACAAAATTCTGATTGCTATTGTTTGGTAGAAAACGTTGAGATGCATTTACATATTTTAAGGAAAAAGTGTCTTGAGATTAATTTGAACAATTCAAAATTGATTGAGCAAACCAACAGAATGTCTTAATGTCAGAATGTCCTTGTCTTACAACAGAAATGTATGGCATATCCACAAGATTTGCCATACATGTCTAATGGATGCAGGCTCTACCCCTTAGAACTCTCAGTTATCACCAGGACAGGGTTTTACCAATTTCACTGTTTGTACTACAGTGTCTGACTGCAGTGAGAGGAGAGTGCTTCCTCGGTTATATTCAGAACTACCAGTGATTGACTTATGCAGATGTATTATTACCATTTGTATTATTGCTGCACTACTACAATTAAAAATAAACCCGTTTGTAATTTTTAAATTAGTTTTATATTTTGTATTACTCTCATGATTCTAGTAATGGTATTACTAAAATCCCTATGCCTAAATCTGTTGATGCAGAAGAAGGCAAAAACCCCAGGACACATTCAGCCAATTTGTATCACAGGGAAAAATTCCTTCTTGACGACGAGAAAAGGCGATCAGTCCTAGTACCCTGGATCAAACCTAATTATGATACTAGTTATGTAATTACTATTACCATACTAAATGTACTACTATAGGTGTAATATTTTGTCTAATTTAACTGTAACCCACAATGTTATCTGTATCGAGGAAATCATCCAGCCCTTTTTTGAAAGCTGTTATAGTGTCTGACATCACTACCTCTTGTGGTCGGCAATCCACAGTCTGACTACTCTGACTGTAAAGAACCCTTTCCTGTTTAGGTGACGGAATCGCCTTTCTTCCACCCTTAATGAGTGCCCCCTGGTCCTTAGTATAGTCTTTGGAAGGAATAAGTCATGTGCTAGACCTTTGTACTGACCACACATATATTTATACATGTAAATGAGATCCCCTCTGAGGCGTCGTTTTTCTAAGCTAAACAGACTCAACTTTTCCAACTTCTCATCATATAAGAGGCCTTCCATCCCTTGTAATAATCTAGTTGCCCGCCTTTGAACTGACTCTAACTTCTGAATATCCTTTTTAAAATGTGGAGCCCAAAACTGGATCCCATATTCCAGATGTGGCCTCACCAGTGATTTATGAAGGGGTAACAATACATTGGGATCGTGGAATTTTATTTCTCCTTTTATACATCCTAAAATCGTATTTGCTTTTGCTGCTTGACATTGAGTACTGCTGCTCAGCTTACTTGTAACCAGAATGCCCAAGTCCTTCTCCTGTTCCGAAGTCCCGAGTATACTCCCAATTAATGTGTATGCAGCAATAGGATTGCTCCGTCCTAGGTGCATTACTCTACATTTATCTACATTAAACCTCATCTGTCAAGTGTTTGCCCATTCAGTCATCTTATCCAGATCATTCTGTAATATTGTAACTTCAAGATCAGATTTTAATATCCTGCATAGTTTGGTGTCGTCAGCAAAAACTGACACTTTACTCTCAATCCCATCTCCAAGGTCATTAATAAAGAGGTTAAAAATAATCGGTGCTAGCACAGATCCCTGCGGCACCCCACTGTTGACTATATCCCATTTAGAAAACATACCATTTATGACGACTCTTTGTTTCCTATCATTTAGCCAATTCCTTACCCATCTGCATATAGTTCCCCCAAGTCCTTGCTTCTGAAGCTTCAGTATAAGGCTACTATGTGGAACAGTATCAAATACCTTTGCAAAGTCCAGATAAATCACATCAGCTGCATTACCAACATACAAATTTGCACTTACCTCCATATAGAACACCAACATGTTAGTTAGACATGACCTATTCTTCATGAATCCATGCTGATTATCATTTATTATATTATTCTCTGCGATATAACGCTGCAGGTCATCTCTTATGATGCCCTCAAAAACTTTGCACACTATTGATGTCAGATTTACCGGACGGTAGTTACCTGAATCCACCTTTTTGCCTTTCTTAAATATCGGTACCACAATTGCTATCCTCTAATTCTGTGGCACTATCCTTGTTACAATAGAGTCTAAGAATACAAGATACAGCGGTTTATCAATTACTGAGCTCAATTCCCTCAGTATCCGTGGATGAATACCATCTGGTCCAGGGGATTTTGTCAATGTTTAATTTGCTCAGTCGCAGGCGTACTTCTTTTTTGTGTTAAACTAGTTATATTAGGAGGTGAACTTTGATTTTTGCCCGGTCTCTGGAACAGACGGTTTGTTGTTTTAATGTTTTTGCGCTTATACATAATAAAAACTTTTATAGAAAAAAGAATTATCTTTGCATCGCTGTATGCTGAGAGCTGTAACTTTTTAATTTTTCGGCTGATAGAGCTGTATGGTGGCTTGATTTTTGCATGATAAGATGATGTTTCTAGGTGTACCATTTTTATTTACATTCGTCTTTTTGATTGTGTTTTATTCCACTTTTTTCTAGTGGTATTATGAAAAGGCATAGTTTCCCATGTGTTTTGTTTTGTTTTTTTACGCTGTTCACTGAAGCGGTTAACTACTGTGACACGTTTATAGGTTGGGTCGTTCTCCGGACGGGGCAATACCAAATATGTGTACTTGTTTATTTTTATTTTTTTACATAAAAATGTGTATTATTTATTAGTGTAATATATTTTATTATTTTGTAACATTTTTTTTTAGATTTTTTTTTTTTTTAATTATTTTTTTTAACTTTTTTACTTAGTCCCACTATGGGACTTTCACTTTTTTCACTTTTTCCATAGGTATAATGTATTGCATTAGGGGGCATCTAGGGGGTTAACAGCCAGGGGCAGCGCTGACACCGCTCCTGGCTGTTAGTGCAGGAGCTCAGCCACTGGCAGCGCTGAGCTCCTGCTGTGATCGGCCAGGAAGTGCTGATATTTCAACTTCTCCTGCACGATCGTGCTGTGATCGGTCATTCGGATTGATGTTTTTATGAATTTTGGGGATATGATAGAAAAAAGGAATGCTGGGGGTTTTGTTTAAAATGAAGAAAAATTAATTTTTATTCAACTACCTAGAGATTTACGATTTTGGGTTAAGTCCGTTTGATTTTTTAGGAAGATTTTGGTAGGATCGGTTTTAATTTTTTTTATATGTTTTACTACCTCCTAGGAAGCTGAGTGATTCTTCATGGTACATGGTTTAATCCATTATTACAATACTGCAACCCTTATCTGGTGGGCGGATAATGATGCCATTGTTTTCCTGTAGATTCATCATGGCTTGTTATTCCTTCTAAGTTATGCGCTGTAAACCTGGGGTCGCCCTTTTTTTTATTTTGCTAATTTCCAGCATTTGAATATTTGTTGATAGTGTTACATTTAGATTTATTGGCTAGTGTATGGATATATTGTATATTTTCCACTTGTGTTTTCTGGTGATAGTTTTACTTCATGAAGTATTTATTGAGGGCTGGATTGCGTAATTATTTTTTTTACTCCAATATACAATACAGACCAAAAGTTTGGACACACCTCATTTAAAGATTTTTCTGTATTTTCATGACTATGAAAATTGTACATTCACCCTGAAGGCATCAAAACTATGAATTAACACAGTTGGAATTATATACTTAACAAAAAAGTGTGAAACAACTGAAAATATGTCTTATATTCTAGGTTCTTCAAAGTAGCCACCTTTTGCTTTGATGACTGCTTTGCACATTCTTGGCATTCTCTTGATGAGCTTCAAGAGGTAGTCACCGGAAATGGTCTTCCAACAATCTTGAAGGAGTTCCCAGAGATGCTTAGCACTTGTTGGCCCTTTTGCCTTCACTCTGCGGTCCAGCTCACCCCCAAACCATCTCGATTGGGTTCAGGTCTGGTGACTGTGGAGGCCAGGTCATCTGGCGTAGCACCCCATCACTCTCCTTTGTCAAATAGCCCTTACACAGCCTGAAGGTGTGTTTGGGGTCATTGCCCTGTTGAAAAATAAATGATGGTCCAACTAAATGCAAACCGGATGGAATAGCATGCCACTGCAAGATGCTGTGGTAGCCATGCTGGTTCAGTATGCCTTCAATTTTGAATAAATCCCCAACAGTGTCATCAGCAAAGCACCCCCACACCATCACACCTCCTCTTCCATGCTTCACAGTGGGAACCAGGCATGTAGAGTCCATCCGTTCACCTTTTCTGCGTCGCACAAAGACACGGTGGTTGGAACCAAAGATCTCAAATTTGGACTCATCAGACCAAAGCACAGATTTCCACTGGTCTAATGTCCATTTCTTGTGTTCTTTAGTCCAAACAAGTCTCTTCTGCTTGTTGCCTGTCTTTAGCAGTGGTTTCCTAGCAGCTATTTTACCATGAAGGCCTGCTGCACAAAGTCTCCTCTTAACAGTTGTTGAAGAGATGTGTCTGCTGCTAGAACTCTGTGTGGCATTAACCTGGTCTCTAATCTGAGCTGCTGTTAACCTGCGATTTCTGAGGCTGGTGATTTCTGAGGCTGATTCAAAGTTATGAAAATACAGAAAAATCTTTAAATGAGTAGGTGTGTCCAAACTTTTGGACTGTACTGTATATATATTAGACCAATAAATACCCAATTTTATGTAAAAAAAATATATATATACATACAGTGGGGAAAATAACTATTTGATACACTGCCGATTTTGTTAGTTTTCCCACCTACAAAGAATGGAGAGGTCTGTAATTTTTATCGTAAGTACACTTCAATTGTGAGAGACGGATTCTAAGAATAATAAAAAATAATCTAAAAATAAAAACCAGAAAATCACATTGTATGATTTTTAAATAATTAAATTGAATTTTATTGCATAAAATAAGTATTTGATCACCTAGCAACCAGCAATAATTCTGGCTCTCACAGCCCTGTTAGTTTTTCTTTAAGAAGCCATCCTGCTTGTTGAGAAGGTAACAACTGTTGGCGCAATTATTAGAAAAGAGAAGAAGCACAAGATGACTGTCAATCTTCCTCAGTCTGGGGCTCCATGCAGGATCTCGCCTCATGGGGTGAGGATGATTCTGAGAAAGGTCAGGAATCTGCCCAGAACTACACAGCAGGACCTGGTCAATGACCTGAAGAGAACTGGGACCACAGTCTCAAACATTACTGTTAGTAACATACTACGCCGTCATGGATTAAAATCCTTCAGGGCACGCAAGGTCCCCCTGCTCATGCCAGCACATGTCTAGGCCCGTTTGAAGTTCGCCAATGACCCCCTGAATGATCCAGAGGAGGAATGAGAGAAGGTCATGTGGTCAGATGAGACCAAATTAGAACTTTTTGGTATCAGCTCCACTCGCTGTGTTTGGAGGAAGAAGAAGGAGTACAACCCCAAGAACACTGTCCCAACCATGAAGCATGGTGGGGGTAACATCATACTTTGGGATGCTTTTCTGCAAAGGGAACAGGGTGACTGCACCGTATTGAGGTGAAGATGGATGGGTTCATGTATCGTGAGATTTTGGCCAACAACCTCCTTCCCTTAGTAAGAGCATTGAAGATGGGTCGTGGCTGGGTCTTCCAACATGACATTGACTCGAAACAAATAGCCTAGGCAACTAAGAAGTGGCTCCATAAAAAGCATTTCAAGGTCCTGGAGTGGCCTAGCCAGTCTCCAGACCTGATCCAAATAGAAAATCTTTGGAGGGAGCTGAAACTCAATGTTGCCCCGTGACAGTCCCGAAACCTGAAATATCTGGAGAAGATCTGTATGGAAGAGTGGTCCAAAATCACTGCTGCAGTGTGTGCAAGCTTGGTCAAGAACTACAGGAAACGTCTGACCTCTGTAATTTCAAACAAAGGTTTCTGTATCAAATATTAAGTTCTGTTTTTCTATTGTATCAAATACTTATTTCATGCAATAAAATGCTAACTAATTATGTAAAAATCATACAATATGATTTTGTGGAATTTTTTTTAGATTCTGTCTCTCACAGTTGAAGTGTACCTACTATAAAAATTAGAGACCTCTCTATTCTTTGTAGGTGGGAAAACGTGCAAAATCGGCAGAGTATCAAATACTTATTTTCCCCACCTTATTTGATATTGCTGTGTCCATAACGACCCGATCTATAAAAGTGTCCTAGTTTATTAACCCTTTCAGTGAACGCCGTAAAAAAAAAAACTTGGCAAACTATGATTTTTCATCATACCGATGGAAAAAAACTAGAACAAAACGCGATCAAAAAGATGAATGTAAATAAAAATGGCATAGCTGAAAACGTCATCTTGTCTCGCAAAAACCAGGCCACCATACAGCTCCATCAGGGGAAAAATTAAAAGATTATAGCGATGCAAAAATCTTTTTTTTCTATAAAATAGTTTTCATTGTGTAAAAGCGCCAAAACATAAAAAAAAGACATAAATATGGTATCACTGTAATTGTCCTGACCCGAAGAAAAGCTACCTTATCAATTTTACCACACGCAAAACGGCATAAAAATACCCCCCAAAAAACAATTCCTGAATTGCTGGCTTTTGCTCAATCTGGCAAAATGCGGAATAGAAAGCGAACAAAAAACGTTATGTGTCCGAAAATGGTACCAATAAAAAAGTTAACTCGTCCCGCAAAAAACAAGCCTTCACATGACTCTGTCAGCATAAATATTGAAAAATTATAGCTCTCAAAATATGGCAATGCAAAAACTAGTTTTTGCAAAAAAAAAGTGTTTTAGTGTGTGACAGCAGCCAAACAGAAAAAACATAAAAATCTGGTATCGCTGTAATCGCACAGACCCCAAGAATAAAGTTGTTAAATCACTTATACCGCACGAGGAACAGCGTAAAAAATAAATAAAACTAATTCTTGACCTACTACTGATTTGTTCATTGTGCCTTCGAAACATTGCAGTAAGGCTCTGCTCACATTTATCTTGCGCTCTACGCTGAGCACTTATACCGGGTTTTCTGTGTAAATCTCTGAAATACGTGATTCAGATGGAACCCCCGAAGGAAAACATTCATGGAGTCAAATCATCCAAAGGGGTATAATTTTCAAACTGGGGTCACTTGAGGGGATATTCTGCTCTTCTGGGCTTAGGGGCTCTGTATATGGAGTCCACAAACTATTCTAGGAAAATCAGCACACCAGGAGGCAAATAGCACTCCTTCCATTCTGAGTCTTGTGTCTAAGCAGTACTGTACAGCTACATATTGGGTATTTCGACATTCAGCAGAAATTGTATGACAAACTTTGGTGCCAGTTTACTCGGTCACTGCTACTTCAGGGCCTGCGCAGAAAAAGGATTAAGACACTGCCCATAGAAGGGTAGATAAGGTACCCATAACCACACGAGTGCAGGGCACAGGCACGGGATTATGGCACTGCAACTGCACGTCACAGGGTTTTCCTAGACAGGGGTGTTAGGAGTGGGTTGAGGGAAGTGGGAGTGTCTGAGAACCTCCCCACAAATGTTTTACTGGGGACTGATCAGTGACAGTTGGTCCCCAGCCTGTCAAGATGATGGGAAAGAGTTATCCTCAACCTGTCAGGATGGTGGGAAAGTGTTATCCCCAGACTGTCAGGATGATTTGAAAGTGTTATCCTCAACCTATAAGAGTGGTGGGAAAGTATTATCCTTAGCCTGTAAAAATGATGGGAACATGTTATCCCCAATCTGTTAGGGTTATGGGAAAGTGTCATCCACAGCCTGTCAGAATGATGGGAAATTATTATTCGCAGCCTGTCAGGGTGATGGGAAAGTGTTATCTCCAGCCTGTCAGGATGGTGGGAAAATGTTGTTATTCCCCGGGATACAGCCTACATAGCTGCTGTTACTTGCAGTCAGAGTGCCCAGAACGCAGGTAATGCACTGCCTTGAGGACCCACTTCATCCAGATGGATAACTAAACCAGATACTGACCCAGAGCAGGTCACAGAGGGTTCCAGTGAGGTTGGGGCCTTAACGTTGCTTCTGGCTACCTCTATTCAGAAGTTCCAGGCTGCACTGCATGCAGCTGCCAGTTTAGAGGCATTGATGGAAGCCCACCTCCAAGTCCAAGAAGGAGAGGGTATTGTGGGATCCAGAGAGGTATTACTGGGAGACGGGTTTGGGAGACAATCAGTGAATAGGTCTCCCATGCCATCTCTAAAAGGGGGAGGAGTCATAAATGTATAGTAAAAAAGGACCAATCTCTTAAATCATCTTTTGAGAGGGGACATGTCACCCTCATATTGAGCATAGAAGCATGGCTTCATTATAAATTGTAAATGAAAAAAGAGCTAACATTCCATTGCCACCTTTGCTCTATGACCCCCCCCCCGCTGTAAACAGGTAATTGAAGTAGGTTATCTGATGGAGAGCAGACCTGGAGTCTGTACACAGAGGAAACAACAGTTTGTGGGGTGATGCTTTTCTTTCCATGTCAATGAGTCTTCCTGGCTTCAAAGCAACATTTGGCCAATGATGGCAGACCCTTTGGCGCAGGATACCAAATAAGAACATTGTTTTTTGTGTGATCTGTGTAGGTCCTATAGTTATGGGAGAGATATTTTCGACATCATGGCACAGTTATGAACGCAAAGCATATGCTTGCATTGCTGTGCGGTCTGCCGATCAGCCAAGAATTAATATTGGCTAGATGGATAACATTGTATACGCAATATCTCATATTTATAGAAAGCTAAATCATGATAGGAAATATGGCATTGATATATTCAGCCTGCAACTTCCAGTGAGGCAGATATCCTCACAGGGATCTCATTATTTTTGGTACTTGAGCCACATCTCATTTACTGGCCCCATGTGAGGTCACAAGAGGAGTCACTCTTATCTGGTAAAAGAAGACTCTGACGTAGAGCCATTGTTCAGTTCTGGGAGATACTGCTCGCTGCAAGGCTGCACCATTTCCTAATCGGAGTGCTCCTCTCCACCAGATCTACGCCATTACAATGACAACAGGTCTAATAATTTTCTATTGTTAATCCCTTTTATTTTTCTGTAAATGTATATACTGTATTGTCTTGTCCCCCTTTGTAATGACTTTTGAATATTTTTATAAACACTGACTAATTGTTGGATTAAATATATAACATTTAACAGTTTTGTTCCTCTAGCTCTATTAACTGAACCCCTGAAGCCTCGTTACCAGTAACGGGTGTCCAATTGGTTTTTCAGTGGTTATTGTGGAGCTTGGCAATGAACGTACCGAAGTACAGTACAGACCAAAAGTTTGGACCCACCTTCTCATTTAAAGATTTTTCTGTATTTTCATGACTATGAAAATTGTACTGTAACGGGTCTGGGAGGCGGAACCTCTAAGCTACTATACAAGGGGGCGGTCCTTGTAAGGGAGCGGGTGGCGACCAGGGAAGACGGGCAGGCAGTCACAGCAGGTGACCGGGACAGTCTCTGAGTGAACGGGCTGGAGGTCACGGCAAGTGACCGGGGCAGTCTCTGGATGAACGGGCAGGAGGTCACAGCAAGTGACCGGGGCAGTCTCTGGGTAAAGGGTAGGTACGACCTGTGATGGCAGAGCCTCCAGGTAGGCTAGCAGGCAGATGGTTGATGTGTGCTCCCAGGTGAGCAAGCGAGAGTCTCTGGAATGGCAGGTGGTCACAGCACGTGACGGCGGAGCCTCCAGGTAGGCTAGCAGGCAAGTAACAGGTGTGTGCTCCCAGGTGAGCGGGCAGGAGTCTCTGGAATGGCAGGTGGTCACAGCACGTGACGGCGGAGCCTCCAGGTAGGCTAGCAGGCAGGTAACAGGTGTGCGCTCCCAGGTGAGCGGGCAGGAGTCTCTGGAATGGCAGGTGGTCACAGCACGTGACGGCGGAGCCTCCAGGTAGGCTAGCAGGCAGGTAGCAGATGTGCGCTCCCAGGTGAGCGGGCAAGCTGGTCCATAGACAGACTGACAGGAGTTGGAGGGCAGACCGTCGGACCTCAGGCTAGCAGGCAGGTAGCAGAGGAGCGCTCCCAGGTGAGCGGGCAAGCTGGTCCTTAGACAGACTGACAGGAGTCGGTAGGCAGACCGTCGGACCTCAGGCTAGCAGGCAGGTAAGCAGACAGCAAACTGGCAGGAATCTGGCAGGTAACTGGCAACGGGACCTGAGGGCTGAAGCAGAGTAGTGAACAGTGCAACAACATTGCTCGGGCACCTCCATTTTGGAGGAGGTGCCTTATATATGGTGAAGTCCTCCGGCCATTGGCTGGGGACTCCTTAGGACGGCGCGCGCGGCCCCTTTAAGAGGGAGGGAGCGCGCGCGCGCCCTAAGCACAGTGGCCGGGAAGGAGCGCGCGCTGCCAGCAGAGCGGGAGGAGGACGCCGGGCTCGGAGCAGAGGGGTGAGGGGAACAGCGTCCCTGCCTAGCAGAGGGCAGGGACGCCGGCGCTACATGTACATTCACTCTGAAGGCATCAAAACTATGAATTAACACATGTGGAATTATATACTTAGCAAAAAAGTGTGAAACAATTGAAAATATGTCTTATATTCTAGGTTCTTCAAAGTAGCCACCTTTTGCTTTGATGACTGCTTTGCACACTCTTGGCAGATAGTATATGTAAGGCGCATGTCGTGTTTAGCCCTTTGATGCGGGCTCCGGCGTCGAGCCTGCACCTTTCCTGGCACATGACAACTGATCTATACAGCTGACATGTGCCCTAACAGCTGCGAGTGGAATTGCAATCCACCCGCAGCTGTCAACATGTTAAATGCAGCTGTCAATCTCTGACAGCTGCATTTAAAATTGGCGCACCGGAAGCGCGTCACTAGCTCCGCCCATCAGCACACATGTCACATTACCGTGGTTCGTTGATGGGTTGGCTTGACAACCCGGGTTCCGCAGGAGACCCCAGTGGTTTTCAACACGGATCTGCTATGAGCGCCACCCAGTGGTCGGCGTTCATAGCAGATGAGCACTTTTGTTACACATAGCAGGGCTGAAGCTCTGCTATGATGTAACACAGGTGATCGGAAGATCGCAGCATCTAGTCTCCTATGAAGATTATTGAAGCAAATACAAAAGTAGAAAAAAAAAGTTTTTAAAAATATTTAAAAAATATAAAAGTTCAAATCACCCCCCTTTCGCCCCATTCGAAATAAAAAAAAAATCAAAAATACACATATTTGGTATCGCCGTTATCAGAATCGCAGAAATTTATACATTTTTAAAAAGAATTAATCGGTAAACAGCGTAACTAGAAAAAAAATCAAAAACCAGAATTACATTTTTTTGGTAGCCGCAACATTGCAATAAAATGCAATAACAGGCGATCAAAACATCGAATCTATCCCCAAAATTGTATCAGTAAAAACTTCAGCTTGATGTGCAAAAAATAAGCCCTCACCTAGCCCCAGACCAAAAAAAATGGAGACGCTACGGGTCTCGGAAAATGGCGCCATTTTTTTTTAAAATAAACTTTGGATTTTTTTTTACCACTTAAATAAAAAAGAACCTATACATGTTTGGTATCTGCAAACTCGTAATGACCTGGAGAATCATAATTGCAGGTCAGTTTTAGCATTTAGTCAACATGGTAAAAAAAAAAATCATTGTTTGAAATGTACTTTTTTGCAATTTTACCACACTTTGAATTTTTTCCCCATTTTCCAGAACACAATATGGTAAAGCGGTGTCGTTCAAAAGTACAACTCGTCTCGCATAAAGCAAGCCATCACATGGCCATATTGACCAAAAAATAAAAAAGTTATGGCTCTGGGAAGAAGAGGATCAAAAAACGAAAGCGCAAAAACAGAAAAGAGCAGCGGCGTGAAGGGGTTAAAAACTGCCTTAAGGCAAACTCAGGCTTTCATTTACCACGGACCATGATACATGAACTGGCTATGATTCTCCTAACATGAACTTGGTAGCATCATATATCCTTATGAGGATGTCAAGGTCATGTAAGGAGATTTGTTGCCTATCCATACATTGCAGTTCATAATCGGTCCTCTAAAGAGAGTGTCCAGGCCTGAGCAAATAAAGGGATGTGTAACAGGTTAAGAGGCTTAATCTGTCAAAATAAATTCATCCGCAGATGGCCACTAAATGGCTAACTTAGTGACTGCCCTGGTCACAGGTGTATAGTTATTGAAAGCTCACCAAGGTTGTAGTCTAGGTGAGAACGGTGTTAGGGTAGAGCCTATGGTGTGGCTGGCTTAACCTCCACCCACCTAATTTCACAATCGTGCGGCCATTGGCCTGCCACATGGCTACCTCACCACCTGGCCTTAGAAGTAGCAGTATAAAGAAACTTATCTGTTGCCAAACCTGAGATCTGCTGACCAGCTGGGTGAGAGCTTAGCCTGCAAGGGTCTGGACTGTGCCTACATTTACTAATAAAGGATTGTATTTTTTTTATAGCTTTGAAAGAATCCTGTGGTGTGTGTCCCTTTGTCTGAGCAAAATAAAGATATTTTTGAAGCGTAAAACAAATAGAGAGATGCTGGGGGAAAGTTGATGCTGCATTTCAAGCATAGTACATAGTTTGTGATTGTCTTGGATGCTGTGATGCTGGTAAAGTGGGATATTTATTATTATTATAGCGCCATTCATTCCATGGCCCTTTATCCAGAGTAAAAAAATAAATTATAAGCAAGGAAGGCCATAACTCAGGTTTGCTGCACCATAACTTACCCTTTAAATGGCATTTCGCCTACGTCACTTTCATCTTAAAATGAACATTATAAGGGAGACCCAAAAGAACAAGTGCACAAGAAGAACAGTACACACAAAACTACAGTTTAGAAACAAATAGCTTCCTTAAAGAATAAAAATTATATTTGGCCCCCTTACCTCTTGGTTGCACCAAAGGTATGTTCACCCCTGGTACAAGGTCACTCCATTTAATAATGTTCCATTGGACTCTTGGGCATATTACAAGGAACTGTATTGTACCTAGAAAGTAAAAGTCTTGAGGGAAATACAGGTGCTTCTCACAAAATTAGAATATCATCAAAAAGTTAAGTTCAGTTCTTCAATTCAAAAAGTGAACTCAAATTATTATATAGAGTCATTACAAACAGAGTGATCTATTTCAAGTGTTTATTTCTGTTAATGTTGAGGATTATGGCTTACAGCCAATGAAAACACAAAAGTCATTATCTCAGTAAATTAGAATACTTTATAACAACAGCTTGAAAAATGTTTTTAAAATCCGAAATGTTGGCTTACTGAAATGTATGTTGAGTAAATACAGTCAATACTTGGTCGGGGCTCCTTTTGCATCAATTACTGCGTGGCATGGAGGCAATCAGCCTGTGGCACTGTTGAGGTGTTATGGAAGCCCAGGTTGCTTTGATAGCAGCCTTCAGCTCGTCTGCATTGTTGGGTCTGGTGTCTCTCATCTTCCTCTTGACAATACCCCCTTGATTCTCTGGCCAATCAAGCACAGTGATACTGTTGTTTTTAAACCAGGTATTGGTACTTTTGGCAGTGTGGACAGGTGCCAAGTCCTGCTGGAGAATGAAATTTCCATCTCCAAAAAGCTTGTCGGCAGAGGGAAGCATGAAGTGCTCTAAAATTTTCTGGTAGATGGCTGCACTGACTTTGGTCTTGATAAAACACAGTGTACCTACACCAGCTGATGACATGGCTCCCCAAACCATCACTGATTGTGGAAACTTCACACTAGACCTCAAGCAGCTTGGATTGTGTGCCTCTCCACTCTTCCTCCAGACTCTGGGACCTTGATTTCCAAATGAAATGCAAAATTTACTTTCATCTGAAAACAGCACCTTGGACCACTGAGCAACAGTCCAGGTCTTTTTCTCCTTGGCCCAGGTAAGACGCTTCTGGCGTTGTCTATTGGTCATGAGTGGCTTGACACAAGGAATGCAACACTTGTAGCCCATGTCCTGGATACATCTGTGTGTGGTGGCTCTTGAAGCAGTGACTCCAGCAGCAGTCCACTCCTTGTAAATCTCCCCCAAATATTTGAATGGCCTTTTCTTAACAATCCTTTCAAGGCTGCGGTTATCCAGGTTGCTTGTGCAGCTTTTTCTACCACACTTTTTCCTTCTAACTTTCAGCTTTCCATTAATATGCTTGGATACAGCACTCTGTGAACAGCCAGCTTCTTTAGCAATGACCTTTTGTGACTTACCCTCCTTGTGGAATGTGTCAATGACTGCCTTCTGGACATCTGTCAAGTCAGCAGTATTCTCCATGATTGTGGAGCCTACTGAAACAGACTAAGGGACCCTTTTAAACGCTTAGGAAGCCTTCCCAGGTGTTTTTTTGTTAATTATTCTAATTTACTGAGATAATGACCTTTGTGTTTTCATTGGCTGTAATCCATAATCATCAACATTAACAGAAATAAACACTTGAAATAGATCACTCTGCTTGTAATGACTCTATAAAATATATGAGCTTTTGTATTGAAGAACTGAAATAAATTAAATTTTGATGATATTCTAATTTTGTGAGAAGCACCTGTACTATGCATGATATCTCAGAGTAATTTGTACATGTGTGTAAAATTACAAATGCAATATAGGTCAATAGATTTTTATTGATGCTGAATTCTGGATTCATGAAATATGTATCCTGAATATAACCATCTGTATATTACAAAACTCTGTCTAATCTGTACCAAACTTTTTCGCACTATGCAGGAATTTATGATACACATTGCATGTGTCTTGTAATGTCAGGCTGCATAGTGTTTGGTTGGACCATACCTTGTCACAGCAAGAAAAGACACATTCCTTTTCTAAAAAAAAAAGGTTTTCTTGACATCTGAATATATCTGATGAGTGGAGACAAGATAGGGTAGAACAGTTTGTTGTTTCAGCAAGGACCAGACCACTAAGGAATTCTGCAGCACTTACAGACACCATACCATCAAAGGATTGTGTTTTCAGGGACACTGTGAGTGTGAAGCTATAAGGATTGGTACCCACCCATGTTAAGATGAAGTGAAATGTGTCTTTAGGAGCATTCTTTAAATTCTTTAGGGGCATGTATAAGCATTCTTTTTTAGGCATGGGAAGGTTGTGTAAATCCTAAATAAATCTTCTTTCCTATAACTGAAGTATTTTACAATTAGGAATGTGTCTGTTATTTTTGGCTATATCAATCTGTGTGAACCAGTTCATAGCACATTTTTTAAGTTTACCTGATGTACACTGATAACAATGCAAACAGCTAAGATTTCTTGAACATACATATATTCTGAGGATAGCCTAATGGATTGTACATACATTATTTCCCTATTATGTTCTTTCACAAAACGAAATGTTACCCCATTTGCAGCTTCGTACCATTTATAGCGGCAGACCAGGTGGCCTAGGGGGGCTTGGTGCCACATTGCACCAACCTCAGCCCCGTGTCTTGATTTCAACAGTATATGCCTCCTCAGGAGGCATGTATAGTTAAATGCAATGATACAAAGGAGACATCACTTCTGCTCCACCCTTCAGCCTGTTTGTCTCAGTGCAGCAAGGAGGTAACATCATTAGATCGCTCCTACTGCACAGTGTGTCAGTCCGCACACACCCCAGAGAAGTAAATTGGGAGAACTTAGCTAGAGGAATATTTTTTTTAATTGTGTCAGTCAGTAACTGACTGGGGGAGGCATAATACTGTGTTGGGGTGGTGGGGGTTATTATACTGTGTGCGGGGGGCTGTGGGGCCATCATATAGTGTGGGAGGAGCTGTGAAGATCATCATACTGTGTACGGGGTAGGCATTATACTGTGTGGTGAGAGTAATGAGGGATATTATACTATATGGCGGGGGAGTTGCTGGTAGCCCTCAAATCACACAGTGGGAGGAAGCTATGGGGGCTATGATATTGTGGAGTGAGCTGTGAGTGGCATAATACTGTGGGGGTGTTATTGAGGGTGTCATACTGTGCAAGGGGGGTTATGGTGGCATAATACTGTGTGGGGGCCATTCTGCATGGGATGCTGTAGAGCCATTATACTGTATGGGGAGCTGTGGGAGAATCCACACTCCAGTGTGGCTTTTGTTGAAACACTTCTATAAATTACAGTTACTGTTCACAGAGCTGATCTGGAGAAAAGGGACTCCCCGAATTAAATATGACATGTTACAGCGGAGTAAAGAGGAGGAAGGGCTAGTTGTTCTAAACCCCTGGTTATATTTCCTGGCCTCACAACTTCATTAGCTTAGGACCCTACAGGGACCCATAGTGACTCTTCTCCCGGCCCACACAGAGGGCAGATATATACTTCCCTTTTAGGGGTGGGGTTTCAGGAAAAGGATAAAAATAAGTTCCCCACCATGGAGTTAATAATTAAAACCTGGGAAAATATTAAACAAATGCTAGGCATTAGTGATGAGCGAACATGCTTGCTACTGCTCAGTGCTCGTCCGAGCATCTCACTGCTCGAGATGCTCGGCGCTCGCCGAGTATTTACGCGGTTGCTCGGCGGGAGCTCGGGTCCCCTCCCTGCATGTTTGCCGCTCTTTACAGAGCCAATGAACATGCAGGGATTGTCAGCCACTCACTGTAATGCCGTGCCGCAGCCATGTTGGTTGTGGCATTACAGTGATTGGCTGGCCGCACAGTGTCATCAGGTCTATATCAGACCTGGCGCCGCAGTGCTCGTCACAGTCACTCCGGAATCAGACAGTGTAGGGAGAGGTGCTGCTGAGCTAGGGAGAGATTTGCTTGTTTCTAGTTAGTGTAGGTATACCAGACTATATTAGAGACACGTATCCATCTCAACAAACAGTCCTTCTGAGGACTAATCCATCTGCAGAGATATCAGTTAGGCAGTGTATATAAGCAGGCAGGCAGTGTATATAGCAGACCGCAGTGCATATAGCACAAGAGGCTCCATTCCAGTTTTGTCTTCTGCTGCTGTGTTAGATATTTCTAGAAATAGGTCCAGGTCTCAGGGGCCAGGAATAATTTTTTTGGATCT
The DNA here is from genome assembly GCF_046119375.1 of Phyllobates terribilis. Classification (NCBI taxonomy): domain Eukaryota; kingdom Metazoa; phylum Chordata; class Amphibia; order Anura; family Dendrobatidae; genus Phyllobates; species Phyllobates terribilis. The sequence goes on along the minus strand of NW_027362771.1, from coordinate 156,861,640 downwards.
TAATCCTCATTATTTGCTTAAAAAGCAATCCAGAGAAGACCAGTTTTTGCTTGTTGGCACTGCAGAATACAGCCAGGTCCTTTCCATATTACAGCGCTAAAAATCCAGCTATTTAAAACTGTGGTTTGTCCGTCACATGGATCACATATAATTGCGCTGAAAATACTGCCATTTCTGGCCTCCATTAAAAATTTGTTTCAGTGTGTCAGTGAAACTATTGACATCAGTTTGCTGTTCAAAATAGTTACCTACAGGCCAGGTATTTAAAACTGTGTTTTCTCAGTCACACGGATCACATATACGTTTTCAGAAAATACTGCCATTTCTGGCCTCCATTAAAAATTTGTTTCAGTGTGTTAGTGAAGCTATTGACAACAGTTTACTGTTCAAAATAGTTACCTACAGGCCAACTATTTAAAACTGTGTTTTCTCCGTCACACGGATCACATATACGTTTTCAGAAAATACTACCATTTCTGGCCTCCATTAAAAATTTATTTCAGTGTGTCAGTGAAGCTATTGACAACAGTTTGCTGTTCAAAATAGTTACCTACAGGCCAGCTATTTAAACTATGTTTTCTCCGTCACACAGATCACATATACGTTTTCAGAAAATACTGCCATTTCTGGCCTCCATTAAAAATTTGTTTCAGTGTGTCAGTGAAGCTATTGACACCAGTTTGCTGTTCAAAATAGTTACCTACAGGCCAGCTATTTAAAACTGTGGTTTGTCTGTCACACGGATCACATATAAGTTCGCTCCAAATTCAGCCATTTGTAGTGAGCGTGGAAGATACTGTCCTCCATTTAAAATGGGCAAGGCACGTGGCAAGGGACGGGGAACTGGACGTGATCATGATGGTGCATGCAGAGGCCGAGGACAAGGCCGTGGGCAAGCTGAAATTGTGCCACAACAAACACCCACATCTTCTTGCCTGACCTTCCTGTCCCAATTTCTAGGGGACTGCAGCACACCACTATTGAACACAGAGCAATGTGAAAAAGTTATTGGTTGGATAGCAGATAATGCTTCCAGTCACTTAGCCACCACCCTGTCTTCCACACGGTCAAGTCTCAGTAGCCGTGAGTCTGGACCGCATATTCCTCACCCTGAACCTCATTCCTCCCACCATGCCGAGTGCCCAGAGACGACTGATCCCACACTTGGACACTCCGAAGAGCTGTTCACTTTTCCATCTATAGATTCGGGCCTCTCACCCGGTTCCCTTGAAGCGGGGCAAGAGGAGATTGCATGTAGTGATGCCCAAATATTTGAGCAGCCACAGTCACACGAAGGCGACGGTGGGAAAGTGTCACAAGAGGTGGACGATGATGAGACACAATTGCCATAAAGTCAGGAGGAGGACCAGGGTGCGGAAGTGGAAGACGAGGTGGTGGATGATATAGTATCTGACCCAATCTTGCAGGACGACATGCAGAGCGAGGAGAGCAGCACACAGGGAGAGGGAGGCAGAGCATCCAAACAGGCAGGAAGAAGCAGTGTGGTGACCGCAGACAGAAGGCAGGCAACCGTTCAACGTAACACCAACACGAAGGAAGTTGCCAGTACAACTGTTAGGTCTTCCCGAGTCTGGTTGTTTTTTAAAGACTCTGCCGATAACCCCAAAAAGGCCATTTGCACCACCTGCCAGGCCAGCATCAGCAGGGGTGGCAAAACTACCAGCCTGACCACCACCAGCATGATCAGGCACATTGCAGCAAAGCACCCGACTTTGAGGGCCGAACCCCAGGGTCCAGGAACAGTGTCTGCGGGTGGCACCACTGCTTCTTCTGCTGTTGTGCATGCAAACCAATCCCCTGTCCATGGAGCATGCGAAGATGCTTCCTGCCCTGCACCTGTCATTGCACACTCTCAAGTAGCAGCATCAAGAAGCACGTCCACGTCCTTGTCCCAGCGCAGTGTTCAGTTGTTCATTCCCAGTCCTTGGAAAGCAAGCACAAATACGCAGTCAACGCCCCACAGGCCACACTACTAAATTCCCACATTTCGCGACTGCTTGCGCTCGAAATGTTGCCTTTAAGGCTCGTGGAGACGGAAGCATTCCACAACCTGATGGCGGCGGCGGTCCTTCGGTACTTGGTCCCCAGCTGCCACTATTTCTCCCAGTGTGCCATCCCCGCATTACACCAGCACGTGTCCCCAAACATTAGCTGTGCCCTCAATAACGCAGTTACCAGGAAAGTCCACCTAACCACGGACACGTGGACAAGTGCTTGTGGGCAGGGACGGTACATCTCGCTGATGGCACATTGGCACATAGTGGAAGCCGGGACCCAGTCAGACCTTGGGACAGAACATGTCCTCCCGACGCCAAGGATTGCAGGCTCTAGGTCAATCAGGGTTTCTCCCACAGTTTACAGCTCCTGCACCTCATCCTCCTCAGCCTCCCCCTCCTCTTCAGCCTCCATCTCCGAAATGACCACATCAGTCATAAGCTGGAAGTACCACAGCACTGCCTCGGCCAAGTGGCAACAGACTGTGCTGAAGCTAATATGCTTAGGTGACAAACCGCACAATGCTGAAGAGTTGTGGACAGCTCTGAAAGAGCAAGCAGATCTGTGGCTCACACCACTGAACCTACAGCCTGGCCCATGTGCTTAACCTCATGGTTCAGTGGTTTCTCAAATCCTACTCGGAGCTGCCGGATCTGCTTGTTAAAGTGTGCCCATTTTAGAAAGTCACCTACAGCTTCCGCTGCCCTTGCCGTGTTTCAGCAGCATTTGCAGCTTCCGCCTCACAGACTGATGTGTGATGTCCCCACGCATTGGAACTCTATACTGCAGATGTTGGTAAGGATTTGTGAGCAGAAGAGGGCAGTTGTTGAGTCCAAGCATCAACAAGGCCATTGGTATTCAGTTCAGACTCCACACATAAGACCTCAGGAGTGGACATGGATGTCAGATATATGGACCATCCTCCAAAACTTTGAGGACTCCACCAAGATGGTGAGCAGCGATGATGCCATAATTAGCATCACCATCCCGCTTCTCTGTCTTCAGAAACGCTCTCTGCTCACAATCAAAGAGGATGCATTGCAGGCGGAGCACGATGAGACGGAGCAAGGAACCATACAGGGTGATTACACACAGCCCAGCCTCATCTCATCCCAACGTGGATTGGGTGACAATGAGGAAGAGGAGGAGGAGGAACAGGAGCTAGTTTCATGCGCTATAGACGGTACTACTTGCACAACTGCCATACCAACTGTTCAGCGTGGATGGCCTGAGGACAGAGAGGAGGAGGAAGAGAGCATGGTCACTTGACCTCTTGGTGAGGACACGGAAGTCTTGCCTGTTAGCAGTCTGGCACGCATGGCTGAGTTTATGTTACGCTGCCTTTCCCATGACCCCCGCGTTCTCAAAATTTTGGGTGACAGTCATTACTGGTTGGTAACACGTCTAGACCCACGCTACAAGGAGAACTTTATATCTCTTATTCCTGAGGTGGACAGGTCTACAAAAATGGGGCAGTACCAGAAGGCCCTTGTTGCAGAACTATTAAAAAAATTCCCATCTGAAAACTTTGGCGCAGAGGTCACAGTTCGTTGGACAACCAAGGACTACAGGCGAGAGAGACACAACTCCAATCCAGCAGAGGCAGGGGAACATTATCAAAGTTCCGGGAGAATTTTCTCAGCCCCTCCCATCGCACAGGCCCTGAGGCGTGGGTACTCTCACAAGGAGTGCAAAGTTTGGGAAGATGCTGAGGGAGTACCTTACCGACTGTACCAAAGTCCTCCGTGATTCCTTTGTGCCTTATAATTATTGGGTATCCAAGCTGGATACGTGGAATAAACTGGCTCTCTATGGCTTGGAGGTCCTGGCCTGCCCTTCTGCTAGTGTTTTCTCAGAGCGGGTTGTTAGTGCCGCTGGTGGAATTATAACTGATAAGCGCATCCGACTGTCAACTGAAAATGCTGACAGGCTGACTCTTAGAAAAATGAACAAGGCCTGGATTGGGCCAGACTTCTCAACACCACTGAATGATAGCAGCGTAACATAAACTCAAATCCAGTGTCTTTTTTTGGGAGGTGTATTCCCATGCACCTTTTCACACCCACACATGGGTATACGCTTCCTGATTTTGGGTATTTGCTCTTGTCCTCCTCCTTCTCCTCATCCTCCACCACCATATCACCAGGGTAACTGTGGTCCGTGATGCAACACCCACATAATCTTTTTAAAGAAGATGCCCGTAAAAAATTTTTTATACAGTATGTTCATGTATACCCCCCAGGGGTAAATGTTTGTCAGCCCATACAGTGCATGGGCATTACAAGTATAGGAGACCTGCTCCTTTCTAATGGGAACATTTTTTTATGAGGCCCTCCTCCACGTCTCTTCCAAGGGGCATTGGAGTGCCTCCCAATTTTTTTTTCAGTCCTTGCATTCACTGCATAGGCCAACACTATGGGAGACCCACTTCCTAATAATGGGAACATTTTTTCATGAGGCCCTCTATGTCTCTTCCAAGGGGCAATGGAGTGCCTCCCAATTTTTGGCAACCCATGCATTCACTGCATAGGCAAACACAATGGGAGACCCACTTCCTAATAATGGGAACATTGTTTTCAGGAGGCCCTCTGACCTCCACGTCTCTTCCAAGGGGCATTGGAGTGCCTCCAAATTTTTGGCAACCCTTGCATTCACTGCATAGGCAAACACAATGGGAGACCCACTTCCTAATAATGGGAACAGTTTTTTTCAGGAGGCCCTCCTCTATGTCTTTTCCAAGGGGCATTGGAGTAGGTCCAAATTTTTGGCAGCCCTTGCATTCACTGCATGGGCAAACAGTATGGGAGACCCACTTCCTAATAATGGGAACATTGTTTTCAGGAAGCCTTCCTCTAAGTCTCTTCAAAGGAGTATTGGGGTGCGTACAAATTTTCAAAGGGGTATTGGGGTGTGTCCAAATTTTCAAACTGGTGTTGGGGTGTGTTCAAATTTTGGGCAGAGCTGCCACTCACTGCATACGCAATAACAGTATAGGAGACCCAATCTTTTGTAATGGGAACAACAAAGCATAGCTGGCTGATGGCTCTCTAAGAATAGCGAGGGCCGACTGCTGGCCCTTTGAGAATAGTAAAGGCCGCCTGATGGCCCTATAAAAATAGTCTTTGTGACTTTCAGAGTTCCTCCTTCATAAATGAAACAGGATGTGTCTGATCATGTCTCACAAACCACATAGCCAGATAAGGCTGTAATATGTTAAAATGACATTTCCTGGTGAATGCATTTGTCACGGTTGAAAGCAATGCAAAAGTGCAAAAACGCATCAAAAACGCTACTTGTGAACATAGCCCAAGGTGTGGAGGATTATTTTTGTTTTTGTACATTTATTTTGCCTTATATATAAGTCATTACCCTGTAAAGGATGTTCCTTAACATATTTCCCAGGAAAATCCATTTTGGTATCGTGTTTGTATGTTTTATTGTGAGTCCGTAAAAGTGGCGTAATACCTCTGACAACATTGTTGATAGCAGTGACCTGGGAGTCAGAAATGCTTCCCGGGGTCTTCCCCATGCTGTTCCCATGCCATTTGAGCATTGTTTCCATCGAATGGGCAATTTTTAAGCCCTCTGCAGACCGCCGGAGGGAGCCGCCTGAAAAATGCTCGAGTTTCCCATAGACTTACATTGGGCTCGTTGCTCGGGTCAAGCACCCGAGTATTCCAATGTGCTGGACCAGAGCAACGAGCACCCGAGCATTTTAGTGCTCGCTCATCTCTACTAGGCATCAATAGTTATACTCTGTTTACCCACATAAGGCAAAATATAAAACTTCCAGAGATGTTTGGACTAGAGGGCTTTTTTTCTTGGAGGAAGGCAGGAATTCACTTTATTGCTCAAGTCCAAGTAGATGGGGTCTTTAAAAGCTTTCAGCAATTGAGGGATGAATTTTTGCTCCCACACAAATACTTCAAGCAATATCTCCAACTACGGCTTATCTGGTCCAAACAAAGTGCAAAATGTGCAGCTCGGAGTTCAAACCCACCTGCTGTTTTCAATGATACTCAATCAGGGAGGCACGATTGGAATTATTTGAAGAAATTGACCCCAAACTTTAGGAGGTAATAATGTCCTCTGTACCCCAACTGTCTACTAGTGAGGAAGAAAGAAATTTTGGTGGGCACAACTATAAATTTGCATGGATTGTCAGTCGAGCATTTAAAATCAATCAATGGAAAACAAAAAGTATATGCAAAAGGAAGACTGCACATAAAAAAGAGACTATCAAGAAAAAAAAGAGAACAACTAAAACAGCAATTAAAAACAGCAGAGGTGTGTATGATAACATATCTCAGCCCAAGACAATGAGCTAGAATAAACCACACCCTGAAACCAAAATATTGGGTACAGAACATACAAAAATCATAAAACAATATCCGCAATATTAATAATAAAAGGTTATGCTAACCTGATTTAGTTGTGTATACACAACATTACCATGACATATAAATCCAACTGCAACACGTCAAAACGTTTTGAAGTACTACAGACTTCTTCATCAAGGCAAAAAAAATCCTTATGGTCCTGATGAAGAAGTCTGTAGTACTTCGAAATGCGTCGACTGAATAAAGAAAAAACGCTAATACCCCCTGTCTGGACTTGGATCTATTATATTGTTTACCATCAGCATGAATCATCTACAAATCCTCCTCATCTGCAATATTAATAATATAATACATTTAAAAAATATTTAAAGAATGGATGTGTAATAATCTGATGTTTCAGAGCCTAAAATGAATGAAGAGATAATAAGAAAAGAAGAAACCGCTAAATGTGTGTAGAGGCAACAGCAATATTGGTCACGATAGAAAAACCATGCATTGTAGGGAAATACAAGTGCTTCTCACTAAATTAGAATATCATCAAGCAACAGACCAGGTCTTTTTCTCCTTGGCCCAGGTAAGATGCTTCTGGTGTTGTCTATTGGTCATGAGTGGCTTGACACAAGGAATGCGACACTTGTAGCCCATGTCCTGGATACATCTGTGTGTGGTGGCTCTTGAAGCAATGACTCCAGCAGCAGTCCACTCCTTGTTAATCTTTTTCCTTCGACTGAACTTTCCATTAATATGCTTGGATACAGCACTCTGAACAGCCAGCTTCTTTAGCAATGACCTTTTGTGGCTTACCCTCCGTGTGGAGTGTGTCAATGACTGCCTTCTGGACATCTGTGAAGTCAGCAGTCTTCCCCATGATTGTGGAGCCTATTGAAACAGACTAAGGGACCTTTTTAAATGCTTAGGAAGTCTTTGCAGGTGTTTTTTGTTAATTATTCTAATTTACTGAGATAATGACTTTTGTGTTTTCATTGGCTGTAAGCCATAATCATCAACATTAACAGAAATAAACACTTGAAATAGATCATTCTGTTTGTAATCACTCTATATAATATATGAGTTTCACTTTTTGTATTGAAGAACTGAAATAAATAAAATTTTTGATGATATTCTAATTTAGTGAGAAGCACTTGTAGAGTAAAAGAACGCCGTAAATAATAGTGACACCAACCTATAAGCAAAAAAGATAAAGAAGCAAATTTAGCCAACCATATCTGTAGACAAGGAGGAGGTGGATAGAGTTGCCCAACGCTTATTGCCGCACACAAAACCTTCTCTAGAATGCATGGTTTTTCTATCTTCTTGATCAATATCACTTTTGCCGCTACACATACTCAGCGGTTTCTTCTTTTCTTCTTCTCTCATCATCCCTTTTAGGCTCTGAAACATATTTATTACACACCCATTCTTCAAATATTTTTTGAATTGTATTACAAAAATCAAAAAACAATACCCCCAATAATAATAATAATGTATGTTCCAACTTCATATCTGCACTCATTATTTTGGTTTGAGAATATGGTTTATTCTTGCTCATTATCTTGGGTGGAGATATGTTATCATACACACCTTTAGTGTTATTAATTGCTTTTAATTGCTTTGTTATATTTGCTCTCTTTTTTTATCCTTAATACTGTCTCTTTTTTTTGGGATGTACAGTCTTTATTTTGCATATACTTTTTGTTTTCCACTGTCGACTAGTGAGGCGCAGAGATATATTTATTACATCGAGTATATAGAACTCCTTGGTTTCTCCATAAAATAAGAATGAGGACCGCTGGTGCGGGGAGACACCGGTTTGAGGATGTGCTCCACTGGGGCACTTCTGGAATTAAGTTATAGAGTATATAACTAATGACTTTGACCTTACAATTCCAATCAACCTCTAGTCTGTGTGTTGTGTTTTGTTGATGAAATAACAGGATGAATATGAAAGAATCGCACTGAAAAGGGTCTTATATCAAGTGAGGAAAATTATAGCTGCACACTGCCCAGATGCCTTGCCTCCAAGCGTTCGTGAATTTATTGACAAAATGCAATTGGTCTTACGACTAGAAGAGGGGGTTTATAAGAAACAAAAGGCTTTAAATAAATACCATAAGATTTGGGAAAAGTGGAGATCTTTTCATGGTTTATCAATTTTGTCTTTATTGGACTCCAACACTGCTGTATAGTATCTAAATATACTTGATATTCCACTTCATTTCCTTGTGCTCCAGGTTATTGAGCAATCTCATTTTTTGACATGTAAGCACCAATTCAACATTTGACAGGGTTTTTAAAATTACTTTTCTTTTTTGTCTTGCGGTATTCATTGCCGTTTTTTTAACATATTTTTCAAAATAGTGCACGCTGTTCAGAAATTTTGCTCAAAGTCAAAAATGTATTTATGATTTTTTTATTGAAAAAATTCTGAGATTGCGCAAAATGAGGTAACAATTGCATCAAAATAACTGGAAAGTGTACTTAAAATCACTCCAGTGGGGGACTGAACTACTTCTGCACCAAATTTTATGACTTTTTAAAAAGTCAGAATTGATGAATCAGCCAAAAACATCTGGAAATCTAGAGCAACACCTCACACTAATTTATTGACTACTGCTCAGAGGAAATCTCATAGTAATTCCACTGTAATATTTATCTCTATATATAATTGTCACTGGGAAACTATGTGCAATATTTTGCGAAAACATTGGTCTATTCTGAACACTGACACTACATTGGCAATTACTTTCTCTAAAACTCCATCATTAACAGCAAGAAGGAAAAAAAAATCTTAAGGATATGCTAGTGAGAAGCCATTATGTGGCAAACCCCTCAGGAATTCTCAATAGTAGGGGTCCCATATGGGGCTTTCCTTATGGTGACTGCACATGTAAAAACATTATAAGACACATCTTTTGAATCTGCAGATGGCAGCAAACAACTCAAGATCCCTAATTATATTTCTTGCAGTATTACATTTATCATATATTATGCCACATCTACTTGTAAATTAATTTATGTAGGCCTCACCTCTTGTGAACTATAGATACGCACAAGAGAACATGTCAGACACATCCTAGCAGCACGTAAGGTCGATGATATTTCTACACTCAAAACCATTCTGTCACATCTCCACCAGAACCTGCTCCTGTGATTTCTGCTTCTGTCGCCAGGCGTTGCCATATTCACTCTGCGGGTGGCGCTGGAGATAGAGAAAATGTCAGAACCAGAAGCTCTGGATGGCAAGCTCTGTCCAGCCACTAAGGTTAAAGAGTCTAGGATCTGCAGTGCTGTCCAGTCTGACAGTGTGGGTGTGTGTGCTGTACAGCTGAATTTTAGTCTAATTCTTATTTCAGTAAAGAAAGTGTTGTTTATTTCTGTCTACCTTTTCCAACCAAAATGGACAGCACCACACCCTACTAAGGCTTCCAGCTTGTTGCTGGAAGCTGCCAGATATATCTTCATGTTTCCCTGGTTAGTTTTGTGTGTTCTGCTGGCTTTAGTGTTTTCCTGTTTTGACTTTTGCTTATGTTTCTGACTCTTCTTACGATTCTGATTTTGTCCTTGATGTAATGACCGGAGGTCCGAGAGAGATCCAGTGAGTCACAAACTGAGACAGAGACAGAAATAAACAACACTTTCTTTACTAAAATAAGAATTAGACTAAAATTCAGTATTCTATGAATCAGTCTCAGGTTCCACCTGGGACACTGTCTCTACTAACTACACACAATCAGCAAAAGCTTAAATCAATGTACCAATCTCAAGGTTTCCAGTTTATGTGAATAATACTAAAGATATGGAACAATTTTACCTAAACACTATGCCAATCTAGTGTGGGTGTTCTATGGGGACCCCTGAGAAGGCACACTGAGTACAATCCTACTACTATTAACAATAACAATGCATGAAACTATAACAATTGCTCTTATACCCCTAATATAGGGATACACAGGTATCTTAAAGTTACGGTACCATTAACCTCAGATGTGGTCTATCACAGGACTGTGAATCGCAGTGGCTGCAGCTAGTCCCGGAAAACTTTGACGCCAAATAAAAAGCAACGTTTACAAAAACAGCAAAGGTTCCGATGCCGAGCCCACACGCTGGGGACTTTATTCCTGTAGCCTCAGGTTAAGGTCCGGGAATAACTCTTCACCAGGGCTTGTCAGTATCCTCTCAATGTGAATGGCACCGGACCCCGTCTCTCCTCTCGCAGTGACTCACTGTTTTCCAAACCACCGATCACGCGCTATGTCACAGAGATGATATCCTCAGTCTCTTTCCCTCTCACTCGACACTTGGCTCGTTCAGCACAAAGTCTCTAGTCCACGCAGCATGGACTTCCACAAAACTCCAAAGAGCTACACAGCTTTCCCCAGCTCAGCACTTGTGAGAGTGTGAAATGTGATAACAGCAGGAGAGCACTAGGACCCTGTGACTTTTGCCTGGCTGAGCTCAGAGGAGGGGCAGTGCAAGAAACTCTGTGTTCTAAGAGTGTCTGAGGTGTGAGAGGCCAGACAGGAAGTCTGTGAGAAAGGAGCAGCAAGAAGATGCTGTCTTTACACGCTTCCCTGTGGAGTTTGTTTACCCCTTTCTCTGTTTAAGAACAAGTGCTGAGCTGGGGAAAGCTGTGTGGCTCTGTGGAGTTTTGTGGAAGTCTATGCTGAGTGGATTAGAGACTTTGTGCTGAAGGAGTCATGTGTCGAGTGATAAAGGAAGAGACTTAGGAATCCATTTCTGTGACAGAGCACGTGGTTGGAGTACTGAATAAGAGTGAGAGACTTCGGGAGGAAAGAAGATTTCTGGTGCTATTTCTACTGAGAGGATATTGACAAGCCTTTGTGAAGAGATCTTCCCAGACCTTAATCTGAGGCTACAGGACTAAAGTCCCTGGCGTGTGGGCTCGGCATCGGCCGACAAGACAAGGAATTTTTGCTGTTTTTGTGAACTTTGTTTTGGTTTTGGCGCCAAAGTTTTTCGGGACTAGCTGCAGCCACCGTGATTCACAGGCCTGTGATAGACTGCATCTGAGGTTAACGGTACCATAACTTTAAGATACCCGGGTATCCTGATAATAAGGGTATAAGAGCAATTGATATAGTTTCATGCATTATCATTGTTAATAGTGGTAGGATTGTATTCAGTGTGCCATCTCAGGGGGTCCCCATATACTGCCCTCACTGTACTGACTTTGTGTTTAGGTAAAATTGTTCCGGATCACTAGAATAATTCACATAAGCTGGAAACCTTGAGATTGGCACATTGACTTCAGCTTTTGCTGATTGCGTGTATTTAGTAGAGACAGTGTCCCAGGCAGAACCTGAGACTGATTCATTCAATACTGAATTTTAGCCTAATCCCTGTTTTAGTAAAGAAAGTGTTGTTTATTTCTGTCTCTGTCTCAGTTTGTGACTCACTGGATCTCTTTCGGACCCCCGGTCATTACATTTTTGGCATAGTCGGCAGGATCCAGTGCTTGTCATGGACGGAGACAAGGGATGAAATGATTCTTCCGCACTATCAGCCCCCCCGCTGGTAGCGGAACCCCTGGCAGCCGCGACGACTGTGGGAGGATGTGTGTCGGTAGGAGCTTTACTCCAGCACATGCCGAAATACGACGGGCGTAACATGCCGTTGCAGGATTGGGCTGAGAGGGTCTGGAGTGTTCTGCGGATGTGCAATCTGGCTCCTGCATTGCGAGTAGAGTTGGCATTAAATGCTCTAGAGGGTGACGCTAGGCGGATGGTGATGGTACGTCCAGAGTCAGAGAGGAGCATGTTAGAGAAAATCTTGGAGCTGTTAGAGGGGAGTTCAGGTGGCCGGGCTCGCGTGGCCCTGCTTTGGTCCTTGTTTATTCAATCGGCCCCAAAGGGAATGTGAGACTTTGATGCAGTACCCAAACACTTTACAGGAAACGTTGAATGAGGTGCAGCGTCTAGACCCAGGGGCCATGGGGCATTCCGAGAGGTAGACCGCTTGCTCCGGGACCAATTCATAACGGGGTTAGCCAATAGACTCCTTTGAGACAAACTGATGGAGATGTCCCGAGCTACCCCGGAATTATCCTTCTGGCAGATTTATCGGTCTGCGGTGGAAAGGGAGGAGGAGTCTACTCTGGTGGCCGAGGGGGCAGTTGACAGTGCACAGCTGGAGGGAGGTCCGGCGCCAGTTTCAGGAGGGGGAGGACTGGTAAACGTTGTACAGGCTCTACGTGCCGAACTGAAGGAGTTAAAGCTGGAGGTGTCTAAACTCAGAGCTGGGCTGGTCCCTACTCCTACGGAAGGGCCACCCGCCCCGTCCTCTGGAATGATGATTCCACAGTCTGCCTAGTCGCTCTCCTCAAATGATCCAAGTTTTCGCCCACGAGGAGCGGTCACCTGCTGGAGGTGTGGGCGTCGGGAACACATCTCCCGGTACTGCCGGATGTCTGCAGCCCCGGAGCCTCCTTCGCTGGCGTTAAACTCCCAGCCGCTGCCATGAGAGGGCGAGCAGCAGCGGCCCACCCCCCACAAAGCCCTCGACGGGAAGAACAAGATTTGTTCGCATGCAGTCCAGTGCTGGAAGTAGAGTTTGAAGGGTGGAAGATGGGATGTTTGGTTGACACAGGATCCAAATGTACCATAATGCCCTTAGAGGTGTACGAAAGACACTTCAGTCAACTTGTGGTTCCCGAGGACGGCTGATAAGGCTTACAGCCGCTAACAATGGCCAACTGCCGGTGAAGGGGATCGTGTGGATGCAACTGAAAATGCTTGGTCAAGAGCTGGGTCAGAAAGGGATAGTTCTGGTGGACCACCCTCCTAGAAGAGGGATGGAGGTGACGCTCGGAATGAACGTTCTGCGAGATTTAAATCATCAGATGTATGCCAGTGAGGGACCCCGATACTGGGCGCGTGCCACCCACCATCGACGGGGTTCTGCCCGCGACCAGTAAGGTCATGGTTGTGCAGGAGTGGCCACCCCCCGTACCCTGCGAGAGGTTCGGGCCTTCTTAGGTTTAGCGGGGTACTATCGGCGATTTGTACCTAAGTTTTCACAAGTAGTGAGTCCCCTGAATGAGCTCTTAAGAGGGATGGCACAAGGCCCCCAAAATCGCCCCATCCCATGGGGACCCCAGCAGCAAAAGGCATTTGAGGAGGTGAAGGCCGCCCTAACGAGTGCTCCGTTGTTAGCGTATGCCCGGTTCGATTCCCCTTTCCTGTTATATACCGATGGCAGTCTGCATGGGCTGGGGGCGGTACTAGCACAAGTGCAGGATGGTCAGGAGCGAGTAATCGCCTATGGCAGCAGGTCTTTAAGAGACACTGAACGCAACCCAGCTAAATACAGTTCGTTTCGCCTAAAGCTGCTGGCCCTGGTGTGGGCGATGACGGAACGCTTTGCCGAGTATTTAACGGGAGCTGAGGTGCTGGTCATGACTGATAATGACCCTTTGGCTCACCTAGAAAACGCAAAGCTGGGAGCATTGGAGCAGCGGTGGGTCGCTCGCCTTGCTAAGTTTAACTATCGAATTAAGTTTCGATCTGGGCGGGAAAACGGAAATGTGGATGCACTCTCAAGGGTGCCCCTTGGGTCCTCGGGGGAAAATGTTGATGACCAGCTTGAGGACACTGAAACCCCTGAGTTGGGGCAGGTACCTATCTTCCGAAGTGTGGTACATTCAAGTGGGGTGGCGTCAGGGATGCCGTGTGTTCTGGGAAAAACACCCTCAGATAGGGCGAAGGACCAGAACAATTGCCCTGACATTGCACTAGTGCGCAGTTGGGTACAAAAAGGGGTCTGGCCACGTGCAGAGTTAAAGGCCCAGCTGTCCGTGGAAGGAGTGAAACTACTGCGACAGTGGGATAAGTTGTGCGTGGAACAGGGCCTCTTGTACCGTAAGGTGTACCTGCCATCTGAGCTGCAGCACAGGTACCAGCTAGTAATCCCTATGGGAATGGGTCCGGTGGTCGCTCGCGAGGCGCATGAGAAGGGGGCCCACTTTGGGAGTGAAAAGACACTCCAGTGGCTATAGCGAGTCCTCTATTGTCCTGAATTGGGGGAGATGGTGACAGAGGCGTGTCGGCAGTGTCGGGTCTGTGGGCTCAGTAAGAGCCCTGAGCAGCGGGCACCCACGCAATCTATTAAGACTTCCGCTCCTTTAGAGCTGCTCATGATTGACTATGTCCTGATAGGATACTCAACGTCGGGGTGTTCCTATTGCTTGGTAATGACAGACCAATTCACCAAGTATGCTGTAGCAGTGCCGACAAGAGATCAGACGGCGGAGTTGGTGGCTGAAGCCGTGTGTCGATATTTCATTCAGGTGTTTGGTTGTCCGCAAAGAATACACTCGGATCAAGGGGCATGTTTTCATGGGGCATTGATGAAGGAGCTGTACCAGCTGTATGGTGTCACACAGTCGAGGACGACACCTTACCATCCCCAAGGTAACGGAGCTTGTGAGCGCTTTAATCGGACTCTGTTGCAGATGTTGAGGACTTTGGAGGGTAAACAACAGGTACGCTTGCCTGAGTATCTTCCCGAATTGATGTGGGCCTACAATAATAGAGTGCACAGCACTACTGGCTACTCACCACACATGTTGATGTTCGGGAGGCCAGGGCACGACATTGAGGATTTGAGCATGCCAGATCCCTCCTCCAATCCCCCTCGGACCGCATCAGAATGGGTTCGGGAACACCGGTGGCGATTGAGGGTGGTGTTTCAGGTGGTGGGTGATCGACTCAGTCAGGTGACCCATAGGGACACGCGCCCCATGCAAACCGAGCCTTTCTCCCCGGGGGATAGAGTGTTGGTGAGGATCAAACGACGGTTCGGAAAGCTGAGTGAACGGTGGGAGGCGACTCCGTACCTGGTCAAAAAACGGCTGAGCCCTGAGATTCCAGTCTACGAGGTCGAACCAGTGGGGACAGGGGGACCATCCAGTAATCTTCATCGTAACATGCTACAACGGTGCTGGTTTAAAGATGCCATCCCCGTTTCCCCGGAACCACAGGCTGTGTTCCGAGGGGTGGGCATCCCTAATGCTCTTGAATTTGATGGTGGGTCTGCCTCCGCCCCTGTTTACTTGCCCCCTGCGATCGATCTGTCCCTGTGTGGAGAGAGTATTGAGAATGTGGTATGTCCTTCAGAGAACGGGGAATCAAGTCAGTTACCTGATCCGTATGATGTGGCACAGGGCGCCACACCTCAGGAGAGAGCAGCCTCATTGGCTCCCGTTGAAGAGACTTCTGCTCCCTCAGGAGACGAGCCTGTTGGGGTGGGTCTCAGGAGAACTACTCGGGCTACGGCGGGTGTACCTCCACAGCGCTATGCACAAGACGACTTTGAGTGGGGAGGTGTGTCGAGGACGCCAACCTCTAGTGGTGTGGCATGTGAGAGTGTGAAATGTGATAACAGCAGGAGAGCACTAGGACCCTGTGACTTTTGCCTGGCTGAGCTCAGAGGAGGGGCAGTGCAAGAAACTCTGTGTGTTCTAAGAGTGTCTGAGGTGTGAGAGGCCAGACAGGAAGTCTGTGAGAACGGAGCTGCAAGAAGACGCTGTCTTTACACGCTTCCCTGTGGAGTTTGTTTACCCCTTTCTCTGTTTAAGAACAAGTGCTGAGCTGGGGAAAGCTGTGTGGCTCTGTGGAGTTTTGTGGAAGTCTATGCTGAGTGGATTAGAGACTTTGTGCTGAAGGAGTCACGTGTCGAGTGATAAAGGAAGAGACTTAGGAATCCATTTCTGTGACGGAGCACATGGTTGGTGTACTGGATAAGAGTGAGAGATTTCGGGAGGAAAGAAGATTTCTGGTGCCATTTCTACTGAGAAGATATATTGACAAGCTTTTGTGAAGAGATCTTCCCAGACCTTAATCTGAGGCTACAGGACTAAAGTCCCCGGCGTGTGGGCTCGGCATCGGCCGACAAGACAAGGAATTTTTGCTGTTTTTGTGAACTTTGTTTTTGTTTTGGCGCCAAAGTTTTTTGGGACTAGCTGCAGCCACCGTGATTCACAGGCCTGTGATAGACTGCATCTGAGGTTAACGGTACCATAACTTTAAGATACCCGGGTATCCTGATAATAAGGGTATAAGAGCAATTGATATAGTTTCATGCATTATTATTGTTAATAGTGGTATGATTGTATTCAGTGTGCCATCTCAGGGGGTCCCCATATACCGCCCTCACTGTACTGACTTTGTGTTTAGGTAAAATTGTTCCGGATCACTAGAATAATTCACATAAGCTGGAAACTTTGAGATTGGCACATTGACTTCAGCTTTTGCTGATTGCGTGTATTTAGTAGAGACAGTGTCCCAGGCAGAACCTGAGACTGATTCATTCAATACTGAATTTTAGTCTAATCCCTGTTTTAGTAAAGAAAGTGTTGTTTATTTCTGTCTCTGTCTCAGTTTGTGACTCACTGGATCTCTTTTGGACCCCCGGTCATTACACACTCGTTCTTAAGCAGGGACACAGCTTCACCAGGGCCAGGGGTTAACAACCCCCACAGGAGAGGTTGTAGAGAGAGAGTCTTGTTGAAGTTCAGTCCTCACAGTTCTCCTCAGACTCTCCTTCCAGCGTCTCACACAGCAGACACCCTCAGAACAAACAGGGTCTCCTAGTCTGCCCCTGCTCTGAGCTCAGCCAGGCAAAACCCACAGGATCCTAATGCTCTCCTGCTGCTATCACAGTTCACATTCTCACACTTGACATGACCTCTCAGCTCTGACCCTGCTTGGTGACCATTCCTGCCTCTGGACAACAGCCCTTCTGTGGTAGCTTTCCATTGGGTCCGTTTGTAAAACCACATCCCTGTACAGGGGTTAAAGGGTATTGAGATTTCTCTGGAATCTGTCAGACGAAGTGGCTCGTGCCAAGTCTGTCTGAGTTAGCCTTTTGAGCCTGTGGCCTCAGACAGGCATTATACATCCTTAACATTTTAAGTCCTGTCATGGTTATGATCCCACTGACTTCAGGGTGCAAAGCACTGACAGACAACACTTTGGTATCAGAGGGGGTGACATGAAGTGCCTTTTGATGCAGCTGGAATGTTGCTGAATTGTTACTTTGGGCACAACAACTCCCCATGGAGTAAATTAAAAACTTAGCTTTCCTCTTTTTATCTAATTTTATCTGTCTCAGTTTTTTTATTTTAATATTTGTGCTTTTGTTTGTTTTTTAGTGTTTTCTCCTGAAAAACATGAAGACATCATCTCATATCTTTCCTACCATTCAAGATCTTAATATATGTTATGCATGAACCATGTTTCACTCTCACGTTATATTTTTTTTATATAGTAATGTATTATATTATTCCTACGTTCATTATATCTTATTGATACAAAGGCCTTAATCATGCATAATTTGCACATTTTTGCATTTTTTTCCATATATTCTTGCCTTTTTTATATTTTTTTCCCGATAGTTTGGCCATTCATATTCTTATTGCATAATTGCACATCTCTTGCCATCCCTTGACCCATCCTCTCAGTCTAGCTATCGCCCCATATCACTTCTCCCCTATGCCTCAAAACTACTGGAACAACACGTCCATCTCGAGCTGTCCTCCCACCTCTCCTCCTGCTCCCTCTTTGACCACCTCCAATCTGGCTTCCGACCGCACCACTCCACTGAAAATGCCCTAACTAAAGTCACCAATGACCTACTAACCGCCAAATCCAAGTGACACTACTCTGTCCTTCTCCTTCTGGACCTGTCATCTGCCTTTGACACAGTAGACCATTCCCTCTTACTACAAACTCTCTCATCTCTCGGCATCACAGACCTGGCCCTATCTTGAATCTCCTCATATTTAACAGACCGGACATTTAGTGTTTCTCACTCACACACCACCTCCTCATCTCGCCTCCTATCTGTTGATGTCCCCCAAGGCTCAGTTCTAGGACCCCTGTTCTTCTCCATCTACACCTTTGGCCTGGGACAGCTCATAGAGTCTCACGGCTTTCAGTATCACCTCTACTCTGACGACACACAGATCTACCTCTCTAGACCTGATATCAACTCCTTACTAACCAGAATCCCACAATGTCTGTCTGTTATTTCATCTTTCTTCTCTGCTAGATTCCTAAAACTTAATATGGATAAAACTGAACTCATCATCTTTCCACCATCTCGCTCAACCCACCCATCTGACCTATCTATCAAAGTCAATGGCTGTCCACTCTCCCCAGTCCCTCAAGCTCGCTGCCTCGGGGTAACCCTTGACTCTGATCTCTCCTTCAAACCTCATATCCAAGCCATTTCCACTTTCTGCCGACTCCAACTCAAAAATATTTCCCGGATCCGCACATTCCTCAACCATGAATCTGCAAATACCCTAGTGCACGCCCTCATCATCTATCGCCTCGACTGCTACAACCTCCTGCTCTGTGGCCTCCCTTCTAGCACTCTTGCACCAATGCAATCTATCCTAAACTCTGCTGCCCAACTAATCCACCTGACCCCCCTCTATTCCCCGGCCTCTCCTCTCTATCAATCCCTTCACTGGCTCCCCATTGCCCAGAGACTCCAGTTCAAAACCCTAACCATGGCATACAAAGCCACCCACAACCTGTCTCCTCCATATATCTGTGACCTAGTCTCCCGGTACTTACCTGCACGCAACCTCCGATCCTCACAAGATCTGCTTCTCTACTCCTCTCTTATCTCCTCTTCCCACAATCGCATACAAGATGTTACGGATCCGGGTGGTGGAACCTCTGTGCTGCGGTGCAAGGAGGGACCAGAGGGGCGTAACTAGGTATCAACTCGGACCGACCAAGGTCGTACGGCGGCTCAATCGACTCCGTGACCAGGGAAGCTCCGAACAGAGGGACCAGGTGCTACTCTGGGACCGACCTTGTGTGAGAGCAGGTGACTCCCACAGGTCAGAAGGCAGGGACTGACTGGTACAGCAGATGAGCACGGGAGGCAGGCTGACGGGTGGTCCGGGTAGACGGACTGGCAGACACGGCAGGTAACAAGCAGGTGCCTCCAGGTAGGCTGGCTGGTAGGCACGGCAGGTAACAAGCAGGTGCTTCCAGGTAAGCGGGCTGGCAGGCACGGCAGGTAACAGGCAGATCCTTCCAGGTAAGCAGGCGGGCAAGGCCCATAGACGGACTGGCGGACTGGACTGTAGACAGACTGTCGGGCTGGAGAGTAGACAAGCTGGCGGACAGGACTGCTAGTCAGGCTGGCGGACTGGACTGGTAGTCAGGCTGGCGGACAGGACTGGTAGTCAATTTATAAGAGTGAAGCTTTGCTCTACCGATATTATACTGGTGCTCAGGGAAAAAGAAAAGTCCAGTATATAATAAATAATCTTTTATTGATTAGATCCCAGAAAATTATCAGTAAATTAGATCCAATAAACATCCGACGATCGTTTCAATCATATCATGACTTTCATCAGGGATAAGGATCTACATAGAAAGATAATATCGTATTTAATAATGCATACAGGATTATTACACAACCAGGTACATGAACAATTGAAGAAAAGACATTGTACTGTTGTTATAATTGTTCACGTGCTCTAAGGCTCAAAAGGTAGGTAAAAAACTGAAGTTAATACCTCAAATCAAGCTGGTTCAGAAAAAGCCACTTGTGTAGCTTAATAGGATAAACCCATATATCAGGGTCCTATAATTAGAAAATAAGAGTATGCAGTAATCATTTTAGTCGTGTTAAACAACAAATAGTGAAGAATGAATAATAGTCAAATACCTGATAGCCCGATAGAATAGGCTTAATAATTGCACAAATGTGTGCACCAAAGAGTATAAAAAATTATATAACATATAGTTCGGCTGGGTCTTTATGGGCAAAATCACCCTATACGAGAGAACCTGTGTATGTGGACCGTTCTGTTAGAAGTAGGAATTGTGTTCCCTTGACCCAGAGCCTGAAGTATGCAGAAAATATCGGGCTGCAAGAAAACGAGAAAAAGAAAGAAGCAGTCATAATCCGTATGACAAGATGCTAATGCTCTAAACAAGTGCATAAAGAGTGAGGGGACAACTGGTGCCTACCTTAGTTGAGTGTCATATGAAATATGCAAGCCGGCGTGCCGTCAGGTGTGTAATGATTACCGCGCATCGCGGTTAAATACGCTCCCCAGTGAAGAGAGGAAATGAGCGGAGTGCGCAACTTCCGGTTTCCGGTATGTGTAACGCAAGTGTGGAACGCAAGCCGGCGCATGCGCAGAGCCATAATAGATGGAAACATAGGAAAAAGGTAACAACGGTGCCCCCCGATGGTAGTAACTTGTATGAAGCCCGGAAAATTTTAATTCTAAAATAGAAAAGAGACATAGAACTCATGAACCATATGGTAAAAGGGAAAAAAAATTATTACACATAGAACAAAAAAACATAATGGAGTATTGTCAAAGAGAGGGGTCAAAACACGTCACATCCCTAGGTTACAACATCATATTCCCTGTTGAGGCCCATTGGCTCCAAAGTCTGCAACGAGTGGATCCAATAAGCTTCTCTCTGGCGCAATTTCAAAATTCTATTCCCCCCCTCCTTCCAGGTGGTACCTGTTCCAAAACCTGGAAGCGTAACTGGGAAATATTGTGTCCCATGGTCACAAAGGGATGGGGGATGGGGAGAACAGTCTGTTTGCACCGAATAGTAGATTTATGTTTGGAAATGCGGTCTCGGATATGTTGGGTGGTCTCGCCAACATATCCGACACCGCAGGGGCACTTAATCAGATAAATCACAAAGGATGTATCGCATGTAAAATACCCTTGTATAGGGAATAGCCTCCCCATGCATGGGTGCGAAAAATGTGTGCCCTTAATAATATGCGAGCATTGGAGGCAATGTAGACATGGAAAGGTGCCCTTGCGTATAGTGGCCAGATGCATCTGCCTTGATGGAGTAGAGAGGGAACCTATGTCTGCCCTAACCAGGGTGTCCTTCAAATTACGTGCTCTTTTGTTACAAATTAATGGTGGTAGATCAAATTCCGGTATAGAAGGATATGCTTGTTTTAGCAGAGGCCAGTGTTTACGTATGATATTGCATATTAAGATTTGATAAGGGTGGTAAGTATTAACAAACGGAACTCGAGGTAGTCTAGGATTTTTGGCAGTCCTAGTTGTCAAAGACGGCGTGCTAAGGGAGCGTGGATAGCCACGTTCTATAAAGCGTTGGGTCATTTCCTGATGGCGAATGTCCCTAGTCTCTTGATCAGAGACAATTCTGGCCACCCTCATTTGTTGTGACTTGGGTAATGACAATTTGACGTGTTTTGGATGTGCCCTGAAATAATGAAGAAGACTGTTTTTATCAGTAGATTTTCTGTAGAGGTCTGTAGAGACATTTCCCAAATTATCCAGTCGGATAACGGTATCAAGAAAATTAATCTCACTCTCACCAATGTGCAAAGTGAAAGTGAGACCACTGGTCCAACTTATTTAAATCAGAAAAAAAGGCATTCATGGACGCGACATCTCCTTGCCACACCAGGAACACATCGTCTATGTAACGTTTCCACGTTATAACATGAGCTCTAAAAGCATGATGTACATAAAAGAATGTCTCCTCGAAGTGGGACATGAATATGTTTGCATAAGGAGGTGCGACATTTGAGCCCATTGCGGTGCCCTTAAGTTGTAAGTAAAACTGGTCGTCAAATAGAAAAAAATTCTGTTCTAGAACAATTTGGAGAGCTTCAAGACAAAATGTCTTCTGCTTTGGGTCAAAAAGATTACATTTCTCTAAAAACCAGGAGACTGCAATTAGTCCCTGGTTATGGTCAATACTCGTGTATAGACTATTGACGTCTAGCGTCGCAAGAATACACTGATCCAATGGAAAAGTCAATTGTTTAATTTGGGCCAAAAAGTCATTTGTGTCTTTAATATAAGATGGTATAGATGGAATCAAAGGGCTCAGAATTTTTTCTAATGTCACCGCTAATGGTGACAAAATAGATTCCGTCGTAGCCACAATAGGGCGTCCTGGTGGTTTCCATAGATTTTTATGCACCTTGGGTAATGTGTAAAAGACTGGAGTAATTGGATACCTTTTTATTAAAAATTGTGCAAGTTTAGTATCAATAGTACCCAATGAAAGATGTCTGTCAATGAATGCCTTAATTAGGATTTGGATAGATGCGGTGGGGTTGCCACAAATGGCAGAATAGGTACTAACATCGGATAATTGTGACTGGATCTCATTAACATAATATGTCTTATCCAGTATTACCAATGAGCCACCTTAATCGGCGGGTTTTATAACAATGTTTTTATTAGACTGGAGAGATTTAAGAGCCTGTGATTCTACTTGGCTTAAATTGTGTTTAAGGGGTAAATTACCTTGTGAGATAGAAGACATAATATCCGTGGTTTCTGTTGAGACTAAACCAATATATGTCTCTATTGGGTGATAACAACGGGGGGGGGGGACAAAAATCACTCGGGATGCGTAAATTCAACTTGTCTAATGAGAACATAGTAGTGTCATGGGTGGGTTGTGTTGCCCCAGAAGTTCTGACCTGTGTAGAGAAATGAACTTTCAGACATAACGTCCTAAAGAAACATCTGAGTTCCTGGTCAAGGGTAAAGGTGCTAAAACTGGGGGTAGGGCAGAACGTGAGGCCCTTCTGGAGGACTCCAAGTTTGCTTGGTGATAGGATGTAGGATGAGATGTTGTATACCCAGTTTGACCCACCTGTGACCGTGTTTTGACCCCGTATTGTCTCGAGCGATCGCCTCTTCCCCCGCCTCGTCTTCCTTTTCGAAAAGGTCGCTGGCCTAAAAAATTCGAGGAAGTGTTCGAACCATATTCGCTGCCGCTGCTTGATGGGCCATAACTGGTCTTTGATAAAGATGGAAGATCGCCACAGCGCCATCGATAAACCCGTTTATTTGTATAATCTTCCTGATCCCGGATAAATTTGTCACGTTTCCTAGCCTGTAAGACTTTTTTGAAGTCGGCCACAGTGTTGGTAGTAGAAGTTTTTAGCTCCGTAAACTCTGAGCTAGAAAGAGTTCCTAATAGTTGTTCTTCGGTTGCACGTATTGAGTTTTCCAGCGTATTAATTTCCTTACTAAGTCTCTCTATAGTCAAAAGGATAATGTCCATGGAGCATTTGTTCAAAATTTGTTCGAATCTATCACAAAAATCACTATCATCAGAAAAAAGTGTTGGTCTCAGTTGTACCTGAAGGCCTCGTGGAATCCTCTGGGCTCGATGATATTCTGCCAAGGTAAAGCAGTGAAGTTCCAAAGCTATCCTGCGTTTATTGATATTGATGTATTCCTTTTTTCTAGTTTCAGCTACAGGTATCGTCAAAAAAGGATCTGTCAAAACAGCTCTAGACAAGATTGCTGATGTCTCTTCATCGTTATAGGAAAAAAACGAAAAAGACATTTATGTAAATCGGGTGCAACAGCAAAAAAAGGAATATCAATTTATAAGAGTGAAGCTGTGCTCTACCGATATTCTACTGGTGCTCAGGGAAAAAGAAAAGTCCAGTATATAATAAATAATCCCGGCACACAAATTGAGAGAACGAGAAAATGAAGTGGAAAAGAAAAAATTAGATCCCAGAAAATTATCAGTAAATTAGATCCAATAAAACATCCGACGATCGTTTCAGTCATATCATGACTTTCATCAGGGATAAGGATCTACATAGAAAGATAATATCGTATTTAATAATACATACAGGATTATTACACAACCAGGTACATGAACAGTTGAAGAAAAGACATTGTACTGTTGTTATAATTGTTCACATGCTGTAAGGCACAAAAGGTAGGTAAAAAACTGAAGTTAATACTTCAAATCAAGCTGGTTCAGAAAAAGCCATTTGTGTAGCTTAATAGGATAAACCCATATATCAATATATCAGGGTCCTATAATTAGAAAATAAGAGTATGCAGTAATCATTTTAGTCGTGTTAAACAACAAATAGTGAAGAATGAATAATAGTCAAATACCTGATAGCCCGGTAGAATAGGCTTAACCCCTTTACCCCCGAGGGTGGTTTGCACGTTAATGACCAGGCCAATTTTTACAATTCTGACCACTGTCACTTTATGAGGTAATTACTCTGGAACG
This sequence comes from Phyllobates terribilis, assembly GCF_046119375.1. Taxonomy (NCBI): domain Eukaryota; kingdom Metazoa; phylum Chordata; class Amphibia; order Anura; family Dendrobatidae; genus Phyllobates; species Phyllobates terribilis. Next base: position 156,837,216 of record NW_027362771.1, on the reverse strand, counting down.
CTTCAACGGATCCCCCTGATTCTGAGACTGTTTTTTTGTGACATATTATACTTCATGATTGTGGTAAAATTTCTTCGATATCACTTGCGTTTATTTGTGAAAAAAATGGAAATTTGGCGAAAATTTTGAAAATTTTGCAATTTTCAAAATTTGAATTTTTATGCCCTTAAATCAGAGAGATATGTCACACAAAAGAGTTAATAAATAACATTTCCCACATGTCTACTTTACATCAGCACAATTTTGGAACCAAATTTTTTTTTTGTTAGGGAGTTATAAGGGTTAAAAGTTGACCAGCGATTTCCCATTTTTCCAACAAAATTTACAAAAACATTTTTTTTAGGGACCACATCACATTTGAAGTCACTTTGAGAGGTCTTTATGACAGAAAATACCCCAAAGTGACACCATTCTAAAAATTGCACCCCTCAAGGTGCTCAAAACCACATTCAAGAACTTTATTAACCCTTCAGGTACTTCACAGGAATTTTTGGAATGTGGAAGAAAAAAATGAACATTTAACTTTTTTCACAAAAATGTTACTTTAGACTTTTTTTTTATTTTCACAGGGGTAACAGGAAAAAATGGACCTCAAAATTTGTTGTGCAATTTCCCCTGGGCACGCAGATACCCCATATGTGGGGAAAAAACACTGTTTGGGCGCACGGCAGGGCTCGGAAGGGAAGGAGCGCCATTTGACTTTTTGATTGTAAAATTAGCTTGAATAATTAGCGGACGCCATGTTGCGTTTGGAGAGCCCCTGTGTGCCCAAACATTGGAGCTCCCCCACAGGTGACCCCATTTTGGAAACTAGACCCCCCAAGGCACCTATCTAGATGCATAGTGAGCACTTGGAACCCCCAGGTGCTTCATAAATTGATTCATAAAAATGAAAAAGTGTTTTTTTTTTCACTTTTTCATTTTTACGAATCAATTTGTGAAGCACCTGGGGGTTCCAAGTGCTCACTATGCATCTAGATAGGTGCCTTGGGGGGTCTAGTTTCCAAAATGTGGTCACTTGTGGGGGAGCTCCAATGTTTGGGCACACAGGGGCTCTCCAAACGCAACATGGTGTCCGCTAACAATTTGAGCCGATTTTCCATTCAATTTGTTAGCGGACACCATGTTGCGTTTGTAGAGCCCCTGTGTGCCCAAACATTGGAGCTCCCCCACAAGTGACCCCATTTTGGAAACTAGACCCCCCAAGGCACCTATCTAGATGCATAGTGAGCACTTTGAACCCCCAGGTGCTTCACCTCCAGGTGCTGGCGAACTGGACTTGTAGTCAGGCTGGCGGACTGGACTGGTAGTCAGGCTGGCAGTGAGACCTGAGGGCTGAAGCAGAGTTTAACACACAAAGCTACAACCTTGCACGGGCACCTCCATTTTGGAGGAGGTGCCTTTTATATGAGAAGTCCTCCGGCCATTGGCCGGGGACTCCTTACGGTGGCGTGCGCGGCCCCTTTAAGAGGGAGGGAGCGCCCTAAGAACAGTGCCCAGGAAGCTGCGCGCCAGAGGATGCCGGGCGGGGAGAGCGGAAGTAAGAGGGACGGCGTCTCTGCCTGTCAGGGGGCAGAGATGCCGATACTACACAAGATTTCTCACGTGCGGGGCAGGGGTGGATTAAGAGTAGCAAGGGCCCGCCAAGGGCAGTTTAGAAGGCGCGGGCCCCCCACCCCACACACACACACCTGATGTATCATGTGACATGTCACATGATCCCCTGTGATAGATCATATGATAGTTCACGTGAAATTAATTTGGCACAATATTAATTATAATAATTTTTTTTATGCTGTGTGCCCAGTACGCGTTTTTTAAGCGTTTCCGCAGCGGCAATTCCGCTGCACAAACGCTTAAAAAACGCTTGGTAGAAGGTCTGCCATGTTCCCCAATGATAATCCGCATGTGCTGTGCACATGCTGCGGAAATTTCCACTGCGGATCATCATTGCGGAAAAATCCGCAGCACTAACAATTATTTTGCATTGGAACGCATGTAATCCGCATCACTGCATCTGTACATGCAGAATCCATGCGTTTCAATGTGCGGATGGTACCCGGGTTTGGAGAATAGGAGACTCTCCTCCAGACACGGGTACCATAGAACCTGTAAAAAAAATAATAAAATAAAAAATAAATATTATACTTAACTTCTGATGGCCCCCGGTCTTTATCCAATGCGTCCTGGCTTGCCGGCAGCTCGCGATGGTCTGAAAAGGACCTGCCGTGATGTCATTTAGTCATGTGACGGGTCACGCGACCGTTGACGTCGGCAGGCCATCAGAAGGTAAGTATATACTTATTTTTTACCATTCTTTTACGGTCACACTATATAAATCCATGCCGGTTGCATGGATTTATATAGTGTGACCAAGTTGTCAAGCACTTTCCAAGTGATGCTAAAATCGCTTGAAAAGCGCTTGTCAACCCGCATGCGGAAATGCATGTGAAGAACGCTTCACATCCGCATGTCCCTGGCAGGAAAAACGCATGTACAATCCGCATGCGTTTTTTTCTGCCAGGGAGATGCAGAAACGCTAAAAAAAAAACGGAGCATTTCTGCATTGTGGGCACATAGCCTTACATTAATTGTATGACTCAATATTGAGCACACGTAGCCATCTATACACAGCAGGAGGCCGCACGTAGCCATCTATACACAGCAGGAGGGCGCACGTAGCCATCTATACATGGCAGGAGGCCGCACGAAGCCATCTATACACGGCAGGAGGCCGCACGTAGCCATCTATACACAGCGGGAGGCCGCAAGTAGCCATCTATACACAGCAGGGAGCCGCACGGTGCCATCTATACACAGCGGTAGGCCGCATGTAGCCATCTATACACAGCGGGAGGTCGCACGTAGCCATCTACACAGCGGGAGGCCGCGCGGAGCCATCTATACACAGCAGGAGGCCGCACGGAGCCATCTATACACAGCGGGAGGCCGCACGGAGCCATCTATACACAGCGGGAGGCCGCACGGAACCATCTATACACAGCAGGAGGCCGCACGGAGCCATCTATACACAGCGGGAGGCCGCACGGAGCCATCTATACACAGCGGGAGGCCGCACAGAGCCATCTATACACAGCGGGAGGTCGCATGGAGCCATCTATACACAGCGGGAGGCCGCACGGCGCCCCCCGCCAGAGACAGCGGGAGGCCGCACGTAGTCATCTATACACAGCAGGGAGCCGCACGGTGCCATCTATGCACAGCGGGAGGCCGCACGGAGCCATCTATACACAGCGGGAGGCCGCACGGAGCCATCTATACACAGCGGGAGGCCACACGGAGCCATCTATACACTGCGGCAGGCCGCACGGAGCCATCTATACACAGCGGGAGGCCGCATGGAGCCATCTATACACAGCGGGAGGCCGCACGGAGCCATCTATACACAGCAGGGAGCCGCACGGAGCCCTCTATACACAGCAGGGAGCCGCACGGAGCCATCTATACACAGCAGGGAGCCGCACGGTGCCATCTATATACAGCGGGAGGCCGCACGGAGCCATCTATACACAGCGGGAGGCAGCACGGAGCCATCTATACACAGCGGGAGGCCGCACGGAGCCATCTATACACAGCGGGAGGCCGCACGGAGCCATCTATACACAGCGGGAGGTCGCACGGAGCCATCTATACACAGCGGGAGGCCGCACAGAGCCATCTATACACAGCAGGGAGCCGCACGGAGCCATCTATACACAGCAGGGAGCCGCACGGAGCCATCTATACACAGCACGGAGCCATCTATACACAGCAGGGAGCCGCATGGAGCCATCTATACACAGCAGGGAGCCGCACGGTGCCATCTATACACAGTGGGAGGCCGCACGGAGACATCTATACACAGCGGGAGGCCGCACGGAGCTGTCTATACACAGCGGGAGGTCGCATGGAGCCATCTATACACAGCGGGAGGCCGCACGGCGCCCCCCCAGAGACAGCGGGAGGCCGCACGTAGCCATCTATACACAGCAGGGAGCCGCACGGTGCCATCTATGCACAGCGGGAGGCCGCACGGAGCCATCTATACACAGCGGGAGGCCGCACGGAGCCATCTATACACAGCGGGAGGCCGCATGGAGCCATCTATACACAGCGGGAGGCCGCACAGAGCCATCTATACACAGCGGGAGGCCACACTAAGCCATCTATACACAGCAGGGAGCCGTACGGAGCCATCTATACACAGCAGGGAGCCGCACGGAGCCATCTATACACAGCAGGGAGCCGCACGGAGCCATCTATACACAGTGGGAGGCCGCACGTAGCCATCTATACACAGCGGGAGGCCGCACGGAGCCATCTATACACAGCGGGAGGCCGCACGGAGCCATCTAGACACAGCGGGAGGCTGCACGGAGCAATCTAGACACAGCGGGAGGCCGCACTGTGCCATCTATACACAGCAGGGAGCCGCATGGTGCCATCTATACACAGCGGGATGCCGCACGGCGCCATCTACATATAAACAGACATCACACAATGATATCTGCCTGCACACACATACATACATACACACACACACTCACTCTCACACATACACACTCACCATCCCCCGGCTCGGCTCCAGTCCTCCTGGCTCCTGCTCCTCTCCGGTGGTAAGTAGCAGTGCAGGCCGGACGCGCACTGCGTGACGTCACAGCTAGGAGACACGGCCGCGCACAGGGCCATGTTTCCTAGCAGTGACGCGGCCGGGCCAGCACACAGGGAAGTTAACTACTGCAATGCTGGCCCGGCCGAAGAAGAAGCAGCGGCCGTGCACCGCTGCTGGGGGAGTGGTCCGGGGCCCCCCCCCCGCCACTGTCTGCCGGTATGTTCCGCGGGGCCACACATATAATGAGGGCAATCCGGCCATAGTCCCCCCGGAGCCCCGGGCCCCCTGGAGACCCGAGGCCCCGGGCGGTAGCCCGGATTGCCCTCATTATAATCCGCCTATGATCCCCCCTACTCTGGAATTCTCTATTCCAACATATCAGACTCTCACCTACTGTGGAAACCTTCAAAAGTAACCTGAAGACCCACCTCTTCCGACAAACCTACAACCTGCAGTAACCATCGCTTCACCATACCGCTGCACGACCAGCTCTACCCTCACCTACTGTATCCTCACCTATCCCTTGTAGATTGTGAGCACTCGCGGGCAGGGTCCTCTCTCCTCCTGTACCAGTCGCTGACTTGTTTTTGTTCAAATTATTGTACTTGTTGTTTGCTATGTATATCCTTTTTAAACATGTAAAGCACCATGGAATTAATGGCGCTATAATAATAAATAATAATAATCTCTCATCTGTATTGCACTTATGCACTTTATCTTTCATGTTTTCACTAAAAATGGCACCCATCATGCACATGCCTGATGTGATCCTGCTGTAGATTATGGGTAGATTACATCACAGGAAGTACACTCTCTGACCTGCGTTTGTCACCAGGATTGAAGGCCACAACACATATTTACTGGCACGAGTATCACCACGCATGTGTCTAATTGTCCCTATTACCTGATAGGGACAATATATGATGGACACTATATTTCCATACACAGAATAACCCACCCCTTCCCTCCTCGAGTAAAGCTTATGCGAAATGTGCTTTGGAGTTAGGAGAAGTGCACACAGACATCTTTACCATGGGTAAATATTTTGTCTATATACTTTGTTATTCTATGTTATATTCAGGAAGTCTCTTTTTGCTATACTATTCACTATTGAGATGTATTTCCTGACCATTCATAGATTGTAAATGGCTTGCAAGGCTGGTATTGTACATACCTGTACTATATGCAGATATAAACATTTATGTTTCTGATGTAATTGATTCACATCATTGATCTGCATGATGATATTTGTTTGTATATACTATGTGCTTGCAGATGATGATATGTTACTGAATATTAATTGCTGCCCATGATCGTGTGTTTCTGTTCCTCTCCTTCTTCTGTGTTCAATATGGGCTTCACATTTTTTATACTTCCATTTCATGGGTATGCATTATATTCTTAATTTTCTTGTTAATTCTATATTTTAGTTTATAATAATAATAAAAAAAACTATTTTTATTCTTTCTTAAAGGTTTCTGATTTCTTATGGTTATAGACAGGGCTGCCACCAGGAATTTCAGGACCCCATATTGGCAACATTTTCAGGCCCCCTTGAGACTCCGCCCAGGCTCCACTCCAGCTCCGCCTCCACCCCTCTACCTTCCTCTGCGTCACTGACTGCAGACTTATGATTCCTGACATTGTACGCACTGTGCGCTGTGAGGATTCGCCCGTATCAGAGCCGGGAACGGCGGTCATGTGGTTGCAAGGATGTGAAATGCAGACTCCCAGCTAGAATCCGACTAGAGGAGCACAGCCGCGCTCAATGCAAGTTTATTGAGTGAGTCTGCGCGCATATAGTTGGATTCTGGCCGGGAGTCTGCAGCCACGTAACCACCGTTCCCGGCTCTGATACTGGTGAATCCTCACAGTGCGTACAATGTGAAGATTCACAAGTCAGCAGACAGTGACGCAGAGGGACTTCAGGCTTGATTTAAACCGGACAACCCCTTTAAGGCTCATTCAGCCGTTGGTGAATATCGGTCTGCAATCGGACCGCGGTGCATGGACTGGCTGCGGATCTCCTGACCTCAACTCAGCAGCTTTACAGCATGTATGAGGATGGGGGTCAGGAGATCGGTGCCCAGTCCATGCACTGCAGGCCGAGGGCAGACCGATTTCCCCCTTTCAATAATTACACTGCCATAATAATAAAGACGTTTCCCAATCATATATACCCACCTATATCAATAATCCCCCCCCCCCCTTCAAACCCCCAACCAAAAGTTATAAGCTACTGGATGATCCTGAGCGTTGCTCACTGATGTTGTAATTGGGCATTTGGCTTTGCAGCATCACTCAGGATCATCCAGTAGCTTATAAATTTTGGTTGGGGGTTGAAATGGGGCAGGGGAGGGGAATGATTGTATCATACAATCACGTACTGAAATGGTGGACAAATTAATACATAGACTTAAGTTGGTTACTCACACAGCCAGTGACACCGCCGCGTCCATCGCCCAGTCAAGAAGAATCTAATGGTCGCCTCAGCCTGCTCACTGCCTCAGCCTGCAATCACCGAATTAATAAATGTAAACAGTGTATTTTATTGCATATATATTCACCGATTATATACTACTAATAAATATCTTTATTGGTATTCATTAAAAACTTATAAATACTAGAATATAAATGCACCTCAAAACATGATAATTCAAAAAGTGATAATATAAAAAAAATATCAAGTAGTCAAGAGTAAAAGGAGGGGGGGATCACCCTATTTGTCAACTACTCTTGTTCCTACCTTATGGTTGGCACCCTCTTGAAACGCAATTGGCGCCCCCACTCCTCGTCGACTAGCCTTGGTAGTCCTCACTGCCTCCTCAGCCTCCCCTCACCAGAATCTCCTCAGCAGCCTCCCCTCACCAGAATCTCCTCAGCAGCCTCTCCTCACCAGAATCTCTGCAGCAGCCTCCCCTCATCAGAATCTCCGCAGCAGCCTCCCCTCACCAAAATCCCCTCAGCAGCCTCCCCTCACCAAAATCTGCTCACCAGAAACCCCTCACAAGAAACCCCTTGCCTAACCAGAAGCTCCTCAGCAGCCTCCTGCAGCCCTCATACACTGCCCCCCGCCAACTCCTTACTGTCACACACCCTGCCCGCCGCCACCTATGTCTGCCTGCCTGTCCCCAAAACACGTGTGGCACGCACACTGCTCTGCTCCGGAATGAAGATGAGCCCGCAGCGTGTCACGTGACCGGCGTTAGGACTATGATGCACCTGGCCACAGTTTAAAGGTACAGCACTCATTTCCAGCTGCCGGGTGCATCATGGTATCCCCTGACTTACCCTCATGGTATCCCCTGACTTCCTGAGGCCCGGTGAGCAGAAGCTTCTGCTCACTGGGCCCCATAGAGTAGTAAGGGCAGTAATGCCCTGATGGCGGCCCTGGTTATAGGATATATTTAACTAGGGACCATTGTGTAAGGCCTCCATTCCTTTGTGTTGTGTTTCCTTTAACCCCTTAAGGACGTTTACATGCAGTGACAGTTTAAAGTCATGACGGACATAGCACGTCGTGTTGCGGGAACTGACACCAGCTCATGATGTGCTATGTCCGTCATTCATTGTAAAGGGGTTTCAATTGAGGTCAATGTATATCTGATAAAAGGCTATAACATGAACATTCTAGATTGTTTGCTATTGTACTATATAGAATTTTGGCTGTTATAAAAGGTAATTTATGCTGTGTGTGGATTCAGAAAAATCTATGTTATTTGCTACAATCGCTATTTAACGTTTAGCATACATTTAGGGCTTAGGGCCAGATCATTATTGAGTAAGGCCCTTCCACTTTTTTGGGAAGAAAGGAAATAGAGAGTACATTTAAACATTTTTTGCTCACTGGTTAATTATATCACTGTCTTGTAACACTTAACCAGAGTCCAAAAATTAAAGATGCCAACAAAGATAGAGGACCAGAAACTCTGTTATGTCTGTGAAATTTTAAGAAAATCTTTGCATTTTAATTTAACACCATAATAATATAAATTAATTGTCTATGGTAAAAAAAGTCTGCCTTCTTAAAAAAATAAAACAGCACCACAACTGTCCTCAAGCAATATGTAGTATTGCAGCTCAGACTCTTCCATTTTAATGGGACTGAGCTGCAATAGCTCACACAATAGGTGTAGCACTAGAAAACAACCATGTTTTTCTATTTTTGGAATTCTCCTTTAACCAGATAACTAAGTGCTGTATATCTTTAATTTCATTTCTGCCATAATGAGATGCTCTTGCTTCGGGGCGGGACTTTAAGGAGGGGCTGAAACTGGTGCTCTGCTTATGTATTCATATCTCTTCCTTCCGACAGATCACTGTGCTTTCAGTGACCTACCTTCTATTTTAAATATTGCCTGTGTAATTTCTGTGGCAAAGTGAAATTTACATGTAGCAAAACAGCCCCCACCGCCCGCGCCTACGCAATAGCATCTTTCAGTTGCCGAGAGATGCCACTGCGCACGCGTGGGCACCATTTTGCTGAAGGAAAAAGAATTTGCCTGCAGCATTATGGCGCCGTGCATGCGCAGTAGCATCTCTCGGCAACCGGCCATCTCTCGGCCACATTGCTGCAGGCAAATTTCTTTTTCCTCTAGCAAAATGGCGCCCACGCGTTCGCAGTATCATCTATCGCTTGCCGAGCAGAGCACCAGCTACAGCCCCTCCCCAAAGGACGCCCCGAAGCACGAGCATCTCATTGTGGCAGAAATGAAAATAAAGATATATATATATATATATATATATATATATATATATATAAAAGAACCCCTGTACGGATTTCATCAACAAAGGTATCATATTAATCAATGTAAGGCCCCCACCTGACAGTGTATGTGGTTTACTGCACAAGATCCTGCTGATAGCTGCGCTTTAAACTCCTGCAATCTAGGAGGAACAGACACAGCCAGAGACCTTGCGAAGAAGAGAGAAAAGGTTTATAACTAGGGATGAGCCGACAAGTGGAAATTCGGGTTCGTTGGGTTCAGCAGAACTTTAGTCCAAAGTTTGATTCGGGTTCCAGAACTTGACCCGAACTTGACTCCGAACTCGAACCCCATAGAAGCCAATGGAGGCCTGAACTTTGGTGCTGTAAAATGGCTGTAAAATGGTCATAGTTAGGGCTAGGGGGCTACAAAAGGAAGCAAAATTGAGGTAAGAACAGATAAATTGCCTTACAAACAAATATGGATAGGGAAATTACTTAAAATAACATAGAATAAAAAAATATAAAAAATAATAATCTTGAACCAGGAGGCGGAGGTCCAAGTGGAAGAGTGGAACAGTGCCTTGCGTGTGTAGTTTACTGTACTTGTTAGTAAACAAATAAATGGAAAAAAAAACGATGTGGAGTTCCTCCTATTTTTAAAAACCAGCCAAGGGAAAGCAGACAGCTGTGAGCTGGTCTTATTATGTTGGGAAGAAGCCAATATTCATATTTTTTCCTGTGTGTGTTTTTTATTTTTAAATACGGGGTTAGTATTGGGGTGTGAAATAAACACCTTTCCATTACTAACCCCTGGGCTTGGTGCCAGCTGACATTACACAGCTAGTATACAAAAAACTACAGCACTCCTGGAGTGGGTCGGTGCACAAGTAGGGTCCAAAGCCAGTAATAAATAGAGAAAACTTGGCACTCATCAGACTCAATAGTTTCTATTGAAAGTTTTAATAAGGGGAAAAAGTACAAAAACAGAAACGTTTCGGTCACAGTTGACTTCATCAGCGTACAGTATTGTGTAACCGATGAGTTTGTATAGTACAAATGCCAAGTAGGTGCGGTAGCTCAGGTGTAATTAGGAGTAGTACAGGGAGCCTGGCGGTCAGAACACGGTATCCACCGTTAGTGTTTTTGTACTTTTTCCCCTTATTAAAACTTTCAATAGAAACTATTGAGTCTTATGAGTGCCAAGTTTTCTCTATTTATTACAGACATTACACTGCTGACATCAACCCCAAAAACTATTACCCTGATTGCCACCGCACAAGGGCAATCGGAAAGAGCAGATGCTAATAGATCTGCCATTTCTAGGACAGCTAAGGGCTCGTCTTATAAGGTTGGAAAGGGCACAAATCCTTGGACCTTCCCAGCCTATTAATATCAACCCCCAGCTGTCTGCCTTGCCTTTGCTGGTTATTAAAAATGGGGGAACTCCCCCAAATGACACGAGGACCCACTATTTTTAATAAACAGCTAAGGTAAATCAGACAACTGGGGGCTGATATTAATAGGCTGAGAAGGTCCATGGATTTGGAGGCCATGTAACGGTGTGGTCTCTCCCAGAATACAGCGGGCTGAGGACAAAGAACACGACCAGACAATTTGTTAAGGAACTACTTTTTACTAACAACGAAAACTGAGTTACCCAGGAAACGCAAGAAAGAAAACAGATAAATTTCACACACACCTAGCCCAGGACAGCTAGGACAATGCGCTGCACAACCAATAAGCCCAGGATCTTCTGTAAGGTACACTATAATTTGCCTGATCTGTGGTTCTGCCTAATGCGGTAACTGTGTGTTACCCAGAGCAAGGATTTAATTATATAGGTGGCCGCTGCAGTGGTGCAGTGCAGAGATTCACAAACTTAATTCTTTAAGATTACAATTCTGTTCTGCTATCTGTACACACGCTCACCCACTGAGGGGAGTATCTAGCTAAGGTTCACTCAGCCCTATTAGCAAACAATATCTCTATCGGAGAATCTATGTTTGGCGCCAAACTCTCTCTACTGGGATCCCTGTGGTGGGCCTGAGCTCAGGACTTACGGGCCGTTACCCGATCACTGAAGAGGCTGCCTGATCGTCTGATCGGCCGTTTAATTGGGGGCTCGAGGAGTTGATCCTGGACTTGTCATCTGGAGAGTAGTCCACCATAGAGTCCGTTTCAGAGGCAACAGAGACCTCTTGTGGCCGGAGTCCAATACTGCATCAATGTCCAATCATTCCCATCTCACAGATTTGTGCCATTTACAGCCTAATAAGACCAGCCCTCAACCGCTCCAGAAATGGTGCAACCATTAGCATCGGCTCTTCCCGATTGCCCTGGTGCGGTGGCAATCGGGGTAATAGTTTTTGGAGTTGATGTCAGCTGTGTAATGTCAGCTGGCATCAAGCCCAGGGTTTAGTAATAGAGAGACGTCTATCAGACACTCCCTTTACTGACCCCGTATTTAAATATAAAAACACACACACAGGAAAAAAAAAGTTTATTTAAATAAAGACTCTCCCACACATTCCCTGGTTTACCCATTTATTATTAAAAAATAATCCCAGTAGCTCTAACGTAATCGAATGTGGTTCCCACGACGTCCAGCAATTTTCTCCTGCAACGTATGGAGCATCGTTCTCACAGCGCTTCATAGGTCACTTTGTTATGTCTCACGAGTGATGACGTCAGTAACGTCATTGACTGGGAGTGACCTATGGAGGCATTCACCTCTTAATGAATTAGGGGCATCTTACTCCAATGAACCCGTTCATTAAGACTGGCATGTGCAACGTGGATCTTAATGAATTGGGTCCTTTGTGTAAACTTTATTAGTTTGCCTGGAAATCATAAACGGGTTATAATTAGTGTTGAGCATTCCGATACTGAAATATCGGGTATCGGCCGATATTCGCGGGTATCGGAATTCCGATACTTAATTCCGATACTTTTACAATATCGAATACCGGAATCGGAAGTTCCCATAATGCCTGCGCTCTGCAGTGTCTCTGAAGGATGACAAGCTGGATGGCAGCGCTCAGCTGAGATCCAGCCTGTCATCAGAATGCCATCCCAGCGTGGGAGAATTCTCCTGATTGTTTAAAAGCCGGCGGGCGGTAAAAAGCCGCCGGCTTTTAAACAATCACACAGCCCCATACTGCTTCCCCGCAGCCTCCCACCCCGATCCTCCGCTCCCCTCGCCACCTCCCATCCCGATCGTAAGTTAGGACCGGGCGGGGAGCGCAGCACCAAGGAGCGGGGAGCGAAGGACCCGGGCGGGGAAGCCGGCAGTGAAAAGACTTCACCGCCGGCTTTCCCGTTCTGTGCTGCGCTTTCCCGCCGGTTATTTCAAATGAACAGCTGAGGTATCAGGTGATGCCGATCAGCTGTTCATTTGAAGTCGCCGCGGTGCCCTCAGAGGGTTCATGTGAGTTCATGCTTGACTGCATTGCATGAATTCACATGAACTTTCCCACGGCCGCACAGGTCAGCCTCACCTCCCAGACCGGTCATGATTGGTGTGTGTGGGGGTGTGTGGGGTGTCTGCGCGGTGTCTGCGGGTGTGTGCGGTGTCTGTGCGGTGTCTGTGCGGTGTCTGTGCGGTGTCTGTGTGATGTCTGGGGGTGTGTGCATGCAGGCAGACATAGGCCGATGTGACACTACTACTCCCATCGGCCTATGTCTGTCCCCCGTCCACTCGTGCCAGCAGGATCAGCTCGATGGGAGCAGTAGTTCCCATCAGCCTGATCCTGCTATTTAAATTGCCCTACTGTGTCCCCAATAAATTTTAAATACATGTCATTGGTGGCCAGTGGTTACCTACAATAAATTAGTTCATACATTACCTGTCCCCGCCGATCGCCACCTAAAATAAAGTAAAAAATAAAAAAATACACCTATACTCACCTAGACACCTAATTCCCCGAAGCCATCGATCTCCTGTAATAAAATATAAAATATTAAACCACAACCTTATCCTTACCCCTCCGTAGTAGTCCACGAGTGTCCCACGATGATCTCCAGTTCAGAGTAGCCACATAGAATGTGACCGCTCTGAACCGCTGCCGCCGCTAGAATGATGGGGCCGTAAAGCAGCCCCGTCATTGCATAAGCGGGTTTGCCGGAGTTCAGGCAGCGCTGCTCCGGTCAGCTCTTTTACGGCCCTGCTGTATCGTGAGAAATTCCCACGGTACAGCAGTGCCGTAAAGGAGGTCTCCAGAGCAGCGCTGACTGAATGCACTCCGGTGACCTCAGTCAGTGGCTCCCGCTGCCGGGAGCGGACGTGTTCCCGGCAGTGTGAGCTTACAGCAGCCATGCACAGCTGTCACCATCTCCAGATGTGACAGCTGTGCATGGGAGATCAGCGCAGGAACGTGGACAGGTAACTATTTTTTTTTAGTAAACTAAGAATTAAATAAAATGGTGTGTTTTATTTCAAATAAATTATTTTTTTCTGGGTGTAGTGTGTGTTTTCTTTTTAACACTTTGTAGGTTAGTAATGGGGGTGTCTTATAGACGCCCATCATTACTAACCTGGGCTTCATGGCAGCTGGCGCTGACATGAACCCCAGCCCCATTACCCCCTGCCACCGCACCAGGGCAGCGTGGAAGAGCGAGGCTAAGTGCCAGAATTGGTGCATCCTATGGATGCGCCATTTCTGGGGCGGCTGACGGCTGGTGTTTCTAGCCTGGGAGGGGGCCAATATTCATGGCACCCTTCCTGGGCTATTAATATCAGCCCCCAGCTGTCTGCCTAGCCTTTGCTAGCTATTAAAATAGGGGGGACCCCACATCATTTTTTTTGGGGGGTCCCCCATTTTAATAGCTAGTAAAGGCTAGGTATTCAGCTGGGGGCTGATATTAGTAGTCTGGGAAGCTCCGTGGGTATTACCCCCTTCCCAGGCTTCAAACATCTGCCCCAGTCGTCTGCTTAACCTCCGCTAGAGACTAAAATTATGGGGCATCCCACGCCAATTTTTTTTTTAAATAAATCCTTTATTTTAACACTAAATGACATTTGAGGAGTTAATAAAGATGCAGTCCCTAAATTATTATTTATTTTTTAATTTATTTTTCCCAAAAATTTTGACGTGGGCTTTGCCATATTTTTGTATGCCAGCCAGGTACAGCATCCAGCTTCTATGAACGCGCCATTTTCTGGGGTGGCTGCGGACTGCAATTTGCAGTGGGGGGGAGGCCCAGAAAGCTTGGGTCTCCCTGCGCTGCAGATTCCATCCCCCAGCTGCCTAGTTGTACCTGGCTGGACACAAAAATAGGGAGAAGCCCCACGTATTTTTTTTTAAATTATTTCATGAAATATTTTTTTTAAAAAAGGGCTTCCCGATATTGTTGTGTCCGGCCAGGTACAAATAGGCAGCTGGTGGTTGGGGGCAGCCCGTTCCTGCCTGCTGTACCTGGCTGGACACAAATATAGTGCGAAGCCCCACGTAAATTTTTTTTAAATTATTTCAGGAAATTCATGAAATAATTAAAAAAAAATTGACGTGGGGCTTCGCACTATATTTGTGTTCAGCCAGGTACAGCAGGCAGGAACGGACTGCCCCCAACCACCAGCTGCCTATTTGTACCTGGCCGGACACAACAATATAGGGAAGCCCTTTTTTTCTTAATTATTTCATGAATTTCATGAAATAATTTAAAAAAAAAATACGTGGAGCTTCGCCCTATTTTTGTGTCCAGCCAGGTACAACTAGGCAGCTGGGGGCTGGAATCTGCAGCGCAGGGAGGCCCAAGCTTTCTGGGCCCCACCCGCTGCAAATTGCAGTCCGCAGCCGCCCCGGAAAATGGCGCATTCATAGAAGCGCCATCTTCTGGCGCTGTACCCAACTCATCCAGGGCCCTGGTGCGGTGGCTCACTGGGTAATAAAGGGGTTAAGGCCAGCTTGGCATTATCAGCTGGCCCTAAGCCCGAAATTCATGGGGTCACGCCAATATTAGACATGACCACCATGAATTTCTAGTAAAGTATTTAAAAAAAACACAACACCCAGAATAAAGTCCTTTAATTGAAATAAACACACAATTCTTTATTGTTCTAAATTAAACCATACCTACCATCACGCCCATTCCAGCTGAAGCCAACGATCTCCTGCAATAAAAGAAAAATAATAAACCAACCTCATCCTTACCTTCCCATGGATCCCACGACAGCTTCAGCTCTGCTACATCGAGATGACAGGCTGGACCGCAGCAGAACGCTGCCATCCAGCCTGTCATCCCGCAGACACTGAGAAGCGCAGGCATGCTTGCGCTCCTCAGTGTCTCTCTGTGACGTCATCCAGATGAGCCGAGTTCATGTCCAATGAACTCAGCTCATCTCATGCACGTCACTGACAGCGTGGGAAAATTCTCACGCTGAAGCGCTGAGTGCAGGAGAATTTTCCCACGCTGTCAGTGACGTGCATGAGGTGAGGTCATGTCCAATGAACTCGGCTCACCTCATGCACGTCACTGACAGCGTGGGAAAATTCTCCTGCACTCAGCGCTTCAGCGTGAGAATTCTCCCACGCTGTCAGTGACGTGCATGAGGTGAGCTGAGTTCATTGGACATGACCTCACCTCATGCATGTCACTGACAGCGTGGGAAAATTCTCATGCTGAAGCGCTGAGTGCAGGAGAATTCTCCCACGCTGTCAGTGACGTGCATGAGGTGAGCTGAGTTCATTGTCGGCTCATCTGGATGCCGTCACAGAGAGACACAGGAGCGCAAGCATGCCTGCACTTCTCAGTGTCTGCGGGATGACAGGCTGGATGGCAGCTTTCTCCTGCGGTCCAGCCTGTTATCTCGATGTAGCAGAGCTGGAGCCATCGTGGGAGCCATGGAAAGGTAAGGATGAGGTTGCTTTATTATTTTTCTTTTATTGCAGGAGATCATTGGCTTCAGCTGGAATGGGCGTGACGGTAAGTATGGTTTAATTTAGAACAATAAAGAATTGTGTGTTTATTTCAATTAAAGGACTTTATTCTGGGTGTTTGTGTTTTTTTTTTTAACTTTGACTATGGGGTTAGTAATGGGGGTGTCTTATAGACGCCTCTCCATTACTAACCTGGGCTTGATGTCAGCTGGTATTATAAGCTGACATCAACCCCAACCCTATTATCCCACTGCCACCGCTACAGGGCAGTGGGAAGAGCGAGGCTAAGTGCCAGAATTAGCGCATCCTATGGATGTGCCATTTCTGGGGCGGCTGACGGCTGGTGTTTCTAGCCTGGGAGGGGGCCAATATTCATGGCACCCTTCCTGGGCTATTAATATCAGTCCCCAGCTGTCTGCCTAGCCTTTGCTAGCTATTAAATTAGGGGGGACCCCACGTCATTTTTTTGAGGGGGTCCCCCATTTTAATAGCTAGTAAAGGCTAAGTATTCCGCTGGGGGCTGATATTAGTAGCCTGGGAAGCTCCGTGGGTATTACCCCCTTCCCAGGCTTCAAACATCTGCCCCAGCCGTCTGCTTAACCTCCGCTAGAGACTAAAATTAAGGGGAACCCCACGCCAATTTTTTTTTAAATAAATCCTTTATTTTAACACTAAATGACAAGTACAGTAAGCAACACTGTCACTGTACTTCATATATATGTGACTGACATGTTTCTATCTATCTAATCTATGTATGATTCTCTATTCCTTCTATTCTAAATTGTCGGGTACAGATGCTGAATTGCCGGCCGGCTTTCTTAAAGAGACAGTGCATTAAAACACTATTATTTTTTTAAATAAATCCTTTACACTAAATGACAAGTACAGTAAGCAACACTGTCACTGTACTTCATATATATGTGACTGACATGTTTCTATCTATCTAATCTATGTGTGATGCTCTATTCTGTCTGTTATAAATTGTCGGGTACCGCTGCTGAATTGCCGGCCGGCTTTTTTAAAGAGACGGTGCATGAAAACACTAATATTTTTTTTAATAAATCCTTTACACTAAACGACAAGTACAGTAAGCAACACTGTCACTGTACTTCATATATATGTGACTGACATGTTTCTATCTATCTAATTTATGTGTGAAGCTCTATTCTTTCTGTTGTAAATTGTCGGGTACCGGTGTATGCGCTGATGAATTGCCGGCTTTTCGCATAATACATTCTACATTATTCTTAGTTGTTTTACTTCATGTAGAATTAACCTACAAGGAAAGAAAGGGTTTATTTTCATTCCGATATTTCTGTCCCATTGACTTGCATTGGTTTCCGGTATCGGAATCGGCGATATCCGATACTTTTTGAGTATCGGTCCGATCCAATCCGATACGATATTTCCTGATATCGGAAGGTATCGCTCAACACTAGTTATAATGTAACACGCCTGACATTGCCCCTCCTAAATATATTGTACACCAGGAGCGGACACAGATAGAAAAGGGCCCCTGGGCAAGAACAATATATGGGCCCTTTGCAATCCAATAGCTCATCATAATGCACAATTCCACCTGCTTTGGAGGTGGTAATGGGCCCCCTTACCTCTTGGGCCCCTGTGCATCCAGTTCTAGACTTCTTTTTTTCTATGTCAGCTCCATATTAAATGATAACATTTTTTATTAAAATTATGTACTTGATCATGACTATGTAATGTTATTATTATTAATAAGCCCATATTCACTTGCACATATTTTTGTAAATAACACAAACTTGTAAGCCACAATAAATCTTAAAACACCCTTAAAGGGATAATCCTATCTCCAAGATCCTATCCCAATATGTAGTAGGTGTAATAATAATAATAATAATAATAATAATAATAATAATAATAGCAGCAAATACCTCCAATTAGAAATGTAGTATAGTCCTCATATAGTGACAGGTAGTGAGTTAGCAGTTAGCGGTCGTAACCATAGATACCTAAGCTACTGCAATGCCCTGCACATGGGGTAAGTGACATAGCTAATCAGAAGAAATATACAACATTTCTAATTGGAGGTATCTGCTAACATTATTATTATTACAGCTACTACATGTTGGGATAGGATCTTGGAGATGGGAATATCCATTTAAAGGTCTATTCTCAAGTTTGGAAGTTATCCCATATACATGGACTAACCTGAATACTGAGGTTCTGAAGAGCCCTATTTGAATGTAGCAGTGGTCAATCATGTGCACTGCAGACTGCTGGGATCCCCATCAATCCCGAGAATGGGGGCTCCGTAGACCTTTTAATGGGACTACTGGAGATAGCCGTGCTCTACGTTCAGCTGGTTTTTGGAACTCCCATAAGAATAAAAAGGCAGTGCGCATGATCAAGCTCCTCTCTATTCACAAACGGCTCTTCAGAGCTCCACTTATTGGTATCCATGGAGGTCCCAGCATTCAGACTCCCAATGATCTGGAAGTTATCCCCTATCCCATGGATACGGGTTAGCTACCGAATTTGATACTACCCCTTTAATGTAAAATGTATATTATAAAATATAATATAAAATGTTTTTAGCGGTAATCAAGCAACAGGATCCAGCAACATCAGGAGATATTACCATGTACCTGGCAGTGTCACTGTAGTACAGAATTATTTTACTAACGTGTAACTTTGTGTAAGAGAAGATAATCCACTGGACTTTTAGCATTGATTCATAGATAACTTTTTTATTTCATTTTATAATGAGATGACAGGGAACTAGCAGAATAATTTACTGTATTTTTTATTGCACATATAAGATTTATTTAATTTGAGTTTAAATAATGTATATTGAATTTTACATTATATACTACTTGCCAAATCATAAAAGAGGACCACTAATTTATTTTACTCACTTATATAGCGCCATTAATTCCACAGTGCTTTACAGACATTATGGCCACTGTCCCCATTGGGGCTCACAATCTAAATTCCCTATCAGTGTGTCTTTGGAATGTGGGAGGAAACCCACACAAACACAGGGAGAACATTCAAACTCCTTGCAAATGTTGTCCTTGGTGGGATTTGAACCCAGGACCCCAGCGCTGTAAGATTGCAGTGCTAACCACTGAGCCACTGTGCTGCCCTAATGTACATTGAGCACTAATGATGCAGCTGAGACATGAAAAAGAAACAAAAACCTGTCAACACTGCAACTAATAAGGCATTTTTTTTATTGTAGCGTCATAATTTTTGAATGCTGCGTTATTGAAGACAGTGAAATTCCATAGAAATCGCATTCGGGCTGTGCTACATGACTGGGATTTTTAAAAATCCATGTGGCAGACTTGTGGTAAATAACGTAACCATATTTATTGACTTTTATTCAACATAATTTCATAAAAAAAGAGTTTTTTGACTGTCAACTAGAGATGGACGGACCGTGGATGTTCAGGTCCGTCGGGTTCAGCTGAACTTTATAAAAAAGTTTGGTTTGTGTACCAGAATGATACCTGAACACGAACCCCATTCAAGTAAATGGGGGGCTTGAACATCTAGCAGTTCCCATGCTGTCCTCTGTGTGACAGCGTGGGAAATAGCAGCTTTGACCGGCAGTGACCTTACCTAAGACACCACCGGTGATAGCCACTGGATATTGTGACTTCCTCGCTGTCACACAGAGGACCGTGTGAGAGCCAGCAGCTGTGACCGGCGGTGACAAAGTTACTGCCGGTTAGGTGCCGGATGATTACTACTGTCATCAGTGTATCCTGCTCTCACTGATAGCAGCGAGAGCAGTCTAGGCTGGTGAGAGAATTCATCAGCTGGTGTCTGTGCATAGCGGTAGCTTTACTGCTATCCACAAGTGCCAGAGACAAAGAAGAAGATGAACGTCGCTTACTTAGTGGAATCATTTTATTATTAACCCCTTAAGCCCCGAGGGTGGTTTGCACGTTAATGACCAGGCCAATTTTTACAATTCTGACCACTGTCACTTTATGAGGTAATTACTCTGGAACGCTTCAACGGATCCCCCTGATTCTGAGATTGTTTTTTCGTGACATATTGTACTTCATGATAGTGGTAAAATTTCTTCGATATCACTTGCGTTTATTTGTGAAAAAAACGGAAATTTGGTGAAAATTTTGAAAATTTTGCAATTTTCAAAATTTGAATTTTTATGCCCTTAAATCAGAGAGATATGTCACACAAAAGAGTTAATAAATAACATTTCCCACATGTCTACTTTACATCAGCACAATTTTGGAACCAAAATTTTTTTTTGTTAGGGAGCTATAAGGGTTAAAAGTTGACAAGCGATTTCTCATTTTTGCAACAAAATTTACAAAACCATTTTTTTAGGGACCACATCACATTTGAAGTCACTTTGAGAGGTCTTTATGACAGAAAATACCCAAAAGTGACACCATTCTAAAAATTGCACCCCTCAAGTTGCTCAAAACCACATTCAATAAGTTTATTAACCCTTCAGGTGCTTCACAGGAATTTTTTGAATGTGGAAGAAAAAAATGAACATTTAACTTTTTTCACAAAAATGTTACTTTAGACCCAATTTTTTTTATTTTCACAGGGGTAACAAGAAAAAATGGACCCCAAAATTTGTTGTGCAATTTCCCCTGGGCACGCAGATACCCAATATTTGGGGAAAAAGCACTGTTTGGGCGCACGGCAGGGCTCGGAAGGGAAGGAGCGCCATTTGACTTTTTGATTGTAAAATTTGCTTGAATAATTAGCGGACGCCATGTTGTGTTTGGAGAGCCCCTGTGTGCCCAAACATTGGAGCTCCCCCACAAGTGACCCAATTTTGGAAACTAGACCCCCCAAGGCACCTATCTAGATGCATAGTGAGGACTTGGAACCCCCAGGTGCTTCACAAATTAATTCGTAAAAATGAAAAAGTGTTTTTTTTTTCACTTTTTCATTTTTACGAATCAATTTGTGAAGCACCTAGGGGTTCCAAGTGCTCACTATGCATCTAGATAGGTGCCTTGGGGGTCTAGTTTCCAAAATGGGGTCACTTGTGGGGGAGCTCCAATATTTGGGCACACAGGGACTCTCCAAATGCAACATGGTATCCGCTAACAAATTGAATGGAAAATCGGCTCCAATTGTTAGCGGACACCATGTTGCGTTTGGAGAGCCCCTGTGTGCCCAAACATTGGAGCTCCCCCACAAGTGACCCCATTTTGGAAACTAGACCCCCCAAGGCACCTATCTAGATGCATAGTGAGCACTTGGAACCCCCAGGTGCTTCACAAATTGATTCATAAAAATGAAAAAGTGAAAAAAAAAACACTTTTTCATTTTTATGAATCAATTTGTGAAGCACTTGGGGGTTCCAAGTGCTCACTATGCATCTAGATAGGTGCCTTGGGGGGTCTAGTTTCCAAAATGGGGTCACTTGGGGGGGAGCTCCAATGTTTGGGCACGCAGGGGCTCTCCAAACGCAACATGGCGTCCGCTAACAATTTGAGACGATTTTCCATTCAATTTGTTAGCGGACACCATGTCGCGTTTGGAGAGCCTGTGATGTGCCTAAACAGTGGAGCTCCCCCACAAGTGACCCCATTTTGGAAACTATACCCCCCAAGGATTTTATTAAGGTGTATAGTGAACATTTTGAACCCAGAGGTACGACACAGAATTTGTTTACATTAGGTCATCATATTGAATAAGTTGTCATTAGTCTTGAGCGCAAGTGCTCGCTACTTGAGTTTGCATCGGGTACTCAGGTATGCACCATGTACAGCGTGTGCTCGAGTGACATGCTCGAGTCCCTGCTCCGCATATTTCACGATTATTAGACACCCAAAAAAAAACATGTGGGGATCGCTCGTGCATGGCAGGCAATCCCCGTAAAGTTTTTTTGGCCACGAAGCATATGGGGCAGAGACTCGAGCATGTCACTCAAATACCCACGATACTCAATGCATACCAGAGCACCCGATGCAAACTCAAGTAGCGAGCACTTGCGCTCAACACTAGTCGCCATATCGTCATCTTTTTTTCTTACTTTTGAAAAAAATCCCAACCCCATCACAACCCTAACCCCAACCCTAACCCCAACCCCAGCCCTAACCCTAGCACAACCCTAACCGTAGCACAACCCTAACCGTAGCACAACCCTAACCCTAGCACAACCCTAGCCCTAGCACAACCCTAGCCCCAAACCCAGCCCTAACCCTAGCCCAATCCTAACCCAAGAGTTTATTTTTGACGCCGTTCCTTGTGCGGTATAAGTGATTAGACGACTTTATTCTTCGGGTCGGTGTGATTACAGCAATACCAGAATCATATGGGGTTTTTATGACTGACAGCTGTCACACACTAAAAGACGCATTTTTTGTAAAATTTAGTTTTTGCATCGCCATATTTTGAAAGCTATAATTTTTCCAGATTTTGGCAGACAGTCATGTGACGGCTTGTTTTTTGCGGGATGACTTGACGTTGTTATTGGTGCCATTTTCAGGCACGTGACATTTTTTGATCGCTTTCTATTCCGATTTTTGGGAGGCAGAATAAACAAAAACCAACAATTCAGGAATTGTTTTTTTTTTTTTTTTTATTCTGTTCCGCGTGTGGTAAAATTGATAAGGTAGCTTTATTCTTCGGGTCAGTACGTTTACAGTGGTACCACATTTATATCGTTTTTCTATGTTTTGCATTTTTACATAATAAAAGCAATTTTATAGAAAAAAATATTTTTTAGCATAGCTTTATTCTGAGAGCTATAACTTTTTTATTTTTCGGATGATGGAGCTGTATGGTGGCTTGTTTTTTGCGGGACGAGATGACGTTTTCAGCGGTACCATTTTTATTTATATTTGTCTTTTTAATCGCGTGTTATTCCATTTTTTGTTTGGCAGTATGGTGATAAAGCATTGTTTTTTGCTTCGTTTTTTTTTTTTTTACCGTGTTCACTGAAGGGGTTAACTAGTGGGACAGTTTTATAGGTCAGGTTGTTCCGGACGCGGCGATACCAAATATGTGTACTTTTATTGTTTTTTTTGTTTTTTTTTTATAATAATATTTATTGATGGGTACATTATATTTTTATTTTTGGTGGATTATTTTTTTTATTTTTTTTTTATATTTTTGCAATTTTTTTTTTTAGTTTTTTTTTCACTTTCTGGAAGCTTATATAGTTTATTACTTTGCCCCACTCTGGGACTTTCACTTTTTTATCTCTGATCGCCTGCATGTCACAGGAATGCAGCACCATCCCTGTGCCATGCAGGCTGTCAGCGCCGGACAGGGAGAAGATTGTTTGGAGATGCACTGCGCATGTCCAAACAATCTTCCTGCTGTCTGGTGACCCGGATGTTGTCATGACGACATCGGGTCGTCATGGCAACACCCGAGAAGCCTTTGCAGACAGCGCTGGAAGCCGGAAGAGGAGGTGAGTATCTGCGATCACCTCCCCTTACCCCCGCAATGCTGCGATCGACTTCGATCGACTTCGATCGCAGCATCGCGGGGATTAATATGCTGGGAGCGGTGCAGGACCGCTCCCTGCACATAGTATCGGGTGTCAGCTGTGACAATCAGCTGACACCCGGCGGCGATCGCGCCCGCACAGCCTGTGTGCGCGCGCGATCGCCATGACGTACTAATACGGGTCTGGCTCTTAAGTCCCAGGGCACAGACGCGTATTAGTACGTCAGATGTTGTTAAGGGGTTAAATTGGTAAACAAAGACTAGTGTAGGGGAGTCTTTATTCAAATAAAGTTTTTTTTCTGTGTGTGTTTATTTATTTTTACTACTGGGTTAGTAATGGGGGTGTTTGACTGACACCTCTCCATTACTAACCACAAAAACAATAACCCCTATTGCCACCTCATCAGGGTAATCGGGAAGAGCTGAGGCTAAGCGTCAGAATTGGCACATCAAATATTTTACGCCACTTCTGAGGCTGCTCTAGGCTGATATTTGTAGGTTGGGAATAGCTCAATAACCATGGGCATTTCCAGCCTACTAATATCAGCCCACAGCTGTCTGTTTTCCCTTAGTTGGTTATTAAAAATAGGGGGGACTCCACACCATTTTTTTCATTTATTTATTGCTAATAAAACAATGAAAATACAAATAAATAAATATATGAAAAAAACAAGGAAAAGCAGACTGCTGTGAGCAGGTCTTATTATTTTGGGAAGGGGCCAATATCCATGGACCTTCCCAACCTATTAATATCAGCCCCCAGCTGTCTGCTTTGCCTTTGCTGGTTATTGAAATGGGGGGACCCTACAAAAAATGACATGTGGTCACTCCTATTTTTAATAACCAGCTAAGAGCCAGAATTGGCTCATGTAATGGATGTGCCATTTCTGGGGCAGCTGAGGGCTGGTCCTATTAGGCTGGGAAGGGGCCAATATCCATGGACCTTCCCAGCCTATTAATATTAGCCCCCAGCAGTCTGCTTTGCCTTAGCTGGTTATTTAAAATAGAAGGGACCACACGTCATTTTTTGTAGGGTCCCCCCATTTTAATAACCAGCAAAGGCAAAGCAGACAGCTGGGGGCTGATATTAATAGGCTGGGAAGGTCCATGGATATTGGCCCCTTCCCAGCCTAATAGGACCAGCCCTCAGCTGCCCCAGAAATGGCACATCCATTACATGCGCCAATTCTAGCTCTTAATCTCGGCTCTTTCCGGTTGTCCTGGTGTGGTGGCAATAATGGTAATGGGATTGTGGGGTTGATGTCAGCTGTTCAATATCCGCTGACATCAAGCCAACAAGTAAAAAAAGAAGAAAACATACAAAAAAATCTTTGAAAAAAACACACAAAAAAATCTTTATTTGAAAAAAAAAACCTCCCCAACAATTTCCCTCTTTCTCCCATTTATTAATAAAAATAATAATAATAATGCTCTTTCTCTTTTTACTTCTACTACTCATTTCAGGGGATATCTCTCCAAACCCCGGTCCACCCTCCCCCAACCTAAACCCCACCCCCATCTCACATCGAAACCCTGCTAACCTTATTAACATCAGCTGCACTTCTGCATCTCCCTCCTTCAATTGTGCACTGTGGAATCCACGGTCTGTATGCAACAAGCTTTCTTTCCTGCACAATTACTTTCTGACCAACTTTCTCAATCTGCTGGCCCTCACTGAAACCTGGATCCAGGATTCTGACACTGTCTCCCCTGCCGCTATTTCTCTTGGCGGCTTGCATTTTCCCCATTCCCCGAGACCTGCGAACAGACTTGGTGGTGGAGTCGGCTTACTCCTGTCCCCACAATGCACCTTTCAGGTCATCCCCCCAGTTCCATCACTCTCATTCCCTTCTTTTGAGTTCCACACCATCAGGCTCTTTCATCCCCTCTCCCTCAGAGTAGCGGTCGTATACCATCCCCCAGGCTCACCCACCCAGTTCCTTGACCATTTTTCTGCCTGGCTGCTGCACTTTATGTCCTCAGATATACCAACTCTTATCCTGGGAGACTTCAACATCCCCATAAACTGCCCCACCTCCTCATCTGCATCCCAGCTTCTATCTTTAACCTCTTCTCTTGGCCTCTCACAGCTTTCAACCTCTGAGACACACAAAGACGGAAACACCCTTGATCTGGTCTTTGTCAAGTTTTGTTCAATCCCCTACCTAGATAACTCCCCCCTGCCCCTCTCTGATCATAACATTCTCTCCTTCAGGCTCACAAATCCTCGCACGCCCCAGCATACTCCTACCTATCACACATTCAGAAATCTACAAGCCATTAACCCTCATACACTTACAGACTCCCTTCACTCATCACTGTCTCCAATCTCCTCTTTTTGCTGTCCTGATCTGGCTGAAAACCACTACAATGACACTCTCAGAAGCACGCTGGACCAAGTAGTGCCCCTTACCCTCAGAACCTCTAAACACAGAGTAAAGCAGCCCTGGCTCACACCGCAAACCCGATTTCTCCAGCGATGCTCTAGAAGTGCCGAACGCCTATGGAGGAAAACTCGCACACTAGAAAACTTTATCCACTATAAATTTATGTTAAAAATATATAACTCTGCCCTTCACCTCGCCAAACAGACCTACTTCACCACCCTGATCTCCTCACTACAACAACCCAAAAAAACTCTTTGACACCTTTCACTCCCTCCTCAGTTCTAAAGCCCAGTCCCCCAGCACGGACATTTGTGCTGAGGACTTGGCCTCCTACTTATCAGACAAAATAGACACCATCCGTCAGGAAATAAGCTCCCAGCCACCAAGTGCCGTGATTCCCATCCCTCCCCACATCCCCTCTGGATCACTCTCCACATTTGACCCAGTCACAGAAGAAGAAATCTCCAGGCTCCTCTCTTCTTCTCATCCCACTACATGCACCACTGACTCCATCCCCTCACATCTACTCCAGTCTCTTTCTTCAGTCGTCACTACTCACCTAACTAAAATCTTCAACCTCTCCCTCTTTTCTGGTATCTTGCCCTCCTCCTTCAAACACTCCATTATTACTCCATTAATAAAAAAGCCCTCTCTTGACCCTTCCTACATAAACAACTACAGACCAGTCTCCAATCTTCCCTTCATCTCTAAACTCTTGGAGCGCCTGGTTTACTCCCGCCTTACAAGTTACCTTTCCACTCACTCTCTTCTAGACCCATCACAGTCCGGCTTCCGCCCCCTACATTCTACAGAAACTGCACTCAGCAAAGTAACCAATGACCTTCTGACAGCAAAACGTAATGGTGACTAATCTCTGCTCATTCTTCTTGACCTCTCTGCAGCTTTCGACACCATTGACCACCACCTCCTACTCTCTATGGTCCACTCAATTGCCATAAAGGACACTGCTCTCTCCTGGTTCTCCTCCTACCTATCTGACTGCTCTTTCATTGTTTCGCTCACTGGATCCACTTCTTCCCCCCTTCCTCTCACTATTGGGGTTCCTCTGGGTTCAGTCCTTGGCCCTCTTCTCTTCTCTCTCTACACAGCCCCAATTGGACAGACTATCAGCAAATTTGGTTTTCAGTACCATCTTTATGCTGATGACACACAACTATACACCTCATCCCCTGACCTTACCCCCACTGTACTACAGAACACCAGTGACTGTCTGGCCGCAGTTTCTAACATCATGTCCACTCTCTATCTGAAACTCAACCTTTCCAAAACTGAACTGCTTCTGCTCCCGCCATCTACTCACCTCCCTAAATCTGACATCTCCCTCTCCGTGTGTGGCACCACAATAACGCCGAGCCAGCAGGTGCGTTGTCTGGGCGTTGTGTTTGACGCCAATCTTTACTTCACCTTCCTTATACAATCTCTTGCCAACTCTTGTCGCTTGCACCGGAAGAACATCTTTAGAATCCACCATTTTCTCACCTTGGAAACAACAAAACCCCCTCACTGTTGCCCTGATCCACTCCCGCCTTGACTACTGTTACTTTCTATTAATTGGCCTCCCCCTCACTTGACTTTCCCCTCTCCAGTCCATCCTTAATGCTGCAGCCAGGGTTATATATTTGGCTAATTGTTATTCAGACTCCTCTGCTCTGTGCCAGTCATTGCACTGGCTGCCCATGAATTATAGGATCCAATTTAAATTGCTTGTTTTCACCCACAAAGCTCTCCACAGTGCGGCACCCCCCTACATCTCTTCCCTCATTTCTGTTTATCGGCCTATCAGTTCTCTACGCTCCGCAAGCGACTTTCGACTAACATCCGCACTAATCTGTACCTCCCACTCCCAGTTTTAAGACATCTCCCGAACTGCACCTATTCTTTGGAATGCTCTTCCCCAAGAAATTAGGGCGAACCACAACTTACACAGTTTTAGGCTCTCCCTAAAAACACCCCTGTTTAGGGCGGCCTATCACGTTCCCTAATCAAAGTCTTTTTATATTCTTATAGCCCATTTCTTATTTCTCCAAACATAAGTCTCCACCAAACCCAAAAGCACTACAGATACTGGCTGGTGATGAGCTCACGCAGCCTTTATCTATTCCTCATCCTTTCAAGATGGCTGGACTATCATTGTAAATAAGCCCCTTGTACTTTGGGTCACCCCCACCTCATTGTAGATTGTAAGCTCTTACGAGCAGGGTCGTCATTATTTTCGCTTTAATTATTGTATTATCTTTAGCTATGTTACTTATGACTGTTATATATGAATCTCTAAATTGTAAAGCGCTGCGGAATATGTTGGCGCTATATAAATAAAGATTATTATTATTATAAAAAAATAATAGTCCACCGTAATCCATAATATGGAAGTCCCACAACACAACGGTCCCAGTCTTCTTCATCCAGTCTATGGAGCTCCTCCAACTGTAGTGAAAAAAACACAGACACACAGGAAAAAAAACACCCCATACTCCCTCATTTATCCATTTATTAATTAAAAATAAATCCAGGAAGTTCCAACGGTAATCCAATAGTGAAATATCTCACGACGCCCATTGAATCCTATAGGGTCCCATTGTGAGAAAGTTCTCAGAATGAGACTTCATAGTTCACTCGGGGTCAGTGGCAGGCACGGAAATTCTCACGCTCCTGCCTGCGGCTGAGTAACCCTATTGAGCCTCATTCTCAGAATGTTCTGGGACATGGAAGCCCCTCTATTTTTGATAACCAGCCAAGATAAAGCAGACAGTTAAGGGCTGCAGCATGCAGCCATCTTCTTTACCTGTGCTTGTTATCAAAAATAGAGAGGACTCCATGTCTTTTTTTATTTATTTTTTTACATGCTGTGCCGTCCAATCACAGCCATGCCAATACTTTGCAAGGCTGTGATGGGACCGGAAGTACCCACATCGGAAATACTTGTTGATTGGTTGCGCTGCAGCCTTTCAACAAGCTTTGTTTGGGCTGCCGAACCCAAACAGTAACATGACTTCCGTGAGAAGTCTGTGTTCTAAGTAAATGCACGGATACTAGATGTCCTGTACGGACCCTGAACTTTACCGTTCTGGTTCGCCCACCTAGAGCGGGTGCTCTCATCCTCTGTCTTTAGAAAGACTGCATGGGCCAGGGCTCATTCTTTTGTAAGACCGTATTCCTTCCCCAAGGGCAGAATAGTACTCAGATAACACAGGGTGAGGGTACCACACTCCAGTAAGACTTTATTGGATTACCGACAGTCAACAACAGATAGTACCTTCCCAGCAAGTACACAAGATGGTGCAAATGACAGAGTCTCACTCTTCTGCTGGCTCGCTGGGGATTAGAGCCTCCGTGACTTCGGGGCATCCAGGGCCAACTACCCCAAGCAGTAGCACCTCACTTTTGGTGGGCACCCACAGAGAAGAAGTAGCAGCAAGCTTAGAAAGCTGACTGAGCACAACAAGGAATGTGGCCAGGTGACCTGATTTTCCCAACCTTGGTTCTCCAAACAACTTCGCGAGCTCAGTGATGGGCAGTAGAGCAGATCTGTAATTCACCATCTGGAACCGTGATTCCTGGGCTGACGTCACAGGAGCAGGAGCAGGGCGCACACAGCTCTCATTTCACGGCATTGTCCCACAGGATTGGGGGAAGGTGGGGGGAGGTAACCTCTCATTTTTTGATTGTTCAATTAGACTGCATATTTGTCCTCCAAGTTGTGCAGACTAGTACACTGCAGTGGGCTGAAGCAATACGTAATCAGCAGGCATTCCACAAATTAACATACAATAAGGCTCAACGGACAGTCTCACATGAAACAATGGCTCATGTCCCTTGACCTACTGAACAAAGGAACAGTGAGTCTGGCATAATTAAGAATATTTCACCCCCGCACCATTGGCCAGATTGACGCTGTGAGGTCACATAGCATAGAAGTGGATTTCATCTCTTTTGATAAGCTTGAAGTTCAAGTCTAAGTATACCGTTCGATGACCTCCGTATCTGCCCACTAGCTTATGCAGCCAGAGACTGGATTGCCAATCCTTTTAGGCCTGGATAGTAGTTGCAAATTGTATCTACTGCGGCTTAGTCTTCACACTGGAAATATGGACCCTCTAAACCACAATCAGTTTGGAGCAAGGATCATTTCAGTCACAATCAGTTTGAGGCAACTAATCATGCAGTGTGCAGCGTGTGGTCTGAGGGTCGGGGTGGCTGGCACAATCTAGTGTTGTCATCATGACTGCTGCATCTAGTCTGAGTCACACAAGCTGAATGGCGAAGGAGGGATCTATTGACTCTTTTCCTCCACCATTGTATTCAACAGTATTTGCATCCTTAGAATGCAGATGCATTCAAATATAGATGCAAGGAGAGGGAAGGCTGATGCTGCTCAGCACTTTCGAGGTCTGCTGCTATGGATGCCCCTGAAGGATAAACCAGGGGCCACTGGAGGATTCTCCAGTTCTGTGGTGGGCCAGTTTGACGCCGGATACTACCCTGGAGTTTTTCAATAAAAATAACCTGATAACCTATCATCAACATTGGTTTTACGAGGGATCAGTCTTGTCAAACTCAGAGGCCATTGATATTGTGCCATATAAGAGGTTGGTACATAAAATGAGAATAATGGGATTAGAAGAAAATATGTGTAAATGGGTTTACAACTAGCCCATTGATGAGAAACAAAGAGTGGTTTTTAATAAAGCACACTCTGATTAGGACACAGTTAAAAATGGAGTACCTCAGGAGTCAGTATTGGTCTCTCTTCTTTTAAATATATTTATTAATGACCTTATTGAGGTTATACAGAGTATAATTTCAATATTTTCAGATGATACTTAGCTCTGCGAAATAAGCAAGACGGGTGAGAATAATAATTTAATATTACAAAGAGATTTCTGTAATTTGGAGACTTGGGTAAAAAAATGGCAATTTAATTTTAACGTAGTCAAATGTAAGGTCATACATATTTATACACTAAAGAGTAGGACACTTGGTAAAACTGCCATTGAAAAAGACTTGGGTGTATTGGCGGACCATAAGTTAAACTTTGGTGACCAATACCAGGCAGTTGTTACCAAGACAAATTAATCATGGGATTCATTAAAAAAAGGTATGAATGTTTATGATAAGAACATAGTTTTGACTCCATGCAAGTCAATAGTAAGATCACACTTGAACATTATGTTAAATTTTGGGCTCCAATATATATAATATTATATAATCATAATAATATGGGTCAACTAGAGCAGGTGCAGAGAAGGACACGAAGGTAATTAGGTGAATGGATAGCCTGCACAAACAAGACAGGTTATCAAACTTGGGGTTATTCATTTTGGAGAAATTAAGACTTAGGGGCAATTTTATTAAAATGCACAAATATATGAATGGAAAGTAGAGATCTTTCTTATGATTTTTTTTACACTTAAACCTGCAATGATGACAAGGGAACATCCTCTATGTCTAGAGGAAAAAAAAGATTTAGTCAGCTTTACAGATGGTAATTCTTTACTTTACTGGCAGTGAGACTATGGAACTCTCTGCCACAAAATGTTGTAATAGACGAATCACTAAACAAGTTCAAGGAGGGCTTGGATGTCTTTATTGATTCAGGGAACACTTTGGATTGCCATATACTGAGTTAAAATCGAAATTTTACCCTACTATGGTACAATTTGTCTAATGGGGATTTTGCCTTCTTCTGGATCAGCATATTAGGTTATAAGGTGCACTCAATAAACTTCTTTCAACCTTTGAAACTATCTTGTTTCTTATTTTACCTGGTCATTAATAGAAGCCAAAAAGAGGTACACTAATGCACTTGACTACCAGTTGACCTGACAGCAAGGAGGAATGAGCCTAAGACAAAACCCTACAACAGATAATTTAAGTATCATCCATTTAAATGTCCTTCAGAGAAAACATTTTTCAAATTGACTTACGGTAAATCGAATGAAGAGAAATGTATTGATCAAATAATCTAGAAATAGCATTCAATTCGCAATTTTCCTCATGTAGACAGGGAGACCAATGTTCTGATTGATAATTCTGTTTACAGATACAGTGAATACATTTCAAACTCTTTATGTCAGTGAAGCGAGTTTCACCATCTGTAATTCACCAACAGAATAATTCTTGGTGGAAGAGAATTTCTTAGAGAAGAAGCCACACAGAGTTTTTTTCCCGATTAATGGGAGGGAACCACGTTAAAAAAGTAATGGCTAAAGGCTTGAATGGCAGAATGTGGCAGATATTTGCTTTTTTCTGGTTGGAACAGTAAAGGACAAAACAATTGAGTAAAACTCCAAAATTGACAGAAATAATTTGAACAGCCAAAAAAAATTTAAAGCAACTTTAGACTTATGGGTTGAGGCTAGTTCTAAAAGGCTTTATCTGGATATATGCTAATCGCTTTAGAATAAAAATTGTAGCCTAGAAATGTAGCCCTTGTTTTTCAAATACACCATTTTTTTTAACTTGGCATACAGAGAATTCTCAGAAACCAGTGGCATCTCAGAGTGGACATAGCAACTATGGATTTTGAGATACTTAGTGTAAATAGTGCCTATTGCTTTGAGAATACGTCTGCAAATTTCTGTGGGAACTAGGTGTGAACTAGGGTTTGTAGGCAGTGCTTGAAACAAAATAAATTCCAGTAGATGATTTAACTGAATGATTAATCTATAAATAAGGAGTGTTGGCTGAGTCAGGGTACTTCCAAGAACATTTGGCTGGAGGAATTATAAAGGACAAGGAAGAAAATCTCTTTTGTATCAAAAACTCTGTTAAAACATTAAAACAGATGAAAAACATATGGTACGTAAATGATGTTTCCTCCCCATCCCGATAAACACTCTATTGGCATACGCAAGACATAGGGGTTCACATAATGAGAGAAACAAAATCTGTTTTTTTCTTGACTAGAAAATACTCAATGTAGTTCACTGCAGTAACTGAGGCCACAAAACATGGTAGCTCAGAGAACAGTTCCCTGTTGTTTTGTAAACTCCTTTTTCCTCTCTTACCTGAGCACCTGATAGCGTGTGTGACATTTTTTTTTAACCTCAGGGACTCTAGAGATAAAATTCCTTTCACATGTATTGTTGACTGTTACCAACACATCTCATTTCATCCAGGATTTTATTGCATGAAATAAGTATTTGATACAATAGAAAAACAAAATGTAATATTTGGTATAGAAACCTTTGTTTGCAATTACAGAGGTCAGACATTTTCTGTAGTTCTTGACCAAGTTTGCACACACTGCAGCAGGGATTTTGGCCCACTCCTCAATACTGATCTTCTCCAGATCTTTCAGGTTTTGGGGCTGTCGCTGGGCAACACTGAGTTTCAGCTCCCTCAAAAGATTTTCTATTGGGTTCAGATCTGGAGACAGGCTAGGCCTCTCCACGATCTTGAAATGCTTCTTACGGAGCCACTCCATAGTTGCCCTGGCTATGTGTTTCGGATTATTGTCATGCTGGAAGACCCAGTAACTATCCATCTTCAATGCTCTTACTGAGGGAAGGATGTTGTTGGCCAAAATCACACGATTCATGACCCCATCCATCCTCCCTTCAATATAGTGCAGTCGTCAAGTCCCCTTTGAAGAAAAGCACCCACAAAAGTATGTTTTCCCCATCATGCCTCACGGTTGGGGTGACCTTGGGGTTGTACTCATCCTTCTTCTTCCTCCTTCCTCTATTTTGGTCTCATATGACCACATGACCTTCTCCCATGCCTACTCTGGATCATCCAGATGGTCATTGGTGAACTTTAAACAGGCCTGGACATGTGCTGATGTGAGCAGGGGGACCTTGCATGCCTTGCAGGATTTTAATCCATGACTGCATAGTGTGTTACTAACGGTAATGTTTGAGACTGTGGTCCCAGCTCTCTTCAGGTCATTGACCAGGTTCTCCTGTGCAGTTCTGGGCTGATTCCTGACCTTTCTCAGAATCATCCTTATCCCATGAGGCAAGATCTTGCATGGAGCCCCAGACCGAGGAAGATTGACGATCATCTTGTGTTTCTTCCATTTTCTAATAATTGTGCCAACAGTTGCTGCCTTCTCAACAAACTGTTTGCCTATTGTCCTGTAGCCCACCCTAGCCTTGTGCAGGTCTACAATTTTGTCACTGGTGTCCTTAGACAGCTCTTTGCTCTTAAAGGGAACCTGTCATGTCAGTTGGATCAAGTAAACTGCCCCCAGGTTGTTGTTAGTGATGCAATGTGCATCACTAGCACGCTTTTTTTCATTAAAAATAGGCACTATAATCTTTTGTAAAAAGCACTTTATGTACTTATATCATACCTGCTCGTTTAGTCTTGGGGTGTTCTTCACTACACTCAGTCCGGTTTGTCGCCGCCCCCTCAATTTGAATTGTCCCTGTGTTTGAATATGAATATTCCTGTTGAAATCCCGCGCTTGTGCACTGTGTACTGTCAGCCACTCTTGCACAATGTGTATTTTTAAGTCGCGCTTGCTCATTCTCGATCGATGATCCGCGCGTGCGCTGTGACTAGCAGGTCCCACACATGTGCACACAGTCAGTGAAGCTGGAAACTAAACACAACTTGACTGCGCACATGCGGGAGCCGCTCGTCACAGCGCACGCGTGGATTGCCGATCGAGAATGAGCAAGTGCAGCTTTAAAATACACATTGCGCAAGCATGGCTGACAGTACACAGTGCGCAAGTGCTGGATTTCAACAGGAATATTCATGTTACGTTGATGCAAACCCGGTGACAATTCAAATTGAGTGGGCGTCGACAAGCCGGACTGAGTGAAGTGAAGAACACCCCTATGACTAAACGAAAAGGTATGATATAAGTATACAAAGTGCTTTTTACAAAAGATTATAGCGCTGATTTTAATGAAAAAACCTGGGGGCAGTTTACATGCTCCAACAGACATGACAGGTTACCTTTAAAGAAAAACTAACAGGTCTGTGAGAGCCAGAATTCTTGCTGGTTGGTAGGTGATCAAATACTTATTTCATGCAATAAAATGCAATTTAATTATTTAAAAATCATACCATGTGATTTTTTTTGTTTTTAGATTCTGTCTCTCCCAGTTAAAGTGTACTTACGATAAATATTACAGACCTCTCCATTCTTTGTAGGTGGGAAAACTTGCAAAATCAGCAGTGTATGAAATACTTATTTTCCCCACTGTATCTATGTGCACAGCAACATGTGACGTGCTATATAAGGACAATGTCTGGTGAAAATAAAATGCTAGGCCACTAACTATACATGTAGATGCTAACTTAGGAAAGCTGAGCCTAATGCATAGCTTGTCAAACAATTAAATAGTTTTACTCACAGCAGTTTCGCCAGGACCATAAAGTCCTCAGTTTGTGCATGTTCTGCCCTTTTAAAGCATACCTGGTCGTTGCAGGTGATTAGCAACAATCATACTGAAAACGTGGAGTGGTTAGAGTAGGGAAAAACACAGTTCTCTGCTATCAAACTCACTGGCTGCTTCATTTACATATAAAGATAGGAGGACACTTGAGTATTAATGCAAACAATGAATATAATTTTATTTGAATACAAAATTCCAAGTTTAAAAAGACATATAAAAATAGCAATAGCAAGGGGGTAAGGTGAAAAGTGCCACAGGCTGGGGAATACCGAAGGGGCGCGGGCAGTATAAAGTGATCAATTTATATATGTAGTCAATGTAGACTTAGGTGAGTCATTGTTAATGTATACAACATAGAGTAAATAGCATATAATAGAAGTAACAGTTGATGAAATATGGCATACAGGGAGACCTTAACATTATTCACTATCTGTATATGAATACCCTGTGTAAGGCAGCGCTAGTCATCATAATGGGGGATACTCGCTTCGCTGCGTCAATCAATGCACACGTGCAATGTCTTTACATTTTTCTCACAATGCTGCAGTTTATTACTTCATAAGCCACAGTTTACCGGGTCCAACTCAGTGGCACACCGACACACATATCTATAATATTCACGAGCCAAGTGGCACACAGGCCCACTTGCTCCAGGTTACAGCCTACGGCAAGGTAATAAATTATCAATGTCCATAACACAGTCCATGTAACAAAGTGTATTACCTTTGCCCGGTTTAGTTGCTGCAGTCCATTTAATCTGCCACCACTGTGGCTTTGTGGCTTCCCAGGTAGGGGTCTCCAGCCGTCGTTCCCGCAAAGGCCACTGACATCCACACAGGATCCAGGCTTTGCCTTTCAGGACTCCTCACCAAGCCGGCTCTCCCTCAAAGGCCACTGACATCCACACAGGATCCAGGCTCGACCTTTCAGGTACCAGGCTTCACTCCAAAGCCGCTGCCTTCCAAGGCCACTAGCATCCGCACAGGATCCAGTCTTTGCCTTTCAGGCTGCCAGGCTTCACTCGGCCTCACTAGGCCTCTCACAAACGGTGTCCCACACACACGGAGCACAGGCCTCACGCCTCACACCGAACACACCTGTCTCAAATTACCAGGGTTTATATATCCTGTGCTCACACACACAAACTGACAGGACCTTGCTGATTTCACAGTCATGTGATCAGTCAGCTGTGCGTATAGGTCCTGTGTGCTGTCCCAGTCATGTGTACAGACCTTTACTGTGCATACAGGACCTGTGTGATGTCACAGTCATGTGACCAGTCAGTTAAAGGGGAAGGTACATGGTCAGGTAAAACACATCCTGGACCATTTACAGTAATGCTAGCAAGCTGCTGCATTACATATCCCCCCCCTCTGTTCAAACTTGTGGGGTTGAACACATAATATACACAATAACATTATAACCCCCAGCTCACAGAGAGACCATGTACTTTACAATTGTGCTACTCAGCCCCTGGAACCTTAGTCAACGACATTAGCCCATTCCTTAGGGACCTACCATTTGTCACTGTCACTGACTTCGTCAGGTCACCTTTCCGGGTCGTAACCTTGTCAGGTCTCCCCCGCTCCCAGCGGTCAGTCATAATCTTGTCAGACCTCCCCCGCTCCCAGCGGTCAGTCATAACCTTGTCAGGTCTCCCCCGCTCCCAGCGGTCAGTCATACAGCGGTGTGACTCACATGCCCTGGTATCTAAGGTCCGGTTCGACTCCGTAATGTCCCGTCCTCTATTGGGTCGTTTGTATGGGCTTCTCAAACCTGAGTTACTGGAGGTCTCACTACCTCTAAACCCACGCCCACTACTCTCAGGACATCTTGAAAGGTCCCTAACTCCAGCTGTAGCTGTTCTGGTATTTAGGGGGCCCTTTCTCTGTCGGGTCTCACTATTTCTAGACGGCTTCCATCTTCTGCTGCTCAGATGATGCTGTCTATCTACTCACAGTCTAGCGAGATTCAATTGTTCTACCTCCTGCAGGTAGGTCACTCGGTATTCAATCAGCATGCGTATATATTCTAGGCTTTCTTCTGTTCCTACAGCGGAGAAGGACACCATGCCGTCTTCGTCTGGTATCCAGTCCTGATGATCTCGTGGACTGCTTACTTTTACCACACCAGACTTCTTGACCATCATCTGCATGGCTCGACCGCTTCTCCCAATGAGCTTTCTCACCAGAACATGAGGCACCCGGATGACCTCTTCACGCATACTGTGAGCTTTCCTCATCAGCTCCAGTGGTCTAACGGCTTGTTCCATCTTCAACAGGAGAAACCGCT
The DNA here is from genome assembly GCF_046119375.1 of Phyllobates terribilis. NCBI lineage: Eukaryota > Metazoa > Chordata > Amphibia > Anura > Dendrobatidae > Phyllobates > Phyllobates terribilis. The sequence goes on along the minus strand of NW_027362771.1, from coordinate 156,799,531 downwards.
TCGTGCGAATACATCGCCAATGCATATCACTTAGGATCGCCACCCTCTTCACTGTGACTTCGGTCATGGACAGAACCACCAGCTGTTTAGCTTCGGAGGTCAAGTACACCTTACAGGCTCCCACAGCCTTCTTAAACTCTTCATGCACGGACTCACGGGTGCATTCTTCCCTCAAATCCTTGGGTACATCTATGAGGCATTTGTACCAAGACGTTTCGGACTCACCAGTAGTTTCCAGACGATCAACCAGCTCAGGGTTCAGGGACAACTGACTTTCAGCTTCTTCCCCCTGTATGCTTACCCTGAGCTGACTCACAGCTACAAATTCACGAATTTTCGTCTTGACCACTTCCACTTCATATTTATCTTCTGTTACCCTGCTCTTAGCTCTCCTCAGGTCCACCTTCTCATGGTATAAGGGAGTGAGTACAACGTGTTCGCCCTTTTCCTTCTCCAAGAAGGCCTCGTTTACTGAGTGATACTTTGTCAGGCGACTTTTGAGCAGGGAAACTTCTTCCTCTAGCTCCGCCACTGGCCTCTCAGCGGCCCGTCTCTGAAGCTCTTCCTGCTTCAACTGCTCTTCCAGCAGCAGAGTTCTCTCAGACCTCTCCATCTCCAATGCGCCCACTCGGCTCTCAATAGCCAGTCTCTCACGCCTCTCTTGCGTCCACTGGGTTTGCAGCAACTCCTTGAGCTGCTTGAACTCGGCTCCGACATCCACCGAACCCTCCGAGCCCACATCACTCGAGGAGGTATCTGCTTCATACCTCCCATCACCAGCGGTCAACTCCTGGCCCTGGTCTGTGGCTTTTCCGATGGACTCCTCCATCCTCTCTCGCTCAGCTTCCATCTTGCTGACTGTTTCATTAAGGTACGTCTCCGCCTTCTGGAGAGTATCACAGGACATCTGTAGCTCCTTCACCTGAGCTTCCAGATCTAGGGTCTTTCCCCAGAGACCATCATTCTCCTCACGGGTGTCTTGCAGAGTGGTCTCAACCACTTGGCGCACTTGCTCTGCACCCGCCTTATCCTCCTCTAGTTTTTCCTTCACCTTGAGGAGATCCTCATAATCTCTCTTACTCTGTTGCAGTTCCCTACTGCGTTCACCACACTCCTTCTTGGAGTCACACAGCTACTGGTTGAGCTGTTTGCGCAGACGTTCTAGGATTTGCTCACGTCCAGAAACACCATCCTGCCGCGCCTCCTTCTCAAGCTTCAACTGCAAAACCTCTTCCTTGATTTTGCGGCGGTCCTCCTTAATTGCATAGAACATTTCCTTCCAATGGTTAATTTCCGCGTTGCTTCCCTCCACGTCTCGCTGCCAGTTCCTCATAACCTGGTATATTTTCTGCTGTTCAGACTCCAGGTTCAGCTGGTCTGCGGACACGTTCCCCAGGTTTTCCCTTATCTGCTGCACGTCACTCTGACACTGTTGCCTGATGGGCTCCAGTTCTTGGTCATGACTGGCCACCTTCTCTTTCAGGGCTGTCAGATCCTGATCCGTCAGTCTCAGTACCGTACCGGAGGTTGCTACTGGCAACGTCACCTCCTCTTCTACCTCTAAAGGAGGACCCACACTTGAAGCAAAGGCACACAGTACTACATTCTCTTTATTTTCATTTTCAGCGAGGACTACCGGAGCAACCTTTTTGTGGCCCTTGCGCCGTCGACGACGAGAGGGGGACTCTCTCCCCTCGTCTAGCCCCTCCTGACTGAACTCACTTTTTACTTTCATAGTGTCACAGTCAGCTACGGGGTCTGTGTCACTCCCCATGGTGTTGTGGACTAACAGGTCACCTCCCACTTTGACGTCACCCCTTTCTACTGGAGTTACCCCGTTATCAACGGTCACATTGTCATTTTTAGGAGGTACCAACCCACAACCAGTAACAATTTTCAGTTTTCTACACTCCACACTCTTGTGAAAATCCGCCCCTTTTTTAGACTCCGCCCCCTTTTTAACAACCACACCGGCAGGGTAATTTTTACACAAAAAATCAGCAGTAGTCTTAGGACTCAGTTCACGACATCTCTTACCACCTCCCCGGGCACTCTGGGACAACACTGGCGCCCCCGGAGAGTCCATAGAATGGTCCACTGCCGCCATTCCATATGGTGCCCACAGCTCCTGTGGTTCCTGCACCATGTCCAGTAAAAGTTTCCCAAATACCTGCTCCGGTCCCAACCGGCCCTTCAACCGCTCAATAGCTCCAGACAGATCTGCTGCTTTGCTCACAGCCATCGCGGTACGCTGTTCACACTAGAACTTCACCGCTCTCCCGGAAAAATATTCGTGGCCCTACCGAGCCACCGCAAACCAGGTTGGAGTGCGACGATAATCTTCGCAACCCCGCCGAGTTGCAGCCAGATGCTTTTAATTTCGTGAGCCCCACCGAGCCACAGCAAACCAAGTTTGAGTGCGACGCCAATCTTCACAACCCCGCCGAGTTGCAGCAAACAACCGGATTTGAGTGCGACGCCAATCTTCGCAACCCCGCCGAGTTGCAGCAAACAACCGGATTTGAGTGCGACGCCAATCTTCGCAACCCCGCCGAGTTGCAGCAAGATGCTTTATCTACACTCGTCGTCCTGTGTCGTTGCCCCTAGCAACCGGGTTGTCGTTGCCGCTAGCAACCGGGCTGCCGCTGCCCGCATTCTCGAACCATATGTAAGGCAGCACTAGTCATCATAATGGGGGATACTCGCTTCGCTGCGTCAATCAATGCACACGTGCAATGTCTTTACATTTTTCTCACAATGCTGCAGTTTATTACTTCATAAGCCACAGTTTACCGGATCCAACTCAGTGGCACGCCGACACACATATCTATAATATTCACGAGCCAAGTGGCACACAGGCCCACTTGCTCCAGGTTACAGCCTACGGCAAGGTAATAAATTATCAATGTCCATAACACAGTCCATGTAACAAAGTGTATTACCTTTGCCCGGTTTAGTTGCTGCAGTCCATTTAATCTGCCACCACTGTGGCTTTGTGGCTTCCCAGGTAGGGGTCTCCAGCCGTCGTTCCCTCAAAGGCCACTGACATCCACACAGGATCCAGGCTTTGCCTTTCAGGACTCCTCACCAAGCCGGCTCTCCCTCAAAGGCCACTGACATCCACACAGGATCCAGGCTCGACCTTTCAGGTACCAGGCTTCACTCCAAAGCTGCTGCCTTCCAAGGCCACTAGCATCCGCACAGGATCCAGTCTTTGCCTTTCAGGCTGCCAGGCTTCACTCGGCCTCACTAGGCCTCTCACAAACGGTGTCCCACACACACGGAGCACAGGCCTCACGCCTCACACCGAACACACCTGTCTCAAATTACCAGGGTTTATATATCCTGTGCACACAGACACAAACTGACAGGACCTTGCTGATGTCACAGTCATGTGATCAGTCAGCTGTGTGTATAGGTCCTGTGTGCTGTCCCAGTCATGTGTACAGACCTTTACTGTGCATACAGGACCTGTGTGATGTCACAGTCATGTGACCAGTCAGTTAAAGGGGAAGGTACATGGTCAGGTAAAACACATCCTGGACCATTTACAGTAATGCTAGCAAGCTGCTGCATTACACCTGATACTGTGAAAAGGGAAGTATAGGTAAGGACAATGATCCCTATAGCACATAAATACATTGACTCACCACAAGAAAGCAAAGTGAAAAGAGCCCACGACCCCAACAGGGAGTCCCCAGCTGTGCAACGGGTAGGAACGCGCCCTACCCGTTGCACAGCTGGGGACTCCCTGTTGGGGTCGTGGGCTCTTTTCACTTTGCTTTCTTGTGGTGAGTCAATGTATTTATGTGCTATAGGGATCATTGTCCTTACCTATACTTCCCTTTTCACAGTATCAGGGTATTCATATACAGATAGTGAATAATGTTAAGGTCTCCCTGTATGCCATATTTCATCAACTGTTACTTCTATTATATGCTATTTACTCTATGTTGTATACATTAACAATAACTCACCTAAGTCTCCATTGACTACATATATAAATTGATCACTTTATACTGCCCGCCCCCCTTCGATATTCGCCAGCCTCTGGCACTTTTCACCTTACCCCCTTGCTATTGCTATTTTTATATGTCTTTTTAAACTTGGAATTTTGTGTTCAAATAAAATTATATTCATTGTTTGCATTAATACTCAAGTGTCCTCCTATCTTTATATGTATTCATTGGAGTAGGCAATACGGACTTGGTGCCTGACACTGGGTCTAGGTACTATGGTCTGTCCAGCATGGAACATTTGGCCTTTTCTCTCCTTATATCTGCTTCATTTACAGTAGACAGTATAAGACAGAAATCTAGGTGAAATATACACACCAAACACTTTCCCCTTGGTCCTTTCACCATACACTAAAAAGATATATAGATATCATATATAAGGATTGCCCTCCTAGGGGCTTTACATTCTGGAATCTGCAATGTAAAAAATACCCAAAGGAAGGAGGACAAAATAAAGTCCGCATCAGACTCTTATTTTATTTTTCCTTTTTATCACAGAACAAAACCAGTGCAATCATAGAGAAGTGCAAGAATATTTAATAGTAGCCTGCCCACTTTTGTATTCCTTCAAGGCAACAGTTTAAAAATATTCTAGAGTACTTTCGTACAATATGCTAAAATTTCTTTTCATTCATAGCATGTCGTAGTCTACAATTTTCATGAAACATTTTGTGAGTTTGTAATCATGAATGAAGACTATTGTTAACATTCCACAGGAATGTTTGAATTTCACTGAAATGGAAAGAAAATCCTTTCTACTGGAGTTTTAACCACCAAGAAATAACAATAATATCTTTGAACTTAATGTAAACATATCTGGGGAAAAAAAGCTATTGCAATAAAGAGACTGTAGTGTGGATTTGTACACTGTGTAATCTGACCCAAGGTTTGATATCCTGCTACAATTGCATATTAGTACTATGGAATTCTTGTCAATGTAGGTATTTTAAAACAGTAATTTTTGTATTTTTCTTTTGTCTGGCAAGTGTATAATGTCTCGTAATATCAAAGTTTAAACAAATGTACAATTTATTTATCAATGTAATCCATTAGCATTGATTTGCAATAACTAAGGTTACTTTTAAAAGGAAACATTTGAAAAATGTTTTTTCTCTTTTTTTCCCAGGGTAATCGCTTCCTTCAAAGATATTATTAGCCATGTTATTTTTCATAGTCTAGATTTATATCTATTTTAAGATATATGGAACATAACAAAAGACACCTTTTTAGAAACCAATTCAGTAATGTCATTTAGAAGAGATCGGCCACAACAATGTCTCTTAATTTGGAAGCCATGGCATGTCTGTGCATAATGTGGACAGCCCATTAATTTAATTTCAATAGGTACTATGTAATGTTTCATTTCCATTGCAATAGCGCGTCAGGGAAAGTGAATACTTGTTCCCTGCTTTCCCATATATTACAGCTTATCAGGACTTCTGTTACGAACTTACTGTCATAAGACCTCCAACAAAAAGTACTTTTCCCCAATCCAACTCTTTTAACTGTTTGCATTTTAGTGTGTTCACTAGAGTTGAGCGAGCACTAAAATGCTTGGGTGCTCGAAGCTCGGGCCGAGCTCGCCGTGATACTCGGGTGCTCGACCCGAGCAACGAGCCCAATGTTAGTCTATGGGAGACGCGAGCATTTTTGCGGTGGCACCCCCGGCAGTCTTTTAAAAGCCTAACAAGTGCCCAAAACGATAGTGACAGTGCTCAAATGACATGGGGACAGCATGGGGATCGCCCCTGGAAGCATTTCTGACCCCCAGGTCACTGCTGTCAACAACGTGGTCAGAGGTATTAAGCCACTTTTACGGGCTCACAATAAAACGTTCAAAAACGAAAGTGAAACTTTTTTCCTGTGAAATATGTTAAGGACATCCTTTCCAGGGAAAAGACTTGTGTATAAGTTAAAATAAATGACCAAAAACAAAAATACTCCTCCACACCTTCGGCTATGTTCACAAGTAGCATTTTTTATGCGTTTTTGCACTTTTGTATTGCTTTCAACCGTGACAAATGTCATTTTAACATTTTACAACCTTATCTGGCCATGTGCTGTGTGACACATGCATAAAGTGCTGAAAAGACATGGGAACAGCATGGGGAAGACCCCTGGAAGCATCTCTGACTCCCACGTCACTGTCTAAAAATGTGCCCATCATAAGTGATCCTTGCCGCATCAGAAGATGCAGACTTGCAACTATCCCCATGCAAGTTCTAGTCCCAGGGCAGTGTTCAATTGTACCTCCCCCATTCCTTGCAATACAAGCGCAAGTATGCAGCCTGCCACCCACCCACCCCCAGGCTGCAATACCATACTGCTTGCCTGCTTGAACTTGAAATTGGGTCTTTTAAGCATGTGGAGGCGGAATCTGGCCACCACGTCATGGCTGTGTTGGCGGCCTGGAATCCATACTCAGTCCCCAGCCGCCCGGCGGCCGGGTGTCCATACTCGGTCGTCAGCCACCCCGCGGCCGGGTGTCCACACACGGTCCCCAGCCGCCTGGGGGCAGCCGGGTGTCCATAAACGGTCCCCGGCCGCCCCTATTTCTGCTTGGAACATCCCCCCACACACTTTTCTTAGCCCGGCCTGCTTTAGGCAGCATTGGACGAGCCCACCAGAGAACCAGACTCCTCCGGTGGGCCCTGACTTCTCCATCGGTGGAGTTGAGAGTGCCAAGGTGAGGAGCATGATGATGATGACAGAAGTTAGCATCTGCTATGTTTTCTTTTAATGCAAGTGTAAGTGTGCAGCCTGCCGCCCACCCACCCCCAGACTGCAATTCCATACTGCTAGCTTGCACTTGAAATGGGGCCTTTTAGTTTGGAGGAGGCCGAAGCTGGCCACTACCTCATGGCTGCTTCGGCAGCGAGGTATCCATACTCAGTCCCCAGCCGCCCCTATTTGTCCTGGTGTGCCTTATAGATAAGATTAAGCGCATATACCAAAACATTACCTGTGCCCTCCCCAGTGCATTTAGTGGGAAGGAGAGCCTATTCCGCTGTAGTGTGTGCATGCCAAACCCCTGTTCATGGTACATGCAAAAATGCCTCCCACCTTGCACCTGTCGTTGCAGACTTGCAACTATCCCCATTCAAGTCGTTGTCCCAGGGCAGTGTTCAATTGTACCTCTCCCATTCCTTGCAATGCAAGCGCAAGTATGCAGCCTGCCACCCACCCACCCCCAGGCTGCAATACCATACTGCTTGCTTGCACTTTAAATTGGGCCTTTTAGGGATGTGGAGGCGGAATCTGGCCACCACGCCATGGCTGTGTCGGCGGCCTGGTATCCATACTCAGTCCCCAGCCGCCTGGTGGCCGGGTGTCCCCGCTTGCTCCCCAGCCTCCAGGGGGTGGCCGGGTGTCCATACTCGGTTGCCAGCCACCCCTATTTGTCCCGGTAACCTTTCCCACACTTTTCTTAGCCTGGCCTGCTTTAGGGCAGCATTGGCCGAGCCCACCGGACTATCAGACTCCTCCGGTGGGCCCTGGCTTCTCCATCAGGGGAGTTGAGAGTGCCAAGGTGAGGAGCATGATGAGGATGATAGAAGTTAGCATCTGCTTTGTTTTGTTGTAATGCAAGCGCATGTATGTAGTAGCGGCTAGGCCTGAGGTGGTCAGCGTTTTGGCGCATATCCTACCTCCTCCGAGGATTGCTGGATGTTTTCCTGCTACTATCCAAGTTCTATGACTCCCGTTAAAACAAAGCTTCAGGTGATAAATGATGGATGAGGTAGTGGCGAAGGAGAAAGAGCAGGAGGAACAGGGACCATTCACATCAATATCAGGCCAGTCAACCAGATATGTCTTGTAGGACATGTTTCTGTAACAAAAGGAGCGGTTCGGCTACACAGTTATAGGGCATACAGTGAGTGCAATGCCTAGCAAAAATTTCGAGGCACTCCAATGCCCCTTGGAAATGACATGGAGGTCAGAGGGCGTTAACTAAACCTTTTTTTCCATTTATAGCAACTGGGTCTCCTGTGCACTGTTGGCCTAAGCAGTGAATGGAAGGCTTTCCAAAAATTATGAGGAACTGCAATGCCCCTTACAAGAGCCATGTGTGGCACTCCAGGGGTCTGGTCACCACAGTAATAGAGATATTACGTCGGAGAGCAAGTGGGAGGTTTCCTGGTCAGGATCCCTTAAACATGCAACATCCTCCTGCCCCAGTCCTGGGAGGGGAGAATTCTGCCCTTATAAACAGGATCTGGGGCAGGGTTGAGTGAGTCAGAGAACAGAGAACAGTCAGAATCAGAGTGAGAGCAAGGGAAAGTAACAGCAAGGAGCTCTGTAGGAGCTAGGAGCTAAAGACCAGGGGCTGGAAGCTGAGCAGAGCTCGCCCTGGCAGAAGACAATAGGAACCGGACACAGGAGTCCGAGGCTGTGAGGACTTATATATCCAGCAGCAGAAACCAGCCGGCAGGGGATTTCAGGTCCTCTGGCCATAGAAGCCCGGAGGCTCAGTCACAAGCAAGGGACCAGCACCGCCGTCGTGGAGCGGAGGCTAACAGAAGGCCCCAAGTCACCAGCCATACGGGTGAGCACTACACGGTACACTCAGGGACGTGGGCTACTTCTACCCGCTTACAGCAAGGTAGCCAGGAAGAGTGCAGACAGACGGGGAGGCCTACAACTCCACCTGGCCAGGGGAACTCCTGCTTGCTCACAGACTGACCAGGCCTCTTATGCTAGCCAGTACTCCCGGGAGGGTCTACCTTATAATCATCAGTAAGGACCCTGAACTGCACTGCAAAGACTCTGAGTCGTTCGTGCTGCGCTCGTGCACCATCACCCCCATCATCCACACTCACTGCCCTGAGGCTATACTCCTCCCGTGGGAAGTTATCCCATTCTCTGCTGCGCACACAACACCAGCCTCAGCGGTCTGCCTCGCAGCGGTGGTACTCCCTGACCGCAATCCACGGGTGGCGCAGTCGGACACTTAACCTCAAAACCTAAGAAAGACTGCCACTGGTTTGACCAGCCTGAGCCACGGGGCCGGGTCACCGCCACGGAGACTACAGACCCCAGAGACCCGGCACCGGGTATCCCACACACGTGTACACATGGCCCAGTACAAGAGCCATGCAGTACAGCATATTACAAACATAAGTCCCATTATTGGGGAGTGGGTCTCCCATAGTATTTGCTTATGCCTTGCAAGCAAAAGCTGCCAAAAATTAGGACGGAGCAACTTGCAATGCCCCTTACAAGAGCCATGCAGTACAGCATATTACAAACATAAGTCCCATTATTGGGGAGTGGGTCTCCCATAGTATTTGCTTATGCTTTCCAAGCAAAAGCTGCCAAAAATTAGGACGGAGCAACTTGCAATGCCCCTTACAAGAGCCATGCAGTACAGCATATTACAAACATAAGTCCCATTATTAGGGAGTGGGTGTCCCATAGTATTTGCTTGCAATGCTGGCACCCTGGTGGTATAGTGGTGGTGGAGGCTGAGGATAAGGAGAAGAAGATAAAACAGCCGAAACGAGGAAGTGTATACCCATGTGTGGGTGTGAAGCAGTGCATGTGAATACACCTCCCGAAATAACACAGTGGATTTGACTTTATCTTACTCTGCTGTCATTTGGTGGTGATGAGAAGTCTGGCCCAATCCAGCCCTTGTTCATTTTGATAAGGGTCAGCTTGTCAGCATTGTCAGTTGACAGGCGAGTGCGCTTATCAGTTATAATTCCCTCAGCGGCACTAAAAACACGCTCCGATAACACGCTAGCGGCAGGGCAGGCCAGGACCTCCAAGGCGTACAGAGCGAGATCATTCCAAGTGTCCAGCTTGGATACCCAATAATTAAAAGGCACAGAGGAATCACGGAGGACGCTGGTACGGTCGGCAAGGTACTCCCTCACCATCTTTTGAAACTTTGGACTCCTTGTGAGAGTACCCCGCGCCTCAGGGCCTGTAAGCTGGGCGGGTGTCAGAAAACTGTCCCAGAACGTTGACAGTGTTCCCCTGCCTCTGCTGGATTGGAGTTGCATCTCTCTCGCCTGTATGCCTTGGTTGGGCAACGAACTGTGACCTCTGCCGCTAGCATGTTCAGATGGGAATTTTTTTAAGAGTTCTGCAGCAAGGGCCTTCTGGTACTGCCCCATTTTTGTAGACCTCTCCACCTCAGGAATAAGAGAGTGAAAGTTCTCCTTGTAGCGGGGGTCTACAAGTGTCACCAACCAGTAATGACTGTCACCCAACATTTTGACAACGCGAGGGTCACGGTTAAGGCAGCGTAACATAAAGTCAGCCATGCGTGCCAGACTGGTAACGGGCAAGATTTCCGTGTCCTCACCAAGATGACGACTGACCATGCTCTCCTCCTCCTCCTCCTCTTCCTCCTCCCCTCTGTCCTCAGGCCACCCACACTGAACCGACGGTATGACACTTGTACAGGTACTACCGTCTACAACGCATGATAGCAGCTCCTGTTCTTCCTCCTCCTCCTCCTCCTCACCCTCATTGTCCCCCAATGCACGTTGGGATGAGATGAGGCTGGGCTGTGTGTAATCGCCCACTACGGCTTCTTGATCCATCTCATCATACTCTGGCTGCAATGCCTCCTCTTTAATTCTCTGCAGAGAGCGCTGCAAAAGACAGACAAGTGGGATGCTGACACTAATGATGGCGTCATCGCCACTCACCATCTTGGTGGCCTCCTCAAAGTTTGTCAGGATGGTACATATGTCAGACATCCAGGTCCACTCCTGAGGTCTTATGTGTGGAGTCTGACCTGAATATCGACGGCCTTGTTGCAGCTGGTACTCCACAACTGCTCTCTTCTGCTCACAAATCCTTTGCAACATGTGGAGGGTAGAGTTCCAACTTGTGGGGACATCACACACCAGTCGGTGTGCCGGAAGCTGCAAACGCTGCTGCAACACAGCAAGGGCGGCAGAAGCTGTAGCTGACTTGCGAAAATGAGCTGACAGGCGGCGTACTTTCACGAGCAGATCTGGCAACTCGGGGTACGATTTAAGAAACCGCTGAACCACGAGGTTAAGCACATGAGCCAGGCATGGTACGTGTGTGATCTCACCTCGCCTCAGAGCCGCCACCAGGTTACGGCCATTGTCACACACGACCATGCCGGGATGTAGGTTCAGCGGTCTCAGCCACAGATCTGCCTGCTCTTTCACAGCTGTCCACAACTCACAAGCAGTGTGAGGTTTATCACCTAAGCTTATGAGTTTCCGCACAGCCTGTTGCCGCTTGGCGGAGGCAGTACTGCAATGCTTCCAGCTTGTAACTGATGTGGTGATATCTGAGATGGAGGCTGAACATGAGGAGGAGGAGCAGGAGGAGGATGCGCAGGAGCTGTACACTGTGGGGGCAACTCTGACTGACATAGGGCCCGCAATCCTCGGTGTGGGGATGATGTGTTCCGTCCCAAGGTCCGACTGGGTCCTGGCTTCCACTATGTTTACCCAGTGTGCCGTCAGAGAGATGTACCGTCCCTGGCCACAAGCACTTATCCACGTGTCCGTTGTCAGGTGGACTCTCCCAGTAACTGCGTTGTTGAGGGCACGGCAGATGCTTTGGGACACGTGCTTGTGTAGTGCGGGGATGGCACACCGGGCAAAATAGTATCGGCTGGGGACCGAGTACCGAGGGACGGCCACCGCCATAAGATTGCAGAAGGATTCCGTCTCCACCAGCCTAAAAGGCAGCATTTCCAACGCAAGCAGTCGTGAAATGTGCGAATTTAGGACTGTGGCCTGTGGGGCGTTAGCTGCGAATTTCCGCTTTCGTTCAAAGGTCTGGGATATGGACAATTGAACACTGCAGTGGGACGTGGACGTTGATGCTGTTTCTTGAGAAACTGCCATAACAAGTGAAGACTGAGAGGAGGGGGCATCTTTACATGCAGTGTGGACAGGGGATTGCCTTGCACACACAACAGGGGGTTCTATTGCACGCACAACAGTGGAAGAAGCAGTGGTGACACCCGCTGACACTGGTCGTGGACCCTGGGTTTCGCCCCACAAAGTCGGGTGCTTTGCTGCCATGTGCCTGATCATGCTGGTGGTGGTCAGGCTGGTAGTTTTGTCACCCCTGCTGATGCTGGCATGGCAGGTGGAACATATGGCCTTTTTGGGGTTATCAGCAGAGTCTTTAAAAAAATTCCAGACTCTGGAAGACCTACCGCTTGTACTGGCAACGTCCCTCCTGTTGGTGTTACGGGGAACGGTTGCCTGCCTTCTGTCTGCGGCCACCACACTGCTTCTTCCTGCCTGTTGGGGTACTCTGCCTCCCTCCCCCTGTGTGCTGCTGGCCTCACTCTGCATGTCCTCCTTCCACATTGGGTCAGTTACTAGATCATCCACCACCTCCTCCTCTTCCACTTGAGCACCACGATCCTCCTCCTCACTTCCTGGTAATTGTGTCTCGTCATCGTCCACCTCTTGTGACAGATTGCCAACTTCGACTTCCTGTGGCCGTGGCTGTTCAAATATTTGGGCATTGCAACATGGGATCTCCTCTTCCACCACTTCAAGCGTATCAGGCGAGGGGCCCAAATATGGAAATGGACCAGTGAACAGCTCTTCAGAGTGTCCAAGTGTGGGATCACTTGCTGTCTGACGACACTCGGCATGGTGGGAGGAAGGAGCATCAGGGTGAGGAGGAGTATGCGGTCGAGACTCACGGCTACTAAGAGTTGACCGTGTGGAAGACAGACCGGAGGTGGTGGTGCCCAGGTAACTGGAAGTATTATCTGCTATCCAATTAATAACCTGTTCACACTGATCAGTTCTCAATACTGGTGTTGTTCTGTGCTTCCCTAGTAATTCGGTCAAGAAGTGGGAGCGAGAAGATGTGGCTGTTGGTTGTGGCACATTTTCACCTTGGCCACGGCCCCGTCCTCTGCACGAACCATCACCAGAACGTCCACTTCCACGTCCCTTGCCACGTGCCTTGCCCATTGTAAATGAAGTAAAATAGCTTACACTTGCACTATCAATGGAAAAAGGGTAATAAAGAGTAGATTAGAACCGTGGAAGAGGAAAACCACAGTTATTGCTTAAGACTATTTTCAACAGATATATTTTTGTGTCACAACAGTCAGGAGACACTACTGTTTTTCTTTACGGAAAAAACTACCAAAAGCTGAATAATAGAGATTTTTTACTGTGGGATGGCAAAACCACAGTTATTGTTTACTGGGGTATACCACACTTTTTTAAATAGAGATATTTGCGGCTGAACAGTGAGCGACACACTCAAACTGCTTTTTTTTTAGATACCAAAGGCCCAAAACTGGATAGTACAGCGATTTGACCCGTGGAACTGCGAAACCACACTGGGATGTCGGGCCTACACAAGACTATTTACAACAGATATATTTTTGTGTCACAACAGTCAGGAGACACTACTGTTTTTCTTTACGGAAAATATACCAAAACCTGAATAATAGAGATTTTTTACCGTGGGATGGCAAAACCACAGTTATTGTTTACTGGGGTATACCACAATTTTTTAAATAGAGATATTTGCGGCTGAACAGTGAGCGACACACTCAAACTGCTTTTTTTTTAGATACCAAAGGCCCAAAACTGGATAGTACAGCGATTTGACCCATGGAACTGCGAAACCACACTGGGATGTCGGGCCTACACAAGACTATTTTCAACAGATATATTTTTGTGTCACAACAGTCAGGAGACACTACTGTTTTTCTTTACGGAAAATATACCAAAACCTGAATAATAGAGATTTTTTACCGTGGGATGGCAAAACCACAGTTATTGTTTACTGGGGTATACCACACTTTTTTAAATATATAGATTTGCGGCTGAACAGTGAGCGTCACACTCAAACTGTTTTTTTTTTTTAGATACAAATGGCCTAAAATGGATAATACAGAGGTTTGAACCGTGGAAGTGCAAAACAACACTTCTGTTTCTCTAGCCTACACCAGACTATTTTCAACAGTTATATTTGTGTCTGAAAAATCAGAGACACGCTTTTTTTTTGGGGGGGGGGGACACACCAAAAGGTTAATAAGACGGGTATTTGTACAGTGTGAAGGAGGAAAAAAAAAGGAGGATTTAGATGAAAAAAAAGGATTTTTCCTGGCCCCCGACACCTGGTGCTAAGTCCAGCAATTTCAGCAACAGGAGCACACAGGACTGTAATGCAGCGTTTGCTGGTATAACCACTGTGTCTCCTATACAGCCTGCCTGCCTGGTATCTGGGATGGATATTAGTCCTGAAAAGGACAGTTTGTTTGTTCTGGCGGCCTTTACAGACCCTACACTAACTATTTCGCAGTTTATATCTCTACCTAAATCAGCAGCGCTGTCCCTACACTGTCTAATCCGGAGCGACTGTGTCCAAGATGGCGGCGCCCGGTTTTAAATACTCGAGGTGACGCTGTGCGGCCAGCCAATCACTGTAATGCCCACAACCAACATGGCTGCAGCATTACAGTGACTGGCTGGCAATCCCTGCATGTTCATTGGCTCTGTAAAGAGCACCAAACATGCAGGGCGGAGACCCGAGCTCCGCCCGAGTAACCCGCAAATGCTCGGTGCTAGCCGAACATCCCGAGTAGCGTGATGCTCGGGCGAGTACCGAGCAGTGTCGAGCATGTTCGCTCAACACTAATGTTCACACATTTACAGTACATGATATCACATTAAAAAAATGCCTCTGAACCAAAACACTAAAACTCCAGGGACTATTAGGTTCATGAGTAGTGTTGAGCCACCCCCGTAGTGTTCGAGTTCGGTTCGTCGAACACCCGCATGTTCACCGAACTGTTCGTCGAACTGTACGTCGAACACCTTCGAACACAGTTAAAACCAATGGCAGGCAAACAAAAACACATAGAAACACATAGAAAACACATAGAAAACACTTCAAAAGTGTCCAAAAGCTGACAAACTGCTCAGAAGACACAACTAACACATGGAAAAGTGACAAGTACATATAGTCATGCGAAAAGAAAAGAGGTGGAGGAGTAAAAGGAGGGGGAGACACAGATATAGGCATGTCATGCCCTTCTAAAACCAAAAAAGTGCGAAGCCGACACGGCCAGTCCGTTCCTGCCCGTGCGACCTCCGTGTCGCCGGGTTTGTGCCAGAGCTGCGGTGGACCCTGACGGCCAGCCCCCCTCTCCCAATACTGGTGCCTGTCCGCTGGTGGGTGGAGCGAGCCCCCCTGCGGTGGAGGCAGGTCTAATCTTTTTAATTTAAATTGTCTCTCTAATTTGCATGAGTACACTTTAAATCCTTTTACAAGGATCTATTGGAGGGCAAGTCTCATGCCAGCAGCCGCGTAATTCCAGCTCCAGTAGCGTCCACTAAAGCTGCTGCAGTTAAAAAGCTTTTATAAGGATCGAGCTTGGCGGTCCACCGCAAGGCGTCCTACCGCCAGTCCCAGCCCCTGTGCCTTGGGGTGCCTCCCCGATGCTCTTCACTGAGTGTCCCGGGGGCCCGAACCATTTCCTTTGAAAAAATTAAGTGTCCAAACTACAGACACTGCTACTAGGTCCAAAGTATTGCTTGGGCTAGATGCAGTTAAAAATTTATAATTAGATACTCTCGTTGGATGCTGAGAAAGCATTCCATAGAGTCTCCTGGCACGCCATATATTATTCTCTTAAAAAGCTTGGGGTAGGGGACCCTTTTATAGCCAAAATCATGGCCCTGCATCGCAATCCATCAGCTAGGCTGAAGATAAATGGAACATTATCATCACCTTTCATAATCACCAATGGGACAAGGCAGGGATGTCCTCTGTCCCCTCTCTTATACATCCTAGTGATGGAGCACCTGCTCTCATCAATTCACGATAACCCCAATATTAGGGGGATTGAGGTGGGAAGCACCGAGTACAAGTGCTCTGCATTTGCTGATGATGTCCTAGTATATATCACTCAACCACATATATCCATCACTGCTGTTATGGCTGAAATAGATCACTTTGTTACATGGTCAAATTTTAAAATCAATGCAGTGAAGTGTGAGGCCCTCGATGTCTCCCTCCCCAAATCCATACAGGATTCCATCCAGTCCAACTTTCCCTTTGCCTGGCCTTCACAGGGTATCAAATACTTATGAATTCATATTCATAGAGACCTCTCCCGTCTATTTTATCTTAATTTTGGGCCCTTTATTGAACAACTCCATAGAGATTTTACTTCTTGGACGGTGAAGGATTTTTCCTGGTTCAGCAGAATAAATATACTAAAAATGAACGTCCTACCTAAACTCTTATACCTCTTCCAAACCATTCCCGTGGTAATTCCCTCAAATTTTTGGAAAGGACTACGCAGTAGTTTGTTGCAGATTTATCTGGGCAAGTGGGCGTCCACGCATTCGAGGGGACGTTCTGATCAGACACAAACAAAAGGGGGGCCTTAGCCTTTCGGATTGTAGAAGGTATTACATGGCAGCAGTACACGCTAGAATCCTGGACTTCTTCCATCATTCGGAGGGGAAATTGTGGGTCAAAATAGCTCAATCCATTTGTCCTAAAGCTCTTACCACTCTCCCATGGTGCGCCCATCTAATTGTCCCCTCTCTTGGCCTCATGTCATATAGTACTTATGCCACTGCTTTGGCTTTGAGATCCCCAAAAAAAAGCTTATCCTCAATCGACCCCCAGGGCCCCTACTCCCGATTTCAGATAATCCAGATTTCCCACCAGGACTATCTGCAAATAGATTTCTCGGTTCAAATAAATCCCATCCGATATTATTTTCTCATGTCATCTCCAATACTTCGCTGCTCCCCCTCAATGACTTGTTACAGGGAAGAGCCACTTCCCCGAAGGCTAATTTTGAATATAGCCAGTTGCAACACTTCTATTCAACTGTGAAGAAGCGCACACATCTTCATAGAGATCTCACAAACTTTGAAAAATTGAGCCTATCATTGTCACCCCCTACACACTCCATCTCCCTACTGTATAATCTCCTCATTGCCCAGGTAGCTGACAATAGGCCAGGATTCTGCGGTGCATGGGAAAGGGAACTGGGGAAGTCCTTCTCTGACTCACAATGGGATAAATGTTTCTTCCTAACACATAAAACCTCAATAGGGTCCAAAGCTCAGGAAACCTCCTTCAAAATTATCTCTAGATGGTACCGGTTACCAGCAGTCCTTCATAGATGGTATCCAGTGGTCTCAGATAGACATTGGAGATGTGGCACCCATGCTCCCCTACCTCAACCCCATTGAGAACCTCTGGAGCATCATCAAAAGGAGTGTCTATGATGGCGGGAGGCAGTTCACATCTAAGCAACAGCTCTGGGAGGGTATTCTGTCCTCATGCAAAACAATTAAAGCAGAAACCATGCAAAACCTGACAAATTCAATGGACGAGAGAGTTCAGAAGCTCCTTTCGAACAAGGGGTCCTATGTGCAAATGTAACATCACCTAGAATAAAGTTTTGAGTTGAAAACTGTTTGATTTCAGTTTGTAATAACCTGCTAATGCTTATAATTTCAAAAATGACCATTTTTTTGTTCTTTATTAAAGTGAAAAGGTTGAAAACTCTGCTGTGCATAATAATTTGGAACATGCATTTTGAGTGCAGCTTGAGTTTTTTATTTTTTAAAAAATATACTGTTATCATAGGCAGTTTGTACAAAAACCTTTCAATTGTACTCTAATAGTTATTTGACTGGAAAATTACAATGAATGCAATTTATATAGGTAATTTGGGAAAATCTGAGAAAATATTATTTGCATAATAATTTGGAACACAGTGTATATTGGGCAGAAAAAAGGGCGAAAGTCCACCCAGGCGGGAGGAAATTAGAGTTTCATAACACATATTTGAACAGGAGAGGTATTAGAGGCCGGAAATGGCCACAGGTACTAATGGAGGTAATCAAGGTAGGGAGAGAGGCAAGAGGTCCGGTCATCTTAGTTATACAGGCTGGGGGAAACAACCTAGGTTATCACAAGAGTGCATAACTAATGCCAATAATGAAACTAGACACTGAGCGCTTCAGAGAATTTTTCACAAAAATAGTCAGAGATTGTGCCGAGCGCGGTATGGCAAGGTGCCCGAGACATCACGGCCATCGAATGGACAAGGCGGCTAATAAATATTTGGATGCCAAAATTTATATGAGACAGAGGCGGACAACTGGAAGGAGATAAAGCAGGCCTCATACGGCCCTACTGTGTTCACTTAATGGATATTGGACTGGACATATTCCTGTCAGGACTCCAGGACGGAGTGGAACAAGCGTTAAGAGTGATGGATGGGGGTCAGAGTCCTGCATACGAGTACGCAGGATCCTCCGTGGCCTGTAAATAGAAAGGACATATTGGAGAGTTACACTTGTTGGCCAACTTGCCGTTGTGGAGACTGGAGACACAGGGCATGCTGCAACAAGCTGAATTATTTTAGAAATAAAATGCCTTTCTAATGTAATGAGTATAAACAGTTAATAAAGCTATGACCGATCCTCACCCATCCAGTTGTAAGAGTTACATGATTGTATTGTCAATGAAAGGGGGGCGGTAGGGGGCTGAGCGTCTGGGTTTGGTTGGGGGTCACCACAGTCTGCCTAGGCTTGATGCATCTGGGTTTGGTTGGGGGTCACCACAGTCTGCCTAGGCTTGATGCAGTTAAAAATCATTATTAGATACACAGGCGGAGCAGCTTGGTTACTACGCTGACTAGCAGACACTGAAGCTTTGGAGCAGACCTCTGAGTAAACAGCTCTTCAGACTCAACCATCTGTGTTACCCCAAGCCATAGTGTATGTAGTTTCTTATGGTTAAAAGGGGGGGGGGGAGACCCAACCCACCTGTAATTGACGATGCCAACGTCACGTAAAACACAGCAAGGGGACTCCAAAAAGAGTCTCCATTTTTTCCAAAAATTTGGGGCACAGACACCACTTAAGTGGCATCAATTGCCCCAGAGTTGCTTAAAACTGTTGGTGAGGTGATTTTAACAAATCCTCAAGCATTTACTCTCCCCAGGATGACACAGGGGTAGAAAAGTCCTTGCGGATCCATTATTTGTTCATCTTTATGACCGTGAGTCTGTCTACATTGTCAGTGGACAGCCGCGTGCGCTTATCTGTCAGCACACCACCAGAAGCGCTGAACACACGTTCAGAGAGAACAAAAATTATTATTAATTTGAAAGCTGGTGGAGCTTAGTATAGATGGCCTAATAGAATGAGTACCACACACTGCTAATATGCCCAAAATTATTTTCCAGGCAAGATGCAGCTAAAAATTATTAGTAATTTGAATGCTGGTGGAGCTTAGTATAGATGGCCTAATAGAATGAGTACCACACACTGCTACAGGCCCAAAATTATTTTCCAGGCAAGATGCAGCTAAAAATTATTAGTAATTTCAAAGCTGGTGGAGCTTAGTATAGATGGGCTAATAGAATGAGTACTACACACTGCTACTATGCCCAAAATTATTTTCCAGGCAAGATGCAGCTTAAAATTATTAGTAATTTGAAAGCTGGTGAAGCTTAGTATAAATGGCCTAATAGAATGAGTACCACACACTGCTACTATGCCCAAAATTATTTTCCAGGCAAGATGCAGCTAAAAATTATTAGTAATTTGAAAGCTGGTGGAGCTTAGTATAGATGGCCTAATAGAATGAGTACCACACACTGCTAATATGCCCAAAATTATTTTCCAGGCAAGATGCAGCTAAAAATTATTAGTAATTTGAAAGCTGGTAGAGCTTAGTATAGATGGCCTAATAGAATGAGTACCACACACTGCTACTATGCCCAAAATTATTTTCCAGGCAAGATGCAGCTAAAAATTATTAGTAATTTGAAAGCTGGTGGAGCTTAGTATAGATGGCCTAATAGAATGAGTACCACACACTGCTAATATGCCCAAAATTATTTTCCAGGCAAGATGCAGCTAAAAATTATTAGTAATTTGAAAGCTGGTGGAGCTTAGTATAGATGGCCTAATAGAATGAGTACCACACACTGCTAATATGCCCAAAATTATTTTCCAGGCAAGATGCAGCTAAAAATTATTAGTAATTTGAAAGCTGGTGGAGCTTAGTATAGATGGCCTAATAGAATGAGTACCACACACTGCTAATATGCCCAAAATTATTTTCCAGGCAAGATGCAGCTAAAAATTATTAGTAATTTGAAAGCTGGTGGAGCTTAGTATAGATGGCCTAATAGAATGAGTACCACACACTGCTACTATGCCCAAAATTATTTTCCAGGCAAGATGCAGCTAAAAATTATTAGTAATTTGAAAGCTGGTGGAGCTTAGTATAGATGGCCTAATAGAATGAGTACCACACACTGCTAATATGCCCAAAAGGTTTTACTTGGCTAGCTGCAGTAAAAAATTTGTATTACATACACAGGTGGTGTAGCTTGCAACACAGATAGGCTACTCCACTGATTAACACACACTGCAAGAGGTCCAAAAGGATTTGCTTAGCTAGATTTAGCCAAGTGCTGTGAAAAACACTTTCACAGCACTAAAACAGACCTGCCTGGCAAAAAGTGATAGGAACTGATGTAACCTAGCCCTCAAAAGGGCTGCAATTACAACTAGTCACTACTCCCAACCTATCTGTCTATTTAAGAGCACAGACCTGCCTGCTAAAAGTCATAGGAAATGCTGTAACCTAGCCCTCAAAAGGGCTGCAATTAGAACTAGTCCCTACTCCCAAGCTATCTGTCTATTTCAGATAAAATTCGCTTGCAATTCACACAGTTATACTGTATAGTGCGCACACAGCAGCAGCGGTGCCGTCTAACACTCAGCTGCAGCAGTGAGAAAATGATGGCGACGGGGAAAATGGCTGGGTCTTATAGGGCAAGGACATGTGACATACACAGCCAATGACACATGCCCTGGCTTGTGTGAGAAAAAGCACTTCGCTCCGTGTGTGCGCTGCTGATAGGCTGACAGATTGCACCTCCCCACTGTAAATGCGGGAAAGAGAAAAAAAAATGGAGATCTTCATTAATTCTGCAGAGATCCATCCCATGCCCCTCCCCCCGCCCCGCTGTACACTCAAACTGCGTATTAACATTAATTTTCATCATTACTGAGAAAAAATCCAGTTACGATTTTGGTGCACGAACAGTTATCGAACATAACCTCGAACAGCCGAATTTTTTTCAAATCGTTCGGGTTCGTCGAACGGCTCGAACACCGCCCAAAACAGCTCGAATTTGAGATTGGAGAACAGTTCGATTCGAACAACTCTCATCTCTATTAATGAGGCAAAGAACATATTTGATAGACAGGCAAATAATAATCAACATTATTAAGTTATTTGCATTTTTTCCCATTAGGTAAATGATAAATGGAGTCTACAAGTTCATTGAGTCATTGATTTTACTGGTGAACATGATCTTTTTGACTGACATATATCATATCAGTATTGCAAGTGGTATGATTTATTATGCTACATTTATAAATGTTAGCTCCAGAGATACTAAACCACAGTGCAACTGCCAGCTGCCGATGACTGGCTTTTCTGCAATCTGCTTTCCCAACAGCTAATTTGCTGTATGGGAAAATAAGTGAAGCTAATATTCAGGTTTCAAAGCTTTTTGCTGCATAGATTGTTTTTCACAGTAGCACTAAACTGAAAAGTGATATCTATTTGGCTCCCTGAAGCCTGCCTACATTATCTGAAATATGTTAAAGAGTAACCGTTGTTTTAATTTTCATTCTATAAATCAATACTACATTTGAAAATAATAAACTTTGTAATATATCTTGTCAGAAAAAATCAGCTTCTTTCTTCCCCAGGACTGATCATTCATTTTCAAAATTCTCAAGTCTTGGATAAAATATGTACTCAGTGAAGACATTATATTACATTACTGAGATAGGAGATGGCAGTTGGTTATTATAAGTTTTTATAAGTTTCTTCGTAGGGGGGAGAAGAGTGGCCTCTAGCTTCATCCTTCTACTCTCCCCCATCTACACAGTGTTACGCATCTGCCTCGGCAGGGCTTCATCACTGTCCCCCATGGACACTGCCCTCTGCTGTGTTCCATGCTGGATTTTACAAGTGGCCCGTAAAAGACTCTTAGTTCTGTTTCTTTGACTGTTCACCACTATCTGCTCCATACCTGCTTTCCTGTGTCCTGTTTGCCTGCAGCCTCCAGTGCTATAAATCCAAACTGCATATCTGCTTCCCTGTGTCCTGTCTGCCTGCGGTCTCGGGTGCTGCAAGTCCTCGCTCCATGCATGCCTTTCTGCTGCTGCATCAATGCCGGGATCCGTGTGCCCACTTGGGCCTGGGCTTAGGGGATCTACTTCACTACGTGAGCCCTATATCAGAATACCAAGACCATGGATCCCAAGGGTGCAGAGGCTACAACACCATTTGATACAGAGGATTTTTCCGCACTGGTTTTGCAAATTGCTGAGTCAATGGAAGCTTGTCCTGGCTGTGCAGAATCTCACAACTCCTGTGGACGCACTGTCTCGGACACCTGCAGCTTCACCACCTGATCCTCAATACCTGCCACTGCCTAATATGTACCTTCAACATTTAGCCTGGGAAACATCTCCACAATTGGCCACTCCTGCAAATTTTGATGGAGTCATTAAAGCCTCCTGTGATTTTGTAAACTAATGCCCTGTCCTATCTGTAAGCAGGAGATCAGAATGCAACAGCTCAGACACTGGGCGGAACAACATTCTACTTTTGTTTAACAGATTAACGTGAACTAAGATTGTTATTAAGACAGGTTATACAGGAAAAGTATTCACAGAATCAAACAATGAAGCAAACAATTATTTACACAAAGAGATAATGACCAATATACAGTGAGGTTTATATGCTGAACTCAGGGGCGTACAGTCCAATCTTATTGCAGCAGGGAAATAGAGTGTCAATGACTATACTTTGGGAGGGGGCAGTCTCTGAAAGTCCCGACAGCTCTCTGGTCCCATCAGAAACCGCTGCTTTATTTTCATCAGAAAGCTTATCAACTCTTTCTGTGCCTCTGGCATCAGCTGGACCCCGTGTAGTGAGCTGGCAGGCTCTGGCTGTTCTGTGATCATTGAAATAGAGCCTGTTACAGAAGTGATTACACAGGATGATGTTGCCACCTTGTGGCCAGAGGTTGCACCTGCGCAGGGTGTGATGACAGAGCAAAAGACTGAGCCTCCTGTGTCCGGCCCTAGAGAGTCACGTGACCAAAGTGGGAAGCAGAAAAAAGCGCGCGAGGAGTTTGCTGTGGGCTGTGAAAAGAGCCAGGACGGTGTGCAGGCCCTCGTGTGTGGCGCAGGAGAGACTCTCAACGGGATTTCTTTTACCTGACACCATATCCTCGGGGCCTTCCCCAGCTTCTTCACTGCTGAGGGATACTGCTATTACACTCCCTGCTACTGGAGTGTGGACTACATAAGGGATCCACCAAAGCTGCTATCCGGATCAGAGAGACTGTAAGCGGGTCCTCTGGCGAGAGGCCGAAGTATTCCCTCCTTTCAGCGTAATTTGTTGTTCCTGTTTTTTTCTCCGGCTGGGACACCCTCCTGCAAAGACAGACAGGCCTGCGACGGGGGACACATCCTTCTGGAGTAAAGGACTGGTAACGTGTGAGTAGGGACAGTGAGGGTCAGCTTATCAGTACACGTTATTACTGTGCATATTTACTGTTGTCATTTATTGTTTTTCTTTGCTGTTAAAAATGTATACGAGTAAAGATACAGTTATCAAGATAGAGTCTGTGTGTGGGGATCTTGCTGGGCCAGATTATAGATACCAATGCGCGGCCTTGCCCGCGGTCACTTCACCCGTCTGGCTTGTGGCCCTCCCTCTACCCACACCCCACACCCGGTACCATGTGTCTCTGTCGGAAGTGACAGCCTGTCCCATGTGTCTCCTCCATTCGCCGATCCAGATACGGATCGCTGAACGGATATCCTTGGGACTTCTGTGATCCCTGACCGCTGATGTACATCTCCGGGGTCTATATATATTCTTGGCAGTTGACCAGCTCCGTTCTGATAGGGAACCTTGACCGGTATCATTCAGGTCTTCGGGGCTTGACCATCGACATCTGGGTCCCGCAGGTACCACGATTGGGGACCGCAATGACGGCCCTGGGAACTGCAGTGGCTCTCACTTTCTCCTCTTCTCTGGCACACTGGCTTTTTGAATCCAGAGCTGGCTTCATTGACGTCATCTGACCCGGAGCACTCCCTGACTCTGTTTCCCCTGCAACTGCTCTCCGCTGAATTAGTTCCACAGGGTTTAGTTCCCGTGTTGGAAAACACACCGTCCTGCAGCGTTTTATCTTCTGTATTCCGTTCTCCTACATATCCCCAGCAATTTTTTTCTAACTGGATAAAGTGGTCTACATTTTTTCTTTGCAGTCTGTGGACACTTTAGCATGGACTGCATCATTGTGGTAGCTGGATGGACCCTATTATGCATTCCTTACCATCTTTCCAGTCTGCCTTCTTTATAGTGTTTGATGAACCAGGTCATACAGACTCTGCTGATTCCATACTGCAGCTCAGACAAGGAACTAGCTCAGTGGGACATTATGCCATCCATTTCTGCACTCTTTCTACTGAATTGCCTGGAACAATGACACACTACTAGCTGTTTTCTATGCCGGCTTATCCAGTTGGATCAAAGATGAACTCGTGTAGCACCCTGAGGATTCGGCTGCTACAGGGGTATTGCACCTCAACCCAGAGGTGTGATATTCCACTCCCGGGTAAGGATGGAGTGTGGAACTGAGCTCAGTTAGCTGCATGCACTACACACATCCCATTTCCGAGGAGCAGACCAACGGTACTCCCACTTAGAAATGTGCAGGTACGACCGAGTCTGTTCCTGGCTGGAGTGGGAGGGGGGTGGTACATCCCAGTAGTGTAGGGGCAGATAGGGGGAGCAGCCTGGGTAAAGTTAGGAGCTCATTGGGTGCTGGTCACCTGAGCTCACACATAGAGGGAGTATTTAAGGTGGGCACCATCTAAGATCAGGGTCAGTCAGCCACAGTCAGTCAGCCTGTGAGTCTTTTGCAGAGCAGTGGAGGAAAGCAGAGGAGCAGAGCAGCCCCAGGCCCAGAGAGAGTGAGAGAGGAGCAAGAAAGACCCAGAGGGGGAGACAGAAGGAACTCTGAGAACCCAAGTACAACCTTAGGGTGAAGAGTTGGCAACAGGGTACCGGATCCCAAACTGGTGGGGGCTAAAGCATACCTCAGCCAGAGACCGGAGGCCGTGGGCAGGATCTGCCACGGCCACCCACCACATCCACCCTGAAGGCAAACCACGTGTAGGGTCAGGGAACCCAGAGGCCAAGGGTCTCCCAACAGAAGGCCCGAGGGAGCTGGACCTAGGTGGATCCCTGGTGGGGACGGCCAGAAGAAAGGACAAGAAGGAGGGCTCAGGGACACGCTCCGGACTTGCTTGGGGGTTGGCTGAATCCAGGACCTGGTGGACGCAGCACGGCTCGGGTGGTCACTCAAGGCCGGAGTGACCGGAATATCTGCAGTAAGTAAACACCCTGAACTGCACAACCCGACTCTGTCTTTAATTATCATCTACGCTGCACCACCACAACCCCCATCCTCTGCACCTGACCCCCTGAGGCCATACCCCTCCCGTTGGGGGTTATACTATCTAAAGCTGCACCAACACCATCAGCCTCAGCGGACCCTGCTGCAGCGGTGGCCGTAGTGACCGCAATCCAACGGGTGGCGTAGTCGACATAACGAACTTTGTAACATCTGTAGGACTGCCACACACACTGAGCTTGACACCCTGGGCACAGACCGGGTCACAGCCACTCGGAGACTACAACCCCCATCTGATCCGGCTCCGGGTATTCCCCTAAAGAATATGGCCCAGGGGGCGCGTCAACTTTGGCGTAGTCGGCAGGATTACGTGCCCACAACAACCGGGTACTGCGTGCCTGAAGAAAAGAACGAGTTTACCTCAAAAAGAAGTCTCCTGCCGGTTCCGGAGGGTCCCCGCCATCGGACTCCATCACAGGTCGATTCCCGCCGGTTGTCCGCCATTAACAGCTTTTTCCCGCCATCTGCAGAGTTTCCCGCCACTGGGAGACGATTCCCGCCATTTCCAAAGGTTTCTCGCCTTGGAAGAGCGGACGCCATTATGGGCGTGCCAGAGGGTGGTGAGAGGCCGCCTCCCATCGTGGGCCAGGACCGAAAATGGCGCCAAAAGTGGAAACCGCCCCCACCAACAGAGACTGTGATGCTAGAGGTGTCTGTCAGCGTGAAAGAACTGCCCCTGGAGCTGACAATCACCAAGTGGCCCCGGGACCGCCTTCGAAGTGGGAGGACTGAGAAGAAGAGAGCAAAGATGGGTGTCGCCTGGAGCAGTCTGGAGAGAGCGCACCCGGAGACAAGACGTCTGGAAGAGAGTCCAGAGAGAGCCTACCCGGAGATGGAGGGAGAGCCAGGCAGCACCGACCCAGCGGTCAGGAGCCTGATGCGGGCCGCCACTCCAGGCAGCACCGACCCAGTGGTCAGGAGCCTGTTGCAGGTCGCCACTCCAGAAGGCCTGCTGGAGATCCTAGCACAGCTCCCCCGAGACCGGGAGTGTGCACAGACCGCGCTGGAGGGCCTCGCACGGAGGATGGCCCGGGTACAGTGAGAGACGTTGGCGGAGTGGAGCCGAGAGATGGCCCAGCAGACCGAGACTCGTCAGCGGAGCACGCCACCCGAGACGAGGAGACAGACCGCCTCTGAGGATGGCGCAGGAGGACTGAAGGCCGGAGACGGCGCCGAGAAGGGAGCCGAACGAATGGAGGCAGGTAAAGGGGACGTCTCTACCCCAAACCGGGAAACCGCGTACCTGCCCCAGCTCCCCGTCGCAGAGCCCGAAGTACCCCCTGCCGTGCCCGTAACCGCAACGTCACCGCCACAGACTAGGCCTCAAACGGGAGCCGCGACCCCTGTGACGTCACACGCCTCGACCCCGAGCGTGACCAAGCAGGAAGTACCACCAGCCTGGTCGCAAGGCCTAGTACCCCCGGGCGCCGCAATACCAACAGCGCCCCCTATCTCCGCGGAGCCACCGGCCTGGTCGCAGGGCCAAGTAGCCCAGGGCGCCGCCGTCCTTACGGTGCCCTTCACTTTCCAGGTGCCCCTGGCCTGGCCGCAAGGCCTGGGCAACCCGGGCGCCACCACCACCGCGCCCATAAAACCAAGAGTGCCGCATCTGGGAGAAGATCTGTTCGCCCAACATACGTGCCCGGATGGGCAGCCCTTTATATGGCCACCGGAGTTTCACCATCCCCGACTCCGGAAAGAGAGACCCCTAGATGAACCCCTGATTCCGGTTCCAAAGCCCATAAAAAGGACCTCGCCCCCGCTGGAGGAGGCACAGTTTGAGTGGGACCCCACCGGAGAAGATCTCATGGGGTTCACTCAGGAGACCCGGGCGGCCGCAGCGGAGCGTGCAGAGTGCTGCTGGCAGCAGCTCGAGGTCTTTGAGAGGGAGCGGAGAGAGAGGCGGGTCCGGGAACAACAAGCGCAGATAAGGAGCGCGGAGCAGAAGAGCCGGGCCAGGAGGAATCCCCGTGCAGCTCATGGTCCCCCTTCCACCGGGACTGTGATCAAGTTCAATATGCAGCACGGGTGGGGCTTCATCCGAGATCACCGCACCCCAGGCGACGTCTTTGTGACAAGAAGAGACGTTGAGTCCCACCTACCGGAGGGACACAGAGGACGTGACCTGTATATAGGGGACGAGGTCACCTTCACCCGGCACAAGTGTGCCAAAGGACCCTACGCCCTCCATGTGCATCGCCTGACGGAGGAGGAGCTGCGGTGTGAAGAGGAGCAAGAGGACCCGGACGGGTCTGAAGTTAAAGGTAACCACAAAGAAAGAGCAGGAGGACGTCGTGGTTGAGTACAGCGGAGTAGAAGCTGTATATAGTTGCCCGTCGGGGCACAGTGAACTGTTACTGCTGCTATTATAGTCCCCGTTGGGACCAGCAAATTGAACTGTTACCCGTATTTCCCTTAATCCCTCTGACCGAGGACTGAGAGCGGTCATCCCCTTCCTAATACCTGGCCGAGGACTGAGAGCGGCCATATTCCCTTGTAAATAGTTGCGCTTCCTAAAGCGCCCCCTACCGGTTTTATAGGAAGACCAATTTTCTAGAGAAACTGTTGCACTTTTCCCGGGCACACGTTGCACAGTGTCCGGAGGAGGAGCTAGAAGACGAGAATGTTATTTATATGAAAAGTTTAATGATGCTGCTAATATATGTTGTTTTATATGTTTTATTATGTTTATATGAAAAAAAAAAATTGTATGTTTTGGTGTTTTATATCTTACAGCCCGAGGACGTGCTGTGATTTACCAGGGGGGAATGTAGCACCCTGAGGATTCGGCTGCTACAGGGGTATTGCACCTCAACCCAGAGGTGTGATATTCCACTCCCGGGTAAGGATGGAGTGTGGAACTGAGCTCAGTTAGCTGCATGCACTACACACATCCCATTTCCGAGGAGCAGACCAACGGTACTCCCACTTAGAAATGTGCAGGTACGACCGAGTCTGTTCCTGGCTGGAGTGGGAGGGGGGTGGTACATCCCAGTAGTGTAGGGGCAGATAGGGGGAGCAGCCTGGGTAAAGTTAGGAGCTCATTGGGTGCTGGTCACCTGAGCTCACACATAGAGGGAGTATTTAAGGTGGGCACCATCTAAGATCAGGGTCAGTCAGCCACAGTCAGTCAGCCTGTGAGTCTTTTGCAGAGCAGTGGAGGAAAGCAGAGGAGCAGAGCAGCCCCAGGCCCAGAGAGAGTGAGAGAGGAGCAAGAAAGACCCAGAGGGGGAGACAGAAGGAACTCTGAGAACCCAAGTACAACCTTAGGGTGAAGAGTTGGCAACAGGGTACCGGATCCCAAACTGGTGGGGGCTAAAGCATACCTCAGCCAGAGACCGGAGGCCGTGGGCAGGATCTGCCACGGCCACCCACCACATCCACCCTGAAGGCAAACCACGTGTAGGGTCAGGGAACCCAGAGGCCAAGGGTCTCCCAACAGAAGGCCCGAGGGAGCTGGACCTAGGTGGATCCCTGGTGGGGACGGCCAGAAGAAAGGACAAGAAGGAGGGCTCAGGGACACGCTCCGGACTTGCTTGGGGGTTGGCTGAATCCAGGACCTGGTGGACGCAGCACGGCTCGGGTGGTCACTCAAGGCCGGAGTGACCGGAATATCTGCAGTAAGTAAACACCCTGAACTGCACAACCCGACTCTGTCTTTAATTATCATCTACGCTGCACCACCACAACCCCCATCCTCTGCACCTGACCCCCTGAGGCCATACCCCTCCCGTTGGGGGTTATACTATCTAAAGCTGCACCAACACCATCAGCCTCAGCGGACCCTGCTGCAGCGGCGGCCGTAGTGACCGCAATCCAACGGGTGGCGTAGTCGACATAACGAACTTTGTAACATCTGTAGGACTGCCACATACTCTGAGCTTGACACCCTGGGCACGGACCGGGTCACAGCCACTCGGAGACTACAACCCCCATCTGATCCGGCTCCGGGTATTCCCCTAAAGAATATGGCCCAGGGGGCGCGTCACTCGCTGGTAGAGATTTTCTTTCCACCCTTGATGACTTAATTTCCCTTGACACCTGAGTGGACTTACAGCGTTTTAAAGAACTGTGTAAGGAAAGAATGCTTGATTCCCACATGTCATATTCTGAAATGTCTACAAAATCTCCTACCAGAATGGCTGAACCAGAACCCATGGAGATGGTTAGAACAGATTATCCTGAGTTGAAAGATCCTGTCGCCTTACTGGCAAACTTTGTATTGTGGTGAACAGTATTGTAATCACACAAATAGTTCCAAACTGAAGGCCAAATAGGGGGAACTTCAGACCTTAGAAGAAGATGGAAGTATCACCCTGGGATTATCGCTTTCCTCCACAAAAGATAAACTACTCGGGCCTATGTCCATTTCCTATAGTTCTTCTGCGTTCATGGGATAAGCGCTTATTGATTCCAGAAGGCAGAAAATTCCTTTACTTTCTTGCAAAACGCTGAAGCTAACCTCCTTGAATAGCTCATCAATTCCTGGTGGTTGTAACCAATTCCAGACATTGAAGGTAACTCTTCAGATTGGTGTTCTACACTTTGAGAACACTTCTTTTTTAGTTTTGCCACTTTCGGATGCGCTGGTCCGTTTGGGACTTCCATGGCTTACGCCTACATGCTTCAGTCAATGACTGGTCGTCTGACCAAATCGTCCAGTGGGGTCATCTTGTTTTTATAACTGCTTCAGAGCGCCTCCTCAACCATCTTCTCAGAAACTCTGCTTTGCATCTGCTGCCGCTAATATTCCTACCTCCTATCAGGACTTCGCAGATGTCTTCTCCAAGCATGGGGCCAAAGAGAACCTCAGGGAAGACATAACTAAGCCTTAGTGTGTCCTTGCTCCTGCTTCTTCGTTTTCCAACTCTCCATCTGCAGGTCATCCACTGGCCCTATACAGGTCCACTTCTACACTCAAAACAGTTCTTGCTTCTGATCCAATCACGAAGTATGAAATCAACCAAGTTCTGAACTGTACAATGACTCTCGTTCCTGAGGAGAGATGTTGGGTGACTAAAAAGGACATAGATGCTCCGATCATGCTCAAGAAATTTTGTGCAAAGCATTCAGTTTCATCTACTGTATTACCTACTCATCTGGGAGAAGCCCTAAAAGGGAGGGTACAGTAACTCATCTGCTTTGGCTCGGCAGGGCTTCATCATATTCCTCTATGGCCGCTGCCCTCTGCTCCACTTCAGTTTTTACAAGTGGCCCGGAGTGCTCCCAGGTGACTATCTACCTAGGCCTATATAACACCCACTAAAACACACACCTGTATCTTGGTATTAAGACTCTTAGTTCTGTTTGTTTGACTGTGCACCACTACCTGCTCCATATCTGCTTTCCTGTGTCCTGTCTGCCTGCAGATTCCAGTGCTTCAAGTCCTTGCTACATACCTCCTTTCCTATGTCCTGTCTGCTTGTGGCCTTCAGTGCTTCAAGACCTCACTCCATGCATACCTTTCTGCTGCTGAATCAATTCCTGGATCTGTGTGCTTACCCAGACCAGTGCTTAGAGCAGGGGTGGGCAATTAATTTTCCCGAGGGGCCCATGTTGTGGAGGGCCGGACCAATAGGCTGAAATTAATTCTTCTCAATATTAATATCAATATATTAATGATAATTATATTATTATTTATTAATAATTATATTAATATTAATTGCATCACTTAATATTGAGCAGAATTAAGTATGCTGACATCTCCCTATATACTGTTTGAATCTGAATACATCCCCTTCTATATTTCATATGAGCCCCCACATGGCCTCCCTATCTAAAGCATGAGCCCCACACAGCCTCCCTATTTACAGCATGAGTCCCACACAGCCACCTATATACATTATGAACCCCACGCAGCCTCCCCATATACAGCATGAGCCCCACACAGCCTCCCCAAACACAGCATGAGCCCCACACAGCCTCCCCATTTCTAGCATTAGAGCCCCACAGCCACCCCATGTCCAGCTTTAGAGCCCCACACAGCCTCTACATGTCCAGAATGAGACTCCTATAGCCTCCCCATGTCCAGGATGAGACCTCCATAGCCTCCCCATGTCCAGCATGAGACCCCCATAGCTTCCCCATGTCCAGGATCAGACCCCTATAGCCTCCCCATGTCCATCATGAGAGCACCATAGCCTCCTCATGTCCTGGATAAGACCTCCACAGCCCACCCATGTCCAGCATGAGAGCCCCATAGCCTCCCCATGTCCAGCATGAGACCCCCATAGCCTCCCCATGTCCAGCATGAGACTCCCATAGCCTCCCCATGTCCAGCATGAGACTCCCATAGCCTCCCCATGTCCAGCATGAGATTCCCATAGCCTCCCCATGTCCAGGATTAGACTCCCATAGCCTACCGATGTCAAGGATGAGAGCCCAATCACCTCCACATGTCCAGGATGAGAGGCCCATAGCCTCCCCATGTCCAGGATGAGAGACACATAGCCTTCCCATGTCCAGCATGAGATCCCCATAGCCTCCCCATGTCCAGGATGAGAGCCCCATAGCCTACTCATATATAGCACAAGCCCCACACAGCCTCCCCATGTAGAGAATGAGCTCCACACAGCCTCCCCATATACCACATGAGCCCCAAACAGCCTCCCCATATACAGCATGAGCCCCACACAGCCTTCCCATATACAAAATGAGCCCCACACAGCCTCCCCATATACAGCAGGAGCCCCACACAGCCTCCCCATTTCTAGCATTAGTGTCACACAGCCTCCCCATGTCCAGCATTAGAGCCCCACACAGCCTTCCCATGTCCAGGATGAGACCCCTATAGCTTCCTCATGTCCAGGATGAGACAACCATAGCCTCCCCATGTCCAGGATGAGACCCTCATAGCCTCCCCATGTCCAGGATGAGACCTCCATAGCCTCCCCATGTCCAGGATCAGACCCCCATAGCCTCCCCATATCCAGCATGAGAGCCCCGCACAGCCTCCACATGTCCAGGATGAGACACCCAAAAGCCTCCCCATGTCCAGGATGAGACCCCCATAGCCTCCCTATGTCCAGGATGAGACCTCCATAGCCTCCCCATGTCCAGCATGAGAGCCCCATAGCCTCCCCATGTCCAGGATTAGAACTCCATAGCCTCCCCATGTCCAGCATGAGAGCCCCATAGCCTCCCCATGTCCAGCGTGAGACCCCATAGCCTCCCCATGTCCATCATGAGTTCCCCATAGACTCCCCATGTCCAGGATTAGACCCCCATAGCCTACCCATGTCCAGGATGAGAGCCTAATCGCCTCCACATGTCTAGGATGAGAGGCCCATAGCCGCCCCATGTCCAGGATGAGAGCCCCATAGCCTCCCCATGTCCAGCATGAGACCCCAATAGCCTCCCCATGTCCAGTATGAGGCCCCCATAGCCTCTCCATGACCAGCATGTGACCCCCATAGCTTCCCCATGTCCAGCATGTGACCCCCATAGGCTCCCCATGACCATCATGAGACCCCCATAGCCTCCCCATGTCCAGCATGAGACCCCCATAGCCTCCCCATGCACAGACAAATATCCCATACACATGAAAAAAAGAACACCACATACTCACCTTGCTTCCCCAGGCGCTCTGCCTCTGCTCCTATCTCTGGTGTGCTGACTCTCTGCAGTACACAGCTGACGCGATGAAATTACGTCATCATGTCATCTGTTTAACATGCTGATTGGTGGAGGAAGGGGCTGGCAGCCCCTCCTCCACCAATGCAGTCAGCGAGGATGGAGACAGCAGACAGATGGCGAGTGGGCAGCGGGGGAGAGCACAGTGTGGCCTGTGGTCCACTGTTTTCCAGTCCCTTGGCTGTCTCTGTCCATGGGCTGGACTCAAACAGCCAGAGGGCCGGATGTGGCCCGCGGACCGCATTTTGCCCCGGTCTGGCTTAGAGGATCCACCTCACAAGTTGAGCCCTATAACACATAGAATCTAATCAGTGGCAGCTGTCATCTCCTACTTCAGTAATGTAAAAATCTGTCTTCAATGAACATAGCTATTACTCAAGAATTGAAAATTTTGAAAATTAATGATAAGTCCAGGGGGAGAAACTAGCAGATTTGTCTGATACGATATTTTGCAAAGTTTCTTATTTTCAATTGTACCATTACTTTATAATTCTAAACTAAAAATTAAAACAATGGTTAGGCTGAGTTCACACGATGCGTTTTTCATGCGTTTCCGCGGCGTTTTTGCAGTTGCGTAAACGCCGCGGAAACGCATGAAAAACGCATGGTAGAAGGGCAGCAATGTTCCCCAATGGAAATCCGCATGTGCTGTGCCCATGATGCGGATTTTTCCGCAGCGTAAACGCTGCGGTCAAAAATCCGCAGCATGTCAATTAATTTTGCGGAAACGCTGCTCTTTTGCCGCCATTGACTTGCATTAGACCGCATGGAATCCGCATCACTGTATATGTTGATGCGCTTTTCATGCAGTCTAATGTGCGGATGGTACCCGGGTGTGGAGGAGAGGACTCTCATCCAGACCCAGGTACCATTAAAAAAAAAAGAATAAAATAAAAAATATATATATTCTCACCTTCTGACGGCCCGCGCTGCGTCCTGCCGGCTTCCCGCGCACTTCGCGGTTGAATGAAGGACCTTCGCTGACGTCAGAGTCATGTGACGGGTCACGTGACGCTGACGTCGGAAGGTCCTACAGTCTTCACTGCCGGCAGCCGGGACCGATGAAGCAGGACACCGGGGGCCATCAGAGGGTAACGTATAGATTTATTTTTTATTTTTTGACATTTACACACTATATAAATCCATGCCGGTTGCATGGATTTATATAGTGTAAAGTTGACAAGCACTTTCCAAGTGATGCTAAAATCGCTTGGGAAGCGCTTGTCAACCCGCATGCGGAAATGAAAGTGAAGACCGCTTCATTTCCGCATGTCCCTGGCAGGAAACCGCATGTACAATCCGCATGCGTTTTTTCCTGCCAGAGAGATGCAGAAACGCTCAGGAAAAAATCCTGAGCATTTCTGCATCGCGTGCACATACCCTAACTCTTTAATTTTGGCAAAGCTATTTTGAATTTTTATTGACATTTTCAAAGGTTTATACAAAAAAACCACAAAGTTAGCTGCAATCATTTGAGAACCAAATAAGCACAAAACAAATCTAAGGCAAGAATGTTAATACTATTCTTGGGTTATTGTGTGGATTAAACTGATCAACATCTTATGGACAAAACTGGTTGCGGATGCTGAAACTATTCAACAGGTTGATACAAATATGTGTGGTCTAACTGAAAAGGTATGTTCATTTGTGCTCCGATTAAAGGCGGATATCTGTGAACGTTGATCTGCCATTCTGTATTTTTTATTGGTCATTGTCAGCTGCAAGAGTTGTAAACGTGTTGATCCCAAACAGACATGCATCACAATCTTAAGGAACCCAGAGCATGTAATAGATTATGGAAAAGCTTGAACAATGATTCATAATTTTATTTTTTAGCATTGTTACCCAGAACAACAGACCAACCATTAATGACTAGTTGTCTAGAAAACACTTGTGTATCTGCAGATTTTTACAGATAAAACGTGTTAAACATGTACTGTACTGTATTTTTTACCTGATAAAAGCATGTGGCCAAGAAGTGGCTTAAGTAGCAACATTAATAGGGTAATCTTCACATATACCCTCTTCAACATTGCAATTGTAACACCAAGAAGGAATAATTGTGGAATTAGTGAAATCACAGCAGGTCAGTTACTGAATCCTTCCAGTCTTCATTTCTGATAGACATACAGCTCGACGTTACCTTAATTTGGCTGTGGAACCAGTGGTACGGTCATTTCTCCAAAGAGTCCCAGGAGCCATTATTCAATGACAGGCCACATGTTGCTCATGTTACTGTGATCAGTACCTTGGCCTGCATCATCTCTGGACTTGTCTCCCATCAATCCCACATAGAACCTCATTGGTTGGAAATTGCAGATGGGTCTGCCAGCAGCGGATCTTGAAGGTTTGCATGCCTAAGTGCATTCAGCGTGGCAGAACATTCCTCAGACAGCCATTAATAAACATATTAATAGTACGCCAATGCTGTAAGTGCGTGCATTTCTGCGTCTGCTGCTCATACTCGGTACTGAATGAATTGAGATATTTTGAAAATGTTCTTTTCATTTTTTCACTATTTTCACATCATTAACATGTTTATCCATCCTATGATTTCCTTCTTGGTGTTGCAATTTCAATGTTGAGGAGCGTATATATACATATATAGTACATAGTGTAAAATGAGTGAGAGCGACTTTTTTAACAGCTGGGATTTCGATTAAACACCATCACATATTTCCTTCTAATTTCCCATTAAATACATTCCATAATCGAGTATGTGATGTAATATGTTTGAGTAATGACAGAAAATGTACCACTGTTTGACTTTAATAGGTGCATTGTAAATTGTTATTGCTGGTCTGACTCCAAATTCTAATGTAGTCTTACTGCCATTTCATATTTGTGGTAAAAAAGCACCCCTCCTTACTGTAAATCAGTTTTTATTGCCCCTAAAAGATGACATGAATAATGTACCTCCTTCAGATACATTGGATTACAGAGCATGGGAATAGTACATAAAAACAGAACAGAGATTTGTTGATAAGGTTCAATAAAAGCAAAAGGCTTAGATGAGAAGGAATTCATGTTCACTTCTACTCCACAATTAAAGCGGTTTTCCAGGAATACGTTTTTATCTCCAAAGGCTTGCTCTAGGTAAATAACACAATTACTCATCCTCTGCTGCTCTAGCACAGCCTCTCCACTGCTGCCCCTCTGCTGGTGCCCCTACTCTTTGTTGACATGCTGCAGAAGTGATGTCACAACTACAGTGTATTTACTGTAACTACTTCAGCCAATTACTGGGGTTACTGTTGATGACTATGTACAGGAGTGCTTGAAAGTTTCCAAACTCTATATAAATTTTACCTAAAACTACATCAAATTTTCAAGTAATAAAAGAAAAATAAAATCACACAAACAAGTCAAAAATATTATCACCAATGCAGTCATATTGTTTACAAATGGGTAAGACCATTATTACTTCCTTGAGGAGTGGTCGACCGAAAAAGATTACTCCAAGAGCCAAGAATATAATAGTCTACAAGGTCACAAAAGAACTCAAGGTAACCGCTAAGCAACGAAAGGCCACTCACATTAGACAGTGTCCACCATCAGCCGGACACAGAATAAAAACAGTGTGAATGGCAGGATTGCAAGGAGCAAATCTGCTGTTTGCTAACGATCACCTGTTTGCTAACGATCAGCCTGAAGACTAGTGGAACAATATTTTGTGGACAGGTGAAACCAGAATGGAGCTTGCTGTTTTAAATGAGGATAGTTATGCTTAGAGAATGAAAAACACTGTATTACAGCATAAAAACAACACATCATCTGTGTAACACAATGGTGGAAGTATTATGGTTTGGGTTTTGTTTTGCTTCATTTGGGCTAGGATGGCTTTCTATAATTGATGGAACAATGAATTCTGAACTATACCAGCAAATTCTAAAGGAAACTATCATGATATCTGTCCATGAGCGGAATGTAGACAATTACCCAAAGCACACAATGTGTTCAACAAAAGCACTGTTAAAGCTGAATATAGTAAAAGTTTTGGAATGCCAAGTAAAAGTTTTGACCTTAATCCAAATAGAAATGCTGTGGAAGGAAGTGAAGCAAGCAATTCATGGGAAAAAACACAAGCTGTTTTGTGGGGAGGAATTGGCAAGAATTATTCCAAGCCGATGTGCAGGACTAATCAACAATTGCCGCAAACGTTTATAGATTCAGTTATTACTGCACAAGGAGGTCAAATGACATACTGAGGGCAAAGGTTCATATATTTTTGCCACCCACAAACGTGATATTGGATCATTTTCCTCATTTAAAAAATGTATGCAGAAATATGTAAAGTTCTGAAGGGTTCAAAAACTTTGTATTCCTAGTGACTGCCTGTAGTGATTACGTGCACTGTAGTTACCATTGCAGCCAATCAACAAAGGCAGGGTGTAGCAGTAGAGAGGCAGCTGAAGCAAGAAAACCAATCGATAGCAGAATAGATCCATCCTCAGAAGTATGTAAAATCCAAGTTTTATTAGATAAAGATTAAAAAACATGTATCTCACGGCAATATGTCACAACCCCAGGAGGGGGGAGAAAATTCCTGGGCAGATGCGTTTCAGACCATAGGGTCCTTAGTCATTGTAATCTATGGTGACCATGCGGTCAAACTCTATATATTGCTTCCTGTCTACGTCAACTGACGTGTTTGCACAAATTCAGGTAAAGTGCACTCCGCATTAAGAACAAAGACCCATGATTAATACAGAGTAAAATATAAAAACAAGATGATAATTACAATGAAGGAACACTGCACATGATAGAAGAGAAGATTAAGGAAAATAGATTTTATGTGACAAATCTACTTATTCGTAATGATTAGTGTTGAGCGAGCATGCTCGACACTGCTCGGTACTCGCCCGAGCATCTCACTACTCAGGATGTTC
The DNA here is from genome assembly GCF_046119375.1 of Phyllobates terribilis. Classification (NCBI taxonomy): domain Eukaryota; kingdom Metazoa; phylum Chordata; class Amphibia; order Anura; family Dendrobatidae; genus Phyllobates; species Phyllobates terribilis. Next base: position 156,761,435 of record NW_027362771.1, on the reverse strand, counting down.
GGCGAGCACTGAGCATTTCCGGGTTACTTGGGCGGGAGCTCGGGTCTCCGCCCTGCACGTTTGGCGCTCTTTACAGAGCCAATGAACATGCAGGGATTGCCAGCCAGTCACTGTAATGCCGCAGCCATGTTGTTTGTGGGCATTACAGTGAATGGCTGGCCGCACAGCGTCACCTCGAGTATTTAAAACCGGGTGCCGCCATCTTGGACACAGTCGCCCGGGATCAGACAGTGTAGGGTCAGTGCTGCTGAGATAGGGAGAGATATATAGTGCAAAATAGGTAGTGTAGAGTCTCTAAAGCCTGCCAAATCAAACAAACAGTCCTTCTCAGGACTAATATCCATCCCAGATATCAGGCAGGCAGGCTGTATAGGAGACACAGTGGTTATACCAACAAACACTGCATTACAGTCCTGTGTGCTCCTGCTGGTCAAATTGCTAAACTTATCCCCCGGTCTCAGGGGCCAGGAAAAATCCTTTTTTTTAAATCTAAATCCTGTATTATTATTTTTTCCTTAGTCAGACTGTACAAATACCCGTCTTATTAACCTTTTGGTATTCCCCCCCCCCCCCAAAAAAAAATAAATTGAGTGTGTCTGTGACTGTTCAGACACCAATATATCTGTTTAAAAGAGTCTGGTGTAGGCCAGATAGCTAGAACTTTGGTTTTGCAGTTCCACGGTTCAAATATCTGTATTATCCTGCTTTGGCATTTCTGTCCGTAAAAAAAAACAGTAATAGTGTCTCCTTGACTGTTCAGACACCAGTATATCTGTTTAAAAGAGTCTGGTGTAGGCCAGATAACTAGGACTTTGGTTTTGCAGTTCCACGGTTCAAATCTCTGTATTATCCTGCTTTTGGCATTTTTTCCGTAAAAAAATACAGTAATAGTGTCTCCCTGACTGTTCAGACACCAATATATCTGTTTAAAAGAGTCTGGTGTAGGCCAGATAACTAGAACTTTGGTTCTGCAGTTCCACGGCTCAAATCTCTGTATTATCCTGCTTTTGGAATTTTTTCCATAAAAAAAACCAGTAATAGTGTCTCCCTGGCTGTTCAGACACAAATATATCTGTTTAAAAGAGTCTGGTGTAGGGCAGATAACTAGAACTTTGGTTTTGCAGTTCCACGGTTCAAATCTCTGTATTATCCTGCTTTTGGCATTTTTTTCCGTAAAAAAAAAAAAGTAATAGTGTCTCCCTGACTGTTCAGACACAAATATATCTGTTTAAAAGATTCTGGTGTAGGCCAGATAACTAGAACTGTGGTTTTGCAGTTCCACGGTTCAAATCTCTGTTTTTTCCTGCTTTTGGCATTTTTTCCCGTAAGAAAAAAAACAGTAATAGTGTCTCCCTGACTGTTCAGACACCAATATATCTGTTTAAAAGAGTCTGGTGTAAGCCAGATAACTAGAACTTTGGTTTTGCAGTTCCACGGTTCAAATCTCTGCATTATCCTGCTTTTGGCATTTTTTCTGTAAAAAAAAACAGTAATAGTGTCTCCCTGACTGTTCAGACACAAATATATCTGTTTAAAAGATTCTGGTGTAGGCCAGATAACTAGAACTATGGTTTTGCAGTTCCATGGTTCAAATCTCTCTATTATCCTGCTTTTGGCATTTTTTCCGTAAAAAAACTGTAATAGTGTCTCCCTGACTGTTCAGACACCAATATATCTGTTTAAAAGAGTCTGGTCTAGGCCAGATAACTAGAACTTTGGTTTTGCAGTTCCACGGTTCAAATCTCTGTATTATCCTGCTTTTGGCATTTTTTCTGTAAAAAAAAACAGTAATAGTGTCTCCCTGACTGTTCAGACACAAATATATCTGTTTAAAAGATTCTGGTGTAGGCCAAATAATTAGAACTGTGGTTTTGCAGTTCCACTGTTCAAATCTCTCTATTATCCTGCTTTTGGCATTTATTCCGTAAAAAAAACTGTAATAGTGTCTCCCTGACTGTTCAGACACCAATATATCTGTTTAAAAGAGTCTGGTGTAGGCCAGATAACTAGAACTTTGGTTTTGCAGTTCCACGGTTCAAATCTCTGTATTATCCTGCTTTTGGCATTTTTTCCGTATAAAGAAGCAGTAATAGTGTCTCCCTGACTGTTCAGACACAAATATATCTGTTTAAAAGATTCTGGTGTAGGCGACATAACTATAACTGTGGTTTTGCAGTTCCACCGTTCAAATCTCTGTATTATCCACCTTTTAGCCTTTTTTACATAAAAATCAGTGTTCAGACACAACTATATCTGTTTAAAAGATTCTGGTGTAGGCCAGAGTAATAGAACTGTGGTTTTCCTCTTCCACGGTTCTAATCTCCTTTTTATTACCCTTTTGCCATTGATAGTGCGAGTGTAAGCTATTTTACTTCATTTACAATGGGCAAGGCGCATGGCAAGGGACGTGGAACTGGACGTTCTGGTGATGGTGCGTGTAGAGAACGGGGTCGTGGCCAAGGTGAAAATGTGCCACAACCAACAGCCACATCTTCTCGCACCCACTTCTTGACCAAATTACTAGGGAAGCACACTACAACACCAGTATTGCGAACTGATCAGTGTGAACAGGTTATTAATTGGATAGCAGATAATACTTCCAGTTACCTGGGCACCACCTCCGGTCTGTCTTCCACACGGTCAAGTTTTAGTAGCCATGAGTCTCGACCGCATACTCCTCCTCACCCTGATGCTCCTTCCTCCCACCATGCCGAGTGTTGTCAGACAGCAACTGATCCCACACTTGGACACTCTGAAGAGCTGTTCACTGGTCCATTTCCATATTTGTGCCCCTCGCCTGCTTCACTTGAAGTGGTGGTAAGAGGAGATCCCATGTAGCGATGCCCAAATATTTGAACAGCCACGGCCACAGGAAGTCGACACTGGCAATTTGTCACAAGAGGTGGACGATGACGAGACACAATTGCCGCAAAGTGAGGAGGAGGATCGTGGTGCGCAAGTGGAAGAGGAGGAGGTGGTGGTTGATCTAGTAACTGACCCAAAGTGGCAGGAGGACACGCAGAGCAAGGCCAGCAGCACACAGGGGGAGGGAGGCAGAGTACCCCAACAGGCAGGAAGAAGCAGTGTGGTGGCCACACACAGAACGCGGGCAACAGTTCCCCGTAACACCAACACGAGGGATGTTGCCAGTACAACCGGTAGGTCTTCTAGAGTCTGGAATTTTTTTAAAGACTCTGCTGATAACCCCAAAAAGGCCATTTGTACCACCTGCCATGCCAGTATCAGCAGGGGTGACAACACTACCAGCCTGACCACCACCACCAGCATGATCAGGCACATGGCAGCAAAGCACCTGACTTTGTGTCAGCGGGTGTCACCACTGCTTCTTCCGCTGTTGTGCTTGTAAGAGAACCCCCTGTTGTGCATGCAAGGCAATCCCCTGTCCATACTGCATGCAAAGATGCCCCCTCCTCTCAGTCTTCACTTGTTATGGCAGTTTCTCAAGAAACAGCATCAACGTCCACGTCCCACCACAGCGTTAAATTGTCCGTATCCCAGAGCTTTGAATGAAAGCGCAAATTCGCAGCTAACGCCCCACAGGCTACAGTCCTAAATTAGCACATTTCACGACTGCTTGCATTGAAAATGCTGCCCTTTAGGCTGGTGGAGACGGAATCCTTCCGCAACCTTATGGCGGTGGCCGTCCCTCGGTACTCGGTCCCCAGCGACACTATTTTGCCTGGTGTGCCATCCCCGCACTACACAAGCACTTGTCCCAAAACATCTGCCGTGCCTTAACAACGCAGTTACTGGGAGAGTTCACCTGACAATGGACACGTGGACAAGTGCTTGTGGCCAGGGACGGTACATCTCCCTGACAGCACACTGGGTAAACATAGTGGAAGCCGGGTCCCAGTCGGACCTTGGGACGGAACACATCCTCCCCACACCGAGGATTGCGGGCCCTATGTCAGTCAGAGTTGCCCCCACAGTGTACAGCTCCTGCGCATCATCCTCCTCCTCCTCCTCCTCATGTTCAGCCTCCATCTCAGATATCACCATATCAGTTACAAGCTGGAAGCACTGCAGTACTGCCTCAGCCAAGCGGCAACAGGCTGTGCTGAAACTCATAAGCTTAGGTGATAAACCTCACACTGCTTGTGAGTTGTGGACAGCTGTGAAAGAGCAAGCAGATCTGTGGCTGAGACTGCTGTACCTACATCCAGGCATGGTCATGTGTGACAAAGGCCGTAACCTGGTGGCGGCTCTGAGGCGAGGCGAGATCACACACGTACCATGCCTGGCTCATGTGCTTAACCTCGTGGTTCAGCGGTTTCTTAAATCGTACCCCGAGTTGCCAGATCTGCTCATCAAAGTACGCCGCCTGTCAGCTCATTTTTGGAAGTCGGCTACAGCTTCCGCCACCCTTGCTGTGTTGCAGCAGCGTTTGCAGCTTCCGACACACCGACTGGTGTGTGATGTCCCCACACGTTGGAACTCTACCCTCCACATGTTGCAAAGGATTTGTGAGCAGAAGAAAGCAGTTGTGGAGTACCAGCTGCAACAAGGCCGTGGATATTCAGGTCAGACATCACACATAAGACCTCAGGAGTGAAACTGGATGTCTGACATATGTACCATCCTGACAAACTTTGAGGAATCCACCAAGATGGAGAGTGGCGATGACACCATCATTAGCGTCAGCATCCCACTTGTCTGTCTTTTGCAACGAGAATTAAAGAGGAGGCATTGCAGCCAGAGTATGATGAGATGGATCATGAAGCCATAATGGGCGATTACACACAGCCCAGCCTCATCTCATCCCAACGTGCATTGGGGGACAATGAGGGAGAGGAGGAGGAGGAAGCACACGAGCTGGTATCATGCGCTGTAGACGGTAGTACCTGTACAACGGTTCAGCGTGGGTGGCCTGAGGACAGGGGGAGGAGAAGGAGAGCATGGTCAGTCGTCATCTTGGTGAGGACACGGAAGTCTTGCCTGTTATCAGTCTGGCACGCATGGCTGACTTTATGTTACGCTGCCTTAACCGTGACCCTCGCATTGTCAAAATGTTGGGTGACAGTCATTACTGGTTGGTGACACTTTTAGACCCCCGCTACAAGGAGAACTTTCACTCTCTTATTCCTGAGGTGGAGAGGGCTACAAAAATGTGGCAGTACCAGAAGGCCCTTGCTGCAGAACTGTTAAAAAAATTCCCATCTGAACACGCTAGCGGCAGAGGTCACAGTTCATTGACCAACCAAGGCGTACAGGCAAGAGAGACGCAACTCCAATCCAGCAGAGGCAGGGGAACACTGTCAACATTCTGGAACAGTTTTCTGAGACCCGCCCAGCTTACAGGCCCTGAGGCTCGGGGTATTCTCACAAGGAGTGGAAAGTTTCAAAAGATGGTGAGGGAGTACCTTGCTGATCGCACCAGCATCCTCCGTGATTCCTCTGTGCCTTTTAATTATAGGGTATCCAAGCTGGACACTTGGAATGAACTCTCTCTGTACTCCTTGGAGGTCCTGGCCTGCCCTGCCGCTAGCGTGTTATCGGAGCGTGTTTTTAGTGCCGCTGGGGGAATTATAACTGATAATAATAATTATAACTGATAAGCGCACTCACCTGTCAACTGACAATGCTGACAAGCTGATCCTCAAAATGAACAAGGGCTGGATTGGGCCAGACTTCTCATCACCACCAAATGACAGCAGAGTAACATAAAGTCAAATCCACTGTGTTATTTCGGGAGGTCTATTCCCATGCACCGCTTCACACCCACACATGGGTATACGCTTCCTCATTTCGGCTGTATTTTGCTCTGCTCCTTATCCTCAGCCTCCACCACCACTATACCACCAGGGTGACCGTGGTCCGTGTTGCCAGCATTGCAAGTTCCTCCGTCTTAATTTTTGGCAGCTTTTGCTTGGAAGGCATAGGCAAAGACTATGGGAGACCCACTCCCCAATAATGGGAATAATGTTTTTAATATGCTCTACTGCATGGCTTTTGTAAGGGGCATGAAAACCGTCTTGTTAAACCACTCTGAACTCCACAGCTCTTCCAAGGGGCATTAACACCATCTTGTTAAGCTACTGTGACCTCCACCACTCTTCCAAGGGGCATTAGAACCGTCTTGTTAAGCTACTGTGACCTCCACGTCTCTTCCAAGGGGCATTAAAACCGTCTTGTTAAGCTACTGTGACCTCCACGTCTCTTCCAAGGGGCATTAAAACCGTCTTGTTAAGCTACTGTGACCTCCACCACTCTTCCAAGGGGCATTAAAACCGTCTTGTTAAACCACTCTGAACTCCACAGCTCTTCCAAGGGGCATTAAAACTGTCTTGTTAAGCTACTGTGACCTCCACGTCTCTTCCAAGGGGCATTAAAACCATCTTGTTAAGCTACTGTGACCTCCATGTCTCTTCCAAGGGGCATTAAAACCGTCTTGTTAAGCTACTGTGACCTCCACCACTCTTCCAAGGGGCATTAAAACCGTCTTGTTAAACCACTCTGAACTCCACAGCTCTTCTAAGGGGCATGGAAACCGTCTTGTTAAGCTACTGTGACCTCCACCACTCTTCCAAGGGACATTGATATTGTCTTTTTATTCCACTGTGACCTCCACCACTCTTCCAAAGGGCATTAAAACTATATTGTTAAGCTACTGTGACCTCCACCACTCTTCCAAGGGGCATTAAAACCGTCTTGTTAAACCACTCTGAACTCCACAGCTCTTCCAAGGGGCATTAAAACCGTCTTGTTAAGCTACTGTGACCTCCACCACTCTTCCAAGGGACATTGATATTGTTTTTTTATTCCAATGCGACCTCCACCACTCTTCCAAGGGGCATTAAAACTGTCTTGTTAAGCTACTGTGACCTCCACCACTCTTCCAAGGGGCATTAAAACAGTCTTGTTAAACCACTCTGAACTCCACAGCTCTTCCAAGGGGCATTAAAACCGTCTTGTTAAGCTACAGTGACCTCCACCACTCTTCCAAGGGACATTGATATTGTCTTTTTATTCCACTGCGACCTCCACCACTCTTCCAAGGGACATTAAAACTGTCTTGTTAAGCTACTGTGATCTCCACTACTCTTCCAAGGGGCATTACAACCGTCTTGTTAAGCTACTGTGACCTCTACAACTCTTCCAAGGGGCATTGATATTGTCTTTTTATTCCACTGCGACTTCCACCACTTTTCCAAGGGACATTAAAACTGTCTTGTTAAGCTACTGTGACCTCCACCACTCTTCCAAGGCACATTGATATTGTTTTTTTATTCCAATGCGACCTCCACCACTCTTCCAAGGGGCATTAAAACTGTCTTGTTAAGCTACTGTGACCTCCACCACTCTTCCAAGGGGCATTAAAACAGTCTTGTTAAACCACTCTGAACTCCACAGCTCTTCCAAGGGGCATTAAAACCGTCTTGTTAAGCTACAGTGACCTCCACCACTCTTCCAAGGGACATTGATATTGTCTTTTTATTCCACTGCGACCTCCACTACTCTTCCAAGGGACATTAAAACTGTCTTGTTAAGCTACTGTGACCTCCACCACTCTTCCAAGGGGCATTAAAACTGTCTTGTTAAACCACTCTGAACTCCACAGCTCTTCCAAGGGGCATTAAAACTGTCTTGTTAATCTACTGTGACCTCCACCACTCTTCCAAGGGGCATTACAACCGTCTTGTTAAACCACTCTGAACTCCACAGCTCTTCCAAGGGGCATTAAAACCATCTTGTTAAGCTACTGTGACCTCTACCACTCTTCGAAAGGGCATTGATATTGTCTTTTTATTCCACTGCAACCTCCACCTCTCTTCCAAGGGGCATTAAAACTGTCTTGTTAAGCTACTGTGACCTCCACCACTCTTCCAAGGGACATTGATATTGTCTTTTTATTCTACTGCGACCTCCACCACTCTTCCAAGGGGCATTAAAACTGTCTTGTTAAGCTACTGTGACCTCCACCACTCTTCCAAGGGACATTGATATTGTCTTTTTATTCCACTGCGACCTCCACCACTCTTCCAAGGGGCATTAAAGCCTTCTTGTTAAACCACTCTGAACTCCACAGCTCTTCCAAGGGGCATTAAAACCATCTTGTTAAGCTACTGTGACCTCTACAACTCTTCCAAGGGGCATTGATATTGTCTTTTTATTCCACTGCGACTTCCACCACTCTTCCAAGGGGCATTAAAACTGTCTTGTTAAGCTACTGTGACCTCCACCACTCTTCCAAGGCACATTGATATTGTCTTTTTATTCCACTGCGACCTCCACCACTCTTCCAAGGGGCATTAAAACTGTCTTGTTAAGCTACTGTGACCTCCACCACTCTTCCAAGGGGCATTAAAACCGTCTTGTTAAGCTACTGTGACCTCCACCATTCTTCCAAGGGACACTGATATTGTCTTTTTATTCCACTGCGACCTCCACCACTCTTCCAAGGGGCATTAAAACTGTCTTGTTAAGCTACTGCGACCTCCACCACTCTTCCAAGGGGCATTAAAACCATCTTGTTAAACCACTCTGAACTCCACAGCTCTTCCAAGGGGCATTAAAACCGTCTTGTTAAGCTACTGTGACCTCTACGTCTCTTCCACGGGGCATTAAAACCATCTTGTTAAGCTACTGTGACCTCCACGTCTCTTCCAAGGGGCATTGATATTGTCTTTTTATTCCACTGCGACCTCCACCACTCTTCCAAGGGGCATTAAAACTGTTTTGTTAAGCTACTGTGACCTCCATGTCTTTTCCAAGGGGCATTAAAACCGTCTTGTTAAACCACTCTGAACTCCACCGCTCTTCCAAGGGGCATTAAAACCATCTTGTTAAGCTACTGTGACCTCCACCACTCTTCCAAGGGACATTGATATTGTCTTTTGTTTCCACTACGACCTCCACCACTCTTCCAAGGGGCATTAAAACTCTCTTGTTAACCTACTGTGACCTCCACCACTCTTCCAAGGGGCATTAAAACCGTCTTGTTAAACCACTCTGAACTCCACAGCTCTTCCAAGGGGCATTAAAACCGTCTTGTTAAGCTACTGTGACCTCCACCACTCTTCCAAGGGACATTGATATTGTCTTTTTATTCCACTGCGACCTCCACCACTCTTTCAAGGGGCATTAAAACTGTCTTGTTAAGCTACTGTGACCTCCACGTCTCTTCCAAGGGCCATTAAAACCGACTTGTTAAGCTACTGTGACCTCCACGTCTCTTCCAAGGGGCATTAAAACCATCTTGTTAAGCTACTGTGACCTCTACAACTCTTCCAAGGGGCATTGATATTGTCTTTTTATTCCACTGCGACTTCCACCACTCTTCCAAGGGGCATTAAAACTGTCTTGTTAAGCTACTGTGACCTCCACCACTCTTCCAAGGCACATTGATATTGTCTTTTTATTCCACTGCGACCTCCACCACTCTTCCAAGGGGCATTAAAACTGTCTTGTTAAGCTACTGTGACCTCCACCACTCTTCCAAGGGGCATTAAAACCATCTTGTTAAACCACTCTGAACTCCACAGCTCTTCCAAGGGGCATTAAAACCGTCTTGTTAAGCTACTGTGACCTCTATGTCTCTTCCACGGGGCATTAAAACCATCTTGTTAAGCTACTGTGACCTCCACGTCTCTTCCAAGGGGCATTGATATTGTCTTTTTATTCCACTGCGACCTCCACCACTCTTCCAAGGGGCATTAAAACTGTTTTGTTAAGCTACTGTGACCTCCATGTCTTTTCCAAGGGGCATTAAAACCGTCTTGTTAAACCACTCTGAACTCCACCGCTCTTCCAAGGGGCATTAAAACCATCTTGTTAAGCTACTGTGACTTCCACCACTCTTCCAAGGGACATTGATATTGTCTTTTGTTTCCACTGCGACCTCCACCACTCTTCCAAGGGGCATTAAAACTCTCTTGTTAACCTACTGTGACCTCCACCACTCTTCCAAGGGGCATTAAAACCGTCTTGTTAAACCACTCTGAACTCCACAGCTCTTCCAAGGGGCATTAAAACCGTCTTGTTAAGCTACTGTGACCTCCACCACTCTTCCAAGGGACATTGATATTGTCTTTTTATTCCACTGCGACCTCCACCACTCTTTCAAGGGGCATTAAAACTGTCTTGTTAAGCTACTGTGACCTCCACGTCTCTTCCAAGGGCCATTAAAACCGACTTGTTAAGCTACTGTGACCTCCACGTCTCTTCCAAGGGGCATTAAAACCGTCTTGTTAAACCACTCTGAACTCCACAGCTCTTCCAAGGGGCATTAAAACCGTCTTGTTAAGCTACTGTGACCTCCACCACTCTTCCAAGGGACATTGATATTGTCTTTTTATTCCACTGCGACCTCCACCACTCTTTCAAGGGGCATTAAAACTGTCTTGTTAAGCTACTGTGACCTCCACGTCTCTTCCAAGGGCCATTAAAACCATCTTGTTAAGCTACTGTGACCTCCACCACTCTTCCAAGGGACATTGATATTGTCTTTTTATTCCACTGCAACCTCCACCACTCTTCCAAGGGGCATTAAAAGCGTCTTGTTAAACCACTCTGAACTCCACAGCTCTTCCAAGGGGCACTGAAATGTTGTTTTTAATTAACTCTAACCTCCATGACTCTTCCAACAGGCATTGCATTTCCTCCTAATTTTAGTCAGCTTTTGCTTTTGAATGCATAGGCGAACACTAAGGGAGACCCACTCCCCAATAATGGGTAGAAGGTTTTTAGTACGCTGTAATCCACGTCTGTTTCAAGGGGCATTGCAGTTCCTCATAATTTTTGGAAAGCCTTCCATTCACTGCTTAGGCCAACAGTTTACAGGAGACCCAGTTGCTATAAATGGAAAAAAACGGTTTAGTTAAGCTCCTCTGACCTCCATGTAACTTCCAAGGGGTATTGGCGTGCCTCTAAATTTTTGGTAGGCATTGCCCTCACTGTATGCCCTATAACTGTTTAGCCGAACCGCTCCTTTTGGTACAGAAACATATCCTACAAGACATGTGTGGTTGACTGGCCTGATATTGATGTGAATGGTCCCTGTTCCTCCTGCTCTTTCTCCTTTGCCACCACCTCATCCATCATTCATCACCTGAAGCTTTGTTTTAACGGGAGTCATAGAACTGGGATAGTAGCAGGAAAACATCCAGCAATCCTCGGAGGAGGTAGGATATGCGCCAAAACGCTGACCACCTCAGGCCTAGCCGCTACTACATACATGCGCTTGCATTCCAAGGAACAGAAAGCTAAGGAGAAGGAGGGCCTCATGATCATGAATAATTTACTCGTTGTGTAGGAGGCCGACCACTACTGCTTCTGAACTTTGTGTTGAAGCCTGATTGATGCAGGACCCGCAATCCTCTATGTCTGGAGAACGTGTTGCATCCCAGTGTCCAACTGTGTCCCAGGTTCCACAATATTAACCCAGTGTGAAGGCGTCAGTCAGATGGACCATCCCTGGCCACATCCACTTGTCCACGTGTTTGTGGTTAGGCTGTCCTTCAAATAGGGGTGGCTGGGGACCGTGTGTGGGCACCCGGCCGCAGGGCAGCTGGGGACCGAGTATGGACACCCGGCCGCCCCCTGGCGGCTGGGGACCAAGCGTGGAGACCCAGCTTCCTGGTGGCTGGGGACTGAGTATGGATACCAGGCCGCCGACGCAGCCATGACGTGGTGGCCAGATTCCGCCTCCACATGCCTAAAAGGCCCAATTTCAAGTGCAAGCAAGCAAGCAGTATGGTATTGAAGCCTGGTGGTGGGTGGGTGGCAGGCTGCATACTTGCGCTTGCATTGCAAGGAATGGGGGGGGTACAATTGAACACTGCCCTGGGACAAGGACTTGCACGGGGATAGTTGCAAGTCTGCATCTTCTGATGCGGCAAGGATCACTTCTGATGGGCACACTTTTAGGCAGTGACCTGGGTGTCAGACATGCTTCCAGGGGTCTTCCCCATGCTGTTCCCATGTCTTTTCAGCACTGTATGCATGTGTCACACGCCACATGGCCAGATAAGGTTGTAAAATGTTAAAATGACATTTGTCATGGTTGAAAGCAATACAAAAGTGCAAAAACGCATAAAAAATGCTACTTGTGAACATAGCCCAAGGTGTGGAGGATTATTTTTGTTTTTGGTTATTTATTTTACCTTATACAGAAGTCTTTACCATGGCAAGAAACTTCCTTAACATATTTCACAGGAAAACCGTTTCAGTTTCGTTTTTTGAACGTTTTATTGTGAGCCCGTAAAAGTGGCTTAATACCTCTGACCACGTTGTTGACAGCAGTGACCTGGGGGTCAGAAATGCTTCCTGGGGCGATCACCATGCTGTCCCCATGTAATTTGAGCACTGTTACTATCGTTTTGGGCACTTTTTAGGCTTTCTACAGACTGCCAGGGGTGCCGCCGCAAAAATGCTCGGGTCTCCCATAGACTAACATTGGGCTCGTTGCTCGGGTCGAGCACCCGAGTATCACGGCGAGCTCGGCCCGAGCTTCGAGCACCCGAGCATTTTAGTGCTCGCTCAACACTAGTAATGATAAATTAGGTCATGTTTAACATTCATCCGAAATGGAGTTCTAGCCTGGAGTAAATATATCCACCATGACTCCCTGTTAAGGAGTTTTCTTTGGTGATCGCCTCCTCTGTGCAATTTTTTTTTACTTTTTCAATACCATTAACACTACATGAGGATGTGTCACCATTATGGTATGTGGCAAAGTATTTGCATGCTGCTGAACATCTGAAAATCATTTTATTAGCAGTGTCTCATAAATGACGTCTTATTCTTACTTTCAATGGTCCAGTACTGCAATCAACGTATTGAACATTGCAGGATAAACAAGTAAGCAACTATAAAACATATATAGAATTACAAATTATAAAATTAATTATTTTATAGGTTTTGTTGGTAATGATAGATGTAAACTGTTTTGTATTGGTGATATGTTTGCAGCATGCGCAGATATTGTGGCCACATTTGAAAAAACCTACTGAATTTATCCAATTCATTTTTGTTAAATCTTGATTCAGAAATAAGCTAGGTGACAGAATACCGTCCAGTGTGGGGGCATTTTTAGCTGTAAATCGTACTGGATTACTGAGAACTTTTTTAAGTTTGCTGTCTTGATACAACATGGGGATATATTGAGGGCTATATAGTGTCAGAAATGTTATATCGTTAGGATTGGTCTGATTATTATGTTTTTCTTCTTTTAAAATATCCTGTCTCCCTCTTCTCTCTATGTTTTATCAAAACAAATAATTTTATTGTTCCAGAACACATGAGTACAGTGGTATTTACAAAAGGTAAAAAGGCACATTAGCATACAGCATATGAAAAGTGCATTAACTTCAGATCATGGATATACTGTATATACTCGAGTATAAGCCAACCTGAATATAAGCAGAGGCACCTAATTTTACCAAAAAAAGCTGGGAAAACTTATTGACTCAAGTATAAGCCTAGGGTGGTAAATTTCTCCATCCTGGTAAGCATTGTCACTCATCCCCAATCCAGGTATGCATGGCCCCCTCATCACCAACCCTGGTATGCATGGCCCCCTCATCCCCAATCCTGGTATGCATGGCCCCGTCATCCCCAATCCTGGTATGCATGGCCCCCTCATCCCCAATCCTGGTATGCATGGCCCCCTCATCCCAATCCTGGTATGCATGGCCCCCTCATCCCAATTCTGATATGCATTGCCTCCTTATCCACAATCCTGGTATGGTATGCATGGCCCCTCATCCCCAATCCTGGTATGCATGCCCCCCTCATCCTCAATCCTGGTATGCATGTGTAAAGGTGTGTGGACACCTGCACATGCTTGGCATCTCTTCCTGATAAAACAGGTACATGTATAATGTATAGTATGCATATAATTCTGAAATATTGGGAATTTGACTTAATGTATTGCGACAAAATAATATAGGGAAAGAATAGGGTATAAGTATAGGAATAAGATAAGTTTAGCTAAGTACAGGGGTTCAGTAGAAGACAGGGGGCACTGTAGTGTGAGGAGTATGTAGAAGTTGTAGTTGTTGGGTCCAGGGGTTTCCCAGTTGGGAGGGAGAGTGAAGTTATAAATAGAAGGAGTACTCCCTGATTTAGTGAGACAGAGGAATATAGTTGAAAATGTTGGAACATTTAAGCATGTGCAGGAGGGAAACTGAAAGAAGTGGATAAGTTCAGGGCCATTTGGCTAAAGTTTGAAAGTGATACAGAGAGGAGAGAAGGAAGGCAGAGTAGACCTGGAGCTTGAGAAAGTACGAGGAGCACGTTGAACAGTATGCGGACGTCCGCCATTTGTTCAGTGGGATGCTGAAAAAGCAGAATAATGGGTCAGGGAGCATGAAAACTGTATTGGAAGAGGAAGGCATTACAGAGCCTGAGGTAACAGAGAATGCAGGAACAGCTCTGGATGAGCAACAGAACATGTGCTGTACTGTATCTGCTATTGAAACTGTGACTGCTGTATCACAATGTGCTGTGACCAGAATTGAACTGGAAGAGTTAAGTAAAGTTGTCCTGTTGAAAAAGGAACAAGAGTCTGTGCTTGATTGTCTGCCTGCAGCTGATGTTGGGACTCTGGAGCAGATGGACCCTCAAGGAAAACTGTGAGTGTTATTCAGTACACACTGACTATAAGACAGACTGAACATTATTTATTCTTTGTGGGGAGTTAGCGTGTGGGAGCAAAGCAGCAGCCCTTTGCCCCCACTACCACCCTGCACCACACACACATGGCCCCCCATCACTGCACGCATGAAAAAAATAAACACTTCTACTCACCTTGCTCCCCTCTGCTCCAGCTCTGCATTCTGTTCTGCCAGTAGCTGATCTCAGCATCTGAGCAGCGCATGACGTCACTGCCATGCGCCCACAGACGCTGAGGTGAACTGCAGAGATATTCACTCCTCTCCATGCCAGAACTATGGGAGTGGAGAGGAGTGAATACTCATTTTCCTTAGAGTGTGCAGTGTCAGCAGCAGCCGCAGCTCCTGCAGCTACTGCTGCGGCTCAGAAATCCTGTGTGCCCGCTACTAAAGAGAATGAATATTCACTCTTCTCCATGCCCATAGGAGTGGGGAGGAGTGAATATTCATACACCCTCATAAGATAGCTGAGTCACAGCAGGAAGCCGGTGGCTGCGACTGATACTGTGCGCGCTATTAAAGAAAATGAATATTCACTCCTCTCCACTCCTTTGGGAGTGGAGAGGAGTGAATATTCATATTCTTTAGCAGCGGACACACGTGATAGCTGCAGCAGCCAGCTACTGCCTGTGCACCGCTCCTCTGCAACTTCCCCCACCACCTTCAACAGCCGGAATGTAAGTATATACTCGAGTATAAGCCGAGGGGGACTTTTTCAGCATAAAAAATGTGCTGAAAAAGTCGGCTTATACACGAGTATATACGGTAAATGAAAACAACCACCTACCCTGACCTGCTTATCCCCCTCCACAACTACCCACCCTGTGTTTGGAATGCAATCCAATTAGTGATGAGCGAGCACTAAAGTGCTTGTTGCTCGGGTGGAGCAAATCGTAATGCTCGGGTGCTTGACTTTGAATGATTGAATGGGTGAATGATTTTTATAGTGAGGCTGTCTGGAGCTAATCACAATTGCGCATGCGCATCGCCCTGTAGCCACGGAAGAGAAAATCCACTTCTGGCATTCACGTAGCGCGCACGTCATGGGGAAATCCCTCATTGACGTCACTGACATGCCTCACTATAAAAAGCGACACAGCACAATTGGGTCAGTACTTCCTTGATGAAGAAGCTAACGCGAAACGTGCGTTCAAGGGTGTCCCCCGGGTGTGAGTATCACCATTGTGATGGGTAAGTCACTACAATAAAACTTGACGCTTATAATTGCCGCATATTTTTTCTTTTTTCCTATGTTGGATACAGGGATTAATTTTATGTGTGGCTGCACAAACAGCATTTTGCATACATATGACTGTCAATGGGAATAATTCTGTGTGCATATGCTGAAATATATGAATATATTGCTAGATGACTTGTCGCATAATGTGTGCTACTACCCACCCTACAGGGACTATAATCTGAGTCCTTTTGATTACACCTCTATGTATTTTTAATTATTGTGTGCTATATGTACCTTTGTCTATTTAATAAAGTTTATGATTTTAAGTGGATGACTCCGGTAGTTGCTTGTAGGTATTATATCATTCGGTGGTGTTGAGAAGAGTTAGCCTGTCAGCATTTTCAATTGACAGGTAGATGCGCCTATCAATTATAATGCCCCCATCAGCACTAAAAACCCACTCTGACAAAACGCTAACAGCAAGACCAGCCAGGACCTCCAAGGCGTAGAGAGCCAGTTCATGCCACGTGTCCAGCTTGTATACCCAATAGTTATAAGGCACAAAGAAATCACGGAGGACGTTGCTATGGTCGGCAAGGTACTCCTTCAGCATCTCCTAAAATGTTTCCCTCTTTGTCAGAGTACCCCACACATCAGGGCCTGGGCGCTGGGAGGGTCTGAGAAAACTGTCCCAAACCTTTGACAGGTGTTCCCCTGCATCTGCTGCATCGTATTTGTCTCTCCTTCGCCTGTACTCCTTGGTTTCCAACAAATTGTGACCTCTGCTGCCAGTGTTTTCAGATGGGAATTTTTTTAATAATTCTACAACAAGGGCCTCCTGGTACTGCAACATTTTATTAGACCTCTCTGCCACGGTAAGGAGAGATAGAAAGTTCTCCTTGTAGCGTGGGTTTAGTAGTGTGACCAACCAGTAATTAGTGTTGGCCAAAATGTGTAAAATGCGAGGGTCACGGGAAAGGCAGCGGAACATAAAGTCAGCCATGTGTGCCAAACTGCCAACAGCCAAGACTTCCCTGTCCTGACCAAGAGGACGATTGTCCATGCTCTCCTCATCCTCCTCCTGGTCCTCCTCCTCCTCGTTCTCTTTCTCAGGCCATCCACACTGAACAGACAGTATGACTGTTGTGTGGGTAGTCCCGTCTGTAGCTCAGGAAAACAGCTCCTGTTCATCCTCCTCTTCCTCATCACCCAATCCATGTTGAGATGAGGCTGGGCTGTGTGGCATCATCCTGTATACTTCCCTGCTCCATCTTATC
This sequence comes from Phyllobates terribilis, assembly GCF_046119375.1. Classification (NCBI taxonomy): domain Eukaryota; kingdom Metazoa; phylum Chordata; class Amphibia; order Anura; family Dendrobatidae; genus Phyllobates; species Phyllobates terribilis. Next base: position 156,744,342 of record NW_027362771.1, on the reverse strand, counting down.
ATGCTCTGCCTGGAATGCCTCCTCTTTAATTGTGAGCAGCGAGCGTTTCAGTAGACAGAGAAGTGGGATGGTGAAGCTAATTATGGCGTCATCACCGCTCACCATCTTGGTGGAGTCCTCAAAGTTTTGGAGGACGGCACAGATGTCAGACATCCATGCCCACTCATCAGCTCTTATGTGCGGAGGCTGACCTGAATACCGACGGGCGTGTTGAAGCTGGTACTCAACAACAGCCCTCTGCTGCTCACAAATCCTTCCCAGCATATCCAGTATATTTGTCACGTTCCCAAAAATGTCAGGATTATTACCACAGTAATATCGGATCACGTCTGATGACCACGGTTTTAGGCAGTGGCCTAATAGTATGGTATTGGTCAGCAACCAAGTGTGAATAGGTTTGAACAACACACAACTGGCAGACTTTAAATGGAGTATAATATTTGTCACGTTCCCAAAAAATTTCAGGATTATTACCACAGTTATATCGGATCACGTCTGATGACCACGGTTTTAGGCAGTGGCCTAATAGTATAGTATTGGTCAGCTGCCAAGTGTGAATAGGTTTGAACAACACACAACTGGAAGACTTTAAATGGAGTATAATATTTGTCACGTTCCCAAAAATGTCAGGATTATTTTTGCAGTAATATCAGATCACGTCTGATGACCACGGTTTTAGGCAGTGTCCTAATAGTATGGTATTGGTACTGAAATTAAGTTAGTCTGACATGACTTTTTAGTTGCAAACCCGTGTTGGTTCTGGTTACTCACTTCAACTTGCATGTTGCTTAATAATTTGCTCTAAGATCTTTCCTGGTATAGAAGTAAGTCTCACAGGCCTATAGTTCCCTGGGTCCACCTTCTTCCCCTTTTTGAAGATAGAGACAACATTCACTCTTCTCCAGTCTTCTGGGACTTCTGTTCTCAAAATATTTTCAAAGATTATGGAGAGTGGTTCAATAATTTCCTCTGCTATCTCATTCAGTACCCTAGGATGTAATTCATCTGGACCTGGAGACTTGAATTCATTTATGTTAGCTAAGTGTTCCCTCACCATCTCTCTGTTTACAGATAGTGTGGATTCTTCTATTTCTTCAAAAGTACAGTGAAGATCAGCTGATGTTACATTTACTTTCTGAGAGAAAACAGATGCAAAATAAGAATTTAAAAGTTCAGTCTTCTCAGCATAATTTTTTACCACTTTACCATTTTCATCCTGTAAAAATCCTATAGCATCTTTGACTTTTCTTTTACTTTTTACATACCCCCAAAATCCTTTCTTATTGCTTTTGACATCTCTTGCAAGCCTAAATTCATTATCAGCTTTAGCTAATCTGATGCATGCCCTACAGGTTCTGCAGACAGCATTATATTCTTCTTTAGATATGCCTCCCTCTTTCCATTTGATAAACATTTCTTTCTTCCTTTTTAGTATGTGTTTAAGTTCTGTGTTCATCCATCCTGGTTTCTTTAAATGCTTCCTATTCTTCCTTCTTTTAGGGATTGTTAACGATTGTGCTTTGAGAATCTCATTTTTCAAAATTTCCCATCCTTCCTGGACATTTCTATCCTTAAGGACTTCCAGCCATTGGATCCCTCATATCCTCTTTCTGAGTCCCTTAAAATCTGCTTTTCTGAAATCCAACCTTGAAGTCTGACTCTTCACTGGTCTTCCTCCTCTAGCTATCCAAAATTGTATGATAGCATGATCGCTGCCTCCTAGGGTCCCAGCCACCCTTATCTCCTCAACCATTTCCTCCCTGTTGGTAAAATTTAGATTTAAGGTAGCAGATCCCCTTGTTCTGTCTTCTACCTTTTGGAAGATAAAATTGTCAGCAAGAGAAGATAAGAATTTGCTGGACCTGTTACTTTTGCCTGAGAGAGATTCCCAACAAATGTCTGGATAGTTGAAATCTCCCATGATCACTAGGTCATATTTTTTGATAACTTGGCCATCTGATGCATAAAGAGTTCATCCATATCTTCAGCTTGCCCAGGTGGCCTATAGTAAACACTTACGATGGTGTCCTTTCCATTGTTCTCTCATTGTATTCTTACTAGTGTTGAGCGATACCTTCCGATATCGGGAAATATCGGATCGGATTGGATCGGACCGATACCGAAAAAGTATCGGTTATCGCCGATTCCGATACCGGAAACCAATGCAAGTCAATGGGACAGAAATATCGGAATGAAAATAAACCCTTTTTTTCCTTGTAGGTTAATTCTACATGAAGGAAAACAACTAAGAATAATGTAGAATGTATTGGGGGAGGTGGGGGAGACAATAAAGGCATAGAGGTTTAGCCCAATCAAATGGAATAGCAGGAATTAATATTTTTTTTAAGACGTTCTGAGTTACGGAAATATTGACTATGTTAAGTATTTTTATATTTTGTCAGATATTTATGTTTCACTACTTCCATGCTCTTCACCTTCTTTTTTACTTCTCCCACACTTTCTCCTTCATCATCCTCAGCATCTTTTTCATCCTCTTCTTCTTCACCTTCTTCATCTTCTTCTTCTTCACCTTCTTCGTATTATTCTTTTTTTTTACATTCTTCATATTCTACTTCTTCATCTTCTTCATATTCTTCTTCTTCATCATATTCTTATTTGTGACAGGCATTCCTGTAGTTGTTATCTATAAAAGGTTGGACATTACACCTTTCGTTCTGCCCGTCACAAAAGATTTACAACAGGATTTGTCCGCGTTCAGTTTGGCCTGCAGCAGCAGGTCTTTTCCAGGGGCACCACGAGGAGGAACGGACTCACCCCCATACACTGCTTAGTCATCTTCTGCTTATAATTTAGATATTATCTTTTGCTCTGATTTTTAGTCTTATGCTTAATGTTCTTCCGCTTTTTGTTCTGCAGCTTCTTGTATTTCTGCTTCTTGGTTTTCTGTCTCTTGTTCTTCTGTATCTTGGTGCTTGTCTTCTCTTCTTTGTCCTCTTGGTCAACTTCTTCAGGGTCATCTTCTTGGTCTTCTTCGGGGTGGTCTTCAGGGTCGTCGTCTTCGGGGGTCCTCGTCTTCGGGGTCCTCGTCTTCTTCGGGTTGGTCTTCTGGGTCCTCGTCTTTGGGGTCCTCGTCTTCTTCGGGGTGGTCTTCAGGGTCCTCGTCTTCTTCGGGGTGGTCTTCAGGGTCCTCGTCTTCTTAGGGTTGGTCTTCAGGGTCCTCGTCTTCAGGGTCCTCGTCAGGGAGATCCAGAGTGTTTACCAAGAACCATTTCAAAAAGCTTGAACTTGGAAATGTAGCAGAAGGTACAAGAAAGCTGAGGAACTACCGAGAACCAGCTGACGGTACTGGAACCCGGATGGGTAGCAGAAGGTACAAGAGCCAATGGAACTGCCGAAGACCAGCTGACGGTACTGGAACTCGGTTACTAAGCAGGAGGTACCTGTGCCAGAAAGCACTACCAAGGACCAGCAGACGTTGGTGGAACTTGGATGCCAAGAAGGAGGCACCTAATCCAAAGGCACTGCCGAGAACCAGCTGATGGTACTGGAACCCGGATGGGTAGCAGAAGGTACCCATGTAAAAAAAAGTTCAAGGCCGAGAGCCGGCCGCAGTTACCAAAACCCACAGTCCTACAGGGGGTGCTTGTCCTATTGGCACTATGGAACCAGCCTTCATTGCCTGATCCCGCAGCCCACATAGGAGTCACCTAAACTGCAGGCACCATAGAGTCGGCTAACCCGACCGCAACACGACAGGACAACGCATTGGAGGCAAAGTGACGTTGACACTACCCGGAAACAGCTGGCGTGCTGGAACCAGGCTGGACAGGAGGGAGTACCCGTGCCAAAGTCACTGCCGAGAACCAGCTGACGGTACTGGAACCCGGATGGGTAGTAGAAGGTACAAGAGCAAATGGAACTACTGAGGACCAGCTGACGGTACTGGAACCCGGATGGGTAGCAGAAGGTACAAGAGCCAATGGAACTGCCGAAGACCAGCTGACGGTACTGGAACTCGGTTACTAAGCAGGAGGTACCTGTGCCAGAAAGCACTACCAAGGACCAGCAGACGTTGGTGGAACTTGGATACCGAGAAGGAGGCACCTAATCCAAAGGCACTGCCGAGAACCAGCTGACGGTACTGGAACCAGGATGGGTAGTAGAAGGTACAAGAGCAAATGGAACTACCGAGAACCAGCTGGCGGTGCTGGAACCCAGGGTAAATACTAAAAACAGAGTGGAGCCAGAGGTGTAATTGGAGCAAGTTTTAAATCAGTAGTACAGTGGATGTGGACAAAGCAGGAGAATTTGCCGGACACACAGCAGGGGAACAGCTGACGTTACTGAACCCCAATAACACTGGAGCAAGCGTTAACTGTGCAGACGGCACTTCTGAGCAGCAACTAGCGGTATTGGAGCCCAGGGTAAATACTAAAAACAGAGGAGCCAGAGGTGTATTTGGAGGAGGTTTTAAATCAAAAGTACAGTGGATGTGGACAGAGCAGGAGAAATTGCCGTCCGCACAGCAGGGGAACAGCTGACGTTACTGAACCCCAATAACACGGCAGCAAGTGTTGACTGTGCAGACGTCACTTCCGAGCACCAACTGGCGGTGTTGGAGCTCAGGGATAATACTGAAAACAGAGGAGCCAGAGGTGTAATTGGAGCAACTTTAAAATCTGTAGTAGTGAGAATGTGGACAGAGCAGGAGAAATTTCCGTCCGCACAGCAGGGGAACAGCTGACGTTACCGAACCCCAATAACATGGCAGCAAGTGTTGACTGTGCAGACGGCACTTCCGAGCGCCAACTGGCGGTGTTGGAGCTCAGGGATAATACTGAAAACAGAGTAGCCAGAGGTGTATTTGGAGGAGGTTTTAAATCAGTAGTACAGTGGATGTGGACAGAGCAGGAGAAATTGCCGTCCGCACAGCAGGGGAAAAGCTGACGTTACTGAACCCCAATGACACGGCAGCAAGTGTTGACTGTGCAGACTGCACTTCTGAGTGCCAACTGGCGGTGTTGGAGCTCAGGGATAATGCTGAAAACAGAGGAGCCAGAGGTGTAATTGGAGCAACTTTAAAATCTGTAGTAGTGAGAATGTGGACAGAGCAGGAGAAATTGCCGTCCGCACAGCAGGGAAACAGCTGACGTTACTGAACCCCAATGACATGGCAGCAAGTGTTGACTGTGCAGACGGCACTTCCGAGAGCCAACTGGCGGTGTTGGAGCTCAGGGATAATACTGAAAACAGAGGAGCCAGAGGTGTAATTGGAGCAACTTTAAAATCAGTAGTAGTGAGAATGTGGACAGAGCAGGAGAAATTGCCGTCCGCACAGCAGGGGAACAGCTGACGTTACTGAACCCCAATAACACGGCAGCAAGTGTTGACTGTGCAGACGGCACTTCCGAGCGCCAACTGGCGGTGTTGGAGCTCAGGGATAATACTGAAAACAGAGGAGCCAGAGGTGTAATTGGAGCAACTTTAAAATCAGTAGTAGTGAGAATGTGGACAGAGCAGGAGAAATTGCCGTCCGCACAGCAGGGGAACAGCTGACGTTACTGAACCCCAATAGCACGGCAGCAAGTGTTGACTGTGCAGACGGCACTTCCGAGCACCAACTGGCGGTGTTGGAGCTCAGGGATAATACTGAAAACAGAGGAGCCAGAAGTGTAATTGGAGCAACATTAAAATCTGTAGTAGTGAGAATGTGGACAGAGCAGGAGAAATTGCCGTCCGCACAGCAGGGGAACAGCTGACGTTACTGAACCCCAATGACATGGTAGCAAGTGTTGACTGTGCAGACGGCACTTCCGAGCGCCAACTGGCGGTGTTGGAGCTCAGGGATAATACTGAAAACAGAGGAGCCAGAGGTGTAATTGGAGCAACTTTAAAATCTGTAGTAGTGAGAATGTGGACAGAGCAGGAGAAATTGCCGTCCGCACAGCAGGGGAACAGCTGACGTTACCGAACCCCAATAACATGGCAGCAAGTGTTGACTGTGCAGACGGCACTTCCGAGCGCCAACTGGCGGTGTTGGAGCTCAGGGATAATACTGAAAACAGAGGAGCCAGAGGTGTATTTGGAGGAGGTTTTAAATCAGTAGTACAGTGGATGTGGACAGAGCAGGAGAAATTGCCGTCCGCACAGCAGGGGAACAGCTGACGTTACTGAACCCCAATGACACGGCAGCAAGTGTTGACTGTGCAGACTGCACTTCTGAGTGCCAACTGGCGGTGTTGGAGCTCAGGGATAATACTGAAAACAGAGGAGCCAGAGGTAAAATTGGAGCAACTTTAAAATCAGTAGTAGTGAGAATGTGAACAGAGCAGGAGAAATTGCCGTCCGCACAGCAGGGGAACAGCTGACGTTACTGAACCCCAATGACATGGCAGCAAGTGTTGACTGTGCAGACGGCACTTCCGAGCGCCAACTGGCGGTGTTGGAGCTCAGGGATAATACTGAAAACAGAGGAGCCAGAGGTGTAATTGGAGCAACTTTAAAATCTGTAGTAGTGAGAATGGGGACAGAGCAGGAGAAATTGCCGTCCGCACAGCAGGGGAACAGCTGACGTTACCGAACCCCAATAACATGGCAGCAAGTGTTGACTGTGCAGACGGCACTTCCGAGCGCCAACTGGCGATGTTGGAGCTCAGGGATAATACTGAAAATAGAGGAGCCAGAGGTGTATTTGGAGGAGGTTTTAAATCAGTAGTACAGTGGATGTGGACAGAGCAGGAGAAAGTGCCGTCCGCACAGCAGGGGAACAGCTGACGTTACCGAACCCCAATAACATGGCAGCAAGTGTTGACTGTGCAGACGGCACTTCCGAGCGCCAACTGGCGGTGTTGGAGCTCAGGGATAATACTGAAAACAGAAGAGCCAGAGGTGTATTTGGAGGAGGTTTTAAATCAGTAGTACAGTGGATGTGGACAGAGCAGGAGAAATTGCCGTCCGCACAGCAGGGCAACAGCTGACGTTACTGAACCCCAATGACACGGCAGCAAGTGTTGACTGTGCAGACGGCACTTCCGAGCGCCAACTGGCGGTGTTGGAGCTCAGGGATAATACTGAAAACAGAGGAGCCAGAGGTGTAATTGGAGCAACTTTAAAATCAGTAGTAGTGAGAATGTGGACAGAGCAGGAGAAATTGCCGTCCGCACAGCAGGGGAACAGCAGACGTTACTGAACCCCAATAACACGGCAGCAAGTGTTGACTGTGCAGACGGCACTTCCGAGCACCAACTGGCGGTGTTGGAGCTCAGGGATAATACTGAAAACAGAGGAGCCAGAGGTGTAATTGGAGCAACTTTAAAATCTGTAGTAGTGAGAATGTGGACAGAGCAGGAGAAATTGCCGTCCGCACAGCAGGGGAACAGCTGACGTTACCGAACCCCAATAACATGGCAGCAAGTGTTGACTGTGCAGACGGCACTTCCGAGCGCCAACTGGCGGTGTTGGAGCTCAGGGATAATACTGAAAACAGAAGAGCCAGAGGTGTATTTGGAGGAGGTTTTAAATCAGTAATACAGTGGATGTGGACAGAGCAGGAGAAATTGCCGTCCGCACAGCAGGGTAACAGCTGACGTTACTGAACCCCAATGACACGGCAGCAAGTGTTGACTGTGCAGACGGTACTTCCGAGCGCCAACTGGCGGTGTTGGAGCTCAGGGATAATACTGAAAACAGAGGAGCCAGAGGTGTAATTGGAGCAACTTTAAAATCTGTAGTAGTGAGAATGTGGACAGAGCAGGAGAAAGTGCCGTCCGCACAGCATGGGAACAGCTGACGTTACTGAACCCCAATAACACGGCAGCAAGTGTTGACTGTGCAGACGGCACTTCCGAGCGCCAACTGACGGTGTTGGAGCTCAGGGATAATACTGAAAACAGAGGAGCCAGAGGTGTAATTGGAGCAACTTTAAAATCAGTAGTAGTGAGAATGTGGACAGAGCAGGAGAAATTTCCGTCCGCACAGCAGGGGAACAGCTGACATTACCGAACCCCAATAACATGGCAGCAAGTGTTGACTGTGCAGACGGCACTTCCGAGCGCCAACTGGCGGTGTTGGAGCTCAGGGATAATACTGAAAACAGAGGAGCCAGAGGTGTATTTGGAGGAGGTTTTAAATCAGTAGTACAGTGGATGTGGACAGAGCAGGAGAAATTGCCGTCCGCACAGCAGGGGAACAGCTGACGTTACTGAACCCCAATGACACGGCAGCAAGTGTTGACTGTGCAGACTGCACTTCTGAGTGCCAACTGGCGGTGTTGGAGCTCAGGGATAATACTGAAAACAGAGGAGCCAGAGGTAAAATTGGAGCAACTTTAAAATCAGTAGTAGTGAGAATGTGGACAGAGCAGGAGAAATTGCCGTCCGCACAGCAGGGGAACAGCTGACGTTACTGAACCCCAATGACATGGCAGCAAGTGTTGACTGTGCAGACGGCACTTCCGAGCGCCAACTGGCGGTGTTGGAGCTCAGGGATAATACTGAAAACAGAGGAGCCAGAGGTGTAATTGGAGCAACTTTAAAATCTGTAGTAGTGAGAATGGGGACAGAGCAGGAGAAATTGCCGTCCGCACAGCAGGGGAACAGCTGACGTTACCGAACCCCAATAACATGGCAGCAAGTGTTGACTGTGCAGACGGCACTTCCGAGCGCCAACTGGCGATGTTGGAGCTCAGGGATAATACTGAAAATAGAGGAGCCAGAGGTGTATTTGGAGGAGGTTTTAAATCAGTAGTACAGTGGATGTGGACAGAGCAGGAGAAAGTGCCGTCCGCACAGCAGGGGAACAGCTGACGTTACCGAACCCCAATAACATGGCAGCAAGTGTTGACTGTGCAGACGGCACTTCCGAGCGCCAACTGGCGGTGTTGGAGCTCAGGGATAATACTGAAAACAGAAGAGCCAGAGGTGTATTTGGAGGAGGTTTTAAATCAGTAGTACAGTGGATGTGGACAGAGCAGGAGAAATTGCCGTCCGCACAGCAGGGCAACAGCTGACGTTACTGAACCCCAATGACACGGCAGCAAGTGTTGACTGTGCAGACGGCACTTCCGAGCGCCAACTGGCGGTGTTGGAGCTCAGGGATAATACTGAAAACAGAGGAGCCAGAGGTGTAATTGGAGCAACTTTAAAATCAGTAGTAGTGAGAATGTGGACAGAGCAGGAGAAATTGCCGTCCGCACAGCAGGGGAACAGCTGACGTTACTGAACCCCAATAACACGGCAGCAAGTGTTGACTGTGCAGACGGCACTTCCGAGCACCAACTGGCGGTGTTGGAGCTCAGGGATAATACTGAAAACAGAGGAGCCAGAGGTGTAATTGGAGCAACTTTAAAATCTGTAGTAGTGAGAATGTGGACAGAGCAGGAGAAATTGCCGTCCGCACAGCAGGGGAACAGCTGACGTTACCGAACCCCAATAACATGGCAGCAAGTGTTGACTGTGCAGACGGCACTTCCGAGCGCCAACTGGCGGTGTTGGAGCTCAGGAATAATACTGAAAACAGAAGAGCCAGAGGTGTATTTGGAGGAGGTTTTAAATCAGTAGTACAGTGGATGTGGACAGAGCAGGAGAAATTGCCGTCCGCACAGCAGGGCAACAGCTGACGTTACTGAACCCCAATGACACGGCAGCAAGTGTTGACTGTGCAGACGGCACTTCCGAGCGCCAACTGGCGGTGTTGGAGCTCAGGGATAATACTGAAAACAGAGGAGCCAGAGGTGTAATTGGAGCAACTTTAAAATCTGTAGTAGTGAGAATGTGGACAGAGCAGGAGAAAGTGCTGTCCGCACAGCAGGGGAACAGCTGACGTTACAGAACCCCAATAACACGGCAGCAAGTGTTGACTGTGCAGACGGCACTTCCGAGTGCCAACTGGTGGTGTTGGAGCTCAGGGATAATACTGAAAACAGAGGAGCCAGAGGTGTAATTGGAGCAACTTTAAAATCAGTAGTAGTGAGAATGTGGACAGAGCAGGAGAAATTGCCGTCCGCACAGCAGGGGAACAGCTGACGTTACTGAACCCCAATAACACGGCAGCAAGTGTTGACTGTGCAGACGGCACTTCCGAGCACCAACTGGCGGTGTTGGAGCTCAGGGATAATACTGAAAACAGAGGAGCCAGAGGTGTAATTGGAGCAACTTTAAAATCTGTAGTAGTGAGAATGTGGACAGAGCAGGAGAAATTGCCGTCCGCACAGCAGGGGAACAGCTGACGTTACTGAACCCCAATGACACGGCAGCAAGTGTTGACTGTGCAGACGGCACTTCGGAGCGCCAACTGGCAGTGTTGGAGCTCAGGGATAATACTGAAAACAGAGGAGCCAGAGGTGTAATTGGAGGAACTTTAAAATCTGTAGTAGTGAGAATGTGGACAGAGCAGGAGAAATTGCAGTCCGCACAGCAGGGGAACAGCTGACGTTACTGAACCCCAATGACACGGCAGCAAGTGTTGACTGTGCAGACGGCACTTCCGAGCACCAACTGGCGGTGTTGGAGCTCAGGGATAATGCTGAAAACAGAGGAGCCAGAGGTGTAATTGGAGCAACTTTAAAATCTGTAGTAGTGAGAATGTGGACAGAGCAGGAGAAATTGCCGTCCGCACAGCAGGGGAACAGCTGACGTTACTGAACCCCAATGACACGGCAGCAAGTGTTCACTGTGCAGACGGCACTTCCGAGCGCCAACTGGCGGTGTTGGAGCTCAGGGATAATACTGAAAACAGAGGAGCCAGAGGTGTAATTGGAGCAACTTTAAAATCTGTAGTAGTGAGAATGTGGACAGAGCAGGAGAAATTGCCGTCCGCACAGCAGGGGAACAGCTGACGTTACTGAACCCCAATGACATGGCAGCAAGTGTTGACTGTGCAGTCGGCACTTCCGAGCGCCAACTGGCGGTGTTGGAGCTCAGGGATAATACTGAAAACAGAGGAGCCAGAGGTGTAATTGGAGCAACTTTAAAATCTGTAGTAGTGAGAATGTGGACAGAGCAGGAGAAATTGCCGTCCGCACAGCAGGGGAACAGCTGACATTACTGAACCCCAATAACATGGCAGCAAGTGTTCACTGTGCAGACGGCACTTCCGAGCGCCAACTGGCGGTGTTGGAGCTCAGGGATAATACTGAAAACAGAGGAGCCAGAGGTGTATTTGGAGGAGGTTTTAAATCAGTAGTACAGTGGATGTGGACAGAGCAGGAGAAATTGCCGTCCGCACAGCAGGGCAACAGCTGACGTTACTGAACCCCAATGACACGGCAGCAAGTGTTGACTGTGCAGACAGCACTTCCGAGCGCCAACTGGCGGTGTTGGAGCTCAGGGATAATACTGAAAACAGAGGAGCCAGAGGTGTAATTGGAGCAACTTTAAAATCTGTAGTAGTGAGAATGTGGACAGAGCAGGAGAAAGTGCCGTCCGCACAGCAGGGGAACAGCTGACGTTACTGAACCCCAATAACACGGCAGCAAGTGTTGACTGTGCAGACGGCACTTCCGAGCGCCAACTGGCGGTGTTGGAGCTCAGGGATAATACTGAAAACAGAGGAGCCAGAGGTGTAATTGGAGCAACTTTAAAATCAGTAGTAGTGAGAATGTGGACAGAGCAGGAGAAATTGCCGTCCGCACAGCAGGGGAACAGCTGACGTTACTGAACCCCAATAACACGGCAGCAAGTGTTGACTGTGCAGACGGCACTTCCGAGCACCAACTGGCGGTGTTGGAGCTCAGGGATAATACTGAAAACAGAGGAGCCAGAGGTGTAATTCGAGCAACTTTAAAATCTGTAGTAGTGAGAATGTGGACAGAGCAGGAGAAATTGCCGTCCGCACAGCAGGGGAACAGCTGACGTTATTGAACCCCAATGACACGGCAGCAAGTGTTGACTGTGCAGACGGCACTTCCGAGCGCCAACTGGCAGTGTTGGAGCTCAGGGATAATACTGAAAACAGAGGAGCCAGAGGTGTAATTGGAGCAACTTTAAAATCTGTAGTAGTGAGAATGTGGACAGAGCAGGAGAAATTGCCGTCCGCACAGCAGGGGAACAGCTGACGTTACTGAACCCCAATGACACGGCAGCAAGTGTTGACTGTGCAGACGGCACTTCTGAGCGCCAACTGGCGGTGTTGGAGCTCAGGGATAATGCTGAAAACAGAGGAGCCAGAGGTGTAATTGGAGCAACTTTAAAATCTGTAGTAGTGAGAATGTGGACAGAGCAGGAGAAATTGCCGTCCGCACAGCAGGGGAACAGCTGACGTTACTGAACCCCAATGACACGGCAGCAAGTGTTGACTGTGCAGACGGCACTTCCGAGCGCCAACTGGCGGTGTTGGAGCTCAGGGATAATACTGAAAACAGAGGAGCCAGAGGTGTAATTGGAGCAACTTTAAAATCTGTAGTAGTGAGAATGTGGACAGAGCAGGAGAAATTGCCGTCCGCACAGCAGGGGAACAGCTGACGTTACTGAACCCCAATGACATGGCAGCAAGTGCTGACTTTGCAGACGGCACTTCCGAGCGCCAACTGGCGGTGTTGGAGCTCAGGGATAATACTGAAAACAGAGGAGCCAGAGGTGTAATTGGAGCAACTTTAAAATCTGTAGTAGTGAGAATGTGGACAGAGCAGGAGAAATTGCCGTCCGCCCAGCAGCGGAACAGCTGACATTACTGAACCCCAATAACATGGCAGCAAGTGTTGACTGTGCAGACGGCACTTCCGAGCGCCAACTGGCGGTGTGGGAGCTCAGGGATAATACTGAAAACAGAGGAGCCAGAGGTGTATTTGGAGGAGGTTTTAAATCAGTAGTACAGTGGATGTGGACAGAGCAGGAGAAAGTGCCGTCCGCACAGCAGGGGAACAGCTGACGTTACTGAACCCCAATAACACGGCAGCAAGTGTTGACTGTGCAGACGGCACTTCCGAGCGCCAACTGGCGGTGTTGGAGCTCAGGGATAATACTGAAAACAGAGGAGCCAGAAGTGTAATTGGAGCAACTTTAAAATCTGTAGTAGTGAGAATGTGGACAGAGCAGGAGAAATTGCCGTCCGCACAGCAGGGGAACAGCTGACGTTACTGAACCCCAATGACACGGCAGCAAGTGTTGACTGTGCTGACGGCACTTCCGAGCGCCAACTGGCGGTGTTGCAGCTCAGGGATAATACTGAAAACAGAGGAGCCAGAGGTGTATTTGGAGGAGGTTTTAAATCAGTAGTACAGTGGATGTGGACAGAGCAGGAGAAATTGCCGTCCGCACAGCAGGGCAACAGCTGACGTTACTGAACCCCAATGACACGGCAGCAAGTGTTGACTGTGCAGACGGCACTTCCGAGCGCCAACTGGCGGTGTTGGAGCTCAGGGATAATACTGAAAACAGAGGAGCCAGAGGTGTAATTGGAGCAACTTTAAAATCTGTAGTAGTGAGAATGTGGACAGAGCAGGAGAAAGTGCCGTCCGCACAGCAGGGGAACAGCTGACGTTACTGAACCCCAATAACACGGCAGCAAGTGTTGACTGTGCAGACGGCACTTCCGAGCGCCAACTGGCGGTGTTGGAGCTCAGGGATAATACTGAAAACAGAGGAGCCAGAGGTGTAATTGGAGCAACTTTAAAATCAGTAGTAGTGAGAATGTGGACAGAGCAGGAGAAATTGCCGTCCGCACAGCAGGGGAACAGCTGACGTTACTGAACCCCAATAACACGGCAGCAAGTGTTGACTGTGCAGACGGCACTTCCGAGCACCAACTGGCGGTGTTGGATCTCAGGGATAATACTGAAAACAGAGGAGCCAGAGGTGTAATTCGAGCAACTTTAAAATCTGTAGTAGTGAGAATGTGGACAGAGCAGGAGAAATTGCCGTCCGCACAGCAGGGGAACAGCTGACGTTACTGAACCCCAATGACACGGCAGCAAGTGTTGACTGTGCAGACGGCACTTCCGAGCGCCAACTGGTGGTGTTGGAGCTCAGGGATAATACTGAAAACAGAGGAGCCAGAGGTGTAATTGGAGCAACTTTAAAATCTGTAGTAGTGAGAATGTGGACAGAGCAGGAGAAATTGCCGTCCGCACAGCAGGGGAACAGCTGACATTACTGAACCCCAATAACATGGCAGCAAGTGTTGACTGTGCAGACGGCACTTCCGAGCGCCAACTGGCGGTGTGGGAGCTCAGGGATAATACTGAAAACAGAGGAGCCAGAGGTGTATTTGGAGGAGGTTTTAAATCAGTAGTACAGTGGATGTGGACAGAGCAGGAGAAAGTGCCGTCCGCACAGCAGGGGAACAGCTGACGTTACTGAACCCCAATAACACGGCAGCAAGTGTTGACTGTGCAGACGGCACTTCCGAGCGCCAACTGGCGGTGTTGGAGCTCAGGGATAATACTGAAAACAGAGGAGCCAGAAGTGTAATTGGAGCAACATTAAAATCTGTAGTAGTGAGAATGTGGACAGAGCAGGAGAAATTGCCGTCCGCACAGCAGGGGAACAGCTGACGTTACTGAACCCCAATGACATGGCAGCAAGTGTTGACTGTGCAGACGGCACTTCCGAGCGCCAACTCGCGGTGTTGGAGCTCAGGGATAATACTGAAAACAGAGGAGCCAGAGGTGTAATTGGAGCAACTTTAAAATCCGTAGTAGTGAGAATGTGGACAGAGCAGGAGAAATTGCCGTCCGCACAGCAGGGGAACAGCTGACGTTACCGAACCCCAATAACATGGCAGCAAGTGTTGACTGTGCAGACGGCACTTCCGAGCGCCAACTGGCGGTGTTGGAGCTCAGGGATAATACTGAAAACAGAAGAGCCAGAGGTGTATTTGGAGGAGGTTTTAAATCAGTAATACAGTGGATGTGGACAGAGCAGGAGAAATTGCCGTCCGCACAGCAGGGTAACAGCTGACGTTACTGAACCCCAATGACACGGCAGCAAGTGTTGACTGTGCAGACGGTACTTCCGAGCGCCAACTGGCGGTGTTGGAGCTCAGGGATAATACTGAAAACAGAGGAGCCAGAGGTGTAATTGGAGCAACTTTAAAATCAGTAGTAGTGAGAATGTGGACAGAGCAGGAGAAATTTCCGTCCGCACAGCAGGGGAACAGCTGACATTACCGAACCCCAATAACATGGCAGCAAGTGTTGACTGTGCAGACGGCACTTCCGAGCGCCAACTGGCGGTGTTGGAGCTCAGGGATAATACTGAAAACAGAGGAGCCAGAGGTGTATTTGGAGGAGGTTTTAAATCAGTAGTACAGTGGATGTGGACAGAGCAGGAGAAATTGCCGTCCGCACAGCAGGGGAACAGCTGACGTTACTGAACCCCAATGACACGGCAGCAAGTGTTGACTGTGCAGACTGCACTTCTGAGTGCCAACTGGCGGTGTTGGAGCTCAGGGATAATACTGAAAACAGAGGAGCCAGAGGTGTAATTCGAGCAACTTTAAAATCTGTAGTAGTGAGAATGTGGACAGAGCAGGAGAAATTGCCGTCCGCACAGCAGGGGAACAGCTGACGTTATTGAACCCCAATGACACGGCAGCAAGTGTTGACTGTGCAGACGGCACTTCCGAGCGCCAACTGGCAGTGTTGGAGCTCAGGGATAATACTGAAAACAGAGGAGCCAGAGGTGTAATTGGAGCAACTTTAAAATCTGTAGTAGTGAGAATGTGGACAGAGCAGGAGAAATTGCCGTCCGCACAGCAGGGGAACAGCTGACGTTACTGAACCCCAATGACACGGCAGCAAGTGTTGACTGTGCAGACGGCACTTCTGAGCGCCAACTGGCGGTGTTGGAGCTCAGGGATAATGCTGAAAACAGAGGAGCCAGAGGTGTAATTGGAGCAACTTTAAAATCTGTAGTAGTGAGAATGTGGACAGAGCAGGAGAAATTGCCGTCCGCACAGCAGGGGAACAGCTGACGTTACTGAACCCCAATGACACGGCAGCAAGTGTTGACTGTGCAGACGGCACTTCCGAGCGCCAACTGGCGGTGTTGGAGCTCAGGGATAATACTGAAAACAGAGGAGCCAGAGGTGTAATTGGAGCAACTTTAAAATCTATAGTAGTGAGAATGTGGACAGAGCAGGAGAAATTGCCGTCCGCACAGCAGGGGAACAGCTGACGTTACTGAACCCCAATGACATGGCAGCAAGTGCTGACTTTGCAGACGGCACTTCCGAGCGCCAACTGGCGGTGTTGGAGCTCAGGGATAATACTGAAAACAGAGGAGCCAGAGGTGTAATTGGAGCAACTTTAAAATCTGTAGTAGTGAGAATGTGGACAGAGCAGGAGAAATTGCCGTCCGCCCAGCAGCGGAACAGCTGACATTACTGAACCCCAATAACATGGCAGCAAGTGTTGACTGTGCAGACGGCACTTCCGAGCGCCAACTGGCGGTGTGGGAGCTCAGGGATAATACTGAAAACAGAGGAGCCAGAGGTGTATTTGGAGGAGGTTTTAAATCAGTAGTACAGTGGATGTGGACAGAGCAGGAGAAAGTGCCGTCCGCACAGCAGGGGAACAGCTGACGTTACTGAACCCCAATAACACGGCAGCAAGTGTTGACTGTGCAGACGGCACTTCCGAGCGCCAACTGGCGGTGTTGGAGCTCAGGGATAATACTGAAAACAGAGGAGCCAGAAGTGTAATTGGAGCAACTTTAAAATCTGTAGTAGTGAGAATGTGGACAGAGCAGGAGAAATTGCCGTCCGCACAGCAGGGGAACAGCTGACGTTACTGAACCCCAATGACAAGGCAGCAAGTGTTGACTGTGCTGACGGCACTTCCGAGCGCCAACTGGCGGTGTTGCAGCTCAGGGATAATACTGAAAACAGAGGAGCCAGAGGTGTATTTGGAGGAGGTTTTAAATCAGTAGTACAGTGGATGTGGACAGAGCAGGAGAAATTGCCGTCCGCACAGCAGGGCAACAGCTGACGTTACTGAACCCCAATGACACGGCAGCAAGTGTTGACTGTGCAGACGGCACTTCCGAGCGCCAACTGGCGGTGTTGGAGCTCAGGGATAATACTGAAAACAGAGGAGCCAGAGGTGTAATTGGAGCAACTTTAAAATCTGTAGTAGTGAGAATGTGGACAGAGCAGGAGAAAGTGCCGTCCGCACAGCAGGGGAACAGCTGACGTTACTGAACCCCAATAACACGGCAGCAAGTGTTGACTGTGCAGACGGCACTTCCGAGCGCCAACTGGCGGTGTTGGAGCTCAGGGATAATACTGAAAACAGAGGAGCCAGAGGTGTAATTGGAGCAACTTTAAAATCAGTAGTAGTGAGAATGTGGACAGAGCAGGAGAAATTGCCGTCCGCACAGCAGGGGAACAGCTGACGTTACTGAACCCCAATAACACGGCAGCAAGTGTTGACTGTGCAGACGGCACTTCCGAGCACCAACTGGCGGTGTTGGAGCTCAGGGATAATACTGAAAACAGAGGAGCCAGAGGTGTAATTCGAGCAACTTTAAAATCTGTAGTAGTGAGAATGTGGACAGAGCAGGAGAAATTGCCGTCCGCACAGCAGGGGAACAGCTGACGTTACTGAACCCCAATGACACGGCAGCAAGTGTTGACTGTGCAGACGGCACTTCCGAGCGCCAACTGGCGGTGTTGGAGCTCAGGGATAATACTGAAAACAGAGGAGCCAGAGGTGTAATTGGAGCAACTTTAAAATCTGTAGTAGTGAGAATGTGGACAGAGCAGGAGAAATTGCCGTCCGCACAGCAGGGGAACAGCTGACGTTACTGAACCCCAATGACATGGCAGCAAGTGCTGACTGTGCAGACGGCACTTCCGAGCGCCAACTGGCGGTGTTGGAGCTCAGGGATAATACTGAAAACAGAGGAGCCAGAGGTGTAATTGGAGCAACTTTAAAATCTGTAGTAGTGAGAATGTGGACAGAGCAGGAGAAATTGCCGTCCGCCCAGCAGCGGAACAGCTGACATTACTGAACCCCAATAACATGGCAGCAAGTGTTGACTGTGCAGACGGCACTTCCGAGCGCCAACTGGCGGTGTGGGAGCTCAGGGATAATACTGAAAACAGAGGAGCCAGAGGTGTATTTGGAGGAGGTTTTAAATCAGTAGTACAGTGGATGTGGACAGAGCAGGAGAAATTGCCGTCCGCACAGCAGGGCAACAGCTGACGTTACTGAACCCCAATGACACGGCAGCAAGTGTTGACTGTGCAGACAGCACTTCCGAGCGCCAACTGGCGGTGTTGGAGCTCAGGGATAATACTGAAAACAGAGGAGCCAGAGGTGTAATTGGAGCAACTTTAAAATCTGTAGTAGTGAGAATGTGGACAGAGCAGGAGAAAGTGCCGTCCGCACAGCAGGGGAACAGCTGACGTTACTGAACCCCAATAACACGGCAGCAAGTGTTGACTGTGCAGACGGCACTTCCGAGCGCCAACTGGCGGTGTTGGAGCTCAGGGATAATACTGAAAACAGAGGAGCCAGAGGTGTAATTGGAGCAACTTTAAAATCAGTAGTAGTGAGAATGTGGACAGAGCAGGAGAAATTGCCGTCCGCACAGCAGGGGAACAGCTGACGTTACTGAACCCCAATAACACGGCAGCAAGTGTTGACTGTGCAGACGGCACTTCCGAGCACCAACTGGCGGTGTTGGAGCTCAGGGATAATACTGAAAACAGAGGAGCCAGAGGTGTAATTCGAGCAACTTTAAAATCTGTAGTAGTGAGAATGTGGACAGAGCAGGAGAAATTGCCGTCCGCACAGCAGGGGAACAGCTGACGTTATTGAACCCCAATGACACGGCAGCAAGTGTTGACTGTGCAGACGGCACTTCCGAGCGCCAACTGGCAGTGTTGGAGCTCAGGGATAATACTGAAAACAGAGGAGCCAGAGGTGTAATTGGAGCAACTTTAAAATCTGTAGTAGTGAGAATGTGGACAGAGCAGGAGAAATTGCCGTCCGCACAGCAGGGGAACAGCTGACGTTACTGAACCCCAATGACACGGCAGCAAGTGTTGACTGTGCAGACGGCACTTCTGAGCGCCAACTGGCGGTGTTGGAGCTCAGGGATAATGCTGAAAACAGAGGAGCCAGAGGTGTAATTGGAGCAACTTTAAAATCTGTAGTAGTGAGAATGTGGACAGAGCAGGAGAAATTGCCGTCCGCACAGCAGGGGAACAGCTGACGTTACTGAACCCCAATGACACGGCAGCAAGTGTTGACTGTGCAGACGGCACTTCCGAGCGCCAACTGGCGGTGTTGGAGCTCAGGGATAATACTGAAAACAGAGGAGCCAGAGGTGTAATTGGAGCAACTTTAAAATCTGTAGTAGTGAGAATGTGGACAGAGCAGGAGAAATTGCCGTCCGCACAGCAGGGGAACAGCTGACGTTACTGAACCCCAATGACATGGCAGCAAGTGCTGACTTTGCAGACGGCACTTCCGAGCGCCAACTGGCGGTGTTGGAGCTCAGGGATAATACTGAAAACAGAGGAGCCAGAGGTGTAATTGGAGCAACTTTAAAATCTGTAGTAGTGAGAATGTGGACAGAGCAGGAGAAATTGCCGTCCGCCCAGCAGCGGAACAGCTGACATTACTGAACCCCAATAACATGGCAGCAAGTGTTGACTGTGCAGACGGCACTTCCGAGCGCCAACTGGCGGTGTGGGAGCTCAGGGATAATACTGAAAACAGAGGAGCCAGAGGTGTATTTGGAGGAGGTTTTAAATCAGTAGTACAGTGGATGTGGACAGAGCAGGAGAAAGTGCCGTCCGCACAGCAGGGGAACAGCTGACGTTACTGAACCCCAATAACACGGCAGCAAGTGTTGACTGTGCAGACGGCACTTCCGAGCGCCAACTGGCGGTGTTGGAGCTCAGGGATAATACTGAAAACAGAGGAGCCAGAAGTGTAATTGGAGCAACTTTAAAATCTGTAGTAGTGAGAATGTGGACAGAGCAGGAGAAATTGCCGTCCGCACAGCAGGGGAACAGCTGACGTTACTGAACCCCAATGACACGGCAGCAAGTGTTGACTGTGCTGACGGCACTTCCGAGCGCCAACTGGCGGTGTTGCAGCTCAGGGATAATACTGAAAACAGAGGAGCCAGAGGTGTATTTGGAGGAGGTTTTAAATCAGTAGTACAGTGGATGTGGACAGAGCAGGAGAAATTGCCGTCCGCACAGCAGGGCAACAGCTGACGTTACTGAACCCCAATGACACGGCAGCAAGTGTTGACTGTGCAGACGGCACTTCCGAGCGCCAACTGGCGGTGTTGGAGCTCAGGGATAATACTGAAAACAGAGGAGCCAGAGGTGTAATTGGAGCAACTTTAAAATCTGTAGTAGTGAGAATGTGGACAGAGCAGGAGAAAGTGCCGTCCGCACAGCAGGGGAACAGCTGACGTTACTGAACCCCAATAACACGGCAGCAAGTGTTGACTGTGCAGACGGCACTTCCGAGCGCCAACTGGCGGTGTTGGAGCTCAGGGATAATACTGAAAACAGAGGAGCCAGAGGTGTAATTGGAGCAACTTTAAAATCAGTAGTAGTGAGAATGTGGACAGAGCAGGAGAAATTGCCGTCCGCACAGCAGGGGAACAGCTGACGTTACTGAACCCCAATAACACGGCAGCAAGTGTTGACTGTGCAGACGGCACTTCCGAGCACCAACTGGCGGTGTTGGATCTCAGGGATAATACTGAAAACAGAGGAGCCAGAGGTGTAATTCGAGCAACTTTAAAATCTGTAGTAGTGAGAATGTGGACAGAGCAGGAGAAATTGCCGTCCGCACAGCAGGGGAACAGCTGACGTTACTGAACCCCAATGACACGGCAGCAAGTGTTGACTGTGCAGACGGCACTTCCGAGCGCCAACTGGTGGTGTTGGAGCTCAGGGATAATACTGAAAACAGAGGAGCCAGAGGTGTAATTGGAGCAACTTTAAAATCTGTAGTAGTGAGAATGTGGACAGAGCAGGAGAAATTGCCGTCCGCACAGCAGGGGAACAGCTGACATTACTGAACCCCAATAACATGGCAGCAAGTGTTGACTGTGCAGACGGCACTTCCGAGCGCCAACTGGCGGTGTGGGAGCTCAGGGATAATACTGAAAACAGAGGAGCCAGAGGTGTATTTGGAGGAGGTTTTAAATCAGTAGTACAGTGGATGTGGACAGAGCAGGAGAAAGTGCCGTCCGCACAGCAGGGGAACAGCTGACGTTACTGAACCCCAATAACACGGCAGCAAGTGTTGACTGTGCAGACGGCACTTCCGAGCGCCAACTGGCGGTGTTGGAGCTCAGGGATAATACTGAAAACAGAGGAGCCAGAAGTGTAATTGGAGCAACATTAAAATCTGTAGTAGTGAGAATGTGGACAGAGCAGGAGAAATTGCCGTCCGCACAGCAGGGGAACAGCTGACGTTACTGAACCCCAATGACATGGCAGCAAGTGTTGACTGTGCAGACGGCACTTCCGAGCGCCAACTCGCGGTGTTGGAGCTCAGGGATAATACTGAAAACAGAGGAGCCAGAGGTGTAATTGGAGCAACTTTAAAATCCGTAGTAGTGAGAATGTGGACAGAGCAGGAGAAATTGCCGTCCGCACAGCAGGGGAACAGCTGACGTTACCGAACCCCAATAACATGGCAGCAAGTGTTGACTGTGCAGACGGCACTTCCGAGCGCCAACTGGCGGTGTTGGAGCTCAGGGATAATACTGAAAACAGAAGAGCCAGAGGTGTATTTGGAGGAGGTTTTAAATCAGTAATACAGTGGATGTGGACAGAGCAGGAGAAATTGCCGTCCGCACAGCAGGGTAACAGCTGACGTTACTGAACCCCAATGACACGGCAGCAAGTGTTGACTGTGCAGACGGTACTTCCGAGCGCCAACTGGCGGTGTTGGAGCTCAGGGATAATACTGAAAACAGAGGAGCCAGAGGTGTAATTGGAGCAACTTTAAAATCAGTAGTAGTGAGAATGTGGACAGAGCAGGAGAAATTTCCGTCCGCACAGCAGGGGAACAGCTGACATTACCGAACCCCAATAACATGGCAGCAAGTGTTGACTGTGCAGACGGCACTTCCGAGCGCCAACTGGCGGTGTTGGAGCTCAGGGATAATACTGAAAACAGAGGAGCCAGAGGTGTATTTGGAGGAGGTTTTAAATCAGTAGTACAGTGGATGTGGACAGAGCAGGAGAAATTGCCGTCCGCACAGCAGGGGAACAGCTGACGTTACTGAACCCCAATGACACGGCAGCAAGTGTTGACTGTGCAGACTGCACTTCTGAGTGCCAACTGGCGGTGTTGGAGCTCAGGGATAATACTGAAAACAGAGGAGCCAGAGGTGTAATTCGAGCAACTTTAAAATCTGTAGTAGTGAGAATGTGGACAGAGCAGGAGAAATTGCCGTCCGCACAGCAGGGGAACAGCTGACGTTATTGAACCCCAATGACACGGCAGCAAGTGTTGACTGTGCAGACGGCACTTCCGAGCGCCAACTGGCAGTGTTGGAGCTCAGGGATAATACTGAAAACAGAGGAGCCAGAGGTGTAATTGGAGCAACTTTAAAATCTGTAGTAGTGAGAATGTGGACAGAGCAGGAGAAATTGCCGTCCGCACAGCAGGGGAACAGCTGACGTTACTGAACCCCAATGACACGGCAGCAAGTGTTGACTGTGCAGACGGCAGCAAGTGTTGACTGTGCAGACGGCACTTCTGAGCGCCAACTGGCGGTGTTGGAGCTCAGGGATAATGCTGAAAACAGAGGAGCCAGAGGTGTAATTGGAGCAACTTTAAAATCTGTAGTAGTGAGAATGTGGACAGAGCAGGAGAAATTGCCGTCCGCACAGCAGGGGAACAGCTGACGTTACTGAACCCCAATGACACGGCAGCAAGTGTTGACTGTGCAGACGGCACTTCCGAGCGCCAACTGGCGGTGTTGGAGCTCAGGGATAATACTGAAAACAGAGGAGCCAGAGGTGTAATTGGAGCAACTTTAAAATCTATAGTAGTGAGAATGTGGACAGAGCAGGAGAAATTGCCGTCCGCACAGCAGGGGAACAGCTGACGTTACTGAACCCCAATGACATGGCAGCAAGTGCTGACTTTGCAGACGGCACTTCCGAGCGCCAACTGGCGGTGTTGGAGCTCAGGGATAATACTGAAAACAGAGGAGCCAGAGGTGTAATTGGAGCAACTTTAAAATCTGTAGTAGTGAGAATGTGGACAGAGCAGGAGAAATTGCCGTCCGCCCAGCAGCGGAACAGCTGACATTACTGAACCCCAATAACATGGCAGCAAGTGTTGACTGTGCAGACGGCACTTCCGAGCGCCAACTGGCGGTGTGGGAGCTCAGGGATAATACTGAAAACAGAGGAGCCAGAGGTGTATTTGGAGGAGGTTTTAAATCAGTAGTACAGTGGATGTGGACAGAGCAGGAGAAAGTGCCGTCCGCACAGCAGGGGAACAGCTGACGTTACTGAACCCCAATAACACGGCAGCAAGTGTTGACTGTGCAGACGGCACTTCCGAGCGCCAACTGGCGGTGTTGGAGCTCAGGGATAATACTGAAAACAGAGGAGCCAGAAGTGTAATTGGAGCAACTTTAAAATCTGTAGTAGTGAGAATGTGGACAGAGCAGGAGAAATTGCCGTCCGCACAGCAGGGGAACAGCTGACGTTACTGAACCCCAATGACAAGGCAGCAAGTGTTGACTGTGCTGACGGCACTTCCGAGCGCCAACTGGCGGTGTTGCAGCTCAGGGATAATACTGAAAACAAAGGAGCCAGAGGTGTATTTGGAGGAGGTTTTAAATCAGTAGTACAGTGGATGTGGACAGAGCAGGAGAAATTGCCGTCCGCACAGCAGGGCAACAGCTGACGTTACTGAACCCCAATGACACGGCAGCAAGTGTTGACTGTGCAGACGGCACTTCCGAGCGCCAACTGGCGGTGTTGGAGCTCAGGGATAATACTGAAAACAGAGGAGCCAGAGGTGTAATTGGAGCAACTTTAAAATCTGTAGTAGTGAGAATGTGGACAGAGCAGGAGAAAGTGCCGTCCGCACAGCAGGGGAACAGCTGACGTTACTGAACCCCAATAACACGGCAGCAAGTGTTGACTGTGCAGACGGCACTTCCGAGCGCCAACTGGCGGTGTTGGAGCTCAGGGATAATACTGAAAACAGAGGAGCCAGAGGTGTAATTGGAGCAACTTTAAAATCAGTAGTAGTGAGAATGTGGACAGAGCAGGAGAAATTGCCGTCCGCACAGCAGGGGAACAGCTGACGTTACTGAACCCCAATAACACGGCAGCAAGTGTTGACTGTGCAGACGGCACTTCCGAGCACCAACTGGCGGTGTTGGAGCTCAGGGATAATACTGAAAACAGAGGAGCCAGAGGTGTAATTCGAGCAACTTTAAAATCTGTAGTAGTGAGAAGGTGGACAGAGCAGGAGAAATTGCCGTCCGCACAGCAGGGGAACAGCTGACGTTACTGAACCCCAATGACACGGCAGCAAGTGTTGACTGTGCAGACGGCACTTCCGAGCGCCAACTGGCGGTGTTGGAGCTCAGGGATAATACTGAAAACAGAGGAGCCAGAGGTGTAATTGGAGCAACTTTAAAATCTGTAGTAGTGAGAATGTGGACAGAGCAGGAGAAATTGCCGTCCGCACAGCAGGGGAACAGCTGACGTTACTGAACCCCAATGACATGGCAGCAAGTGCTGACTGTGCAGACGGCACTTCCGAGCGCCAACTGGCGGTGTTGGAGCTCAGGGATAATACTGAAAACAGAGGAGCCAGAGGTGTAATTGGAGCAACTTTAAAATCTGTAGTAGTGAGAATGTGGACAGAGCAGGAGAAATTGCCGTCCGCCCAGCAGCGGAACAGCTGACATTACTGAACCCCAATAACATGGCAGCAAGTGTTGACTGTGCAGACGGCACTTCCGAGCGCCAACTGGCGGTGTGGGAGCTCAGGGATAATACTGAAAACAGAGGAGCCAGAGGTGTATTTGGAGGAGGTTTTAAATCAGTAGTACAGTGGATGTGGACAGAGCAGGAGAAAGTGCCGTCCGCACAGCAGGGGAACAGCTGACGTTACTGAACCCCAATAACACGGCAGCAAGTGTTGACTGTGCAGACGGCACTTCCGAGCGCCAACTGGCGGTGTTGGAGCTCAGGGATAATACTGAAAACAGAGGAGCCAGAAGTGTAATTGGAGCAACATTAAAATCTGTAGTAGTGAGAATGTGGACAGAGCAGGAGAAATTGCCGTCCGCACAGCAGGGGAACAGCTGACGTTACTGAACCCCAATGACATGGCAGCAAGTGTTGACTGTGCAGACGGCACTTCCGAGCGCCAACTCGCGGTGTTGGAGCTCAGGGATAATACTGAAAACAGAGGAGCCAGAGGTGTAATTGGAGCAACTTTAAAATCCGTAGTAGTGAGAATGTGGACAGAGCAGGAGAAATTGCCGTCCGCACAGCAGGGGAACAGCTGACGTTACCGAACCCCAATAACATGGCAGCAAGTGTTGACTGTGCAGACGGCACTTCCGAGCGCCAACTGGCGGTGTTGGAGCTCAGGGATAATACTGAAAACAGAAGAGCCAGAGGTGTATTTGGAGGAGGTTTTAAATCAGTAATACAGTGGATGTGGACAGAGCAGGAGAAATTGCCGTCCGCACAGCAGGGTAACAGCTGACGTTACTGAACCCCAATGACACGGCAGCAAGTGTTGACTGTGCAGACGGTACTTCCGAGCGCCAACTGGCGGTGTTGGAGCTCAGGGATAATACTGAAAACAGAGGAGCCAGAGGTGTAATTGGAGCAACTTTAAAATCAGTAGTAGTGAGAATGTGGACAGAGCAGGAGAAATTTCCGTCCGCACAGCAGGGGAACAGCTGACATTACCGAACCCCAATAACATGGCAGCAAGTGTTGACTGTGCAGACGGCACTTCCGAGCGCCAACTGGCGGTGTTGGAGCTCAGGGATAATACTGAAAACAGAGGAGCCAGAGGTGTATTTGGAGGAGGTTTTAAATCAGTAGTACAGTGGATGTGGACAGAGCAGGAGAAATTGCCGTCCGCACAGCAGGGGAACAGCTGACGTTACTGACCCCCAATGACACGGCAGCAAGTGTTGACTGTGCAGACTGCACTTCTGAGTGCCAACTGGCGGTGTTGGAGCTCAGGGATAATACTGAAAACAGAGGAGCCAGAGGTAAAATTGGAGCAACTTTAAAATCAGTAGTAGTGAGAATGTGGACAGAGCAGGAGAAATTGCCGTCCGCACAGCAGGGGAACAGCTGACGTTACTGAACCCCAATGACATGGCAGCAAGTGTTGACTGTGCAGACGGCACTTCCGAGCGCCAACTGGCGGTGTTGGAGCTCAGGGATAATACTGAAAACAGAGGAGCCAGAGGTGTAATTGGAGCAACTTTAAAATCTGTAGTAGTGAGAATGGGGACAGAGCAGGAGAAATTGCCGTCCGCACAGCAGGGGAACAGCTGACGTTACCGAACCCCAATAACATGGCAGCAAGTGTTGACTGTGCAGACGGCACTTCCGAGCGCCAACTGGCGATGTTGGAGCTCAGGGATAATACTGAAAACAGAGGAGCCAGAGGTGTATTTGGAGGAGGTTTTAAATCAGTAGTACAGTGGATGTGGACAGAGCAGGAGAAAGTGCCGTCCGCACAGCAGGGGAACAGCTGACGTTACCGAACCCCAATGACACGGCAGCAAGTGTTGACTGTGCAGACGGCACTTCCGAGCGCCAACTGGCGGTGTTGGAGCTCAGGGATAATACTGAAAACAGAGGAGCCAGAGGTGTAATTGGAGCAACTTTAAAATCAGTAGTAGTGAGAATGTGGACAGAGCAGGAGAAATTGCCGTCCGCACAGCAGGGGAACAGCTGACGTTACTGAACCCCAATAACATGGCAGCAAGTGTTGACTGTGCAGACGGCACTTCCGAGCACCAACTGGCGGTGTTGGAGCTCAGGGATAATACTGAAAACAGAGGAGCCAGAGGTGTAATTGGAGCAACTTTAAAATCTGTAGTAGTGAGAATGTGGACAGAGCAGGAGAAATTGCCATCCGCACAGCAGGGGAAAAGCTGACGTTACCGAACCCCAATAACATGGCAGCAAGTGTTGACTGTGCAGACGGCACTTCCGAGCGCCAACTGGCGGTGTTGGAGCTCAGGGATAACACTGAAAACAGAGGAGCCAGAGGTGTATTTGGAGGAGGTTTTAAATCAGTAGTACAGTGGATGTGGACAGAGCAGGAGAAATTGCCGTCCGCACAGCAGGGGAACAGCTGACGTTACTGAACCCCAATGACATAGCAGCAAGTGTTGACTGTGCAGACTGCACTTCCGAGCGCCAACTCGCGGTGTTGGAGCTCAGGGATAATACTGAAAACAGAGGAGCCAGAGGTGTAATTGGAGCAACTTTAAAATCAGTAGTAGTGAGAATGTGGACAGAGCAGGAGAAATTGCCGTCCGCACAGCAGGGGAACAGCTGACGTTACTGAACCCCAATAGCACGGCAGCAAGTGTTGACTGTGCAGACGGCACTTCCGAGCACCAACTGGCGGTGTTGGAGCTCAGGGATAATACTGAAAACAGAGGAGCCAGAAGTGTAATTGGAGCAACTTTAAAATCTGTAGTAGTGAGAATATGGACAGAGCAGGAGAAATTGCCGACCGCACAGCAGGGGAACAGCTGACGTTACTGAGCCCCAATGACATGGCAGCAAGTGTTGACTGTGCAGACGGCACTTCCGAGCGCCAACTGGCGGTGTTGGAGCTCAGGGATAATACTGAAAACAGAGGAGCCAGAGGTGTAATTGGAGCAACTTTAAAATCTGTAGTAGTGAGAATGTGGACAGAGCAGGAGAAATTGCCGTCCGCACAGCAGGGGAACAGCTGATGTTACCGAACCCCAATAACATGGCAGCAAGTGTTGACTGTGCAGACGGCACTTCCGAGCGCCAACTGGCGGTGTTGGAGCTCAGGGATAATACTGAAAACAGAAGAGCCAGAGGTGTATTTGGAGGAGGTTTTAAATCAGTAGTACAGTGGATGTGGACAGAGCAGGAGAAATTGCCGTCCGCACAGCAGGGGAACAGCTGACGTTACTGAACCCCAATGACACGGCAGCAAGTGTTGACTGTGCAGACGGCACTTCCGAGCGCCAACTGGCAGTGTTGGAGCTCAGGGATAATACTGAAAACAGAGGAGCCAGAGGTGTAATTGGAGCAACTTTAAAATCTGTAGTAGTGAGAATGTGGACAGAGCAGGAGAAATTGCAGTCCGCACAGCAGGAGAACAGCTGACGTTACTGAACCCCAATGACACGGCAGCAAGTGTTGACTGTGCAGACGGCACTTCCGAGCACCAACTGGCGGTGTTGGAGCTCAGGGATAATGCTGAAAACAGAGGAGCCAGAGGTGTAATTGGAGCAACTTTAAAATCTGTAGTAGTGAGAATGTGGACAGAGCAGGAGAAATTGCCATCCGCACAGCAGGGGAACAGCTGACGTTACTGAACCCCAATAACACGGCAGCAAGTGTTGACTGTGCAGACGGCACTTCCGAGCACCAACTGGCGGTGTTGGAGCTCAGGGATAATACTGAAAACAGAGGAGCCAGAGGTGTAATTGGAGCAACTTTAAAATCTGTAGTAGTGAGAATGTGGACAGAGCAGGAGAAATTGCCGTCCGCACAGCAGGGGAACAGCTGACGTTACTGAACCCCAATGACACGGCAGCAAGTGTTGACTGTGCAGACGGCACTTCCGAGCGCCAACTGGCAGTGTTGGAGCTCAGGGATAATACTGAAAACAGAGGAGCCAGAGGTGTAATTGGAGCAACTTTAAAATCTGTAGTAGTGAGAATGTGGACAGAGCAGGAGAAATTGCAGTCCGCACAGCAGGCGAACAGCTGACGTTACTGAACCCCAATGACACGGCAGCAAGTGTTGACTGTGCAGACGGCACTTCCGAGCACCAACTGGCGGTGTTGGAGCTCAGGGATAATGCTGAAAACAGAGGAGCCAGAGGTGTAATTGGAGCAACTTTAAAATCTGTAGTAGTGAGAATGTGGACAGAGCAGGAGAAATTGCCGTCCGCACAGCAGGGGAACAGCTGACGTTACTGAACCCCAATGACACGGCAGCAAGTGTTCACTGTGCAGACGGCACTTCCGAGCGCCAACTGGCGGTGTTGGAGCTCAGGGATAATACTGAAAACAGAGGAGCCAGAGGTGTAATTGGAGCAACTTTAAAATCTGTAGTAGTGAGAATGTGGACAGAGCAGGAGAAATTGCCGTCCGCACAGCAGGGGAACAGCTGACATTACTGAACCCCAATGACATGGCAGCAAGTGTTGACTGTGCAGTCGGCACTTCCGAGCGCCAACTGGCGGTGTTGGAGCTCAGGGATAATACTGAAAACAGAGGAGCCAGAGGTGTAATTGGAGCAACTTTAAAATCTGTAGTAGTGAGAATGTGGACAGAGCAGGAGAAATTGCCGTCCGCACAGCAGGGGAACAGCTGACATTACTGAACCCCAATAACATGGCAGCAAGTGTTCACTGTGCAGACCGCACTTCCGAGCGCCAACTGGCAGTGTTGGAGCTCAGGGATAATACTGAAAACAGAGGAGCCAGAGGTGTATTTGGAGGAGGTTTTAAATCAGTAGTACAGTGGATGTGGACAGAGCAGGAGAAAGTGCCGTCCGCACAGCAGGGGAACAGCTGACGTTACTGAACCCCAATAACACGGCAGCAAGTGTTGACTGTGCAGACCGCACTTCCGAGCGCCAACTGGCGGTGTTGGAGCTCAGGGATAATACTGAAAACAGAGGAGCCAGAGGTGTAATTGGAGCAACTTTAAAATCTGTAGTAGTGAGAATGTGGACAGAGCAGGAGAAATTGCCGTCCGCACAGCAGGGGAACAGCTGACGTTACTGAACCCCAATAACACGGCAGCAAGTGTTGACTGTGCAGATGGCACTTCCGAGCACCAACTGGCGGTGTTGGAGCTCAGGGATAATACTGAAAACAGAGGAGCCAGAGGTGTAATTGGAGCAACTTTAAAATCTGTAGTAGTGAGAATGTGGACAGAGCAGGAGAAATTGCCGTCCGCACAGCAGGGGAACAGCTGACGTTACTGAACCCCAATGACACGGCAGCAAGTGTTGACTGTGCTGACGGCACTTCCGAGCGCCAACTGGCGGTGTTGGAGCTCAGGGATAATACTGAAAACAGAGGAGCCAGAGGTGTATTTGGAGGAGGTTTTAAATCAGTAGTACAGTGGATGTGGACAGAGCAGGAGAAATTGCCGTCCGCACAGCAGGGCAACAGCTGACGTTACTGAACCCCAATGACACGGCAGCAAGTGTTGACTGTGCAGACGGCACTTCCGAGCGCCAACTGGCGGTGTTGGAGCTCAGGGATAATACTGAAAACAGAGGAGCCAGAGGTGTAATTGGAGCAACTTTAAAATCTGTAGTAGTGAGAATGTGGACAGAGCAGGAGAAAGTGCCGTCCGCACAGCAGGGGAACAGCTGACGTTACTGAACCCCAATAACACGGCAGCAAGTGTTGACTGTGCAGACGGCACTTCCGAGCGCCAACTGGCGGTGTTGGAGCTCAGGGATAATACTGAAAACAGAGGAGCCAGAGGTGTAATTGGAGCAACTTTAAAATCAGTAGTAGTGAGAATGTGGACAGAGCAGGAGAAAATGCCGTCCGCACAGCAGGGGAACAGCTGACGTTACTGAACCCCAATAACATGGCAGCAAGTGTTGACTGTGCAGACGGCACTTCCGAGCACCAACTGGCGGTGTTGGAGCTCAGGGATAATACTGAAAACAGAGGAGCCAGAGGTGTAATTCGAGCAACTTTAAAATCTGTAGTAGTGAGAATGTGGACAGAGCAGGAGAAATTGCCGTCCGCACAGCAGGGGAACAGCTGACGTTATTGAACCCCAATGACACGGCAGCAAGTGTTGACTGTGCAGACGGCACTTCCGAGCGCCAACTGGCAGTGTTGGAGCTCAGGGATAATACTGAAAACAGAGGAGCCAGAGGTGTAATTGGAGCAACTTTAAAATCTGTAGTAGTGAGAATGTGGACAAAGCAGGAGAAATTGCCGTCCGCACAGCAGGGGAACAGCTGACGTTACTGAACCCCAATGACACGGCAGCAAGTGTTGACTGTGCAGACGGCACTTCTGAGCGCCAACTGGCGGTGTTGGAGCTCAGGGATAATGCTGAAAACAGAGGAGCCAGAGGTGTAATTGGATCAACTTTAAAATCTGTAGTAGTGAGAATGTGGACAGAGCAGGAGAAATTGCCGTCCGCACAGCAGGGGAACAGCTGACGTTACTGAACCCCAATGACACGGCAGCAAGTGTTGACTGTGCAGACGGCACTTCCGAGCGCCAACTGGTGGTGTTGGAGCTCAGGGATAATACTGAAAACAGAGGAGCCAGAGGTGTAATTGGAGCAACTTTAAAATCTGTAGTAGTGAGAATGTGGACAGAGCAGGAGAAATTGCCGTCCGCACAGCAGGGGAACAGCTGACGTTACTGAACCCCAATGACATGGCAGCAAGTGCTGACTGTGCAGACGGCACTTCCGAGCGCCAACTGGCGGTGTTGGAGCTCAGGGATAATACTGAAAACAGAGGAGCCAGAGGTGTAATTGGAGCAACTTTAAAATCTGTAGTAGTGAGAATGTGGACAGAGCAGGAGAAATTGCCGTCCGCACAGCAGGGGAACAGCTGACGTTACTGAACCCCAATAACACGGCAGCAAGTGTTGACTGTGCAGACGGCACTTCCGAGCACCAACTGGCGGTGTTGGAGCTCAGGGATAATACTGAAAACAGAGGAGCCAGAGGTGTAATTGGAGCAACTTTAAAATCTGTAGTAGTGAGAATGTGGACAGAGCAGGAGAAATTGCCGTCCGCACAGCAGGGGAACAGCTGACGTTACTGAACCCCAATGACACGGCAACAAGTGTTGACTGTGCAGACGGCACTTCCGAGCGCCAACTGGCGGTGTTGGAGCTCAGGGATAATACTGAAAACAGAGGAGCCAGAGGCGTAATTGGAGCAACTTTAAAATCTGTAGTAGTGAGAATGTGGACAGAGCAGGAGAAATTGCCGTCCGCACAGCCGGGGAACAGCTGACGTTACTGAACCCCAATGACACGGCAGCAAGTGTTGACTGTGCAGACGGCACTTCCGAGCGCCAACTGGCGGTGTTGGAGCTCAGGGATTACAGTTCAGGTGGTAGAAACATGAACAGAACAGGAGACCTGGATACTTTTGCCAACAATTATTTATTCTGGAAGAGGACTGGCAAATTCATGAGAGATGCAGGCCTTGTTCATTTTGAGAAAAGTAAGCCGGTCAACGTTATCGGAGGATAGTCGCATGCGACGGTCTGTTAGTACACCACCTGCGGCACTAAAGACGCGTTCCGATAATACACTAGCAGCAGGGCAAGCTAGCACCTCCAATGCATACTGACTTAGCTCTGGCCATGTATCTAGCTTACAGACCCAAAACTTGAAGGGAGAAGAGCCGTCTGGGAGTACACTAAGAGGGCAAGACATGTAGTCTGTCACCATCTGACGGAAACGTTGCCTCCTGCTGACTGGAGCCGTCTGTGATGGTGTAGACATTTGTGGCGGCGGGGACACAAAACTTTGCCACATTTCGGCCATACTGGTCTTGCCTTGTGCTGAGGCGCTGCTTCTGCTCCCTCTTTGTGCAGAGCTTCCTCCACTGCCTGGACGCACTGAGCTGCTTTGTAAAGCACTAGCAGCACTGCTCTCGGTTGGAATGGAGAACATGATGGAATGCACCAGTGCGTCTTGGTACTCCCGCATTTTACGCTCCCGGTTCAACGGTGTTATGAGGCTTTGTAAGTTGTCCCGGTAGCGAAGATCTAGGAGGGTGGACACCCAATAATCAGCCGTGTTGAGAATGTGGGCGATGCGGCGGTCGTTTCTCAGGCACTGCAGCATGAAATCAACCATGTGCTGCAGACTGCCAACTGGCCAAGAAACGCTGTCCCCTGCTTGAGGCGTGATCTCTGCCTGCTCTGCATCACCCCACCCTCGCTCTAGATACTGACTACTAGAGCATTGTGTACCTCCCTCCTCTGGACAGATGTCTTCCTCATCCATTGACTCCTCATCATCCTCCTCACAAAGTGTCCCCTGCCTAGGCCTTTGTGAGGAACCACGTTGCGCAGACTGTAGAGAAGCAGATGGCATTTGTGACTCCTCATCCTCCACCTCTTCCAAAACCTCGTCCCTTAGTGCTTGCAGTGTTTTTTCAAGCAGGCAGATAAGGGGGATAGTCATGCTGACTAGTGCATCATCTGCACTCGCCATCCGCGTGGAATAATCGAAGGCATGCAAAACGTGGCAAATGTCCTTCATAGAGGCCCACTCAGTGGTGGTGAAGTGTGAACGGCGCGCACTGCGACTTGTTTGCGCCTGCTGCAGCTGGTACTCCATTACTGCTGCCTGCTGCTCACACAACCTCTCCAACATATGTAACGTTGAATTCCACCTGGTGGGTAGGTCACATATGATGCGATGTTCCGGAAGACGTAATCAGCGCTGCAGAGCTGCAATGCGTGATCTTGCATTGCTGGAACGCCGCAAGTGAGCGCACTCTATGCGGACCTTGTGAAGCAGTGCATCAAGATCCGGATAGTCCCTCAAAAAACTCCGCACGACCAAGTTGAGCACATGTGCCAGACATGGGATGTGAGTGAGGTTGCCTAGGCCCAGAGCTGCCACCAGATTTCGGCCATTGTCACACACTACCATGCCTGGCTGGAGATTCGCTGGCACAAGCCACACGTCGCTCTGCTGCTTGATGGCATTCCAGAGCTCGTGCGCTGTGTGGCTTCGATTCCCCAAAGAAATTAATTTTAATACGGCCTGTTGACGTTTGGCCACGGCTGTGCTCATATTGGTCACCATAACAGGTAACCGTTCACGGGTCGATGTGGAGGTAGACCGTGACGGCTCCTGCAGCGCTGATTCAGAGGAACTGGAGTATGAGGAGGAGTCAATGTGTACAGACTGGATTCCTGCAATCCTTGGAGTTGGCAGAACACGTACAGCGCCACTCTCAAGATCTGTAACCGGCTCCACAACATTTACCCAATGGGCAGTGAGGGAAAGGTATCGTCCCTATCCATGCTTACTGGTCCACGCATCGGTGGTCAGGTGGACCTTGCTACTGACGGCGTTTTGTAGCGCATGTTTAATTTTTCCCTCCACATGATGTTGCAGGGCAGGGACGGCTTGCCTGCTGAAATAAAATCGGCTGGGCACGTTGTATTGTGGGACTGCCAATGCCATAAAGTTACGGAATGTGTCAGTCTCCACCAGCCTGAATGATAGCATTTCAAGGGCCAGTAGTTTAGCAATGCCAGCATTCAGAGCCTGTGCTCGGGGGTGGTTTGCCGAGTATGGGCGCCTTTTCTCCCATGCCTGTGCTAACGATGGCTGTAGACTGGCCTGGGAGTGTGAGGATGACTGGGAAAGTGGTGCTGTGGGTGGAATTACACTGTGTCTCTGTACAACAGTGCCAGAGATTCTTCCATGGCGATCCTGTGAGGAAGCCGAACCAGCTGTGTGTGAGCTGGAGGAAGAGGCTACAACACGAGCTGAAGAGGTGGTAGGTGGCGCTGTAGGTTGGCCTAGGTCTTCAGTGTGTTTTTGTAACTCCACCACGTGCTTGGTCCGCACATGTTTCCACATATTTGTGGTATTGAGGTTGCTGACACTTTTCCCTCTTTTCACCTTCTGATTACACAGCTTGCATTTGACAAAGCAAATGTCATCTGCAACTGTGTCAAAAAAGGACCAGGCACTGCAAGTCTTGGGAGCGCCCGCTTTGGATTTTGGAAGAGCCATGCTCCTAATGGGTGCCGAAGTGGAGGCTACAGGCAACCAAGTCTGCCCCCTCCCTCTCCCTCCTTTTTGGGCTGTTCGGGGAATCTCTTCCTCAGAGCTGCTCCCACCACCTTCCTGTCCCTCACGCCATGATGGGTCAAGGACCTCATCATCTACACCACCCTCTTCAAACAACTGCTTCTCCTGGGTAGTCTCGACAGCACAGTACGCACCAGAAAGTGGCACCTGAGTCTCATCATCAGATGCGTACTGAGGTGTGCTGCTGACCATAGGCACTGGCCCACCTGCCTCTTCAGATTCAGAGAGACAAAACGGTTGTGCATCACTGCATACTACCTCTTCTTCAAATTCTCGAATTCTGCTTGGCTGGCCCCCTCTTTCCAAGCCAAGAGATTCAGAGAACAGAAGTAAAGATGGCTCCTGTCCAGGGCTCTCTGACTGCCTGGGCAATTTGGCAGGTGGTGAAGAGACAGATGGGTGCTCTTCAGTGCTCAGGACCTGAGAGGATCTGGAACTAATTGAAGTCGATGCGTTAGCTGCCATCCATCCGACAACGACTTCAATTTGGTCCTCCCGCAGCAGTGGGGTACGGCTAGCTCCTACAAAGCTGCGCATAAAGGACTGTTCCCTGGTAAAACTGGGGGATGCTGAGTCACTGGTGCCCGCAGCAGGCACAGAATCCCCACGTCCTCTCCCTGCAGGCACAGAATCCTCACGTCCTCTCCCTGCAGAAACTCCACGCCCACGCCCACATGCCTTACTCTCTGCCTTCTTCATCTTGGTAGACTGATAAAGATAGGCAGAAAAGTACTAAGGGCTTAGTGTGCTTATTCCTGAACAGCTGCTAACAGGTATAAGAAACACTAATTTTATAAAGTGTGGACTAGACTTTAATATGAGCTAATGTGGCCTACACAACTGTAAAGTGGAGTGTTTGGTGAACTTTATTTAGGTTTTTTTTGTCACAAAAAGACACTGGATGTGCCTAAAGATGTAATAACGATAGTATCACAAACTTTTTGTAGCTATTACAATGTAGGAAGGTAACCTACAATGCAATAGATGAGGCTGCAAAAAATAGGCTAATACTAATCTGGCTGGGGCTGCAGGGCCCAATGCTGCAGAAAGGCTCCTCTAACTACTCCTATATAGTGTGTTTGGAACCAATTTAGCTGAATACGGATGGAACCACCACACTAATAGGAGAAATCAGGAAAAATTATGAATTGGCAAAAAAGGACAATGTATGAGGCAGTGACACACACTGAGTGCACTACAACCAGACGTGGTTGAAGCACACACTACAGGGTGAGCTGCACTCACACACCAGACCTTGCAGACAGCGGTGAACAGTACAGATGCAGAGCACTGTGCACTAGCGCTGCAAGACCAAAAAAATTTCTCTATCTACTCCTATATAGTGTGTTTGGAACCAATTAGGCTGAATACGGATGGAACCACCACACTAATAGGAGATATCAGGAAAAATTATGAATTGGCAAAAAAGGACAATGTATAAGGCAGTGACCCACACTGACTGCACTACAACCAGATGTGGTTGAAGCACACACTGCAGGGTGAGCTGCACTCACACACCAGACCTTGCAGACAGCGGTGAACAGTACAGATGCAGAGCACTGTGCACTAGCGCTGCAAGACCAAAAAAATTTCTCTATCTACTCCTATATAGTGTGTTTGGAACAAATTTAGCTGAATACGGATGGAACCACCACACTAATAGGAGATATCAGGAAAAATTATGAATTGGCAAAAAAGGACAATGTATGAGGCAGTGACACACACTGAGTGCACTATAACCAGACGTGGCTGAAGCACACACTACAGGGTGAGCTGCACTCACACACAGAGACCTTGCAGAAAGCGGTGAACAGCACAGAGAACTGTGCACTAGCACTGCAAGGCACAGCGATTTATAAAGTAGCTTGGGTAAAGCAGAATAGACCAAATAGGTAGCTAAAACTGTCCCTCAGAACAACAGCGTCCTATCCCTAACTGAATTCACAGCAGAGTGAGCTCAAAATGGCGGCGGCGGCTTTTATAGTGCATCATGACATCATTTCAGCAGCCAATCACAGCCATGCCATTAGTTAAGATGCCTACATGCCTAACAGGATGTGCCCACACTTCTTAGGATCCTCATTGGCTGAATAAAATGAAAATGGCTCATTGCATTATGGGAACTTCCGATTCCGGTATACGATATTGCAAAAGTATCGGAATTAAGTATCGGAATTCCGATACCGCGAATATCGGCCGATACCCGATATTTCAGTATCGGAATGCTCAACACTAATTCTTACCCAAACAGTTTCCACAGAACTCCCAGTCTCAAGCTTCAATCTCTGTGGAGCTATGCACTTTTCTAACATACAATGCGACACCTCCTCTCTGTTTATTAAGTCTGTTTCTTGCAAATAAGTTGTATCCTTCTAGCCTTGCATTCCAATCATGTGTATCATCCCACCAAGTTTCAGTGATGCCAATGACGTCATGTTTCTTTTCCTCCGTTAGTAGCTCCAATTCTCGTTGATTGTTGCCCATGCGCTGTACATTTGTATAGAAACATCTTAGTTTGTGATCAGTTTCTCTTTCTCCAATATTTTTATTATTTAGATTTTTTCTCTTTGTTCTTCCTTTGCACTTCTAATAGCAGAGCTCTCATTAGTAATTGTTTGCTGTTTAACTTTTCCTAGCTTTTGCTTCTCTTTCCACAATGTTCTAGTTTAAAGCTCTTCTGATGAGTGTAGCAAGGCAACTTCCAAATATGTGTTTTCCAGTCTTGGTTAGGTGCAGCCCATCTCTAGCACGTAGTCCATCGTATAGGTACAGTTGTGCTCAAAAGTTTACATACCCCGGCAGAATTTTTCCTTTCTTGGCCTTGTTTCAGAGAATATGAATGATAACAAAAAAACTTTTTCTCCACTCATGGTTATTGGTTGGGTGAAGCCATTTATTGTCAAACTACTGTGTTTTCTCTTTTTAAATCTTAATGACAATCAAAAACATCCAAATGACCCTGATCAAAAGTTTACATACCCCAGTTCTTAATGCTGTGTATTGCCCCCTCTAACATCAATGACAGCTTGAAGTCTTTTGTGATAGTTGTGGATGAGGTTCTTTATTTTCTCAGATGGTAAAGCTGCCCATTCTTTTTGGCAAAGATCCTCCAGTTCCTGTAAATTTCTGGGCTGTCTAGCATGAACTGCGCGCATGATATCTCCCCAGAGAGGCTCCATAATATTGAGGTCAGGAGACTCAGATAGCCACTCCAGAACCTTCACTTTGTTCTGCTGTAGCCAATGACAGGTCGACTTGGCCTTGTGTTTTGGATCGTTGTCATGTTGGAACGTCCAAGTACGTCCCATGCGCAGCTTCCAGGCTGAGTGAAAATTTGATTCCAGTATTTGCTGATAACGTACTGCATTCATCTTTCCTTCAACCTTTAGCAAGTTTCCTGTGCCTTTGTAGCTCACATATCCCCAAAACATCAGCGATCCACCTCCGTGCTTTACCCTAGGAATGGTGTTCTTTTCATCATAGGCCTTGTTGACCTCTCTCCAAATGTAACCTTTATGATTGTGGCCAAAAGTTCAATTTTGTTCTCATCACTCCAAATTACCTTGTTCCAGAAGTTTTGAGGCTTGTCTCTGTGCTGTTTGGCGTATTGTAGGCGAGATACTTTGTGGCATTTGTGCAGTAATGGCTTTCTTCTGGCGACTCGACCATGCAGCCCATTTTTCTTCAAGTGTCTCCTTATTATGCATCTTGAAACAGCCACACCGCTAGTTTTCAGAGAGTCCTGAATTTCAGCTGATGTTATTTGTGGGTTTTTGTTTGCATCCCAAACAATTTTCCTGCCAGTTGTGGCCGAAATTTTTGTTGTTCTACCTGACTGTGGCTTGCAGAGCCCCTGATTTTCCATTTGTTAATCACAGTTTGAATAATGCTGACTGGCATTATCAATTCCTTGGATATCTTTTTGTATCCCTTCCCTGTGATATACAGTTCTACTACCTTTTCCCGTAGATCCGTTGAAAATTCTTTTGCTTTCCCCATGACTCACAAGCCAAAAACATCAGTGGCTGGATGAAAGATGCAAGAGTCTGTCTGGATCTCAGAAACTCACTCAGCTTTTATGTACACACACTGATTACAAGCAAACAGGTCACAAGTGAGGATGTTACCTTTATTAGCCATTAAAACCCATTTGTGTCAAATTCTGTCTATGTTATCAAGCCAAAATCACCAGGGTATGTAAACTTTTGATCAGGGTCATTTGGATGTTTTTGGTTGTCATTAAGATTCAAAAAGAGAAAACACAGTAGTTTGACAATAAATGGCTTCACCCAACCGATAACCATGAGTGGAGAAAAAGTTTTTTTCTTATCAATCATATTCTCTGAAACAAGGCCAAAAAAGCAGAAATTCTGCCGGGGTATGTAAACTTTTGAGCACAACTGTAATTCACTCCGTGATCCAGAAATCCAAATCCTTACTGACAGCACTGTCGATGTAGCCACTTGTTTACCTGTAGAATCTTGTTCCACCTCCTTGTTCAATGGCCATCCCCTTGGAGGATGGATGAGAAGACCACCTGCACTCCCAGTTCTTTCACTTTTTTGCGTAAATCTTCAAAGTCACTGCAGATGGTTTCCAGGTCCTTTCTTGTGGTGTAATTTGTCCCCACATGTATTAACAGGAATGGGTAGTCATCTGTAGGTCTGAAGAGTCCTGATATCCTGTCAGACACATCTTTGATTTTTGCACCTGGAAATTTCTCTTGAGGTTATATCTGGTCTGCAGATAGCGGCCTCTGTTTCTCTCAACAAGGAATCCCCCATGACCACCACTCTTCGTTTCTTCACAACATTTTTCTTTCTCCATCCAAGGGGACTCTGAGTGCTTACAAGGTTGTTCTTTGTGGGCAAAGTCTTATCTTGATGTATTTGATCATCTTTCTCCTGCGGGAGAGCCTGGTACCGGTTACTGAGTAGTATGCGTGCTGACTGCCTCCCGATCCTCCTGCTTCTCTGGGTCACATGCTTCCATTCCTCTGTTTCTTCAGGTGCACTACAAATTTCTCCTCTTTCTGTATTCTGAAGATAAACTTCTGCTCTGTCTAAGAATTCCTCACCTTTCTTAATAATTTTCATGTAGCTATTCTCTCTTCTAGACTTTGCAACTTTTCCTCCAACAGGGACACAAGATTGCATTTCTGGCAAGTGAAGTTTGGCTTTTCCACTGGTAAGTCTGTGAATATGTAGCATGCAATGCAGCTCACCAAATGGCTAATGGCATCTTCCATGTTCTAAATGTTTATATGATGTCAAAGCAGTGAAGATTGTGCCAAAATTCACGCAGTTTTCTGATGTCCTCCTTTCCACTGCAACGGCCAAAATCTGGTGTTCCTTGAGTTCGCGAGGACTCTTCACTTATCGCAGAATGCACTGGAAATATACATTCTGGGATAGGACGTCTCCCCTGTTGAACAAAACAAATTTCTGTGGAATAACCATAAAGATTTGCGCGCCATCAGAATGCACCAGGAATATGCAAATGATCTCACTTGAGCTTCAATTCCTGGTTTGACGATTCCCTTCAAGCAGCTCGATCCAGCTACACCCAAAGATCTTCAGACTCGTGGTGACTCTTCCCAGAATGCACGAGGAATATGCAAATGATCTCCCTGGAGCTTCAATTCCTGGTTTCCTTTGTCTTTTCCCTTTTGTTTACTATGTGCTCTCTTGGTATCTGACCCCAGAACACTTGACTACCCTGTCTCACTGCTTGTCTGTTAGCAGTGACTAGCATTTTAATATAAATATTTCAGCCCTTGTTTCCTTCATTCTCCAAACCCTTTCAGATGACAGAGCTCCCTCAAGCATGGATTATTCCATATTGGAGAATATTTAGAATAAGTCTCATACTCCTCATCTTTTTACAGGTCCACCACACTTTATGTATAAGAAGAGCCAAGGTTGGGGCATTATTGGATTTGGATTGAGTATATTTGACTCTAGGTATTCCAAAATATTATCACCTATCCCTCCAGGTATTTAAGTACCATAGTCTTCTCCCCGTGCCCATCCTCCAAAATGTTGGAGCTGAGAGCCCAGAAAATATCCCCATGCATTAGGAAGAGCTAAGTCGCCTTGCTCCTTGCGCAACTGTAATTTTTCCAGCTTTATTCTAGGGACATCCTTTTTCAAGACCAGGTCCCAGAAGCTATTATGCATTTTTTTAAAAATAGTATTTTGGGATACAAACAGGAGAATTATGTGGGGCATAGAGTACAGGGGGCATGAGGTACATTTTGTTCTACCAAGGGCACTGAGGAGTAATTTAGCCCATGCTCCAACTTTATTTCTTGACTTAACTACCAGATAATTCAGGTTTAAAGGGATGTAGTCATTAACCTCACTGGTAACATACAGTTAGGTCCATATATATTTGGACAGAGACAACATTTTTCTAATTTTGGTTCTAGACATTACCACAATGAATTTTAAACTAAACAATTCAGATGCAGTTGAAGTTCAGACTTTCAGCTTTCATTTGAGGGTATCCACATTAAAATTGGATGAAGAGTTTAGGAGTTTCAGCTCCTTAACATGTGCCACCCTGTTTTTAAAGGGACTAAAAGTAATTGGACAATTGACTCTAAGGCTATTTCATGGACAGGTGTGGGCAATGGCTTCCTTATGTCATTCTCAGTTAAGCAGATAAAAGGCCTGGAGTTGATTTGAAGTGTAGTGCTTGCATTTGGAAGGTTTTGCTGTGAAGTAAACATGC
This sequence comes from Phyllobates terribilis, assembly GCF_046119375.1. Classification (NCBI taxonomy): domain Eukaryota; kingdom Metazoa; phylum Chordata; class Amphibia; order Anura; family Dendrobatidae; genus Phyllobates; species Phyllobates terribilis. The sequence continues at coordinate 156,702,638 of NW_027362771.1, read as the reverse complement.
GGTCAAAGGAGCTCTCCATGCAGGTGAAACAAGCCATCCTTAAGCTGCAAAAACAGAAAAAACCCATCCGAGAAATTGCTACAATATTAGGAGTGGCAAAATCTACAGTTTGGTACATCCTGAGAAAGAAAGAAAGCACTGGTGAACTCATCAATGCAAAAAGACCTGGGCGCCCACGGAAGACAGCAGGGGTGGATGATCACAGAATAATCTCCATGGTGAAGAGAAACCCCTTCACAACAGCCAACCAAGTGAACAACACTCTCCAGGAGGTAGGCGTATCAATATCCAAATCTACCATAAAGAGAAGACTGCATGAAAGTAAATACAGAGGGTTCACTGCACGGTGCAAGCCACTCATAAGCATCAAGAATAAAAAGGCTAGACTGGACTTTGCTAAAAAACATCTAAAAAAGCCAGCACAGTTCAGGAAGAACATTCTTTGGACAGATGAAACCAAGATCAACCTCTACCAGAATGATGGAAAGAGAAAAGTATGGCGAAGGCGTGGTACAGCTCATGATCCAAAGCATACCACATCATCTGTAAAACACGGCGGAGGCAGTGTGATGGCTTGGGCATGCATGGCTGCCAGTGGCACTGGGTCACTAGTGTTTATTGATGATGTGACACAGGACAGAAGCAGCCGAATGAATTCTGATGTATTCAGAGCCATACTGTGTGCTCAGATCCAGCCAAATGCAGCCAAACTGATTGGTCGTCGTTTCATACTACAGATGGACAATGACCCAAAACATAAATCCAAAGCAACCCAGGAGTTTATTAAAGCAAAGAATTGGAATATTCTTGAATGGCCAAGTCAGTCACCTGATCTCAACCCAATTGAGCATGCATTTCACTTGTTAAAGACTAAACTTCAGACAGAAAGGCCCACAAACAAACAGCAACTGAAAACCACCGCAGTGAAGGCCTGGCAGAGCATCAAAAAGGAGGAAACACAGCGTCTGGTGATGTCCATGAGTTCAAGACTTCAGGCAGTCATTGCCAACAAAGGGTTTTCAACCAAGTACTAGAAATGAATATTTTATTTACAATTATTTAATCTGTCCAATTACTTTTGGTCCCTTTAAAAATAGGGTGGCACATGTTAAGGAGCTGAAACTCCTAAACCCTTCATCCAATTTTAATGTGGATACCCTCAAAAGAAAGCTGAAAGTCTGAACTTCAACTGCATCTGAATTGTTTTGTTTAAAATTTATTGTGGTAATGTCTAGAACCAAAATTAGAAAAATGTTGTCTCTGTCCAAATATATATGGACCTAACTGTAAATGCCTAGATAATTTAACTTTTGCACCACCAGGATTTCTAAAGCTACATTTGGTCGAAGACGTACATTGTTATCCAGGGGGAGCAAAGTCGACTTCGACCAATTAATGTGTAGACTAGAAAAGACTAGAAATGGTATCCATTATTACTGGGAGAGAGATGTTCAAATTGTCAAAAATACACGTCATCAGCATACAGCGCGATCCATTCCTCTTTGCCACCATATTTAAAGCCCCTAATACCCGGGTGTTGTCTAATGATACAGGTTAAAGGTTCTATTGCAATAGTGAAAATCAGGGGCGATAGGAGGCCAACCTTGCCTTGTTCCCCTGAAAAGATCAAAACTCTCTGACGTACCCCCGTTGGCTCTTATTCTAGTTGTCGAGGTCTTATACAGTAGCATTAACCATTTGATAAAAATAGGCATAAATCCCTTAGCACTGCCCACATAAATGTCCACAAAAGCCTTTGTGGCATGTAAGGAGAGAACGGCTTTATTTTTGGGATCAGGCTGAACCGCTTACAAATTTAAAAATAAGTTTTGCAGGTTAATGGCAGTCGGCGTAGAAGGCATGAAGCCAGCTTGATCTGTGTGTATTGCCGACATAATCACAGAGCTCACCCTATTTGCCCGGGTTTTAGCCAGAATCTTGACATCAGTAGTTGTCTGTATGAACCTGTCAGGTTCCCTATGGCGTCCAACCCAGCAGCATTCACCTATGTAGAACTAAATTTCCTGCCTAACCAGCCCTGTATAATGTTATTCAGTGAAAATGAGGTTTAAAAAAAGTATTTATAATATCCCCGTTTCCTATGCTAGTTAGGGTTTTGACTAGTCGATGGGGCATTAGTTTCCCCATACTAGTCAGCCCTCTTTCCATGTTATCACGTCCCTGTGGGTGTGATAACATAATTTGCAGGAGTCAACATCATCATCAGCTCCTGCAAATCTTGTGCATGCGGGCCACTCATCACTGAGCCTCTGCAGCTGGGTGTATGCTTCCAGGCTTCAGAGAAGCAGTGCGCATAACCGGAAGTGCAGAAGGGGGCTCATGTCCATGGAGGAGCCGAAGAACAGCCGGACTCAGCAGGAACAAGACAGCTGGCACATTGACGTGAGTGAAAAAGCAACTCGCATGCACGAGATTTGCAGGAGCTGGCTATGACGTCGGCTTCTGCAAATTATGTTATCATGCCCACAGGGGCGTGATAACATGGAAAGAGGGCTGACTAGTCTGGGGAAACTAACACCCCATCAACTAGTAAAAGCCCTAATTAGCATAGGAAATGGGGATATTATAAGTATTCTTAGTACACTGTTGTTCTCGTCCTCTGGGTCTTTGGGTTTCTGGGTTCCTGGGTCTCTGGGCCCATAACCTGTTGGCAGCGGATTAATCTCTGTACTGTCTAGTGAATATATATTTATTCAGGTACAAAGATAACACAGCTTACAACTGGAGTTTCTTATAGCTTAGGATCTTAGCATCTTGTCTGTCAGCTTGCAAAGTGAAAGTAAGAATGTGCTCCAGATACATACATGATTCTTTTTTTTTAACAAAGTTTTATTGGCAATATAACACTATTGCTGGAGACCGAAACTCATGCACCATTAAACAGTAGTAAATAGTAGTTGTTGCAATATATGCAATAATAAGCATTACTCCAATATAAACATTTGAACAATATTTATCAGCACTCTTCTTCACTTTGGCATTGCTGTTGCCAAATTGGATTGCACCTTTATGCAGTTGTGATAAATGTCCAGAGAGACACTGTTCACAACAGGCACAGGAAGATGAGATTCCCAACCCTCAACAATATACTGTGTCAAAGGAGATTTTCCTGAAGACTCAGAAACTGAACTGTTAGGCTAAGTGCCCACTATGCAGAAATGTTGCAGATTTTTTCTGCATCTCCCTGGCAGGAAAAACGCATGCGGATTTTACATGCATTTTTCCCGCCAGGTAGAAGCGTTTGTCAAGCGTCTTTGCAAGCATTTCCGCATGCGGGTTATCAAGCGCTTTTCCAAGTGATTTTAGCATCACTTGGAAAGTGCTTGACAACTTGCTCACACTATATAAATCCATGCAACCGGCATGGAGTTATAGTAGTGTGACCAAGTTATTTAAAAAAAAAAAGAATAAGAATGTTAAAAAATAAAAAATAAAGCTTATACTCACCTTCCGATGTCCTCCCGGTGTTTTCTCCGCCGCGTCCGGTCTCTTGCACTGCTCGCGGTAGTGTGAAGGACCTGCGGTGACGTCATTGAGTCATGTGTCAGGTCACATGACTCAATGATGTCATGGCAGGTCCTTCACCACACCATGACCCATAGAGCAGACCAGACTGAAAACACCGGGAGGACATCGGACGATGAGTATAAGCTTTATTTTTTATTTTAAATTCTTTTTTTAACAGGTTCTATGGTACCTGGGTCTGGAGGAGAGTCTCATCTTCTCCAGACCTGGGTACCATCCGCAAATAGAAACGCATAATATCCGTGTGTACAAATGCACCTTCACGGATATTATGCGTTTCAATGCAAGTCAATGGCGGCAATTACGCTGCGTGTCCGCAAAATTAATGGACATGCTGCGTATTTTTCCGCAATGATAATCTGCAGCGGAAATTTCGGCAGCATGTGCACAGCACATGCGGATTATCGTTGGGGACCATGGGGCACGTATTATCAAGCATTTTTTAAGCGTTTTCGCTGCGGAAATTCCACGGCAAAAACGCTTGAAAAATGCATAGTGGGCACGCAGCCTAAAGGGTGAATGTGACAATTAGCCAATTATCTTGATAGGAGTTACAGAAAATTCATAAGAATTGGTCTATAGACTGATTGATTCTCTCAGTACTTTGAAAGTGATATGCAGAGAAGTTCAGGGAGAATATTAGATTCTTGCTGAGCATCCTCCAGAACCTGGAAACAAATTGCATACCCCGGTCATACACTAGACTGTAGAACATTTATTTGAAGAACAGAAACTGTGAAGCAAATGGAAGTCCCGATAAAGGAACAAAATGAGACATCTTGGAGAATTTAGACCAAACAAAAAACAACTGAGAATAGTTAAAAGAATACCTTTATTCAGTAAATATGGACATGTGGTGGCACATAAGTCACTCACACAGAATAAAATATAACAATAAATAGCAATACAAAAAAAAACAAGGCAGCATATAACAAGTTTGATTACAGTACTGACGCGCCCAGGGGATGGGGACGACTCGGTACCCGGGCATTTGCCTGGTTTGGGGGTGTCGCGGTGATCGGCTCCCGGGCCCGTACCCTGGGGTCACTCTTGAAAAAGGGGATTGGAACTTGGATAGAAAAAATAAATAAAGTAAATAGTTCATGACGCCACCTGTGGTACCTGGTAATGATTACCAGCGCTGCTTCAGACCTCCGGGGGTGTTGGGATGGCAGCTGAGGTGTTTCTGCTCCCCACAGGTGCAGCGGGACCCCGGGGCAGGGATGATGTGAAGGGATGCAGGAGAGAGGGAACCCAGCCGGGTCAGATGAAGAACAGACACACACACCGGGGCTAGTTTCAGTACCTTTACTGCAGATGGTAGTCAGGTACGGTCCGGGACACTTGTAGGTGGTGTGCACTTCTGGTCTTGCTCCCCAGTGAGCGGGTGTAAGGCCTCCTTTCTGTATCTTCCTGTCTCTCTCCCTGGAGCTTCTGACCTGCCTGGAACAGGGTCTAGCTCCCTTGATGTTTCTCTCACCCGTCTTGCTTGGTGGCGAGGGCTTTCCCACTGATTACCATGATACCTGGACGCTGGGGCCTTCGTAGTACCTAGTCCTCTGAATGTGCGGTATTAACGGGTGACAATGCAATTTATATATGGCTGTACATACCAAATGGGAGACTGTGAAGCTGCAAGCCGTGTGGCGCCAAACCCCTAACCTTCCTCAGGGGGTAGCGTGTAAGTGGAAAGATGTGCTACATATATCAGATTACTGCAGTCGCACGATGATGGGCAGAGAATGTACAGAGCATCCGGTCCCAGGAGGTCCTGGAAGTCGACCGGCAACCACGTCATGAGGTCAGGGACATCATCAGTCATGCGGTGCATCACCTGACGCATCACATGATCGGGCAGCCGAAGCCCCATAGAGAAGCAGGCATAGGGAGACACCGGGACACAGGGATCTCATGCGCACATCCGCCCAGCACACAAAACGACCAGGATGAGTTAGAACTACCTCAGAAGAATTTATATACAGTATATATATTAAATATATATGTATATATATATATATATATATATGTCTCCGAACAGTGTGTAAATAAAGGTGTATATGGCACGAAAGTTTTAATGTGTTATTTAAATATCTCAACGTGAAAGCCAAGGTGTAAAAAGATAATAGAAAATAGTGAGAAGAAAAAAGGTTATAACAGTGTTATATGTAATAAGAGTATATAAAATAATAAATAATGATGGAAATGTGTGCTATACATAAAAAAATGTCAAATGTGGTACAAATATGAAATGACCATGCCAGAAAAATATATATACACATAAAGGTATGTATGATATGGGAATGTGTAATTAAAGCATAAGAGAGTGAAGCTGAATATATGCTAACAATATCTATAATATACTTGACGCGCCCCTGGGCCTGCTGCTTCGCGCGGCATCGCGCGCACGGGAGCTTACCCGGAGCCGGATCTGTTGAGGGTTGTAGTCTCGTGGCGGTGACCCGGTCCGTGCCCAGGGAGTCAAACTGAGCGGCGATGTATTAGCGGTAGATGTTGGACGACTACGCCACCCGTTGAATGCAGCGAAGGAGCTGCCGCTGCAGGGCAGACCGCTGAGGCCGGTGGTACGATGGTGCAGCGTAGATGGTATAACCCCCAACGGGAGGGGTATGGCCTCAGGGCAGCCGACGTGGCTGATGGGGGAAGCAGGAATCACTCAGAGACGATGCGGTGTAGTTCAGGGTCTTTACTGGTGATAAAGATAGACCCTCCCGGAGTACTGGCTAGCGATCGGGGCCTGGTCAGTCTTTGAGCAGATGGGATTTCCCCTGGCCAGGCGGAGTTGTAGGCCTCCCCAACTAATTGTACTCTTCTGGCTACCTTGCTAGAGGCGGGTAAAAGTAGCCCACGTCCCTGAGTGTACCGTGTGGTGCTCACCCGTATGGCCGGTGACTCGGGGCCTTCTTGTGGCGTCCGCTCCACGACGGCGGTACTGGTCCCACGCGTGTGACCGTGCCTTCGGGTTTCTTGGCCAGAGGACCTGAAATCCCCTGCCGGGCGGTTTCTGCTGCTGGGTAAAGATTAGTCCCCACAGCCTCGGACTCCGGGTCCGGTGATAGCTTCTCAGTCAGGGCGAGCTCCGCAGCTGCCAGCCCCTGACTCCTTATAGCACTGCTCCCACAGAGCTCCTGATGTTCTTTTCCTATATCTGCTTCTCTTCTCTGTCTCTACTTCTTCTCTACTCCTAACCCTGCCTCAGCCCTAGGTTTATATAGGGGAAGTTCTTCCCCTCCCAGGACTGGGCAGGAGGTGTGGCATGCATAGGATCCCTGACCAAGAGACCTCCCACCTGCTCTCAGACATAACATTGCTGTTACCGTGGAAACCAGACCCCTGGGGTGCCACATACTTACCTTGTAATGTCTTTACATCCTGTTTCATCCAGATGTGTCCGGATCCCAAAATTCCAAGTGGCGGAAGTTCGTCGACTGCCATATTGGGACACCCAAGTGATGGGTGTCTTAATATGGAAACCGCTGGTGGTACCAGCCTCTTGCGCGGTACCACCAGCGGAACACCGTCACGAACACACCATACATGCCCCACACGCCACCGCCGGAATCAGCCGAATAATTCACTGACAGCTGCCATCTTTGTACAGGAGGTGCGCATGCGCACTTTTAATGTGACCACCGCTATCTGCCTGCACAAAGATGGCGGCGGTCTGATTTAAAGCACGGGGAGACAGCTCAAATGAGAGAACACATGAGGGAAGAAGACAGCACAGGGGTGGAAAGAGAGAGCAGACAAGGGGGATAGCACATGGGGTACACAGGTCAAAGAAGAGATCATATGAGAGGAGAAGACAGCAGATGGGGAAGAGAGAAAGCGCACAGGGGGAGAGAAACAGAGCACAGGGGGGAGACAGCTCAAACGGGACAGCACATGAGGGGAGAACACAGCACAGGAAGGAGAGAGACAGCAGACAAGGGGGATAGCACATGGGGTAGACAGGTCAAAGAAGAGATCACATGAGAGGAGATGACAGCAGATGAGGAGAGAGAAAGCGCACAGGGGGGAGAGAGAAAGCGCAAAGGGGGGAGACACCTCAAACGGGACAGCACATGAGGGGAGAACACAGCACAGGAAGGAGAGAGACAGCAGACAAGGGGGATAGCACATGGGGTAGACAGGTCAAAGAAGAGAGCACAGACCGGAGCAGTCAGCCCATGGGGGAAAGAGAGAGCGGATAGGTGGGTGAGCACATGGGGGGAGAGATTCTCAACGCTGCAAAGCCTGCCCCGATCGTGACATTACCGCCCTCCCGATGCGATAGCATCGGGCCTCGATCTAGTGTAAAATAATTGATCAACCATAGCCAGAAAGAGTCCCATTTATCAGAGTGCAGATACCACAAACCATGAGGAGTGAAGCAGTGTGTGTAAGCATGTGCGCAAGTAGAATGACAGATAATATATATTAAAATATATACGATACATAACCATATACAATCTATATAGAAAAATGAATCAAAGACACCAGATAGAATGGGTGAAAATAAAGAAAATGCGTGATAACTATGAACCAGCGTGAAGGAAAACAAGAAGACATGAAAAAAACATATGATATTTATTAGTGTAAATAGAATGTGCAAAATAATTGTGCAAAAAATATATACAATAAATATTATATATGCATAGTGTAATCCATATGAAAAAATATATTTACGACACAGAGATAATAATACTAAAGAGACAGATCATCATATGTTGATTGCAGTATGGATGGCAGTACATTCATCACAGGTCACATGACTGATATAAAATGGTAAAATTATATTCACTGGCGACTGCAGAGAAACAAAACATGTTAAAATCATAATATAGATTAAAAATGGAATAAAAACACTTTAAAATCAATCCATGAACTAACAATGATTAGCTACAATACAACACGGAGTATAAAGTGTAAAATGCACTATAGGAAAGGAACAAAGCTAATATTCTCATTGAGTCCCCCGGTGGTGTACAGTGTTTAGTGTTCATATCCATTTTGTCTCAAGTTGAGAGTTACTGATAATACCCCCACTAATGCTCGGAATAATCCTGTCTATACCCCTTACCAGAAATTGTGAGGGGTCACAATTATGGTATTACCTGAAATGTCTCGGAATGGTTTTTAAAGATGTTGGATCCTCAACATCCTTGATTGCCAAAATTGCATTCACGTGCTCACACACTCGGACCTTCAATTGTCGTTTCGTAAGGCCTATGTAAATCTTAGGACACGGACACATGGCATAATAGACCACAGCATGAGTAGTGCATGTTATTGTATGATTAATATTATAGGTTTTCTTACCGTCCGGATCCGTAAAAGTCTTTGCCCGACAAATGTTTGCCGCACATTTGCCGCAGGGTACACAACCCCAAGGAGCTTTAGTAGAGTCCAAAAATGTAACCGGCTTGTTCCGATAGTGACTTTTCACTAGGCTGTCCTTCAAATTTGGGACTCTGCGGAAGGTAATAATTGGTTTATCAGAGATATACTGTGCAAGAACAGGATTAGCCAGAAGTATATGCCATGATCTCTCCAAACAATGATAATCAGTGATGAATTGTATCCCATTATTGGACATCTTCTGTGTTATTGCGGAATACAAGAGTTCCTGTCTCCTTATATGTTTAGCCCTGTTGTATGCCTTCTTTATTGATCTATGGCTGTAGCCTCTATCACAGAATCTACTCTTTAATTCAATCGCCTGACGCTCAAAATCCGTATCTTCGGAACAAATTCGTCTCAGGCGTAAAAATTGGCCTATGGGGATAGAATTAATAATAGCTGGTGGATGAGATGATGAGGCAAGTAGGAGGGAATTAACCACAGTGGGTTTGCGGAAAAGATCCATCTGCAAACAGTTAGATTCATCCCTCTTGACGGTAACATCTAAAATATCCATAAATGTACTAGTCCATCTATATGTAAGATGGATATTATAGTCATTCTGATTTAATGATGCCATAAATGTGTGTAGAGCTTCCACTGAGTAATGTCATATCAGAAAGATATCGTCAATTTACCGGGTCCAAAAGAGGACGCAGTCGATTGACGGATGTTAGTCAGACATGAACAAGTTCCTCTCCCACAGTCCCAAAAACAGGTTGGCATAAGATGGTGCAAAGGCTGCCCCCATGACTGTTCCTTCGAGCTGCAGGTAGAAGGACTTGTTTATGCCCATATTTACCGAATAAAGGTATTCTTTTAACTATTTGAATACTATCTTCATATTTGTGACCGATTCTCGGTTGTTGTTTTTTTGTTTGGTTCTAGTTATTGCCGAACGGTCTCCACTCTAGTCCGCTGATCTATAGCTATAAATAATTACTATCATTATTATGTGTAAGATGGACTTTACTATCTACAGGGTGGGCCATTTATATGGATACACCTAAATAAAATGGGAATGGTTGGTGATATCAACTTCCTGTTTGTGGTACATTAGTATATGGGATGGGGAAAACTTTTCCAGATAGGTGGTGACCATGGCGCTCATTTGAAGTCAGCCATTTTGAATCCAACTTTATTTTTTTCAATGGGAAGAGGGTCATGTGACACATCAGACTTATTGAGAATTTCATAAGAAAAACAATGGTGCGCTTGGTTTTAACGTAACTTTATTCTTTCATGAGTTATTTACAAGTTTATGACCACTTATAAAATGTGTTCAAAGTGCTGCTCATTGTGTTGGATTGTCAATGCAACCCTCTTCTCCCACTCTTGACACACTGATAGAAACACCGCAGAAGAAAAGCTAGCACAGGTTTCCAGTATCCGTTGTTTCAGATGCTGCACATCTCGTATCTTCACAGCATAGACAATTGCCTTCAGATGACCCCAAAGATAAAAGTCTAAGGGGGTCAGAACGGGAGACCTTGGTGGCCATTCAACTGGCCCATGACGACCAATCCACTTTCCAGGAAACTGTTTATGTAGGAATGCTCGGACCTGACACCCATAATGTGGTGGTGCACCAACTCAGGAAATGTGCCATCTTCAGTGCATAAAGAGGGCAACACATCATCATGTAGCAATTTCAGATATCCAGTGGCATTGAGGTTTCCATTGATGAAGAATGGCCCCACTATCTTTGTACCCCATATACCACACCATACCATCAATTTTTGTGTTCCAACAGTCTTGGAGGGATCTATCTACTGTGGGTTAGTGTCAGACCAATAGCGGTAGTTTTGTTTGTTAACTTCACCATTCACAAAAAAGTTTGCCTCATCACTGAACATAATGTTCTATGTAAACTGAGGGTCCTGTTCCAAATTTTGTTTTGCCCACTCTGCAAATTCAGTGCGCCGATCTGGGTCATCCTCGTTGAGATGCTGCAGCAGCTGGATTTTGTAAGGGTGCTATTTGTGAGTAGCTAATATCCACCGAAGGGATGTTCGACTGATGCTACTCTCCAGTGACATGCGGCGAGTGCAACGCTGTGGGCTCTTGCTGAATGAAGGTAGGACAGCCACTGATGTTTCTTCATTAGTGACAGTTTTCTTGCGTCCACATTTTGGCAAAACCAACACTGAACCTGTTTCACGAAATTTGGCAAGCAGTTTGCTAACTGTAGCATGGAAATCTGCTGCAATGACCCGGGTACAGCATTCACCAAACATCAACACAATTTCTATCCGCTCCTCACGTGTTAACCTCAGTGACATGTCAATGGCTGTAAACAAAGAGAAACTTGTAAATAACTCATGAAAAAATAAAGTTACGTTAAAACCAAGCACACCATTGTTTTTCTTATGAAATTCTCAATAAGTTTGAAGTGTCACATGACCCTCTTCCCATTGAAAAAAATAAAATTGGATCCAAAATGGCCAACTTCAAAATGGCCGCCATGGTCACCACCCATCTGGAAAAGTTTTCCCCCTTCCATATACTAATGTGCCACTAGTGTTGAGCCACCCCCGTAGTGTTCGAGTTCGGTTCGTCGAACACCCGTGTGTTCGCCGAACTGTTCGTCGAACACCTTCGAACACCGTTAAAACCAATGGCAGGCAAACAAAAACACATAGAAATACATAGAAAACACCTTCAAAGGTGTCCAAAAGCTGACAAACTGCTCAGAAGACACAACTAACACATGGAAAAGTGACAAGTACATATAGTAATGCGAAAATAAAAGAGGTGGAGGAGTAAAAGGAGGGGGAGACACAGATATAGGCATGTCATGCCCTTCTAAAATCCAAAAAGTGAGAAGCCAACACGGCCAGTCCGCTCCTGCCCGTGCCACCTCCGTGTCGCCGGGTTTGTGCCAGAGCCGCGGTGAACCCTGATGGCCAGCCTCCCTCTCCCAATACTGGTGCCTGTCCGCTGGTGGGTCGAGCGAGCCCCCCTGTGGTGGAGGCAGCTCTAAGCTTTTTAATTTAAATTGTCTCTCTAATTTGAATGAATACACTTTAAATCCATTTACAAGGATCTATTGGAGGGCAAGTCTCATGCCAGCAGCCGCGTAATTCCAGCTCCAGTAGCGTCCACTAAAGCTGCTGCAGTTAAAAAGCTTTTATAAGGATCGAGCTCGGCTGTCCACCGCAAGGCATCCTACTGCCAGTCCCAGCCCCTATGCCTTGGGGTGCCTCCTGATGCTCTTCACTGAGTATCCCATGGTCCCGAAGCATTTCCTTTGAAAAAATTAAGTGTCTAAACTACAGGTGGTGTAGCTTGCTTAACAGCCGGGATAATCCGCTGACTAGCAGACACTGCTACTAGGCACAAAGTATTTCCTGGGCTAGATGCAGTTAAAAATTTGTAATTAGATACTCTCGTTGGATGCTGAGAAAGCATTCCATAGAGTCTCCTGGCACGCCATATATGATTCTCTTAAAAAGCTTGGGGTAGGGGTCTAGGGGACCCTTTTATAGCCAAAATCACGGCCCTGTATCGCAATACGACACCTAGGCTGAAGATAAATGGAACTGTAGCACCCTGATTGCTCGGTTGCTACAGACGTATTGCACCTCACCCAGAGGTGTGATATCTCACTCTCAGGTAAGGATGGAGTGTGGATCAGGACCCGACACCTGCATGCATTACACCACATTGCCGTGGGGCAGGGCGACCAATATGCCCCTGAGATGGGCACGACAGTCCCTGTCCCTGGCTGGAGTGGGGGGAGGGAACACTGAGGAAGGGGAACCCTGTAGTGCAGGAGCAGGGAGGAAGCAGTTCCTGGGTGCATTGAGAAGGGAGTATAAAAGGTGGGCACCATCTTAGTTCAGTGCAGAGAAGTCTGAGCAGAAGTGGCAGGGAGCAGGGGCTCTGCATGAGCTCTGCTCCGGAGGCGGGCCTAGTAACAGAGGCCCAGGCCTGGAAGAGGGAGAAGGAAGGAAGAGGAGCGGAGAAGGCTCCAGGAACGAGGAATGAAGGGATCCCAGGGGTGCGGACGGGCGAGTCGCCACCGCACGCCCGAATCCACCTGCGTGGAGGGGTCAGGCCAAAGGGGGAGACCGGTCCCCGAACTAGTGGAGGCAGGAAACGACCCTCAGCTAGAAACCGGAGGCTCTGACATTTTATGTGGCGCAGCCCCTCGCTACACCCGCTAGGAAGGCACCACATAGGGTCAGGGAAACTGGCGCCAAGTTTACCAAGAGGAGGCCCGAGGCAGCCGGACAGAAGTGTTGGTAAGAAAGGCCAGACAAAGGACACACAAAGGGGGTCCTGTGAAGTGCTCCAAAGTTATCTGGGAGTTGTCTGAGCCCCTCACCTGGTGAGCACAGTACGACGTGGGCAGCCGTTACCTGCAGACGTGGTCTGGATAATAAGAACTGTGAGTAAAGGCCCTGGACTGCATCACTGACTCCGTGTCGTTACTGCTGCTGCCCTGCACCATCACCCCCATCCTCCGCATACACTGCCCTGAGGCTATACTCCTCCCGTGGGGAGTTATGCTACGCTCTGCTGCACCCACAACACCAGCCTCAGCGGTCTGCCCTGTAGCGGCGGTTCACTCTGACCGCAATCCACGGGTGGCGTAGTCGGACATTTAAACATCAAAACCACATAAATAGTTCCGCCACTGGTTTGACCGCCCTGAGCCACGGAACCGGGTCGCCGCCACGAAGACTACAACCACCAGCATCCACCAAAAAGGGTCCGGCTCCGGGTGTCCCAAGGCCCAGGGGGTGCGTCAGAACATTTTCATCACCTTTCACAATCACCAATGGGACAAGGCAGGGATGTCCTCTGTCCCCTCTCTTATACATCCTAGTGACGGAGCACCTGCTCTCATCAATTCGCCATAACCCCAATATTAGGTGGATTGAGGTGGGAGGCACCGAGTACAAGTGCTCTCTATTTGCTGATGATGTCCTAGTATATATCACTCAATCACATATATCCATCCATGCTGTTATGGCTGAAATAGATCACTTTGTTACATGGTAAAATTTTAAAATCAATGCAGCGAAGTCTGAGGCCCTCGATGTCTCCCTCCCCAAATCCATATAGGATTCCATCCAGTCCAACTTTCCCTTTGCCTGGCCCTCACAGGGTATCAAATACTTAGGAATTCCTATTCATAGAGACCTCTCCCATCTATGTTATCTTAATTTTGGGCCCTTTATTGAACAATTCCATACAGACCACGGTTGGCAAGTTAGAACTGTAAGATTCACTACGTGAACCGCTGGTGTTTTGTGGAAAAGCACATGTACATTGCGTTCCAAATTATTATGCAAAAAGTGTTTAGGAGTGATAAGGGAAGAATTTGTTTGTTTGTCAGTTAAACTCATTGATGGTGATGTGTGTCAGGGCTCTTTATATCACTGTAAGCAATTGCAGACACCTGTGCTAATTAGTTTGGCAGGTGTGTCCAATGAAAGGCAAGACTACTTAAGAAGGCTCTCTCACATTATTAAGCAGCCTACATTTTCTGCCAAAATGGGAAAGAAAAAGGATGTGTCGGCTGCTGAGAAGCAACAAATTGTGGAGTGTTTAGGTCAAGGCATGACTACAATCAACATTGTGCAATGATCAGGATGAAGTGTCTTGGCAATCAAGAAGTATGTAGCTGATTCACAGTACACACGTGTGCGTGCTGATAAGGGCAAATTGAGGACTCTTTCCTACAGGCAATTACGTCAGGTTGAAAGAGCAGCGGCAAAAAAGCCTTGTCATAGCAGCAGACAAGTTTTTGAAGCTGCTTGTGCCTCCAACGTCCCCCGAACAACAAGATGCAGGGTCCTTCAGAGGTTTGCAGCTGTGCATACGCCATCCTGTCGACCTCCTCTATCCACTTCACACAAGCAGAAACGGCTCCAGTGGGCCAAACATTACATGAAGACTGATTTCAAAACTGTTTTGTTCACGGATGAGTGCCGTGCAGCGCTCGATGGTCCAGATGGATGGAGTGGAGGATGGCTGGTTGATGGACACCCCACGCAAACACGGCTACAGCGCCAACAAGGAGGAGGTGGAGTAATGTTTTGGGCTGGAATCATGGGGAGAGAGATTGTCCGCCCCTTTAGGATCCCTGAAGGCGCTAAAGATGAACTCCATAATGTATGTGGATTTTCTCAAACAGCACTTCCTGCCATGGTTCAAGAAGAAGAACCGTGTATTTCACAGCAAGATCATTTTTCTGCATGATAATGCACCATCTCATGCTGCACATAAAACATCTGCATCTCTGGCTGATATGGGCATAAAAGGGGACAAACTTATGGTGTGACCCCCATGCTCCCCTGACCTCTACCCCATTCAGAACCTTTGGAGCATCATTAAAAGGAGTGTCTATGATGGCGGGAGGCAGTTCACATCTAAGCAACAGCTCTGGGAGGGTATTCTGTCCTCATGCAAAACCATCAAGCAGAAACCATCCAAAACCTGACAAATTCAATGGACGAGAGAGTTCAGAAGCTCCTTTCGAACAAGGGGTCCTATGTGAAAATGTAACATCACCTAGAATAAAGTTTTGAGTTGAAAACTGTTTGATTTCAGTTTCTAACAACCTGCTAATGCTTATAATTTCAAAAATGACCATTTTTTTGGTCTTTATTAAAATGAAAAGGTTGATCGAAAAGTTTGGGGGATCTAAGAGTGTGGCAACCCAGTAGTCATGATTACTTCGAATTCTGACAATCTGAGGGTCATGCTGCAGGTAGTGCAGCAAGAAGGCACTTATGTGTCTTGCGCATCTCGGAGCCCCAAAATTATTTTCCGGGCTAGATGCAGCTAAAAATTATTTTTAATTTTAAATCTGGTGGAGCTTATTATAGATGGCCTAATAGGATCAGTGCTGCACACTGCTACAAAGCCCAAATTATTTTCCAGTCAAGATACAGATAAACATGATTAGTAATTTGAAAGCTTAAAACGTTTGGTAGGGTGATTTTAACCAATCATCAAGCTTTTACTCTCCCCAGGATGACACAGGGGTAGAAAAGTCGTTTCGGATCCATGATTTGTTCATCTTTATGAACGTGAGTCTGTCTACATTATCAGTGGAGAGCCGCGTGCGCTTATCTGTCAGCACACCACCAGCAGCGCTGAACACACGTTCAGACAGAACGCTGGCTGCGGGGCATGACAAGATCTCCAAGGCGTAAGTGGCTAGCTCCGGCCATTTATCCAGATTGGAAGCCCAAAAAGAGCAAGGGTCCAGTGACACAGTCGTGGCTTCAATGTTTACTTGGAGATACTCCTGTACCATCGTCTCTAGGCGTTGACTATGTGTCAGACTTCTTGTCTCCTGTGGCCTTGCAAAGGATGGGCTAAAAAAGTGGTGAAATGATTCCGCAAAATTGATGTTACCAGCAGATACTGTGGTTCTGTTACGGTTTGAGTACTGAACACTTGACGGTCCCACGGTTGGCAAGTTGGAACTGTGAGATTCACTACGTGCACCACTGGTATTTTGTGGAAAAGCACATGTAAGATTCTGCAACAGTCTCTGCTGATACTCCTGCATGCGTGCATCCCTTTCTATGGCAGGAATAATTTCTGCAAATTTACTTTTGTACCGGGGATCTAACAGTGTGGCAACCCAGTAGTCAGGATTATTTCTAATTCTCACAATTCGAGGGTCATGTTGCAGGTAGTGCAGCAAGAAGGCACTCATGTGTGTTGCGCATCCAGGAGCACCAAGTCCCTGTTGTGTTGGTGGCGAGGTAACAATCATGCTTCCTTCCTCTGTCCTCTCCCCCCAACCTCGCACAACAGAAATGTGATCAAGGTCTCCCTCATCTGATGAGTCTTCCATCAGTTCGTCCTCCACTGCTTCCTGGGCTCCTGCACCTTCCTCACTAGTTTGGCTGCTACCATGCGCCCTGGTAAAACCATCTCCCCCACCCTCACATGCCTGCCGCCTTGGTGCTGCCGACCTTCTGGACCTTGCAGATGTTAGCCCTTCCGCATACAACTCCTCCTCCTCTACTTCCTCCACCTCCTCTTGTGCCACCACCTGACTCCGAATTCTGTTTAACATGTGCTCCAGCATGTAAATCACCGGAATAGTCATGCTGATAATGGCATCGTCAGCACTAAACATCTTCGTCGCCATTTCAAAACTGTGCAGAAGGGTGCATAGGTCCCTGATCTGAGACCACTCCTCCAGCGTGATTTGCCCCACCTCTGAATCTCGTTGGCCCAGGCTATACGTCAGAACGTATTGCACCAGGGCTTGTCGGTGCTGCCACAGTCACTGCAACATGTGCAGAGTTGAATTCCACCGGGTAGGTACATCGCATTTTAGCCGGTGAAGTGGCAGGCCCAACGACTTCTGTAGAGATGTAAGTCGCTGAGCTGCGGGATGCGAACGGCGGAAGTGAGCACACAGCGACCGTGCCCTCTGCAGAAGGCCATCTAGTCTGGGATAGTGGGCTAAAAATTGCTGGACAACCAGGTTCAACACGTGAGCCATACAAGGCACGTGTGTGACATTGCCCCGGCGAAGGGCCGAACCCAGGTTTGCAGCATTGTCGCACACGGCCTTCCCTGGTTTCAGGTCCAGTGGAGACAACCATTCATGAAATTGGTTCTCCAGAGCTGACCACAACTCCTCAGCTGTGTGACTCACATTTCCCAGACATTTCAATGTAAAAACCGCCTGATGACGTTGAGCCCTACTGCCAGCATAGTAAGGAGGTGTGCAGGATCCCTTCTGCGCAGTTAGAAAGCTTGTGGCATGACCAGACAGGCTTTGGGTGCAGGTGGAAGACCGAGAGGAGGTTGAGGAGGCAGAAGCAGTGGAGGAACTTTGACATAAAGAGGATTGACGCACAACTCGTGGGGACGGCAAGACTTGGACAGCAGCCCCTTGTCCTGCTGTCACCATAGTTACCCAGTGCCCAGTCAGCGACATGTAACGCCCCTGTCCATGCCTACTCGTCCAAGTGTCTGTGGTGAAATGCACCCTGTCACACACAGAGTTTCTCAAAGAAGCGGTGATGTTGTGTGCGACATGCTGGTGGAGCGCAGGCACACCTTTCTTTGAGAAGTAGTGCCGACTGGGCATCTGGTACTGGGGCACTGCGACGGACATAAGGTCTCGAAAATCCTCTGTGTCCACCAGGCGGAAAGGCAGCATTTCTGTAGCCAAGAGCTTGCAGATGGTGAAATTCAACCTCTTAGCTTTCTCATGGCTAGGAGGAACTGGTCTTTTACTTGTCCACATCTGAGGGACCGAGGGCTGGCTATTGTGCTTAGACGGGGTTGATAAGGGTGTCCCCGGCAAACTGCCGGTCTGTGAGGAAGATGCAGGCGGACATGTTAGGTTGCCTTCATCCAAAGGTGGTGCTATCGATGTCGGACAGCGCTCAACACCAGCTGGTGTTACCACCTCCAAAGAAAATGATGACCTGCCAATCACACTGGCTGTTGCGGGTAAAGAGGTGGCAGGTCTGCGCCCCAAAACAGGTGTGACTGCTGTCCCCCCAGTCACAGAGGATGAAGAGGCCGCGGATGCACAAGATATGGCAGACGGTGGTTGGCCCGGCCGGCTAGGCCGCATTGTAGCACACTGAGCTTCCCACTGCAACTTATGCTTCATGTCCATGTGCCGGTTCATGCATGAAGTACTCAAACTATGTATTTTTTGGCCTCTACTTAGCTTTTGCTGACAAATGTTACAGATAACACGAGTTGGGTCATCTTTATCGATCTGAAAAAATGCCCAGGCTATGCAAGGCTTAGCACCCATGCGACCTGAAGAGCCACCACGACTTGTGGTGAGAGGCAGAGTTGTGTTTGAGGATGCAGTTGTTGACGTGCTTCCAGTACTACGTCTCTGTCCAGGAAGGCGCAACCTGACCTCGTCGTCACTAGCATCTTCCTCCACCTCCTCTGCTGACCTCATCTCTTGGCTGACTGTGGGTTGACAGTAAGTGGGATCTCCGACCTCATCATCATCACCCTGTGCGTTATCACACCCGTCGTCCTCAGAGCCAACCTGTTCCTGCCCTGACAAAAAACTAAAGTTGTCGCTCCAATCAGGTATTTGAGTCTTATCATCGTCTTCCTCATTGTCTCCACCAACAGGAGTTACAGTTTGGGAATGAGGGTCTACATTATGGTCAGAACCTTCTGCGTCTGGTCCTGGATCCGACTCATAAAGATTCTGGGCATCAGTGCAGATCATTTCCTCATCTGGATTCACAGAAGCGCTGGAGTCGACCTCTGATTCCCAGGCTATAGTATGAGTAAACAGCTCTGCAGACTCAACCATCTGTTCTACCTCATACTCAGACGGGTAGCTGGAGATTTGGGAGCTGTGAGGAAGCAAGTGCGATTTGGGTGACACCTTTGAGGACTGGAGTATTTGTGATGTTGAAGTTGATGTGGAGGAGAGCCCACTTAAAGGAGCACTTGATATCCGTTGAAGCACCTGCTGTTTTTGTGCCTCATCTGGAATTTGTAGCGATTGGCGTGGCCGTAAGAAAGGGATCTTATCACATTGTCCGCTAAAAGAAGTAGACATTTTAGTTTGGCTGGAAGATGGTCTTTCTTCTGCAGATGTTACTGTTGCTTTAACACCTACCCCACGGACACAACCTTTTTTCCCCTTCCCAACACGCCTATTCCCCTTTCCACCAGCAGCAGGCCTTTTTCCACTCATTTTGGTGGTTAACTAATTCACAACTCTGGAGTTGTTTGCACAAAAAAACAATGGATGGTAACCGAGCAGAGCTGAGTGGCCAAACTGTGGTATTAGGCCAAAACTATTGGCTGGGTTAGATGCAGAAAAAAATTATTTTGAATTTGCAACCTGATGGAGGTCAGTATAGATGGACTAATACAACAAGTCCCACACACAGCTAGAAGCCCAAATATTTTTTCAGAGGTACTGTAGATGCAGATAAAAATTAGTTTTAATTTGCAACCTGATGGAGGTCAGTATAGATGGACTAATAGAGAAAGTCCGACACACTACTAGAAGGCCAAATATTTTTTCAGAGCTAGATGCAGAAAAAAATTATATTCAGTTTGCAACCTGATGGAGGTCAGTATAGATGGACTAATAGAGAAAGTCCGACACACTACTAGAAGGCCAAATATTTTTTCAGAGGTAGATGCAGAAAAAAATATATTCAGTTTGCAACCTGATGGAGGTCAGTATAGATGGATTAATAGAACAAGACCCACACACAGCTAGAAGCCCAATATTTTTTCAGAGGTAGATGCAGAAAAAACTATATTCAGTTTGCAACCTGATGGAGGTCAGTATAGATGGACTAATAGAACAAGTCCCACACACTGCTAGAAGCCCAAATATTTTTTCAGAGGTACTGTAGATGCAGATAAAAATTATTTTTAATTTGCAACCTGATGGAGGTCAGTATAGATGGACTAATAGAGAAAGTCCGACACACTACTAGAAGGCCAAATATTTTTTCAGAGCTAGATGCAGAAAAAAATTATATTCAGTTTGCAACCTGATGGAGGTCAGTATAGATGGACTAATAGAGAAAGTCCGACACACTACTAGAAGGCCAAATATTTTTTCAGAGGTAGATGCAGAAAAAAATATATTCAGTTTGCAACCTGATGGAGGTCAGTATAGATGGATTAATAGAACAAGACCCACACACAGCTAGAAGCCCAATATTTTTTCAGAGGTAGATGCAGAAAAAACTATATTCAGTTTGCAACCTGATGGAGGTCAGTATAGATGGATTAATAGAACAAGTCCCACACACTGCTAGAAGCCCAAATATTTTTTCAGAGGTACTGTAGATGCAGATAAAAATTATTTTTAATTTGCAACCTGATGGAGGTCAGTATAGATGGACTAATAGAGAAAGTCCGACACACTACTAGAAGGCCAAATATTTTTTCAGAGCTAGATGCAGAAAAAAATTATATTCAGTTTGCAACCTGATGGAGGTCAGTATAGATGGACTAATAGAGAAAGTCCCACACACTGCTAGAAGCCCAAATATTTTTTCAGAGGTACTGTAGATGCAGATAAAAATTAGTTTTAATTTGCAACCTGATGGAGGTCAGTATAGATGGACTAATAGAGAAAGTCCGACACACTACTAGAAGGCCAAATATTTTTTCAGAGGTAGATGCAGAAAAAAATATATTCAGTTTGCAACCTGATGGAGGTCAGTATAGATGGATTAATAGAACAAGACCCACACACAGCTAGAAGCCCAATATTTTTTCAGAGGTAGATGCAGAAAAAATATATTCAGTTTGCAACCTGATGGAGGTCAGTATAGATGGATTAATAGAACAAGACCCACACACAGCTAGAAGCCCAATATTTTTTCAGAGGTAGATGCAGAAAAAAATATATTCAGTTTGCAACCTGATGGAGGTCAGTATACATGGACTAATAGAGAAAGTCCGACACACTACTAGAAGGCCAAATATTTTTTCAGAGGTAGATGCAGAAAAAAATATATTCAGTTTGCAACCTGATGGAGGTCAGTATAGATGGATTAATAGAACAAGACCCACACACAGCTAGAAGCCCAATATTTTTTCAGAG
Organism: Phyllobates terribilis; assembly: GCF_046119375.1. NCBI lineage: Eukaryota > Metazoa > Chordata > Amphibia > Anura > Dendrobatidae > Phyllobates > Phyllobates terribilis. Next base: position 156,681,133 of record NW_027362771.1, on the reverse strand, counting down.
GTAGATGCAGAAAAAAATATATTCAGTTTGCAACCTGATGGAGGTCAGTATAGATGGACTAATAGAACAAGTCCCACACACTGCTAGAAGCCCAAATATTTTTTCAGAGGTACTGTAGATGCAGGTAAAAATTAGTTTTAATTTGCAACCTGATGGAGGTCAGTATAGATGGACTAATAGAGAAAGTCCGACACACTACTAGAAGGCCAAATATTTTTTCAGAGCTAGATGCAGAAAAAAATTATATTCAGTTTGCAACCTGATGGAGGTCAGTATAGATGGACTAATAGAGAAAGTCCGACACACTACTAGAAGGCGAAATATTTTTTCAGAGGTAGATGCAGAAAAAAATATATTCAGTTTGCAACCTGATGGAAGTCAGTATAGATGGACTAATACAACAAGTCCCGCACACAGCTAGAAGCCCAAATATTTTTTCAGAGGTACTGTAAATGCAGATAAAAATTATTTTTAATTTGCAACCTGATGGAGGTCAGTATAGATGGACTAATAGAGAAAGTCCGACACACTACTAGAAGGCCAAATATTTTTTCAGGGCTAGATGCAGAAAAAAATTATATTCAGATTGCAACCTGATGGAGGTCAGTATAGATGGATTAATAGAACAAGACCCACACACAGCTAGAAGCCCAATATTTTTTCAGAGGTAGATGCAGAAAAAAATATATTCAGTTTGCAACCTGATGGAGGTCAGTATAGATGGACTAATAGAACAAGTCCCACACACTGCTAGAAGTCCAAATATTTTTTCAGAGGTACTGTAGATGCAGATAAAAATTAGTTTTAATTTGCAACCTGATGGAGGTCAGTATAGATGGACTAATAGAATGATGCTATGCCCAAAAGATTTTACTTCACTAGGTGCAGTAAAAAAATTGGTATTCTATACACAGGTGGTATATCTTGCAACACAGATAGGCTACTCCACTGACTAACACACTCTGCAATAGGCCAAAAAGGATTAGCTTTGCTAGATTCAGCCAAATGCTGTGAAAAAAACTTGCACAGCACTGGCACAGACCTGCCTGGCAAAAACTGATAGGAACTCATGTAACCTATTCCTGAAAAGGACTCCAATTACAATTAGTCTTTACTCCCACAACCTATCTATTTAAGAGCACAGACCTCCCTGATAAAAGTCGTAGGAAATGCTGTAACCTAGTCCTTAAAAGGACTGCAATCACAACTATTCCCTACTCCCAAGCTATCTGTATATTTGTGCGAAAATTGGCTTGAAATTAACAAGGTATAGCGCACACAGCAACAGCGGTGCCGTCTAACACGCAGCTGCAGCAGTGAGAAAATGGTGGCGACGGGGAAAATGGCTTGGTCTTATAGGGCAAGGACATGTGACATACACTGCCAATGACACATGCCCTTGCTTGTGTGAAAAAAAGCACTTCGCTCCGTGTGTGCGCTGCTGATAGGCTGACAGATTGCACCTCCCTACTGTAAATGCGGGAAAGAGAAAAAAAAATGGAGATCTTCATTGTTCCTGCAGAGATCCATCCCCTGCCCCTCCCCCCACCCCGCTGTACACTCAAACTGCGTATTAACATTAATTTTCATCATTACTGAGAAAAAATCCAGTTATGATTTTGGTGCACGAACAGTTATCGAACATAACCTCGAACAGCCGAATTTTTCTCAAATTGTTCGTGTTCGCCGAACGGCTCGAACACCGCCCAAAACAGCTCGAATTTGAGATTGGCGAACAGTTCGAGTAGAACAACGCTCATCTCTATGTGCCACAAACAGGAAGTTGATATCACCAACCATTCCCATTTTATTTAGGTGTATCCATATAAATGGCCCACCCTGTATATATCATATGCTGTTTAACATCCCAATTAGCTGATCTTGGAGAATTTGTCCAACATGACGCATATAGTAGTAAATCCTTGTGCTTCAGGAAGATCTGTAAAAAGTCAGTTTAAATTTCAGTCAAATACACTTGCAGAATACACTTGCAGAATAGAAAAAGGCAAAAGGGTACCAAGTGGTGCTTGACGTGAGGGTTTGAACTGTGCACACTGAGGACTAGTGCCACAAATACTGTGTAGCATAGTATAAACAGTAGAAACAGAAAAGCAGTTCAGCAGTTCATCCAGTTATATATTTGGAAGACGGGAAGGATAGAAGAATGTACCCAAAAATAAGATGTTCCAGCTGAGTGCCTTAATGATTAGCAAACATCCCTTAGGTGAACAATTGGAAGAAGTAAAAATGGAAGCAAGACTTTGTTCAGGTTCAATTATATGTGAAGAGGCATCTTGTGTTTTTTTCCCAACAGAATAGGATTCAGTCTGAAGATACTCCAGATTTTTATGGTCAGTATAGATGGCTGTGAGATGGTAATGAATAGACTTGCAGTATCGGACTATGGCCAAAGAGGTCATTGTTGCCTCTTGGATAGACTCTATTGCAGACCTCATGGTGTTTTTCAGTACGAGCAGAGAGCTGACTGTAGGAGGACGAGTGAGAGAGAAATCCACTGCCATCCTGGGAGCCCAGAGTTCGTTGTGTTCCAGAAACTGACAAGAGTACTGGAGAAATGTGTACCTGATCCCGTGATGCCTGTTAGAGGGAAATAATTACTATGGGGGGGCGACAACTATGGTTGGATGCAGAGTTAGATTAACCCCAAGGCATCTGGTGTGATGTGAAGGGCCTCCAGCTAGCCTATCGGGCTAAAGCTACACTCCAGGTGATAAGTCCAGCATCTGCTACTCGGCTTACAAGCTAATGGACAACCGTACAATCAGCCACCTTCTTCCGCGAACAGGTTTCAGTCTGTAAGTGTCACGGGTGTGTCAGGTTTAATAGACAGTAGCTCTGAATCTGACTGTAGAAGGTCACTGAGCTTGGCACTACAGACGTCTTCTTAGTCCTTCCGCCTTTAGGATGCAGCAGAGACCTCCCTCCTGCTGCTGATTGACACATCCTTCCCTGGGGGTTAAAAACACTCAGTTTGCTCCAGGGAATCGCCAGTGATACTTCTATGTACCTTTGTGCAGGCTTGGAGCACTAGCAGTCGGCTAGCTTCTTCTCTGGTGCCCTTGGAGGACAGTTGGCGCTACTCCTCTGGTGTCTGCTCAAGCTAAGTTTATCCCCTTTGTTTGTCTACCTAGTTGTCTTTAGTTTGTAGTGGGGCCTGACCAGTGCTCACCCCTCCCCCTCCCTATCTGGGGCCAAGCTGTAGGGTCATCCAAGGCATAGGGTCCTGCTCGGCAATAGGTGTGGAACCTATATAGGTAGGGTAGGCAGGGTGATATTAGATCTGCCTAGCGGCCTCCACTCCCCCTTTCCCTAGTGTTTGGGCTTCATCCCCCTCTTTCCTTGGTGTTGCACTTAGTCTTTCCCACACCTTGCGTGACAGTAAGTCCTTAACTTAGGCCCCGCCACAGTGATCATGGTGGGAGCGTGCATGAGACATTGTTTGCTAGCAGAACTGTAAGAACTCGAGTTCATTGCTCACAGTGTTAGAGAGACTTATTTATACACGCAGTCGGAACAAAACCAACCCCTAGGAGAATCACCTGTGGGTGGGAGAAAAGGGTGGGTTAGAACATTGTTAAGTTTTTGAACCATGCTGCACCACTGCTGGGTCAGCCCCTGACACTCATCTAATTTCGTTGTTCTCCTTGGTTAACTCCTCGGCTTCCGCATTAGGCAGATGCACAAGTCAGGCAAATTCTAATGTATTTTGTAGAACATTCTGGACCTAAAGGTTGTGCAGCACAGGGTCCTAGTTGACTCTGACTAGGTGTGTGTGAAACTTTACTGTGTTTTCCTTTGTGTTGTTTGAGTAGATTATGCTATTCTTATACAGCTAATTTTATGGCTAACAGTTCAGGATCAGGAATGGAGTAATTCCATTCTGCTGAAAAGAATTTCTTGGAGAAGAATTTTTTCTGAAGAATTTTTCTGAAAAAACTTCTAATACACCAATAGCAGAAGCATCCAATTCTAAAAAGAATGGCATATCAACATCAGAGTGCTGTAGAAGTGGAAAAACAAGATTTAACTTGTTTGAAGGCTGGATATGCAGAATAGTGCACCTTCCAGTGGAGGACCATTTTTGTTATAATCATAAGTAAGCTATACTTATCAATATGAAGCAATAATAATTTTAACTTAATAAACCAAAAAGTGAGCAAAGGTTTCCTTTAAACTTAAATGTTCTGAACGTTTTTACTTTCAAGAACAGGAAACAAGGCAAGTTTTGGAAGCCTCAGTACATTTTGCAAAGAAGTACTTAACTGGCTGGGCAGAAATTTAATATGTGAGCAGAGGTCAGTGGTAACGGCTATTTTGCTGGAGGCAGACACAGTTCATTCACAAAAATGAGTTCTTTGTAATAACTGAGGGGCAACGAGAGGAAAGGAATGTAAGCATGAACATTTATAAAATGACATAGCAAAACCATGGGCAATTCTTGTTAAATTATGTAGTATTAAATCAAGTATGCTAAAATTTAGTATTTTTAGTGTTTTTCAAAGAGTGGCAATATTATCTAGATATTCAGTGGGTACGGAAAGTATTCAGACCCCTTTAAATCTTTCACTCTTTGTTTCATTGCAGCCATTTGGTAAATTCTAAAAAGTTCATTTTTTTCTCATTAATGTACACTCAATACTGAGCAAAGGGTCTGAATACTTATGACCATGTGATATTTCAGTTTTTCTTTTTTAAGAAATTTGCAAAAATTTCTACATTTCTGTTTTTTTTCAGTCAAGATGGGGTGCAGAGTGTATATTAATGAGAAAAAAAATTACTTTTTAGAATTTACCAAATGGCTGCAATGAAACAAAGAGTGAATAATTTAAAGGGGTCTGAATACTTTCCGTACCCACTGTAGATAGATAGTTATGTACGAAAGTATTGACACCCTTGAAATGGTTCCAGAAAATGAAGTATTTCTCCCAGAAAATTATTGTAATTACACGTTTTGTTATACACATGTACTGTATATTTCCATTGTGTGTTCTGGAACAACACATGTCTGGCCAACTTTGGGGGTTTTGTGTGAAATGATGTCCAATTTGCTTTTTTATCTCTTTTTTTTTGTGTTGTTCCAATACACACAAAGGAAATAAACATTTGTATTACAAAACATGTATAACTGCAATCATTTTCTGGAAGAAATATTTCATTTTCTTGAACAATTTCAAGAGTGCTAACACTAGAGATGAGTGAACGTTTTGATGCTCGGTTTCGTCTACTAAACCCGAGCATCAAAAAAAGGTTTGAGTTCAGGCACTCCAGCACGAGCCTGAACCGGAAGATCAGTAGTTTCCCACGCTGTCACCTGCGTGACTGCACGGGAAACAGGGGCTTTCATCTGCATAGTTACCACCGGTTACAGCGCTGTGGGATCACGTTGTCAGATGTCAGAGTGATCCCACAGCTGTCACGGTGACCCGCGGTAAAAACCTTACCATGGGTGACAGGCACCGGCTGGCGGGACTACTTCTCCCATCAGCCGATGCCCGCTCTCACTGTTAACAGCGAGCGCAAGCGCAGCTGATGAGAAGAGTAGTCTCATTAGTCGGCGTTGTGCAGTGAAAGTAAAAAAAAAGTTAAAATTAGTAAATAATTTTTTAAATAAAAATAAAAAACAGATTATATTCACCTACACCTAATCGCCGATAGCCTTGTCCCCTGTAAAAAAAGAAAAAAATACCATATACTTACCTTAACGCCTAATCCCCGATACCCATGTCACCTGTAATAAAGAAAAAATAATAACCACCATAATCCTCACCTATCCGCCATAGTCCAAGTAATCCAGATTGTCCCACGCAGATCTGATCATTGATAGAACAGCCACATCTGGAGATGTGATTCTGCTATGCGGCTGCTGGCGATACACTGACAGGAGCGTCATCGTTCCTGCAGCGTATTGCGATGAGCTGCCGTGAGAGAGGTCACACGAGTTCATCAGCTGATGAACTCCTGTGACCTCACTTACGGCACGAGAGAGAAATTTCTCACACAGAGCTGTTGCCATAAGTGAGGTCACAGGAGTTCAACAGCTGATGAACTCAAGTGACCTCTCTCACGGCAGCTCAGCGCTATACACTGCAGGAGCGATGATGCGCCTGTCAGTGTATAGCCCACTTCTGGATAGAGCATTCACATCAGTGACTGCTGATGTGACTGTTCTATCAATGATCCAATCGCCGTGGGACAATCTGGATTATTTCATCAGGTCGCACAAATGAGTATTATGTTTCTTTATTATTTTATTTTTGTTACAGGAGACATGGGCTTCAGTGGATTAGGCATTAGTTAATTTTTAGGCCCCCTCCAGACCTCCGGCGGGAGGCGGGTCGCCGGAAAAATGCTCAAGTTTCCCATTGACTTACATTGGGCTCGTTACTCGGGTCGAGCACCGTGCATTACGATTTGCTCGACCTGAGCAATGAGTACCCGAGCACTTTAATGCTCGCTCATCACTACTCGTCAGTTTAACAGCAGCCCCTCCTTTTTTTAGCTATAGTCTCTCTCAATGCAGTCTGCTATGTGCCATTCTCAATGCAACACAGTACTCTCAATGCTTGTTTCAGCTCCTTTCTGTCATGCTTCTCTTTTCACACATGCACTGTATTAGGAACGTATTAGGTTGAAAAAATTGAGTGGCTTGCCTGATGTTGTACTGAAACCGGCGGACAAAGGGGGGAATATCGTCATTTGGCCAAAGAAAATGTACGAGTCTGAGGCATTCCGCCAATTAAATAACACTACATCTTATAGAAAACTTACATTTAACCCCTTGTCCGCCTTCAGACAGCAATTGCAAGCCATTCTTAACAAAGCAGTGATTAATAATGTAATGTAATTAATAATGATTATATCGGGGGGGGGGACTTTTTGGAGTTGGTAAATAGATGGATTGACTCTAAACTTCAGCCTTTGGTTGAGACCTTACCTTCCTTCCTAAAAGATACAACTGACCTTTTATGCAAAATGGATGGTTTATATCTTGAATCTGATACTATGGTAGTTACAGCAGATATTGAATCTTTATATACCAATATCAGACACAAAGATGGGTTGCTGGCCACCAGATATTTTCTGGATGGTTCCAACCTTCCAGTTTCAATTACAGATTTGGTGTTGGAATTATTGGAATTCACACTAACTCATAATTTTTTTGTTTTTAAGGGGTCCTTTTTCCTGCAGCTTCAGGGAACAGCGATGGGGGCAGCCTTTGCCCCCTTATATGCCAACCTGTTCCTGGGGCTGTGGGAAAGGGACCTCTTCCTGTCGGATCAGCTGTCGTCGATGTGCCGCGTCCTCTCTTGGACGCGGTACATCGACAACATTCTGTTAATCTGGCAGGGTACAGTTTCTGAGTTGACAACGTTCATGGAAGATTTGAATACCAATGACCTAAATATATGTATTACCTATCAGTACGACGTGGAAAAAGCAGAATTTTTAGATGTCCTACTCAAAAAAAGATGGAGATGGTTTAATACAGACCAATATCTATAGGAAGCCTACTTCAACCAATATGCTCTTACATGCTTCCTCCTCCCATCCCCAACATATGGTGCAGTCGGTCCCAGTCGGACAATTTCTGCGATTACGCAGGATTTGTTCGACGGACCATGCCTTTGAAATACAGGCTAAAGAATTGAAATCAAGATTCTATGAACGGGGATATAGTAGGAGGGCCATTAAAAGGGCATATCATAGAGCCAAGTTTTCATCACGCCAGGACTTACTATATAAATCCCATGATACCACACACAATGATGCGGTTAGATTTATAACTAAATTTCATACGCAGGTCCCAGCAATGAGAAGGGCACTAACAAAAGCATGGCCAGTCCTAAGATGCGATCCGATATTATCTAAATTTATTCCACCGACACCATCAATTACATTTCGTCGGTCTAAGAACCTTCGTGACCATCTTATTAGGAGTCATTATGTGGGTGAATCCAGTCCCACTTTCCTAGATATGGGTGCACACCATGTGGACATTGCATTGCCTGTACCAATGTTGACAAATCCGATGAATTTTGTGATTCAAGTGGCCAGAGGAAATACAAAATTAAGAAACGCATTAACTGCTTGACGAAAAATGTTATATATTATGCCACATGTCCCTGTGGACTTATATATGTAGGTCTAACTACACGTCTCAATTTAAAATAAGGATAAGGGAACATGTATTGGGCATATCTTCAGCATTGGAACAGACGGATCTGTCCACGTTAAAAACTATTCCACGCCATTTCAAACAATATCATCAGTGCAATGGTAATTTACTGAGAGTGAAAGGTATTGACTGTATTGAAATGGGTATTTGTGGGGGACAAATCTCAAGACGCCTGGCCCAATTGGAGGCCAGGTGGATTTGGACTTTAAATACCATCCACCCTAATGGATTAAATGAGAACTTAATCTTCGTTCCATTTCTGTGATCGCCTTGCTTCTGTATCACTGACATTCATACATAGTGACCCATTGTGATATTTTTATTTTGATTTTAATTATGCACATTTTGTATTTTTTATATATTAGGTACGCCTTCAAATTTAGTCCTGTATAGCCAGCCTACTATCCTCATGTGTCCACATGGCCGATGATAATCTTCAAGATTGAGGAATATATATTACTCCACTTGATGGATGCTTCAACATTACCTTACGACTATAATTTATACTGTTACATATAGTGTGACTATTTGTGGTATTATGCACAGGTATAACATTTTGGTGGGCGGGTATGCCTATAATATTTTGTCTATTGTAGGCCCCAATAAGTGAGATCTGTTCACCCATGGACACTATATATATGTATATATGTTTAATGCTCACTTCTATACATAGGGATATGCCTTTAATAATTGTTATACATTTGATGCTGTATGCAAGGGATACAATATACGATATTGACATTCCATATGTATAGGATTGTGATTGGTGCAACTTTATTAATGTCACTCACACCCCTTTAGGGGTGGTATTTGTGTTTTGACTTCTTATGTATGGATTCATGTGCATTGATATATATGAGTCATACAGTTCAGACCAAATGTTTGGACACACCTTCTCATTTAAAGATTTTTCTGTATTTTCATGACTTTGAAAATTGTACATTCACACTGAAGGCATCAAAACTATGAATTAACACATGTGGAATTATATACTTAACAAAAGAGGTAGTCATCGGAAATGGTTTTCACTTCGCAGGTATGCCCTGTCAGGTTTAATAAGTGGGATTTCTTGCCTTATAAATGAGGTTGGGACCATCAGTTGTGTTGTTCAGAAGTCTGGTGGATACACAGGTGATAGTCCTACTGAATAGACTGTTAGAATTTGTATTATGGCAAGAAAAAAGCAACTAAGTAAAGAAAAACGAGTGGCCATCATTACTTTAAGAAATTAAGGTCAGTCAGTGCAAAAAATTGGGAAAACTTTGAAAGTGTCCCCAAGTGCAGTTGCAAAAACCATCAAGTGCTACAAAGAAACTGGCTCACATGAGGACCGCCCCAGGATAGGAAGACCAAGAGTCACTTCTGCTTCTGAGGATAAGTTTATCCGAGTCACCAGCCTCAGAAATCGCAGGTTAACAGCAGCTCAGATTAGAGACCAGGTCAATGCCACACAGAGTTCTAGCAGCAGACACATCTCTTCAACAACTGTTAAGAGGAGACTTTGTGCACCATGCCATCATGGTAAAATAGCTGCTAGGAAATCACTGCTAAGGACAGGCAACAAGCAGAATAGACTTGTTTGGGCTAAAGAACACAAGGAATGGACATTAGACCAGTGGAAATCTGTGCTTTTGTCTGATTAGTCCAAATTTGAGATCTTTGGTTCCAACCACCGTGTCTTTGTGCGACGCAGAAAAGGTGAACGGATGGACTCTACATACCTGGTTCCCACCGTGAAGCATGGAGGAGGAGGTGTGATGGTGTGGGGGTGCTTGGCTGGTGACACTGTTGGGGATTTATTCAAAATTTAAGGTATACTGAACCAGCATGGCTACCACAGCATCTTGCAGGTGTATGCTATTCCATCTGGTTTGCGTTTAGTTGGACCATCATTTATTTTTCAACAGGACAATGACCCCAAACACACCTCCAGGCTGTGTAAGGGCTATTTGACCAAGGAGGAGAGTGATGGGGTGCTACGCCAGATGACCTGGCCTCCACAGTCACCAGACCTGAACCCAATCGAGATGGTTTGGGGTGAGCTGGACCGCAGAGTGAAGGCAAAAGGGCCAACAAGTGCTGAGCATCTCTGGTAACTCCTTCAAGATTGTTGGAAGACCATTTCCGGTGACTGCCTCTTGAAGCTCATCAAGAGAATACCAAGAGTGTGCAAAGCAGTCATCAAATCAAAAGGTGGCTACTTTAAAGAACCTAGAATATAAGACATATTTTCAGTTGTTTCACACTTTTTTGTTAAGTATATAATTCCACATGTATTAATTCATAGTTTTGATGCCTTCAGTGTGAATGTACAATTTTCATAGTAATGAAAATGCAGAAAAATTTTTAAATGAGAAGGTGTGTCCAAACTTTTGGTCTGTACTGTATCTAATATTGTTAGTTGATGGTGAATTAATATTCTTATGGACACAAATATGGCTATTTTCCTGCTCTTTGTTTTTCCCACCCATGCTACAATGCTTTGTCCACCTGGACGCATGTGTCCCATGGTCCTGTTGTGCCCCCCGGCTTGCGGCATCTCCATCTGTGTGACCTTGTCATCCAGTGATGCCGTCGCTGTTGTGCGTCCCGATTACCATGGTACACATGCGTCACTTCCGGCAGGTGCATTGCATCTCTAGGTATGGGGGTGGCGCCATTGGGACCGGCCTCCTTGCATTCCGGTTACCATGAGCACCACATGTCATTTCCGGCCGGCGCATAGTACCTCTGGGTAATTTATTGGCGCCATAATATACACTTACAACTGCGGACACAAGGGGGTGTGTTACGGGTGGGACTTGCCTATTGGCTGGCGGTACCTTTTTATACTGCACATGTTCACTTCTATATGTATACCCCTTGACAAAGGCTCATTTGCCAAAACGCGCGTTGGGGCTGGCGCGCACGTGGCAGTGACTGAAGTGTAATCTATCCACTGACAGGTAAACTATGTTTCAGATATATGTCTCATATTCAGTAAGTGTAATAGGTGAAGTAGTTATCAATTATGTACCTATCATGGTGGCGATATCTAATGTGAGCATATTTACTATACTTTAGACACTTAGCCTTTGGATTTTCAATTAATTTTTTTCCCTTAACTACCGAGTGACTGTTTCCACTGTGCGCGCCATTTTAAATACACTCTGTGTTTTCTGTGTATGTTTATCCACTTATTTTGTTATCATGTAATAAAATCTAGATATTTTGATATAATATTGTGCTGGATCATTAATTTCTTGAGCCTTGTGGCTCTTCCCTGAACACATGCACTGCTGTAGCTTGCTAAAACTGTTGCACACTTATGGGTGGCTAAATTTCGATACTTTGGCAGATGTATCCACAGGAACAGACCCTTCTGCTCACATCTCTGGTGAGAATTATTGTTCCCTAGTGTGCTAGCCTCCTCTACCCAGGACAAACTACACCAAATGCAGTTCAAGAGGAAGCCTTATACTTGCCAAGAGTAGAAGTTGTTGAAGTGTTTGTATTGTTCCTGTATAGCCCTATCTAAAGTCTTGTGTTAGCATACATTTTGTAAACTTTTGTAGCCAGCTACTAATCTCCATTTGCCAGTTAACTATGGCATAAATGACTCTTTGCTTCTGCACAACTTCTCCTTTGTCTACCTTGTCTAAGCTGTTTGCATGTGTCTGAACCCAGACTGCCCACTGACCCAGCCATGTCATAAGCAATCTAATTATTAAAGAAGAACTTTCACATGATTTTTTACATTTAAAATAAGTACCTCCTCAAATCCTCAAATTGATGCTGCGCCACTGAATCTGGAACAATTTTTCTTTCTCTTCTGTGTACCTCTGTTGTAAAGTCATTTTCCGTTCAACAACTAGGCGTGTGCCACAGAACTTCTCAGTGGGCATGACAATGATCACAGTAAAAAAAGTAAGCAACAACAGAGAAGTTCTGTGGTATATGCCCAGTTGGTTGAAGGAAAAATTTGCGTCTTTATTTCCGGGGGGGGGGGGCAAAAGTTTAAAAAGGGCTGATATTATTAAAGTTAAAGGGAAGGTGCCGCATTTTTACATTATGTAAAATAAATTAAAATGTTAAATTCCTTAATGTTATAACATAGTTTCAAGTGCCCAGTATTTATAGTTTATTTTTTATTAATTTGTTTTGCAGCTACTGGGGGCTGCCATCTTGCTTTTCAGGAGTGTAAGAGTTACTACACTACACTCACACTCCTTCAAATACGGCAGCCCAGGACATAGGCTTCAGCGGTCGGATGCCGACCCTATCTGTAACATTGTAGCCACATTAGCTGTGAACTGGGCATGCCTCTGTGGGCTGCTCAATTCACAGCTGTATGTGTGTCTAGGTGCCATTTCATTGTGGCTCAGAGCTTCCACACTGAGGACATGTAATTGGAAGCTTTTTACACACACACAAGCTCCCCCAGGTCTGTTCTCATAATCTCCCATCCTCCACTGCCTGTGCAGTAAAGCTATGGACCCTCACCACTGCACTGTTTAGTTTCCTCGGTCCTGGCCTCGTAGCTGCTCTCTTCTCCACTGCATGCAGCTCTGCTCCTCAGGTCCACGTTGCTCCACAGTCCGTTGTCTTCCTTCTGCTTGCTCTTCTGTAAATATACTGAGATCCACTTCCTGTTTAGCAGCTGGTTGAGATTTGATCACAGTGCAGTCACCAAGAAAATGGCGGTGCATTGTCTCTAGTCTTTATTCTGCCTCCCCCACTTTTGGGTGTAGTATAACACCTAAAAGGGGAGGAAAACATTGATGTCACAAGGATCCTGCCCCAATTTTGCAGCTAACGTAATGCAAGTAAGCATTACTGTAGCTGCTTGAGGTCTATACAGGAAGATGCTCCCCCTAGCTGCAAGTATAGGTAATCTTTTTTTTTTATATATAGATATTTTGCATGTTGCAGGGTTTGCAATCTATGCAAACACTGCATTACAAAGCTTAAATTAATATTATAATGTTATTTTCACAAAAAGAAAAAAAAAATTGATGGCACCTTCCCTTTAAGCTAGTTGGACTCAAAATCAACTCCCAAACCTATTGTCAATTTTTTAGAAGACACTTTCTTCAAACAGTTGTGCAGGTAAGAGTCTGCATGCTTCAAGAAAACCATGATTTTTATGCAGGACAATGCTCCTTTGCATTCATCGAAGTCTCTACTGCTTGGCTAGCCAGTAAAGGCCTTAAAGATGAAAGAATAATGACATGCCCCCTTTCTTCACCTGACCTAAACCCTAATGAGGATTTGTGGTTTCTTCTTAAACGGGAGATATATGGTGAAGGAAAACAGTACACCTCTCTGACCAGTGTCTGGGAAGCTGTAGTTGGTGCTGCCCAAAAACATGATCAACAGATTGAGAAACTGACAGATTCCATGGTTGGAAGGCTTATGACTATTATTGAAAAAAAAGTTTGGGTAAATTGGTCACTGATATTTTTTTGGAATGTCAGAAATGCATTTTCTTACATTTTGAGTTGTTTCATTATTATTGTCACTTTAACAGATGAAATTAAACAACTTGAGATAGTAAATTTTACATTTTTCATTTAACTGCATAATTCTGCACATTAATAGTTGCCCAATAATTCTGCACACATAGATATTCTACTAAGAAAGACAAAACCTCACTTTTAGATTGACCGACAGCACTGTAGTTGTTCAATAATAATATGAATCATCACAAATTCAAAATTGCCTAATAATTATGCACATAGTACAGACATTACAAAGAGCTCCTAACCAAAATGACATAAAACTACCTAGCACAATAACAGTCAGGTACAGCTGGTATCACTCCAATTGCTTTAAGATGATGGCAGGCCTGTTTACCAACTGCTTTATAAAAAGGGGCAAGTCCAAGGAACTTTAGTTTAACTTTAGCCACCATATCAGTTTCAGGATATACCAAAAACATAAGTTGTTAAAATATTTGTATTTAACTGATAAGGAGAATCTACTATATAATCGGCTTATCCCGTCTGTCTGTCCGTCCAGGAAATCCCGCGTCGCTGATTGGTCCGGCCGCGGCCAATCAGCGACGCGGGATTTCAGAACAAGATGGCGGCCGTTAGCGGCTCATCTGCCGCACGGAGGTCAGCGGCGATGCAGCTGGGAGATGACAGGCATTAGCCGGTCATCTCCCGGCTGCTCGCAGCGGAAGTACCCGCACAGGCAGAGCCGCTCCCCGGTCCTCACTAACACGGTTCGCTGATTAGTCGCAGCTGCGACCAATCAGCGGTATAGGCGCGAACTTTAAACACCGCTCTGCTGATTGGTCGCGGGGGTCTCGGCTTATACTCGGGTCACCGCGCACAGGGAGCATGTGACCCCCGGCTGCAGCTGGCTCTTGCTTCCGCTTATGTCACGACTATTTGCGGCTGCAGCCAAGGGGTCTCCTGTTTTGCGTTCCACGGTAAGTGATGGGCTGTGGGCGGGGTTATCCCCAATCCCGTCACACCCGGCATCCACCACACGCACATTCATTGACAGAACACGTGGTGGATGCTGGGTGTGACACGATGAGGGATAACCCCGCCCACAGCCCGTCATTCACCGTGGTACGCGGAACAGGAGACCCCTGGCTGCAGCCGCAAATAGTCGTGATGTAAGCGGAAGCAAGAGCCGGCTGCAGTCGGGGGAATTACGTGCTGGCTGTGAGTGGTCAGCGATGTTGTCACAAGCAGTATTGACAACATGACGTAATTACAAAATTCATTAGGGGCCCCGGGGGGATACATTGGGGGATTAATTTAAAGTAGTGCACAACCCATTTAAACACTGCTTCGCTGATTAGTCGCACCCGGTCGGCCGTATACATATTCTAGAATACCCGATGTGTTAGAATCGGCCACCATCTAGTAATTATAATAATAATAATACACAATACACAACCACATCCTCATATACACCCAAATACATCAATAGAAAAATGTTACACTTTTTAAAATAATATTACAAAAACAGATGCAGAAATGTAAAAAAAAGTGCCAGTAAAATAACATGTCAAGTTAGTTTCCATTACATGAAGCAACCTCCTATTTGGAAAAAGGGAGATATTACAAAAACAATAACTATGTTAACACAGAATATAACATAATGAAAAATCCTGACATGCATTTCAAGCTAGCTTTTTAGCGTCACTAATAATAATAGTTACCAACTATAAAAAAGACCATTAAGAACTATCTGCTATTTTTATAAGACTAGAATAATAATCATATATTAAATTTTTATCTATTGGTTGTATTCAGAATGAGGTCACCTATTATTTTTTTATTATCTTTTTTTCAACATTTTTTAAAACAAGCAATACAACAGCAGGTTTGATGAATAAAAAGATACAGGTGCATCTCACAAAATTAGAATATCATCAAAAAGTTCATTTATTTCAGTTCCTCAATACAAAAAGTGAAACTCATATATTATATAGAGTCATTACAAACAGAGTGATCTATTTAAACTGTTTATTTCTGTTAATGTTGATGATTATGGCTTACAGCCAATGAAAACACAAAAGTCATTATTTCAGTAAATTAGAATAATTAACAAAAACACATGCAAAGGTTTCCTACGGGTTTAAAAAAGTCCCTTAGTCTGTTTCAGTAGGCTCCACAATCATGGGGAAGACTGCTGACTTGACAGATGTCCAGAAGGCAGTCATTATCACACTAAGTAAATGCAAAGTAAATTTTGCACTTCATTTGGAAATCAAGGTCCCAGAGTCTGGAGGAAGAGTGGAGAGGCACACAATCCAAGCTGCTTGAGGTCTAGTGTGAAGTTTCCACAATCAGTGATGGTTTGGGGAGCCATGTCATCTGCTGGTGTACGTCCACTGTGTTTCATCAAGACCAAAGTCAGCGCAGCTGTCTACCAGGAAATTTTAGAGCACTTCATGCTTCCCTCTGCCGGCAAGCTTTTTGGAGATGGAAATGTCATTCTCCAGCAGGACTTGGTATCTGTCCACACTGCCAAAAGTACCAATACATGGTCTAAAATAACAGTATCACTGTGCTTGATTAGCCAGCAAACTCGCCTGACCTTAACCCCATAGAGAGTCTATGGGGTATTGTCAAGAGGAAGATGAGAGACACCAGACCCAACAATGCAAGTGAGCTGAAGGCTCGTATACCCCTCACAGTCAATGCTGTTAAAAGAGGGCTCGTCTCTTACCTCCAATCACAGCAAACTCACTGGGCACGGCAATATTCTCAATATTGTAGGTAATAAGCTCTTCTTTGTGCATAATATATCCAATATGGTACAGGATTCGTCTTCTTAATTCTCTTTTGGTCTTGCCAATATAGTTTATTGGACACTGGCAAATCGCCATGTAGATCACCCCTTGTGTTTTGCAATTTGTGAATTCTCGATTTTGAAAACTCTGATTTGTAGAGGCACTTGTGAAGGTCTTACTTTTATTGATATAATTACACGCCTTGTGTAATACGCCTGTAACATAGTAACATAGTAACATAGTCTTTAAGGTTGAAGGAAGACTAAGTCCATCTAGTTCAACCCATAGCCTAACATGTTGATCCAGAGGAAGGCAAAAAAAAAACCATGTGGCAAACACTAAGCTCCACATTGGGGAAAAAAATTCCTTCCTGACTCCATACGACAATCAGACTAGTTCCCTGGATTAACGCAAGGAATCTAGTATATATAACCTGTAATATTATACTTTTCAAGAAAGGCATCCATGCCCTTCTTAAATTTTAGTAGTGAATCACTCATCACAACCTCATGTGGCAAAGAGTTCCATAGTCTCACTGCTCTTACAGTAAAGAATCCACGTCTGTGATTATGATTAAACCTTCTTTCCTCCAGACGTAGAAGATGCCCCCTTGTCCCCGTCTCAGGCCTCAGAGTAAAAAGACCAGTAGAAAAGTCTTTGTACTGTCCCCTCATCTACTTGTACATAGTAATAAGATCACCCCTAAGCCTTCGTTTTTCCAACGTAAATAACCCCAAGTGTAATAACCTGTCTTGGTATTGCAGACCCCCGAGTCCTCTAATAACCTTGGTCGCTCTTTTCTGCACCCGCTCTAGTTCAGCTATGTCTTTCTTATACACCGGAGACCAGAACTGTACACAGTATTCTAAGTGTGGTCGCACTAGTGACTTGTATAGAGGTAAAATTATGTTCTCCTCATGAGCATCTATGCCTCTTTTAATGCATCCCATTATTTTATTTGCCTTTGCAGCAGCTGCCTGACACTGGCCACCAAACGTGAGCTTGTCATCCACCAATATGAGAATATTGCTGTGCCCAGTGAGTTTGCTGTGATTGGAGGTAATAGACGAGCCCTCCTTTAACAGGATTGTTCTAAGTTCATGGTCTTCAGCCCATGGAATGGTTGAATTCAGAAATGGGCAGGAAAGAGGTAGGACGAGTAAACCTATAAAAATATGCTGGTCTGGCTGCCAAACACGGCCGGCAACCCTGCCAATACGTTTATCAATGAACAGTACATCACCTTATCATCGAAATAAGAGAGACTGTTAGCCCCTGATGATCACAGCAGTCAGATATAAAGATGATGAAATGCGTAGGGCTTTAGTAATGTAGTTAGAACATCTGGGGGGTAGAGATCCATGGAATAGTGATTCAGGTTAGACACCTGTGCATGTTGACAACTGAAGGGATTAGCCCCAGCACAGTTAGTTAGAGGAGGAGTGTCTAACATTAGTCCTGATCATATAGAAGTCTGTGGTGTATATAGTGGGTATTATATAACGATTCAGTTGTCACTATATAACATCCTAACAGATTTACAACACCGTGTTACAACAGGATTGTTTGTCTGACTAATCAAATAGTCAGATCAGGAATTGAATGACATTGTGGATTCGTAAATTAGAATTTACCTATGAAATACTCTGAAGTGCCAGAATATTAATGGCAATCTGAGTGGTAATGATAACACCACATAGTGACTTTAGTCCATAGTGATAGAAGTCCTAATCATTGATTTTTAAGTTTTGATAATGTTTTAATAATTACAGATTAAAACTTATTTAAAGTTCATTTTTAGATTCACTCCAATTGCATAAGTCTGTGAATTGGAATTTTGATATTTTTATATACTGTATATATCTGGATCCAATATGTCATTTGGACTCAATAGGTTGTATGTGCTCTGTTTGAAGAGGGGATTGTATTTATATAGAGGACCAATATATTGAATTAAAATTATTGCAGTGTAGGAAGAAGAAGGGATAGCTTTAGGTTGTGCTCATCCTAAGCCACCTTTTAATGAATGAAGAAGGTCATCAACTTTGTCTTGTCCCAAAGTTGTTCCAGTGTGCCTAAGTCGCACAAAAATGGTTAACTGTCATTAATTAAATGTTGCACATACATTTGACCCAAACATACAGATTTTATTTAGAAGGTGGAAATATGAGGCATTTTGCAGCAATAGCGTAATGGAAAGCAGCCTGGTACTCAATTTACGGACCACTCTAGGTGGAAATGAAGAAGGAAATTAAGAGGGTCTAATAGAATAGTATGGGCTACGACTTCATAAATTGCTGATTGCAACACAGTCTAAAAAGATTTAAATAATGGATATGTCTAGAATGGAGCAATGATCCCACATCCCAGTGACATCTAAGGAAAGCATCGAAAGATGGGGAGATCGGCAGCACAATTAAATTCCTCGAACAGGCTGTTTGGTGTATATAGCTTTACAGATTCTTGAATTTTGGATACTTGCACTGTGGACTCTCTCTCCCTTATCCAGGATTTATCAGGCATAAATGTATTACATTTATGAAGAATTTCTGAAGTATGATATTAGTGCATTAGTATCTTGTATTTCTTTCTTTATATCAAGACCAAAGTCATGCATTAGTCCAAATTATCTTTCTGGAGAAATCGCTCTAAGCCTTGGCACCACTTTCATTTCAGCATTAGGCTTTTTGATGAGGGACTAGTGTTGAGCCACCCCCGTAGTGTTCGAGTTCGGTTCGTCGAACACCCGTGTGTTCGCCGAACTGTTCGTCGAACTGTTCGTCGAACACCTTCGAACACCGTTAAAACCAATGGCAGGCAAGCAAAAACACATAGAAACACATAGAAAACACCTTCAAATGTGTCCAAAAGCTGACAAACTGCTCAGAAGACATAACTAACACATGGAAAAGTGACAAGTATATATAGTCATGCGAAAAGAAAAGAGGTGGAGGAGTAAAAGGAGGGGGAGACACAGATATAGGCATGTCATGCCCTTCTATAATCCAAAAAGTGAGAAGCCGACACGGCCAGTACGTTCCTGCCCGTGCCACCTCCATGTCGCCGGGTTTGTGCCAGAGCCGCGGTGGACCCTGACGGCCAGCCCCCCTCTCCCAATACTGGTGTCTGTCCGCTGGTGGGTCGAGCGAGCCCCCCTGTGGTGGAGGCAGCTCTAAGCTTTTTAATTTAAATTGTCTCTCTAATTTGAATGGATACACTTTAAATCCTTTTACAAGGATCTATTGGAGGGCAAGTCTCATGCCAGCAGCCGCGTAATTCCAGCTCCAGTAGCGTCCACTAAAGCTGCTGCAGTTAAAAAGCTTGTATAAGGATCGAGCTTGGCTGTCCACCGCAAGGCATCCTACCGCCAGTCCCAGCCCATATGCCTTGGGGTGCCTCCTGATGCTCTTCACTGAGTATCCCGTGGTCCCGAAGCATTTCCTTTGAAAAAATTAAGTGTCCAAACTACAGGTGGTGTAGCTTGCTTAACAGCTGGGATAATCCGCTGACTAGCAGACACTGCTACTAGGCACAAAGTATTTCCTGGGCTAGATGCAGTTAAAAATTTGTAATTAGATACTCTCGTTGGATGCTGAGAAAGCATTCTATAGAGTCCCCTGGCACGCCATATATTATTCTCTTAAAAAGCTTGGGGTAGGGGTCTAGGGGACCCTTTTATAGCCAAAATCATGGCCCTGTATCGCAATATGTCACCTAGGCTGAAGATAAATGGAACTGTAGCACCCTGAGGGCTCGGTTGCTACAGAGGTATTGTACCTCACCCAGAGGTGTGATATCTCACTCTCAGGTAAGGATGGAGTGTGGATCAGGACCCGACACCTGCATGCATTACACCACATTGCTGTGGGGCAGGGCGACCAATATGCCCCTGAGATGGGCACAACAGTCCCAGTCCCTGGCTGGAGTGGGGGGAGGGAACACTGAGGAAGGGGAACCCTGTAGTGCAGGAGCAGGGAGGAAGCAGTTCCTGGGTGCATTGAGAAGGGAGTATAAAAGGTGGGCACCATCTTTGTTCAGTGCAGAGAAGTCTGAGCAGAAGTGACAGAGAGCAGGGGCTCTGCATGAGCTCTGCTCCGGAGGCGGGCCTAGTAACAGAGGCCCAGGCCTGGAAGAGGGAGAAGGAAGGAAGAGGAGCGGAGAAGGCTCCAGGAACGAGGAACGAAGGGATCCCAGGGGTGCGGACGGGCAAGTCGCCACCGCACGCCCGAATCCACCTGCGTGGAGGGGTCAGGCCAAAGGGGGAGACCGGTCCCCGAAACTAGTGGAGGCGGGAAACGACCCTCAGCTAGAAACCGGAGGCTGTGACATTTTATGTGGCGCAGCCCCTCGCTACACCCGCTAGGAAGGCACCACATAGGGTCAGGGAAACTGGCGCCAAGTTTACCAAGAGGAGGCCCAAGGCAGCCGGACAGAAGGGTTGGTAAGAAAGGCCAGACAAAGGACACACAAAGGGGGTCCTGTGAAGCGCTCCAAAGTTATCTGGGAGTTGTCTGAGCCCCTCACCTGGTGAGCACAGTACGACGTGGGCAGCCGTTACCTGCAGAAGTGGTCTGGATAATAAGAACTGTGAGTAAAGGCCCTGGACTGCATCACTGACTTCGTGTCGTTACTGCTGCTGCCCTGCACCATCACCCCCATCCTCCGCATACACTGCCCTGAGGCTATACTCCTCCCGTGGGGAGTTATGCTACGCTCTGCTGCACCCACAACACCAGCCTCAGCGGTCTGCCCTGCAGCGGCGGTTCACTCTGACCGCAATCCACGGGTGACATAGTCGGACATTTAAACATCAAAACCACATAAATAGTTCCGCCACTGGTTTGACCGCCCTGAGCCACGGAACCAGGTCGCCGCCACGGAGACTACAACCACCAGCATCCACCAAAAAGGGTCCGGCTCCGGGTGTCCCAAGGCCCAGGGGGTGCGTCAGAACATTTTCATCACCTTTCACAATCACCAATGGGACAAGGCAGGGATGTCCTCTGTCCCCTCTCTTATACATCCTAGTGACGGAGCACCTGCTCTCATCAATTCGCCATAACCCCAATATTAGGTGGATTGAGGTGGGAGGCACCGAGTACAAGTGCTCTCTATTTGCTGATGATGTCCTAGTATATATCACTCAATCACATATATCCATCCCTGCTGTTATGGCTGAAATAGATCACTTTGTTACATGGTCAAATTTTAAAATCAATGCAGCGAAGTCTGAGGCCCTCGATGTCTCCCTCCCCAAATCCATACAGGATTCCATCCAATCCAACTTTCCCTTTGCCTGGCCCTCACAGGGTATCAAATACTTAGGAATTCCTATTCATAGAGACCTCTCCCGTCTATGTTATCTTAATTTTGGGCCCTTTATTGAACAACTCCATACAGACCACGGTTGGCAAGTTAGAACTGTAAGATTCACTACGTGAACCACTGGTGTTTTGTGGAAAAGCACATGTACACTGTGTTCCAAATTATTATGCAAAACGTGTTTAGGAGTAATAAGGGAAGAATTTGTTTGTTTGTCAGTTAAACTCATTGATGGTGATGTGTGTCAGGGCTCTTTATATCACTGTAAGCAATTGCAGACACCTGTGCTAATTAGTTTGGCAGGTGTGTCCAAAGATAGGCAAGACTGCTTAAGAAGGCTGTCACACATTATTAAGCAGCCTACATTTTCCGCCAAAATGGGAAAGAAAAAGGATGTGTCGGCTGCTGAGAAGCAACAAATTGTGGAGTGTTTAGGTCAAGGCATGACTACAATCAACATTGTGCGATGAACAGGATGAAGTGTCTTGGCAATCAAGAAGTATGTAGCTGATTCACAGTACACACGTGTGCGTGCTGATAAGGGCAAATTGAGGACTCTTTCCTACAGGCAATTAAGCCAGGTTAAAAGAGCAGCGGCAAAAAAGCCTTGTCATAGCAGCAGACAAGTTTTTGAAGCTGCTGGTGCCTCCAATGTCCCCCGAACAACAAGATGCAGGGTCCTTCAGAGGTTTGCAGCTGTGCGTACGCCATCCTGTCGACCTCCTCTATCCACTGCACACAAGCAGAAACGGCTCCAGTGGGCCAAACATTACATGAAGACTGATTTCAAAACTGTTTTGTTCACGGATGAGTGCCGTGCAACGCTCGATGGTCCAGATGGATGGAGTGGAGGATGGCTGGTTGATGGACACCCCACGCAAACACGGCTACAGCGCCAACAAGGAGGAAGTGGAGTAATGTTTTGGGCTGGAATCATGGGGAGAGAGATTGTCGGCCCCTTTAGGAACCCTGAAGGGGTAAAGATGAACTCCATAATGTATGTGGAGTTTCTCAAACAGCACTTCCTGCCATGGTTCAAGAAGAAGAACCGTGTATTCCACAGCAAGATCATTTTCATGCATGATAATGCACCGTCTCATGCTGCACATAACACATCTGCATCTCTAGCTGATATGCGCATAAAAGGGGACAAACTTATGGTGTGACCCCCATGCTCCCCTGACCTCTACCCCATTCACAACCTCTGGAGCATCATCAAAAGGAGTGTCTATGATGGCGGGAGGCAGTTCAGATCTAAGCAACAGCCCTGGGAGGGTATTCTGTCCTCATGCAAAACAATTGAAGCAGAAACCATCCAAAACCTGACAAATTCAATGGATGAGAGAGTTCAGAAGCTCCTTTCGAACAAGGGGTCCTATGTGCAAATGTAACATCACCTAGAATAAAGTTTTGAGTTGAAAACTGTTTGATTTCAGTTTCTAATAACCTGCTAATGCTTATAATTTCAAAAATGACTATTTTTTTGGTCTTTATTAAAATGAAAAGGTTGATCGAAGAGTGTGGGGGGTCTAAGAGTGTGGCAACCCCGTAGTCAGGATTACTTCGAATTCTGACAATCTGAGGGTCATGTTGCAGGTAGTGCAGCAAGAAGGCACTTATGTGTCTTGTGCATCTCGGAGCCCCAAAATTATTTTCCGGGCTAGATGCAGCTAAAAATTATTATTAATTTTAAATCTGGTGGAGCTTAGTATAGATGGCCTAATAGAATCAGTACTGCACACTGCTACAAAGCCCAAATTATTTTCCAGCCAAGATACAGATAAACATGATTAGTAATTTTAAATCTGGTGGAGCTTAGTATAGATGGCCTAATAGAATCAGTACTGCACACTGCTACAAAGCCCAAATTATTTTCCAGTCAATATACAGATAAACATGATTAGTAATTTGAAAGCTTAAAAAGGTTGGTGAGGTGATTTTAACCAATCATCAAGCTTTTACTCTCCCCAGGATGACACAGGGGTAGAAAAGTCGTTTCGGATCCATGATTTGTTCATCTTTATGAACGTGAGTCTGTCTACATTATCAGTGGAGAGCCGCTGTCACGGGTGTGTCGCCACGAAGATCGTCACGATTACACAGCCTGACTTCTCGCAGCTGACTTTTTGGTGCTTTGTGTTTTCGGCAGTGAGGGAGTTAATTTTCTCTCTCTCTGTGCTAGACGAGGTCCAGCCTCGCCCAGCTGCAATCAATGCTGCTGTAGTGAGTCTCCTTCAAATGCCTGCTGGTCTGTTTGGGAAGTGTCGGTGAAAGCATTTCATACAGACTTACAGAGCGGATCGTGGTATTTGGAGTTTCTGAGATAAGTGTATTTGGAGTCTTTTTTCCCTTCCTCGCTTTATCATTTATCTCCTTTCCCGTCCCTTGCAGAGTGAAGAGTCGTCGGAAAACTGTTGATCCCAGGTTGTGTGGTGGACGGCAATCTGGGAGTAGGTATTTCGTCCCTAGGTTCGTCTCAGTTTCTCGTACCGGCGGAGGTGGTGGTGGGTACGAGAACTGAGAGGATATCTGTTCTTCTGGATAGTGGGGCCGGGGCTAATCTGGTTGATGCTCGGTTTGCCCGGGTTCAAGGTATGCGATTGAGTGAGTTGGCTAAACCCATCCCCATATTCTCGATCGATGCCAGGCCTCTCGGTCAGGGAAGTTTTTTGCAAGCTGTGCATGACGTAAAACTTCAAGTGGGGGCGATACATAAAGAACTGTTGTCTTGCTACGTGTTGGAGGGTCTTCCCACTCCTATAGTGTTGGGCCTTCCTTGGTTAACTAAGCATAACCCGGTTATTAATTGGCAAACCAGAGAGATAAGCCAATGGAGTAAATTCTGTAATAAAAACTGCATGAACACGGTCATCGGTGCGGTTACTCCTTGGGTCTTACCTCCATTTCTGGCGGACTTTGAGGATGTATTCTCGGAGAAAGGGTGTCGGGAACTACCTCCTCATCGCGAGTATGACTGTTCTGTAAAATTGCTCCCTGAGGCCAAGTTACCTAAAGCTAGGTTGTATAACCTTTCTGGTCCTGAGAGGCAGGCCATGAAGGATTATATTTCAGAAAGTCTGGCTAAGGGGCATATTAGACCTTCATCTTCACCGGTGGCTGCGGGGTTCTTCTTTGTTAAGAAGAAAGATGGAGGCCTACGCCCTTGCCTGGATTTCCGTGAACTTAATCGGATTACGGTCCGAGATCCATATCCGCTCCCACTTATTCCCGATCTCTTTAATCAGATCGTGGGCGCCAAATGGTTCTCTAAGTTGGATCTCAGGGGGGCGTACAATCTGATTAGGATGAAGGAGGGGGATGAGTGGAAGACGGCGTTTAACACTCCGGAGGGGCATTATGAGAACCTTGTCATGCCATTCGGTCTGACTAATGCCCCGGCGGTGTTCCAACACTTTGTTAATGACATTTTTCGCCGCCTGGTGGGACAGTTTGTTGTCGTATATCTGGATGATATCTTAATTTACTCGCCGGATCTGGTGTCTCATCAGGAGCACGTTAGGCAGGTGTTACAGATCTTGCGGGATAATAAACTGTATGCCAAATGGGAAAAGTGTGTGTTCGCCGTACAGGAACTCCAGTTTTTAGGCTTCCTGGTTTCAGCGTCCGGTTTTCGTATGGACCCTGGGAAAGTGCGGGCAGTTCTTGAGTGGGATCGGCCAGAGAATCTTAAGGCACTACAACGTTTCCTGGGGTTTGCTAATTATTACCGGAAGTTCATTCGTAATTTCTCGTCCATGGTTAAGCCTCTCACAGACATGACTAAAAAGGGGACGGATTTTTCTAGGTGGTCTGACAAGGCTTGTCAAGCATTCTCCTGCTTGAAAAAATGTTTTGCCTCGGCACCCATACTCATTCAACCTGATGCGTCACAGCCATTCATTGTAGAGGTAGACGCTTCCGAGGTAGGGGTGGGAGCAGTATTGTCACAAGGTTCGTCCCCTGGTAAGTGGCATCCGTGCGCCTTTTTCTCTAAAAAATTGTCGTCCGCTGAGAGGAATTACGATGTCGGCAATAGGGAACTCTTGGCCATTAAGTTAGCTTTTGAGGAGTGGCGCCATTTTTTGGAGGGGGCAGTCCATCCGGTCACCGTCATCACCGATCACAAGAACCTGCTATATCTGGAGTCCGCGAAACGTCTGAATCCCAGACAAGCTAGGTGGTCATTGTTTTTTACCAGGTTTAATTTTGTCGTTACATATCGTCCTGGGTCAAAAAATGTAAAGGCGGATGCCTTATCTCGCAGTTTCCCTGGGGCCGGGAATACAGACGACCCGATTCCTATCCTTCAGGAGGGGGTGGTGGTTTCGGCAGTATGCTCTGAGCTGGAGGAGGAGGTATTGGAGGCTCAGGGGGACGCCCCTGTTGGACCTCCGGGGAGACTGTTTGTTCCAGATCAGTTGCGACAAAAGGTGATCGAGGCACACCATAACTCAGTTTTGGCAGGACACCCGGGGAGTAAAGCAACTGTGGATCTCCTCTCGCGTCGGTTTTGGTGGCCTAACTTACATAAGGAGGTGGTAACTTTTGTCGCGTCCTGTGGGGTTTGTGCGCGCTCTAAGACCTCACATACCCGTCCGTCTGGGGTCCTCTTACCTTTGAAGATCCCGGAGCGTCCTTGGACTCATCTGTCTATGGACTTTATTACGGACCTCCCTCCGTCTTCGGGTAAAACGGTCATACTCGTTGTAGTGGACAGGTTCAGCAAGATGGCACATTTTATCGCTCTTCCGGCTCTCCCTAATGCTAAAACTCTTGCGCAGGTGTTCATTGGGGAGATTGTGAGGCTTCACGGGGTACCCTCCGATGTGGTGTCTGATCGGGGGTCTCAGTTTGTGTCCAAGTTCTGGAAGGCGTTTTGTGCACGGCGGGGGATGCATTTGTCATTCTCATCGGCTTTTCACCCTCAGACCAATGGTCAGACGGAACGTATGAACCAGAGCTTGGAGACATATCTCCGGTGTTTTGTGTCAGAGAACCAGGAGGACTGGGCTTCTTTCTTACCTCTGGCAGAGTTTGCTCTTAATAATAGGCGGAGCGAGTCCACTGGTAAGTCCCCGTTTTTTGGGGCATATGGTTTTCACCCCCAGTTTTGTACTTTCAGTAGGGGGGGCTCTTCGGGGGTTCCTGAGGAGGAACGATTTTCCTCATCACTCGCTTCAGTATGGAGAGGGGTGCTGAAGAATCTGAATACTATGGGGAACCGATACAAACGTATGGCTGATAGGAGGAGAGTGTCTGGTCCGGACCTAAGTGTGAACGATCGGGTATGGTTGTCTACCAGGAATATTAAACTTAAGGTTCCCTCCTGGAAACTGGGTCCCAGGTTCATCGGGCCGTACAGAATCAGTTCTATTATTAATCCGGTGGCATTCCGTCTTGACCTCCCCCCTACGTTTAAAATTCACAACGTGTTCCACAGATCGTTGCTTAAGAGGTATGTGGCGCCGGTGGTACCGTCACCTTTACCTCCCCCTCCAGTGGTGGTCAATGGTAACTTGGAGTTCCAGGTATCAAGGGTCATCGATTCACGTTTTAATCGCCGGTCCCTTCAGTACCTGGTTCATTGGAAAGGGTATGGTCCTGAGGAGAGGATGTGGGTTCCTGCGTCGGATATTAACGCAGACCGATTAGTTCGGGCCTTCCACACGACTCACCCGGAAAAACCTGGCCCTGAGGGTCCGGAGGCCCCTCGTAGAAGGGGGGGTACTGTCACGGGTGTGTCGCCACGAAGATCGTCACGATTACACAGCCTGACTTCTCGCAGCTGACTTTTTGGTGCTTTGTGTTTTCGGCAGTGAGGGAGTTAATTTTCTCTCTCTCTGTGCTAGACGAGGTCCAGCCTCGCCCAGCTGCAATCAATGCTGCTGTAGTGAGTCTCCTTCAAATGCCTGCTGGTCTGTTTGGGAAGTGTCGGTGAAAGCATTTCATACAGACTTACAGAGCGGATCGTGGTATTTGGAGTTTCTGAGATAAGTGTATTTGGAGTCTTTTTTCCCTTCCTCGCTTTATCATTTATCTCCTTTCCCGTTGGTGTTCCCTCTGTTGTAGTTGTGTAGTTTTTGTATGCAAGGTGGTTTTGGTTTTTCCCTTGTACTGTCTCGTTCGTCTAAGTACAGTGTGTGGGCATATTATTACTTGTCCTCTTTTGTTGTGATCGGGGTCCTTCTCAGGACTAGATTACTTAGGTGCAGGGATCCTCAGGAGGTAGGGGTTACGCTGGCGGCCTGGACCTCTGTACCTTTAACAGTACCTCCAGGTTGAGGGATTAGTCAGGGCCCCAGCTTAGGGTCAGCTTAGGCCCCCTACCTCCAGTATACAGAGACAGCGTGACATTCGCGTGCGCTTATCTGTCAGCACACCACCAGCAGCACTGAACACACGTTCAGACAGAACGCTGGCTGCGGGGCATGACAAGATCTCCAAGGCGTAAGTGGCTAGCTCCAGCCATTTATCCAGATTGGAAGCCCAAAAAGAGCAAGGGTCCAGTGACACAGTCATGGCTTCAATGTTTACTTGGAGATACTCCTGTACCATCGTCTCTAGGCGTTGACTATGTGTCAGACTTCTTGTCTCCTGTGGCCTTGCAAAGGATGGGCTAAAAAAGTGGTGAAATGATTCCGCAAAATTGATGTTACCAGCAGATACTGTGTTTCTGTTACGGTTTGAGTGCTGAACACTCGACGGTCCCACGGTTGGCAAGTTGGAACTGTGAGATTCACTACGTGCACCACTGGTGTTTTGTGGAAAAGCACATGTAAGATTCTGCAACAGTCTCTGCTGATACTCCTGCATGCGTGCATCCCTTTCTATGGCAGGAATTATTTCGGAAAATTTACTTTTGTACCGGGGATCTAACAGTGTGGCAACCCAGTAGTCAGTATTATTTCTAATTCTCACAATTCGAGGGTCATGTTGCAGGTAGTGCAGCAAGAAGGCACTCATGTGTCTTGCGCATCCAGGAGCACCAAGTCCCTGTTGTGTTGGTGGCGAGGTAACCATCATGCTTCCTTCCTTTGTCCTCTCCCCCCAACCTCGCACAACAGAAATGTGATCAAGGTCTCCCTCATCTGATGAGTCTTCCATCAGTTCGTCCTCCACTTCTTCCTGGGCTCCTGCACCTTCCTCACTAGTTTGGCTGCTACCATGCGCCCTGGTAAAACCATCTCCCCCACCCTCACATGCCTGCCGCCTTGGTGCTGCCGACCGTCTGGACCTTGCAGATGTTAGCCCTTCCGCATACAACTCCTCCTCCTCTACTTCCTCCACCTCCTCTTGTGCCACCACCTGACTCTGAATTCTGTTTAACATGTGCTCCAGCATGTAAATCACCGGAATAGTCATGCTGATAATGGCATCGTCAGCACTAAACATCTTCGTCGCCATTTCAAAACTGTGCAGAAGGGTGCATAGGTCCCTGATCTGAGACCACTCCTCCAGCGTGATTTGCCCCACCTCTGGATCTCGTTGGCCCAGGCTATACGTCAGAACGTATTGCACCAGGGCTTGTCGGTGCTGCCACAGTCGCTGCAACATGTGCAGAGTTGAATTCCACCGGGTAGGCACATCGCATTTTAGCCGGTGAAGTGGCAGGCCCAACGACTTCTGTAGAGATGTAAGTCGCTGAGCTGCGGGATGCGAACGGCGGAAGTGAGCACACAGTGACCGTGCCCTCTGCAGAAGGCCATCTAGTCCGGGATAGTGGGCTAAAAATTGCTGGACAACCAGGTTCAACACGTGAGCCATACAAGGCACGTGTGTGACATTGCCCCCGGCGAAGGGCCGCACCCAGGTTTGCAGCATTGTCGCACACGGCCTTCCCTGGTTTCAGGTCCAGTGGAGACAACCATTCATGAAATTGGTTCTCCAGAGCTGACCACAACTCCTCAGCTGTGTGACTCACATTTCCCAGACATTTCAAAGTAAAAACCGCCTGATGACGTTGAGCCCTACTGCCAGCATAGTAAGGAGGTGTGCAGGATCCCTTCTGCGCAGTTAGAAAGCTTTTGGCATGACCAGACAGGCTTTGGGTGCAGGTGGAGGACCGAGAGGAGGTTGAGGAGGCAGAAGCAGTAGAGGAACTTTGAGATAAAGAGGATTGATGCACAACTCGTGGGGATGGCAAGACTTGGACAGCAGCCCCTTGTCCTGCTGTCAGTTACCCAGTGCCCAGTCAGCGACATGTAACGCCCCTGTCCATGCCTACTCATCCAAGTGTCTGTGGTGAAATGCACCCTGTCACACACAGAGTTTCTCAAAGAAGCGGTGATGTTGTGTGCGACATGCTGGTGGAGCGCAGGCACACCTTTCTTTGAGAAGTAGTGCCGACTGGGCATCTGGTACTGGGGCACTGCGACGGACATAAGGTCTCGAAAATCCTCTGTGTCCACCAGGCGGAAAGGCAGCATTTCTGTAGCCAAGAGCTTGCAGATGGTGAAATTCAACCTCTTAGCTTTCTCATGGCTATGAGGAAATGGTCTTTTATTTGTCCACATCTGAGGGACCGAGGGCTGGCTGTTGTGCTTAGACGGGGTTGATAAGGGTGTCCCCGGCAAACTGCCGGTCTGTGAGGAAGATGCAGGCGGACATGTTAGGTTGCCTTGATCCAAAGGTGGTGCTATCGATGTCGGACAGCGCTCAACACCAGCTGGTGTTACCACCTCCAAAGAAAATGATGACCTGCCAATCACGCTGGCTGTTGCGGGTAAAGAGGTGGCGTCCCAAAACAGGTGTGACTGCTGTCGCATTGTAGCACAGTGAGCTTCCCACTGCAACTTATGCTTCATGTCCATGTGCCGGTTCATGCATGAAGTACTCAAACTATGTATTTTTTGGCCTCTACTTAGCTTTTGCTGACAAATGTTACAGATAACACGAGTTGGGTCATCTTTATCGATCTGAAAAAATGCCCAGGCTATGCAAGGCTTAGCACCCATGCGACCTGAAGAGCCACCACGACTTGTGGTGAGAGGCAGAGTTGTGTTTGAGGAAGCAGTTGTTGACGTGCTTCCAGTACTACGTCTCTGTCCAGGAAGGCGCAACCTGACCATTCTCCTCCACCTCCTCTGCTGACCTCATCTCTTGGCTGACTGTGGGTTGACAGTAAGTGGGATCTCCAACCTCATCATCATCACCCTGTGTGTTGTCACACCCGTCGTCCTCAGAGCCAACCTGTTCCTGCCCTGACAAAAAACTCAAGTTGTCGCTCCAATCAGGTATTTGAGTCTTATCATCGTCTTCCTCATTGTCTCCACCAACAGGAATTACAGTTTGGGAATGAGGGTCTACATTATGGTCAGAACCTTCTGCGTCTGGTCTTGGATCCGACTCATAAAGATTCTGGGCATCGGTGCAGATCATTTCCTCGTCTGGATTCACAGAAGCGCTGGAGCCGACCTCTGATTCCCAGGCTATAGTATGAGTAAACAGCTCTGCAGACTCAACCATCTGTTCTACCTCATACTCAGACGGGCAGCTGGAGATTTGTGAGCTGTGAGGAAGCAAGTGCGATTGGGGTGACACCTCTGAGGACTGGAGTATTTGTGATGTTGAAGTTGATGTGGAGGAGAGCCCACTTAAAGGAGCACTTGATATCCGTTGAATAATCTGCTGTTTTTGTGCCTCATCTGGAATTTGTAGCGATTGGCTTGGCCGTAAGAAAGGGATCTTATCACATTGTCCGCTAAAAGAAGTAGACATTTTAGTTTGGCTGGAAGATGGTCTTTCTTCTGCAGATGTTACTGTTGCTTTAACACCTACCCCACGGACACAACCTTTTTTCCCCTTCCCAATACGCAAATTCCCCTTTCCACCAGCAGCAGGCCTTTTTCCACTCATTTTGGTGGTTAACTAATTCACACCTCTGGAGTTGTTTGCACAAAAAAACAATGGATGGGAACCGAGCAGAGCTGAGTGGCCAAACTGTGGTATTAGGCCAAAACTATTGGCTGGGTTAGATGCAGAAAAAAATTATATTCAATTTGCAACCTGATGGAGGTCTGTATAGATGGATTAATAGACCAAGTCCTACAGAATGCTAGAAGCCCAAATATTTTTTCAGAGCTAGATGCAGAAAAAAATTATATTAAATTTGCAACCTGATGGAGGTCAGTATAGATGGACTATGTAACGGGTCTGGGAGGTGGAACCTCTGAGCTACGATACAAAGGGGCAGTCCTTGTAAGGAAGCGGGTGGCTCCCAGGGTAGGCGGGCAGGTAGTCACGGCAAGTGACGGGGACAGTCTCTGCGTAGAAGGGCAGGAAGTCACGGCAAGTGACGGGGACTGTCTCTGGGTAGAAGGGCAGGAGGTCACGGCAAGTGACGGGGACAGTCTCTGGGTAGGGGGGCAGGAGGTCACGGCAAGTGACGGAAACAGTCTCTTGACAGGCGGGTGGTCACGGCAAGTGACGGCGAAGCCTCCAGATAGGCTAGCAGGCGGGTAGCAGGTGGACGCTCCCAGGTGAGCGGGCAAGAGTCTCTGGACAGGCAGGTGGTCACAGCAAGTGACGGCAGAGCCTCCAGGTAGGCTAGCAGGCAGGTAGCAGGCGGACGCTCCCAGGTGAGCGGGCAAGAGTCTCTGGACAGGCAGGTGGTCACAGCAGGTGACGGCAGAGCCTCCAGGTAGGCTAGCAGGCAGGTAGCAGGCGGACGCTCCCAGGTGAGCGGGTAAGAGTCTTTGGACAGGCAGGTGGTCACAGCTTGTGATGGCAGAGCCTCCAGGTAGGCTAGCAGGCAGGCAGCAGGCGGACGCTCCCAGGTGAGCGGGTAAGAGTCTCTGGGCAGGCAGGTGGTCACAGCACGTGACGGCATAGCCTCCAGGTAGGTTAGCAGGCAGGTAGCAGATGAGCGCTCCCAGGTGAGCGGGCAATCAGATCCATAGACAGACTGGCAGGGCCGGTAGGCAGACTGTCGGACCGCAGGAATGCAAGTAGATAGACAAGTATCAGGCAGGTATCAAGCAGGAATCTGGCAGGTAACTGGCAGGTAACTGGCAGGTAACTGGTAACGGGACCTGAAGGCTGAAGCAGAGTGATAGACTATGGAACAACATTGCTCGGGCACCTCCATTTTGGAGGAGGTGCCTTATATATGGTGAGGTCCTCCGGCCATTGGCCGGGGACTCCTTAGGACGGCGCGCGCGGCCCCTTTAAGCACAGTGGCCGGGAAGCAGCGCGCGCTGCCAGCAGAGCGGGAGGAGGACGCCAGGCACGGAGCGGAGAGGTGAGGGGAACAGCGTCCCTGCCTAGCAGGAGGCAGGGACACCGACGCTACAGTACCCCCCCTTTAGGCCCCCCCTTTTTTAGGCCAGACAGAAATTTATCAAGGATGAGAGGGGCATGGATGTTCTCCCAGGGCTCCCAAGTTCTCTCCTCAGGACCAAACCCCTTCCAATCCACTAGAAAAAAGGTCTTTCCTCTTACCCTTTTGGTGGCCAGAATGTTCTCTACCTCAAACTCATTTTCAGCGGAAACCGGAGCAGGAGGCGTACCTGTAGACTTGGAAAAAGAGTTAAGTACCACGGGTTTGAGGAGAGATACATGGAAGGAGTTAGGGATCCGCAAGTTGGCCGGGAGTTTCAATTTATAGGCCATTGGGTTGATTTGTTTGTTAACTTCCCGTGGGCCGATGAACCGAGGCCCTAACTTGTAGGAAGGAATCTTGAGCCGGACATACTTGGACGAGAGCCAGACTTTATCTCCAGGACGGAATTGTGGAGGATCCAGGCGTTTTTTGTCAGCGTGTTTTTTCATCCGCTCGGACGAGTGAAGGAGTGCGGATCGGGTACTCTCCCAAATGGAGGAGAATTCGCTAACGAGAGATTCCGCAGCCGGATTGTCCACCGAGGTGGAGACGGGAAATGGGATCCGAGGATGCTGACCGAAGACTACAAAAAATGGGGATTTGGAGGAAGATTCGCTCTCGTGATTATTGTAAGAGAACTCGGCCCATGGTAGGAGATCCACCCAGTCCGAATGGTGGGCATTAACGAAGTGCCGGAGGTAACTGGTCAGGATCTGATTGATCCGCTCCACTTGACCATTGGACTGTGGGTGGTAAGCGGAGGAGAAGTCCAGGGTGACGTCCAGCAGCTTACATGTGGCTCTCCAGAAGCGTGAGGTGAACTGAACCCCACGATCCGACACGATGTGGAGGGGCAGGCCATGGAGACGGAAGATGTGGCGGATAAAGTCTTTAGCCAGCTCGGGTGCAGACGGGAGGCCCGGCAGGGGAATGAAGTGAGCCATCTTGGAAAAGCGGTCAGCGACCACCCAAATGACCGTACAACCGGCAGAGACAGGGAGATCCGTTATAAAGTCCATAGCTATATGCTGCCACGGGGCAGCAGGTACTGGAAGAGGAAGGAGGCGACCGGCTGGCAGATGTCTCGGAACCTTGTTGCGGGCGCAGGACACACAGGCTGAAACAAAGTCTATTACGTCCTTGTGCAGGGTAGGCCACCAGTAATGCCGGGTAATAAGCTGGAGGGTCTTTTTCTGACCGGCGTGGCCAGCTAGCTTAGACGAGTGACCCCAGTGTAGGATCTTCTTCCGATCAGGTACGGTTACGAACGTCTTATCGGGAGGGAGACGATTTAGATTCACGGGGGCCACCTGCATTACTCTGGCGGGATCAATGATGTGCTTAGGCTCCTCCTCTAGATCAGACACCAGGAAGGATTGGGACAAGGCGTCAGCTTTGATGTTTTTGTCTGCCGGGTGAAAATGAAGAACGAAATCAAAGCGGCAAAAAACAAGGACCACCGGGCTTGGCGCGGGTTAAGTCTCTGGGCGCTCTGGAGGTAAGCCAAGTTCTTGTGGTCCGTGTAAATAATTACTGGGTGAAGAGCCCCCTCGAGCAGGTAACGCCACTCCTCCAGTGCCAGCTTAATGGCCAATAACTCTCGGTCTCCTATAGAATAATTGCGCTCAGAAGGGGAGAAGAGTTTGGAGAAGAAGCCGCAAGTTACCATTCTTCCGGAAGACGACTTTTGGGTAGGTACCGCTCCGGCTCCAGAGGAGGAGGCGTCCACCTCCAGGAAGAATTGTTTGTTGCCGTCCGGACGATGCAGGAAGATGGGGCGGAAGAGAAAGCCTGTTTTAAGGAAAGAAAGGCTTCCTCTGCTTCGGGCGGCCATTCTCTGGGATTAGTGCCCTTATGGGTGAGCGCAGAGATTGGGGCAGTCCGGGAAGAGAAGTGCGGTATGAAGAGGCGGTAGTAGTTGGCGAAGCCCAGGAACCGCTGAATAGCCTTCAACCCCTCTGGTCGGGGCCACTTCTGGATGGCAGACAGTTTCTCAGGATCCATTCGTAGGCCGGTCTGAGAGATTATGTAGCCCAAGAACGGAAGCGAGGTCTGCTCAAAGAGGCACTTCTCATATTTAGCGTAGAGGTGGTTCTGCCTGAGCCTGAGCAGGACCTGACGAACATCCCTCCGGTGAGTGAGAAGATCCGGAGAGAAGACCAAGATGTCGTCCAGGTACACCACTACGCAAGAGTAGAGAAGGTCCCGGAAGATGTCATTGACCAACTCTTGAAAGACGGTGGGAGCGTTACAGAGACCGAAGGGCATTACCAGATATTCATAGTGGCCGTCCCGGGTGTTGAATGCCGTCTTCCATTCATCCCCCTGACGGATACGGACCAGGTTATACGCCCCACGGAGGTCCAGCTTGGTGAAGATTCTAGCCCCCCTCATACGGTCAAATAATTCCGGAATGAGCGGAAGGGGGTATTTATTCTTCACCGTGATCTGATTAAGGCCTCTATAGTCTATACAGGGACGGAATGAGCCGTCCTTCTTTTTGACGAAGAAGAAGCCTGCTCCCGCCGGGGAGGTCGATTTCCGGATAAATCCCCGGGCCAGATTCTCCTCAATATATTCAGACATGAACCGGGTCTCAGCAGCGGACAAAGGGTAAATACGCCCACGGGGAGGAGTAGGGCCGGGCATCAGGTCGATTGGGCAGTCGTATGGTCTATGAGGGGGTAATGTCTCTGCCTCCTTTTTATTAAAGACGTCCGCATAAGACCAATAGGGAACCGGAAGACCAGGTAGATTGGCTGGGGTAGGAGAAGGACGGACAGGATGGACGGGAACTAAACAAGTCTTATGGCAGTCCTGTCCGCAGCGAAGGACTTCTCCGGTCTGCCAATCAAGCACGGGTGCATGTTTCTGAAGCCAAGGTAGGCCTAGCAAGAGGGCGTGAGAGAGTCCAGACAGGACATGAAAGAAGATGCTCTCAGAGTGCAGCATTCCCACCTGCAGGGTTATGGATTCGGTGATGAGTTGGATGGGATGTGGTAAGAGGCCCCCATCTACGGCAGCGACAGACAAGGGTACAGCTAGAGGTTTGGTGGGAATGCGGTATTTCTCTACCAGGGACTGAGAAATGAGATTTCCGGCAGCTCCAGAGTCAAGTTGGGCTAGTTCAAAATAACGGTTCTCCCCGCAGATGATAGAGACCGACAGCAACAGAGATGGAGAGGGTTTACTCTTGTCTAGGATGACCTCTCTGAGCGATCCTAGACACAGGCGTTTCCCGACCTCTCCGGGCAGGAACGGATCCGGTGCTCCTTACTGCCACAGTAGAAGCAGCTCCCCTCGGCTCGGCGTAACTCTTGACGGGTCTTGACCATCTTGGTCTGGTCGACCTGCATAGGCTCGGGTGAGTGCGCCTGGGGAGTAGCGGGAGAAGTGACAGGTTTCTGAAAGGTAGGGGCTAGACGTGGAAACCTCCTCTCACGGGTGACCTCTTTGGCGCGTTCCTGGATCCGGATGTCAATCCGGGTGGCAAGAGTTATTAAGTCGTCGAGAGTGGTAGGTATGTCCCGACCGGCGAGTTCATCTTTAATACAGCCGGACAGACCCTCCCAAAAGACAGACACCAGGGCGTCGCTATCCCAGGCCAGCTCCGAAGCAAGGGTACGGAACCGTATGGCATATTGGCCCACGGTGAGATTTCCTTGATGGAGGCGTAGCAGAGATGATGCGGATGAGGTCTTCCGTCCGGGTTCGTCGAAGACTTTCCGGAAAGCCGTGAGAAAGGCTGGCAGGTTGGACACCAGGGGGTCTCCTCTCTCCCATAGAGGATTTAGCCAAGCCAGTGCCTCCCCCGTGAGATGGGACAAGATGAAGGTTACTTTGGCCCGGTCGGAGATAAACTGGTGGGACAGGAGTTCAAAGTGCAGGATGCACTGGTTTATGAAGCCCCGAGCTTGAGCGGGGTCGCCTCCGAAGCGAGGAGGTGCAGAAAGCCGGGGTCCGGGGCAGGATGCCAGGGTATTGGTGAGCAGCGGCGCTGCCGGGCTGCGAGTCATGACACTAGCGGTGGTTGCTGGTGGAGCAGTCAGAGTGTCCAGGCGAGAGTTGACATTCCGCAGATGACTCAGGATGGACTCCTGTTGGGACCTCTGACGGGACAGTTCATGACATAGGTCCGAGAGCGAGGGAGCTTGGGTGCCACCGGGTTCCATGGCCCGAGCAAACTGTAACGGGTCTGGGAGGTCTGAGCTACGATACAAAGGGGCAGTCCTTGTAAGGAAGCGGGTGGCTCCCAGGGTGGCGGGCAGGTAGTCACGGCAAGTGACGGGGACAGTCTCTGGGTAGAAGGGCAGGAGGTCACGGCAAGTGACGGGGACAGTCTCTGGGTAGAAGGGCAGGAGGTCACGGCAAGTGACGGGGACAGTCTCTGGGTAGGGGGGCAGGAGGTCACGGCAAGTGACGGGAACAGTCTCTTGACAGGCGGGTGGTCACGGCAAGTGACGGCGAAACCTCCAGATAGGCTAGCAGGCGGGTAGCAGGTGGACGCTCCCAGGTGAGCGGGCAAGAGTCTCTGGACAGGCAGGTGGTCACAGCAAGTGACGGCAGAGCCTCCAGGTAGGCTAGCAGGCAGGTAGCAGGCGGACGCTCCCAGGTGAGCGGGCAAGAGTCTCTGGACAGGCAGGTGGTCACAGCAGGTGACGGCAGAGCCTCCAGGTAGGCTAGCAGGCAGGTAGCAGGCGGACGCTCCCAGGTGAGCGGGTAAGAGTCTCTGGACAGGCAGGTGGTCACAGCTCGTGATGGCAGAGCCTCCAGGTAGGCTAGCAGGCAGGTAGCAGGCGGACGCTCCCAGGTGAGCGGGTAAGAGTCTCTGGGCAGGCAGGTGGTCACAGCACGTGACGGCAGAGCCTCCAGGTAGGCTAGCAGGCAGGTAGCAGGCAGGTAGCAGGCGGACGCTCCCAGGTGAGCGGGTAAGAGTCTCTGGGCAGGCAGGTGGTCACAGCACGTGACGGCAGAGCCTCCAGGTAGGCTAGCAGGCAGGTAGCAGATGAGCGCTTCCAGGTGAGCGGGCAATCAGATCCATAGACAGACTGGCAGGGCTGGTAGGCAGACTGTCGGACCGCAGGAATGCAAGTAGATAGACAAGTATCAGGCAGGTATCAAGCAGGAATCTGGCAGGTAACTGGCAGGTAACTGGCAGGTAACTGGTAATGGGACCTGAGGGCTGAAGCAGAGTGATAGACTATGCAACAACATTGCTCGGGCACCTCCATTTTGGAGGAGGTGCCTTATATATGGTGAGGTCCTCCGGCCATTGGCCGGGGACTCCTTAGGACGGCGCGCACGGCCCCTTTAAGAGAGGGGAGCGCGCGCGCGCCCTAAGCACAGTGGCCGGGAAGCAGCGCGCGCTGCCAGCAGAGCGGGAGGAGGACGCCGGGCACGGAGCGGAGAGGTGAGGGGAACAGCGTCCCTGCCTAGCAGGAGGCAGGGACGCGGACACTACAGACTATTAGAACAAGTCCCACACACTGCTAGAAGCCCAAATATTTTTTCAGAGCTAGATGCAGAAAAAAATTATATTCAATTTGCAACCTGATGGAGGTCAGTATATATGTACTAATAGAATGATGCTATGCCCAAAAGGTTTTACTTCACTAGGTGCAGTAAAAAAATTGGTATTCTATACACAGGTGGTGTAGCTTGCAACACAGATAGGCTACTCCACTGACTAACACACTCTGCAATAGGCCAAAAAGGATTAGCTTTGCTAGATTTAGCCAAATGCTGTGAAAAAAACTTGCACAGCACTGGCACAGACCTGCCTGGCAAAAACTGATAGGAACTGATGTAACTTAGTCCTGAAAAAGACTGCAATTACAATTAGTCTTTACTCCCAACCTATCTATTTAAGAGCACAGACCTGCCTGATAAAAGTTGTAGGAAATGCTGTAACCTAGTCCTTAAAAGGACTGCAATCACAACTATTCCCTACTCCCAAGCTATCTGTAGATTTGTGCGAAAATTGGCTTGAAATTAACAATGTATAGCGCACACAGCAACAGCGGTGCCGTCTAACACGCAGCTGCAGCAGTGAGAAAATGGTGGCGACGGGGAAAATGGCTGGGTCTTATAGGGCAAGGACATGTGACATACACTGCCAATGACACATGCCCTTGCTTGTGTGAAAAAAAGCACTTCGCTCCGTGTGTGCTCTGCTGATAGGCTGACAGATTGCACCTCCCCACTGTAAATGCGGGAAAGAGAAAAATAAATGGAGATCTTAATTATTCCTGTAGAGATCCATCCCCTGCCCCTCCCCCCGCCCCGCTGTACACTCAAACTGCGTATTAACTAGTGTTGAGCCACCCCCGTAGTGTTCGAGTTCGGTTCGGTTCGTCGAACACCCGTGTGTTCGCCGAACTGTTCGTCGAACTGTTCGTCGAACACCTTCGAACACCGTTAAAACCAATGGCAGGCAAACAAAAACACATAGAAACACATAGAAAACACCTTCAAAGGTGTCCAAAAGCTGACAAACTGCTCAGAAGACACAACTAACACATGGAAAAGTGACAAGTACATATAGTCATGCGAAAAGAAAAGAGGTGGAGGAGTAAAAGGAGGGGGAGACACAGATATAGGCATGTCATGCCCTTCTAAAATCCAAAAAGTGAGAAGCCGAGACGGCCAGTCCGCTCCTGCCCGTGCCACCTCCGTGTCGCCGGGTTTGTGCCAGAGCCGCGGTGAACCCTGACGGCCAGCCCCCCTCTCCCAATACTGGTGCCTGTCCGCTGGTGGGTCGAGAGAGCCCCCCTGTGGTGGAGGCAGCTCTAAGCTTTTTAATTTAAATTGTCCCTCTAATTTGAATGAATACACTTTAAATCCATTTACAAGGATCTATTGGAGGGCAAGTCTCATGCCAGCAGCCGCGTAATTCCAGCTCCAGTAGCGTCCACTAAAGCTGCTGCAGTTAAAAAGCTTTTATAAGGATCGAGCTCGGCTGTCCACCGCAAGGCATCCTACTGCCAGTCCCAGCCCCTATGCCTTGGGGTGCCTCCTGATGCTCTTCACTAAGTATCCCGTGGTCCCGAAGCATTTCCTTTGAAAAAATTAAGTGTCCAAACTACAGGTGGTGTAGCTTGCTTAACAGCCGGGATAATCCGCTGACTAGCAGACACTGCTACTAGGCACAAAGTATTTCCTGGGCTAGATGCAGTTAAAAATTTGTAAGTAGATACTCTCGTTGGATGCTGAGAAAGCATTCCATAGAGTCTCCTGGCACGCCATATATGATTCTCTTAAAAAGCTTGGGGTAGGGGTCTAGGGGACCCTTTTATAGCCAAAATCACGGCCCTGTATCACAATACATCACCTAGGCTGAAGATAAATGGAACTGTAGCACCGAGGGCTCGGTTGCTACAGACGTATTGCACCTCACCCAGAGGTGTGATATCTCACTCTCAGATAAGGATGGAGTGTGGATCAGGACCCGACACCTGCATGCATTACACCACATTGCCGTTGGGCAGGGCGACCAATATGCCCCTGAGATGGGCACGACAGTCCCTGTCCCTGGCTGGAGTGGGGGGAGGGAACACTGAGGAAGGGGAACCCTGCAGTGCAGGAGCAGGGAGGAAGCAGTTCCTGGGTGCATTGAGAAGGGAGTATAAAAGGTGGGCACCATCTTAGTTCAGTGCAGAGAAGTCTGAGCAGAAGTGGCAGGGAGCAGGGGCTCTGCATGAGCTCTGCTCCGGAGGCGGGCCTAGTAACAGAGGCCCAGGCCTGCAAGAGGGAGAAGGAAGGAAGAGGAGCGGAGAAGGCTCCAGGAACGAGGAATGAAGGGATCCCAGGGGTGCGGACGGGCGAGTCGCCACCGCACGCCCGAATCCACCTGCGTGGAGGGGT
This sequence comes from Phyllobates terribilis, assembly GCF_046119375.1. NCBI lineage: Eukaryota > Metazoa > Chordata > Amphibia > Anura > Dendrobatidae > Phyllobates > Phyllobates terribilis. The sequence continues at coordinate 156,640,192 of NW_027362771.1, read as the reverse complement.
CAGGCCAAAGGGGGAGACCGGTCCCCGAACTAGTGGAGGCAGGAAACGACCCTCAGCTAGAAACCGGAGGCTCTGACATTTTATGTGGCGCAGCCCCTTGCTCCACCCGCTAGGAAGGCACCACATAGGGTCAGGGAAACTGGCGCCAAGTTTACCAAGAGGAGGCCCGAGGCAGCCGGACAGAAGTGTTGGTAAGAAAGGCCAGACAAAGGACACACAAAGGGGGTCCTGTGAAGCGCTCCAAAGTTATCTGGGAGTTGTCTGAGCCCCTCACCTGGTGAGCACAGTACGACGTGGGCAGCCGTTACCTGCAGACGTGGTCTGGATAATAAGAACTGTGAGTAAAGGCCCTGAACTGCATCACTGACTCCGTGTCGTTACTGCTGCTGCCCTGCACCATCACCCCCATCCTCCGCATACACTGCCCTGAGGCTATACTCCTCCCGTGGGGAGTTATGCTACGCTCTGCTGCACCCACAACACCAGCCTTAGCGGTCTGCCCTGTAGCGGCGGTTCACTCTGACCGCAATCCACGGGTGGCGTAGTCGGACATTTAAACATCAAAACCACATAAATAGTTCCGCCACTGGTTTGACCGCCCTGAGCCACGGAACCGGATCGCCGCCACGAAGACTACAACCACCAGCATCCACCAAAAAGGGTCCGGCTCCGGGTGTCCCAAGGCCCAGGGGGTGCGTCAGAACATTTTCATCACCTTTCACAATCACCAATGGGACAAGGCAGGGATGTCCTCTGTCCCCTCTCTTATACATCCTAGTGACGGAGCACCTGCTCTCATCAATTCGCCATAACCCCAATATTAGGTGGATTGAGGTGGGAGGCACCGAGTACAAGTGCTCTCTATTTGCTGATGATGTCCTAGTATATATCACTCAATCACATATATCCATCCCTGCTGTTATGGCTGAAATAGATCACTTTGTTACATGGTAAAATTTTAAAATCAATGCAGCGAAGTCTGAGGCCCTCGATGTCTCCCTCCCTAAATCCATATAGGATTCCATCCAGTCCAACTTTCCCTTTGCCTGGCCCTCACAGGGTATCAAATACTTAGGAATTCCTATTCATAGAGACCTCTCCCATCTATGTTATCTTAATTTTGGGCCCTTTATTGAACAATTCCATACAGACCACGGTTGGCAAGTTAGAACTGTAAGATTCACTACGTGAACCACTGGTGTTTTGTGGAAAAGCACATGTACACCGCGTTCCAAATTATTATGCAAAAAGTGTTTAGGAGTGATAAGGGAAGAATTTGTTTGTTTGTCAGTTAAACTCATTGATGGTGATGTGTGTCAGGGCTCTTTATATCACTGTAAGCAATTGCAGACACCTGTGCTAATTAGTTTGGCAGGTGTGTCCAATGAAAGGCAAGACTACTTAAGAAGGCTCTCTCACATTATTAAGCAGCCTACATTTTCTGCCAAAATGGGAAAGAAAAAGGATGTGTCGGCTGCTGAGAAGCAACAAATTGTGGAGTGTTTAGGTCAAGGCATGACTACAATCAACATTGTGCGATGATCAGGATGAAGTGTCTTGGCAATCAAGAAGTATGTAGCTGATTCACAGTACACACGTGTGCGTGCTGATAAGGGCAAATTGAGGACTCTTTCCTACAGGCAATTACGTCAGGTTGAAAGAGCAGCGGCAAAAAAGCCTTGTCATAGCAGCAGACAAGTTTTTGAAGCTGCTTGTGCCTCCAACGTCCCCCGAACAACAAGATGCAGGGTCCTTCAGAGGTTTGCAGCTGTGCATACGCCATCCTGTCGACCTCCTCTATCCACTTCACACAAGCAGAAATGGCTCCAGTGGGCCAAACATTACATGAAGACTGATTTCAAAACTGTTTTGTTCACGGATGAGTGCCGTGCAGCGCTCGATGGTCCAGATGAATGGAGTGGAGGATGGCTGGTTGATGGACACCCCACGCAAACACGGCTACAGCGCCAACAAGGAGGAGGTGGAGTAATGTTTTGGGCTGGAATCATGGGGAGAGAGATTGTCGGCCCCTTTAGGATCCCTGAAGGCGCTAAAGATGAACTCCATAATGTATGTGGATTTTCTCAAACAGCACTTCCTGCCATGGTTCAAGAAGAAGAACCGTGTATTTCACAGCAAGATCATTTTTCTGCATGATAATGCACCATCTCATGCTACACATAAAACATCTGCATCTCTGGCTGATATGGGCATAAAAGGGGACAAACTTATGGTGTGACCCCCATGCTCCCCTGACCTCTACCCCATTCAGAACCTTTGGAGCATCATTAAAAGGAGTGTCTATGATGGCGGGAGGCAGTTCACATCTAAGCAACAGCTCTGGGAGGGTATTCTGTCCTCATGCAAAACAATTGAAGCAGAAACCATCCAAAACCTGACAAATTCAATGGACGAGAGAGTTCAGAAGCTCCTTTCGAACAAGGGGTCCTATGTGAAAATGTAACATCACCTAGAATAAAGTTTTGAGTTGAAAACTGTTTGATTTCAGTTTCTAACAACCTGCTAATGCTTATAATTTCAAAAATGACCATTTTTTTGGTCTTTATTAAAATGAAAAGGTTGATCGAAAAGTTTGGGGGATCTAAGAGTGTGGCAACCCAGTAGTCATGATTACTTCGAATTCTGACAATATGAGGGTCATGCTGCAGGTAGTGCAGCAAGAAGGCACTTATGTGTCTTGCGCATCTCGGAGCCCCAAAATTATTTTCCGGGCTAGATGCAGCTAAAAATTATTTTTAATTTTAAATCTGGTGAAGCTTATTATAGATGGCCTAATAGGATCAGTGCTGCACACTGCTACAAAGCCCAAATTATTTTCCAGTCAAGATACAGATAAACATGATTAGTAATTTGAAAGCTTAAAACGGTTGGTAGGGTGATTTTAACCAATCATCAAGCTTTTACTCTCCCCAGGATGACACAGGGGTAGAAAAGTCGTTTCGGATCCATGATTTGTTCATCTTTATGAACGTGAGTCTGTCTACATTATCAGTGGAGAGCCGCGTGCGCTTATCTGTCAGCACACCACCAGCAGCGCTGAACACACGTTCAGACAGAACGCTGGCTGCGGGGCATGACAAGATCTCCAAGGCGTAAGTGGCTAGCTCCGGCCATTTATCCAGATTGGAAGCCCAAAAAGAGCAAGGGTCCAGTGACACAGTCGTGGCTTCAATGTTTACTTGGAGATACTCCTGTACCATCGTCTCTAGGCGTTGACTATGTGTCAGACTTCTTGTCTCCTGTGGCCTTGCAAAGGATGGGCTAAAAAAGTGGTGAAATGATTCCGCAAAATTGATGTTACCAGCAGATACTGTGGTTCTGTTACGGTTTGAGTGCTGAACACTTGACGGTCCCACGGTTGGCAAGTTGGAACTGTGAGATTCACTACGTGCACCACTGGTATTTTGTGGAAAAGCACATGTAAGATTCTGCAACAGTCTCTGCTGATACTCCTGCATGCGTGCATCCCTTTCTATGGCAGGAATAATTTCTGCAAATTTACTTTTGTACCGGGGATCTAACAGTGTGGCAACCCAGTAGTCAGAATTATTTCTAATTCTCACAATTCGAGGGTCATGTTGCAGGTAGTGCAGCAAGAAGGCACTCATGTGTGTTGCGCATCCAGGAGCACCAAGTCCCTGTTGTGTTGGTGGCGAGGTAACAATCATGCTTCCTTCCTCTGTCCTCTCCCCCCAACCTCGCACAACAGAAATGTGATCAAGGTCTCCCTCATCTGATGAGTCTTCCATCAGTTCGTCCTCCACTTCTTCCTGGGCTCCTGCACCTTCCTCACTAGTTTGGCTGCTACCATGCGCCCTGGTAAAATCATCTCCCCCACCCTCACATGCCTGCCGCCCTGGTGCTGCCGACCGTCTGGACCTTGCAGATGTTAGCCCTTCCGCATACAACTCCTCCTCCTCTACTTCCTCCACCTCCTCTGCTGACCTCATCTCTTGGCTGACTGTGGGTTGACAGTAAGTGGGATCTCCGACCTCATCATCATCACCCTGTGCGTTATCACACCCGTCGTCCTCAGAGCCAACCTGTTCCTGCCCTGACAAAAAACTAAAGTTGTCGCTCCAATCAGGTATTTGAGTCTTATCATCGTCTTCCTCATTGTCTCCACCAACAGGAGTTACAGTTTGGGAATGAGGGTCTACATTATGGTCAGAACCTTCTGCGTCTGGTCCTGGATCCGACTCATAAAGATTCTGGGCATCAGTGCAGATCATTTCCTCGTCTGGATTCACAGAAGCGCTGGAGTCGACCTCTGATTCCCAGGCTATAGTATGAGTAAACAGCTCTGCAGACTCAACCATCTGTTCTACCTCATACTCAGACGGGCAGCTGACGATTTGGGAGCTGTGAGGAAGCAAGTGCGATTTGGGTGACACCTTTGAGGACTGGAGTATTTGTGATGTTGAAGTTGATGTGGAGGAGAGCCCACTTAAAGGAGCACTTGATATCCGTTGAAGCACCTGCTGTTTTTGTGCCTCATCTGGAATTTGTAGCGATTGGCGTGGCCGTAAGAAAGGGATCTTATCACATTGTCCGCTAACAGAAGTAGACATTTTAGTTTGGCTGGAAGATGGTCTTTCTTTTGCACCTACCCCACGGACACAACCTTTTTTCCCCTTCCCAACACGCCTATTCCCCTTTCCACCAGCAGCAGGCCTTTTTCCACTCATTTTGGTGGTTAACTAATTCACAACTCTGGAGTTGTTTGCACAAAAAAACAATGGATGGTAACCGAGCAGAGCTGAGTGGCCAAACTGTGGTATTAGGCCAAAACTATTGGCTGGGTTAGATGCAGAAAAAAATTATTTTTAATTTGCAACCTGATGGAGGTCAGTATAGATGGACTAATAGACCAAGTCCCACACACTGCTAGAAGCCCAAATATTTTTTCAGAGCTAGATGCAGAAAAAAATTATTTTTAATTTGCAACCTGATGGAGGTCAGTATAGATGGACTAATAGACCAAGTCCCACACACCGCTAGAAGCCCAAATATTTTTTCAGAGCTAGATGCAGAAAAAAATTATATTCAATTTGCAACCTGCTGGAGGTCAGTATAGAAGGACTAATAGAACAAGTCCCACACACTGCTAGAAGCCCAAATATTTTTTCAGAGCTAAATGAAGAAAAAAATTATTTTTAATTTGCAACCTGATGGAGGTCAGTATAGATGGACTAATAGACCAAGTCCCACACACTGCTAGAAGCCCAAATATTTTTTCAGAGCTAGATGCAGAAAAAAATTATATTCAGTTTGCAACCTGATGGAGGTCAGTATAGATGGACTAATAGAATGATGCTATGCCCAAAAGATTTTACTTCACTAGGTGCAGTAAAAAAATTGGTATTCTATACACAGGTGGTATATCTTGCAACACAGATAGGCTACTCCACTGACTAACACACTCTGCAATAGGCCAAAAAGGATTAGCTTTGCTAGATTCAGCCAAATGCTGTGAAAAAAACTTGCACAGCACTGGCACAGACCTGCCTGGCAAAAACTGATAGGAACTGATGTAACCTAGTCCTGAAAAGGACTCCAATTACAATTAGTCTTTACTCCCACAATCTATCTATTTAAGAGCACAGACCTGCCTGATAAAAGTCGTAGGAAATGCTGTAACCTAGTCCTTAAAAGGACTGCAATCACAACTATTCCCTACTCCCAAGCTATCTGTATATTTGTGCGAAAATTGGCTTGAAATTAACAAGGTATAGCGCACACAGCAACAGCGGTGCCGTCTAACACGCAGCTGCAGCAGTGAGAAAATGGTGGCGACGGGGAAAATGGCTTGGTCTTATAGGGCAAGGACATGTGACATACACTGCCCATCACACATGCCCTTGCTTGTGTGAAAAAAAGCACTTCGCTCCGTGTGTGCGCTGCTGATAGGCTGACAGATTGCACCTCCCCACTGCAAATGCGGGAAAGAGAAAAAAAAATGGAGATCTTCATTGTTCCTGCAGAGATCCATCCCCTGCCCCTCCCCCTGCCCCGCTGTACACTCAAACTGCGTATTAACATTAATTTTCATCATTACTGAGAAAAAATCCAGTTATGATTTTGGTGCACGAACAGTTATCGAACATAACCTCGAACAGCCGAATTTTTCTCAAATTGTTCGTGTTCGCCGACCGGCTCGAACACCGCCCAAAACAGCTCGAATTTGAGATTGGCGAACAGTTCGAGTAGAACAACGCTCATCTCTAGTATTAACATTAATTTTCATCATTACTGAGAAAAAATCCAGTTATGATTTTGGTGCACGAACAGTTATCGAACATAACCTCGAACAGCCGAATTTTTTTCAAATCGTTCGTGTTCGCCGAACGGCTCGAACACCGCCCAAAACTGCTCGAATTTGAGATTGGCGAACAGTTCGAGTCGAACAACGCTCATCTCTATGAGGGACCCCCTAAAGCCAGTTTCACACATACAAAATTCAAAGTTCGAATATAGATGTATATAAGAATTTTGAATTTGAGTGAGGAGACCCAAGGCCCTTCCGGATATATTGCAGACTGTACTTGGACCATCAATGTCGGACATGTGATGCTGGCTTAAGACAAAGACATTCAAGGAGATTGAGCTGAGGAACGATGGAGCCAAAATGTTCCTAGAGAGTGATAAGAAAATTATTGGGCAAAGCACTTGTTTTAGATTACATTTTGTATACTGACAAAAGGCTAAATTTCTGTATCAGACTGAGGAGACTGGGAAGAAAGATCATGGCTTGCATAATTATAATAAGAACATCATGTTGTCTTCAATTTTTTAACCACAACTCTTAACTAGAGATGAGCGTTGTTCTACTCGAACTGTTCGCCAATCTCAAATTCGAGCTGTTTTGGGCGGTGTTCGAGCCGGTCGGCGAACACGAACAATTTGAGAAAAATTCGGCTGTTCGAGGTTATGTTCGATAACTGTTCGTGCACCAAAATCATAACTGGATTTTTTCTCAGTAATGATGAAAATTAATGTTAATACGCAGTTTGAGTGTACAGCGGGGCGGGGGGAGGGGCAGGGGATGGATCTCTGCAGGAACAATGAAGATCTCCATTTTTTTTTCTCTTTCCCGCATTTGCAGTGGGGAGGTGCAATCTGTCAGCCTATCAGCAGCGCACACACGGAGCGAAGTGCTTTTTTTCACACAAGCAAGGGCATGTGTGATTGGCAGTGTATGTCACATGTCCTTGCCCTATAAGACCAAGCCATTTTCCCCGTCGCCACCATTTTCTCACTGCTGCAGCTGCGTGTTAGACGGCACCGCTGTTGCTGTGTGCGCTATACCTTGTTAATTTCAAGCCAATTTTCGCACAAATATACAGATAGCTTGGGAGTAGGGAATAGTTGTGATTGCAGTCCTTTTAAGGACTAGGTTACAGCATTTCCTACGACTTTTATCAGGCAGGTCTGTGCTCTTAAATAGATAGATTGTGGGAGTAAAGACTAATTGTAATTGGAGTCCTTTTCAGGACTAGGTTACATCAGTTCCTATCAGTTTTTGCCAGGCAGGTCTGTGCCAGTGCTGTGCAAGTTTTTTTCACAGCATTTGGCTGAATCTAGCAAAGCTAATCCTTTTTGGCCTATTGCAGAGTGTGTTAGTCAGTGGAGTAGCCTATCTGTGTTGCAAGATATACCACCTGTGTATAGAATACCAATTTTTTTACTGCACCTAGTGAAGTAAAATCTTTTGGGCATAGCATCATTCTATTAGTCCATCTATACTGACCTCCATCAGGTTGCAAACTGAATATAATTTTTTTCTGCATCTAGCTCTGAAAAAATATTTGGGCTTCTAGCAGTGTGTGGGACTTGGTCTATTAGTCCATCTATACTGACCTCCATCAGGTTGCAAATTAAAAATAATTTTTTTCTTCATTTAGCTCTGAAAAAATATTTGGGCTTCTAGCAGTGTGTGGGACTTGTTCTATTAGTCCTTCTATACTGACCTCCAGCAGGTTGCAAATTGAATATAATTTTTTTCTGCATCTAGCTCTGAAAAAATATTTGGGCTTCTAGCGGTGTGTGGGACTTGGTCTATTAGTCCATCTATACTGACCTCCATCAGGTTGCAAATTAAAAATAATTTTTTTCTGCATCTAGCTCTGAAAAAATATTTGGGCTTCTAGCAGTGTGTGGGATTTGGTCTATTAGTCCATCTATACTGACCTCCATCAGGTTGCAAATTGAATAAAAAAATTTTCTGCATCTAGCTCTGAAAAAATATTTGGGCTTCTAGCGGTGTGTGGGACTTGGTCTATTAGTCCATCTATACTGACCTCCATCAGGTTGCAAATTAAAAATAATTTTTTTCTGCATCTAGCTCTGAAAAAATATTTGGGCTTCTAGCAGTGTGTGGGACTTGGTCTATCTGTCCATCTATACTGACCTCCATCAGGTTGCAAATTAAAAATAATTTTTTTCTTCATTTAGCTCTGAAAAAATATTTGGGCTTCTAGCAGTGTGTGGGACTTGTTCTATTAGTCCTTCTATACTGACGTCCAGCAGGTTGCAAATTGAATATAATTTTTTTCTGCATCTAGCTCTGAAAAAATATTTGGGCTTCTAGCGGTGTGTGGGACTTGGTCTATTAGTCCATCTATACTGACCTCCATCAGGTTGCAAATTAAAAATAATTTTTTTCTGCATCTAACCCAGCCAATAGTTTTGGCCTAATACCACAGTTTGGCCACTCAGCTCTGCTCGGTTACCATCCATTGTTTTTTTGTGCAAACAACTCCAGAGTTGTGAATTAGTTAACCACCAAAATGAGTGGAAAAAGGCCTGCTGCTGGTGGAAAGGGGAATAGGCGTGTTGGGAAGGGGAAAAAAGGTTGTGTCCGTGGAGTAGGTGCAGAAGAAAGACCATCTTCCAGCCAAACTAAAATGTCTACTTCTTTTAGCGGACAATGTGATAAGATCCCTTTCTTACGGCCACGCCAATCGCTACAAATTCCAGATGAGGCACAAAAACAGCAGGTGCTTCAACGGATATCAAGTGCTCCTTTAAGTGGGCTCTCCTCCACATCAACTTCAACATCACAAATACTCCAGTCCTCAAAGGTGTCACCCAAATCGCACTTGCTTCCTCACAGCTCCCAAATCTCCAGCTGCCCGTCTGAGTATGAGGTAGAACAGATGGTTGAGTCTGCAGAGCTGTTTACTCATACTATAGCCTGGGAATCAGAGGTCGACTCCAGCGCTTCTGTGAATCCAGACGAGGAAATGATCTGCACTGATGCCCAGAATCTTTATGAGTCGGATCCAGGACCAGACGCAGAAGGTTCTGACCATAATGTAGACCCTCATTCCCAAACTGTAACTCCTGTTGGTGGAGACAATGAGGAAGACGATGATAAGACTCAAATACCTGATTGGAGCGACAACTTTAGTTTTTTGTCAGGGCAGGAACAGGTTGGCTCTGAGGACGACGGGTGTGATAACGCACAGGGTGATGATGATGAGGTCGGAGATCCCACTTACTGTCAACCCACAGTCAGCCAAGAGATGAGGTCAGCAGAGGAGGTGGAGGAAGATGCTAGTGACGACGAGGTCAGGTTGCGCCTTCCTGGACAGAGACGTAGTACTGGAAGCACGTCAACAACTGCATCCTCAAACACAACTCTGCCTCTCACCACAAGTCGTGGTGGCTCTTCAGGTCGCATGGGTGCTAAGCCTTGCATAGCCTGGGCATTTTTTCAGATCGATAAAGATGACCCAACTCGTGTTATCTGTAACATTTGTCAGCAAAAGCTAAGTAGAGGCCAAAAAATACATAGTTTGAGTACTTCATGCATGAACCGGCACATGGACATGAAGCATAAGTTGCAGTGGGAAGCTCAGTGTGCTACAATGCGGTCTAGCCGGCCGGGCCAACCACCGTCTGCCATATCTTGTGCATCCGCGGCCTCTTCATCCTCTGTGACTGGGGGGACAGCAGTCACACCTGTTTTGGGGCGCAGACCTTTTACCTCTTTACCCGCAACAGCCAGCGTGATTGGCAGGTCATCATTTTCTTTGGAGGTGGTAACACCAGCTGGTCTTGAGCGCTGTCCGACATCGATAGCACCACCTTTGGATCAAGGCAACCTAACATGTCCGCCTGCATCTTCCTCACAGACCGGCAGTTTGCCGGGGACACCCTTATCAACCCCGTCTAAGCACAATAGCCAGCCCTCGGTCCCTCAGATGTGGACAAGTAAAAGACCATTTCCTCCTAGCCATGAGAAAGCTAAGAGGTTGAATTTCACCATCTGCAAGCTCTTGGCTACAGAAATGCTGCCTTTCCGCCTGGTGGACACAGAGGATTTTCGAGACCTTATGTCCGTCGCAGTGCCCCAGTACCAGATGCCCAGTCGGCACTACTTCTCAAAGAAAGGTGTGCCTGCGCTCCACCAGCATATCGCACACAACATCACCGCTTCTTTGAGAAACTCTGTGTGTGACAGGGTGCATTTCACCACAGACACTTGGACGAGTAGGCATGGACAGGGGCGTTACATGTCGCTGACTGGGCACTGGGTAACTATGGTGACAGCAGGACAAGGGGCTGCTGTCCAAGTCTTGCCGTCCCCACGAGTTGTGCGTCAATCCTCTTTATGTCAAAGTTCCTCCACTGCTTCTGCCTCCTCAACCTCCTCTCGGTCTTCCACCTGCACCCAAAGCCTGTCTGGTCATGCCACAAGCTTTCTAACTGCGCAGAAGGGATCCTGCACACCTCCTTACTATGCTGGCAGTAGGGCTCAACGTCATCAGGCGGTTTTTACATTGAAATGTCTGGGAAATGTGAGTCACACAGCTGAGGAGTTGTGGTCAGCTCTGGAGAACCAATTTCATGAATGGTTGTCTCCACTGGACCTGAAACCAGGGAAGGCCGTGTGCGACAATGCTGCAAACCTGGGTGCGGCCCTTCGCCGGGGCAATGTCACACACGTGCCTTGTATGGCTCACGTGTTGAACCTGGTTGTCCAGCAATTTTTAGCCCACTATCCCAGACTAGATGGCCTTCTGCAGAGGGCACGGTCGCTGTGTGCTCACTTCCGCCGTTCGCATCCCGCAGCTCAGCGACTTACATCTCTACAGAAGTCGTTGGGCCTGCCACTTCACCGGCTAAAATGCGATGTGCCTACCCGGTGGAATTCAACTCTGCACATGTTGCAGCGACTGTGGCAGCACCGACAAGCCCTGGTGCAATACGTTCTGACGTATAGCCTGGGCCAACGAGATTCAGAGGTGGGGCAAATCACGCTGGAGGAGTGGTCTCAGATCAGGGACCTATGCATCCTTCTGCACAGTTTTGAAATGGCGACGAAGATGTTTAGTGCTGACGATGCCATTATCAGCATGACTATTCCGGTGATTTACATGCTGGAGCACATGTTAAACAGAATTCGGAGTCAGGTGGTGGCACAAGAGGAGGTGGAGGAAGTAGAGGAGGAGGAGTTGTATGCGGAAGGGCTAACATCTGCAAGGTCCAGACGGTCGGCAGCACCAGGGCGGCAGGCATGTGAGGGTGGGGGAGATGATTTTACCAGGGCGCATGGTAGCAGCCAAACTAGTGAGGAAGGTGCAGGAGCCCAGGAAGAAGTGGAGGACGAACTGATGGAAGACTCATCAGATGAGGGAGACCTTGATCACATTTCTGTTGTGCGAGGTTGGGGGGAGAGGACAGAGGAAGGAAGCATGATTGTTACCTCGCCACCAACACAACAGGGACTTGGTGCTCCTGGATGCGCAACACACATGAGTGCCTTCTTGCTGCACTACCTGCAACATGACCCTCGAATTGTGAGAATTAGAAATAATCCTGACTACTGGGTTGCCACACTGTTAGATCCCAGGTACAAAAGTAAATTTGCAGAAATTATTCCTGCCATAGAAAGGGATGCACGCATGCAGGAGTATCAGCAGAGACTGTTGCAGAATCTTACATGTGCTTTTCCACAAAATACCAGTGGTGCACGTAGTGAATCTCACAGTTCCAACTTGCCAACCGTGGGACCGTCAAGTGTTCAGCACTCAAACCGTAACAGAACCACAGTATCTGCTGGTAACATCAATTTTGCGGAATCATTTCACCACTTTTTTAGCCCATCCTTTGCAAGGCCACAGGAGACAAGAAGTCTGACACATAGTCAACGCCTAGAGACGATGGTACAGGAGTATCTCCAAGTAAACATTGAAGCCACGACTGTGTCACTGGACCCTTGCTCTTTTTGGGCTTCCAATCTGGATAAATGGCCGGAGCTAGCCACTTACGCCTTGGAGATCTTGTCATGCCCCGCAGCCAGCGTTCTGTCTGAACGTGTGTTCAGCGCTGCTGGTGGTGTGCTGACAGATAAGCGCACGCGGCTCTCCACTGATAATGTAGACAGACTCACGTTCATAAAGATGAACAAATCATGGATCCGAAACGACTTTTCTACCCCTGTGTCATCCTGGGGAGAGTAAAAGCTTGATGATTGGTTAAAATCACCCTACCAACCGTTTTAAGCTTTCAAATTACTAATCATGTTTATCTGTATCTTGACTGGAAAATAATTTGGGCTTTGTAGCAGTGTGCAGCACTGATCCTATTAGGCCATCTATAATAAGCTTCACCAGATTTAAAATTAAAAATAATTTTTAGCTGCATCTAGCCCGGAAAATAATTTTGGGGCTCCGAGATGCGCAAGACACATAAGTGCCTTCTTGCTGCACTACCTGCAGCATGACCCTCATATTGTCAGAATTCGAAGTAATCATGACTACTGGGTTGCCACACTCTTAGATCCCCCAAACTTTTCGATCAACCTTTTCATTTTAATAAAGACCAAAAAAATGGTCATTTTTGAAATTATAAGCATTAGCAGGTTGTTAGAAACTGAAATCAAACAGTTTTCAACTCAAAACTTTATTCTAGGTGATGTTACATTTTCACATAGGACCCCTTGTTCGAAAGGAGCTTCTGAACTCTCTCGTCCATTAAATTTGTCAGGTTTTGGATGGTTTCTGCTTCAATTGTTTTGCATGAGGACAGAATACCCTCCCAGAGCTGTTGCTTAGATGTGAACTGCCTCCCGCCATCATAGACACTCCTTTTAATGATGCTCCAAAGGTTCTGAATGGGGTAGAGGTCAGGGGAGCATGGGGGTCACACCATAAGTTTGTCCCCTTTTATGCCCATATCAGCCAGAGATGCAGATGTTTTATGTGCAGCATGAGATGGTGCATTATCATGCAGAAAAATGATCTTGCTGTGAAATACACGGTTCTTCTTCTTGAACCATGGCAGGAAGTGCTGTTTGAGAAAATCCACATACATTATGGAGTTCATCTTTAGCGCCTTCAGGGATCCTAAAGGGGCCGACAATCTCTCTCCCCATGATTCCAGCCCAAAACATTACTCCACCTCCTCCTTGTTGGCACTGTAGCCGTGTTTGCGTGGGGTGTCCATCAACCAGCCATCCTCCACTCCATTCATCTGGACCATCGAGCGCTGCACGGCACTCATCCGTGAACAAAACAGTTTTGAAATCAGTCTTCATGTAATGTTTGGCCCACTGGAGCCGTTTCTGCTTGTGTGAAGTGGATAGAGGAGGTCGACAGGATGGCGTATGCACAGCTGCAAACCTCTGAAGGACCCTGCATCTTGTTGTTTGGGGGACGTTGGAGGCACAAGCAGCTTCAAAAACTTGTCTGCTGCTATGACAAGGCTTTTTTGCCGCTGCTCTTTCAACCTGACGTAATTGCCTGTAGGAAAGAGTCCTCAATTTGCCCTTATCAGCACGCACACGTGTGTACTGTGAATCAGCTACATACTTCTTGATTGCCAAGACACTTCATCCTGATCATCGCACAATGTTGATTGTAGTCATGCCTTGACCTAAACACTCCACAATTTGTTGCTTCTCAGCAGCCGACACATCCTTTTTCTTTCCCATTTTGGCAGAAAATGTAGGCTGCTTAATAATGTGAGAGAGCCTTCTTAAGTAGTCTTGCCTTTCATTGGACACACCTGCCAAACTAATTAGCACAGGTGTCTGCAATTGCTTACAGTGATATAAAGAGCCCTGACACACATCACCATCAATGAGTTTAACTGACAAACAAACAAATTCTTCCCTTATCACTCCTAAACACTTTTTGCATAATAATTTGGAACGCGGTGTACATGTGCTTTTCCACAAAACACCAGTGGTTCACGTAGTGAATCTTACAGTTCTAACTTGCCAACCGTGGTCTGTATGGAATTGTTCAATAAAGGGCCCAAAATTAAGATAACATAGATGGGAGAGGTCTCTATGAATAGGAATTCCTAAGTATTTGATACCCTGTGAGGGCCAGGCAAAGGGAAAGTTGGACTGGATGGAATCCTATATGGATTTAGGGAGGGAGACATCGAGGGCCTCAGACTTCGCTGCATTGATTTTAAAATTTTACCATGTAACAAAGTGATCTATTTCAGCCATAACAGCAGGGATGGATATATGTGATTGAGTGATATATACTAGGACATCATCAGCAAATAGAGAGCACTTGTACTCGGTGCCTCCCACCTCAATCCACCTAATATTGGGGTTATGGCGAATTGATGAGAGCAGGTGCTCCGTCACTAGGATGTATAAGAGAGGGGACAGAGGACATCCCTGCCTTGTCCCATTGGTGATTGTGAAAGGTGATGAAAATGTTCTGACGCACCCCCTGGGCCTTGGGACACCCGGAGCCGGACCCTTTTTGGTGGATGCTGGTGGTTGTAGTCTTCATGGCGGCGATCCGGTTCCGTGGCTCAGGGCGGTCAAACCAGTGGCGGAACTATTTATGTGGTTTTGATGTTTAAATGTCCGACTACGCCACCCGTGGATTGCGGTCAGAGTGAACCGCCGCTACAGGGCAGACCGCTAAGGCTGGTGTTGTGGGTGCAGCAGAGCGTAGCATAACTCCCCACGGGAGGAGTATAGACTCAGGGCAGTGTATGCGGAGGATGGGGGTGATGGTGCAGGGCAGCAGCAGTAACGACACGGAGTCAGTGATGCAGTTCAGGGCCTTTACTCACAGTTCTTATTATCCAGACCACGTCTGCAGGTAACGGCTGCCCACGTCGTACTGTGCTCACCAGGTGAGGGGCTCAGACAACTCCCAGATAACTTTGGAGCGCTTCACAGGACCCCCTTTGTGTGTCCTTTGTCTGGCCTTTCTTACCAACACTTCTGTCCGGCTGCCTCGGGCCTCCTCTTGGTAAACTTGGCGCCAGTTTCCCTGACCCTATGTGGTGCCTTCCTAGCGGGTGGAGCAAGGGGCTGCGCCACATAAAATGTCAGAGCCTCCGGTTTCTAGCTGAGGGTCGTTTCCTGCCTCCACTAGTTCGGGGACCGGTCTCCCCCTTTGGCCTGACCCCTCCACGCAGGTGGATTCGGGCGTGCGGTGGCGACTCGCCCGTCCGCACCCCTGGGATCCCTTCATTCCTCGTTCCTGGAGCCTTCTCCGCTCCTCTTCCTTCCTTCTCCCTCTTGCAGGCCTGGGCCTCTGTTACTAGGCCCGCCTCCGGAGCAGAGCTCATGCAGAGCCCCTGCTCCCTGCCACTTCTGCTCAGACTTCTCTGCACTGAACTAAGATGGTGCCCACCTTTTATACTCCCTTCTCAATGCACCCAGGAACTGCTTCCTCCCTGCTCCTGCACTGCAGGGTTCCCCTTCCTCAGTGTTCCCTCCCCCCACTCCAGCCAGGGACAGGGACTGTCGTGCCCATCTCAGGGGCATATTGGTCGCCCTGCCCCACGGCAATGTGGTGTAATGCATGCAGGTGTCGGGTCCTGATCCACACTCCATCCTTATCTGAGAGTGAGATATCACACCTCTGGGTGAGGTGCAATACGTCTGTAGCAACCGAGCCCTCGGTGCTACAGTTCCATTTATCTTCAGCCTAGGTGACGTATTGTGATACAGGGCCGTGATTTTGGCTATAAAAGGGTCCCCTAGACCCCTACCCCAAGCTTTTTAAGAGAATCATATATGGCGTGCCAGGAGACTCTATGGAATGCTTTCTCAGCATCCAACGAGAGTATCTACTTACAAATTTTTAACTGCATCTAGCCCAGGAAATACTTTGTGCCTAGTAGCAGTGTCTGCTAGTCAGCGGATTATCCTGGCTGTTAAGCAAGCTACACCACCTGTAGTTTGGACACTTAATTTTTTCAAAGGAAATGCTTCGGGACCACGGGATACTTAGTGAAGAGCATCAGGAGGCACCCCAAGGCATAGGGGCTGGGACTGGCAGTAGGATGCCTTGCGGTGGACAGCCGAGCTCGATCCTTATAAAAGCTTTTTAACTGCAGCAGCTTTAGTGGACGCTACTGGAGCTGGAATTACGCGGCTGCTGGCATGAGACTTGCCCTCCAATAGATCCTTGTAAATGGATTTAAAGTGTATTCATTCAAATTAGAGGGACAATTTAAATTAAAAAGCTTAGAGCTGCCTCCACCACAGGGGGGCTCTCTCGACCCACCAGCGGACAGGCACCAGTATTGGGAGAGGGGGGCTGGCCGTCAGGGTTCACCGCGGCTCTGGCACAAACCCGGCGACACGGAGGTGGCACGGGCAGGAGCGGACTGGCCGTCTCGGCTTCTCACTTTTTGGATTTTAGAAGGGCATGACATGCCTATATCTGTGTCTCCCCCTCCTTTTACTCCTCCACCTCTTTTCTTTTCGCATGACTATATGTACTTGTCACTTTTCCATGTGTTAGTTGTGTCTTCTGAGCAGTTTGTCAGCTTTTGGACACCTTTGAAGGTGTTTTCTATGTGTTTCTATGTGTTTTTGTTTGCCTGCCATTGGTTTTAACGGTGTTCGAAGGTGTTCGACGAACAGTTCGACGAACAGTTCGGCGAACACACGGGTGTTCGACGAACCGAACCGAACTCGAACACTACGGGGGTGGCTCAACACTACTCTTAACCTTCAGTTACTCATGACAAAATACTTACACTATTAGTCACATGGAGTCCATGGGACCCCAGTTTTCATATAGAAAAATAAACAACATATATTAAAGAAGAATTTTTACTTTATTTAGGAACTTAAGGTACAACATATTAGCTAAACGATAATATAACATTTTTAGTAATCAATAACATTTAAACATCTTATGTACTATCAAAAAAACAAATAATTATTTGGCACAGGAATCACATGTCTTCTTTTGGTGCTCATTGCACATAAATTTCTTGCAATTATCACATTTGGTTTTGTTTTTTTTGGTCATTAGATCTCACACACAAATGACATCGACCTTTTACAGGACTTGAGCTACTTCCAGAACAAGAAGGCTCGATGTCATCATTGAGTCGTCTTTTCAGGAAACGTGGCAAGGTGGAAATTTCTGCTCTTAAACTTTTATGAGTTCTGTTGATAAAAGTTTCAGAAATTCTCTTTGGATGATTTTAGTCTCATTATTCATGTTATAAATAACATAAGCATTTATTGTTTATACACTGAAAAGATGAAATAATATAACCATTGACCATCTCTTGCACCGAGTGACTGAGGAGGGAGGGGCGCCCGAGCTAGGAAGCTACCTACCTTCCATATTTGCAGAAATATGATGAAAACAAACTTGCTTGGGGTTCAATGGACCCCACGCGACTAATTAAAGGTTAAAGTCTGAATATCAGAAGACAGACATCGCCAGGGTTTAGTATATAAAAAGAGTAATGAGGGGTTATGGGTCAGATTTGTTGTGCACTGGGAAAGATTTAGTAAAGAATGACCTTCATGAGTTTGTTGACTGATGTGGGGTAGAATAGACTAACTATTCCAAGGGGTATATTCACACACAGCTTTTTTGATGAGTTTTTTTTTCCTTCGTTTTTCCTGGCAATGGTCATAAAAGTACAGTCAAAATTGCATGCATTTTGGGTGCATTTATGTTGTGGCTTCTGATGCATTTTTTTGGTACTAAGC
The DNA here is from genome assembly GCF_046119375.1 of Phyllobates terribilis. NCBI lineage: Eukaryota > Metazoa > Chordata > Amphibia > Anura > Dendrobatidae > Phyllobates > Phyllobates terribilis. The sequence goes on along the minus strand of NW_027362771.1, from coordinate 156,622,215 downwards.
CATTTTGATCTCAATGGGGAAAAACTGCACTAAATATGCTAAAAGAATTAAAATGCTGCTTTTTGAACAAAAAAGAAAAAAAGACACCACAGGTCAAAAAACACAAGAAAAATTGCACTGTGTTAATGAGACTATAGAAATCTTATAAATTTAGATGTTACTATCAGGCTGGGTGCCCACGTAGCGTTTTTCAAGCGTTTATGCTGCGGAATTTCCGCAGCGTAAACGCTTGTTAAACGCTAGGTAATCCGCCCCCCATGGTCCCCAAGGGGATTCCGCATGTTCTATGCACATGCTGCGGATTTTTCCGCAGCGTTTATGCTGCGTACAAAAATCCTCAGCATGTCATTTAATTTTGCGGTAGCGCAGCGGAACTCCCGCCATTGACTTGCATTGAAACGCATAGAAACCGCGACTGTACATTTCTACAAGCGGCTTCTATGCGTTTCTATGTGCGGATGGTACCCAGTTCTGGAGGAGAGGAGACTCTCATCCAGACCTGGGTACCATTGTACCTGTAAAAAAAGAATAAAATAACAAATAAAGTTATATTCACCTGTCCGGCGTCTTCTCTGAATGCCGGCATCGCTTGAGGACCTGCGGTGACGTCACAGTCATGTGACCGCAGGCCCGTCACCGCTCTGTCTCGCGATATGCCGGCAGCCGGGAACCAGACAGGAACGAGCGCTGCTGCACACACCGGGGCCTCGGGGGTAAGTATAGCTTTATTTGTTTTAATTTTTACGGTTCACACTGTATAAATCCATGCCGTTTGCATGGATTTATATAGTGTGACCTAGTTGTCATGGATTTATATAGTGTGACCTAGTTGTCAAGCACTTTCCAAGTGATGCTATCGCCTGGAAAGCGCTTGTCAATCTGCATGCGGAAACGCATGTGAATCCGCATGTGGATCCGCATGTATTCTGCAGGAAAAACGCATGCACAATCTGCATGCGTTTTTTCTGCCAGGGAGATGCAGAAATGCTGCAGAAATTTTCTGCTTCATTTCTGCATCGTGGGCACATAGCCTAAAAGGCTGTATTTTCTAAAACAAAAGAAAAAGTGCTACATGTGAGCAGAGTGAACAGATCCTAACTGTCCCCAGAAGCTCATGTGTGCAAGGGTAGCAGACATTAGAGGCCAACATAGGCCGTCAAACACCTTTTCTGCATCTAGACTGATTACAGCACTTGAAAGTTCTGTTTGTTGGTGACATCTGTTAGATTAATAAAAGGTCTGCTATTATCACTAGCCTGGTCTTTATTTACCAGATGTGATAGCCACATGTTCAGTATGCCAAATAAAAGGTATCATAACGACAAGATTATTATTTTGTTTTTCCCACTGAGAGCAACCAAATATTTTATATTAGAGATAAGGAAGCTTATTTGAGCTTGGAGATTTACTTAAGCCCTTCTAACAATTCCTCCTGTTAAGGTGCTCTTGGGCCTCCAAGGACAGGTTAAGATGTAGATAATGAAAAAGATGACCATTGGTCTTGTATTGTATAGAGTGGGGAGTTTCAGACTCTTTTAGCCAGACATGAATAGGCATCATTGCAAGGTTCATCTACCACGGCTTAGAGAATCATAACAGCTTCTCCACAACCACCATACAGAGTTCCTACAGTTTGAAACAATTATCAACACTGTATGTGTTGGTGTTTGATGGGGATAGTGTTTGCACAGCTGGTACTGTACAGTAGAGATGAGCAAATGTTTTGATGTTCGGGTTCCGATCCCAACGCCATAGGATTCAATGGGGGGCAAAAAACCCCGCATATACAACACCTTCAAACGGGTCCAAAAGCTGCCAAAACACATCAAATTAGGGGTAAACACCAGGAAAGTATCATCAATTGACCCAGAGTACAAGTACTATAATTATTATTATTACTACAGCGACATTTATTCCGTGACACTTTACATGTGAAAAATGGTCACCAACTGGTATAAGAGGAGAGAGGACCCTGACCGCGAGGGCGCACAAATAATCTACAAGGGATGGGTGAGGATACAGTAGGTCAGGGTACAGCTAGTCGTGCAGCGGTATGCTGGAGCGAGGGTTACTGCAGATTGCACGCTTGTCACAAGAAGTGGGTCTTCAGCTTCCTTTACAAGGTTTCAACGGTGTAACATCCCTGGCAGTGTGCTGGCATGGTTTACCACCTCCCACCATGCAAGACCGCCATACGTCCCCAGCCTATTGTTGTGAGTCACTGGATACTTAAACCCCCTCCACCCATTAGGAGGTGTCTGAGCAACACTTTCTTTCAGTGTGTTCTGTGCAACTGAGTTGCCAGGTCCTGTTCTGTATCTTGTCTGTTTCCGCCACCCTGGGGGCTGAGTACCCAGGCCTGTTGCCTGTATCTGTGACTTCTAGTCTGTTTCCGCCACCCTGGGGGCTGAGTTCCCAGGCTCGTTCCTGTATCTTGTTGCTGGTTCAGTTCCTGTCTGAACAGTGTCCTAGCCCGTTACTTGTTTGTCTCTATGTTCGTATCTTTCCTTTTCCTGCAGTGTCTGAACCTGCACCTAACTCCAACTCGTTGTCTCTGTACTTCTGTTTGTGAGTTTGGTGTCCTGCGGGTTTTGCTCTGCTCTGCTTGTCTACCACACCTGCGGGTTTTCCTCTGCTCTGCTTGTCTACCGCACCTGCGGGTTTTGCTCTGCTCTGCTTGTCTACTGCACCTGCGGGTTTTGCTCTGCTCTGCTTGTCTACCGCACCTGCGGGTTTTGCTCTGCTCTGCTTGTCTACCGCACCTGCGGGTTTTGCTCTGCTCTGCTTGTCTACCGCACCTGCGGGTTTTGCTCTGCTCTGCTTGTCTACTGCACCTGCGGGTTTTGCTCTGCTCTGCTTGTCTACCGCACCTGCGGGTTTTGCTTTGCTCTGCTTGTCTACCACACCTGCGAGTTTTGCTCTGCTTTGCTTGTCTTGTCTACCGCACCTGCAGGTTTTGCTCTGCTCTGCTTGTCTACCGCACCTGTGGGTTTTGCTCTGCTCTGCTTGTCTTCCGCACCTGCGGTTTTGCTCTACTCTGCTTGTCTACCGCACCTGCGGGATCTGCTCTAATTTGCTTGTCTACCGCGCCTGCAGGTTTTGCTCTGCTCTGCTTGTCTACCGCATCTGCGAGTTTTGCTCTGCTCTGCTTGTCTACCGCACCTGCGGGTTTTGCTCTGCTCTGCTTGTCTACCGCACTTGCGGGTTTTGCTCTGCTCTGCTCGTCTACCGCACCTGCGGGTTTTTCTCTGTTCTGCTTGTCTGCCGCACTTGCGACTCCGTTCCTGTATCCCAGTCTGTACTGGTCCCTATCCTGCCTGCGTTCCTACCTGCCAGTACGCACCTGTCTGTCTACCAGCCATGCCTGCTAGTATCCACCTGTCTGCATACCAGCCGTGCCTGCCAGTACCCATCTATCTGCATACCAGCCGTGCCTGCCAGTACCCACTTGTCAGTATGCCAGTCTAACCTGTCTGTTCCTGCATTCCCCGGTGTGGGTCAACAGCTGTGACCGGGGTCTGACCTGGAGTAGCACTGGTCCCTCTGCTCGGTTCCTCCCTGGTCACGGAGTCGATCGAGCCGCCGTGCGACCTTGGTCAGACCGAGTTGATACTTAGTCATGCCCCTCCAGGCACTCGTCGGTTCATGGTCTAGTGGGATCACTAACCACGCTCACGCCAGTCAGTCCGGGCATGTGCGTAACAAACGGTAGGCGACAGTCTGATGTGTTGGGGTACAGCGATACACAGTAGGTGAGATGCACGGGACAAATCTGCTGAGAGCCTAAATCACAGTAAGCTTCCAGGAGCTCACAACTGAGCAGATTGACCCATGCACCAATTAGTATGAAGGCAAAAGGCATCTAATGACTGCAGGAGTGGGAGGAATCAGAAGCTGCGGCCTTCTGGCTTCTCTCTGTCACCGTAAACCCTTGACACCTTGCAAGCTTCAACACAATGTTCACAAGGTAGACAGCAGTGGTGGTCAGTCTCCTAGACAATGAGCTAACTCCTTTATGATGATAGAGGCCACCATCTCCTTAGCTTGCTGCTGGTACATTTCTGTGGGAATGAGCTCGTATACAACCAGCTTGGAATATTTCCAGTGAATTATGACACAATGCCATGGTATTAGCAGCACACCCAGTACCAGAAGTGAAGCCATCCACAATTTCCTTCTCAGGAATTTTATTTGGCAGACTGAGTGGCTGCCCAAACATTAGTTTCTCACAAAGGAGCTCAAGACACTGAGTGGCTGTAGGTGCAAGTTTCTCCAGCATGTTAGATATCAGAGCCGGGAGAACAGAGAGAGCAGCATGGTGGCTCAATGGTTAGCACTGCAGCCTTGCAACACTGGAGTCCTGGATTCAAATACCACCAAGGACAACATCTGCAAGTGATTTGTATGTTTTCCCCGTGTTTGCGGGGGCTTCCCCCAGGTTCTCCGGTTTCCTCCTCAGTAAAAAAGCAGCCATACAGGAGTGTTCACAAAATTAGGGCCTGACACCACCATTTCCGTGGCCAACATATTGGAGATGGTGGAGTTCAACCTCTTAGCTTTGTCATGTGTAGGAGAAACAATCTTTTACGTGACCACAACTATGGGTCTGAGGGCTGGCTGCTGTGCTGAGAGAGGGCAGAGTATGGTGAAACGGACAAACTACTGGACCGTGAGTGAGATGCAGGCGGAGATGTGATGGGCTCTCACTCAGCCTGACTGGAGTGGGTAAAGAACCGGAGGTTCTGAGCTGGAAGACCTGCGTGACAATACTTGGCACGGTAACAGAGGAGAAGGAAGAAGCAGCAGATGTTGTTGATGGGGCGGCTCATGATTGTTGAGGTCCGCATTTTATCGCAGTGAGATTGCCAGAGTAACGCATGTTGATTGTGCATTTGAAGGTTCATGCATGTAGTAGTCAAATTAATGCACTTTTTCACTCTACTGAGTTTGTTCTCGCAAAGTTTGAAGATAATGTGAGTTGGCTCATCTTTTGCGGTCTCAAAAAAGGCCCAGGCTAGGCAACCCTTGCCGCCCCTGCGAGCTGCAGACTCAAGACCACCTCAGGCCACAGCCACAGTTGTGCCTAAGGATGCATTGCTCGTCGCGTTTGCATCACTCCGTGTGTGCGCCATAGGACGCAACGTAACCTCCTTGTCTTCCTCCTCCTCCACCTCCTCAGATGAGTAGTGTTGAGCCACCCCCGTAGTGTTCGAGTTCGGTTCGGTTCGTTGAACACCCGTGTGTTCGCCGAACTGTTCGTCTAACTGTTAGTCGAACACTTTCAAACACCGTTAAAACCAATGGCAGGCAAACAAAAACACATAGAAACACATAGAAAACACCTTCAAAGGTGTCCAAAAGCTGACAAACTGCTCAGAAGACACAACTAACACATGGAAAAGTGACAAGTACATATAGTCATGCGAAAAGAAAAGAGGTGGAGGAGTAAAAGGAGGGGGAGACACAGATATAGGCATGTCATGCCCTTCTAAAATGCAAAAAGTGAGAAGCCGACACGTTCAGTCCGCTCCTGCCCGTGCCACCTCCGTGTCGCCGGGTTTGTGCCAGAGCCGCGGTGAACCCTGACGGCCAGCCCCCCTCTCCCAATACTGGTGCCTGTCCGCTGGTGGGTCGAGCGAGCCCCCCTGTGGTGGAGGCAGCTCTAAGCTTTTTAATATAAATTGTCTCTCTAATTTGAATGAATACACTTTAAATCCATTTACAAGGAACTATTGGAGGGCAAGTCTCATGCCAGCAGCCACGTAATTCCAGCTCCAGTAGCGTCCACTAAAGCTGCTGCAGTTAAAAAGCTTTTATAAGGATCGAGCTCGGCTGTCCACCGCAAGGCATCCTACTGCCAGTCCCAGCCCCTATGCCTTGGGGTGCCTCCTGATGCTCTTCACTGAGTATCCCGTGGTCCCGAAGCATTTCCTTTGAAAAAATTAAGTGTCAAAACTACAGGTGGTGTAGCTTGCTTAACAGCCGGGATAATCCGCTGACTAGCAGACACTGCTACTAGGCACAAAGTATTTCCTGGGCTAGATGCAGTTAAAAATTTGTAATTAGATACTCTCGTTGGATGCTAAGAAAGCATTCCATAGAGTCTCCTGGCACGCCATATATGATTCTCTTAAAAAGATTGGGGTAGGGGTCTAGGGGACCCTTTTATAGCCAAAATCACGGCCCTGTATCGCAATACGTCACCTAGGCTGAAGATAAATGGAACTGTATTACCCTGAGGGCTCGGTTGCTACAGAGGTATTGCACCTCACCCAGAGGTGTGATATCTCACTCTCAGGTAAGGATGGAGTGTGGATCAGGACCCGACACCTGCATGCATTACACCACATTGCCGTGGGGCAGGGCGACCAATATGCCCCTGAGATGGGCACGACAGTCCCTGTCCCTGGCTGGAGTGGGGGGAGGGAACACTGAGGAAGGGGAACCCTGTAGTGCAGGAGCAGGGAGGAAGCAGTTCCTGGGTGCATTGAGAAGGGAGTATAAAAGGTGGGCACCATCTTAGTTCAGTGCAGAGAAGTCTGAGCAGAAGTGGCAGGGAGCAGGGGCTCTGCATGAGCTCTGCTCCGGAGGCGGGCCTAGTAACAGAGGCCCAGGCCTGGAAGAGGGAGAAGGAAGGAAGAGGAACGGAGAAGGCTCCAGGAACGAGGAATAAAGGGATCCCAGGGGTGCGGACGGGCGAGTCGCCACCGCACGCCCGAATCCACCTGCGTGGAGGGGTCAGGCCAAAGGGGGAGACCGGTCCCCGAAACTAGTGGAGGCAGGAAACGACCCTCAGCTAGAAACCGGAGGCTGTGACATTTTATGTGGCGCAGCCCCTCGCTACACCCGCTAGGAAGGCACCACATAGGGTCAGGGAAACTGGCACCAAGTTTACCAAGAGGAGGCCAGAGGCAGACGGACAGAAGGGTTGGTAAGAAAGGCCAGACAAAGGACACACAAAGGGGGTCCTGTGAAGCGCTCCAAAGTTATCTGGGAGTTGTCTGAGCCCCTCACCTGGTGAGCACAGTACGACGTGGGCAGCTGTTACCTGCAGACGTGGTCTGGATAATAAGAACTGTGAGTAAAGGCCCTGGACTGCATCACTGACTCCGTGTCGTTACTGCTGCTGCCCTGCACCATCACCCCCATCCTCCGCATACACTGCCCTGAGGCTATACTCCTCCCGTGGGGAGTTATGCTACGCTCTGCTGCACCCACAACACCAGCCTCAGCGGTCTGCCCTGGAGCGGCGGTTCACTCTGACCGCAATCCACGGGTGGCGTAGTCGGACATTTAAACATCAAAACCACATAAATAGTTCCGCCACTGGTTTGACCGCCCTGAGCCACGGAACCGGGTCACCGCCACGGAGACTACAACCACCAGCATCCACCAAAAAGGGTCCGGCTCCGGGTGTCCCAAGGCCCAGGGGGCGCGTCAGAACATTTTCATCACCTTTCACAATCACCAATGGGACAAGGCAGGGATGTTCTCTGTCCCCTCTCTTATACATCCTAGTGACGGAGCACCTGCTCTCATCAATTCGCCATAACCCCAATATTAGGTGGATTGAGGTGGGAGGCACCGAGTACAAGTGCTCTCTATTTGCTGATGATGTCCTAGTATATATCACTCAATCACATATATCCATCCATGCTGTTATGGCTGAAATAGATCACTTTGTTACATGGTCAAATTTTAAAATCAATGCAGCGAAGTCTGAGGCCCTCGATGTCTCCCTCCCCAAATCCATATAGGATTCCATCCAGTCCAACTTTCCCTTTGCCCGGCCCTCACAGGGTATCAAATACTTAGGAATTCCTATTCATAGAGACCTCTCCCATCTATGTTATCTTAATTTTGGGCCCTTTATTGAACAACTCCATACAGACCACGGTTGGCAAGTTAGAACTGTAAGATTCACTACGTGAACCACTGGTGTTTTGTGGAAAAGCACATGTACACTGTGTTCCAAATTATTATGCAAAAAGTGTTTAGGAGTGATAAGGGAAGAATTTGTTTGTTTGTCAGTTAAACTCATTGATGGTGATGTGTGTCAGGGCTCTTTATATCACTGTAAGCAATTGCAGACACCTGTGCTAATTAGTTTGGCAGGTGTGTCCAATGAAAGGCAAGACTAATTAAGAAGGCTGTCTCACATTATTAAGCAGCCTACATTTTCTGCCAAAATGGGAAAGAAAAAGGATGTGTCGGCTGCTGAGAAGCAACAAATTGTGGAGTGTTTAGGTCAAGGCATGACTACAATCAACATTGTGCGATGATCAGGATGAAGTGTCTTGGCAATCAAGAAGTATGTAGCTGATTCACAGTACACACGTGTGCGTGCTGATAAGGGCAAATTGAGGACTCTTTCCTACAAGCAATTACATCAGGTTAAAAGAGCAGCGGCAAAAAAGCCTTGTCATAGCAGCAGACAAGTTTTTGAAGCTGCTGGTGCCTCCAACGTCCCCCGAACAACAAGATGCAGGGTCCTTCAGAGGTTTGCAGCTGTGCATACGCCATCCTGTCGACCTCCTCTATCCACTTCACACAAGCAGAAACGGCTCCAGTGGGCCAAACATTACATGAAGACTGATTTCAAAACTGTTTTGTTCACGGATGAGTGCCGTGCAGCGCTCGATGGTCCAGATGGATGGAGTGGAGGATGGCTGGTTGATGGACACCCCACGCAAACACGGCTACAGCGCCAACAAGGAGGAGGTGGAGTAATGTTTTGGGCTGGAATCATGGGGAGAGAGATTGTCGGCCCCTTTAGGATCCCTGAAGGCGCTAAAGATGAACTCCATAATGTATGTGGATTTTCTCAAACAGCACTTCCTGCCATGGTTCAAGAAGAAGAACCGTGTATTTCACAGCAAGATCATTTTTTTGCATGATAATGCACCATCTCATGCTGCACATAAAACATCTGCATCTCTGGCTGATATGGGCATAAAAGGGGACAAATTTATGGTGTGACCCCCATGCTCCCCTGACCTCTACCCCATTCAGAACCTCTGGAGCATCATCAAAAGGAGTGTCTATGATGGCGGGAGGCAGTTCACATCTAAGCAACAGCTCTGGGAGGGTATTCTGTCCTCATGCAAAACAATTGAAGCAGAAACCATCCAAAACCTGACAAATTCAATGGACGAGAGAGTTCAGAAGCTCGCTTCGAACAAGGGGTCCTATGTGAAAATTTAACATCACCTAGAATAACGTTTTGAGTTGAAAACTGTTTGATTTCAGTTTCTAGTAACCTGCTAATGCTTATAATTTCAAAAATGACCATTTTTTGGTCTTTATTAAAATGAAAAGGTTGATCGAAAAGTTTGGCGGATCTAAGAGTGTGGCAACCCAGTAGTCATGATTACTTCGAATTCTGACAATATAAGGGTCATGTTGCAGGTAGTGCAGCAAGAAGGCACTTATGTGTCTTGCGCATCTCGGAGCCCCAAAATTATTTTCCGGGCAAGATGCAGCTAAAAATTATTATTAATTTTAAATCTGGTGGAGCTTAGTATAGATGGCCTAATAGGATCAGTGCTGCACACTGCTACAAAGCCCAAATTATTTTCCAGCCAAGATACAGATAAACATGATTAGAAATTTTAAATCTGGTGGAGCTTATTATAGATGGCCTAATAGAATCAGTGCTGCACACTGCTACAAAGCCCAAATTATTTTCCAGCCAAGATACAGATAAACATGATTAGTAATTTGAAAGCTTAAAACGGTTGGTAGGGTGATTTTAACCAATCATCCATCTTTTACTCTCCCCAGGATGACACAGGGGTAGAAAAGTCGTTTCGGATCCATGATTTGTTCATCTTTATGAACGTGAGTCTGTCTACATTATCAGTGGAGAGCCGCGTGCGCTTATCTGTCAGCACACCACCAGCAGCGCTGAACACACGTTCAGACAGAACGCTGGCTGCGGGGCATGACAAGATCTCCAAGGCGTAAGTGGCTAGCTCCGGCCATTTATCCAGATTGGAAGCCCAAAAAGAGCAAGGGTCCAGTGACACAGTCATGGCTTCAATGTTTACTTGGAGATACTCCTGTACCATCGTCTCTAGGCGTTGACTATGTGTCAGACTTCTTGTCTCCTGTGGCCTTGCAAAGGATGGGCTAAAAAAGTGGTGAAATGATTGCGCAAAATTGATGTTACCAGCAGATACTGTGGTTCTGTTATGGTTTGAGTGCTGAACACTTGACGGTCCCACGGTTGGCAAGTTGGAACTGTGAGATTCACTACGTGCACCACTGGTGTTTTGTGGAAAAGCACATGTAAGATTCTGCAACAGTCTCTGCTGATACTCCTGCATGCGTACATCCCTTTCTATGGCAGGAATAATTTCTGCAAATTTACTTTTGTACCGGGGATCTAACAGTGTGGCAACCCAGTAGTCAGGATTATTTCTAATTCTCCCAATTCGAGGGTCATGTTGCAGGTAGTGCAGCAAGAAGGCACTCATGTGTGTTGCGCATCCAGGAGCACCAAGTCCCTGTTGTGTTGGTGGCGAGGTAACAATCATGCTTCCTTCCTCTGTCCTCTCCCCCCAACCTCGCACAACAGAAATGTGATCAAGGTCTCCCTAATCTGATGAGTCTTCCATCAGTTCGTCCTCCACTTCTTCCTGGGCTCCTGCACCTTCCTCACTAGTTTGGCTGCTACCATGCGCCCTGGTAAAACCATCTCCCCCACCCTCACATGCCTGCCGCCTTGGTGCTGCCGACCGTCTGGACCTTGCAGATGTTAGCCCTTCCGCATACAACTCCTCCTCCTCTACTTCCTCCACCTCCTCTTGTGCCACCACCTGACTCCGAATTCTGTTTAACATGTGCTCCAGCATGTAAATCACCGGAATAGTCATGCTGATAATGGCATCGTCAGCACTAAACATCTGCGTCGCCATTTCAAAACTGTGCAGAAGGGTGCATAGGTCCCTGATCTGAGACCACTCCTCCAGCGTGATTTGCCCCACATCTGGATCTCGTTGGCCCAGGCTATACGTCAGAACGTATTGCACCAGGGCTTGTCGGTGCTGCCACAGTCGCTGCAACATGTGCAGAGTTGAATTCCACCGGGTAGGCACATCGCATTTTAGCCGGTGAAGTGGCAGGCCCAACGACTTCTGTAGAGATGTAAGTCGCTGAGCTGCAGGATGCGAACGGCGCAAGTGAGCACACAGCGACCGTGCCCTCTGCAGAAGGCCATCTAGTCTGGGATAGTGGGCTAAAAATTGCTGGACAACCAGGTTCAACACGTGAGCCATACAAGGCACGTGTGTGACATTGCCCCGGCGAAGGGCCGCACCCAGGTTTGCAGCATTGTCGCACACGGCCTTCCCTGGTTTCAGTTCCAGTGGAGACAACCATTCATGAAATTGGTTCTCCAGAGCTGACCACAACTCCTCAGCTGTGTGACTCACATTTCCCAGACATTTCAAAGTAAAAACCGCCTGATGACGTTGAGCCCTACTGCCAGCATAGTAAGGAGGTGTGCAGGATCCCTTCTGCGCAGTTAGAAAGCTTGTGGCATGACCAGACAGGCTTTGGGTGCAGGTGGAAGACCGAGAGGAGGTTGAGGAGGCAGAAGCAGTGGAGGAACTTTGATATAAAGAGGATTGACGCACAACTCGTGGGGACGGCAAGACTTGGACAGCAGCCCCTTGTCCTGCTGTCACCATAGTTACCCAGTGCCCAGTCAGCGACATGTAACGCCCCTGTCCATGCCTACTCGTCCAAGTGTCTGTGGTGAAATGCACCCTGTCACACACAGAGTTTCTCAAAGAAGCGGTGATGTTGTGTGCGACATGCTGGTGGAGCGCAGGCACACCTTTCTTTGAGAAGTAGTGCCGACTGGGCATCTGGTACTGGGGCACTGCGACGGACATAAGGTCTCGAAAATCCTCTGTGTCCACCAGGCGGAAAGGCAGCATTTCTGTAGCCAAGAGCTTGCAGATGGTGAAATTCAACCTCTTAGCTTTCTCATGGCTAGGAGGAAATGGTCTTTTACTTGTCCACATGTGAGGGACCGAGGGCTGGCTATTGTGCTTAGACGGGGTTGATAAGGGTGTCCCCGGCAAACTGCCGGTCTGTGAGGAAGATGCAGGCGGACATGTTAGGTTGCCTTGATCCAAAGGTGGTGCTATCGATGTCGGACAGTGCTCAACACCAGCTGGTGTTACCACATCCAAAGAAAATGATGACCTGCCAATCACGCTGGCTGTTGCGGGTAAAGAGGTGGCAGGTCTGCCCCCCAAAACAGGTGTGACTGCTGTCCCCCCAGTCACAGAGGATGAAGAGGCCACGGATGCACAAGATATGGCAGACGGTGGTTGGCCCGGCCGGCTAGGCCGCATTGTAGCACACTGAGCTTCCCACTGCAACTTATGCTTCATGTCCATGTGCCGGTTCATGCATGAAGTACTCAAACTATGTATTTTTTGGCCTCTACTTAGCTTTTGCTGACAAATGTTACAGATAACACGAGTTGGGTCATCTTTATCGATCTGAAAAAATGCCCAGGCTATGCAAGGCTTAGCACCCATGCGACCTGAAGAGCCACCACGACTTGTGGTGAGAGGCAGAGTTGTGTTTGAGGATGCAGTTGTTGACGTGCTTCCAGTACTACGTCTCTGTCCAGGAAGGCGCAACCTGACCTCGTCGTCACTAGCATCTTCCTCCACCTCCTCTGCTGACCTCATCTCTTGGCTGACTGTGGGTTGACAGTAAGTGGGATCTCCAACCTCATCATCATCACCCTGTGCGTTATCACACCCGTCGTCCTCAGAGCCAACCTGTTCCTGCCCTGACAAAAAACTAAAGTTGTCGCTCCAATCAGGTATTTGAGTCTCATCATCGTCTTCCTCATTGTCTCCACCAACAGGAGTTACAGTTTGGGAATGAGGGTCTACATTATGGTCAGAACCTTCTGCGTCTGGTCCTGGATCCGACTCATAAAGATTCTGGGCATCAGTGCAGATCATTTCCTCGTCTGGATTCACAGAAGCGCTGGAGTCGACCTCTGATTCCCAGGCTATAGTATGAGTAAACAGCTCTGCAGACTCAACCATCTGTTCTACCTCATACTCAGACGGGCAGCTGGAGATTTGGGAGCTGTGAGGAAGCAAGTGCGATTGGGGTGACACCTTTGAGGACTGGAGTATTTGTGATGTTGAAGTTGATGTGGAGGAGAGCCCACTTAAAGGAGCACTTGATATCCGTTGAAGCACCTGCTGTTTTTGTGCCTCATCTGGAATTTGTAACGATTGGCGTGGCCGTAAGAAAGGGATCTTATCACATTGTCCGCTAAAAGAAGTAGACATTTTAGTTTGGCTGGAAGATGGTCTTTCTTCTGCAGATGTTACTGTTGCTTTAACACCTACCCCACGGACACAACCTTTTTTCCCCTTCCCAACACGCCTATTCCGTTTTCCACCAGCAGCAGGCCTTTTTCCACTCATTTTGGTGGTTAACTAATTCACAACTCTGGAGTTGTTTGCACAAAAAAACAATGGATGGGAACCGAGCAGAGCTGAGTGGCCAATCTGTGGTATTAGGCCAAAACTATTGGCTGGGTTAGATGCAGAAAAAAATTATATTCAATTTGCAACCTGATGGAGGTCAGTATAGATGGACTAATAGAACAAGTCCCACACACAGCTAGAAGCCCAAATATTTTTTCAGAGGTAGATGCAGAAAAAAAAATATTCAGTTTGCAACCTGATGGAGGTCAGTATAGATGGAATAATAGAGAAAGTCCCACACACTGCTAGAAGGCCAAATATTTTTTCAGAGCTAGATGCAGAAAAAAATTATATTCAGTTTGCAACCTGATGGAGGTCAGTATAGATGGACTAATAGAGAAAGTCCCACACACTGCTAGAAGGCCAAATATTTTTTCAGAGCTAGATGCAGAAAAAAAATATATTCAGTTTGCAACCTGATGGAGGTCAGTATAGATGGACTAATAGAACAAGTCCCACACACTGCTAGAAGGCCAAATATTTTTTCAGAGCTAGATGCAGAAAAAAATTATATTCAGTTTGCAACCTGATGGAGGTCTGTATAGATGGATTAATAGAACAAGTCCCACACACAGTAGAAGCCCAATATTTTTTCAGAGGTAGATGCAGAAAAAAATATATTCAGTTTGCAACCTGATGGAGGTCAGTATAGATGGACTAATAGAGAAAGTCCCACACACTGCTAGAAGGCCAAATATTTTTTCAGAGCTAGATGCAGAAAAAAATTATATTCAGTTTGCAACCTGATGGAGGTCTGTATAGATGGATTAATAGAACAAGTCCCACACACAGTAGAAGCCCAATATTTTTTCAGAGGTAGATGCAGAAAAAAATATATTCAGTTTGCAACCTGATGGAGGTCAGTATTAGAGATGAGCGTTGTTCTACTCGAACTGTTCGCCAATCTCAAATTCGAGCTGTTTTGGGCGGTGTTCGAGCCGTTCGGCGAACACGAACAATTTGAGAAAAATTCGGCTGTTCGAGGTTATGTTCGATAACTGTTCGTGCACCAAAATCATAACTGGATTTTTTCTCAGTAATGATGAAAATTAATGTTAATACGCAGTTTGAGTGTACAGCGGGGTGGGGGGAGGGGCAGGGGATGGATCTCTGCAGGAACAATGAAGATCTCCATTTTTTTTTCTCTTTCCCGCATTTGCAGTGGGGAGGTGCAATCTGTCAGCCTATCAGCAGCGCACACACGGAGCGAAGTGCTTTTTTTCACACAAGCAAGGGCATGTGTCATTGGCAGTGTATGTCACATGTCCTTGCCCTATAAGACCAAGCCATTATCCCCGTCGCCACCATTTTCTCACTGCTGCAGCTGCGTGTTAGACGGCACCGCTGTTGCTGTGTGCGCTATACCTTGTTAATTTCAAGCCAATTTTCGCACAAATCTACAGATAGCTTGGGAGTAGGGAATATTTGTGATTGCAGTCCTTTTAAGGACTAGGTTACAGCATTTCCTACGACTTTTATCAGGCAGGTCTGTGCTCTTAAATAGATAGATTGTGGGAGTAAAGACTAATTGTAATTGGAGTCCTTTTCAGGACTAGGTTACATCAGTTCCTATCAGTTTTTGCCAGGCAGGTCTGTGCCAGTGCTGTGCAAGTTTTTTTCACAGCATTTGGCTGAATCCAGCAAAGCTAATCCTTTTTGGCCTATTGCAGAGTGTGTTAGTCAGTGGAGTAGCCTATCTGTGTTGCAAGATATACCACCTGTGTATAGAATACCAATTTTTTTACTGCACCTAGTGAAGTAAAATCTTTTGGGCATAGCATCATTCTATTAGTCCATCTATACTGACCTCCATCAGGTTGCAAATTGAATATAATTTTTTTCTGCATCTAGCTCTGAAAAAATATTGGGCTTCTAGCTGTGTGTGGGACTTGTTCTATTAATCCATCTATACAGACCTCCATCAGGTTGCAAACTGAATATATTTTTTTCTGCATCTACCTCTGAAAAAATATTGGGCTTCTAGCTGTGTGTGGGACTTGTTCTATTAATCCATCTATACAGACCTCCATCAGGTTGCAAACTGAATATATTTTTTTCTGCATCTACCTCTGAAAAAATATTGGGCTTCTAGCTGTGTGTGGGACTTGTTGTATTAGTCCATCTATACTGACCTCCATCAGGTTGCAAACTGAATATATTTTTTTCTGCATCTACCTCTGAAAAAATATTGGGCTTCTAGCTGTGTGTGGGACTTGTTGTATTAGTCCATCTATACTGACCTCCATCAGGTTGCAAACTGAATATATTTTTTTCTGCATCTACCTCTGAAAAAATATTGGGCTTCTAGCTGTGTGTGGGACTTGTTCTATTAATCCATCTATACAGACCTCCATCAGGTTGCAAACTGAATATATTTTTTTCTGCATCTAGCTCTGAAAAAATATTGGGCTTCTAGCTGTGTGTGGGACTTGTTCTATTAATCCATCTATACAGACCTCCATCAGGTTGCAAACTGAATATATTTTTTTCTGCATCTACCTCTGAAAAAATATTGGGCTTCTAGCTGTGTGTGGGACTTGTTCTATTAATCCATCTATACAGACCTCCATCAGGTTGCAAACTGAATATATTTTTTTCTGCATCTAGCTCTGAAAAAATATTGGGCTTCTAGCTGTGTGTGGGACTTGTTCTATTAATCCATCTATACAGACCTCCATCAGGTTGCAAACTGAATATATTTTTTTTCTGCATCTACCTCTGAAAAAATATTGGGCTTCTAGCTGTGTGTGGGACTTGTTGTATTAGTCCATCTATACTGACCTCCATCAGGTTGCAAACTGAATATATTTTTTTCTGCATCTACCTCTGAAAAAATATTGGGCTTCTAGCTGTGTGTGGGACTTGTTCTATTAATCCATCTATACAGACCTCCATCAGGTTGCAAACTGAATATATTTTTTTCTGCATCTACCTCTGAAAAAATATTGGGCTTCTAGCTGTGTGTGGGACTTGTTCTATTAATCCATCTATACAGACCTCCATCAGGTTGCAAACTGAATATATTTTTTTCTGCATCTACCTCTGAAAAAATATTGGGCTTCTAGCTGTGTGTGGGACTTGTTGTATTAGTCCATCTATACTGACCTCCATCAGGTTGCAAACTTAGTATATTTTTTTCTGCATCTACCTCTGAAAAAATATTGGGCTTCTAGCTGTGTGTGGGACTTGTTCTATTAATCCATCTATACAGACCTCCATCAGGTTGCAAACTGAATATATTTTTTTCTGCATCTAGCTCTGAAAAAATATTGGGCTTCTAGCTGTGTGTGGGACTTGTTCTATTAATACATCTATACAGACCTCCATCAGGTTGCAAACTGAATATATTTTTTTCTGCATCTACCTCTGAAAAAATATTGGGCTTCTAGCTGTGTGTGGGACTTGTTCTATTAATCCATCTATACAGACCTCCATCAGGTTGCAAACTGAATATATTTTTTTCTGCATCTAGCTCTGAAAAAATATTGGGCTTCTAGCTGTGTGTGGGACTTGTTCTATTAATCCATCTATACAGACCTCCATCAGGTTGCAAACTGAATATATTTTTTTTCTGCATCTACCTCTGAAAAAATATTGGGCTTCTAGCTGTGTGTGGGACTTGTTGTATTAGTCCATCTATACTGACCTCCATCAGGTTGCAAACTGAATATATTTTTTTCTGCATCTACCTCTGAAAAAATATTGGGCTTCTAGCTGTGTGTGGGACTTGTTCTATTAATCCATCTATACAGACCTCCATCAGGTTGCAAACTGAATATATTTTTTTCTGCATCTACCTCTGAAAAAATATTGGGCTTCTAGCTGTGTGTGGGACTTGTTCTATTAATCCATCTATACAGACCTCCATCAGGTTGCAAACTGAATATATTTTTTTCTGCATCTACCTCTGAAAAAATATTGGGCTTCTAGCTGTGTGTGGGACTTGTTGTATTAGTCCATCTATACTGACCTCCATCAGGTTGCAAACTTAGTATATTTTTTTCTGCATCTACCTCTGAAAAAATATTGGGCTTCTAGCTGTGTGTGGGACTTGTTCTATTAATCCATCTATACAGACCTCCATCAGGTTGCAAACTGAATATATTTTTTTCTGCATCTAGCTCTGAAAAAATATTGGGCTTCTAGCTGTGTGTGGGACTTGTTCTATTAATACATCTATACAGACCTCCATCAGGTTGCAAACTGAATATATTTTTTTCTGCATCTAGCTCTGAAAAATTATTGGGCTTCTAGCTGTGTGTGGGACTTGTTCTATTAATCCATCTATACAGACCTACATCAGGTTGCAAACTGAATATATTTTTTTTCTGCATCTACCTCTGAAAAAATATTGGGCTTCTAGCTGTGTGTGGGACTTGTTGTATTAGTCCATCTATACTGACCTCCATCAGGTTGCAAACTGAATATATTTTTTTCTGCATCTACCTCTGAAAAAATATTGGGCTTCTAGCTGTGTGTGGGACTTGTTCTATTAATCCATCTATACAGACCTCCATCAGGTTGCAAACTGAATATATTTTTTTCTGCATCTACCTCTGAAAAAATATTGGGCTTCTAGCTGTGTGTGGGACTTGTTCTATTAATCCATCTATACAGACCTCCATCAGGTTGCAAACTGAATATATTTTTTTCTGCATCTACCTCTGAAAAAATATTGGGCTTCTAGCTGTGTGTGGGACTTGTTCTATTAGTCCATCTATACTGACCTCCATCAGGTTGCAAATTAAAAATAATTTTTTTCTGCATCTAACCCAGCCAATAGTTTTGGCCTAATACCACAGTTTGGCCACTCAGCTCTGCTCGGTTCCCATCCATTGTTTTTTTGTGGAAACAACTCCAGAGTTGTGAATTAGTTAACCACCAAAATGAGTGGAAAAAGGCCTGCTGCTGGTGGAAAGGGGAATAGGCGTGTTGGGAAGGGGAAAAAAGGTTGTGTCCGTGGGGTAGGTGTTAAAGCAACAGTAACATCTGCGGAAGAAAGACCATCTTCCAGCCAAACTAAAATGTCTACTTCTTTTAGCGGACAATGTGATAAGATCCCTTTCTTACGGCCACGCCAATCGCTACAAATTCCAGATGAGGCACAAAAACAGCAGGTGCTTCAACGGATATCAAGTGCTCCTTTAAGTGGGCTCTCCTCCACATCAACTTCAACATCACAAATACTCCAGTCCTCAAAGGTGTCACCCCAATCGCACTTGCTTCCTCACAGCTCCCAAATCTCCAGCTGCCCGTCTGAGTATGAGGTAGAACAGATGGTTGAGTCTGCAGAGCTGTTTACTCATACTATAGCCTGAGAATCAGAGGTCGACACCAGCGCTTCTGTTAATCCAGACGAGGAAATGATCTGCACTGATGCCCAGAATCTTTATGAGTCGGATCCAGGACCAGACGCAGAAGGTTCTGACCATAATATAGACCCTCATTCCCAAACTGTAACTCCTGTTGGTGGAGACAATGAGGAAGACGATGATAAGACTCAAATACCTGATTGGAGCGACAACTTTAGTTTTTTGTCAGGGCAGGAACAGGTTGGCTCTGAGGACGACGGGTGTGATAACGCACAGGGTGATGATGATGAGGTTGGAGATCCCACTTACTGTCAACCCACAGTCAGCCAAGAGATGAGGTCAGCAGAGGAGGTGGAGGAAGATGCTAGTGACGACGAGGTCAGGTTGCGCCTTCCTGGACAGAGACGTAGTACTGGAAGCACGTCAACAACTGCATCATCAAACACAACTCTGCCTCTCACCACAAGTCGTGGTGGCTCTTCAGGTCGCATGGGTGCTAAGCCTTGCATAGCCTGGGCATTTTTTCAGATCGATAAAGATGACCCAACTCGTGTTATCTGTAACATTTGTCAGCAAAAGCTAAGTAGAGGCCAAAAAATACATAGTTTGAGTACTTCATGCATGAACCGGCACATGGACATGAAGCATAAGTTGCAGTGGGAAGCTCAGTGTGCTACAATGCGGCCTAGCCGGCCGGGCCAACCACCGTCTGCCATATCTTGTGCATCCGCGGCCTCTTCATCCTCTGTGACTGGGGGGACAGCAGTCACACCTGTTTTGGGGCGCAGACCTGCCACCTCTTTACCCGCAACAGCCAGCGTGATTGGCAGGTCATCATTTTCTTTGGAGGTGGTAACACCAGCTGGTGTTGAGCGCTGTCCGACATCGATAGCACCACCTTTGGATCAAGGCAACCTAACATGTCCGCCTGCATCTTCCTCACAGACCGTCAGTTTGCCGGGGACACCCTTATCAACCCCGTCTAAGCACAATAGCCAGCCCTCGGTCCCTCAGATGTGGACAAGTAAAAGACCATTTCCTCCTAGCCATGAGAAAGCTAAGAGGTTGAATTTCACCATCTGCAAGCTCTTGGCTACAGAAATGCTGCCTTTCCGCCTGGTGGACACAGAGGATTTTCGAGACCTTATGTCCGTCGCAGTGCCCCAGTACCAGATGCCCAGTCGGCAATACTTCTCAAAGAAAGGTGTGCCTGCGCTCCACCAGCATGTCGCACACAACATCACCGCTTCTTTGAGAAACTCTGTGTGTGACAGGGTGCATTTCACCACAGACACTTGGACGAGTAGGCATGGACAGGGGCGTTACATGTCGCTGACTGGGCACTGGGTAACTATGGTGACAGCAGGACAAGGGGCTGCTGTCCAAGTCTTGCCGTCCCCACGAGTTGTGCGTCAATCCTCTTTATGTCAAAGTTCCTCCACTGCTTCTGCCTCCTCAACCTCCTCTCGGTCTTCCACCTGCACCCAAAGCCTGTCTGGTCATGCCACAAGCTTTCTAACTGCGCAGAAGGGATCCTGCACACCTCCTTACTATGCTGGCAGTACGGCTCAATGTCATCAGGCGGTTTTTACATTGAAATGTCTGGGAAATGTGAGTCACACAGCTGAGGAGTTGTGGTCAGCTCTGGAGAACCAATTTCATGAATGGTTGTCTCCACTGGACCTGAAACCAGGGAAGGCCGTGTGCGACAATGCTGCAAACCTGGGTGCGGCCCTTCGCCGGGGCAATGTCACACACGTGCCTTGTATGGCTCACGTGTTGAACCTGGTTGTCCAGCAATTTTTAGCCCACTATCCCAGACTAGATGGCCTTCTGCAGAGGGCACGGTCGCTGTGTGCTCACTTCCGCCGTTCGCATCCCGCAGCTCAGCGACTTACATCTCTACAGAAGTCGTTGGGCCTGCCACTTCACCGGCTAAAATGCGATGTGCCTACCCGGTGGAATTCAACTCTGCACATGTTGCAGCGACTGTGGCAGCACCGACAAGCCCTGGTGCAATACGTTCTGACGTATAGCCTGGGCCAACGAGATTCAGAGGTGGGGCAAATCACGCTGGAGGAGTGGTCTCAGATCAGGGACCTATGCACCCTTCTGCACAGTTTTGAAATGGCGACGAAGATGTTTAGTGCCAACGATGCCATTATCAGCATGACTATTCCGGTGATTTACATGCTGGAGCACATGTTAAACAGAATTCGGAGTCAGGTGGTGGCACAAGAGGAGGTGGAGGAAGTAGAGGAGGAGGAGTTGTATGCGGAAGGGCTAACATCTGCAAGGTCCAGACGGTCGGCAGCACCAAGGCGGCAGGCATGTGAGGGTGGGGGAGATGGTTTTACCAGGGCGCATGGTAGCAGCCAAACTAGTGAGGAAGGTGCAGGAGCCCAGGAAGAAGTGGAGGACGAACTGATGGAAGACTCATCAGATGAGGGAGACCTTGATCACATTTCTGTTGTGCGAGGTTGGGGGGAGAGGACAGAGGAAGGAAGCATGATTGTTACTTCGCCATCAACACAACAGGGACTTGGTGCTCCTGGATGCGCAACACACATGAGTGCCTTCTTGCTGCACTACCTGCAACATGACCCTCGAATTGTGAGAATTAAAAATAATCCTGACTACTGGGTTGCCACACTGTTAGATCCCCGGTACAAAAGTAAATTTGCAGAAATTATTCCTGCCATAGAAAGGGATGCACGCATGCAGGAGTATCAGCAGAGACTGTTGCAGAATCTTACATGTGCTTTTCCACAAAATACCAGTGGTGCACGTAGTGAATCTCACAGTTACAACTTGCCAACCGTGGGACCGTCAAGTGTTCAGCACTCAAACCGTAACAGAACCACAGTATCTGCTGGTAACATCAATTTTGCGGAATCATTTCACCACTTTTTTAGCCCATCCTTTGCAAGGCCACAGGAGACAAGAAGTCTGACACATAGTCAACGCCTAGAGACGATGGTACAGGAGTATCTCCAAGTAAACATTGAAGCCACGACTGTGTCACTGGACCCTTGCTCTTTTTGGGCTTCCAATCTGGATAAATGGCCGGAGCTAGCCACTTACGCCTTGGAGATCTTGTCATGCCCTGCAGCTAGCGTTCTGTCTGAACGTGTGTTCAGCGCTGCTGGTGGTGTGCTGACAGATAAGCGCACGCGGCTCTCCACTGATAATGTAGACAGACTCACGTTCATAAAGATGAACAAATCATGGATCCGAAACGACTTTTCTACCCCTGTGTCATCCTGGGGAGAGTAAAAGATGGATGATTGGTTAAAATCACCCTACCAACTGTTTTAAGCTTTCAAATTACTAATCATGTTTATCTGTATCCTGGCTGGAAAATAATTTGGGCTTTGTAGCAGTGTGCAGCACTGATTCTATTAGGCCATCTATAATAAGCTCCACCAGATTTAAAATTACTAATCATGTTTATCTGTATCTTGACTGGAAAATAATTTGGGCTTTGTAGCAGTGTGCAGCACTGATCCTATTAGGCCATCTATACTAAAGCTTCACCAGATTTAAAATTAATAATAATTTTTAGCTGCATCTAGCCCGGAAAATAATTTTGGGGCTCCGAGATGCGCAAGACACATAAGTGCCTTCTTGCTGCACTACCTGCAGCATGACCCTCATATTGTCAGAATTCGAAGTAATCATGACTACTGGGTTGCCACACTCTTAGATCCCCCAAACTTTTCGATCAACCTTTTCATTTTAATAAAGACCAAAAAAATGGTCATTTTTGAAATTATAAGCATTAGCAGGTTGTTAGAAACTGAAATCAAACAGTTTTCAACTCAAAACTTTATTCTAAGTGATGTTACATTTTCACATAGGACCCCTTGTTCGAAAGGAGCTTCTGAACTCTCTCGTCCATTGAATTTGTCAGGTTTTGGATGGTTTCTGCTTCAATTGTTTTGCATGAGGACAGAATACCCTCCCAGAGCTGTTGCTTAGATGTGAACTGCCTCCCGCCATCATAGACACTCCTTTTAATGATGCTCCAAAGGTTCTGAATGGGGTACAGGTCAGGGGAGCATGGGGGTCACACCATAAGTTTGTCCCCTTTTATGCCCATATCAGCCAGAGATGCAGATGTTTTATGTGCAGCATGAGATGGTGCATTATCATGCAGAAAAATGATCTTGCTGTGAAATACACGGTTCTTCTTCTTGAACCATGGCAGGAAGTGCTGTTTGAGAAAATCCACATACATTATGGAGTTCATCTTTAGCGCCTTCAGGGATCCTAAAGGGGCCGACAATCTCTCTCCCCATGATTCCAGCCCAAAACATTACTCCACCTCCTCCTTGTTGGCGCTGTAGCCGTGTTTGCGTGGGGTGTCCATCAACCAGCCATCCTCCACTCCATCCATCTGGACCATCGAGCGCTGCACGGCACTCATCCGTGAACAAAACAGTTTTGAAATCAGTCTTCATGTAATGTTTGGCCCACTGGAGCCGTTTCTGCTTGTGTGAAGTGGATAGAGGAGGTCGACAGGATGGCGTATGCACAGCTGCAAACCTCTGAAGGACCCTGCATCTTGTTGTTCGGGGGACGTTGGAGGCACAAGCAGCTTCAAAAACTTGTCTGCTGCTATGACAAGGCTTTTTTGCCGCTGCTCTTTCAACCTGACGTAATTGCCTGTAGGAAAGAGTCCTCAATTTGCCCTTATCAGCACGCACACGTGTGTACTGTGAATCAGCTACATACTTCTTGATTGCCAAGACACTTCATCCTGATCATCGCACAATGTTGATTGTAGTCATGCCTTGACCTAAACACTCCACAATTTGTTGCTTCTCAGCAGCCGACACATCCTTTTTCTTTCCCATTTTGGCAGAAAATGTAGGCTGCTTAATAATGTGAGACAACCTTCTTAAGTAGTCTTGCCTTTCATTGGACACACCTGCCAAACTAATTAGCACAGGTGTCTGCAATTGCTTACAGTGATATAAAGAGCCCTGACACACATCACCATCAATGAGTTTAACTGACAAACAAACAAATTCTTCCCTTATCACTCCTAAACACTTTTTGCATAATAATTTGGAACGCAGTGTACATGTGCTTTTCCACAAAACACCAGTGGTTCACGTAGTGAATCTTACAGTTCTAACTTGCCAACCGTGGTCTGTATGGAGTTGTTCAATAAAGGGCCCAAAATTAAGATAACATAGATGGGAGAGGTCTCTATGAATAGGAATTCCTAAGTATTTGATACCCTGTGAGGGCCAGACAAAGGGAAAGTTGGACTGGATGGAATCCTGTATGGATTTGGGGAGGGAGACATCGAGGGCCTCAGACTTCGCTGCATTGATTTTAAAATTTGACCATGTAACAAAGTGATCTATTTCAGCCATAACAGCATGGATGGATATATGTGATTGAGTGATATATACTAGGACATCATCAGCAAATAGAGAGCACTTGTACTCGGTGCCTCCCACCTCAATCCACCTAATATTGGGGTTATGGCGAATTGATGAGAGCAGGTGCTCCGTCACTAGGATGTATAAGAGAGGGGACAGAGGACATCCCTGCCTTGTCCCATTGGTGATTGTGAAAGGTGATGAAAATGTTCTGATGCACCACCTGGGACTTGGGACACCCGGAGCCGGACCCTTTTTGGTGGATGCTGGTGGTTGTAGTCTTCGTGGCGGCGACCCGGTTCCGTGGCTCAGGGTGGTCAAACCAGTGGCGGAACTATTTATGTGGTTTTGATGTTTAAATGTCCGACTACGCCACCTGTGGATTGCGGTCAGAGTGAACCGCCGCTGCAGGGCAGACCGCTGAGGCTGGTGTTGTGGGTGCAGCAGAGCGTAGCATAACTCCCCACGGGAGGAGTATAGCCTCAGGGCAGTGTATGCGGAGGATGGGGGTGATGGTGCAGGGCAGCAGCAGTAACGACACGGAGTCAGTGATGCAGTCCAGGGCCTTTACTCACAGTTCTTATTATCCAGACCACGTCTGCAGGTAACGGCTGCCCACGTCGTACTGTGCTCACCAGGTGAGGGGCTCAGACAACTCCCAGATAACTTTGGAGCGCTTCACAGGACCCCCTTTGTGTGTCCTTTGTCTGGCCTTTCTTACCAACCCTTCTGTCCGGCTGCCTCGGGCCTCCTCTTGGTAAACTTGGCGCCAGTTTCCCTGACCCTATGTGGTGCCTTTCTAGCGGGTGTAGCGAGGGGCTGCGCCACATAAAATGTCACAGCCTCCGGTTTCTAGCTGAGGGTCGTTTCCTGCCTCCACTAGTTTCGGGGACCGGTCTCCCCCTTTGGCCTGACCCCTCCACGCAGGTGGATTCGGGCGTGCGGTGGCGACTCGCCCGTCCGCACCCCTGGGATCCCTTCATTCCTCATTCCTGGAGCCTTCTCCGCTCCTCTTCCTTCCTTCTCCCTCTTCCAGGCCTGGGCCTCTGTTACTAGGCCCGCCTCCGGAGCAGAGCTCATGCAGAGCCCCTGCTCCCTGCCACTTCTGCTCAGACTTCTCTGCACTGAACTAAGATGGTGCCCACCTTTTATACTCCCTTCTCAATGCACCCAGGAACTGCTTCCTTCCTGCTCCTGCACTACAGGGTTCCCCTTCCTCAGTGTTCCCTCCCCCCACTCCAGCCAGGGACAGGGACTGTCGTGCCCATCTCAGAGGCATATTGGTCGCCCTGCCCCACGGCAATGTGGTGTAATGCATGCAGGTGTCGGGTCCTGATCCACACTCCATCCTTACCTGAGAGTGAGATATCACACCTCTGGGTGAGGTGCAATACCTCTGTAGCAACCGAGCCCTCAGGGTGCTACAGTTCCATTTATCTTCAGCCTAGGTGACGTATTGTGATACAGGGCCGTGATTTTGGCTATAAAAGGGTCCCCTAGACCCCTACCCCAAGCTTTTTAAGAGAATCATATATGGCATGCCAGGAGACTCTATGGAATGCTTTCTCAGCATCCAACGAGAGTATCTAATTACAAATTTTTAACTGCATCTAGCCCAGGAAATACTTTGTGCCTAGTAGCAGTGTCTGCTAGTCAGCGGATTATCCCGGCTGTTAAGCAAGCTACACCACCTGTAGTTTAGACACTTAATTTTTTCAAAGGAAATGCTTCGGGACCATGGGATACTCAGTGAAGAGCATCAGGAGGCACCCCAAGGCATAGGGGCTGGGACTGGCAGTAGGATGCCTTGCGGTGGACAGCCGAGCTCGATCCTTATAAAAGCTTTTTAACTGCAGCAGCTTTAGTGGACGCTACTGGAGCTGGAATTACGCGGCTGCTGGCATGAGACTTGCCCTCCAATACATCCTTGTAAATGTATTTAAAGTGTATTCATTCAAATTAGAGAGACAATTTAAATTAAAAAGCTTAGAGCTGCCTCCACCACAGGGGGGCTCGCTCGACCCACCAGCGGACAGGCACCAGTATTGGGAGAGGGGGGCTGGCCATCAGGGTTCACCGCGGCTCTGGCACAAACCCGGCGACACGGAGGTGGCACGGGCAGGAGCGGACTGGCCGTGTCGGCTTCTCACTTTTTGGATTTTAGAAGGGCATGACATGCCTATATCTGTGTCTCCCCCTCCTTTTACTCCTCCACCTCTTTTATTTTCGCATGACTATATGTACTTGTCACTTTTCCATGTGTTAGTTATGTCTTCTGAGCAGTTTGTCAGCTTTTGGACACCTTTGAAGGTGTTTTCTATGTGTTTCTATGTGTTTTTGTTTGCCTGCCATTGGTTTTAACGGTGTTCGAAGGTGTTCGACGAACAGTTCGACGAACAGTTCGGCAAACACACGGGTGTTCGACGAACCGAACCGAACTCGAACACTACGGGGGTGGCTCAACACTAGTCAGTATAGATGGACTAATACAACAAGTCCCACACACAGCTAGAAGCCCAATATTTTTTCAGAGCTAGATGCAGAAAAAAATTATATTCAATTTGCAACCTGATGGAGGTCAGTATAGATGGAGTAATAGAACAAGTCCCACACACAGCTAGAAGCCCAACTATTTTTTCAGAGGTAGATGCAGAAAAAAATTATTTTCAGTTTGCAACCTGATGGAGGTCTGTATAGATGGATTAATAGAACAAGTCCCACACACAGCTACAAGCCCAATATTTTTTCAGAGGTAGATGTAGAAAAAAATATATTCAGTTTGCAACCTGATGGAGGTCAGTATAGATGGACTAATAGAGAAAGTCCCACACACTGCTAGAAGGCCAAATATTTTTTCAGAGCTAGATGCAGAAAAAAATTATATTCAGTTTGCAACCTGATGGAGGTCAGTATAGATGGACTAATAGAGAAAGTCCCACACACTGCTAGAAGGCCAAATATTTTTTCAGAGCTAGATGCAGAAAAAAATTATATTCAGTTTGCAACCTGATGGAGGTCTGTATAGATGGATTAATAGAACAAGTCCCACACACAGCTAGAAGCCCAATATTTTTTCAGAGGTAGATGCAGAAAAAAATATATTCAGTTTGCAACCTGATGGAGGTCAGTATAGATGGACTAATACAACAAGTCCCACACACAGCTAGAAGCCCAATATTTTTTCAGAGCTAGATGCAGAAACAAATTATATTCAATTTGCAACCTGATGGTGGTCAGTATAGATGGAGTAATAGAACAAGTCCCACACACAGCTAGAAGCCCAAATATTTTTTCAGAGCTAGATGCAGATAAAAATTATTTTTAATTTGCAACCTGATGGAGGTCAGTATAGATGGACTAATAGAGAAAGTCCCACACACTGCTAGAAGGCCAAATATTTTTTCAGAGCTAGATGCAGAAAAAAATGATATTCAGTTTGCAACCTGATGGAGGTCAGTATAGATGGAGTAATAGAACAAGTCCCACACACAGCTAGAAGCCCAAATATTTTTTCAGAGGTAGATGCAGAAAAAAATTATTTTCAGTTTGCAACCTGATGGAGGTCTGTATAGATGGATTAATAGAACAAGTCCCACACACAGCTACAAGCCCAATATTTTTTCAGAGATAGATGCAGAAAAAAATTATATTCAGTTTGCAACCTGATGGAGGTCAGTATAGATGGACTAATAGAGAAAGTCCCACACACTGCTAGAAGGCCAAATATTTTTTCAGAGCTAGATGCAGAAAAAAATTATATTCAGTTTGCAACCTGATGGAGGTCTGTATAGATGGATTAATAGAACAAGTCCCACACACAGCTAGAAGCCCAATATTTTTTCAGAGGTAGATGCAGAAAAAAATATATTCAGTTTGCAACCTGATGGAGGTCAGTATAGATGGACTAATACAACAAGTCCCACACACAGCTAGAAGCCCAATATTTTTTCAGAGCTAGATGCAGAAAAAAATTATATTCAATTTGCAACCTGATGGAGGTCAGTATAGATGGAGTAATAGAACAAGTCCCACACACAGCTAGAAGCCCAAAAATTTTTTCAGAGGTAGATGCAGAAAAAAATTATTTTCAGTTTGCAACCTGATGGAGGTCTGTATAGATGGATTAATAGAACAAGTCCCACACACAGCTACAAGCCCAATATTTTTTCAGAGGTAGATGCAGAAAAAAATATATTCAGTTTGCAACCTGATGGAGGTCAGTATAGATGGACTAATAGAGAAAGTCCCACACACTGCTAGAAGCCCAAATATTTTTTCAGAGCTAGATGCAGAAAAAAATTATTTTCAGTTTGCAACCTGATGGAGGTCTGTATAGATGGATTAATAGAACAAGTCCCACACACAGCTACAAGCCCAATATTTTTTCAGAGGTAGATGCAGAAAAAAATATATTCAGTTTGCAACCTGATGGAGGTCAGTGTAACGGGTCTGGGAGGCGGAACCTCTGAGCTACTATACAAGGGGGCGGTCCTTGTAAGGAAGCGGGTGGTGACCAGGGAAGACGGGCAGGTAGTCACAGCAGGTGACCGGGACAGTCTCTGGGTAAACGGGCAGGAGGTCACAGCAAGTGACCGGGGCAGTCTCTGGGTGAACGGGCAGGAGGTCACAGCAAGTGACCGGGGCAGTCTCTGGGTGAACGGGCAGGAGGTCACAGCAAGTGACCGGGACAGTCTCTGCGTATAGGGTAGGTACGACCTGTGACGGCTGAGCCTCCAGGTAGGCTAGCAGGCGGATGACAGATGAGTGCTCCCAGGTGAGCAGGCGAGAGTCTCTGGAAAAGCAGGTGGTCACAGCATGTGACGGCGGAGCCTCCAGGTAGGCTAACAGGCGGATGCAGATGAGTGCTCCCAGGTGAGCAGGCGAGAGTCTCAGGATAAGCAGGTGGTCACAGCATGTGACGGCGGAGCCTCCAGGTAGGTTAACAGGCGGATGCAGATGAGTGCTCCCAGGTGAGCGGGCAAGAGTCTCTGGATAAGCAGGTGGTCACAGCATGTGACGGCGGAGCCTCCAGGTAGGCAAACAGACAGGTAGCAGATGAGCGCTCCCAGGTGAGCGGGCAAGCTGGTCCATAGACAGACTGACCGGGGTAGGAAGGCAGACCGTCGGACCTCAGGCTAGCAAGCAGGTAGGAGGAATGTCAGGCAGGAAACAGACAGCAAGCTGACAGGTTTCTGGCAGGTAACTGGCAGGTAACTGGCTGCGGGACCTGAGGGCTGAAGCAGAGTAGTGAACAGTGCAACAACATTGCTCGGGCACCTCCATTTTGGAGGAGGTGCCTTATATATGGTGAAGTCCTCCGGCCATTGGCCGGGGACTCCTTAGGATGGCGCACGCGGCCCCTTTAAGAGGGAGGGAGCGTGCGCGTGCGCGCCCTAAGCACAGTGGCCGGGAAGGAGCGCGCGCTGCCAGCAGAGCGGGAGGAGGACGCCGGGCTCGGAGCAGAGGGGTGAGGGGAACAGCGTCCCTGCCTAGCAGAGGGCAGGGACGCCGGTGCTACAGTACCCCCCCCCCTTTAGGCCCCCCCTTTTTTAGGTCAGAGAGAAATTTAGCTAGGATGAGAGGGGCGTGGATGTTCTCCCGGGGCTCCCACGTTCTCTCTTCAGGACCAAACCCCTTCCAATCTACCAGAAAAAAGGTCTTCCCTCTTACCCTTTTGGTGGCCAGAATGTTCTCTACCTCAAATTCGTTTTCAGCGGAAACCGGAACAGGAGGCGTACCTGTAGACTTGGAAAAAGAGTTAAGTACCACAGGTTTGAGGAGAGATACATGGAAGGAGTTAGGGATCCGCAAGTTGGCCGGGAGTTTCAATTTATAGGCCACCGGGTTGATCTGACTGATGACCTCCAGAGGACCGATGAACCGAGGCCCTAACTTATAGGAAGGAATCTTGAGCCGGACATACTTGGACGAGAGCCAGACCTTATCCCCTGGACGGAATTGAGGAGGATCCAGACGTTTTTTGTCAGCATGTCTTTTCATACGCTCGGATGACAGAAGGAGTGCCGACCGGGTGCTCTCCCATATGGAGGAAAATTTCTTAACAAGAGATTCCGCAGCCGGATTGTCCACCGAGGTGGAGACCTGAAATGGGATCCGAGGATGCTGACCGAAGACAACAAAAAACGGGGATTTGGAGGAAGATTCGCTCTCGTGATTGTTGTAAGAAAATTCGGCCCATGGCAGGAGATCCACCCAGTCTGAATGGTGGACATTAACGAAGTGCCGGAGGTAACTGGTCAGGTTCTGATTGATCCGCTCCACTTGACCATTAGACTGTGGGTGGTAAGCGGAGGAGAAGTCCAGGGTGACATCTAGCAATTTACAAGTGCCTCTCCAGAAGCGTGAGGTGAACTGTACCCCACGATCCGACACTATGTGGAGGGGCAGTCCATGAAGACGGAAGATGTGGCGGATAAAGTCTTTAGCCAGCTCGGGTGCAGACGGGAGGCCTGGCAGGGGAACGAAATGAGTCATCTTGGAAAAGCGGTCAGCAACCACCCAAATGACCGTACAACCGGCAGAGACGGGGAGATCAGTTATAAAGTCCATTGCTATATGCTGCCAGGGGGCAGCAGGTACTGGGAGCGGAAGGAGGCGACCGGCTGGCAGATGTCTCGGAACCTTGTTGCGGGCGCAGGACACACAGGCAGAAACAAAGTCTATTACGTCCTTGTGCAGGGTAGGCCACCAGTAGTGCCGAGTAATAAGCTGGAGGGTCTTTTTCTGACCGGCGTGGCCAGCTAGTTTAGACGAGTGACTCCAGTGTAGGATCTTCTCCCGATCAGGTACTGATACGAACGTCTTACCGGGAGGGAGACTATTTAGACTCACGGGAGCCACCTGCATTACTCTGGCGGGATCGATGATGTGTTTCAGTTCTTCCTCGAGATCAGACACCATAAAGGATCGGGATAAGGCGTCCGCCTTGATGTTTTTGTCAGCCGGGCGAAAATGAAGAACAAAATCAAAGCGAGCAAAAAACAAGGACCACCGGGCTTGGCGCGGGTTAAGTCTCTGGGCATGCTGGAGGTAAGCCAAGTTCTTGTGGTCAGTGTAAATTATTACCGGGTGAAGAGCCCCTTCGAGCAGGTAACGCCACTCCTCCAATGCCAGCTTGATGGCCAATAACTCTCGATCTCCTATGGAATAGTTGCGCTCAGAAGAGGAGAAGAGTTTGGAGAAGAAGCCACAAGTTACCATTCTCCCGGAAGACGATTTTTGGGTAAGTACCGCTCCGGCTCCAGAGGAGGAGGCGTCAACCTCCAGGAAGAACTGCTTGTTGCCATCAGGGCGATGCAGCACCGGGGCGGAAGAGAAGGCCTGTTTTAAGGAAAGAAAGGCCTCCTCTGCTTCGGGCGGCCACTCTCTGGGATTAGTGCCCTTACGGGTGAGCGCGGAAATTGGGGCAGTCCGGGAAGAGAAGTGCGGTATGAAGAGGCGGTAGTAGTTGGCGAAGCCCAGGAACCGCTGAATGGCCTTCAACCCCTCCGGTCGAGGCCACTTCTCGATGGCAGACAGTTTCTCAGTATCCATTCGTAGGCCGGTCTGAGAAATTATGTAGCCCAAAAACGGAAGCGAGGTCTGCTCAAAGAGGCACGTCTCATATTTAGCGAAGAGGTGGTTCTGCCTGAGCCTGAGCAGGACCTGACGAACATCCCTCCGGTGAGTCTGGAGATCCGGAGAGAAGACCAAGATGTCGTCCAGGTACACCACCACGCAGGAGTAGAGAAGGTCCCGGAAGATGTCATTGACCAACTCTTGAAAGACGGCGGGAGCGTTACAGAGACCGAAGGGCATTACCAGATATTCGTAGTGGCCGTCCCGGGTGTTGAATGCCGTCTTCCATTCATCCCCCTGACAGATACGGACCAGGTTGTACGCCCCACGAAGGTCCAGTTTGGTGAAGATTCTAGCCCCCCTCAGACGATCAAATAATTCCGGAATGAGCGGAAGGGGGTACTTATTCTTCACCGTGATCTGGTTTAGGCCTCTATAGTCTATGCAGGGACGGAGCGAGCCGTCCTTCTTTTTAACAAAGAAGAAGCCTGCTCCCGCCGGGGAGGTAGATTTCCGGATAAATCCCCGGGCCAGATTCTCCTCAATATACTCGGACATAGACCGGGTCTCAGCAGCGGACAATGGGTAAATACGCCCACGGGGAGGAGTAGTACCGGGTAACAGGTCGATAGGGCAGTCGTATGGTCTATGAGGGGGTAGTGTCTCTGCCTCCTTTTTATTAAAGACATCAGCATATGACCAATAAGGAATCGGAAGTCCAGGTAGATTAGTTGGGGTAGGAGAAGGACGGTCGGGATGGACGGGAACCAGACAAGACTTATGACTGTCCTGTCCCCAGCGAAGGACTTCTCCGGTCTGCTAGTCAAGCACGGGTGCATGTCTCTGGAGCCAAGGTAGGCCTAGCAAGAGGGCGTGAGAGAGTCCAGGCAGAACATGAAAGGAGATACTCTCAGAATGCAGCATTCCCACCTGTAGAGTAATGGATTCGGTGATGAGTTGGATGGGACGTGGTAAGAGGCCCCCATCCACGGCAGCAACAGACAAGGGTACAGCCAGAGGTTTGGTGGGGATGCGGTATTTCTCTACCAGGGACTGTGAAATAAGATTCCCGGCTGCTCCAGAGTCAAGTTGGGCTAGTTCGAAATAACGGTTCTCCCCGCAGACGATTGAGACTGACAGCAGCAGAGATGGAGAGGATTTATTCTTGTCTAGGTCGACCTCTCTGAGCGAACCTAGACACAGGCGTTTCCCGACCTCTCCGGGCAGGTATGGATCCGGTGCTCCTTACTGCCACAGTAGAAGCAGCTCCCCTCGGCACGGCGTAAGTCCTGACGGGTTTTGACCATCTTGGTCTGGTCGACCTGCATAGGCTCTGGAGGGTGTGCCTGGGGAGAAACGGAGGGAGTGACGGGTTTCTGGAAGGAAGGAGCTAGACGTGGAAACCTCCTCTCACGGGTGACCTCTTTGGCACGCTCCTGGAACCGTAGGTCAATCCGGGTGGCAAGAGTTATTAAATCATCGAGAGTGGTAGGAATGTCCCGACCGGCAAGTTCATCTTTAATACGGCCGGACAGACCCTCCCAGAAGACAGATACCAGAGCGTCGTTATCCCAGGCCAGCTCCGAGGCAAGGGTACGGAACCGTATGGCATATTGGCCCACGGTGAGACTTCCCTGACGGAGGCGTAGCAGAGACGATGCGGATGAGGTCTTCCGTCCAGGTTCGTCGAAGACTTTCCGGAAAGCCGTGAGAAAGGCAGGCAAGTCGGACACCAGGGGGTCTCCTCTCTCCCATAGAGGATTCAGCCAAGCCAGTGCCTCCCCCGTGAGATGGGACATGATGAAGGCTACTTTGGCCCGGTCGGAATTAAACTGGTGGGACAGGAGTTCAAAGTGCAGGGTGCACTGGTTTATGAAGCCGCGAGCCTGAGCGGAGTCGCCTCCGAAGCGAGGAGGTGCAGAAAGCCGGGGTCCGGAGCAGGATACCATGGTATTGGTGGGCAGCGGCGCTGCCGGGTTGCGAGTCATGACTCTAGCGGTGGTTGCTGGTGGAGCAGTCAGAGTGTCCAGGCGTGAATTGACATTCCGCAGGTGACCCAGGATGGACTCCTGTTGGGACCTCTGACGGGACAGTTCATGACATAGGTCCGAGAGCGAGGGAGCTTGGGTACCACCGGGTTCCATGGCCCGAGCAAACTGTAACGGGTCTGGGAGGCGGAACCTCTGAGCTACTATACAAGGGGGCGGTCCTTGTAAGGAAGCGGGTGGTGACCAGGGAAGACGGGCAGGTAGTCACAGCAGGTGACCGGGACAGTCTCTGGGTAAACGGGCAGGAGGTCACAGCAAGTGACCGGGGCAGTCTCTGGGTGAACGGGCAGGAGGTCACAGCAAGTGACCGGGGCAGTCTCTGGGTGAACGGGCAGGAGGTCACAGCAAGTGACCGGGACAGTCTCTGGGTATAGGGTAGGTACGACCTGTGACGGCTGAGCCTCCAGGTAGGCTAGCAGGCGGATGACAGATGAGTGCTCCCAGGTGAGCAGGCGAGAGTCTCTGGAAAAGCAGGTGGTCACAGCATGTGACGGCGGAGCCTCCAGGTAGGCTAACAGGCGGATGCAGATGAGTGCTCCCAGGTGAGCAGGCGAGAGTCTCAGGATAAGCAGGTGGTCACAGCATGTGACGGCGGAGCCTCCAGGTAGGCTAACAGGCGGATGCAGATGAGTGCTCCCAGGTGAGTGGGCAAGAGTCTCTGGATAAGCAGGTGGTCACAGCATGTGACGGCGGAGCCTCCAGGTAGGCAAACAGACAGGTAGCAGATGAGCGCTCCCAGGCGAGCGGGCAAGCTGGTCCATAGACAGACTGACCGGGGTAGGAAGGCAGACCGTCGGACCTCAGGCTAGCAAGCAGGTAGGAGGAATGTCAGGCAGGAAACAGACAGCAAACTGGCAGGTTTCTGGCAGGTAACTGGCAGGTAACTGGCTGCGGGACCTGAGGGCTGAAGCAGAGTAGTGAACAGTGCAACAACATTGCTCGGGCACCTCCATTTTGGAGGAGGTGCCTTATATATGGTGAAGTCCTCCGGCCATTGGCCGGGGACTCCTTAGGACGGCGCGCTCGGCCCCTTTAAGAGGGAGGGAGCGCGTGCGCCCTAAGCACAGTGGCCGGGAAGGAGCGCGCGCTGCCAGCAGAGCGGGAGGAGGACGCCGGGCTCGGAACAGAGGGGTGAGGGGAACAGCGTCCCTGCCTACCAGAGGGCAGGGACGCCGGCGCTACAGTCAGTATAGATGGACTAATAGAGAAAGTCCCACACACTGCTAGAAGCCCAAATATTTTTTCAGAGCTAGATGCAGAAAAAAATTATATTCAATTTGCAACCTGATGGAGGTCAGTATAGATGGACTAATAGAATGATGCTATGCCCAAAAGATTTTACTTCACTAGGTGCAGTAAAAAAATTGGTATTCTATACACAGGTGGTATATCTTGCAACACAGATAGGCTACTCCACTGACTAACACACTCTGCAATAGGCCAAAAAGGATTAGCTTTGCTAGATTCAGCCAAATGCTGTGAAAAAAACTTGCACAGCACTGGCACAGACCTGCCTGGCAAAAACTGATAGGAACTGATGTAACCTAGTCCTGAAAAGGACTCCAATTACAATTAGTCTTTACTCCCACAACCTATCTATTTAAGAGCACAGACCTGCCTGATAAAAGTCGTAGGAAATGCTGTAACCTAGTCCTTAAAAGGACTGCAATC
This sequence comes from Phyllobates terribilis, assembly GCF_046119375.1. Lineage (NCBI taxonomy): Eukaryota > Metazoa > Chordata > Amphibia > Anura > Dendrobatidae > Phyllobates > Phyllobates terribilis. The sequence goes on along the minus strand of NW_027362771.1, from coordinate 156,586,675 downwards.
ACAACTATTCCCTACTCCCAAGCTATCTGTAGATTTGTGCGAAAATTGGCTTGAAATTAACAGGGTATAGCGCACACAGCAACAGCGGTGCCGTCTAACACGCAGCTGCAGCAGTGAGAAAATGGTGGCGACGGGGAAAATGGCTTGGTCTTATAGGGCAAGGACATGTGACATACACTGCCAATGACACATGCCCTTGCTTGTGTGAAAAAAAGCACTTCGCTCCGTGTGTGCGCTGCTGATAGGCTGACAGATTGCACCTCCCCACTGTAAATGCGGGAAAGAGAAAAAAAAATGGAGATCTTCATTATTCCTGCAGAGATCCATCCCCTGCCCCTCCCCCCACCCCGCTGTACACTCAAACTGCGTATTAACATTAATTTTCATCATTACTGAGAAAAAATCCAGTTATGATTTTGGTGCACGAACAGTTATCGAACATAACCTCGAACAGCCAAATTTTTCTCAAATCGTTCGTGTTCGCCGAACGGCTCGAACACCGCCCAAAACAGCTCGAATTTGAGATTGGCGAACAGTTCGAGTAGAACAACGCTCATCTCTACAGATGAGCTACTCAGCTGAATGCCTCTGGGTTCACACCAAGTGGGATCTACAACCTCATCATCCAATGTGTTTTCCCATTCCTCAACCTGAGAGTCACCCTCCTCCTCTTCTTGCCCTGACAGCACAGTACAGTCCACGTGACCTTCAGGTATCTGAGTCTCATCAGGATCACCTCCCCCTCCGGGGGTTAACACCTGGTGACAATGATCATGAAGGTGCGAGGACCCTACTTTTTTTCCCTTGTATAGAGAACAATATTTGCACCAAAGAATTTAAGTTGAAATGCAGCCTGCTTTATACACCATGGTAGTAAGAAAACAAATTTTGAGTTTATCATGTCTGTGTACCCCTGTGTGGAGAACAATATCTGCACCAAAAAATAAATTTCACTAGAGTATAACAATTGTAAAGGAGACCAAAACCTCTTCCACTACAGCCAACTCAGGAGATGGAGACCTAACCAGGAGTGTTCACATTTCCCTAAATTAGGACCTAACACCACCGAAGTGGCATCAATTTCACTAGAGTAGAAGAAGTATAATGGAGACAAAAACCTCTGCCACTACAGCCAACCCAGTAGATGGAGACCCAATCAGGATTCTCCACATTTCCAAAAATTAGTGGCAGACACCAGCAAAGTGGCATGAATTTCACTACAGTAGAAATTGTAGAATTAGGAACGACACCTCTTCCACTTAGGCAACCCAGCAGATGGAGACCCAATCAGGAGTGTTCACAATTCCCTAAATTAGGACCTAACACCACCGAAGTTGCATCAATTTCAGTACAGTAGAAGTAGTATAATGGAGACAAAAACCTCTTCCACTACAGCCAATCCAGTAGATGGAGACCCAATCAGGATTCTCCACATTTCCAAAAATTAGTGGCAGACATCAGCAGAAATTGTAGAATTAGGAGCAACACCTCTTCCACTACAGCCAACCCAGCAGATGGAGACACAATCAAGACTGTTCACATTTAAAAAAATGAGGTCCTTAAACCACCAAAGTGGTATCAATTTCACTAAAGTATAAGTAGTATAATGGGGACCGACACCTCTTCCACTACAGCCAACCCAGCAAATGGAGATATAATCAGGAGTGTTCACATTTAAAAAAATGAGGGACCTAAAACCACCAAAGTGGTATCAATTTCACTAGAGTATAAGTAGTATAATCAGGAGTGTTCACATTTTAAATAATTAGGACATAACATCACCATTTCCGTGGCCAACATATTGGAGATGGTGGAGTTCAACCTCTTAGCTTTGTCATGTGTAGGACGAAACAATCTTTTACGTGACCCCAACTGCGGGACCGAGAGCTGGCTGCAGTGCTGACAGAGAGAGCAGAGTATGGTGAAACGGACAAACTGGTGGACTGTGAGTGAGGTGCAGGCGCAGATGTTACGGTGGATTGAGAAACATGTGGTGTGCTCGGTGAAACAAACACAGCAGGTATGTCCACTTCCATTAAAGCTGAAGGGCTCTCACTCAGCCTGACTAGAACCAGAGATTCTGCGGTGGAAGACCTGTGTGACAATACTTGGCAAGGTAACAGAGGAGGAGGAAGAAGCAGCGGATGCGGTTGATGGGGCAGCTGATGATTGTTGAGGTCCGCTGGTCCGCATTTTAGCGCAGTGAGAATCCCAGCATAACGCATGTTGTGTGCACATGTGAAAGTTCATGCATGTAGTAGTCAAATTATTGCACTTTTTCCCTCTACTGAGGTTATTATCGCAAAATGTGCAGATAAAGTGAGTTGTATCATGTTTTGCAGTCTCAAAAAAGGCAACCCTTGCCACCCCTGTGAGCTGCAGACCCGCGACCGCTGCTGGCCACAGCCACAGTTGGGGCGAAAGATGCAGTGCTCCTCGTGCTAGCATCACTCCATGTCTGTGCTGTAGGGTGAAAGGTAACCTCCTCGTCATCCTCCTCCACCTCCTCAGATGAGCTACTCGGCTGCGTGACTCTGGGTTCACACCAAGTAGGATCTTCAACCTCGCCATCATCCAATGTGTTATCCCATCCCTTGCCCTCAGAGAGACCCTTCTCCTCTTGTTGCCTTGAAAGCACAGTACAGTCCGCATGAGCCTCAGGTATCTGAGTCTCATCAGGATCACCTCCCTCCCCAGGTTGTTAGCATCATGTGACGAGGGTCAGGAACCTGCTTGGACCCTACTCCATCCTACCCCGAATCTAACCTAAAAAATGTTTGGGCATCGGAGAAGATGTTTTCCTCCTCTTCTTGACTCTGTGAATGTTTGGAGTACACTTCTGATGCCCATGAAATAGAATGGGAGAACAGTTCTACAGACTCACCCATCTGTGGTTCGCTACATTCAGTTGGTCACTTGGACAGTTGTGATGCGGGGGGGAAGCAAGGGTAATTGGGATGCCACCTCTCTGGACTGTATTGTGTGTGATGTTGAGGTGGAGGAAGAAGAGGAGAGGCCATTTGAAGCAGCGCTTGCCATCCACTGGAGCACCTGCTCTTTCTGGCCCTTATCAACAAGGCGTATCGCTGTGCGGCTGTCAAAGAAAGGGAGTGGAGTAGACCGTTCACTAACAGAAGTTGTCAGTTGTGTTCGGATAGGACATGACGGTGTTGGTTCACTAGTGCTTTCACTAACATTACCACCTACCCCACGTATACCTTGAACACAAAGCCTATTCCCCCTTCCACCGCGACCTCTCTTTTTCCCACTCATGTTGCTCAGATACTGTGGTAGGAGCACGCTATTAGCAAAACAAAATTAGATTTTTTCCTCTGCAACAGCTCTGCACACACCTGAATTTCAGCGTCACTAAATGACAAGGTAAGATATGATTTGCTGTATAACGTTATTAACAGAGAAAGTATTTTTTTAGTGTGGAACTGTGGATGAGGCCTATATAACATACGAGATATTCTCCAAACTATTTAAAACTGAGATGTCCCTTGCTGTATCATGTTAGGAACAGAAGAAAGTATTTTTTTTTACTGTGGATGAGGCCTGCATAACATACGAGATATTCTCCAAACTATTTCAAACTCAGATCTAGCCTGCTGTATCATGTTAGGAACAGTAAAAAATAGATTTTTTTTACTCCGCATACAGCTGAATAAAGGACTAAAGTTACTCCACTAAAGGACTAAGTTACTTAGAGCAGAGTGTAACACGTTTGCAACAGAAACAAATATTTTTTGTACTCTGCCTAGCAAGAGAAAAAAAATAATTTTTTTTACTCTGAAAACAGCTGAACTTCAACGCCACTAAAATAGTATGTGGTTCTTAGCAGTGTATCACGTTTGCGACACAAATTTTTTTTTAATGGACTCTGACTAGCAAGAGAAAAATTTTTTTTTTTTACTGTGCCCACAGCTGAATTTCACCCACCAAAAAATGACAAAGTGGGCTGTTATAGCTTGCACTATCACATTAGCAAATGAAAAAGAAAAAGTTTTTTGTGCTCTGCACTGAGAAGCTCTGCATCATCTGCATAAAGCTCAATTTCAACCCCACAAAATCAAAAGGTGGGCTGCAAGGACTTGCTTGCTTGCTTTATCACCTTAGCAATGAAAAAATAGATTGAAGGCATACTTGTGCATGGAGCGCAATACAATCGGTGCACAACACAGTTCTATTGCATGGGCCCTGCTCTTTCTGTCAGAATCTCAGTAATTGCACAAGAAAAAAAAATGCGCTGCAACATCGATTTCACAGGTAAACAGCACAGGACTTATCTACACTATCTGACTTCCACATAAGCGTCCATCTATCTATCTAAAATCTCTCAGTACACAGGCGCACACTCAGCAGGAGCGTCTGGCAGCAGTTAGTGACATGCATAAAATGCCTCTGAGGGAACATGGCCGCTCTTTATATAGAGCGGACATGTGGTTTCAGCAGCCAATGGCAGCTTGTGTCTGGACAGGGTGGATGCTTCCTGTGATCTGATTGGCTAGCTGCGCTTTCCTCACTTAAAGTTACAGGTAAAAAAAAAAGATTACAAGTGGGCCGCTGCTCTGACCTGTTCTGAGCTCTCACCAACCCCTCCACTCATCTAACATGTCCCCCGCTCATCATAAACAGGCACTATGCTAGTCAAACTGTTCAAAACACTATAGTTGCCCCGCAATCACGTTCCCGCACTTATTCGAACGGTGACGATTTTACCAAATTTAAGAAAAAATGCTCGCCTTTCCGATCATGAATTCGAATGTGCCACATTCGTGTTGAACTTAAGTTTGGAGATCGGATTTCGAACATATTCGCTCATCACTACTGTAAAGCTGTCTAAAGGGTCTATAAACGCCAACAGTAGCTTTGGCCAAGTGGTGCTCAGGGGTTTCAGACTCCTGAAGTAGGTAACAAGCAAGTGTATTCAGTCCAGGAGGACAATGGGTGGAAGCAGAAGATACAGGTGGTTGTTTTTGCTTCTTGTTCCTCATAGCAGGTGAGTTTGCAAACACTGACAAATCTGTAGCTACTCCGTGACCTAAGAGCCCAGTTACATGGCAAACTGCTCCACTGAAGGTAATCCCCGTCAATTATCCTGTTAGTTAGTTAGTTAATTACCCCAAGGCAAAGAGACTAAATATGGAAGGATATGAGAAAAATTTTAAAGGTAAAAGTACTGTGAGGTCTGCTTTCTATTTACAGGACAGATGTAGGGTATGTGTTAGAACCTTGCTCTTAGGTTTTTTCCTTTGCTGGTCACATGACCTCGTTGGCCTATTTAATCCTGCTCCGCCCTTCTGGCTTTGCTGGACTTCATTGTATAACTACTTTCTAGCTAGCCTGTGCTCTGTATCTAACTCTGTTAGTTTTCTTGGTCTACGGACCTCAGTGTTCTATATATTTTGTTTGTTTGTCTGACTGCTACTATTTCTGTTAGGAGGTGTCCCATTTTCCTCCCAGTCCTTAGTACTTGTAGGGATTCCTTCCCCACATCTATAGGTCTCCGTACAGACTAGCTTAGGACTTTAGCAGGTCTGATCACAGGATCAGGTTCCCTGTTACATCGTAGGGATTCAGCTGAGTTCTATCGTAGGGACAGATTTCCTCTCTTTCCTTAGCTCTGGTAGCAGAACATAACAGTAAGTCCAGCCTGCAAATTCTCTAAGGAAAGATTTTTCTGTTCCATCATGGTGTCGGTTCAGGATTTGGTTCATCGCCTGCAGGGACTCTCTCTGGAGGTGGCCGAGCTCCGTCAGCACGTGAGTAACTGTCCTGGAGCACATTTCTTGGAGCCTAAGGTATGTTTGCCGGATTTATTTTTTGGTGAACACCAAGAATTTTTTTAATTTAAAAATGCTTGCTTATTGTATTTTCGTTTGAGACCCAAGTCCTCTGGGGATGAATCCCAGCGCATAGGGTTCATAATGTCACTTTTGCGCAAAGAGCCTCAGGAGTGGGCCTTTTCTTTGCAACCTAGTGATACATGCTTCAGATCAGTGGATAGTTTTTTTTCTGCTTTGGGACTATTATATGATGATCCTGACCGTGTCGCATCAGCTGAGACTGAGTTAAGACGTTTGAGACAGGGATCAGGTAATGTGGAAAAATATTGTACTCATTTCCGTCGTTGGTCTACTCAAACAGGGTGGAACGATTCTGCTCTGAAAAGTCTATTTCTTTCTGGGCTCAATGAAAGGGTTAAAGACCTGCTAATTGCTTATCCTACACCTGAAGATTTGCAACAGGCTATGCAATTAGCTATACGGGTGTATAGGAGACTGCGTGCAAGGGTTAATGAGAGCAAATCCTCTGCTATGTCAGTTTCTGGTTATGAGAATGTGTGTACTAACAGTGGTGAATCGATGGAGATTGGAAAATGGGACACCTCCTAACAAGGGATCGATGGCACCTCGCTCTCAAGAAAAAGACCGTCGATTTTCTGAAGGCTTGTGTTTCTATTGCGGAAAATCTGGTCATTTGATTAAAGGCTGTGAGCTTCGTATGAAGAAAGAAAAAAAAATGGTCAGTCATGCCCGTATTGCCTGTTTAAATTCCAAGGGTGTATTTTTAGCTGCTTCCACGATTGCTCAGGATAAATTATTGGAATTTCGGGTGTTTGTTGATTGTGGATCTACTCTGAATGTAATTGATGGGGGATTCTTGGAAAGACTCAATTTAAAACCCGAACCTTTATCATCCCCCATTGCTGTGGTTTCTGTGGATGGTTCCCCTTTAAAGAATATTACTCTCAAGGTCTGTGAATTTCCTCTCACTATTAATGGTGTTCACCATGAGAAATTGGATTTGGTAGTTTTGAATAACTTGCCTTCTCCAGTAATATTGGGATTGCCCTGGTTAAAATTTCACAATCCTGTACTGGATTGGTCTACCAATGAAATTAAATCCTGGAGCCATAAATGTTATGACAAGTGTTGTAATGGGCGTATTGCAGCTTTGGATAGGGGAGAATTGCCTGTTCCTATTCAGGATTTTTGGAGAGTTTTTTCTGAGAAGGAATCGCAGGTTTTGCCTCCCCATAGAAACTATGATTGTTCTATTGAATTTGTCCCTGGAGCGACTCTTCCTAAAAGTCGTTTATTTAACCTTACTATTCCTGAGAGGAAGGCTTTGGATGAATATATACAGACAAGTTTGGCCGCCGGTCACATTAGGCCCTCTAAGTCTCCTGTGGCGGTTGGATTTTTTTTTGTAAAAAAAAAGGACGACGGTTTACGTCCTTGTCTGGATTTTCGTGAGATTAACAAAATTACTGTACGCAATCCTTACCCATTGCCATTGATTCCTGATCTGTTTAATCAGTTAATGGGGGCCAAGTGGTTCTCTAAAATTGACCTTAAGGGGGCATACAATCTGTTGCGCATGAAGGAGGGTGACGAATGGAAGACTGCTTTTAACACTCCTGTGGGTCATTTTGAGAATCTGGTTATGCCTTTTGGTCTTACTAATGCTCCTGCATTTTTTCAGAATCTTATTAATGACATCCTTAGACCTTTGATCGGCAAAAATGTGGTTGTGTATTTGGATGACATTTTGATTTATTCGCCGGATCTGGAGTCTCATTGGCGGAGCGTACGTGAGGTATTACAATTGTTAATGGACAATTCGCTTTTTGCTAAGCTGGAGAAATGTGAGTTCGCTGTACAGAGAATTAGTTTTTTGGGTTACATTATCTCCAGCGAAGGTTTTGAGATGGACCCGGTTAAAGTTCAAGCTGTACAGGAATGGCCTAGGCCTATTGGTTTGAAATCGATACAGAGGTTTTTAGGTTTCGCCAATTATTACAGAAAATTCATAAAAAATTTTTCTAGTATTGTCAAACCTCTGACTGATCTCACCAGGAAAGGTGCTGATGCGGTTCAGTGGTCTTCTGAGGCCATTGAAGCTTTTGTGTATCTCAAGGAGAGGTTCACCTCTGCTCCCATCCTTATGCAGCCTGATGTGACTAAGCCGTTTTTGGTTGAGGTTGATGCTTCTTCGGTGGGGGTTGGCGCAGTATTGTCTCAGGATAACGGGGATGGATTACATCCCTGTGCCTTTTTTTCAAAAAAATTTTCGGAGACTGAACTGAATTACGATATTGGTAATCGGGAATTATTGGCTATTAAACTCGCATTTGAACACTGGCGCCACTTCTTGGAAGGTGCGGAATTTCCCGTTCAGGTTCTTACGGATCATAAAAATCTGATATATCTTGATGCTGCCAAGCGCCTGAATGCCCGTCAGGCTAGGTGGGCACTGTTTTTCTCACGGTTTAATTTCTCCGTTACTTACATCCCTGGTACTAAGAATGTTAAGGCGGATGCCTTGTCTCGCAGTTTTTCTCCCATAGTTGGTGCTGAGAAAGAGGAGAACATTTTACAAGAAGGTGTTGTGATAGCTGCTTTGGACTCCGTTTTGGAAGACGAGATTCTTAAAGCACAGGAGAATGCCCCATCTAACACTCCTCATGGGAGGTTGTTTGTGCCTGGGACCTTTAGGAGAGATTTGTTTATTGAGTGTCACGAATCTCGGTTGGCAGGTCATCCCGGAATCTCTGAGACCAAGAGACTGGTGGGTCGCAGTTTTTGGTGGCCTGGATGGCAGAAGGAAGTCATTAAGTGGGTGCGTCAATGTACTATATGTGCTAGATCTAAGTCCTCACATACTCCTGCTGCGGGGTTGCTTTGTCCTTTGGAGGTTCCTAGTGCTCCTTGGACACATTTGGCTATGGACTTTATAACTGACCTTCCCCCCTCTGAGGGTTTTACTGTCATCTGGGTGGTCGTGGACCGTTTTAGCAAGATGTGTCACTTGGTTCCCTTCGTCAAACTGCCCTGCGCTAAAACTCTCGCTAAGGCCTTTGTCAAGGAAATTGTCAGACTTCATGGCGTTCCTACTGACATTGTTTCTGATAGGGGTCCTCAGTTCGTGGCTCGTTTTTGGCGTGCCTTTTGTGACAGGTTGGGAGTTCATCTGTCGTTCTCGTCCGGATATCATCCTGAATCTAATGGCCAGACAGAAAGGAAAAACCAGGATGTTGAGCAGTTCTTGCGTTGTTTTGTGGCAGACAATCAAGAGGGGTGGTCTGAGTTTCTGCCACTTGCTGAATTTGCTCTGAACAATCATACATCTTCTTCTGCTGGTTGTTCGCCTTTTTTTTGTTGTTCTGGGAGACATCCGTCGTTTGGGTCGTTCTCCAAGTTGGGATCTGCCGTGCCTGAGGAGGAGAATTTTTCCGGTGATTTGGAGAGAGTTTGGACGGATGTGCGTGGTAATCTTCAGGAGGCCAAAAGAAAATCTAAAGACTACTTTGATAGGAAACGACAGGAGGTTTTGTTCGCTGTTGGTGACATGGTTTGGTTGTCCTCTAGGAATCTGCGGTTGAGGATTCCTTCTAAGAAATTGGGTCCCAAGTTTGTAGGGCCTTTTAAGGTGCTTCAGGTTGTCAACCAATCTGCTGTTAGGTTGGAGGTTCCTACCTCCTGGAGAATTAATCCGGTATTTCATGTCTCTCTGTTAAAAAAAGCTGTTGTGTCGGATGGTGACGCCTCTGCCTCTGTTCCTCCGGTGGTGGAGGACGGGGAATATGAAATTTCTCGCATCCTTAACTCTAGACGGTATAGAGGTAGTTTGCAGTATCTGGTGGCCTGGAAAGGTTTCGGACCTGAGGATAACTCTTGGGTGAGGTCAGATGATGTTTCCGCGTCCAGACTTATCAGAGCGTTTCACAGGAGATTTCCTGATAAGCCTGGTCCTAGGGGATCCGGAGGATCCTCTTAGAAGGGGGGGTACTGTTAGAACCTTGCTCTTAGGTTTTTTCCTTTGCTGGTCACATGACCTCGTTGGCCTATTTAATCCTGCTCCGCCCTTCTGGCTTTGCTGGACTTCATTGTATAACTACTTTCTAGCTAGCCTGTGCTCTGTATCTAACTCTGTTAGTTTTCTTGGTCTACGGAACTCAGTGTTCTATATATTTTGTTTGTTTGTCTGACTGCTACTATTTCTGTTAGGAGGTGTCCCATTTTCCTCCCAGTCCTTAGTACTTGTAGGGATTCCTTCCCCACATCTATAGGTCTCCGTACAGACTAGCTTAGGACTTTAGCAGGTCTGATCACAGGATCAGGTTCCCTGTTACATCGTAGGGATTCAGCTGAGTTCTATCGTAGGGACAGATTTCCTCTCTTTCCTTAGCTCTGGTAGCAGAACATAACAGTATGTGCACACGTTAAGTGTTTGGCGCAGAAATTTCTGCACCATTTCTGCTTCTCTTTGGCAGGAAAAACGCAGTATATAATACACACGTGTTTCCTGCCTTTTTGGTGAGTTTTTCATGCATTTTTACATGCATTTTTGGTGCAGGTGAAATCTGCAGGTGAAAAAAACGCTGAAAGAATTGACATGCTGCAGATTTAAATCTGCACCAAATCTGAAAGTCACAAATAAGCAAAGTGTGCATAAGACTACAGGATTCTCATTCACTTTTTTTGGCATCAGGAAACCCTTCAGGTTTTGTGACATATCTGGGCAGAAAAAAACGACAAATCTGCAATGTGTGCATAGACCCTTATGGGATTGTTAGAAAATGTACCTTTTCTTTGGTGACCCCTTTGGCCTCATTTACACACTGCAAGTTTGGTCAGTATTTTGAATCAGTTTTTGTATGCCAGAACTATACAAAGGAGAAGTATAATGGAAATATTTAGAATTCTCTTCTTTGCATCCAGCCCAGCTTTGGGCCTTAAAACACTAACTACTGATCAAATCTGCAATGTGTGAATGAGGCCTGTAGTTCATTGAAGTGCTTATGTTGTACCCAGGGGCGGACACAGACTGTAGTGGGCCCCTGTGCAAGAAATTTTTGGGGGCCCCCCCCTCCCTTCATAAGGCAACAAAGTTATGTAAACATAACCCCCTCATGTGCATCTCTCACCCCCCCATGTGCAGCTCTCATCCCCCCAGTGCATCTCCCATGCCCCCCCCGTGCATCTCTCATGCCCCCCCGTGCATCTCTCATGCCCCCATGTGCATCTCTCATCCCCCCATGTGCATCTCTCATCCCCCCATGTGCATCTCTCACCCCCCCATGTGCAGCTCTCACCCCCCCATGTGCAGCTCTCATCCCCCCATGTGCATCTCTCATCCCCCCATGTGCATCTCTCATCCCCCCATGTGCATCTCTCACCCCCCCATGTGCATCTCTCATCCCCCCCATGTGCACATCTCTCACCCCCCCATGTGCACATCTCTCATCCCCCCCATGTGCACATCTCTCATCCCCCCCCCATGTGCACATCTCTCATCCCCCCATGTGCACCTCTCTCACCCTCCCATGTGCACCTCTCTCATCCCCCTCCACCACATGTGCATCTCTCATCCCGCCCCCCACATGTGCATCTCTCATCTCCCCCCCCACATGTGCATCTCTCACCCCCCCCCACATGTGCATCTCTCATCTCCCCCCCATGTGCATCTCCCCCCCACATGTGTATCTCTCATCCCCCCCACATGTGTATCTCTCATCCCCCCCACATGTGCATCCCCCCCCACATGTGCATCTCTCACCCCCCCCCCACATGTGCATCTCTCATCTCCCCCCCCACATGTGCATCTCTCATCTCCCCCCCCACATGTGCATCTCTCACCCCCCCACATGTGCATCTCTCATCTCCCCCGCCACATGTGCATCTCTCATATCCCCCCCACATGTGCATCTCTCATCTCCCCCCCCACATGTGCATCTCTCATCTCCCCCACCCACATGTGCATCTCTCATCTCCCCCCCACATGTGCATCTCTCATCCCCCCCCACATGTGCATCTCTCATCTCCCCCCCACATGTGCATCTCTCATCTCCCCCCATGTGCATCTCTCACCCCCCCCACATGTGCATCTCTCATCTCCCCCCCCCACATGTGCATCTCTCATCTCCCCCCCTCCCACATGTGCATCTCTCATCTCCCCCCCCACATGTGCATCTCTCACCCCCCCACATGTGCATCTCTCATCTCCCCCCCCCACATGTGCATCTCTCATCTCCCCCCACATGTGCATCTCCCATTCCCCCCACTCCTAGTTAATTGCATTTAAAAAAAAATAAAACTTGTTATACTTACCCCCATGCGATCCCTGCAGAATCCTGGCGCTCGTCCAAATCGCTGACACCAGGTTCTCCTGACTTCCGGCCATGTGACGGCGCCGTCACATGACCGGAAGTCAGGGGAATCATGAAGGCGCTGCCGCAGCAGCGCAGCGCTGAGATGTCCCGGACCCGGCGCTTAGCATGCGGCCGGGGGCCCCATGAGGAGAGAGACGCACAAGAGGGGGGTCCCCAACGGGGCTCCGAGGGGGCCCCTACCGGCCGGGCCCTATACTGGGGTCAGGATAGTCATGCCCTGATGGCGGCCCTGCTGGAGGCTGGAGGGGCCCCCTCTCCCTCGGGGCCCCCGTTCAATGAACGGGCTGCACGGGCGGTAGTTCCGCCCCTAGTTGTACCACATGTGTACTGAGTGCCATTTATAGGTAGAATGGAAAGTGCACACTTAATGCTGTATAAAGCATTCTGAGTTTTTACTTTTTTAATGTGATAAAGTGAATTCTTTATTTAAAAAAGGAAAGATTACTTTACCCTGGAAACACTATGTGCCACATTGGTAGACCTAGACAGTTTATCTTATCTTGAACAGGGTGAATTAAACAGCAAGATCTAGGTATTCTTACACACTAAGGGTATGTGCACACGATGCAGAAATGAAGCAGAAAATTTCTGCATCATTTCTGCATCTCCCTGGCAGAAAAAACGCATGCAGATTGTGCATGCGTTTTTCCTGCAGAATACATGCGGATCCACATGCAGATTCACATGCGTTTCCGCATGCAGATTGACAAGCGCTTTCCAGGCGATTTTAGCATCACCTGGAAAGTGCTTGATAACTAGGTCACACTATATAAATCCATGCAAACAGCATGGATTTATACAGTGTGAACCGAGAGAGTGTATATACTTACCTCTGATGGCCCGCGCTGTCCTGCTCACTCCGTTCTCCCGGCTGCCGGCAACTTTGAATTGAAAGACCTGCCGACGTCAGCGTCACGTGACCCGTCACATGACTCTGACGTCACCGCAGGTCCTACAACTCACTGCAAGTGCCGGGAACCAAGCGGGAGCGCTGCGCGGGCCGACAGAAGGTAAGAATACATTTATTTTTTATTTTATTCTTCTTTTTACAGCTTTTTTAATGGTACCTGGGTGTGGATGAGACTCTCCTCTCCTCCACACCCGGGTACCATCCGCACATTAGAACGCACCAATTACGCAAGTACAAATGCTGTCTTGCGGAATTGGCGCGTTCTAATGCAAGTCAATGGCGGCGAAATCGCCGCGTTTCCGCAAAATTAATTGACATGCTGCGGATTTTTGACCGCAGCGTTAACGCTGCGGAAAAATCCGCATCATGGGCACAGCACATGCGGATTTCCATTGGGGAACATTGCTGCCCTTCTACCATGCGTTTTTCATGCGTTTCCGCGGCGTTTACGCAACTGCAAAAACGCCGCGGAAACGCATGAAATACGCATCGTGTGAACACAGCCTCACTGTAACACATGTATTAATCATCTACTTGCTTATTAAACTTGCAAAGCATGAATTTCTATTAAGTTATTGACCAACAAACATGGCTAATAGTTTAATTAGCAAAAGTAACTTTACTCAATTTGATATTGGCATTTTACATATTCCTCTGTGTTCAGCTATCTGTCTGCTTCTAGGAATTTAGATTCCTAAGGTCAGATGCAGCTTGGCACTATTCTCCGGAGCTTTTAGATGTGCTTTTCATCCTGGGCCTTAGGGGCAAACAGCAGAACAATTATGAGCTATTCCAGATGAGCCTAAAAGTTTTCTTTCAGTAAGTTGAACTTTCTCCAACATAACTGATTCAAGCTATAATTAGATCCAGAAAGTAAGTGCCCTACAGCTTTAGTGAATTCAGGTGATATATTAAAAAGATCTGAAAAAATATTAGCATAAAATAGAGAAACCTTGGTGTTCACTTAAAAGTATAAAAATGCCAGAGCCCCTGTGCCTATATGATATTTTTTTGTAACTGTTTAAAAAATGTTCTCCTACATTTAAGTCTTGAGTCTGGTATTACATATGAGAATCATGTTACTATGGGAGGAATTTGGAAAGAATTCCATAGGAAGGATGTCCTTTGGCCTACCATTGACCTTTTTGAGTATAAGTAAAATTAGTCCATATTCTAACGAAGGCTTTAGAGTGGGTTTTTAGAAAGGATTTCCATCAATTCCCACACTTTAATGTATGATATGATTTTAGAACCTGGTTTGTATAGAAAATAATAGTTGTACAAAAACTCAACACCTCCGGAGCTACTGCAACCCACCAACCTAATGTCTCCTTCCCCACTATCCTGTAGAATGTCCAGTCTATCATTGTTAGCCATTTACTGTAAGCGATATCTGTATTTTGTATGTGACGCGCCCCCTGGGCCATGGGGTACTCGGTAGCCGGGCCGGTCATTGCTAGGGGAGATGTCACAGTGGCGGTGGCCCGGTCCGTGACCCAGGGCGGTCAGTAAAAGGGGATTTTATAGTTTTTATGTTTAATGTTCGTGACGCCACCTGTGGTATGCGGCTATATGGAGCCGCCGCTGCGGAGCAGGTCCTCTGGAGCTGATGTTAATGAAGCAGAGTGGGTTCAGCTCTCCACAGGTAGAGCTAAGCTACAGGGCGGTGCGATGATGGTAGATGATGAAGTAACTATGGTTGTGCAGTGTGGTGCTGGGGATGATGGCGCAGCAATAATTCACAGAGACAGTGGGGTGCAGTCTTCAGGTCTTTACTCACGATTATCTGTTGCTCCTAGTTGCAACTGCAGTTCATAACCGCCCACGTCGTCCGGTGTTTACTCAGGGAGGGGTTCAGCAAACCCTCAGGTAATTCCAGATCACTTAGCGGGACCCCTTTCTATCTTCCTGCGCTGACTCTCACCCTCCTGCCCTACGCCTCGCAAACAATGTCCCAAGCCGGTAACCGCAGATCTTGGCAGGCAACCTGGAGTTCCCTGGATCTTATGTGGCTACTTTTTTGGCGATTAGTTGCGGCTGTGGCAACTACACCCTGGAAATGTAGAAGCCACCGGTTTCTAGTCGAATATTGCAATTCTCACTAGTTAGGGGCCGGTCCCCTTTGGGGCCTGATCCTTCCACTCCTGGTAGATTCGGGCATACGGGTGGCCTCCAGCACTTCCCGTACCCCTAGGATCCACTCTTTTCTTCTGGAGCCTTTCTCTCCCTCCTGAGCAGAGCTCCTGCAGAGCTCCTGCTCCTTTCACTCTCCTCCTCTGACTGAACACCACTCTCAAGATGGCTTCTCCTTTTTATATCCTCCTTCTCAAGTGCTACCCTTTTCTTCTTCCTCCACCCACACCCACTACATGGTTCCCCCTCTCTTGGTTCCCCCCACTCCAGCCAGGGACAGGGCTCAGCAGAGGAGCAGTGCATTTTGCCTCTCCTGCCGGTCTGGAGTAGTGTAGTGTTGGATGCAAGTGTTTGGGTCCCGGGCAGTACTCCATCCTTACCTGAGAGTGGGGTACCACACCTCTGAGTGAGATGCAGTACCTCTGTGGTGACTGAACCCTCAGGGGCGCCACATATGTAACCCCTTCTCATGTACAGCACCATGGAATCAATGGCGCTATTTAATAATAATAATAATAATAATAATTCTACCTTTCATGAGTATAAATGAGAGCATGTTGGCGAGTGAAATGTAAAAGTAGGTATTTGTATTGTAAGGCTTTTAGATTATACATTATTTTAAAATGTATTGTTTAGTTCACTCAAAAAAATAGGAATACAGGTGTGAAGAATAGGAATACAGGTGTTGAGAATACATTTTCACTAAACATCAAGGGTTAGTTTAAATATATCAGGGGTAAAGGATATGTTTAGATGTGGCACAAACACCTATGTAAAGGATTGGCAAAAGTCAAACAAATGTGAGCACTAATAATTCTCAGTGCCTTTGCTTTAGTTATAAGAAGCTGATTAAGGTCACCATGTCTAAACCAATATTCATTTTGCAGAGGTTCAGATTACACTACTTATTTGGCAGATTTCTGCATTATTTTCAATACCTACAGTAGTTCCCCTGACGAGACTGCATGTTAAGCTGCAAGCTCTGAGCTCAAAAAATATTCCCAGCAAAAATGTTTTTTCGCTCCCATTCCCTAGCTCAATACTCTGTGCCTATTCCTCCTCACATCTCCCTCTCTCACATTAACATGGCTGTGCAAGCTGTGATTTTTGTGGGAAAATGCAGTTTCCTTTGGGACATGTTGTGTGTAAATAATGCTGACCTACTCTGACCACAAGTTCCTTTACCACAGACAGAAGTAGTGTTAGCAAAAGGCAAAGACCACATGGAGGGAAGTCGGGCTCCAGGAGAGGACTACACACAGTGTTAGTTTGTAGTCTGTAACTATGGAGAACCTTCCGCACATGAAACATAGGATGTTTATACATAAATATACCTCTTTAATCCAAAGTATAAACCCAGCACTCATATTTTAAAAACTGTTATTTTATTTTCAATTTGTTAAAACTTTTGCAATGCAATCCTGTTTGTGCATATTTCCAAAGTTGTAATACATATTTTTCAGGCATTGAGAGCGTGTATTTCAGGACTGCATTACAACAAGTTATAAAAAAATGTAAAATAAAATTACAGCTTTTAAAGTATAAGTGCAGGACTTATACTTTAGATAGAGGAGCTCAAACTTGGCTGGGTAAATGGGGCACACATAGAAAAAATTTGAAGTTGATTGCCTGAATACCTTCTGGGACGAGATGAAGTTTTCAGTGATACCATTTTTTTCTCTATACAACTTTTTATCACTTCTTATTCTATTTTTTGTGTGTCTGTATAATGAAAAAGCTACATTTTTGCCGTGTTTACTTATTTTTTACGATTTTCATTGCATGGGTTGTGGAACAGTTTTATAACATGGGTCGTACTGGACATGGCGATGCTAAACGTGTACTTTTTTTGTTTACTTTCAATTCTACATAAAAATGCGTTTTTAGTGGCAAAATATTTTTCCATTATTTTTTCATGCTTTATTTTGAAATTTATAGTAAATTTTACATTTTATTTCCCTTTTTTTACTACTTAGATTTTATATGGGACTTTAACTTATACTTGCTTGATTGCTGATTTAATATTTTGCAATACTTCTGGACTGCAGGATATTAGATCTGTTCGTTTTACGAATGGTTTAAAGAGGGCAACCCCTCCCTCAAATAATCATCTAAATAGCATTGTCACTATTGATAGCGGTATCTAATGGGTTAAATGGCCACGAACTGTGCTAATACTGATGGTGGCCATTGCAGCAGGGTGTCAGTTATGATATGCAGCTGACTCCTGCTGATGATGGAGCTGGCTCTGCTCCATATATGTCGGGAAGGAGTTAAAAAAATTCCACTTCTCCATATTCACCTACCACCAATGATCCAGCAGCACAGGAAGGAGATGCCTCCGCTTCAACACACTGTCCTCTGGAACACTGTGCTATAGCGTAATGTCAATAAGGGGCACCGGCGCTCTCCTCCATCAGCCTGCTGCCTCAAAGATGTCTCAGGAGCTCTGGTGCCCCACAGGTCGCAGATGGCGGTCTCATTGGCCAATTTATGCATTAAGTATCTTTGTTTTTTCCTATTTTCTAGAGCAGTAATGCAATTCCAAAACATATATTTCATGTTTGTATGCTATAGCGTTAGAGTGCAACTTTATTTGTTAGTTATATATGGAGATGGCTACTCTTAGTATGCACCTGTTCACACCAGTTTTCTGTTTGGAAGTGACGGTCAGTCTTTTGATATTTATACGCACATGTAGGCAGAGTGGCGGGGAGAAGCCGCTGGGGAACCGCCAGTCGTACTAGTCTACAACGCGGTCTCGCCGGCTATTAAAAGTATGTTTTTCTCTGAGACCTCAGCATTTCAGAGTCAAACATACCTGGCTGAGATTGTACAGCCAGCGCTTGATACATGCTGCAGACAGATTGAGCAGCATGTATCAGATGTCAGTTTATCTTTATTAAGGGCTAGTTTTGAGTGACTTAAAGAAGAACTACCATCAAAGTTTTTATCCTCTTAATATATTGCAGTCATCATATTATATAGCACTGTGTACTTATAATTGCTCATTTTGCCCTTCTACCCAGTTAATTCTTCTCTTTTCCATGTATGACATCACGTGATAAAAAACTGACTATATGAATCCTTCTATGCTTTATTTAGAAAAAGGAAGTCTCTTTTGCCAGCAAAATTAGAACTACAATTCTACATCACTGCAAAGTCCCTGGCGGGGGGGGGGGGGGGGGGGGGGGAGTGGAGCAACTGAATTAAGAACTGAAGAGGGGGTGGCTCTGGGCTGCCAGGGACTTTGAAGTGATGTAGAATTGTAGTTATAATGCTCACTCATGCAGGGAGAAGAGAATTCCTTTTCTGATTCTACACAGAGCTTAGAAGGATACAGCTAGTCTGCTTTTATTCACTTGAGATTATGACCTAATACAAAAGAGGAGAATTAACTGAGTAGAAAGGCAAAACAAGTAATTGGAAATACAAAGTACTATATAATCATTACAAAATATTAAGAGAATAAAAACTTTGATGGGAGTGCTTCTTTAAGAGGTAAGCAACCATATGCAAGAGACTTATTTAAGGTAGTAAATGTAGGACATCTGTAAAAATAAAAAAAATTGTAATTTTAGCTTAGCATCTTCACCTCATGTTAGCAATGAAAACAAGTCAAATTTCAAAAGGAAGATTAAACCTGAAGTTAAAAGAAATGTTAAAGGGACATTAATTACACAAATGTAGGGAAAAGGATTTTGTTCTATTTTTATTTTAATCGATAATCAATTTTTGTTTAATTGCTGGTCCCTTTTTTACAATTCTTCTCAGGAGGCAAACTACAAATCTTTGACAATTTAACCAAATCTTTTTTATTGAAGTAAACATATCCAAGAATAAGATGCTGTCTAAAAACAAGTAATAAACCCAACACTGGGATGAATATACATCGGCAAACATAAGTAGCAATGTAATGAAATGTCAAAGCATAGATGTAAAGCTTGGAAAATCATCCTGACAGAACATCTAAAGTTGACCATGCACAATAGATACATAGCTCTTGGCCAAACTATCGTTTGGCAGCAAGCTATCTCTCCTAACTTCTCCATACATAGGAATGTTTGGCTCTGCTGAGTGTTCTTGTGTTCTCTATAAAACAGCCGCTGCCAGAATCCAGGTAATCCTGTAAGAATCAGCTGACATGTGCCCGCTTCAGTGCGGGCTCAGCGCTGGAGCCCCCACTGAACCGGTCTGTCCGACCTGGTGCATACTATTACTGACCAGGTCGGAAAGGGGTTAAACCCTTACATCAGATAGTAATACGGCACAAAAAAATAAAATAAATGACACCCCCAGTGGACCTCCAGTTTACTCATGTCTGGTCTAGATAATATTTTCCATGGTAAAGAGGGGAGATATAAATAGTTTTCAATTCAGTTAGGATCTGTCACCTTGAAATTTAAGAATGAAATTTAATAGACAGGACAGAATTATTGCCATTATTTGAAATATGAACATGCAATTCTAGCTATTTAGAATGGTACAGTTTTATTAGCTGAACTTTGGGATATTTGGCTGAAAGAACTAAAACATTTATCTTTTTTAACTCAATACAAAATAAGTAAGTGTTAGGTCTCAAGCAAATTGAGAGACATAATTTGGTTTAATTACTGTAGCTTAAAAGGGTTTTACAGTTTTAGAACAGTAGACCCCAATGATTTCTCTATAGTAAAATAATAAAACCAGATAGTACTCACCCTCCCCAGCTCCAGTGCTGGCTTTCCGCCGCTGCTTCAGACTGTGTTTTGGCGGTAGCTGTGATGTTGCGTTGACAGCTCACATGAATGCTGCAGCCAATCACTGAGCTCAGCAACTTGTGCCCTCTATATTGGCAGAACAGTTGAGCACAGTGATTTATGTCTTGCAGCGGAAAGTGGGTGAGAATGAATAACATCTTGCTTTGTTATTTTATATTACAGGAATCACTTGGTCCACTTTTCTTAAAGTGGAATATCCCTTTTCGTCAGAAATATACAGTGTAGGTATTCCAGTTTGTGCTGTTCTAGCTTTTGGCATGAAGGAGAGCATACATTTTATGCCTGTTCATCAACTTTATTTTTCAGTGTCCTTACTTAAAAAGTTGAGTGATACAGATAACTATTCTTTAAACAGGAGAATGCAAAATGAATTCATATGACTTGGCATTGTTCCAAACTCGTGAATGTGAAATGATGTAGTTGACTATATCTCTTTTGTTTATGCTACACAGATCCCAAAAGAAATTGTGTTATTTTAGGTGATCAATCCTTTATGATAAAATATTGTTTATGGCCAAATTTACATGTCTATTAGACTCCATCAATTATTGAATGGATCACATACTCTTGATAATATTAGAGTACAATTATAAGAAATCTGGAAGATTTAAAGGGGTATTTTGAGAATTGAAAGTTATCTCCTATCCAGAGGATAGTGGTATCCTTATTGATGACTGGGGGGTTCGACCACTAATGATACTGCAAGATAGAGGAGGTGATTGAAGTTGGATGCAATAGTATGGTGGGAATGCTTAATGCGAGAAACTGAATGGGGGAAAGGTGGACTCTGGGTGTAACTACTGTGAGGAACTTTGGATGTGGCTCGTCACGCTCTCTCAGAGTTGAACGTGGCTTTCCAGGTAGGAAAGGTTAGGGACCACCACTTATTACTAACTTAAATTTGGATTTATGGTGCGCACACACCAAGTAATGCGCCTAAGTTACTAAGAGGCATCCACCTACCATTAATTAATAAATGCTTTTTCTTAAGGCTAGCATAAAATACACCATATTTAATAAATCTTACCCTATCTATCTAACCCTATAATGAGTGATACTGCACTGCTGAGTTCCCACGTGAATGTCTCTTCATGATATTGCCCATATGGACTCCAGATCAATCTCTGTCTATCATTGCATTCTATAAAAAATGGAACTCATTGCTGAGGAGGATAGGCCTCCATTCCAGCCTTCATTGCCATCTTGCTCTGCACCATGATTGCCTTTGAGACTGTGGCGTGAGGTCAATGTAGAATCCCGCACGAGGGAACATCTCACTAGTTCTACTACCAGCATTATGGTGTGCAGTAGCATAATGTAGCTCGATCCCTCGTCTTCATTCCAGGTAAGATAACACCTTGGCATTACATTGATTTGGTCAAGGAATCACTGGTATGGCCATGTCTGCAAAGTATCCCAGGACCCGTTTTTCAACACAACAATGCCAGGCCGAATGTTCCTTGTGCTACGGTGAGCACACCTGCATGTCTGAAATGTGCTACCACGACGTGTAGTGTCTCTGGACTTGTCTCCCATCGAGCATATCTGGGACATCATTGGTTGGCAATTGCTAAGGAAACTACCAGCAGTGGATCTTTGATTTGCATACCCAAGTGCATTTTGCATGGCAGGACATTCCTCAGACAATCATTAATAACCTTACTGATAGCATGAAGGCATGAATTTCTGCTTGTGGTGCTGATACTGTATAAATTGATAGGTTTTTGTTTCCATTTCCTCATTTGCATATCATTAACATGTATTGATCCTGTGATTTCCATAATTTTATGAGCAGTTACTAATGTTACTGCACAGATGATGAACAGGAGGAAGGGATGTACAGGGGCTATGAGGACTCCGGATCACACATGGCATCAGCAGCGAAGAGTTGAGTTTGTCACTTCCCTGTTTGTGTGTGAGTTGAGGATTCATAGAGGCCTGTTGGCTAAGTCTTCAGATCAATTGAGGAGCAAGAGGAGGGCTAAAGCAGGAGCTGCCCTGCGTGGATACTCCATGTTGGCAGCGGATTAATCTCTGTACTGTCCAGTCATTCAACAGTGAATATATATTTATTCAGGAACATAGCATCCACATAGCCTGTGAGTTTTAAATCTCTTGTTGCAGATATCAGATATCCTTAAATTTACTTTGTGCGCCTCTTTCAAATATCGAAGAGCTCTCTTAATGGCATTCCAGTCTTTTTTGGCGTGGTTTTTCCACATATCTGCAGAGAATTCGAATTGTTTCTGCAATATCCGGTCAAGTCATAGCTGCTATATATAGAAGTGCCCACACTGACTGTCTGTATTTCTCATTGTTAGGTAACAGATCATCTTCTCCTTTCAACTTTAAGTAGGATGGTTCCATTGGGGTTGATATACCTTTTGTAACACCACTGCCTGCATCCCTGCATTACTTCCCATCCCCCACCATGCAGGGACACCGACTTACTCACCACCCCTGCAGTGAGGTCCTTGTCCTCTGCTTGCTGTGCATGTTTCCTGGCAGCATGCTTAGGCTGCATGCGCATGCACTTCCTGGTTCTAAAAGAGGTAGCGTGCGCGCTTTTTAGATGTCCCCAGCCAATACCTGGGAGGCATCTGGTACTTAAGGCACCCTCCCCTATTGAGAGGTGCCTGTTCAACATCATGAAGTTTAGTGTCAAGCTTGCCTGTAAGCTGCTAAGTCCGTTGTCAGGTCCATTCCTTAGCCGGACCTGTTTCCCTGGGTCTGTATGACCAGCCCTGAACCCTGAAACTGTACATGTATCTGATCTAGTCTGAGTCTGCCACCCTGGGAACTGTATATCCAGGCCTGAACCCTGAACCTGTACCTGTGTCTGATCTAGTCTGAATTAAGACCGGACTCTTATCCTGTTTGTATCTAGTCTGTATCCTTCTCTGTATGTATTGCTAATATCTGAACCTATCTCTGTATCCTTCTGTGCCTTAATCAGCACCTGTTTCCACACAAGCTATGTCAGATTGAGTTTCTTTCTTCAAACCTGTTGTCTGAATTAGTCCCTACCCCAAACATGCTGTAGCAGCTTCTAAACCAGCTGAGTCTGAATCAGTACCTATCTCTAATCTGTTGTCGTTGTGCAACATAAGTGATTAGTGTGTACACTTGCTACTTCATTGTACCCTGTGTGAACTTGGCCCTGTCTGTCCTGTGTTTACCTGTTCTTGCATTGGTCTTGTGTGAACTTAGTCCTGTCTGTCCTGTATGTACTTGTAATTGTCCTGTGCTAACCTGACCCTGTCTGTTCCATGTGAACAGAGTCCTGTCTCTCCTGTTGGAACCTGCAGTTCCCTGTCTGTACGCATCTGTGGTACCTTGTCTGTCCGCACCTGCTCTTCCTTGCCTGTCCACACCTGCGATTCTTAGAAAAAAGCCAAAGGCAATCTATGAAGTATGATCTGATTAATAAGCAGATATTTGGTATAGCAAAGAATCAGATATTAAAAAATAACTTTTAATAGATAATTTAAAAAGACTCTATAGTGCCAAGTGTTAGTGGTACAAAGCAACAGTAATGATGATGCTGGTCACCAATATGCACACACAAGTTAGGTAAATTCTCTCAATGTTAAGCAATGCATAGGTGCTACTAACTTTCTCCTGGGCTGGCTGGAAGAAACCCTGTTTTTTGGAGAGTCATGTCTGGGTCCATACTATGGCTGCGCTACATTGATGACATGTTTGTGATCTGGAAGGGTAGCACGACTTATTTCTGTGACTTTGTCTCTAAACTGAATGAGAATAACATTGGACTTAAAGGAGCTTTCCCAGGAACAAAAGTTAATTTTAATCAATAGATCTTTAAACAATAATAAGTTCCACATTTGAATGTATTTAAATAAAATGTTCCTGTGCTGAGATAATCTTATAAATGTGCCCCTGTGTAATGGCTGTGTCTGACCGTGTACGGAACATGGTCTGATCATACCACATCTCTTGGGCAGAGAAGGATGCAAAAGAGTATACAGACATTACAGCAGGGGATCACAGCTGATTCTTTCTTTGAAGTAAAACACTGTTTAAAAACAGACAGTAAAATGTTTTACCTCACAAAAAGAATCAGCTGTGATCCCATTCTGTCCTGTCTGTATACTCTTTTGCTACCAGTGGCGTACCGCCAATGGCGGCAGACCACGCCACTGCTATGGGGCCCGTGGCTGGAGGGGGCCCGTGAGGGCCCCAAGCAGCGTGGGAACGAGGAGGATAGGTAAGAGGTTGCGGCGGCAGAGGAGCGGGTTGCGGCAGTGCAGGAGCGGGGCACACGCTGTAGCCGCTGCTGCAGCTATCACGTGTGCCCGCTGCTAAAGGGACATGAATATTCCCTCTGAGGCCACTCCCATGGGCATGGAGAAGACGGAATATTCATTCTCTTTAGTAGCGGCACGGAGGAGCGCTGAGCCCCGGCTCCTGCTGTCAGTGCAGAGGAGTGAATGTGCCGGCAGCAGCTCACCTCGGCTTCTGAGAGCGCGCGCTGCTCAGATGCCGACATGAGCTGCTGCAGACAGGACTCAGCACTGGAGCAGAGGTGAGGAAGGAAGGTGAGTATAAGTATTTATTGTTTTATGTGTGCAGTGATTGGGGGGGGTGAGGAGGCCACACATACCAGGAATGGGGGGTTGAGGAGGCCACACATACCAGGAATGGGTGATTGAGGAGGCCACACATACCAGGAATGGGGGGGTTGAGGAGGCCACACATACCAGGAATGGGGGATTGAGGAGGCCACACATACCAGGATTTGGGGATTGAGGAGGCCACACATACCAGGATTTGGGGATTGAGGAGGCCACACATACCAGGATTGGGGGACTGAGGAGGCCACACATACCATGATTGGGGGATTGAGGAGGCCACACATGCCAGGGATTGTGGGATTGAGGAGGCCACACGTGCCAGGATTGGGGGATTGAGAAGGCCACACGTACCAGGGATTGGGGGATTGAGGGGGCCACACATACCAGGGATTGTGGGGGCCACACATACCAGGGATTGTGGGGGCCACACATACTAGGGATTGTGGGGGCCACACATACCAGGGATTGGGGGATTGAGGAGGCTACACATACCAGGGATTGTGGGGGCCACACATACCAGGGATTGTGGGATTGAGGGGGCCACACATACGAGGATGGGGAAATTTACCAGTAGCTGCTGCATTTCCCACCCTAGGCTTATACTCAAGTCAATAGGTTTTCCCATTTTTACGTGGCAAAATTAGGGGCCTCAGCTTATATTCGGGTCGGCTTATTTAAAATATACGGTATTTTAAAATCAGTGAGTACGTGGTGCCCATAATACTGCAGGACTGTGGCGTGCATTATATTATATGGGGGCTGCATTTTACCCTATGGGGTGTGTAATATACTGTATGAAGGACTATGGGGAGTGCATTATATTCTATGGAGGACCATGGGAAGTTCATTATACTATATGGAGGATTATGGGGGGCGCATTATACTATATGGAGGTTTATGGGGGGAGCATTATACTATATGGAGGATTATGGGGGCGCATTATACTATATGGAAGATTATTGGTGGTGCATTATACTATATGGAAGGCTATGTGGGGCCATTATAATATTTTGAGGGCTATGTGGGGGGCCATTATACTGTTTGGAGGGCTGTGTGGGGGCCATTATACTGTTTGGAGGGCTGTGTGGGGGCCATTAGAGTGTATGGAGGGCTCTGTGGGGTTCACAGTTGGGGGATTATACTGTGTTAGGGTCACCATACTTTGCCATGAGAGTTGAAGTGGGGTACAATAGTGTCATTATACTGTGCATGTGGAGGAAGGCACCATAGGGGTATCATACTGTTTGGGGGGCACTTTTGTTGGCATCATACTTTATGGGGGCAATGAAGGAGGAATCTACGACTTCAGAAGGAGGTAAATTACTATGTAAAGGCTGGAAAGTTATGAGATCTGCTCTTCTGTGACACAGACAAATATTTTTTTTTTGTAAGGGCGGGGGCCCAATTAGAGCTTCTGCTATGGGGCCCCATGACTTCTATGTACGCCCCTGTTTGCTACCTCCCCTGACCAGGAGATGTGGTATGATCAGACCATGTTCCGTACACGATAAGACACAGCCATTACATAAGGGAACATTTATAACATTATCTCAGCACAGGAACATTTTATCTAAACACATCCAATTGTGGAACTCATTATTATTCCAAGATCTATTGATTAAAATGAACTTTCGTTCATGGGAAAACGCCTTTAAGTTTACATATGAGGTAAACGCATCTAGACTGGCTTTTCTGGATGTGCTCATTCAAAAAAAGTGAAAGAGGGGATTTGGTGACAAACACATATAGGAAACCAGCTGCTACAAATTCTCTCTTGAGGTGGGATAGTAACCATCCGGTCCCCCTCAAGAGAAGTATTCTTAAAGGACAATATCTCAGAATCCTAAGGAATTGCTCTGACACTGGTTTATTCAAAGAACAGGAGATGACATAAAGAACAGGTTCCTAGAGAGAGGATATCTTAAAAAGGTATTAAAAGAAGCTTCCTTGAGGAAGGAAAGGAGACAGCTCCTCACCCCTAGACCTAAGAAAGAAGTGTTCCACCTTACGCTACATTACGAGGTATTCCAATAAGGTCCATCAAGTCAGAACCATTCTCCAAAAGCACTGGTCCATTCTTCTTATGGACGATAACATAAAAGATAGGATCACTCCTTCCCCTCAGAATCATGTATCGGAAGGGCAGATCTCTGAAAGATAGGCTAGTCCACAGCCATTATCAATCAACCACTGCCCAAACTTAGCTCGATTGGGGAATTAAAGGGTGTTTTAGCTGCAATAACTGTAAGGCGTGTAGATCAATTACATCTGGCAATGATTTTAAAAGAAATGTCACAGGAACGCTTCATCAGACATTTTATTAATTACCGATCTAGAGGTGTGATTTACAGAGCAACATGCAAATGTAACATTGAGTATATAGGAAAATCAGGAGGGGGCTACAAAAAAGGGTTGGTGAACATATAAGAGATATTGTAAACAGAAGAGACACACCAGTAGCCAACCACATCAATCTCATACACCAGGGAAATATTAACAAAATCAAGTTTATGTGCATCGTGAGAATGTTGCTGCCAGTAAGGGGTGGGGACTGGGATAAATTAATATTACAGAGGGAAACACAGTGGATATTCCATCTCAGAACAACTACCCCATTGGGATTAAATGAGGAATTATCCTATACCCCTTTCCTTTAATTTAGGACACTGATAGGGACAGTTAATTAGGGATTGCCGTTGTTGAGTGGGGGCGCCATTTGCACAGGTTCTTTGGGGTGCCAATCTCCACGATATGTAGGAACTGTAATAGTCTAGCTTGATGGAAGGGATCTTTAGGGCCTTCCTTTCCCATATTCCCTATATAGAATTTTGAGAGGGTCTGTTATTTTACGTCGTACAGTTCAAAATCCTCATACCCATACCTCATTTTATTATATGTCCTTTGAAAATTACATCTGTTTGTCATTACATATACCTCATGATCAAGGGTTTCTATTGATGCTCACTGTTTGGAAATCCTACACATATTCCATAGGCATGATGGCATTGTTTTTATATGTGTATGCCATCATAACATAAACAGCACTATTTACTTTTAGAATGGTCCTGTGTTGTGTCCGAAGCACATAGAGTGTTTGCGTTGGTGTATGGGAGAAACCCGCCCTCTTGATAAGCGTTTTTTCCCATGACAACCCCCATGTCCACATGATAGTATGCCGACCAGCGGGTGCATGCGCCAGACGTGACGTAAGCGTGTCACCCACGTATCGATGCATTCCAGTAGGCAAATGTGCAGTGTAAACTCCAGAAGTCAGGTCACTTGACCGGAAATATGTCAGACACTGTGGTGAAGCCGGGTGCAGCGCTGTATGTATAAATGGTAGCAACACTGAGTTTCTTTGGCAGTATTTCTTTCATTTTCTTTAACTTACTAGAAAATATTTTAAAAAGTATGTGAACTTCATAATCTAAAATTGTTGATTGGTTCTGTGAACTTATGGGCAGGAATCTCTCTCGTGTCTCACTACTGGATCATTTGTTTACTATATTAACCCCCTTTACTTCTGTTCTATTTACCAACAGTAAAGCATTGTGGGCACCAAATACATATAGTCTGCTCGGAAAATGTGGATCTAGCTACTTTACTTGAACATTAGTGCTGTGATTATACTCTGAGCACATGGTGATCAAATGTAATCAAGTTCATAGACTTTATAGAGGTGGACTAATTTATCCTAGAAGATGGTCATTAGGTAATTGATTTAACTAAAATTTTCAAACAGAGTTAATTAAATTTGAAAAATGATTGTAAAATAATTTTGAGATGATACTAATCTATAAACAATGACCTTACTTTTCAGAGACAGTAAAGTTTAAAACATTGACTATCGCGAACAAATTAGTGAAGCATTTGTAGTTATGGCATTATGACGTTATATTTTTAATATGTTACTTTGTAAGCATGAAGAAAAATTACATAATTATACATTTTTCAGTAAGAGCAAAACTGCCAAGATTACAGTCATTACCTTTTGGTAAAAAAGTTAAACCACCTGATAAAAATATCAGGAAAGTAAATTTTCAAAAACAACATAGTATAGTTATTCCAACATATTTTTTATGTAAGAAATCTATGTAATAATGTATGCAGTTTGTACTGTGAAATCCACTGACCCCTGTACAAAACAAAGACAGAGGACCTTAGGGTTATCGCAAAAATGTTTTAATATTTTATACAAGTTTATATGAATTGCAAAATCGTATGCATGGACCTAAGAACTGCATTAAACATCAATAAACAATATGGAATACTATCCTAAAATACTTAGTTACATATAGTTACATGGGTTGAAAAAAGACCTAGGTCCATCAAGTTCAAAACCTTCCTCCACCAATTATACATGTTATCACTAAATTAACGATAACCTACAATGTTATGTGTACTGAGGAAATCATCCAGCCCTTTTTTAAAAGCTGTGATACAGTCTGCTATTACTTACTCTTGTGGTAGGGCATTCCACAGTGTGACTGCTCTGACTGTAAAGAACCCTTTCCTATTTAGCTGACGGAATCGCCTTTTATTCCACCCGTAATGAGTGCCCCCTGGTCCTTAGTATGGTCTTTGGAAAGAATAAGTCATGTGCCAGTCCTTTGTATGGACCACACATATATTTATACATATAAATTAGATCTCCTCTGAGACGTCTTTTTTCTAAACTGAACAAGCCCAACTTTTCCAACCTCTAATAATATCAGAGGCCTTCCATCCCTTGTAATAATCTAGTTGCCCGCTTTTGAACTGACTATAACTTCTAAATATCCTTTTTAAAATATGGAACCCAAAACTGGAACCCATATTCTATATGTGGCCTCACAAGTGATTCATAAAGGGGTAACTATAAGTTGGGATCACAGGATTTTATCTCTCTTTTTATACAAAAAATGTTGTTTGCTTTTGCGACAGCTGCTTGACATTGAGTACTGCTGCTCAGCTTACTTGTAACCAGAATACCCAAGTCCTTCTCCTGTTCTGTAGTCCCGAGTATACTCCTATTTAATGTATATGCAGCAATAGGATTACTCCATCCTAAGTACATTACTCTACATTTATCAACATTAAATCTCATTTGCCAAGTGTTTGCCCATTCAGTCATCTTATCCAGATCGTTTTGCAATATTGTAATGTCAAGGTCAGATTTTAATATCCTACATAGTTTGGTGTTGTCAGCAAAGACTGACACTTTACTCTCAATCCCATCAGGATTAATGACCCATAGGTCATTAATAAAGAGCTCAAAAAGAATCAGTCCTAGCACAAATCCCTGCGGTACCCCACTGCTGACTATATCCCATTTAGAAAACATATCATTTATGACTACTCTTTGTTTCCTGTCTTTTAGCCAATTCCTTACCCATCTGCATATAGTTTCCTCTAGTCCCCGTTCTGGAGCTTCAGTATAAGGCTGTTGTGTGATACAGTATCAAATGCATTTGCAAAGTCCAGATAAATCACATCTGCTGCATTATTAACTTGCAGATTTGCACTTACCTTTCATGAATCCATGCTGGTTGTCAGTTATTATATTATTCTCTACAATAAATTTCTGCAGTTAATCTATACGGTAAATGGAAGTGAAATTTAAATTCTACCTTGATTGCCTAATCAATCTGGATCCTTTCTTATAGTTAAGTTTATTTTTGATTCCCAAGATACTGACATTCCATATTTGGGTATAACATACAAATCACTTTATATATTTTACATATATACCATAATTAGCAAATTGTCTTTAGAACAGTATTTATTTATTTTACTCGCTTATGTAGCGCCATTAATTTCCACAGACATCATCAGTACTTTCCCCATTGGGGCTCACAATCTAAATTCCCTATCAGTATGTCTTTTGTAGAGTGGGAGGAAACCGGAGAACCCAGAGGAAACCCACGCAAACACGGGGAGAACATAGAAACTCCTTGCAGGTTTTGTCCTTGGTATGATTTGAATCCAGAACCCCAGCGAAGGAAGGCAACAGTATCAAAAAATGAACTGAGCTGAGCTACCATGCTGCCCCATGATATAGAACGATCTATTTAAAAGGGTTGTCCAGTAAAAAGTGATGTCTGCAGTCACTCTATGTGTCTGCAGACTTATGAATCCCCCCCCAGAGCAGACACTGTGTGCTACGGGGATAAATCGGTATGAGACCCGGGACCGGAGGCTATGTATGTATTATACATACCCCTGGCCAGTGGGCATGGCCTCGCTCTCCATACACTCCGTCACTAGATGCGGCGACCCTCTGTTGCAAGGTCTGAAAAAGGCAAATCCCAGCAACGCACAGTGCGTGCGCTGGGGGGGGATTCATAAGTCTGCAGTCACACAGCGTGACTGCAGACATCACTTTTGACCAGACAACCCCTTTAAATACACAAAACATTACATAGGTGCCACATTCAAAATTATGAGCCCTCCAAAAATACTTTATATGTAAAGAATGCTTTCAAGTATACCACTTCCTATTTTATCCCAACAGATTTACAAACCTATTAACAAATTTACATTCTTAAGCAAGAAACAAAGAGCTGCATTCTGACTAGAGATGAGCGGTGTTCGACTAGAACTGTTCGCCAATCTCAAATTTGAGCTGTTTTGGGCGGTGTTCGAGTTGTTCGACGAACCCGAACGATTTGCAAAAAATTCGGCTGTTCGAGGTTATGTTCGATAACTGTTCGTGCACCAAAAGAGTGTCCTGCATGTCTGGCGCTATTTAGAGCACCAATCATGCAGGGATTGTCTGCCACTCACTGTAATGCCACAGCCATGGTGGTTGTGGCATTACAGTGATTGCCCAAATCGATGGGAACAGTGCCAACAGTGAAACACGAAAAGCCGGAAATTCAGCAGCGGCATACACCGGTACCCGACAATTTAGAACCGAAAGAATAGAGCTTCACACATAGATTAGATAGATATAAACATGTCAGCCACATATATACGAAGTACAGTGAAAGTGCTGCTTACTGTACTTGTCATTTAGCGTAAAGGATTTATCAAAAAAAATAATAGTGTTTTCATGCACCGTCTCTTTAAAAAAGCCGTCCGGCAATTCAGCATCTGTACCCGACAATTTAGAATAGAAGGAATAGAGAATCACACATAGATTAGATAGATAGAAACATGTCAGTCACATATATATGAAGTACAGTGACAGTGTTGATTACTGTACTTGTCATTTAGTGTAAAGGATTTATCAAAAAAAATAATAGTGTTTTCATGCACCGTCTCTTTAAAAAAGCCGGCCGGCAATTCAGCATCTGTACCCGATAATTTATAACAGACAGAATAGAGCTTCACACATAGATTAGATAGATAGAAACATGTCAGTCACATATATATGAAGTACAGTGATAGTGTTGGTTACTGTACTTGTCATTTAGTATTAAAATAAAGGATTTATTATTAAAAAAATTGGCGTGGGGTTCCCCTTAATTTTAGGCTCTAGCGGAGGTTAAGCAGACAGCTGGGGCAGATGTTTGAAGCCTGGGAAGGGGGTAATACCCACGGAGCTTCCCAGGCTACTAATATCAGCCCCCAGCTGAATACATAGCCTTTACTAGCTATTAAAATGGGGGACCCCCCCAAAAAAATGACGTGGGGTCCCCCCTAATTTAATAGCTAGCAAAGGCTAGGCAGACAGCTGGGGGCTGATATTAATAGCCCAGGAAGGGAGCCATGAATATTGGCCCCCTCCCAGGCTAGAAACACCAGCCGTCAGCCGCCCCAGAAATGGCGCATTCATAGGATGCGCCAATTCTGGCACTTAGCCTCGCTCTTCCACGCTGCCCTGTAGCGGTGGCAGGGGGTAATAGGGCTGGGGTTGATGTCAGCTTATAATGCCAGTTGACATCAAGCCCAGGTTAGTAATGGAGAGGCGTCTATAAGACACCCCCATTACTAACCCCATAGTCAAAGTTAAAAAAAACACAAACACCCAGAATAAAGTCCTTTAATTGAAATAAAGACACAATTCTTTATTGTTCTAAATTAAACCATACTTACCGTCACGCCCATTCCAGCTGAAGCCAACGATCTCCTGTAATAAAAATAAAATAATAAAGCAACCTCATCCTTACCTTTCCATGGTTCCCACGACAGCTTCAGCTCTGCTACATCGAGATGACAGGCTGGACCGCAGCAGAAAGCTGCCATGCAGCCTGTCATCCCGCAGACACTGAGAAGTGCAGGCTTGCTTGCGCTCCACATTGTCTCTCTGTGACGGCATAAAGATGAGCCGAGGTCATGTCCAATGAACTCGGCTCACCTCATGCACGTCACTGACAGCGTGGGAGAATTCTCCTGCACTCAGCACTTCAGCGTGAGAATTTTCCCACGCTGTCAGTGACGTGCATGAGGTGAGCCGAGTTCATTGGACATGACCTCGGCTCATCTGGATGCCGTCACAGCGAGACACTGAGGAGCGCAAGCATGCCTGCTCTTCTCAGTGTCTGCGGCATGACAGGCTGGATGGCAGCGTTCTGCTGCGGTCCAGCCTGTCATCTCGATGTAGCAGAGCTGAAGCTGTCGTGGGAACCATGGAAAGGTAAGGATGAGGTTGGTTTATTATTTTTCTTTTATTGCAGGAGATCGTTGGCTTCAGCTGGAATGGGCGTGATGGTAAGTATAGTTTAATTTAGAACAATAAAGAATTGTGTGTTTATTTCAATTAAAGGACTTTATTCTGGGTGTTGTGTTTTTTTTAAATACTTTACTAGAAATTCATGGCGGTCATGTCTAATACTGGCGTGACCCCATGAATTTTGGGCTTGGGGCCAGCTGATAATACCAAGCTGGCCCTAACCCCTTTATTACCCAGTGAGCCACCGCACCAGGGCCCTGGATGAGTTGGGTACAGCGCCAGAAGATGGCGCTTCTATGAACGCGCCATTTTCCGGGGTGGCTGCGGACTGCAATTTGCAGCGGGGGGGGGCCAGAAAGCTTGGGCCTCCCTGCGCTGCAGATTCCAGCCCCCAGCTGCCTAGTTGTACCTGGCTGGACACAAAAATAGGGCGAAGCCCCACGTATTTTTTTTTTAATTATTTCATGAAATTCATGAAATAATTAAGAAAAAAAGGCCTTCCCTATATTGTTGTGTCCGGCCAGGTACAAATAGGCAGCTGGTGGTTGGGGGCAGCCCATTCCTGCCTGCTGTACCTGGCTGGACACAAATATAGTGCGAAGCCCCACTTCAATTTTTTTAAATTATTTCAGGAAATTCATGAAATAATTAAAAAAAAATTGACGTGGGGCTTCGCACTATATTTGTGTCCAGTCAGGTGCAGCAGGCAGGAACGGGCTGCCCCCAACCACCAGCTGCCTATTTGTACCTGGTCGGACACAACAATATAGGGAAGCCCTTTTTTTCTTAATTATTTCATGAAATAATTTAAAGAAAATTGACGTGGGGCTTCGCCCTGTTTTTGTGTCCAGCCAGGTACAACTAGGCAGCTGGGGGCTGGAATCCGCAGCGCAGGGAGGCCCAAGCTTTCTGGGCCACCCCCGCTGCAAATTGCAGTCCGCAGCCACCCCGGAAAATGGCGCGTTCATAGAAGCGCCATCTTCTGGCGCTGTACCCAACTCATCCAGGGCCCTGATGCGGTGGCTCACTGGGTAATAAAGGGGTTAGGGCCAGCTTGGCATTATCAGCTGGCCCTAAGCCCAAAATTCATGGGGTCACGCCAATATTAGACATGACCACCATGAATTTCTAGTAAAGTATTTAAAAAAAACACAACACCCAGAAAAAAGTCCTTTAATTGAAATAAACACACAATTCTTTATTGTTCTAAATTAAACCATACTTACCATCACGCCCATTCCAGCTGAAGCCAACGATCTCCTGAAATAAAAGAAAAATAATAAAGCAACATCATCCTTACCTTTCCATGGTTCCCATGACAGCTTCAGCTCTGCTACATCGAGATGACAGGCTGGACCGCAGCAGAACGCTGCCATCCAGCCTGTCATCCCGCAGACACTGAGAAGCGCAGGCTTGCTTGCGCTCCACAGTGTCTCTCTGTGAGGGCATCCAGATGAGCCGAGTTAATGTCCAATGAACTCGGCTCACCTCATGCACGTCACTGACAGCGTGGGAAAATTCTCCTGCACTCAGCGCTTCAGCGTGGGAGAATTCTCACACTGAAGCGCTGAGTGCAGGAGAATTCTCCCACGCTGTCAGTGACGTGCAGGAGGTGAGCTGAGTTCATTGGACATGAGCTCACCTTATGCACGTCACTGACAGCGTGGGAAAATTCTCCTGCACTCAGCGCTTCAGTGTGGGAGAATTCTCACGCTGAAGCGCTGAGTGCAGGAGAATTCTCCCACGCTGTCAGTGACGTGCAGGAGGTGCGCCGAGTTCATTGGACATGAACTCGTCTCATCTTTATGCCGTCACAGCCAGACACTGCAGAGCGCAAGCATGCCTGCGCTTCTCAGTGTCTGCGGGATGACAGGCTGGATGGCAGCGTTCTGCTGCGGTCCAGCCTGTCATCTCGATGTAGCAGAGCTGAAGCTGTCGTGGGAACCATGGAAAGGTAAGGATGATGTTGCTTTATTATTTTTCTTTTATTGCAGGAGATCGTTGGCTTCAGCTGGAATGGGCGTGATGGTAAGTATGGTTTAATTTAGAACAATAAAGGATTGTGTCTTTATTTCAATTAAAGGACTTTATTCTGGGTGTTTGTGTTTTCTTTTAACTTTGACTATGGGGTTAGTAATGGGGGTGTCTTATAGACGCCTCTCCATTACTAACCTGGGCTTGATGTCAGCTGGCATTATAAGCTGACATCAACCCCAGCCCTATTACCCCCTGCCACCGCTACAGGGCAGCGTGGAAGAGCGAGGCTAAGTGCCAGAATTGGCGCATCCTATGAAGGCGCCATTTCTGGGGCGGCTGACGGCTGGTGTTTGTAGCCTGGGAGGGGGCCAATATTCATGGCTCCCTTCCTGGGCTATTAATATCAGCCCCCAGCTGTCTGCCTAGCCTTTGCTAGCTATTAAATTAGGGGGGACCCCACGTCATTTTTTTGGGGGGGTCCCCCATTTTAATAGCTAGTAAAGGCTATGTATTCAGCTGGGGGCTCATATTAGTAGCCTGGGAAGCTCCGTGGGTATTACCCCCTTCCCAGGCTTCAAACATCTGCCCCAGCTGTCTGCTTAACCTCCGCTAGAGCCTAAAATTAAGGGGAACCCCACGCCAATTTTTTTTAATAATAAATCCTTTATTTTAATACTAAATGACAAGTACAGTAACCAACACTATCACTGTACTTCATATATATGTGACTGACATGTTTCTATCTATCTAATCTATGTGTGAAGCTCTATTCTGTCTGTTATAAATTGTCGGGTACAGATGCTGAATTGCCGGCCGGCTTTTTTAAAGAGACAGTGCATGAAAACACTATTATATTTTTTAATAAATCCTTTACACTAAATGACAAGTACAGTAAGCAACACTGTCACTGTACTTCATATATATGTGACTGACATGTTTCTATCTATCTAATCTATGTGTGAAGCTCTATTCTGTCTGTTATAAATTGTCGGGTACAGATGCTGAATTGCCGGCCGGCTTTTTTAAAGAGACAGTGCATGAAAACACTATTATATTTTTTAATAAATCCTTTACACTAAATGACAAGTACAGTAAGCAACACTGTCACTGTACTTCATATATATGTGACTGACATGTTTCTATCTATCTAATCTATGTGTGAGGCTCTATTCCTTCTTGTCTAAATTGTCGGGTACCGGTGTATGCCGCTGCTGAATTGCCGGCCGGCTTTTTTAAAGAAAGCGTCTTCTGAGCAGTTTGTCAGCTTTTGGACACCTTTGAAGGTGTTTTCTATGTGTTTCTATGTGTTTTTGTTTGCCTGCCATTGGTTTTAACGGTGTTCGACGGTGTTCTAAGGTGTTCGACGAACAGTTCGACGAACAGTTCCTCGAACATCCCGGTGTTCGACGAACCGAACCGAACCCGAACACTACGGGGGTGGCTCAACACTAATTCTGACTGACGCAAAAAAATAGAAGGATCTGAAAGAACAAAAGCTGCTAATTATCAATGATCAATCATCGAGGACCATGAACCTTGAGAAGACCTGGATATATTTAGAAAATTGTTTCACACTTAAATACAGCTTGAAACCTCTAATAATAAGCTCATTGTGGGAAATCAAACATTGTAAAGCATTTCCCAACATTCAGTTAATATTTGGACACATTTCCACTGCACTCCAAAAAGACAGACCTCCTCTTTTCTAAAATTTGCACCAATAGAAATTCAGGAGAGGGCTATTGATAACTTGAACTTAAAACAATAAAAGCTGTAAGGTATTTTTACAACTGCTCAGTTACATATAAGAGGTGGACTATTGCCATGTCCAATATTCCATTCCTGGGTTTACAAATCTATGGACACTTTTTATAAAAACTTAAAGAATACCAATTCATCCACAAAGCTTCACGGCAGCATAAAGGAGCCAATTCATCAAGATTGAAGTTGTGAAAAAGTTCTTGAAAAGTTGGTGGAACTCAAATAAGGCGTGGCCAAGCGCACCCAACAAATTAATTAAAATTTGCCCCACAAAAGTGGTGTAAATTCTAAGAAAATTGTACGTGAGCCACTGCCTGGAGTACATTTCTGGAAGGGGCGCATAACGGTTGGCAGATGAGCCAAATTCATTAAAGCAGTGCCTGTCTGTTACTGAATTTGGCACATCTTACTCCAGCGCTGCAAAGACACCAGTGTCTTAATAAATAGACATCTCAGCGTAAGGAAGGATTTGATAAAAAAAAACACTGCTTACATTGTTATAACACAGTTATTAATCATTAATTGCTGTAATAATGATATTGATCGGTAACAGCTTGTTTTGAAATCTTATGTTCCGACAGTAAATCCACAAAATTGATTGTTTTTTTTCTTTCAGATCAGACATTTATAAAAATATTTAGTGTAGGGCTACCTATTGTTTTTCAATACAAAATGGCAGTAACAGGGCAGTTAAAGGTACATTTTAAAGAGTGTCTATCACATCAGTAGAGTGGTTATTGTTTGGTAACAGCTAAGTAAAAAATGTGCCAGTGCCGGGCTAGGGTCGCAGAGGTTTGTGGAATCTCATGACCCAAAAGTTCAGAACTGACTTTTGAAAGAAAGGGTATATTAGAGACACTTAGAACCTTTTTTGGTAATAGGTGTTACTTAGAAAAATCAGCAGTCTGAAGCTGCCAACTCTCTTTTTAAATAAAAAGGACAGCCCCAGACTGGTGACAGGTACACTTTAGAATCAGACACTATCAGGAACACATCTCCGATGTCTTTCTCACGTGATCCTGCACATACTTACATTTTGGATACATTCCAGGCAATTCAACATTTTAGGACATACAGGTGCTTCTCACAAAATTAGAATATCATCAAAAATGTAATTTATTTCAGTTCTTCAATACAAAAAGTGAAACTCAAATATTATATAGAGTCATTACAAACAGAGTGATCTATTTCAAGGGTTTATTTCTGTTAATGTTGATGATTATGGCTTACAGCCAATGAAAACACAAAAGTCATTATCTCAGTAAATTAGAATAATTAACAAAAAACACCTACAAAGGCTTCCTATGCATTTAAAAAGGTCCCTTAGTCTGTTTCAGTAAGCACCACAATTATGGGGAAGACTGCTGACTTGACGATGTCTAAAAGGCAGTCATTGACACACTCCACAAGGAGGGTAAGCCACAAAAGGTCATTGCTAAAGAAGCTGGCTGTTCACAGAGTGCTGTATCCAAGCATATTAACCCCTTAAGCCCCGCGGGTGGTTTGCACGTTAATGACCGGGCCAATTTTTACAATTCTGACCACTGTCACTTTATGAGGTAATTACTCTGGAACGCTTCAACGGATCCCCCTGATTCTGAGATTGTTTTTTCGTGACATATTGTACTTCATGATTGTGGAAAAATTTCTTCGATATCACTTGCGTTTATTTGTGAAAAAAACGGAAATTTGGTGAAAATTTTGAAAATTTTGCAATTTTCAAAATTTGAATTTTTAAGCCCTGAAATCAGAGCGATATGTCACACAAAAGAGTTAATAAATAACATTTCCCACATGTCTACTTTACATGAGCACAATTTTGGAACCAAAATTTTTTTTTGTTAGGGAGCTATAAGGGTTAAAAGTTGACCAGCGATTTCTCATTTTTCCAACAAAATTTACAAAACCATTTTTTTAGGGACCACATCACATTTGAAGTCACTTTGAGAGGTCTTTATGACAGAAAATACCCAAAAGTGACACCATTCTAAAAACTGCACCCCTCAAGGTGCTCAAAACCACATTCAAGAACTGTATTAACCCTTCAGGTGCTTCATAGGAATTTTTTGAATGTGGAAGAAAAAAATGAACATTTAACTTTTTTCACAAAAATGTTACTTTAGACCCAATTTTTTTTATTTTCACAGGGGTAACAAGAAAAAATGGACTGCAAAATTTGTTGTGCAATTTCCCCTGGGCACGCAGATACACAATATTTGGGGAAAAAACACTGTTTGGGCGCACTGTAGGGCTCGGAAGGGAAGGAGCGCCATTTGACTTTTTGATTGTAAAATTTGCTTGAATAATTAGCGGACACCATGTTGCGTTTAGAGAGCCCCTGTGTGCCCAAACATTGGAGCTCCCCCACAAGTGACCCCATTTTGGAAACTAGACCCCCCAAGGCACCTTTCTAGATGCATAGTGAGCACTTGGAACCCCCAGGTGCTTCACAAATTGATTCGTAAAAATGAAAAAGTGAAAAAAAAAACACTTTTTCATTGTTACGAATCAATTTGTGAAGCACCTGGGGGTTCCAACTGCTCACTATGCATCTAGATAGGTGACTTGGGGGGTCTAGTTTCCAAAATGGGGTAATTTGTGGGGGAGCTCCAATGTTTGGGCACACAGGGACTCTCTAAATGCAACATGGTATCCGCTAACAAATTGAATGGAAAATCGGCTCAAATTGTTAGCGGACACCACATTGCGTTTGGAGAGCCCCTCTGTGCCCAAACTTTGGAGTTCCCCCACAAGTGACCCCATTTTGGAAACTAGACCCCCCAAGGCACCTTTCTAGATGCATAGTGAGCACTTGGAACCCCCAGGTGCTTCACAAATTGATTCGTAATAATGAAAAAGTGAAAAAAAAAACACTTTTTCATTTTTACGAATCAATTTGTGAAGCACCTAGGGGTTCCAAGTGCTCACTATGCATCTAGATAGGTTCCTTGGGGGGTCTAGTTTCCAAAATGGGGTCACTTGTGGGGGAGCTCCAATGTTTGGGCACACAGGGACTCTCTAAATGCAACATGGTATCCGCTAACAAATTGAATGGAAAATCGGCTCAAATTGTTAGCGGACACCACATTGCGTTTGGAGAGCCCCTCTGTGCCCAAACTTTGGAGCTCCCCCACAAGTGACCCCATTTTGGAAACTAGACCCCCCAAGGCACCTTTCTAGATGCATAGTGAGCACTTGGAACCCCCAGGTGCTTCACAAATTGATTCGTAATAATGAAAAAGTGAAAAAAAAAAACACTTTTTCATTTTTATGAATCAATTTGTGAAGCACCTGGGGTTCCAAGTGCTCACTATTCATCTAGATAGGTGCCTTGGGGGGTCTAGTTTCCAAAATGGGGTCACTTGTGGGGGAGCTCCAATGTTTGGGCACACAGGGACTCTCCAAATGCAACATGATATCCGCTAACAATTTGAGCCGACAATTTGTTAGCGGATATCATGTTGCATTTGGAGAGCCCCTGTGTGCCCAAACATTGGAGCTCCCCCACAAGTGACCCCATTTTGGAAACTAGACCCCCCAAGGCACCTATCTAGATTCATAGTGAGCACTTGGAACCCCAGGTGCTTCACAAATTGATTCATAAAAATGAAAAAGTGTTTTTTTTTTCACTTTTTCATTATTACGAATCAATTTGTGAAGCACCTGGGGGTTCCAAGTGCTCACTATGCATCTAGAAAGGTGCCTTGGGGGGTCTAGTTTCCAAAATGGGGTCACTTGTGGGGGAGCTCCAAAGTTTGGGCACAGAGGGGCTCTCCAAACGCAATGTGGTGTCCGCTAACAATTTGAGCCGATTTTCCATTCAATTTGTTAGCGGATACCATGTTGCATTTAGAGAGTCCCTGTGTGCCCAAACATTGGAGCTCCCCTACAAGTGACCCCATTTTGGAAACTAGACCCCCCAAGGCACCTATCTAGATTCATAGTGAGCACTTGGAACCCCAGGTGCTTCACAAATCGATTCATAAAAATGAAAAAGTGTTTTTTTTTTTTCACTTTTTCATTTTTACGAATCAATTTGTGAAGCACCTGGGGATTCCAAGTGCTCACTATGCATCTAGATAGGTGCCTTGGGGGGTCTAGTTTCCAAAATGGGGTCACTTATGGGGGAGCTCCAATGTTTGGGCACACAGGGGCTCTCCAAACGCAACATGGCGTCCGCTAACAATTTGAGCCGATTTTCCATTCAATTTGTTAGCGGACACCATGTCGCGTTTGGAGAGCCCGTGATGTGCCTAAACAGTGGAGCTCCCCCACAAGTGTCCAAACTATACCCCTCAAGGATTTTATTAAGGTGTATAGTGAACATTTTGAACCCAGAGGTACGGCACAGAATTTGTTTACATTAGGTCATCATATTGAATAAGTTGTCATTATTCTTGAGCGCAAGTGCTCGCTACTTGAGTTTGCATCGGGTTCTCAGGTATGCACCATGTACAGCGTGTGCTCGAGTGACATGCTCGAGTCCCTGCTCCGCATGTTTCACGGTTATTAGACACCCAAAAAAAAACATGCGGGGATCGCTCGTGCATGGCAGGCAATCCCCGTAAAGTTTTTTGGCCGCGAAGCATATGGGGCAGAGACTCGAGCATGTCACTCAAATACCCACGATACTCAATGCATACCAGAGCACCCGATGCAAACTCAAGTAGCGAGCGCTTGCTCTCAACACTAGTCGCCATATCGTCATCTTTTTTTCTTACTTTTGAAAAAAATCCCAACCCCAGCCCTAACCCTAGCACAACCCTAGCCCCAGCACAACCCTAGCCCCAAACCCAGCCCTAACCCTAGCCCAATCCTAACCCAAGAGTTTATTTTTGACGCCGTTCCTTGTGCGGTATAAGTGATTAGATGACTTTATTCTTCGGGTCGGTGTGATTACAGCAATGCCAGAATCATATGGGGTTTTTATGACTGACAGCTGTCACACACTAAAAGACGCATTTTTTGTAAAATCTAGTTTTTGCATCGCCATATTTTGAGAGCTATAATTTTTCCAGATTGTGGCAGACAGTCATGTGACGGCTCGTTTTTTGCGGGATGACTTGACGTTGTTATTGGTGCCATTTTCAGGCACGTGACATTTTTTGATCGCTTTCTATTCCGATTTTTGGGAGGCAGAATAAACAAAAACCAACAATTCAGGAATTGTTTTTTTTTTTTTTTTTTTTTATTCTGTTCCACGTGTGGTAAAATTGATGAGGTAGCTTTATTCTTCGGGTCAGTACGTTTACAGCGGTACCAAATTTGTATCATTTTTCTATGTTTTGGCGCTTATACACAATAAAAGCTATTTTATAGAAAAAAATATTTTTTAGTATCGCTTTATTCTGAGAGCTATAACTTTTTTATTTTTCGGCTGATGGAGCTGTATGGCAGCTTGTTTTTTGCGGGACGAGATGACGTTTTCAGCGGTATCATTTTTATTTATATGCGTCTTTTTGATCGCGTGTTATTCCACTTTTTGTTTGGCGGTATGGTGATAAAGCATTGTTTTTTGCTTCGTTTTTTTTTTTTTTTTACCGTGTTCACTGAAGGGGTTAACTAGTGGGACAGTTTTATAGGTCAGGTTGTTCCGGACGCGGCGATACCAAATATGTGTACTTTTATTGGTTTTTTTTAATTTTTTTTATAATAATATTTATTGATGGGTACATTATATTTTTATTTTTGGTGTATTATTTTTTTATTTTTTTATAATATTTTTGCACATTTTTTTTTTTTTTTCCACTTTCACACAGTTTATACACTTTATTACTTTGTCCCACTCTGGGACTTTCACTTTTTTTTTTCTGATCGCCTGCATGGCACAGGAATGGAGCACCATCCCTATGCCATGAAGGCTGTCAGAAGTGCACAGTGTGAAGATTGCTTGGAGATGCACTGCGCATGTCCAAGCAATCTTCCTGCTCTCTGGTGACCCGGATGTTGTCATGACGACATTGGGTCGTCATGGCAACACCCGGGAAGCCTTTGCAGACTGCGCTGGAA
The DNA here is from genome assembly GCF_046119375.1 of Phyllobates terribilis. Taxonomy (NCBI): domain Eukaryota; kingdom Metazoa; phylum Chordata; class Amphibia; order Anura; family Dendrobatidae; genus Phyllobates; species Phyllobates terribilis. The sequence goes on along the minus strand of NW_027362771.1, from coordinate 156,543,753 downwards.
GCCGGAAGAGGAGGTGAGTATCTGCGATCACCTCCCCTTGCCCCCGCAATGCCGCGATCGACTTCGATCGCAGCATCGCGGGGGTTAATGTGCTGGGAGCGGTGCAGGACCGCTCCCTGCACATAGTACCGGGTGTCAGCTGTGACAATCAGCTGACATCCGGCGGCGATCGCGCCCGCACAGCCTGTGTGCGCGCGCGATCGCGATGACGTACTAATACGGGTCTGGCTCTTAAGTCCCAGGGCACAGACGCGTATTAGTACGTCAGATGTTATTAAGGGGTTAATGGAAAGTTAAGTGGAAGGAAAAAGTGTGGTAAAAAAAAGGTGCACAAGCAACCGTGATAACTACAGCCTTGTAAGGATTGTTAAGAAGAGGCCATTCAAAAATTTGGGGGGAGATTCACAAGGAGTGGACTGCTGCTGGAGTCATTGCTTCAAGAGCCACCACACACAGACGGATCCAGGACATGGGCTACAAGTGTCTCATTGCTTATGTCAAGCCACTCATGACCAATAGACAATGCCAGAAGCGTCTTACCTGGGCCAAGGAGAAAAAGACCTGGACTGCTGCTCAGTGGTCCAAGGTGTTGTTTTCAGATGAAAGTAAATTTTGCATTTCTTTTGGAAATCAAGGTCCCAGAGTCTGGAGAAAGAGTGGAGAGGCACACAATCCAAGCTGCTTGAGGTCTAATGTGAAGTTTCCACAATCAGTGATGGTTTGGAGAGTCATGTCATCTGCTGGTGTAGGTCCACTGTGTTTTATCAAAAACAAAGTCAGCGCAGCCGTCTACCAGGAAATTTTAGAGCACTTCATGCTTTCCTTTGCCGACAAGCTTTTTGGAGATGGCAGTTTCATTCTCCAGCAGGACTTGGCACCTGTCCACACTGCCAAAAGTACCAGTACCTGATTAAAAACAACAGTATTACTGTGCTTGATTGACCAGCAAACTCGCCTGACCTTAATTCCATAGAGAATCTATGGGGTATTGTCAAGAGGAAGATGAGAGACACCAGGCCCAACAATACAGATGAGATGAAGACTGCTATCAAAGCAACCTGGGGTTCCATAACACCTCAGCAGTGCCACAGGCTGATCGCCTCCATGCCACGCCGCATTGATGCAGTAATTGATGCAAAAGGAGCCCCGACCAAGTACTGAGTGCATTTACTGAACATACATTTCAGTAGGCCAACATTTCGGATTTTAAAAACATTTTACAAGCTGTTGTTACAAAGTATTCTAATTTACTGGGATAATGACTTTTGTGTTTTCATTGGCTGTAAGCCATAATCATCAAGATTAACAGAAATAAACACTTGAAATAGATCACTCTGTTTGTAATGACTCTATATAATATATGAGTTTCACTTTTTGCATTGAAGAACTGAAATAAATAAAATTTTTGAGGATATTCTAATTTTGTGAGAAGCACCTGTATATTATCTGATAGGTGAGAAAATATCAATTACTAAAATGATTCACAAATTAATCCAGCATAACATGGAGCAAGCACAATTTCCTTAAGTGATCAATCTTATCTTGCTATCATTCTAGATTTTCATACGAAAAATTCTATAAAACTATTGCAAAAGAAGAAAATACCAGCACTATCATCAACTGTAAAATTCTTTATAATTAGTGAGTAAAGTTATGTATATACACAAATTAAGGCAATTTGAGTTATCTAAAATATTTTGCCATTTTAGAGCAGTAAAGGCTAATGACCTAATTATGATATACACTTATGATATGAACAGATTTCTCACATGTTTCACAATATTAAATTGAAGTTTTATTGAACATTTAAACAAAATTGAATAAAGTGTGGAAAGGAAAAAGAAAAATTCATATCGCAGAGACGGTGTATATACTCCAGCATGGATAGTATAGCTGCCAAGATAGTCACGTAACTAAGAAAAAAAAATGTATATCTCAAGTGGAGGAAACTGGATATAGCAAATGAATGGAATTCAGGCTTGGATTGACTCAACAGGAGAACAGGTGATTCCTAAGGTGAACCCGCCAAACCAAAATTGGGGCTTCTTCAGTCCTTTATTAGTATATAAATATCACAATGGCAAAACATGCCTGTTATGGAGAAGTTATGGATTAGGTAAATAAATCCAATATCACTGGACACCTGGCAGCATCTCCTGTGAGTAAATAATTACAATAGAAAGGGGTCGGCAATGGCAGGAAGAACAAGTATTCTCTGGGTATTTTTCTAGCTTGCAAGTGTGTGCAGAAATATGCTGGAGAAGATAATGATCCCTTAGATAGACAGTATGTCTCTAGCATACCTAGGACATCACATGGAAAAGGCAATGCAATATTTCTATGTCATACCTATAATCTGATATAAATACCATCCACGGACATACAGTAACTGTGATCTGGGGACAAATTTGCTTTTGTGGGTTCATGTGCCAAAATTTTCAGGTTTTGAAAATCACAGAAATGTAATATCAACCTGATTACAGATATATCATTGTTGTGAAAACCTAAATGCATAAATGACTGTAAATCGTAATGGCTTATCTATGCAGCAGTATAATGGTGCGTGCATTTTTCTTTGTAGATTATTTACTTATTAATTTGTTATTTATTTAAACATGGAGACACACCACTAGAAAGGTTCTCTTTGTGCATGCTGTGGCATTTAGTACTACTGGATATCATCAGTACCTTTGTCAATGAGACCTGAATTTGAATAGGAGCAGATCCGCAGCACCCGGCAGCAGGCACTAAACTGTTAATGGGGCTGTGCTGTTCAGCTCTGCAACTGCTTCCATCTGGCTGCTGCTGGAGCACAAGACAGCTGATTGTCAGTGGCTCAGGGGTTAGCACTACAGCCTTGCAGCACTGGGGTCCTGGGTTCAAATCCCACCAAGGACAACATCTGTAAGGAGTTTGTATGTTCTCCTCGTGTTTGTGTGGCGCCCTGCTGCGCATTGGTGCCACAGAACCCAGAAGGGTGCATGGATGGACTTCTCCACAAGAGGCTCTCACACATTCGCACACCTCCACCCTACCACCTCAGACCACCAGAGGGAGCCCTGATAGGGATATATATAGGGAGGGTGGAGCCAGGCTGCTCAGTTTCAGTTTAGTTCCAGCTCAGACCCAGAGAGGAACAGAGCTCAGAGTGAGCTGAGAGCATGCTGACGCTCAGAGAGCAGCAAAGAGGCAGCACGCTGGCTGCCGTGCTTAGGCGAGCCAAGGCCTACAGCACAAGGTGAAGCCTAGTGAGGGCCCTGAGTGTGGCCGAAGGCGAGAGGAAGAGAGGAGAAGGAAGAAGTAGCATACCAGGCTCACCCCGAGATATTTACTGGACACCGGGTCCGCGCCTACAGGGACTCTTTACACCCAGTAGGGACCACCGGAACCCCTGGAGGACTACAGGTCCCAGGTTTGCCAAACGCTGACTACAGTACCAGGGCTAGGAGTCACAGAGGCCCCAACGTCCAGGGAGAGTGATCTCTAAAAAAAGAAGGCCCTACCACCAGGTCAGCGGGCGCAAGGGAGAGAGAGACAGTAACCAAGCTAGGCCTAGTTCCAGGCAGGCCAGAAGCTTAAAGAGAAAAGCCACGGATCAGGAGGCCCTATACCCGCTCACTGGGGAGAGTCCAAAAGTGCACCCTTCGCCCGGAGTACCCTGGACCATGCCTGCAGCATCACCAGTAAAGGTACTGAAGCTTACCCCCGTGTGAGTGTCTGTCTTTCCTCCGGGACCGTCCTGCCGTCTCTCCCTAGCATCCACCATCTACCCCTACACTGCCCTGGAGCTAGCTCTACCTGTGGAGAGCCACACCATCCCTGCTGCTGTAACACCAGCTCCAGAGGACTGCTCCGCAGCGGCGGCACCCTTTTGCCGCATTCCACAGGTGGCGTCACAAACTTTCCAAATCCCCTATAAATTCCCCTTTTTACTGACCGCCCTGGGTCACGGACCAGGCCAGCCACCGTGATATCCCCCACCGGCATAAGTAGAGGCCCGGCTGCCGAGTACCCCACGGCCCAGGAGGCGCGTCATTTGCGTGGGTTTCCTCCCGGTTTTCTGGTTTCCTCGGAAACTAAAAAAACATACTGATAGGGATTTTAGATTGTGAGCCCCAATGGGGACAGTGATGATAATGTCTGTAAAGCGCTGTGGAATTAATGGTGCTATATAAGTGAGTAAAATAAATAAATAAATTGTAGGGGTGCCTGTTGTGGTTTCATTCCCCAAAGTTGGGGATTACATTAATGTTGTGTTATTTATATGTATGGCATTGTGAGTCATTATCTATTGCACCAGTTAGAAAAGGAAACAGTTAATCTCCTCACTAAGCTAGGTTGCTAGAATAGCTTGGTGGAAGGAGGCATTGGGGTGCACTACTATTGTTGTAACTGTTAGTTCTAGTCAGAGTTAGAGTTAGGCCAGTATTTTATCTCAGGAGTGGGAGCAAAAACCAGGTGAGGAACAATCAGAGAAAAGGTATAATAGAAACAAGTCACCAATTCTGCATTTATCACCCACTCCTGGTTTTGGCTCCCACTCCTGAGAAAAATTACTGACTGAATACTGATAGTGGTGCCATGGCCTCAGCTTGAGTTCAGTACAGAGCTCTGGTCAACAAAGGACAGCTCGGAAAACATGGGAGGGAATTTTTTCCCCCTGTTTCAGCAGGCCGTTAAGGGTAGTTAATCGGAGGAACGTGTGGGAATCTTTTACTTTTCTTCTACTGGGATTGGAGGAATACCTTTGTCCTCAAGAGTACACAGTCTAATTGAAAGTGTGCCACAGACACAGGAGGAGTGCTCAGCCAGAATTAAGTCACTCATAGCACCTATGGGAAAAAACCTGCGCTCCCCACACATAATGAAGATTAGTGAGACTGGGACATGGAGGACAGCTAGGGGTCAGAGCCCTAAAGGGGCGGATGATAATTCCATAGTGCCAGCATTAGACACCAGCCTTAGCCACTGGAGCTACTTGCTGCGATGCACTCTTCACATGCATCCGATTCTCAATATCTGCTACCATTGATTGTAATTTTGGGACCTTGGTCATCTGCATGTGTTTTATTGCACCATCTCAGGCTGTTATCCTTTTGGCTGTGCTGCAACTAAAGTTAACCTGTTTCACTATTAACCTGACTCCTGACTCTCCTGTCTACCTCTGCACCAACACCACGGGATATGCCACCAACCATCACCAACACTAGGGAGGGAACAGTAATCACCGGCATTTAATCCCCGCACATCCATAGCCATATGCTTCATAACAGTGCTCTGGGGCACCAGGCACCAGGTACGGGCACCATCAACCACGTGACAGTAAAGAGAATGTAACTCATGCTCGGTGTACTGGGTGCCTTGCGCTCTGAGAGTCACAATGGGACCCATACTGCTATGATATTGAAGACCTGTTCAAAAGATGGGTCATCGATATCAAAGAAAAGGAACACCCCTTAATGTTTTTTTCTTTAATGTACACTGAAAATGAAGGCTAATGCTTAAATAGGTAAAGTTCAATAAACCTAAATAATTGTCTATTTGGTATGCATTCCATAAAAAAAAAACATAATTAATTTCTCATTCTTAGGATAGATAATCAATATTAGAATGGTGGGGGGTCTAACTCTTAGCCAGAGACGTATCTAGGGGGAGCTCAGGCGGGGCATGTGCCCAGGGCACAGCCGGCAGGGGGGCGCAGTTGGGCCGCCAAATGCGGCGGTCCAAAGTGTCTTACCCAGCGGCTGCATCCTCCTGCCCCCCGGACTGAGAGTTGGCCGTTGAAAGTTTGACAGCTGGCTCAGAGAAGCTGCGGTGCGCCGGCTTCCAGTGGACAATTGTACTCGCATCTTTCAGACGCGAGTACAATTGAAGCTCTGAACACCAGGTCAGAGTGACGTCAACAGCGTGATCAGGTCATGTGATCACACTGCTGACGTCACTCACCAGCACGGCAGAGGCGCCCATTGGTGGTAAATGCTCTGTGCTGTGAAGATATATTTGTAAAGGAGGGGAAATTTACTGTATGGCTGGGGGAATATTTAGTGTTGGTGGGATTTATTGTATGGCTAGAGGGAGATTTTGTGTAAGGGTAAATTTATTGTATGGCGGGGGGAATATTTAGTGTGGGGGAGATTTATTGTATGGATGGGGGGAGATTTAGTGTGGAGGTAGATTTATTGTATGGCTGAGGAGAGATTTAGTGTGGGGGGGAGATTTATTGTATGGCTCGGGGGAGAGTTAGTGTGGGAGAAGATTTATTGTATGGCTTGGGGGGAATTTATTGTGGGGGAGATTTATTGTATAGCTGGGGGGAGATTTAGTATATGTGTGGAGGGAGATTTAATATATGTGTGGAGGGAGATTTAATATATGTGTGGGGGAGATTTAGTGTGGGGGAGAATTTTTGTATGTGTGGAGGGAGATTTAGTGGGGGAACAAACTTATTGTATGGCTGGGGGGTGATTTAGTGCGAGGTAGATTTAGCGTGGAGAGAGATTTATTGTATGGCTGGGGGCAGTTTTAGTGTGGGGGAGATTTATTGTATGGCTGGCAGGAGATTTAGTGTGGGGGGAGATTTATAGTATGGCTGGGGGAGATTTAGTGTGGGAAGAGATTTATTGTACAGTGGGGAAAATAAGTATTTGATACACTGCCGATTTTGCAAGGTTTCCCACCTACAAAGAAAGGAGAGGTCTGTAATTTTTATCGTCGGTACACTTCAACTGTGAGAGACAGAATCTAAAAATAAAAAACAGAAAATCACATTTTATGATTTTTAAATAATTAAATTGCATTTTATTGCATGAAATAAGTATTTGAGCACCTACCAACCAGCATGAATTCTGCCTTTCACAGACCTGTTAGTTTTTCTTTAAGAAGCCCTCCTATTCTGCACTCATTACCTTTATTAATTGCACATGTTTGAACTCGTTACCTGTATAAAAGACACCTGTCCACACAATCAATCACATTCCAACCTCTCCACCATGGCCAAGACCAAAGAGCTGTCTAAGGACACCAGGGACAAAATTGTAGACCTGCACAAGGCTGGGATGGGCTATAGGACAATAGGCAAGCAGCTTGATGAAAAGGCAACAACTGTTGGCACAATTATTAGAGAATGAAAGAAACACAAGATAACTGTCAATCTTCCTTGGTCTGGAGCTCCATGAAAAATCTCACTTTGTGGGGTAAGGATGATTCTGAGAAAGTTCAGGAATCAGCCCAGAACTACATGGGAGGACCAGGTCAATGACCTGAAGAGAGCTGTGACCATAGTCTCAAACATTACTGTTAGTAACACACTACGCGGTCATGAATTTAAATCCTGCTGTGCATGCAAGTTCCCCCTACTCACGCCAGCACATGTCCATGCCGGTTTGAAGTTTGCCAATGGCGATCTGGATGTCCAGAGGAGGCATGGTAGAAGGTCATGTGGTCAGATGAGACCAAAATAGACCTTGTTGGTATCAACTCCATTCGCCGTGTTTGGAGGAAGAAGAATGATGAGTACATCCCCAAGAACACCGTCCCAGCTGTGAAGCATGGTGGGAGAAACATCATACTTTGGGGGTGCTTTTCTGAAAAGGGGACATGGCGACTGCACTGTATTGAAGATAGGATGGATGGGGTCACGTATCGTGAGATTTTGGCCAACAACCTCCTTCCCTCATTAGGAGCATTGAAGACGGATCATGGCTGGGTCTTCCAGCATGACAATAATCTGAAACACACAGCCAGAGCAACTAAGGAGTGGCTCCGTAAGAAGCATTTCAAGGTCCTGGAGTGGCCTAGCCACTCTCCAGTCCTGAACCCAACAGAAAATCTTTGGAGGGAGCTGAAACTCAATGTTGCCCAGCTACAGCCCCAAAACCTGAAAGAGCTGGAGAAGATCTGTATGGAGGAGTGGGCCAAAATCCCTGCTGCTGTGTGCAAACTTTGTCAAGAACTATAGGAAACATCTGACCTCTGTAATTGTAAACAAAGGTTTCTGTACCAAATATTAAGTTCTGTTTTTCTATTGTATTAAATACTTATTTCATGTAATAAAATGCAAATTAATTATGTATAAATCATACAATATGATTTTCTGGATTTTTTTCAAGATTCTGTCTCTCACAGTTGAAGTGTACCTATGATAAAAATTACAGACCTCTCCATTTTTTTGTAGGAGGGAAAACTTGCAAAATCGGCAGTGTATCAAATACTTATTTTCCCCACTGAATGTGTGGGGGGAGATTTAGTGTGGAGGCAGATTTAGTATGGGGCAGATTTATTGTATGGCTGGGGGGAGATTTAATGTGGGGAGATTTTGTGTGGGGAGAGTAGTGGGAGAGATTTTGTGTGGGATGATGGGTGCCGGCACAGTATGAGTATCGATGGTGATAGGATGTGTGCAGACACAGTATGGGGAGTCGGGGGGATGTGTGAGAAGGCAGTATGGAGTGCGAGGGGGTAAATATATAAAGAGACAGTATGGTTAGCAGGGGGGATGTGAGAGGAGACAGTATGAGGAGGGAGGGGGAATAGTGTGAGAACATTATTGAGGGGAATAGTGTGGAGACGGTATGGCGGAGTAAAGTTTGAGTGGGCACAGAATAGAGACTGAGTAGTGTAGGGGAGGTTACCATTGGGCGAGAGTGTATGGTCACAGTCAAGAGGGTACAGTATGCCAAGGACAGGAAGTGTGATGAGGGGGCACAGTATAGAGAATGGGCCCTATAGGAGTGACATAGTATGAGAGGACAGTGTGAAGAGAGGGCCTAGTATTTAAAGGAGATGGCAGTGTGGAGAGCATGTACCATAAGAGGGACAGTATGGGGGTCATATTTTGTGCAGGGAATATAGTGAGGGCAATTATTTATTCAGGGGCTCAGCATAGGGCAGATATTTTTATTCAGGAACATTATAATAACACTCTTATTTTTAAGGGCATCATGTGGAGATGTGCTGCTGAAGACCAGAGAAGAAGGAAGTCTGCAGAGACGAACTCTGGTTGAAAAAAAGTTATCATGAAGTCTGGACAAGATGAAGATTATTATTATTTATTATTATAGCGCCATTAAGTCCATGGCGCTTTACGTGTGAAAAAGGGGTATACATAGCAAACAACAAGTACAATAATTTGAACAAAAACAAATCTTCAACTGGTACAGGAGGAGAGAGGACCCTGTCTGCGAGGACTCACAATCTAGAAGGGATGGGTAAGGATGCAGTAGGAGAGGATAGAGCTGGTCATGCAGTGGTATGGTGGAGTGAGGGTTACTGAAGGTTGTAGGCTTGTCGGAAGAGGTAGGTCTTCAGGCTCCTTTTGAAAGTTTCCATGGTAGGCGAGAATCTGATATGTTGGGGTAGAGCATTCCAGAGTAGGGGGGATGCACGGGAGAAACCTTGTATGCGATTGTGGGAAGATGAGATAAGAGGGGAGTAGAGAAGGAGATCTTGTAAGGATCGGAGGCAGCATGCAGGTAAGTTCCGGGAGACTAGGTCACAGATGTATGGAGGAGACAGGTTGTGGATGGCTTTGTATGCCAAGGTTAGGGTCTTGAACTTGAGTCTCTGGGCAAAGGGGAGTCAATGCAGGGATTGACAAAATGGAGAGGCTGGGGAATAGTGGGGTGACAGATGGATAAGTCGGGCAGCAGAGTTTAGGATAGATTGGAAGGGTGCGAGAGTGTTAAAAAGGAGGCCACAGAGCACAAGGTTGCAGTAGTCAAGGCAAGAGATGATGAGTGTATGCACTAGTGTTTTTGCAGATTCATGGTTGAGAAATGTGCGGATCCGGGAAATTTTTTTGAGTTGGAGTCGGCAAGAAATGGAAAGGGCTTGGATATGAGGTTTAATGGAGACATCAGAGTCAAGGGTAACCCCGAGGCAGTGGGCTTGCGGGACTGGGGGGAGTGAGCAGCCATTTACTTTGATGGATAGGTCAGTTGGGGGGTTGAGTGAGATGGTGGAAAGATGATGAATTCGGTTTTATCCATGTTAAGTTTTACAAATCTAGCAGAGAAGAAAGATTAAATAGCGTACACACATTGTGGGATTCTGGTTAGTAAGGAGGTGATATCAGGTCCAAAGAGGTAGATCTGTACAGAAGTGATACTGAAAGCGTGAGACTGTATGAGCTGTCCGAGGCCGAAGGTGTAGATGGAAAAGAGCAAGGGGCCTAGAACTGAGCACACCGACAGATAGGGGGCGAGATGAGGAGGTGGTATGTGAGTGGGAGACACGGAATGTCCGGTCTGTTTGGTATGATGAGATCTAAGATAGTGCCAAATCTGTGATGCCAAGAGATGAGAGAGTCTGTAGTAAGAGGGAATGATCCAATGTATCGAAGGCAGATGACAGGTCCAGGAGGAGGAGGACATAGTAGTGTCGCTTGGATTTGGCGGTTAGTAGGTCGTTGGTGACTTTAGTCAGGGCAGTTTCAATGGAATAATTTGGTCGGAAGCCAGATTGTAATCGGTCAAAGAGGGAGCAGGGGGAGAGCTGGGAGGACAGTTCAAGATGGATGTGTTGTTCCAGTAGTTTTGAGGCATAGGGGAGAAGTGATATGGGGCAATAGCTAGACAGAGGATGGGTCAAGCCATGGCTTTTTGAGGATATGTGTGATCAAAGCATGTTTGAAGGATGAGAGGAGGACACCAGTTGTTATTGACAGGTTGAAGAGGTGGGTTAGGGTTGGGATGAAGACTGCGGTAAGGTTTGGGATGAGGTGGGATGAGATTGGGCCAAGTTTACAGTTGGTGAGATGTGACTTGGAGAGTAAAGAGGAAAGTTGATCTTTCGTGATGGCGGAGAAGCTGGTTTTGGAGGAGGAGAGTTGAGTACTTATGAGAAGGGGCATTGGGGACTTAAGGCTAAAGCTTTGCCTTATGTTGTCAATTTTCTGCTTGAAGAATGAGGCAAAGTCTTCAGCTGAGATGAGAGGAGAGGGAGGGGGAGCTGGGGGATGGAGGAGAGAATTGACAGTACTGAATAGCTGTTTAGGACTGTGAGACAGGGATGATATGAGAGATGAGAAGGATATTTGGACTGGGACCTTTTCCATCTCCGTTCAGGAACCCTGGAAGCCAGTCTCAGTTCTTAGTCAGGCTGGTGTGCCAGGGTTGCCTGTTGATAGTGCGAGCTTTGGCATGTGTGAGGAGGGCGACCGATTCAAGAGCTGCAGCTGTTGTGGTGTTATATAAAGTGGCAGCAGCATCTGCATCTTGTAAGGAATTTATGTCTGTAAGAGGGGGAAGGGATTCAGAGAGTGAGTGTAGGTCGAGGTGTTTGAGATTTCTGCGAGGGTGTGCAAGTTTGTGGATGGGGGATTGTGGACCTGGAGAGGAGAGGGAAGAGAATGTGAGTAAGTTGTGGTCAGAAAGAGGGAGGGGTGAGTTAGAAAGGTTGGATAGGGAAGAGAGGCAGGTGAAAATGAGGTCCAGTGTGTGGCCATCATTATGAGTGGCTGCGGAAGACCATTGAGAAAGGCCGAAGGAGAAATTGAGAGATAGAAGCTTAGAGACAGATGAGTGGGAAGTGTCAATGGGGATGTTGAATCGCCCATGATGATAGTGGGGATGTCAGTGGAAAGGAAGTGAAGTAGCCAGGTGGTGAAATTGTCACAGGTGTATCAAGTGTGGCACACAGTCGCTCTAGATCCAGCTGTAGAAGGTCACTGCGCTTGGCACTGCAGACGCCTTCTTGATCCTCTCATCTCTGTAGTGTAGTGATATCCTACTCCTTTTAGGACCCAGCAGCGACCTCCACCTTCTGCTGCTAATTGACACACCCTTGCTTGGTAGTTAAAAACTCTCAGTTTCTTCAGAGAGTCACCAGTGATAGTTCTATGTTCCTCTGTCCAGGCTTGGAGTACAAGTAGTCGGCTAGTTTCTTATTTGGTTCCCTAGGAGGACAGTTGGCGTTATCTCTCTGCAGTCTGCTCAAGCTAAGTGTATCCCCTTTGTTTGTTTACCTTGTTGTCTTTATTTATAGTGGGGCCTGACTAGTGCTCATCCCGTCCCCTCCCTACCTAGGGCCTAGCTCTAGGGACATTCAGGGATTAGGTTCCTGCTCGGTGATAGATGCGGAGCCTATTTAGGGACGATTGGATAGTCAGGGTGATACTAGATCTGCCTAGGGGTCTCCACACCCCCTTTCCCTAGTTGTTGGGTTCCCTTCCCCCTCCTCCCATCGTTGTACACTTGTTCCTTCCCTCACCTTGCGTGACAGAAATGGTCTAAGAAGGTGGTGGCTAGCCGGGGGGGGGGGGGGGTAAATGACAGCCAGCTGAAGGTTGGAGGGGGAGTAGATGTACACACAGTGCACCTCAAAAGAGGGGAGTGTAATGGAGGGTGGCAGTGGAATTGGGGAGAAGGAGCAGTTATCTGACAGGAAAAAAACAACTCCACCATGCTTGCCGCTAAGGTGGGGTGTGTGGGAAAGATGGAATCCACCGTACAAAAGTGCAGCTGGAGAGGCTGTGTCAGAGGGAGTGAGCCAGGTTTCAGTGATGGCGAGGAAGGAAAGTTTGTTAGTAATGAGAAGGTCATGGATGTAGGAAAGTTTGTTGCAGACAAAGCGAGAGTTCAATAGGGCTCCTGTTAGAGGGACTGGGGAAGCGCGGGCTGGGTGGATGGGTATAAGGTTAGAAAGGTTGTGGAAATTTGTGATAGATCGAGGATGAGAGGTAGAAGTGACTGTGGGGAGGTGTTGAGGAGGGCTGGGATTTGGAGAGATATCGGCGGCAGTGAGGAGGAGCAGAGAAAATGTTAGTAGGTGGGAGCAGGAGAGAGCATGAGGTGGCTGTCTGTGTTTGGGGACAAAGGATTGCATGTTGAGGAACAGTTCTGAGGAGAAGGTGAGATGGATGGGGAGGATGCAGGGAGAGATGACCAGTTCCTTACTAGGTGTTGGGATTAGGGGGTTAGTATGATGTGAAGGACTATAGAGGAGAGAGTGAAAACAAGCAGGAACATTGTTTACTGTGACTAAGTATCAAGTTCCCTTCTGGTTCAAATCTGGTATAATTCATAGCTGTATACTTCTTCAGCGCTGTACACTTCTATGTTGCACTTGTATGGTGCACTCAGCAGACTGACGTCTTGCAGATGTAGTGCTCACAATATATTCGCTACAGAATGCATGCAGTGGCCTCTGCTCATTTATATCAGATAATTACGACTGATCCAGATCCAGGATATTTAAGCCAGAGTAAACAAGGAGGTCATAAATATGGGTGGGGATAGAGCAGTGATTAGGTGAAAGACATACCAAGAAAATACAGCCAGCAGAGGTAGGGGGAATCACAGCATGAGGAAAGCAGGGTGACATACCAAGAAAATACAGCCATCAGAGGTAGAGGGAATCACAGCATGGGGAAAGCTGTGTGACATACAGTACCAAGAAATTACAGCCAGCAGAGGTAGGGGGATCACAGGGGGAAGGGGGAAGAAAGAGAACGACTGCAGAGATGTCATCTATCAGGTACCTGGAGGTTAATGTTTTTTGTAATACTGACTAATACTCTTGTTTTTATTTATGTTAGGAGCATTAAAGGGGTTGTGTATGTGACTGCAGACTTCTGAATTCTCACAGTGCGCAATGCACACTGTCAGGATTCTCTGGTGCATTTGCATACATGCGGTCACGTGCTGATTAGATATTTGTGGACTCACTCAATGAAAATGAATTGATCAAGACCGGACACATCTAGTCGGAATGTGGCCAGAAGTACACAAATCTCATACTTATGCTGACATGACTGTCCACTCTTGCCACAGGCAAATGAGAATCCTAAAAGTGTGTAGTGCATGCGCTGTGAGCATTCAGAAGCCTGCAGTCACATAGAGTAACTGCAGACTTTCATCTCAAACCTGGACAAGCCCTTTAATTATAAAATGAAGCCCTGTAGAATGCCAATCCAAACATTGTGTAATATATTCACTGTCAGGATTCAGCTCTGCTTGCTAGTTCCAGCAGTCATCACATGGCCAATTCACTCATATCCGATTTTCATACTTATGGTTATGTGACAACGAGCTTCTCTTTCTGATTCTCTCAGTTTTTCACTGAAGATTGAGAAAATTAGGGAGAGCAGCTGGTCGGCAACTGACTAAGTGTGCCAATTGCATATGTGCTTGAGGAAGGTGGGGGTGCCAAACTGAATTCTTTCCCTGGGTGTCAGAAAACCTAGATACACCTCTGCTCTTAGCAACCCTATTTGCCAGCTGTTTAACCCCTTTACGACCTTGTCAGTAATAGTACGTAGTACTATTACATGCGCTGGGATCGCAACGGCACACAAGCGGTGCGGGGCGATCACCGCCGGGTGTCAGTTGATTGTCACAGCTGACACCCGGTTCTATGTGCCAGGAGTGGTCCTGCATCGCTGATGGCACATTAACCCCCAAAATGCAGTGATCGAAGTTGATCGCAGCATTGCGGGGGCAAAGGGTCCTCCTCTGCCGGTGTCCCGCGCTGTCTGCGGCGGCTCTCGGATGTTGCCATGGTGACCCAATGTCATCATGACAACATCCAGGTCACCAGACAGCAGGAAGTTACTTTGGTCATGCGCAAAGTAACTTCTCCCTGTGCAGTGCTGACAGGCTGCATAGCATAGGGAGCTGCTGCTGTCTATGCTATACAGCCGATCAGGCTGCAAAAAGTGAAAGTCCCATAGTGAGACAAAGTTTAAAAGTAAAAAAAGTGCCAGAAAGTGAAAAAAAAATAAATGTGAAAATATAAAAAAAAATGAAAAAAATAATAATCCCCAAAAAATAAAAATATATTGTTCCCATAATATTTATTATGAAAAAAAACAAAAAAACAATAAAAGTACATATATTTGGTATCTCCGATTCCGGAATGACCTGACCTATAAAACTGTCCCACTAGTTCACCCTCTTAGTGAACATGGTAAAAAAAAAAAAAAAACAAGTAAAAAACAATGCTTTGATATCATACAGCCAAACAAAAATGGAATAACACGCAATCAAAAAGATGAATGTAAATAAAAATGGTCCCGCAAAAAACAAGCCACCATACAGCTCCATCAGCCGAAAAATAAAAAAAGTTATAGCTCTCAGAATAAAGCAATACGAAAAAATATTTTTTTCTATAAAATTGTTTTTATTGTGTAAAAGCGCCAAAACATAAAAAAAAATATAAATGTGGTATCGCTGTAAACGGACTGACCCTAAGAATAAAGCTGCCTTATCAATTTTACCATACACAGAACAGCATAAACAAAATTCCTGAATTGTTGGTTTTTGTTTATTCTGCCTCCCAAAAATCGGAATATAAAGCGATCAGAAAAATGCCCAAAAATGGTACCAATAAAAACGTCAACTTGTCCCGCAAAAAACAAGCCTTCACATGACTCTGTCGGCTGAAATATTGAAAAATTATAGCTCTCAAAATATGGCGATGCAAAAACTAGTCTTTGCAAAAATGCGTCTTTTAGTGTATGACAGCTGTCAATCATAAAAACGCGATATGAATCTGGTATTGCTGTGATCACACCGACCTGAAGAATAAAGTTGTCTAATCACTTATACCGCACGAGGAAAGGCGTAAAAAATAAACTCTAGGGTTAGGGTTGTGCTAGGGTTAGGGTTGTGCTAGGGTTAGGGTTGTGCAAGGGTTAGGGTTGTGCTAGAGTTAGGGTTGTGCCAGGGTTAGGGTTGTGCAAGGGTTAGGGTTGTGCTAGAGTTAGGGTTGTGCTAGGGTTAGGGTTGTGCTAGGGTTAGGGTTGTGCTAGAGATAGGGTTGTGCTAGGGTTAGAGTTGTGCTAGGGTTAGGGTTGTGCTAGGGCGAGGGGTAGGGTTAGGGTTGTGCTAGGGTTAGGGTTGTATTAGGGTTAGGGTTGGGATTTTTTCAAAAGGAAAGAAAAAAAAATTATGAAGATATAATAATCTTTAATAATAATCTTTATTTTTATATAGTGCTAACATATTCCACAGCGCTTTACATACATTATCATCGCTGTCCCCATCGGGGCTTACAATCTAGATTCCCTATCAGTATGTCTTTGGAGTGTGGGAGGAAACTGGAGAACCTGGAGGAAACCCACGCAAACACAGGGAGAACATACAAACTCCTTGCAGATGTTGTCCTTGGTGGGATTTGAACCCAGGACCCCAGCGCTGCAAGGCTGCAGTGCTAACCACTTTTATGACAGAAAATACCCAAAAGTGACACCATTCTAAAAGCTCAAGGTACTCAAAACCACATTCAAGAAGTTTATTAACCCTTCACATGCTTCACAGGAATTTTTGGAATGTGGAAGAAAAAAATTAACATTTAACTTTTTTCACAAAAATGTTACTTTAGACCACAATTTTTTTATTTTCGCAAGAATAACAGCAAAAAATGGACCCCAACATTTGTTGTGCAATTTCTTCTGAGCACGCCGATACCCAATATTTTGGGGAAAACCACTGTTTGGGCACACGGCAGGGTTCGGAAGGGAAGGAGCGCCATTTGACTTTTTGAATGCAAAATTTGCTTGAATAATTAGTGGACGCCATGTTGCGTTTGGAGAGCTTCTGATGTGCCTAAACAGTGGAAACCCTCCACAAGTGACAGCATTTTGAAAACTAGACCCCTCAGGGAACTTTTCTAGATGTGTGGTGAGCACCCTGAACCCCCAGGTGCTTCACAGAAGTTTATAACATGGAGCTGTAAAAATAAAAAAATCTAACTTTTTCCACAAAAATGATGTTTTAGCCCCAAATTTTTTATTTTCACAATGGTAAGAGGAGAAAATGGACTCCAAAAACTTTTGTGCAATTTATCCTGAGTATGCCGATATCCCATATGTGGGGATAATAAACTGTTTGGCCGCATGGCAGGGTTCAGAAGGGAAGGAGCACTGTGTGACTTTTTGAACACAAAATTGGCTGGAATTGAGAGCGGACGCGATGTCGCATTTGGAGAGCTCCCTAAATAGTGGAAACCCCCCACAAGTGACCCCATTTTGGAAACTAGACCCCTCAAGGATTTTATCAAGGGGTATAGTGAACATTTTGAACCCAGAGGTACGACACAGAATTTTATAGCATTGGGTCATCATATTGAATAAGTTGTCATTAGTCTTGAGCGCATGTCCTCGCTACTTGAGTTTGCATCGGGGGTTTGAGTACGCACCGAGTATCATGAGTGCTTGAGTGACATGCTCGAGTCTCCGCCACATATGCTTCTTGGCCAAAAAAAAGTTGCATGATTTGCCTGACATGCACGAGCGATCTCCGCATGTTTTTTTTTGGATGTCTAATAACCGTGATACATGCGGGGCGGGGACTCGAGCATGTCACTCAAGCACCCACGATACTTGGTGCATACCCGAGTACCCGATGCAAGCTCAAATAGTGAGCACTTGCACTCAAGACTAATGACAACTTATTCAATATGATGACCCAATCTTATAAAATTCTGTGTCGTACCTCTGGGTTCAAAATGTTCACTATACCCCTTGATAAAATCCTTGAGGGGTCTAGTTTCCAAAATGGGGTCACTTGTGGGGGGTTTCCACTATTTAGGGAGCTCTCCAAAAGCGACATCGCGTCCGCTCTCAATTCCAGCCAATTTTGTGTTCAAAAAGTCACACAGTGCTCCTTCCCTTCTGAACCCTGCCATGCGGCCAAACAGTTTATTATCCCCACATATGGGATATCGGCATACTCAGGATAAATTGCACAAAAGTTTTTGGAGTCCATTTTCTCCTCTTACCATTGTGAAAATAAAAAATTTGGGGCTAGAACATCATTTTTGTGTAAAAAGTTAGATTTTTTTATTTTTACGGTTCCATGTTATAAACTTCTGTGAAGCACCTGGGGGTTCAGGGTGCTCATCACACATCTAGAAAAGTTCCCTGAGGGGTCTAGTTTTCAAAATGCTGTCACTTGTGGAGGGTTTCCACTGTTTAGGCACATCAGGAGCTCTCCAAACGCAACATGGCATCCACTAATTATTCAAGCAAATTTTACATTCAAAAAGTCAAATGGCGCTCCTTCCCTTCCGAACCCTGCCGTGTGCCCAAACAGTGGTTTTCCCCAAAATATTGGGTATCGGCGTGCTCAGAAGAAATTGCACAACAAATGTTGGGGTCCATTTTTTGCTGTTACCCTTGCAAAAATAAAAAAATTGTGGTCTAAAGTAACATTTTTGTGAAAAAAGTTAAATGTTCATTTTTTTCTTACACATTCCAAAAATTCCTGTGAAGCATGTGAAGGGTTAATAAACTTCTTGAATGTGGTTTTCAGTACCTTGAGCTTTTAGAATGGTGTCACTTTTGGGTATTTTCTGTCATAAAGGCCCCTCAAAGTCACTTCAAATGTTATGTGGTCCCTAAAAAAATGATTTGTAAATTTTGTTGGAAAAATGAGAAATCGCTGGTCAACTTTCAACCCTTATAACTTCCTAACAAAATACAATTTTGGTTCCAAAATTGTGCTGATGTAAAGTAGACATGTGGGAAATATTATTTATTAACTATTTTGTGTGACATATCTCTCTGATTTAAGGGCATGAAAATTCAAAGTTTGAAAATTGTGAAATTTTCAAAATTTTCACCAAATTTCCGTTTTCGCAAATAAATGCAAATGATATCAAAGAAATTTTACCACTATCATGAAGTACAATATGTCACGAAAAAACATTCTCAGAATCAGGTGGATCCGTTGAAGCATTTCAGAGTTATTACCTCATAAAGTGACAGTGGTCAAAATTGTAAAAATTGGCCTGGTCATTAACTGGCAAAGGGGTTAAAGAGTTTATAATACACCTGGGAGCACATCTTTATTTTTACAGTGCTTCATACTTTTAGTGGTGGCTGTGTTAAGAATTGGAGTTTTGTCCTATTCAAACACCAGCACCTTCAATTAGCTGATCAGTGCTAAGAAGCTATTATTGATGGCTTATCCTAATGAACTGTCTCACTTTCTTACCCGTTTCCAGTCCAATGAATTTTAAAGATATAGTCGGTCTAGAATTTTCCAAAATAGTACAGAAAACATTTATTTTTGAATTTTTGCTATTTTTCTAGCAAATATACTGTATATCGTTGGTAAAATCCATTTTACCTTTTATCATTATTTCATTTTTATTTTTATATACCATGCATATAATTTAGGGTTAATGACAGAGCTATGGTGTTTATTTTTATTTTCATAGGATTTCTATATTTTTCACTATCATTCCTTGATCCATAGTTCAGAAAATCCTTTTGTTATGATAGTGTAGCAACTCACTCAGGAAAACATAGTTGAAACCAGAAGTTTACATACACTATATAAAAAGACACATATGCATGTTTTTCTCAATATCTGACATGAAATCAGAATAAACCTTTCACATCTTACTGTATGTATACTTTTGTCTTTGCTTTGCAGTAAGTAATAAAAATGCCTTAAAACATTCTCTCTCTCATTCTGGCATTTGGCAAATATTAAAAATTATGGTAATCCTAACTGACCTAAAACAGGAAAGATTTATTCTGATTTCATGTCAGATATTGAGAAAAACATGCATATGTGTCTTTTTATATAGTATATGTAAACTTATAGTTTCAACTATACACTGTGTGCAGAATTATTAGGCAAGTTGTATTTTAGAGGATTATTTTTATTATTGATCAACAACTATGTTCTCAATCAACCCAAAAGACTCATAAATATCCAAGCTTAATATTTTTGGAAATTGGAGTGTTTTTTTTTTAGATTTGGCTATCTTAAGAGGATATCTGTTTGTGCAGGTAACTATTACTGTGCAGAATTATTAGGCAACTTAATAAAAAACAAATATAATCCCATCTCACTTGTTTATTTTCACCAGCTAAACCAATATCAGTGCACAAAATTTAGAAATAAACATTTCTGACATGCAAAAACAAAAAACAAAAAAATTAGTGATCAATATAGCCACCTTTCTTTATGATGGCACTCAACAGCCTTCCATCCATAGATTCTGTCAGTTGCTTGATCTGTTTGCGATCAACATTGAGTGCAGCACCCACCACAGCCTCCCAGACACTGTTCCGAGAGGTGTACTGTTTTCCCTCCCTGTAGATCTCACATTTTATGATGGACCACAGGTTCTCTATGGGGTTCAGATCAGGTGAACAAGGGGGCCATGTCATTATTTTTTCTTCTTTTAGACCTTTACTGGCCAGCCACGCTGTGGAGTAGTTGGATGCATGTGATGGAGCATTGTCCTGCATGAAAATCATGTTTTTCTTGAATGATACCAACTTCTTCCTGTACCACTGCTTGAAGAAGATGTCTTCCAGAAACTGGCAGTAGGTCTGGGAGTTGAGCTTCACTCCATCCTCAACCCGAAAAGGTCCCACAAGTTCATCTTTGATGATACCAGCCCATACCAGTACCCCACCTCCACCTTGCTGGCGTCTGAGTCAGAGTGGAGCTCTCTGCCCTTTACTGATCCAGCCTCTGGCCCATCCATCTGGCCCATCAAGAGTCACTCTCATTTCATCAGTCCATAAAACCTTTGAAAAATCAGTCTTAAGATATTTCTTGTCCCATTCTTGACGTTTTATCTTATGTTTCTTGTTCAAAGGTGGACGTTTTTCAGCCTTCCTTACCTTGGCCATGTCCCTGAGTATCGCACACCTTGTGCTTTTTGATACTCCAGTAACGTTGCAGCTCTGAAATATGGCAAAACTGGTGGCGAATGGCATCTTGGCAGCTTCACACTTGATTTTCCTCAATTCATGGGCAGTTATTTTGCGCCTTTTTTGGCCAGCACGCTTCTTGTGACCCTGTTGGCTATTTGCCATGAAACGCCTGATTGTTCGGTGATCACACTTCAAAAGTTTGGAAATTTCAAGACTGCTGCATCCCCCTGCAAGACATCTCACAATTTTGGACTTTTCAGAGCCCATCAAATCTCTCTTCTGACCCATTTTGCCAAAGGAAAGGAAGTTGTCTAATAATTAAGCACACCTTATATAGGGTATTGATGTCATTAGTCAACAACCCTCCTCATTACAGAGATGCACATCACCAGATTTACTTAATTGGTAGTTGGCTCTCAAGCCTATGCAGCTTGGAGTAGGAAAACATGTATAAAAAGTATCACGTGATCAAAATACTCCTTTGCCTAATAATTCTGCACACAGTGTAGGTAACACACTAAAAACTGCAACTGACCCTGCCGGTTCCTGTATAGACTAGAGATCCTGACCCTGCAGTCCCTAGTGGTTCCTGCGAAAACTGAGATAGCCCTAATCACAGACTAAATGATGGCAACTCAGAGCGATGCTGCCTGAAAGGTCGTCGAGTGCTTGACATTCCTTCTAAAGAACCGGACGGCAGAGCAGAGTGTAAATTACCTACAGAAGGGAAAGTGTGCTGAAATAGAAAAAGATCCCAGAGTGAGTAAAACAAACCATGAAATACAAAAAAAGGATTAAATACATACTGTTAGTTAGAAAACATGCTGCCTATGTTCTAAAAAAAACAGAAGATAGGTACAGGGTAAAGAACATAAATAACAAAGAGATAAACCCTAGCTGGTCTTTCACTGACTGGCTTAAACTACAGCAGTATGGCTGGACATCCAATTGAGACTATTGCCAGCAGGAAATATCAGCAGGGGGAAAGTATATAAAGCTGTACCCGAAAGGTGATAGGGCAGTCAAATGAGTGTATGAAAACATGTTAAACTAAAAAGACTGCAGCAAGGATAACAGAAACTAAACACTGGAGACAGAGAAACTGACCACAAGCACAGGCTCCAGGGATCGAATTCAGATTCATTACACCTTTTGTATATTACAAAAACTTTAGAGCCTGGTTTTCCATGCAATAGTGACAATTGTAACATACAAAGTTGTGTTGGATCTAGATAGATTCAGCAGCTGCCTCTCTACACCAGGTTCCTGATGAATATATTATTAGTCATGTAAAACATAACAATGAAATGAAGTGCTGATTGGTTAAAACAGTTCCTTTCTTTTGTCCTGCGTTCTTGGCAGTCTCTAAAGGCCTCCATACATATTAGACTAACCTCAGCCAAACCCGCCGATATGTGGCAACAATGTAATGTGTATGGGATGCCTGCCAACTCTGTTTCAACAGATGATGTTGGATTTCTGATTGCTGATTCTTTTGTTCTCCGGATATAAGCCACTGCTAAAGGAATCTGGCAGCAGCTCGCTCATAGAGAACACAGAAGTGCTAAGGCAAGCCGAGCATTCTTGTCTATAGGGGACTCGGGAAAGACAGCTTTTATTATGCATGGAAGGATTAACCGCTTCGCGACGGCCCACTGTAGATAAACGTCGGCGCTTGCTGGGCTCTGTGCAGCGCCAACGTTTAAAAACGGTGGGTGGTCTCGCAGCGCTCAGGACCCCCAGGGTCCTGCAAGCACTGCGTTTGCGGTGCAGAGCGATAGCTCTGACAGGGGACATCATCGGGACCTGATTGGATCAGGTCCCAATGATGTTAACCCTTTGCTATGTTCTATATGCCGCGATCTATAGTGATCGCGGCATATAGAAGATAGACAGAGGAGAGGGGGTCGTCTTACTTACCTCTCCGAAGACCCCTGATACCTTCCAGGACCTGACGTTGCTATGGCAGCTGGAGGTCACATGACCGCCTCCAGCTCTGCCATATATGGTGTCCTGCCTGGCTCAGCCTGCAGCTGAAGCCTGGCAGGAGACTCTGACTGTGAAACAGTCAGCGAAGATCTCATGTAATGTAATACATGTCTATTACATTACATGAGATCAGTGATCAGAAAAATAAAAATTTATGTCCCATACAGGGACTAAGTAAAAATGTAAAAAAAAAGTAAACAAAATGTTTTTAAACTGTTAAAAAAAAATCACAAAATAAATAAAAATAAATAAATAAAATATTAAACCAATAAATCCGTATATTTATGCAAAAACAAAAAAAGTACACATATTTGGTATCGCCGCGTCCGAAACAACCCGATCTATACAACTGTCACACTAATTAACTCCTTCTGTGCACACCGTAATAAAAATAAATAAAAACGGAGCAAAAAAATATGCTTTTTCATCATATCGCCAAACAAAAAGTGGAAAAAAATGCGATCAAAAAGCAAAATGGAAATAAAATGGTACCGCTGAAAACGTCATCTTGTTCTGCAAAAAAAGGTCGCCATACAGCTCCATCAGCCGAAAAATAAAAAAGTTATAGCGCTCAGAATAAAGCAATGCAAAAAAAATATTTTTTCTATAAAATTGTTTTATTGTGTAAAAGCGCCAAAACATAAAAAAATATACAGTAAGTGTAGTATCGCTGTAAACGTACTGACCCGAAGAATAACGCTGCCTGATCACTTTTACCACATGCAGAACGGCATAAAAAAAAAACTCAAAAAACAATTCCTGAATTGTTGGTTTTTGTTAATTTTACCTCCCAAAAAATGGAATAGAAAGCGATCAAAAAATGTCACGTACCCAAAAATGGTACCAATAAAAATGTCAACTCGTCCCGCAAAAAACAAGCCATCACATGACTCTGTCGGCCGAAATATGGAAAAATTATAGCTCTCAAAATATGGCAATGCAAAAACTAGATTTTGCAAAAAAAAGCGTCTCTTAGTGTGTGACAGCTGTCAGTCATAAAAACCTGATATAAATCCGGTATCTCTGTAATCGCACCGACCCGAAGAATAAAGTAATCTCATCACTTATACCGCACGAGGAACGGCGTAAAAAATAAATAAAACCAATTCTTCACCTGCTACTGATTTGTTTATTATGTCTCCCAATGATCGCAGTAAGGATCTGCTCACATTTATCCTGCGCTCTGTGATAAGCGCTTACACCAGAGTTTCCATGTAAATCTCTGAAATATGTGATTCAGCCGGAACCCATGACGGAAGATTCCCTGTAATGAGGCAGATATAGGCCACTGTGGATGCCGTCTGGCCTGTGATCCCGCGGTGTCATTTGTTTTAGGCGTGCATAAAAGTGCGGTTGGCCATAGTTTTGTGCACTTCTGAAAAAAAGGACACCGCTAAACAGAGGCCAGACGGAGTCCAGAGTAACTCTGCTGCCTCATTACAGTGAATGGATCCCGCAGTGGATTCATCTGAATTACATCACTTGGAAATTTAGATGGAAACCCCGATGTAAGTGCTCAGCCTAAAGCGCCAGATAAATGTTACGTAAAATGTTCCCAATAAAAGCTTCAACTCAGTCCTCAAAAAAAGCTAGTCCCCACTCAGGTCCGTCATCTGTTAAAAATATAAGGGACTTCCAAGTTACTGGTAGCAGAAAGGCTCTGGAAAAGCGAAATGGCCCTTGCCCCCCAAAAGAAATTCAGAAAATTTTGTGCTCCCAAATCCAAATGCCTATTCTACAATAATTTGTTCTCCAATTGTCAAATAGCGCTCCGTCCCCCCCAGATCTCGTCGTATGGCTGAGCGGTACGATACAGCCACATATGGGGTATTGACACTTTTAGAAGAAATTGTGTGACACATTTCGGCACCATTTTTACCCATTGCCCTGTGTGAAAATATAAAATCTGAGGGTAAAACATTTTTTTGTGGTAAAAATATAATTATGCTTTTTTCACTTCCCAATGGTATAAATTTAAAAATTAAAAAATACTCACTACTCCCCTAGATGAATTCCTTGAGAGGTGTAGTTTACAAAATGGTCACTTGTGGGGGTTTCTGCTGTTTCGGCATGTCAGCGACTCTTCAAATGTGACATGGTGTCTGCAACCTATACCAGCCAACATAGCGCTCCTTTCTCTTCCGAACCCTGCCGTACACCAAAGCAGTGGTTTTCCCCCACATATGGGGTATCGGCGTGTTCAGGAGAAATTGCACAACAAATTTCATGGTGCAATTTCTCCTGTTATCCTTATGATAATGCAAAATTAGGGAATGAAAAACATTTTTTGTGGGAAAAATGTGAAAATTTTATTTTTATGGCTCAATATTATAAACTTCTGTGAAGCAGCTGGGGGTGCAAGGTGCTCACCATGCATCTAGATAAGTTGCCTAAGGGGTCTAGTTTCCAAAATGGTGTCACTTGTGGGGGGTTTCCACTGTTTAGGCACATCAGGGGCTCCCCAAATGCAACATGGCGTCCGCTAATTATTCAAACAAATTTTACATTCAAAAAGTCAAATGGCGCTCCTTCCCTTTCAAACCCTGCCGTGCGCCCAAACAGTGGTTTGCCTCCACATATGGGGTATCAGCGTGTTCAGGAGAAATTGCACAACAAATTTCATGGTGCAATGTATCCTATTACCCTTATGATAATGCAAAATTAAGGGATGAATAACGTTTTTGTGGGAAAAATGTGAAAATTTTATTTTTACAGCTCAATATTATAAACTTCTGTGAAGCACCTTGGGGTTCAAGGTGCTCACCACACATCTAGATAAGTTCCCTAAGGGGTCTAGTTTCCAAAATGGTGTCACTTGTGGGGGGTTTCCACTGTTTAGCAACATCAGGGGCTCTCCAAACGCAACATGGCATCTGCTAATTATTCAGACAAATTTTACATTCAAAAAGTCTAATGGCGCTCCTTCCCTTCCGAACCCTGCAGTGCGCCCAAACTGTAGTTTTCCCTCACATATGGGGTATCAGCGCGCTCAAGAGAAATTGCACAACAAATTTTGGGGTCCATTTTTTCCTGTTACCCCTGTGAAAATAAAAAAAATTGGGTCTAAAGTAACATTTTTGTGAAAAAAGTTAAATGCTAATTTTTTTCTTCCACATTCCAAAAATTCCTGTGAAGCACCTGAAGGGTTAATAAAGTTCTTGAATGTGGTTTTGAGCACCTTGAGGGGTGCAGTTTTTAGAATGGTGTCACTTTTGGGTATTTTCTGTCATAAAGACCCCTCAAAGTGACTTCAAATATGATGTGGTCCCTAAAAAAATGTTTTTGTAAATTTTGTTGGAAAAATGAGAAATCGCTGGTCAACTTTTATCCCTTATAGCTCCCTAACAAAAAAAAATTTTGGTTCCAAAATTGTGCTGAAGTAAAGTAGACATGTGGGAAACATTATTTATTAACTATTTTGTGTGACATATCTCTTTGATTTAAGGGCATGAAAATTCAAAGTTTGAAAATTGCAAAATTTTCAAAATTTTCGCCAAATTTCCAATTTTTCCACAAATAAACGCAAGTGATATCAAAGAAATTTTACCACTATCATGAAGTACAATATGTCACGAAAAAAGCAATCTCAGAATCAGGGGAATCCGTTGAAGCGTTCCATAGTAATTACTTCATAAAGTGACAGTGGTCAGAATTGAAAAAATTGGCGCGGTCACGAAGGCAAAAACAGGCTCTGGTACGAAGTGGTTAACAGCTGGGCACACACCATTCAGTTGCCGGTGTGAAATTGATTGTAGGAACTGAAGTTATCTTGCACTTCTAAGTCCATGAAATAGAAGTCCAGAATTTATGCAATACAATATCTATGCAGAAGTTAGTATCATGTCACCGAGGTGTTTAAAATGTTCCTCAATGGAATCTGTAAACCCGCATGTTGAAATTTGCAGCAGTTAAATTTCATGACAGGTCATGGCTGGAGGTCAGAGGAGAACAGAAAAGTACTGCCATGGGAGAGACAGGTGATTTGAATTTAGTGGGGTCTTTTCATTGAAAATGTAAGTATTTTTTTAACCCCTTAGTGACAGGACCAATTTTTTGAAATCTGATCAGTGTCACTTTATGTAGTAACAACTCTAGAATGCTTCAACATCTCTCATTGATTTTGAGATTGTTTTTCGTGACACATTATACTTTATAATAATAGTAAATTTATGTTGATATGTTTTGCATTTATTTATAAAGATATCAGAAATTTCACAAAAATGTAAAATAATTTGCAATTTTCAAACTTTGAATGACTATCCCTTTAATCCTTACAGTCATACCACACAAAAACATTAACCCCTTTATCCCCGAAGATGGTGGTTTGCACGTTAATGACCAGGCCAATTTTTACAATTTTGACCACTGTCACTTTATGAGGTAATAACTCTGGAACGCTTCAACGGATCCCACTGATTCTGAAAATGTTTTTTCATGACATATTGTACTTCATGATAGTGGCAAATTTTATTTGATATGACTTGTGTTTATTTGTGAAAAAAAATAGGAAATTTGGTAAAATGTTTGAAAATTTCTCAATTTTCAAACTTTGAATTTTCATGCCCTTAAATCAAAGAGATATGTCACACAAAAGAGTTAATAAATAACATTTCCCACATGTCTACTTTATATCAGCACAATTTTGGAACCAACATATTTTTTTGTTAGGAAGTTATAAGGGTTAAAAGTTGACCTACGATTTCTCATTTTTCCAACAAAATTTACAAAACCATTTTTTTAGGGACGACCTCACATTTGAAGTGACTTTGAGGGGCCTTTGTGACAGAAAATACCCAAAACTGACACCATTCTAAAAACTGAACTTCTCAAGGTGCTCAAAAACACATTCAAGAAGTTTATTAACCATTCAGGTGCTTCACAGGAATTTTTGGAACATGGCAGAAAATAATGAACATTTAACATTTTTTCACAAAAATGTTACTTTAGACCCAAATTGTTTTATTTTTGAAGGGTAACAGGAAAAAATGGACCCCAAATTTTGTTGTGCAATTTCTCCTGAGCACGCCAATACCCCATATGTGGGGAAAAGCCACTGTTTGGCGCACGGCAGGGTTCGGAAGGGAAGGAGCGCCATTTGACTTTTTCAATGTAAAATTTGTTGAATAATTAGCGGACGCCATGTAGCGTTTGGGGAGCCCCTGATGTGCCTAAACATTGGAAACTCCCCACAAGTGACGCCATTTTGGAAACTAGACCCCTCAGGGAACTTATCTAGATGTGTGGTGAGCACCTTGAACCCTCAGGTGCTTCACAGAAGTTTATAACATTGAGCCGTAAAAAAAATTTTTTCACATTTTTCCCACAAAAATGTTTTTCAGCCCCTAATTTTGCATTTTCATAAGGGTAAAGGGAGAAATTGCCCCATACCATTTGTTGTTCAATTTCTCCTGTGTAAGCTGATACCCCATATGTGGGGAAAAAACATTGTTTGGGCGCACAACAGGGTTCAGAAGGGAAGGAGCACTGTGTGACTTTTTGAACGCAAAATTGGCTGGAATTGAGAGCGGACACCATGTCGCGTTTGGAGAGCCCCTGATGTGCCTAAACAGTGGAAACCCCCCACAAGTGACCCTATTTTGGAAACTAAACCCCTCAAGGACTCGAGCACCCTGCGATACTCGGTGCATACACGAGCACCTGATGCAAACTCAAGTAGCGAGCACTTGCGCTTAACACTAGTCACCATATCATCATCATTTTTTTTCTTTACTCTTGAAAAAAATCACAATCTTAACCCTAACAGAACCCTAATCCTAACCGTAATCCTAACCCTAACACAACCCTAATCCCAACACAATCCTAACCCTAACACAATCCTAACCCTAACACAACCCTAATCCTAACACAGCCCTAATCCTAACACAACCCTAATCCTAACCCTAACACAACCCTAATCCTAACACAACCCTAATCCTAACATAACCCTAACCCTAACACAACCCTAACCCTCACACAACCCTAACCCTTACACAACCCTAACCCTAACACAACCTTAACCCTAACACAACCCTAATCTTAACCCTAATCCTAACCGTAACACAACCATAACCCTAACACAACAATAACCCTAACACAACCCTAACCCTAACACAACCCTAACCCTAACACAACCCTAACCCTATACCGAGGGATCCATTCACTATAGTGAGGGAGCAGAGATACTCTGGCCTCTGTTTAGAATGTCCTTTTTTTTAAGAGGTTCACAAAATTGTGGCCGATGGCACTTTTATGCACTCCTAATAAAAAGACAGACACCGTGGGATCACAGGCCAGACGGCGTCCACGGTGCCTCCATCTGCCTCATTACAGGTAATCTTCCACCGGGGATTCCATCTGAATTATTTATTTCAGAGATTTACACGGAAACCCCGGTGTAAGTGCTCAGCGCAGAATAGGTGTGAGCCGAGCCTTACTGCAATCTTTGGGACGCAGAATAAACAAATAAGCAGCAGGTGAAAAATTGGTTTTACTTATTTTTTACGCCGTTCCTCGTGCGGTATAAGTGATTAGACGACTTTATTCTTCGGGTCGGTGTGATTACCGCGATACCAGATTTATATCGGGTTTTTATGATTGACAGTTGTCACACACTAAAAAAACCTTTTTTTTTGCAAGGACTAGTTTCTGCATCGCCATATTTTCAGAGCTATAATTTTTCCATATTTTGGAATGTAAGGGCTTTCTTTTTTTTTTGGTACCATTTTCGGGCATGTGACATTTTTTGATTGCTTTTTATTCCGATTTTTGGGAGACAGAATAAACAAAAACCAACAATTCAGGAATTGTTTTTTGGGAATTTTTTTTATGCCTTTCCGCGTGTGGTAAAATTGATCAGGCAGCATTATTCTTCAGGTCAGTACGTTTACAGCGGTACCACATTTTTATCTTTTTTTATCTTTTATACAATAAAAACTATTTTATAGAAAAAATTTATTTTTTTGTATAGATTTATTCTGAGAGCTATAACTTTTTTATTTTTCAGTTGATGGAGCTCTATGGTGGCCTATTTTTTTGCGGGACAAGATGACATTTCAGCAGTACCATTTTTATTAATATTTGTCTCATTGATCGTGTTTTATTCTACTTTTTGTTTGGCGGCATGGTGATAAAGCACGGTTTTTGTTTCATTTTTTTTTTACCCTGTTCACTAAAGGGGTTAACTAGTGGGATAGTTTTAAAGGTCAGGGCTACTTTTATGCACTTTCATTGTTTGTTTTTTTTCAGAATATTTATTTATGGGTACTATATATATATATTGTAGCATCGGCGTCTCTGCCCCCTGCCAGGCACAGACGCCGTCCCACTCACCTCCTCGCTCCCCGCGCTCCCCGCTCTGCGTTCTCCAGCGCTCCTCTTCCTGCTGCCGGCGCGCGCAGCTCCCCGGGCACTGTGCTTAGGACGCGCGCGCGCTCCCTCCCTCTTACAGGGGCCGTGCGCGCCGTCCTAAGGAGTCCCCAGCCAATAGCCGAGGGTCCTCCCATATATAAGGCACCTCCTCCAAAATGGAGATGCCCGAGCAACAGTTGTCGCACAGTATACTTACCTATGCTTCAGCCCTCAGGTCCCACTGCTAGCCTGACTAGTCCTGCCTGTTACCTGCCGAGCCTGCCAGCCCGCTTACCTGGAAGCACCCTCCGTCACTTGCCGTGACCACCTGCCGAGCCTACCTGGAGGCCCCTGCCGTCACTTGCCGTGACCACCTGCCAGCCTACCTAGAGACTCCTGCCATCACTTGCCGTGTCTACCTGATAGCCTACCTGGAGGCTTCTGCTCGCCAGCCTGCCTGCTGTGCCCATTAACAATACCGGTCAGTCCCTGCCATCTGTACCGTGGGTGTCACCTGCTCCCTTACAAGGTCGTCCCCAGAGTAGCACCTGGTCCCTCTGCTCGGTCCCTCCCTGGTCACGGAGTCGTTAGCCGCCATACAACCAAGTTGATACTTAGTTACGCCCCTCTGGCTCCTTCCTTGCACCGCAGCACAGAGGTTCCACCTCCCGGACCCGTAACATATATATATACATGTATATATATATATATATATATATATATATATATATATATATATATATATATGTGTATATATATATATATATATATATGTGTATATATAAATATAAATATATATATATATATATATATATATATACACTGCTCAAAAAAATAAAGGGAACACTCAAATAACACATCCTAGATCTGAATGAATAAAATATTCTCATTGAATACTTTGTTCTGTACAAAGTTGAATGTGCTGACAACAAAATCACACAAAAATCATCAATGGAAATCAAATTTATTAACCAATGGATGCCTGGATTTGGAGTCACCCCCAAAATTAAAGTGGAAAAACACACTACAGGTTGATCCAACCATGATGTAATGTCCTTAAAACAAGTCAAAATGAGGTTCAGTATTGTGTGTGGCCTCCACGTGCCTGTATGACCTCCCTACAACGCCTGGGCATGGTCCTGATGAGGTTGCGGATGGTCTCCTGTGGGATCCTCTCCCAGACCTGGACTAAAGCATCCGCCAACTCCTGGACAGTCTGTGATGCAACGTGACGGTGGATGGAGCGAGACATGATGTCCCAGATGTGCTCAATTGGATTCAGGTCTGGGGAATGGGTGGGCCAGTCCATAGCGTCAATGTCTTCATCTTGCAGGAACTGCTGACACACTCCAGCCACATGAGGTCTGGCATTGTCCTGCATTAGGAGGAACCCAGGGCCAACCGTACCAGCATATGGTCTCACAAGGGGTCTGAGGATCTCACCTCGGTACCTAATGGCAGTCAGGCTACCTCTGGAGAGCACATGGAGGGCTGTGCGGCCCTCCAAAGAAATGCCACCCCACACCATTACTGACCCACTGCCAAACCGGTGATGCTGAAGGATGTTGCAGGCAGCAGATCACTCTCCTCGGCGTCTCCAGACTCTGTCACGTCTGTCACATGTGCTCAGTGTGAACCTGCTTTCATCTGTGAAGAGCACAGGGCGCCAGTGGCGACTTTGCCAATCCTGGTGTTCTGTGTCAAATGCCAAGCATCCTGCACGGTGTTGGGCTGTGAGCACAACCTCCATCTGTGGACGTCGGGC
Organism: Phyllobates terribilis; assembly: GCF_046119375.1. Taxonomy (NCBI): domain Eukaryota; kingdom Metazoa; phylum Chordata; class Amphibia; order Anura; family Dendrobatidae; genus Phyllobates; species Phyllobates terribilis. The sequence goes on along the minus strand of NW_027362771.1, from coordinate 156,512,032 downwards.
CCTCATATCACCCTCATTTAGTCAGTTTCTAACCGCTTGTGCAGACACATGCACATTTGTGGCCTGCTGGAGGTCATTTTACAGGGCTCTGGCAGTGCTTCTCCTGTTCTTCCTTGCACAAAGGCGGAGGTAGCGGTCCTGCTGCTGGGTTGTTCCCCTCCTACGGCCCCCTCCACGTCTCCTGGTGTACTGGCCTGTCTCCTGGTATCGCCTCCAGCCTCTGGACTCTACGCTGACAGACACAGCAAACCTTCTTGCCACAGCTCTCATTGATGTGCCATCCTGGAGGAGATCCCACAGGAGACCATTCACAACCTCATCAGGAGCATGTGTCTGCACAAACGGTTAGAAACCGACTCCATGAGGGTGGTTTGAGGTCCCGATGTCCACAGATGGGGGTTGTGCTCACAGCCCAACACCACGCAGGACGCTTGGCATTTGCCACAGAACACCAGGTTTAGCAAAGTCGCCACTGGCGTCCTGTGCTTTTCACAGATGAAAGCAGGTTCACACTGAGCACATGTGACAGATGTGATAGAGTCTGGAGATGCCGTGGAGAGCGATTTGCAGCCTGCAACGTCCTTCAGCATGACCGATTTGACAGTGGGTCAGTAATGGTGTGGGGTGTGTAAGGCGGCGGTGTTCACACCGTGCAGTAACTGAGGCAGTGACCCGAGCAAGTCCAACTTAAACAGCTTTTATTTCAGCAACTCACGGGTTAACAGAAAGTCCTCCGGTTCGCAGCCGGGTTACCAGAAAGTCCATACACAATGGTTGCCGGGGACAATGGCCACACCGGGTCGCTCAGAGCCTGACAGGTGCAGAGCCTTCCCAGGCAGTGGCTCAGCCTCCCTCAATACTGCTGAGGTTTCCTGCTGTGCTCCCAGCAGGTTGCAACAAAGAACAACGCTAATAGTTAGTGTAGGGGTTTTAAAGGACCTGTCGCAAGAGCCACTGGAAAACCCGGGTTGGAGGGAGGAGGCCGCACCACTGCCTTCTGTGACCTCCTCCAAGAAATGAAGGCCCTGCCGGGTTTTACTTAATCTGCCTTAGCCAGGTAGTCTGACCAGGTCATTGCTCACCTTCATTCCTGCATTGCAGCCGCAGCTGTGTGTGTGACTGCAATGCACTCCAATGGATTTTAATAGGTCTCTGTACACATTCTGGGGGATATATAACGTCCCTCGTATACGATCCCGGTCACTGCCTCACATATCCCCCCCCTCTGTTCAAACTTGTGGGGTTGAACATTTGCCACCATACAGAGTGCCCGGGACAGGGCATCCGCGTTTGCTTGCAACTTCCCAGGGCGATGTTCTACCGAGAAACTGAAATTTTGGAGTGACAGGAACCACCTGGTGACTCGCGCATTCCTCTCCTTGGCATTCCTCATCCATACCAAGGGTGAGTGGTCCGTCACCAAGCGGAACTGACGCCCGAGTAAATAATAACGTAGTGATTCCAAGGCCCACTTAATAAGAAAACACTCCTTCTCTACCACGCTATAGTTTTTCCCTGCCGGGACAAGTTTTCTACTCAAGTAGGTGACCGGGTGCTCTTCACCATTCACTTTTTGTGACAATACCGCCCCTAGGCCTACCTCCGAGGCATCTGTCTGTACAATGAAGGTTTCATTGAAGTTGGGGCTGATCACACAGGGCCAACTTCATGGACTGAAAAGCTTCTTCGGCCTGAGGGTTCCACCGAACCATTACCGATTTTTTTCCCTTCAAGAGATCGGTCAGGGCCGCAGTTCGCCCAGCAAAATTAGGTATAAATCGGCGGTAATACCCAAGGATGCCAAGGAACGCCCTCACCTGTTTTGTACTTGATGGCTTAGGCCAGTTTTTTATAGCCTCAACTTTATTGATTTGGGGCTTGATAGCTCCTTGGCCTATCACATACCCCAAATATCGGGCTTCCTCTAGCCCTATCGCACATTTTTTTGGGTTTGCCGTTAACCCTGCGGCTCTGAGAGAATCCAGCACCGCTTGTACCTGTGATAGGTGCGTATGCCAGTTGGTGCTAAAGATGATAATATCATCTAGATACGCGGACGCGTACTCCTGATGAGGCTTGAGCACTATGTCCATCAACCTCTGAAATGTAGCCGGGGCCCCATGTAACCCATAAGGTAAGACCACATTGTGGTATAGACCCTCTGGAGTTACGAAGGCGGTCTTTTCCTTCGCCGAATCTGCGAGAGGTACCTGCCAGTAACCCCTGGAGAGATCGAGCGTGGTAAAGTACTGGGCCTGCCCCAGTCTCTCAATCAGCTCGTCCACCCGGGGCATTGGATAAAGGTCGAACTTTGACACTTCATTCAATTTCCGGAAATCGTTACAGAAGCGTAATGATCCGTCTGGTTTTGGAATCAGTACGATGGGGCTAGCCCACTCACTCCGTGATTCCTCTATGACCCCTAACTGAAGCATTTGTTTTACCTCAGCCGTGATGGCTTGCCTCCGGGCCTCGGGTACCTGGTACGGTCTTATTCGTACCCGTACCCCAGGTTCGGTGACAATGTCATGTTGGATAACCGTAGTCCTACCTGGAAGCTCTGAGAACACATCGGTATTGTGCTGCACCAGCGAGCGAGCCTCCCGTTGCTGCTGTTTATTGAGGGCATCACTTATTCTGACCTCCCCCTCGGATGCTTCCCTGGCTGAAGGTGGAGAATTCTCTGGTGATATGCCCGGGGTGACGTCTGTAACTAAACACTCTCGATCTTTCCAAGGCTTTAGCAGGTTTACATGGTAAAGCTGCTCAGGTTTCCTCCTTCCGGGCTGATACACCCGGTAATTTACCTCCCCCACTTTTTCTCGAATCTCATATGGTCCTTGCCACTTGGCCATGAACTTACTCTCGGCTGTGGGTACCAGTACTAACACCCGATCACCCTTGTTAAAAGTTCTGACTCTGGCTCTTTTATTATATGTGCGCCTCTGAGCTGCCTGGGCATCTAACAGATGCTCTTTCACGATGGGCATGACCGCCGCGATCCGGTCCTGCATACTAGACACGTGTTCAATTATACTCCTATGCGGAGGTGGCTCTTGTTCCCATGTCTCTTTGGCTACGTCCAACAGACCCCTAGGGTGTCTGCCGTACAATAACTCAAAGGGAGAGAACCCTGTGGAAGCCTGGGGTACCTCACGGACGGCGAACATCAAATAGGGTAACAACATGTCCCAATCCCTTCCATCCTTAGAAACCACCCTTTTTAACATGGACTTAAGGGTTTTATTGAACCGTTCTACTAGCCCGTCGGTTTGAGGGTGGTACACCGAGGTGCGCAATTGTTTAATTTTTAGCAATTTGCATAGTTCCTTTGTCACTTTGGACATAAAGGGGGTCCCCTGATCCGTCAGGATCTCCTTGGGTAGTCCAAGGCGACAGAACATGGCAAACAGCTCCCGTGCAATCAGTTTTGCTGAGGTGTGGCGTAGTGGTATAGCTTCCGGGTACCGAGTGGCATAGTCGACGACTACCAGTATATGTTGGTGTCCACGGGCGGATTTTACAATGGGTCCAACCAAGTCCATTGCAATCCGTTCAAAAGGTACCTCTATCACCGGCAGGGGTACCAATGGGCTACGGAAACTTGCAGTGGGTGTGGTCAACTGACATTCGGGGCAGGATTCGCAGTACCTTTTGACCTCCGCGTAAACCCCAGGCCAAAAGAACCGCTGCAAGATACGTTCTAGCGTCTTTTTTACCCCTAAGTGTCCACCCAGCAGGTGTGAGTGTGCCATCTCGAGAATCGCCCGACGGTACGACTGAGGTGCCACTAACTGATCCACAACCTCGTCCCTGATCTTATCTATCCTATAGAGCAACTCACTGTTGATTACCATGCGTGGAAATACAGTATCAGCACCAGGCTGTTGAGCTACGCCATTTACCTCTAACACCCTTTCCCGCGCCTGAGCCAGGGTGGGATCCTGTAGCTGAGCCGTCCCAAACGTGGCCCGGGACACTTCCAGCTCGGGGATAGATGGGATCTCCTCGACCTCTCCTGCCAGCACCTCTAAGGGAAACCTATCGGGGTCACACTCTGTCCCTAGGTTGGACACCCCTACGGCAGGTTCCCCTGACTCCGGCTCGTCGGGTACAACGCCTGTAATACATTTTACCGAGGTAGAGTGGATTTTGTTTTTCCACAGAGTCCAGAACAGGGGCAAGTCTCTTCCCAACACAGTCCCATAGGGAAGAGTTTTTACCACCCCTACCACATGTTTTATTTCTCCACACGGCGTGGACAGGACTACCTCCTTAGTTGGGTACTCTCGGAGGTCCCCATGGATACACACAACCCCAACGGGCCGTTCACCGGGGTTGTCTCCTGCCACCAACGACCCATGTACCAAAGTCACAAGGCTCCCCGAGTCCAGGAGGGCCTCCGTGGGGTACCCATTAACCAGTACCTGGCATAATTGGAGTTCACTGTCCCGGGAGTCGGCGCTCGCCGTGCAGACGGTCTGGGCATACATTGAGACCCGGCGGCTATATCCACAGTCCATGGGTTCCGTAGTCAGGGGGCAATTAGCAATCACATGTCCCGGCCGCTGACACCGCCAACATCTAAGGGTGGAGGTACTATTTGATCTTATGACAGTTTGGGAGGGGGTCGGTCTCCTGTCACTCTCACTCCGAGGATCCCCTTCAGCACGGGTACGGTGCTGACTGTCCCCAGCAGAGGGACGCGACCCCTTTCCCGTCTCCTGGGTTGGCAGGGATCGGCGTGACAGCCGCGAGGGGACAGAGTCCCGGATAAAGTCCTGAGTGGCCGAGTAGCGCTCGATCAGGCTGACCACCTGGTCAAGTGTGCCGGGGTCCCCTTGCCCCACCCAACGTTGGATAGCGGCTGGCAGAGTCCTCACCAGCCGGTCAACCACCACCCTCTCCACCATCTGGGCGGGGGACAAAGTCTCAGGCTGGAGCCACCTCTTTACCAGCTGCAGGAGGTCATAAGCCTGAGACCGGGCGGGTCGGGTCTCCACATAGGCCCACGAAAACACACGCTGAGCCCTCACGTATGTATTGACCCCCAGCCAGGCAAGGATCTCACCTTTGAGCCTCTGGTAGTCCTGGGCGTCCTCCCGACTGAGGTCGAAACAGGCCTTCTGGGCATCGCCAACCAAAAACGGAGCTACCACTTCCGCCCACTGGTTGGCTGGTAGGTTTTCCTGCTCTGCTGTGCGTTCGTAGATGGTGAGGAAGGCTTCCACGTCGTCCTCCGGACCCATCTTCCTCAACGCTGAGCGAACCTTGTCCCGGGCCTCTCGACGTTCCGGAATCGGAGCTGTGGCCGTTTTCCCGCAGGGCAGCAATCTGTTGCATCATCAGTTCATTTGTTTTTTGCTGCTGCTGGTACAGTAGCTGCTGCTGCTGATTGTGCTGCTGTTCCCGCTCCAGCTGTTGCCACTGAGACTGCAGCAACTGCTGCTGGGTGAGTGCGAGCTGCTTTAATAGCTCCTCCATTTTGTCCATGGGGTGGAACTGAAAGGTGGCAGGCCGGATTGTGGTCATGCAGCGACCCGGTGTGGCCGTTGTCCCCGGCAACCATTGTGTATGGACTTTCTGGTAACCCGTCTGCGAACCGGAGGACTTTCTGTTAACCCGTGAGTTGCTGAAATAAAAGCTGTTTATGTTGGACTTGCTTGGGTCACTGCCTCAGTTACTGCACGGTGTGAACACCGCCGCCTTACAGTTTGGTGGAGAATGCGGGCATTGATCCCGCTACCTCTCGCATGCCAAGCGGGGTTAAAGTGCTGGGAGCTGCCACTGAGTACCGGGTGTCCGCTGTCAGAATCAGCTGACACCCGGTGGTGATTGCTGCCTGGTCAATAAGTACAAGGGCACAGGAACGTATGGATACGTCTCATGTCAGAAAGGGGTTAAAAACAGGCAGTGAAATGTTTTGCCTCAGAAAAACAATCAGTTGTGATCCCATGCTGTAATGTCTGTATACTCTTTTGATTTCTCCACGCCCATCATCGCAAGTTCAACTGTATCGGTTGGATGTCAATACAGTTGAAAGCAATGATGAGAGAGGGAGCGTCACACTCCCTCTCCCATCATTGTCCCTCTGTGTCTGACATTATTGATGCAGACACTTACAGCAGGAGCGATGATGTCAGTACATGGCGACTGCTGTGCTGAGATGTGCGGGCACTCAAAGCAGCAAAGAAACTTGGAAGAGAGGTAAGTATTGTATTTTTTTATGCATTATACTGTATGGAGGCCTATGAGGAGTGTATCATACTACATAAAGGCCTATGGGGAGCACATTATACTACATAGAGGCCTATGGGGAGTGCATTGTACTATAGAGGCCTATGGGGAGTGCATTATACTATATAGAGGTCTATAGAGAGTGCATTATACTATATAGAGGCCTATGGGGAGTGCATTATATTATATAGAGGCCTATGGGGAGTGCATTATACTATATAGAGGCCTATGTTGAGTGCATTATACTATATATAGAGGTCTATGGGGAGTGCATTATATTATATAGAAGCCTATGGGAAGTGCATTATACTATATAGAGGCCTAAGGGGAGTGCATTATACTATATATAGAGGCCCAGGGGAGTGCATTATATAATATAGAGGCCTATGGGCAGTGCATTATACTATATAGAGTCCTATGGGGAGTGCATTGAACTATAGAGGCCTATGGGGAGTGCATTATACTATATTGAGACCTTTAGAGAGTGCATTATACTATATATAGACCTATGGGGAGTGCATTATATTATATAGAGGGCTATGGGGAGTGCATTATACTATATAGAGGCTAATGGGGAGTGCATTATACTATATAGAGAGACCTATGGGGAGTGCAATATACTATATAGAGACATATAGGGAGTGCTTTATACTATATGGGGCATATGGGGAGTGCATTATACTACATAGAGGCCTATGGAGAGTGCTTTATACTATGTAGTGGCCTATGGGGAGTACATTATATTATATAGAGGCCTATGGGAAGTGCATTATACTATATAGAGGCCTATGGGGAGTGCATTATACTATATAGAGGCTCATGGGGAGTGCATTATACTATATATAAAGACCTATGGGAGTGCAATATACTATATAGAGGCATATGGGGAGTGCATTTTACTATATGGGGCATATGGGGAGTGCATTATACTACATAGAGGCCTATGGAGAGTGCTTTATACTGTGTAGTGGCCTATGGGGAGTACATTATATTATATAGAGGCCTATGGGAAGTGCATTATACTATATAGAGGCCTATGGGGAGTGAATTATACTATATAGATTCATATGGGGAGTGCATTATACTATATGGAGGTCTATGGCGAGTGCATTATACTATATAGAGGCCAACAGAGAGTGCTTTATACTATGTAGTGGCCTATGGAGAGTGCATTATATTATATAGAGGCCTATGAAAAGTGCATCATACTATATAGAGGGCTATGGGGAGTGCATTATACTATATGGATGCCTATGGGGAGTGCATTATACTATATAGAGGCCTATGGGGAGTACATTATACTATATGGAGGCATATGGGTAGTGAGTTATACTATATGGAGGCCTATGGGGAGTGCATTATACTATATAGAGGCCTATGGGGAGTGCTTTATACTATGTAGTGGCCTAATGGGACTGAATTATGTTATATAGAGGCCTATGGAAGACTATAATGCATTCCTCATACTATATGGAGGACTATTGGGATTACATTATACTATGTAGAGTCCTGTGAGGAGTGCAGTATACTAATGGAGGACTATGGGGTGCATTATACTGTATGGAGGCTATATAGGGGGCCATCATACAGTGAGGGGATTACAGTGAGGAACATCATACAGTGAGGGGGCTAATGTGGGGTATTTGTGCAGTGTGGGGGCCATCATACAGTGTTGGAGCCATCAGTTTGGGTGCTACTAAGGGCTCAGTGTACTGTGTGTGGGCTACTATTCAGTGAGGGGGCATTATACTGTATATAAGAGAGCATCATACTGTGTAGAGGGGAGCTGTACAGACTCAGGACATTATTAAATGTTAAGTGGGCACTTATTGTTATAAGGGAATGCAGTTAATTGTGATTGTCAAAGGGGCACACAGAGGACATTATTACTTTCTAGCAGGCAAAATATGGGCACTGTTTTCTAGGGCATTTGCACAGTGCATTAATATATTCTAGAGGGCATACAGGATGTGTAATAATAGGGATACATATAGCAGCAGGGGCTCAGAATTGGGGTATCAGCAGGATAAGGAGTTTGTGCAGGTTGGGAATAGATGCAGCTGTTCTGGAAATGTAAGAAGTCAAATGTGTCTTTGTTGTAATCTCTGCAGCCGAGTCATGGCTAGAAGAAGTTGTCATGTCGGTCTGAGCCAGATGGAAAGACGGGAAAAATAAACGATTCCATCAGAAAGAACGTCAGCTTTAAGGTACTATATATAACTGTACTGTAATCTCCTATATGTTCTGCAGGATTGGTATCTACCACTATATGGACACCATATTTTGAGTAACAGCGTGGTCATCTGCTGAGGTTCCCCTACGTCCACTATTAGGGTGCGCCACTATAGTTGTAGTCAGGGTTACCTGGTTAGGGGTCCACTCAGAATTCCCCCCGAAGCAAAACCCTAGCCACGCCTCTGCTTATTGTGTGGTAGTTTGTGCAAAAATACTGTAAACTAAGCCTGCATGTGTGGAAGATAACATACACTGATCATTACAATGCCTATACCAGCTAATACCCAGCTTTCCTCAGATCCTGAATGTAATTTAAATCTTGTCCCCTGCTTACTGTGCACTTTGGTGTCAGTGATCACTGCACTTCCAGACTTTTTTTTCATAAATTAATAGAGACACAGCAGTCCCTCCAAATTCTACATGGCAGTGTAGAATTGTTATAGGGAAGTCTGACCATTTTACAAGCTTCTGTGCAGTGTTTATTGTACCTGGCAGGGGGTCACAGCAGCCATGGATGGAGTGAGGGAGGGTCAGTCAGGAGAGACAATCAGGAGGAGCTCAAGACTGAGGAAGTGATATAAGGAACATGTCTGTGACAGAGATCAGAAGCAGCCCAGGAAGTCATTGTCTCCTCACAGCTCACTCCCTCTTCTCTTCTGGTCCCGACATGGATTTAGGAGCAGTTTCCAGTGCAGCTCCACGTGTGGGAGCCTGCAACCGCATGTCGGAGGAAGGCAGAAGCTGACTGAGCATTGGAGAGGGGGCACTGCCATGCTGACAGCGCTGGTAACACTCCCTGACCTGCCTGAGGCTGTGGAACGTAGTATGAAGGAGCAGAGGCAGCAGCCACTTTACAGTCATATGCACCAGCCATGGATGCCATTCTCATGTCAGTGCTGACACAGCTGACAGGACAGACGTCTCCAACAGTGGCGTAACTTGAAGTTTATGGGCCCCAATGCAAAAGCTCCAATTGGCTCACCAATTATTGCAAGTCTTTAATAGTATTGGTCTTTTTATATAGGCCTAAGGGACTTTTTGAGACCCCTAGGCTCCAGGGCCCGGCTATGATTGCAATCCCTGCACCTATTGTAGTTATGCCCCTGGTCTCCATGTATATTCACTTGCTGTGAATATACTTGGGATGTCCCTCCTCCTTACAGCTGTTTGGATAGATCAGGCCTATCAGTGGTTGCACAGAGCTGCCCTGCAGGAGGCAGGGAGAGGGTCTGGCAGAGACTGGGGGTGGTGTCTGTTGTGACCTTATGTCCAGTCTCTGCCAGACAAGGAGCACTGTAGTCAAGGTGTGAGCAGCTACTCCAGAATCAGGAGAGAGCTGGTCACATGCCAAAGTGTGGTTGCTAGGCAACGGTGCAGAATGCAGACAGGGAGTATATTACAAATTGTCAGCATTCCGCAGCCTAGGTACACACACAAATCATACAGAGAGCCCTGACAACCCCTTTAAAGGTTCTTGAATGGAACTGAGCCCAAACTACAGCTGGAATGCATCATATCATATGGCCCAATACAGAAATTACTTGCCTGAATAGCATAAAATGAGAAGCAAAGTGATCCCATGCTCTGCATCTGACTGTCTGAATTTTGGGGGGCAGAAGAAAGACATCTGGCAATTAGAAGAATCAGAGTATTCTCAGACATTCGCACTGTTTGAATGGGGATGTCACCATTTTTTCAAATTTATGTTCTAGCTCAGCTCCATCATTAGAGAACAAATCTAAATGGATTTGTGGGTGTAAAGAAATCAACATGATTTTCTCTACCAGTACTTGAAGTAGGGTACCAACAGAATGTTTTCCGTTTTTTAAAAGCTTTCACATACACCACCAACTTGGTAAATATCCTCAGGCTATTCCCTCAAAAGAATTGCCTGGTATTGCTAAGCTGCTTAGGAAGACAGTCACCTTGCGATATTTATGGATGAAGGCATGATGATAGGCATCCTTTCAATCCCTTGTGGTTACTCTCTAAGCCTCAAAGAGCAAATGAACTGTCAAATATATGGTAGACATTTTAAGCTAAAAAAAGGCTTTTTAAGTTTATGATGACTTAAAGTTCTGTTCGGTTTCTTGAGTAGTAACAGGTGAATGTAAACTCTTTTCCTGCTCTGCTTTAGCACAATCACTAACACCTTTTTTTGTTCCAGACCAGACTGTTCTCCATGACACAACTGATGCTTTGACAGATAATTTAAGTCAAACATATACCGTATATTTTTTAACTTTGAAGAATTCCTTTACTTGATGAAATCAGTTCCAATTTTGAAGCTATTAGGGATCAGCGCCCATCTACCCTCTATCGAGCTAATGTCATTGTTAAGGATTTTTACATAGCCTCTCTCTAGGTCACCTTTCTTCACAGCAATACACTGCTGTAGCCTGTCTGGCAACTTGCAAAAATTCAGTGGTCTACGTTCATAGTCACTATAACCTTTCTGACTAATATACATTCACAACATAAGGCCTCTCTGAGGTGGCAATCCTCATTGTGTCTTTGTAATGGCAGAACTTCCCAGGTGGGAAACCTGGGACAAAGTACAATGATGGAAGCTCAGGCTGGCGATTTCAACATGTTCTTCTGTAACCCTCACCAAACACTGACGCAGCACACCTTTATAATAAACTAGATGGAGGCCCGATCGCATCGGGAGGGCGGTAATGTCACGATGGGGGCAGGCTTTGCCGCGTTGAGAATCTCTTCCCCCATGTGCTCACCCACCTATCCACTCTCTCTTTCCCCCATGTGCTGACTTCTCCCGTCTGTGCTCTCTTCTTTGACCTGTCTACCCCATGTGCTATCCCCCTTGTCTGCTGTCTCTCTCCTTCCTGTGCTGTGTTCTCCCCTCATGTGCTGTCCCATTTGAGCTGTCTCCCCCCTGTGCTCTGTCTCTCTTCCCCCTGTGCGCTTTGTCTCTCCCCGATCTGCTGTCTTCTCCTCTCATGTGATCTCTTCTTTGACCTGTGTACCCCATGTGCTCTCCCCCTTGTCTGCTCTCTCTCTCTCCACCCCTGTGCTGTCTTCTTCCCTCATGTGTTCTCTCGTTTGAGCTGTCTCCCCACGCAGTAAATCAGGCCGCCGCCATCTTTGTGCAGGCAGATAGCGGCGGTCACATTAAAACGGCTCATGCGCTCCTCCTGTACAAACATGGCGGCGGTCAGTGAATCTTTCGGCTGATCCCAGCGGCGGTGTGTGCAGCTTGTACAGCGTGTTCGCAACGGTGTTCCGCTGGTGGTACCGTGCAAGAGACTGGTACCACCAGCGGTTTACATATTAAAACACCCATCACTTGGGTGTCCCAATATGGCGGTCGACGAACTTCCGCCGCTTGGAATTCTGGGATCCGGACACATCTGGACGGAACAGGATGTGAAGACATTACAAGGTAAATATACAGTGGTGGCCAAAAGTATTGGCACCCCTACAATTCTGTCAGATAATACCCAGTTTCTTCCTGAAAATGATTGCAATCACAAATTCTTTGGTATTATTATCTTCATTTAATTTGCTTGCAAGGAAAAAACACAAAAAGAATTGTCCTAAAGCCAAATTGGATACAATTCCACACCAAACCTAAAAAAGGGGGTGGACAAAAGTATTGGCACTGTTTGAAAAATCATGTGATGCTTCTCTAATTCGTGTAATTAACAGCACCTGTAATTTACCTGTGGCACCTAACAGGTGTTGGCAATAACTAAATCACAATTGCAGCCAGTTAACATGGATTAAAGTTGACTCAACCTCTGTCCTGTGTCCTTGTGTGTACCACATTGAGCATGGAGAAAAGAAAGAAGACCAAAGAACTGTCTGAGGACTTGAGAAACCAAATTGTGAGGAAGCATGAGCAATCTCAAGGCTACAAGTCCATCTCCAAAGACCTGAATGTTCCTGTGTCTTCCGTGCGCAGTGTCATCAAGAAGTTTAAAGCCCATGGCACTGTGGCTAACCTCCCTAGAGATTTCAACGCAAGTTTGTGCGGATGGTGGATAAAGAACCTCGACTAACATCCAAACAAGTTCAAGCTGCCCTGCAGTCCGAGGGTACAACAGTGTCAACCCGTACTATCCGTCGATGTCTGAATGAAAAGGGACTGTATGGTAGGATACCCAGGAAGACCCCACTTCTTACCCCGAGACATAAAAAAGCCTGGCTGGAGTTTGCCAAAACTTACCTGAGAAAGCCTAAAACGTTTTGGAAGAATGTTCTCTGGTCAGATGAGACAAAAGTGGAGCTTTTTGGGAAAAAGCATCAACATAGAGTGTACAGGAAAAAAAAGAGGCATTCAAAGAAAAGAACACGGTCCCTACAGTCAAACATGGTGGAGGTTCCCTGATGTTTTGGGGTTGCTTTGCTGCCTCTGGCACTGGACTGCTTGACCGTGTGCATGGCATTATGAAGTCTGAAGACTACCAACAAATTTTGCAGCATAATGTAGGGCCCAGTGTGAGAAAGCTGGGTCTCCCTCAGAGGTCATAGGTCTTCCAGCAGGACAATGACTCAAAACACACTTCCAAAAGCACTATAAAATGGTTTGAGAGAAAGCACTGGAGACTTCTAAGGTGGCCAGCAATGAGTCCAGACCTGAATCCCATAGAACACCTGTGGAGAGATCTCAAAATGGCAGTTTGGAGAAGGCATCCTTCAAATATCAGGGACCTGGAGCAGTTTGCCAAAGAAGAATGGTCTACAATTCCAGCAGAGCATTGTAAGAAACTCATTGATGGTTACCGGAAGCGGTTGTTCGCAGTTATTTTGGCTAAAGGTTGTGCAACCAAGTATTAAGCTGAGGGTGCCAATACTTTTGTCCGGCCCATTTTTGGAGTTTTGTGTGAAATGATCAATGATTTGATTTTTGCTTCATTCTCTCTTGTGTTTTTTCCTTGCAAGCAAATTAAATGAAGATAATAATACCAAAGAATTTGTGATTGCAATCATTTTCAGGAAGAAACTGAGTATTATCTGACAGAATTGCAGGGGTGCCAATACTTTTAGCCACCACTGTATTATTGATCCTAATCCACCTACTTGTTAGCTAGCTATGGTGCAGGCATTTCATTTCTGCTGCACAGTTTGTTCTCCTCTGCCTTCTGACCTTCCCATATCAGCAGCAGCAGCTTAGTGCTTTGCTCCTAATGAGTGGTATCTCAGAGCTCACCACCGCTACTCAGGGTCATCTTATATACGTATTACTTGATCAATGGTGTATCACCTATTTATTTTTTAGGTTTGATGTCACCATTCACTTGCATCATAAGTGGCAACTTACTGAATTTATTGCACAATTTGTCACACACACACACACACACACACATACACATACATACATTCAATAGCAGCACCCACATAATAAAAGGTATTATTAAAAATTAGCATGACGTAACAGTGCATATGTAGTTAATGCTGCCTAGCCATAGATCAGTGTAATATAGCACAGGATAAAATAATTTCCAATAAAGGAATAATAGCCCTGACAGGCAGACATGTTTAGATGGACCTTCATTTTCCTATGTATGGTACTGTGCAAGAATCAGGTGTGGAAAAAATGCTGCAAAGTAAGAATGCATTAAAGCATAGAAATGTTAATAGTTTATTTTTATCAATGAACAGAAAGCAAAGATAAGGAACAAAAGAGAAATCTAAATCAATCCAATACTTTGTGTTATTACACTTTGCCTTAAATAAAGCATTAAAGCATCATCACTAGAGTATCTGAAGAAAAATAACCTCATGACTAGTGTTGAGCTTTCCGATACTGAAATATCGGGTATCGACCGATATTCGCGGTATCGGAGTTCCGATACTGAATTCCGATACTTTTAGAATATCGAATACCGGAATCAGAAGTTCCCAAAATGCCTGCGCTCTGCAGTGTCTCTGAAGGATGACAAACTGGATGGCAGCGCTCAGCTTACTGTACTTGTAAAGGATTTATTAAAAAAAATAATAGTGTTTTCATGCACCGTCTCCTTAAAAAAGCCGGCCGGCAATTCAGCAGCGGCATACACCGGTGCCCGACAATTTACAACAGAAAGAATAAAGCATCACATATAGATTAGATAGATAGAAACATGTCAGTCACATATATATGAAGTACAGTGACAGTGTTGGTTACTGTACTTGTCATTTAGTGTAAAGGATTTATTTTAAAAAATAATAGTGTTTTCATGCACCGTCTCTTTAAAAAAGCCGGCCGGCAATTCAGCAGCGGTACCCGACAATTTAGAATAGAAAGAATAGAGAATCACACATAGATTAGATAGATAGAAACATGTCAGTCACATATATAATAAGTACAGTGACAGTGTTGCTTACTGTACTTGTCATTTAGTGTTAAAATAAAGGATTTATTTAAAAAAAAATTGTTTGAAGCCTGGGAAGGGGGTAATACCCACGGAGCTTCCCAGGCTACTAATATCAGCCCCCAGCTGAATACCTAGCCTTTACTAGCTATTAAAATGGGGGACCCCCCAAAAAAATGACGTGGGGTCCCCCCTATTTTAATAGCTAGCAAAGGCTAGGCAGACAGCAGGGGGCTGATATTAATAGCCCAGGAAGGGTGCCATGAATATTGGCCCCCTCCCAGGCTAGAAACACCAGCCGTCAGCCGCCCCAGAAATACATTAAGGATGATGTTGCTTTATTATTTTACTTTTAATGCAGAAGACATTGGCTTCAGCTGGAATGGGCGTGATGGTAAGTATGGGTTAATTTAGAACAATAAAGAATTGTGTGTTAAAGGACTTTTTTCTGGGTGTTTGTGTTTTTTTTTTTAACTTTGACTATGGGGTTAGTAATGGGGGTGTCTTATAGACGCCTCTCCATTACTAACCTGGGCTTGATGTCAGCTGGCATTATAAGCTGACATCAACCCCAGCCCTATTACCCCACTGCCACCGCTACAGGGCAGTGGGAAGAGCGAGGCTAAGTGCCAGAATTGGCGCATCCTATGGATGTGCCATTTCTGGGGCGGCTGACGGCTGGTATTTCTAGCCTGGGAGGGGGCCAATATTCATGGCACCCTTCCTGGGCTATTAATATCAGCCCCCAGCTGTCTGCCTAGCCTTTGCTAGCTATTAAAATAGGGGGGACCCCATGTCATTTTTTTGGGGGGGTCCCCCATTTTAATAGCTAGTAAAGGCTAGGTATTCAGCTCGGGGCTGATATTAGTAGCCTGGGAAGCTCCATGGGTATTACCCCCTTCCCAGGCTTCAAACATCTGCCCCAGCCGTCTGCTTAACCTCCGCTAGAGACTAAAATTACGGGGAACCCCACGCCAATTTTTTTTTAATAAATCCTTTATTTTAACACTAAATGACAAGTACAGTAACCAACACTGTCACTGTACTTCTTATATATGTGACTGACATGTTTCTATCTATCTAATCTATGTGTGATGCTCTATCTTTCTGTTCTAAATTGTCGGGTACCGCTGCTGAATTGCCGGCTGGCTTTTTTAAAGAGACGGTGCATGAAAACACTATTATTTTTTTAAATAAATCCTTTACACTAAATGACAAGTACAGTAAGCAACACTGTCACTGTACTTCTTATATATGTGGCTGATATGTTTCTATCTAATCTATGTGTGATGCTTTATTCTTTCTGTTCTAAATTGTCGGGTACCGGTATATGCCGCTGATGAATTGCCGGCTTTTCATGTTTCACTGTGAACATGGTTCCCATCGATTTGGGCAACCACCTCCCCCAATACATTCTACATTATTGTTAGTTGTTTTCCTTCATGTAGAATTAACCTACAAGGAAAGAAAGGGTTTATTTTCATTCCGATATTTGTGTCCCATTGACTTGCATTGGTTTCCGGTATCGGAATCGGCGATATCCGATACTTTTTGAGTATCGGCCCGATCCAATCCGATCCGATATTTCCTGATATCGGAAGGTATCGCTCAACACTACTCATGACCCAATATCAACATGAGTTTACGCGGGACCGTTCTTGTCAAACTAATCTGATCAGCTTTTATGAGGATATGAGGAGTTCCGGACTGGACCAAGGAAATGCAGTGGATGTTGAGTATATAGACTTTTCAAAAGCTTTTGATACGGTTCCACACAAAAGGTTGATACATAAAATGAGAACAGTGGGGATAGGGGAAAATATATGTATGTGGGTTAAGAACTGGCTCAATGATAGGAAACAAAGGGTGGCTATTAATGGAACGCACTCAGACTGGGTCACAATTAACAGTGGGGTACCACAGGGGTCAACATTGGGCCCGCTTCTTTTTAACATTTATTAATGACCTTGTAGGGGGCATACAGAGTAATATTTCAATATTTGCAGATGACACTAAACTCTGCAGGGTAATCAATACAGAGGAGGACAATTTTATATTACAGGAGGATCTATGTAAACTAGAAGCTTGGGCTGATAAATGGCAAATGAGCTTTAATGGGGATAAATGTAAGGTAATGCACTTGGGCAGAGGAAATAAAATGTATAATTATATGCTTAATTGTAAAACACTGGGCAAAACTGTAACTGAAAAAGACCTGGGTGTATTGGTGGACGACAGGCTCACGTTTGGTGGCCAGTGTCAGGCAGCTGCTGCAAAGGCAAATAAAATAATGAGATGCATTAAAAGAGGCATAGATGCTCGTGAGGAGAACATAATTTTACCTCTATACAAGTCACTAGTGCGACCACACTTAGAATACTGTGTACAGTTCTGGTCTCCGGTGGATAAGAAAGACATAGCTGAACTAGAGCAGGTGCAGAGAACAGCGACCAAGGTTATTAGAGGACTGGGGGGTCTGCAATACCAAGACAGGTTATTACACTTGGGGTTATTTAGTTTTGAAAAACGAAGGCTTAGGGGTGATCTTATTACTATGCACAAGTATATGAGGGGACAGTACAAAGACCTTTCTACTGATCTTTTTACTCTGAAGCCTGAGACGGCGACAAGGGGGCTTCTTCTACGTCTGGAGGAAAGAAGGTTTAATCATAATCACAGACGCGGATTCTTTACTGTAAAAGCGGTGAGACTATGGAACTCTCTGCCACATGATGTAATGAGTGATTCACTACTAAAAATTTAAGAAGGGCATGGATGCCTTTCTTGAAAAGTATAATATTCCAGGTTATATATAGCAGATTCCTCGATAGGGCATTGATCCAGGGAACTAGTTTGATTGCCGTATGGAGTCAAGAAGGAATTTTTTCCCCAATATGAAGCTTAGTGTTTGCCACATGTTTTTTTTTTGCCTTCCTCTGGATCAACATGTTAGGTTGAACTAGATGGACTTAGTCTTCCTTCAACCTTAAAAACTATGTTACTATGTAATTCTTCTAGGTGCAGTTGAACACAGTTTTTAAAGGAAGCGATTTTTTTAGTGTGTAATATTCAAATCCCACGAAAGACAACATCTGCAAGGAGTTTGTATGTTCTCCCCGTGTTTGCGTGGGTTTCCTCCAGGTTCTCCGGTTTCCTCCCACACTCCAAATACATACTGATAGGAAATTTAGATTGTGAGCCCCAAAGGAGACAGAGATGAAATTGTATGTAAAGTGATGCAGAATATGATGGCGCTATATAACCACACCCAGGTTTGCACAGAATGCAAAATATACAAAGAAAAAAACACAAAATTTGAGCTTGGTTTAAAATGGTATACATGCAGCACATAAATGAGTAGGTTTATTTTGCATTCTGTGCAAACCTGGGTGTGGCCTCCCTTCCTAGAGCTGGATAACACATTTAAAAGCTTCCCTTGGCTGGTGTTCCCAGTTTGGGACCGGAGCCTCAGTCTGCCCTTATTCACACAGAGTCAACTTTGACACATGGTAAGGTTTTTAATATTAGACAGAGTAGGTTCTATCCCGAACGGGTTTACCTTGTCGCTGGTGGGATAGCTTTCATACTATTTTTGATCAAAAACAGTGTTACTAAGAACCTTATTTTATTTAAATGCACTTTTGCTTTTTATATATTTACAGCAGGGTTTATTTTCATTTTGCTTATTGTAGGTTTTTCTTTAACATTTATGACTTTGACTATACACAGGTCTGCAAAAAATACAATTTCAAGAGCTGTTTTGGTTATTCCACGTAATCTTTATGTTTTTTGATGCGCTGAATCCAAAAATGACCTCCGTTTTGTCATAGGACATCACGTTTCCTGACAATTTAGGTAACTATGTTAAATAAGGCAATACCGCAAATTAAATGAAAATAAACGTATTAAATTAATTTTTTATTACAAATTTTCATGAAAATCATTTTGGAGCTGAAATGAGCTCACTAACACTCACTAAAATTGTTTTTTTTTTCCCTCTGAGCCTCCTCTTGGTACATTTACGCTTGTGAGTAGCATCTGGAAAGTCTCTCTAAAGCATTCAACAGTAGTCTGCCATCATTGTAATGCTCCATTTTCCCTGGTATCTTCTTTCCATCTCTTTAATGTCCTGGTGTAATCGTTCACCTTGCTCTTCACTCACAGCTCCTAAATTTTCAGGAAAATAGTCAAGGTGGGAATGGAGGAAATGCACTTTCAAACTCATCAGGCAACCTAAAGCTTGAAATGCTTTCAGCATTCGTCAGATGATCTTTTTGTAGTCAAGGATCTTTTTTATTGCCTAAAAATTTCTCTATGACCTCTTTAAATGCAATTCACCCTTCTCTTTGAGGATCCGTCATGGTATTGACAAACTCTTTATCAGCTATAAGTCTTCTAATGTCTGGTCCGACTAACACACCTTCCTTCAATTTTGCCTCCAAGAGGCTTGGAAACTTGGTGACCAAGTATTTGAAGCATTCCCCATCTCTTGGAAGTGATTTTATGAATTATTTCATCAAGCCCAATTTTATGTGGAGAGGTGGTAGAAGAACTTCATAGGGAGGTACCAAAGTTTCTTGGAGGACATTTTTTTTTCACCGAATGTGAGTACCCTTGGCTGCCAACTCTTCTTGGTCAAGTGATTTTGTCGGTCTCGACTGTCCCACAGACACAGAAAACAAGGGTATTTGGTATACCCAGCTTGTTGCCCGAGCACCATGCACTAGACCTCCAAATCACCACACACTTGCCAACCGTGATCTTCATATTTAAGTTCTCGTAGGTTTCCTTCAAGTGTATGTATGTAAGCGTAAAAACCGCCGTTGTGGAGTAAAACTGCTTTGAGACTTCTTTTTGAAGGATCTTTAAAAAGACGCCATTGCGCTGAATAATATTGGATTTTGAATTGACCCATCAAACCTTCGACATTGATGCAATAAACCAACTTGTCTTCCTGGGCAAAGAAAGGAACGCACTCCTTTTCACTATGTCTGAACCATGAAAAAGACACTCCTGGTAAGAATAAATTTCTGCTTTTGAGCCTTGATCCGAGTAACTCAGCGGCATCTTTGGGAAGATTCAAGTTTCTTAGTACATCCTTCATCTCTTCCTGGGAAAAAAAATTTGGTTTTGTATCATCTTCAAATTCAGGACTTGATTCGTCATCTGGTTCAGGTATGACTCCACCTTCATTGAAGCTAAGTATCTCTTCCAAGGTAACAGGGGCCTCAGGTGCTGGTATATCTGTGCCATGGGGATGGGACGAATTGCTGAGTGAAGATTGAGTTATGAGATGGACTGCTTCCATTTCGAATTATACTTTCACATTGCATGAACAAAACTAACAGTCGTCGCTATGGTTCTTTTGCTCTCGCTATACCATAGGAATCCCATAACGGAAAGCTTTTTTCTTACCCTTGAACCAATTTCGGAGGTCCTCAACACACCGTTTGCACACTTTATGAGGCGCCCAAACTTTATCTTGATCTCCAAGTTTTAGTCCGAAGAATGCGAAGCATTCTTTTTTCACAAAGTCTGTAATATTCAGCTGTTGAATCAACACTGTATATTCACCACAAATGAAACAGAAACGTTCAGGCGAATTAATACACTTTTGCAAAGCCATAACAATAATTTGGGGAAACACGGTTGATGAATGAAATTCCAATGCAAGTTTCTTGATAGCATAAGCACCTTTCATTATGTCACTAACCACCTGACTGCCACCAGCCAATCACGCAGTTCCTATTGATGTTAATGGGGAAAGAAAATAAGCTGCCTGCCGATGATTCACACCAGAGTTTGCAGAAGAACTTATAGGTTTGTGGCAAGTCCTGACGTTTAGGATTTTTTTCATTATTTTTTCGTAATTAAAACACCAAAATACAAGGAAATTATATGAAAATAATCAAACAGCTTTTTAGTCGCAGACCTGTGATTATGTATGAAATTCCAAGGCTAAAATTTGCAGTCAAATTAGCCATATTTCAGCAGCATAGAGGATGCTGCAAATAGTAAATGCAAAATGAGAATTGAAAAACTCACTGATTTTATCAGTAATATGCAAATGAGGTTTGAAACCATGGTCAATAGCATTGAAGTCTTCCTGATTTTCAGAACAAAATTCAAGTTGAAAATATAAAGCAAATCCAGCCTATTAATGTATTAACCACTTCACGACATATTACGATCTTCAAGTCTTTTAAGGGGACTATTGAGTCAGTAAAAAGTGAAACATTTTTTTTTAAAAAAAATATGGAAAAAAAACAACAAAAAGACACAAAAGTTGAAATCACCCCCCTTTTGCCCCATTGAAAGTAAAACAATTTTAAAAAATACACATATTTGGTATAGCTGTGTTAAGAAATGTCCGATCTATCAAAGTATAATAACAATTAATCCAATCAGTAAACGGTGTAACGAGAGAAAAAAATCAAGACACCAGAATTACATTTTTTTGGCCGCTGCAATATTGCAATAAAAAGCAATAAGAGGTAATCAAAAATTGTATCTACCCCAAAATGGTATCAATAAAAATGTCAGCTCAGGCCGCAAAAAATAAGCCATCACCCAGCCACATATCCCAAAAAATGAAAATGCTACAGGTCTCGGACTATAAGACGCACCCTAAATTTTTGGGTGGAAAATAGGAAAAAACATTTTTTAAATAAAATGGTGGTGCGTCTTTTAGTCCAAGTTTACAGTAGCTTACCAGGGTGGGTCGGCTGTGGTGGAGAAGTGTTTCAGGAGAAAGGGTCACTGCTGCAAGTGACCGGCGGTGATAGAAGTGAGGTGATACTGCAGGCCCCGTGCTGGGGGGAGGAGGTGGCTTGGCAGTCCTACGCTACGGGCCTTGGGCTTTCATAAAATGTCGGCGGTGAGTGGAGTCCCTTTCGCATTGATTTTCCTGGGCTTTGGGAAAATAGCCGCTAGAGGCGGCGCATGTGCAGATTGAGATCTCGTTTCCTGTGACACCTCCTCCTCCCAGGATAGGGCCCGCAGCATTGCCCCACTCCTGTCGCCGCTGGCCCCCTGCAGCAGCGAACCTGCCTCTTGTGACCCTGCTCTACCGCAGCTGCCCCGTCCCGGTAAGCTACATTCGGATTATAAGACGCACCCCCATTTTCCTCCCAAATTGGGGGGGGAGTACGTTTTATAATCAAAAAAATACGGTAAGCGAAAACTTTTTTTCATACAAATTTCAGAAATTTTTTTTACCACTAAAAAAAAATTATACATATTTGGTATATGCGTACTCATACTGACCTGGGGAATCATTTTGCGAGGTCAGTTTTACTATATAGTGAACATGGTAAATTAAAAAAAATAAAAAAATTGTGGAATTGCACTATTTTTTTGCAATTTCAGTGCACTTGGAATTTTTTTTCCCATTTTCCAGTACACTATATAGTAAAATCAATGGAGTCATTTAAAAGTACAACTCGTCTCGCAAAAATCAAGCCCTCATATGGCTTTAATTGATGGAAAAATTAAAAAGTTATGACTCTTGGAAGAAGGGGAGGATAAAACGAAAACAAAAAATGGCTGTGGTGTGAAGGGGTTAAGCTGCTCAGATTTTTCCCCGTAAATTATATAAAAGTTGATTGGTGTACGTTTATTGCCCGTTCACATAGGTTCGATATACAGTGGGTGAAGTAAATATTGAACACATCACCAATTTTGTAAGTAAATATATTTCTAAAGGTGCTATTGACATGAAATTCTCACCAGATGTCGGTAACAACCCATCCAATCCACACAGGTAAAGAAATCCAACCATAGATGTCCATAAATTAAGTTATGTGTAATAATGAGAAATGACACAGGGAAAATGTATTGAACACATGAAGAAATAGAGGTCCAAAAAGCTAAGGAAAGTCATAACACCAGCTGAAATCTATCAGTATGTAGAAAGCAATCCTGCCACTTAGTGAAAAATAATATCAGCTGGTTCAACTGATGGCCTATAAAAAGGTGTCTGATTACCAAGGTGCCACAAAAGAAACATTTTATGATGGGTAAAACCAGTGAGCTGTTTCAAGACCTTCATAACCTTGTTGCAAAGCATACAGATGGCATTGGTTACAGAAGAATTTCTAAACTACTGAAGGTTCCAGTGATCACTGTTGGGGCCATAATCCAGAAGTGGAAAGAACATAATTTCATCATAAACCAGCCACAACCAGGTGCTCCCCACAAGACTTCAGACAGAGGAGTGAAAAGAATTATAAGAAGAGTTGTCCAACAGCTAAGACCACCTGTGGAGAGTTACAGAAATACCTGGAATCAGCAGGTACAATTGTTTCAAAGAACACTAATAAGTAATGCACTCAACCTGCATGGCCTCTATGCACACTCACCACACAAGACTCCATTGCTGAACAAAAAGAATGTTCAAGCACGTTTAAAGTTTGCTCAACAACATTTAGACAAACCTGTGAAATACTGGAGAATCTAGTCTGGTCAGATGAGACCAAAATTGTACTCTTTGGATGCCATAATACACTCTATGTTTGGCAAAAGGCGCTGCATATCACCCCAAAAACACCATACCAACAATGAAATTTGGAGGTCGGAACATCATGGTGTGGGGTTGGTTTTCAGCATATGGCACTGGCAAACTTCATATGTCTGTCTGATACTTACCTTCGGGCGTTTTTATCTGTTTTTTGCCGCTGTTCCCTTCGGTTTCCTGCAGTTTGTGACCTGCTGGCTGTTCTGGCTCTCATAGACTTGCATTGAGAGCTTGTGACGTGGCTTCTGACTTCCGGCCATCAGAAGCTGTGCTCACAAAATGGAGATACTAGACCTTACTGGCGTCGAAAAACGGTGAAGACGCCAGAGGATGAGTTTGTGACCGGGGGCAGGGGACTTACGTTTACAGTACCACTCCAGCGGTGAAAAAAAACTCGCTGGAGTGGTGCTTTAACTGCCCAGAAACAGGCCATCTCTATCTCAGTGTAGGAGATTTAAAATTCTATATCCGAAAAACACAGCTGTGGCTAATATAAAGATATATTAAGAAATTAAGAAAAAACGCATTTTGGACATAAAAAAACAATAATAAAAATTTATAGATATGGTATGATCTAGTGCTTGCTGGCTACTTTAGGAGCTCACAGCTTCCCTGCATCACAGCTTCCTGTGAGGTGGTAAGCTCCTGATGATTGACAGTTTGGACTAGCTTTAGCTACATTTTGGACATAAAACTATATAATGAAAAATTTAAAGGGTTTGTACCAGGATATGAATGTATTCCCTATTTATAGAGGTTGGACCCCAAGCCATCGTGACAGGTCCTGATAAGCGCATTGCTTCCCTTCCTCTTGGTTTCCTGCTTGCTATGGCCCAGTAAGCTTCTGATGATTGACAGTTCAGACCAGTGGCAAGGCTGAGCCCCTGGACTGAACAGTGCATGCAGCATCAGAAGAGTGTGAGGACATAGAACCTGGCAGGATTCAGCAATCTGGCCATCTTTAGAACATAGCTTACAAGCTCATTAGCAAAAATTTATAAGTGGGCATGCTTTTCCTATTAAACCAGCCACTTTTAATAAACTGTACGGATGGCTGGCAACCTAAGCAGCAAGCAATTAACTATGGAATTAAAAAGCTCTCCATTCCTTAAAACTGAATTTTAATGAAAGGTCAATTGAAAAGTTGGTTGCATTTACAAGTGTGAAGAATATTCAAGAAATAATCCCATGTCAAGCATTGTGCCCTGTTTGGTGGGGGACTATAAAGGTCTACAGTGTCAGCTGTAATCTGACACTTCTGCAGCTAAAGAAGAAGGGAGGGGGCTGAGAGACACAGTGAGTGACAAAAAACCCCCACCAGCAGCTGTGAGCTGCTACAGGAAGACCCCCTATGGCTTCCAACCCATGAGGCATGTTCTTTATATCAGATAATTATAGCTATGGGAATACGATACATCCCAGTAATACACCAATTAGATTTTTGGAAACACATGAACTGGATGAATGTCACCCTGGCTTTCAGCACAGTCCAGCACGTAGGGAAAGGGAGATACACGGCACAGACTTGTGGCCCCAGTGTTTGGTATCCACGCGTAGTAGGGGCCCGGCTGGAACCGATAACACCAGAACTGGCTGCCTAGGACCGTCCATTAAGGAAGTATAGCCCATTCTAGTTTTTGGAGTTTTTATCTGAGAGAGACCAGGGGTGGAGATTTAGGTTCAGCCAGGGAGTCGGAGGGGGAGTGACCCAGAGGGGTTAAGAGCTCCAGCAGCATCTAGCTCAGTGTCTTTTGTCCCTGGGAGGTAGCGAGGATACATCGTGTGGGCGAAGTCCTGCAACAAAGAAAGAGGGCCCCACAAGCTTCCCATGTGGCAGCCCATCCCCCACAAGCCAGGCCTTTCATCTGACTGATAATTGACTCTTAAGCTCTGCTTATATCTTTTGTACCACTACTAGTGTGTTTGCATCTCTGACTATTATATATGTATAACCCTTATGTATATAGTGTAATGTCTAGTGTGCCCTTACAGCGATTAAATATATAATTTAACCTTGGGCTGCTCTTTTATGTCGATCCACGAACTCTCACATTCATTGTTCGGTCCAACAAACACGTTACCGGGCTGGTTTCTAGCCTGATATAAGTCCATTATATCTAATAGAAATTGGTGGCAGCTCTCTCAGGCCGAAAAGGTTCTGCTTCACTGGAGCTAGTGAAGGAGCCTTTCAGCCTGTCAGGGTTGTGAGTGAGTGTGGTGCCACGTCAGTGACTGAGAGGGCCACCTCTTCTCACTCCCTGGTGCCTTCCTGTACCCGTGTGGACAGGGGGTGTCTGTGTAGAACTGTACCAATCTGACCTTACGCGTCCTCGAGGGCGTGCGGAACGTCACGTTGGTGCAAGGGGCAGATCCGTATCACGTGATCCGTCTGACGTAATAGTGACGTTAGGCAGGTGGCGGGGTGTGGATCCATCACAAGTGTTGGCAGTGGTGGGATTCTGCGGGGTCTCTCTGCTGCTATTTCAGCACATTGGTGGCAGCAGTTGGATTCTGCGAGGTCTCTCTGCTGCCATTTCATCGCATTGGTGGCAGCGGTGAGATTCTGCAGGGTTTCTCTGCTGCCATTTCATCACAACAAGCATTTAGCAATTTTACCCATTTATGATCATAACACAGCTATCATACCCTGTGAACTTTTCCACATTTTTTCATGTTACACCCCAAAACTTAAACATATTTTATTTGGATTTTGTGTGACATACCAACACAAAGTAACAAGTATTTAAAAAGTGTAAAGGAAATGATACAAGGTTTTCTTATTATTTTAAAAATAAAAATCTGAAAATTGTGAAGTGTATTTGTATTCAGCCCCCTGAGTTAATACTTTGTAGGACCACCTTTTTCTGCAATTACTGCTGCAAGTCTTTTGAGGTATGTCTCTATCAGCTTTGCACATCTAGAGGCTGACATTTTTGCCCATTCTTCTTTGCAAACTTGCTCCAGCTCTGTGAGATTGGGTGGAGAGTGTCTGTGAACAGCAATTATCAAGTCTTGCCAGAGATTCTCAATTGGATTTAGGTATAAACTTTGACTAGGCCATTCAAACACATAAATATGCTTTGACTTAAATCACGGATGTCAAACTCAAACACACATAGAGCCAAAATGACAAACTTGAACAAAGTCGTGGGCCAACCAGTATAAAATATAATGGACAAACAAAGTCCTCCATGCAGAATAATGGGCCCCATATAGTCCTCCATGCAGAATAATAGGGCACACATAGTCCTCCATACAGAATAATGGGTCCAACATAGTCCTGCATACAGTATTATGGGCACCACATAATCCTCCATACTGAATAATAACCCCACATAGGGGTGGTGGTTCGGGTGTCGAAGGCTAAATTAAACCACCCTGTGGGCCACATTTGACCCACAGGCCAGAGTTTGGTATGTATGATCTAAACCATTCCATTGTAGCTCTGGCAGTATGTTTAGGGTCGCTATCCTGCTGGAAGGTGAACCTACATCCCAGTCTCAAGTCTTTTGCAATCTTGAACATGTTTTCCTCCAAGATTACCCTGTATTTAATTCCATCCATCTTCCTATCAACTTACACTAGCTTCCCTGTCCCTGCTGATGAAAAGCATTCCCACAGCATATTGCTGAAACAACCATGTTTGATGGGAGGATTGTGTTTTCCTGGTGATGTGCAGTGCTAGATATCCGCCACACACAGTGTTTTGAATTTAGTCTAAAAAGTTTTACTTTGGTCTCAACTGATCAGAGCACTTTCCTCCAAATGCTAGCTGAGTTTCCTACATGGCTTTTTGCAAACTGCAACCTGGACTTCTCATTGATTGCTTTCAAAAATGGCTTTCTTCCTGCCACTGTTCCATAAAGGCCAGATTTGTGGAATATATAATAGTTGTCCTGTGTGACGTTAGTCAATACTCACGGACTGACCGTGAGGCACAGAAGTCAGACGTTCCAGGGTCATTACCAAGAGAGCACGTAGAAAACCAAGGGGAACGACCAAAGAGAAAGTCAGGTCACGGTCTGGGGTCAAAATACCAGGAGATAGCAGATCATAGCAAAAGGACAAGATGAAGGGATAGTCAGAACACGGTCAAAGGGTCAGGCAGCGGAAGATCAGAACTCAGCACAACAGAATCAGGCAAACACTCACCAGGAAGCACAAACTAGATCTGGCAGGGATCAGAGGCAGACAGCGCACTTAAGTAGCTGGCACCTGGAGAAAAGCCGAGCACCTCCCAGTCACAGATTGGATGGCCGAGCCATTAATCAAAGTCACGACAGCTCAGCACACCCATCACAAGACTGGATGGTAGAGCAGTCAATCAAAACACCGACAACTCAGCATGACCCTAATTCCATAGGGTAGCAAAACAGTCACTCACTGAGTGGAGAAATTGTGATATGCTGTGGACAGATTCTCTCACCTGAGCTGTGGATCTCTGCAGCTGCTCCAGTGTGACCATGGGCCACTTGGCTGCTCCTTTAATTAGTGCTCTTCTTATGTCAGTTTAGGTTCCATACTCTTTCCATTTTTGGATTGAACAGTGCTCCATGAAATATTCAGAGCTTGGGCTATTTTTTATAACCTAACCCTGCTTTACTCTTCTCCTCAACTTTAACCCTGACTTCTCTGCTGTTCCTTGATTTTCCTGATGCTGGTTGATCCGTAATGTTTTCAAACAAACCTCTGACGCCTCCATAAAACAGCTGTATTTAGACTGAGAATAAATTACACACAGGTGGACTCAATTTACTAATTATGTGACTTCTGGAGGCAATTAATCACTCAGGATTTTAACAGGAGAAAATGGACCACAAAATTTGATGTGCAGTGTCTCCTGAGTACACAGATACCCCAAATGTGGGGGAAAACTTCTGTCTGGGTGCACAGCAGGGCTCAAAAAGGATGGAGAACCACTGATGTGCTTAAACAGTGGAAACCCCACACAAGTGACCACATTTTGTAAACTACACCCCTCAAGGAACTTATCGAAATGTTTGGTGAACACTTTGAACCCCAGGTTCTTCACAGAATTTTATAACGTTGATCTGTGAAAATAAAAAAAATAAATTTTTACCACAAAAATGTTGTTTTAGCCTCAATTTTTTTATTTTCACAAGGGTAGTAGGTGAAATTGCATCATACAGTTTGTTGTGTAATTTCTCCTGAGTACACTGATGCCCCATATGTGTTGGAAAACTACTGTTTGGGCGCACAACAGAGCTCAGAAGAGAAGGTGCGCCATTTTACTTTTTGAACACAAAATTGGATGGAATCATCAGCGGATGCCCTGTCGCGTTTGGAGAGCTCCTGATGTGCCTAAACAGTGGAAACCCCTCACAAGTGACCCCATTTTGGAAACTAAACACCTCAAGGAATTTATCTAGATGTGTGGTGATCACTTTGAACCCCAAGGTGCTTCACAGAATTTTATAACGTTGAGGCGTAAAAATAATAAAAATCAAATTTTTCCATAAAAATGTTGTTTTAGCCCCAAATTTTACATTTCACAAGGGCAACATGAGAAATTGCACCATACAATTTGTTGTGCAATTTCTCCTGAGTATGCTGATACCCCATATGTGGTGGAAAACTACTGTTTGGGTGCAAAGCAGGGCTCAGAAGGGAAGGAGCACCATTTTAATTTTGGAGCACAAAATTGTCTGGAATAGATAGCGGACACCATGTCGCATTTGCAGAGCTCCTGATGTGCTTAAACAGTGGAATCCCCCCACAAATGACCCCATTTTGGAAACTAGATACCTCAAGGAATTTATCTAGATGTGTGGTGAGCACCTTGAACCCCCAGGTGCTTCACAGAATTTTATAATGTTGAGTCGTGAAAATTAAAAAATAAATATTTCCTGCAAAAATGTTGGTTTTGCCCAAAATGTTGCATTTTAATAAGGGTAAGAGGAGCAAAATGGACCATATAATTTGTTAGGCAATTTCTCTTGAGTACACTGATACCCCATATATGGTCAAAAACTACTTTTAAGGCACAGTGCAAAGCTCAGATGGGAAAAAGCACCCTATTGGAGTTCAGATTTTGTTGGAATAGTTTGAGGGTGCCATGTCATATTGGCAAAGCCCCTGAGGTTCCAGAACAGCAGAAACCCCCCATAAGTGATGTAATTTTACAAACTACACCCCCTAATGAATTAATCTAGGGGTGCAGTGAGCATGTTGACACCACATGTGCCTCACAGAAATTTGTACCATTGGGCGGTGAAGAAAGAGTAATTACATTTTTTACCACTAAAATGTTGCATTTGCCCCAAATTTAAAATTTTTATAAAAGCTAATAGGATACAATGGGCCTCTCAGTTTGTTGTGCAACTGACTGCAGCAATAGCCTACATGTAATCGGGAACTACATTTCAGGCACAGTCGAAAGCTCAGAAGGGAAGGAGTGCCATATTACAGTGCAGATTTTACTGCTATGGTAGGCGGATGCCATAACCCACTGGAGGAGCCCCTGAGGTGTGATAACAGCAGAACCTGCCCATAAATGACCCTATTTTAGAAACTACACCTCTTAATGAAATAATCTAAGGGTGCAGTGATCATATTGACACTACGGGTGTGTCACAGAATTTAATACCATTAGACAGTGAAAAAAAAAATTACATTTTTACCACAAAAAATTTGTTTTAGTCCCATATTTTACATTATTACACAGGAAAATGGGTAAACATGGCACCAAAATTTGTCCCACAATTTCTGCTCAAAGTGGCAATAACCCAGATGTGGCTGTACAGTGCTGCTTAGCCACATAGAAAGACTCAGGAGGAAAGAAGTGCTATTTGCCTCCTGGAGCACATATTTTCCTAGAATTATTTGCAGACTCCATATACAGAGCCCCTAAGTGATAGAAGAGCAGAATACTCCCCTCAAGTGACTCCATTTAGGATATTATACCCCTTTAGGAATTTATCTAGAGGTGTAGGGATGATTTGACTCCATGGGTGTTTTCCAGAAACAAACAGCAGTGGATATTGCTGAGTGAAAATTGCAAATCTGCTATTGTAGTGCCTCACCATTGTAGTGCCCAGTACATTGTAGTGCTCAGTACAATATGCCCAGCTCGTGCTTTTGGAGTCACGCAGCAGTAAATTAGGTGAACTCTCAACATTACAGAAATGTCAAACATGTGGACACTAAATGTGGTTTAGGCACACTGTGGGGCTCAGAAGGGAGAGGGGCATTTGGATTTGGGAGCGCAGTATTTGCTGAATTTCTTTTGGGGGGCGAGGAGCAATTTTGCTTTTCTAGCACCTCTGTACTACCAGTAACATGGAAGCCTGTATATTTCTGTTAACAAATGACAAACCGGAGTGGGGACTTGCTTTTTTGTGGATTGATTTGAAGCTTTTTTTGGGAACATTTTCAATAAAATTTTGGATTCTGTTTATCCTGTGCTCTACGCTGAGCACTTACATCGGGGTTTCCATCGAAATCTCCGAGTGACGTGATTCAGATGAACCCGCGAGGGATCCATTCACTATAATGAGGCAGCAGAGTTACTCTGGACTCAGTCTGGCCTGTGTTCAGCGTTGTTGTCATGGGTGTGTCAGAGGAGACAGACAGTAGCCCTGCAGTTGGTTGCAGGAGATCTCTACATTTGGCATTACAGACATCTTCTTAGAGGCTGTCTCTAGGACCCAGCAGCTACCTCCCTCTGGCTAATTAACACCTTGCCTGGGTGTATAAATACCTGCTGTGTTTCAGAGGGAGGTGATAGCGATATTCATTACTATCTGTGAAACCTTTAGCAAGAGCAGTACTTTGTCCTCTCTGGAGCTTGAGGACGTGTGTGCATTTATCTGGAGTTCGTCTAAAGCTAAGCAATTTGTCCACCCCTGTTGTCTATAGTGTTTAGTGGAGATCGACTAGTGCTCATCTCCTCCCTTCCCTAGCCTTAGTCATACACCAGGGAAAGACAGGGCGAGGCACTCGTGCGGCGATTGGTGACGAGCCAATACAGGGACGCTAGGGGAGACAGGGTGATGCTAGATCAACCTAGGAGGTCTCCACTTCCTCTCTTTCCCTAGAGTCTGTGCTCCCTTTCCCTCTTCCTTTTGTGTTGCACTAAGTCTTTCCCACACTTTGCATGATATTATCGCTTGCGAGCACATTTTGAAAAGTCTCTGTGTGTTTTTGAGCGTGGACTTTTTTTTTCCTTTCTCCCTTGGTATGGGTACTGTTGCAAAGCTCGCAGAGCAGTTCTGCTGTCTGTCCCTAGAGGTGAATGACCTCCGCTGTGAGGTTCAGCAGCAACATCAGCGGCTACTGGTCGCTAATGTGGGGTCTCTGCAGGTAGGCCTGCCCAGCCTGAACCCAAGGTTTGCCCTCCTGGATAGGTTTTCAGGAGGTGGAGAAAAGTTTTTTGTTTTCAAGGAGGCCTGCAAACTGTATTTTAAACCTGGAAATGAGGAGCAACGGGTTGGTATTGTGATCTCTCTACTGCAGGGAGATCCTCAGTCGTGGGCGTTTTCTTTACCGAAGGACTGGGTTTGTCTCCAGTCTGTGGAGGGGCTTTTCGGGGCTCTGGCCCTCATCTATGATGACCCTGACCGAGTCGCCTTGGCTGAGTCTAGGCTACATCGCCTTCAGCAGGGGAATCGGTCAGTGGAGACGTACAGTTCGGAATTCAGATGGGCAACGGATTCCAAATGGAATGACTCAGCCCTTAGAAGTCAATTTTGTGAGGAGCTTACTGAAAGGTTGAAAGATGCCTTGGCAGTATATGAAACCCCTCAGTCCTTGGAGGCTGCCATGTCGTTGGCCATACATCTTGATAGGCGCCTTCGGGATAGATGGGTGAGACCACCTTCTCCGGGGCCTTCTTGTCGAGGTTGTGTACCTATGCAGGGGGAGCAGTCTGGGGTTGAGCCAGTACTGAGGGGGGGTGGAGGAACCCATGCAGTTAGGGGGTGTCTCTACATCATACATCTCCCTAGAGATACACAGGAAAAAAGGAGTATTATTTTGTGTGGGAAAAAGGGACATTTTGTTGGGACCTGTCCTGCAATTCCTAAACAAAAGGAGACTCGATTAACTCTTGGTAGTCTGGAGTTGGATAAACAAGAAGTGCATTTTTTACCAACCTGCAGTTCCCGCTTTGTCCTGTCAGCAGAGATGGTGCTAGAGAGCAAAACCAAGAAAATTTCTGTGTTAGCTGACAGTGGAGCCGGAGTTAGTATGGTTGATGCTGAATTTGTGAAAACTCATGGTCTTGCTTGCTGTGCTTTAGCTGAACCTATTTCCATATTTGCCATTAACTCAGCGCCACTTGCACAGAAAGCATTTACTCAGATTGTACATAATATAAAACCTGAGGGTGGGGTCAGTTCATTGTGAAATAATCCCTTGCTATGTCTTGGACAATCTTCCCACACCGATTGTTTTGGGTATTCCTTGGCTTGTTAAACATAATCCCTTGGTGGATTGCCAAACCGGGGAGATTATTGAATGGGGAGATTACTGCCATGAGAACTGTTTAGATATTTCCCTTTCTACTGTCTCTACGGAAATATTACCGGCTTTCCTGTCTGGTTTTAAGGACGTTTTTTCTGAGAGGGGGTGTCAGGATTTGCCTCCTCATCGTCCTTATAACTGTCCTATTAACCTGACTCCCGGAGCTAAACTGCTGAAATCCAGACTGTATAATCTTTCTGGCCCTGAGAGATAAGACATGAAGGATTTCATTGTGGAAAGTCTGGAGAAGGGACATATCAGACTCATCTTCGCCCGTGTCGGCAGGGTTCTTCTTTGTGAAGATAAAAGATGGCGGTCTACGTCCCTGTTTAGATTTCCGGGAATTAAATCAAATTACCATCCGTGATCCATACCCTCTTCCTCTGATTCCTGATTTGTTCAGCCAGTTTGTAGGAGCTAAGGTATTCTCCAAGTTGGATTTAGAATCAGAGAAGGGGACGAATGAAAAACAGAGTTCAATACACCGGAAGGACATTTCGAGAGTCTGGTTATGCCTTTTGGTTTGACCAATGCACCTGCGGTATTCCAGTATTTCATAAATGATATTTTCCATCATTTGGTGGGGAGGTTTGTGGTGGTCTATCTGGACAATATTTTGGTTTACGCACCTGATTTTGAGACTCATCGGGGCCATGTTAAACAGGTGCTCCAGATATTAAGGGATAACAAAGTTTATGCCAAACTGGAAAAATGTGTTTTCGCTGCTGAGGAGGTCTAGTTTTTGGGGTAATTATTGTCAGGCTCTACACCGTTTTCTGGGGTTTACTAATTTTTACCGGAAATTCATCCAAAATTACTCTGTTATTGTGAAACCCTTTACTGACATGACTAAGAAGGGGTCTGATTTTTCCAAATGGTCGGATGCTTCCCTCCAGGCTTTTTCTTCCTTAAAAAATCATTTTGCCACTGCACCTATACTCAGTCAATCCGATGTTTCCAACCCTTTATTGTGGAGGTTGATGCGTCAGATGTTGGGGTTGGGGCTGTGTTGTCTCAGGGTCTGTCCCCTGGTAAATGACGTCCATGTGCCTTCTTTTCTAAAAAATTGTCTTCGGCTGAGAGAAATTATGACATGAGTAATAGGGAACTTTTGGCGATCAAATTGGCGTTCGAGGAATGGCGACATTGGTTGGAGGGGGCTGTCCTTCCTATTACTGTTATTACTGACCATAAGAACCTGTCATACCTCAAGTCAGCTAAACGTCTCAACACTATGCAAGCCAGATGGTCCCTGTTTTTTACTAGGTTAAATTTTGTTGTCACTTTTCATCCAGGGGTCAAAAATGTCAAGGCTGATGCTTTGTCCTGTAGCTTCCCTGGTGGTGGTGAGAACCCTTCCCCGATATTACAGAAAGGGGTTGTCATTTCGGCACTGTATCCTGAACTGGAGGGTGAGGTGTTGGAGGCTCAGGGGGACGCCCCTGCCTCCTGCTCTTCAGGAAGGTTATTTGTACCATCTAATCAGTGCCGCAAAGTAACTAAGGAACATCATCACTGTGTGCTTGCTGTGCATCCAGGTGGTAAGGCAACCGTGGACCTCCTCTCTTGTCGTTTTTGGTGGCCGGGGTTGCGTCGGGATGTGATTGAACATGTAGCTGCTTGTAGTATTTGCGCGCGTTCTAAGGTTTCGCATACCCGTACGTCTGGTACTCTTCTTCCCCTACCTATCCCTAGTAGGCCATGGACACACTTGTCCATGGATTTTATTACTGACCTACTGGTTTCTGCAGGCAAAACAGTGGTTTTGGTGGTAGTAGATAGGTTCAGTAAAATGGTTCACTTCGTTCCATTGCCTCCACTTCCAAATGTCAAGACACTTGTTCAGGTGTTCATAAATGAGATTGTGAAGCTTCACTCGGGTTCCCTCCGATGCGGTGTCAGATCGTGGGACCCATAGTAACATAGTAACTGTTACTATGTTACTATGGGTCCCCTGATCTGATACCGCGTGTCAATCAGAATTTGGAGACCTACCCCAGGTGTTTCGTCTCCGAAAATCAGGAGGATTGGGCATCCTAATTACTGCTGGCAGAATTTGCCATTAATAATCATCGTCAAGAATCCACTGGCAGGTCACCGTTCTTCTGTGCATACGGTTATCACCCACAGTTTGGTACCTTTAGTGGGGGAGTGTTCTGAGTAATTAAAAGATCATAAGAGACAGGTATAAAAGTATGGCTGACAGAAAACGCTTGCAAGGTCCGGACCTGAATGTGAATGATTTTGTGTGGTTATCTACCAGGAATATAAGATTGAAAGCTCCTTCTTGGAAGCTGGGATCTTTTACACAATAAAAACTATTTTATGAAAAAAATAATTATTTTTGCATCGCTGTATCCTGAGAGCTATAGCTTTTTTATTTTTCCACTGATAGAGCTGAAAGGTGGCTTGTTTTTTTGGGGACAAGATGATGTTTTCAGTAATATTTTTATCTACATTCGTCTTTTTAATCATGTTTTATTCCACTTTTTGTTTGGGGGTATGATAAAAAAGCATAGTTTTTTGCCTTTTTTTATGGTGTTCACTGAAGGGGTTAACTAGTGTGACTTTTTTTAGGCTGGTCACTCCAGACATGGCGATACTTTTTTATTTTTACATAAATATGATTATTTATAGGTATAATATACAGTATATTTATTCTATTTTTATTTATTTATTTTACTGACATAGCGCCGTTAATTCCACAGCGCTTCACAGAAAATATTGACACTGTCCCTATTGGGGCTCACAATCTAAATTCCCTATCAGTATGTCTTTGAAGTGTGGGAGGAAACCGGAGTACCTGGAGGAAACCCACGCAAACATGGGGAGAACATACAAACTCCTTGCAGATGTTGTCCTTGGTGGGATTTGAACCCAGGACCCCAGCACTGCAAGGTTGCAGTGCTAAATACTGACCCAATATGCTCAGTGGTTAAATATATATGTATTTTTTTAAATATATATTTTTACAATTTTTTTTTTACTTTCTTACTTTAACTTTTAGCAGTCTGATCGCTGGTATAATGCATTGCAATGCACCAGAATTGCAATGCTTTATACCTGTTAGTGTTGAACTTACAGAAGGCTATTCGATCATGCTCTGAGCATGGTCTAAGAGACTTTCCGTAATCTAGTGACCCCAATGTTGTCAAGGCGACCTCGGGTCGCCATGTCAATGATCTGGCCCTCGTGATGACATTGGGCGGTAACAGGAGCCCCCTCTCTCTTTCAGCCTTCTAAATGTTACAATCGATATCGATCATTGCACATAGGGTGTTAAACAGTTGGAGGCGGTGGGAGTGTCAGCCGTCATGTTAGCTGAACTCCCAGTGGCAATCGCGCAGGAACCGCTCTTGTGTCAGCATGATCGCCAGGATGTACCCTTTCCTAACGAGGAAGTATGTATACTTCCAAGGACATGAAGGGGTTAAGAAAAAAAGGACTATTTTTCATGAATGTGCTAGATCAGGTTTTCATCTATTTTTAGTCTGTGTGTCTGTGGCGCCCCTGGGGGTTCGACCGCCACAGGGATGCTGCACTTCTCTAATGGAGTGTAGTGTTCCTCCTCTGAGGTAAGAACAGTGTGAGAGTCGTGACCCAACCTTTGCATCCAACACCACATTTCTCCACCAGAGGGGGCTAATATGCACTAGGTGCTGCCCTCCTGGTTACAGGGAGACTGGGGAACCCAGAGTTAGGGGGACCAGTTAGTGGGTGTGGGTGGAGGACTTACAAGTTAGTTACACTTTAAATTTCATATTTAATAGAAAGCCATCTTTGGTTTTGGTTCTTTGACTGCCTTCAATCGCTCTTTGACTGTCTCTATGCTGTCAAAGGCTGAGTGGCCTGTGACCTCCCACCCTAACGCGGATCCTGTGTGGGCCCGCAACGGATGGAGACACAGCCCTCGTGCCCCGGCCTTCGGACGAGGGGTAGGTTGTAGACAAGGAATGTCTCAACCTGGTCAAGGACCAGGACTAAGAAGGCCTGGAGCTTAAGAGTGTGGTTCCACAGCAAATGGATCCCAGGCAGGATGCAGACGGAGCGGTGTACGCCACCTGTCCTCGCCATGCTGATATATTCAGAGGGAGTCCGGCTGCAAGAGGGGTACCGGCCCCCGACACCCGACCTTGCTACTCCATGTCCTGGTCGGGAAAGCCCGGTAGGCCCTGAGGATCCCACAGGGTATCGGAAGGAGCGGAGCTGCCACCCGTACCCTTGTTCTGAGAGGAGCTCAGAGGGAGACCCGGCCTATTTGCACATGTAGCACCCCGAGGGCTCGGCTGCTACAGGGGTATTGCACCTCAAACCAGAGGTGTGATATTCCACTCCCGGGTAAGGATGGAGTGTGGACCAGGACTCGTTTAGCTGCATGCACCACACACACCCCATTTCCGAGGGACAGGTCAACGGTGCTCCCACTAGACAGAAGTGCAGGCACGACAGCATCTGTCCCTGGCTGGAGTGGGGCGGGGGGTGGAATACCCAGTGGTGTAGGAGCAGATAGGGGTGGGTCTCTGGGCATAGGTAGGAGCCCATTGGTTGCTAGTCACCTGGGCTCACACATAGAGGGAGGTATATAAGGTGGGCACCATCTTAGAGTGAGAGAGAGTCCAGTTCAGTTGAGAGAGGAGTTCAGCCAGAGAGGGCTGGCAGGGAGCTGTGGCTCAGTCTGGGCCCAGCTCCAGAGGCAGGCCTGGAGTGGAGGCCAGAAACAGCAGAAAGAGAGAGAGGAGAAGGAACGGAAAGGAAAGTAAGAAAGGAACTGGAACAGAGGAGAAAGGAAGCAAGGAACACAGAGAAAGGCCCAGAGACGCGAGTAAAGAAGGAACCCCATATGCCCAGGAGATACAGGGTGAAGGGTTGGCAGAGCAGGGTACCGGAACCCAAATTGGTGGAGGCAACAGATTCCTCAGCCAAGGACCGGAGGTCGTCACCACATCTTGGTGCGACCCCCCACTACATCCACCAGGAAAGCATACCGCATAGGGTCAGGGAAACCGGAGATAGGTTTCGCCAACAGAAGGCCCGAGGGAGCTGGACAAAGGTGGGTCACTGGTGGGGACGGCCAGAGAAAGGAAGAGAAGGGAGCCCTGTGCCACGCTCTGGAATTGCCTGGGAGTTGGTCGAGCCCCTTGCCTGGTGAACGCAGCATGGCTCAGGCGGTCCTTCATGTGCACAAGTGACCTGGATGAAAACTGTGAGTAAAGCATTGGAAACTGCACCACAAGTCTCTGTGTTTCATCGCCGCACCAGCACCATCAGTACTGGGATGCTCACACCATCACTCCCAGCATCCACACTAGCTGCCCTGAGGCAATACTTCTCCCGTGGGGAGTTATTCCATACTCGGCTGCGCAAACTACATCAGCCTCAGCGGTCTGCAGCGCAGCGGCGGTCCCCACTGACCGCAATCCACGGGTGGCGTAGTCGGACATTGTTATTACCTAAGACTGCCACTGGTTTGACTACCCTGGGCACGGACCGGGTCACCGCCACACTGAGACTACAACCCCCAGCGATCCGGCTCTGGGTATCCCCTGCACAGCACTGGCCCAGGGGGCGCGTCACACACACACGGACATGAAAGGATTCAGTCTGTAGTTCAGGAACACTCTGGTGTAGGGTCCCGACTGAATGCTGGACTTACTCGGAGGTTGTTGGGCCCCCGCCCCCAAGACCACCCCCCATGGGGGCGGATAGGAAAGAAAACTGTGGGGCCGGGCGCAGCCTGGATCAGTCTGGACCTGCTGCACCCAGAGATGGAGGGAACAGAGAACTCCACCAGCACCCTGGCCCGCAGCCTGCTGCAAGCTGAGCCACCTCTGCAGCCTGACAGAGTTGCTAGCCCAGCTGCCCAGGGACCTGGACAGTGCGCGGGCAGCGCTGGAAGACCTGAACAGGAGGATGGTCCGGGCGCAGCGGGATGTGTTTGCCGGGTGGAGAGAGGAGATGGCCCGGCAGCACGAAGGCAGCCAGCGGAGGACCCCGCCGGGACCGGGCAGCGCGCTTACCACTGGGCGCGGAAAAGAGGGACCGGCAGCTGCAGACGACGCCGCGGAGGAGGCCACGGAGACCGAGGCAGGTAATGGGAACGCCACCACCCCAAGCCCTGGGAACACCAGCCTGCCCTCGCCCTCCACTGCGGGACCCGAAGCCCCGGGGACCGTACCTGACATCATGCCTCCACCGCCGCCAGCTAGGCCTCAGGCTGCAAACATCACTGTCACGCCCCGCCCCGCGCTGTGCCCTCTGAACCCGGGCGCCGTAAAGCGGGAGACGTCACAGGCCGGGACGCAAGGCCCAGCACACCCGGGCGCTGCTGCCTCACCAGCGCCCCCTACCTTGGCGGTGCCACCCCCGGGCGCGACCAACAAGCGACCACCGGCCTGGTCGCAAGGCCGAGTGCCCCCGGGCGCTGCCAGCCGTCCGAAGCCCGTGGTGCCAACCCTGGGTGCGGACCTGTACGCCCAACATACCAGCCCGGACGGGCTGCCCTTTGAGTGGCCACCGGAGTTTGTCAATCCCCGTCTCCGGAGAGAACAACCCCTGAGCGAGCCTCTGATCCCGGCCCCGGAGCCTGCCAACATCGCTCCACCCCCGCCGGAGGATGCCCAGTTTGCATGGGACCCCACCGGCGAGAATCTCATGGGGTTCACCCAGGAGACCCGGGCAGAAGCCGCCCATCGCCTGGATTGCTGCCGTCAACAGCTGGCCACCTATGAAAGGGAACGGCGGCAGAGGCGCATCAGGGAGGAGCGACTCCAAGCCCGGAGCGCGGAGCAGAAGAGGAGGGCTAGACAAAACCCCCAAGCCATCCGCGGTCCCCGAGCCACCGGGACCGTAGTAAAGTTCCAGCTAGAGCATGGCTGGGGCTTCATCAGAGACCCGGAGGCTGACACCGACGTCTTCGTCACTAGAAGGGACGTCGAAAGCCACTTGCCAGAGGGACATCACGGACGTGACCTGTACCCCGGTGACGTGGTCACCTACACCCGGCACAAGGGCACAAAGGGACTGTATGCCCTCCATGTCCACCGTCTAACAGAGGAGGAGCTGCGGTACCGCCCAGACATGGACTACCCTGAGGGCCCGGACGTGTCTGAAGGCAATGAGGAAGGAGCATCAGGAGGACACCGTTATTGAATAAACGGTAAAATTAACTGTAAATAGTTACCCGTCAGGGTATCAGAATTGTAGATGAAACTGTTGACTGTGTGAACGTTACCTGTGTGCCCCTAATCCCTAACCAGGCTGAGGACTGTGAGCAGCCACTCCCTTATCCCCACTGGCCGAGGACTGAGAGTGGCCAACCCCTTGTAAATAGTTGCGCTTCTTAAAGCGCCCCCTACTGGTTTTATACAAGAACCGCAACGTCTACCTCAAGGCGGATTAATTGGACTGTTGCACCTTTACCTGGTCGCAAGTTGCACAGCGGCCAGAGCTCAAGAATGTGTTTTTGAAGAAAATGTTTTACTTGAAAATGTCTTAAATTGGAAAGTTGAATATGCTTCTAAAATAATAATGCCAAAGTTTTATATAGTGTTCTATACAAGAGTTCCGGTGGCATTAGTAAAATGTTTTATACCAGTAACGTTGGAAAGAAAAGAGTACCTCCCATAAAGGGATGAGTTTTTGGTTAATGTCTTATATGCGAATGCATTCTAAAAATTTTGTATGTTTTTAAATAGTTTTGCTCTTTTCCAGCCCGAGGACGTGCTGTGATTTACCAGGGGGGAATGTAGCACCCCGAGGGCTCGGCTGTTACAGGGGTATTGCACCTCAAACCAGAGGTGTGATATTCCACTCCCGGGTAAGGATGGAGTGTGGACCAGGACTCGTTTAGCTGCATGCACCACACACACCCCATTTCCGAGGGACAGGTCAACGGTGCTCCCACTAGACAGAAGTGCAGGCATGACAGCATCTGTCCCTGGCTGGAGTGGGGCGTGGGGTGGAATACCCAGTGGTGTAGAAGCAGATAGGGGTGGGTCTCTGGGCATAGGTAGGAGCCCATTGGTTGCTAGTCACCTGGGCTCACACATAGAGGGAGGTATATAAGGTGGGCACCATCTTAGAGTGAGAGAGAGTCCAGTTCAGTTGAGAGAGGAGTTCAGCCAGAGAGGGCTGGCAGGGAGCTGTGGCTCAGTCTGGGCCCAGCTCCAGAGGCAGGCCTGGAGTGGAGGCCAGAAACAGCAGAAAGAGAGAGAGGAGAAGGAACGGAAAGGAAAGTAAGAAAGGAACTGGAACAGAGGAGAAAGGAAGCAAGGAACACAGAGCAAGGCCCAGAGACGCGAGTAAAGAAGGAACCCCATATGCCCAGGAGATACAGGGTGAAGGGTTGGCAGAGCAGGGTACCGGAACCCAAATTGGTGGAGGCAACAGATTCCTCAGCCAAGGACCGGAGGTCGTCACCACATCTTGGTGCGACCCCCCACTACATCCACCAGGAAAGCATACCGCATAGGGTCAGGGAAACCGGAGATAGGTTTCGCCAACAGAAGGCCCGAGGGAGCTGGACAAAGGTGGGTCACTGGTGGGGACGGCCAGAGAAAGGAAGAGAAGGGAGCCCTGTGCCACGCTCTGGAATTGCCTGGGAGTTGGTCGAGCCCCTTGCCTGGTGAACGCAGCACGGCTCAGGCGGTCCTTCATGTGCACAAGTGACCTGGATGAAAACTGTGAGTAAAGCATTGGAAACTGCACCACAAGTCTCTGTGTTACATCGCCGCACCAGCACCATCAGTACTGGGATGCTCACACCATCACTCCCAGCATCCACACTAGCTGCCCTGAGGCAATACTTCTCCCGTGGGGAGTTATTCCATACTCGGCTGCGCAAACTACATCAGCCTCAGCGGTCTGCAGCGCAGCGGCGGTCCCCACTGACCGCAATCCACGGGTGGCGTAGTCGGACATTGTTATTACCTAAGACTGCCACTGGTTTGACCACCCTGGGCACGGACCGGGTCACCGCCACACTGAGACTACAACCCCCAGCGTTCCGGCTCTGGGTATCCCCTGCACAGCACTGGCCCAGGGGGCGCGTCACACACACACGGACATGAAAGGATTCGGTCTGTAGTTCAGGAACACTCTGGTGTAGGGTCCCGACTGAATGCTGGACTTACTCGGAGGTTGTCGGACCCCCATCCCTGGTGACCGCAGGACTCCGCGGGAGCAGGGAGTCGCCTTCCTTCTGCCATCTCTAAAGTGAGTAAAGCCTTGGAAGTTCACCCCTATGGCCTCCGGACTGTTTATTCTGCGCCACACCACGAGACGCGGCATCCGTTCTCCTCTACTACTACCCCCTCCATCCTGTCCCTCTGCCCTGAGGCCTTGCTCCGCCTGTGGGGAGTAGTAAGAACTTTGGCCGCCATAACACCATGCCTCAGCGGACTGCAGCGGCGCTGGTGGCCTTCACCAGGTGCCACAGGTGGCGTAGTCGTAAATCAGCCCCTCAATCCGGACAAGCCCACACCATCCTTTTTTAACTGTGACGGCCCTGAGCACGGGTCGGGTCCGGGCCACGGTTGCACTCCATCTCTCCATCACAGGACCCGACTCCGAGTCCCCCATCTCCCAGGGTAAAGAAAAGGGCTTTTTCGAGTAACAGGTGTCACATGTCCATTTTTACCATCAGTGTGGTATCCGTTTTTCTTGTGTAAAAAAATCTAGCAAGATTCTCCTACCTATTAAACAATAATAAAAAAAACAGCACTAGGGTGAAACACAAATGGTACCTGTGTTCTGTCCATTTTTTTCACAGAACCATTGACTTGAATAGGCGGATTTGATCAATGGCTTGATCCAAAATGGACACATCAAAGTTCATTTTTTTAATATTTGAATTTCAATTTGCTATGTGTTCTATGCGTGGAAAGCATAGATTGAATAATGTTTGAAAAACGGATTTCTGAATGAAGCCTTAATAAAAGTTAATCAATAACTGAAACATATCCAAAAATTGTGCTGCAGAAAAATACTTGTCTTGCAAAAAAATATGCTCATGGCCAGGAAAAAAAAATGATGGCTCTTGGACAGTGAAGATGGACCAGTCCTGAAAGGATTAATGGTGGAGTTGCTGCAAATCGATTTGTACGTCCTATTCCATTGGTCACAACTAGAGATGAGTGGAACTGAATTCTACTTGAGTATTACAAAAATCCGCATTGACCAAAATGTTAAAAATAAAAAAAACATTATACTCACCTTACTGCTCACTCCTATGGCCCCTCAGCTCCTCGCCATAAACTGTCTGTTCCTCGTCGCATCTTATCACCACTGGAAGCTCTGAAATTTCCGTGTCTCTCATGCTAGGTCGGGACTTCTGGCTCTTATAGGGTCCGGAAGGGTTCTGCCCATGCGTGCGCAACGTCAGGGCCTAGCGTGAGAAGCCTGGGGATTTCAGCACTCATGGCGGTGATAAGAAGATACAGCTGGACACATGCAGTAAGGTGAGTATTAGGATTTTTTTTATATATCTTATGTTTATTAGGTTTTGGCTTCTGGATAAACCCCTGAGTACAATAAGGGGCATTCAATTCGAGAATAACTTCTCTGCAAATCGAACTTCTGAGGAAAAGCCACAGAAACGGGCGAATTTAAATTTTGCCTGATCTGTCCAGCTATAGTCATGACAGCAGTCAGTGGTCACTGGATGGGAGCAGGAGAACTACCTCATAAATCACAGCTTCCACGACTCCTCTTTTGATTAACTGGGCTGGAGCAACACAACGATGATGTCGTAATCAAGAGTTGTGGATGCCATGAGATCTTGATAAAAGTTGCCAGGGCAACGGAAGTATTCTGCGCTTACTGGAAAAATGATTGTGAAATGCTGGTTTATTGTCATATTGTGTTTGTCATAGCTATGTATGGCTGTCCTGAAGAAAGAGTCAGTGTGACTCTGAAACGCGTTGACAATAAATCAGCATTTACATATCGTGGATGTCATTTTTCCAGTGTAGAATACTTCCATTGT
The DNA here is from genome assembly GCF_046119375.1 of Phyllobates terribilis. Classification (NCBI taxonomy): domain Eukaryota; kingdom Metazoa; phylum Chordata; class Amphibia; order Anura; family Dendrobatidae; genus Phyllobates; species Phyllobates terribilis. The sequence goes on along the minus strand of NW_027362771.1, from coordinate 156,468,261 downwards.
CCTGGCAACTTTTTTCTGACACTGCCGTATGGAAGCCGCAGCATCTGGACTTTGGTCTTTTAGTGGTTGAGTCACACACAACCCTATAAGGTGAGCGAAATCACCATTTATTTCCCTTTATGTTACTTGGAATAAGACCCTATTGTGCTTTTGAATTTTATTTAGTCATGAGATCTTGATGTGATCTTACGGTCTTGTTCAGTGGCTGCTGACCACTCTCAGGGCCGATAAACAGGGATGTGGAAATCAATAGTGTTGTGTGAACGTGCTTGATTAAGGGGTTATCGGAGCACGCTCGAGTCCTAACTATCTTCGGCGTGCTGGCAAAATGTGTTTGCGTCGTTGCGGCTACATGTCTTGTGGCTGTTAGACAGCTGCAACACATGCAGGGATTGCCTGTTTGTCAGTCAATCCCTGCATTTCTCGCAGCTATCAAACAGCTGCGGCGACGCGAACATATTTTGCGAGCACTCCGAAGATAGTAAGGACTCGAGCGTGCTCCGATAACCCCTTATCCGAGCACGTTCACACACTAGAAATCAATTTGTTAATGGCACCACCATGAGAACACACCTGAGCTGAAAAATGTAGATTTTTTTTGGGTTTACTTCTTTGAAATGCCTGAAAGGTTTACTTAACTGTTTTGATTTATTATGGTAAAAATGGAAAAACCTGTCAAAATTAAGCGGATTTCAAATCTCCTGTTTCTCAAAGTAAGAAATGCACAGTTCTGTCACTAAATTTCCACGGGCACCCGGGGAACTTCAGGAAATAAAACACTAGATGGCGCTAAAATGTACTGCAAGTGACTTTACAGCAAAGTGCACATGTGCTGGGAGGGCAATGTACACAGAATAACAGAGGTGAAGCTGTGTGCAGCACAGGACAGACGGCATGGTGCTACATGAGGAATGAGGTGCACATGGCACAGCAGGCATTGTGTGCAGTCACTGCTCAGGCACGCCGTGAACATGGAACCACGGGCAGCCTGCTGTTTATGTCGGGGTCTGCGGGCGGGAAATCCCTTCCCAGCAGTGCCCTTTCTGGTGTCAATAGATGTTGCTTTGGTTGCTGCTGCCGCACTGGTAACACTTCCTGCAGTCATCTGCGGCCAATTGTATCCATCTCTATTCGTTCACAGACCCTGACGCCGCTCAGTCTGGCGGGGAGGAGACTCGCCATGAAAGGGAGACTGGGGTGGGGGATGTTAATAAACAAAACGCTGAGAAAGAGAGAAAGTTGAAAAAAAAAAGAGGAGGGAGAATCCCCCAGGCTGCCACCTTCTTTGGGGGTCTAGGTGCTATTTTTTATGAATGAACTGCATGCCAGTGACAAGTTATTAAGCGTTGTTAGTGTTGTGGCGCTGGGGAAGGGAGAGGCCAAAAGCCGTCTGAGGTAAAAAGCCCTTTTATGTAGGACACAGGATACACTGAGGTAACACTGGAAACTGCAGCCCAGCACCAGTTAACCCTGCTGTGTACAAGGCTGCAGTTGGCTCCTTATTCACAAGTAATGGATTTCTTTTTACTGGTCCAGTAACACATTCATACATCTTAGGGCTCATTCAGATGTCAGTTTTTCATGGATAGAACTTCCATATTATAATCTACCAAACTGGTAAAAATCTGATGCAAAACACCAATCGCTTTTCGCTTACAAGAAAAATCACTGACGTCTGAATGAGCCCTGTCGGATGAACAATGGCAGCTTATCTCCGGGAGAACAAAAGGATCAGTAGTCCGAAATTGGACGTGGTGGATTCTAAACTCTGTCCAGGGGCCACCATACACATTAGACGGTTCATCCAATGTTCGTCAAATGTGTATGCGGGGCTTTAGGTCAGTTTGAGACTAACATATTCAAAATCATCTATTTTTCATTCATAAAAAAAGACCATTTTCATCTATATGTCCGTGTTTTTACTTCCATAAGGCATCTGTTTACTAAATCAACAGGACCAAACAGAGTTTTCTTTGTTAATTGCAATGTATCCATAAAAACTGGATTATATCTGGATGTTGGTGCACCCATAGACTTGAATGAGCAAGTTTCATCTGAAATACGGAAGAGAATAGTGCATGGAGCAATATTTTTCACACAGAAAATCCGGCCGTCTGAACCAGTCCTTTTGAATAACATTGATCTTTGTACGGTCCATGTGATATCTGATTTTAACATGGACAGCACCTTTCCTTAAAATATTTTCGTCTAAACGTGGCCATAGGGCTCTACCTGATGTCTTTTTCATTGATAGAAAACATGCTCAATATGGGGCTAGTCAGAAGGACTTATTCACATGGCAGTATTTTGCATCAGTGTTTGTGCGCCAAAACCAGGAGGAGAACTTAGAGAAAAACTCTAATTGAAAGATTGACACCTGCTCTGTGTTTTGGAGATACTCCTGGTTTTGGCATACTAAGGGTGCAGTCAGATGGCTGTATAAATCGGACGGCAAAACACTGACTGGCCAGCGGCTCTCCCAACCTGAGCGTGACAGCTTCATGTATATTTCTATGCAGTTGCTACGCCGTGGCCAGTCTGACTGGTCTGATCTCAGTCCGATTATACAGCCGTCTGACTGCGCCCTAATACTGATAGAATACTGTTGTGTGAATAAAGCCTAAGGCTATGTTCACACATATGTTTTTTTCTACTGCAAATCTGCTGCTAACTTTTCTCTTGCAGGAAAACAGCTGCGTATTTGTTGCGTTTTTTGCTGCGTATTTGCTTTGTATTTTTGACCACCCACTACTTCCTATGGGTGAAAAAACACAGCAAATACACAGTAAAAATACAGGTGCGTTTTCTGCTGCAGAAACACTGAAAGAAGCGACCTGCTCATTTTTCCAAATACATAAGCAAGGCAGAAAATACGCAGCAAACAAAAAGCAACATGTGAGAACAGGGAATTCTGGTTTCTCATACACTTTGCTGGTATTGCTAGACGCAGCTGAAAATTTACATAAAAATCTGCAGCAAAATATGCAGCAAAACACAACATGTGTGAACATAGCCTAAGTCTGAATTTCTTTTTGCAGACCGAGTGTCAGAAAAAAAAACAACTAAGTCACAGATCACATATGCCCATTTAAATGAATGGGTTTGTGAAAAAAAAGTGGAAAGCACTTGTATGACATCCATGTGTCATCAGAGTACTGTATGGTTTTTACTGAAATGGGTAGGAGAAGTTGGACATTTTTTTTTTGCATATGAGTAAAAAACAGACGCAGCAAAATCGAATCAGATCCAGCACACTTTTAATTTTATTTTTTTCGCTTTTGGTGCAGTTTTTGTCCATACCATGTTTTTATAGCAAAAGAGAGCAGACGATTCAAGCGGAAAAAATAGTCAATAAAAACCGTTTTTATTTGACAAATCTTAAAAAGACAATGGTACCAAATATCCAGCAATTAAACAAATGCGTTTCAGCTTTATGAAGCCTTACTCATTAGTAAGGCTTCATAAAGCTGAAACGCGTTGGTTTGCCTGCTGTCTATGTCGTGGCATCGTCTTTTTAAGATTTGTCTAATAAAAATGTTTTTTATTGACTATTTTTTCACTGGAATCTTTTGCTATGTGATGCCATGGTTGGATCCCTGACCACTCCGTGTGGAATCATAACCTCTGTCGAGTCTTCACATCTGCGGTGAGCTGACTCTCCCTCTCCCCCCTCACCTTCTTCCTGCATTACCATTTTTTTACTTTCAAAATGGCAGTCTGGATTTTTTTAAATTGCACATGTTAACAGCAAGAAAAAAGTGCTTGTAAAAAACGCATGACTTCAGGATGTTTTTTGCAAGCCACAATAAGCTATGGAAGCAGTATATGCCAAAAAGGAATATAAAACACTTATATGCCAGTTCTTCAACCTTTTATGAAAAGTGGGCTGAGCATAACGTCAGGCTGTGTGGCCTGACAGTTTCACTAGAATCTATGCCAGATAGTGGCATAAATTATAGCAGAAACTCTGGATCATGACGGGAATACAATTTCTAACTTTGGAGTAGACCGAAAGATGTGCCAAATTCATACATTTTTTGGTCCTTGTAGTATATGTTATAATTTAGACTAAGCTTTTCTTCATGGACACACGGTTCATGTAAAAAAAACACGCAGCCATGCACTTGTCGAATTGTGGATGTGACTTGCCGACTAAGCTTGAGTGTGCCAAAAATGGAAACTTTACAACTATGTCATATGGATTAAAAAAACGGACATGTGGATCACATTCGGTCCTAATTATAGGTCATATGGAAAACCATATATGTAAATGTTTTTTATATGCCTAATGCTCAGAAGGTGTTCAGAAGATGTGATAATTCATGGGCCAGTCACATGCAGAAATTGTGGATGTGACTGTGTCTGTGTGCAGCTCTGTGTGCTCATCTACTTTACTGATGGGCACAAAAGCTAGTGCATGCTGCAATTCAAGTGAGCTAGCACATTAAAAGGGGTTATCCAGCCCCCATCAGAATGGTGCCAAAGATGTTACAACCCTGTACATCTGGAAAGACCTTCCAGTACTGAAGTCCTGGGTTCAGATCCCACCAAGGACAACATCTGCAAGGTATTTGCATGCTCTCCCTGTGTTTGTGTGGGTTTCCTCCGAGTTCTCCAGTTTCCTCCCACACTCCAAAACATACTGGTAGGGAATTTAGATTGTGAGCTCCAATGGGGATAGTGATGATAATGTCTGTAAAGTTCTGCAGAATGTGATGGTAATATATAAGAAAAGCATAATAAATAAATAAATAACAGGTATCATACACACCTCCTGCATATTATATAAGGACATGTGCATCATATCTGCCGATCATGCAAGTGTCTTGGCAGGTGTGTGGGGTCGCAATGTCATCAGCACTGCTTACTTCTGATGCGGAATTGAATGGCGCTGGTTAACCCTCTTAATTGACATTGATCAGTGTGCTGTTGCTTACTAGTGATGAGTGAGCACTAAAATGCTCGGGTACTCGTTGCTTGGGTCGAGCAAATTGGAATACTCAGGTGCTCGACCCGAGCAACGAGCCCAGTGTAAATCTATGGGAAACTCGAGCATTTTTCAGGTGGGTCCCCCCGGCGGTCTGCAGAGGGTCTAAAAATTGCCCAAATCGATGGGAACAGTGCTCAAATGACATGGGAACAGCATGGGGAAGACCCCTGGAAGCATGTCTGACTCACAGGTCACTGCTGTCAACAACATTGTCAGAGTATTACGCCACTTTTACGGACTCACAATAAAACATACAAAAACAAAACCAAAATGGATTTTCCTGGGAAATATATTAAGGAACATCCTTTCCAGGGTAATGACTTGTATATAAGGCAAAATAAATAACCAAAGCCAAAAATACTCCTCCACACCTTGGGCTATGTTCACACGTAGTGTTTTTGATGCGTTTTTGCACTTTTGCATTGCTTACAACAAAGACAAATGCATTCACTGGGAAATGTAATTTTAACATTTTACAACCTTATCTGGCCATGTGGTGTGTGACACATCATCAGACACATGCATACAGTGCTGAAAAGACATGGGAACAGCATAGGGAAGACCTCTGGAAGCATTTCTGACTCCCAGGTCACTGCCTAAAAGTGTGCCCATCATAAGTGATCCTTCGCGCATGGGAAGATGCCTCCCGCCATGCATGTGTCATTGCAGACTTACAACAATCACCGTCCACGTCCTTGTCCCACTGCAGCGTTCAGTTGTCCCTACCCCATTCCTTGGAATGCAAGCGCAAGTATGCAGCCACCCACCCACAGGCTGCAATACTATACTGCCAAATTTTTGACAGCTGCTTGCACTTGAAATGTGGCCTTTTAGGCTCGTGGAGGCGGAAGCTTTTCATAACCTCATGCCGACGGCGGCCGGGTGTCCATACTTGGTCCCCAGCCGCCACTATTTTTCCCGGTATCGTCTCCACCTTCCACAAGCACTGGTCTCACAACATTACCCGTGCCCTCCCCAGTGCACTTACTGGGAAGGACCGCCTAACCACAAACACGTGGACAGGTGAATGTAGCCAGGGACGGTACGGAGCCAGTCCACAGCTTTTTTTGCTGAGAGTTGTATTTAGCTCGGTGAAACGACTGGCATAGAGGGAAACCGTATCTACCTGGGTGTCATTTCTCCCAGGAAGTCCTCTAATGCAGCTTGTTGCAGAAGCAATGGCAGCCCGTCCAACATCAACTCGCACTTGTCGGTGGTGCTTTGACACACAAACATATTTCTTTGCGCCTTTAATTTCATGACTACAGAGTTGGACAATGGCCTGATCTGCAATGCGGTTTAAGAAATAACATGCATAAGCATGTCCGATCCACATTAAAAAAGCAGCCATAGAGTGGCCCCCACACTTTTCTTAGCCAGGGCTTTTTCTTGGCAGGGTTGGACGGGCCCACCAGAGAACCGGAGACTCCTCCAGTGGGCCCTGGCTTCTCCTTCAGGAGAGTTCATAGTGCCGAGGTGAGGCCATGATGATGATAGAGGCCACCATCTGCTTAGTTTTCTGTTACTTGAAATGCAAGCGCAAGTATGAAGCCAGCCACCCACCCACCCACCCACAGGCCGCAACACTAAACTGCCAGATTTCTGGGCAGCTGCTTGCACTTCAAATATGGCCTTTTAGGCTCGTGGAGGCGGAAGCTTTTCACAACCTCATGCCGGCGGCAGCCGGGTGTCCATACTCGGTCCCCAGCCACCACTGTTTCTCCCCGTGTTGTCTCCGCCTTCCACAAGCACGGGTCCCACAACATTACCCATGCCCTCCTCAGTGCACTTATTGGGAAGGACTGCCTAACCACAAACACGTGGACTGGTGAATGTGGCTAGGGACGGTATGGAGCCAGTCCACAGCTTTTTTTGCTGAGTTTTATTTCACCACAGCCATATTCTTTAGCTTGGTGAAAGGACTTGGGAAACCATATCTACCCAGCTGTCATTTCTCCCAGGAAGTCCTCTAAAGCTGCTTTCACTTGAAATGTGGCCTTTTAGGCTCGTGGAGGCGGATGCTTTTTACAACCTCATGCCGGCGGCGGCCGGGTATCCATACTCGGTCCCCAGCCGCCATTATTTTTCCCGGTATCGTCTGCGCCATCCACAAGCACGGGTCCCACAACATTACCCGTGCCCTCCCCAGTGCACTTACTGGGAAGGACCGCCTACCCACAAACACATGGACAGGTGAATGTGGCCAGGGATGGTACGGAGCCAGTCCACACCTTTTTCTGATGAGAGTTGTATTTAGCTCGGTGAAAGGACTGGCATAGAGGGAAACCGTATCTACTCTGGGTGTCATTTCTCCGCCACCAGGTTCCGCCCATTGTCACACACGACTATGCCTGGCTGTGTGTTCAGCGGTGAGAGTCACAGATCAGGCTGCTGTGTTACAGCTTTCAAAAACTCAGCAGCGCTGGACGGTTTGTCAATTAAGCATGTTATCTTCAGCACAGCCTGTTGCCGCTTGGCCAAGGCAGTGCTGCAGTGCTGTCAGCTTGTGACTGATGTGGTCATTTCGGAGATGGAGGAGGAGGTGCAGGAGCTGAACAATGTGATTACATTGAGGTTAAATTGGTGATGCTGTTTTTATACTAAAGAAAGATCCTATTGTTTTGTTTTTTTTACGTTATTTTTTAAGACAAATGCATTCACCGGGAAATGTCACTAACATTTTACAACCTTATCTGGCAATATGGTGTGTGACACATCATCAGACACATCCTGTTTTATTTATGATGGAGGGACTCTGAAAGTCATAAAGCCTATTTTTATAGGGCCATTAGACGGCCATTACTATTCTTAAAAGGCCAGCAGTTGGCCCTCGCTATTGTTAGAGAGCCGTCAGCCGGATATGCTTTGTTGTTCCCATTATTAACAAGTGGGTCTCCTATACTATTATTGTGTATCCAGTGACTGCAAGGGCTGCCAAAAATTTGGACGCAGCCCAATACCCCTTTGAAGAGACTTAGAGGAGGGTCTCAGTAAAAAAAATGTTCCCATTATAAAGGAGCGGGTCTTCTATAGTGGTAATGCCCATTCTGTGACTGCAAGGGCTGCCAAATTTGGGAAAAACCCCACTAAGAATTTAAAGACACATAGAGCAGGGCCACAGTAATGACAAATTCCCATAAGAAAGGAGAGAGTCTGCTATACAGTTATAGGGTATGCAGTGAGTCCAAAGGCTGACCAATTTTAGGAAAAACCCCACTAAGAATTTACAGACACATACAACTGGGCCACAGTAACAAGTATGACATGTTCCCATTAGAAAGGAGAGGGTCTGCTATACAGTTATAGGGTATGCAGTGAGTCCAACGGCTGACCAATTTTAGGAAAAACCCCACTTGTTCATTTTTATAAGATTTAGCCTGTCAACATTTTCAGTTGACAGGCGGATGCGCTTATCAGTTATAATTCCACCAGCGGCACTAAAAACCCACTCTGATAAAACGCTGGAGGCAGGGCAGGCCGAGACCTCCAAGGCATAGAGAGCCAGTTCATTCCACGTATCCAGCTTGGATACCCAATAATTATAAGGCACAGAGGAATCACGGAGGACGTTGGTACGGTTGGCAAGGTATTCCCTCAGCATCTTCCAAAACTTTGCACTCCTTGTGAGAGTACCCCGCGCCTCAGGGCCTGTGCGATGGGAGGGTCTGAGAAAACTCTCCCAGAACTTTGACAGTGTTCCCCTGCCTCTGCTGGATTGGAGTTGTGTCTCTCTCGCCTGTACTCCTTGGTTGTCCAACGAAGTGTGCCCTCTGACGCCAGCGTTTTCAGATGGGAATTTTTTTAATAGTTCCGCAACAAGGGCCTTCTGGTACAGCCCCATTTTTGTAGACCTGTCCTCCTCAGGAATAAGAGATATAAAGTTCTCCTTGTAGCGTGGGTCTAGAAGTGTCACCAACCAGTAATGACTGTCACCCAAAATTTTGAGAAAGCGAGGGTCATGGGAAGGGCAGCGTAACATAAACTCAGCCATGCGTGCCAGACTACTAACAGGCAAGACTTCCGTGTCCTCACCAAGAGGATGACTGACCATGCTCTCCTCCTCTCTGTCCTCTGGCCATCCATGCTGAACAGACGTATGACAGCTGTGCAGGTAGTACCGTCTATAGTGCATGAAACTAGCTCCTGTCCTTCCTCCTCCTCTTCCTCATTGTCACCCAATCCACGTTGGGATGAGATGAGGCTTGGCTGTGTGTAATCACCCTGTATGGTTCCTTGCTCCATCTCATCGTGCTCCGCATGCAATGCTTCCTCTTTGGTTGTGAGCAGAGAGCGTTTCAGAAGACAGAGAAGCGGGATGGTGATGCTAATTATGGCGTCATCGCTGCTCACCATCTTGGTGGAGTCCTCAAAGTTTTGGAGGATGGTACATATGTCTGACATCCATGTCCACTCCTGAGGTCTTATGTGTGGAGTCTGAACTGAATACCGACGGCCTTGTTGATGCTGGTACTCAACAACTGCCCTCTTCTGCTCACAAATCCTTCTCAACATCTGCAGTGTAGAGTTCCAACGCGTGGGGACATCACACACCAGTCTGTGAGCCGGAAGCTGCAAATGCTGCTGAAACACGGCAAGGGCGGCAGAAACTGTAACTGACTTTCTAAAATGGGCACACAGGCGGCGTACTTTAACAAACAGATCTGGCAGCTCCGGGTAGGATTTGAGAAACCGCTGAACCAGGAGGTTAAGCACATGGGCCAGGCATTGTACGTGTGTGAGCTCGCCTCACCTCAGAGCCGCCACCAGGTTCCGGCCATTGTCACACACGACCATGCCTGGCTGTAGGTTCAGTGGAGTGAGCCACAGATCTGCCTGCTCTTTCAGAGCTGTCCACAACTCTTCAGCATTGTTCTGTTTGTCACCTAAGCATATTAGCTTCAGCACAGCCTGTTGCCGCTTGGCCGAGGCAGTGCTGCAGTGCTTCCAGCTTGTGACTGATGTGGTCATTTCGGAGATGGAGGCTGAAGAGGAGGAGGAGAATGAGGTGCTGGAGCTGTAGACCGTGAGGGCAATGGGAGAGGACGTGTTCCGGCCTAAGGTCCTACTGGGTCCCGGCTTCCACTATGTTAACCCAGTGTGATGTCAGCGAGATGTACCGTTCCTGCCCACAAGCACTTATCCACGTGTCTGTGGTTAGGTGGACTTTCCCGGTAACTGCATTGTTGAGGGCACGGCTAATGTTTTGGGACACGTGCTTGTGTAATGCGGGGACGGCACACCGGCAGAAATAGTGGCAGCTGAGGACCGAGTACCGAGGGACGGCCGCCACCATCAGGTTGCGGAATGCTTCCGTCTCCACGAGCCTTAAAGGCAACATTTCCAGCGCAAGCAGTCGTGAAATGTGAGAATTTAGCAGTGTGGGCTGTGGGGCGTTGGCTGCATATTTGTGCTTGCGTTCCAAGGACTGGGGTATGGACAACTGAACGCTGCGCTGGGACAAGGACATGGACGTGCTTCCTGATGCTGCTACTTGAGAGTGCGCAACGACAGGTGCAGGGCGGGAGGCATCTTCGCATGCACCATGGACAGGGGATTGGCTTGCAGGCACAACAGCGGAAGAAGCAATGGTGCCACCTGCAGACACTGTTCCTGGACCCTGGGGTTTGGCCCACAAAGTCGGGTGCTTTGCTGCCATGTGCCTGATCATGCTGGTGGTGGTCAGGCTGGTCGTTTTGCCACCCCTGCTGATGCTGGCCTGGCAGATGGTGCAAATGGCCTTTTTGGGGTTATCTGCAGAGTCTTTAAAAAACAACCAGACTCGGGAAGACCTAACAGTTGTACTGGCAACTTCCTTCGTGTTGGTGTTATGGGGAATGGTTGCCTGCCTTCTGTCTGCGGCCACCACACTGCTTCTTCCTGCCTGTTGGGGTACTCTGCCTCCCTCCCCCTGTGTGCTGCTGTCCTCGCTCTGCATGTCCTCCTGACAGGTTGGGTCAGTTACTATATCATCCACCACCTCGTCTTCCACTTCCGCACCCTGGTCCTCCTACTGACTTTCTGGCAATTGTGTCTCATCATCGTCCACCTCTTGTGACACTTTCCCACCGTCGCCTTCGTGTGACTGTGGCTGCTCAAATATTTGGGCATCGCTGCACGCGATCTCCTCTTGCCCCGCTTCAAGTGGACCGGGCGAGAGGCCCGAATCTATAAATGGAAAAGTGAACAGTTCTTCAGAGTGTCCAAGTGTGGGATAAATTGCCTCTGAGCACTCGGCATGGTGGGAGGAAGGAGGATCAGGGTGAGGAATATGCGGTCCAGACTCACGGCTACTGAGACTTGACCGTGTGGAAGACAGGGTGGTGGTGGTGGCTAAGTGACTGGAAACATTATCCGCTATCCAACCAACAACCTTTTGACACTGCTCTGAGTTCAATAGTGGTGTGCTGCAGTCCCCTAGAAATTGGGACAGGAAGGTCAGGCGAGAAGATGTGGGTATTTGTTGTGGCACAATTTCAGCTTGCCCACGGCCTTGTCCTCGGCATGCACCATTACCATCACGTCCAGTTCCCCATCCCTTGCCATGTGCCTTGCCCATTTTAAATGGAGGACAGTATCTTCCACTCTCACTACAAATAACTGAGTTTGGAGCGATCTTATATGTGATCCGTATGACGGAGAAAACAGAGTTTTAAATACCTGGCCTGTAGGTAAGTAGTTTGAACAGTAAACTGGTGTGAATTGCTTCACTGACACACTAAAGGAAATTTTTAATGGAGACCAGAAATGGCAGTATTTTCTGACAACGTATATGTGATCCATGTGACGGAGAAAACAGAGTTTTAAATACCTGGCCTGTAGGTAAGTAGTTTGAACAGCAAACTGGTGTGAATTGCTTCACTGACACACTGAAAGAAATTTTTAATGGAGGCCAGGAATGGCAGTATTTTCTGACAACGTATATGTGATCCGTGTGATGGAGAAAACACAGTTTTAAATAGCTGGATTTCTAGCACTGTAATATGGAAAGAACCTGGCTGTATTCTGCAGTGCCAACAAGCAAATGTCGCAGAAAAAAGGTGTTCTCTGGATTGCTTTTTAAGCAAATAATGAGGATTAAGATCCAAAGAAAAGTATTCCTGGCCCCTGAGAACTGGGCCTTTGTATAGAAATATCTAACAGCAGCAGAAGGCAGAATTGGAATGGAGCCTCTTGTGCTATATGCACTGCAGTCTGCTATATACCCTGCCTCCCTGCCTGCCTATATACACTGCCTGCCTGATATCTCTGCAGATGGATTAGTCAGTCCTCAAAAGGACTGTTTGTTAAGATGGATATGTGTAATGTACGGTTTTCTCCCTACACTACCTAATACACAAGCAAATCTCTCCCTGACGCAGCAGCACCTCTTCCTACTCTGTTTAATTCCGGAGTGACTGTGACGAACATGGCGACGCCAGGTCTGATATAGACCTGATGACGCTGTGCGGCCAGCCAATCACTGTAATGCCACAACCAACATGGCTACGGCATTACAGTGCATGGCAGGCAATCCCTGCATGTTGATTGGCGCTCTTTAGAGCAGGGAGGGAACCCGAGCTCCCGCTGAGCAACCCCGGAAATACTCGGCGAGCGCCGAGCATCTCGAGTAGTGAGATGCTTGGGCGAGCACCGAGCAGTAGCGAGTATGCTCGTTGATCACCATTACTTACCTATCCAGTAAATAGTGTACATATATTCACTGTGACTACATTATTATGCCCAGAGCCACTTGAGCCTGCCTGGAGTCAAATGATTTTTATGCGGGGCATACCTACTTGTATGTTGGCCTTTTGGAATCAGTGGTGAAAAGTCATTTAACCATTTGAAAACACCACATTGAACTCAGTAAAAATTGTCTGTCTACACAATCTTATGACAGATTTTATGCCAGGATCCATTTTGGGCCACATTACAGGAAACTCGATATTTTTGGGACTTCCCTATCCATGTCCCAGCAATGCAAGTTGTGACCCATAGTGAGTTAACCCTTCAAATCACACTCTTGGCTGAGCACTTTGATGCCTTTTATTGTGCCAAAAATGTGTTCCTGTGCTTCTTTCAACTTTATTCACCTCAGGACACCTTACTGCCATGTAGTTTGTTAATGAAGATAAATTCTCCGTATTACTGAACCAGAAAATGACAAAAATACATTTCTTTTAATAGAGAAACTGGATGAATGAGAAACCAACTTGAACCGGGAATAAGAGACTGCATGAACAAGGAACCAACTTTAGTATCTTCTGTTGTATTGAGCAGCCTCCAGCGGCGCCATGCACAGCCCCCTCCCTCCCCATCACTGAGGTTAAATTAGGTAATGCAATTATATCCGCCTTCCTTTCACTCTTCGACCTCTCTGTGCTTCCCGACATGCTAGAGACCAGGCGTCTATCGCACTCAAGCAAGAATGTACATGAAACACGTGCAAGAAGGAACCAGGCATTCTCTCTTCACAGAGAGAAGACTTTCCATCACTTGAGTAATATAAAGTTTATTGAAAAGAGTACATTGTGTAAGTTATGTTTTGCTGCAATATCAATCGCCCAGTGCTTTTAAGATGTGTATCAATATATAGGAAGGGTTGGGATATTGAAATCAGTTCAAAGCAAATGTGGAGGAATTCTTATCCATAGTAACCAAATAGGTTGCTGCTTTGATTTTTTTAAAGGCCTGTGGCAAATGATAGCTTGGATGGGATGCCCTTTTTATTCTAATGATGGCTGGACCACACATGACAAGCACTTTCTACCTATTGTGTCCCCCCTATATCCTTATAGATTGTGAGCAGGACCCTCACTCCTCCTGTAACTGTTGAACTGTGTTACTTTTTAATGTCGTTATTGTTTGTACATGTGCCCACTCAATTGTAACATTCTGCAGAATATGTTGGCGCTATAAAAATAAAATTATTCTTATTATTATTGAATTGACATCACAACTTTTGAAAACTCTCCCCCTTCCATCATGCTTTTGGCAATAAACTTTATTTAGAATGCTTAAGAGAACATTTAAAATTCTTTATTGTGCTACCTTGGATGACCATACTTCAATCATCCATAACATTAAAACCACCTGCTAAATATTTTGTATCACCCCACCACCAAACAACTCTGGCTCAGGCCACCTGATTCTATAAATCCATGGTTCAGTTTTGTTGCTCGTGTCCCAATGTAGAGTCCTTAAGGCAGTTCATAGGCCAGGACAGGCGTTTTGTCCACAAAAAGCTAAGGTCATGACACTCGGTTTTGCGAGTAAAAACAGCTGCCGCAAATACAAAATATTGTTAAATGAGCAATTTAAAAACAACAGTAGACAGCTGTGACTCAGCTGCTTCATCTGGTCTTAGTGAAAGGTGCCTTCAATAAAAAGTGGTTCTCCAACATGGTGGCTCAGTGGTTAGCACTGCAGCTTTGCAGCGCTGGGGTCCTGAGTTCAAATCCCACCATGGACAACACCTGCAAGGAGTTTGTATGTTCTCCCCGTGTTTGCGTGGGTTTCCTCTGGGTTCTCCGGTTTCCTCCCACATCCAAAGACATACTGATAGGGGACTTAGATTGTGAGCCCAAATAGGGACAGCGATGATAGTGTATGTAAAGCGCTGTGGAATTAATGGCGCTATACCAGTGAGTAAAATAAATAAATATGATATTGATTAACCTTAGGATGGGTTATCAATATCAAATTGATAGGAACCGACAGCCAGCATCCCCACCAATCCGCTGTTATTAGCTCCCATGATAAACAATGAATGGAGCTGCATCTATTTCATGTGTGCAGCCCCTTCCGTCTGCATGATGTGCAATACTAGGCAGCAGTCACTATACAATGAATGGAGCAGTGCAGTTCAGCTCTGTTCAATGTTTACATACAGCCATTGGAGCTGCTAGTAGCTGATCTGTGGGATGCAATGTGTCATGATATTGATGACCTATCCTAAGGACGCAATCAATTTGATATACTCCAAGAACCCCTTTAACTTCAACTGTCAGTGGTTTTAGACAAGGTTCACATGTTGCATCCGTGATATGTTTTGTTTTCGGCTATGTTCCAAAATCACTGTTGTTTTGATGTAGTTTCTTAAAGCCACAGTAAAAAATACACATCACAAATGCAACGTTCAAAACCACTCACAATGTTAGAGCTGATCAGTGTAATTGTACATTTCAGCCAAGACACTATTGTTACTGCTGTTTGAGTGACTGATTTGGTGCCTTACAAAATCTTTATACTAAGCAATGTTTGCAACATGTATATTTTTAAAATGTCGTGACTGATGGATGTCTCTAATATTAGGGTGTTAAAAAACAGATACAAGGTGTGTGCCACCTTTGACCTTGGCTTAGCTCTTGTAAGACAAGACTGTCCGTAGGCATTGATAAATATGTCAGACAGCTGTGACTGACAAAATGTAAAAGCATTAGAGTATTTCTCATCTGCCCGTGGACAGCAAATGGGTCCATATAATGTAATAGAACTATTCACACATCCATATTTTTAGTGACTCCACATGTCCATTCCATTAGACTAATTGCATGTTCTGTCTTTGCGGATCAGACTTTTTAAGCCATGCAAATTTATGAGCCTCGGTTAAAAATTAATGTCACCTAGAAATCATCTGGATACAGTCATATGAATGATCCCATTTGGTAAGGCTATATGTTTCGGTTGTGAAATTGTTGTGACACAGTTTCACAAATGGTCAAAAAACGTGTGTGGTTAGTGTTAGTTGCATACCAGTGTTGAATAAACAAACATGCTTCGATGTGCATTTTTTGACTGCAAAACCGAAATTTAATAGGTTAATTTGGAACATCAGTGGTAATGACTCTGCTAAACAATCTGCTTTAAAAAAAATGCTCTGTCGAAACATGTTTGTGTATGCAAAAAAAAAAACGCTTGTAATCAACCCTGCACTGTTTTTGAATGGGTCACAATAGCGCACTCTTGCCTTACTACAGTCTCAAAAAATGCTACAGCTGTATTACAAAAACAGTACAAGTGGGCAGCACAGTTGCTCAGTGGTTAGGACTGTTAATTTGTAGCGCTGGGGTCCTGGGTTCAAATCCCACCAAGGGCAACATCTGTAAGGAGATTATATGTTCTCCCCGTGTTTGACTGGGTTTCCTCCAGATACTCCGGTTTCCTCCCACACTCTAAAGACTGATATACTGATAGGGAATCTAGATTGTGAGCCCCAATGGGGACAGTGATGATTATGTCTATAAAGCTCTGTGGAATAAGATGGCGCTATATAAGCAAAACATAATAATAAAATAAAACAAGTCACCTGAGCCAGTTTTCAGGCAATATTTCTCCAGACTGATTAGTCTACCTAAAAAAAATGGTTAAATAAGGGATCCTGGGAACATATTGCTCGCACTGAAAGATACAGTCCTATACATTGCATATGAGTTGAAAAATCACATGCAAGGTACAGGAGCAATGTTTAATCAGCAAGGCTATGATTATGAGAATTAAGATCAACATGTAGGTTTCTCATTGCGCAGTATAGCAAGGCCATACAGAAACTACTCTGAAATGCCCACCTGGTCTGGGGAAGCAAAACATTGGTCTTTAATATTGAAATATTACTCAAACTTTTATAACACCTATTAGTAGCATGTTTATCCTCATAATGACCTCTTCATATCCTGGTGACAAACACATGAAGTGCACCCTCCTTTCCATATTGGTGTCTTTGTTTTTCCTTGGTGTTTTTATTTAGTCACATCCCCTGCACTTGCCCCCTTGGTATTTAGCTGTCAGGGAAGGAAGGTGAGAGGAATGTGGCTGTGTCTACTCTGGTGTGTTACTGGTGCTGAGCTGACTGCCCTGATCGTGGGAAAGTGCCTTCACGTAAAGCACAATTTCTTTGTCCCTGTTGTTCTTCTGTAATCGATCTCATTTCAACTCGAAGGGTGGAAAACTTCAAAGGGAAGCAAGGCTGTTGGAGGTCGGAGCAGAAGCACAATCAGCTCACAAATGCACCCACTTTACCCACCACCCCCACCTCATCTCCTCTTTTTCAGAGGAAGAAAATAAAGAGCCTTCCTCAACCTCATTTTAAAACACACACTCCCAATCAATAAATAAAATGCAGACTTTGTGGAGGAGAGGGTGTGGGGGTGGAAGCTAGTACAAAGGTAATCAAGCACACAGGAAAATGCTGGTTACAAAAATGCCTGTTTTTTAGATTGGTGTAAAGGTAATTTTAACTAAATAGTGTGTGGAAGTTAAGGAATATTTTTTTACATTTATTTTATATTGGTTTATTAAAGATAGATCACAAGATGTACACAAACACGCATTGCATTACTTGTTCAGTCTGGGATACAGAACCTTTTCTGGACCAGAGGCAATACTGCCAGATTGAAGCACCAGTTCCAAGAATTGACTGAGACACTAATGTTATATCAAAAGTATTGTAGGTCCTGATTCCACTTTCCAGACTGCAAACTATTAGGAGATCCTTTAGGGCTCATTTAGACGCCCATGCAAATTGGCCTGAGATCGGACTGTAAAGCTCAGACTGGCCACAGCTTTCTCGACCCGAGAGGGACAGCATCCTAGAAATACATGAAGATGTCACGCTTGGGTCGGGAGACCCACAGCCAGTTTGTGCATTAGCTGTCCGTGCTCGGACCGATTGGCACGGATGTCTGAATGATCGCTTACTTGTTCACATACTGGAAAGAAAGAGATCTTGCATGAATGCCGTGTATTGTAGTTTTTTATTAGTTGCTGAAATAGTCATGTGTTTTACTACTCCCATGAAACCTACAATGGAGAGAGTTGAACACAATGAATGGCCACCTCTCCCATTCCTTATAATAGAGTCAGAAGATTCTGTTGATACGGCAGTGTTAAAAATAATTGCAGTCCAATATGACTAGCCAGATTAATCACTGTTTTTGGTATAAAATTATATTACCACATGTCAAACAATTTACCAGTTGGTGCAGTAGATTCTAAGAAAACCGAGAGACTCAGCATTCATGATCTGCATGTTTTTGAGTCTGTGTATTTGAATAATTAATTGAAAGTGGGTGTGTTCAAAATAATAGCAGTGTGGAGTTCAATTAGTGAGGTCAATCATTCTGTGAAGAAACAGGTGTGAATCAGGTGGCCCTTCTTTAAGCGTGAAGCCAGCACACATTCGAGACATTGTTCAGAAGAACAGCATACTTTGATTAAAAAGTTGATTGGAAACTTATAAGAAGTGCAGACAATGATAGGCTGTTCAGTTAAAATTATCTCAAATTCTTTAAAATGGAAAGCAAAACCAGAGATGTGGAAGAAAACGGAAGACTATCATTCAAATGGATCAAAGAATAGTCAGAATGGCAAAGGCTCAGCCAATGATCAGTTCCAGGATGTTCAAAGACAGTCTCAAGTTACCTGTGAGTACTGTGACAGTTAGAAGATGCCTGTGTGAAGCTAATATCTTAGCAAGAAGTCTCCGCAAAGTCCCACATCAAAAATGCCGTTTCTGAAGCAAAGCCAACAAATGGCAAAAAATTGTAGGATGTGGTCAAAGCATCCTGGGGTGGAATAACAGTTGACAGGTGCCAGAAGTTGGTTGCCTTTATGCAACATAAATGTGAAGCAGTTCTAAAAAACTGTGGGTATACAACAAAATATTACGTTAGTGATTCACAGGAATGCTAAATCCTTAAAGTACATATTATGAGTTTGTACAGACAAAAGCAGACACTGCTATTTTTTAGAACTACCCAATGTTCATTTTTTGTTATTTTCTGTAAAGTAGTTAAAAATTCTATACATTTCTCTTCATGTTTTGAATTAGAAAACAGTGCAGAATGTTCCCAATGCATGGAAATAAAAACTAGTATGAAGATTTTGTGTTTAACTCATGTTTTTGAACACACTGCTCTTATTTTGAACAGTACTGTGTATCGGAATCCCAAATATGTCAGTGAGCCCTTGCGGGCAGAAACCAAACAAGTGATAGCAATTGTTGGAGGTATAAATTAATTTCAGGTAACTTTTTATTCTTGGGCTTCTCTTGAACTGTATTCAACCTTTTTGTTCTCTCCTTTCTGGTGCAGCTTTTGACAAGGAACATCAGGTAGGTTGCCTAAATAAATGCTGATGCTTAGGAACCCCCTAAATATATACAGTCCACAGCCAGGTCTGCATTAAAGAGGAACTTTCCTTAGATATTTTAAACTGAGTACCTCCTCCAGTTGCTGCCGCTCCACTGATTCTGGAACAGTTTTTCTTTTTTTTCTTTGCTCCTCCGTTCCAAAGTTATGTTTCTCAGTGTTAAAGATGCAAATTTTCCCTCCAACTAAGTGGGCATATACCATGAAACTTCTGTGTGGGTGTTTGCTTTTTCTCCCCTAGAACAATAGCCAAGAGAAAAATAACAGCTTGATAGAGGGGAAAAAGTAAACGCCCACAGAGAAGAACAGCTGTAGCCTGCCTCAATGTGTTCAACTGAGAAAAGATTTGTCTCACGTAAATACGCTGAGTACTCTGCCATTGCCACGACCCTTCCTATTATTGGAGTGCAGTAGTACAGGAGAGGAGGAGAGCATCATCTGTAACAGTCCGGCATTCCAGCTATTCTCTCCTATACTCCAGGGCTCTAATGGCAGGAAGGAATGCGGTGACTGCCTAACTCTGCATGTTCATGTGAGACAAATCTCATCTCAGTAGAACACGCTGAGCCAAGCTGCAGCTGTCATCCTCTTTTTTGGCCTTTTCCTCCCTCAATGATGCAGCTGTGTTTTGATTGGCCAGTGTCAAGAAAAAGAAAAAAGCCAACACCCATGCAGAAATTCTGTGATATATGCGCACTAGGCTGAAGGGAAAATTTGCATCTTTATTACCGAGTGGCATAACTTTGGAATGGAGGGGCACAGAAAATAAAAACTATATCAGAATCCATAAAACAGCGGCAATTGGAGGAGGCACTAGGTTTAAATTGAAAAAAATCCTGTCTTTAATGTAGATCAGATCCCCTTATTCCAGATCACAAACCTTACCCCTTTATACAGAACCTCAGACCACAAATGTATGTACCCACATCACATAGTTTTTGCATATCTATTCAGGGATGAACAATCCCCAAAGTTAACGTCCTGTCTCTAGGTTAGAAGGTGATTTTAATTTAATTGTTGGAAATTTGCTTGCTTTTTTGGGAGAAAGTTTTTGGTTAACTTCTTAATAACTTTTGTGGTTAGCATCTAGCACAGCTGAAGACCACAGAAACACAATGTATGGCATGGATCTTTATCCTGTATTTGGGTTTGTTCACACGGCATATGCAGTGCCATCTGCTGCAGAAATCCAAGGTAGAAGCTGACTCGCAGATTTCTTCTGTGGGCCTGCCAAAACAGAATTCTCGCTGAAAACAAGTGACGGTTTGTAGGCATTTTTTTATGTAATAAATGACAACATTTGTGTAAAAAAAAAACTCAGTGTAAACATATCTTACCTGCAAGGCTATGTTCACATGTTGCATTTTTGCTACAAATTAAATTCTGCTTTAACAGTACCAGTTAAAGCTATGAGATTTCAGAAATTTCATGCACACAATTGCTTTTTTTCCAGACTGAATTTGAAAACTGCAGCGTGTCAATTATTTCAGCATTTGCTGTGTTTTTTTCACCCATAGAATGCAATGAGTAAGTGCAAAAAAGCAGCAAAAATGCAAGTACCAGGTTTTGCTGCTTTGTTGGTTCATAAAACTCAGGTACAGTTGGTTGTGACTCCACAGGAAAAGGAGCTTTGGGTGTGATGTAGTGTGGTGAAGTGAACTGAGAAGTTTGTGGCAGTAGCACTTTATTTTTAATATTTTACCAAGTTCAAAACCTAATAATGTCTTGGTATCATCACATGAGTGTGGATCTTCTACATTTAATAATGCTGGTAAGTATTTTTTACTTGTAATGTAATTTGCACATAATTGTTGTTTCTTAAAGCAATCCTTTATTTAGCCCCACTGCTTGCATAATTAATTAAATTAGTAATATTTGTTAAAAGTAAACAGTGCTCCACTAATTCAACCTCCCCTGCTGTTAGGTTTGCAATTGTATACTTTTTTATGCATCACTCATGTAATGTTAGTTCATGGCTGAACTTTCTTTAAAGCAATCTGGACATAGTTAATCTGTTATTGAAATATGACATGCAGTTACATCATATACCACCTCCCTAACTTTGATACATGCTCTTGAACTAAGCCAACATTTTCTTGGCAGATGATGGCTCTGATAATCAGCAATCATCTGTCTCTAAAAGTGAAGTTCCACCCGCAGCTGTCAACCTATTACAGCACATTAGCAGGGTGGCGCGACATTCCACGGGAAATCCATGACATGATTGTGAGGCGCCAATGGGTTCCCATGATGGCCAGGGGTCTACTGAAGATCCCCGCGCCTGTCATGACAGTTTTCCTGTGAACAGCAGCTTCTGGTTGATGTTGATAGGAGACTGATTTTTGTAATATCCAGCAATGCAATGCAATCGCAACACTGCAATAAAATGCAAAATGAGGCTACCAAAATATTGTATCTACCCCAAAATTGTATAAATAAAAATGTCAGCTCAGGGAGCAAAAATAAGCCATCACACAGCTACATCAACTAATAATTGAAAACGTCACTGATCTCAGAAAATGGTGACACAAGAAAACTTTTTTTTCAAAATTAGTTTTTCACCACTTAAATAAAAAAACAATGCATGTTTGGTACCTAAGTAATCATGCTGACATGGAGAATTTTGTTGCCAGGTCATTTTTAACATATAGTCAACATGTTAAATAAAAAAAAATAAAAAAATTGTAGAATTGCACATTTTTCCCAATTTTGCCATATATGATTTTTTTTTCCATGCTTACCAGTACATCACATAATAAAATGAATGGTATAATTCAAAAGTACAACTCATCTTGCGAAAAACAAGCTCTCATATGAATATGTTGACAGAACAATAAAGAAGATATTGGAAGAAGAGGAAAAAAATGAAAACGCAAAAACGGAAAATAGCCCTGTTATCAAGAATTAATTAAATTAGTGATATGTTTAACAAGTAAACAATGCCCTACCAATTCAAACTCCCTCACTGTTAGGTTTGCAATTGAGTACATTCTCATAAATAACACATTTAAAACAAAACAAAGCACTAATAGTCATAAAAAATCTTTTCTCCTTAAATAATTTGATCAAATTGCCCTTAAATAATTTGATCCCCCAACTATGACCCCGACACAGCCCTCTATGTAGTATAATGGGCCTACATACAGTATAATAGCCCCAGACCTCTTCACACTGTATATTGGCCTCCACACAGTATGATGGATCCCACACAAACCTTCACACTGTATAATTGTTTGCATACAGTATAAAGGCTCCCACATAGCCCTCCAAATATTATAACAGCCAACACATAGTCTTCCATATAGTATAATGCTCCCTATAGTCCTTCATATAGTATAATGCACTCCCCATACTCCTCCATTTAGTATACTGCACTTCCCATAGTCCTCCATATAGTATACTTCACTCCCCATAGTCCTCCATGTAGTATAATGGACTCTCCATAGTCCTTCATATAGTATAACGCACTCCCCATAGTCCTCCATATAGTATAATGCACTCCATAGTCCTTCATATAGTATAATGCACTCCTCATAGTCCTCGATATAGTGTAATGCATTCCCCATAGCCCCCCCATAAAGTATTTTGGCCACCACAAGGTTCTCATTAATTAAAAAAAATACAATACTCCCGATGAGACGTCAGACGCTGCACTGAGACATCAGATGCAAAGGAAAAATGATGGGGGAGAGAGCATCAGCTGACAGTACAGTATAAAGGCTCCCACATAGCCCTCCAAATATTATAATAGCCCCCACATAGCATTCCATATAGTATAATGCACCCCATAATCCTTCACATAGTATAATGCACTCTCCATAGTCCTTCATATAGTATACTGCACTCCCGATAGTCCTCCATATAATATAATGCACTCCCCATTGTCCTCCGTGTAGTATAATGCACTCCCCATAGTCCTCCATATAGTTTACTGCACTCCCCATAGTCCTTCTAATAGTATGATGCACTCCCCATAGTCCTCCATACAGTATAATGCATTCCCCATAGCCCTCCATAAAGTATTCTGGCCATCACAATGTTCTCACTAATTTAAAAAAAATACAATACTCCTGACTTCAGTTGCTGCACTGAGACGTCAGACGCAAAGGAAAAATGATGGGAGAGGGAGCTTCAGCTGACAGTACAGTATAAATGCTCCCACATAGGCCTTCAAATATTATAATAGCCCCCACATAGCCTTCCATATAGTATAATGCACCTCATAATCCTTCATATAGTATAATGCACTCTCCATAGTCCTCCATATAATATACTGCATTCTCCATAGTTCTCCATATAGTATACTGCACTTCCCATAGTCCTCTATATAGTATAATGCACTCCCCATAGTCCTCCATATAGTGTACTTCACTTCCCATAGTCCTCCATATAGTATAATACATTCCCCATAGTCCTCCATATAGTGTAGTACACTCACCATAGTCCTCCTAATAGTATAATACACTCCCCATAGTCCTTCATATAGTATAATAGCCCTCCAAATATTATAACAGCCAACACATAGTCTTCCATATAGTATAATGCTCCCTATAGTCCTTCATATAGTATAATGCACTCCCCATAGTCCTCCATATAGTGTACTTCACTTCCCATAGTCCTCCATATAGTATAATGCACTCCCCATAGTCCTCCATATAATATACTGCACTTTGATGCCAAATATAATAGCCCCCACATAGCCTTTCCTATAGTATAATGCACCCCATAGTCCTCCATATAGTATAATGCACCCCATAGTCCTTCATATAGTATAATGCACTCTTCATAGTCCTTCATATAGTATAATGCACTCCCCATAGTCCTCCATATAGTATAATACACTCCCCCATAGTCCTCCATATAGTGTACTCCACTTCCCATTGTCCTCCTAATAGTATAATACACTCCCCATAGTCTTTCATATAGTATAATGCACTCCCCATAGTCCTCCATATAATATACTGCACTTTGATGCTATTAATGGAATATGTGTTGACACACTATTATTTTGTCTTCAAAAATTGGTTCTTTCTTCAGAAAAGGGGCATGGCTATGGGTGCAGCCTTCACCTCATCATATGCCAACCTTTTTCTTGGCCTTTGGGAGCATGAATATGTGCAGAACATGGAACACACTTCATCAGCTGCAGTAATATCATGAATAAGGTTCATTGATGATATTCTGGGCTCCAACAGTGAACTGAAAGAATTTCTGCTATACTTGGACAACAACACCATGAATATCAAACGTTCTCATCATATCAAACAAGATTCTAATGATTTTCTGGACCTGGGAATTTCAGTAGATAGCTGTGGACAACTTCACATGACTATCGGAAAAAAACTGGCGTCAATGCGTTTTTACACACAAAATCAGTCATGTCATTCGGGCCATACCCACCGGACAAATTTTAAGAGCACGACGCATTTGCAACCAAGATGAATCATTTGAAGACCAAGCACGTGATTTAACTTCCAGATGTTTACAACGTGGCTACTAGATGGACAACATTCATTGTACGTGTATTCAAACCAAAGATACGGATCGACAGACCTTATTATTTTCTCAAAAGAAGAAAGAGACAGATGGACATGTTCGTGTTATCACCAATTACCATTCTAAATGGCGTGAAATGACTAGTATCATTACTAAGTATTGGCCCATCCTTCAGCAAGATTCTACCCTATGTAAATTGTTACCAAATCGACCTTTGATTACTGCTAAACGCAATAAAACTTTGGGTGATTTATTAGTCCACAGCCATCATGTTTCCCCCAGATTGACGTTAATCTTTGGTTCCAAGGGTCCCAAATGGGGTTCTTGGAGTTGTGGGACCTGTAAAGCCTGTAGGCATTTGGAGAAGACTAATATCTTCTATGACTGGGCATGTATGAGAGTTTAAAGTCTTACATTTTATCAACTGCTGTACATCTATGGTTATATATCAGGCCACTTATCCATGTGGTTTAAACTACGTGGGAATGACAACTCATGAATTGCGTGTTCGTACTCTCGAACACATCAAGGATATAAAAGCAGCAGTAAAAATTCCAATTGATGATTTTGGAGCTCTCTCCAAATTAAAACCTCTTGCCAGACATTTCCGCAATTATCATCCTAACCAGGAACATTTATTGAGGATTAAAGGGATTGATCGGATATATCCTGAGAAGAAATTGGCACAAATTGAGTGCAAATGGATCACTCTTCTTAAATGTATGACTCCTAGAGGTCTGAATGAACAATGGGGTTTCTCCAGTTTTTTGTAATAAACACTTTTTGCCTGGTAATTATTTTCCTATTTATATTCATTTTTATTTTTTCATTGGCAGTGTATAGGTTTCCGGCTGATGTATTTTGGGCAATCAATTGTTTAGAAATCATGTTTTTCTCTTTCTGCAGTGTTATATTAGCAATAACATCATTTTTTGCAGCCTCCTTTCCTTCTGCTTTGCAACCCCCGCTACTTTTTTTCCCCTTCCCTCTCCCTCTACTTCTTTCCTTATACCATTTTCTTTCCCCTTTTTTGGCCTATTCATTTATTCCTGTCAACCACTAACCCCCCCCCTTTTTTTCCCCTTTCACTCACTTAATTTTTTTATATATTGTTCACATTTTTCACTTGTTTTATTGTTTTGTTCCTTTCCCACCCCCTATATTTGGTTTTTCCTCATATATTGATTTGCCCTTTACCCATATTTCACTCCCTTTTTATTTCTCTTTATTCCTTACATTCACTGTATTCCTTGACATTTCACTTTTTTTCACTCCACCAATTTTGCATTCACCTTCACTTCTTTTTCATCCTTATATTCATCATACACCACATTATTTCGTTCACACATCACACCATATCATTCCTTTCACACATCACACCTTATTTTGTACTTCATGATGTTTTTTCATGTTAACATTATTACATACCAGTCTCATTGTTTTTTGTCTTTTTTCCTTTTATTATTATTAGCCTTCCTGCTTACTAAATAGTTTGTTTTTTTACTCTTCCCTTCCCATCGTATATTATACGTGTTGTTATTTCCGTTTCTTTATGACTGCATACATGCTATGCACTACTTTGCACAAACATCTGTTCTGTTGGTGTAGCGATACAGCGGTATTGCACAAGCTGCGACATTGTATCTGGACATTTCCCTGTCTAAATATGGCTGCAGGAGCGTTGTGCACTGCCTTGTGCATGCGTCCGCCTGGTTGCTGCATTGGCTTCCAGGGACACCGTGTCACGAACTGTGACTCACGTCACACTTCGTGACGCGACTCCCGACTTCCTTTGCGTGGACCGGTAGAGAGCCTGCACGAGTTGTGGTGCCATGTAACATGGCGTCTCTTGATTGTAAGTGTTCACAGCTGTTCTTGCCCTACTTATATCATGCCGGATCCCCTCAACTTCAGTCCCTGGCGAAGTGGCAGCGAAACGCGCGTTGTAGTGGTGTGAGGGGATCGGTGATGTGTCTATTATTTGATATGTGGTACATTATATTTGTTAATTCCTTGCTGCATCAATTGCAATGCAATATATCTGAAGTGCTGCACTGACAGAAAGAAGCCTCTTAGACCATGCTCCTGGGAAGTTCTAACAAGGTCATAGTCATGATGACCTCAGTTTGCCATGGCAACGATCGGGCCTTGTGATGCTGTCATGGGGGCGCCAATCGGATAGGAGACGGAGCCACCTCCCTTTCACAGTCTACTAAATGTTGCAATCGATATCGATCATGGCATTTAAGAATTCAAAAGGACTGGTGCGGGGCGGGCACCGCCCATGACAGTGACAGCTGGGTCTCAGCTATTACTTACGCTGAGCTCCCGGCAGTGATCGCACGGGCACTGTTCCTGTGCCCATACGATTGCCATGACATCAGTTTACGTCATAGGTCGTGAACCCCTTCCCGATCAGGACGTAAACTTACGTCAAAAGCCGTGAAGGGGTTAACCCACAATATGAAAGTAAATTTAATAATATAATTTTCATTACAAAATCTTCAGTTTTACTCAAATTAGTTGATGCAAAAATGAATACATCTCATATCAAAACAACTACATCTAGTACAGTGGGGGAAAAAAAGTATTTAGTCAGCCACCAATTGTGCAAGTTCTCCCACTTAAAAAGATGAGAGAGGCCTGTAATTGACATCATAGGTAGACCTCAACTATGAGAGACAAAATGAGAAAACAAATCCTGAAAATCACATTGTCTGTTTGGAAAGAATTTTTTTTCAAATTTTGGTGGAAAATAAGTTCACTGCTCAAAAAAATAAAGGGAACACTTAAACAACAGAATATAACTCCAAGTAAATCAAACTTCTGTGAAATCAAACTGCCCACTTAGGAAGCAACACTGATTGACAATCAATTTCACATGCTGTTGTGCAAATGGAATAGACAATAGATGGAAATTCTAGAGGCGATGGGCAGATCACCTCTATGTAGCAGAAATGCTCCTGTGCTATGAGCACCGACTACTAGGTGGCGCTCATAGCGATCAGTACATGACAACCACTGGGGTCTGCTGCAGACCCAGGGTTGTCATGCCCACCCATCAGTGACCCGCGATCACGTGACGGGGTCACCGATGGGCGGGGTAAGTGACGCGGCGCTGTTAAATGCCGCTGTCAGAGATTGAGATTTTAATAGCCGCGGGTAGATCGCGATTCCACCCGCGGCTGTTGCGGGCACATGTCAGCTGTAATAATCAGCTGACATGTGCCTGGTTCAGTGTGGGCTCAGCGCCGGAGCCCGCGCTGAACAGGGGGTGACAGCCTGGTGTGTACTATTACGCCCCAGTCTGTAAAGGGGTTAATTATCTCATCCTAGTTACAATTAATTATACTGTTAGTCCACCTATAAATACAAGGATGCGCTGGATGCCTGTAATCCCTGACGAAGGAGGCCGTGGCCTCAGAAAAGCGTCAGATTAGCGCCAGGTGCATCTCCCTCCAGAGAAACCCACAGCTTTTGTGACGTCACACAGATATCGGGCGCAATCATCCTTGAACTCAGCAATCATGTGGGTGTGACCGGCTGGCACACCTACCCGGCTCTAGGTGGTTTTCCACCGACGTGCGCACATCTCCTGGACTGCTCCCCTGGTGGAGCTCACCATGTGCATCTACCTATTCTGCAGACTCCTTCACAGTTTCGCCACTTTAGGAACAGAGCAGCACATCCTGCTGGACTCCCTGACGGCTGTCCCCAACTCCGCTGCTACACACGCCAGACCAGCGTGTTCCTGACTTTGATCCATCGTTCAAGCAGCACCCCCTGTGTTCTGCTGTCAAACGCTCATTCTTCAGGTGAACGTGACACAAATGAGCCTGGTTCATTTTCCACTCTACTTCAGAGGCTGAGAATCTTCAGTAATTTTCTCAGGTAGGATACAACTACTTATATATCATATAGTGACATTTAGCGCATCCAATTCTACTTATTTGATTAGTAAAGTCGTCCTGACAGGTTTCATTTAACATAATGTATAGTGATTTATGTGCATTGGTTATGCCATCTATACTCAACAAAGACAATGCTAACAATACTATCTACTGCTAGCAGCATACAAGGCTGACATAATAACCTCATGACTGATTTATCAAATTTTAACTTGTAATGCAGATATATTAAGGTACAGCTCATACAACTCAAATATAATACTCACCTTGCTGGTAATCCCCATGTTCTCTAAGGCAACCACTCTGGCTCCGGTCTTCTCTTCATACTTTCATTCTTCATTTGAATTACATCAAATAAATTTGATGTGGATTGAATTTCCTGGCTAAATACGAGAAAATCTGCTAAATTTGCATTTCTCTCAGACTTTGCACTGGGCATAACACAGTTCCAGTTTTAACTAGAGTGATCGTTTAGAAAGGTATCACCAACTTATGCCATTTATGGCATATCTATAGAATATAACATAAATGTCTGATAGAATGGTAGATCATTTTAAGGGTACCCTGATCCATTGTGTGATATTCTAGAGTGGAGGAGATATTCCAGCACAATGGCATAAGTGTTAAAATTTAACTGGATGCTCCACAATACTAAATCACATTACAGGTCTGTGGCATTTCCCTTGCTTTCCACAAGCCTGTGGTGCCCTATCGCTTCCTGTAGTCTCTTATTGTTTACAACCCTTAAAATATCATCAACAGAAACACAGTGGAGTAGAGGATTATGCTCGCTCTCAATATTTTGCCACATTCATACAACCGTATTTTCAGTCCGAGCGTTGTCTTTGAAAAAACCTGACCTTACAAAGACAGCACTTGGACCAATGTTATTCAATAAGGCTGTTCAGTTGTCATTTTTTTTTTTTTACATGGACCGAATGTCCACGCAAAAAAATAAATCACAGAATGCACTAGTCTTCTCCATATATCGGATGAAACGCTCCTATTCAAATTTATGGGTGTGCAAAAAAAAAATGGATCCCATACGGATCAACCATATCCCATCTTGTTGGAATAATGCTAATTATTGTATATATTGTATCATCTGCTATTTACTACTGTTTAATAGTGCGTGTATTTCTGTTTCCAGCAATAGTGTTAAATTGCCAATAATGCATTGTTAAAAAAACAAAAATAATTTCAGCAAGTTCCTGTTCACTGTGTGTGTAGCTGTAGCACATTATTGTCACGGTTCCACCCCTCACTGTGTCTGGGATGCAGTTACTGACAGCTCAGCTGTCCAATCTTGTACAGGGGCATGCTGGAGCTGTTAGTACTGTGATTGACAGCTCGACCATCCAATCTGGTACAGGGGCGTGCAATAGCTGTCAGTGTGGTGATTGACAGCTCAGCTGTCCAACCTGTGACTGGGAGGCACTGGCTATCAACAGGTGTTCATTATTCAAGCTGAATGCCTGGCTACTTAACTGAGCTGTTTCCCCCAGATCTCTGCCAGACTTACATTCAGCTAGTGTGTGGTTTGTTCTCTGTGCCTTGAGTTCTGTTTGTTGATCTTTTGTTGCCCGACCTTGTTCTGACCATCCGTCTGTTTAACCCCTTCTGCTCTGATCTGCTTTCCTCCTGGTATTCTGATCTACAGAACGTTACCTGACTACGTCTTTGCCTCTTACCTCTGCTTATGACGTACCCTCCTGGCTTTGACTCCGGACTCCTTGACTATTCCGTCTCACGGCCTGGCCGTGTAAAGTGACTCAGCGTCACAATTATTACTTTCACTTTGCAAGCCGACAGACAAGATGTTAAGATCATAAGCTATAAGAAATACCAATTGTAAGCTGTGTTATCTTTGTTCCTGAATAAATATATATTCACTGTTGAACAGCTGGACAGTACAGAGATTAATCCGCTGACAACAGGTTATGTGCCCAGAGACTCAGGGTCCAGAAACCCAAAGACCCAGAGAACAGCCCAGAAGAGAGAGAACAATAGTGTACAAACAAGAAGAAGCAAAGATGGTCACCAGCAGCAACTATGTGAAGTTCACAGTGCCAAATCTGACTAACCAGAACTACCAATCATGGAAATTTAAGCTAAAGATGTTGCTGATAAGAGAAGGTAATACATACAGGAGTATAGACCTGACCCACTGCCAGAAGACTGGGCAAATCAAAAGTACAGCAATTGGCTAAGGTATCAATATGTAAACCTAAGAAATAGACATCTATCCAGTACCTATAGGTAGGACAAGCAACCAAAAGGTTCAGCGCATGCAAACTCATTGGAATGTATAAGAGAAAATTGAGCACACAGAACTCAAATTAAAAAATGACACAAATTTTATTAGATACAAAGATACAACATAGAAAAAGTAAAGTACAAAGGTAGGCGGGTGATGCATGGTAACAAGCCAATAGGTGGCACCAAAGCTCAAGCAGGTCTACAACTAATCATACAGCATACCAAAAGATAAGTAATCAAGCAGGCTTATGGCATTAAATGATAGTAGTGACATTGACTGATATATATATATATAGAAGTGTACCTACATAGTACACTAAACATAAAGTTACCTAGTGCAGTAAACTAGAGACAACATGTAAGCAGCAGTGGGGTATCCAAAGCAGAATCTGATTTAAAAACCCAAAATCTACCCAAAAATAAAAGTCATTTGAAGGAAACACGTGAGTGTTTTGTTTGTAAGAAATCAGGGCACCTAAAGGCTGACTTGCAGAGTCTGGAAAGTTAGAATGAATCAGCTGAAAAAGCAAAATAATCATCAAAGGGTTAAAAGTGCCATTACTGAAGAATATGACACTTTAAGTGCTCAAGCTGCATTTATTGTTAATGCAATTACATCAAAGCATGCATGGTGTATAGACTCTGGGGCAACTAGTCATATGACTAATGACAGAAGCTTCTTCTCTAACCTTGACCAAGGAAAATCAGAGACAGTGATCTTGGCTAATGGTCAGTATATGAATTCACAAGGAAAAATCAAAGATGAGTTGTACCAGCTAAAATGCAAGGAAAGTGTATACACTGCTATACATGAACCGCACAAGAATTGTATCCATTTATGGCATCGACGTCTTACACATAGAGACCCTGAAGCAATAAGATAGATAGTTAAAAAACAACTTGCTGATGGTATTACAGTCGATCTGTGTAATCAGACAATGAAATGTAAATGTCCAAAAAATTCTTTCCTAAGAATAGTACTCCAAAATCAGGAAAGCTTCTGGACTTAATACACACAGATATTTGTGGTCCAATGAGTATGGAAAGAAAAGATATTTTCTTTCATTTATTGATGATTATTCAAGATATACAGTTGTCTATCTGCTTGACTGTAAAGATGAAGTTCCAGAGAAACTTGAAATATATCTTGCTGAAGTATATAGCAAATTGGGAGAATGCCAAAAAATCTGCGTGCAGATAATGGAACTGAATATACAAGTAATGAGACATAAAGCGTTTTAGGGAAAAATGGAATCGTATTTCTGACCACTGTACCATACAACCCTGAACAAAATGGTCTAGCGGAAAGAAGGAACCGGACACTTTGTGAAAGTGGAAGAAGTATGCAGATTTGCCAAACACATATTGGAGTGAAGCAATCATGACAGCTTGCTATCTTCAAAACAGACTACCAGGTAAAGCTACTGAGAAAACTTCATTTGCGCAATGGAACAGCAAGAAGCCTGAACTACAACACATAAGAATATTCAGAAGTAGAGTATTTGTACATATTCCCAAAGAAAAACGTACCAAGTGGGAATCTCATGCAAAAGAAGGTATCCTGGTGGGGTACAGTGAAACCCAGAAAGGATATAGAATCCTGCACCCAGAAACGAACAAGGTCACAATAAGCAGAGATGTAATGTAACTTTGTGTCGCTCAAGTTTAATGTCATCATACCAGTAGTCCAGCTAAAGCAATAACAAGCTCAGTCACAGCTTCAAAATAATAAGGAAAAAGATGTAGAAGTTTAGTTAGTTTCTTCAACCACTGAAGAAGCAACAGAAAAATCAGGTGATCCTGAAGTCAGGAGATTATGGAGATCAAACAAGGGTATACCAGCTAAGCGTCTATCCTACTTTGTCAAAACACTACCTGAGTCAGAGCCGCAGTCATGGGATGAGATGCGACAACTACCTGTCCATGAAAAACTGCAAGAACACAATCAAATGTAAGTAGGTTTTTAAGACCAAGCATGACTCTGAAGGCAAGGTTCACAGATTTAGTCGCAAAAGGAGATTCTCAGAAATATGTTGAAGATTATGATGCCAAATTTTCTCCAGTTGCTAAGCAGACCACATTCAAGACTCTAATGGCTATAGCTGTCGTATAAAAGAGGTTTGTCAAACATTTGGACATCAAAGCTGCCTTTTTAAATGGTGACATTGAAGACGACTTGTACATGACGCAACCTGAGGGTTATATCAAAGAGGGTGAAGAGAAACTCCTTTGCAAATTACAAAAATCTCTCAATAGTCTTAAGCAATCGGCAAGAACATGGAACACCAAAATTAACAAAGTCTTATTGGAGGAAGGATTTAAAAGAGGTCAAGCAAATCCGTGTTTATACACAAAATGTACAGGCAGAAAATGAATGTATGTTCTCTTATTTGTGGACGATGTAATTATGGTTCATCAAGAGAAAACAGAAATTGCAAAGATGACTAAAATTTTGAATCAGCATTTTGAAACAAAAGATCTTGGAAATGGGACATTATCTAGGAATCCAGGTCCAAAAGGAAAAAGATGCAAGCTTTCTTCCAAACCAAAGTACAAAAATCAACTCAATTCTGAATCAGTTTGGAACGTCAGAACAGAAGCCAAATGTACAGTACAGACCAAAAGTTTGGACACACCTTCTCATTTAAAGATTTTTCTGTATTTCCATGACTATGAAAATTGTACATTCACACTGAAGGCATCAAAACTATGAATTAACACATGTGGAATTATATACTTAACACAAAAGTGTGAAACAACTGAAAATAGGTCTGATATTCTAGGTTCTTCAAAGTAGCCACCTTTTGCTTTGATGACTGCTTTGCACACTCTTCGCATTCTCTTGATGAGCTTCAAGAAGTAGTCACCGGAAATGGTTTTCACTTCACAGGTGTGCCCTGTCAGGTTTAATAAGTGGGATTTCTTGCCTTATAAATGGGGTTGGGACCATCAGTTGTGTTGTGCAGAAGTCTGGTGGGTACACAGCTCATAGTCCTACTGAATAGACTGTTAGAATTTGTGTTATGGCAAGAAAAAAGCAGCTAAGTAAAGAAAAACGTGTGGCCATCATTACTTTAACAAATGAAGGTCAGTCAGTGCCAAAAATTGGGAAAACTTTAAAAGTGTCCCCAAGTGCAGTTGCAAAAACCATCAAGCGCTACAAAGAAACTGGCTCATATGAGGACCGCCCCAGGAAAGGAAGACCAAGAGTCACCTCTGCTTCTGAGGATAAGTTTATCCGAGTCACCAGCCTCAGAAATTACAGGTTAACAGCAGCTCATATTAGAGACCAGGTTAATGCCACACAGAGTTCTAGCAGCAGACACATCTCTTCAGCAACTGTTAAGAGGAGACTTTGTTTTGCAGGCCTTCATGGTAAAATAGCTGCTAGGAAACCACTGCTAAGGACAGGCAACAAGCAGAAGAGGCTTGTTTGGGCTAAAGAACACAAGGAATGGACATTAGACCAGTGGAAATCTGTGATTTGGTCTGATGAGTCCAAATTTGAGATCTTTGGTTCCAACCACCGTGTCTTTGTGCGACGCAGAAAAGGTGAACGGATGGACTCTACATGCCTGGTTCCCACCGTGAAGCATGGAGGAGGAGGTGTGATGGTGTGGGGGTGCTTTGCTGGTGACACTGTTGGGAATTTATTCAAAATTGAAGGCATACTGAACCAGCTTGGCTACCACAGCATCTTGCAGCGGCATGCTATTCCATCCGGTTTGCGTTTAGTTGGACCAACATTTATTTTTCAACAGAAAAATGACCCCAAACACACCTCCAGGCTGTGTAAGGGCTATTTGACCAAGAAAGAGAGTGATGGGGTACTACGCCAGATGACCTCGCCTCCACAGTCACCCGACCTGAACCCAATCGAGATGGTTTGGGGTGAGCTGGACCGCCGTGTGAAGGCAAAAGAGCCAACAAG
The DNA here is from genome assembly GCF_046119375.1 of Phyllobates terribilis. NCBI lineage: Eukaryota > Metazoa > Chordata > Amphibia > Anura > Dendrobatidae > Phyllobates > Phyllobates terribilis. The sequence continues at coordinate 156,433,551 of NW_027362771.1, read as the reverse complement.
GGCTAGGCATCTCTGGGAATTCCTTCAAGATTGTTGAAAGACCATTTCCGGTGACTACCTCTTGAAGCTCATCAAGAGAATGCCAAGAGTATGCAAAGCAGTCATCAAAGCAAAAGGTGGCTACTTTGAAGAACCTAGAATATAAGACATATTTTCAGTTGTTTCACACTTTTTTGTTAAGTACGGTATATAATTCCACATGTGTTAATTCATAGTTTTGATGCCTTCAGTGTGAATGTACAATTTTCATAGTCAAGAAAATACAGAAAAATCTTTAAATGAGAAGGTGTGTCCAAACTTTTGGTCTGTACTGTATATATATATACAGGGTGGTCCAAAAGTAGGTGGACAGAAAGTGTAATAAGGTTATGAAGGGGGATATTTATCAAACATGCTGTAAAGTTAAGCTGGCTCAGTTGCCCTTAGTCTGTACCGTATATCAACCTCAGTGGAACTATCCTACTTAATGATGGAAGGAGAAGATGATCTGTTACTAGTGATGAGCGAGCATGCTCGCTACAGCTCGGTGCTCGCCCCAGCATCTCACTGCTCGAGATGCTCAGCGCTCGCCGAGTTTGTCCAGGGTTGCTCGGGTCCCCTCCCTGCATGTTTGGGCTCTTTAGAGTGCCAATCACCATGCAGCGATTGCCTGCCACTCACTGTAATGCCGTAGCCATGTTGGCTGTGGCATTACAGTGATTGGCTGGCCGCACAGCGTCATCAGGTCTATATCAGACCTGGCACCGCTATGTTTGTCACAGTCACTCTGGAATCAGACAGTGTAGGGAGAGGTGCTACTGCGTCAGGGAGAGATTTGCTTGTGTATTAGGTAGTGTAGGGAGAAAAACCGTACATTACACATATCCATCTTAACAAACAGTCCTTTTGAGGACTAACTAATCCATCTGCTGAGATATCAGGCAGGCAGTGTATATAGGCTGGCAGGGTATATAGCAGACTGCAGTGCATATAGCACAAGAGGCTCCATTCCAATTCTGCCTTCTGCTGCTGTCAGATATTTCTATACAAAGCCCCAGGTCTCAGGGGCCAGGAATACTTTTTTTTGGATCTTAATCCTCATTATTTGCTTAAAAAGCAATCCAGAGAACACCGTTTTTCTGCGCCATTTGCTTGTTGGCACTGCAGAATACAGCCAGGTCCTTTCCATGTTACAGCGCTAGAAATCCAGCTATCTAAAACTGTGTTTTCTCCATCAAACCGATCACATATACGTTGTCAGAAAATACTGCTATTTCTGGCCTCCATTAAAAATTTCCTTTAGTGTGTCAGTGAAGCAATTCACACCAGTTTGCTGTTCAAACTACTTACCTACAGGCCAGGTATTCAAAACTCTGTTTTCTCCGTCACACGGATCACCTATACGTTGTCAGAAAATACTGCCATTTCTGGCCTCCATTAAAAATTTCCTTTAGTGTGTCAGTGAAGCAATTCACAGCAGTTTGCTGTTCAAACTACTTACCTACAGGCCAGATATTTAAAACTCTGTTTTCTCCGTCACACGGATCACATATACGTTGTCAGAAAATACTGCCATTTCTGGCCTCCATTAAAAATTTCTTTCAGTGTGTCAGTGAAGCAATTCATAGAAGTTTGCTGTTCAAGCTACTTACCTACAGGCCAGGTATTTAAAACTCTCTTTTCTCTGTCACACGGATCACATATATGTTGTCAGAAAATACTGCCATTTCTGGCCTCCATTAAAAATTTCCTTTAGTGTGTCAGTGAAGCAATTCACAAAAGTTTGCTGTTCAAACTACTTACCTACAGGCCAGGTATTTAAAACTCTGTTTTCTCCGTCACACGGATCACATATAAGTTCGCTCCAAACTCAGTTATTTGTAGTGAGCGTGGAAGATACAAGGCACGTGGAATGGGCAAGGCACGTGGCAAGGGAAGGGGAACTGGACGTGATGGTGCATGCAGAGGCCGAGGACAAGGCCGTGGGCAAGCTGAAATTGTGCCACAACAAACACCCTCATCTTCTCGCCTGACCTTCCTGTCCCAGTTCCTAGGGGACCGCATCACACCACTATTGAACCCAGAACAGTGTCAAAAGGTTGTTGGTTGGATAGCGGATAATGCTTCCAGTCACTTAGCCACCACCACCACCCTGTCTTCCACACGTCAAGTCTTAGTAGCCGTGAGTCTGGACCGCATATTCCTCACGCTGATCCTCCTTCCTCCCACCATGCCGAGTGCCCGGAGACAAATGATCCCACACTTGGACACTCTGAAGAGCTGTTGACTTTTCCATTTATAGATTCGGGCCTCTCGCCCGGTCCACTTGAAGCGGGGCAAGAGGAGATCGCGTGTAGCGATGCCCAAATATTTGAGCAGCCACGGTCACACGAAGGTAACGGTGGGAAAGTGTCACAAGAGGTGGACGATGATGAGACACAATTGCCAGAAAGTCAGGAGGAGGACCGGGGTGCGGAAGTGGAAGTGGTGGAGGATGATATAGTGACTGACCCAACCTGGCAGGAGGACATGCAGAGCGAGGACAGCAGCACACAGGGGGAGGGAGGCAGAGCACCCCAACAGGCAGGAAGAAGCAGTGTGGTGGCCGCAGACAGAAGGCAGGCAACCGTTCCCCGAAACACCAACACGAAGGAAGTTGCCAGTACAACTGTTCCCGAGTTTGGTTGTTTTTTAAAGACTCTGCCAATAACCCCAAAAAGGCCATTTGCATCACCTGCCAGGCCAGCATCAGCAGGGGTGGCAAAACGACCAGCCTGACCACCACCAGCATGATCAGGCACATGGCAGCAAAGCACATGACTTTGTGGGCCGAACCCCAGGGTCCAGGAACAGTGTATGCAGGTGGCACCATTGCTTCTTCCGCTGTTGTGCATGCAAGCCAGTCCCCTGTCCATGGTGCATGCAAAGATGCCTCCTGCTTCTCAAGTATCAGCATCAGGAAGCACGTCCATGTCCTTGTCCCAGCGCAGCGTTCAGTTGTCCATACCCCAGTCCTTGGAACGCAAGTGCAAATATGCTGCCAACGCCCTACAGGCGACACTACTAAAATCTCACATTTCACGACTGCTTGCGCTCAAAATGTTGCCTTTTAGGCTCATGGAGACGGAAACATTCCGCAACCTGATGGCGGCGGCCATCCCTCGGTACTCGGTCCCCAGCCGCCACTATTTCTCCCCGTGTGCCGTCCCCACATTACACCAGCACGTGTCCCAAAACATTAGCTGTGCCTTCAGCAACGCAGTTACCGGGAAAGTCCACCTAACCACGGACACGTGGACAAGTGCTTGTGGGCAGGTACCGTACATCTCGCTGACGGCACACTGGGTTAACATAGTGGAAGCCGGGACCCAGTCGGACCTTGGGACGGAACATGTCCTTCCGACGCCAAGGATTGCGGGCCCTAGGTCATTCAGGGTTGACCCTGTGGTCTACAGCTCCTGCACCTCATCCTCCTCAGCCTCATCCTCCTCTTCAGCCTCCGTCTCCAAAATGACCACATCAGTCACAAGCTGGAATCACTGCCTCGGCCAAGCGGCAACAGGCTGTGCTGAAGCTAATATGCTTAGGTGACAAACCGCACAATGCTGAAGAGTTGTGGACAGCTCTGAAAGAGCAGGTAGATCTGTGGCTCACACCGCTGAACCTACAGCCAGGCATGGTCGTGTGTGACAATGGCCTGAACCTGGTGGCGGCTCTGAGGCGAGCTCACACACGTACCATGCCTGGCCCATGTGATTAACCTCATGGTTCAGCGGTTTCTCAAATCATACCCGGAGCTGCTGGATCTGCTTGTTAAAGTACACCGCCTGTGTGTCCATTTTAGAAAGTCAGCTGCAGCTTACGCCGCCCTTGCCGTGTTTCAGCAGTGTTTGCAGCTTCCTTCTCACAGACTGGTGTGTGATGTCCCCACGCGTTGGAACTCTACACTGCAGATGTTGGGAAGGATTTGTGAGCAGAAGAGGGCAGTTGTTGAGTACCAGCATCAACAAGGCCGTCGGTATTCAGTTCAGACTCCACACATAAGACCTCAGGAGTGGACATGGATGTCAGACATACTGTATGTACCATCCTCCAAAACTTTGAGGACGCCACCAAGATGGTGATCGGCGATGACTCCATAATTAGTGTCACCATCCCGCTTATCTGTCTTCTGAAACGCTCTCTGCTCACAATCAAAGAGGATGCATTGCAGGCGTAGGACAATGAGATGAAGCAAGGAACCATACAGGGTGATTACACACAGCCAAGCCTCATCTCATCCCAAAGTGGATTGGGTGACAATGAAGAAGAGGAGGAGGAAGGACAGGAGCTAGTTTCATGCACTATAGACGGTACTACCTGCACAGCTGTCATACAGTCTGTTCAGAGTGGATGGCCAGAGGACAGAGAAGTGGAGGAGGAGAGCATGGTCAGTCATCCTCTTGGTGAGGACATGGAAGTCTTGCCTTTTAGTAGTCTGGCACGGATGGCTGAGTTTATGTTACGCAGCCTTTCCCCTGACCATCGCGTTCTCAAAATTTTGGGTGACAGTCATTACTGGTTGGTGACACTCTTAGACCCACGCTACAAGGAGAACTTTATATCTCTTATTCCTGAGGCAGACAGGTCTACAAAAATGGGGCTGTACCAGAAGGCCCTTGTTGCGGAACTATTAAAAAAATTCCCATCTGAAAACGCTGGCTGCAGCGGGCACACTTCATTGGACAACCAAGGGGTACAGGCGAGAGAGACACAACTTAAATTCCAGCAGAGGAAGGGGAACACTGTCAAAGTTCTGGGAGAGTTTTCTCAGACCCTCCCATCGCACAGGCCCTGAGGCGCGGGGTACTCTCACAAGGAGTGCAAAGTTTGGGAAGATGCTGAGGGAGTACCTTGTCGACCGTACCAACGTCCTCCGTGATTCTGCTGTGCCTTATAATTATTGGGTATCCAAGCTGGATACGTGGAATGAACTGGCTCTCTATGCCTTGGAGGTCCTGGCGTGCCCTGCCGCCAGCATTTTATCAGAGCGGGTTTTTAGTGCCGCTGGTGGAATTATAACTGAGAGGCGCATCCAGTGTCTTTTCTTGGGAGGTGTACTCCCATGCACCTTTTCACACCCACACATGGGTATACACTTCCTGATGCAACACCCACATAATTTTTTTAAAGGGTGTTTATTATGCCCGTAAAAAAAATTTTTTATACAGTATGTTCATGTATACCCCCCAGGGGTAAATGTTTGTCAGCCCATACACTTAGTGCATGGGCATTACAAGTATAGGAGGCCCGCTCCTTTCTAATGGGAATATTTTTTTATGAGGCCCTCCTCCACGTCTCTTCCAAGGGGCATTGAAGTGCCTCCAAATTTTTGGCAGCCCTTGCATTCACTGCATAGGCCAACACTATGGGAGACTCTCTCCTTTCAAATGGGAATTTGTCGTTTCTGTGTCCCTGCTCTATGTCTCTTTAAATTGTTAGTGGGGTTTTTCCTAAAATTGGTCAGCCGTTGGACTCACTACATACCGTATAACTGTATAGCAGACTCTCTCCTTTCTAAATGGAATTTGTCGTTACTGTGGCCCTGCTCTATGTGTCTTTAAATTCTTAGTGGGGTTTTTCCCAAATTTTTGCAGCCCTTGCAGTCACAGCATGGGCATTACCACTATAGGAGACCCACTCCTTTATAATGGGAACATTTTTTTTACTGAGACCCTCCTCTATGTCTCTTCAAAGGGGTGTTGGGTTGCGTACAAATTTTTGGCAGCCCTTGCTGTCACTGGATACGCAATAACAGTATAGGAGACCTACTTGTTAATAATGAGAACAACAAAGCATAGACGGCTGATGGCTCTCTAACAATAACGAGCGCCGACTGCTGGCCTTTTAAGAATAGTAAGGGCCATCTGATGGCCCTATAAAAATAGGCTTTATGGCTTTCAGAGTCCCTCCATCATAAATAAAACAGGATGTGTCTGATGATGTGTCACACACCACATTGCCAGATAAGGTTGTAAAATGTTAAAATGACATTTGCCGGTGAATGCATTTGTAAAAAAAAACAAAACAATAGGATCTTTCTTTAGTATAAAAAACAGCGTCACCAATTTAACCTCAATGTAATCACATTGTTCAGCTCCTGCACCCCCTCCATCTCCGAAATGACCACATCAGTCACAAGCTGACAGCACTGCAGCACTGCCTTGGCCAAGCGGCAACAGGCTGTGCTGAAGATAATATGCTTAATGCTTAATTGACAAACCGCCCAGCACTGCAGAGTTTTTGAAAGCTGTAACACAGCAGCCTGATCTGTGACTCTCACCGCTGAACACACAGCCAGGCATGGTCGTGTGTGACAATGGGCGGAACCTGGTGATGGAGAAATGACAGCCGTAGTAGGTACGGTTTCCCTCTGTGCCAGTCCTTTCACCGAGCTAAATACAACTCTCATCAAAAAAAGCTGTGGACTGGCTCCGTACCGTCCCTGGCCACATTCACCTGTCCACGTGTTTGTGGGTAGGCGGTCCTTCCCAGTAAGTGCACTGGGGAGGGCACGGGTAATGTTGTGAGACCCGTGCTAGTGGAAGGCGGAGACAATACCGGGAAAAATAATGGTGGCTGGGGACCGGGTATGGAAACCCGGTCGCCGCCATAAGATTGTGGACAGATTCCGCCTCCATGAGCCTAAAAGGCCACATTTCAAGTGCAAGCAGCTGCCCAGAAATCTGGCAGTTTAGTGTTGCGGCTTGTGGGTGGGTGGGTGGCTGGCTGCATACTTGCGCTTGCATTCCAAGGTATGGGGTAGGGACAACTGAACGCTGCACTGGGACAAGGACGTGTACGGTGATTGTTGCAAGTCTGCAACGACAGGTGCATGGCGGGAGGCATCTTCGCATGTTCCAAGGATCACTTATGATGGGCACACTTTTAGGCAGTGACGTGGGAGTCAGAAATGCTTCCAGAGATCTTCCCCATGCTGTTCCCATGTCTTTTCAGCACTGTATGCATGTGTCTGATGATGTGTCACACACCATATGGCCAGATAAGGTTGTAAAATGTTAAAATGACATTTCCTAGTCAATGAATTTGTCTTTGTTGAGAGCAATGCAAAAATGCATCAAAAACGCTACGTGTGAACATAGCCCAAGGTGTGGAGGAGTAATTTTGGTTTTGGTTATTTATTTAGCCTTATATACAAGTCATTACGCTGGAAAGGGTGTTCCTTAATATATTTCCCAGGAAAATCTATTTTGTTTTTGTATGTTTTAATGTGAATCCGTAAAAGTGGCGTAATACTCTGACAATGTTGTTGACAGCAGTGACCTGGGAGTCAGAAATGCTTCCAGGGGTCTTCCCCATGCTGTTCCCATGTCATTTGAGCACTGTTCCCATCGATTTTGGCAATTTTTAGGCCCTCTGCAGACCGCCGTGGGGAGTCGCCTGAAAAATGCTCGGGTTTCCCATAAACTTACATTGGACTCGTTGCTCGGGTCGAGCACCCGAGTATTCCAATTTGCTTGACCCGAGCAACGAGTATCTGAGCATTTCAGTGCTCGCTCATCACTATCTGTTACCTAACAATGAGAAATACAGACAGGCAGAGGAGGAACTTCTATACATAGCAACTATGACTCAACCGGATATCGCAGCAACAATTGGAATTCTCTGCAGAAATGTGGAAAAACTGCGCCAAAAAGACTGGAATGCTGTTAAGAAAGTTCTTCAATATTTTAAAGAGATCCAAGACATAAATTTAAGGATATCGGCAAAAGGAAATCTAAAACTCACAAGCTATGTGGATGCAGACTGGGCTGGTGATTTAAGTGACGGTAAAGCGGCTATTTGTTCAATCTTGGAGAAAGTTAAATTTCTTGGTCTAGCACACATTCGTCAAACTCTGGCCCGTGGACCAAATCTGGCCTGCAGGGTGATTATATTTGGCCTGCGACCGTCTCCCCCATTATACTGTATGGAGTATTATGTGGGGCCCATTATTCTATATGGAGGTCTATGTGGGGCCCATTATACTGTATGGAGAACTACGTGGGGCCCATTTTACTGTATGGAGGACTATGTGGGGCCCATTAAACTGAATGGATGACTATGTTGGGCCCATTATACTGTATGGAGGACTATGTGAAGCCCATTATACTGTATGGATGACTGTGGGGCTCATTATATTGTATGGAGGACTATGTGGGCTCATTATATCGTACAGAGGACTATGGGGCCCATTATACTATATGGAGGACTGTGGGGTCCATTATAGAGTGTGGAGGACTGTGTGGGGCCCATAATACTGTATGGAGGACTATGTGGGGCCCATTATACTGCATGGAGAGCTGTGTGGGGATCACAGTTGGGGCATCATACTGTGTTGAGGTCACCATACTTTGCTGGGGGGTAGGTTCATCATATCGTGCGTGTGGAGGGTACTGTGGAGGAATTCACTGTGGGGTATCATACTGTTTTGGGGGGGGCACTTTTGTTGGCATCATACTGTATTATCTGTACTATTTATTAATTCAAGGTTTTATGTTTTTTTATCCATTGTGATTACATATTTAAATTAGGCTATTGAGCCGTATGCTTTTTAGTGCTATTACCTAACATATTATATTATTCCAGTATGCCCAATTTGTGATTATGTGTTTAGTTTATTCTAACATATATTAATTAAAATATACTTTGTTTGTGGGACAACCCCTTTAAGTTTGTTTCTATATGAAAAGGTTTAACGTTATATTTGATGATAAAGAAAAACGTCCTCAATTGAAAATATTTTTTTAATACGCTATATATCAAGGTTGGCCGGCGACTTTGTCCACATTTTTAATTTTTGCCCTCCGTCTACTTGAGCTTGACTACCCTGGTCCAGCAGAAAACAGGCTTCTGTAGCCTGGTCATCTACAGAAGCAGAGTATGTGTCTGCAGGCCACCCAAGTCAAGAGGTTATTTGGTTAAACCAATTTGTAGGCGATCTTGGTAAACCATCAACTCAACCGATGGTGATTTATGAGGACAACCAAGGATGCGTTAAACTTGTATGCAGTGAAAAGATTAATGCGAGAACCAAACACATTGATGTTAAACATCATCATAGCTTCCAACTGTCCCGTCACGGCTCAGCTGTTTTCCCGGCTTCTATACTTACCTCTCTCCGACATTCTCATCGCTCCATAGCTCCTCCTCCTCAAGGGGCAGGGCCGATCATCTCTTAGTGCATAAATTAAATTATATATTCACCTCCTCTCAACCCAATGCTCACAAGGCTGTGTGCGCTAACCACTGAGCTACAGCCCATAATGATAAAGATAAGAGATTTTGGTTATCTTGACTCTACATTGCAATGAATCCAGTAGCAGAGTATTCAGCTCCATATAAATACATTGTATGTATAACAATGTATTTTTATGGTGGCTGTATACTGAGGTGAAGGAAAATATTTATCTTGTTCCTATAAAGCTATGAGCCCACGATCAGGAATAGCAGCGTTTTGTGCACAGCTCACCTGCGCTACATCCAAAACACTGCGTTCTACATTACAAGCACAGTGGATGGATTTATAGAAATTCCACTCCCACTGTGCTTCTAGCGGTGCGGATTTACAAGCCGCAGCACATCAGTTTCTGTTGCGGAGACGCTGGTCTCCACTATGAAATTTCCACACTAGAATGTCATTAGATGCGGTAACTCCGCATGGTTCAGTGAACAAATGCGGATTTACCTTCGTGGTGATGTAGCCTAAAAGTATTAAAAATAATAAGAAATTAAAAAATGTTTTAGTGTCTACTCAGGTCTTGAACTCACAACCTTCATATTACAGATTAATGTGTGCTTTAGAGTGCTGAACCACAAGCTCTAGTGGTGTAGTGAAGAGAATTTCATGTACTTGATCTGTACTGCAGATTATGACTAGGCTGATAAAACTGAAAATTTCCCACAGGTAGTCCAAATATATAAAGAAATAGTAGTACTCCCAATATCAATTATATATACTGATTTTTACGGAGGTGTATAATGATCACCAAGTAAAGAAGGAGTAACAAAAGGAATAAAATGAATATTTTATTTGAAACATGTATAAAAATAAATAATAAAAAGATAAAAGAGAAAGGTACCAATCATGGGAAGACACAATAGGAGCTTTTTAGTCTTTGGGGGGGGTATCAGATGAAAAAATAATGCAAATCGGGCTAAAATCGTCCTTCATCAAAATTTCATGGTGGAAAATGTCTCCACAGCAGTGTTCTTTGTAAATGCAATCAATAAAGTTCCAACATGATTTAATCAATCAATGAAAAACAAAGAAACACCCAAGGTTGACCTGTATGTTCCACATGACGGGGCAAATCACAGACAACAGCATATCATCAGGTGAGGGAAACAGCAGTGTTCTCGTGCCTTGAGCACATAGAATAACACAGCCAATAAATAGGTTCCCCTCTAACTGATATGCCAATTACCAGAGTCAATCCTCCGATAAGAAGTGGAGTATCAAACATTAATGTCAACACATAATAAATAATTCACAATTAGATCATCAAAAATATCCCATACCGATAGGGGCAGGAAGCAGGAGCGTTTACATCGGTATGGGATATTTTTGATGATCTAATTGTGAATTATTTATTATGTGTTGACATTAATGTTTGATACTCCACTTCTTATCGGAGGATTGACTCTGGTAATTGGCATATCAGTTAGAGGGGAACCTATTTATTGGCTGTGTTATTCTATGTGCTCAAGGCACGAGAACACTGCTGTTTCCCTCACCTGATGATATGCTGTTGTCTGTGATTTGCCCCGTCATGTGGAACATACAGGTCAACCTTGGGTGTTTCTTTGTTTTTCATTGATTGATTAAATCATGTTGGAACTTTATTGATTGTATTTACAAAGAACACTGCTGTGGAGACATTTTCCACCATGAAATTTTGATGAAGGACGATTTTAGCCCGATTTGCATTATTTTTTCATCTGATACCCCCCCAAAAACTAAAAAGCTCCTATTGTGTCTTCCCTTGATTGGTACCTTTCCCTTTTATTTTTTTATTATTTATTTTTTATACATGTTTCAAATAAAATATTCATTTTATTCCTTTTGTTACTCCTTCTTTACTTGGTGATCATTATACACCTCCGTAAAAAATCTGTATATATAATTGATAAAACTGAAAGAAATACACTGCTGTGTACAATATAAGTACTTTTATTCTACAGGGAGAATCAGGGTATGTGCCCACGATGTGTACCATCCTGCGGCCGCGACTCTGTAGAATAGCCGGCGGCGGCTTCCGCTCAATATGCATATGAGCGGCGCCATTTTTTTTTTCACCTGCGGACTTTCCTCTTAGAGGTTTGGTCTATGGGGAATGCCGGCATGCGGACCCGCAAGAGAAATTGACATGCTGCATGTCAGTTTCCGCGGGTGATCAGCAGGTGCACGAGGACGCATAGTGGACATGGGATTTCAACAAATCCCATCCACTATGCTGCAACATCTGCCCGCTGCGGGTTTGACGCTACATAAACACGCAGCGTCAAACCCACAGCGGCTGCGGATCGTGGGCACATACCCTAATGCGTTTATTTTTAAATAATAAACACCACAAATCAGCAAATAACATGGACATATTTGGTGTTCTTGTAATAGCTACAACCCGCACAATACTGCGATCAGATTATTTACGGGGATCGGTAAAGGACGTAAAAAAATGGCGTAATTTATATTTTTCTCTATTAAATCTATAAAAATGTAATAAAACTGTAATGCTGAGGCCGTGTTCACACGTAGCGTAAATGCTGCGTTCTCTCTGCTGCTTTTTTTTTTGCAGGTGTCCGCACCACACGACACAGTAACAATCTTCTCTGATTATGGCGTCTTTGCTGCATTTCTTTTATGCGTTTCCTCTTAGTTTGATGCGATTTTGGGGAAGATAGGAAGCAGAGTTTTGAACCCTTTTTAACAGTACAGAAAAGCTTTGTGGAGTTTGGTGCGGATCCTGCAGAAAACAAAAAACACAGTATTTCTGTGAACACGGTCTTACAGACACAAAAATGAGATGTTGTATAATGAAACTATATAGAGATGAGAAAGTTCTGGAGGCTCCGACTGTGAATGAGGGAACAAAAAATAATCCACAGGTCCCAATTAGAGAAGAGCAGGACGCACAGATGACGTTGAGCTGCCCTGGGTGATCAAAAGCCACCGGGGACGCCGGATGGTTAGAGATTCGCGGCTTCCTGTCCAGCCGCCCAGTACCACTGACCTGGACGCTGGACCAGAGACCCGGGAATCCATCCACTCATCTCTAGTCCCAACTGTCCCGGATACAGCAGACAGTCTTGGATTTGGGTCTACGCCCTGAAGTCTCGGGCGTCCGCTGAATGCCCCTCATTACCAGCGCTCCTCTGACAACTCCTGCCAGGGGAGAAAGAAATGGTAAATGGGCGTAGATTGGGGTGTGGCCAGGGGCATGCCCAAAATTTGCCCCTCTTTCTGTTCTTCAATAGTTGGGAGGTATGCCTGTGTGATTTGATAGAACGTGGCGTAATTGAGTTTGTTTATTGCGAGACTGACAAGATGATAGCTGATGTTATGACAAAGCCACTTCCAAGAGCCAAAATTTGAAGAATTCAGTACTACTATGGGACTAATAGGATAAGAAGTTGTTGAGTGGGGCTGTTGGAATAATGTTTATTATTGTATATATTGCATCAACTACCATTTACTACTGTTTAATAGTGCACGAGTTTATGTTTCCAGCAATAGTGTTATATTGTGTTACGGGTCCGGGTGGTGGAACCTGCTTCGGTGCAAAGAGGGACCAGAGGGGCGTGACTAAGTGCCTGACCCAGGTCACACGGCGGCTTAGTCGACTCCGTGAACCAGGGAGGGACCGGGCAGGTGAACCAGGTGCCACTCTGGGACCGACCTTGTGAAAGAGAAGGTGACTCCCACGGGTCAGATGACAAGAACTGACCAGTACAGCGGATGAGCATGGCAGGAAGGCAGACGGGTGGTCCGTGTAGATCAGCAGGCAGGTACGGCAGATAGACAGGTGCTCCAGGTAGGCAAGAAGGCGGGCATGGCGGATAGCCAGACAGGTGCTCCGGGTAGGCAAGCTGGTGGGCACAACAGGTTACTTGACAGGTGCTCCGGGTAGGCAAGCAGGCAGGCACGGTGGATAGCAAGACAGGTGCTCCGGATAGGCAAGCTGGCGGGTACGACAGGTTACTTGGCAGGTGCTCCAGGTAGGCAAGCAGGCGGGCACGACAGGTAACTGGTAGGTGCTCCAGGTAGACAGGCTGGCGGGCACGGCAGGTAACTGGCAGGTGCTCCAGGTAGGCAGGCTGGCGGGCATGGCAGGTAACTGGCAGGTGCTCCAGGTAGGCAGGTTGGCGGGCAGAACTGTTAGACTGACTGGGGGCTGAAGTGTAGACAGACTGGCGGGCTAAACTGTTAGACAGACTGGTGGGCTGGACTGACAGGCAACGGGACCTGAGGGCTGAAGCAAGTGTTAGCACACGGAACAACAACCTTGCACAAGCACCTCCATTTTGGAGGAGATGCCTTATATAGGAGAAGTCCTCCGGCCATTGGCCAGGGACTCTTTAGGATGGCGCGCGGCCCCTTTAAGAGGGAGGGAGCCCTAAGCACAGTTCCTGGAAAGCTGCGTGCGGTGTGCACCACAGCAGCAGGGGAGCAGGAAGACGCCGGACCAGGACCGCGGCGGTGAGGGGAACGGCGTCTCTGCCCGGTAGGAGACAGAGATACCGATGCTACAGTACCCCCCCTTTACGCCCCCTCTTCTTTAGGCCCGTGAGAAATTTTTTAAGAAGATGAGGGGCATGAATGTTCTCCCTGGGTTCTCTAGACCTCTCCTCCGGGCCAAACCCCTTCCAATCCACAAGAAAGAAAGTCTTTCCTCTTACCCTCTTGGTGGCCAAAATGTTTTCTACCTCACAGACGTCCTCAGCGGAGACTGGAGCTGGAGTGGTACCTGGATCGTCAGAGAAAGAATTAAGGACAACTGGTTTGAGGAGGGATACATGAAAGGAGTTGGGAATCCGTAAGGTGACCGGGAGTTTCAGCTTGTAAGCCACAGGATTGATTCGGTTCAGAACCTCGAACGAATCGATGATATTTGGAGGAAAGCCAGACCTTGTCTCTCGGACGGAATTGAGGCGGATCCAGACGTCTCTTATCAGCATGACTCTTCATCCGCTCGGAGGACTGAAGAAGTGCGGATCTGGTGTCTTCCCAAATAGCCGAAAATTCGCTGACAAGAGACTCTGCGGCACGATTGTCCACTGAAGAGGAGACAGGAAACAGAATCCGGGGGTGTCGACCGTAGATCACAAAAAACGGGGATTTAGAAGAAGACTCACTCTCATGGTTGTTATAGGAGAACTCGGCCCAGGGCCGCAGCTCAACCCAATCATTATGGTGAGCGTTGACAAAGTGACGAAGAAAGCTGGTAAGGATCTGGTTGATACGTTCCACTTGACCATTGGACTGAGGATTACAAGCAGAAGAGAAATCCAAGGAGACATCCAGCAGCTTGCACGTAGCTCTCCAGAAGCGCGAAGTGAATTGAACCCTGAGATCAGACACAATGTGGAGGGGTAGGCCGTGAAGACGAAAGATGTGATGGATCAAGTCCTTAGCCAGCACAGATGCAGATGGAAGACCAGGCAGAGGGATGAAGTGGGCCATTTTAGAAAAGCGGTCAGCGACCACCCAAATGACAGTACAACCGGCAGAAACAGGGAGATCCGTGATGAAGTCCTTTGCAATGTGTTGCCTTGGAGCAGAAGGCATGGGAAGAGGAAGGAGATGGCCGGATGGAAGGTGCCTGGGAACCTTGTTATGGGCACAAGAGAAACAAGCCGCGACAAAGTCCGCAACATCCTTGAACAGGGAAGGCCACCAGTAATGTCGGGCGACGACTAGAAAGGTCTTCCTCTGGCCAGCATGACCGGCTAGTTTGCATGAATGGCCCCAGAGTAGAACCTTCTTTTGATCCGGAACCGCTACAAAGGTCTTACCGGGTGGAAGATGAGACAGGTCAAACGGAGCAACAGACATTACTTTGGAGGGGTCAATGATATGTAGAGGCTCCTCCTCTTGGTCGGAAGACAAGAATGAGCGGGATAGAGCGTCAGCCTTAATGTTCTTATCCGCCGGGTGGTAATTTGGAGTAAAGCAGAATCGGGCAAAGAATAGAGACCACCTAGCCTGACGCGAATTTAGTCTTTGGGCATTCTGCAAATAAGCGAGGTTTTTGTGGTCAGTGTAGATGACCACTGGGTGCAGAGCCCCCTCCAGCCAGTAGCGCCACTCCTCCAGCGCTAATTTGATGGCTAGCAGCTCACAATCTCCTATGGAGTAGTTGCGCTCGGACAAGAAGAAGAGCTTGGAGAAGAAGCCGCAGGTTACCATTCTCTCGGACGAGGATTTCTGGGTGAGCACTGCTCCAGCACCGGAGGAGGATGCATCAACTTCCAGGAAGAACTGCTTATTGCAATCCAGACGGTGTAGCACAGGAGCGGAGAAGAAGGATTGTTTTAGGGAGACGAAGGCCTTCTCCGCTTCGGAAGTCCATTCCCTGGGATTTGCTCCTTTACGTGTGAGCGCAGAGATGGGAGCAGTTCGGGAGGAGAAATGAGGAATGAAGAGGCGGTAATAGTTTGCGAAGCCCAGGAATCGCTGAATCGCCTTCAACCCCTCCAGTCGGGGCCACTTTAAGATTGCAGACACCTTCTCAGGATCCATCCGCAGACCAGTCTCGGAGATAATATAGCGCAGGAACGGTAGGGAGGTCTGCTCAAAGAGGCATTTCTCGAATTTAGCGTATAGGCGATTCTTCCGGAGCCTTAGCAGAACCTGACGAACATCCCTCCGGTGTGAGGGCAGATTCAGAGAGAAAACCAAGATATCGTCCAGGTACACCACCATGCAAGAATACAGGAGATCACGGAAGATGTCGTTAACCAGCTCCTGGAAGACGGCTGGAGCATTGCAAAGACCAAAGAGCATTACCCAGTATTCGTAGTGACCGTCCCTATTGTTGAATGCGGTCTTCCACTCGTCTCCCTGGCGGATTTGGACCAAATTGTACGCCCCACGAAGATCGAGCTTGGTGAAGATCTTCGCGCCTTTAAGGCGGTCAAACAGCTCCGAGATGAGAGGCAGGGGGTACTTATTCTTGATGATAATCTGGTTAAGGCCCCTTAATCGATACAAGGACGTAGAGAGCCGTCTTTCTTCTTGACAAAGAAGAATCCTGCTCCAGCCGGAGAGGTGGATTTCTGGATAAATCCCCTAGCAAGATTCTCTTCTATGTACTCAGACATGGCCCGGGTCTCAGCCAGCGACAACGGGTAGATTCGCCCGCTGGGAAGAGAAGCACCAGGTACCAGGTCAATGGAGCAATCATACGGCCTATGAGGTGGTAGTGTCTCCGCTTCCCTTTTGTCAAAGACGTCCACATAGGACTAGTAGGGTGCCGGCAGACCAGGTAGATTAACCGGAGTAGACGGGGGTCGAGCAGGACGAACTGGAACCAGACAGGACTCATGGCATTCCTGACCCCAACGGAGCACTTCACCAAATCGCCAATTCAGGATGGGCTCATGTCTTTGTAACCAGGGTAGACTAAACAAGAGGGGGTGAGAGAGACTGGACAGCACATGAAAGGAGATCTTCTCCTAGTGCAGCATTCCCACCTAAAGGGTTACAGGCTCTGTGACAAGCAAGATGGTCTCCGGAAGAAGCCTCCCATCCACGGAAGCAACCGCCAACGGTTCAGCCAGACGTACGGTAGGAATCTGATACTACTCCACAACAGCCTGTTGAATGAGATTCCCAGCGGCTCCGGAATCCAGATGGGCAGTCTCGAAGAAGTGGGTCTCACAACTGGAAATAGAAACAGACAGAGTCAAGGACGGAGAGGATTTACTCTTGCCTCGGACGACCTCTCCGAGCGGTCCGAGACACTGGAGTTTCCCGGCCTCACCGGGCAGGAGCGGATCAGATGCTCTATACTGCCACAGTAGAAGCAACTCCTCTCAGCTCGGCGCATCTCCCGGCGAGACTTGACCATCTTGGTTTGGTCACTTTGCATAGGCTCAGATGAACATGCCCGGGGTATTGCTGGTTGTGAGGCTGGCCTTTGGAATGCTGGAGCAAGACATGGAAATCTTCTCTCCCGGGTAGTCTCCTTAGCACGTTCCAGAAAATGGATGTCAATCCGAGTATCTAATGACACCAGGTCGTCCAGGGTGGAAGGAATGTCACGACCAGCTAGCTCATCCTTGATCCGTCCGGAAAGACCCTCCCAAAAGGTGGACACCAGGGCCTCGGTGTTCCAGGCAAGCTCAGATGCGAGGGTTCAGAAACGGATGGCATACTGGCCCACGGTGAGACTCCCTTGGCGGAGACGGAGAAGTGAGGAGGCAGTAGAAGATTTTCATCCGGGCTCATCGAAGACCTTCCGGAAGGCAGCGAGGAAAGCCAGAAGATCGGACACCAGGGGATCCCCTCTTTCCCACAGTGGGTTTAGCCATGCCAATGCCTTCCTGGTGAGGTGAGACATGATGAACGCCACCTTGGCCCGGTCGGAGGTGAACTCGTGTGCCAGGAGTTCAAAGTGCAGCGTGCACTAATTTATGAAGCCCCGACATAAGACGGGGTCACCACCAAAATGTGGAGGAGCAGAGAGCCGGGGTCCAAAGCTGGGTGCCACAGCACCACTGGGTTGAGGTGCCGCCGGAGCGGGTGCCGCTCAGCAAGAGACGGACACAGACTGGGTGGACAGCGTGTCCAGGCCGGAGTTGACAGTCTGCAGATAGGACAGGATAGTTTCCTGTTGGGATCTCTGACATGAGACCTCTTGGTACAGGTCACAAAGCGAAGAAGCCTGGGGGCCACCGGGTTCCATGGTCTGTGCAAACTGTTATGGGTCCGGGTGGTGGAACCTGCTTCTGTGCAAGGAGGGACCAGAGGGCGTGACTAAGTGCCTACTCGGCTTGACCCAGGTCACACGGCGGCTTAGTCGACTCCGTGAACCAGGGAGGGACCGGGCAGGTGAACCAGGTGCCACTCTGGGACCGACCTTGTGTGAGAGCAGGTGACTCCCACGGGTCAGATGACAAGAACTGACCGGTACAGCGGATGAGCGTGGCAGGAAGGCAGACGGGTGGTCCGGGTAGATCAGCAGGCAGGTACGGCAAATAGTCAGACACGTGCTCCGGGTAAGCAAGCAGGTGGGCACGGCGGATAGCCAGACAGGTGCTCCGGGTAGGCAAGCTGGCGGGCACGACAGGTTTCTTGGCAGGTGCTCCGGGTAGGCAAGCAGGCAGGCACGGCGGATAGCCAGACAGGTGCTCCGGGTAGGCAAGCTGGCGGGCACGACAGGTATCTGGTAGGTGCTCCAGGTAGACAGGCTGGCGGGCACGGCAGGTAACTGGCAGGTGCTGCAGTTAGGCAGGCTGGCGGACCCGGCTGGTAACTGGCAGGTGCTCCAGGTAGGCAGGCTGACTTTCAGAACCGTTAGACAGACTGGCAGGCTGAACTGTAGACAGACTGGCGGGCTGGACTGTTAGGCAGACTGGCGGGCTGGACCGACAAGCAGCGGGACCTGAGGGCTGAAGCGAGCGTTAGCACACGGAACAACAGCCTTGCACAGGCACATCCATTTTGGAGGAGGTGCCTTATATAGGAGAAGTCCTCCGGCCGGGGGACTCTTTAGGACGGCGCGCGCGGCCCCTTTAAGAGGGAGCGTGCGTGCCCTGAGCACAGTGCCCGGGAAGCTGCGCGCCACAACAGCAGGTGAGCAGGAAGACGCCGGACCAGGACCGCGGCAGTGAGGGGAACGGCGTCTCTGCCCGGCAGGAGGGAGAGACGCCGATGCTACATATTGCCAATAATGGCGTTGGTAGAGTGGCTTAGTATACATTTTTTGCTAAAAACGTGTCGACTAAATACCCTGTTTTTTATCACCTTTTTACTAGCACTTGCTGTTTACTGTTACTTTTTTACAACAGAGTATTTTATACTTTTATTTCACTGTGTCCTTGTGTGTTTCAGTCTTTTGGTGGTGTGAACACTGTCCTACAGACTTGTTCACTGTGTGCATGGCCCATGTGTTTGTATTCAATATTGCCAATAATGCATTGTTAAAAAAAAAACAGCAAGTCCATTTTTACTTTCACTTTGCAAGCTGACAGACAAAATGCTAAGATCCAAAGCTCTAAGAAATACCAGTTGTAAGCTGTGTTATCTTTGTTCCTGGATAAATACATATTCACTGTTGAAAGGCTGCACAGGTCAGAGATTAATCCCCAGCCAACACATCTGATATTTACATTGCAAATTTTAACATAGGAAACTGTATTTGGTCTTGTGAATTGTATTAATTGCTGATGTGTAAAAACAAATGCCGTACAGATTTCTATATGAAAAATCAGACATTTTTTTTCCTGGATGAAAATCGAACAATTTTTATATATAGTTGTATGAACTTAGCTGTTCAGGGAACCAGCATTAGAGCATTAGACGAGTGTCATTTGATGTTTCATTGGATAGCACTCACTCCAATTATTATTATTATGAAGCAGTGCCGACTAGCGTTTATATGCTCATGCCGTGTAGGTGCACACCGATACAAATCTATGGATGTGTACAAAAACATTGGGCTGTACTCGGATGTCATCAGAGTGCAGTCCGATATATGCGGACTCACACAATGGAGAAGATGAAGAAATTAAGTTCTCTATCTACTCCGCACCTTTTATTTGATTCTCGCATGCTAGAGAATCGAATAACAGTAGAATGACCCTCGGATCACGCTCGCAGAAGAGTTTGAGCCGAGGGTCATTTGCACATAGCATCCGCTTCTTTAGCATGAGAGAATCATCACATGCTATATGCTAGTTTGAGCGAGCCCGTAGGCTATGTGCCCACGATGCAGAATTGCTGCGGATTTTTTCCTGAGCATTTCTGCATCTCCCTTGCAGAAAAAACGCAATTTACATGCGTTTTTCTGCCAGGGATAAGCATATGTCCCGCGTTTTTCACACGCGATTTCGCATGCGGGTTGTCAAACGCTTTTACAAGCGATTTTAGCATCATTTGGAAAGTGCTTGACAACTTGGTCACACTATATAAATTCATGCAACCGGCATGGATTTATATAGTTTGACCAAGTTAATACTTAAAAAGAATGGTAAAAAATAAACATTATACTCACCTTCTATTGGCCCCCGGTCTCCTTATCCGGTGCGTCTGGTGTATTGGGCGGCTCGCGGTGGTCTAAAAGGACCTTCCATGACGTCATTTAGTCATGTGACAGGTCACGCGACCGCTAACGTCGGCAGTCGCGTGACTTAAAACACTGTCACATGACGTCATGGAAGGTCCTTTTAGACCATCGCGAGCCGCCGGGCAGCCAGGACGCATCGCTGAGTAGACCGGAGGCCATCAGAAGGTGAGTAAAATGTTTAGTTTTTATTTCAAATTCTTTTTTTTTACAGGTACTATGGTACCCGGGTCTGGGGGAGAGTCTGCTCTTCTCCAGACCCGGGTACCATCCACACATTGAATCGCATAATATATGCATGTGCACATGTAGTGATGTAGATATTATGTGATTCAATGAAAGTCAATGGCGGCGAAAACGCAGCGATTACGCAAAATTAATGGTAGTGCTGCGGATTTTTCCGCAATGATAATCCGCAGTGGAAATTTCCACAGCATGTGAACAGCACATGTGGATTATCATTGGGGAACATGGCAGACCTTCTACCAAGCTATTTTTAAGCGTTTCCGCGGCTGAATTGCCGCTGAGGAAATACTTAAAAAACGCATCGTGGGCACACAGCCTTATTAAGAGGAAAGAAGGAGCAATTAGGGAAACATCTGAATGGCTAAACACAATTCTTAATTTCACCAAAGGAAATACATGCACAGCAGGCATAACAAGACAATATAATATGCATTTTCAGAAGAAAAAGACTAAAAGTGCACAGGGTTGAAATAGACTTTTTGCTGCATTACATGTAATATACATTACTATATAACAGGAAGAACAACAGTCCAACAGTTCATGTTTTGCCTCTAGTGTTATTTTATTTTTCCAGATCCAAATAAAAACACCTCATGTGCTTATATTATTTTATAGCAATGTTATGAGTTTGAACCTTTCATCAGGTATTATTCAGGGTAGTAGCAAAATTATTGCCAGGGATGGTATCCCTTATATGCAGAACTACATCCATACTATACATTGGGATGTATAGTAATGCAGTGTATGTAATATACGAGCTTGAGAATTCAAAAAGGCCTGGACGTCCAAGGGAGATAACAATGGTGGATGATCGCAGAATTCTTCCTATGGTGAAGAAAAACCCCTTTACAACATCTACCAAAGTGTAGAACACTCTCTAGGAAGTAGCTGTTTCAATATCTAAGTCTACCATAAAGAGAAGACTTCATGAGAGCAAATGCAAACTGTTTATCACAAAGTACAAACCATTAATTAGCCTTAAAAATAGAAAGACCAGATTAGACTTTGCCAAAAAACATCTAGAGTAGCCGGCCCAGTTCTGCAAAAGCAATCTTTGGACAGATGAAACTAAGATCAACCTGTACCAGAATGATGGGAAGACGAAAGTATGGAGAAGGCTTGGAACAGGTCATGATCCAAAGCACACCACATCCTCTGTAAAACATGGTGAAGACAGTGTGATGGCATGGGCATGCATGGCTTCCAATGGCACTGGGTCACTAGTGTTTATTGATGAATTGACTGAGGACAGAAGCAGCCGGATGAAGCGTACAGGGCTAAACTTTCCTCTCAGATTCAACCAAATGCAGCAAGCTTGATTGGGCGGCACTTCACAGTACAAATGGAAAATGGCCCAAAACATACTGAAAACAATTCAGAAGTTTAAGGCAAAGAAGTTTAATATTCTGCAATGGCAGAGTCAATTACCAGATCTCAGTTCCATCGATCATGCATTTCACATGCTTAAGACAAAACTTAGGGCAGAAAGACACATTTATTTCCTTTGTGTATATTGGAAGACCCACAAACAATGAACAACTAAAGTCAGCTGCAGTAAAGGCCTGGAAAAGCATGAAAAAGGAGGAAATCCAGCGTTTATGGCTTCCAGACTTTAGGCAGTCAGCTGGATAGGATTCTCTACAAAGTATTAAAAATGAATATATTATTTATGGTAAATTTAATTTGCCCAATTACTTTTGAGCCCCTGAAATGAGGAGGCTTTGTAGAAAAATGGTTGAAATTAATAAACATTACTGTCATAGAAAATATTAAGAATCTCTCTCCCTCCAAGCCCCTCTTACCCCCTCCCTATCTGCCATCTGTCAGAGTAGAAGAGCTCACAATCTAAGGAGCTGTTGCTATGCAAATAGCAGTACAGGCCCGAGGTGGCAAACTCATTACCATACGAATGTAGCCCCTAGTAGAAAAGGCCTGTGATGAGTAGACACCTGGCTAAAGAGGAAACCACCCATTAAACATCAAAGGGGATCTGCCACACTCCATACAATAGCAGGGTCATCCTCATTTACAAACTCCTTTTGCCCATGGAATATTGGAAGTTCTATAATTTCGATAATGATAGGACCCACATTTTTACCAGAGGGGCTAGCTAATGAACAATATGCACATTTTTCCGGATCTGTGAGCCCTTCCGGGGAGTTGTGGCACAAAAGTACCAAAATAATGGACAGTAGCCATTTCATGTCTAGTCTCTAAAGAAAGGTAAATTCGTCAGGAGGGCTCAGAAGTCCCTTTACGACATTTACCATGGTGCCAAGAAGACTCAGTGACCTTGGCCAAATGCAATCTAACTAGGGAAACACTTAAAACATGGCACTCGCTGAGGAAAAATATGTTTCCAGGTAGAACTATTAGCCCACTCACATCAATATTTTATAACCCTTCCTTTCTACCCGGATATTTGCATGGATCTTTCCTCGGTCGGAGGGCAGTGGAGGACACCTGATTGTTTCAGATTTTGGAAAATGGCATGATACCTACTTTTGTATCTTTACAAACAAAATCCCCAAATGTTAAAATCAAGTGGTTCGAATATTTGCAAATGCGATCCTTTCTAGCAGCACACAATCCTAGCGTAAATTCATTCTCAAACTACACCTTCTTTGAAAAAGTGTTCCTTCAGGAAAGTGGTTCGACTCATGCTATCTCTATGATATATGAGGGATTGGGCAGAGAGGAGGGAACGGAGAAACTGTCAGTTTAGCGAGCATGGGAGAGGGATTTGTGGGTTAGTTTTCCCCTCTTGAGTGGGCAAAAGAGTTCCTCTTCACACATAAGCTCACTAATGCTGGGACTGCACAAGGAAAGAACTATAAAATACTTACACAAAGTTATCACTACCCATCTAAACTACATGCAATGTTCCCTATAGTTTCGGAAACATGTTGGAGATGTGAAAGTGAAGTGGGTTCTATGATTCATATATGGTGGGAGTGTTCTAAAATTAAACCATTTTGGGAGAAGGTATTTGACAATTACCAACGTATCACTGGAAACAGAGTATTGGGGTCTCCTCAAATAGCCCTTCTGTCAATCCTCCCTTCCTCAATAGGTGTACAAAAGAAGGATTTAATTTGATTTTGCTTAACAGCGGCTCAGACGGTAATTCCACAGTTTTGGAAACTTAAAAACCCCCCTAACATATTAGATTGGAACAAGGAAATGGTGAATCTATGTAGAATGGAAGACTTGTCTGCAGAATGTAATGGAACCAATGATAAATTTAGAAGGGTTTGGAGCGGATGGATTCTGCTCCAGGACTCACCTGATTTTCATACCCTGTTCTAATAGTTTCAACAGATACTGTACATGTGATTGTGTTCATAATTAGTAACACAGGCATAAGGACCTCCCTCTTGACACTTTGCCTTTTCTTCATTCTTTTCTCCATTCTTTTCTTTTTTCTTCTTATATGGGCTTTTTAGATATAATATAGAATTTTCCTCAACATATATGATTCTCAAATATCGTATTGTTCAGTATACTACCATTTGAATTATTGGAAAAAAGTGATCCCATTTGAACTTTGGACATTTTTATAATTCTATTTTGTTATATTTTCTTCAAAATGAAATACAATATATTTTTCTTGATTTACAGAATGTAAAATGATTAATAATTAATGCTTAATTGATGTTTAATTGATGTTTAATAAAGCAGATTGAATATAAAGAAAGGTAAATTCGTAATAAAAAAAATATGGTATCACTTGCAAACTTCTGCAATCAACCAGCGAGAACTTATTTCAGAAGTTTGAGATTTTAATAAAAACATGAAGGGTGAACCCGAGCCCACGTGAGGTGATCACAGGGGAGTGTGTGGGCAGGGCCGCCTTTCGGCGTAAAAGACCCAGCTGAAGATGGATCTATACTCATGCCGGGAGTTATATAAACTGCTCAAAAAAATAAAGGGAACACTAAAATAACACATCCTAGATCTGAATGAATGAAATATTCTCATTGAAAACTTTGTTCTGTACAAAGTTGAATGTGCTGACAACAAAATCACACAAAAATCATCAATGGAAATCAAATTTATTAACCAATGGAGGCCTGGATTTGGAGTCACCCCCAAAATTAAAGTGGAAAAACACACTACAGGCTGATCCAACTTTGATGTAATGTCCTTAAAACAAGTCAAAATGAGGCTCAGTATTGTGTGTGGCCTCCACGTGCCTGTATGACCTCCCTGCAATGCCTGGGCATGCTCCTGATGAGGTTGCGGATGCTCACCTGTGGAATCTCCTCCCAGACCTGGACTAAAGCATCCGCCAACTCCTGGATAGTCTGTGGTGCAATGTGACGTTGGTGGATGGAGCGAGACATGATGTCCCAAATGTGCTCAATCGGATTCAGGTCTGGGGAACAGGCGGGCCAGTCCATAGCTTCAATGCCTTCATCTTGCAGGAACTGCTGACACACTCCAGCCACATGAGGTCTGGCATTGTCCTGCATTAGGAGGAACCCAGGGCCAACCGCACCAGCATGTGGTCTCACAAGGGGCCTGAGGATCTCATCTCGGAACCTAATGGCAGTCACGCTATCTCTGTCGAGCACATGGAGGGCTGTGCGGCCCTCCAAAGAAATGCCACCCCACACCATTACTGACCAACTGCCAACCCGGTCATGCTGAAGGATGTTGCAGGCAGCAGATCGCTCTCCATGGCGTCTCCAGACTCTGTCACGTCTGTCACATGTGCTCAGTGTGAACCTGCTTTCATCTGTGAAGAGCACAGGGCGCCAGTGGCGACTTTGCCAATCCTGGTGTTCTGTGGCAAATGCCAAGCGTCCTGCACGGTGTTGGGCTGTGAACAGAACACCCATCTGTGGATGTCGGGCCCTCATACCACCCTCATGGAGTCGGTTTCTAACCGTTTGTGCAGACACATGCACATTTGTGGCCTGCTGGAGGTCATTTTGGAGGGCTCTAGCAATGCTTCTCCTGTTCCTCCTTGCACAAAGGCGGAGGTAGCGGTCCTGCTGCTGGGTTGTTGCCCTCCTACGGCCCCCTCCACATCTCCTGGTGTACTGGCCTGTCTCCTGGTAGCGCCTCCAGCCTCTGGACACTATGCTGACACACACAGCAAACCTTCTTGCCACATTGATGTGCCATCCTGGATGAGCTGCACTACCTGAGCAACTTCTGTGGGTTGTAGAGTCCGTCTCATGCTACCACGAGTGTGAAAGCACAACCAACATTCAAAAGTGACCAAAACATCAGCCAGAAAGCATTGGTACTGAGATGTGGTCTGTGGTCCCCACCTGCAGAACCACTCCTTTATTGAGTGTGTCTTGATAATTGCCAATAATTTCCATCTATTGTCTATTCCATTTGCACAACAGCATGTGAAATTGATTGTCAATCAGTGTTGCTTCCTAAGTAGACAGTTTGATTTCACAGAAGTTTGATTTACTTGGAGTTATATTCTGTTGTTTAAGTGTTCCCTTTATTTTTTGAGCAGTTTATTTTATAAGTAGGGGTCCCGTTCGATAACGGCCAGAATTGGAGTGCCTCCCCTCCAACTAAACTGAATCGTCTCTGCGATCTGTCTAGTAAGTAATTCTATTAATCCCATTTATTTTTATGGAACTTATACTCTGTACTGTATTTTCCCCCTTTGTAAAATCTTTGAATATTTTTCATGAACACTGCCTCCCTTTTGGATTAAATATAAAATTTAATAGTTCTGTTTCTTGTGCTCTGTAATCGTCCCTCCCCCAAAAGCCATACGCTACCAGAAAGTAGGCGTCCGATCAGGCCTGTATTATATTTGAATATTTAAAACTGATCGGTGGTGGCAGCAAATAATCGTAATTGGGCTATAGTGAAGCTGGCAGTGATCGTACGGGGGCATATACACATATTCCATGCGTTGGAATTCGGAGGTTTGTACACCATACGCTCACTGCTCTCTTGCTGATAGCCTGACAAAGTGACGGCAGCGGTGGGATATGGTATGATCCCCCCGATGTCGTGACTGACAAATTGGTGGCAGCGGTGGGATATTGTATGGTCCTGCCGGTGTCATCCCTGACAGTTACATAACATATTTTTGTTCAACAACCTTAATTAAACCTGAAAGTCTGCACTTCAATTGCTTCTCAGTTGTTTCATTTAAAATAAAAAATAATGGCATGCAGAACCCAAATCACAAAGATTCGGTCATGGCCCAAATATTTCTTGACCTCATTGTATGTTGGTGTTACATTAGCAATAGGAAATAAATGGCAGATTGCAAGTATAATTTTAATGGAAAAAAGGCAAGACAAATCTGGAGGACAAATGTATGAACTCCAAATAAAAAAATGAAACATACATAGTTACTAGAAGGGAGGAAAAAAATTCTAGTATCGGGGTCTTCATAAAACATCACTTTATTGTAAGTAAAATTAAAAAAGTCACAAGTCCAAAATCCAACAATTTATGAGCAAACACGTTCCGGACTGCCGTCCTTGGTCATTGCTGGTTTTTGCTGGCTTTTTTGTTGCTTTTCTTGATGGGTTTTTTTGCTGCATTTTCAGAATCCCAAAGTTCAGATTTGCTTCCACCATGCAAGCATGAACAATTCAAGGTGATAGGCCACCAATGCAAGAAATATGTGAAACCATAATAAAACATTTTTGGGAAAAAGGGCAATTTGATCAAATTATTTAGTGGAAAAAGTTTTCCATGTCTGAAAAAATAGTGACTAAAAACTTCCTGAAAAAATACACAATTATAAATGTAAAAACATAGGTGTATTCACAAAAGGTATCACCAGACAGAAGGATCACAGAAATATAATCTTTATTAAACATACAAGGGTAAACATGATTAAAAAGTCAAGGCACAGTGAGCAAACACTAGAGGCAACACATAACAACAGGAGGGGATGAGGTAGATATAATACATAGAGTGTATTAAACAGCACAAACGATTAATAAATAGGCTAAGAATCCTGTACAATATTATGAGTGTTGCGCACACGCCCGGACTGACTGGCGTGAGCGTGGTTAGTGATCCCACCAAGGAGTGCCTGGAGGGGGCGTGACTAAGTATCAACTCGGTCCGACCAAGGTTGCACGGCGGCTCAGTCGACTCCGTGAACCAGGGAGGAACCGAGCAAAGGGACCAGGTGCTACTCCAGGTCAGACCCCGGTCACAGCTGTTGACCCACACCGGGGAATACAGGAACAGGCCGGTTAGGCTGGCATACTGACAGATGGATATTGGCAGGCACGGCTGGTATGCAGACAGGTGGGTACTGGCAGGCACGGCTCGTATGCAGACAGGTGGGTACTGGCAGGCACGGCTGGTATACAGACAAGTGGGTACTGGCAGGTAGGAATGCAGGCAGGATAGGGACCAGTACAGACTGGGATACAGGAACAGAGCCGCAGGTGCGGCAGACAAGCAGAGCAGAGCAAAACCCGCAGGCGCGGTAGACAAGCAGAGCAGAGCAAAACCCGCAAGTGCGGTAGACAAACAGCAGAGCAAAACCCGCAGGTGCAATAGACAAGCAGAGCAGAGCAAAACCCGCAGGTGCGGTAGACAAACAGAGCAGAGCAAAACCCGCAGGTGCGGCAGACAAGCAGAGCAGAGCAAAACTCACAGGTGTGGTAGACAAGCAGAGCAGAGCAAAACCCGCAAGTGCGGTAGACAAGCAGAGCAGAGCAAAACCCGCAGGTGCAGTAGACAAGCAGAGCAGAGGAAAATCCGCAGGTGCGGTAGACAAGCAGAGCAGAGCAAAACCCGCAGGTGCGGTAGACAAGCAGAGCAGAGCAAAACCCGCAGGTGCGGTAGACAAGCAGAGCAGAGCAAAACCCGCAGGTGCGGTAGACAAGCAGAGCAGAGCAAAACCCGCAGGTGCGGAAGACAAGCCTAGCAGAGCAAAATCCGCAGGTGCGGCAGACAAGCAGAGCAGAGCAAAACCCGCAGGCGCGGTAGACAAGCAGAGCAGAGCAAAACCCGCAGGTGCGGTAGACAAACAACAGAGCAAAACCCACAGGTGCAATAGACAAGCAGAGCAGAGCAAAACCCGCAGGTGCGGTAGACAAACAGAGCAGAGCAAAACCCGCAGGTGCGGCAGACAAGCAGAGCAGAGCAAAACTCACAGGTGTGGTAGACAAGCAGAGCAGAGCAAAACCCGCAAGTGCGGTAGACTAGCAGAGCAGAGCAAAACCCGCAGGTGCAGTAGACAAGCAGAGCAGAGCAAAATCCGCAGTTGCGGTAGACAAGCAGAGCAAAACCCGCAGGTGCGGTAGACAAGCAGAGCAGAGCAAAACCCGCAGGTGCGGTAGACAAGCAGAGCAGAGCAAGACCCGCAGGTGCGGTAGACAAGCAGAGCAGAGCAAAACCCGCAGGTGCGGAAGACAAGCCTAGCAGAGCAAAATCCGCAGGTGCGGTAGACAAGCAGAGCAGAGCAAAACCCGCAGGTGCGGTAGACAAGCAGAGAAAAACCCGCAGGTGTGGTAGACAAGCAGAGCAGAGCAAAACCCGCAGGTGCGGTAGACAAGCAGAGCAGAGCAAAACCCGCAAGTGTGGTAGATAAGCGGAGCAGAGCAAAACCTGCAGGTGCGGTAGACAAGCAAAGCAGAGCAAAACCCGCAGGTGTGGTAGACAAGCAAAGCAGAGCAAAACCCGCAAGTGCGGTAGACAAGTGGAGCAGAGCAAAACCTGCAGGTGCGGTAGACAAGCAAAGCAGAGCAAAACCCGCAGGTGTGGTAGACAAGCAAAGCAGAGCAAAACCCGCAGGTGTGGTAGACAAGCAGAGCAGAGCAAAACCCGCAAGTGCGGTAGACAAGCAGAGCAGAGCAAAACCCGCAGGTGCGGTAGACAAGCAGAGCAGAGCAAAACCCGCAGGTGCGGTAGACAAGCAGAGCAGAGCAAAATCGCAGGTGCGGTAGACAAGCGAGGCAGAACAGAGCAGAGCGAAACCACAAAGCAGAAGGTGCAGGCAGACAGGACAGGGCTCTGTTCACATATAACAGACTAGGAAACACTGGAAGATAGTTAGAACACAGGAGGTAGATACGGAGGCAGGGAGACGGGACAAGCAGAACCAGATACACACAAGGTACTTAAAATGAAGTAGCGAGTGGACACAAAACTCACAAACAGAAGTACAGAGACAACGGGTTGGAGTTAGGTGCAGGTTCAGACACTGCAGGAAGAGGGCAGGTACGGACATTGAGACAAACAGGTAACGGGCTAGGACACAGTTCAGACAGGAACTGAACCCGAACAAGATACAGGAACGAGCCTGGGAACTCAGCCCCCAGGGTGGTGGAAACAGACTAGAAGTCACAGATACAGGTAACGGGCCTGGGTATACAGCCCCCAGGGTGGCGGAACAGACTAGAAGTCACAGATACAGGTAGCAGACCTGGGTATACAGCCCCCATGGTGACGGAAACAGACAAGATTCAGGACAGGACCTGGCATCTCAGCTGCACAGAACATACTGAAAGAAAGTGTTGCTCAGGCCTCACCTACTGGGTGGAGGGGGTTTAACTATCCAGTGACTCACAACAATAGGCTGGGGACGCATTAGGAATGCGCACACAGTAACTATAAGAATCAGACAGTAACCACGCCGCCGCCCTAAGCAATCAGACAAGAGACATGCACACAGCAGGTACTGGAGCAAAGTGTGCAGTCAGGACTGATAGGTAAGATGGCGGTCTTGCATGGTGGGAGGTGGTAAGCCATACCAGCACCCCGCCAGGGATGTTACAGTGAGGCTGCAAAAAACTCTTACGACAATAAATTCAGTGGGTAAACAAGTAGAATGATGTGTGTATAAGCTTACCTGCATTCATCTTCTCCTGTTGGAATGCACCAGGTCCCAACGCGTGTTTTGGCGTATAGCCTTCGTCAGGGGGCGTAGCTTCAGACCACCAGGAGATACCTTAAATATTAGTCCCAACTGTTGATAATGGACCAAGTGTGAATAATTATATAAAGAAACCGGAGCACATGCGGAGCATGGAGCCAATCAGAAAATTTCCCACCGCTTCATCTGAGAGTCCGAGAGGAGATGACGCGAGCGTTCTCATGATCACGCGACGAGTCACATGATAGAGAGCCGGTCACCCGATCCCCTCCGGGTTCAGATAGAGGCGCGGCTTTCGGCACCGCCAGTGGACCAGAAAGATTCATGCACACAGTGCCGGGATCGTATAGAGCAGGGGTCTCAAACACGTGGCCCGTGGGCCGCATGCAGCCCCTGAGGCTGCTTAATGCAGCCCGCAGGCATCGGAGCCCCCGTAATGATTGCGGCCTGGTCCTGAGGGCCGCCGAAGTCAGTAGTTATTTTCAGTTGAATGTTCTACAAGTTTGGGACCAGCATGGGCCATTACTACTAGATGGAAACCAGGATGGACACATTACTACAAAATGGGGACCGGGATGGGCACATTGCTACAAGATGGGGACTAGGTGTTAAGGGGACGGTTGCAAACAACTTTATTAAATAATGGAAAGCAACCGAACCCGGGGTCCGCGATGCAGCCTGGTGGACTGCGGCCGAACACCTTCCGGGTGAGAAGGTAAAACAACCAACTTAAATAACAATCCCCTCCATGTTACAGCACACCGGAACGGGAATAAGGATTCGCACTATCTCCGTTAACTGCACGAGAGATGTGCGATAAATAATGTATCTGTAGTCCTGTTACAGCACAGGGACTACACAGTTGGCGCTAGGATGCGTGTGTGACTCACGCCGGCAAATACGTACTCCCAGCCGGCGTGCTACCGGACTGAGGAGTATCACTCCACGTGGCTTACAGGTGGTATCGGGAATAGGGCGTCTGCAGACTGCTCGGGGTGTAAGACGACCCTTTTGTCGGAGCCATACTGTCAGATGAAGCTACCTGCCTATTTCATCTAAGCCTGCCTATTTCCACTAAACCTGCCTGCCAGAAACTAAAGCACACGTGGACCCCAAGAGACCAAGCATCCACACAACACCATCACAGTTCAATGATCAGATTAAGCCCTGCCCAACGTCGCACCATTGGTGACTTCACCCGCGACCAATCAGGCGGTGCCAGGTCACCAGATCAGCTGACTCCCAAACCACCAATCACGGTCCGCCATGTCACGTGCATGCTCAGTACAGAGAATCCTGGACTTAGGCTTTAGCAGCCCTGTCTCCCTCCACAACCTATCCTTCATGTTGCTAGGAACAAAGACCCAAGAGACAAAGACAATGCTGAGCAGCATCAGCCCCAGCTGGATCAGGATGGGAGACCACAGAAGGTTCTGGACCCATTTCAAATCCAGCCAATGCCCAACGCCTAACATTACCCCCCCTTCTTTCATACCCCTCCACTTGATGCTCATTCTCCTCAAAGAGTAGGGGAGCATGAATTTGGTCCACCGATTCCCAGGGGTGATCCTCAGATCCATGACCCCTCCAGTGTACTGGGTAACCTTTTTTCCCACGAACCATCTTAGATCCCATAATAGCCTGCGCCTTGAGATTATCACCCCTAGTGTCTGTAGCAGGTTGGGGTTCAGCGAGTTTTGTCAGGCGAGCGGGTTTAAGGAGCGACACATGGAAAATGTCATGACTCCTCAGGTGTCGTGGTTACTGTAACGGGTACATTACAGAGTTTACTTGGGCCAAAATTTTGAAAGGACCAATAAAGCGGGGGGCAAACTTAGCAGATTCCCCGCGTACTATAGTATTGCAAGCCGTGAGCCACACTCTGTCGCCCAGATAGAATACGGGAGTTGGACGACGAAGAGTGTCAGCCGACTCTCTCATTCGATTCTGGGAGGCCAATACAGCCTCCTGACTATGGTCCCAAACCTCCCACGCCTCCAGAGCCAAATCACTGACCCCTGGTTTCATAGGGGGAACTGGCATAGGAACCGGAACGCGCGGATGTTGGCCATTATTCAGAAGAAGCGGAGTCCGATCTGTGGAGTCCGCCACGGGTAACGGGTGGAGAAGACCAGCCAGACTTTGACGGGATGCTTTACCTCTCGCACAGAAGGCACATGTAAGAACATATTCCTTAACGTCCTGGCGCCGCCAGGGCCACCAATAGGACCGTTGAAGGAACTTTGTGGTACGTTTGACCCCAAAATGAGCTCCGATCTTAGGGGCATGTGCTCAGGAGAGCACCTCATTTTGTAGATTAGGGGGAACGAACGTCCTCCCCGAAGGAACCTGGTTTAAGGACACTGGAGCCACCCTCCGCATACCTCCCGAAGGAACAGTGAGCCTGGGCTCATCATCGTCCTCAGCCGTATCCATGGACTGGGACAAAAGGTCTTCCCGAGGGTTCTTTTTGACATAATCTGACAAGACCTGGGTCTCGGGGACAGACAAAGGATCTGTGCCGGGGGCCACATCGGTAGAAGGATCAGAGACTACCCTCCGGGTGACTGTAACCATACACTGAGACACACAATTCTCACTCCAGGAAGAAATTCTCCCCGTTTTCCAGTCAATGTGTGGAGCGTGACAACGTAATCTTGGAAGACCCAATAACACCTCATCTAATCCACCGGGAATAATAAGAAAGGAGATAACCTCCCGGTGACCCTGAGGAAATGACATGGTGATGGGAATCGACTGGTGGGTGATTTGCGTGTCCAGGAGTGAACCGTTGGCTACCCTAATGTTCATTGGTCTTGGCAGTAACTCTATAGGGATGGCATGCTTCTGTGCAAACGTGGATGACAAAAAATTGCCATCGGCGCCAGAATCCACCCACGCCTTGGCAGTAACCGTGGTTGCTCCGAAGAACAATGTCACCTTATACAATATTTTGGAGGAAGAAGCCCCAGAATATAACACCTCCTCCAACTGTGGTTAGACACACTCGTTTTCCCGACTGCTTGGAACCCTTATTAACGGGGTACTCCAAGAGATGTGCAGGTCGGGAACGAGAGGGGCTAGACTCAGTTCGGGATATATCCATAGCCTCAGGCGCCGGATCGGGAGTCGCGGGTTTGGAAATGGGTCTAGAGAAGGATGGTGCCAACCAACACTGTGGTGTGGGGGCCTCCAGCTCTAACTTGTGTTCTGCATGACGCAAATCTATTCGGTTAGCGAGAGAGATTAACTCCTCCAGGGAGGTTGGAATCTCTCTGGTAGATAGAGCATTTTTAATATGCCCAGCCAGACCCTTCCAGAACACCGGGATTAAAGACCGCTCAGACCAATCCAATTCAGCCGCTAAGGTTCTGATCTGGATGGCATAGTGACTGGCGGTGACTGAACCCTGGACCAACGCAAGAAGCTTGAGAGCCATATCATGCGTGACCTGAGGACCTAGGAAAACACTCTTTAGGGCATTAAGAAAGAGGCCCGCATTAGCCACTACCGGGTCATTGCGCTCCCACAGAGGGGTAGCCCACTCCAGAGCTCTGTGGGAGAGTAACGAGATGACATAACACACTTTGGCCCTTTCGGAGGGGAACCGTGGTGTCTCCATCATCTCCAATTGAATGGAGCATAGGTTAATAAAACCTCTGCAGAATATGCTGTCACCAGAATTTTTTTCCGGGAGAGCAAAACGGGGTAATGGAGCAATTGCAGCTGCCGCAGCATTTACCGCAGCTGAGTTAACCAGATTGGCTGCTTGAGAAGCCGCCTGGGTAGCTACTGCAGTGATATCAGCTACCGGTCAGCTTGTTCCAGAGTCCTAAGTCTGGCCTGAAGTTGCTGTATATAGCGCTGCAGTTGCTGATTGTCAGCCATGTTCGGCAAGACCCTGGCGCTCTGATACTGTTAAGGGGACGGTTGCAAACAACTTTATTAAATAATGGAAAGCAACCGAACCCGGGGTCCGCGATGCAGCCTGGTGGACTGCGGCCGAACACCTTCCGGGTGAGAAGGTAAAACAACCAACTTAAATAACAATCCCATCCGTGTTACAGCACACCGGAACGGGAATAAGGATTCGCACTATCTCCGTTAACTGCACGAGAGATGTGCGATAAATAATGTATCTGTAGTCCTGTTACAGCACAGGGACTACACAGTTGGGGCTAGGATTCGTGTGTGACTCACGCCGGCGAATACGTGCTCCCAGTCGGCATGCTACCAGACTGAGGAGTATCACTCCACGTGGCTTACAGGTAGTACCGGGAATAAGGCGTCTGCAGACTGCTCGGGGTGTAAGGCGACCCCTTTGTCGGAGCCAGACTGTCAGATGAAGCTACCTGCCTATTTCAAAGCCTGCCTATTTCCACTAAACCAGCCTGCCAGAAACTAAAGCACACGTGGAGCCCAAGAGACCAAGCGTCCACACAACACCATCACAGCTCAATGATCAGAGCGTGCCGCCATGTTTGTGGGCGGGCTTTTTAAAGATTAAGCCCTGCCCACCGTCGCACCATTGGTGACGTCACCCGCGACCAATCAGGCGGTGCCCGGTCACAACCCCATTTATAAGGCAAGAAATCCCACTTATTAAACCTGAAAGGGCACACCTGTGAAGTGAAAACCATTTCCGGTGACTACCTCTTGAAGCTCATCAAGAGAATGCCAAGAGTGTGCAAAGCAGTCATCAAAGCAAAAGGTGGCTACTTTGAAGAACCTAGAATATAAGACATATTTTCAGTTGTTTCACACTTTTTTGTTAAGTATATAATTCCACATGTGTTAATTCATAGTTTTGATGCCTTCAGTGTGAATGTACAATTTTCATAGTCATGAAAATACAGAAAAATCTTTAAATGAGGTGTGTCCAAACTTTTGGTCTGTACTGTATATATATAAAATACAAGAGATTGTTTTTCAATATATGTATACGCGGTATATTGATGACAAAGTCCATATTAGCTGATAAGGTGCAATATGAGTGCAAAAATACAAGGGGTGCACATATGCATAGAAAAGTGGATGTATACATATAAAATTGGATAAGTATTATGTATACATAAACCGTGATAAAAATGTATATATGAAGTGCAAGGAAATGTTACTCTGCATGTATATGTACATTAGTGAAAAACGTATTGATTGATAAGGTGCGATAGAATTGCAAAATATACAAGAGGTACACTTGTGTGTAAAGAGAACATGCATATAGAAAGTCCGTACACTGATATATGAAACACATAATAATGCAAAAATCATCTGTAAATATTGAAACATAAATAGATAAACGATATAAATATAATTGCTAGATCTTCAAAAAATTGTTCCTTAATGAAGACACCGTGAGACAATTTCCAACTGATAAAGAACAAGAAACTCTAAGGGTATGTGCCCACGATGCAGAAATGAAGCAGAAAATTTCTGCAGCGTTTCTGCATGTTCTTGGCAGTAAAAACTCTTGCGGATTTTACACGCGTTTTTGCAGCGTTTTTATATGTGGTTTTGCCATGCGTTTTTCAAATGCATTGGGACCTCAAATCCGCATGCAGAAATGCACAAATAATGGACATGCTGCGAATTTTTCCGCTGTGGAAAATCCGCTGCGGAAAATTCCGCTGCATCGGCACAGAACATGCATATTTTCATTGGGGATCATGGGGCACGGATTACCAAGCGTTTTGCAAGCATTTACGCTGCGGAAATACCGCAGAAAAAACGCTTGAAAAACGCATAGTGGGCACACAGCCTAAAAATATTGGAGTAATTGGCACATGAACATACATCTGATACCCTTTGTAAGATTGCTGCTTCTATCCGCCCCAGATCAAACAAGTTTCCCCCCTTATCTTCTTGTTCCTCTGTGGACGTATTTATCAAGTCAGCATCAAATGAGTTTATGAAATTACCCACCTCTATTTATAAAGACAACTTGAAATATCAAGAAAGATGTAGTCTTAATCATCTTAAAAATTTGTCTGATATTATTTATAAACTGGTGGATTAGGGGGGAAACATTGTGATCTGGCCGCAGAAGATGTATGAAACTGAGGCCTATCGTCATCTCAGAGATCCACTCTGTTATAAGAAATTAATGTATTGTTTAACGGTTGTTGCTTCCTCACGCCCCATGAGGAAGCAACAACAGCAAAACGCACGTTGGGGAGTCAGGACTGGGACACTGTCATCTTTGCAACAATGGGTATTCACACTTTTTATACTAACATCTGTTCTTTGTTATTACACAATTGGCTATCTCTGTGTGGGATTATGCAACATATGTGACATACTTGGTGATGCAGTTTGTTTCACATATGTTTAATTTCTATTATGATTGATGTGTGGGAGGTGACTGGGCTTGGCCAATGAGCATACATCATGAATGAATTAGTCCAGGTCATTTCCCACTAATCGAATATATACATTTAGCATTTTACTATTCATGACATGTTAATGTTGCAGTATGGCATGGAGGATTTTCTTTGCTATATTTTGATCATGAATTTATGCTAGGCATTACATTTAATGAGTAAGGTGTGTAATATAAAAATTCCCTAGTCTTTTTGTTCAACGGCAGCATTTCCAGCCCTATCTGGGTGTTTGTCACGGACTATTTGTTTTTTCTGCTCATTACCAGTGTTTGTCTTTTTATATGTAATATTTTTCAATAAAATATATTTTTTTTTACGTAGCATGGACTCTTGTTTCTCAGTTTTTTTATTTATGATTGAGTTTCTACAACTTTATTGAGCATTATTAAATATACAGGGTGGGCCATTTATATGGATACACCTAAATTAAATGGGAATGGTTGGTGATATCAACTTCCCGTTTGTGCCACATTAGTATATGGGAGGGGGAAAACTTTTCCAGATGGGTGGTGACCATGGTGGCCATTTTGAAGTTGGCCATTTTGGATCCAACTTTATTTTTTTCAATGGGAAGAGGGTCATGTGACACATCAAACTTATTGAGAATTTTATAAGAAAAACAATGGTGTGCTTGGTTTTAACTTTATTCTTTCAGGAGTTTTTTACAAGTTTATGACCACTTATAAAATGTGTTCAAAGTGCTGCCCATTGTGTTGGATTGTCAATGCAACCCACTTCTCCCACTCTTGACACACTGATAGCAACACTGCAGAAGAAATTCTAGCACAGGCTTCCAGTATCCATTGTTTCAGATGCTGCACATCTCGTATCTTAACAGCATAGACAATTACCTTCAGATGACCCCAAAGATAAAATTCTAAGAAGGTCAGATCGGGAGACCTTGGTGGCCATTCAACTGGCCCACGATGACCAATCCACTTTCCAGGAAACTGTTCATGTAGGAATGCTCGGACCTAACACCCATAATGTGGTGGTGCA
This sequence comes from Phyllobates terribilis, assembly GCF_046119375.1. NCBI lineage: Eukaryota > Metazoa > Chordata > Amphibia > Anura > Dendrobatidae > Phyllobates > Phyllobates terribilis. Next base: position 156,395,785 of record NW_027362771.1, on the reverse strand, counting down.
CCATGTTGTTGGAAAAACTTAGGGAACATGCCATCTTCAGTGCATAAAGAGGGCAACACATCATCATGTAGCAATTTCAGATATCCAGTGGCATTGAGGTTTCCATTCATGAAGAATGGCCCCACTATCTTTGTACCCCATATACCACACCATACCATCAAGATACGAGATGTGCAGCATCTGAAACAACGGATACTGGAAGCCTGTGCTAGCATTTGTTCTGCGGTGTTGCTATCAGTGTGTCAAGAGTGGGAGAAGAGGGTTGCATTGACAATCCAACACAATGGGCAGCACTTTGAACACATTTTATAAGTGGTCATAAACTTGTAAAAAACTCATGAAAGAATAAAGTTACGTTAAAACCAAGCACACCATTGTTCTTCTTATGAAAATATCAATAAGTTTGATGTGTCACATGACCCTCTTCCCATTGAAAAAAATAAACTTGAATCCAAATTGGCCGACTTCAAAATGGCCACCATGGTCACCACCCATCTGGAAAAATTTTCCCCCTCCCATATACTAATGTGCCACGAACAGGAAGTTGATATCACCAACCATTCCCATTTAATTTAGGAGTATCCATATAAATGGCCCACCCTGTATATTCATATTTATGTGAACTATAATGTCAAATTGGAGTATTTCTATAATACATATTTCTGACTTGTTTACCCACTGAATTTATTGTCATAAGAGTATTTTGCAGCCTCATAATATTTTACCGGATTCTCATCCTATTTATTAATCATTTGTGCTACTGAATACACTTTGTGTATTATATCTACCTCATCCCCTCTTATTATTATGTGTTGCCTCTCGTGTTTGCTCACTGTGCCTTGACTTTTTAATCATGTTTACCCTTATATGTTTAAGAAAGATTATATTTCTGTGATCCTTCTGTCTGGCTATACCTTTTGTGAATAGGCCTATGTTGTTTACACTGTAGCCCCGTTGGATATATTTTGCCTTTTTGTGTCACTGTGCATACCGTATATAAAAAAACCCCTTCTTTTCTAAGATTATGAGATAATCTCACTCAGTGTGCACTTTATTGTTTGGCTGATAATTCTATAAATGTAAAAACAGCGGGAACGAAGTTGAATTGATCGGGCATACTTTACCTAATATTTTGGAAGTGCATTGATTTGGTAGACTTTGTTTATTTTACACATTGGCAAGGCCATTGATTTGGTCAAGCATTGTTCAATTTCCCACATTGGTCAGGCAAAGATTACTCTCATACATTGGTGGTCCAGCATTGAGATGCTCAGACAATGTTTACTTTTACACATATCACTAATTTAATGAAACTGTACTAATATAACATCCCTGCTCATCATACCAAGACATTTTGGTTTAAACTTGGGAAAAAAATCACAAAAATAAATGTGTTTCAGATCCTGCTGTACATCCTTTTTTTCAATAAAAACGCTGCAAAAACTGATGGCAACATTTTTTGCTGCGTTTTTGCACTTAGTCATTACTTTCTATAGTGAAAAAATGTTGCAAAAATGTTGAAAAAATTGACATACTGCAGTTTTCCACTTCAGTCAGGAAGAAAAAAAATAGCGTGTACATGTAAAAAGTAGCTTTTAATTTGCATAAAAAACATAGCAAAAATAATGCAATGTTTGAACATAGCCTAAGCCTACTATTAATGCTAATAATAACAATAAAAGTATCGTTCTATGAAGTCTAAACACTATTTTTTTCTTCTCTTTTTTTGGCTTTTGCATTGGCAAGAAACAGAAGTGACTGTTAATGTATACTTCTCAATATAAATCGTATTAGAATGCTAGTGTGCATGTGAAGCGTACCAGAGACCACGCTAGGACACATGAAGAAAGAATTCCTTTGTGTTACAAACTCTGCATCCTATAACTGTTTTGTTGCTATTTATGTGGCAAACCTCAGTGAGTGATGTGAGCCAACTGCTGTAATATGATTTCATCCAGTGTCTTTAAAGAGCACTTGCACTAGCAGAAGCTATACATTACACTTGTATCTAAACATAGGGGGCACTTGAGGCCATAACATTTTATGCCAAGGAACTACACACTGACTTGAGTGCACAATTTTATAGACTATTAAATGTTTCCTTGAGGATTTAAGATGTATTTATGCTAAACTAGCAGAGCATATCGAATCGGGGAGTGTAGAAAATCCCTTTATGTGCAGACATATAGTCATGCAGGGTTTCTGCTGGGTCAGAGATTTTACATGAATTAAAACTGTAAAACCCTTGAGATTGCATTGACAGAGCCATAAGACTAAATAAGCAAAAATACTAGTTATGAGATTTTTACATTTAATGGGGGACCACCAAAGTAAAGTTTAGATCATTTGAATTGAATAAATTAAGATGTTTTTTTTTTAGGATCATGTTGGCTTTTGTACAGCCTCATACCACTGATGCCAAGTTACCAGACGTTGGAGAATAAATGGTTACCATTACATATTATATATGTATTACTAGTGGAAAGTAGAAATATAAATAAAAAGATAATGCACTTTATGGTTAAACACTATTGGTGTGATTTACTAAGCTAAATGAACCAGAATTTTGGCACCAAAATGAACAGTTTTTCACAACTTGCAATATATTTTTTATTATGTTTTAGATATTTGTTGTGCCTTGTCCGAAAAGGGGTGTTGTCACGCTAGGTACGGAGAGAACCAAGTGCATAACGACGGGAAAAGGGGATGGAGCCCTACCACTATGGAAAGGGAGAGTGGAGACCCCTAAACAGAGCTAAACAACAAACCCTGACTCCCCTATAGACCCTAAATAGGTTCTGCTCCTATAGCTGAGCAAGAAACTAGGCCCTAGGTAGGGAGCAGGAGGGGTGAGCATTGAGTCAGCCCCACTACCAACTACAGTACACACAGGAGAAAAAAAACAGGAGAATACACTTAGATCCAAGATGACACCGGAGAAAGCATGACAACAATCCACTAAGGAACTGCAAGGTAATTCTAGCGGACCACTAGAATACCAAATATCAACTGCTTGGATATGGTAAATAAAGAAAGCTCTTCAAACAAATCCACAAATTACCACCTCCACACTATATAGAAGTGCAGAAAAGAAGAGAACCATAAATATAAAAACATAATTTTTATTAATGCAATTAAAATATCACAATCTGACTACATAATAACAATACTTAATTAAAAATGTCACAACAGAGTACCCAGTAGAAAAAGAGGGGGATAGCAATCTGCCCTCAGTTTTAATAATATATTAGGCTCCAATCATCCAAATTGATATAAATGGCATATAGAAGCAAAAAAGCTGCAATGAAATATAGCTAATCGACCCATGGGAATGCCTAACAAAGGTAATCTAAAGGGGAAATATAGTAACAGAGGGGATACTACCCCTTCAAATTATCATCCCCAATACAAAAGACCCTTAAATTGGCTAAATAGGTGATGCAAAAATATATCTGCAGCTCTAATATAATACTATACTCATTTGTAGTGGCACAAAAAGACCCTTACATAGAAAAGTATAAGCCATGTTAAATACCTGGTCCAAGGTGAGGTGAAAAATGAGCCTTACAGGAAAATAACAGCCACTGAGCAGGACGCTATCCCCCTTCACCCCGACGCGCGTTTCGCCCGCTTGCTTCTTCCGGGGGCGCGTCCAGGGTGAGGGGGGAATGTCTTCAAATACACTAAATGAGCCAATAGAATCGCTTCCAATTCAGAACAGGGGAGCCAATCGCCGGACATCTACTGCGCATGACGCGACTGCTCCTCCTCCAAGATAAACCATGGCTTCCTGTGGAAGCGCTCCCTGACATGCATGCTGGAACGCAAGCCCGTCAGATACGAGCGCCCATGGAAGCCGAGGAGAATGGAGAAAGGTACACATGCGCATTGCCCGGCGATATGGAAACAGGGACTGTGGAAGTGCATAGAATATATATGATTAATAAATAATGAAAAAATATATATATATAAATATGGATGATGGAGACCACATAAAAAAGAAAAAGGAAATAATACTCATGAGAAACAATAATATACATAACAGGCAAATATATTAATAATATACACCAAAACATATTACATAAATACATAATAATATACAAAAAATAATAATAATACTGATAATAAAAAACATTTTTTGAATATAATAAAATAAATATAGTGAATCATGATAATATCATATAACGATTATAAATATAACAATTTATTAAACAATAAATGTATAATGATGAAAATAAAAATGTGAATTATACCTTTGTATACAGCAATAATAAATGGCATTTGAATAAAAAGTGAATAGAAAAGTGGCAAAAGTGCATATATTAATACGTGCCAATATAGTTAAATAAATACAAAATATAATATACATCTAGCAATAAGTATAAAGTGTAATAATATATAATATTAATTAATGAAAAAAACATTAATCAATATTAAAAATTAATAATAATATTAATAGAGTGCAATAGTGAAAAAATATATTAACCAATATATTAATTATAATATACAACATCAATCAATAAGTGTAAATTAATTATAAAACAATCAAACTTATTAGAAGAACGGTACCATTGGTGTATGGTAAAACCGATAATAAATCATAAAATATTTATGCACAAAATGTAATAATTCATAAATACATCCAAAACTTCTGCATTCCTCTGTAATAAACCGGCAAACAAACTCCCGGCACATCCCCAAGCGATAGATACCCAAAAATCTTGCTGGACTAAAATAAAAAAAGACACAAATAAATAAACTTCATAAAATATAAAGTGTGAACACCTTCTAAATAAAGTTAAAAACTAACCATAAACCCCCTCTACCCCTAAAAAGATACTACCTCAATAGTTAGAACTAGAAAAACACCTATATATATAAGGGAACGGCCTATAAGAATGCAGCAAAACCCATATTTTCATTCAATCCCCTAGGATTAATGGTGTTCAATCTATAAATCCACTTACATTCCAATTGGGCAAGGGCCCTACCAACGTCACCTCCCCGGGAACCGAGATCCACTTGATCGATAGCTTTGACCGTCAGACCTCTGGAGTTACATTTGTGGAATTGTTTAAAATGCCTTGGCAATGTTTTTAATTGCGAAGAATCTTCTATCTGCTGAGCCTTTTCTATATCCCTCACATGTTCTCTTATTCTGATTTTAAGCTCTCTTGTGGTCATGCCGATGTAAATTTTGTTGCAAGGGCAGGTAGCATGATAGATAACCGCTTTAGATGAACAAGTAAGATGTTTTCTGATCTCCCATTTACGCGAATTATCCCAATTAAAAAAGATGGAAGTTTTAATTAAATTCAAGCAGCCTTTACAAAGGCCGCAGGGAAAAAAGCCTGATGGGTTCTGAACTTTTGAAGAATTCTTACCCGGGTCATAGTGGCTATGGACTAAGGCATCTTTTAGATTGGCTGCTCGTCTAGCAACATAAGAGGGTGAGGCAGGCAAAACTCGTTGTAAGATTGGGTCTGCCATGAGAATCTTCCAATTTCTAGAAATAATGGATTTAAGATCTTGCCACTGATTATTGTAGGTAGAAATAAACCGTACCTGGTTACGATCTTCTTTTTTAGTTAAATTGGAAGGGTCATACAGCAGTTTATCTCTGGAAATGTTTTTGGCTCTGAGGTAACCTCGTTTAATCACTTTCCTGCTGTACCCACGATCTTGAAAGCGTCTTGCCAAGTCCCTGGCTTGCCCCTCAAAGGTTTCGTTATCCGAGCATATCCTTTTAATCCGAAGGAACTGTCCAATGGGTATGCCTCGAATAGTATTTCTAGTATTTCTTATGAATCCGACATAAGAAAAGAATTCGTCGCTGTGGGTTTTCTATACACATCCGTATGTAGACGTCCATTTGGTAACACTTTTATTCTTACATCAAGGAAACTCAATGTTCTGCCAAAATTGAATGTAAGTTTGATGTTTAATTCATTATCATTAAGTTTACCCATCAGTTCCTGCAAGATGAAGGCATTGAAGCTATGGACTGGCCTGCCCGTTCCCCAGACCTGAATCCGATTGAGCACATCTGGGACATCATGTCTCGCTCCATCCACCAATGTCACGTTGCACCACAGACTGTCCAGGAGTTGGCGGATGCTTTAGTCCAGGTCTGGGAGGAGATCCTACAGGAGGCCATCCGCAACCTCATCAGGAGCATGCCCAGGCATTGTAGGGAGGTCATACAGGCACGTGGAGGCCACACACAATACTGAGCCTCATTTTGACTTGTTTTAAGGACATTACATCAAAGTTGGATCAGCCTGTAGTGTGTTTTTCCACTTTAATTTTGGGCGTGGCTCCAAATCCAGGCCTCCATTGGTTAATAAATTTGATTTCCATTGATGATTTTTGTGTGATTTTATTGTCAGCACATTCAACTTTGTACAGAACAAAGTATTCAATGAGAATATTTAATTCATTCAGATCTAGGATGTGTTATTTGAGTGTTCCCTTTATTTTTTGAGCAGTGTAAGTTATCAGAGAAATCTGCCTCTTTCTCCTCAAGAATTGATCTATTACTCTCAATTCAAGGGTAAAATCTGAATTCAGTGAAGATGTAAGGGTGTGACAGGGGCTGTCATATGCCTCTCTCCTCTAAACAGTGTTTGTACCAATTGTATGGTTTTATTATATTTTGGTGACTATATTAATATATAAATCTGCATTGTTTTATAGGCATTAATGTACACAGTTAATGTAATGTATTGTGATTATTTTATAATGTTATTTATACATGGTATATAGGGAAATCATAGGACACGGCCTAGGGTTTAGTTAGTGATAGATAGAAACATTGGGGCTGATAGGCAGTGGTGGGCCTATTAGTATATAGAAGATAAAGCATAGTTTAGAGCATAGGAAGTTTAGTGTACGTTATTAGTGGGTGAATACGGCAGTTCATTGGTGAAGGGAGAAGTTTGCCACATAATTAACCCCTTCACAACCTTGGACGTATCAATACGTCCAGATTGGTAAGTACTTACCGACCTTGGACGTATGGCTACATCCAGGAAATTACAAATTGTTTGGTGCAATTTCTCCTGTTACCCTTGTGAAAATGCAAAATTTGGGGCTTAAAAACCTTTTTTTTGGGGAAAAATTTGTTTTTGTTTTTTTTATGTCTCAAAGTTATAAACTTTTGTGAAGCACATAGAGTTTCAAGGTGCTCACTGCACATCTAGATAAGTTCCCTGAGGGGGTCTAGTTTCCAGAATGGTGTCACTTGTGGGGGTGTTTCCACTGTTTAGGCACATCAGGGGCTCCCCAAACGCGACATGGCATCCGCTAATTATTCCAGAAAATTTTACATTCTAAAATTCAAATGACACTCCTTCCCTTCCGAGCCCTGCTGTGCACCCAAACAGTAGTTTTCCCCCACATATGGTGTATTGGCGTACTCAGGAGAAATTGCATAACAAACTGTATGGTGCAATTTTTCCTGTTATCTCAGTAAAAATGCAAAATTTGGGGCTGAAAAAGTTTTTGTGGGAAAAATGTTTTATTTTTTATTTTCACGGCTCAACGTTATAAACTTCTGTGAAGTGCCTGGGGGTTCAAGGTGCTCACCACACATCTAGATAAGTTTCCCGAGGAGTCTAGTTTCCAGAATGGTGTCACTTGTGGGGGTGTTTCCACTGTTTAGGCACATCAGGGGCTTTTGAAAAGCAACATGGCGTCGCTAATTATTCAAGCTAATTTTTCATTCAAAAAATCAAATGGCACTCCTTCCCTTCCGAGCCCCGCCGTGCACCCAAACAGTAGTTTTCACCCACATATTGGGTATCAGCTTGCTCAGGAGAAATTACACAACAAATTTTGGGGTCCATTTTCTCTTGTTATCCTTGAGAAAATAAAAAAATTGGGTCTAAAGTAAAATTTTTGTAAAAAAAAGTTAAATGTTCATTTTTTATTCCACATTCCATTAATTCATGTGAAGCACCTGAAGAGTTAATAAACTTCTTGAATGTGGTTTTGAGGGGTGCACTTTCTAGAATGTCATCACTTTTGGGTATTTTCTGTCATATAGGCCCCTCAAATGTGATGTGGTCCCTAAAAAATGGTTTTGTAAATTTTGTTGGAAAAACGAGAAATTTCTGGTCAACTTTTAACCCTTATTCCTTCCTGACAAAAAAAAATATGTTTCAAAAATTGTGCTGATGTAAAGTAAACATGTGGTAAATGTTATTTATTATTTATTTTGTGTGTCATAAGTCTCTGATTTAAGGTTATCACAATTATAAGTGTGAAAATTGCACAATTTTCTAAATTTTTGCCAAATTTCCATTTTTTTTCCAAATAAATGCTAGTCTTATTGAAGAAATTTTACCACTATCATGAAGAACAATATGTCATGAAAAGACAATCTCAGAATTAGTGGTATCTGTCAAAGTGTTCCAGAGTTATTAACTCATAAAGTTATACTGGTCAGAATTGTAAAATTGGGCCTGGTTATGAAGGTGAAAACAGGCTTGGGGGTAAAGGGGTTATGTATAATATGAAAAAAAAAATGAAATGAAAAGTTCAATTGTGACTTAGAGTTGTAAAAATTAACAAACTAAGTGATACGTACAGGCACCCACCTGTATCCAGTGCAGCTCAAAATCAAGGTGTGCGCCTGTAGGGGAGTATCACTGAAGCTGCATTCACAGCTGTGTGACACGTCTAAGTGTTGTCTAATTTTTTTATTGGACAGCACTCTGACCCATAGAGTAAAATGGATGTATTCACACATTCGTTAAAATCACTAATCTGAGAGTGAGATCCTTGAGACTCAGAGCATATCCTATTCTGATCTTAAGGACTCGCTCACGCGAGCGTATAAAACTGACAATGCCTCAGAGACTGCAAGCTGTTATTAAAGCCAGAGGTGGTGCAACAAAATACTAGTGATGTATTGGAGTGTTCTTTTGTGTGTTTGTTTTTCATGATTCCATAATTTTTTCTTCAGAATTGAGTGATTCCATAATTTTTTCCCTCTGCTTGGTCTGAAAAAAATTACCCTTACTCAGTACCACATTTTTAATCTTGATTTCTTTTAGTGTTTCTTAAAGCCCTAAAGTTGCCATTTGAAATGACTTTAGTTTTGTGCCATGTCTGTGATCTGCTTTTTTTCAACAACATTAAACAACTGAATGAACATCCTCCGAGCTCAGTGATTCCATAATTTTTGCCAGGGGTTGTAGATTGTGAGCCCCAGTGAGGACAAGGATGATAAAGTCTGTAAACCGCTGTGGAATTAATGGCTGTATAAAAACAAGAAAAATAAGATAAATAAATAAATATTGGATCATTTACCTTTGCCTTGCATCATTAGAGATATCACAATAGTTAAACCCTATTTAAAGATTAAATTACTTTCTACTTTCCCAGATATAGAAAATTGAATTATGCATTGGTGCATTGAAATGCATTATACTTGCATTCAAAGTGAAAAGAGCAAAAGTCCCATAGAGAGACTAAGTAAAAATGTTAAAAAAAGTAAAAAAAAAAATAGTAAAAATATATATACAGGGTGGTCCAAAAGTAGGTGGACAGAAAGTGTAATAAGGTTATTGTTAGAACCCTCCTGTTTGTTTTTTCCATGTTGTGTTTTGCGGTCATGTGACCATCTGCCTTTATATTCCAGCTCCGCCCTTTTGGCTGTGCTGGACTTCAGTGTTTGACTGTTTCTCTAGCCAGGCGCTTCTGTGCCTTTCTCTGTCAGTTTGTTTGGTCCTTCTGGGACCTCTAGTACTTTTTTGTCTGTTTGTCTTTTTGTTTTCTGCAACAACTTCTCTGTTTAGGAGGTGTCCCATTTTTGTCCCAGTCCTTAGTTCTTTTAGGGACCCCTCCCCTTATGCTATAGGTCTTCGGCGGGTCTGTTCGCTAGGAACAGGCAGCCCGCTACATCGTAGGGATTCAGCTTAGTTTTACTGTAGGGACAGTTTTCCTTACCTTTCCTTAGTACTTGTTGCAGATCATAACAGTAAGTCCAGCACAAAAAAACTAGAACGAAAGAAATTCGGGGATCAATATGGTTTCCGTCCAGGATTTGGCTCAACGCTCGCAGGGATTGTCTCTGGAGGTGGCCGAGCTACAGCAACACGTGAGTAGCTGTTCTGGAGCGCATTTTATGGAACCCAAGGTAGGACTGCCTGATGTTTTTTATGGTAAACAGCAAGATTTTTTTTCCTTTAAAAATGCTTGTTTGTTATACTTTTGTTTGAGACCAAGGTCTTCTGAGAATGAATCACAGCGCATTGGTTTTATTATGTCACTGTTGCGCAAAGAACCACAGGGGTGGGCCTTTTCTCTCCAACCTAATGATCCATGTTTAAGGTCTGTGGAAGAATTTTTTTCTGCTATGGGGCTATTATATGACAATCCTGATCGCATCTCATCTGCTGAGGCAGAACTCAGGCGTTTGAATCAGGGGTCAGGTGATGTTGAAAATTATTGCACACACTTCAGAAGGTGGGCCTCAGAAGTTAAATGGAATGATCCAGCTCTGAAATGTCTATTTCTTGCTGGTCTGAGTGAAAGGGTTAAGGATTTGCTAATTGCATTCCCCGCACCTGAGACTCTGCAGGATGCCATGCAATTAGCTGTTCGTGTGGATAGGAGACTGAGATTTAGACAGAATGAGGTAAAGACTCCTGTAATGCCAGGTCCTAGTCCCCAGAAAATCTGCTCTGACGGCGGAGAACCAATGGAGGTTGGGGCGAAGTCTCTCCCCCCTCTGGAAAGAGACCAAAGGTTTGCCGAGGGATTGTGTCTTTATTGTGGTAAAGCTGACCATTTGATTAACCCTAGAACGCATGACCATAAAAATCTACTTTTTCACATACCTGGGGCCTTTTCGGCCCCTGTGTCAATAACATGGAATAACTCAAAAAAAATGACAAACAACTATATACCTGAGGAATACATAGAGTTTCAAAATTCTAACTAAAGTAATCTTGCAGAAAATAGAAAACAATTAACAGGGCGGGCCTGCGAGGCCCCAGGTATGCGTTCTAGGGTTAAGTATTGTGAGCTTTGTTTAAGTAAAGAAAAAAAAAAGGTCAGTTATGCCCTCATAGCTTGTTTACTCTCTGCAGGATTATTTCTTTCTGGGAGTACTACTTTGCAGGAAAATTTGATTGAATTTCAGGTATTTGTGGATTGTGGTTGAACACTTAATGTGATTGATAAAGAGTTCTTGGAAAACCTTAAATTGTAATCCAAACCTTTGTCATCACCTATTTCTGTGATTGCAATTGATAACACTCCCTTGAAATGTATTACTCACAAGGTTGCTGCATTTCCTCTCACTATCAATGGAGTTCACCAAGAAATTTTGGACTTGGTTGTATTAGATAAATTACCCTCTCCGGTTGTTCTAGGATTGCCTTGGTTAAAACTGCACAATCCTTTGCTGGACTGGTCTACTAATGTGATTAAGTCTTGGAGTCCGAAGTGCTATGATAAATGTTGTAATGGTCGCATTGCGGCTGTGGAAAAAGTGGAATTACCTGTACCTATTCAAGATTTTTGGAGGGTTTTTTCGGAGGAGGAGTCGCAAGTTTTACCTCCTCATAGGGATTATGATTGCGCCATTGAGTTTGTTCCTGGAGCTACTCTTCCCAAGAGTCGCTTGTTTAATCTGACTATCCCTGAAAGAAAGGCCTTGGAGGAGTACATACAGACTAGGCTGGCTGCTGGTCACATTAGACCTTCTAAGTCACCTGTGGCAGTTGGATTTTTCTTTGTTAAAAAAAAGGACGGGGGTTTACGTCCATGTCTGGATTTTCATGAAATTAATAAGATTACCGTACGCAATTCCTACCCATTGCCGTTAATTCCTGACTTGTTTAACCAGTTGGTGGGGCCAAATGGTTCTCTAAAATTGATCTCCGGCGGGCATACAATTTGTTACGAATGAAGGAGGGTGATGAATGGAAAACTGCTTTTAACACTCCGGTATGTCATTTTGAGAATCTGGTGATGCCTTTTGGTCTTACCAATGTACCTGCATTTTTTCAGAACCTTATTAATGACATCCTGAGACCTTTGATTGGTAAGAATGTGGTTGTGTATTTGGATGACATTTTGATTTATTCACCAGATCTAGAGTCCCATTGGCAGAGTGTACGTGTAAGTTTTTCAGTTATTGAGTGATAATTCACTCTTTGCTAAGCTGGAGAAATGTGAGTTCGCTGTGCAGAAAATTAGTTTTTTGGGCTACATTGTCTCCAGCGAGGGCTTTGAGATGGACCCGGTGAAGGTTCAGGTTGTGCAGGAATGGCCTAGGCCTATTGGTTTGAAATCTAAACAGAGATTTTGGGGTTTTGCCAATTATTACAGGAAATTCATTAAGAATTTTTCTGTAATTGTTAAGCCTCTGACCGATCTCACCAGGAAAGGTGCGAATACAGTCCAGTGGACTACTGAGGCCATTGAAGCGTTTGAGTATCTCAAAGAGAGGTTCAGTTCTGCCCCTATCCTTATACAGCCTGATGAGACCAAGCCTTTTTTGGTCGAGGTCGATGCTTCATCGGTGGAGGTCGGAGCAGTTTTGTCTCAGGAGAACAAAGATGCAGTACATCCTTGTGCCTTCTTTTTGAAAAAATTTTCGGAAACCGAACTGAATTATGATGTTGGAAATCGGGAGTTGCTGGCTATTAAACTCGCGTTTGAACATTGGCGTCATTTTTTGGAAGTTGCTAGATTTCCTATTCAGGTTTTCACAGATCATAAGAATTTGATCTATCTGGATGCTGCCAAGTGCTTGAATGGGCACTTTTTTTTTCTCGGTTTCATTTTTCTATTACCTATATCCCTGGTACTAAGAATGTTAAAGCCGATGCTTTATCTCGCCACTTCTCTCCTACGGTCGGTGCCAAGGAGGAGGAGAGCATTTTACAGGAAGTAGCTGTGGTGGCGGCATTGGACTCCGTTTTGGAGAATAGGATTCTGAAAGCTGAAGATGATGCTCCATCTAACACTCCCCATGGGAGGTTGTTTGTGCCTAGAGCCTTTAGGAGAGATTTGTTTGTGGAGTGTCATGAGTCTTGGTTGGCAGGTCATCCAGGAATTTCTGAGACTAAGAGACTTATCAGTCGCAGTTTTTGGTGGCCTGGATGGCAGAAGGAAGTCATCAAGTGGGTACGTCAATGTACTGTGTGTGCTAGGTCAAAGGCTTTACATACTCCTGCTGCGGAGTTGCTTTGCCCTCTGGAGGTTCCTAGTGCGCCTTGGACGCATCTCACCATGGATTTTATTACTGATCTTCCTGTGTCCGAGGGTTTTACTGTCATCTGGGTGGTCGTGGACCATTTTAGTAAGATGTGTCATTTGGTTCAATTCATTAAGTTGCCCTGTGCCAAGTCACTCGCTAAGGCGTTTAGGAGATTGTCAAGCTCCATGGCGTTCCCACGGATACTGTTTCTGATAGAGGACCTCAGTTTGTTGCTCGCTTTTGGCGTGCTTTTTGTGACAGGTTGGGACTCCATTTTCATTTTCGTCTAGGTATCATCCTGAGTCTAATGGACAGACTGAAAGAAAGAACGAGGATGTTGAACAGTTTTTGCGTTGTTTTGTGGTGGACAATCAAGAGATGTGGTCTGAGTTTCTGCCTCTCGCAGAATTTGCTCTTAACAATCACACATCCTCCTCTGCTGGGTGTTCTCCTTTTTTTGTTGTATTGGGAGACATCCGTCTTTTGGTTCGTTCTCCAAATTGGGGTCGGCGGTGCCGGAGGAGGAAAATTTTTCCGGTGATTTGGAGAGAGTTTGGACTAATGTATGTTGCAACCTTCAAGAGGCTAACAAGAAGTCCAAGAAGTATTTTGACAGGAAACGTAAGAAGGTTTTGTTTACTGTGGGTGACATGGTTTGGTTGTCCTCAAAGAACCTGCGGTTGAGGATTCCCTCTAAAAATCTGGGTCCTAAGTTTGTGGGTCCATTTAAAGTGCTTCAGGTTGTTAACCCGTCTTCTGTTAGGTTGGATGTCCCTACTTCCTGGAAGATTAATCCTGTGTTTCATTTTTCCTTGTTGAAAAAGGCTGATGTATCAGATAGGGATGCCACTGTCTCAGTTCCTCCTGTAGTGGAAGACGGCGAATATGAAATTTCTCGTATCTTGAATTCTAGATGGCATAGAGGGAGATTACAGTATCTTGTCTCCTGGAAGGGTTTCGGTCCCGAAGACAACTCCTGGGTAAGGACGGATGATGTCTCTGCTCCTAGGCTTGTTAAAGCTTTCCACAAGAAGTTTCCGGATAGGCCTGGGCCTGGAGGATCCGGAGGATCCTCATAAAAGAGGGGGTACTGTTAGAACCCTCCTGTTTGTTTTTTCCATCTTGTGTTTTGCGGTCACGTGACCATCTGCCTTTATATTCCAGCTCCACCCTTTTGGCTGTGCTGAACTTCAGTTTTCGACTGTTTCTCTAGCCAGGTGCTTCTGTGCCTTTCTCTGTCAGTTTGCTTGGTCCTTCTGGGACCTCTAGTACTCTTTTGTCTGTTTGTCTTTTTGTTTTCTGCAACAACTTCTCTGTTTAGGAGGTGTCCCATTTTTGTCCCAGTCCTTAGTTCTTTTAGGGACCCCACCCCTTTTGCTATATGTCTTGGTCCAGACTAGCCGAGGACTAAGGCGGGTCTGTTCGCTAGGAACAGGCAGCCCGCTACATCGTAGGGATTCAGCTTAGTTTTACTGTAGGGAGTTTTCCTTATCTTTCCTTAGTACTTGTTGCAGATCATAACAGTTATGAAGGGGTAGATTTATCAAACATGGTGTAAAGTGAAACTGGCTCAGTTGCCCTTAGCAACCAATCAGATTCCACTTTTCATTCCTCACAGACTCTTTGGAAAATGAAAGGTGGAATCTGATTGGTTGCTAAGGGCAACTGAGCCAGTTTCACAGATCTAGTTTTCACAGCTAGATCTCCCCCAAATCTGTTTTCTTTTCAGATAATTCAGATAACATATAATGGCCAATAATTTAAATATAGATCAAAGAAAATGGATTTTAACAGAGTATTGGAAATCTCAAAATGCTGAAACCGTTAGAGCAAATTGGGTTGAAACATTTGGTACTCAAGCCCCAAAGACACAAACCATTTACCGCATTCGTGACAAATTCAATGCCGCTGGCTCAATCCTTAATGCTCCAAAAACTGGTCGACCCAAAACAGTCTGTACAGAAGATAATAAACAACTTGTTGCTGAAACATTTGTTCAGAGTCCAAAAAAGTGGACCAGAAGAGCCTCTTTGGAATTGGGAATTTCACGAGCTTCTATCATGCCAATCCTGAAATCTATTGGGTGGAAAGCTTATCGTCCACGTCTAATTCATGGTTTATTGGAGGATGATCCAGGCAGGCGGCTGCAATTTAGTGTTTGTTAAATCTCCCCCTTCATAACCTTATTACACTTTCTGTCCACCTACTTTTGGACCACACTGTATATAAAAAAAGAGTATAAAATAATAATAGAAAAAATATAAAAATATTACACTAATACATACTCATTTTTATGTAAAAAAAAAAAAAAGTATATATATTTAGTATCGCCGCGTGCGGAACGACCAGATCTATAAAATTTTCACACTAGTTAACCCCTTTAGTGAGCTCTGTAAAAAAAAAAAGTTTCAAACTATGCTTTTTCATCATACTGCTGGAAAAAAGTGAAAGAAAACGTAATCAAAAAGCCGAATTTAAATAAAAATAGTATTACTGAAAACGTCATCTTGTCCCGCAAAAAACAAGCCGCCATACAGCTCCATCGGGGGAAAAATGAAAAAGTTATAGCTTTTAGAATATAGCAATGCAAAAATGATTATTTTTTTCTATAAAAAATTTTATGTGTAAAAAAACGCAAAAACATAAAAGAATGATATAAATAAGGTATCGCTGTGATCGTATGGACCCAAACAATAAAGTTGACTTATCAATTTTACCACATGTGAAACAGCATAAAACCCCCCCAAAAAAACAATTCCTGAATTGCTAGTTTTCGTTCATTTTGCCTCCCAAAAATCAGAAAAGAAAGCAATCGAAAAATGTCATGTGCCCGAAAATGGTACAATAAAACATCATCTCGTCCCTCAAAAACGCCATCACATGACTCTGTCGCCCGAAATATGGAAAAATTATAGCTCTCAAAATATGGCGATGCGCAAAAAAAGTGTCTATTAGTGTGACAGCAGCCAAACAAAAAAAAACTGATATAAATCTGGTATCGCTGTAATCGCACTGACCCGAAGAATAAAGTCGTCTAATCACTTATACCACACGAGTAATGGCGTAAAAAATAAATAAAACCAATTCTTCATCTGCTGTTGAATTTTTCATTCTGCCTCCCGAAGGTCGCAGTATGGTTTGGCTCACATTTAACCTGCTGTCTTCGCTGAGCGCATACACTGAGGTTTCCATGTAAATCTCTGAAATATGTGATTCAGATGGAACCCTCGGTGGAAGATTTCCTATAGTGAGGCAGATGGAGACACGGTGGACGCCGTCTGACCTATGATCTTGTGACATCCGTTTTTTTAGGCGAGCATGAAAGCACTGTCGGCCACAGTTTTGTGCATTTCTGAAAAGAAGGATACCGCTCAACAGAGGCCAGATGGAGTCCAGAGTAACTCTGCTGCCTCATTATAGTGAATGAATCCCTCGAGGGTTTCATCTGAATCACGTCACTCGGAGATTTAGATGGAAACCTCGATTTAAGTGATCAGCGTAGAACAAAAAATGCAAGTACCCACTCAGGTCCATCATCTGTTAATAGAACTATAGGGGGCCTTCACATTACTGGTAGTACAAAGACTCTGGAAAAGCACTATGGCTCCTCGCCCCCCAAAAGAGATTCAGCGAATTCTGCTCTCCCAAATCCAAATGCCCCCTTATTTCTGAGCCCCACAGTGTGCCTAAACCAAATTTAGCGTCCACATGTTTGGAAGCATAACATTTCCAAAATGGGGTCACTTGAGGGGTATATTCTGCACTTCTAGCACTTATGGGCTCAGTATATGGAGACCGAAAACTATTCTAGGAAAATCTGTTCCGAGTTTCGCTGTGTGGCAAAGCAGTACTGTACAGCCACATGTAGGATATTGCCACATTGAGCAAAAATTGTGAGACAAATTTTGGTGCCATTTTTACCCATTTTCCCGTGTAAAAATGTAAAATCTGGGGCTAAAACAAAAATTTTGTGGTAAAATAATGTAATTATTTTTTCTACACAGCCCAATAGTATAAAATTCTGTAACACACCTGTGATGTCAATATGATCACTGCACCCTTAGATAAATTCATTGAGAGGTCTAGTTTGTAAAATGGGGTCACTTTTGGGAGGTTCTGCTGTTCTGGCACCTCAGGGACTCTCCCAGTGGGTCATGGCACCCGCAAACCATAACAGTAAAATCTGTACTATAATATGATGCTCCTTCCCTTCAGAGCTTTGCATCATGCCTCAAAATTAGTCCCGATTACATGTAGGCTATTGGCGCAATCAGGAGAAATTGCACAACAAACTGTGAGGTCAATTTTTTCTTATAAGCCCTTATAAAAATTAAAGATTTGGGGTTCAAACAATATGCAACATTTTAGTGGTAAAAATGTAATTATTCTTTCTTCACCACCCAATGGTTTAAATTTCTGTGAGGCACATGTGGTGTCAACATACTCACTACACCCCTAGATGAATTCATTGAGAGATGTAGTTTGTAAAATGACATCACTTATGGGGGAGTTTCTGCTGTTCTGGCAACTCAGGGCTCTGCCAATATGACATGGCACCCTCAAACCATTCCAGCAAAAACTGAACTCCAATATGGCGCTTCTTCCCTTCTGAGCTTTGCACTGTGCCTCAAAAGTAGTTTTTGACCACATATGGGGTATTGGCTCACTTAGGAGGAATTGTACAACAAATTTTGGGGTCCATTTTCTCCTGTTACCTTTGTGAAAATAAAAAATTTGGAGCAAAAAAACTTTTGTGGGAAAAATGTGATTTTATTTTCACAGCTCTACATAAACTTCTGTGAAGAACCTGGGGGTTCAAGTTGCTCACCACATATCTAGATACTTTCCTTGAGGGGTCTAATTTCCAAAATGGGGTCAATTTTGAGGGGTTTCCACTGTTTAGGCACATCAGGGGCTCTCTAAACGCGACATGGTGTCCGCTCACGATTCAGCCATTTTTGTGTTCAAAAAGTCAACCTGTGCTCCTTCCCTTCGGAACCTTGCCGTGCACCCAAACAGTAATTTTCACCCAGCTGGGTATCAGCTTTCTCAGGAGAAATTGCACAACCAATTTTTGGGTCCATTTTCTCCTCTGGTCCTTGTAAAAATAAAAAAAGAGGGGCTAAAGTAAACTTTTCTGAAAAAAAAATAAATGTTCATTTTTTCCTTCCATATTCCATTAACTCCTGTGAAGCACCTTAAGGGTTAATAAACTTCTTGAATATGGTTTTGAGCGGTGCAGTGTTTAGAATGGTGTCACTTTTGTGGCATTTTCTGTCATATAGGCCCATCAAAGTCACTTGAAATTTGATGTGGTCCCTAAAAAAATGGTTTGGTAAATTTTGTTGTAAAAATGAGAAATTGCTGATCAACTCTTAACCCTTCTAACTTCCTAATAAAAAAAAATATGTTTCAAGAATTGTGCTGATGTAAAGTAGACATGCTGGAAATTTATTAATTATTTTTCTGTGACATATATCTCTGGTTTAAGGGCATAAGAAATTGTGAACTTTTCAAAATTTTCGCCAAATTTCCTATATTTTCACAAATAAATGCAAGTCATATCGAACAAATTTTAACATTATCATGAAGTACAATATATCATGAAAAAAAATCTCAGAATCACTTGGATATGTTGAAGCGTTCCAGAGTTATTACCACATAAAGTTACACTGGTCAGATTTAAATAATGAGGCCCGGTTATTAACCTACAAAGTGGCTTGGTTAACTGTTCACAATAACAGGGGTGCCAAAATGTTTACATGCCATTGTAAGTGCCAAAAAGTCTGGGACATACTAATTTTCTCCTGCACAGGATAAAAAAATTGTCATTTTAAAACATGACCGATTTATATTCTGACGAAGTTAAAATTAGGGGACGATTTGTAAATTATTTTCAAAAATTATGTATGTCTAATATAAATTACTCTGAGGAGGAACTTAATTCCTATCTACTTGATACTTGAATTGGTTTGTTTCATCTTGTAACAAAAAATAATAAAGTAGACAACGTCCAAAATCATCTACCATAGATTCGACGTTTCAAGCATACAAGATGGTGTAACATGCCAGGTTTAAATAGTATAGATCATTACAGAAAAGCCAGTCAGAATCACTCCATCCCCTGATCCTCCCCTTATACTATCATACAGAGAAAATCTCCAAAAACAGTACATAAAGTGCCAATGCAAAAATTACATGGCAATCTCATATATGTATATATATATATATATATATATATATATATATATATATACCTATTTATATATATATATAGTATATATATATATATATATATATACAGGGTGGTCCAGAAGTAGGTGGACAGAAAGTGTAATAAGGTTATGAAGGGGGAGATTTATGAAACATGGTGTAAAGTGAAACTGGCTCAGTTGCCCTTAGCAACCAATCAGATTCCACTTTTCATTCCTCACAAGTCCACCAGAAGAGCCTCTTTGGAATTGGGAATTTCACGAGCTTCTGTCATGCGAATCCTGAAATCTATTGGGTGGAAAGCTTATCGTCCACGTCTAATTCATGGTTTATTGGAGGATGATCCAGACAGGCAGCTGCAATTTAGTGAGATTATGCTTAGCAAAATTGAAGAAAATCCAGTAATTTTAGATAACATTATGTGGAGTGATGAAGCTTCTTTCAAATTATCCGGCCATATTAACAGACATAATTGTATTTACTGGTATAATGAGAACATGCATTTAACAGAACAACAACTAAATGAGCCTGGTGTCAATGTTTGGGGTGGTATTTCAAGTTTTGGTGTTTTAGGACCAATATTTTTTGATGGAGCAGTCACAGGAGATAGGTATCTCGCGAAATTCTAATGTATCAAGTTGTTCCCCAGTTACAGCAACAGCCGAATTCAAAGGACCTTTAATTCCAACAAGATGGGGCCCCTCCACATTATTCAAGAGTAGTCCGCGAGTATCTTGATGAAACATTTCCTAATAAATGGATTGGCCGAAGAGGCCCACTTGATTGGCCAGCACGTTCACCAGACTTGACCCCAATGGATTTTTTTTTGGGGGAGGAGTACTCAAGGACAAAGTTTATAGTCGAAAACCAAAAAGTGTCAGTGATTTGAAAAATTACATAAGAGATGCATTTCAAGAAATTAATACCCAAAGAGACTTGTGCAAAAAAGTTTGTTGAAGAGTAAGAGGCAGACTTCAAAGCTGTGCAAATTGTAATGGAAAACAGTTTGAGCACCTGCGTTGATAAAATTTAAGGGATTTTGTATTATTGTTCAGAATAAAATTTAATTGTCAATGTTATGCTTGTGTTAGTAAATATAATTCTATATATAAATCAAAATAAATGTTATTATTTTCTGGCCACCTACTTTTGGACCACCCTGTGTGTATATATATATATATATATATATATATATATATATATGTATATATATATATATATATATATATATACTGTATGCAAAAACGCCATAGAAAATACACAGTTTACACACAATTTCAATACATTATACATGTTTATACACTCCACATAGTAGAGAAAAGGGGGTTCCGTATCCCGATCATCCAATCCCTAGATGGCATCCTCGTTATCCAGATAACTATAGATCAAATCAGAGAGGTTCCCAAAGTCAAACATCCATACATGTATGGTACACTAGAAGCACCAAATAAATTGCTATATATCCCTTGATAATAGAAAATAAAGATACCAAATAAATCACTGTATAAAATAAAACGTAAACAAAAACTTAAGAGAAGAGAGAGAGGAGGGAAACAAAGAGAAGTGGATAAAGGGTCAAAAACAAATCACACAATGACAAACCAAATTGACACCGCCCTCAAGGTCTCTGTCCTCAATCACTACCAATTTATTTGGTGCTTTTAGTGTAATATACTGCAACGCAGTTTACCAATCGGGTTAATTTACTTTATATTTGGATAGATCTGACTTTTTTAAATGCAGCGATAACAAATATGTGTATTTTTATTGTTTTATTTTTAATGGGGCTAAAGGTGGGCGATTTGAACTTTTGCGGTTTTTTAATTTTTTTTTCATAATTTTAAAAACTTTTATTTTTTTCTGTTTGTTGCGATAGCCAGGAGCTGTGGTATGATCAGACCATGTCCCTGCAAGGTAAGACACAGCCATTATATAGTACACAGCACGGGCTGCCTTTTAACACTGATTTAATCTGGTGAGTGGAAAAACCAAGACTGAAATTAATTAAAGGGAACCTGTCACCAGAAATAACATTATTATCCTGCAGATATGCGGTTAATCTACAGGTTAACAGCATTATTATACTGCCCGGCGCCTGCATGCAGCCGAATGCAGTGAAAAGAAAATTAACTTTATTCTCCCCGGCAGCATTCGGTTTCAGTCATGGGGCGGGGCGGCGCTGGTTCAGTCACTGCTCTGAGAATACAGAGTGGCGGCTGTAACTGCGCCCCGGCCCTGTCTAACACTGGCTCTGTAGCGGTTGCTCTCTATACTCAGCGTGATGACTGAACCCGACCACCATAACTGAAATTGAATGCTGGCGGGGATAATAAAGTCCATTTTCTCCCTGCTGCATTCGGCTGTGTGCAGGCGCCGGGCAGCATAATAACATTGTTAACCTGCAGATTCTCCACATATCTGCAGGATATTAGCGTTACTTCTAGTGACAGGTTCCCTTTAACTTTACTTCCCTTTTATATGAAGGTGAATTTGTAGCACCTAATCTTTTGTTTCCTTTCTGGCCTACCAACTACAGCATTGAATAGCCTTGGGTTCCAATTCATATCTTAGAGACTTACGCAAAATTTTTGAGAGGGATAACATTCTCCAGGTGATCGACGCAAGCAATTTAATATTTTAAGTTATTAAGGATTTTCACTTTTTTGTGTTCACTACAGTTTGGGAAGAAGTTAATGCCTTCCTACAAATAAACATAACTGTACATTCAGATTGCAGAAGTATTTTTTTTTGTGTGAAAAAGTATGGGGGGGGGATATATATATATATATATATATATATATATATATATATATATATATATATAGATTGAATACTACAATAATCATATTGACCCGCAGAATAAAGTTAAAGGGAATCTGTCAGCAGTTTTTTGCTGTGGAATCTGAGAGCACCATGATGTAGAAATAGAGACCCTGGTTCCAGCGATGCGTTACTTACTAACCTGTGTTTTGCTGTTTCAATACAATCAATGTTTTATCAGCACGAGATTATCCTTACAGGACTAGGTGCCTCATACCCCCAAGTCCAACCATGTTCCCACCACTAATTAGCATGTCTCTGTCACTGCACATAGTACACAGAAAGTGGCTTATAAAGGGTGTGGGTGGGGTAATAAAGAGCTCAACATCCTGAGCACTACTGGATCTGCAGCAGAGAAAACTGTGATTCTATCATAAGTGCTGCACCCAGTAAACTAAGTGATACATCGTTGGAATCAGTGTCTCTATCCCTACTCATGCTGCTGTCAGATAACATAGCAAAAACTAGCTCACAGATTCCCTTTAACTTGTTAATTCTACTGCACAGTGAACACCATAAAAATATTAAACAATTTCAGATTTATTGTTTTTTGTTCATGACCCATATAAAAAAAATGAATTAAAAAGTGATCCAGAAAAAACAAGCCCTCACGTAACTCCATTTACTGAAAAATGAAAAAAGTGAAGGGTATTATTTTTGCAAAAATAGCAAAACATTAAAAAATATATAATATTAGCATTGCCATGCATAAAAAATGTCAATAGATATCAATTATAAATTACAGTGAATGCTGTTTAAAAAAAATAAATATCAAAAGACTGACTGTTGCTTTCAAACAGAAAGACAAATGTGAACAGGTGCAAGCTAAGAGAGCCACTCTATATGTAACTAACAAATTAAAGCTGCACTCTGTAACGCTATAGTATGTAAACATTGAATATATGAAATTAGAATTGCATTACTGCTGTAGAAAATAAGTAAATTGGAAATTTGTGCAAAATTGACTAGTTGAACTACATGTTTTTCTCTTTTTCCTTGATCCTTTCGTGGCAGGGGTTGCAAGAGATGGGTGTTTTAAGTGTAATAAATTGCATTGTTGGATAATTCATTTCTATGTTATGTTAGTAACAATATTTGTGATTGAAAAAAAATGTGTGTATGGTTTTAAAAGGTTTGTCAACATAAAGCGAAACATTGCAGATTGTTTTTTTTATAGCATATAGCAGCTTTTGTAGCCTTCTCCTTGACTCTCCCTGGGTGTTCTATCACTCCCGCAGCACAATAAATAAAGAATATACACATATTTTACATATAAATAGACACTGCTCAGAGTTTTCTTTGTAACTTTTTCTTTTCGGAAGACACCCTATACCCAGGCAGCCTTGCCTAAAGGCACATATTTGATTGGGGCCAAATCCAACCAATACAAATCTTCATGGAGTATGCATATTCTCCCTATGTTCATGGTTTCTCCCTACATTTAAAAACAACAACAACAACAACAAAACAGTTAATCACAGCATTTTGTAGCTCAGCTGCTCTAAAATCAAGGGTCACAATCCATAGAAATGCATTCATTTACATGTAATTTTATAATATTGTAAAGCCACTGTCACACAAAAGACCACAAAAAAAGGAGTTGTATTTTAGCCACAGAGCGGTCACTGTTGAGGCCTTAACCCTCCGTCACATAAAATATCGGTTCTAACGAGTTCACATACAATGTGACTGTCAGGCGCAGGCTAGAAAAATACCTATAATATCTAATGTTTGCAATTTCAGTGCTCTAAAAGAGATCAGTGACCTTCATAGGGATGTAATAAAAGAGACTACACATAATCAGGTGCAAAAAAAAACCATTTACTTAACATAAAACTAATAACTCTGAAATACAAACATTTCAAAACTCCCGCCAAATAGTCCCCAGTTCGACTCTGTCCAAAAACTCTACAAACAAAATTTATGGAAACAAACTTAATTTTAAGGTACCTTAAGTACTATTAAACACATATTCAATCAGAATTAGATCCTGAAGTTTCCCCAGAAAAATTACACTTGCAGAGCAAAGAGCAAGAATTACACATAATTTTTGCATGTGTCAGGCAGATTGCATTATGACATTTGTGACATTCATAATTAGAAAGGCTTCTGATTCCGCTTTCCGTGGTGCAGGTGGTGCATCTCCTTCTTTTGGGAGGTGGTGCAGGTGGTGAATTTTCACTATCATCTTCTGGGCGGAATCTTTTGAGCTGAACTTGAAGGCTAGAGGGGATACCGATTGTTTTCATACTTCTCCTGCGTAGCTCTCCAAGCACTAGTTAATGGGCCAATTTTTTCAGATAGAATCGTCTACGGAGTGGTTCAAGCTTGTTTTCAAGGTAAATGACTTGTGAATTTATACCACCCAAATTCAACATAGCAAAAAATATGACCATTGGCCAGCGTTTGGTGTTTCCGCTGACGTTGAAAGTTGAGCACATCTGATCAGCTGTATCAATACCCTTCTTTGGTTGCATTATAAAATGTAATTATCTCCGGGTTTTTTTGTGCCTCAGTCCCAGGATCGATGGCATCATCATCATGAAGTATTGATAGAAGAAGTACAATTTTTTTTGCTTGTGGTACATAGGAAACCAAAACCTTTCCATTATGGAATGCAAACATACTGCTGTACTGTTGTCTCCCTTTCACACTTACAAGCTGTGTAGGCAATTCTTTTTTATTTTTTCTTATAGTTCCGACATATGAAAGCTTCTGCATTTTCAGATAATCAATCAGATCACAATTTGAAAACCAATTGTCAGCTGTTATATTGCGACCCGATCCAAATAAGGGCTCAGCCAGTCTTTTTACAACATCACTGGGTTTGTTGCTGACACAGTAAGGACCTTCTGGTTGTTTTCCTGCATAAACTTCCAGGTTGTAAGTGTAGGTCTTACTGACATCAACAAGGGCATATATTTTTATTCCATATTTGTTAGGCTTTGATGGAATATATTGACGAAAGGCACATCTACCATGAAAACCAGGGAGCATTTCGTCAATAGTGAGATTCTCCCCAGGGCAATAGCTTTTTTTACAGTTTTCAACAAATTTTTGGAATATATCACGAATTGGAGCAAGTCGGTCATGTGTTTTACGTTCGGTTCGGGTAGTTCTGTCGTTAAACCGAAGGCAACGATTTAGAAGCTTGAATCTGTTTATGGACATAACAAGGCCAAATTTTTCAACTCCATCCCCATCTTTACTCCAAAGTTCCTCCAAACTTTGTCTATTTGCCCTATAAGCTCCTGCAAGGTATAATAATCCAAAAAAGCACGCAGTTCTATTTCATCTGTGGCCTTGATGGTTCTGTTGCAGATGAACTTGTCCTTTATAATGTCTGTATATTGGTTGGTATATGTGACAATAGAGTCCAGAATGTCATCTGTGAATAAACTATTCCAGCATTCAACTGCAGTTTTTGCATTACTTGCAGTTCCTATAACTGCAGGAAGGTGAGTAATAATGTTTTGAGGTTCCCTATGTTTTTCTGGAGTGGCTTCTTGTTCCATTTTTTTTCATCTTTTCCCATATAATAAGATTCTACATCTTCATCCTCATCACTGTCACCATCTTGCTCTGTTTCAGAATCCACTTCACATACTTCCACCTCATCATGAGAATCAATCTCACTTTCCTCTCCTAAATCCTCATTCAGTGTGGGGTCTGCATCATCTAACAGCATGTTTGTTACTTCCTCAACATCAAGGTTTTTTCATAAATTGTACATTTTCCTCTCCATTTCAGCAGATAATCTGAAGCAAGAGAAGGAATATGTGTTAGGGAACTACTGTATATGCCTGAGCAGCACACTTTCTTTTTTAATCTGCCTTATTTCTATGAAATATCCCCACACTTTGTGCTATACATTCATAAAACAAGCTAAATAAACAATTGTGATGAATAAAAACATAAAATGCCAACCTTATTGAGTGTGACGTGTTCACATACAATGAGCCTGAGAGATTAGTGCAGTTATATCTGTCCTCCTGAAGCTCTGCAATCCAACTGTGGTATGAGGTTTCACAGAGCTGCTAGAGACAGGAGACTACCTGGAGGGAGGGGATTTCCTCACAGTCTGGTGAGGAAGGAGAAATGAAAGTAAAAGAGATGTGCCTGTCAGGCCTATTGTATGTGACGGAGGGTTAAAAGGAAACCTGAAAGGTCAGATAATGCTATGAACTTCCAGGCCTGGGGTTAATCTGCCGGTTAACAGTGCTATGAAGGTGATTGACCGCTGTACTGAAAGTGGGGCACTAGGGAGAAAATGAAGTTTATTCCTCCCGGGAGCCTCCAGTTTTAGTCATGCTGACACGGCTACGGTCATCACTCACTATACTGTGAGCGGTTGCTGTAAGCCCGCCCCAGCACTTCGACTGATAGCAGGCTTAACAGTGCATCGCTGCTGAGGCAGCTGTCAACATGTCGGGTGCACTTACAGCCATCGCTCACAGTATAGTGAGTGATGACTGTAGCCATGCCTTCACGACTAAAAGCTTAAAGGGGTTTTCCCACAAACAAAAGTTCATTTTAATCAATAGGTTATTGTTATTAATATTTATACATATATATAGCGCCATGGATTCCATGGTGCTGTACATAAGAAGGGGTTACATACTAAATACAGATATCACTTACAGTAAATGAACTAACAATGATAAACTGGCACAGACGGAAGAGGACCCTGCCCTTGCGGGCTTACATTCTACTGGATAATGGGGTAGGAGACAGTAGATGGGGAGTTGCGGCAACTCTGGTGGTGGTGAGGCACAGGTCTGGTGTTGGTAAAGCAGCAGCTGTGGTGGTGGTGAGGTGGCAGCGTGGTCATTGTAGGTTGTAAGCTTTCGTGAAGAGATGGGTTTTCAGGTTCCATCTGAAGGATCCGGATGTGGCAGATAATCGGACGGGTTGAGGCACAGAATTCCAGAGGATGGGGGATATTCGAGAGAAGTCTTGGAGGCGATTGGGTGAGGAACGAATAAGTGTGGAGGAGAGGAGGTGGTCTTGGGAGGGCCGGAGATTACATGAGGGGATATATCAGGAGATTAGTTCAGAGATGTACGGAGGAGAAAGGTTATGGAAGTCTTTGTAGTAGTTTGAACTGCATGCGCTGGGCAATTGGGAGCCAGTGAAGAGATTTGCAAAGGGGGGTAGCAGAGGAGTACCTAGGAGAGAGATGAACTAGTCGGGCAGCAGAGTTAAGGACAGACTGGAGAGGTGTGAGAGTGTTAACAGGTAGGCCACAGAGGAGGATGTTGCAGTAGTCGAGGCGGGAGATGATGAGGGCACGCACAAGCAGTTTAGTAGATTGAGGGTTGAGGAAAGGACGAATTCTAGAAATATTTTTGAGTTGGAGGCGACAGGAGGTGGCGAGAGCTTGGATGTGTGGTTTGAAGGACAGAGCAGAGTCGAGGGTTACGCCGAGGCAGCAGATTTCTGGTACAGGGGAAAGAGTGATGTCATTTATTGTGATGGATAGATCAAATGGGGAAGATATGCGAGATGGAAGAAAGATGATTAGTTCAGATTTGTCCACATTGAGTTTGAGGAAGCGAGAGGAGAAGAAGCAGGATATGGCTGATAGACACGCTGGGATTCTGGACAGCAGAGAGGTGACATCTGGGCCAGAGAGGTAGATCTGGGTGTCATCAGCGTACAGGTGGTACTGCAAACCAAGGGATTTTATGAGCTGTCCCAAGCCAAAGGTATAGATGGAGAAGAGTAAGGGTCCTAGGACAGAGGCTTGAGGGACTCCAACAGAGAGAGATCGGGATGAGGAGGTTGTGTGGGAGTGGGAGACGCTAAAAGTGCAGTTGGAAAGGTATGAGGAGATCTAGGATAGGGCAAGGTCTTTGACACCAAAGGAAGAGAGAAACTGTAGTAGGGGGCTGTGGTCAACTGTGTCGAATAAATCTTGGAATAATTATAATTTATAAGTTATTATTATTCCAAGATCTATTGATTAAAATGAACTTTTGTTCGTGGGACAACCCCTTTAAGGCTCCTTGGAGAAATAAAGTTCATTCTATACCCGGGCACTGCACGTTCAGTACAGCGGCCGAGCACCTTCATAAACCTGCAGGTGAACCCTATATCTGCAGGTTAATAGTGTTATCGGACATGACAGGTTCCCTTTAAGTCACAAAACTTTCAAATAAAACATGAAACAAAACTGTTTGTGGATCTACTTATCCATTTGTAAGGCTATAGCTCCCATTCACATTGAACTATATCAAGCTTTGATCAAATGTATGAAAGAGCATCATAGCAAGTTTCATTTTGGAGCAAATTTCAGAAGGTGACAATACATTTTCAACTTTCAAGCTTGCTAAAAATCACAATTAGGCTGGGTTGACATGTTGCCATGGTGCAGTTGTTTACTATGCGACAGGGAACTATGCAGTAAAACCACATTTCTAATTGTTTTGTTTTTGTTCATAGTACAGGTAAACCACCAAAAAATGCTGTTCATCACATGTACTTGCCACACATCCTCAGCGATTCATCAATAACTCACGTGTGGCTTTGCTGTGTGGTTCTAGGTGCCAATGTATGAATAAAGTCTTATACTGCTTAAAGGGAACCTGACATGTGAAAAAACGCTATTAACCTGCAGATGTGGGGTCAATCTGCAGGTTAGTAGTGTTCTGCCACAATGAAATCCCATCTGCTGGGAGGAAATTAACTTTATTCCTCCCGATAGCCTCCAGCTTTCAGTCATAGAGGTGCGGCCAGCGCAGCTTCAGTCACTACTCAGTACACAGTAAGCGGCGGCAGTAAGCACACCCTGGCACTGACTGACAGCCGGCTCTGTGCTGATGTAGAGCTGGCAGTCAGTCCCAGAACGTGGTTACAGCCGCTCATATACAGTGGTGGCCAAAAGTATTGGCACCCCTGCAATTCTGTCAGATAATACTCAGTTTCTTCCTGAAAATGATTGCAATCACAAATTCTTTGGTATTATTATCTTCATTTAATTTGCTTGCAAGGAAAAAACACAAAAGAGAATGAAGCAAAAATCAAATCATTGATCATTTCACACAAAACTCCAAAAATGGGCCAGACAAAAGTATTGGCACCCTCAGCCTAATACTTGGTTGCACAACCTTTAGCCAAAATAACTGTGAACAACCGCTTCCGGTAACCATCAATGAGTTTCTTACAATGCTCTGCTGGAATTGTAGACCATTCTTCTTTGGCAAACTGCTCCAGGTCCCTGATATTTGAAGGGTGCCTTCTCCAAACTGCCATTTTGAGATCTCTCCACAGGTGTTCTATGGGATTCAGGTCTGGACTCATTGCTGGCCACCTTAGAAGTCTCCAGTGCTTTCTCTCAAACCATTTTATAGTGCTTTTGGAAGTGTGTTTTGGGTCATTGTCCTGCTGGAAGACCCATGACCTCTGAGGGAGACCCAGCTTTCTCACACTGGGCCCTACATTATGCTGCAAAATTTGTTGGTAGTCTTCAGACTTCATAATGCCATGCACATGGTCAAGCAGTCCAGTGCCAGAAGCAGCAAAGCAACCCCAAAACATCAGGGAACCTCTTCCATGTTTGACTGTAGGGACTGTGTTCTTTTCTTTGAATGCCTCTTTTTTTTCCTGTACACTCTATGTTGATGCTTTTTGCCAAAAAGCTCTACTTTTCTCTCATCTGACCATAGAACATTCTTCCAAAACGTGTTAGGCTTTCTCAGGTAAGGTTTGGCAAACTCCAGCCTGGCTTTTTTATGTCTCGGTGTAAGAAGTGGGGTCTTCCTGGGTATCCTACCATACTGTCCCTTTTCATTCAGACGCCGACGGATAGTACGGGTTGACACTATTGTACCCTCGGACTGCAGGGCAGCTTGAACTTGTTTGGATGTTAGTCGAGGTTCTTTATCCACCATCCGCACAATCTTGCGTTAAAATCTCTCGTCAATTTTTCTTTTCCGTCCACATCCAGGGAGGTTAGCCACAGTGCCATGGGCTTTAAACTTCTTGATGACACTGCGCACGGAAGACACAGGAACATTCAGGTCTTTGGAGATGGACTTGTAGCCTTGAGATTGCTCATGCTTCCTCACAATTTGGTTTCTCAAGTCCTCAGACAGTTCTTTGGTCTTCTTTCTTTTCTCCATACTCAATGTGGTACACACAAGGACACAGGACAGAGGTTGAGTCAACTTTAATCCATGTTAACTGGCTGCAAGTGTGATTTTGTTATTGCCAACACCTGTTAGGTGCCACAGGTAAGTTACAGGTGCTGTTAATTACACGAATTAGAGAAGCATCACATCAAAGGTGCCAATATGTTCGGCCATGATTGTACACTGAGCAGTGACTAAAGCTGCGGCGGCAGCGCTTCTATGACTGAAACCCCGAGGCTGTCGGGAAAATTAAAGTTCATTTCCTCCCAGAACATGTGCTTTCAGTGTGGCTGCCACATGGCTTCAGAATTAGAGATGAGCGTTGTTTTACTCGAACTGTTCGCCAATCTCAAATTCGAGCTGTTTTGGGCGGTGTTCGAGCCGTTCGGCGAACACGAACGATTTGAGAAAAATTCGGCTGTTCGAGGTTATGTTCGATAACTGTTCATGCACCAAAATCATAACTGTATTTTTTCTCAGTAATGATGAAAATTAATGTTAATACGCAGTTTGAGTGTACAGCGGGGTGGGGGGAGGGGCAGGGGATGGATCTCTGCAGGAACAATGAAGATCTCCATTTTTTTTTCTCTTTTCTCAAATTTACAGTGGGAAGGTGCAATCTGTCAGCCTATCAGCAGCGCACACACGGAGCGAAGTGCTTTTTTTCACACAAGCAAGGGCATGTGTCATTGGCAGTGTATGTCACATGTCCTTGCCCTATAAGACCAAGCCATTTTCCCCGTCGCCACCATTTTCTCACTGCTGCAGCTGCGTGTTAGACGGCACCGCTGTTGCTGTGTGCGCTATACCTTGTTAATATCAAGCCAATTTTCGCACAAATCTACAGATAGCTTGGGAGTAGGGAATAGTTGTGATTGCAGTCCTTTTAAGGACTAGGTTACAGCATTTCCTACGACTTTTATCAGGCAGGTCTGTGCTCTTAAATAGATAGATTGTGGGAGTAAAGACTAATTGTAATTGCAGTCCTTTTCAGGACTAGGTTACATTAGTTCCTATCAGTTTTTGCCAGGCAGGTCTGTGCCAGTGCTGTGCAAGTTTTTTTCACAGCATTTGGCTGAATCTAGCAAAGCTAATCCTTTTTGGCCTATTGCAGAGTGTGTTAGTCAGTGGAGTAGCCTATCTGTGTTGCAAGATATACCACCTGTGTATAGAATACCAATTTTTTTACTGCACCTAGTGAAGTAAAATCTTTTGGGCATAGCATCATTCTATTAGTCCATCTATACTGACCTCCATCAGGTTGCAAATTGAATATAATTTTTTTCTGCATCTAGCTCTGAAAAAATATTTGGGCTTCTAGCAGTGTGTGGGACTTGTTCTATTAGTCCATCTATACTGACCTCCATCAGGTTGAAAACTGAATATAATTTTTTTCTGCATCTAGCTCTGAAAAAATATTTGGCCTTCTAGCAGTGTGTGGGACTTGTTCTATTAGTCCATCTATACTGACCTCCATCACGCTGCAAATTCAAAATAATTTTTTGTCTGCATCTAGCTCTGAAAAAATATTTGGCCTTCTAGCAGTGTGTGGGACTTTCTCTATTAGTCCATCTATACTGACCTCCATCAGGTTGCAAATTAAAAATAATTTTTATCTGCATCTACCTCTGAAAAAATATTTGGGCTTCTAGCTGTGTGTGGGACTTGTTCTATTAGTCCATCTATACTGACCTCCATCAGGTTGCAAACTGAATATAATTTTTTTCTGCATCTAGCTCTTAAAAAATATTTGGCCTTCTAGCAGTGTGTGGGACTTTCTCTATTAGTCCATCTATACTGACCTCCATCAGGTTGCAAATTAAAAATAATTTTTATCTGCATCTAGCTCTGAAAAAATATTTGGCGTTCTAGCAGTGTGTGGGACTTTCTCTATTAGTCCATCTATACTGACCTCCATCAGGTTGCAAATTAAAAATAATTTTTTGTCTGCATCTAGCTCTGGAAAAATATTTGGCCTTCTAGCAGTGTGTGGGACTTTCTCTATTAGTCCATCTATACTGACCTCCATCAGGTTGCAAATTAAAAATAATTTTTTGTCTGCATCTAGCTCTGAAAAAATATTTGGCCTTCTAGCAGTGTGTGGGACTTTCTCTTTTAGTCCATCTATACTGACCTCCATCAGGTTGCAAATTCAAAATAATTTTTTGTCTGCATCTAGCTCTGAAAAAATATTTGGCCTTCTAGCAGTGTGTGGGACTTTCTCTATTAGTCCATCTATACTGACCTCCATCAGGCTGCAAATTAAAAATAATTTTTATCTGCATCTACCTCTGAAAAAATATTTGGCCTTCTAGCTGTGTGTGGGACTTGTTCTATTAGTCCATCTATACTGACCTCCATCAGGTTGCAAACTGAATATAATTTTTTTGTGCATCTAGCTCTGAAAAAATATTTGGCCTTCTAGCAGTGTGTGGGACTTTCTCTATTAGTCCATCTATACTGACCTCCATCAGGTTGCAAATTAAAAATAATTTATATCTGCATCTAGCTCTGAAAAAATATTTGGCCTTCTAGCAGTGTGTGGGACTTTCTCTATTAGTCCATCTATACTGACCTCCATCAGGTTGCAAATTAAAAACAATTTTTTGTCTGCATCTAGCTCTGAAAAAATATTTGGCCTTCTAGCAGTGTGTGGGACTTTCTCTATTAGTCCATCTATACTGACCTCCATCAGGTTGCAAATTAAAAATAATTTTTTGTCTGCATCTAGCTCTGAAAAAATATTTGGCCTTCTAGCAGTGTGTGGGACTTTCTCTATTAGTCCATCTATACTGACCTCCATCAGGTTGCAAACTGAATATATTTTTTTTTCTGCATCTACCTCTGAAAAACTATTGGGCTTCTAGCTGTGTGTGGGACTTGTTCTATTAATCCATCTATACAGACCTCCATCAGGTTGCAAACTGAATATAATTTTTTTCTGCATCTACCTCTGAAAAAATATTTGGGCTTCTAGCTGTGTGTGGGACTTGTTCTATTAGTCCATCTATACTGACCTCCATCAGGTTGCAAACTGAATATAATTTTTTTCTGCATCTAGCTCTGAAAAAATATTTGGCCTTCTAGCAGTGTGAGGGACTTTCTCTATTAGTCCATCTATACTGACCTCCATCAGGTTGCAAATTAAAAATATTTTTTATCTGCATCTAGCTCTGAAAAAATATTTGGCCTTCTAGCAGTGTATGGGACTTTCTCTATTAGTCCATCTATACTGACCTCCATCAGGTTGCAAATTAAAAATATTTTTTTGTCTGCATCTAGCTCTGAAAAAATATTTGGCCTTCTAGCAGTGTGTGGGATTTTCTCTATTAGTCCATCTATACTGACCTCCATCAGGTTGCAAATTCAAAATAATTTTTTGTCTGCATCTAGCTCTGAAAAAATATTTGGCCTTCTAGCAGTGTGTGGGACTTTCTCTATTAGTCCATCTATACTGACCTCCATCAGGCTGCAAATTAAAAATAATTTTTATCTGCATCTACCTCTGAAAAAATATTTGGCCTTCTAGCTGTGTGTGGGACTTGTTCTATTAGTCCATCTATACTGACCTCCATCAGGTTGCAAATTGAATATAATTTTTTTCTGCATCTAACCCAGCCAATAGTTTTGGCCTAATACCACAGTTTGGCCACTCAGCTCTGCTCGGTTCCCATCCATTGTTTTTTTGTGCAAACAACTCCAGAGTTGTGAATTAGTTAACCACCAAAATGAGTGGAAAAAGGCCTGCTGCTGGTGGAAAGGGGAATAGGCGTGTTGGGAAGGGGAAAAAAGGTTGTGTCCGTGGGGTAGGTGTTAAAGCAACAGTAACATCTGCAGAAGAAAGACCATCTTCCAGCCAAACAAAAATGTCTACTTCTTTTAGCGGACAATGTGATAAGATCCCTTTCTTACGGCCACGCCAATCGCTACAAATTCCAGATGAGGCACAAAAACAGCAGGTGCTTCAACGGATATCAAGTGCTCCTTTAAGTGGGCTCTCCTCCACATCAACTTCAACATCACAAATACTCCAGTCCTCAAAGGTGTCACCCCAATCGCACTTGCTTCCTCACAGCTCCCAAATCTCCAGCTGCCCGTCTGAGTATGAGGTAGAACAGATGGTTGAGTCTGCAGAGCTGTTTACTCATACTATAGCCTGGGAATCAGAGGTCGACTCCAGCGCTTCTGTGAATCCAGACGAGGAAATGATCTGCACTGATGCCCAGAATCTTTATGAGTCGGATCCAGGACCAGACGCAGAAGGTTCTGACCATAATGTAGACCCTCATTCCCAAACTGTAACTCCTGTTGGTGGAGACAATGAGGAAGACGATGATGAGACTCAAATACCTGATTGGAGCGACAACTTTAGTTTTTTGTCAGGGCAGGAACAGGTTGGCTCTGAGGACGACGGGTGTGATAACGCACAGGGTGATGATGATGAGGTTGGAGATCCCACTTACTGTCAACCCACAGTCAGCCAAGAGATGAGGTCAGCAGAGGAGGTGGAGGAAGATGCTAGTGACGACGAGGTCAGGTTGCGCCTTCCTGGACAGAGACGTAGTACTGGAAGCACGTCAACAACTGCATCCTCAAACACAACTCTGCCTCTCACCACAAGTCGTGGTGGCTCTTCAGGTCGCATGGGTGCTAAGCCTTGCATAGCCTGGGCATTTTTTCAGATCGATAAAGATGACCCAACTCGTGTTATCTGTAACATTTGTCAGCAAAAGCTAAGTAGAGGCCAAAAAATACATAGTTTGAGTACTTCATGCATAAACCGGCACATGGACATGAAGCATAAGTTGCAGTGGGAAGCTCAGTGTGCTACAATGCGGCCTAGCCGGCCGGGCCAACCACCGTCTGCCATATCTTGTGCATCCGCGGCCTCTTCATCCTCTGTGACTGGGGGGACAGCAGTCACACCTGTTTTGGGGCGCAGACCTGCCACCTCTTTACCCGCAACAGCCAGCGTGATTGGCAGGTCATCATTTTCTTTGGAGGTGGTAAAACCAGCTGGTGTTGAGCGCTGTCCGACATCGATAGCACCACCTTTGGATCAAGGCAACCTAACATGTCCGCCTGCATCTTCCTCACAGACCGGCAGTTTGCCGGGGACACCCTTATCAACCCCGTCTAAGCACAATAGCCAGCCCTCGGTCCCTCAGATGTGGACAAGTAAAAGACCATTTCCTCCTAGCCATGAGAAAGCTAAGAGGTTGAATTTCACCATCTGCAAGCTCTTGGCTACAGAAATGCTGCCTTTCCGCCTGGTGGACACAGAGGATTTTCGAGACCTTATGTCCGTCGCAGTGCCCCAGTACCAGATGCCCAGTCGGCACTACTTCTCAAAGAAAGGTGTGCCTGCGCTCCACCAGCATGTCGCACACAACATCACCGCTTCTTTGAGAAACTCTGTGTGTGACAGGGTGCATTTCACCACAGACACTTGGACGAGTAGGCATGGACAGGGGCGTTACATGTCGCTGACTGGGCACTGGGTAACTATGGTGACAGCAGGACAAGGGGCTGCTGTCCAAGTCTTGCCGTCCCCACGAGTTGTGCGTCAATCCTCTTTATGTCAAAGTTCCTCCACTGCTTCTGCCTCCTCAACCTCCTCTCGGTCTTCCACCTGTACCCAAAGCCTGTCTGGTCATGCCACAAGCTTTCTAACTGTGCAGAAGGGATCCTGCACACCTCCTTACTATGCTGGCAGTAGGGCTCAACGTCATCAGGCGGTTTTTACTTTGAAATGTCTGGGAAATGTGAGTCACACAGCTGAGGAGTTGTGGTCAGCTCTGGAGAACCAATTTCATGAATGGTTGTGTCCACTGGACCTGAAACCAGGGAAGGCCGTGTGCGACAATGCTGCAAACCTGGGTGCGGCCCTTCGACGGGGCAATGTCACACACGTGCCTTGTATGGCTCACGTGTTGAACCTGGTTGTCCAGCAATTTTTAGCCCACTATCCCAGACTAGATGGCCTTCTGCAGAGGGCACGGTCGCTGTGTGCTCACTTCCGCCGTTCGCATCCCGCAGCTCAGCGACTTACATCTCCACAGAAGTCGTTGGGCCTGCCACTTCACCGGCTAAAATGCGATGTGCCTACCCGGTGGAATTCAACTCTGCACATGTTGCAGCGACTGTGGCAGCACCGACAAGCCCTGGTGCAATACGTTCTGACGTATAGCCTGGGCCAACGAGATCCAGAGGTGGGGCAAATCACGCTGGAGGAGTGGTCTCAGATCAGGGACCTATGCACCCTTCTGCACAGTTTTGAAATGGCGACGAAGATGTTTAGTGCTGACGATGCCATTATCAGCATGACTATTCCGGTGATTTACATGCTGGAGCACATGTTAAACAGAATTCGGAGTCAGGTGGTGGCACAAGAGGAGGTGGAGGAAGTAGAGGAGGAGGAGTTGTATGCGGAAGGGCTAACATCTGCAAGGTCCAGACGGTCGGCAGCACCAAGGCGGCAGGCATGTGAGGGTGGGGGAGATGGTTTTACCAGGGCGCATGGTAGCAGCCAAACTAGTGAGGAAGGTGCAGGAGCCCAGGAAGAAGTGGAGGACGAACTGATGGAAGACTCATCAGATGAGGGAGACCTTGATCACATTTCTGTTGTGCGAGGTTGGGGGGAGAGGACAGAGGAAGGAAGCATGATTGTTACCTCGCCACCAACACAACAGGGACTTGGTGCTCCTGGATGCGCAACACACATGAGTGCCTTCTTGCTGCACTACCT
The DNA here is from genome assembly GCF_046119375.1 of Phyllobates terribilis. Lineage (NCBI taxonomy): Eukaryota > Metazoa > Chordata > Amphibia > Anura > Dendrobatidae > Phyllobates > Phyllobates terribilis. The sequence continues at coordinate 156,358,653 of NW_027362771.1, read as the reverse complement.
GCAACATGACCCTCGAATTGTGAGAATTAGAAATAATCCTGACTACTGGGTTGCCACACTGTTAGATCCCCGGTACAAAAGTAAATTTGCAGAAATTATTCCTGCCATAGAAAGGGATGCACGCATGCAGGAGTATCAGCAGAGACTGTTGCAGAATCTTACATGTGCTTTTCCACAAAACACCAGTGGTGCACGTAGTGAATCTCACAGTTCCAACTTGCCAACCGTGGGACCGTCAAGTGTTCAGCACTCAAACCGTAACAGAACCACAGTATCTGCTGGTAACATCAATTTTGCAGAATCATTTCACCACTTTTTTAGCCCATCCTTTGCAAGGCCACAGGAGACAAGAAGTCTGACACATAGTCAACGCCTAGAGACGATGGTACAGGAGTATCTCCAAGTAAACATTGAAGCCATGACTGTGTCACTGGACCCTTGCTCTTTTTGGGCTTCCAATCTGGATAAATGGCCGGAGCTAGCCACTTACGCCTTGGAGATCTTGTCATGCCCCGCATCCAGCGTTCTGTCTGAACGTGTGTTCAGCGCTGCTGGTGGTGTGCTGACAGATAAGCGCACGCGGCTCTCCACTGATAATGTAGACAGACTCACGTTCATAAAGATGAAAAAATCATGGATCCGAAATGACTTTTCTACCCCTGTGTCATCCTGGGGAGAGTAAAAGCTTGATGATTGGTTAAAATCACCTCACCAACCGTTTTAAGCTTTCAAATTACTAATCATGTTTATCTGTATCTTGGCTGGAAAATAATTTGGGCTTTGTAGCAGTGTGCAGCACTGATTCTATTAGGCCATCTATAATAAGCTCCACCAGATTTAAAATTACTAATCATGTTTATCTGTATCTTGGCTGGAAAATAATTTGGGCTTTGTAGCAGTGTGCAGCACTGATCCTATTAGGCCATCTATACTAAGCTCCACCAGATTTAAAATTTATAATAATTTTTAGCTGCATCTAGCCCGGAAAATAATTTTGGGGCTCCGAGATGCGCAAGACACATAAGTGCCTTCTTGCTGCACTACCTGCAACATGACCCTCATATTGTCAGAATTCGAAGTAATCATGACTACTGGGTTGCCACACTCTTAGATCCCCCAAACTTTTCGATCAACCTTTTCATTTTAATAAAGACCAAAAAAATGGTCATTTTTGAAATTATAAGCAGTAGCAGGTTATTAGAAACTGAAATCAAACAGTTTTCAACTCAAAACTTTATTCTAGGTGATGTTACATTTTCACATAGGACCACTTGTTCGAAAGGAGCTTCTGAACTCTCTCGTCCATTGAATTTGTCAGGTTTTGGATGGTTTCTGCTTCAATTGTTTTGCATGAGGACAGAATACCCTCCCAGAGTTGTTGCTTAGATGTGAACTGCCTCCCGCCATCATAGACACTCCTTTTGATGATGCTCCAGAGGTTCTGAATGGGGTAGAGGTCAGGGGAGCATGGGGGTCACACCATAAGTTTGTCCCCTTTTATGCCCATATCAGCCAGAGATGAAGATGTGTTATGTGCAGCATGAGATGGTGCATTATCATGCATAAAAATGATCTTGCTGTGGAATACACGGTTCTTCTTCTTGAACCATGGCAGGAAGTGCTGTTTGAGAAAATCCACATACATTATGGAGTTCATCTTTACCCCTTCAGGGATCCTAAAGGGGCCGACAATCTCTCTCCCCATGATTCTAGCCCAAAACATTACTCCACCTCCTCCTTGTTGGCGCTGTAGCCGTGTTTGCGTGGGGTGTCCATCAACCAGCCATCCTCCACTCCATCCATCTGGACCATCGAGCGCTGCACGGCACTCATCCGTGAACAAAACAGGTTTGAAATCAGTCTTCATGTAATGTTTGGCCCACTGGAGCCGTTTCTGCTTGTGTGAAGTGGATAGAGGAGGTCGATAGGATGGCGTATGCACAGCTGCAAACCTCTGAAGGACCCTGCATCTTGTTGTTCGGGGGACGTTGGAGGCACCAGCAGCTTCAAAAACTTGTCTGCTGCTATGACAAGGCTTTTTTGCCACTGCTCTTTTAACCTGACGTAATTGCCTGTAGGAAAGAGTCCTCAATTTGCCCTTATCAGCACGCACATGTGTGTACTGTGAATCAGCTACATACTTCTTGATTGCCAAGACACTTCATCCTGATCATCGCACAATGTTGATTGTAGTCATGCCTTGACCTAAACACTCCACAATTTGTTGCTTCTCAGCAGCCGACACATCCTTTTTCTTTCCCATTTTGGCAGAAAATGTAGGCTGCTTAATAATGTGAGACAGCCTTCTTAAGTAGTCTTGCCTTTCATTGGACACACCTGCCAAACTAATTAGCACAGGTGTCTGCAATTGCTTACAGTGATATAAAGAGCCCTGACACACATCACCATCAATGAGTTTAACTGACAAACAAACAAATTCTTCTCTTATCACTCCTAAACACTTTTTGCATAATAATTTGGAACACAGTGTACATGTGCTTTTCCACAAAACACCAGTGGTTCACGTAGTGAATCTTACAGTTCTAACTTGCCATCCGTGGTCTGTATGGAGTTGTTCAATAAAGGGCCCAAAATTAAGATAACATAGATGGGAGAGGTCTCTATGAATAGGAATTCCTAAGTATTTGATACTCTGTGAGGGCCAGACAAAGGGAAAGTTGGACTGGATGGAATCCTGTATGGATTTGGGGAGGGAGACATCGAGGGCCTCAGACTTCGCTGCATTGATTTTAAAATTTGACCATGTAACAAAGTGATCTATTTCAGCCATAACAGCATGGATGGATATATGTGATTGAGTGATATATACTAGGACATCATCAGCAAATAGAGATCACTTGTACTCGATGCCTCCCACCTCAATCCACCTAATATTGGGGTTATGGCGAATTGATGAGAGCAGGTGCTCCGTCACTAGGATGTATAAGAGAGGGGACAGAGGACATCCCTGCCTTGTCCCATTGGTGATTGTGAAAGGTGATGAAAATGTTCTGATGCACCCCCTGGGCCTTGGGACACCCGGAGCCGGACCCTTTTTGGTGGATGCTGGTGGTTGTAGTCTCCATGGCGGTGACCCGGTTCCGTGGCTCAGGGCGGTCAAACCAGTGGCGGAACTATTTATGTGGTTTTGATGTTTAAATGTCCGACTACGCCACCCGTGGATTGCGGTCAGAGTGAACCGCCGCTGCAGGGCAGACCGCTGAGGCTGGTGTTGTGGGTGCAGCAGAGCGTAGCATAACTCCCCACGGGAGGAGTATAGCCTCAGGGCAGTGTATGCGGAGGATGGGGGTGATGGTGCAGGGCAGCAGCAGTAACGACACGGAGTCAGTGATGCAGTCCAGGGCCTTTACTCACAGTTCTTATTATCCAGACCACTTCTGCAGGTAACGGCTGCCCACGTCGTACTGTGCTCACCAGGTGAGGGGCTCAGACAACTCCCAGATAACTTTGGAGCGCTTCACAGGACCCCCTTTGTGTGTCCTTTGTCTTGCCTTTCTTACCAACCCTTCTGTCCGACTGTCTCGGGCCTCCTCTTGGTAAACTTGGCGCCAGTTTCCCTGACCCTATGTGGTGCCTTCCTAGCGGGTGTAGCGAGGGGCTGCGCCACATAAAATGTCACAGCCTCCGGTTTCTAGGTGAGGGTCGTTTCCTGCCTCCACTAGTTTCGGGGACCGGTCTCCCCCTTTGGCCTGACCCCTCCACGCAGGTGGATTCGGGCGTGCGATGGCGACTCGCCCGTCCGCACCCCTGGGATCCCTTCGTTCCTCGTTCCTGGAGCCTTCTCCGCTCCTCTTCCTTCCTTCTCCCTCTTCCAGGCCTGGGCCTCTGTTACTAGGCCCGCCTCCGGAGCAGAGCTCATGCAGAGCTCCTGCTCCCTGCCACTTCTGCTCAGACTTCTCTGCACTGAACTAAGATTGTGCCCACCTTTTATACTCCCTTCTCAATGCACCCAGGAACTGCTTCCTCCCTGCTCCTGCACTACAGGGTTCCCTTTCCTCAGTGTTCCCTCCCCCCACTCCAGCCAGAGACAGGGACTATCGTGCCCATCTCAGGGGCATATTGGTCGCCCTGCCCCACGGCAATGTGGTGTAATGCATGCAGGTGTCGGGTCCTGATCCACACTCCATCCTTACCTGAGAGTGAGATATCACACCTCTGGGTGAGGTGCAATACCTCTGTAGCAACCGAGCCCTCAGGGTGCTACAGTTCCATTTATCTTCAGCCTAGGTGACGTATTGCGATACAGGGCCGTGATTTTGGCTATAAAAGGGACCCCTAGACCCCTACCCCAAGCTTTTTAAGAGAATAATATATGGCGTGCCAGGAGACTCTATGGAATGCTTTCTCAGCATCCAACGAGAGTATCTAATTACAAATTTTTAACTGCATCTAGCCCAGGAAATACTTTGTGCCTAGTAGCAGTGTCTGCTAGTCAGCGGATTATCCCGGCTGTTAAGCAAGCTACACCACCTGTAGTTTGGACACTTAATTTTTTCAAAGGAAATGCTTCGGGACCACGGGATACTCAGTGAAGAGCATCAGGAGTCACCCCAAGGCATAGGGGCTGGGACTGGCAGTAGGATGCCTTGCGGTGGACAGCCGAGCTCGATCCTTATAAAAGCTTTTTAACTGCAGCAGCTTTAGTGGACGCTACTGGAGCTGGAATTACGCGGCTGCTGGCATGAGACTTGCCCTCCAATAGATCCTTGTAAATGGATTTAAAGTGTATTCATTCAAATTAGAGAGACAATTTAAATTAAAAAGCTTAGAGCTGCCTCCACCACAGGGGGGCTCGCTCGACCCACCAGCGGACAGGCACCAGTATTGGGAGAGGGGGGCTGGCTGTCAGGGTTCACCGCGGCTCTGGCACAAACCCGGCGACACGGAGGTGGCACGGGCAGGAGCGGACTGAACGTGTCGGCTTCTCACTTTTTGGATTTTAGAAGGGCATGACATGCCTATATCTGTGTCTCCCCCTCCTTTTACTCCTCCACCTCTTTTCTTTTCGCATGACTATATGTACTTGTCACTTTTCCATGTGTTAGTTGTGTCTTCTGAGCAGTTTGTCAGCTTTTGGACACCTTTGAAAGTGTTTTCTATGTGTTTCTATGTGTTTTTGTTTGCCTGCCATTGGTTTTAACGGTGTTCGAAGGTGTTCGACGAACAGTTCGACGAACAGTTCGGCGAACACACGGGTGTTCGACGAACCGAACCGAACTCGAACACTACGGGGGTGGCTCAACACTATTCAGAATATTAACCCCTTCCCTACCTTGGACGTATCTCATGGTATACGTCATGGAAGGGAAGGACTTCCCGACCTTGAATGTGTAAGATATGTCCTGGTGATTTTGCGCGCACAGCAGCTGTGCGCGGGTGATCGCCTCCAGGAATTCAGCTAACATTATAACTGACACACGACTCTCACTGTCAGGAGCGGTGTCCACACTGCTCCCAGCAGTTTAGCCCCCTAAATGCTGCGATCGATATTGATCACAGCATTTAAAAGGCAGGGAGGGGGCTCACTCTCCCCTCCGATCGGCGCTCCCGCAAGGGCCCGATCGTTGCCATGGTGACCCAGGTCATCATGACAACATCCGGGTCACTAGGCTATGGCAAGCCCCTTAGACCATGCGCAGAGCATGGTCTAAGGGGCTTGTGTCACTGCAGCACTGACAAGTTATAAAGCATTGCAATACTCGTAAATTGCAATGTTTTATAACAGTGGTCAAAGTGCTAAAAGTATAAGTCCCTTAGAGGGACTAAGTAAAAAAGTATAAATAAAGTAAAAAAAAATTGTAAAAATATTTTTAAAACAATCACAAAATAATAAAAACAAAAAATATACTATACCCATAAATTTGTATTTCATTTATAAAAAAGTACATGTTTGGTATCGCCACTTACGTAATGGCCCACCCTATAACACCGTCACACTAAAACACACAAGGACACAGTAAAACAAATGTATAAAAATACTCTGTTGTAAAACAGTAACAGTAAACAGCAAGTGCTAGTAAAAACGTGATAAAAAACAGGGTATTTAGTTGACACGTTTTTTGCAAAAAATGTACACTAAGCCGCTCTACCAACGTCCAGATCAGAGCAGTCCCTATCTGATGCATTTAAAAACTGATCATGTGTATGGTACCGATATGAGAAGATCTAACAGGTAATGTCCATGTGGACACGCTGCAGAGGACGGCATTTTATGTGCATGGCCCCCAAGGGAGGGATGGAGACCTCCCTAATCTTGCAAAAGCAAGAAAGAAATTGAATTGAATACAAAAACATGGGCCATGCACACAGTAGAGCGGCTTTGTATACATTTTTTGCAAAAAACGTGTCAACTAAATACCCTGTTTTTTATCACCTTTTTTACTAGCACTTGCTGTTTACTGTTACTTTTTTACAACAGAGTATTTTTATACGTTTGTTTTACTGTGTCCTTGTGTGTTTCAGTCTTTTGGTGGTGTGAACACTGTCCTACAGACTTGTTCACTGTGTGCATGGCCCATGTGTTTGTATTCAAACTGAAGACGCCAAAGGTAAGGCTTTCTCCACCATGGAAGGTGACAGATCCAGTATCCCTGCATCTGCAGAGCCCAGCACGCCCTCGGCTACAGTGAGTAGTACCTGGGTGGTCACTAAGGGGTTATCTTAGCCTCTCCTTTAGATGACACTAGATCTCCCCTCCTTCTAGTTACATGGGTCCCCTTCTCTTCCCCTTTCTTAGGAAGACAAGGCCCCCGCTTCTAAGAAGGATAAAGACCAGCCCCATAGATGTGGCATCTGTGCTAAAAAGTTGTCCTCATCCTATAAGAAGAAGTTGTGACGGCCCTGTACGGATAGAATAATTAAAGAAGAAAATCCCTCTCTAATTGAGGAGCTTAGATCTCTTGTTAAACAGGAGGTCCAGGTAGTTAGACAGGAGGTCCAAGCCTCTTTTGCTGCCCTGCCTGTCTACTCCTGCTCCAGACCCTCTCCCCCTAAGAAGAGGAAGATCCATGAGTTAGATACAGATGTAGTCTCTATTGACGTTAGTATCTCTGCCTCTGACGATTTGGACGAAATAGCATCCTTAGGACGTGCCAAAAAAGTTGAAACCGGAAGATACTATTTTTCCTCGGACAACTTAGAAGAATTACTGGACGCAGTTAGAGGCACTATGGGGCTGGAGGAAGTCGAGGTCCCCTGTTCCGTTCAAGATGAAATGTTTAGGGGCCTTAGATCAAAAAAGCAGACTCGGTTTCCTGTTCATGAGGTCATTAGAGATCTCATCCGACAGGAATGGGAATCCTCAGAAAATCGTCTCACCACCCCTTCGGAATTAAAGCATAGATTTCCGTTGGAAGGTGAAGAATTTGATTGGGACGTCCCTAAGGTGGTCATCCAGGTGGCAAGGATCCATTTGACCGAAAAATGGAAAGTGTCCTTAAAAAATCATGGGAAACCTCTTCTGCCTCGCTCAAGACGAATATTTAATTGACTTGTTTGGCCAGATCCCTCTTCAAGTGGCTGGCCCAACTAGAGGAACATCTGTCTCAGGGCACCTCCAGGGCAGACCTGCTAGACTCCATCCCTCTCCTTCAAAAAGCCACGGGCTTCTTAGCAGATTCCTCGGCTGAGTCAGTCCGGATTGCGGCTAGAGAAGCTGTCCTATCCAATACTGCCCGCCATGCACTGTGGCTCAAAACATGAGTGAGATTAAACTCTGTTCCATTCCATTTCAAGGGAAATATGTATTCGGGCCAGCACTGGATGATATCCTGGAGAAGGCCTCGGACATGAAGAAAACTCTTCCTGAACAGAAACAACCTAAAAAACGTCCCTTTCGACCTTCCCAGAGTCACCCCTCACAATATAGGGGAAAGGGAAAGTCTGGGCGCTGGAGCTATCCTACGGGCGGCAGGGGTCGTAACATCCTTGTTCCCCAGCAACAACACCAGCAGCAGGACTAGCAATGACTTGGGCCATGTAGGGGGGCGTCTCTCGGATTTCTTTCCCCAGTGGCAGGCAATTTCTTCCTGCCGGTGGATCCTCAATACTATCAAGGGGGGTCTTCTATTGGAATTAGAGAGTCGCCCCCCTCGGGTCCTGAGGGTCACATCCCTTCCTTCTTGGGGGGCTTGGGAATTGCTATCAGTCGATTTACAAAACCTGCTAAAGTCCAGAGTGGTGTCTCCGGTCCCCCATGGCCAGGAGTGTACAGGTCACTACTCAAAAATTTTCCTAATACGGAAACCGTCAGGGACCCCATGCATCATAATCAACCTGAAATCCCTAAATCATCACATCAAATACAGGCGATTCAAGATGGAGTCCATAAGGTCACCTATTCCCCTAATAGGAAAGGAGTATGTCATGGCAACCATAGACCTAAAAGATGCATACTTCCACGTGCCGATTCATCCGACCCACAGGAAGTTCCTGCGCTTTGCGATTTCCAGGGATAACATAACAGAACACTACCAGTACAACATACTGCCCTTCGGCATCTCTTCAGCACCTCGGGTGTTTACAAAGATTATGGCGGAAGTCATTGCACTCATCCGAAAACAAGGGGTCTGCATAATTCCATACCTAGACGACATGCTGATCGTCGCCCCTTCGGTGGGGATTCTTAATCTTCATGTCTCTATAACCCTAAAAACTCTTACTGGACTCCAACAGACAAATGTTCTTTCTTCCATTGGAGCATCAAACAGCTCTCAGAATCAAGATCTCAATTTTCAGACAGCAGAAGAATCCAACATTGAGAACGGCAATGTCTGTATTGGGGTCAATGACGGCCTGTATCCAGTCAGTATCATGGGCTCAGGCCCATTCAAGGTCCCTCCAGAATCATATCCTAAAATCATGGAACAGACAAAGGGACTCACTAAACAAACCGACCAGGACTCCTGGCCGGGTAAAAGCTTCCCTTTCTTGGTGGTTAAGCACCCAAAATCTTCGGAGGGGGATTACTTGGACCCAGGACTCTCTAATCACAGTGACTACCGACGCCAGTATACGAGGATGGGGTGCCATGGTGGCCCAGACTCCTTTTCAAGGCAGATGGAGTCCCGAGATCAGTGCCAGATCCTCCAACTTCAGGGAGCTGAAGGCAGTAGAAAAAATGCTCAGGGCAGCAGTCAACCTAATCCAGGGTACTCACATCAAGATACTCTCGGACAATGTGACTACAGTCGCCTTCCTTCGTCATCAGGGAGGTACGAGGGTAGACAGCCTGAAACAAATCGTAAGTCGAATATTTTCCTAGGCAGAACAACATCTCCTGTCAATTTCGACAATTCACCTGAAAGGCTCAAACAACATTCAAGCAGACTTTCTAAGCAGGGAAGACATTCAGCCAGGAGAATCGAGCTTGAATCCTCAAATATTCCAGTCACTGGTAGCAAAATGGGGTCTCCCCGAAGTAGATCTCTTTGCCAGTCGCCTAAACGCAAAACTTCCCCTCTTCTTTTCATTGGACAGAAGAGACAATGCCATGAATCTAGATGCATTAGCCCATCCCTGGCATTTCAAACTGGTCTATGCATTTCCTCCAATTCCACTGATAACTAGAACTATCCAGAAAGTCAGGTTAGAGAGAGTGGCAACAATTCTAGTGGCCCCTCTGTGGCCCAAAAGACCTTGGTTCGGCACCATCACGGAACTTTGCCTGGACGGTCCCGTGATACTTCCACCGGTAAACAGCCTTCTCTCACAAGGCCCCCTATTTTACCCAAATCCTCAGTGGCTAAACCTTGCAGCCTGGTTACTGAAGCCGAGATCTTAAAATCCAAAGGTCTCTCTGAAAAGGTTATAAGAACTCTTCAACAAAGTAGGAAACCAGTAACCAATGCTATATACGGCAAAATATGGAAAAGATTCCTATCATGGATATTCCTGACACCTCACACCCCAACATTGCTCGGATCCTTGATTTTTTACAGAATGGATTGGAGTTGGGTCTCAAACCTAGTACACTCAAGGTGCAGATTTCAGCCCTAAGTTTCATATTCGACCAAGATTTGGCCTCTCACAGATGGATCAAAAGATTCATAACTTCGGCACTCAGACTTCACCCAAAAATTCGGTCCCATGTCCCATCCTGGGATCTTAATGTGGTGTTCCAGGGTCTAACCCTCTCTCCCTTCAAGCCTCTATCCTCCAGCACAATACAGACTCTCTCTCATAAGACTGCCTTTTTAGTAGCCATCACTTCAGCACGGATAGTAGGAGAACTGCAGGCTCTCTCCATCAGAGAACCTTACATGACTGTGACTTAAGATAGAATTACTCTTCATTTGGACCCTTCCTTTCTCCCAAAGGTTGTTACAGATTTCCATCGTTCCTAGGAAGTCATCCTTCCCTCCTTCTGCAAGAAGCCTTCTAATTCAAAGGAAGCAGAGTTCCATCTCTTAGATGTCTGCAGAGTTGTTCTTTATTATCTGCAACAGACTGAGTCTTGGAGATTGGATGAAAATCTATTCATACAACACTCAGGGCATAACAGGGGAAGGAAGGCAGCTAAATCCACTATAGCAAACTGGATTAAAAAAGCAATCGAGGAAGCCTACGTCAATCAACAGTTGGATCCACCGATTGCCCTAAAAGCTCACTCTACCAGATCCACATCAACTTCTTGGGCTGAAAGAGCGGGCGCTTCTACGGAGCAGATTTGCAGGGCAGCTACATGGTCTTCCCTTCACACATTTTCTAAACATTATAGATTAGACTTATCGTCCATTAGGGATTTAGCCTTAGGAAAGTCCTACAAGCTATTGTCCCTCCCTAATAAAATATCGTTGGTATTCCTCCAATGCTGTCGTGGAAGGCGTATTGAGAAAATAGAATTAGTCCTTACCGGTAATTCGGTTTCTAGAAGCATTCCACGACAGCACGAATTTCCCTCCCTATGGATTCCATATAACTGTCAGGTAACCATTTTTCCAGGTGATCTTGGTAAACACTGGGGATTGATGGTGGGGAGGGGCGTTTAACCTCTCTGTGTTCCTGTCCCCTGATAGGGCGTGGACAACATCCTCCAATGCTGTCATGGAAGGCTTCTAGAAACCGAATTACCGGTAAGGACTAATTCTATTTTTTCATCATACTGCTGAAGAAAAAGTGGAATAAAGCGCGATCAAAAAGACAAATGTAAATAAATATGGTATCTCTGAAAATGTCATCTTTTCCCTCAAAGAACAAGCTTCCATACTGCTCCATTCAGAGGTAAAAAAAAAAGTTACAGCTCTCAGAATAAAGTGAATCAAAAATAATAATTTTTTCTATAAAATATATTGTGTAAAAGCGTGAAAACATAAAAAAATTATATAAATGTGGTATCGCTGTAATAGTACTGACCCGAAGAATAAAGCTACCTCATGAATTTTACCACACCCAGAATGGCATAAAAAAAACAATTCCTGAACTGCTGTTTTTTTGTTCATTCTGTCTCTCAAAAAAATAGAAAGCGATCAAAAACGTCAGCTCGTTCAGCAAAAAATAAGCCCTCACATGACTCTGTTGGCAGAAATATATGAAAATGATAGCTCTCAAAATATGGCAATGCATTTTTGCAATAAAAAGCGTCTTTTAGTGTGTGACAGTAGCCAAATAAAAAAAAAACAATATAAATCTGGTATCGTAGTAATCGCACCCACCCAAAGATTAAAGTCGTCTAATCACTTATACTGCACGAGGAACAGTGTAAAAAATAGCCAATTCTTCCCCTGCTGTTTATTTTTTCATTCTGCCTGCCTGAGATTGCAATATGGCTCGGCTCACATTTATCCTGCGCTCTATGTTGAGCCCTTACACTGGATTTTCCATGTAAATCTCTGAAAGACGTGATTCAGACGGAACCCCCGGTGGAAGATTCCCCATAAAGAGGCAGTTGGAGACACTGTGGACGCCATCTAGCCTATGATCCGGCAGTGTCCATCTTTTTAGGCATGCATAAAAGTGCGGTCGACCACAGTTTTATGCACTTCTGAAAAGAAGGACAATGCTGAGCAGAGGCCAGACAGAGTCCAGAGTAACTCTACTGCCTCGTTATAGTGAATGGATCCCTCGGGGGTTTTAATCTGAATCACGTCACTCAAAGATTTAGATGGAAACCCCAAAGTAAGTGCTCAGCGTAGAGGGCAGGATAAATGTGACCCAAAATGTTAAGTAAAATGTTCCCAACAAAAGCTTCAAATCAATCCAGAAAAAAAGCAAGTCCCCTCGGGTCTGTTATCTGTAAATGGAAATATAGGGGGCTTCGACTTTACTGGAAGTAGAAATGCTCCGGAAAAGCAAAATGACTCCTCGTCACCGAAAAGAAATTCAGGGCTCCCAAATCCAAATGCCCCTTCTGAGCCCTATAGTGTGGCATTTCTGTAGGGTTGAGAGTTTGCCTAATTTACAGGTGCATGTCTCCAGAAGCATGAGCTGGGCATAATGTACTGGGCACTACAATGGCAGATTTGCAATTTTCACTCAGCTACATCCACTGCTGCTTGTTTCTGGAAAGCATCCATTAATAATAATCTTTTTATTTATATAGTGCTAACATATTCTGCAGCACTTTACAATTCACAGACATTATGGGCGCTGTCCCCATTGGGGCTCACAATCTAGATTCCCTATCAGTATGTCTTTGGAGTGTGAGAGGAAACTGGAGAACCTGGAGGAAACCCACGCAAACACAGGGAGAACATACAAACTCCTTGCAGATGTTGTCCTTGGTGGGATTTGAACCCAGGACCCCAGCGCTGCAAGCCTGCAGTGCTAACCACTGAGCTACCGTGCTGCCCATTGAGTCAAAATTGTCACTACACCTGTAGGTAAATTACCAAAGGAATTTATCTAGATGTCTGGTGAGCACTTTGAACCCCCAGGTGCTTCTCAGAAGTTTATATCATATTTTTCCCACAAAAATGTTTCAGCTCCAAATTTTGCATTTTCACAAGGGTAACAGGAGAAAATGCACCACACAATTTGTTGTGCAATTTCTCCTGAATATGCCGATACCCCATATGTGGGGGAAAACTACTGTTTGGGAGCACGTCAGGGCCGCAAAAGAAAGGAGTGATGTTTTGGCTCGCAGACTTTGATGGAATGGCCTGCGGGTGTCAAGTCGCATTTGGAGAGCCTCTGATGTGCTTAAACAGTGGAATCCCCCCACAAGTGACCCCATTTTGCAAACTAGACCCCTCAAGGAATTTATCCAGATGTGTGGTGAGCACCTTGAACCCACAGGTGCTCCACAGAATTTTGCAATGTTGAACTGTGAAAAGGAAAAAAAATATTTTTCCCGCAAAAATTTTGTTTTAGCCTCAATTTTTTTCATTTTTACAAGGATTGCAGGAGAAAATGGACCCCAAAATTTGTTGTACAATTTCTCCTGAGTACACCGATACCCCATATGTGATCGAAAACTACTTTTGAGGCACAGTGCAAAGTTCAGAACGGAAAAAGCGCCATATTGGAGTTCAGATTTTGCTGGAATGGTTTAAGAGTGCCATGTCACATTGGCAGAGCCCCTGAGGTGCCAGAGCAGCGGAAACCTCCCATAAGTGACCTCATTTTACAAACTACACCCCCCCCAATAAATTCATCTAGGGGTGCAGTGAGCATGTTGACACCACATGAGCCTCACAGAATTTTATACTATTGGGCAGTGAAGAAAGAATATTTACACTTTTACCACTAAAATGTTGTTTTAGACCAAGTTTTTAATTTTTATTAGGGCTAATAGACAAAAATGGACCTCAGTTTGTTGTGCAGCAATACCCTACATGTAAGCAGGAAATACTTTTCAGTGCAAAGCTCAGAAAGGAATATGCGCCATATTATAGTACATATTTTACTGTTATGGTTTGCAGGTGCCATGACCCACTGGGAGAGCCCCTGAGGTGCCAGAACAACAGAACCCCCCACAAGTGACCCCATTTTATGAACTACACCTCTCAATGAAATCATGTAAAGGTCCAGTGATCATATTGATACCACAAGTGTGTCACAGAATTTTATAACATTGGGCAGTGAAGAAAAGTAATTAAATTTTTACCACAAAAATTTAGTTTTAGTCCCTGATTGTAAATTTTCACACTGGGAAATGGGTAAAAATGGCAACAAAATTTGTCCCACAATTTTTGTTGAATGTGAAAATACCCCAATGTGGCTGCATAGTACTGCTTAGCCACTCGGTGAGAGTCGGGATGGACGAAGCGCTATTTGCCTCCGGGAGCACAGATTTTCCTAGAATAGTTTGCAGACTCCATATACGGAGCCACTAAATGCTAAAAGAGCAGGGTGACCCTATTTTGGAAATTATACCCCTTGAGGGGTCTAGTTTCCAAATGTGGTTTCTAAAAATAATGGTTTTGTAAATTTTGTTGGAAAAATGAGAAACCCTTCTAACTTTCTAATAAAATAAATTATGTTTAAAAATTATGCAGATGGAAAGAGTAGACGTGTGGTAAATGTTATTTATTAACTATTTTGTGTGACATAACTCTCTGGTTTAAAGGCATAAAAATTCAAAGTTTGAAAATTGTGAGATTTTCTACATTTTTGCAATTTCTGATATTTTCACAAATAAACGCAAGTCATATCGAACTAATTTTACCACTATCATGAAGTACAATATTTCACTAGAAACCAGTCTCAGAATCACTGGGATCCGTTGAAGCATTCCAGAGTTATTACCACATAAAGTGTCACTGGTTAGAATTGTAAAATTTATCCTGGTCATGAAGATGAAAACTGGCACGGGGGGTGAAGGGGTTAACCAGCAGATTAATCCCACATCTGCAAATTAATACAGTTTTTTCGCATAACAGGTTCTCTTTAAACTGATTATTAAAGGATACAGTTTTATCCTTATTACAATTTCTGAATGTAGTCTTTTTATTAGTTAGTTACTCATCATCATAATATAACATATATACACTGCTCAAAAAAATAAAGGGAACACTAAAATACCACATCCTACATATCACTGAATGAAATATTCCAGTTGCAAATCTTTATTCATAACATAGTGGAATGTGTTGAGAACAATAAAGCATAAAAATGATCAATGTAAATAAAAATTAATATCCCGTGGAGGTCTGGATTTCGAATGATACTCAAAATCAAAGTGTAAAATCAAATTACAGACTGATCCAACTTCAGTGGAAATGCCTCAAGACACGGAAATGATGCTCAGTAGTGTGTGTGGTCTCCACGTATCTGTATGACCTCCCTACAATGCCTATACATGCTTCTGATGAGGCTACGGATGTTCACCTGAGGGATCTCCTCCCAAACTTGGATTAAAGCATCAGTCAACTCTTGTGCAGCCTGTAGTGCAACATGGCGTTGGTGGATGGAACGAGACATAATGTCCAAGATGTGCTCTATTGGATTCAGGTCTGGGGAACGGGCAGGCCAATCCAAAGCATCAATGACTTCATCATGCAGTAACTGCTGACACACTTCAGCCACATGAGGCCTAGCATTGTCATGCATCAGAAGGAACCCAGGACCCACTGCATCTGCATATGGTCTCACAATGGGTCTGAGGATCTCATCCCGGTGCCTAATGGCAGTCAGGGTACCTCTGGCTAGCACATGGAGGGCTGTGCAGCTGTCCAAAGAAATGCCTCCCCACACCATTACTTTACTGACCCACTGCCCAACCTGTCATGCTGGAGGAGGTTGCAGGCAGCAGAACGTTCTCCACGGCGTCTCCAGACCTGTCAGGTCTGTCACATGTGCTCAGTGTAAACCTGCTCTCTTCCGTGAAGAGCACAGGGCACCAATGTCAAATCTGTCAATCTTGGAGCTCTCTGATAAATGCCAATCGCCCTGCACGGTGTTTGGCTGTAAGCACAACACCCACTTGTGGACGTCGAGCCCTCATATCACCCTCATGGAGTCTGTTTCTGACAGTTTGAGCAGACACATGGATGTTAGTGGCCTGCTGGAGGTCATTTTGCAGAGCTCTGGCACCGCTCTTCCTGTTCCTCCTTGCACAAAGGAGGATGTAGCGGTCCTGCTGCTGGGTTGTTGCCCTCCTATGGCCCCCTCCATATCTCCTGGTGTACTGGCGTGTCTCCTGGTACAGTATCTGCTCCATGCTCTGGACACTGTTCTGACAGACCCAGCTACCCTTCTTGCCACAGCTCTCATTGATCTGCCATCCTGGATGAGCTGCACTATGTGAGCAACTTCTGTGGGTTGTAGACACTGTCTCATGCTACTGTACCTCTAGGGGTGAGAGCAGTGACAAAATGCAAAAGTGACCAAAACAACAGCCAAAAAGGATAACAAACAAATGGTCTGTGGTCACCCCCGGCAAAACCACTCCTTTATAGGGGTTGTATTGCTAATTCCCTATCATTTCTACTGTTTGTCTGTTCCATTTACACAACAGCAGGAGAAATTGATTCACAATCAGTGTTGCTTCAAAACTGGACAAGTTGATTTCAGAGAAGTGTAACTGACTTGGAGTTACATTGTGTTGATTAAAGGGGTTGTCCACTACTATATACGATCCCCCAATGTATTCCCCCAGGGCCCATAAGTGTTTCTCTAAATACATTGTGGTGCCTTTTCTGCCTGTGAGCGGCGCCATCACTGGCCGCTCACAGGCATCACGTGCCCCCGGCTGCAGCCGGCTCTGACATCCATTGACATCACGACAAGTCCAGGCTGCAGTCGAGGGTCCCTCTTCCGTGTTCCACCGGTGGCTGCTGGGTTGTGGGCGGAGTTACCCCGCGCGTTACACCCGGTATCTACCGCGCACTCTCCCTCTCCTCATTCACTGGGAAAATGCGCAGTGAATGCTGGGTGTGACGCACGGGGTAACCCCGCCCACAGCCCAGCATCCACCGTGGGGAGCGCATCACTGATGTCACGCCTCACTTGACGTGACATCAGTGACGGGTCACGTGATGCCTCTGAGTGGCCAGCGATAGCACCGCTCAGAGGCAGAAAAGGTACCGCAAGGTATTTACAAAAACACTTCTGGGCCCCAGGGGGATACATTGGGGGGTTCATATAAAGTAGTGGACAACTTCTTTAAGTGTTTCCTTTATTTTTTTGAGCAGCGTACATATATATATATACTGTGTATATATATATATATATATATATATATATATACAGTGGTGGCTAAAAGTATTGGCACCCCTGCAATTCTGTCAGATAATACTCAGTTTCTTCCTGAAAATGATTGCAATCACAAATTCTTTGGTATTATTATCTTCATTTAATTTGTCTTCAATGAAAAAACACAAAAAGAATTGTCCTAAAGCCAAATTGGATACAATTCCACACCAAACCTAAAAAAGGGGGTGGACAAAAGTATTGGCACTGTTTGAAAAATCATGTGATGCTTCTCTAATTCGTGTAATTAACAGCACCTGTAACTTACCTGTGGCACCTAACAGGTGTTGGCAATAACTAAATCACACTTGCAGCCAGTTAACATGGATTAAAGTTGACTCAACCTCTGTCCTGTGTCCTTGTGTGTACCACATTGAGCATGGAGAAAAGAAAGAAGACCAAAGAACTGTCTGAGGACTTGAGAAACCAAATTGTGAGGAAGCATGAGCAATCTCAAGGCTACAAGTCCATCTCCAAAGACCTGAATGTTCCTGTGTCTTCTGTGCGCAGTGTCATCAAGAAGTTTAAAAACCTCGACTAACATCCAAACAAGTTCAAGCTGCCCTGCAGTCCGAGGGTACAACAGTGTCAACCCGTACTATCCGTCGGCGTCTGAATGAAAAGGGACTATATGGTAGGATACCCAGGAAGACCCCACTTCTTACCCCGACACATAAAAAAGCCAGGCTGGAGTTTGCCAAAACTTACCTGAGAAAGCCTAAAACCTTTTGGAAGAATGTTCTCTGGTCAGATGAGACAAAAGTAGAGCTTTTTGGGAAAAAGCATCAACATAGAGTGTACAGGAAAAAAAAGAGGCATTCAAAGAAAAGAACACGGTCCCTACAGTCAAACATGGCGGAGGTTCCCTGATGTTTTGGGGTTGCTTTGCTGCCTCTGGCACTGGACTGCTTGACCGTGTGCATGGCATTATGAAGTCTGAAGACTACCAACAAATTTTGCAGCATAATGTAGGGCCCAGTGTGAGAAAGCTGGGTCTCCCTCAGAGGTCATGGGTCTTCCAGCAGGACAATGACCCAAAACACACTTCCAAAAGCACTATAAAATGGTTTGAGAGTAAGCACTGGAGACTTCTAAGGTGGCCAGCAATGAGTCCAGACCTGAATCCCATAAAACACCTGTGGAGAGATCTCAAAATGGCAGTTTGGAGAAGGCACCCTTCAAATATCAGGGACCTGGAGCAGTTTGCCAAAGAAGAATGGTCTACAATTCCAGCAGAGCATTGTAAGAAACTCATTGATGGTTACCGGAAGCGGTTGTTCACAGTTATTTTGGCTAAAGGTTGTGCAACCAAGTATTAGGCTGAGGGTGCCAATACTTTTGTCTGGCCCATTTTTGGAGTTTTGTGTGAAATGATCAATGATTTGATTTTTGCTTCATTCTCTTGTGTTTTTTCCTTGCAAGCAAATTAAATGAAGGTAATAATACCAAAGAATTTGTGATTGCAATCATTTTCAGGAAGAAACTGAGTATTATCTGACAGAATTGCAGAGGTGCCAATACTTTTGGCCACCACTGTATATATATATATTTGTTATGTGAAAAAGTGATTGCACCCTCCCTTAAAACATAAATTAACTGTGGTTTATCACATCTTTAGGAAGCTGAGTTAAATTTCCCTAGCCACCCACTATAAAGAAGAGAGTACTTCAGAATTGTTCCACGGACTCATTAACCTCTCACAGAAAAATAATGAATCACCCCAAAGTTTCTTGTTCAGAGCAATTGAACTGAAGGATAGACTGTTGTTTGCATCCAGAGATGTAGAAGCGGAGGAGAAGTTTGATGCTGCACTAGTCCAAAAGAAGAAGTTCTTGAGATCATTTGGAATGGAGTTAATCAGCAAAGACATCAAGTTGCAGCTGAAACAGTGCCTAGAAGATGCTGGCATTCTGGACGAAAGACATGAAAAAATGAATGAGGCAGCTAGTTTGGAGTCAGAGAGCGAACAAAAGTTAAAGAAAGGCTCTGCCCCTAAAATCAAGGGAGGACAAAACAGGGGAAATGGCTTAGCTTTAGATAAACTCCAAATAAGCACACGGCCTCAAGCTCCAGAGAGGACGAAGTACTGCTCCTGCTAAGCTTCACAAGTAGAAATGCATATAGCCAGCGACTCCCTCTCAGATACACCAGGTATATATACACCCAGGCCAGAGAGCTAATTAGCAAGAGAGAGGTAGCCGCTTGATCCTAAAGACAGCCTCTTATCTAAGAAGCTGTCTGCAATGTCAAACGTAGAGACCTCCTGCAACCCACTGCAGGGCAACTGTCTGTCACCTCTGACACACCCGTGACAGTATCCCCCCCCCCTCTATGAGTGGCCTCTGGAAACTCAGGACCGGGTTTCTCAGGAAAAGAGGTGTCGAATGAGCGAACCAATTTGGGAGCGTTCACCTCTGACGCTGAAACTCACATCCTCTCCTCTGGACCATAGCCTTTCCAGTGCACCAAGTATTGTAAAGAACGACGTTGGAGATGAGAATCTACAATCCTCGAAATCTGGAACTTCAGATTACCATCAACCATTACTGGGGGGCGGTGGTAGAGATGAGGGGTCAAGAGGTTCCACATACCTTTTGAGTAAGGACCTGTGGAACACATTGTGGACCTTAAGGGCCTTGAGGAAATTCAAGACGAAACGCTGCTGGGTTAATGACGGCGGTTATTTTATAGGGACCAATAAATCTAGGTCCCAGCTTCCAAGAAGGAACTTTCAATCTTATATTCCTGGTAAATAATGACACAAAGTCATTCACATTCAGGTCCAGACTTGGCAAGCGTTTTCTGTCAGCCATACGTTTATACCTGTCTCCCATTGTCTTTAAATTACACAGAACACCCTGCCATACCGAGGAGAGCGACGAAGCAAACCATTCCTCCTCAGGAACTCCTGAAGCTCCTCCCCCACTGAAGGTACCAAACTGTGGATGATAACCGTATGCACCGAAGAACGGGGATCTGCCAGTGTATTGTTGACGATGATTATTGATGGCAAATTCTGCCAGCGGTAAGTAGGATGCTCAATCCTCCTGACATTCGGAGACAAAACACCTGAGGTATGTCTCAGTTCTGATTGACACACTCGGTCTGACCATTCGACTGAGGGTGGAAGGCAGAGGAAAAGGACAGCTGCACCCCCAGTCAAGAACAGAATGCCTTCCAGAACTTGGAAACAAACTGGGTCCGCCGATCAGACACCACATCGGAGGGAACCCCGTGAAGCTTCACAATCTCATTTATAAACACCTGAGCAAGTGTGTTGGCATTGGGAATTGCAGGTAATGCGACGAAGTGAACCATTTTACTGAACTTATCTACTACAACCAAAACCACCGTTTTGCCTGCAAAAACCGGTACGTCAGTAATAAAATCCATGGACAAGTGTGTCCATGGCCTACTAGTGATCGGTAGCAGAAGAAGAGTTCCAGACGGACGGGTATATGAAACCTTTGAACGCACGCAAATACTACAATCAGCTACATGTTCAATTACATCCCGATGCAATCCTGGCCACCAAAAGTGACGAGAAAGTAGGTCTGTGGTTGCCTTACCACCTGGATGCCCAGCAAGCACAGAGTTATGATGTTGTTTGATTACTTTGCGGCGAAGATCAGAAGATAGTACAAATAACTTTCCTGAAGGACAGGAGGCAGGGGCGTCCCACTGAGCCTCCAACACCTCACCCTCCAGTTCAGGATAAAGAGCTGAAATGATTACCCCTTTCTGTAATATCTCATGGTTCTCAAGGTCACCACCACCGGGGAAGCTCCGGGACAAAGCATCAGCCTTGAATTTTTGACCCCTGGGCGAAAAGTGACAACAAAATTGAACCTAGTAAAAAACAGGGACCATCTGGCTTGCCTAGGGTTGAGACGTTTAGCTGACTGGAGATATGACTGTTTCTTATGGTCAGTAATAACAGTAATAGGATGGACAGCCCCCTCCAACCAATGTCGCCATTCCTCGCACTCCAATTTGATCGCCAAAAGTTCCCTATTACCCACGTCATAATTTCTCTCAGCCGAAGACAATTTTTTAGAAAAGATGGTGCATGGACAACATTTACCAGGGGACGAACCCTGAGACAACACAGCCCCAACCCCGACATCCGAAGCATTGACATCCACAATAAAGGGTTGAGAAACATTGGGTTGACTTAGTATAGGTGCAGTGGCAAAATGATTCTTTAAGGAAGAAAAAGCCTGGAAGGAAGCATCTGACCATTTGGAAAAATCAGACCCCTTCTTAGTCATGTCAGTAATGGGTTTCACTATAACAGAGTAATTTTGGATGAATTTCCTGTAAAAATTAGTAAATCCCAGAAAACGTTGTAGAGCCTTAAGTTCTCGGGACGTTCTCAGTCAAGAACTGCACGGATTTTCTCCGGATCCATCCGAAAACCTGAAAATGACAGCAAGTACCCCACAAACTGCACCTCCTGAACAGCGAAAACACATTTTTCTAGTTTAGCATAAAGTTTGTTATCCCTTAATATCTGGAACATCTGCTTAACTTGCCCCCGATGAGTCTCAAAATCAGGTGTTTAAACCAAAATATCGTTCTGATAGACCACCAGTAACCTCCTCACAAAATGATGGAAAATATCATTTATGAAATGCTGGAATACCGCAGGTGCATTGGTCAAACCAAAAGGCATAACCAGACTCTTGAAATGTCCTTCCGGGGTATTGAACGCTGTCTTCCATTCGTCGCCTTCTCTGATTCTAACCTGATTGTAGGCTCCCCTTAAATACAACTTGGAGAATACCTTAGCTCCCACAACCTGGCTGAACAAATCAGGAATCTGGGGAAGAGGGTATGGATCACTGATGGTAATTTGATTTAATTCCCAGAAATCTAAACAGGGACGTAGACCGCCATCTTTTTTCTTCACAAAGAAGAACCCTGCCCCCACGGGCAAAGATGAGGGTCTGATATGACCCTTCTCCAGACTTTCTGCAATGAAATCCTTCATGGCTTGTCTCTCAGGGCCAGAAAGATTATACAGTCTGGACTTTGGTAGTTTAGCTCTGGGGGTCAGGTTAATAGAACAGTCATAAGCACGATGAGGAGGCAGATACTGACACCCCTTCTCAGAAAAAACGTCCTCAAAACCAGACAGAAAGGCAGGTAATATTTCCGTAGAGACAGTAGCAATGGAAATATCTAGACAGTACTCATGGCCGTAATCTCCCCATTCAATAATCTCCCCCGGTTTGCCAATCAACCAATGGATTATGTTTAACAAGCCAAGGAATACCCAAGACAATCGGAGTAGGAAGATTGTCCAGAACATAGCAAAGGATGATTTCACAATGAACTGACCCCACCCTCAGTTTTACATTATTACAATCTGAGTAAATGCTTTCTGTGCAAGTGGCAAGTCAATAGCAAAGATGGGAATAGGTTCAGCTAAAGCACAGCAAGCAAGACCATGAGTTTACACAAACTCAGCATCAACCATGCTGACTCCGGCTCCACTGTCAACAAACACAGAAATGTTTTCGGTTTTGCTCTCTAGCACCACCTCTGCTCTCAGGACAAAGCGGGAACTGCAGTTTGGCAACAAATGCACCCCTTGCTTATCCAACTCCAGACTACCAAGAGTTAATCGAGTCTCCTTTTGTTTAGGAATTGAAGGACAGGTCCCAACAAAGTAACCCTTTTTCCCACAAAAAAAACATACACCTTTTTTCTTGTGAATCTCCGGGGAGATGTATGATGTAGAGACACCCCCTAACTAAATGGGTTCCTCCGCCTGCCCCAGTACTGGTTCACCCCCAAGACCGCTCCCCTGGCAGAGGTACACAACCCCGGCAAGAAGGTCCCGGAGAAGGTGGTCGCATCCGTCTATCCCGAAGGCGTCTATCAAGACATATGGTCAAAGACATGGCAGCCTTCAAGGACTGAGGAGTTTCATATACAACCAAGGCATCTTTCAACCTTTCAGAAAGCCCCTCATGAAATTGACTTTTAAGGGCTGTCATTCCATTTGGAATCCGTTGCCCATTTACGGAATTCCGAACTGTATGTTTCCACTGACCGAGTCACCTGCTGAAGACGACGTAGCCTAGACTCACCAAGGCAACTCGGTCAGGGTCATCATAGATGAGGGCCAGAGCTCCGAAAAACCTCTCCACAGATTGGAGACAAATCGAGCCTGCGGTAACGAAAACGCCCATGACTGAGGATCGCCCTAAAATAGAGAGATCACAATACTAACCCGTTGCTCCTCATTACCAGAGGAGTAGCGGCGAAGTTTAAAATACAATTTGCATGCCTGATTAAATACAAAAAAACTTGTCCCTACCTCCTGAAAACCCGTCTGGAAGGGCAGCCTTGGGTTCAGGCTGGACAGGCCTACCTGCAGAGACCCCGATATTGGCGACCCTGTAACCACTGATGCTGCTGCTGTACCTCACCACAGAGGTCATTCACCTCCAGAGACAGCCTGTGCAACTGCTCTGCAAGCTCTGCAACTGAACCCATACCCAAGGGAGAAAGGAAAAAAAAAAAAGATGCACGCCCAAAAACACACAAAGAAAAAAAAAAAAGTCAGTTCCCTTGTTCTTTTTTTTTTTCTTTCAAAATGTGCTCGGCGGTCTATAATGTCACGCCGAGTGTGGGAAAGACTAAGTGCAACACAGAGGGAAAAGGGAAAGGGAGCCCAGACACTAGGGAAAGGGTGGAAGGGGAGACCTCCTAGTCTGGTCTAGTGTCACCCTGTCTCAACTACCGTCCCTATATTGCCTCCTCAGCAATCACCGCACGCGTGCCTCGCCCTACTCTCTCTGGCATATGGCTATGGCTAGGGATGGAAGGAGATGAGCACTAGTCAACCTCCTCTAAACTCTATAGACAACAAGGGAGGACAAAACAGGGGAAATGGACTTAGCATTATATGAACTCCAAATAAGCACACGGCCTCAAGCTCCAGAGAGGACGAAGTACTGCTCCTGCTAAGCTTCACAAGTAGAAATGGATATAGCCGGCAACTCTCTCTCAGACACACCAGGTATACAGTACAGACCAAAATTTTGGACACACCTTCTCATTTAAAGATTTTTCTGTATTTTCATGACTTTGAAAATTGTACATTCACACTGAAGGCATCAAAACTATGAATTAACACATGTGGAATTATATACTTCACAAAAAAGTGTGAAACAACTGAAAATATGTCTTATATTCTAGGTTCTTCAAAGTAGCGACCTTTTGCTTTGATGACTGCTTTGCACACTCTTGGCATTCTCTTGATGAGCTTCAAGAGGTAGCCACCGGAAATGGTCTTCCAACAATCTTGAAGGAGTTCCCAGAGATGCTTAGCAGTTGTTGGCCCTTTTGCCTTCACTCTGCGGTCCAGCTCACCCCAAACCATCTCGATTGGGTTCAGGTCTGGTGACTGTGGAGGCCAGGTCATCCGGTGTAGCACCCCATCACTCTCCTTCTTGGTCAAATAGCCCTTACACAGCCTGGAGGTGTGTTTGGGGTCATTGTCCCGTTGAAAAATAAATGATGGTCCAACTAAACGCAAACCGGATGGAATAGCATGCAGCTGCAAGATGCTGTGGTAGTCATGCTGGTTCAGTATGCCTTCAATTTTGAATAAATCCCCAACAGTGTCACCAGCAAAGCACCCCCACACCATCACACCTCCTCCTCCAAGCTTCATGGTGGGAACCAGGCATGTAGAGTCCATCCGTTCACCTTTTCTGCGTCGCACAAAGACACGGTGGTTGGAACCAAAGATCTCAAATTTGGACTCATCAGACCAAAGCACAGATTTCCACTGGTCTAATGTCCATTCCTTGTGTTCTTTAGCCCAAACAAATCTCTTCTGCTTGTTGCCTGTCCTTAGCAGTGGTTTCCTAGCAGCTATTTTACCATGAAGGCCTGCTGCACTAAGTCTCCTCTTAACAGTTGCTGTAGAGATGTGTCTGCTGCTAGAACTCTGTGTGGCATTGACCTGGTCTCTAATCTGAGCTGCTGTTAACCTGCGATTTCTGAGGCTGGTGACTCAGATAAACTTATCCTCAGAAGCAGAGGTGACTCTTGGTCTTCCTTTCCTGGGGCGGTCCTCATGTGAGCCAGTTTCTTTGTAGCGCTTGATGGTTTTTGCAACTGCACTTGGGGACACATTCAAAGTTTGTCCAATTTTTCGGACTGACTGACCTTCATTTCTTAAAGTAATGATGGCCACTCGTTTTTCTTTACTTAGCTGCTTTTTTCTTGCCATAATACAAATTCTAACAGTCTATTCAGTAGGACTATCAGCTGTGTATCCACCAGACTTCTGCACAACACAACTGATGGTCCCAACCCCATTTATAAGGCAAGAAATCCCACTTATTAAACCTGACAGGGCACACTTGTGAAGTGAAAACCATTTCCGGTGACTACCTCTTCAAGCTCATCAAGAGAATGCCAAGAGTGTGCAAAGCAGTCATCAAAGCAAAAGGTGGCTACTTTGAAGAACCTAGAATATGAGACATATTTTCAGTTGTTTCACACTTTTTTGTTAAGTATATAATTCCACATGTGTTAATTCATAGTTTTGATGCCTTCAGTGTGAATGTACAATTTTCATAGTCATGAAAATACAGAAAAATCTTTAAATGAGAAGGTGTGTCCAAACTTTTGGTCTGTATTGTATATATACCCAGGCCAGAGAGCTAATTAGCAAGAGAGAGGTAGCCGCTCAGTCCTAAAGACAGCCTCTTATCTAAGAAACTGTCTGCAATGCCAAACGTAGAGATCTCCTGCAACCCACTGTCTGTCACCTCTGACACACCCGTGATAGATATAGGCTGTATCCTGTCATTGCAATTGAAAATCTATTTGAAAGACATGACCCCTGTAATCAGAAGTTATATGTCTGTGCCGAAACCATTACACCGTGAAGTGAAAGAGTATTTACAAGATCTAATCAACAGAGGTTGGGTCCAAAAGTTGAAGCCGTCTTATTCTTCTCCTATTGTTTGTGTTAGGAAGAAGGACGGTACATTGAGACTCTGCTATGATTACCGGGAACTAAACCGAAAGTCAGTACCTGATCGGCACCCGATACCAAAGATTCAAGATATGCTGAATAGCCTATCAGGAAGTACCTGGTTCTCTGTCCTCGATCAGGGTAAAGCATACCATCAAGGGTTTGTTGAAGAGTCCAGTAGACCCTTGACAGCATTCATCACACCGTGGGGGTTATATGAGTGGATCCACATACTGTTTGGGCTCAGTTCAGCTCCAGCAGAATTTCAGAGGAGCATGGAGACCTGTTTGGAAGGATTGATGGATGATATCTGCCAGCCGTACTTGGAGGACAATGTGGTACACAGCAAAAGCTTTCGGGAGCATGTTGAACATGTGAGGACCGTATTACAGCGGTATCAACAACACGGAGTTAAGTTGACCCCAAAGAAGTGTGAACTGTTCAAAAGGCAAGTCTGATTTCTAGGGAAAATTGTGTCCGGAGAAGGATATAACATGGACCCAGCAGAAATCGCTCCAGTACTGACCTTAAAAGACAAGCAGCCTTCTACTGTCGGGGAGTTGACGCAGATCTTAGGATTCCTCTCCTACTATCGTACTTACGTTCGGAACTTCTCCAGGTTTGCCGCCCCTCTATACCTGCTCTTGGGAGGGACGACAGAGTCAACAACACCCACGGAGAAAAAGAAGAACGCGGGTAGGACCGGGCTTAAAAGAAACATCACCTTTTTGTTTCAACAGCCCATTCTCTGGACAGCAGACCACCAGGATTTATTGGAAGAACTAGTAGACTACCTGGTAAAACCACCCATCTTGGGATATCCTGATTTCAACTTACCATTTGTTCTTCATTGTGACGCTTCTCAAGAGTGACTGGGAGCTGCCCTGTATTAGCATCAAGATGGAAAATTGAGTCATCGGTTTTGGTTCTAGAACGTTGACAGACACCAAGAAGAATTACCATCTACATTCCGGAAAATTGGAGTTCCTGGCATTGAAATGGGCTATCTGTGAACTATTTAGAGATTATCTCTACTACAGTAAAGAGTTTGAGGTATACACTGACAACAACCCTTTGACCTATGTCCTCACTACAGCCAAACTGATTGCAACGGGTCAGAGATGTGTCGCTGAACTAGCTGACTTCAATTTCAGCATCAAGTACAGGCCAGGAAAAGGCAATGCGGATGCTGACGAAATGTCGAGAATGCCACTAGAGCCTGAGGAGTTCATGCAAGAATGCTCGGAAGAAGTCAGTCTGGAAGCAATTGAGAGCACTACCCAAGCAGTACAAGCTTATCAAGAGGAAGACACACCATTGTGGTGTCCGTTGATAGTGGAAACCACCATAAAAGCGAGAGAACAAGATCACCCCCTGTCCATTCAGCAACTACCAAAAGGAAAAATCCGTAGAGCACAACGGGAAGATCAGATAATTGGTAGAATACTACTTTATGTGGACCAAAATCAGTTTCCAAGTAAACAGGAGACCGATAATGAGTCACCAACAGTATATGTCTTAGTTAAAGAATGGACAAAGCTCTACCCCAGTGAAGACAGCATCCTGTATCGTAAAGGAGGACAAAACTGGCAGTTGGTACTACCCAGAGTATTCCGTAGGTTGGTCTTCAAAGAACTCCATGAAAACATGGGACACCTAGGAGTGGAAAGGACAACCAACTTGATCCGTGAACGTTTCTTTTGGCCGTACATGTAGAGAGATATTGAGAGGTACGTGACCAGGGAGTGTGGGTGTCTGAAAGATAAACGTCCCAACATATCAACCCGGGCACCTATGGGCAACATCCAAACTACTTATCCGTTTGAGATGGACTTTCTGCATCTTGAGATGTGCAAGGGTGGTTACGAATACAACTTGGTGGTGATGGACCATTTTACTCGATTTGCCCAAGCATAGGCCACCACCAATAAAGGTAGTCAAACAGCGGCAGAGAAGATCTTCAATGATTTTGCTTTGAGGTTTGGGTTCCCTACGAGGTTACACCACTACCAAGGAAGAGAATTTGAGAACCAGCTCTTTGCCAAGCTAGGAAAGTACTGTAGAATTCAGAGATTCCACACAATGCCCTATCACCCAGAGGGTAATGGACAAGTGGAACGTTTTAACTGGACATTATTGTCGATGTTGCACACTTTAACAGCTGACGAGAAGAAAGACTGGAAGAGTTCTCTGTCAAAAGTGGTACATGCCTATAACTGTACAAAGAGTGATGCAACGGTTTACTCACCCTTCACCCTTCTTCCTATTGTATGGACGATCGCAAAGACTGCCAATCAACATCATGTTCGATACTCCGGTGTCAGAGATTTACAGGACATATCCGAAGTACGCTCGGAAATGGAAGGAATAGATGGCAGAGGCATACAACATAGTCAAGAACGTACGTGAGAAAAATTGTGCAAGAAAACTTTGTTCGTACTGGGAAGACAAGGTGTATGTGGTCGTAAAGAGGAAAGCCGATGACAGTCCAGTGTATGAAATCCGATTGGAAAGGGGGGACAAGAAAACCAGAATAGTCCATCAGAATTTATTACTACCCTGTGATTATCTCTCACCACAACAAGACTTCCCAGAAGCAGACCAACATCGACCGATATCGACTAAAAGACCACAACAGATTGAAGCTTCATTGGTGGATAGTGACCTTGAAAGTTTCATTGAAGAAGAGCACACTGTTGTGTTTCTCGGACCGGCAAGGAGAGGGTTGTACCATCCTCAGGAGAGTGAACTAAGTCCCGAGGCTCCAGAGTTTGTACCAAGGAGTACAGATGAAGTCCAATTCAGATCTGATGATCGAACATCGGTCACTGGAGAGACCGATCGACACTCAGGATAAGTGTAATTACCAGACCGTGTGGAACCAGCCGATTCCAGAGAAGTACAGGAACTTACAGAGGCAGTTCCAGGAGTATCTGAGGAAGCACGAGAAATGAGTGCGGCGGAAGAAACTCCTGTGACTAAAGAACCTGTGTTAACTGAGGAACAACCCACCAGGAGGATGTCGACTCGAGAAGTGAGGAAGCCCGTGATGCTGACGTATGAGACACTTGGTGAACCGAGTGCCAAGAACTGTCGACTGGAAACAGGTATTTCTGCCTATGGACCAAGTAAGCCCGCTGGAGTGGTATTCACCTCCGAGAGGCAGTATGGAAGATGTTGCCTGGTGGAAAGACTTGTTTTCATGCTTTGATTTTCCTTAGACGACATTGTAGAAACAAAGAACTGTTAAGGCCTAGTGAGAGGCTGGTTGAAGACGAACGAAAAAGCTCCAGCTGAAGAGACGCTGATTGTGTTAATTGCATATTTCTTACAGGAGTACTACAAGAAAAAGGTCGTAGAATAGGTTGTTATAAATGTTTATAAATGTTATGCCAATTTGTATATGAAGTTACTCAACTTTCACCACTGTCTCAGAATTGGTCAGATTGTCCAATTAAGACAAGTCAAGGACGACATTCAAAAAGGAGGGAATAGTGTGACATGCAGAAGTAGTGGTGTTGCTTCAAAAGCATCCAGCAACTGTTACAAATAACACAAACACAGGAGACAGGAAGTGTTGTGCTTCAGAAGCATCCAGTAGCTAGAGGGGTTAACACAGTCACAGGAGACAGGGAGTGTTTTAGCAGAGCCCAAGGGGATTGTGTGGAACTTGTTATTGTAGTCTGGCTGTAGCCAAAGAGAGAGGTGGTGTTTTATCTGGATCTGACAGAAGGCAACTGAAAAGGATTCAGATCAGGAGAGAAACTAAACACAGGTCAGATAAACTCCCTCAACTAACAGTGCAGAGTATTATCAGGCAGGAAGATAAGGATTGGAAGGAATTGTCTCACAGGCATCATCTCCCTCATCAAACCCTCCCCACCTCCAACTCCATGCAGGATAAAGACTGCTGTGTGCTATTGTGTCCTTGTGAAGGAAAAGCCTGTGATTGTGTATTCATAGAAGTGTGCTGCTAAGAGATCTAATCTATGCTGAATTATGCTATTGAAGAGACTGTAATACTGTGCCTTGTGAAGAAACTACTGTATTGTTACTGGAGCCGGTTGCTCAAGAAACTCAGACTGCACTGTAATGAAGATTGTTGCTGTAATATCCCTGAATTGCACTGGCTGTGCTTCAGATTAAATTCCGCTGTTAAACTGTTGAAAAAGACTCTTGTCAGATGTGTCTGGTCAGCAATTGAATCTATTTTGTGCCTGAGAGAAGCTGCAGCCTATGGTCGCCCTGAGTAAGGGTTCCCCCAGGATGCCAAAGAATTCATGAAACCCGTCTCGCCCTATCTGAACCTAGCGGCGTGCGTGTAACAATACAGGGTGGTCCAAAAGTAGGTGGACAGAAAGTGTAATAAGGTTATGAAGGGGAGATTTATCAAACACTAAATTGCAGCCACCTGTCTGGATCATCCTCCAATAGACCATGAATTAAACGTGGACGATAAGCTTTCCACCCAATAGATTTCAGGATTCGCATGATAGAAGCTCGTGAAATTCCCAATTCCAAAGAGGCTCTTCTGGTGGACTTTTTTGGACTCTGAGCAAATGTTTCAGCAACAAGTTGTTTATTATCTTCTGTACAGACTGTTTTGGGTCGACCAGTTTTTAGAGCATTAAGGATTGAGCCAGTGGCATTGAATTTGTCATGAATGCGGTAAATGGTTTGTCTCTTTGGGGCTTGAGTAACAAATGTTTCAGTCCAATTTGCTGTAACGGTTTCAGCATTTTGAGATTTCCAATGCTCTGTTAAAATCCATTTTCTTTGATCTGTATTTAAATTATTTGCCATTATGTGTTCTCTGAATTATCTGAAAAGAAAACAGATTTGGGGGAGATCTATCTGTGAAAACTAGATCTGTGAAACTGTCTCAGTTGCCCTTAGCAACCAATCAGATTCCACCTTTCATTTTCCAAAGAGTCTTTTTGGAATGAAAAGTGGAATCTGATTGGTTGCTAAGGGCAACTGAGCCAGTTTAACTTTACAGCATGTTTGATAAATATCCCCCTTCATAACCTTATTACACTTTCTGTCCACCTACTTTTGGACCACCCTGTATATATATACAGTACAGACCAAAAGTTTGGACACACCTTCTCATTTAAAGATTTTTCTGTATTTTCATGACTTTGAAAATTGTACATTCACACTGAAGGCATCAAAACTATGAATTAACACATGTGGAATTATATACTTAACAAAAAAGTGTGAAACAACTGAAAATATGTCTTATATTCTAGGTTCTTCAAAGTAGCCACCTTTTGCTTTGATGACTGCTTTGCACACTCTTGGCATCCTCTTGATGAGCTTCAAGAGGTAGTCACCGGAAATGATCTTCCAACAATCTTGAAGGAGTTCCCAGAGATGCTTAGCACTTGTTGGCCCTTTTGCCTTCACTCTGCGGTCCAGCTCACCCCCAAACCATCTCGATTGGGTTCAGGTCTGGTGACTGTGGAGGCCAGGTCATCTGGCGTAGCACCCCATCACTCTCCTTCTTGGTCAAATAGCCCTTACACAGCCTGGAGATGTGTTTCGGGTCATTGTCCTGTTGAAAAATAAATGATGGTCCAACTAAACGCAAACCGGATGGAATAGCATGCCGCTGCAAGATGCTATGGTAGCCATGCTGGTTCAGTATGCCTTCAATTTTGAATAAATCCCCAACAATGTCACCAGCAAAGCACCCCCACACCATCACACCTCCTCCGCCATGCTTCACGGTGGGAGCCAGGCATGTAGAGTCCATCCGTTCACCTTTTCTGCGTCGCACAAAGACACGGTGGTTGGAACCAAAGATCTCAAATTTGGACTCATCAGACCAAAGCACAGATTTCCACTGGTCTAATGTCCATTCCTTGTGTTCTTTAGCCCAAACAAGTCTCTTCTGCTTGTTTCCTGTCCTTATCAGTGGTTTCCTAGCAGCTATTTTACCATGAAGGCCTGCTGCACAAAGTCTCCTCTTAACAGTTGTTGAAGAGATGTGTCTGCTGCTAGAACTCTGTGTGGCATTGACCTGGTCTCTAATCTGAGCTGCTGTTAACCTGCGATTTCTGAGGCTGGTGAGTCAGATAAACTTATCCTCAGAAGCAGAGGTGACTCTTGGTCTTCCTTTCCTGGGGCGGTCCTCATGTCAGCCAGTTTCTTTGTAGCGCTTGATGGTTTTTGCAACTGCACTTGTGGACACTTTCAAAGTTTTTCCAATTTTTCGCACTGACTGACCTTCATTTCTTAAAGTTCAGTTGTTTCACACTTTTTTTGTTAAGTATAATTCCACATGTGTTATTTCATAGTTTTGATGCCTTCAGTGTGAATGTACAATTTTCATAGTCATGAAAATGCAGAAAAATATTTAAATGAGAAGGTGTGTCCAAACTTTTGATCTGTACTGTATATACAGTATATATATATATATATATATACACTGCTCAAAATAAAGGGAACACTCAAATAACACATCCTAGATCTGAATGAATGAAATATTCTCATTGAATACTTTGTTCTGTACAAAGTTGAATGTGCTGACAATAAAATCACACAAAAATCATCAATGGAAATCAAATTTATTAAAGAATGGAGGCCTGGATTTGGAGTCACCCCCAAAATTAAAGTGGAAAAACACACTACAGACTGATCCAACTTTGATGTAATGTCCTTAAAACAAGTCAAAATGAGGCTCAGTATTGTGTGTGGCCTCCACGTGTCTGTATGACCTCCCTACAATGCCTGGGCATGCCCCTGATGAGGCTGGTGGTCTCCTGTGGGATCTCCTCCCAGACCTGGACTAAAGTGTCCGCCAACTCCTGGACAGTCTGTGATGCAAAGTGACGTTGGTGGATGGAGCGAGACATGATGTCCCAGATGTGCTCAATCGGATTCAGGTCTGGGGAAAGGGAGGGCCAGTTCATAGCTTCAATGCCTTCATCTTGCAGGAACTGCTGACACACTCCAGCCACATGAGGTCTGGCATTGTCCTGCTTCAGGAGGAACCCAGGGCCAACCGCACCAGCATATGGTTTCAGCATACTTGTTTCTGCCATTCCCCACTCAGTACCCCAGTCAGCTTCTTTGCAGTCTTCTGCTCACATGGAACATGACACATATAATTGAAGTTAGTAATATGACTGTATGTGGTTAAGGCAGCATTGATGCCAGCTGGAAGATTCAAAGGGAGAAGCCCATTGAGGGGTCAATCAATCAGAGAGCCATGTGTGTAGTGTCGATAGCGTCTGTGGAGAAAAAACTTTTTGGTCGATGATTTCATCCATTATAAATTTATACTTAAAACATATAATTCTGCTCTTTACCTCTCCAAACAAACCTACTTTAACACCCTTATCACTTTACTATCAAACAATTCTAAATGACTATTTTCATTCCCTCCCCAGTCCTAAAGGACAGGTCCCTCTCATCAACTTCAGCGCTGACGAACTGGCCAGTTATTTCAAAGAAAAAAATGACCGTATCCAACAGGAAATTGTCTCCTAATCCCCCAATATCATGCATCCTCTTCCCTTCCGCACTTCATCAAGGTCACTTTCCGTCTGTACCGATTACAGAAGAAGTTACCAGGCTCCTGCTATTTCTCGCTTTACTACCTACAGCAGTGACCCTAATCCCTCTCACATCCTCCAGTCCCTCTCCCTGGCAGTCACTGCCTACCTAACTAAGATATTTAACCTCTCTCTTTCATCTGGTATCTTTCCCTTCTAATTCAAACATGCCATCATAAACCCATTAGTTTAAAAAAATCCCTCCACTGCTCTGCTAACTACAGACCTGTTTCTAATCGTCCCTTTATCTCTAAACTCCTGATATGCTTGGTCCACTCTTGTCTAATCCTCTATCTTTCAAGTAACTCTGTTCTTGACCCTTTATAATTAGACTTCCGCTCTTTACACTCTACAGAAACTGTCCTTACTAAAGTCTCTAGCAATTTGATAACAGCTAAATCTAATAGTACTAAATCTAAAACTATTCCCTTCTGATTCTCCTGGATTTCTCTTCATTTGACACTGTGGATCACCAACTCCTCCTTCACTATGCTTCTTTCTCCTGGCTCTCTCTTGGTTTTCCTCCTATCTCTCTAACCACTCCTTCAGTGTATCAATTGCCAACTTTTCTTTCACTCCCCTTCCCTTTACTGCTGGGGTTCTGCGGGAATCAGTCCTAGGCATAGCCCCCAACCGTCCCTGATTTAGCGGGACTGTCCCAGCACATCAGAGCTTTTGTCCCTACTTCTAAATACTCACCTCTCTTTGTCGTCTTCATCGCTCTGTAACTTCTCCTCGGGGGTGGGGGGGGGGTCTTCTCTTTGCTCAGTGCCTAAATTAAATTATATTATATATTTTTCCTCCGTCCTGTGATCAGGTCTCCCTAAGACTCAAAGCAAGCTGTAGCTCTATCTAGGGGCCACAGCCCATGATGATATACATAGGAGAATTTGGTAATCTTGACATGTACTACAGACAGTGAACCTAGAAGCAAATCATACATATCTATGGGGAGCTGGCCTTGTTCTAAGACTACTGAACCAATGCACGTAGAGCGGAATCCATGGCTCTAAGGGATGCAGACTTTTTCCAGCATGGAGCACCGATTCCGTCGATCTTATTATTGTGTTTTATTACAGATTTGCTTGCTGTGTTTTATTAATGTTCTGATTTTCGTCAGTTTATGTGCACCAATTCCACTTGTAAAGTGTTCAGCTTCAGGAATCAAGGTATCCATTCAGCAGCAGTAAGCAGAGGAAGACAAGCTGGTTGGAATCAATATATACATAAGGCCTGACAAGAGGTTACTTAAGACAAATGTAAATTTCATTAATCTCATTAGTATTTCAGGAGCCTCAAGCCATTGATCTAACAGCCACTAGTCACCACAGGTGACTCACATGCAGTCACCAGTGATGAGCTTCTGAAAGATTTTTCATTCTTGCAGCTAAAAGCAAATGTCTAAGGGCGGGCGTGAACACTTCTGCCCACCCAGGGGGCTGATCCCAGGGAGGGAAGAAAAGAAACCACACATTTAGTCAGGAAGTTGGTGGAATGACGTGAAAGGGATAGGATTGTAGGCTGAGGACCTGGAGCCCATGGATTTATGGCCTATGGAGTTTTTGAGATCAGTTACCGATTGGGCTGGATAAACAGCCTAAAGTTGTGGGATCTGTTGTCTGGAATTAAACTTTCTTAAAGGACTGTTGCTTCTGGATACCTATTCTTCTATCGTTTTATATGTCGCCTGGAGGATTGTGGAATGTGAATACAGACTATACTGGCTGGAGATACGAAATCTGTGGGCCAACCAAAAGTTGGGAGATGGTGAGTATTGCCTGGTACAAAGGCAGTGAAACTACCTTCCCGCGCAGGGGATTGTATTTTGGCCATTTACCTGGAGTTGGTGTAAAACCTTGGATGTAAGGAAGAAAATATTGTTGCATTGTTAACCTGCCTATGTAATTAATGCAGACCACAACCTCAGATCTTCACAGTCTCCATAGAGATACATGCTGTATAACAATGTATTTTTATGGTCCTTGTATAATGAGATGAAGAAAAGATTTTTTTTGTTCTTATAAAAGTAGTAAAAATAATAAGAAGCAATTACAAATATGTCATTTTTTCTTTTTTTTGTGTCTCCTCAGGTCTTGAACCCACAACCTTAACATTACAGGCAGGAGATAAAGCTACTGAGGCACAAGCTCTGGTGATGTAAATGGTGAGAATTTAGTGTACTTGATCTGTATTGCAGACTCTGACTCCACAGGCAGATTGTACTGATACATTGTACACAGCAGTGTATTTCTATGTGTTTATATTCTAGATTGAGAATAAGAGATTTTTTGATCCTGTAAAATTACTAAAAAATGAAAAACACTTGATAATGAAAAAAATATTGTAATTTTTAATGTGTTTTTTTTTTTTTTAAATAATGAACATCACAAATCAGCAAATAACATGAACACATTTGGTGTCCCTGTAATTGTAACGACCTGCACAACACAGCAATCAGATTATTTACGGGAATTGGTAAATGACGTGAGTGATTTTTTTTATTAAACCCATTAAAAAATGTAATAACAGTAATGCTGAGACCGTGTTCACACGTAGCGTAAATGCTGCGCTCTTTCTGCTGATTTTTTTCTGCAGATGTCCACATCACACAAAGCAATAACAATCTTCTATCACTTTATTGGGTGTTTGCTGCTTTTCTTTTATGCATGTTCCCCCTTATTTGATGTGATTTTGGTGCAGATATAAAGCACAGTTTTTAACTTTTTTTTAATAGTACAGAAAAGCTTTGATTCTATCCTGTCACTCACTGAGCGCAGCAGAGGTCCGGGGCCCGCTCACTGCAGGAGTCATTCTCCTCGGCTCCTCTGCTGAGCAGTCGCATGGATTACAGTTCGGGGACAGGTGAGTATAAGGATTTTTTATTTTATTTTTGCAGGTGGAGACACTGGGAGCATAATACTCTCATTATACCCTGCTGGTGCTGAATGCAGCGCCGGCAGGGGACTATGATGAGGGCAGCGTTCAGCACCCAGCACTTGAGAACAGCGCTAACTGTACGACTGATTCCCAAACGCCGATACGTGTGCTCCTGATGCGGTATACGGGAGGCACGCGGTTGCCACACAGGTGCACACGGACACGATTTTTCCAGTACCAGAAATATCAGGACGTGTGAAAGAGCCCTTAGATGCACCAAGAGCAGAGATTTCATGGAATCACATCCACTTTGCTTCGAAATTTAGACTGTGTTCACATGTAGCGCCCCCTGGAAGCTAAAGACACTTCCGAACTGTGCGGTTTTGGGGCTTTTTTTTCTATAGATGGTTCAATGTGGAGCCTGAAAAACGCAAGTACAAAACTGGAGTTACTTTTTTAAGTGCAGAATCAAAACTTTTTTGTATTATAAAAATGCGGCTTCACATCTGCACCAGA
Source organism: Phyllobates terribilis (assembly GCF_046119375.1). Lineage (NCBI taxonomy): Eukaryota > Metazoa > Chordata > Amphibia > Anura > Dendrobatidae > Phyllobates > Phyllobates terribilis. The sequence goes on along the minus strand of NW_027362771.1, from coordinate 156,321,540 downwards.
AATGCATCAAATAAGGGGCAGAAGATTGTTATTGTGTAGTTTGGTGTGGATCCTGCAGAAAACAAAAAAGCACAGAATTTATGCAACTTGTGAACACGGCCTTAGAAACACAAAAAAGCCAGATGTCGTATAGTGAACAGGAGAAAGTTCTGGCGGCTCAGACTTTGAATGAATGAACAAAAAATAAATCCACAGGTCCCTACTAAAGATGAGCATGACGCACAGATGACGTCACGCTGCTCAGACTAATCAAAAGTCGCACCAGTAAGGCTGGAAGATAAGAGATTCGCGGCCTCCCATCAAACTGCCAGGTAGCACTGATCTGGACACTGGACCAGAGACCCGTGAATCCATCCGCTCATCTTTAGCTCCAACTGTCCCGGACACAGTAGGACAGTCCCTGATTTGAGCCCTGCAGTCTTGGACATCTGCTGAATGTCCCTCACTACCACCGTCCTTCTGACATCTTCTCCTGCCAGGGTAAAAGAAATGGTAAATGGGCGTGGATAGTGATGTGGCCAGGGGCATGGCCAAAATTTGCCGCGCCACTCTGTTTCATTCTCACCTGGACTACTGCACCTCTCTTCTAATTTTGCAGTCAGGATCATATTTCTGGCCAACCGCTACACTGATGCCACCAGCCTGTGCCAGTCATTGCTCTTGTTGCCCAACTGCTACAGAGTACAATACAAACTTATCATTCTCTCCACAGTTCTGGGCCAACCTATCCGTGATCTCCTTTAATGATCTAATACTAACATTCTTTATAATCCGAACCTCCCACTCCCATCTCCAGGACTTTTCTCGTGCTGCTTCAGTTTTCTGGAATATAGAATCTGGTTGATTTCCCGCATGTACTGTTTTAAGCATGCCCTAAAACCACATTGCCTTAGACTAGATAATCACCTCACCTCGCTAATCTAACTATTCTCTGTTCTCCCTGCCATGCCCTCAATGCACTTTGTATCTGTACTGGTATAGATACTAGCTGGTGACCAGTTCATGTAGCATTATTTGAATGCCCATATTTATTATATTTATAGCTGGATCTTACATGAAAAGCACTTTTTTTAACTTTTGTGTCACCCTGATTTTATTTTTGATTGTAACCTTGCGTACCGGCCTTCAGCCATCTTACTATGTGCTGAACTACAGTTATATGAAAAAGTTTGGGCACCCCTATTAATCTTAAGCTTAATGTTTTATAAAAATTGGTGTTTTTGCAACAGCTATTTCAGTTTGATATATGTAATAACTGTTGGACACAGTAATGTTTCTGCCTTGAAATGAGGTTTATTGTACTAACAGAAAATGTGCAATCAGCATTCAAACAAAATTTGACAGGTGCATAAGTATGGGCACCCTTATCATTTTCTTGTTTTAAATACTCCTACCTACTTTTTACTGAGTTACTAAAGCACTTTTTTTGGTTTTGTAACCTCATTGAGCTTTGAACTTCATAGCCAGGTGTATACAATCATGAGAAAAGCTACTTAAAGTGGCCACTTGCAAGTTGTTCTCCTGTATGAATCTCCTCTGAAGAGTGGCATCATGGGCTCCTGAAAACAACTGTCAAATGATCTGAAAACAAAGATTGTTCAACATAGTTGTTCAGGGGAAGGATACAAAAAGCTGTCTCAGAGATTTAATCTGTCAGTTTCCACTGTGAGGAACATAGTAAGGAAATGGAAGAACACAGGGACAGTTCTTGTTAAGGCCAGAAGTGGCAGGCCAAAAAAAAGATCAGAAAGGCAGAGAAGAAGAATGGTGAGATCAGTCAAGGACAATCCTCAGACCACCTCCAGAGAGCTGCAGCATCAACTTGCTGCAGATGGTGTCACTGTGCATCGGTCAACTATACAACGCACTTTGCACAAGGAGAAGCTGTATGGGAGAGTGATGCGAAAGAAGCCGTTTCTGCAAGCACGCCACAAACAGAGTCGGCTGAGGTATGCAAAAGCACATTTGGAGAAGCCAATTTCTCTTTGGAAGACGGTCCTGTGGACTGATGAAACCAAGATTGAGTTGTTTGGTCATACAAAAAGGCGTTATGCATGGCGGCAAAAAAACACAGCATTCCAAGAAAAACACTTGCTACCCACAGTAAAATTTGGTGGAGGTTCCATCATGCTTTGGGGCTGTGTGGCCAATGCCGGCACTGGGAATCTTGTTAAAGTTGAGGGACGCATGGATTCCACTCAGTATCAGCAGATTCTTGACAATAATGTTCAAGAATCAGTGACAAAGTTGAAGTTACACAGAGGATGGATCTTTCAGCAAGACAATGATCCAAAACACAGCTCCAAATCTACTCAGGCATTCATGCAGAGGAACAATTACAATGTTCTGGAATGGCCATCCCAGTACCCAGACCTGAATATCATTGAACATCTGTGGGATCATTTGAAGAGGGCTGTCCATGCTCAGCGACCATCAAACTTAACTGAACTGGAATTGTTTTGTAGAGAGGAATGGTCTAAAATACCTTCATCCAGGATCCAGGAAATCATTAAAAGCTACAGGAAGCGACTAGAGGCTGTTATTTTTGCAAAAGGAGGATCTACTAAATATTAATGTCACTTTTCTGGTGAGGTGCCCATACTTATGCACCTGTCAAATTTTGTTTGAATGCAGATTGCACATTTTCTGTTAGTACAATAAACCTCATTTCAAGGCAGAAACATTACTGTGTCCAACAGTTATTACATATATCAAACTGAAATAGCTGTTGCAAAAACACCAATTTTTATAAAACATTAAGCTTAAGATTAATAGGGGTGCCCAAACTTTTTCATATAACTGTATGTGTTACTCTGTAATGTTTTATTTTGTTTGTACATATTCCCACTGAATTGTAAAGTGCTTTGGAATATGTTGACACTATAGGAATAAAAATAATAATAATATTATTCTATGAATAATAATATTCATATATCAAAATTAATTAATTACAGGTAATTGTTTTAGCTCAAAATTTTGCAAAAATATGGAAAATTCTGAAGGGTTCATAAAGTTTCAAGCACCACTGTTCATACTGCATCATGGCAGTATTGCAATATATAATATAACTGACCAAGTGAGTGCAGGTATAAGTCCTCTAGGAGGACAAAAAAAAGTAAATAAAATCTAACAAAAATTTAAATCACATTCCTTTTCCAAGTTAAAAATAAAATATTATAAAAAGAAAAAACATATTTGGTATCATTGTGTTCGTAAAAGTCAAATCTATAAAAATATAAATCTATTTAAACTATATGTTAAATGCCAAAAAGAAAAAAAAGATCAAACCTCCAGATTTCCGGTTATTCAGCCTTTGCATTTCTACCCCAAAATGCAATAAAAATCTATCAAAGTGTGTATTATGTGTACACTAAAACAGTAAAATTAGAAAAGGCTCAGTGGTTAGCCTTGCAGCCTTGCAGTGCTGGGGTCCTGGGTTCAAATCCCACCAAGGACAACATCTGCAAGGAGTTTGTATGTTCTCCCCGTGTTTGCGTGGGTTTCCTCCGCTTTCCTCCCACACTCCAAAGACATACTGACAGGGAATTTCAATTGTGAGCCCCCAATGGGGAAAGCCAAGATAATGTATGTAAAGCACCAAGGAATATGTTGGTGATATATAAAAATATAGATTATTATTATTAAAAGGCAGATCATCATACAAAAAAAGCAAACCACAGCTCTATCGACAGAAAAATGAAAAACAGTTACAAGTCTCAGAAAATGGAACAGAAACCAAATTTTTACAAAAATTCTAATTTCTTTTTTTACCACTACACAAATTTGATCTCTCCGTAATCATACTGAATCAAAGATGCATAATTTTAGATAATCTTTAATGCACAATAAACACCATAAAAATAAAATCCAACAATCCATGGTAGAAATTGTACATTTTTTTCACAATTTCACCTTTTTTCATAATTCTACCTCCAGTTTTTCTTGGATTTTTTCCCCTATATTTCAGTACAATACGTGGTGAAATGAATTGTAATATTCAAAACTACAACTCTTATTGTAAATAAAAAAACAGTCCTAATATGACTATGTAAATGGAAAAAAAGTTATTGCTTTCAGGAAATGGGAGGAAAAAATGAAATCGCAAATAAAATATCAACCAGTCGTAAAGGGGTTAAAATGTGTGTTATATGTACCTTTCAGTCATGTCAATCCACACCAGAGGGAAGGCATTAAGGTGATTGTCCAATTTAAGGCCATGGCCCCACTATCAGTATTTGGTCAGTATTTTTTCTCAGGAGTGGGAGCCAAAACCAGGAGTGGGTGATAAATGCAGAATTGGTGACTTGTTTCTATTATACCTTTTCTCTAATTGTTCCTCACATGGTTTTGGCTCCCACTCCTGAAAAAAAATACTGTCTGAATACTAATAGTGGGGCCGTAGCCTAGGGCCACTGCCCCACTATCAGTATTTGGTCAGTATTCGGTCAGTATTAGAATAGTAACAAGTGTACCAATTCTGCATTTATCACCCACTCCTGGTTTTGGCTCCCACTCCTGAGAAAAAATACTGACCAAATACTGATAGTGGGGCCGTGGCCTAAGAAGAAAAAACTGTAGGCACTCTCTCTGACTGTAGACGGCTGAATTGTTTTACTGTGCTATAAGCACACTCTCACATTTCACCTGTATTCCCCATGCTGGTGGGCTATCATTTGATCACATGATGCAATTTGCATACTTGGAGTTGCATGTCTACTAGACTCTTCTTTGCTAAAACACGGAAAGTGAAGAGTCTAACCTGCACATGGCCATAAATATGCAAATCGCATACATGCTGTCTTGTGACCTCCAACCCGCTTGGGGAACACAGGGGAATATGACACTGTGCATATAGCACACTGTCACGTTTCGGTAGTAACACAGAGTGACTGCAGACTTTTCATCTAAGTCCACGGCCCCACTATCAGTATTTTTTCTCAGTAGTGGGAGCCAAAAACCAGGAGTGGGTGATAAATGCAGAATTGGTGACTTGTTTCTATTATACATTTTCTCTGATTGTTCCTCGCCTGGATTTGGCTACCACTCCTGAGAAAAAATACTGATTGAATACTGACCGAATACTGATAGTGTTAGAGGTCTTAGACTGGACAACCCTTTATTGAAGGTTTTACAGCCAAAGAGTTAAGAGATTTCACAGTTTCAGGAATATCCATATAAAAGGCTTGTAGATACAGCTCACCCAATCCAATATATCGTATATACTCGAGTATAAGCCGACTTTTTCAGCCCATTTTTTAGGCTAAAAAAGTCCCCTTCGGCTTATACTCAAGTGTATACTTACGGTATATATATACCGGCTGTGGAAGGTGGTGGGGGGGGTTGTGGCGGTGGAGGATAGGTGCACAGGCAGTAGCCGGCGGTTGCAGCTACCATGTGTGCCCACTGCTAAAGGAAAATGAATATTCATTCTTCTCCACTCCCATGGGAGTGGAGAGGGATGAATATTTATTTTCTTTAATAGCGGCGCACACTGTAACCGCAGCCCACCATGTACCACTGCCCCAGTTTGCGCAGCCCCTCGTGTACTGCTGCCTCAGTCACCGCAGCCAACCATATACCGCTGCCCCAGTCTGCGCAGCCCCCCATGTACTGCTACCTTAGTCACCGCAGCCCAACATGTACCGCTGTCCCCCATCCTCCTCTCTGTGTCTGCCATCTTACCCGCCTTCCTCAGATTGTCGATCTGGGATCCTGCCACTGCCATGTAGTCTCTGTCAGTGATGACCCACACCTGGCTGCCATGGAGCAGCTGCACGGCCCGGGCCAGCTGGAGATGGAGAAGATTCAGAGCTCCAGCGAGCACAGCGCCCCGAGGAGCCACCTGAGCAGCGCTGACAGCACCCTGTCCATTCGGTGAGGTAACTGGCAGGAGCAGCGGCTTTCTGGGCTCAGCATCGGCTCTGCACACACGGCGCCACACCGTGCCGTCTCCAGGACATCATGGGGACCATGACAGCGGGGGGGGGCGGGGCCTGACAAGTGAGGCCTCAGGGACATGGGGGAGGGCTGTGATGATTGTGGCAGCAGGACATGGGGGGCTGCGTAGACTGGGGCAGCGGTACATGGTGGGCTGCGGTGACTGTGTGCGCTCGCTATTAGAGAGTATGAATATTCACTCCTCTCCACTCCCATGGGCGTGGAGAAGGGTGAACATTCATTCTCTTCAGTAGCGGGTACGGAGGATAGCTGAGCCACAGCGGAAGCTGCAGCACTGCTGACACTGTGTGCCCGCTATTAAAGAACATGGATGTTCACTCCTCTCCACTACCATAGTCCCGGCGTGGAGAGGAGTGAATATCCCCGCAGCTCACCTCAGCGTCTGAGGGCGCATGGCAGTGATGTCATGCGCTGTGCAGATGCTGAGGTGAGCTACTGCTGGCAGACAAGACGCAGTGCTGGAGCACAGGGAAGGAAGGTGAGTAGGAGTGTTTATTTTATTCATGTGTGCAGTGATGGGGAGCCATATATACCAGGATAGGGGGGCATGCATACCAGGATTGAGGATGATGGGGCCATGCATACCAGGAATGGGGATGAAGGGGCCATGCATGCCAGGATTGGAGATGAAGAGGCCATGCATACCAGGATTGGGGATGAAGGGGCCATGTATACCAGGATTGGGGATGAAGGGGCCATGCATACCAGGATTGGGGATGATGGGGCCATGCATACCAGGATTGGGAATCATGGGGCCATGCATACCAGGATTGGGAATCATGGGGCCATGCATACCAGGATTGGGGATGAAGGGGCCATGCATACCAGGATTGGGGTTGAAGGGGCCATGCATACCAGGATTGGGGATGAAGGGGCCATGCATACCAGGATTGGGGATGAGGGGGCCATGCATACCAGGATTGTAGATGAGGGGCCATGCATACCAGGATTGGGGATGAGGGGGCCATGCATACCAGGATTGGGGATGAGAGGGCCATGCATACCAGGATTGGGGATGAGGTGGCCATTCATATCAGGATTGGGAATGAAGGGGCCATGCATACCAGGATTGGGGATGAGGGGGCCATGCATACCAGGATTGGGGATGAGAGTGCCATGCATACCAGGATGGGGAAATTTACCAGTAGCTGCTGCATTTCCCACCCTAGGCTTATACTTGAGTCAATAAGTTTTCCCAGTTTTTTGTGGTAAAATTAGGGGCCTCGGCTTATATTCAGGCCGGCTTATACTCGATTATATACGGTATGTATGTTATTCAGCCTGTTTTCCTGGGCAATCCACTTCACTATTATTAAAGAGTTTTTTGCAAACTAGCAAAGGGAATTAAAAGTAAAAATACTTTTTTGTGACTTCATTAAAATAGTAGCTTGGGCATAAAAAATATCTGACGCGTTTTGAGTCTAGCTGACTCCTAATCATAGATATAGTTCAAAAAAGGACAAAATTACTAGTATAAAAACACATAAAGCCCACTAATTAGATGACATGACACATTGACAGCACCTGAACAACAAAGTATTAACCCTAGAATGGGATGTTGTGGACATGCATATGTGCCATAGACAACCATGTAACAAAAAAAAGACCCTTATAATGTAATTAAGTCTTATACAAGCTGACAGGAGTTAACTCCTGTGAGTGCCATGTAAGAGTGTGTCAGGGACAATCATGCTCTTTTTCTTCTCTAATAAAACGGGTGTGCTTTTGTGTATTAAAAATGTATTTTAAGTGCATAGAATATTACGGGCACTAATGTGAACAAATTTATGTTGGTAATGTGAATGATATAATATGAACAATTTTATAGAATGTTTTAAATACTAGTGATGTGGAACTCATAATGCGTTAATGTATTAAATATAGGGAAAGTATAAGGGTAAGAAATTAGGACATATGTATAGAAATAGGATAAAGCGGTAGCTATAGATAAGGATTGGGAAAGTGCAGTGGAGGGCACAATAGATTCATGAAGTAGATAGGTACAGGATAGGAACAGTTAAGTGTTTGGGAACAGCCCCAGCATGGGAGGAGGCAGTATTAGTTAAGAAGGAGAGTACTTCCTGGTTTTAGTCTGATAGAGGTAGAGATATTGTGAGATTAGATTAGAAGATAAAGAAAGTGTTAGCAGCGTTCAAGGCTAGAGGGCTGGAGGGCACGAGAAGTACGCAGTGTTCAGACAGCATGACAGACGTTGGCTGTCTTCTGCGGACATCCCTGCAGTGCTCGGGGCCTACAGCCAAAATATATGGTGTCAGTATAAACTGAAATCAACAATCCCTTATTAATGATTTGTATCAGTGTGAAGCTGTTACATATTACAATAGTTAATTGTAGCTGTTGTAGGAAAAAAAATTATATATATATATACATATACAGTACAGACCAAAAGTTTGGACACACCTCATTTAAAGATTTTTCTGTATTTTCATGACTATGAAAATTGTACATTCACACTGAAGGCATCAAAACTATGAATTAACACATGTGCAGTTATATACTTAACAAAAATGTGTGAAACAACTGAAAATATGTCTTATATTCTAGGTTCTTCAAAGTAGCCACCTTTTGCTTTGATGACTGCTTTGCACACTCTTGGCATTCTCTTGATGAGCTTCAAGAGGTAGTCACCGGAAATGGTTTCCCTTCACAGGTGTGCCCTGTCAGGTTTAATAAGTGGGATTTCTTGCCTTATAAATGGGGTTGGTACCATCAGTTGTGCTGTGCAGAAGTCAAGTGGATACACAGCTGATAGTCCTACTGAATAGACTGTTAGAATTTGTATTATGGCAAGAAAAAAGCAGCTAAGTAAAGAAAAACGAGTGGCCATCATTACTTTAAGAAATGAAGGTCAGTCAGTCTGAAAAATTGGGAAAACTTTGAAAGTGTCCCCAAGTGCAGTTGCAAAAACCATCAAGCGCTACAAAGAAACTGGCTCACATGAGGACCGCTCCAGGAAAGGAAGACCAAGAGTCACCTCTGCTTCTGAGGATAAGTTTATCCGAGTCACCAGCCTCAGAAATCGCAGGTTAACAGCAGCTCAGATTAGAGACCAGGTCAATGCCACATAGAGTTCTAGCAGCAGACACATCTCTTCAACAACTGTTAAGAAGAGACTTTGTGCAGCAGGCCTTCATGGTAAAATAGCTGCTAGGAAACCACTGCTACGGACAGGCAACAAGCAGAAGAGACTTGTTTGGGCTAAAGAACACAAGGAATGGATATTAGACCAGTGGAAATCTGTGCTTTGGTCTGATGAGTCCAAATTTGAGATCTTTGGTTTCTTTGTGCGACGCAGAAAAGGTGAACGGATGGACTCTACATGCCTGGTTCCCACCGTGAAGCATGGAGGAGGAGGTGTGATGGTGTGGGAGTGCTTTGCTGGTGACACTGTTGGTGATTTATTCAAAATTGAAGGCATACTGAACCAGCATGGCTACCACAGCATCTTGCAGCGGCATGCTATTCCATCCGGTTTGCGTTTAGTTGGACCATCATTTATTTTTCAACAGGACAATGACCCCAAACACACCTCCAGGCTGTGTAAGGGCTATTTGACCAAGAAGGAGAGTGATGGGGTGCTACGCCAGATGACCTGGCCTCCACAGTCACCAGACCTGAACCCAATCGAGATGGTTTGGGGTGAGCTGGACCGCAGAGTGAAGGCAAAAGGGCCAACAAGTACTAAGCATCTCTGGGAACTCCTTCAAGATTGTTGGAAGACCATTTCCGGTGACTACCTCTTGAAGCTCATCAAGAGAATGCCAAGCGTGTGCAAAGCAGTCATCAAAGCAAAATGTGGCTACTTTGAAGAACCTAGAATATAAAACATATTTTCAGTTGTTTCACACTTTTTTGTTAAGTATATAATTCCATATGTGTTAATTCATAGTTTTGATGCCTTCAGTGTGAATGTACAATTTTCAAAGTCATGAAAATATAGAAAAAGCTTTAAATGAGAAGGTGTGTCCAAACTTTTGGTCTGTACTGTATATATATAAATTGTATCGTGTCAGTATAAACCGACAAAATATTCTCCTGTGAACATTCCACATTAATACTGAAACATTAATTAGTGGGCTTTATGTGTTTTTATACTAGTAGTTTTGTCCTTTTTTTAACTATATCTTTGATTAAGAGTCAGCTAGACTTGAAACGCGTCAGAATATTTTTTATGCCCATGCTACTGTTGTAATGAAGTCACAATAAGGTATTTTTGCTTTTAATTCGCCCAAATGACTTTTGCTTTTCTTGATGTTTGATCAGCAACATAAGTTTAAACTTGGCTCTTCAATGTTTAACCTTGACTCTACAAGACAAACATACTGGTGTTAGTAGCTTGGTGGGCTCAAATCTTTCTCACAGAGTCCCCTTAATGCTGATTTTAACACATGTAGTATGTTTGATCCTATATAATTTTGATGTGTGACTGTGGACTATCAGGTAATATATTGTAAACTAAATAAATAGAACATATAGTTTGTGTGAACAAACAAAAAAATATTTTGCTTCATACCATAAATAAAGCTAATATTTAAAGAGTAGCTAAACCTTTAAAGTAATTACAGCCAGATTTGTGGGGTTCGGGTCCTGAGACTCCACCAATTGCCCAATACCCCCTACCTAGAGGTGCGCAGCTCAGGAGATTGTGCACCTCTCGAGGGAGGTGGGATGTTTAAATGATTGGTGGGGGTCTCAGAACCCAGACACTGATCTGCTAATTATTAGGGCAAAAAAAGTTTCAAAGATTTAAATATACTTTAACTCAATCAGCTTCTTTTACTCTTTACAATGCCCACGAATAGAACCTAAATAAGTGTTACAGATTTTTTGGGATATAAAAAGTCTACACATCCCTGCTAAAATGCCAGGTTTTTGTCACGTAAAAAAAAATCTGAACTTTTATTTTTTTTTTTTAAATCAAATGTTTTTTATTGATTTTTATAAAGATTTACACAAAGGAAAAAATAAAAAAAAGGGAAAAAACAACAAAAACCAGACAAACATTGGAGTAACTCAGTTCTCTTCCCCCCAACCTTAAGAAGCATTAAACATGAGTTATTTATAACTTATTAATTATCTAATTATTTAGACCCCATATCTTGACAAATTTAGATATAGCATCTCTTTTTAGGTATATGCCTTTTCCAAATTTACTAGCCAGTTAACTTTATCAATAAATTCTGATATCATAGGCTCTTGATCTGCTATCTATTTTTGGGCTATCAATTTTCTTGCCATATATAACTTACGTGCCGTCGCAATTTTGCCGTACTCATCAATAGTCAGATATTCAACATATCCCAATATGCATACTAATGGTGAAAGCTCTACGTCAATTGAATCAACCCTGTTAATCATTGCTACAACACTCTTCTAAAAGGACACTAAGTTAGGGCAGTTCCACATCATATGAAGCATATCTGCGATGTTAGTTTTGCATCTAGGGCAGTGGGGACTTGAACGAAATCCTATGTTAAATAAGAATTGAGGTTTCCTGTATACCTGGTGTATCACATATATATGGGGCAGTCTATGGGATTCACTTAAAGACAGCTGTGGAACTCTTTCCAGTATATCTGACCAGTGATTTTCCTCTATGGGTCTCATTACACTCTCCCATTTCTCTTTTGATCACATCAGCTGGTTTGTCAATATAATGTCTAAGAGAATGTTATAAAGTAATGAGATCAGTCCACGAGAACAGTGTAGATTAGCTATTCTCTGTATTATTGAGTTTTGGGGTACCCCTCCTTCCAAAAAAATGCCTTCCGCCTGATATGCGTGCCTAAATTGTAAGTATTTATAGAATTCAGAGGGAGGTAACCCATATTCGTTTTGCAGCTGTGAGAATTCCTTAATCACATCACCTATCAGCACTTGATTAAGTCTGTTTAAACCCTTGGAGCTCCAGGAGACAAATCCCACTAGTTGGTATAGCTTTGGAAGCCATGGAGTGTTCCATAATGAAGTAAATTGCGAAACACCTTCTATTCCTTGTAATTTTTTCACCGTCCCCCAAAGTTTGTGACATAACAGCATAGCCGGTATTTTGCCTCCAAGTGTCCCAAACTTATGCGCCTCTAATACCTCATAGAGTTTATCTGATTGGAAATAATGCTGTAGCAACATACGCTGAGCTCCTCCTCCCCCAGGGTCGTCCCATCCCCGAATATGTTGAAGCTGAGATGCCACATAATATACCCATGGGTTAGGAACCGCAAGCCCTCCCATTGTTTTGTTTCTTTGCAATGTTTCCAGTTTAATTCTCAGAGTCTGTATGCCCAAATATTAATTTTCTAAACTCCTGACTGACTTTAAAGAAAAACCTCTTATTTATCCCCTTTGGGGAGTTGTGTAGAACATACAGCAATTGTGGCATCCAGATCATTTTGACCAGGTTAGCACGGCCCACAACCGACAACAGTAACTTAGACCAGGCGCCTAGTTCACCTCTAAATTACAGTGTAATGTAGAAATGTAGAAATTTTTGCAAATTTAATAAAAAAGAAAAACTGAAATATCACATGCTCATAAGTATTCAGACCCTTTGTTCAGTATTGAGTAGAAACACCCTTTTGAGCTAGTACAGCCATGAGTCTTCTTGGGAATGATCCTCTGCCATTCTTCCTTGCAAATCTTCTCCAGTTCCGTCAGGTTGGATGGTGAACGTTGGTGGACAGCCATTTTCAGGTCTCTCCAGGGATGCTCAATTGGGTTTAGGACAGGGCTCTGACTGGGCCAGTCAAGAATGGTCACAGAGTTGTTCTGAAGCCACTCCTTTGTTATTTTAGCTGGGTGCTTAAGGTCATTGTCTTGTTGGAAGGTGAACCTTCGGCCAAGTCTGAGGTCCAGAGCACTCTGTAAGAGGTTTTCATCCAGGGTATCGCTGTACTTGGCCGTATTCATGTTTCCTTCAATTGCAACCAGTCGTCCTGTTCCTGAAGCTGAAAAACACCCCCATAGCATGATGCTGCCACCACCATGTTTCACTTTTGGGATTGTATTGGGCAGGTGATGAGCAGTGCCTTGTTATCTCCACGCATACCGCTTAGAATTATCACCAAAAAGTTCTATCTTCGTCTCATCAGACCAGAGAATCCTATTTCTCATAGTCTGGGAGTCCTTCATGTGTTTTTGAGCAAACTCTATGCGGGCTTTCATATGTCTTGCACTGAGATGCTTCCGTCGGGCCACTCTGGCATAAAGGCCCGACTGGTGGAGGTCTGCAGTGATAGTTGACTTTGTGGAACTTTCTCTCATCTCCCGACTGCATCAAAGAGTAGTCAGCAAGGGTGAATGATCTGATAGCGCTCTGGGTAAACATTCCACTGTTCTTACCAAGGGGGAAATATGTTCTCTGCCCAACACCATATCAATACGCGATCGCAGCGTTCAGGAGGCAGGCAGAGGGACGGGAGCTCATCGCAGGGGCCCGACCGTTGCCATGGTGACCTGGGGTCACCAAGCTATGGAAAGCTCCTGATGTTAGAATATATTTTGTTTTACTATCAGCCATCTTGTTGTGGTTTACTGGCTTCTAGTCTTTTCCTCTGGTGCTGGGTTTCTTGGTCACGTGATCTCTGCACCCTTTATTACTCAGCACCTGACTCTCATTCTCCGCTGGACATCAGTGTTGTAACGCTCGTGCTCTGGCTAAGTAGCCTTGTTTAGTTCTACTTGCTTTGGACTATTGTTATTCTGGGACTTCTTGTTCCACCAGTTTTGTTTCCTTTGATTTTTGTTTCAGCAACTATCTTTTCTGTTAGGAGGTGTCCTGCTTTTGCTCCCAGTCCTTAGATCTTTTAGGGACCCCTTTCCCCTTCCTACAGGTCTTCGTTTGAGTTCAGTGCAGGAGTTTCGGTGGGGCTATTCATAAGGAATAGGGCACCCACCCCAGCGTAGGTTAAAGCTGAGTCTCAGTGCAGCGACAGCTTTTCCCTCCTATTCCTTAGTTCTAAGTTGCAGAACATAACAGTATGTCCAGCCGCGTAAAAAAAAAGGGGGGGGTTTGTTTGTTTTTCTTCTCTTTCTGGATTTTCTTCAGTATGGTTACCATCCAGGAGCTTGCATCTTCAGCAGTACGTGAGTAAATACCCTGCAAAACGCTATGAAGAACCAAAGGTAGGATTACCTGAGTGTTTCTTGGGGAAACGACAGGATTTTTTTAAATTTAAAAATGCTTGTTTGTTGTATTTTCGGCTCAGACCTAGATCTTCTGGGAGTGAACTACAGCGTGTAGGAATTATTATGTCTCTATTGCGTAAGGAACCTCAAATCTGGGCGTTTTCGTTGTCTCCTGATGATCTTTGTTTGAGGTCTGTGGAGGCATTTTTTGATGCCATGGGTTTGCTATATGATGATTCTGATTGGGTTACATCAGCTGAGGCAGAGCTCAGACGTCTCAAACAGGGTTCTCTTGATGCTGAGAGTTATTGCACCCTGTTCAGATGATGGTCTGCAGAGGTCAGGTGGAACGACCCTGCACTCAAGTTTCAGTTTCTGGCAGGCTTGAGTGAAAGGGCTAAAGATTTGCTCATTGCATTCCCTGCACCTGATACTTTGCAAGTTGCCATGCAGCTAGCTATCCATGTGGGTTGAAGGTTGAGGGCTAGACAGAATGAGGAGAAGTTTCCTGTATTGCTGGATTCTGTTTCTCACAATATTCCTGCCGACACTGGGGCACCTATGCAGGTCGGGGCAATGTCATCCCGCTCCAAGGAGAGGGACAGGAGGTTCTCTGAGTGACTTTGGTTTTATTGTGGTAAGGCTGATCATTTTTTAAAGCAATGTGAGGTTCGCTTAAGGAAAGAAAAAAAAATGGTCAGTAGAAATAACACTCCCGTTCGCATTGTGCTTTTACGTTCTGATGGGGTGTTTTTTCCTGGTAATACCACCTGTCAGGGTCGTTTGATTGAGTTTCAGGTTATGGTGGATTGTGGTTCTGCACTTAATTTGATTGATCAACAATTTCTTGAAAAGTATAAGTTTGATTCTGAACCTTTGTCGTCTCCTTTTCCTGTGGTGGCGATTGATAATACTCCCCTGGAGCATGGGAGCATTCTTCGAAAGGTCACTGGGTTTCCGCTTACTATGAATATGGAACATCAGGAGCAGATTGACTTATTTGTACTTGCTAAGTTGCCTTCCCCGGTCGTCCTCGGGTTGCCCTGGTTAAAAGTGCATAATCCTTTGCTGGACTGGTCGTCTGGTTCCATAAGATCCTGTGGTCAGGGGTGTTATGGTAAGTGTTGTAATGTTCACATTGTGGCTGTTGTGAAGGGGGGAGTTACCTGAACCCATTCAGGATTTTTGGAGGGTTTTTTCGGAGGTGGAGTCTAAAGCTTTACCACCTCATAAAGATTACGATTGCGCTATTGACTTCGTCCCTGATGCTAAGCTCCCTAAGAGTCAGTTGTTTAATCTGACAATTCCCGAGTGGGAGGCTTTGAAGGAGTACCTTCAGACTAGTTTAGCTGCAGGTCACATAAGACCCTCTAAGTCTCCTGTGGCGGTTGGGTTCTTTTTTGTCAAAAAGAAGGATGGGAGGTCTTAGGCCATGTCTGGATTTTCGAGAGATTACTAAAATCACAGTGCGCAACCACTTATTCCGGATTTGTTTAACCAATTGACCGGACCTAAGTGGTTTTCTAAGATTGACCTTCGTGGAGCATATACACTGTGTGCAGAATTATTAGGCAAGTTGTATTTTAGAGGATTATTTTTATTATTGATCAACAACTATGTTCTCAATCAACCCAAAAGACTCATAAATATCCAAGCTTAATATTTTTGGAAGTTGGAGTGTTTTTTTTTTAGATTTGGCTATCTTAGGAGGATATCTGTTAATGCAGGTAACTATTACTGTGCCGAGTTATTAGGCAATTTAATAAAAAACAAATATAATCCCATCTCACTTGTTTATTTTCACCAGGTAAACCAATATCAGTGCACAAAATTTAGAAATAAACATTTCTGACATGCAAAAACAAAAAAATTAGTGATCAATATAGCCACCTTTCTTTATGATGACACTCAATAGCCTTCCATCCATAGATTCTGTCAGTTGCTTGATCTGTTTTCGATCAACATTGCGTGCAGCAGCCACCACAGCCTCCCAGACACTGTTCTGAGAGGTGTACTGTTTTCCCTCCCTGTAGATCTCACATTTTATGATGGACCACAGGTTCTCTATGGGGTTCAGATCAGGTGAACAAGGGGGCCATGTCATTATTTTTTCTTCTTTTAGACCTTTACTGGCCAGCCACGCTGTGGAGTAGTTGGATGCATGTGATGGAGCATTGTCCTGCATGAAAATCATGTTTTTCTTGAACAATACCGACTTCTTCCTGTACCACTGCTTGAAGAAGTTGTTTTCCAGAAACTGGCAGTAGGTCTGGGAGTTGAGCTTCACTCCATCCTCAACCCGAAAAGGTCCCACAAGTTCATCTTTGATGATACCAGCCCATACCAGTACCCCACCTCCACCTTGCTGGCGTCTGAGTTGGAGTGGAGCTCTCTGCCCTTCACTGATCCAGCCTCTGGCCCATCCATCTGGCCCATCAAGAGTCACTCTCATTTCATCAGTCCATAAAACCTTTGAAAAATCAGTCTTAAGATATTTCTTGGCCCATTCTTGACGTTTTATCTTATGTTTCTTGTTCAAAGGTGGTCGTTTTTCAGCCTTCCTTACCTTGGCCATGTCCCTGAGTATCGCACACCTTGTGCTTTTTGATACTCCAGTAACGTTGCAGCTCTGAAATATGGCAAAACTGGTGGCGAATGGCATCTTGGCAGCTTCACGCTTGATTTTCCTCAATTCATGGGCAATTATTTTGCGCCATTTTTGGCCAACACGCTTCTTGCGACCCTGTTGGCTATTTGCCATGAAATGCTTGATTATTCGGTGATCACGCTTCAAAAGTTTGGAAATTTCAAGACTGCTGCATCCCTCTGCAAGACATCTCACAATATTGGACTTTTCAGAGCCCGTCAAATCTCTCTTCTGACCCATTTTGCCAAAGGAAAGTAAGTTGCCTAATAATTAAGCACACCTTATATAGGGTGTTGATGTCATTAGTCAACACCCCTCCTCATTACAGAGATGCACATCACCAGATTTACTTAATTGGTAGTTGGCTTTCAAGCCTATGCAGCTTGGAGTAGGACAACATGTATAAAAAGAATCATGTGATCAAAATACTCATTTGCCTAATAATTCGGCACACAGTGTAATTTGCTGCGGGTGAAGGACGGAGATGAATGGAAGACAGCTTTTAACACCCCGGAAGGACATTTTGAGTGTTTGGTGATGCCTTTTGAGCTTACTAACACTCCTGCATTTTTTCAAAATTTCATCAATTACATTCTGAGACCCTTGATCGGTAGGAGTGTTATTGTTTATCTGGATGACATTTTGATTTATTCATCTGATATTGAGTCTCATTGGCAGAGAGTCCGCAAAGTTCTTCAGATTCTGAGAGATAACACACACTTTGCTAAATTGGAGAAGTGTCAGTTTGCTGTCCAGAAAATTAGTTTTTTGGGTTACTTTGTCTCTTGTGATGGTTTTGAGATGGACCCGGTGAAAGTTCAGGCTGTGCTGGAGTGGCCGAGGCCTGAGGGTTTGAAGTCCGTTCAGAGGTTTTTGGAGTTTGCCAATTACTACAGGAAATTCATAAAGAATTTCTCTGTCATCGCTAAACCCATTACTGATCTCACCAAGAAGGGTGCTAATACAGTCCAATGGTCCACTGAGGCTATTGAAGCTTTTGAGTATCTCAAGGAGAGGTTCAGCTCTGCTCCTGTTCTTATCCAGATGGATGAGACCAAGCCATTTTTGGTTGAGGTGAGGGGCCATTCTGTCCAAGGAGGGTGAGGATGAGGTGCATCCCTGTGCTTTCTATTCAAAAAAATTTTCTGAGACAGAGCTCAACTATGATGTTGGGAATCGTGAGTTGTTGGCTATTAAACTCGCGTTCGAGCATTGGTGACATTTTTTGGAGGGGGCTTGACATCCTATACAGGTTTGATCATAAGAATTTGATTTATCTGGATGCAGCTAAACGTTTGAATGCCCATCAGGCTAGGTGGGCACTGTTTTTTGCCCGGTTCAATTTTTCCGTAACCTTGTCCCGGCGACAAGGAATGTTAAGACTGACGCTTTGTCTCGTAGTTTCTCTCCAGTGGTGAATGCTGAGAGGGAGGAGTGTATTTTGCAGAGAGGGGTGGTGGTGACCGCATTGGATTCTGAGTTGGAGAATAGCATCCTAGGAGCTCAGAGTGCGGTACCAACTAACACTCCATGTGGTAAATTATTTGTGCCTAGAGCCTTGAGGAGAGCGTTGTTTGTGGAACGTCATGAGTCTCAGTTGGCGGGTCACCCAGGGATTTCGGAAACTAGGAAGTCTATTGGTTGGAGTTTCTGGTGGCCAGGGTGGCAAAGGGAAGTCATCAAGTGGGTGCGTCAGTGTTCTATGTGCGCTAGGTCGAAGGCCTCTCACGCTCCGGCTGCGGGGTTGTTATGCCCCTTGGAAGTTCCTAGTTCGCCATGGACGCACTTTGCCATAGATTTTATCACCGATCTGCCTTTATTGGAGGGTTTTTCTGTCATCTGGGTTGTTGTGGACCGGTTTAGTAAAATGTGTCATCTGGTTCCGTTCAACAAGTTACCTTGCGCCAAGACTCTTGCTAAAGCTTTTGTGAAGGAGATTGTTAGGCTCCATGGTGTTCCCACGGACATTGTTTCCGAGAGAGGATCACAGTTTGTGGCTCGCTTTTGGCGTGCTTTTTGTGACAGATTAAAAATTAATTTGTCATTCTCGTCGGGGTATCATCCAGAGTCCAATGGACAGACTGAAAGGAAGAACCAGGATGTCAAGCAGTTTTTGAGATGATTTGTGGCAGACAATCAGGAAATGTGGTCAGAATTTCTACCACTTGCGGAGTTTGCCCTTAATAATCATACTTTTTCCTCGGCTGGTTGTTCTCCTTTTTTTTGTTGTACTGGCAGGTATCCATCTTTTGGTTCTTTTTCCAAAGTTGGGGCTGCTGTCCTGGAGGAGGACAATTTTTCTGGTGATTTGGAGAGGGTTTCGACCAGTGTACGTCTGAACCTTAAAGAGGCTAACAGGAGATCAAAAAGGTATTTTGACAAAAAAAGAAAGGAGTCCTTGTTTGCTGTTGGGGATATGGTTTGATTGTCCTCTAGGAATCTCTGTTTGAAAATTCCTTCTAAAAAACTGGGGCCTAAATTTTTGGGTCCTTTCAAAGTGGTTCAGATTGTCAACTCGGCAGCGGTGAGGTTGGGCATTCCCTCGTCCTGAAGGATTAATTCTGTGTTTCATGTGTCTTTACTTAAGAAGGCGGACACGCCTGATAAGCAGGCGAAGCCTACTGTTCCTCTTATTGATGAGGACGGTGAATTTGAGATTTCTCGGATTTTGGATTCCAGGTGGCATAGAGGAAGATTACAGTATCTTGTGTCCTGGAGAGGTTTCGGCCTCGAGGATAATTCCTGGGTGAATGCTGAGAACGTCTCGGCCTCAAGGCTAATTAAGGCTTTTCACAGGAGATTTCCTGGTAAGGCTCGGCCTAGAGGATACGGAGGATCCTCGTAAAAGGGCAGGTACTGTTAGAATCTATGTTGTTTTACTATCAGCCATCTTGTTGTGGTTTGCTGGCTTCTAGTCTTTTCCTCTGGTGCTGGGTTTCTTGGTCACGTGATCTCTGCACCCTTTATTACTCAGCACCTTTCTCTCATTCCTCGCTGGACATCAGTGTTGTAACGCTCGTGCTCTGGCTAAGTAGCCTTGTTTAGTTCTACTTGCTTTGGACTATTGTTATTCTGGGACTTCTTGTTCCACCAGTTTTGTTTCCTTTGATTTTCGTTTCTCCATCTAACTTTTCTGTTAGGAGGTCTCCTGCATTTGCTCCCAGTCCTTAGATCTTTTAGGGACCCCTTTCCCCTTCCTACAGGTCTTCGTTTGAGTTCAGTGCAGGAGTTTCGGTGGGGCTATTCATAAGGAATAAGGCACCCACCCCAGCGTAGGTTAAAGCTGAGTCTCAGTGCAGGGACAGCTTTTCCCTCCTATTCCTTAGTTCTAAGTTGCAGAAGATAACACCTGAGACGAATGCACAGCATGGTCTCAGAAGTTTTCACTACAGGTATAATGTACTGCAGTGCTAGTGCATTGCAGTACATTATACGTGTGAAAAAAGTCCCATAGTGGGACTAAGTAAAAAAGTTAAAAAAAAAGTTAAAAAAAAAATGTAAAAATCTAAAAATATTAAAAAATAACAAAATATATTACAGTAATAAAGACAGATTTTATGTAAAAAATTAAAATAAACAAAAAAAAGTACACATATTTGGTATTGCTGCGTCCGGAACGACCCGATCTATAAACGTGTCATACTAGTTAACCCCTTCAGTGAACAGCGTACAAAAAAACACATGGGAAACTATGCCTTTTCATCATACTGCTGGAAAAAAAAGGGATAAAACGCGACCAAAAATACGGATGTAAATAAAAATGGTACCGCTGAAAACGTCATCTTGTCCTGCAAAAATCAAGCCACCATACAGCTCCATCAACCAAAAAATTAAAAAGTTACTGCGCTCAGAATAAAGCGATGCAAAGATAATTATTTTTTCTATAAAAGTTTTTATTATGTAAAAGCGCAAAAACATAAAAAATTACATAAATGTGGTACCGCTGTAAACGTACTGACCCGAAGAATAAAGCTGCCTTATCAATTTTGCCACACAAGTAACAACAACAAAAAATCCTGAATTGTTAGTTTTTGTTCATTCTGCCTCCCAAAAATCAGAATAGAAAGCGATCAAAAAATGTAATTTGCCCGAAAATGGTACCATTTGGAAAAATTATAGCTCTCTAAATATAGCGATGCAAACATTTGTTTTTGCAAAAAAAAGCGTCTTTTAGTGAGTGACAGCTGTCAATCATAAAATCCCTATATGAATCTGGCATTGCTGTAATCGCACTGACCCGAAGAATAAAGTCGCCTAATCATTTTTATACTGCACAAGGAACGGCGTAAAAAATAAATAAAACCAATTCTGCTGCTGATTTGCTGATTCTGCCTCCCAAAGATCTCAGTAAGGCTCGGCGCACATTTATCCTGCGCTCTACTCTGAGCACTTACACCAGGGTTTCCATGTAAATCTCTGAAATATGTGATTCAGATGGAATCCCTGATGGAAGATTCCCTGTAATGAGGCAGATGGAGGCACTGTGGACGCCGTCTGACCTATGATTTGGGGGTGTCCATCTTTTTAGGCGTAGATAAAAGCATGGTCGGCCTCGGTTTTGTGCATCTCTGAAAAGAAGGACAACACTGAACAGAGGCCAGACGGAGTCTATAGTAACTCTGCTGCCTCATCTCATTATAGTGAATGGATCCCTCAGGTTGTTTCATCTGAATCACGTCATTCGGAGATTTAGATGGAGACCCCAAAGTAAGTGTTCAGCGTAGAGCGCCAGATAAATGTGATCTAAAATGTGATGTAAAATGTTCCCAATAAAAGCTTCACATAAAAGCCCCCACTCAGGTCTGTCATGTGTTAATGTAAATATAGGGGGCTTCCACGTTACTGGTAGTACAAAGGCTCTGGAAAAGCAAAATGGCTCCTCGCCCCCCAAAAGAAATTCAGCAAATTCTGCGCTCCCAAATCCAAATCCCCCCTCCCTTCTGAGCACCGCAGTGTGTCTAAACCACATTTAGAGTCCACATGTTTGGCAGGGTTATATTTTCCAAAATGGGGTCACTTGAGGGGGGATTCTGCTCTTCTAGCACTTAGGGCCTTTGTATATGGAGTCGGCAAAATATTCTAGGAAAATCTTTGCTCCAAGAGGCAAATAGCACTCCGTCCCTTCCGAGTGTCGCCGTGTGGCCAAGCAGTACTGTACAACCACATGTGAGGTATTGCCACATTCTGCAGAAATTATGGGACAAATTTTAGTGCCATTTTTATACATTATCCCAGTGTGAAAATGTAAAATCTGGGGCTAAAACAAAATATTTGCGGTAAAAATTATTTTTTCCTCACTGCCCAGTGGTATAAAATTCTGTGACACACCTGTGGTTTCAATATGATCACTGCACCCCTATATAAATTCATTGATAGCTGTAGTTTGTAAAATGGGGTCATTTATGGGGGAATCTGCTGTTCTGGCACCTCAGGAGCTCTCCCAGTGGGTCATGTCACCTGTAGGGTTGAGCGAGCATGTTCTGTCCGAGTATGCTCGGGCAGAGCTCCGAGTATTTACAGCTGCTCGGTGATAAGGTTAAATCGCTCCCGTGTGCATGATTTGCAACTGTTTGACAGCTTTATTACATGTGATGAATGTGTAAGAAATAGACATTCCTCACATGTAATAAAACTGTCAAACAGTTGCAAATCATGCACAGGGAGCGATTCAACCTCATCACCGAGCAGCTGTAAATACTCGAAGCTCGGCCCGAGCATACTCGGCGAAAGGGTTAATAGAACATACTCGCTCAACACTAGTCATCTGCAAACCACAACAGTAAAATCTGCACTATAATATGGTGCTCCTACCTTTCTGACCTTTGCACTGTGCCTCAAAAGTAGTTCCCAATTACATGTAGGGTATTGGCGTACTCAGGAGAAATTGCACAACAAAATGAGAGGTCCATTTTCTCCTGTTACCCTTGTGAAAATAAAAAAATTGGGGCTAAAAGAAAATTTTTAGGATTTTTTTATTTTCACGGCTCTACGTTATAAACTTCTGTGAAGCACCTGGGGGTTCAAAGTGTTCACCACACATCTAGATAAGTTCATTGAGGGGGTCTAGTTTCCAAAATGGGAAATGGTTTTGTAAATTTTGTTGGAAAAATGAGAAATCGCTGGTCAACTTTTAACCTTTATAACTTCCTAACAAAATGTTTTTTTTCCAAAATTGCGCTGATATAAAGTAGACATGTGGGAAATGTTATTTATTAATTATTTTGTGTGACATACCTCTCTGATTTCAGGGCATAACAATTCAAAGTTTGAAAATTGCTAAATTTTCGCCAAATTTCTGTTTTTTTTACATATAAATGCAAGTCATATAGAAGAAATTTTACCACAATCAGGAAGTACAATATGTCATGAAAAAACAATCTCAGAATCAGGGGGATCCCTTGAAGTGTTCCAAAGTAATTACCTCATAAAGTGACAGTGGTCAGAATTGAAAAAATTGGCCCGGTCATTAACCTTAAGGGGTTAAATAAAAAAGAAACTATATATGTTTGGTATCAGCGAACTTGTAATGACCTGGAGAATCATAATGGCAGGTCAGTTTTAGCATTTAGTGAACATGGTAAAAAAAAAAAAAATTTTAGAATTTTTTTGTAATTTCACCGCAATTGGAATTTTTTCTCATGTTTCCAGTACACAATATGGTAAAAAAAAGTACAACTCGTCCCGGAAAAAACAAGCCCCCACATGGCTATATTGACAGAAAAATAAAAAAGTTATGGGTCTGGGAAGAAGGTGTGGTGTGACATCTTTTCCCCTGATGAAGCCACAGCGTTAGTGGCGATACGTGTGGGGTAATGGCCCTCTATTGATCCTCCCACCCTCTGCACACTGCGACAGCCCCACTTCTAACCCACAGGCTGGATTTTTGGAGGTATTTATTCCTAACTCCAGGGATTTACATTCCCTTTATTTTTGGGTTTATTTCTTTAGATGCCTCCCCCCTGTGGGTTTTTCTATTGAATTTAATAGAACCAGGATAGACTGGTAGCTTATTCTGAGAGCATGTAGGCTGACATGGGTTAATTTGCACTGATAGATGCACTTTAATGTTTCAGACACCCATTTATGGTATCTTTGCTTTGGGATAGGAGGTTTTACTATCATCATTTTTTGGCTATTGTTGGTACATATTGATATGTGATACTTTTTTGTGGTTTCTACTGAAGCATCATCCTTTTTTAAATGCTTTTAAATTTCTATGTTGTGTCTAGTTCTGTAGTTCTGTATTCACTCAATAAAAATTATGATATTTTTTATCCATATGCTCCCTGTCTAATTATACATACCACTTTTTCTTACTGTATGTCTTTGGTGAATACCCTATCTATTATATTGATGGCTGGACCATACAATACAAGCACTTTTTACCATTCACCTTTTGTGTCTCCCCTATTTCCCTATAGATTGTAAGCTTATGAGCAGTCACCTCACTTCTTTTGGTATCTGTTTAGTTACAGTCCTGCTCATCATTATTGGCACCCACGAAGTTTAAGTACTTAAAATCTCCTGGAAAAAAAGAATCAAGTGAAACAGTTTTTTGTATAGAGCACTCGTGTTAAATACAAAACAGCAAATAATAAACAATAATTTAAAACCAAAAACAATGGGAGAGACAAATAGAAAAACCTAAATTTTGCTGTGTCACTGGTATTGGCACCCTTTACATTAATTTAGTATAGAAACACATTTTGACTAGCCTGTGGCAAATCACAAAAGAGATTTTCCTGTGATTAATTGTCGCTGCCCATGTGACATGAATTAACCAATGAATGGTGTTTTAAAAAGCCACATGGTAGGCCCTGTTCCTTTGTTACAATGTGGAAGACAAAGAGCTGTGTGAGGACATCAGAACTGCTATTATTAGCAAACAGAAGACTTCCAAAGGGTATAAGGCCATCTCCAAAGACCTTGGTATCCCAGTTTCAACAGTGTGCAATGTTAATAAGAAGTTTGTCAAGTAAGGAACCGTCAAGAACCTCCCTGGACATGGGGGAAAGAGGAAAATTGACAAGAGATGTCTTCGAAGGTTGAAGCGAATGTTGTAAAAAACACTACGTCAAACATCTAAAGACCTGAAGGCCAACCTGGAACAGTCTGTGGTCATGGTTTCATACGCCACACACTAAACCAAGCAGAACTTTATGGGGGAAGGCTAAGGAAGAAACCATTGCTGAAGAAAAGACAAAAAAGGAATGATTGATCTTTTCCAAAGAGTGCCTTGACAAACCACAATCCTCCTGGGAAAATATTCTGTGGACAGATGAAACAAAAATAGAGTTTTTTTGGCAATGTTAAGCAACAGTTTGTTTACAATGAAGCTTATAAGGAAAAGAACACCTTACCAACAGTTAAGCATGGTGGAGGATCCATAATGTTGTGGGGTTGTTTTGCTGCATCTGGTACTGGAGACCAATATAAACACATGAAGGTGCTAGCACCCCTTTAGGGACGAATTATTCTAGACAACATATTACCCAAAGGGTAAAAGGACCCTATTTAAGGGATATGCTAATAGATAACTTTTATTTATTTTCAGTTAAAAGTGGTCAAGACAATTTAAAACTACTATAATGAATTTGTATTCTTTCAATGTATTTATATCAGCTACAACTAGACTTTGCTATATACACATATTCTCACATCCAGATAATGGCTGCAGTCCATAGATCTGTGTAGCCCTCTCTTAACATGTAATATCTCCTTCCTATAAGTACCACTTAAGAACACACATATAGCTCCCCTGACTAGTTTCACCTATACAGGATTCCTCGGGGGGCCAGAGCTATAATGTGCTATATGTGTATTTTTTAAGCTCTTCAGTGATACTTGTAGGAAGGAGAAATGACATGAACAATTTTAACTGAAAATAAATAAAAGTTATCTTTTAGCATATACCTTAAATAGGGTCCTTTTACCCTTTGGGTAATATGTTGTCTGGTACTGGAGGCCTTGACCGTATCACAGGAATCATGACATCAGAGAATTATCAAGAGCTTTTAGAGCGAAATATCCTACCCAGTGTAAGAAAACTTGGTTTGAGTTGAAGATCATGGGTCCTCCAGCAAGACAATGACAATGACCAAAAGCACACATCCAAAAGCAGTGTCAAGACTGGGGTGCCTAGGGCCCACCAGTAGAACTGACTCGAGGGGCCCACTCTAAAGTTCAATGCTCAAGATACAGTGCATTGTGAAAGTATTTGGTCCCCTTGAACTTTTCTATCTTTTGCCACATTTCTGGCTTCAAACATAAAGATATAAAATTCTAATTTTTTGGGGAAGAATCAACAACAAGTGGGACACAATCGTGAAGTGGAACGAAATTTATTGGATATTTTAAACTTTTTTAACAAATGAAAAACTGAAAAGTGGGGCGTGCTATATTATTCGGCCCCTTTACTTTTAGTGCAGCAAACTCACTCCAGAAGTTCAGTGAGGATCTCTGAATGATCCAATGTTGTCCTAAATGACTGGTAATGATAAATAGAATCCACCTGTGTGTAATCAAGTCTCCGTATAAATGCACCTGCTCTGTGATAGTCTCAGGGTTCTGTTTCAAGTGCAGAGAGCATCATGAAGACCAAGGAACACACCAGGCAGGTCCGAGATACTGTTGTGGCGAAGTTTAAAGCCGGATTTGGATACAAAAAGATTTCCCAAGTGTTAAACATCTCAAGGAGCACTGTGCAAGTGATCATATTGAAATGGAAGGAGTATCAGACCACTGCAAATCTACCAAGACCCGGCCGTCCTTCTAAACTTTCATCTCGAACAAGGAGAAGACTGATCAGAGATGCAGCCAAAAGGCCCATGATCACTCTGGATGAACTGCAGAGATCTACAGCTGAGGTGGGAGAGTCTGTCCATAGGACAACAATCAGTCATACACTGCACAAATCTGGCCTTCATGGAAGAGTGGCAAGAAGAAAGCCATTTCTCAAAGATATCCATAAAAAGTCTTGTTTGAAGCTTGCCACAAGCCACCTGGGAGACACACCAAACATGTGGAATAAAGTGCTCTGGTCAGATGAAACCAAAATCTAACTTTTTGGCCACAATGCAAAACAATATGTTTGGCGTAAAAGCAACACAGCTCATCACCCTCAAAACACCATCCCCACTGTCAAACATGGTGGTGGCAGCATCATGGTTTGGGCCTGCTTTTCTTCAGCAGGGACAGGGAAGATGGTTAAAATTGATGGGAAGATGGACGGAGCCAAATACAGTACCATTCTGGAAGAAAACCTGTTGGAGTATGCAAAAGACCTGAGACTGGGACGGAGATTTATCTTCCAACAAGACAATGATCCCAAACATAAAGCAAAATTTACAATGGAATGGTTCAAAAATAAACATATCCAGGTGTTAGAATGGCCAAGTCAAAGTCCAGACCTGAACCCAATCGAGAATCTGTGGAAAGAGCTGAAAACTGCTGTTCACAAACGCCCTCCATCCAACCTCAATGAGCTCGAGCTGTTTTGCAAGGAAGAGTGGGCAAGAATTTCAGCCTCTCGATGTGCAAAACTGATAGAGACATACCCCAAGCGACTTGCAGTTGTAATTGCAGCAAAAGGTGGCGCTACAAAGTATTAACTCAAGGGGGCCTAATAATATTGCACACCCCACTTTTCAGTTTTTAATTTGTTAAAAAAGTTTAAAATATTCCAATAAATTTCGTTCCACTTCACGATTGTTGATTTTTCCCCCAAAAATTTGAATTTTATATCTTTATGTTTGAAGCCAGAAATGTGGCAAAAGGTAGAAAAGTTTAAGGGCGCCAAATACTTTCACAATGCACTGTAGGTTCATACTCATGTAGTTGTAAGTTCCATCATATTTACTGGAAGAACAGGTGCAAAATGTTCAGTTAAAAAGATAACCACCCTAATGGAACCTAAATAGATCCGATTATATTCAATTGGTTCTGTCCATCACCATTTGTCTTTGTCATGTGACTGATTCATTTCTTTTAGGCCGGAGTCACACTAGTGAATCACATCAGATGTGAGAGCATCAGATATGATATGCTAATGACACTCGGCTCCTGCTATGCTGTGAACGTGATCTGAGTGTCTTGAGAGAATTGCAGCACAGCTGCGGAGGAGAAGGAGAAATTAATTTCTCCATCTGCTCTGTTGCTGGCGTTGGCGGGAATCGCACTGCATTCGGATATCATCCAAGTGCAGTGCGATGTTTCACACGCAACCATAGACTTATATGGGTGCATGCGATCCGAATTTCGCCGGGCTATTTCATGATCGGGCTATTTTCCGTTTTTGCATATTTTCCTCTCCTTCCAAGAACTGTAACTTTTTATTTTTCCATCCACATAACTGTATGAGGGCTTATTGTTTTTTGTGGGACAAGTTGTACTTTTGAATTACATTATTAATTTTATCATGTGGTGTACTGGAAGTGGGAAGACAATTTCAAGTGCGTTGCAATAGCAAAAAAGGTGCAATTCCACAATAGTTTTTTGGGTTTTTTATCTACCATGTTTACTATACAGTAAAACTATCCTGGCCATATGATTCTCCAGTTCAGTTCGATTACGCAGATACCAAACATGTATAGTTTTTTTTAAGTTGTGAATACAAATTTGGAAAATTTGTTTAAAAAAATTTTGCTTGTGCCATCATTTTCTGAAACCTGTACTGTTTCCAATATTTTTTTGCGCCCTGAGCTGATGTTTTTTATGATACCATTGTGGGGTTGATGCAATATTCTGATTGCATCTCATTGTATTTTATTGCAATGTTGCGGTGGTCAATAAAAAGGTAATTCTGGCGTTTCAATATTTTTCTCATTACGCTGTTTATTTTTATGGGTCAGACATTTATGGACACAGCGATACCAAATATTTGTATTTTTTTATTTCTTTATTTTTAATAGTGGAAAAGGGGGTGTGATTTGAACTTACGATTTTTTATTTTTTTCATATTTTTAAAAACATTATTTTCCCTTTCTACTGTACTTGTTAGTATCTTAAGGGATTTGAACCTGCGATTGTCTGATCTCTTCTACTATATACAGCAATAATATAACTGTACGTAGCAAAAATCATGATCTATGAACAACAACTAAACGTTGGCTTTCACTGGAGTATTGTAATGGCAGGCACGGGGGTCATCAGCAACCCATCGGCGCCCCATGATCACATCACAGGCGTGCTGATGCCAGAATAACACTCCCTGCTGGAGTGTGTTTAATGCTGTTGTCAGAGATTGAAAGCAGCACTTAACAGACTAAAAGCGCTGTGTGCAGCTCCCCTCCACCCATGGCTGTTAGAGGCAGATGATGGCTGAATAACACATGCCATCATATGGCAGGAAAGATGCGGGATCGGTGTGTGAACCCGCATCAAAGTCAAGGATCCGGCATATGACGTAGCTGTACGTCATATGTCGGGAAGGGGGTCAATAATTGACTTTTATTATCTTCTTTGGGGGTGGGAACATGGGAATTTTTTTTGCTTTCCATTATATTTTTGTTATAAATAATATTATATATAAATTTTGCATATAAAAAGGGCAGTTATATGTTTAAGGCTGAGTGGCCACGATGCAGAAATGCTCCGGATTTTTTCCTGAGCGTTTCTGTATCTCCCTGGTAGAAAAAACGCATGCGGATTGTACATGCGGATTATACATGCGGATTGTACATGCGGATTGTATATGCGTTTTTCCTGCCAGGGACATGCGGATGTGAAGCGTTCTTCACTTGCATTTCCGCATGCAGGTTGTCAAGTGCTTTCAGCATGACTTGGAAAGTGCTTGACAACTTGGTCACACTATATAAATCCATGCCGGTTGCATGGATTTATATAGTGTGACCGAAAGAATGGTAAAAAATAAAAAATAAATATTATACTTACCTTTTGATGGCCCCCAGTGTCCTTGTCTTGGCTTGCCGGCAGCTCGTGGTAGTCTGAAGGACCTGCCGATGTCAGCGGTCGCGTGACCCGTCACAAGACTAAATGACGTCATGGCAGGTCCTTGAGTCCACCGCGAGCTAGCTGCCGGCAAGCAGAGACAAGGACACCGGGGGCCATCAGAAGGTAAGTATAATGTATATTTTTTATTTTATTCTTTTTTTTACAGGTACTATGGTTCCCAGGTCTGGAGGAGAGTCTCCTCTTCTCCAAACCCGGGTACCATCCACACATTGAAACGCATGGAATCCGCATGTACAGATCCAGTGATGCGGATTCCATGCGTTCCAATGCAAGTCAATGGCGGCGAAAACGCTGCGCTTCCGCAAAATAATTGGTAGTGCTGCGTATTTTTCCGCAATGATAATCCGCAGCGGAAATTTCCGCAACATGTGCACAGCACATGCGGATTATCATTGGGGAACATGGCAGGCCTCCTAATAAGCGTTTTTTAAGCGTTTCTGCAGCGGAACTGCTGCTGCGCAAACCCTTATAAACGCATAGTGGGCACACAGCCTTAAGGTACTTGTGTTTTGATACTTTAAAGAGTTTTTTTGTGGTGTTTTACTATAAATTATGCTTTTTAATGCCTGAATTGTATCACTAAACATGTCACACACATACACATTTTGGTCCTGATATATTCTATTTACATACTGTATACACATTCACTTATTCACACAAATGCATGTAGATACACTTTATATAGTGTATCTGTGTGCATTTGTATATACACTATATGCACACTGTAAACACACAAAAAAAAAGCTGAATCTCTGACAGCAAGGACCATGAAGATGGTGACCCCCTGTTAGGCTAAGTGCCCACGATGCAGAAATGCTGCATATTTTTTCTGCATCTCCCTGGCAGGAAAAACGCATGCGGATTTTACATGCATTTTTCCTGCCAGGTAAAAGCGTTTGTCAAGCGTTTTTGCATGCATTTCTGCATGCGGGTTATCAAGCGCTTTTCAAAACTATTTTAGCATCACTTGGAAAAGTGCTTGACAACTTGGCCACAGTATATAAATCCATGCAACCGGCATGGATTTATATACACTGTGTGCAGAATTATTAGGCAAGTTGTATTTTAGAGGATTATTTTTATTATTGATCAACAACTATGTTCTCAATCAACCCAAAAGACTCATAAATATCCAAGCTTAATATTTTTGGAAGTTGGAGTGGGATTTTTTTAGATTTGGCTATTTTAGGAGGATATCTGTTTGTGCAGGTAACTATTGCTGTGCAGAATTATTAGGCAACTTAATAAAAACCAAATATAATCCCATCTCACTTGTTTATTTTCACCAGGTAAACCAATATCAGTGCACAAAATTTAGAAATAAGCATTTCTGACATGCAAAAACAAAAATAAAAAAAATTAGTGATCAGTATAGCCACCTTTCTTTATGATGACATTCAACAGCCTTCCATCCATAGATTCTGTCAGTTGCTTGATCTGTTTTCAATCAACATTGCGTGCAGCAGCAACCACAGCCCTCCAGACACTGTTCCGAGAGGTGTACTGTTTTCCCTCCCTGTAGATCTCACATTTTATGATGGACCACAGGTTCTCTATGGGGTTCAGATCAGGTGAACAAGGGGGCCATGGCATTATTTTTTCTTCTTTTAGACCTTTACTGGCCAGCCACGCTGTGGAGTAGTTGGATGTATGTGATGGAGCATTGTCCTGCATGAAAATCATGTTTTTCTTGAACGATACCGACTTCTTCCTGTACCACTGCTTGAAGAAGTTGTCTTCCAGAAACTGGCAGTAGGTCTGGGAGTTGAGCTTCACTCCATCCTCAACCCGAAAAGGTCCCACAAGTTCATCTTTGATGATACCAGCCCATACCAGTACCCCACCTCCACCTTGCTGGCGTCTGAGTCGGAGTGGAGCTCTCTGCCCTTTACTGATCCAGCCTCTGGCCCATCCATCTGTCCTACCAAGAGTCACTCTCATTTCAGCAGTCCATAAAACCTTTGAAAAATCAGTCTTAGGATATTTCTTGGCCCATTCTTGACGTTTTATCTTATGTTTCTTGTTCAAAGGTGGTCGTTTTTCAGCCTTCCTTACCTTGGCCATGTCCAAGAGTATCGCACACCTTGTGCTTTTTGATACTCCAGTAACGTTGCAGCTCTGGTGGCGAATGGCATCTTGGCAGCTTCACGCTTGATTTTCCTCAATTGATGTGCAGTTATTTTGCGCCTTTTTTGGCCAACACGCTTCTTGCGACCCTGTTGGCTATTTGCCATGAAACACTTGATTGTTCGGTGATCACGCTTCAAAAGTTTGGAAATTTCAAGACTGCTGCATTCCTCTGCAAGACATCTCACAATTTTGGACTTTTCAGAGCCCGTCAAATCTCTCTTCTGACCCATTTTGCCAAAGGAAAGGAAGTAGCCTAATAATTAAGCACACCTTATATAGGGTGTTAATGTCATTAGACAACACCCCTCCTCATTACAGAGATGCACATCACCAGATTTACTTAATTGGTAGTTGGCTTTCAAGCCTATGCAGCTTGGAGTAGGACAACATGTATAAAAAGTATTGAAGTGATCAAAATACGCATTTGCCTAATAATTCTGCACGCGGTGTAGTGTGACCAAGTTAATAGTTAAAAAAAAAGAATGAAAATGGTAAAAAAAAAAAAATTATACTCACCTTCTGATGGCCCGTGGTCTTCTCTCTGGTGCGTCCGGTCTCTCGTACAACTCGCGGTGGTGTAAAAGTACCTTCCATGACAGGTTACTCGACCACCGACGTCATCGGTTGCGTGACCTGTCACATGGCTAAATTATGTCATGGAAGGTCCTTTTACACCATCGCGAGCTACCGGGGAGCGAGGATGCACCATAGAGGAGACCGGGGGGACATCGGAAGGTGAGTATAATGTATATTTTTTATTTTAAATTCTTTTTTTTAACAGGTACTTTGGTACCCGGGTCTGGAGGAGAGTCTCCTCTTCTCCAGACCCGGGTACCATCCGCACATTGAATCACTTAATATCCGCATGTGCACATGTAGTCATGCGGATATTAAGCGATTCAATGCAAGTCAATGGCGGCAATTACGCTGTTTGTCCGCAAAATTAATGGACATGCTGCGTATTTTTCCGCAATGATAATCCACAGCGGAAATTTACGCAGCATGTGCACAGCACATGCGGATTGTCATTGGGGACCATGGGGCACGTATTACCAAGCGGTTTTTTAAGCATTTTCGCTGCGTAAATTCCACGGCAAAAACGCTTGAAAAATGCATAGTGGGCATGCAGCCTTACCATCACAGGACAGCAGTGGGGAAGGTATTGTTATTTTATCAACTTGAGGTTACTTGGAGGAGGGGGCAGGATAGTGCAGATGTGTGGGGCAAACCTGAAAAAAACAGCTAATACAGGAGGCTGCAGCACTCACTTCAGGTTTTCATTGTGTTCCTCTTGAGCCTCCCCTCCTGCTAATGCCGACTACAGAACTTGGCTGCTATAACAGTGCAGGAGAGATGGACATGATCTCATCAGTTTCTCCTGTTTCTGCAGCACTCATTACACAGCTCTCCTGGCTGAGACTCCACAGCAGGTCCGTGCTGGTGGGCGGGGCTTACTGCTTTGAGGCTCCGGGAGCAGGGAAGTGAGTGCAGTGCAGGAGGGATGGCTGTGCTGTGGAACATAGGGTAGCTCAGCTTTTCTCCCCTCTTCTGATGGACAGGGAGGGGTGTAGCTTTAATCGGACATGTGCTGTATGCTGGAAGAGAGAGGATGTCGGAGTCAGGGATCTACCAAATTTCCCGATGGGCCAGTCCGAGCCTGTCCAAAAGTACACACGAATGGTTAAAAAAGAAAATATGAACTGTTTTAAAATGGCCATTAATGAGTCCTGACCTCAATCCCATTGAAAATCTTTGGGGTGAGCTGAAATCTGCCATTGGGAAAAAGAATCCTGCAAACATTCAAGAGCTTGAAGAAACTGCAAAGGAAGAGTGGGGGAAAATTCCATCTGAGAAGTGCAAGAAGCTTATAGATGACTACAAGAAATTCTTGGAGGCTGTCAGCAATGTCAAAGGGTGTGCAACCAAGTATTAATTAGGGGTGCCTTTATTGCTGCACATGCTGCTTATTCTGTTTCTTCTTTGAAATTGCAACATGGAAGTTGAAAAGCAATGTTTTATTCTTGTATTACTTTGGACCACTAATTAAAAAATCCTGAGGCTATAACTTTGGTACATTTCCATTTATTTCTGAAGATATTGTACAGTCTATGAAAAAAATGAATGAATGCCAATAATGGTGAGCAACACTGTATGTTTTATTCTGTGATGTCTTTATTGTCTGTACAAATTCCCTCTAAAATTGTAAAATGCTGCGGAATATGTTGGCACTAATAGAAATAAAAATTATTATTATTACATGACAAAAAGGTATTTTAACAAAGGCATGTAGACATTTTATATCCATTATATTCTGTTTTAATAATTTAGAGGGGTTAGCCACTATGTTGAATGTCTTTTTCATGTGAACTAACTGCCATAAATAAGCATTTCACTAAATACTTTTGCTTCGCCAGCCTTATCTAAGCTGCTCTTCTGGTCACCTGATTTCAGGCTGAGACACTCCTGGCTTTCTGCGATGTCATGTGAAAATATCTCTCAGTTCTGGGCTCTGGAAAGTGATGTGTGGGCGTGACTTTCAGGGGGACGGGCTCTCCAAATTAGTAGGCGGGGCTCTATTCAGTAGAGCTCACTCTATTTCTGTGAATACTGCTGCTATAGACCCAGCTCTCTCTTGTATCTGTATGTATACAGCAATGTGTGTATACACATGTGCACACACTGCTGTTTACCCTGTGTAATGTATGTACATCATGCTGTATTCTGTTTTATAATGTGAATACATTCAGATCTCTTTCCCCATCCAATTTATCCATCCATTTATATCTCCTTCATATCCAATCTATCTATCACATCCATTCATGTCAGTGAGGGGGAGTAAGGGACAATCTTTATTGTTAGAGCTGGTGTAATTGTGCTTTGTGCATTTCTTCTATTCCCTGCAGTGTATACAGGATCTCCTATACAGGAGATCATGGTGATGCGATGTGTGACTCTAGCGGAGTAGTGGGAGGGGTGTAGGCTGAGTTACAGGGGGTGTGCTTACTGCTGACGTGCAATCAAGCACAAGGAATGATGGGAAATGTAGTAAGAAGAGAGCAGAGGATTCTGAAGAGGAAGTGATTGCTATAACAACACAGCTGGTGCAATGGCACAGGAAGAAAAGCAGAAACGCATGAAACAACATGAGACTTGGCAGGAAAAGCATATGCGGATCCTCAGGGGCATTATTATTAAGCATTTATGACAAAACCAGTAACGGAGTCAGAGTAGTGGACAACCTCTTTAAATTTCTACTTATTCTGTACTTAGGAGAGCACTGGGTAGTGCCAGATAATAATTGACAGCTATTTCTTTAAAGGGAACCTGTCACCAAATTTGTCACATATCATCTTGCTTAAAATATCAACTTATTCAGCGTCTGGACTACTTTCCCCAAATCCTTATGTAAGCCCCTGACTCCCAATGCATGCAACCGAAAAACCTTTTTAATTTCTCCCGCATTGTATTCTAATGGGGTCCATCCAGTCCGATGGGCGTAGCTTCGGACTCTTCACTCCTCCCCCCGGCTGCTGCTCGTCATTGGCATTCATGACACCTCCTGTGTCATCCTCATCACCGTGAGAAATCTTGCACCTGTGCAGACAAATCGTGCCTCACTCCAGTGCTCCTGTGCTTTGCCCAACTGTGGGCAAAGCCGAAAAACAGAGGTGCAAATGCGCACAGCAATGGCCACAAAATCCTTCCTGTACGTGAGCTGGAAAGATGTGTGCCAGCGCATGGGCACTTCTGTTTTTCTGCTTTGCCCGCAGTTAGGCAAAGCATACTATGCAGGCGCGAGACACGCAGTGTGGCGATGTGGATGACGCAGGAAGCGTCATCCACGTTAAGGACGGCGAGCAGAAGCCAGGGGGAGGAGTGAAGGGTTCGAAGCCACACCCATTGGACCGGACTGATCCGATAAGAATACAGCGTGGGAGAAATTAAAAAGGTTTTTAGGGGTATACAGGGGAAGTCAGGGCATTATATAAGAATTTGGGGAAAGAAGCGCAGATGCAGAATAAGTTGATATTTTAAGCTATGTGACAAATTTGGTGACAGGTTCCCTTTAAGCACATTCATAAATAGAAAGCTGTCAATCACTTAATATGACCATCCACTTTAGCATTGAAAGGGATTTCAATTTAAAAAAAGTATTTTACAGCTACACTGAGAGGTAGCAGTCACAACCATGTCATTGATTTTGTGCCATTGAGCATAGATTACTCTTTTTTTTAATTGCTTCCTGACCCAAGAGGGAACTTACCTTGCTTATTTGAACCCCCACTTGGAAACATTTTTTTTTTGCTTGTTGTTAACCCCCTAATCCAATATGACCAAAATGTATGAAAGACACAATTTTAAACCACCAGTGTCACTGAGATTGGCAGCCATTTATATTAGAAATCTAATATTTTAGATTAGGCTTTTTCAGCTATTTTTATTTAATGATAGATATTTTATACAGAGCCTGTTCACTCATTTTGGATAAGTTCCTAGAAAACAATTTGTTTGGCAAAACATCAGTGTTGTAAATCATGAAGAAAAATATTAATAGATGTCAGCATCATACATGTTTATTATAGCATTAATATGATTAGCACATGATAATAGGACGTAATGTTTGTTTGTTCATTCTTTTTTTTTCTTTTTTTGCAAACCAGCAGTTTACAATAGAATATGTTTTATAGTTTTCTCAGAAGCATACAAATAATGAAAACTACTTCAAAGGGGTAACTATATCCAACATACAAATAGTTTTTATGTCACTTTAGCTCTGGTTTATCAGTGTATACTCTACTGCAATCTATCTGTAACACGTAGATATATAGTCCATGTTTTATTCTACAGCTGTGTAGTATTGGATATTCATATATTAGCAAAAACAAACACTATACACTGGCATGTAAAAGTTTGGGCACCCCTGGTCAAATTACTGATATTGTGAACAGTTAAGCAAGTTGGAGATGAAATGATCTCTAAAAGGGCTAAAGGTAAGGATGACACATTTCCTTTGTATTTTAGGCAAAAAACAACAATTCATATATACAGGTGCTTC
Source organism: Phyllobates terribilis (assembly GCF_046119375.1). Taxonomy (NCBI): domain Eukaryota; kingdom Metazoa; phylum Chordata; class Amphibia; order Anura; family Dendrobatidae; genus Phyllobates; species Phyllobates terribilis. The sequence goes on along the minus strand of NW_027362771.1, from coordinate 156,284,632 downwards.
TCACTAAATTAGAATATCATCAAAAAGTTAATTTATTTCAGTTCTTCAATACAAAAAGTGAAATTCATATATTATATAGAGTCATTGCAAACAGAGTAATCTATTTCAAGTGTTTATTTCTGTTAATGTTGATGATTATGGCTTACAGCCAATGAAAACACAAAAGTCATTATCTCAGTATATTAGAATACTTTATAACAACAGCTTGAAAAATTATTTTCAAATCCAAAATGTTGGCCTACTGAAATGTATATTCAGTAAATGCACGCAAGACTTGGTCAAGGCTCCTTCCACATCAATTACTGCATCAGTGAGGCGTGGCATGGAGGCGATCAGCCTGTGGCACTGCTGAGGCGTTATGGAAGCCCAGGTTGCTTTGATAGCAGCTTTCAGCTCGTCTGCATTTTGTTGGGTCTGGTGTCTGTCATCATCCTCTTGACAATACCCCATAGATTCTTTATGGGGTTAAGGTCAGGCGAGTTTGCTGGCCAATCAAGCACAGTGATACTGTTGTTTTTAAACCAGGTATTGGTACTTTTGGCAGTGTGGACAGGTGCCAAGTCCTGCTAGAGAATGAAATTTGCATCTCCAAAAAGCTTGTCGGCAGAGGGAAGCATGATGTGCTCTAAAATTTCCTGGTAGACGGCTGCGCTGACTTTGGTCTTGATAAAACACAGTGACATGGCTCCCCAAACCATGACTGATTTTGTAAACTTCACACTAGACCTCAAGCAGCATGGATTGTGTGCCTCTCCACTCTTCCTCCAGACTCTGGGACCTTGATTTCCAAATTATATGCAAAATTTACTTTCATTTGAAAACAACACCTTGGACCACTGAGCAACAGTCCAGGTCTTTTTCTCCTTGGCCCACGTAAGACGCTTGTGGCGTTGTCTATTGGTCATGAGTGGCTTGATACAAGGAATGCGACACTTGTAGCCCATGTCCTGGATATGTCTGTGTGTGGTGGCTCATGAAGCAATGACTCCAACAGCAGTCCACTCCTTGCGAATCTCCCCCAAATTTTTGAATGCCCTTTTCTTAACAATACCTTCAAGGCTGCGGTTATCCCGGTTGCTTGTGCACCTTTTTCTACCACACTCTTTCCTTCCACTCAACTTTCCATTAATATGCTTGGATACAGCACTCTCTGAACAGCCAGCTTCTTTAGCAATGACCTTTTGTGGCTTACCTTTCTTGTGGAGTGTGTCAATGACTGCCTTCTAGACACCTGTCAAGTCAACAGTTTTCCCCATGATTGTGGAGCCTACTGAAACAGACTATGGGACCTTTTTAAACACTTAGGAAGCCTTTGCAGGTGTTTTTTGTAAATTATTCTAATTTACTGAGATAATGACATTTGTGTTTTAATTGGCTGTAAGCCATAATCATCAACATTAACAGAAATAAACACTTGAAATAGAATACTCTGTTTGTAATGACTCTATATAATATGAGTTTCACTTTTTGAATTGAAGAACTGAAATAAATTAACTTTTTGATGATATTCTAATTTTGTGAGAAGCACCTGTATATACAGGGTGGTCCAAAAGTAGGTGGACAGAAAGTGTAATAAGGTTATGAAGGGGGAGATTTATCAAACATGGTGTAAAGTGAAACTGGCTCAGTTGCCCTTAGCAACCAATCGGATTCCACTTTTCATTCCTCACAGACTCTTTGGAAAATGAAAGGTGGAATCTGATTGGTTGCTAAGGGCAACTGAGACAGTTTCACAGATCTAGTTTTCACAGATAGATCTCCCCCAAATCTGTTTTCTTTTCAGATAATTCAGATAACACATAATGGCAAATAATTTAAATACAGATCAAAGTAAATGGATTTTAATAGAGTATTGGAAATCTCAAAATGCTGAAACTGTTTGAGCAAATTGGGTTGAAACATTTGGTACTCAAGCCCCAAAGAGACAAACCATTTACCGCATTCGTGACAAATTCAATGCCACTGGCTCAATCCTTAATGCTCCAAAAACTGGTCGACCTAAAACAGTCTATACAGAAGATAATAAACAACTTGTTGCTGAAGCATTTGTTCAGAGTCCAAAAAAGTCCACCAGAAGAGCCTCTTTGGAATTGGGAATTTCACGAGCTTCTATCATGCCAATCTTGGAATCTATTGGATGGAAAGCTTATCGTCCACGTTTAATTCATGGTTTATTGGAGGATGATCCAGACAGGCGGCTGCAATTTAGAGTTTGATAAATATCACCCTTCATAACCTTATTACACTTTCTGTCCGTCTACTTTTGGACCACCCTGTATATATATACAGCTGTGGCAAAAATTAAGAGACCACTGCAAAATTTTCATTTTCTCTGATTTTTCTCTTTATAGGTGTATTTTTGAGTAAAATGTACATTGTTGTTTTATTCTATAAACTACTGACAACATGTCTCCGAAATTCAAAGCTAAAAATTTGTATCTATTATTTGCAGCAAATGAGAAATCGCCAAAATAATAAAAAAGAAACAGTGCTTTCAGACCTCAAATAATTCAAAGAAAACAAGTTCTTATTCATTTAGAAACAACAATACTCATGTCTTAACTCAGGAAGAGTTCAGAAATGAATACTTGGTGGAATAACCATGATTTTTAATCACAGCTTTCATGTGTCTTGGCATGCTTTCCACCAGTGTTTCACACTGCTTTTGGGTGACCTTATGCCACTCTTGACACAAAAATTTAAGCAGTTCTTCTTTGTTTGATGGCTTGTAACTATCCATCTTCCTCTTGATTACATTCCAGAGGTTTTCAATGGGGGTCAGGTCTGGAGATTGGGCTGGCCACGACAGGGTCTTGATGTGGTGCTCCTTCATCCACACATTGATTGACCTAGCTGTGTGGCATGGGGCATTGTCCTGCTGGAAAAATCAGTTCTCAGAGTTGGGGAACATTGCCTGAGAAGAAGGAAGCAAGTGTTTTTCAAGGATAACCTTGTATGCGGCTTGATTCATACGTCCTTCGCAAAGATTAACCTGCCCAATTCCAGCCTTGCTGAAGCATCCCCAGATCATCACTGATCCGCCACCAAATTTCACAGTGGGTGCAAGACACTGTGGCTTGTATGCCTCTCCAGGTCTCAGTCTAACCATTAGACGACCAGGTGTTGGGCAAAGTTGAAAATTAGACTCATCAGAGAAGATTACCTTACTCCAGTCCTCCATGGTCCAATCCTTATGGTCATTGGCAAACTTCAGCCTGGCTCTCCTTTGCTTCTCATTGATGAAAGCCTTTTTTCTAGCTTTACATGACTTGAGGCCTGCCTCTAGGAGCCTGTTACGAACTGTTCACTTCACCCCAGCTGCCATTTGCCATTCCTTTTGTAGGTCTCTTGATGTTACCCTGCGGTTGCTGAGTGACATTCGAATAAGATGACGGTCATCCCGGTAAGTGGAGAGTCGCTTTCGCCCTCTACCGGTCTGTAGCTTTGTTGTCCCCAATGTCTGCTGCTTGATCTTGTTGTAATGGACTGTCGTCTTAAAAATTTTAAGGATGGAGGCAACATGATGCTCACTGTATCCCTCTGCTAGTAAAGTCAGAATTGAGCACTTATTTTCCTCACTCAAGACTTTTCTTTTCAACTCCTTTGGCATGGTTAAAAGTTATTTTTTCATTCAAATTACTTTTGGGCTATTTCTAGCACTTGTTTTGCCATCCAGCTTGTCCTATTGCAAGAGGATTGTGAAGACCACAGCAGTGTTATTTATACTTTCCCTCGTTACATAAGATTTGGTTCAGGTGATCACCTAATCAGAAGCACATTAAGTAGAATGAGGCGTACTTTGGTTGGAATTCAACTGACACTGGAATAGAATGGCTGACAGACATGTAGATATGGTGATTTTAAGAAAACTGTGCAGTGGTCTCTTAATTTTTGCCAGAGCTGTATATATACACTGCTCAAAAAATAAAGGGAACACTCAAATAATACATTCTAGATCTGAATGAAATATTCTCATTGAATACTTTGTACTTTGTTCTGTACAAAGTTGAATGTGCTGACAACAAAATCACACAAAAATCATCAATGGAAATCAAATTTATTAACCAATGGAGGCCTGGATTTGGAGTCACCCCCAAAATTAAAGTGGAAAAACACAATACAGGCTGATCCAACTTTGATGTAATGTCCTTAAAACAAGTCAAAATGAGGCTCAGTATTGTGTGTGGCCTCCACGTGTCTGTATGACCTCCCTACAACGCCTGGGCATGCTCCTGATGAAGTTGCGGATGTTTTCCTGTGGGATCTCCTCCCAGATCTGGACTAAAGCATCCGCCAACTCCTGGACAGCCTGTGGTGCAACGTGACGTTGTAGATGGAGCGAGACATGATGTCCCAGATGTGCTCAATCGGATTCAGGTCTGGGGAAAGTGCGGGCCAGTCCATAGCTTCAATGCCTTCATCTTGCATGAACTGCTGACACACTCCAGCCACATGAGGTCTGGCATTGTCCTGCATTATGAGGAACCCAGGGCCAATCGCACAAGCATATGGTCTCACAAGGGGTCTGAGGATCTCATCTCGGTACCTAATGGCAGTCAGGCTACCTCTGGCGAGCACATGGAGGGCTGTGCGGCCCTCCAAAGAAATGCCACCCCACACCATTACTGACCCACTGCCAAACCAGTCATACTGAAGGATGTTGCAGGCAGCAGATTGCTCTCCACGGCGTCTCCAGACTGTCACGTCTGTCACATGTGCTCAGTGTGAACCATCTGTGAAGAGCACAGGGCGCCAGTGGCGACTTTGCCAATCCTGGTGTTCTGTGGCAAATGCCAAGCGTCCTGCACGGTGTTGGGCTGTGAGGACAACCCCCATCTGTGGACGTCGGGCCCTCATACCACCCTCATGGAGTCGGTTTCTAACCGTTTGTGCAGACACATGCACATTTGTGGCCTGCTGGAGGTCATTTTGCAGGGCTCTGGCAGTGCTCCTCCTGTTCGTCCTTGCACAAAGGCGGAGGTAGCGGTCCTACTGTGGGTTGTTGCCCTGCTACAGCCCCCTCCACGTCCTGGTGTACTGGCCTGTCTCCTGGTAGCGCCTCCAGCCTCTGGACACTACGCTGACAGACACAGCAAACCTTCTTGCCATCCTGGATGAGCTGCACAAACCTTCTCGCATTGATGTGCCATCCTGAATAAGCTGCACTACCTGAGCAACTTCTGTGGGTTGTAGAGTCCGTCTCATGCTACCACGAGTGTGAAAGCACAACCAACATTCATAAGTAACCAAAACATCAGCCAGAAAGCATTGGTACTGAGATGTGGTCTGTGGTCCCCACCTACAGAACCACTCCTTTATTGAGTGTGTCTTGATAATTGCCAATAATTTCCATCTATTGTCTATTCTATTTGCACAACAGCATGTGAAATTGATTGTCAATCAGTGTTGCTTCCTAAGTGGACAGTTTGATTTCAAAGAAGTTTGATTTACTTGGCGTTATATTCTGTTGTTTAAGTGTTCCCTTTATTTTTTTGAGCAGTGTCTATATTATATATATATATATATATATATATATATATATATATATACAGTACAGACCAAAAGTTTAGACACACCTTCTCATTTAAAGATTTTTCTGTATTTTCATGACTTTGAAAATTGTACATTCACACTGAAGGCATCAAAACTATGAAACATGTGGAATTATATACTTAACGAAAAAGTGTGAAACAACTGAAAATATGTCTTATATTCTAGGTTCTTCAAAGTAGCCACTTTTTGCTTTGATGACTGCTTTGCCCACTCTTGGCATTCTCTTCATGAGCTTCAAGAGGTAGTCACCGGAAATGGTTTTCACTTCACAGGTGTGCTCTGTCAGGTTTAATAAGTGGGATTTCTTGCCTTATAAATGAGGTTGGGACCATCAGTTGTGTTGTGGAGAAGTCAGGTGGACACAGCTGATAGTCCTACTGAATAGACTGTTAGCTGCTTTTTTCTTGCCATAATACAAATTCTAAGTAAAGAAAAACGAGTGGCCATCATTACTTTAAGAAATGAAGGTCAGTCAGTCCGAAAAATTGGGCAAACTTTGAATGTGTCCCCAAGTGCAGTTGCAAAAACCATCAAGTGCTACAAAGAAACTGGCTCACATGAGGACCGCCCCAGGAAAGGAAGACCAAGAGTCACCTCTGCTTCTGAGGATAAGTTTATCCAAGTCACCAGCCTCAGAAATCGCAGGTTAACAGCAGCTCAGATTAGAGACCAGGTCAATGCCACACAGAGTTCTAGCAGCAGACACATCTCTACAACAACTGTTAAGACAAGTCACAAAGGTCACATAAATATACTTCCTGAGTTCACAATATAACGCACAAAAAGCTCAAGCTCAGGTGGCCCAGCTTCAAAGGAAGATGGATAAAATTTGTAGATAAAAAATTAAATTTTATTTCCAATCTTTAAAATCAACAAATAATTAAAAAATAATTAAAAAACAGAGACCTTCGGGTTCCATCCATCAACGTCATACATGAATAACAGGAAGCACAGCTTCTCAAATAAATACAAAATAATTATATAACATAGCCCCATACAATATCAAATCGTCCTATATCAGCCAAAAGTAACCAGGTAAATACACCCAAAATTGCAGGCTAAATGGCAATACTGGACTCGGTTACTAATCTCAGACATAAAGGTGCAAAGTGCATATATCAGGGAAATCCCTTATTATGAGTAGAGACAGCTGGATGTGGATAAACAGATGTAAGTGGATAAGTAGTGAATCATAACAGGACTAGAGGATATATATATTTACTCACATGAGGAGGGAAGGAACCTACCCCGACGACGCCGTTTCGCCAAGCCCTTGCCAGACTTGAAAGTAAATGGATTTTCAGACTGGGCACTGTTTCACCTCAGGGCCTGAATGAACAATTTGGCTTCTCTGCCTTCTTATAGTTATATTTTTATGGCTATATTTATCTGTTTTCTCTACCATCTCTTTATATCACCTTATTGATTATGTTAATATAATAATATATATTGCCCGCACCATCTCTTTTTCCTTCAGCGAGGTACCATTTTACTGTGTATGTCTTCTTTGTGTTTTTATATGGTTTTAACTTTGTACTTACCTTTCTTAGTATTGATTGCTGATCCTTGCTGTGGGTACGGTCTTGGAGTGGATCCTCCATTTTTGATGTTTGGAGATGCGTTGCGGTGACTGAAGTTTTTTCTTCCCAGTTCCTGTTCTTTCATGAACATGAAGACAAAGGACAAGAAAACACAAGAAATTTAGAATTATAATGTATTTTCTATGACTCACACTTTGGTCTTTGTAATTTATCTTGTATTATGATCATTTTAATTATTTTGCACTGTATTTAATTTTATCATATTTCTTTTCGCTTACCACTCAGCTGGGCCACCTGAGCTTGAGCTTTTTGTGCGTTATAACAACTGTTAAGAGGAGACTTTGTGCAGCAGGCCTTCATGGTAAAATAGCTGCTAGGAAACCACTGCTAAGGACAGGCAACAAGCAGAAGAGACTTGTTTGGGCTAAAGAACACAAGGAATGGACATTAGACCAGTGGAAATCTGTGCTTTGGTCTGATGAGTCCAAATTTGAGATCTTTGGTTCCAACCACCGTGTCTTTGTGCGACGCAGAAAAGGTGAACGGATGGACTCTACATGCCTGGTTCCCACCGTGCAGCATGGAGGAGGAGGTGTGATGGTGTGGGGGTGCTTTGCTGGTGACACTGTTGGGGATTTATTCAAAATTGAAGGCATACTGAACCAGCATGGCTACCACAGCATCTTGCAGCGGCATGCTGTTCCATCCGGTTTGCGTTTAGTTGGACCATCATTTATTTTTCAACAGGACAATGACCCCAAACACACCTCCAGGCTGTGTAAGGGCTATTTGACCAAGAAGGAGAGTGATGGGGTGCTACTCCAGATGACCTGGCCTCCACAGTCACCAGACCTGAACCCAATAGAGATGGTTTGGGGTGAGCTGGACTGCAGAGTGAAGGCAAAAGGGCCAACAAGTGCTAAGCATCTCTGGGATCTACTTCAAGATTGTTGGAAGACCATTTCCGGTGACTACCTCTTGAAACTCATCAAGAGAATGCCAAAAGTGTGCAAAGCAGTCATCAAAGCAAAAGGTGGCTACTTTGAAGAACCTAGAATATAAGACATATTTTCAGTTGTTTCACACTTTTTTGTTAAGTATATAATTCCACATGTGTTAATTCATAGTTTTGATGCCTTCAGTGTGAATGTACAATTTTCAAAGTCATGAAAATACAGAAAAATCTTTAAATGAGAAGGTTTGTCCAAACTTTTGGTCTGTACTGTATATATATATATTAGTGTGTCAGTCAAAAAAATTTTGTGTAAATTTTTAGTTCTCACCCCTGGGAATAGTTCCCTTTGGTGTGATCATAACATACACCAAGTTTCATAACATTGCAACATTGTTCACTGGTGGCTCAATCATCACAAAACTAACAATTATTTGTAATAAATGTCTTGCAGCAAAGTAAATGTACAATTTTACATTAGTTTCACAGTTTCACTTTTTTTAGCGGAAACCAGGTTTATTTACTTTAGGATAGTGATGGCGATGCCTCTCCACACACAGGAGATTAAACTGTTTCTGGTCTTCTTCAGTGCTCAGTGATGAATTGAATGTACTCAAGAGTGCAGTGGAGGGTTTGGCTGCATCATTCATGATTTTCAATCCGGCGACTTTTGAAGATGCGTTGATGTAACTTGCATTGGTGTGCATAGACAAGGATCTTGATGAAGAAAATCTTGGTTTATTTCCAGTGCAACAAACAGTTTTTTATGTTGGACGACATGAAGTGATGAAGCTTCTTGTGTGACACAATGTCTTCGGCAAGCTGCACACGAGTTGTGCAGACATTGTTGCCTTCTTTCTGCAAAGCCAGTACCATCTCAACCTTTTCTGCGGTTGGAACCTCACTGTCAAAAAAAAGTCAGACCCAACATAATCTCACTGAGGTACCACAGGTGTCTTTTGAAGTTTTTATTGCTGCCTCAGCAACAGGCTTGTTGATTCATGTGTATGCTACAAGGTCCTGCAGTTATGTCAAGTTATTTCGCAGCAATGTGGCTGGGATCTGACAGAGGTACCAAGCCTTCAAGTATAAGCGGACAGTGCAAAACTGAAGATTTTTTAACTCTGTCATAGTTAAATGAAATTGGTGACGAATCATGAAGATCTTCAGAGCGTATATCACTTTGGCCATCCATCAGGCCAATGGTAGGTACCTGGAGTGTTGAAGTGTTCGACTGGGTTTGCCGGAGAACCAAGGAGAAGGAGTGCCAGTATTAACAATTCCTTGTAATCATCTCTTGGATGGCATTGTGCAAGTGGACCCAGTTGAAACTATGTCTTCCATTCCAGCCAAAAACTTGGTTTTATCCAGTTGATTCCAGGCAGCCGAAAATCTCTCAAACAACTTTATATTTGGACCTGTTGTTTGGGGACACAATTTATCAAACATGCTTGCAATAATTATCTCATGACTGTGGTGGCTACATGGCAAACTCAGTAGTTCTTTCTGGAGCACAGACCAGCCTTTGTACCAGTGTTACTACTGGTCATGTCGATTGATAAACTTCACTTTACCTTAGTTGCTGCAAATCACCCTAATATCGCTCATCAACACTTGCAAATTACTCTTAGAAATTAAAGTAAGTGAATTTCAGGCAAAAAGTTAATTAGACATAAAAGACACAATCGGAGTGGTGTAGGCTGCTTTGTAAATATTTAGAGATTAGACTTACCTAAAAAAAAGTGAATAATACTGAATGTTGTCTGTAATCTGGCAACTCTGAAACAGGAAATATAAACTAATATTAATAATATTAAATATTCTTTGAAAATTACAAATAAGCAAATTGGAGAGAGTTTCAAGGAGTGGTGGGGCCCTTATTGCTGCTGCTCTATTAAAACTATGCAAATTCTATTTTAATGGCTATTAAGTGTTCAAGGGCTGACATTGAGGACATTGAGCCACCTTTTAAACTCAACCCAAAGGAACGATTTTTTAAAGGATATTACAGATCAATATATATATATTGTAAGGTAGTGCTATTCATCACGCTGGGGGACACTCACTTCACGGGGTTAATTAAAGCACACCAGCCACGTTTTCTGATAACACGACATCCAACAGTTTATTATACTTCAAAACTGCACATAACATAGTCCATCTCAGTGGCTCACCGGCATGGTTATACACATAACATCCAGGAGACCTTTCCAATGGCAGACATGCCCGCTTGGCTTTAGATACAGACTTCAGCAAGGTACAACATCAATGTCCATATAAAGAACCATTTTTACCTTTGCTGGGTCTTAGCTTCTTCTCTCAGCTCTGTTCTGCCACAGCTGTGGCTTTAAGGCTTCCCAGCCGTGGTCTCCAAGCCACGTGCCTTCCAGGGCTACTGCGTCCCAAACACAGGGATTTAGCCTCTTGCCACACCAGGCCTCTCTCTTCCAGCCCCTCCAGGCTAATGGTGTCCCACACACAGGGATCAGGCCTCATGCCTTTCACACCTGTTTCTAAAACTACCAGGGTTTATATATCAGTCTGTGCATACAGGACCTGTGATGATGTCACAGTCATGTGATCAGTCACCTGAGGGGAGGTACATGGTCAGCCAGAACACACCCCCTGGACATTTTAGCAATGCAGTAAGGCGCTGCATTACAATATATATAAATATATATATATATATATATATATATATATATATATATATATATATATACACAGTACGGACCAAAAGTTTGGACACACCTTCTCATTTAAAGATTTCTCTGTATTTTCTTGACTATGAAAATTGTACATTCACACTGAAGGCATCAAAACTATGACTTAACACATGTGGAATTATATACTTAACAAAAAAGTGTGAAACAACTGAAAATATGTCTTATATTCTAGGTTCTTCAAAGTAGCCACCTTTTGCTTTGATGACTGCTTTGCACACGCTTGGCATTCTCTTGATTAGCTTCAAGAGGTAGTCACCGGAAATGGTCTTCCAACAATCTTGAAGGAGTTCCCAAAGATGCTTAGCACTTCTCGGCCCTTTTGCCTTCACTCTGCGGTCCAGCTCACCCCAAACCATCTCGATTGGGTTCAGGTCTGGTGACTGTGGAGGCCAGGTCATCTGGCGTAGCACCCCATCACTCTCCTTCTTGGTCAAATAGCCCTTACACAGCCTGGAGGTGTGTTTGGGGTCATTGTCCTGTTGAAAAATAAATGATGGTCCAACTAAACGCAAACCGGATGGAATAGCATGCCGCTGAAAGATGCTGTGGTAGCCATGCTGGTTCAGTATGCCTTCAATTTTGAATAAATCCCCAACAGTGTCACCAGCAAAGCACCCCCACACCATCACACCTCCTCCTCCATGGTTCACGTTGGGAACCAGGCATGTAGAGTCCATCCGTTCACCTTTTCTGCGTCGCACAAAGACACGTTGGTTGGAACCAAAGATCTCAAATTTGGACTCATCAGACCAAAGCACAGATTTCCACTGGTCTAATGTCCATTCCTTGTGTTCTTTAGCCCAAACAAGACTCTTCTGCTTGTTGCCTGTCCTTAGCAGTGGTTTCCTAGCAGCTATTTTACCATGAAGGCCTGCTGCACAAAGTCTCCTCTTAACAGTTGTTGAAGAGATGTGTCTGCTGCTAGAACTCTGTGTGGTGTTGACCTGGTCTCTAATCTGAGCTGCTGTTAACCTGCGATTTCTGAGGTTGGTGACTCGGATAAACTTATCCTCAGAAGCAGAGGTGACTCTTGGTCTTCGTTTCCTGGGGCGGTCCTCATGTGAGCCAGTTTCTTTGTAGCGTTTGATGGTTTTTGCAACTGCACTTGGGGACACTTTCAAAGTTTTCCCAATTTTTCAGACTGACTGACCTTCATTAATTAAAGTAATGATGGCCACTCGTTTTTCTTTACTTAGCTGCTTTTTTCTTGCCATAATACAAATTCTAACAGTCTATTCAGTAGGACTATCAGCTGTGTATCCACCAGACTTCTGCACAACACAACTGATGGTCCCAACCCCATTTATAAGGCAAGAAATCCCACTTATTAAACCTGACAGGGCACACCTGTGAAGTGAAAACCATTTCCATTTCCATGCCAAGAGTGTGCAAAGCAGTCATCAAAGCAAAAGGTGGCTACTTTGAAGAGCCTAGAATATAAGACATATTTTCAGTTGTTTCACACTTTTAAAGTATATAATTCCACATGTGTTAATTCATAGTTTTGATGCCTTCAGTGTGAATGTACAATTTTCTTAGTCATGAAAATACAGAAAAATCTTTAAATGAGAAGGTGTGTCCAAACTTTTGGTCTGTACTGATATAGATATATATATATATATATTTATATACATATAGTCATTTTTTACATTTTAATAATTCCAAAAATAAAAATAGGCCTATGCAAAAGTTTGGGCACCCTTGGAGATTTGTGTGCTCAGATAACTTTGACCAAGGTTTCAAACCTTGATTAGCCTGTTAGTGTTATAGCTTGTTCACTATCATCGTTGGGAAAGGCCAGGTGATCAAATTTCCCAGCGTTATAAAAAAACAACCTCTTCTAACCTTGTGCCAAAAACAAGAGCTATGTGTTCTTCTAAGAAGCTGCCTAGCACTCTAAAAATGAAAATGGTGGAGGCCCACAAAGAAGTAAAAGGCTATAAGAAGATAGCAAACCTTTTTCAACTTGCCCTTTCCTCAGTTCGAAATGTAATTAAGAAATGGCAGTTAACAGGAACAGTGGAGCTTAAGATAAGGTCTGGAAGACCAAGCAAAATTTCAATTACAGCTGCTTGTAGGATTGCTAGAGAGGCAAATCAGAACTCCCTCTTGACTGCAAAAAACCTTCAGAAAGATTTAGCAGACTCTGAAGTTGTGGTACATTATTCTACTATTCAGAGACACCTGCACAAATATGGCCTTCATGGAAGAGTCATCAGAACAAAACATCTCCTGTCTCCTCACCATAAAATTCTGAGTCAGAAGTATGCAAAAGAACATCTAAACAAGCCTAGTGCATTTTGGAAACAAGTCCTGTGGACCGATGAGGTTAAATAGAATTCTTTGGCCACAATGATCAAAAGTATCTGTGGAGAAAAAGGGGCACAGAATTTCAGGAAAAGAACATCTCGCTTAACCATTAAACATGGGGGTGGATCAATCATGCTTTAGGGTTGTGTTGCAGCAATGGCACGGGAAAATTTCACAGGTAGAGGGAAGAATAGATTCAATGAAATTTCAACAAATTCTTGATGCAATCATAACACCATCTGTAAAAAAGCTGAAGTTGAAAAGAGGATGGCTTCTACAAATGGATAATGATCCTGAGCACACATCAAAATCGACAATAGACTACATCAAAAGGCACAAGCTGAAGTTTCTACAATTGCCCTCACAGTCCTCTGATCTGAACATCATTGAAAATCTGTGGCTAGACCTCAAAATAGCAGTGCATGCAAGACAAGCCAGAAATCTCAGAGAACCTCAAACAAGACTTGAAAGACTCTTGGCTTGCAACAAAAAGCGTTGAACAAGTTATGATAGGGTGCTACTAGACTTCATAAAAACAGGTAGGCAAGGTTTATGACACACAGAAAACCAGATGATACATGACACTCCATATACAAAATTCCAAAATATTATTTTCCACTTAATTGGAGATGTGTAAGTACACTGCTAATCAACATTCATAAAGTTATTCCAAATACGATAAGTGCTTTCTGTAGTAAATTATCCAGATTTAACCCAAATTTGTGCTCTATTGATAGATGTTAATAATATACAAAGGGGTCAAATCACCACAGAGACTGAGGACATCCATGGTGGTGGGGTCAATAGTTGTATGATAATGAAATAATACCTTGGCTAAGTATCAAATATACAATGCCTCAATTCCACATCTAAAGTACACAGATAACACAATAGAGGTGCTTAGTGCATCATGTAAAAACTACATGAACTAAATAATTCCTGATATATAGATGGACTCAATATTTCATATAAAAAAACACTAGAAAGACTCATACCCAAATGGGGTTAATGACCAAAATTATTGCATAATGCAAAGAACTCGTGTGCTTTATGAATAAAGTGCATACATGTTACAGGCATCCATACTGGTAATATGATACAGATCCACCGTGGTAGCGTCTCACCTGGTGCCCCTTGACGAATGTTTCACATCAAGCTGCTTCATCAGAACCCCTTCTCATGAAGCAGCTTGATGCGAAACGTGTGTTTAGTATTCATAAAGCACACGAGCACTTTGCATTATCCAATAATTTTGGTCATTGACCCCATTTGGGTACCATATGAGTCTTTCTAGTGTTTATATTATGAAATATTCAGTCTGTAGGTCATCAATGTAAAAGTAGTGGACAACCTCTTTAATTCTTTTTGCGTTTTTAGCTCTTTTTTTGTCGCGTTCCAGGCGAATACGCCTAAAAAATATGCTGTTTACACATACCCTAAAAAATTTCTCAGCAGAGCTTATCTCCCATCAGCCATACAAAAATACTTCTCATTTTACTGAAGTCAAGGGCCCATTATAAAAATATATACTGCTGTATAATGTTTTACTCACAAGTCTACACAAATAAAGCCTCTGTATTCTCAAAAGTTAGTATTTCTGAGGATTTTCATAATATTAGGATCATGGCATCCAGAATAAAGGTACTTTCCTGTACATACTGTCATGGTAGGAACTTAAAGGGTCTGTATGAGATTATGAAAATAGCTTTTTAATTACCTACTGTACTGTATATCTGGTATTATAGCACTGCCCCATGCCTGTAAAACAAGACATAGCCCATTGGCAGAGTGGCTTTTTTTCTGAAATAATGCATGTGATATATGAAAACTGCACAAGCCTGATTTAGGATACATTTGCATGTTTTCCTTATGTACAGTTTTTAGAGTATTATTTCATTTATCACAAACATGCTCTAACTTTATAAAGAAAGTCTAAAGCATTCAAAAATATATAACAGCCTGAACTGGATTAAAACAGACAGAAGTGTATTATAAGCACAACAAATTAGTAATATTGTCATATTTTTAGTGAAATTTTAGGTTTCAGCGAGCTGACTATAAAATACAATATTTGCATCAAATTTTCACACATCTGTGCTCCAATTTTGTACAACATACATTCACTGGTTGAAAATGTGCTTCAAAACGACTGAAAATGGATTACGTTTATGAGCACATGTTTCTGATGAAGTTCAAGCATGAACCTAGCCATTTTCCTGTTCCAGGCTTCCTCTCTTTTTGCAGAAAAGTCCTGCTGTTCCTGATGTCATATATAAAAACAACTACAGCATGGCATACAGTTGCAAGAAAAAGTAAATTAACATTTTGGAAATAGCTATATTTTGAAACATGCATTACTAATAACATTTACTCTGAATGATACCTAGGAATGCTGTCTGTCATACTGTATTTTAAGACAAAAGCAGAATATTACTAAACTGATAGCACATAAAAGTTGTACCGTTCATGTATTTTTTTAAGCACATGAAACATCCACAGTGTATGCAGAAAAAATAGGTGCTAATTGGAACATGGAACAAAGATGTTTCATTTAAGCAGATGATATTGAAAGTGTGGTTTTCGTAGGTACTTTACCCATGAAATAAAGGCACACAAAGCCTGGTTACTAAAACAGTGTTACTGTTCTTCTCAATGATTGGTTAGTAGTTTCTTATTGTTTAATTTTAAAACACTATTGATTTCATGGGGACCCTGCCCTTGCGGATTTATATTATAGTCTAAAGCAGGGGTCTCAAACACGCGGCCCGCGGAGCCGTCGACAGCAGCATTCAATTGGATGCACATTCAATTGAAATGTATTGCCTCACAGAGATCATCTTTCGGCACAGCAACACCAATGCCAGCCACCGGCCAATCAGAGGCCAGCAGCTGACATCTGTGCATGGCGGTGACATATCTACAATATGGGGACATACCTACAATATGGGACCTGGATGGGGACATACCTACAATATGGGGACCTGGTTGGGAACATAGCTACAATATGGGGACATAACTACATCATGGGGACCTGGATGGGGACATATCTACAATATGGGGACCTGGATAGGGGACATATCTACATTATGGGGACCTGGATGGGGACATATCTACAATATGTGGGCATAACTACAATATGGAGACCTGGATGGGGACACACCTACAATATGAGGTCCTGGATGGGGACACATCTACAATATGGGTCCCTGGATGGGGACATATCTACAATATGGGGACATAACAATAATATGGGGACCTGGATGGGGGCATAACTATAATATGGGGACCTGTATGAGGACATAACTACAATATGGGGACCTGGATGGGGACATGCCTACAATTTGGGCACCTGGATGGGGACATATCTACAATATGGGGACCTGGATGGGGATAGACCTACAATATGGGGACCTGGATGGGGACATACCTACAATATGGGGACATACCTACAATATGGGGACCTGGATTGGGACATACCTACAATATGGGGACCTGGTTGGGAACATAGCTACAATATTGGGACATAACTACATTAGGGGGACCTGGATGGGGACATATCTACAATATGGGGACATAACTACAATATGGGGACCTGGATGGGGACATATCTACAATATGGGGACCTGGATGGAGGACATATCTACAATATGGGGACCTGGATGGGGACATAGCTACAATATGGGGGCATAACTACAATATGGAGACCTGGATGGGGACACATCTACAATATGGGGACCTGGATGAGGACACACCTACAATATGAGAACCTGGATGGGGACACATCTACGATATGGGTTCCTGGATGGGGACATATCTACAATATGGGGACATAATAATATGGGGACCTGGATGGGGGCATAACTATAATATGGGGACCTGGATGGGGACAGATCTACAATATGGGGACCTAATTACAATATGGGGACCTGGATGGGGACATAACTACAATATGGGGACCAGGATGGGAGACATTACTACAAGAAGAGGACCAGGATGGGGACATTACTAGAAGATGAGGACCAGGATAGGGCATTACTACAAGATGATGACCAGGATGGTGCATTACTACAAGATGAGGAACAGGATAGGGCATTACTTCAAGATGGGGACCAGGATGGGGCACATTACTACAAGATGTTTGCCAGAATTACTATATGGTGCTAATTGTAAGACAATATTACTGTATGTGGCCAATTGGGGGAAACAAAATTGTAAAAATGAAACAAAAAAATAAAGCATGAAAAAATATTTTGCCACTAAAAATGCTGTTTTATATATAAACTAAACTAAACAAAAAAAGTGCTTGTTTGTTATCGCCACATCCATAATGACCCAAGCTATAAAAAAATAAAATAAACACGTCAAAAATGTTCAAAAGGTGTATAGAAAAAAAAATAGTATCACTAAAAATGTCACTTTGTTCTGCAAAGAATGCGGCCCTCCAAATTTAAATTTTTTCCATGTGCGGCCCATATACCCAGCCGAGTTTGAGACCCCTGATCTAAAGGGTAATGGAAAAGCAGACAGTAGGTTGAGGGGTTGCAGCAGCCCAGTGGTGAGGTGACAGGAGGTTTGTTGCAAGCTGTAAGCTTTCTTGAAGAGATGAGTTTTCAAGTTCTATCTGAAGGTTCAGAATGTGGGAGGAAATCAGACATGTTGGGACACGGAATTCCAGTGGATTGGGGATGCTCAGGAGAAGTATTGGAGGCGAATGGATGAGGAACATCCAAGAGTGGAGTAGAGAAGGAGTTCTTGTGAGGACTGGAGATTGTGTGTGGGAAGATATTGGGCGATTACTTTGTGGATATATGGAGGGGATAGCCTTGTATGTGAGTGATAGTAGTTTAAACTGTATTCGTTGGGAAATTGGGAGCCAGTGAAGAGATTTGCACAGCAGAGAAGTGGAGGAGTAACGAGGGGAGAGGTGGATTAATCGGGCAGCGGAGTTAAGTACATATTAGAGAGGTGCCAGAGTGTTAATCGGGAGGCCACAGAGAGAGATGTTGCAGTAGTCGAGGCAAGAGATGATGAGGGCATGCACTAATATTTTAGTAGATTCCCGGATTGAAGAAGGGACAAATTCTGGAAATATTTTGAGTTGGAGGCGACAAGAGGTGGTTTGGATGTATTGTATGGTTTGAAAGACAGGACACAAGTTACTCCAAAAGTAGCGGACTTGTGTGAGAGGGGAAAGCATGATGTAATTTATAGTGATAGATTAGGTAGGGGATTTAATTGAGGTGGAGGTAAGAGTTTAGATCAGTTTTGTCCACATTAAGTTTTAGGAAGCGTGATGAGAAGAAGGAAGATATAGCTGATAAACACTTTGAGATTCTGGACAGCAGAGAGTTGATATCTGGACCAGAAAGGTAGATTTGAGTGTCATTAGCATATAGGTGGTACTGGAAGCCATGGGACTTTGAGCTGTTCTAGGCCAAAGGTATAGATGGAAAAGTGTAAGGGTCCCAGGACAGAGCCTTGAGGGACACCAACAAAGAGAGGCTGGGATTGTGACGCTGAGTCACTTGTCACAGCCAAGCCGTGAGATGGAATAGTCAAGGAGTCCGAGGTCAAAAGCCAGGCGGGTACGTCATAAACAGAAGGAAGAGACAAAAGCGTAGTCAGGTAATGTTTCAAGGTCAGAATACAGGAGGATAGCGGATTAGAGCAGAAGGGGTTAAACAGATGGATAGTCAGAAAGAGGTCCAAGGTCAGGCAGCGAAAGATCTACAAGCAGAACACAAGGCACAGAGAGATAATGCACACAGTAACTGAGTGTACGTCTGGCAGAGGTCTGGAAGTAACAGCCCAGCCAAATCACCTGGGACTATTAACACCTGGAGATAGCCAGCGCCTCCCAGTCTCAGATTGGACAGCCAAGCCTCCAATCAAAATAATGACAGTTCAGCATGCCCTGCACCAGACTGGACGACTGAGCTGTCAATAAAAGTCTGACAGCTTCAGCATGCCTGTCACGGTCTCCACACTTTCCTTGTCTGCTATGTTACTATTGTGTGGAGGCTGTCAGTCTGTTTTGGTTTTGCTGGGTCGTTTCTGCAATCATCTGTGTTCACTTCCCTTGATTAGTCTTCTACTTAAGCATTCTAGCTCCTTCACCCAGTGTCAATTGTACACTTGCTGTTGCCTGTGTAGGACTGATCTCTCTGTGCTCTGTGCCTGACCCAGCCTGACTTTTCCCTTACCTGGATTTTGACCATTTGCCTGTTATCTGACTACTCTTTTGTCTGCTCCCTGTGTACTGCCTTGTTTTTCTGGTTTTCCTGACCCCGGCTTGTGTAGTGGCTTACGTCTCTGACTTCTCCTTGTTGTACTGTGCCATTTTCCTGGACTTGACTTTGGATTGTTTGACCTACCTCTATTTATCCAGTAAGTAGCACTTACATAATATTTCTTTCAGTAATATTAGTCTCTTCTCTCCTCTTCTGAGACTGTTATTTCTGTAGTGACTTGCGTCACATTACAATTGACCGTTAATTTTTTCTTTTTCCCACCTATGGATCCGTTACATACTTTGTGTGATCAGGTGGTGAATCTGACTCAGTTAGTTCAGGATCTGGCCTTGGAATAACACAAACTAGCGTCCTCACAGGCTCAGTTACAAGACCAGATTTCTGGTACATTTACTGTCCCTCAGAATCTTTCCTCTCCGACCATTGTCATGACTTCTGAACCATCTGACGTATCTTTGAGCCCCCCTGAACTGGCTATAGCACTCCCTGACAAATTTTCGGGGGAGAAAGATCAGTTCAGAACTTTCAAAGAGAGTTGTAAATTATTGTTTACTTTGCGCCCTCGGTCATCAGGGAGTGAGTCACAGCGGGTGGGAATTATAATGTCACTTCTGCGGGGGGGTCTCCAGACTTGGGCATTTTCTCTACCCCCTTTTGCTCCTGGACGTATTTCTGTGGACGTTTCTTTGACGCTTTAGGACAGATCTATGATGAACCTTTCAGGGTCAAGGTGGCAGAGACAAGGATCATGAACCTGACACAGGGGAACCACACAGCGGAAGACTACTGTTCTGAGTTTCGTCAGTGGTCTACTGAGGTTCTCTGGAATGACGCGGCTCTCAGGTGCCAATTCCTCAGGGGTCTTTCGGAGTCTCTAAAGGACGCTCTGGCTCTGCATGCTCCACCTGGTTGTTTGGTGGAGGCCATGACTCAGGCTATCCGCATGGATCGGAGGATGCGGGAGAGACGCAAGGGCAAGGTACAACAGGAGGTTCCATTTTGTTCACCGGACCCGGGTCGTTTCCCAGAGGTAGAACCTATGGAGGTTGGAGCTGCCAGCTCAAGGGTTAAGGAGAGGAGACGCCGTCTGGAACTTGGACTTTGTCTGTATTGTGGCCAAGCTGGACATCTCTCTTAAAGGATTGCCCAGCACGACCTGCAATGAATAAGCCATCAGGAAATGCCTAGGTCTGGGTGATTGTCGAGGAGGTCACCCAGACTTACAGGTACCCTTTTACTCCTCCGATAAAGTGTTGTTGAATGCTGAACTTCTGTTTCAAAAACAGTGTCTATCAACATTTGCCTTTATTGTCTGTGGAGCTGCGGCTAATTTCATTGATTCGGGACTTGTTCAGAAGTTAGGATTAGGGTCAGTTAAGCTAGAAGACCCTATTCAAATTGTGGCTATTGATAGAACACCGTTGCTAAAAAAATCTGGTTCAGTTAGTTACGGTGAAGTTCACACTCAAGGTGGGGTCACTTCATACAGAATTAATCTCCTGTTATGTCTTGGACAATTTACATGCTGGGATTGTGTTGGGTCTTCCAGAGCTGCCCATGCATAATTCGATCATTGACTGGTATCAGAAAGATATTGTCATATGGGACCCTCATTGTATTGAAAAATGTCTTAAATCTGTGCATGCTTGCTCCGTTAGTCTGGAGGATCTTCCGGAATACCTGAAGGACTTCGGAGATGTTTTTTCGGAAGTAGAGTCTGAGATCTTACCTCCTCACCGTCCCTATGACTGTGCTATTAATCTCATTCCTAACGCCAAATTACCCAAAGCTCGCTTATATAACTTGTCGGGCCCTGAGCGGGCATCCATGAAGGCTTATTTTAGCGAAAGTTTACGGAAAGGTCATATTCGTCCTTCTTCATCGCCGCTTGCCGCCGGGTTCTTTTTTGTTAAAAAAAAAGATGGAGGTCTCCGTCCCTGCATCGATTTCCGAGAATTAAACAAGATAACGGTTAAAAATACTTATCCGCTTCCACTTATCCACGATCTATATAATCAGCTTTCGTGGGCCAAATGGTTTTCCAAACTGAATCTCAGAGGGGCATATAATCTGATACGTATTCGTGAGGGTGATGAGTGGAAGACAACGTTTTTAACCTCTGAAGGTCTTTTTGAAAACCTCGTCATGCCTTTTGGGCTAACAAATTCACCCGCGGTCTTTCAGAATTTTATGAATGATATTCTCTCTGATTATATTGGGAGATTTATTGTGGTTTATTTAGATGATATTCTAATTTTTTCACCTGATCTGGATATTCATTATAAACATGTCCGTTTGGTTCTGCAAAGGTTAAGAGATAATTGTTTGTTTGCCAAGATTGAAAAATGTACCTTTTTTGTTCAAGAAATATCATTCTTGGGCTTCATTGTGTCAGCCTCCGGGTTTAAGATGGATCCTGGGAAGGTTCAGGCCATCATTGATTCGGTTCAACCCAGCGACCTTAAGGCTTTGCAGCGCTTTTTAGGGTTTGCAAATTATTACAGAAAAGGTTTTTCTCAGATCGTCAAGCCTCTTACGGACCTCACTCGCAAAAGGGCCGAGCTAAAGGTTTGGTCGTCAGAAGCAGTCAGGGCTTTTGAAAACTTGAAGAAATGTTTTATGTCTGCTCCTGTACTTGTTGAACCAGACCTCCAGAGGCCGTTCATTGTGGAGGTGGATGCTTCTGAGGTTGGGGTGGGGGCTGTATTGTCTCAATGTCCTAAAACTTTAACTAATCTGCGACCATGTGCCTTTTTCTCTAAGAAATTTTCTACTGCTGAAAGAAACTATGATGTGGGTAATTGAGAGTTACTTGCTGTCAAATTGGCTTTTGAAGAATGGAGGCATTTTTTGGAAGGAGCCTTTCATCTGGTCACCATGGTGACAGATCACAAGAATCTAGCGTATATCGAATCTGCTAAGCGGTTGACACCTAGACAGGCCAGATGGTCTTTATTTTTTTTCAAGATTTAATTTTTCTATTACGTTCAGACCTGGGTCTAAGAACGTGAGGGCGGATGCCCTGTCTCGTAGCCTTGATTCTGTGTCTCCTCCGGTGCCTCCTTCCTCCATTCTTCCTCAGGGTATAGTTGTGGCCATAGTCTCCTCTGAGCTGGAAGCGGAAATCCGTACTGCTCAATCCTTGTCTGGGGGGGATGACGGCTATTTGGGTGGTAATCGATCGATTCAGCAAACAGGCTCACTTCGTTCCATTATCTGGGTTACCCAATTCTGAGACTCTCTCCAAACTGTTTATTACTCATGTGGTACGACTACATGGGATTCCTCTTAATATTGTATCTGATAGGGGAGTACAATTCGTCTCTAGATTTTGGAGGGCTTTCTGCAGAAGGTTGGGGATTGATTTGTCCTTTTCCTCTGCTTATCATCCTGAAACCAACGGTCAGACCGAAAGGACAAATCAGTCTTTGGAACAAATTTTAAGATGTTTTGTCGCCGATCAGCAGGAGAATTTGTCATCCTTTCTTCCTCTGGCTGAGTTTGCCTTTAACAGTTGGGTTAATCAGTCCATGGGAACCTCGCCGTTTTTCTGTAATTATAGATTTCATCCTCATTTTGGTGAGTTCTCCAGAATAAGTTCTGGGTGTCCTGGGGTAGATGTAACCATTCAAGAGTTGGGGGATGTCTGGAAGGAGGTTAAAAAGAATATTGGGGTGGCTCAGCATCGGCAGAAACTAAAGGCCGATAGGAGACGCTCGTCAGGTGACGCGTTCAAGGTGGGAGATAAGGTATGGTTATCCTCTAAGAATATTAGATTGAAGATACCCTCACTGAAGTTGGGTCCTAGATTCATTGGTTCATATGAGATTCTGGAGGTGGTCAATCCGGTTTCCTTACGATTACGACTCACTCAGTCTTTCCGTTTTCCTAATGTGTTCCACAAGTCTTTGTTGAAGGAATTTATTCCCCCTGTTCTGTCTCCCTCGCCCCCGCCTCCTCCGGTGTCTATTGAGGGATGGCTTCTTAAAGATAGATATGCTTGTTGGATGTTTGAAAGTGGAAGTGAAAACACCAAAAGTTAATGATAGGTTGAAGAGATGGGTTAGGGCTTAGATAAGCAGGGTGGTGAGGTTGGGGAAGAGATGGTATGGGAAAGGGTCAAGTGAACAAGTTGTGATGTGTGATTTGCAGAGAAGTTGATTAAGCTTTCTGTCAGTGATGGTGGGAAGGAAGTTTATGGGGGAATGGCATTGGTCTATTTTGATGATTGAACAGCAAAGGCTTGTCTGATTTGGTCAATCTTTTTTTTTTTTAAATGTGCAATAAAGTCATCTGCAAGAATGAGGGTGGTTGGAGAGGACAGCAGTCGATGAAGGAAAAAGAGTTGTTGAATAAAGTGTTTGGGTTATGAGATAAAGAAGATATGAGATTTGTGAAGTAGTCCTGTTTAGCAGAGGTCAGGGCTGACTTGAATGTGAGAATTGCTAACCTTGGACACTCCGACAGCTCAGCACGCTCCTGCACCAGACCGGACGACTGAGCTGTCAATCAAAGTATTGACAGCTTCAGAATTCCCCTGTACCGGATTGGACAGCTGAGCTGTCAGTAACTACATCACAGACACATTGAGGGGTGGAACTGTGACAGTACACCCTCTTCTACGGGAGAGGCCATCGGACCCCAAGGCTTCCCAAATCTCGAGCTGGGACCCAGGAGCTCTCCTCTGGTCCATATCCCCTCCAGTGGATAAGGTATTGGAGGGAATTTTGAACCCTTCGAGAATCCACAACCCTCTGAACCTCATACTCCAAGCCACTGTCGACAGGAAAAACGGAGGAGGCGGGCATGAGGTAGACAATGCCGAAGGGACAAACTCCTTTAATTGGAATTTATGGAACACGTTAGGGATGCAAAGGGATGTAAGAAGCTTTAACCTGAATGTCACAGGTTTGACCACCTCTATGATTTCATATGGACCAATAAACTTTGGACCCAACTTCGCCAACGGCGCTTTAAGTTTAATGTTCCAAGATGACAACCAAACTTTTGTTCCCAATCTTAAAAACAGGACCCACCTAATGTCTTCTATCGGTCTTCCATTTTTGGTTAATCTGAGCAGTCCCAATATTCTTTTGAATCTCCCTGCAGACAACCCCAAGCATAACCCCCCATGTGCATCTCTCACCCCCCATGTGCAGCTCTCATCACCCCCATGTGCAGCTCTCATCCCCCCCATGTGCACCTCTCATTCCCCCCCATGTGCATCTCATCCCCCCATGTGCAGTTCTCATCCCCCCCATGTGCAGCTCTCATCCCCCCATGTGCAGCTCTCATCCCCCCATGTGCAGCTCTCATCCCCCCCATGTGCAGCTCTCATCCCCCCATGAGCTGCTCTCATCCACCCCGTGCATCTTATCCCCCCGTGCATCTCACCCCCCGTGCATTTCACCCCCCCGTGCATCTCATCCCCCCCGTGCATCTCTCACCCCCCCATGTGCATCTCATCCCCCCCATGTGCATCTCTCATCCCCCCGTGCATCTCTGATTCCCCCACTCCTAGTTAATTAATTGTATTTAAAAAAAATAAAACTTGTTATATTTACCCCCATGCGATCCCTGCAGAATCCTGGTGCTCGTCTACGTCGCTGCCACCAGGTTCTCTTGACTTCCGGCCATGTGACGGCGCCATCACATGACCGGAAGTCAGGGGAATCATGCACTGCTACACAGAGGAAAGCAGCGCTGAGATGTCCCGGCGCTTAGCGCTCAGCATGGGGCCGGGGGCCCAGGGCCGGCTCCAGGTTTTTGTGGGCCCTGGGCGAAAGAGTCTCAGTGGGCCCCTTTAACACATACCACGATTCATAATGCACAGATACCGAAGAGAAATATATATATAGTACAATGCAAAGATTTCACTTCTTACATTACTTGAGTGATATCTATTGTAAATTCCACAATAGCTCAGAAACCAGCGAATCGCTCCACACAGTATACTGGCCCCCATAAAATGCTCCATACAGGAGACTGGCCCCCATAAAATGCTCCATACAGAATACTGGCCCCCATAAAATGTTCCATACAGGATACTTGTCCCCATATAACGCTCCATATAGGATACTGGCCCCCATATAACGCTCCATACAGAATACTGGCTCCCATATAATGCTCCATACAGGATACTGGCCCCCATATAATGCTCCATACAGAATACTGGCCCCCATATAACGCTCCATACAGAATACTGGCCCCCATATAACGCTCCATACAGGATACTGGCCCCCATATAATGCTCCATACAGAATACTGGCCCCCATAAAATGCTCCATACAGAATACTGGCCCCCATATAACGCTCCATACGGAATACTGGCCCCCATATAACACTCCATACAGGATACTGGCCCCCATATAACGCTCCATACAGAATACTGGCCCCCATATAATGCTCCATGCAGGATACTGGCCCCCATATAACGCTCCATGCAGGATATTGGCCCCCATATAACTCTCCATACAGAATGCTGGCCCCCATATAACGCTCCATGCAGGCTGTTCCCCACACATAATGCCCCACGCAGGCTGTTCCCCCCATATAGGATGTCTCCCCCCTTATAATGCCCCATGCAGGATGTTACCCCCCCTTATAATGCCCCATGCAGGATGTCACCCCCCCCTTCCTTATAATGCCCCATGCAGGATGTCACACCCCCCCTCCCTTATAATGCCCCCTGCAGGATGTCACCCGCCTTTATAATGCCCCATGCAGGATGTCACGCACACCCCCTCCCTTATAATGCCCCATACAGGATGTCACCCCCCCTTATAATGCCCCATGCAGGATGTCACACACACCCCACTCCCTTATAATGCCCCATGCAGGATGTCACATCCCCCCCCTCCCTTATAATGCCCCACGCAGGATGTCACCCCCCCTTCCTTATAATGCCCCATGCAGGATGTCACACACACCCCCCTCCCTTATAATGCCCCATGCACGATGTCACACCCCCACTCCCTTATAATACCCCATGCAGGATGTCACCCCCCCTTATAATGCCCCATGCAGGATGCCACCCCCTCCCTTATAATGCCCCATGTAGTATGTTACCCCCCCTTTATAATGCCCCATGCAGGATGTCACCCCCCTCCCTTATAATGCCCCATGCAGGATGTCACACACGCCCCCTTATAATGCCCCATGCAGGATGTCACACACCCCCACCTCCCTTATAATGACCCATGCAGGATGTCACCCCCCCCCCTTATAATGCCCCATGCAGGATGTCAAATACCCCCACCTCACCCCCCTCCCTTATACTGGCACAGGCCTCCATACAATAAAAAAAGAATCAAATATTCACCTCACATCTCACCTGCTGCCGCTGCTCCAGACTCCATCGTCGCCCGCCTCATCCCGCTCTGCGCTGTGACTGCTCAGGAGAGAGCGCGGTGTAAAGACGTCACCGCACCCTCTGACCTGAGACGCCACAGTGCAGCAGCCGCGGAGGATGCAGGAGCTGCTGCGGAGGCACGGGGAGGGGTAAGTATTGTGCCGGGTGCCGGGGCCCTGAGCAAGCAGGGGGGGGGAGCGGGTGCTGACACTGCTCTCCTCCACTCACGGGTCCCATAGAGCGCGGGGTGCCCGACGGTGAGGGCCCCCGCCTGCTCAGGGCCCCGGCATTTGCCCTGGTGCGCCGGGTGCTGACGCCGGCCCTGCAGGGGGCCCCATGAGGAGACGCACAAGAGGGGGGCCCCAACCGGCCGGGCCCCATGCTGGAGTCAGGACAGTCATGCCCTGATGGTGGCCCTGCTGGAGGCTGGAGGAGCCCCATCTCCCTCTGGGCCCCCGTTCAATGAATGGGCTGCACGGGCGGTAGGTCCGCCCATGGATCGCAGATACTGTACCAAGGTATCATTTTATTCAGCTTTCTATGGCCTGCATGCCCATATAGATGGCTCAGGAGGGTTGATCCTACTGACATATTTCCTTTAAATGCAATCTGTCACCAGGTTTTTGCTACTCCATCTGAGTGCTTCTTGATGTAGGGGCAGAGATCCTGATTCCATCAATGTATAACTTACTGGGTTGCTTGCTGAAGTTTTGACAAAATCACTGTTTTAACTGCTGCATATCTCCTAGGTCTCTGAATGCTTATAACCAACTTACACCACTGATTGGCAGCTTTCTGTGTACAGTGTACACAGGACGGGGGTATACAGAGTTCATAAATATGGAGGACTACAAGGCAGCTGTTATGATCTGCAACAAGTACTAAGGAAAGATAGGGGAAAGCTGTCCCTACAGTAAGACTAAGCTGAATCCCTACGATGTAGCGGGCTGACTGTTCCTAGCGAACAGACCCGCCTTAGTCCTCGGCTAGTCTGAACGAAGACCTATAGCATAAGGGGAGGGGTCCCTAAAAGAACTAAGGACTGGGACAAAAATGGGACACCTCCTAAACAGAGAAGTTGTTGCAGAACACAAAAAGACAAACTGACAAAAAGGTACTAGAGGTCCCAGAAGGACCAAGCGAACTGACAGAGAAAGGCACCTGGCTAGAGAAACAGTCAAACACTGAAGTCCAGCACACCCAAAAGTGCGGAGCTGGAATATAAAAGCAGATGGTCACGTGACCGCAAAACAAAGATGGAAAAAACAAACAGGAGGGTTCTAACAGCAGCAGGTTTATTAGCCCTCTAGTGGTAATCTTCTGTTGTTAAAACAGTGCTTTTATTAAAATAACAGCAAGCAGACCAGTAAGTATATATCTTCAGTTCTGGCTAGTGATAGCATACGTGCTAGACACGCGTGCAAAACATTTTAAGTTAAATAGTTTAAAGTGCTTTTTAATAAGCAGTTATACAATGGCATGAAGCTGATTCTCCTCTCCTCTCTTCTTCACACAGGTATTTATTCATCCTTCCATTTATGTGCTGTCTAACAAGTGTGAACAAACCCATTTTATCTAGCAAGATTTTTTGCATGCATGGTATTTATTCATCCTTCTATTTGTGTGCTGTCTGACAAGTGTGAACAGACCCATATTATCTAGCAAGATTTTTTGCATGCATGGTATTTATTCATTGCTCCTCTGTTTTTTCTTTTCCCCTTCTTATTTCTGTTCTAAAGTGTTCAAAGCTATTTTATGGCCTCTCTGTTCTACATTGGTTTGTTTATCCTGCATAGTAATGCCTGCTCTGGCCTTGTGCTAATTGGATAATTACTCAATGTGGCCAATTGGTGCTTGAGTCTAGCAGATATTTCATTTCATATATCTTCAGTTGTGGCTTACAATAGCATGCGTGCAAAAGATTTTAATTCCAATAGTTTAAAGTGCTTTTTAATAAGTAGTTATACAATGGCAGTTGGACAGGGCAGGAGACAGGTAAGGTGAATAAGACAATCATACAAACATGCTTCTCGGTCAGTCGTACTGCATTATGCATTGGTCATATTTCTCTGCTTCTTATATGTTTTAACTTCTGCTTTCTTACAACTCATCCGCCCTTCAACACATCCTGTGCACTCACTCCATATCCACCCCTCCCTTCTCCCCTCTCCCATGTATAAATCTGAGGCTCTACTGATATTTCTCACCCACTTCAAACCATCTACTTCCTCCTTACAGCACTCAAAACGTTCATACAAATCATTGCACCACCTGCTCTCTCTTTTTTCTTCCTCTCCTTGTCGCTGGCGACATCTCCCCCAACCCTGGGCCTCCGTCCATTAGCATACATTTCTCTCCTCCAGCTGCATATAGAAACCCTGCTAATGTTATTAACATCCAGCGCATGCCCTCTCCTATCGCTTTCCATTGTGCTCTCTGGAACGCACGTTCTGTGTGTAACAAACTAAGTTACATTCATGATTTTTTCCTAATTCCCTTAACCTTCCGGCTATTAAAAAAACCTGGATCCAGCAGTCAGACACCACCGCCGCTGCTGCTCTCTCATTTGGTGGGCTGAAATTTTCACATACCACCAGACCTGAGAACAGACAGGATGAAGGTGTTGGTTTGTTCCTTTTAGCACAATGTGCTTTCCAGGTCATCCCCCCGGTTTCCTCACTTTTGTTTCCTTCCTTTGAAATCCACAACGTCAGACTCTTCAAACCCTTCTCCCTCTGAGTGGCGGTTGTGTATAGTCCTCCAGGCTCTTCCCGCCAGTTCCTGGATCACTTTGCCACCTGGCTTCCTCACTTTCTATCCTGTGACATACCCACCCTCATCATGGGAGACTTTAACATCCCTATCGATGATCCCCTCTCCCAATCTACCTCTCATCTACTCTTTCTAACCTCCTCATTCAGCCTCTCACAGTTTACTAATTCTCCTACTCATGAAGACAGGAACACTCTGGACCTGTTCTTCTCCTGTCTCTGCTCGCTGCATGACTTTACTAACTCCCCTCTCCTGCTCTCAGACCACAACCTTCTTTCCTTCTCTGTCAAGAACTGTCTCGTCACCCGAGACACCCCCACTTACCACATTTATAGGAATACAAGTACCATTAATACCCAGCAGCTTATGGACAATCTACACACATCTTTAGCTCCCATCTCCTCCCTCTGCTGTCCAGACTTAGCATTGTCACACTACAATAATACACTGAAGAGTGCCCTAGATGAAGCAGCACCTTCTACACGCAGAAAGACCCGACACAGACAACGGCAGCCCTGGCACACGATGCAAACATGTTTTCTTCAGCGTTGTTCAAGGTGTGCTGAGCGTCAGTGGAGAAAATCACTTTTAGCAGACTTCATCCACTATAAATTCATGCTCAAAACATATAATTCTGCCCTTCATGTGGCCAAACAATCCTACTTCACCACCCTCATCACTTCACTATCTAACAATCCAAAATGACTTTTTAAAACCTTAAACTCTCTCCTGAGCCCTAAAGCACAGGCCCCCATCACCAACCTCAGTAGTGAGGATCTGGCCACTTATTTCCTAGAAAAAAATCAACCACATCCATCAGGACATCTCAGCCCAATCTCCTCAGAGCGTGGTTCCCTTTCCCTGCCGCACTTCAAGCACACTTGCCTTCTTTGAACCTGTCACAGAAGAAGAAGTTACCCAGCTCCTCGCTTCTTCTCTGCTTACATCCTGCAACAGTGACCCCATTCCCTCACATCTCTTGCAATCTCTGTCACCGGTGGTCTCCACTCACCTGACTAAAATAGTTAACCTCTCTCTTTCTTCAGGCATCTTTCCTTCCTCATTTAAACATGCCATCATAACCCCTTTACTTAAAAAGCCATCCCTGGACCAGAACTGCACTGCTAACTACAGACCGGTCTCTAATCTTCCTTTCATCTTTAAACTCCTGGAACGCTTGGTCCACTCCCGTCTAATCTGCTATTTCTCAGATAACTCTCTTCTCGACCCTCTACAATCTGGTTTCCGCTCTTTACACTCCACTGAAACTGCCCTCACTAAAGTGAATGATCTACTAACAGCTAAATCCAAAAGTCAGTGCTCCCTGCTGATTCTCTTGGATTTCTCTGCCGCAGTTGACACTGTGGATCACCAGCTCCTCCTCACTATGCCCCGCTCTATAGGCCTCAAGGAAACCATTCTCTACTGATTCTCCTACCTCCCTGACCGCTCCTTCACTGTATCTTTTGCCGGCTCTTCTTCCTCTCCTCGTCCCCTTACTATCGGGGTTCTGCAGGACTCAGTCCTAGGCCCCCTCCTCTTCTCTCTATACACTGCCCCTATTGGACAAACAATCAACAGATTTAGGTTCCAGTATCATCTCTATGCTGAAGACAGCCAATTATACACTTCTTCCCCTGACATCACCCCTACCCTAATACAAAATACCAAGGATTGTCTGTCTGCTGTCTCTAACATCATGTTCTCCCTCTATCTTAAACTGAATCTCTCCAAAACTGAAATTCTTGTGTTTCCTACCTCTACTAACCTAACATCAAAATTACCTTGAAGGGTTCAACCATAACTCCCAAGCAGCACGCAAAACTGTCTTACCTTGTATTGAATTTATTGTCTGTATATGTCCCCGCTTAATTGTAAAGTGCTGCGGAATATGTTGGCACTATATAAATAAAAATTATTATTATTAAGTGATGCATTATTGGAATAATGGTTCATACGAATGTACACAATGCTGTTCTCAAATTAAGTGACAAAAGCCCGACAGTCAGATCAATTGATCCAAGACCTTGCCTCTGGACCAAACCCCTTCCAATCCACAAGAAAGAAAGTCTTTCCTCTTACCCTCTTGGTGGCCAAAATGTTTTCTACATCAAAGACGTCCTCAGCGGAGACTGGAGCGGGAGCGGTACCTGGATCGTCAGAGAAAGAATTCAGAACAACAGGTTTGAGGAGGGATACATAAAAGGAGTTGGGAATCCGTAAGGTGACCGGGAGTTTCAGCTTGTAAGCCACGGGATTGATTTGGTTCAGAACCTCGAACGGACCGATGAACCACGGACCCAACTTATATGATGGTATCTTGAGACGGACATATTTGGAGGAAAGCCAGACCTTGTCTCCCGGATGGAATTGAGGCGGATCCAGACGTCTCTTATCAGCATGTCTCTTCATCCGCTCGGAGGACTGAAGAAGTGCAGATCTAGTGTCTTCCCAAATAGCCGAAAATTCGCTGACAAGAGACTCCGCGGCAGGGTTGTCCACAGAAGAGGAGATGGGAAACAGAATCCGGGGGTGTTGACCGTAGACCACAAAAAAACGGGGATTTAGAAGAAGACTCGCTCTCATGGTTGTTATAGGAGAGCTCGGCCAAGGGCAGGAGCTCAACCCAATCGTTATGGTGAGCGTTGACAAAGTGCCGAAGAAAGCTGGTAAGGATCTGGTTGATACGTTCCACTTGACCATTGGACTGAGGATGATAAGCAGAAGAGAAATCCAAAGAGACATCCAGCAGCTTGTACGTAGTTCTCCAGAAGCGCGAGGTGAACTGAACCCCACGATCAGACACAATGTGGAGGGGTAGGCCGTGAAGACAGAAGATGTGATGGATGAAGTCCTTAGCCAGCACAGATGCAGACGGGAGACCAGGCAGAGGGATGAAGTGGGCCATTTTAGAAAAGCAGTCAGCGACCACCCAAATGTCAGTACAACGGGCAGAAACAGGGAGATCCGTGATGAAGTCCATTGCAATGTGTTGCCACGGAGCAGGAGGCACAGGAAGAAGAAGGAGACGGCCGGATGGAAGGTGCCTGGGAACCTTGTTACAGGCACAAGAGGAACAAGGCGCGACAAAGTCCGCAACATCCTTGCGCAGGGAAGGCCACCAGTAATGTCGGGCTATGAGCAGAAAGGTCTTCCTCTGGCCAGCATGACTGGCTAGTTTGGATGAATGGCCCCAGAGTAGAACCTTCTTTCGATCCGGAACCGCTACATAGGTCTTACCGGGTGGAAGATGAGACAGGTCAAACGGAGCAACAGTCATTACTTTGGAGGGGTCAATGATATGTAGAGGCTCCTCCTCTTGGTCGGAAGACAGGAATGAGCGGGATAGAGCGTCAGCCTTAATGTTCTTGTCCGCCGGGCGGTAATTGTTATGTTCTGCTACCAGAGCTAAGGAAAGAGAGGAGATCTGTCCCTACGATAGAACTCAGCTTAATCCCTACGATGTAACAGGGAACCTGATCCTGCGATCAGACCTGCTAAAGTCCTAAGCTAGTCTGTACGGAGACCTATAGATATGGGGAAGGAATCCCTACAAGTACTAAGGACTGGGAGGAAAATGGGACACCTCCTAACAGAAATAGTAGCAGACAGACGAACAAACAAAATATATAGAACAAAGAGGTCCGTAGACCAAGCAAACTAACAGAGTAGATACAGAGCACAGGCTAGCTAGAAAGTAGTTATACAATGAAGTCCAGCAAAGCCAGAATGGCGGAGCAGGATTAAATAGGCCAACAAGGTCATGTGACCAGCAAAGGAAAAAACCTAAGAGCAAGGTTCTAACAGTACCCCCCCTTCTAAGAGGATCCTCTGGATCCCCTAGGACCAGGCTTATCAGGAAATCTCCTGTGAAACGCTCTGATAAGTCTGGACGCGGAAACATCATCCGACCTCACCCAAGAGTTATCCTCGGGTCCGAAACCTTTCCAGGCCACAAGATACTGCAAACTACCTCTATACCGTCTAGAGTTAAGGATGCGAGAAATTTCATATTCCCCGTCCTCCACCACCGGAGGAACAGAGGCAGAGGCGTCACAATCCGATACAACAGCTTTTTTCAACAGAGAGACATGAAATACCGGATTAATTCTCCAGGAGGTAGGAACCTCCAACCTAACAGCAGATTGGTTGACAACCTGAAGCACCTTAAAGGGCCCTACAAACTTGGGACCCAATTTCTTAGAAGGAATCCTCAACCGCAGATTCCTAGAAGACAACCAAACCATGTCACCAACAGCGAACAAAACCTCCTGTCATTTCCTATCAAAGTAGTCTTTAGATTTTCTGTTGGCCTCCTGAAGATTACCACGCACATCCGTCCAAACTCTCTCCAAATCACCGGAAAAATTCTCCTCCTCAGGCACGGCAGATCCCAACTTGGAGAACGACCCAAACGACGGATGTCTCCCAGAACAACAAAAAAAAGGCGAACAACCAGCAGAAGAAGATGTATGATTGTTCAGAGCAAATTCAGCAAGTGGCAGAAACTCAGACCACCCCTCTTGATTGTCTGCCACAAAACAACGCAAGAACTGCTCAACATCCTGGTTTTTCCTTTCTGTCTGGCCATTAGATTCAGGATGATATCCGGACGAGAACGACAAATGAACTCCCAACCTGTCACAAAAGGCATGCCAAAAACGAGCCACGAACTGAGGACCCCTATCAGAAACAATGTCAGTAGGAACGCCATGAAGTCTGACAATTTCCTTGACAAAGGCCTTAGCGAGAGTTTTAGCGCAGGGCAGTTTGATGAAGGGAACCAAGTGACACATCTTGCTAAAACGGTCCACGACCACCCAGATGACAGTAAAACCCTCAGAGGGGGGAAGGTCAGTTATAAAGTCCATAGCCAA
Organism: Phyllobates terribilis; assembly: GCF_046119375.1. NCBI lineage: Eukaryota > Metazoa > Chordata > Amphibia > Anura > Dendrobatidae > Phyllobates > Phyllobates terribilis. The sequence continues at coordinate 156,250,299 of NW_027362771.1, read as the reverse complement.
ATGTGTCCAAGGAGCACTGGGAACCTCCAAAGGACAAAGCAACCCCGCAGCAGGAGTATGTGAGGACTTAGATCTAGCACATATAGTACATTGACGCACCCACTTAATGACTTCCTTCTGCCATCCAGGCCACCAAAAACTGCGACCCACCAGTCTCTTGGTCTCAGAGATTCCGGGATGACCTGCCAACCGAGATTCGTGACACTCAACAAACAAATCTCTCCTAAAGGTCCCAGGCACAAACAACCTCCCATGAGGAGTGTTAGATGGGGCATTCTCCTGTGCTTTAAGAATCTCATCTTCCAAAACGGAGTCCAAAGCAGCTATCACAACACCTTCTTGTAAAATGTTCTCCTCTTTCTCAGCACCGACTATGGGAGAAAAACTGCGAGACAAGGCATCCGCCTTAACATTCTTAGTACCAGGGATGTAAGTAACGGAGAAGTTAAACCGCGAGAAAAACAGTGCCCACCTAGCCTGACGGGCATTCAGGCGCTTGGCAGCATCAAGATATATCAGATTTTTATGATCCGTAAGAACCTGAACGGGAAATTCCAAGAAGTGGCGCCAGTGTTCAAATGCGAGTTTAATAGCCAATAATTCCCGATTACCAATATCGTAATTCAGTTCAGTCTCCGAAAATTTTTTTGAAAAAAAGGCACAGGGATGTAATCCATCCCCGTTATCCTGAGACAATACTGCGCCAACCCCCACAGAGGAAGCATCAACCTCAACCAAAAACGGCTTAGTCACATCAGGCTGCATAAGGATGGGAGCAGAGGTGAACCTCTCCTTGAGATACACAAAAGCTTCAATGGCCTCAGAAGACCACTGAACCGCATCAGCACCTTTCCTGGTGAGATCGGTTAGAGGTTTGACAATACTAGAAAATTTTTTTATGAATTTTCTGTAATAATTGGCGAAACCTAAAAACCTCTGTATCGATTTCAAACCAATAGGCCTAGGCCATTCCTGTACAGCTTGAACTTTAACCGGGTCCATCTCAAAACCTTCGCTGGAGATAATGTAACCCAAAAAACTAATTCTCTGTACAGCGAACTCACATTTCTCCAGCTTAGCAAAAAGCGAATTGTCCATTAATAACTGTAATACCTCACGTACGCTCCGCCAATGAGACTCCAGATCCGGCGAATAAATCAAAATGTCATCCAAATACACAACCACATTTTTGCCGATCAAAGGTCTAAGGATGTCATTAATAAGATTCTGAAAAAATGCAGGAGCATTAGTAAGACCAAAAGGCATAACCAGATTCTCAAAATGACCCACAGGAGTGTTAAAAGCAGTCTTCCATTCGTCACCCTCCTTCATGCGCAACAGATTGTATGCCCCCTTAAGGTCAATTTTAGAGAACCACTTGGCCCCCATTAACTGGTTAAACAGATCAGGAATCAATGGCAGTGGGTAAGGATTGCGTACAGTAATTTTGTTAATCTCACGAAAATCCAGACAAGGACATAAACCGCCGTCCTTTTTTTTTACAACAAAAAAAATCCAACCGCCACAGGAGACTTAGAGGGCCTAATGTGACCGGCGGCCAAACTTGTCTGTATGTATTCCTCCAAAGCCTTCCTCTCAGGAATAGTAAGGTTAAATAAATGACTTTTAGGAAGAGTCGCTCCAGGGACAAATTCAATAGAACAATCATAGTCTCTATGGGGAGGCAAAACCTGCGATTCCTTCTCAGAAAAAACTCTCCAAAAATCCTGAATAGGAACAGGCAATTCTCCCCTATCCAAAGCTGCAATACGCCCGTTACAACACTTGTCATAACATTTATGGCTCCAGGATTTAATTTCACTGGTAGACCAATCCAGTACAGGATTGTGAAATTTTAACCAGGGCAATCCCAATATTACTGGAGAAGGCAAGTTATTCAAAACTACCAAATCCAATTTCTCATGGTGAACACCATTAATAGTGAGAGGAAATTCACAGACCTTGAGAGTAATATTCTTCAAAGGGGAACCATCCACAGAAACCACAGCAATGGGGGATGATAAAGGTTCGGGTTTTAAATTGAGTCTTTCCAAGAATCCCCCATCAATTACATTCAGAGTAGACCCACAATCAACAAACACCCGAAATTCCATTAATTTTTCCTGAGCAATCGTGGAAGCAGCTAAAAATACACCCTTGGAATTTAAACAGGCAATACGGGCATGACTGACCATTTTTTTTTCTTTCTTCATACGAAGCTCACAGCCTTTAATCAAATGACCAGATTTTCCGCAATAGAAACACAAGCCTTCAGAAAATCTACGGTCTTTTTCTTGAGAGCGAGGTGCCACCGATCCAATCTCCATCGGTTCACCACTGTTAGTACACACATTCTCATAACCAGAAACTGACATAGCAGAGGATTTGCTCTCATTAACCCTTGCACGCAGTCTCCTATCCACCCGTATAGCTAATTTCATAGCCTGTTGCAAATCTTCAGGTGTAGGATAAGCAATTAGCAGGTCTTTAACCCTTTCATTGAGCCCAGCAAGAAATAGACTTTTCAGAGCAGAATCGTTCCACCCTGTTTGAGTAGACCAACGACGGAAATGAGTACAATATTTTTCCACATTACCTGATCCCTGTTTCAAACGTCTCAACTCAGTCTCGGCTGATGAGACACGGTCAGGATCATCATATAATAGTCCCAAAGCAGAAAAAAAACTATCCACTGATCTGAAGCATATATCACTAGGTTGCAAAGAAAAGGCCCACTCCTGAGGCTCTTTGCGCAAAAGTGACATTATGAACCCTATGTGCTGGGATTCATCCCCAGAGGACTTGGGTCTCAAACGAAAATACAATAAGCAAGCATTTTTAAATGAAAAAAATTCTCGGTGTTCACCAAAAAATAAATCCGGCAAACATACCTTAGGCTCCAAGAAATGTGCTCCAGGACAGTTACTCACGTGCTGACGGAGCTCGGCCACCTCCAGAGAGAGTCCCTGCAGGCGATGAGCCAAATCCTGAACCGACACCATGATGGAGCAGAAAAATCTTTCCTTAGAGAATTTGCAGGCTGGACTTACTGTTATGTTCTGCTACCAGAGCTAAGGAAAGAGAGGAGATCTGTCCCTACGATAGAACTCAGCTTAATCCCTACGATGTAACAGGGAACCTGATCCTGCGATCAGACCTGCTAAAGTCCTAAGCTAGTCTGTACGGAGACCTATAGATATGGGGAAGGAATCCCTACAAGTACTAAGGACTGGGAGGAAAATGGGACACCTCCTAACAGAAATAGTAGCAGACAGACGAACAAACAAAATATATAGAACAAAGAGGTCCGTAGACCAAGCAAACTAACAGAGTAGATACAGAGCACAGGCTAGCTAGAAAGTAGTTATACAATGAAGTCCAGCAAAGCCAGAATGGCGGAGCAGGATTAAATAGGCCAACAAGGTCATGTGACCAGCAAAGGAAAAAACCTAAGAGCAAGGTTCTAACAGTAATGCAGAGTGAAGCAGAATCGGGCAAAGAATAGAGACCACCTGGCCTGATGCGGATTTAGTCTTTGGGCGTTCTGCAAGGAAGCGAGGTTTTTGTGGTCAGTGTAGACGACCACCGGGTGCAGAGCCCCCTCCAGCAAGTAGCGCCACTCCTCCAGCGCTAATTTGATGGCCAGCAGCTCACGATCTCCTATGGAGTAGTTGCGCTCGGACGAGGAGAAGAGCTTGGAGAAGAAGCCGCAGGTTACCATTCTCTCGGACGAGGATTTCTGGGTGAGCACTGCTGTGGCTCCGGAGGAGGATGCATCAATCTCCAGGAAGAACTGCTTGTTGCAATCTGGACGGTGTAGCACAGGAGCGGAGGAGAAGGCTTGTTTTAGGGAGACGAAGGCCTCCTCCGCTTCGGAAGTCCATTCCCTGGGATTTGCTCCTTTACGGGTGAGCGCGGAGATGGGAGCAGTTCGGCAGGAGAAATGAGGAATGAAGAGGCGGTAATAGTTTGCAAAGCCCAGGAATAGCTGAATCGCCTTCAACCCCTCCGGTCGGGGCTACTTTAAGAAGGCAGACAACTTCTCGGGATCCATCCGCAGACCAGCCTCGGAGATAATATAGCCCAGAAACGGTAGGGAGGTCTGCTCAATGAGGCATTTCTCGTATTTAGCGTATAGGCGATTCTGCCGGAGTCTTAACAGAACCTGACGAACATCCCTCCGGTGTGAGGGCAGATCCGGAGAGAAGACCAAGATATCGTCCAGGTACACCACCACGCAATAATACAGGAGATCACGGAAGATGTCGTTAACCAGCTCCTGGAAGATGGCTGGAGCATTACAGAGACCAAAATGCCGTCTTCCACTCGTCTCCCTGGCGGATCCAGACCAAATTGTATGCCCCATGAAGATCGAGCTTGGTGAAGATCTTCGCGCCTCTAAGGCGGTCTAACAGCTCCGAGATGAAAGGCAGCGGTAATTTGATGGTAATCTGGTTAAGGCCCCTGTAATCGATACAGGGACGTAGAGAGCAGTCTTTCTTCTTGATGAAGAAGAATCCTGCTCCAGCCGGAGAGGTAGATTTCTGGATAAATCCCCTAGCAAGAATCTCTTCTATGTACTCAGACATGGCCCGGGTCTCAGTCAGCGACAAGGGGTAGATTCGTCCGCGGGGAGGAGAAGCACCAGGTACCAGGTCGGTACCGGGGCAATCATACGGCCTATGAGGTGGTAGTGCCTCCGCTTCCTTTTTGTCGAAGACGTCCGCATAAGACCAGTAGGGTGCCGGCAGACCAGGTAGATTAGCCGGAGTAGAAGGGGGTCGAGCTGGACGAACCAGAACCAGACAGGACTCATGGCATTCCTGACCCCAACGGAGCACTTCACCAGATCTCCAATTCAGGACGGGCTCATGTCTTTGAACCAGGGTAGACCAAGCAAGAGGGGGTGAGAGAGACCAGACAGCACATGAAAGGAGATCTTCTCCAAGTGCAGCATTCCCACCTGAAGGGTTACAGGCTCTGTGACGAGCAAGATGGTCTCCGGAAGAAGCCTCCCATCCACAGAGGCAACCGCCAATGGTTCAGCCAGACATACGGTAGGAATCTGATACCACTCCACAACATCCTGTTGAATGAGATTCCCAGCAGCTCCGGAATCCAGATGGGCAGTCTCGAAGAAGCGGGTCTCACCACTGGAAATAGAAACAGACAGAGTCAAGGATGGAGAGGATTTACTCTTGCCTAGGATGACCTCTCCGAGCGATCCTAGACACTGGAGTTTCCCGGCCTCACCGGGCAGGAACAGATCAGATGCTCTTTACTGCCACAGTATAAGCAACTCCCCCAGGCTCAGCGTGTCTCCAGGCGAGACTTTACCATCTTGGTTTGGTCAATTTGCATAGGCTCAGGCAAACATGCCCTGGGATTTGCTAGTTGCGAGGCTGGCCTTTGGAATACAGGAGCGAGACGCGGAAATCTTCTTTCCCAGGTAGTCTCCTTTGCACATTCCAGAAAGTGGATGTCAATCCGGGTAGCTAATGACACCAGGTCGTCCAGGATGGAAGGGATGTCACGACCGGCTAGCTCATCCTTGATCCGTCCGGAAAGACCTTCCCAGAAGGTGGACACCAGGGCCTCGTTGTTCCAGGCAGATGTTCCAGCTCAGATGTTAGGGTTCGGAAATGTATGGCATACTGGCCCAGGGTGAGACTCCCTTGGCGGAGACGGAGAAGTGAGGAGACAGTAGAAGATTTTCGTCCGGGCTCATTGAAGACCTTCCGGAAGGCAGCGAGGAAAGACAGAAGATCGGACACCAGAGGATCCCGTCTTTCCCACAGAGGGTTTAGCCATGCAAATGCCTCCCCGGTGAGGTGAGACATGATGAACGCCACCTTGGCCCGGTCGGAGGTAAACTGGTGTGTCAGGAGTTCAAAGTGCAGCGTGCACTGATTTAAGAAGCCCCAACATAAGACAGGGTCACCACCAAAACGTGGAGGTGCAGAGAGCCGGGGTCCAAAGCCGGGTGCCACAGTGCCACTGGGTTGAGGTGCCGCCGGAGCGGGTGCCGCTCGGCAAGAGACGGACACAGTCTGGGTGGACAGCGTGTCCAGGTGGGATTTGACAGTTCGCAGATAGGACAGGATAGTTTCCTGTTGGAATCTCTGATGTGAGACCTCCTGGTACAGGTCAGAGAGCGAAGGAGCCTGGGGGCCACCGGGTTCCATGGCCTATGCAAACTGTTACGGGTCCGGGTGGTGGAACCTCTGTGCTTCGGTGCAAGGAGGGACCAGAGAGGCATGACTAAGTGCCTACTCGGCCTGACCAAGGTCACACGGCGGCTTAGTCGACTCCGTGAACCAGGGAGGGACTGGGCAGGTGAACCAGGTGCCACACTGGGACCGACCTTGAGGGAGAGCAGGTGACTCCCATGGGTCAGATGACAGGAACTGACGGTATAGCGGATGAGCACGGCAGGAAGGCAGACGGGTGGTCCAGGTAGGCTGGCTGGCGGGCACGACAGGTTACAGGCAGGTGCTCCAGGTAGGCTGGCTGGCGGGCACGACAGCTAACAGGCAGGTGCTCCGGGTAGGCTGGCTGGCGGGCACGACAGGTAACAGACAGGTGCTCCGGGTAGGCTGGCTGGCGGTTACGACAGGTAACAGGGAGGTTGGCGAGCTGGACTTTTAGATAACTGGCGAGCTGGACTGTTAGACAGACTGACGGGCTGGACTGTTAGACAGACTGGCGGGCAGGACTGACAGGCATCAGGACCTGAGGTCTGAAGCAAGTGTTGGCACATGGAACAACAACCTTGCACAGGCACCTCCATTTTGAAGGAGGTGCCTTATATAGGAGAAGTCCTCCGGGCATTAGCTGAGGACTCTATAGGACGGCGCGCGCGGCCCCTTTAAAAGGGAGGGAGCGCATGCCCTAAGCACAGTGCCCAGGAAGCTGCGCGCTGTGCGCACCATAGCAGCAGCGGAGCAGGAAGACGCCGGACCAGGACCGCGGCGGTGAGGGGAACGGCGTCTCTGCCCGGCAGGAGGCAGAGACGCCGATGCAACATAAGTGTGACAGTGAGTACCATATACAAGCACTCCATCCATCCCAACCTAACTCCTCACAGCCTACGCCTTCTCCCACCACATGGCATGGCCGGGAGGATGCAGATCAAGCAGTGAGTCCTACCACAGTATCTTCTTCTAGCACAGAATTCTGCGGAGAAGGCCACTGGGACCAGTAGTATGTGAAGATATGCCTAATGAACGTGTATCCCAAGGGTTAATCAGAGAAAACTGTAAGGGTGTATGCCATCCTGGATGATCAGAGCAACCGATCACTTGCAAGATAAGAACTCTTTGATCTGTTCAACTTAAAGGGAAATGCTTACCTTTACACCTTGGGCACATCTAGTGGTGTTACAGAGGTCTCTGGAAGAAGAGCCAATGGGCTTATAGTAGCTTTTCTGGAGAACAATGTGTAGATACCCCTACCCACTCTCATCGACTGCAACCAGATATCATCCAATAGGGAGGAAATCTCAATGCCAGAGGCTGCTCTACGTCATCATCATCTAAGTACTATAGCCAACAAGGTATCAGCCATTGACAACAGTGCTTGGCAGAGACATTTTCCGGCTATACAAGGTACCTCGACAAATCAACGGACCACTTGATGCTCCATTTTCCTAATGGCTAGTTTATCATAGGCAGTCTGCATAAATAAGATGAAGATACCTAACAAGATTTCCTCATGTAAGAGTCACATCTTGCCAAATGGTTGCAGCACTTACTTTCAGCCATGCCCACATCATTACTTGGTGAAGGAGGAGCTGAGTGACTGTAAGTGGCAACATGAACCCCTGCCAATGAACACATTCCTGTCCTGTGATGACAGCCTCGGGCCAACGGTGCTCAGTTCTACAAGTGAAGACAAGAAGTTGCACTTGCCAGAGAGGACAAAGAATTCATTAAGGTTATGGAAAAGGAATTCACCAAGGATGAGTCCAACAGCTGGGTAGCACTGTTATCCTTTCGTTCTCCAAGAACAAGGTTGCCAAACAATCTGCAGCAAGCAACTGCGAGGTTTTCATCTTTAATATGCACCCTAAAGAGGAAACCAGAGATGGAGAAACATTTAATCAACTTCATGCAGAATATGTTTGACAGAGATCATGCAGAGTCTGCACCCCCACTAAAGAAAGGATAAGCATGCTGGTACCTTCCATCCTTTGGTGTCTATAACCCTCGCATGCCTAACCAAATCAGAGTGGTGTTTGACTCGAGTACTCAGGCATCTCTCTTAATAACCTGTTCCTCACTGGGCCTAACCTAAACAACAGCCTTATAGGAGTACTAATTCACTTAGTACAAGAACCTGTAGCAATATGCAGCAAGATACACAGATAGAGAAAAACCAAAAACAAGCAAAATACCCAAATAACTGGAAGTAAATGGATAAATCGCACAGTGCAAAAATAATGATAAATAATAAAGGGTATTTAGTTAACATAATTTTGATCAAAATAATGTAAAAGCCATCCCACCATGTCACGGTAACCCTTATGGGGCAGTCCTAACTCTAATATTAAAACCTTACCATTTGTCAAGTGACATACATATGGATAAGGGCAGAGAGACTGAACCCATAGTAGAAGCATAGACCTGAGAGGCAGAATGAACCTTTCAGCTCAGACAAAGGGCGGCCACACCCTTATATGCACTAAAGCACACTAAACTGCAAAGAAAAAACCTGGGAGTCTGAACTGAAACGTAAATTGATGTGCATGCAAAATGTAAATGCATGTTCACATAAGGCCACTAGACAGTGTTCTGCAGCACTTTACATTTTAGAGGGGAATTGTACAGACAATAAAAGACATTACAGAATAACAATCACATAAATCAACAGATACCAAGAGGAGTGAGGGTCCTGCTCGCAAGCTTACAGTCTATGAGGAAATAGGGGAGACACGAAAGGTGGATGGTAATAATTGCTTGTATTGTATGGTCAACCATCAATGTAATAAATAGGGTATTCACATAATGCTGAATGAACCAGTCACCAACCAGTATGTGTACAAGTACTGACACAGAGGGCTATTAAGTGTCCAGAGGGTATGTGAACAGATGATATTAAGGTCCTGATTTGGAAGGAAATTTTGTATGGGAAAAACAGGGATAGTTAGATAAATGTGGTGAGGCGATAGGCTAAGCTAAAGAAATTTTTAGGGCAGGCTTAAAACTGTGGGTATTGGGGATTAATCAAAGTGTCCTGGGTAGTGCGTTCTAAAGAATTGGAGCAGCAAGCGAGACGTCTTGGGGTTCGGATTATTGAGGATGTTAATCTTAGGTCATTAGCAGAACGGAGGGTACGGGTATGGTGGTAGACTGAGATGAGAGAGGAAATGTAGGGTGGTGCTGAAGCATGGAGCACTTTGTGGGTGAGAGTGATGAGTTTATATTGAACTCTGTAGTGGATGGGTGACCGGTGCAACAACTGGCATAGGGTAGAGACATCGGTGTAGCGGTTGGAGAGGAATATGATCCTGGCTTCTGCATTCAGGACGGATTGGAGAGAGGAGAGTTTAGTAAGAGGGAGACCGATTAGTAGAGAGTTGCAGTAGTCCAGACGAGAATGAGTCAGAGCAACAGTAAGAGTTTTTGCAGACTCAAAGGTAAGAGAAGGTCGAATTCTAGAAATGTTTTTGAGGTGTAGATGACATGAGTGAGCTAGTGTTCAGATGTAGAAAGTGAATGAAAGATCTGAATCAAGTATGACCCCAAGACAGCGGGCTTGTTGCTGGGGAGTAATGGTGGAGCCACACAAGGAAATGGCAATATCGAGCATATGTAGGTTAGTTGAGAGAGGAAACACAAGGAGTTCAAGTTTTTGACGGGTTCAATTTCAGATAGAGGGAGGACATAATGTTAGAGACTGCGGAAAGACAATTACTGGCATTTTGTAATAATGCAGGGCTGATGTCAGGAGATGATGTGTATAATTGGGTGTCATCAGCATAGAGATGGTACTGATAACCAAATCTACTGATTGTTTGTTGAATAAGGGCCGTCTACAAGGAGAAGAGCAGGGGACCTAGGACTGATCCTTGAGGAACCCCGACAGTAAGGGGAAAAGGAGAGGAAGAGGAGCTAGCAAAAGATACAGTGAAGGAGCGGTCAGAGAGGTAGGAAGAGAACCAAGAGAAAACGTCCTTGAGGCCGAAAGAGCGAAACATAATGAGGAGGAGCTGGTGGTCCACAGTGTTTAATGTAAATTTTTTCTTTGAAATAATTAGCCAGATCGTCAGCGCTGAGGTCAGTGGTCGGGGTCTGTACTCATGCTATGAGGAGGGAATGAAAAGTGTCAGAGACGTTTAGGATTGTTGGAAAGTGAGGTGATAAGGGTGTTGAAATAGGTTTATTTGGAGAGGTGAAGGGCAGAGTTGTAAGTTTTAAGCATAAACTTATAATGGATGAAATCTTGGGCCAGATTTGATTTTCAACACAGGCGTTCGGCGCACCTGGAGCACCGGCGGAGAAAACATGATTGCAGCATGTGCCAGGGTTGTCGCTGTCTGTGCCGAGTTGTTTTATGTGTAGGAGGTGCAGATTCATCCAGGGCACTTTGCACTATTTCATTATAATGTTTGAGTGCAGAGTCTGGACATGAGAGGGAGGAGATTGGGGTCAATGATGACTGTAGATTCTTCATAAGTCTCTGGGTGTTGATGGCACATACTGTATATTTTGATATGTGTGGTGAGTGTGTCCTGATTGGGGTGAGAGTCCTGATTGGGGTGAGAGTTCTTGACAGAGAAAGAAAGAAGGTTGTGGTCTGAGAGTGGGAGAGGAGAGTTAGTAAAGTCATGCACTGAGCAGAGCCAGGAGAAGATCAGGTCCAGCGTGTTTCCATCTTCATGCGTAGGAGAGTTCGTAAGCTGTGAAAGGCCGAAGGAGAAGGTTTTATATAAAAGGTGAGTGGCAGATGGGGAGAGGGGATTGCTGGTGAGAATGTTGAAGTCCCCCATGATGAGGGTGGGGATGTCATAAAATAGAATGTGAGAAAGACAGGTGGCAAAGTGATCCAGGAACTGACGGGAGGGGCCCGGAGGGCGATACACAACCACCACTCGCAGGAAGAAAGGCTGGTAGAGTCTGACAGTGTAGACCTCAAAAGAAGGGAAGATAAGTGAGGTTACTGAGGGGGATAGCCTGAAAAGTACATTTGACTGATAGGAGCAGACCAACACCTCCACCTTGTCTACTCTCAGGTCTGGGGGTATGTGAAAAATGTAGGCCACCATACGAAAGAGCAGCAGCAGCTGGAAGGGAATTTGGAAAGAAAAAATCATGGATGTAGGAGAGTTTGTTACACGCTGAGCGTAAATACCAGAGGGCACAATTAAAAGAGACAGAAGACGTGCAAGGAATATTGATGAGATTTGCAGGGTTTCTGAGTGTAGCAGAGGAGGGGTTCAACTTACTATTACAAGAAGGGCCTGGATTAGGAGAGATATCTCCTGTGACTAGGAGAAGGAGGATAGAGAGAGAGAGCAGATGGTTAAGTGATTTGTGAGAGCGTTTCTTGTGTTGTATGGTGGGATTGAATGGATCTGTGCAGTCTAGGATTGTGAAAAGAGCGTGAGTGCTGCACATAGGAGAGGAGAGAGGGGCTGATATGAATGGAATACAAAGAGTGTGTGTAAGGACGGTGGATGTGAGTTAATGCAACAGCCAGAATATAAATGATACAAATACATATGGTGAATATTTGTTGCAATGCAAATGTTGTGGAAGTAGGTTTCTTTGAATGTCTTACCTGTCTCCTGCCCTGTCTAACATCTATGATTAGTTGCAAGGCACTTTGAAAAGTGGCACTTGAATAAAATGAACCTAACATAACTATAAGACTCACTTTTTCCTCCAAAATTTTGGAGGAAAGTGAGGGATGCGTCTTATAGTTCAGATGTACAATTGTGGGTGGTTGTCGGGGGGTTATGTATACCAGAATGGGATAGGGGGTGCCATATATACCAGGAAGGGCATGGGGGAGTGCCATATATACCAGGATGGGGATGTGGGGGTGCCATATATACCAGGATGGGGATAGGGGTGCCATATATACCAGAATGGGGGCCTGTATACCAGGATGAGGGGACATGTATACCAGGATGAGGGACCATATATAACAGGTTGGAGGGCAATGTATACCAGGATGGGGATGGGGGCACGTATACCAGGGTAGGGATAGATGCCATGTATACTAGGATGGGGATGGGAGACCATGAATACCAGGATGGGGAAGGGGGACCATGAATACAAGATTGGTGGGCCATGTATACCAGAATGGAGATGGGGGCCATGTATACCAGGATGGGTCTGGGGGCCACGTATATCAGGATGGGGGGCATATATACCAGGATGGGGGATATTAGTTCAGAATTGGGGGGCATTACCCTTATAACAGTGTCAGAAGCAGACCGATCCTCATAACAGTGCATCATGACCACAATTTTTGCTTCAATTTTTTTCTATTTTCCTCCTCTAAAACCTAGGTGCGTCTTATAGTCCGAAAAATAAGGTAAATGTTCCCTACATAAATACTTCCCCAAAGCTGTGTCTGAATATATAGGAGAGTTTGCTTTTAGATCTATAACTAAATTAGCTCGTTACCAATCAATCAACTAGCTTAAGACAGCAGGAGGCAATAAATGCAGAAAGAAATAAAGCATAGGTACATTTTTCAATGAGGGTAATGTAATAATAGTATATAGCTAAACAGTGGATGGACCCCAAAAGTCAATGTTACTGATGGGCTCTTAGCACCCCAGTCTGACACTGAACACGAGTGTGATCAGAGCCTTATTAGTTTAGTTAAATTGTGGTTGTCTATAACTGTAACTATAACATAACAATCAGATCACATTTTATTAGTAATAAATGCCGAAGGTTATGGAAAGGGGTTCACTTATTGTTTTCTGCAACTGTATATCCTCCCTGTAGTGTATAATATCAATAACAAAGCAATTCTCCCAGTTATTATGGGTACAATATATGAAATCATAAAAAGTACAGACCATATAGTTTGAATGTATATGTGGGCTTTATTTAAAATGACTAGAGATTAGTACTATGTAAAAAAAAAATACTAAACAATTACTTGATATAAATATGAAATACAGGTTTTATAGTCCAGAACTTTAGTAATATCTACATATTTATATGTTGTTTCTGCATTCTCCAAGAGGCACACAGCTCTGCAATACATACACATTAGACTAAAGTCAGCCGAACCCGCCAATATCAGCTGAATCCGCCAGCAATCTAATCTAGTCTTATATGGGGCCTTCTAACTCAGGGTTCCCCAACTCCAGTCCTCAAGGCCCACCAACAGGTCATGTTTTCAGGATTTCCTTAGTATTGCACAGGTGATGGAATTATTGCCTGTGCAGGTGATGGAATTATTGCCTGTGCAATACTAAGGAAATCCTGAAAACATGACCTGTTGGTGGGCCTTGAGGACTGGAGTTGGGGAACCCTGTTCTAACTCACCAGTGACAGATGATCTTCGGAGAGAGAAGGATCCCACCTGTTGGATTTACAGTGGTTGATATTTTTGTTCTCTGAGGTATGGGGCATCACGGTGGCTCAGTGGTTAGCACTGCAGCCTTGCAGTGCTGGGGTCCTGTGTTCAAATCCCACCAAGGACAACATCTGCAAGGAGTTTGTATGTTCTCCCTGTGTTTGCATGGGTCTCCTCTGGGTTGTCCAGCTTCCTCCCACACTCCAAAGGGAATTTAGATTGTGAGCCCCAACAGGGACAGCAATGATAACTACTATGTATGGAGGAGTCAAGGGAGATTGCAGTCATCTGAACAGTCATATGGCCGACAGGTATAAAATATGTATGGGTAGCTTTAAAGACAGAGTTCCATCCGTCATCTCCACTATTTCCTCATCCTCTAAGCTTAGCATCCTCTTTGCCCCTGCTAGAGTAGTTGAGGTTGGGGAGATATTATTCAGTTGATGGCTATCTACAGTGTATCGGTACTAAAACAACATTTTTCTATATAGCTTTATGGAAAAAAATGTACATTTCAGTTTTTCTTATGGGAGTCTATAGCAGATAAAAAATCATTTAGTTACATGTGGCCATCGGGACCATTACAAATGAATATAAACACCAAAGATAATGGAGGAACACCAAAATTCCTTGATTAATTCCCCACTACGTGTTCTTAGCATTATTAGCTTTACTCAAATATCATTGTGCATGTTATTTTTTAGATACATATATACAGCGGGTGCAATAAGTACTGAACACGTCACCAATTTTCTAAGTAAATTTATTTCTAAAGGGGCATGGCCTGCTTCTGGCTGCTAATAGCCGCCCACTCCCTGATACCATCTGCTTATATTCAGTCTGATATTAGGGGGGGGGGGGGGTGGCCTGCTCCTGAATGCTAGCAGCAGCCCACCCCTGATACTATCTGCTTTTATTCAGTCCAATATCGTTGGAAGAAAGGCAAGGCCTGCTCCTGGCTGCTAACAGCTACCAGTTCCTTGATAATATCTGCTTGTGTTCAGTTCTAGATCAGGGGGTGTGCCCTGCTCCATAATCTAGGACTTCAGGGAAGGAGATATCATGGGGCTGGCTGCTAGCAGCCAGAAGCAGGCCATGCCCCCGCCATGTCCCCTGATATCGGACTGAATAGAAACAGATGGTATCCGGTAGCGGGCTACTGCTAGCAGCCAGGAGCAGGCCACGCCCCCCGATATTGGACTGAATACAAGTAGATTGTATCAGAGGGTGGGCTGCTGCTAGCAGCCAGGAGCAAGCTACTCACCCTGATGTGTGATGTAATGTCCCATAAGGGAGGGGGAGCACCAAGGAGCAGTTCTAGCGTCACAGAATTAGAGCTACTGTGAGGATAGAAAACAGCTTTATTAATGTTATCCTAATAGGCTATGAAGGTATGAGCATTTGGGGGATTTTATCTCCCCAGAGTACTCCTTTAAACGCACTTGAACATGCTCTTTGTTCAGCAATGGAGTCTTGTGTGGGGAGTATGCATACAGGCCGTGGAGGTTGAGTGCATAGTTTTCTTTGAAACAATTGTACCTGCTGATGCCAGGTCTTCCACAGATTGTCCTTTGCTCTTAAACAATTCTTCTTATATTTCTTTTTCACTCCTGCCTGACATCTTGCGGGGAGCACCTGGTCGTGGCCGGTTTATGATGAAATAATGTTTTTTCCACTTCTGGATTATGGTCCAAACAGTGCTCACTGGAACCTTTAGTACTTTAGAAATTCGTCTGTATTTAATGCCATCAATATGTTTTGTAACAATAAGGTTGCAAAGGTCTTGAAACAGCTCACTGGTTTTACGCATCATGAGATGTTTTCTTGTGTGCCAACTTTGGAATGAGACACCTTTTTATAGGCCATCAGTTGAACCAGCTAATATTATTTTTCAGTGGCAGAGTTTGCTATGTAATTACTGCTAGATTTCAGCTGGTGTCATGATTTTCCATGGCTTTTTGCACCACTCTTTCTTCATTTGTTCAATACTTTTTCCCTGTATCATTTATCATTATTACACATAACCTACAACCCCTGGCAAAAATTATGGAATCAACGTGCTCGGAGGATGTTCATTCAGTTGTTTAATGTTGTTGAAAAAAGGCAGATCACAGACATGGCACAAAACTAAAGTCATTTCAAATGGCAACTTTAGGGCATTAAGAAGCACTAAAATAAATCAAGATTAAAAATGTGGTACTCAGTAAGGGTAATTTTTTTCAGACCAAGCAGAGGGAAAAAATTATGGAATCACTCAATTCTGAGGAAAAAATTATGGAATCATGAAAAACAAACACACAAAAGAACACTCCAATACATCACTAGAATTTTGTGGCACCACCTCTGGCTTTAATAACAGCTTGCAGTCTCTGAGGCATGTACTTAATGAGTAAGAAACAGTACTCTTCATCAATCTGGCTCCAACTTTCTCTGATTGCTGTTGCCAGATCAGCTTTGCAGGTTGGAGCCTTGTCATGGACCATTTTCTTCAACTTCCACCAAAGATTTTCAATTGGATTGAGATCCGGACTATTTGCTGGCCATGACATTGACCTTATGGGTCTTCTTTCAAGGAATGTTTTCACAGTTTTTGCTCTATGGCAGGATGCATTATCATCTTGAAAAATGATGTCATCATCCCCAAACATCCTTTCAATTGATGAGATAAGAAAACTGTCCAAAATATTAATGTAAACTTGGGCATTTATTGAAGATGTAATGACAGCCATCTCCCAAGTGCCTTTACCTGACATGCAGCCCCATATCATCAATGACTGTGGAAATTTGCATGTTCTCTTCATGCAGTCATCTTTATAAATCTCATTGGAACGGCACCAAACAAAAGTTCCAGCATCATCACCTTGCCCAATGCAGATTCACGATTCATCACTGAATATGACTTTCATCCAGTCATCCACAGTCCACAATTGCTTTTTGATTTCTTTGCCTGTGTGGATTAGAGGGGTTGTTACCGGCATCTGATGGTAATTTCATGTCAATAGCACCTTTAGAAATATATTTGCTTAGAAAATTGGTGATGTGTTCAATACTTATTTCACCTGCAGTATATATTAAAATATGTTATTGGATTTTTACTACACTCTATGTATCATCCTTGACTTTCACACGACCCTAGGTGTACATCTGGGGACTTACTACTTAAAAAGACTCTGTTTTATGACTGAATTAATAACCCTATTATTCTGTAACCATAATTTCAAATAGGAAAGAAAACCTGACTTTTCATACTTTGTGTTTACTAAAGAGAGCATGTTTTAGTGTCAAGAGTTATGAACAACTATCAGTCACGAGTGGCCATGACTCAGAAATTTAGTCATTCAAAACAACGAAACAAAAACACGTGTATTTTTAAATAGATAAGTCGTTTTATTCCCATGTGGACAGAGTATGGGAAGATAGTACACAGCACTATAAATTCAGTTTTATTATTAACGTGACATGCTTTTCTACTGCTTATGAAATTTGAGCCTATATAAGACAATATAGTTAAACTTAGCTTTGCTTACATTTTGGTTACTTATTAACCCTTACTGAGACAAGTCTGTCTACATTCCAGAATATTAAGATTTCTCAGTTTTGGGTTTTAACCACAAGGTAAGTGGGATTCACTTGAATTATTGCAAAATTACCAAGAACGTAATTTCTATGCCTATTATTCAGCTTATGTTTCATTTGATTTAAATAAAATCCTCCACAATGAAATTTCAACATCAGGAAAGAAAAAAGTCTTGGAGTTATAAAAATCACAGTATCGATAGACATGTTAATGATATGCAAATGATGAAAAAATGGAAACAACATTTTCAAAACATCTTGATTTTTCAGTATCAAGTATGAGTGCAACGCTCAAAAATAGACACACGTACACGCCTTGTCATGCTATTAATGAGTTTATTAATGGTTGTCTGAGGAACAATCTGCCACGATGAATGCACTTTATCACTCAAGTCATTAAAATCTGCTGCTGCCAGCTCCCTTTGGAATAAATAACTGCAATCAATTGCTTCCTGTCAACTGGAATTTTGGACCAATCTTCTTTTGCAAACTGCTCCAAATCTCTCATATTTCAAAAGTGCCTTGTCCCAACAGCAATTGTAACCCCTTTACCACCTTGGCTTTTTCCGTTTTTGTGTTTTTGTTTTTTGCTCCTCTTCTTCCCATAGCCATAACTTTTTATTTTTCTGTCAATATGGCCATGTGAGGGCATGGTTTTTGCAGAGTGAGTTGTACTTTTGAAAGACACCATTGGTTTTACCATATCGTGTACTGGAAAATGGGAAAAAAATTCAAAGTGCAGTAAAATTGCTAAAAAATTGCAATTACACAATAGTTGTTTTTTTTGTTTTTTTTATCATGTTCACTAAACGCTAAAACTGACCTGCCATTATGATTCTCCATTATGAGTGTGTAGATACAGTACCAAACATGTGTAGGTTCTTTTTTATTTAAGTGGTGAAAAAAAAATCCAAAGTTTGCAAAAAAAGTCGCCATTTTCCAAGACCCGTAGAGTCTCCATTCGGGATCTGGGACTGGGTGAAAGCCTAGTTTTTGTGCGCCGAGCTGACGTTTTTAGTGATACCATTTTGGAGTAGGTACGATCTTTTTATCACCTGTTATTGCATTTTATTGCAATGTTACGGCGACCAAAAAAATGTAATTCTGGAGTTTTGATTTTTTTTCTCGTTACGCAATTTACCGATCGGATTAATTCTTTATATATATTGCTAGATCAGGCGATTCTGAACCCGATGATACCAAATATGTGTATATTTGATTTCTTTTTATTGCTTTATTTTGAATGGGGAAAAAGGTGGGTGACTTGAACTTTTATATTTTTTAAAAAAAAATGTTAATATTTTTTTAAAAAAAATTTCCCTTTTCACTAGCTTCAATAGTCTCCATGGGAGACTAGAAGCTGCGATCATCTGATTGCTCGTGCTCCACACTGCAGGGCTGTAGTCCTGCTGTGTGTAGCAAAAATGCTCACTTGCTATGAGCGCCGGCCACTCGGCAGTGCTCATAGCATCCCGGCAATGACAACCACTGGGGTCTTCTGCAGACACTAGGTTGTCATGCCAACCCATCGGCAGTCATGTGTCACGGGCGCCGATGGGCGGGATTAGTGACTCGCTTCCGGTATACACGAGTTAAATGCGGCTGTCAGAGATTAACAGTGGCATTTAACTAGTTATCAGCCGTGGGTGGATCACAATTCCACCCATGGCTGTTAAGGGCACATGTCAGCTGTACTGATCAGCTATAATGCGCTCAAAAACATGCGGGCTCATCGCCAGAGCCCGAATGAGGTGCAGGGATAAGACTTTGGACGTACTCATATGTCCAAGGTCGTAAAGGGGTTAAGATCTCTCCACAGGTGTTCAATAGGATTTATATCCGGACTCAATGCTAGCCACTTCAGAACTCTCTAGTGCTTTGTTTCCATCCATTTCTGGGTGCTTCTTGAAGTAGGTTTGGGGTCATTGTCCTGATAGAAGACCCATGACCTAAAATGCAAACCCAGCATACTGACACTGGGTATTATATTGCGACCCCAAATCCTTTGGTAATCTTCAGATTTCATGATTCCTTGCACAAAATCAAGGCATCCAGTGGCAAAGGCAGCAAAACAACCCCAAAACATCTTTGAACCTCCACCATATTTGACTGTAGGTATTGTGTTCTTTTTTCCTTGTAGGTCTCATTCCGTTTTTGGTAAACAGTAAAATTGTGTGCCTTTCCAAAAAGTTTTATCATTATCTCATCCGTCAACAAGATGCTTTCCCAGAAGGATTTTGGTTTACTAACATACATTTTGTCAAACTGCAGTCTAGATATTTTATGTCTCTCTGTCAGCAGTGGGGTCCTCCTGGGTCTCCTGCTGTAGCGTTTCATTTCATTCAAATGTCACCAGATAGTTTGCGCTGACACTGATGCACCCTGAGCCTGCAGGACATCTTGAATTTCTTTGGAACTTGATTGGGGCTGCTCATCCACCATCCGGACTATCCTGCGTGGCAACTTTTCATCAATATTTTTTTGTTGTTCATGTCCTGGGAGATTAACTACAGTGTCATGGGTTGTAAACTTCTTGATTATGTTGCGCACTGTGGACAAAGGAATATCAAGATCTCTGATGGACTTCAGAGCCAAAATTGTTGAAAAATATCAGCAATCTCTAGGTTACAAGTCCTCAGACAGTTCTCTTTCTGTTCTCCATGCTTAGTGTGGCACCAGGGCCAGCTGCAGGTTTTCATGGGCCCTGGGCGAAAGAGTCTCAGTGGGCTTCTTTAACACATACCATGATTCATGATGGACAAATAAGGCAGAGAAATATAGGTATAATACAATGCCAAATATTTCACTTACTTCTTACATGACATGAGTGATATCTATTGTAAATTCTATAATAGCTCAGAAACCGGCAAATCTTTGTAGCGCACAGTGCGTGCCCTGGGGAGATTCAAAAGTTTTCATTTTAGCCTGGACAGTATAGTCATCCATACAGTATAATAAGCCCCATATATTGCTTCATACAGAATAAAGAACCACATATAATGCTCCATACGGAATAATGGACCCCACATAATGCTTCATACAGAATAATGGACCCCATATATTGCTCCATACAAAATATAATGTTCCATACAAAATAGGGGACCCCATATATTACTCCATACATAATAATGAGCACCATATAATGCTCCATACAGAATAATGGACCCCGTATAATGCTCCATACAGAATAATGGGCCCCATATATTGCTCCATACAGAATAATGGACCCCATATATTGCTACATACAGAATAATGGGCCTCATATAATGCTCCATACAGAATAATGGACCCCATATATTGCTCCATACAGAATAATGGACCCCGTATAATGCTCCATACAGAATAATGGGCCCCATATATTGCTCCATACAGAATAATGGACCCCATATATTGCTACATACAAAATAATGGGCCTCATATAATGCTCCATACAGAATAATGGACCCCATATATTGCTCCATACAGAATAATGGACCCCATATAGAGGGTGGTCCAAAAGTAGGTGGCCAGAAAATAATAACATTTATTTTGATTTATATATAAAATTATATTTACTAACACAAGCATAACATTGACAATTAAATTTTATTCTGAACAATAATACAAAAGCCCTTAAATTTTATCAACGCAGGTGCTCAAACTGTTTTCCATTACAATTTGCACAGCTTTGAAGTCTGCCTCTTACGCTTCAACAAACTTTTTTGCACAAGTCTCTTTCGGTATTAATATCTTGAAATGCATCTCTTATGTAATTTTTCAAATCACTGACACTTTTTGGTTTTCGACTATAAACTTTGTCCTTGAGTACTCCCCAAAAGAAAAAATCCATTGGGGTCAAGTCTGGTCAACGTGCCGGCCAATCAAGTGGGCCTCTTCGGCCAATCCATTTATTAGGAAATGTTTCATCAAGATACTAGCGGACTACTCTTGAATAATGTGGAGGGGCCCCATCTTGTTGGAAATAAAGGTCATTTGAATTAGGCTGTTGCTGTAACTGGGGAACAACTTGATTCATTAGAATTTCGAGATACTTATCTCCTGTGACTGTTCCATCAAAATATATTGGTCCTAAAACACCAAAACTTGAAATACCACCCCAAACATTGACACCAGGCTCATTTAGTTGTTGTTCTAATGTTAAATGCATGTTCTCATTATACCAGTAAATACAATTATGTCTGTTAATATGGCTGGATAATTTGAAAGAAGCTTCATCACTCCACATAATGTTATCTAAAATTACTGGATTTTCTTCAATTTCGTTAAGCATAATCTCACTAAATTGCCGCTGCCTGTCTGGATCATCCTCCAATAAACCTTGAATTAGACGTGGACGATAAGCTTTCCACCCAATAGATTTCAGGATTCGCATGATAGAAGCTCGTGAAATTCCCAATTCCAAAGAGGCTCTTCTGGTGGACTTTTTTGGACTCTGAACAAATGTTTCAGCAGCAAGTTGTTTATTATCTTCTGTACAGACTGTTTTGGGTCGACCAGTTTTTGGAGCATTAAGGATTGAGCCAGTGGCATTGAATTTGTCACGAATGCGGTAAATGGTTTGTCTCTTTGGGGCTTGAGTACCAAATGTTTCAACCCAATTAGCTCTAACGTTTTCTGCATTTTGAGATTTCCAATACTCTGTTAAAATCCATTTTCTTTGATCTGTATTTAAATTATTTGCCATTATGTGTTATCTGAATTATCTGAAAAGAAAACAGATTTGGGGGAGATCTATCTGTGAAAACTAGATCTGTGAAACTGGCTCAGTTGCCCTTAGCAACCAATCAGATTCCACCTTTCATTTTCCAAAGAGTCTGTGAGGAATGAAAAGTGGAATCTGATTGGTTGCTAAGGGCAACTGAGCCAGTTTCACTTTACACCATGTTTGATAAAGCTCACCCTTCATAACCTTATTACACTTTCTGTCCATCTACTTTTGGACAACCCTGTATTGCTCCATACAGAATAATGGGCCCCATATAATGTTCCATACAAAATAGGGGACCCCATATATTGCTCCATACATAATAATGAGCACCATATAATGCTCCATACAGAATAATGGGCCTCATATAATGCTCCATACAGAATAATGGACCCCATATAATGCTCCATACAGAATAATGGGCCTCGTATAATACTCCATATAGAATAATGGACCCTGTATAATGCTCCATACAGAATAATGGGCCCTATATAATGCTCTATACAGAATAATGGGCCTCATATAATACTCCATATAGAATAATGGGCCTCATATAATACTTCATACAGAATAGTGGACCCCATATAATGCTCCATACAGAATAATGGACCCATATAATGCTCCATAAAGAATAATGGGCCCCATGTATTGTTCCATACAGAATAATGGGCCCCATGTAGCATCGGCGTCTCTGCCCCCTGCTAGGCAGAGACGCCGTTCCCCTCACCTCTCTGCTCCGTGCTCGGCGTCCTCCTCCCGCGCTGCTGGCAGCGCGCGCTGCTTCCCAGGCACTGTGCTTAGGGCGCGCGCGCTCCCTCTCTCTTAAAGGGGCCACGCGCGCCGTCCTAAGGAGTCCCTGGCCAATTGCCGGAGGATCTCCCATATATAAGGCACCTCCTCCAAAATGGAGGTGCCCGAGCAAAGTTGTTTGCACTGTGTCTTCCTGTGCTTCAGCCCTCAGGTCCCGCTGCTAGCCTGACTTCTCGTCCTGCCTGCCAGCCTGTTATCCACCAGTTACCTACCTGTCACCTGCCTCGTCTGTCAGACCGCTCACCTGGGAGCGTCCACCAGTTACCTGCCTGTCACCTGCCTCGTCTGTCAGACCACTCACCTGGGAGCGTCCACCAGTTACCTGCCTGTTACCTGCTGTCTCCGTCAGCCCGCTCACCTGGGAGCGCCCGCCAGTTACCTGTCAGGTATCCGCCTCGTCTGTCTGCCCGCTCTCCTGGGAGCACCTGCTTGCTTTCTGCCAGCCTGCCTGGAGATCCTGCCGTCATTTGCCGTGACCACCTGCCTGTCTACCCAGAGACTGTCCCCGTCACTTGCCGTGACCACCTGCCTGTCTACCCAGAGACTGTCCCCGTCACTTGCCGTGACCACCTGCCTGTCTACCCAGAGACTGTCCCCGTCACTTGCCGTGACCACCGGTCTGTCTACCCAGAGACTGTCCCCGTCACTTGCCGTGACCACCTGCCTGCTTACCCAGAGACTGTTCCCGTCACTTGCTGTTGCTACCTGCTTGCCTTCCCTGGGAGTCACCTGCTTCCTTACAAGGACTTCCCCTTTGTATTGCAGCTCAGAGGTTCCACCTCCCGGCCCCGTTACACCCCATATAATGTTCCATACATAATAGGCCCCATATAATGCTCCATACATAATGAGCCTCACATATTGCTCCATACATAATGGGCCCCATATAATGCTCCATACATAATGGGCCCCATATATTGCTCCATACATAATGGGCCCCATATATTGTTCCATACATAATGGGCCCCATGTAATGCTTCATACATAATGGGCCTCATATAATGCTCCATATATTATGGGCCCCATACAATGCTCCATAGATAATGGGCCCCATATAAAGCTCCATACATAATGGGCCCCATATAATGCCCATACAAAAAAAAAAATCAAATACTCACCTCTCTTCGCTGGCCGCTGCTATGGACTCTTCAGTGTCGCCATCTTCCGGCTCTCTGCACTGTGAAAGCTCAGAGCTGAGGGCGCGCTATAAAGACGTTGTAAATATGTGCGGTTGTGGATTTTAATAATCACCTAGGCTGGTTAACGATGCAATTAGTTTTATTCCTTCCAACCTTGGTAAACAGCAATTCCAGTTAAATGTCCAACAGGCACTTCTCTCAGTCCTCGCGTTTCCAACCCGGGATCAGAAGTTCCACTGCCCCGTACCAGGTGATACCTACTGTCCCAAAACTTTTGGTTGGCCCACAGCTTTTTGTATCTCCTGCTGGTATATTGGCAGTCACATTATATGCTCCTTCGGATGATGGATATCATGACCGCAGCACGTGATTCCACCCAGCTCTCTGTCTGACTAGAGAATGAGTCTTCTCTTTCTACAGCACAGGGATCAGCCCCCTGAATGGGCAGAAGAGCTCCCCCCACAGCTAATTGTGCCTTGGTGGAGATATTTTCTCAGGTCACGCTATCACATGGGTTTTCATGTGAGACTCCCTGTGGTGCGTCTACTCTTTCCATCTACACAAGGGGTCCGTTGGCTGACAGAACAATGGCCCAAGGCTCCTGAGGTCACTGAATGGAATTGATACCTGAGGTTGAGCTGATGATCAAACAAATCACTAATAAAACACATCAAGCAAATTTCTAACAAAACACAAAAATAAGATCGACAAAATGGGTGCTCAGTGCTGGAAAAGTATTTAGTAAGTGGCCAGGTCCTCACAGATGTCTTTGTGCCTTCTGCCCCAAGACGTCACAGAGTCAGAAGACACCGGAGCTGTGGAGGAACAGGTAGAGGTAAGTATTCCAAGTGCTGGGCCCCTGTGCAAGCGGAGGGGGCCAGTCGTGTGTGCTTGTACCGGGTCCCCCCGGACTCACGGGCTTCATAGGGCCCCGGTGTCCTCAACGGCGAGTGGGCCCCCACTTGCTTTCTTGGGGCCCCGGCACTTGTCTGGGTGCGCCGGGTGGTGACTCCGACCCTGTGTGTCACACACAGACACACAATGCAAAGATTGAGTCAACTTCTCTTTTTATCTGATTTCAGGTGTGATTTTCATATTGTCCACACCTGTTACTTACCACAGGTGAGTTTGAACGAGCATCACATGCTTGAAACAAAGTTGCTTACCCATAATTTTGGAAAAAAATACAAAAAGAACAGAGGGGAATATGGGGTAAAGTAATAGTTAGCTCACCAAACGTTGATTAGCAAGTCTTCATCTCTTAGGCAGCGCACGGAGCCGTCCCAGTCTTGGACGTGGAGACAAATAGCAGAAAAACAAGAAAATCCTTCAGCGGTAGCCAAAAATATAAAAAGTGAAGTTTATTGATCACATTAAAAACTGTAGTAGCAGGTCACCAAATGAGATCCAATGGACATAGTAGAAACAGAAGTTTCAGCTTAACACCTTAATCAAGGTCTGTTTCTACTATGTCCATTGGATCTCATTTGGTGACCTGCTACTACAGTTTATAATGTGATCAATAAACTAAACTTTTTATATTTTTGGCTACCGCTGGAGGATTTTCTTGTTTTTCTGATAATTTTGGAAAGGTGCCAACAATTTTGTCCCAACCATTTTGGGGGTTTTGTGTGAAATGATGTCCAATTTGCCTTTTTTCTCAGGTTTTTTTTTGTTGTTCCAATGCACACAAAGGAAATAAACATGTGTATAACAAAACATGTGTAATTGCAATAATTTTCTGGGAGAAATACTTAATTTTATGGATCAATTTCAAGGGTGTCAACACTTTCGGCCATGACTGTATTTATATTTCTGTGGTTATTCACTCCTCTTGGTAGGTTACTTGGTGTCTTCATTGTAAACATCTACCTATAGTGATGTGATATTATTTATATTGTCGTTTATTTGTAGGGTGAATCATAAGGGTTAGCGATTAGGGCGAGTCTATAGTCACTTATCATTCTGTAACATCCTTTTCCTATTCACCATTGCCCCCTAATGCAGATTTGCATCATGTTCCTGGTCTGATTGATGGTTTATGATTGTGACAAATACACCAACATTGGGATTGCTTTTATATGTTTGATTGGAATTTTTCTTGATTACTTTTTTAATATATTATCAATAAAGTACATCTTTCATGGAGGGTTTTTCAATATGTTATTACCTTGTGATTCCAGCAGTGGGTAATCAGAAGATGATTACATTCATGGAGAATAACTTCTTTGCAAATCAAATTTCCTGTGTACTTTGCCTGATCTGCTCATCTCTCTCTAATACACCAAAAGTTATCTCCGCTCTCAACTTAGTCTCTTCCTCTCATACACAATTGAACTCAACAAATCAATAAGTTCTTAATTTAAAGTCTGCATTCACTTCTGCTAAGCAGAATTGCAGCATTATTCTCATACCGTCTCTGCCCCACATACCTAAATATACAAAGCTTTAAACTTTCTACTGCTTCCACTCTCCCCTTGGCCCTTTCTCCCATGGTGTCCACTCCCACATCTCTCATCTTAGTTGATGTATATGTATATCAAACAAATGATTGACAACATGAGAAAAAAACGTTGACTTACTCTCCACTAATCTCTACAAAACTGTCCAGTCCATTCCTCTGATAACTGGCTTCTCTACCATTACAGATTAAAACGTTTCTACCCTAATTTCCAAATCACATTTTACCACCTGTCCACTTGAGCCTATGGCATCCAACCTCATTTTCAACTTTATAACTGTGTTTATTCCAGCCCTGAGCCACCTTGTTGTTTCTCACCTGTTCCGGCACCATAACTGGGACCTGCTCCCATAGGCAGATTATAATGAGGGCAATTTGGGCTACCGCCCAGGGCCCCGAACCTCCAGGGAGCCCGGGGCTCCGGGATGTCTATGGCCAGATTGCCCTCATTATATGTGCGGCGCCGCGGCACATACCGGCAGACAGTGGCGGGGGGGGCCCCGGACCGCTCCCCCAGCAGCGGCACACGGCTGCTGCTTCTTCTTTGGTTGGGCCAGCAGTGCAGCAGTTAACTTCCCTGTGCTGGCCCGGCCGCGTCACTGCTAGGAGACATGGCCCTGTGCGCGGCCGTGTCTCCTAGCTGTGACGTCACGCAGTGCGCACCCGGCCTGCAGTGCTGCACCGGAAAAGAGCAGGAAGACTGGAGCCGAGCCGGGGGATGGTGAGCGTGTGTGTGTCTGTGTGTGTTTGAGTGAGTGTGTGTGTATGTATGTGTGTGTGTGTGTGCAGGCAGATATCATTGTGTGATGTCTGTTTATATGTATTTTTGTGTTTCAAATGTGTTTATGCGAGTATGTATATGTATATGTTTGTGTGTTTGCGTGACTGCGTGCATGACTGCGTGCGGCCTCCTGCTGAGTATAGATGGTGCCGTGCGTCCTCCTGCTGTCTCTGGGGGGGGCGCCGTGCGGCCTCCCGCTGTGTATAGATGGCACCGTGTGGCCTCCCGCTGTGTATAGATGGCACCATGCGGCTTCCTGCTGTGTATAGATGGCGCCGTTCGGCCCCCTGCGGTGTATAGATGGCGCCGTGCGGCCCCCTGCGGTGTATAGATGGCGCCATGCGGCCTCCCGCTGCGTATAGATGGCATCGTGCGGCCCCCTGCTGTGTATAGATGACATCGTGCGGCCTCCCGCTGTGTATAGATGGCACCGTGCGGCCTCCCGCTGTGTATAGATGGCTACATGCGGCCTCCCGCTGTGTATAGATGGCACCGTGCGGCCTCCCGCTGTGTATAGATGGCTATGTGCGGCCTCCCGCTCTGTATAGATGGCTACGTGCAGCCTCCTGCTGTGTATAGATGGCACGATGCGGCCTCCCGCTGTGTATAGATGGCTACGTGAGGCCTCCTGCTGTGTATAGAAGGCTACGTGCAGCCTCCTGCTGTGTATAGATGGCTACGTGTGGCCTCCCACTGTGTATAGACCGCTACGTGCGGCCTCCCGCTGTGTATAGATGGCTACGTGCGGCCTCCCGCTGTGTATAGATGGCTACGTGCGGCCTCCCGCTGTGTATAGATGGCACTGTGCGGCCTCCCGCTGTGTATAGATGGCCACGTGCGGCCTCCCGCTCTGTATAGATGGCTACGTGCGGCCTCCCGCTGTGTATAGATGGCACCATGCGGCCTCCCGCTGTGTATAGATGGCTACGTGCGGCCTCCTGCTGTGTATAGATGGCTATGTGCAGCCTCCTGCTGTGTATAGATGGCTACGTGCGGCCTCCCGCTGTGTATAGATGGCTACGTGCGGCCTCCCGCTAGTGTATAGATGGCTACGTGCGGCCTCCTGCTGTGTATAGATGGCTATGTGCGGCCTCGTGCTGTGTATAGATGGCTACGTGCGGCCTCCCGCTGTGTATAGATGGCGCCGTGCAGCCTCCCGCTGTGTATAGATGGCGCCGTGCGCTCAATATTGCGTCATACAATTAATGTAAGGCTATGTGCCCACGATGCAGAAATGCTCCGGATTTTTTTTGAGCGTTTCTGCATCTCCATGGCAGAAATAACGCATGCGGATTGTACATGCGGATTGTACATGCGTTTTTCCTGCCAGGTACTTGCGGATGTGAAGCATTCATCACATGCATTTCCCCATGCGGGTTGACAAGCGCTTTCCAAGCGATTTTAGCATCACTTGGAAAGTGCTTGACAACTTGGTCACACTATATAAATCCATGCAACCGGCATGGATTTATATAGTGTGACCGTAAAAGAATGGTAAAAAATAAATATATAATTACCTTCTGATGGCCTGCCGACATCAGCGGTCACGTGGCCCGTCACATGACTAAATGACGTCACGGCTGGTCCTTTTCAGACCATCGCGAGCTGCCGGCAAGCCAGGAATAACTGTGTTTATTCCAGCCCTGAGCCACCTTGTTGTTTCTCACCTGTTCCGGCACCATAACTGGGACCTGCTCCCATAGGCAGATTATAATGAGGGCAATTTGGGCTACCGCCCAGGGCCCCGAACCTCCAGGGAGCCCGGGGCTCCGGGATGTCTATGGCCAGATTGCCCTCATTATATGTGCGGCGCCGCGGCACATACCGGCAGACAGTGGCGGGGGGGGCCCCGGACCGCTCCCCCAGCAGCGGCACACGGCTGCTGCTTCTTCTTTGGTTGGGCCAGCAGTGCAGCAGTTAACTTCCCTGTGCTGGCCCGGCCGCGTCACTGCTAGGAGACATGGCCCTGTGCGCGGCCGTGTCTCCTAGCTGTGACGTCACGCAGTGCGCACCCGGCCTGCAGTGCTGCACCGGAAAAGAGCAGGAAGACTGGAGCCGAGCCGGGGGATGGTGAGCGTGTGTGTGTCTGTGTGTGTTTGAGTGAGTGTGTGTGTATGTATGTGTGTGTGTGTGTGCAGGCAGATATCATTGTGTGATGTCTGTTTATATGTATTTTTGTGTTTCAAATGTGTTTATGCGAGTATGTATATGTATATGTTTGTGTGTTTGCGTGACTGCGTGCATGACTGCGTGCGGCCTCCTGCTGAGTATAGATGGTGCCGTGCGTCCTCCTGCTGTCTCTGGGGGGGGCGCCGTGCGGCCTCCCGCTGTGTATAGATGGCACCGTGTGGCCTCCCGCTGTGTATAGATGGCACCATGCGGCTTCCTGCTGTGTATAGATGGCGCCGTTCGGCCCCCTGCGGTGTATAGATGGCGCCGTGCGGCCCCCTGCGGTGTATAGATGGCGCCATGCGGCCTCCCGCTGCGTATAGATGGCATCGTGCGGCCCCCTGCTGTGTATAGATGACATCGTGCGGCCTCCCGCTGTGTATAGATGGCACCGTGCGGCCTCCCGCTGTGTATAGATGGCTACATGCGGCCTCCCGCTGTGTATAGATGGCACCGTGCGGCCTCCCGCTGTGTATAGATGGCTATGTGCGGCCTCCCGCTCTGTATAGATGGCTACGTGCAGCCTCCTGCTGTGTATAGATGGCACGATGCGGCCTCCCGCTGTGTATAGATGGCTACGTGAGGCCTCCTGCTGTGTATAGAAGGCTACGTGCAGCCTCCTGCTGTGTATAGATGGCTACGTGTGGCCTCCCACTGTGTATAGACCGCTACGTGCGGCCTCCCGCTGTGTATAGATGGCTACGTGCGGCCTCCCGCTGTGTATAGATGGCTACGTGCGGCCTCCCGCTGTGTATAGATGGCACTGTGCGGCCTCCCGCTGTGTATAGATGGCCACGTGCGGCCTCCCGCTCTGTATAGATGGCTACGTGCGGCCTCCCGCTGTGTATAGATGGCACCATGCGGCCTCCCGCTGTGTATAGATGGCTACGTGCGGCCTCCTGCTGTGTATAGATGGCTATGTGCAGCCTCCTGCTGTGTATAGATGGCTACGTGCGGCCTCCCGCTGTGTATAGATGGCTACGTGCGGCCTCCCGCTAGTGTATAGATGGCTACGTGCGGCCTCCTGCTGTGTATAGATGGCTATGTGCGGCCTCGTGCTGTGTATAGATGGCTACGTGCGGCCTCCCGCTGTGTATAGATGGCGCCGTGCAGCCTCCCGCTGTGTATAGATGGCGCCGTGCGCTCAATATTGCGTCATACAATTAATGTAAGGCTATGTGCCCACGATGCAGAAATGCTCCGGATTTTTTTTGAGCGTTTCTGCATCTCCATGGCAGAAATAACGCATGCGGATTGTACATGCGGATTGTACATGCGTTTTTCCTGCCAGGTACTTGCGGATGTGAAGCATTCATCACATGCATTTCCCCATGCGGGTTGACAAGCGCTTTCCAAGCGATTTTAGCATCACTTGGAAAGTGCTTGACAACTTGGTCACACTATATAAATCCATGCAACCGGCATGGATTTATATAGTGTGACCGTAAAAGAATGGTAAAAAATAAATATATAATTACCTTCTGATGGCCTGCCGACATCAGCGGTCACGTGGCCCGTCACATGACTAAATGACGTCACGGCTGGTCCTTTTCAGACCATCGCGAGCTGCCGGCAAGCCAGGACACATCGGATTAAGAAACCGGAGGCCATCAGAAGGTAAGTATAATATTTATTTTTTATTTTATTCTTTTTTTACAGGTTCTATGGTACCCGGATCCGGAGGAGAGTCTCCTCTTCTCCAAACCCGGGTACCATCTGCACATTGAAACGCATGGATTCTGCATGTACAGATGCAGTGATGCGGATTCCATGTGTTACAATGCAAGTCAATGGCGCCGCGCTTCCGCAAAATAATTGGTACTGCTGCGGATTTTTCCGCAATGATAATCCGCAGCGGAAATTTCCGCAGCATGTGCACAGCACATGCGGATTATCATTGGGGAGCATGGCAGACCTTCTACCAAGCGTTTTTTAAGTATTTCTGCAGCGGAATTGCCGCTGCAGAAACACTTAAAAAACGCATAGTGGGCACACAGCCTAAAAAAAAATATTATAATTAATATTGTGCCAAATTAATTTCACGTGAACTATCACATGATCTATCACAGGGGATCATGTGACATGTCACGTGATACATCAGGTGTGTGTGTGTGTGTGTGGGGGGGGGGCGCGCCTTCTAAACTGCCCGGGGCCCTTGCTACTCTAAATCCACCCCTGCGGCTGCTCCCCTCTCCTATGTTCATCTCCCTTTCCTGCAATCCACATCAGATTTCACATGTGACCAAGCAGACTCTTGTGACATTATCACCCTAGGCCAGTGATGGCGAACCTTTTTGAGACTGAGTGCCCAATCAGCAACCCAAAACCCACTTATTTATCGCAAAGTGCCAACAAGGCAATTTAACTTGGGGCTGAAACAGACATCACAGGAGACTTGCAAAGTACTCCCTACACTCACTGCCCCTCTGCAAAATACACACATATACTGCCCCTTTGCCAAATACACACACACACACACTGCCCCTCTGCAAAATATATAAACACACACATAGGGCCGGCTCCAGGTTTTTGTGGGCCCAGGGCGAAAGAGTCTGTGGGCCCCTTTAACACATACTACGATTCATGATGCACAGATACGGCAGAGAAATATAGGTATACAACACAAGGCCCAGCTTGCCCCCTCATCCTTCACATACGCAGACATGCTCACACACACATATTACGCAGACATGCATACACACACAGTACGCAGACATGCACACACAGTACGCAGACATGCGCACACATACAGTACGCAGACATGCACACACACACACATTACGCAGACATGCACACATACAGTACGCAGACATGCGCACACACATACAGTATGCAGACATGCGCTCACATACAGTACACAGACATGTGCACACATACAGTACGCAGACATGTGTACACATACAGTATGCAGACATGTGTACACACACAGTATACAGACACGCACACACATACAGTAAGCAGACATGTATACATGGTACGCAGACATGCACACAAACGGTACGCAGACATGCACACACGGTACGCAGACATGCACACACGGTACGCAGACATGCACACATATACGCAAATATACACAGATACATATTTGAAGACAAATTCACAAAAACACATATAAACTGACATAAATATATACACTGCCATACATACTGACATATATAGACATATACATCATAAATGCACACACACAGACACATTAGACTTTTTTAATATGGTGACTCTGGCAAGAAGCCTCACTCACCTCCCACTGGCTTGTGTCACGTCCAGCTCCTCTGGCATGTGGCTGTGGAGGACGCGCTGCTTTAATGCCATCACTTAAATAGACTTGGCTGCACGCAGTGCGCTGTGCAGCTGTGTCTGCTAGTAATGACGCAGCCGGGTTAGCACTGCACCTTTAATTGTGCTTGTGCGTCGCTCTGGCTGCGTCATTACTAGCAGACAAAGACGCACAGTGCACTATCTATGCCATCTATGTTTAAGTGACAGCAATCAAGCAGCACCGGCGGCCCTGCACAGCTGAAGAGGAGCAGCCCAGGTTCTGACGGCGAGTGGGCCCCCCCTCCTTTGTCCAGTGCCCTGGCACTTGCCCGGGTGCTGACGCCGGCCCTGAACACATACACACTGCCCCTCTGCACAATATATATACACACACACACACACTTACACGCACACACTGCCCCTCTGCAAAATATACACACACTCACTGTTCCTCTGCAAAATATATATATGCACACACACTCAGTTCCTCTGCAAAATATACACATACACACACACACTCAGCCCTCTGGAAAATTCACACAGATGCACACACTGCCCCTCTGAAATAAGCAGTCCCCCATCTGCACACACAGCCTCTAGCCAAACTCCTGCTGGAGCTCTTACCATTTCCCCACGCACTGTGCGCTGTCTCTGCTCCTCTGCGGCCCCGACGCAGGCAGCAGTGTGATGAGGTCAGTAGCTGGATGACGTCATCACACTGCTTCATCCGGACCCGAGGCTGACAGACGCTCCTCTGCCCTAGACCCGACGCAGCACTGTTCAAATATATTTGCGTCTAGAAGATGCAAATGCATTTGAATATGGGAGCGGAGCGGCGTGTGGGCAGCGGGCCGGGTATAGTGCCCACAGAGAGGGCTCCGAGTGCCACCTCTGGCACGCGTGCCATAGGATTGCCACCGCTGCCCTAGGCCTTTTATGGTGGAGTGTGACACAAATCAGGTGCCTAGGCATTAAGTAGTGTGGAATTCAGTTGCCTCAAGTTGGTCAGAAGTTTGCTGCTAATTTGCTTGCATCAGCTCCAGCAAGGTACAGATATCTGTCATCTCCTCAGCTTCTACTGATTTCCATGCTGCAATCTGAGATGTTTCCAAGCTTAGTCCAGTTTGCTTAGATGTTGTCCACACCAGCCTCTCAGCAAGTTACGAACTTCTCACAACTGTTTACACCTTGCCTCTGGACTCAAGGTAACGCATCTCTTCAAGTATATCTAAAGTTTGCTTATATTTAGAGTGTTTGATGAGCCAGGTCAAGTCCATTCTGCTGCTGACTCCATACTGGAATTTTTAACTTGGAAGGCAACTTCAGACAGAATTCCAAATGCTTTTCATACCGACCAAAAGTTTTGCATTTTTTTAAAAAGTGCGATTACTTCTGTCTGGTTGTTGTGATGCCATTTCCCTGGTGATGAATTAAGGTCTTGCATGATGACAACTTCATGCAAGACCTTAATTTTTAACCAAAATTCTTTTGAATATAGGTATGGTCATTTAATTGAAGAAAACTGTTTTGCATATACTATTTATTGATCACAACATAGACAGTAATTCATTCTTATCAATGCCATAATTAGTATTTTGTAGCATAACCTCTTGCTTTAATTACTGAACTACACGGACGAGGCATTGAAGCCACTAGGGTATTCAAGACATCTTGAGGGATCTTGCTCCATTCAATTTGCAAATCTGCAAACAATTCATCTTTATTGCTACGGGTATGGCCCCTAACTCATCCCAAAAGTGCTCTATAGGGTTCAAATCAGGTGACTGGCTTGCCCATTTCAACAGACGAACACTATTCTTTGCTAACCAATTTTTTACTAAATTGGATGTGTGCTTAGGATCATTGTCTTTCTGGAATTTCCTCTCCCCTGCCTACTTTGTTTTTACCATGTGGCAACATTACATTCTCCAGTATATCCTTGTACATGGTAGCATTCATATTTCCATCAATTGTATGCAGAAGGCCAATGACAGACGCAGAAAAAAAGCCCCAAACCATGACATTGCCACCACCATGTTTCACTGTAGGTGTTTGGTACCTTACATCATTATGTTTTCCAATTGGGCAGTACATATAGTGCTTACCATCACTACCAAACAGATTGAACTTGGATACATCGAACCACAACACCTTAGACCAATCTGTCTTTTTCCATTGGCTGTGTTCTTTGACAAACTCAAGTTGGACTTTCTAGTTCTTTGCAGAGATGAAAGGCTTCTTGACTGGAACTCGTGCATTCAACCCTACTGCTCTTAGCCATCGCACCACAGTTTTGCGACTCACTTTGACCCCATATTCTTCATTCATTTGCAAAATCTGTACAGTACTTTTATGGACTTCAGATACTGACTTTTTCTTAATAATGTGATCAACTCTGGAGGAAGTTTTCTATGGTTGTCCACTTCCGGGTTTGTCAGATGTTCCATAGCCTTCTTTTTCTTTCTTTAATATACTGTCACGCTGTCTCTGTATACTGGAGGTAGGGGGCCTAAGCTGACCCTAAGCTGGGGCCCTGACTAATCCCTCAACCTGGAGG
Organism: Phyllobates terribilis; assembly: GCF_046119375.1. Taxonomy (NCBI): domain Eukaryota; kingdom Metazoa; phylum Chordata; class Amphibia; order Anura; family Dendrobatidae; genus Phyllobates; species Phyllobates terribilis. The sequence continues at coordinate 156,215,301 of NW_027362771.1, read as the reverse complement.
TACTGTTAAAGGTACGGAGGTCCAGGCCGCCAGCGTAACCCCTACCTCCTGAGGATCCCTGCACCTAAGTAATCTAGTCCTGAGAAGGACCCCGATCACAACAAAAGGGGACAAGTAATAATATGCCCACACACAGTACTTAGACGAACGAGACAGTACAAGGGAAAAACCAAAACCACCTTGCATACAAAAACTACACAACTACAACAGAGGGAACATCAACGGGAAAGGAGATAAATGATAAAGCGAGGAAGGGAAAAAACTCTCCGAATACACTTATCTCTGAAACTCCAAATACCACGATCCGCTCTGTTAGTCTGCATGAAATGCTTTCACCAACACTTCCCTAACAGACCAGCAGGCATTTGAAGGAGTCTCACTACAGCAGCATTGATTGCAGCTGGGCGAGGCTGGACCTTGTCTAGCACAGAGAGAGAGAGAATTAACTCCCTCACTGCCGAAAAACACAAAGCACCAAAAAGTCAGCTGCGAGAAGTCAGGCTGTGTAATCATGACGATCTTCGTGGCGACACACCCGTGACATATACGTGACACTTGACTCTGAGAACAGTTGAATTCCATAGCTACTTCTTTTTGGCTTTTGCCTAACTTCACTCTCAGAATAATAAGCTTCCTGACATCTGGTGATAAATTTGGCTTTGTCTTTGTCATGTTTTAACATAAAAACACACATGCATTAAAAAAAAAATTTAGGCAAAATTTGACTACCCATGACAAAATATGCAAAACATTTGGCCCAACAAATGTTGAAAACTAACACATGAAAGGATAAAACAATGTCAAACACAATTTTCGTCCTTATAGCTGACAAACATTTGCTTCCGGTTACTAAAATCACCAGGAAAATGGCATCACAACAACCAAACAGCAGTAATCACACTTAAAAAAATGCAAAACCTTTGGTCCCTACTGTATATCTTTAATATGTCTTATGGTTCTCAAAACATTCTATCCTATGGTCGACACTAGAGTTGGTGCAAATTGATTTGTACGTCTCATTTCATTGGACCTGACCATGCTCTGTGGCCATTGGAGCAGAGAGAGAGTACAACCTCTTTACCTGGCGGCATCCACAGCTCTTTTTAATTTATTAGCCTGTCTGGCATGATGTAATTTTTGTGGTGTGACATACAGGGCCAATAGAATGGGATGTGCAAATAAATTAGGACTAACTATAGTCGGACAGTCCCTTCTTCTGCCTCTGATGCTGGCATAGAGTATCTGATCAAACAAATTCTGGACTGTGAGGTTTGTGGGAACATCTTCCACTTGATAGACTGGAAGAGATAATGTCACGAAGACAGATACTGGGTCCCTAAAAAGGATAATAATGCTCCAATCTTATTCAGGAAATTTTATGCCAAGCACTCTCTTTTGTTACAGACTCTTCCGGAAGGGGCCATAAAGGGGAGGTGCTTTTTATATTAGACTGTATTAGAAATATTAGACTTTGTCTTTTTTTTACATGAGGAAAATAATTCAATATCACGTATCTGTAAGTGGCAAAAGTGTGTGAACCTTTGCTTTAGGAAATCACACCACATACTTTTGCCACTCACGGATATGTGATATTGGATCATTCTCCATATTTGATTGGTTATCTGTATCTACTTTTGGAGCTTGTGTGAAAGTGTGATGTAATTTTATGTCAAATATATATAGAAATCTGAAAAATGTTGAATACTATATTTAGCAGATTATAAGACGCAGCACCGGACTGTAAAACACACAAACGCACTTCAAATTTTGGAGAGGAAAATAGTAAATACATTTTTTTAATCAAATGGTGGTCTGCCTTATAGTTTTTACGGTAGTTTACCGGGGGGGGGGGGGGGGGGGGCGGCTGCAGAGAAGCGGGGTCCCAGGAGGTAGGGTTGCTGCTGCAGGAAGCTGGCAGTGTCAGCAGGAGTGGGGTGACGCTGTGGGCCCTGGGCTAGGAGGAGGGGGTATTCAGTGGTGCGAGAGCTCCTGGCATTCAGAAGATGTTAGTGGATCCCTGCCACTTTCAGCCCATTTTCCCAAAAGTCCACTACAGTAAAAACGATGGGAAGGAAGAGGAATCCACCGACATTTTGTGAAAGCCCGGAGCCTGCCTCAGCCTCGCACCACCGAACACACCCTCCTCTGCCTCACTGCTGATGCCAGCTTCCTGCAGCCGTGACCCTGAATCCTGGGACCCCACTCCACCGCAGCCAGCCCCCAGTAAGCTGCATGCGGATTATAATTTGGGGGAAAAATGTGTGTGTCTTATTATTCAAAAAATACGGTAGTTCTTAAAATTTCAAGTACCATTGTATGTGTCATTGCTTCATTTACTTCACTATATTACTGGTAATAACCATTGCCCTAGTGAAGATACTAGACTGCATTTGCTTCCCTGTTACATTGCGGCTACTAGCCATTTTCCTTCTGGAAGATACCAGTCTTCACTTACTTCTTGGCTACTCCTGTGTTTAATCATTGCCCTGCTGAATGATACAGACTGAATTACTGCTACTGACCTGTGAATATCTGATTATGCTTCATCTGTGCTACTTGCTCCACTTGTCTCCCTTTCATCCTGCATACTCTACTGTTTTGGTCTTCACTGATCAACAGCTCATCTCTCAAGATCCACTCTGCTGTACTTTCACCTTTTGTCTGAGCTACTCATCCAGACCTAAGGCTTAGAGAATCCCACAGTGAGCTTATAACATTCTTCATACTCTCCCTCATCATTGGCATCTTCCTTTCATCTAAGCATGCAACCAGTGATGACGATCTGGCCACTTGAAAGAAAAAAAAATTATCTGACAGGAATTTCTCACCCAAACCCATAATAGCATAAATCCACCTTTGTCCCGTAGTTTGTCTAGTTCACTTTTTGCCTTTCAACCAATTATAGATAAAAACATGACCTTCTTTTTGCCCTAATATATGTACCAATGACGCTATACCCTAACACCATCTCCAATCTATGTACAGTAGCAAGTAAATGTTTGGGCATCCCTGGTCAAAATTACTCTTATTGTGAGCAATTTGAAGATAAAATGAACTCTAAAGGGCTAAAGTTAAAGATGAAACATTTACTTAGTACTTTATGAAAAAAATAAATAAATAAATAAATAAAAAAAAAAATATATATATATATATATATATATATATATATATATATATATATATATATATATATACATATATATACTAGATGGTGACCCGATTCTAACGCATCGGGTATTCTAGAATATGTATGCATCCGACCGGGCGCGACTAATCAGCGAAGCAGTGTTTAAATGGGTTGTGCACTACTTTAAATTAACCCCCCAATGTATCCCCCCGGGGACCCAAATGAATTTTGGAGGACCGGAGAGTGAGGCCGCCGGTCGGGGAACTTCTGCTGCGAGCAGCCGGGAGATGACCAGCTAGCACAGGGTGAGTGTGTGAGGGAGATGACTGGCTAGCACAGTGTGAGCGTGTGAGGGTGAGCGTGGGAGCGGGTGAGCGTGGGAGGGTGAGAATGTGAGGGTGAGCGTGGGAGCGGGTGTGAGGGTGAGTGTGGGAGCGTGTGAGGGTGAGCGTGGGAGCGTGAGAATGAGAGTGTGTGAGGGTGAGCGTGTGAGGGTGAGCGTGTGAGGATGAGCGTCTGAGGGTGAGCGTCTGAGGGTGAGCGTCCGCGGGTGAGCGTCCGAGGGTGAGCGTCTGAGGGTGAGCGTCTGAGGGTGAGTGTCCGAGGGTGAGCGTCCGAGGGTGGCGTCCGAGGGTGAGTGTCCGAGGGTGAGCGTCCGGGGGGTGAGCGTCCGAGGGTGAGCGTCCGAGGGTGAGCGTCCGAGGGTGAGCGTCAGAGCGTGAGCGTCAGAGCGTGAGCGTCAGTGCATGAGCGTCAGTGCGTGAGCGTCTGAGCGTCAGAGCGTGAGCGTGTGAGCGTCAGAGCGTGAGCGTCTGAGGGTGAGTGTCTGAGCGTGAGCGTCCGAGCGTGAGCGTGCGCGTCAGAGCGTGAGCGTCAGAGCGTGAGCGTCCGAGCGTGAGCGTCTGAGGGTGAGCGTGTGAGGGTGAGCTGCTAACGGCCACCATCTTGTTCTGAAATCCCGCGTCGCTGATTGGCCGCGGCCTGACCAATCAGCGACGTAGGATTTCCTGGACAGACAGACAGAAAGACAGACAGACAGACGGGATAAGACAATTATATATATTAGATATATTGCAATTTTTAAACTTCTAGATTTGTGTGCTCAGATAACTTTGAACAAGGTTTCAGACCTTAATTAGCCTGTTAGGGTGATGAATTGTTCACTATCATCATTAGAAAAAGCCAGGTGATGCAAATTTACCAGCTTTATAAAAACTCAGTCTCCTTTAACCTTGTGCCAAAAGACAGCAGCCATGGGTTCTTCTAAGCAGCTGCCTAGCACTCTGAAAATGAAAATGGTGGAGGCCCACAAAGCCAGAGAAGGCTATAATAAGATAGCAAATCATTTTCAAATTCCTCAGTTTGAAATGTACGGTAATTAAGAAATGGTAGTTAATAGGAACAGTGGAAGTCAAGATAAGGTCTGGAAGACCAAGCAAAATTTCAGTGAGAGCTGCTCGTAGGATTGCTAGAGAGGCAAATCAGAACCCCTACTTGACTGCAAAAGACCTTCAGAAATAATTAGCAGACTCTGGAGTTGTGATACACTGTTGTACAGTTCAGAGACACCTGCACAAATATGGCCTTCAGGGAAGAGTCATCAGAAGACAACCTCTCCTGCCTCCTCTGTTACGTCCTCACCGTAAAATTTAGCATCAAAAGTATGAAAAAGAACATCTAAACAAGCCTGATGAATTTTGAAACCAAGTCCTGTGGACCAATGAGGTTAGAATAGAACTCTTTGGCCACAATGATCAAAGGTATGTGTGGAGAAAAAAGGGCATAGAATTGTAGGAAAAGAACATCTCATCAACCATTTAGCAAGGGGTGGATCATGCTTTGGGGTTGTGTTGTATCCAATGGCATGGGGAACATTTCATGGGTACAGGAAAGAATGGATTCAATGAAATTTCAACAAATTCTTGATGCAAATATATCACAATCTGTAAAAAAGCTGAAGTTGAAAAGAGGATGGCTTCTACAAATGGATAATGATCTTAAACACACATCAAAATCCACAATAGACTACCTCATAAGGCGCCAGCTGAAGGTTTTACAATGGCCCTCACAGTCCCCTAATCTGAACATAATTGCAAATCTGTGGCTAGACCTCAAAATAGCAGTGTATGCAAGATGACCCAGGAATCTCACAAAACTGGAAGAATTTCCCAAGGAAGAATGGATGAATATCCTTCAAACAAGAATTGAAAGACTCTTTTCTGGCAACAAAACATTTCCCTAATGTCTAATTTACATCAGCACAATTTTGGAACCAACATTTTTTTTGTTATGAAGTTATAAGGGTTAAAAGTTGACCATCGATTTCTCATTTTTCCAACAAAATTTACAAAACCATTTTTTTTAGGGACCACATCATATTTGAAGTGACTTTGAGGGGCCTTCATGACAGAAAACACCCAAAAGTGACACCATTCTAAAAACTGCACCCCTCAAGGTGCTCAAAACCACATTCAAGAAGTTTATTAACCCTTCAGGTGCTTCACAGGAATTTTATAATGTGGAAGAAAAAATGAACATTCATTTTTTTTCACAAAAATGTTACTTTAGACCAAAATTTTTTTATTTTTGCAATGGTAACAGGAAAAAATGGACCCCAAAATTTGTTGTGCAATTTCTCCTGAGCACACAGATACCCCATATGTGGGGAAAAACCACTGTTTGGGCACACGGCAGGGCTCGGAAGGGAAGGAGCACCATTTGACTTTTTGAATGTAAAATTTGTTTGAATAATTAGCGGACGCCATGTTGCGTTTGGGGAGCCCCTGATGTGCCTAAACAGTAGATACCCCCCACAAGTGACACCATTTTGGAAACTAGACCCCTCAGGTAAGGAACCCCCAGGTGCTTCACAGAAGTTTATAACATTGAGCCGTAATAATACAATTTTCACTTTTTTCCCACAAAAATGTTTTTCAGCCCCTAATTTTGCATTTTCATGAGGGTAACAGGAGAAATTGCACCATGCAACTTGTGCAATTTCTCCTGAGTAAGCTGATACCCGATATGTAGGAGAAAACCACTGTTTGGGCGCACGGCAGGGTTCAGAAGGGAAGGAGCGGCATTTGACTTTTTGAATGTAAAATTTGTTTGAATAAGCAGCGGACGCCATGTCGCGTTTGAAGAGCCCCTGATGCGCCTAAACAGTAGAAACCGCCCACAACTGACCCCATTTTGAAAACTAGACCCCTCAAGGAACTTCTCTAGATGTGTGGTGAGCAGCCTGAACCCCCAGGTGCTTCACAGAAGTTTATAACGTAGAGCCGTGAAAATAAAAAAATCTAACTTTTTCCATAAAAATGATCTTTTAGCCCCAACTTTTTTATTTTCACAAGGGTAAGAGGAGAAAATGGACCCCAAAAACTGTTGTGCAATTTCTTCTGAGTATGTCGATACCCCATATGTGGGGAAAATACACTGTTTGGGCACTCGGCAGGGTTCAGAAGGGAAGGAGCACTGTGTGACTTTTTGAACGCAAAATTGGCTGAAATCGAGAGCGGACGCCATGTCGCATTTGGAGAGCACGTAAACAGTGGAAACCTACCACAAGTGACCCAATTTTGGAAACTACACCCCTCAAGGATTTTATCAAGGGGTATAGTGAACATTTTGAACCCAGAATTTGATGACATTAGGTCATCATATTGAATAAGTTGTCATTAGTCTTGAGCGCAAGTGCTCACTACTTGAGATTGCATCGGGTACTCGGGTATGCACCATGTATCGCGGATGCTCGAGTCCCCGCCCCGCATGTTTCACAGTTATAAGACACCCAAAAAAACATGTGGGATCGCTCGTGCATGGCAGGCAATCCCCCGAGGTTGTTTTGGCTGTATAACAGCTGCGAAACATATGGGGCGGAGACTCGAGCATGTCACTCGAGCATCCGCGATACTCGGTGCATACCTGATGCAAACTCAAGTAGTGAGCACTTGTGCTCATCACTAGTCACCATATCGTCATCATTTTTTTCTCTTTACTTTTGAACAAATCCCAACCCCAACACAACCCTAACCCCAACCCTAATACAACTCTAACCCTAGCACAACCCTAACCCTAAACCTAGCACAACCCTAAACCTAGCACAACCCTAAACCTAGCACAACCCTAACCCTAGCACAACCCTAACCGTAGCACAACCCTAACCCTAGCACAACCCTAACCATAACCCTAGCACAACCCTAACCCTAGCACAACCCTAACCCTAGCACAACCCTAACCCTAACCCTAGCACAACCCTAACTCTAGCACAACCCTAACCATAACACTAGCACAACCATAACCCTAGCACAACCCTAACCCTAGCACAACCCTAACCCTAGCACAACCCTATCCCTAACCCTAGCACAACCCTAACCCTAGAGTTTATTTTTTATGCCTTTCCTCGTGCGGTATAAGTGATTAGACAAATTTATTCTTCGGGTCGGTGCGATTACAGCGATACCAGATTGATATCGGGTTTTTATGATTGACAGCTGTCACATACTAAAAAACCCTTTTTTTTGCAAAGACTAGTTTTTGCATCGCCATATTTTGAGAACTATAATTTTTCCATATTTCGGCCGACAGAGTAATATAAGGGCTTGTCTTTTGCGGGACAAGTTGACGTTTTTATTGGTACCATTTTCGGGCACGTGACATTTTTTGATCGCTTTCTATTCTGATTTTTTGGATGCAGAATTAACAAAAACCAACAATTCAGGAATAGTTTTTTTTTTTATTATGCCGTTCTGCATGTGGTAAAATTGATAAGGTAGCTTTATTCTTCGGGTCAATACATTTACAGCGGTACCACATTTATATCTTTTTTTATATTTTGGCGCTTTTACACAATAAAAACTATTTTATATAAAAAATATTTTTTTGTATCACTTTATTCTGAGAGCTGTAACTTTTTTATTTTCGGCTAATGGAGCTGTATGGCGGCTTGTTTTTTGCGGGACAAGATGACGTTTTTAGCGATACCATTTTTTATTTACATTCGTTTTTTTGATCGCGTTTTATTCCATTTTTTGTTAGGCGGTGATGATTCTCACAGCTGACACCCGGCGGCAATCGCCCTGCACCGGTTGTGTGCGGGCACGATCCAGTGTGCATAATAGTACGTACCTGATGCAATAGGCACAGGGACGTACTATTACTGAGCACGTCAGAAAGGTGTTAAATAGCCATCCATTGATTTCCATTTCTAATGGTTCCAGCAAGCAAAAAATGGATCCCTTAGAAATGGGAGAACAACGGATGGCTGATTAACAGATCCGTTGTCCACAGACTTCAACATTAAAAAACAGATCCAGCACACATCCGTTTTTGAAAAGCGAACTAAAAAGTTGTGTCAGCACAATTTTTTGCCAACGGATTTCTGCTGGATCCGTTCTTATGGATCATTACTGGACATGTGAATATAGCCTAATCTGCTAACCAGGGCCGGCGTCAGCAGCCGGCGCACCCGGGTAAGTGCCGGAGCCCTGAGCAAGCGGGGGGCCCACTTGCCATCAGGGTCCCCAGCATGCTATGGGGCCCGTGAGTCGGGGGAGCCCGGTGCCAGCGCCTACGAGTGGGCCCCCCCACTTGCTCAGGACCCCAGCACTTGCAATACTTACCTCTCCCTGATCTTCCGCAGCTCCGGCGTCTTCTGACACTCTGACATCTCGGGTCAGAGGGCGCAATGACGTCACTACAGCGTGCCCTCTGCTCTCAGCGTCACAGTGCAGAGAGCCAGCAGACTGACCCTGAGGAGTCCGGAGCAGAGCAGCGGCCAGAAAGGAGAGGTGAATTTTTTATTTTTTTATGTATAGAGCATTATATGGGGCCCGGTATTCTGTATTGAGCATTATATGGGGTCCAGTATTCTGTATGGAGCATTATATGGGGCCCAGTATTCTGTATGGAGCATTATATGAGGTCCAGTATTCTGTATGGAGCATTATATGGGACCCAGTATTCTGATGAAGCATTATATGGTGCCCAGTATTCTGATGGAGCATTATATGGGGCCCAGTATTCTGTATGGAGCAATATATGGGGCCCAGTATTCTGTATGGAGCATTATATGGGGTCCAGTATTCTGTATGGAGCATTATATGGGGCCCAGTATTCTGTATGGCGCATTATATTGGGTCCAGTATTCTGTATGGAGCATTATATGGAACCCAGTATTCTGTGTGGAGCATTATATGGGGTCCAGTATTTTGTATGGAGCATTATATGGGGTCCAGTATTTTATATGGAGCATTATATGGGCTCCAGTATTTTGTATGGAGCATTATATGGGGTCCAGTATTCTGTAAAAAGCATTATATGGGGTCCAATATTCTGTATGGAGCATTATATGGGGTCCAGTATTCTGTAAAAAGCATTATATGGGGTCCAATATTCTGTATGGAGCATTATATGGGGTCCAGTATTCTGTATATAGCATTATGTGGTGCCCAGTATTCTGTATGGAAGACTATGTGGTGCCTATAATACTGTATGGAGGAATATGTGGTGCCCATAATACTAAATGGAGGACCATATTGTCCGGTCTAAAATTAAATCTTTTGAATCCCCCCCAGGATACGCCCTGTGCGCAGCGAGGATTCACTGGTTTCTGAGCTATTGTAGAATTTACAATTGATATCACTCATGTAACATAAGTAGTAAGTGAAATCTCTGGCACTGTGCTATACCTTTATTTCTCTGCCGTATCTGTGCATTATGAATCATGGTATGTGTTAAAGGGGCCAACTGAGACTCTTTCGCCCGGGGCCCACGAAAACCTGGAGCCGGCCCTACTGCTAACTTTCATCTAACTCTTTTTTGGCCCTTTAAAATCTGGTTTCTGCTCTTTACACTCTATAGAAACTGCCCTTACAAACATCTCTAACAATCCGCCATCTAAAACTGGAACTACTCTGTACTGATTCTTTTGAATCTTTTCGCAGCATTTGACACCATGGATCACCATCTCCTCCTCACAATGCTGCATTCTATGAGCTTTAAAGATACTGCTATCACTTCTCTCTCTTCATACCTCTCTGACTGCTATTTTGGTGTCTCTTTTGCTGACTCTTCTTCATCTTTTTTCCTTCCTTTTCGGGTTTCCTCAGGGTTCACTCCTATATCCGTTCCTCTTTTCTCTATACAGTGCTGCTCACCATTATTGGCACCCCTTCATTTTTTTCATAGACTGTACAATAACTTCAGAAATAAATGGAAATGTGCCAAAGTTTTATCCTCAGGATATTTTAATTAGTGGTCCAAAGTAATACAACAATATAACATTGTTTTTCAATTTCTATGTTTCAATTTCAAGGAAGAAACAGAATAAATAGCATGTGCAGCAATAAAGGCACCCCTAATTAATACTTGGTTGCATACTAGAGATGAGCGAACCTTTCAATGTTCCGTTGATTCCAGTTCGGCGAACTTCCCGATATTCCCGAACATACCGAACCCCATTGGATTCAATGGGAGTCAAAACCAAGCTCTTACACAAAACCACAAAACCTTCAAACGGGCCCAAAACCTGCCAAAACAGATCAAATTAGGGGCAGACACCAGGAAAGTGGCATCAATTGACCCACAGTACAAATTTTATAATGGCACAGCAGCAATCAGCCATGGGCCATGCATGAGGTATCAGTGCCTGGGCCAGCATTTACAGCTTTGAATTGAACTTCAAATTAAGACGAGGTGGGTGAGGGATCGGTGTAGGTCTGCTGTACTGGAAGTCCTGATACCACATGCAACAGCTCAACCTGGTTTTATGCTCAGCCACACTCAGATGGCAGAAAAATCAGTTTCATAGATTTGTTGTTAGAACCTTGCTGTTAGGTTTTTTTTCCTTTGCTGGTCACATGACCTTGTTGGCCTATTTAATCCTGCTCCGCCCTTCTGGCTTTGCTGGACTTTATTGTATATCTACTTTCTGGCTAGCCTGTGCTCTGTATCTAACTCTGTTAGTTTGCTTGGTCTACGGACCTCTATGTTCTATCTATTTTGTTTGTTCGTCTGTCTGCTACTATTTCTGTTAGGAGGTGTCCCATATTCCTCCCAGTCCTTAGTACCTGTAGGGATTTCCTCCCCACATCTATAGGTCTTCATACAGACTAGATTAGGACTTTAGCAGGTCTGATCGCAGGATCAGGTTCCCTGTTACATCGTAGGGATTCAGCTGAGTCTTATAGTAGGGACAGATCTCCTCTCTTTCCTTAGCTTTGGTAGCAGAACATAACAGTAAGTCCAGCCTGCAAATTCTCTAAGGAAAGATTTTTTTTTTTTTTTTTTTTTTTTTTTTTTTTTCCATCATGGTGTCGGTTCAGGATTTGGCTAAACACCTGCAGGGACTCTCTCTGGAAGTGGCCGAGCTCCGTCAGCACGTGAGTAACTGTCCTGGAGCATATTTCTTGGAGCCTAAGGTATGTTTGCCGGATTTATTTTTTGGTGAACATCGAGAATTTTTTTCATTTAAAAATGCTTGCTTATTGTATTTTCGTTTGAGACCCAAGTCCTCTGGGGATGAATCCCAGCGCATAGGGTTCATAATGTCACTTTTGCGCAAAGAGCCTCAGGAGTGGGCCTTTTCTTTGCAACCTAGTGATACATGCTTCAGATCAGTGGATAGTTTTTTTTCTGCTTTAGGACTATTATATGATGATCCTGACCGTGTGGCATCAGCTGAGACTGAGTTGAGACGTCTAAAACAAGGATCTGGTACTGTAGAAAAATATTGTACACATTTTCGTCGTTGGTCTACTCAAACAGGGTGGAACGATTCTGCTCTGAAAAGTCTATTTCTTGCTGGGCTCAGTGAAAGGGTTAAAGACCTGCTAATTGCTTATCCTACACCTGAGGATTTACAACAGGCTATGCAATTAGCTATACGGGTGGATAGGAGACTGCGTGCTAGGGTTAATGAGAGCAAATCCTCTGCTATGTCAGTTTCTGGTTATGATAATGTGTGTACTAACAGTGGTGAACCGATGGAGATTGGATCGGTGGCACCTCGCTCTCAAGAAAAAGATCGTCGTTTTTCAGAAGGCTTGTGTTTCTATTGCGGGAAATCTGGTCATTTGATTAAAGGCTGTGAGCTCCGTATAAAGAAAGAAAAAAAAATGGTCAGTCACGCCCGTATTGCCTGTTTAAATTCCAAGGGTATATTTTTAGCTGCTTCCACGATTGCTCAGGAAAAATTAATGGAATTTCGGGTGTTTGTTGATTGCGGGTCTACATTGAATGTAATTGATGGGGGATTCGTGGAAAAACTCAATTTAAAACCTGAACCTTTATCATCCCCCATTGCTGTGGTTTCTGTGGATGGCTCCCCTTTGAAGAATATTACTCTCAAGGTCAGTGAATTTCCTCTCACTATTAATGGTGTTCACCATGAGAAATTGGATTTGGTAGTGTTGAATAACTTGCCTTCTCCAGTAATATTGGGTTTGCCCTGGTTAAAATTTCACAATCCTGTACTGGATTGGTCTACCAGTGAAATTAAATCCTGGAGCCATAAATGTTATGACAAGTGTTGTAACGGGCGTATTGCAGCTTTGGATAGGGGAGAATTGCCTGTTCCTATTCAGGATTTTTGGAGAGTTTTTTCTGAGAAGGAATCGCAGGTTTTGCCTCCCCATAGAGACTATGATTGTTCTATTGAATTTGTCCCTGGAGCGACTCTTCCTAAAAGTCGTTTATTTAACCTTACTATTCCTGAGAGGAAGGCTTTGGAGGAATACATACAGACAAGTTTGGCCGCCGGTCACATTAGGCCCTCTAAGTCTCCTGTGGCGGTTGGATTTTTTTTTGTAAAAAAAAAGGACGGTGGTTTACGTCCTTGTCTGGATTTCCGTGAGATTAACAAAATTACGGTACGCAATCCTTACCCACTGCCATTGATTCCTGATCTGTTTAACCAGTTATTGGGGGCCAAGTGGTTCTCTAAAATTGACCTTAAGGGGGCATACAATCTGTTGCGCATGAAGGAGGGTGATGAATGGAAGACTGCTTTTAACACTCCTGTGGGTCATTTTGAGAATTTGGTTATGCCTTTTGGTCTTACTAATGCTCCTGCATTTTTTCAGAATCTGATTAATGACATCCTTAGACCTTTGATTGGTAAAAATGTGGTTGTGTATTTGGATGACATTTTGATTTATTCGCCAGATCTGGAGTCTCATTGGCGGAGCGTGCGTGAGGTATTACAGTTATTAATGGACAATTCGCTTTTTGCTAAGCTGGAGAAATGTGAGTTCGCTGTACAGAGAATTAGTTTTTTGGGCTACATTATCTCCAGCAAAGGTTTTGAGATGGATCCGGTTAAGGTTCAGGCTGTGCAGGAATGGCCTAGGCCTATTGGTTTGAAATCGATACAGAGGTTTTTGGGTTTCGCCAATTACTATAGAAAATTCATAAAAAATTTTTCTAGTATTGTCAAACCTCTGACTGATCTCACCAGGAAAGGTGCTGATGCTGTTCAGTGGTCTTCTGAGGCCATTGAAGCTTTTGTGTATCTCAAGGAGAGGTTCACCTCTGCTCCCATCCTTATGCAGCCTGATGTTACTAGGCCGTTTTTGGTTGAGGTTGATGCTTCCTCTGTGGGGGTTGGCGCAGTATTGTCTCAGGATAACGGGGATGGATTACATCCTTGTGCCTTTTTTTCCAAAAAATTTTCGGAGACTGAATTGAATTACGATATTGGTAATCGGGAATTATTGGCTATTAAACTCGCATTTGAACACTGGCGCCACTTCTTGGAAGGTGCGGAATTTCCCGTTCAGGTTCTTACGGATCATAAAAATCTGATATATCTTGATGCTGCCAAGCGCCTGAATGCCCGTCAGGCTAGGTGGGCACTGTTTTTCTCGCGGTTTAATTTCTCCGTTACTTACATCCCTGGTACTAAGAATGTTAAGGCGGATGCCTTGTCTCGCAGTTTTTCTCCCATAGTCGGTGCTGAGAAAGAGGAAAACATTTTACAAGAAGGTGTTGTGATAGCTGCTTTAGACTCCGTTTTGGAAGATGAGATTCTTAAAGCTCAGGAGAATGCCCCATCTAACACTCCTCATGGGAGGTTGTTTGTGCCTGGGACCTTTAGGAGAGATTTGTTTGTTGAGTGTCACGAATCTCGGTTGGCAGGTCATCCCGGAATCTCTGAGACCAAGAGACTGGTGGGTCGCAGTTTTTGGTGGCCTGGATGGCAGAAGGAAGTCATTAAGTGGGTGCGCCAATGTACTATATGTGCTAGATCCAAGTCCTCACATACTCCTGCTGCGGGGTTGCTTTGTCCTTTGGAGGTCCCCAGTGCTCCTTGGACACATTTGGCTATGGACTTTATAACTGACCTTCCCCCCTCTGAGGGTTTTACTGTCATCTGGGTGGTCGTGGACCGTTTTAGCAAGATGTGTCACTTGGTTCCCTTCGTCAAACTGCCCTGCGCTAAAACTCTCGCTAAGGCCTTTGTCAAGGAAATTGTCAGACTTCATGGCGTTCCTACTGACATTGTTTCTGATAGGGGTCCTCAGTTCGTGGCTCGTTTTTGGCGTGCCTTTTGTGACAGGTTGGGAATTCATTTGTCGTTTTCGTCCGGATACCATCCTGAATCTAATGGCCAAACAGAAAGGAAAAACCAGGATGTTGAGCAGTTCTTGCGTTGTTTTGTGGCAGACAATCAAGAGGGGTGGTCTGAGTTTCTGCCACTTGCCGAATTTGCTCTGAACAATCATACATCTTCTTCTGCTGGTTGTTCGCCTTTTTTTTGTTGTTCTGGGAGACATCCGTCGTTTGGGTCGTTCTCCAAGTTGGGATCTGCCGTGCCTGAGGAGGAGAATTTTTCCGGTGATTTGGAAAGAGTTTGGACGGATGTGCGTAGTAATCTTCAGGAGGCCAACAGAAAATCTAAAGACTACTTTGATAGGAAACGACAGGAGGTTTTGTTCGCTGTTGGTGACATGGTTTGGTTGTCCTCTAGGAATCTGCGGTTGAGGATTCCTTCTAAGAAATTGGGTCCCAAGTTTGTAGGGCCCTTTAAGGTGCTTCAGGTTGTCAACCAATCTGCTGTTAGGTTGGAGGTTCCTACCTCCTGGAGAATCAATCCGGTCTTTCATGTCTCTCTGTTAAAAAAAGCTGTCGTGTCGGATGGTGACGCCTCTGCCTCTGTTCCTCCGGTGGTGGAGGACGGGGAATATGAAATTTCTCGCATCCTTGACTCTAGACGGTATAGAGGTAGTTTGCAGTATCTTGTGGCCTGGAAAGGTTTCGGACCCGAGGATAACTCTTGGGTGAGGTCAGATGATGTTTCCGCGTCCAGACTTATCAGAGCGTTTCACAGGAGATTTCCTGATAAGCCTGGTCCTAGGGGATCCGGAGGATCCTCTTAGAAGGGGGGGTACTGTTAGAACCTTGCTGTTAGGTTTTTTTTCCTTTGCTGGTCACATGACCTTGTTGGCCTATTTAATCCTGCTCCGCCCTTCTGGCTTTGCTGGACTTTATTGTATATCTACTTTCTGGCTAGCCTGTGCTCTGTATCTAACTCTGTTAGTTTGCTTGGTCTACGGACCTCTATGTTCTATCTATTTTGTTTGTTCGTCTGTCTGCTACTATTTCTGTTAGGAGGTGTCCCATATTCCTCCCAGTCCTTAGTACCTGTAGGGATTTCCTCCCCACATCTATAGGTCTTCATACAGACTAGATTAGGACTTTAGCAGGTCTGATCGCAGGATCAGGTTCCCTGTTACATCGTAGGGATTCAGCTGAGTCTTATAGTAGGGACAGATCTCCTCTCTTTCCTTAGCTTTGGTAGCAGAACATAACATTTGTATTGGTAAAAAAATTTAAGGACAGTAACACGGGTAGTTGACTGAAAGTAAGTGGGGGCCTGCTGGTCTGGGGAGGCCTACTGCTACAGGTAACACACATGAAGGAGACCCAACCAGGAGTCTATCCATTTCCAAAAATTAGGGGCAGACACCACCAAAGTGGCATCAATTTCAGTAGAGTAGAAATAGTATAATTAGGAATGACACCTCTTCCATTACAGCCAACCCAGCAGATGGAGACCCAACCAGGAGTGTCCCCATTTCCAAAAATTAGGGGCTGACACCACCAAAGTGGCATCAATTTCACCAAAGTAAAACTAGTATAATGGGGACCGACAACTCTTCTAGCTCTAGATACTCCTGCACAATCCTCTCCAGTCATTCACCACGTGTGAGACTTGTACGCTGTTGTGCTGGTGCCTGAGCTGGTCTAAAAAATGTGTGAAAGGACTCACAGAAATTGCTTCTGCCACTTACACTACTGCTGCTGCTAATGTTTTGGCGTTGACGAATTGACGTTCTGGAGGTTGGAAGTTTAGAGCTGCGATGCACACTGTGTGCCTCACTGTTGTCTTGGGGAAAACCTCTCCTAAGGTTGTGTAAAAGCGTGTTTCGATACTCTAGCATTCGCAGGTCCCTTTCCAGGGCGGGAAGCACTGGCAAAATTTACTCTTATAACGTGGATCTAACAGAGTGCCAACCCAGTAGTCAGCACTATTTCGAATCCTAACTATACGGGGATCATGTTGCAGATAGTGCAGCAAGAAGGCACTCACATGTCGGGCTCTTCCCTGAAGTCCAAGCCCATGCTGTGTTGTTGGTGGCTGGGTAACTCTGATGCTTGTTTCCTCTGTCCCCTCCCACCAACCACAAACAACAGAGAGGGGATGATTATCCCCTTCATCTCCTGACTGTTGCTCGCCCATCATCTCTTCCTCCTACATTTGTTCCTCGGCTCCTGCACCTTCACTAACAGTTTGTCTGGTATCACCAGCCCCCATCGATCGCTGTAATATACCCTCCCCTGGCACCTGCCTGTGTGATGACAGTCTGGAACTTTGAGACATTGTTATCCCTTCTGCATCCTCCTCTGCTTCCTCCTCTTCCTCTGGGACCATCACCTCCTCCCACAGGCTATTAAAAGTCTGCACCAGCATGTAAATGACCGGAATAGCGATGCTGATGATGGCATCGTCAGTGCTAACCATCTTAGTAGCCATTTTGAAACTGTGCAGAAGGGTGAAGAGGTCCTTAATCTGTGCCCAATCTGTAAACGTGATATGCCCCATGTCCATACTGCATTGGCCCAGGCTATACGACATGACATACTGCATCAGAGCTCATTGCTGCTGCCACAGTCTCTGCAACATGCGCAGAGTGGAATTCCACCATGTAGGCACATTGCATATCAACCGGTTAACTGGCATAGACAAAGACCTCTGTATCGATGCACGTCAATGACATGAGGGGTGAGAACGGGGGAAGGGAGGGCACAGCTTCCGTGCTTTCTGCAGCAGCGCATCCAGGCCGGGATATTGGCGGAGAAATCGCTGTACCAGCAGGTTGAGGACGTGAGCCATGCAAGGCATGTGTAGGGCCGCCACCACACACACACAGGCTTCCCTGGCTCCAGGTTCAGCAGAGAGCCATTCCTTAAACTCGGCCTGGATAGCTGTCCACAACTCTTCAGCTGCATGACTGCGATCTCCAAGACATATTAATTTTAAGACTGTCTTATTGTGGTGAGTCCTGGCTGCACAGTACGGCGGTCGTGGGTATTCATTCTGCAGTGTTGAAATGCGTGTCTCATTAAGGCAGAGGTGGAGGGCGCAAGTGGAGGCCCTAGAGGAGGTGGAGGAGGCAGAAGCAGTGGAGAAAGTGTGAAATACAGAGGCTTGTCCTGCAAGCCTTGGGGATTCCAAGACTTGTGGAACAGCCCCTTCCCCGCATGCCCCCACAGCCACCAGAGTCACCTAGTGCCCAGTCAGTGAGATGTAACGCCCCTGGCCATGCTTACTCGTCCAGGTGTCTGTGGTGAAATGCACCCTGGCAGACATAGATTTAGTCAAGGAATGGGTGATGTTGTCTGCGACATGCAGGTGTAGCGCAAGCACAGCTTTCTTAAAGAAGTAATGGTGACTTGGCAACTGGTACTGGGGGACTGCGACGGCCATCAGCTTTCGGAAACCGCTTGTATCTACCAGGCGGAAAGGCAGCATTTCCGTGGCCAACAGATTGGAGATGGTGGAGTTCAACCTCTTAGCTTTATCATGTGTAGAAGGAAGCAATCTTTTACGTGACCACAACTGTGGGACCGAGGGCAAGACTGCAGTGCAGAGAGAGGGCAGAGTAGGGTGAACAGGACAAATTGCTGGACCATGAGGGAGGTGCAGGCAGAGATATTGCAGTGGATTGAGAAAGATGTGGTGTGCTTGGTATCTGAGATCGGTCAAAAACAGCAGGCATGTCCACTTCCATTACTGCTGACGGCCTCTCGCTCAGCCTGACTGGAGCGGGTTAACAAGTGGAGGTTCTGCGGTCGGAGACCTGCGTGACAACACTTGGCACAGTATCAGGAGGAAGAAGCAGCAGATGAGGTTGATGGGACGGCCGATGGTTGGTGAGGTCCGCATTTTATCGCAGTGACATTGCCAGAGTAACACATGTTGATTGGCCATGTGAAGGTTCATGCATATAGTGGTCAAATTATTGCACTTTTTCCCTCTACTGAGTTTTTTTTTGCAAAGCTGGCAGATAACGTGAGTTGGCTCATTCTTTGCGGTGTCAAAAAAGGCCCAAGCTAGGCATCCCTTGCCACCTTGCGAGCTGCAGACCTGTGACTGTTGCTGGCCACAGTTGTGGCTAAGGGTGAAGGGCTCGTCGTGGTTGCATCACTCTGTGTCTGTGCCATAGGGCGCAACGTAACCTCCTCATCTTCCTCCTTCACCTCCTTAGATGTCCTACTCAGCTCATGCCTCTGGGTTCACATCAAGTGGGATCTACAGCCTCATCATCAACCTCTCTGTTTTCCCATTTCTCATGCTGAGAGTCACCCTCCTCCTTTTCCTGCCCTGACAGCACAGTACAGTCCACCTGAACCTCAGGTATCTGAATCTCATCAGGATCACCTCCCCCCCCCCCCCCCCCCCCGGGGTTAATGTCTGGTGATGAGGGTCAGGATGCTGCTTGGACCCTACTACGTCCTGCTCCGGATCCAACCTAAAAAAAATTTGGGCATCAGTGTAGATGCTTTCCGCCTCTTGAGTCTGTGAATCTTTGGAGCAGACTTCTGATGCCCATGATATAGAATGTGTGAACAGCTCTGCAGACTCACCCATCTGTGGTTTCCTAAAGTCAGTTGGGCGGTTGGGGAGTTGTGACATGGGGGGAAACAAAGGTAATTGGGATGCCAACTCTGAGGACTGTACTGTGTGTGATGTTGAGGTGGAGGAAGAGGAAGAGAGGCCACTTGATGCAGAGCTTGCCATCCACTTTAGCACATGCTCTTTCTGGCCCTCATCTACAAGGCGTACCGCTGTGCGGCTGGCTGCCAAAGAAAGGGAGTGGAGTAGCCCGTTCAGTAACAGAAGTCGTCAGTTGTGTTTGGATAGAACGTGACAGTGTTGGTTCACTAATACCTTCATTAACATTACCACCTACC
Organism: Phyllobates terribilis; assembly: GCF_046119375.1. Taxonomy (NCBI): domain Eukaryota; kingdom Metazoa; phylum Chordata; class Amphibia; order Anura; family Dendrobatidae; genus Phyllobates; species Phyllobates terribilis. Next base: position 156,195,698 of record NW_027362771.1, on the reverse strand, counting down.
CCATGTATATCTTGAAGTCTATTCCCCCTTCCACCATGACCTCACGTTTTCCCACTCATGTTGCTCAGATAGTCTGCTTGGAACACGCTATTAGCAACAAAAAGTTAGATTTTTTACTGTTGATGAGGCCTGTATTAAACAGAATATATGCTCCAAACAATTTCAAACTGAGATCTCCCCTACTGTATCACGTTAGTAATAGAAAAAGATATTTTTTTTTTTACTGTGGATGAGGCCTGTATTAAATAGAATATATGCTCCAAACAATTTACAACTGAGATCTCTCTTGGTGTATCACGTTAGTAACAGAAAAAAAAAAAGATTTTTTTACTCTGAACGAGCTCTGCATACAGCTGAATTTCACCTCCACAAAATGACAAACTGAGATATGGCGTGCTGCATCACGTTAGTAACAGGAAAATTTTTATTTTTAAAGGTGTACTCATGCATGGAGTACAATAGAAGCAGTGCACAAGAGTTCTATGCTGAAATGTGCCCTGCTGTCTTTGTCTGGACCTCACTAATGGCACAAAAAAAAAACTGCTGGAAGGTCGATTTCACAGCCACACAGGACCCTATCTATCTAAACTATCTGACTTAGAAGCAACCGCCTAGCTAGCTATCTAAATTTGCTCAGTATCCAGGAGCAGACCAGGAGCAGCCTCTCAGATCTGTTATACTCACAAAACGGCGCTAAAAGAACATGTCTGCTCCTTATATAGAGAGGGACATGTGATTTTAGCAGCCAATGGTACAAGCCCTTGTGTCTGGACATTGTGGATGGTTCCTGCGCCCTCATTGGCTAGCTGCAATTTGCACACATAAAATTAGGGAAAAAAATTAGATTACAAGCACGCCGCTCCTCTGACCTCTCCCCCCACCTACCCTCATCAAACACATCCTCCCGCTCATCATACAGCACCACTATCCTAGCCAAAGTGATAAAATTACTGTAGTGGAAACGCAATCATTTCACGCACTTTTGCCAATTTTAAGTAAAAACACTCGGGTGACCGATCACGAATCCAAATGTGCAATGCTCGTGCCGAATTTGAAACTGGCAAATATTTTCCTAACACATTTGAGGCCTTGTACGCTTTTTTCTCGGACATTCTCTCCTCGGGAGCTCAATTATGAATGTTAAGAGACTGAACTTGAGACAAGCCCGATGGGCCTTGTTTTTTACCTCCCTGGGACCAAGAATGTTTGGGCAGATGCTCTCTCTGAGTCTTTGTTTTATTGAGTCTGAAATTATGGAACCTGAACCTAGAGGCATTTTAGTCTCTTCTGTCAATTTAGCTTAGGAGGTGGTTAAGGCTCAGGGGATGGCTCCGTCCAGCACACTTCATGATAAATTATTCGCTCCGGTAGGGCTTATGTTACGCTCACGCCCGGACTGTTTGGTTTGTGGTCCCACTGGGCCACAAACCGAGGAGTGCCTGGAGGGGCGTGACTAGGGGCCTCGCCAGATCCGACCCCGGACACACAGCGGCTTAACGACTCCGGGATCCGAGGAGGGACGAGGGAGGTGGCCCAGGTGCTACTCCAGGTTCAGTACAGACTGGGATACAGGAGCAGAGCCGCAAGTGCGGACGGGAAGCAAAGCAGAGCAGGGCAGAGCAGAGTCGCAGGTGCAGATGGGAAGCGGAGCAGAGCAGAGCCGCAGGTGCAGACGAGAAGCGGAGCAGAGTAGGGCAGACCAGAGCCGCAGGAGCGGCCAGGCGGGAATGCCGCAGAAGTGGCCAAGCAGGAATGCCACAGGAACGGCCAAGCAGGAATGCCGCAGGAGCAGCCAAGCGGGAATGCCGCAGGAGCAACTAAGCGAGAATGCCGCAGGAGCAGCCAAGCGGGAATGCCGCAGGAGCGGCCAGGCAAGACTGGTCTCTGTTCACTTGGAACAGACAGGTACCGGAAAGCACAGGGGAATAGCAAGTATACCGAGGATAAGAACTGGAACAGGGAAATGAGACTGACAGAGCCAGATTCACACAGGGTAGGGGTAGGATCGGACATAGAGGCAAACAGGTAACAGGCTAGGACACAGTTCAGACAGGAACTGCCACAGGAATGAGATACAGGTGCAGACATGGGCATTCAGCCCCCAGGGTGGCAGAACAGGATAGATACAGACACAGGTACAGGCCTGGGTACTCAGCCCCCAGTGTGGCAGAAACAGGCATGATACAGGAGAGGACAGGACCTGGAAACTCAGCAGTTGCACAGAACACACTGAAAGATAGTGTTGCTCAGGCACGTCCCAGTGGGTGGAGGTGGTTTAAGTATCTAGTGCCTCACAGCAATAGGTTGGGGACAGATTATTAACGCGCACACTGTTCTTTTAAGACTCAGGAAGTGCTGTCGCTGCCGCCCTAAACAAGCAGCCAAGACACATGCACACAGCAAGGAGAGAAAGACAGCGTGCAGCCTGGATTGGTGGGTAAGTCGGCAGCTCTGCATAGTGGGAGATGGGATGCCATGCCAGCACACCGCCTGGGATGTTACAGCTTACTCAGAGAGTGTCATGACTCGGTCACACTGGGCCATCTGGGCATTAAGGGGACTTGTAACCTGCTGAGTAGATAGTATTGGTGGCCGTCATTGGGTAAGAATGTTGAAGCTTATGTTAAGGCATGCGAAATCTGTGCCAGGAACAAGGTGCATCGCATCACCCTGGCAGGGAAACTTATCCATTTGCCCATTCCTGTACGTCCTTGGTCCCACATATCCATTGACTTCAATACATATCTCCCTTACTCCAAGGGTATGACTACAGTGTGGGTTAATGTGAATCGATTTTCTAAATAATGTCATTTGGTTCCTTTGGCTCAGTTGCCCAGTGCGCAGGACTTGGTAGATTTGTTCCTTGTTCAGGTGGTAAGATTACATGGGGTTCCTATGAATATTGTCTCCAATCGTGGGTCCCAGTTTGTCTCCAGATTCAGGAGGGCTTTCTGTAAACGCCTCGCGTGGGAACTCTCATTTTCATCTGCATACCATCCTCAAACTAATGGGCAAACGGAGCAAACCGACAAGTGTCTTGAGTCCTATCTAAGATGTTTTTGCGCCTATACTCAGCATGATTGGGGACCATACTTAGCCTTGGCAGAGTTCGCCCCAAACAATAGACACCACGAGGGCTTGGGAATGTCTCCCTTCTTCTGTAATATAGGTCTCCTTGTTTTGATGGAGGGAATTATGTAATTCCAGTGGTTTCTGCTACTATCCACCGCCTCCAGAAGGTTTGGGGGGAAGCCCATATCCATCTCAAGAAAGCAGGGGAGAGCATGAAGAAGCAGGCCGATAACTGCTGTCAGCAAGGTTGCAAACTAAGAGTGGGGGACAGAGTTTGGGTGTCTACTAAGAATCTCAAGATTAAGGTACCATCTCCTAAGCTCACATCCAGGTTTATAGGACCATTTCCCATTATCGAGGTTGTCAATAAGGTGGCTTTTCGGGTAGGTCTGTCTTCCTCTATGCGGGTTCCCAATGTTTTTCACAAGACATTATTAAAGAAGGTGGTTACCCCGCTTGTGACCCAGGATCCTCCTATTCTGGTAGATAATACGGAGGAATTTGAGATAGAAAGTATTGTGGACTCTTGTAGAGTGCGAAACTCCATTCAGTATTTGATTCATTGGAAAGGGCATGGTCCTGGAAGAGAGGTCCTGGGTCTCGAAAGGTAATATACATTCGAATCGTCTCATCGCTGTGTTCCATAAGAGGTTTCTGGGCAAGGTGGGTGGTGAGAACCCGGAGGTCTCTCCTAGGGAGGGGGGTATTGTTAAGAATTGTGATTCTGTGCTCCCACCTGGAAATGGAGCAGGTCCGGTGCTACGCTACTCCAGTCGCAGGTGCCGCCATTGTCCTGACCATGGAGGCGGAGCTATTACGTTTGCACGGAGACTGTCACAATCTTATGGAGCATCGCGTTCTGGTGTTGTAGGATGTATGAGGACGTGGGACGCCGTGTCTCTCACTGATTTCCTCAGTTGCCAGACAACGCAGGACGCTCCTTTGTCTGGCACCTAGCAGTGGTGGAATTATGTTCATTTTGTTGTGCAAGCTAGCAGGGAGAGGCTGTCTGGGGATCATTGGTGGGTATTCAACACCTGATCATTAGGCGGGCTATTTAACCCATCTCCCTGCTCAGTCCTTTGCTGTTTATTGCAGTTTGCAGTTCCTTATGTGCTTGGTGGTGAGAGGTGCTATCATTAGGCTTTGCTATCGGTTTTCTAATTTTCTCTTCTGGTTTCACTTCCTGGGGTTCTTGCAGAGGTACTCACCTGGTCTCCGACTAGGCACCAGCCGTGTCACCAGATGCCAGCTGTGGAAGGTGAATGCCCCTGATGAAGCCACCCTGCGTGGCGACACGCGTTGGGCACTGAGGTCCCAGCTTCACCTTCCAGAGCGCATGCTGATTTAAGTATATTCATTTAGGGTCATGTTGTGGGCCTAGATTGCCATATTATGCGGGGAGTCACTTTCTCTGCCTCTATAGTCATGGTGACTCACTAATTGCTTGCAGATATTTATCTTTAGGCACACTGTTGGTTTATTGAATACTTATCGTTCATATCCTGACTACTCCAACTATATATAGTTGTGTATTATATCATATGGGGAGAAAGCCAAAAATCTTTTCTGTAAACAGTGTGCTATGTATCACTCCTTGTCTTGGATATGTGTAATATAGGGCTTGTGCAATTGTTGACCATTACAGACACACTTTGTGTACATTATTGGTTTATTGAATAATTATTTACTATACCCTATATATGTGTAGTATACTATCGGCTCAGTATTCAGGTATACAAACATAGTGTGCTATATACCATTCCTTATTTTAGTTGTGTGCAATATAGGGCTTGTGCAATTATTGACCACTACAGATACTCTATACAGCCTGTGCGTTCTTTGACTTGATCATGTGCACTTTTTGCATTGTATTCTTTAATATCATGGGAAGGTTTCTTTAGCAGCTGGCTCCTTATATAGTGGGTCATTCCACTTTTTTAATGGTGTTTTAAATTTGGTATGTCCTTTACTTGTGTCTGATTATATTTCAATAAAATGAGTTGATGCACTTTATATTCAGGATACTCATTATTATCCATATATATATTTTTTCATATTTTTCCTTTTGTTTATTATCTTGGTGATCACTGCACAAATACACGCTCTTTTTCTGCCTATTTAGTTTATATCACTATAAAATTCAGCGTCAGAAGTATGCAAAAGAACACTAAAAAGCCTGATGCGTTTTGGAAACCAGTCCTATGGACTGATGAGGTTAAAATAAAACTCTTTGGCTACAATGATCAAAGGTATGTGTGGAGAAAAAAAAGGCTCGGAATTTCAGGGAAAGTACATCTTGCCAACCATTAAACATTGGGGTGCATCAATCATGCTTTGGGGTTGTGTTGCAGCCAATGGCACATGGGACATTTCATGGGTAGAGGGAAGAATGGATTCAATGAAATTTCAACAAATTCTTGATGGAAACATAACACGATCTGTAAAAAGGCTGAAGTTGAAAAGAGGATGGCTTCTACAAATGGAAAAGCCTTTACAAGTTGTGACACAGCAGGGTGAGCAAACTTTTGCATCGGCCCATTTTCCTTTTTGCAATTTTTAAAATGTAAAAGATGTGTGTATATATATATATATATATATATATATATATATATATATATATATATATATATATATATATACACAAAGGAAATGTTTTATATTTAACTTTAGGATTTTTAGAGGTCATTTCATCTTCAACTTGCTTAACAGTAATTTTGACCAAGGATGCTCAAACTTTTACATGCCACTGTATGTACACTGAGAATTGTAAAGTGCTGCGGAATATGTTCATACTATAGAAATAAAACTATTTATTACATAAACCAATACACCCATATTTATTCACAATTTGTCCTCCATATCCAGTTTCTTCCACATTTTACTGAGCTTTTGCTTCTCAATGCCTTGAACAAAGTCCACCATGGTCTGGTTTCCCAACTCTCATCCAACTCCCTTGTTGATTGGTTATGATTAGTGTTGAGCGAGCACTAAAATGCTTGGGTGCTCGAAGCTCGGGCCGAGCTCACCGTGATACTCGGGTGCTCGACCCGAGCAACGAGCCCAATGTTAGTCTATGGGAGACCCGAGCATTTTTGCGGCGGCACCCCGGCAGTCTGTAGAAATCCTAAAAAGTGCCCAAAACGATAGTGACAGTGCTCAAAAGACATGGGGACAGCATGGGCATCGCCCCAGGAAGAATTTCTGACCCCCAGGTCACCGCTGTCAACAACGTAGTCAGAGGTATTAAGCCACTTTTACGGGCTCACAATAAAACGTTCAAAAACGAAACTGAAACGGTTTTCCTGTGAAATATGTTAAGGAACTTCCTTTCCAGGGTAAAGACTTGTGTATAAGGTAAAATAAACAAAAAAACAAAAATACTCCTCCACACCTTGGGCTATGTTCACAAGTAGCATTTTTATGCGTTTTTGCACTTTTGTATTGCTTTCAACCGTGACAAATGAATTCACCGGGAAATGTCATTTTAACATTTTACAATCTTATCTGGCCATGTGCTGTGTGACACATGCATACAGAGCTGAAAAGACATGGGAACCGCATGGGGAAGACCCCTGGAAGCATCTCTGACACCCAGGTCACTGACTAAAAGTGTGCCCATCAGAAGTGATCCTTGCCGCATCAGAAGATGCAGACTTGCAACTATCCCCGTGCAAGTCCTTGTCCCAGGGCAGTGTTCAATTGTACCTCCCCCAATCCTTGCAATGCAAGCGCAAGTATGCAGCCTGCCACCCACCCACCCCCAGGCTGCAATACCATACTGCTAGCTTGCACTTGAAATGGGGCCTTTTAGTTTGGAGGAGGCCGAAGTTGGCCACTACCTCATGGCTGCTTTGGCAGCAAGGTATCCATACTCAGTCCCCAGCCGCCCGGTGGATGGGTGTCCACGATCGGTCCCCAGCCGCCAGGGGGCGGCCGGGTGTCCATACTCTGTCCCCAGCCGCCCCTATTTCTCCTTGGAAGTTCCCCCCACGCTTTTCTTAGCCCGGCCTGCTTTAGGGCAGCATTGGACGAGCCCACCAGAGAACCAGACTCCTCCGGTGGGCCCTGGCTTCTCCATCAGGGGAGTTGAGAGTGCCAAGGTGAGGAGCATGATGATGATGATAGAAGTCAGCATCAGCTTTGTTTTCTTGGAATGCAAGCGTAAGTGTGCAACCTGCCACCCACCCACCCCCAGGCTGCAATGCCATACTGCTAGTTGCACTTGAAATGGGGCATTTTAGTTTAGAGGAGGCTGAAGCTAGCCACTACCTCATAGTTGCTTTGGCAGCGAGGTATCCATACTCAGTCCCCTGCCACCCGGCGGCCGGGTGTCCACGCTCGGTCCCCAGCCACCAGGAGGTGGCCGGGTGTCCATACTCGGTCCCCAGCCGCCCTGCGGCCGGGTTTCCACACACGGTTCCCAACCACCTGGGGGCGTCCGGGTGTCCATAAACGGTCCCCAGCCGCCCCTATTTCTCCTTGGAAGTTCCCCCCACACTTTTCTTAGCCCGGCCTGCTTTAGGGCTGCATTGGACGAGCCCACTAGAGAACCAGACTCCTCCGGTGGGCCCTGGCTTCTCCATCAGGGGAGTTGAGAGTGCCAAGGTGAGGAGCATGATGATGATGATAGAAGTTAGCTTCTGCTTTGTTTTCTTGGAATGCAAGCGCATGTATGTAATAACGGCTAGGCCTTGAGGTGGTTAGCGTTTTGGCGCATATCCTACCTCCTCCGAGGATTGCTGGATGTTTTCCTGCTACTATCCCAGTTCTATGACTCCCGTTAAAACAAAGCTTCAGGTGATGAATGATGGATGAGGTGGTGGCAAAGGAGAAAGAGCAGGAGGAACAGGGACCATTCACATCAATATCAGGCCAGTCAACCACACATGTCTTGTAGAATATGTTTCTGTACCAAAAGGAGCGGTTCAGCTACACAGTTATAGGGCATGCAGTGAGTGCAATGCCTACTAAAAATTTCGAGGCACTCCAATGCCCCTTGGAAGTGACATTGTGGTCAGAGGGCCTTAACTAAACCGTTTTTTCCATTTATAGCAGCTGGGTCTCCTGTGCACTGTTGGCCTAAGCAGTGAATGGAAGGCTTTCCAAAAATTATGAGGAACTGGAATGCCCCTTGAAACAGCCGTGGATTACAGCATACTAAAAACCTTCTACCCATTATTGGGGAGTGGATCTCCCTTAGTGTTCGCCTATGCATTGAAAAGCAAAAGCTGACTAAAATTAGGAGGAAATGCAATGCCCGTTGGAAGAGTCGTGGAGGTTAGAGGTAATTAAAAACAACATTTCAATGCCCCTTGGAAGAGCTGTGAAGTTCAGAGTGGTTTAACAAGATGGTTTTAATGCCCCTTGGAAGAGACGTGGAGGTCACAGTAGCTTAACAAGACGGTTTTAATGCCCATTGGAAGAGACGTGGAGGTCCCAGTGGAATAAAAAGACAATATCAATGCCCCTTGGAAGAGTGGTGGAGGTCCCAGTGGAATAAAAAGACAATATCAATGCCCCTTGGAAGAGTGGTGGAGGTTACAGTGGAATAAAAAGACAATATCAATGCCCCTTGGAAGAGTGGTGGAGGTTACAGTGGAATAAAAAGACAATATCAATGCCCCTTGGAAGAGTGGTGGAGGTCACAGTGGAATAAAAAGACAATATCAATGCCCCTTGGAAGAGTGGTGGAGGTCGCAGTGGAATAAAAAGACAATATCAATGCCCCTTGGAAGAGTGGTGGAGGTCCCAGTGGAATAAAAAGACAATATCAATGACCCTTGGAAGAGATGTGGAGGTCACAGTAGCTTAACAAGACGATTTTAATGCCCCTTGGAAGAGACATGGAGATCAGAGTGGTTTAACAAGACGGTTTTAATGCCCCTTGGAAGAGACGTGGAGGTCACAGTAGCTTAACAAGGTGGTTTTAATGCCCCTTGGAAGAGACGTGAAGGTCACAGTGGAATAAAAAGACAATATCAATGCCCCTTGGAAGAGACGTGGAGGTCACATTAGCTTAACAAGACGGTTTTAATGCCCCTTGGAAGAGACGTGGAGGTCACAGTGGAATAAAAAGACAATATCAATTCCCCTTGGAAGAGATGTGGAGGTCACAGTAACTTAACAAGACGATTTTAATGCCCCTTACAAGAGCCATGCAGTACAGCATATTAAAAACATTATTCCCATTATTGGGGAGTGGGTCTCCCATAGTCTTTGCCTATACCTTCCAAGCAAAAGCTGCCAAAAATTAGGACGGAGGAACTTGCAATGTGTAGCGTCGGCGTCCCTGCCTCCTGCTAGGCAGGGACGCTGTTCCCCTCACCTCTCCGCTCCGTGCCCAGCGTCTTCCTCCCGCTCTGCTGGCAGCGCGCGCTGCTTCCCGGCCACTGTGCTTAGGGCGTGCGCGCACTCCCCCTCTCTTAAAGGGGACGCGCGCGCCGTCCTAAGGAGTCCCCGGCCAATGGCCGGAGGACCTCACCATATATAAGGCACCACCTCCAAAATGGAGGTGCCCGAGCAATGTTGTTGCATAGCCTATCACTCTGCTTCAGCCCTCAGGTCCCATTACCAGATACCTGCCAGTTACCTGCCAGTTACCTGCCAGTTACCTGCCAGATTCCTGCTTGATACCTGCCTGATACTTGTCTATCTACTTGCATTCCTGCGGTCCGACAGTCTGCCTACCAGCCCTGCCAGTCTGTCTATGGATCTGATTGCCCGCTCACCTGGGAGCGCTCATCTGCTACCTGCCTGCTAGCCTACCTGGAGGCTCTGCCGTCACCTGCTGTGACCACCTGCCTGTCCAGAGACTCTTGCCCGCTCACCTGGGAGCGTCCGCCTGCTATCTGCCTGCTAGCCTACCTGGAGGCTCTGCCGTCACCTGCTGTGACCACCTGTCTGTCCAGAGACTCTTGCCCGCTCACCTGGGAGCGTCCACCTGCTACCTGCCTGCTAGCCTACCTGGAGGCTCTGCCGTCACCTGTTGTGACCACCTGCCTGTCCAGAGACTCTTGCCCGCTCACCTGGGAGCATCCGCCTGCTACCTGCCTGCTAGCCTACCTGGAGGCTCTGCCGTCACCTGTTGTGACCACCTGCCTGTCCAGAGACTCTTGCCCGCTCACCTGGGAGTGTCCACCTGCTACCTGCCTGCTAGTCTACCTGGAGGCTTAGCCATCACTTGCTGTGACCACCTGCCTGTCCAGAGACTCTTGCCCGCTCACCTGGGAGCGTCCACCTGCTACCCGCCTGCTAGCCTATCTGGAGGCTTAGACGTCACTTGCCGTGACCACCCGCCTGTCAAGAGACTGTCCCCGTCACTTGCCGTGACCTCCTGCCCTTCTACCCAGAGACTGTCCCCGTCACTTGCCGTGACCTCCTGCCCTTCTACCCAGAGACAGTCCCCGTCACTTGCCGTGACCTCCTGCCCTTCTACCCAGAGACTGTCCCTGTCACTTGCCGTGACTACCTGCCGCCTACCCTGGCAGCCACCCGCTTCCTTACAAGGACTGCCCCTTTGTATCGTTGCCCAGAGGTTCCACCTCCCAGACCCGTTACAGTTTGCTCGGGCCATGGAACCCGGTGGCACCCAAGCTCCCTCGCTCTCGGACTTGTGTCATGAACTTTCCCGTCAGAGGTCCCAACAGGAGTCCATCCTGAGTCATCTGCGTAGTGTTAACTCCCGCCTGGACACATTGTCTACCTCTTTGGGAGCTGCCTCCACACGCACACTTACTACCCCGGCACTGCCGCAGCCCATCAACACCATGGCATCTCTTCCCGGTCCACGCCTCTCCGCTCCTCCTCGTTTTGGCGGAGATCCCAGCCAGGCACGGGGCTTCATTAACCAGTGCACTCTGCACTTCGAACTGTTGGCACACCAGTTTTCCACCGACCGAGCCAAAGTAGCCTTCATCATGTCCCATCTCACGGGAGAGGCACTGGCTTGGCTAAATCCTCTATGGGAGAGAGGAGACCCCCTGGTGTCCAACCTGCCAGCCTTTCTCACGGCTTTCCGGAAAGTCTTCGACGAACCAGGACAGAAGACCTCATCCGCATCATCTCTGCTACGCCTCCGTCAAGTAAATCTCACCGTGGGCCAATATGCCATACGGTTCCGTACCCTTGCTTCGGAGCTGGCCTGGGTTAACGACGCCCTGGTGTCAGTCTTTTGGGAGGGTCTGTCCGGCCGTATTAAAGATGAACTCGCTGGTCGGGACATTCCTACCACTCTCGACGACTTAATAACTCTTGCCACCCGGATAGACATCCGGTTCCAGGAGCGCGCCAAAGAGGTCACCCGTGAGAGGAGGTTTCCACGTCTAGCCCTTACCTTCCAGAAACCTGTCACTTCTCCCGTTACTCCCCAGGCGCACTCACCCGAGCCTATGCAGGTCGACCAGACCAAGATGGTCAAGACCAGTCAAGAGTTACGCCGAGCCGAGGGGAGCTGCTTCTACTGTGGCAGTAAGGAGCACCGGATCCGTTCCTGCCCGGAGAGGTCGGGAAACGCCTGTGTCTAGGATCGCTCAGAGAGGTCGTCCTAGAGAAGAGTAAACCCTCTCCATCTCTGTTGCTGTCGGTCTCTATCATCTGCGGGGAGAACCGTTATTTTGAACTAGCCCAACTTGACTCTGGAGCTGCCGGAAATCTCATTTCTCAGTCCCTGGTAGAGAAATACCGCATTCCCACCAAACCTCTAGCTGTATCCTTATCTGTCGCTGCCATAGATGGGGGTCTCTTACCACATCCCATCCAACTCATCACCGAATCCATAACCCTGCAGGTGGGAATGCTGCACTCAGAGAGCATCTTCTTTCATGTTCTGCCTGGACTCTCTCACGCCCTCTTGCTAGGCCTACCTTGGCTTCAGAAACATGCACCTGTGCTTGATTGGCAGACCGGAGAAGTCCTTCGCTGGCGACAGGACTGCCATAAGACTTCTTTAGTTCCCGTCCATCCTGTCCGTCCTTCTCCTACCCCAGCCAATCTACCTGGTCTTCCGGTTCCCTATTGATCTTATGCGGACGTCTTTAATAAAAAGGAGGCAGAGACATTACCCCCTCATAGACCATACGACTGCCCAATCGACCTGATGCCCGGCGCTACTCCTCCCCGTGGGCGTATTTACCCTTTGTCCGCTGCTGAGACCCGGTCCATGTCTGAATATATTGAGGAGAATCTGGCCCGGGGATTTATCCGGAAATCGACCTCCCCGGCGGGAGCAGGCTTCTTCTTCGTCAAAAAGGACGGCTCACTCCGTCCCTGTATAGACTATAGAGGCCTTAACCAGATCACGGTGAAGAATAAATACCCCCTTCCGCTCATTCCGGAATTATTTGACCGTCTGAGGGGGGCTAGAATCTTCACCAAGCTGGACCTCCGTGGGGCGTATAACCTGGTCCGTATCCGTCAAGGGGATGAATGGAAGACTGCATTCAACACCTGGGACGGCCACTATGAATACCTGGTAATGCCCTTCGGTCTCTGTAACGCTCCCGCCATCTTTCAAGAGTTGGTCAATGACATCTTCCGGGACCTTCTCTACTCCTGAGTAGTGGTGTACCTGGACGACATCTTGGTCTTCTCTCCGGATCTTCTCACTCACCGGAGGGATGTTCGTCAGGTCCTGCTCAGGCTCAGGCAGAACCACCTCTACGCTAAATATGAGAAGTGCCTCTTTGAGCAGACCTCGCTTCCGTTCTTGGGCTACATAATCTCTAAGACCGGCCTACGAATGGATCCTGAGAAACTGTCTGCCATCCAGAAGTGGCCCCGACCAGAGGGGTTGAAGGCTATTCAGCGGTTCCTGGGCTTCGCCAACTACTACCGCCTCTTCATACCGCACTTCTATTCCCGGACTGCCCCAATCTCTGCGCTAACCCGCAAGGGCACTAATCCCAGAGAATGGCCGCCCGAAGCAGAGGAAGCCTTTCTTTCCTTAAAACAGGCTTTCTCTTCCGCCCCGGTGCTGCATCGTCCGGACGGCAACAAGCAATTCTTCCTGGAAGTGGACGCCTCCTCCTCTGGAGCCGGAGCGGTACTTACCCAAAAGTCGTCTTCCGGAAGAATGGTAACTTGCGGCTTCTTCTCCAAACTCTTCTCCCCTTCTGAGCGCAATTATTCTATAGGAGACCGAGAGTTATTGGCCATTAAGCTGGCACTGGAGGAGTGGCGTTACTGGCTCGAGGGGGCTCTTCACCCGGTAATTATTTACACGGACCACAAGAACTTGGCTTACCTCCAGAGCGCCCAGAGACTTAACCCGCGCCAAGCCCGGTGGTCCTTGTTTTTTGCCCGCTTTGATTTTGTTCTTCATTTTCGCCCGGCAGACAAAAACATCAAAGCTGACGCCTTGTCCCGATCCTTCCTGTTGTCTGATCTAGAGGAGGAGCCTAAGCACATCATTGATCCCGCCAGAGTAATGCAGGTGGCCCCCGTGAATCTAAATCATCTCCCTCCCGGTAAGACGTTCGTAACAGTACCTGATCGGAAGAAAATCCTACACTGGGGTCACTCGTCTAAGCTAGCTGGCCACGCCGGTCAGAAAAAGACCCTCCAGCTTATTACCCGGCATTACTGGTGGCCTACCCTGCACAAGGACGTAATAGACTTTGTTTCAGGCTGTGTGTCCTGCGCCCGCAACAAGGTTCCGAGACATCTGCCAGCCGGTCGCCTCCTTCCTCTTCCAGTACCTGCTGCCCCGTGGCAGCATATAGCTATGGACTTTATAACGGATCTCCCTGTCTCTGCCGGTTGTACGGTCATTTGGGTGGTCGCTGACCGCTTTTCCAAGATGGCTCACTTCATTCCCCTGCCGGGCCCCCCGTCTGCACCCGAGCTGGCTAAAGACTTTATCCGCCACATCTTCCGTCTCCATGGCCTGCCCCTCCACATCGTGTCGGATCGTGGGGTTCAGTTCACCTCACGCTTCTGGAGAGCCACATGTAAGCTGCTGGACGTCACCCTGGACTTCTCCTCCGCTTACCACCCACAGTCCAATGGTCAAGTGGAGTGGATCAATCAGATCCTGACCAGTTACCTCCGGCACTTCGTTAATGCCCACCATTCGGACTGGGTGGATCTCCTACCATGGGCCGAGTTCTCTTACAATAATCACGAGAGCGAATCTTCCTCCAAATCCCCGTTTTTTGTAGTCTTCGGTCAGCATCCTCGGATCCCATTTCCCGTCTCCACCTCGGTGGACAATCCGGCTGCGGAATCTCTCGTTAGCGAATTCTCCTCCATTTGGGAGAGTACCCGATCCGCACTCCTTCAGTCGTCCGAGCGGATGAAAAGGCACGCTGACAAAAAACGCCTGGATCCTCCACAATTCCGTCTTGGAGATAAAGTCTGGCTCTCGTCCAAGTATGTCCGGCTCAAGATTCCTTCCTACAAGTTAGGGCCTCGGTTCATCGGCCCACTGGAAGTTATCAAACAAATCAACCCAGTGGCCTATAAATTGAAACTCCCGGCCAACTTGCGGATCCCTAACTCCTTCCATGTATCTCTCCTCAAACCCGTGGTACTTAACTCTTTTTCCAAGTCTACAGGTACGCCTCCTGCTCCGGTTTCCGCTGAAAACGAGTTTGAGGTAGAGAACATTCTGGCCACCAAAAGGGTAAGAGGAAAGACCTTTTTTCTAGTGGATTGGAAGGGGTTTGGTCCTGAGGAGAGAACGTAGGAGCCCCGGGAGAACATCCATGCCCCTCTCATCCTTGATAAATTTCTGTCTGGCCTAAAAAAGGGGGGGCCTAAAGGGGGGGTACTGTAGCGTCGGCGTCCCTGCCTCCTGCTAGGCAGGAACGCTGTTCCCCTCACCTCTCCGCTCCGTGCCCGGCGTCTTCCTCCCGCTCTGCTGGCAGCGCGCGCTGCTTCCCGGCCACTGTGCTTAGGGCGCGCGCGCGCGTTCCCCCTCTCTTAAAGGGGCCGCGCGCGTCGTCCTAAGGAGTCCCCGGCCAATGGCCAGAGGACCTCACCATATATAAGGCACCTCCTCCAAAATGGAGGTGCCCGAGCAATGTTGTTGCATAGCCTATCACTCTGCTTCAGCCCTCAGGTCCCGTTACCAGATACCTGCCAGTTACCTGCCAGATTCCTGCTTGATACCTGCCTGATACTTGTCTATCTACTTACATTCCTGCGGTCCGACAGTCTGCCTACCAGCCCTGCCAGTCTGTCTATGGATCTGATTGCCCGCTCACCTGGGAGCGCTCATCTGCTACCTGCCTGTTAGCCTACCTGGAGGCTCTGCCGTCACCTGCTGTGACCACCTGCCTGTCCAGAGACTCTTGCCCGCTCACCTGGGAGCGTCCGCCTGCTACCTGCCTGCTAGCCTACCTGGAGGCTCTGCCGTCACCTGCTGTGACCACCTGCCTGTCCAGAGACTCTTGCCCGCTCACCTGGGAGCGTCCACCTGCTACCTGCCTGCTAGCCTACCTGGAGGCTCTGCCGTCACCTGTTGTGACCACCTGCCTGTCCAGAGACTCTTGCCCGCTCACCTGGGAGCGTCCGCCTGCTACCTGCCTGCTAGCCTACCTGGAGGCTCTGCCGTCACCTGTTGTGACCACCTGCCTGTCCAGAGACTCTTGCCCGCTCACCTGGGAGTGTCCACCTGCTACCTGCCTGCTAGTCTACCTGGAGGCTTAGCCATCACTTGCTGTGACCACCTGCCTATCCAGAGACTCTTGCCCGCTCACCTGGGAGCGTCCACCTGCTACCCGCCTGCTAGCCTATCTGGAGGCTTAGCCGTCACTTGCCGTGACCACCCGCCTGTCAAGAGACTGTCCCCGTCACTTGCCGTGACCTCCTGCCCTTCTACCCAGAGACTGTCCCCGTCACTTGCCGTGACCTCCTGCCCTTCTACCCAGAGACAGTCCCCGTCACTTGCCGTGACCTCCTGCCCTTCTACCCAGAGACTGTCCCCGTCACTTGCCGTGACTACCTGCCCGCCTACCCTGGCAGCCACCCGCTTCCTTACAAGGACTGCCCCTTTGTATCGTTGCCCAGAGGTTCCACCTCCCAGACCCGTTACAGTTTGCTCGGGCCATGGAACCCGGTGGCACCCAAGCTCCCTCGCTCTCGGACTTGTGTCATGAACTTTCCCGTCAGAGGTCCCAACAGGAGTCCATCCTGAGTCATCTGCGTAGTGTTAACTCCCGCCTGGACACATTGTCTACCTCTTTGGGCGCTGCCTCCACACGCACACTTACTACGCCGGCACCGCCGCAGCCCATCAACACCATGGCATCTCTTCCCGGTCCACGCCTCTCCGCTCCTCCTCGTTTTGGCGGAGATCCCAGCCAGGCACTGGGCTTCATTAACCAGTGCACTGTGCACTTCGAACTGTTGGCACACCAGTTTTCCACCGACCGAGCCAAAGTAGCCTTCATCATGTCCCATCTCACGGGAGAGGCACTGGCTTGGCTAAATCCTCTATGGGAGAGAGGAGACCCCCTGGTGTCCAACCTGCCAGCCTTTCTCATGGCTTTCCGGAAAGTCTTTGACGAACCAGGACGGAAGACCTCATCCGCATCATCTCTGCTACGCCTCCGTCAAGGAAATCTCACCGTGGGCCAATATGCCATACGGTTCCGTACCCTTGCTTCGGAGCTGGCCTGGGATAACGACGCCCTGGTGTCAGTCTTTTGGGAGGGTCTGTCCAGCTGTATTAAAGATGAACTCGCCGGTCGGGACATTCCTACCATTCTTGACGACTTAATAACTCTTGCCACCCGGATAGACATCCGGTTCCAGGAGCGCGCCAAAGAGGTCACCCGTGAGAGGAGGTTTCCACGTCTAGCCCTTACCTTCCAGAAACCCGTCACTTCTCCCGTTACTCCCCAGGCGCACTCACCCGAGCCTATGCAGGTCGACCAGACCAAGATGGTCAAGACCCGTCAAGAGTTACGCCGAGCCGAGGGGAGCTGCTTCTACTGTGGCAGTAAGGAGCACCGGATCCGTTCCTGCCCGGAGAGGTCGGGAAACGCCTGTGTCTAGGATCGCTCAGAGAGGTCGTCCTAGAGAAGAGTAAACCCTCTCCATCTCTGTTGCTGTCGGTCTCTATCATCTGCGGGGAGAACCGTTATTTTGAACTAGCCCAACTTGACTCTGGAGCTGCCGGAAATCTCATTTCTCAGTCCCTGGTAGAGAAATACCTCATTCCCACCAAACCTCTAGCTGTACCCTTATCTGTCGCTGCCGTAGATGGGGGTCTCTTACCACATCCCATCCAACTCATCACCGAATCCATAACCCTGCAGGTGGGAATGCTGCACTCAGAGAGCATCTTCTTTCATGTTCTGCCTGGACTCTCTCACGCCCTCTTGCTAGGCCTACCTTGGCTTCAGAAACATGCACCCGTGCTTGATTGGCAGACCGGAGAAGTCCTTCGCTGGGGACAGGACTGCCATAAGACTTCTTTAGTTCCCGTCCATCCTGTCCGTCCTTCTCCTACCCCAGCCAATCTACCTGGTCTTCCGGTTCCCTATTGGTCTTATGCGGACCTCTTTAATAAAAAGGAGGCAGAGACATTACCCCCTCATAGACCATACGACTGCCCAATCGACCTGATGCCCGGCGCTACTTCTCCCCGTGGGCGTATTTACCCTTTGTCCGCTGCTGAGACCCGGTCCATGTCTGAATATATTGAGGAGAATCTGGCCCGGGGATTTATCCGGAAATCGACCTCCCCGGCGGGAGCAGGCTTCTTCTTCGTCAAAAAGAAGGATGGCTCACTCCGTCCCTGTATAGACTATAGAGGCCTTAACCAGATCACGGTGAAGAATAAATACCCCCTTCCGCTCATTCCGGAATTATTTGACCATCTGAGGGGGGCTAGAATCTTCACCAAGCTGGACCTCCGTGGGGCGTATAACCTGGTCCGTATCCGTCAGGGGGATGAATGGAAGACGGCATTCAACACCCGGGACGGCCACTATGAATACCTGGTAATGCCCTTCGGTCTCTGTAACGCTCCCGCCGTCTTTCAAGAGTTGGTCAATGACATTTTCCGGGACCTTCTCTACTCCTGCGTAGTGGTATACCTGGACGACATCTTGGTCTTCTCTCCGGATCTTCTCACTCACCGGAGGGATGTTCATCAGGTCCTGCTCAGGCTCAGGCAGAACCACCTCTACGCTAAATATGAGAAGTGCCTCTTTGAGCAGACCTCGCTTCCGTTCTTGGGCTACATAATCTCTCAGACCGGCCTACGAATGGATCCTGAGAAACTGTCTGCCATCCAGAAGTGGCCCCGACCAGAGGGGTTGAAGGCTATTCAGCGGTTCCTGGGCTTCGCCAACTACTACCGCCTCTTCATACCGCACTTCTATTCCCGGACTGCCCCAATCTCTGCGCTAACCCGCAAGGGCACTAATCCCAGAGAATGGCCGCCCGAAGCAGAGGAAGCCTTTCTTTCCTTAAAACAGGCTTTCTCTTCCGCCCCGGTGCTGCATCGTCCAGACGGCAACAAACAATTCTTCCTGGAAGTGGACGCCTCCTCCTCTGGAGCCGGAGCGGTACTTACCCAAAAGTCGTCTTCCGGAAGAATGGTAACTTGCGGCTTCTTCTCCAAACTCTTCTCCCCTTCTGAGCGCAATTATTCTATAGGAGACCGAGAGTTATTGGCCATTAAGCTGGCACTGGAGGAGTGGCGTTACTGGCTCGAGGGGGCTCTTCACCCGGTAATTATTTACACGGACCACAAGAACTTGGCTTACCTCCAGAGCGCCCAGAGACTTAACCCGCGCCAAGCCCGGTGGTCCTTGTTTTTTGCCCGCTTTGATTTCGTTCTTCATTTTCGCCCGGCAGACAAAAACATCAAAGCTGACGCCTTGTCCCGATCCTTCCTGTTGTCTGATCTAGAGGAGGAGCCTAAGCACATCATTGATCCCGCCAGAGTAATGCAGGTGGCCCCCGTGAATCTAAATCATCTCCCTCCCGGTAAGACGTTCGTAACAGTACCTGATCGGAAGAAAATCCTACACTGGGGTCACTCGTCTAAGCTAGCTGGCCACGCCAGTCAGAAAAAGACCCTCCAGCTTATTACCCGGCATTACTGGTGGCCTACCCTGCACAAGGACGTAATAGACTTTGTTTCAGGCTGTGTGTCCTGCGCCCGCAACAAGGTTCCGAGACATCTGCCAGCCGGTCGCCTCCTTCCTCTTCCAGTACCTGCTGCCCCGTGACAGCATATAGCTATGGACTTTATAACGGATCTCCCTGTCTCTGCCGGTTGTACGGTCATTTGGGTGGTCGCTGACCGCTTTTCCAAGATGGCTCACTTCATTCCCCTGCCGGGCCCCCCGTCTGCACCCGAGCTGGCTAAAGACTTTATCCGCCACATCTTCCGTCTCCATGGCCTGCCCCTCCACATCGTGTCGGATCGTGGGGTTCAGTTCACCTCACGCTTCTGGAGAGCCACATGTAAGCTGCTGGACGTCACCCTGGACTTCTCCTCCGCTTACCACCCACAGTCCAATGGTCAAGTGGAGTGGATCAATCAGATCCTGACCAGTTACCTCCGGCACTTCGTTAATGCCCACCATTCGGACTGGGTGGATCTCCTACCATGGGCCGAGTTCTCTTACAATAATCACGAGAGCGAATCTTCCTCCAAATCCCCGTTTTTTGTAGTCTTCGGTCAGCATCCTCGGATCCCATTTCCCGTCTCCACCTCGGTGGACAATCCGGCTGCGGAATCTCTCGTTAGCGAATTCTCCTCCATTTGGGAGAGTACCCGATCCGCACTCCTTCAGTTGTCCGAGCGGATGAAAAGACACGCTGACAAAAAACGCCTGGATCCTCCACAATTCCGTCCTGGAGATAAAGTCTGGCTCTCGTCCAAGTATGTCCGGCTCAAGATTCCTTCCTACAAGTTAGGGCCTCGGTTCATCGGCCCACTGGAAGTTATCAAACAAATCAACCCAGTGGCCTATAAATTGAAACTCCCGGCCAACTTGCGGATCCCTAACTCCTTCCATGTATCTCTCCTCAAACCCGTGGTACTTAACTCTTTTTCCAAGTCTACAGGTACGCCTCCTGCTCCGGTTTCCGCTGAAAACGAGTTTGAGGTAGAGAACATTCTGGCCACCAAAAGGGTAAGAGGAAAGACCTTTTTTCTAGTGGATTGGAAGGGGTTTGGTCCTGAGGAGAGAACGTAGGAGCCCCGGGAGAACATCCATGCCCCTCTCATCCTTGATAAATTTCTGTCTGGCCTAAAAAAGGGGGGGCCTAAAGGGGGGGTACTGTAGCGTCGGCGTCCCTGCCTCCTGCTAGGCAGGGACGCTGTTCCCCTCACCTCTCCGCTCCGTGCCCGGCGTCTTCCTCCCGCTCTGCTGGCAGCGCGCGCTGCTTCCCGGCCACTGTGCTTAGGGCGCGCGCGTTCCCCCTCTCTTAAAGGGGCCGCGCGCGTCGTCCTAAGGAGTCCCCGGCCAATGGCCAGAGGACCTCACCATATATAAGGCACCTCCTCCAAAATGGAGGTGCCCGAGCAATGTTGTTGCATAGCCTATCACTCTGCTTCAGCCCTCAGGTCCCGTTACCAGATACCTGCCAGTTACCTGCCAGATTCCTGCTTGATACCTGCCTGATACTTGTCTATCTACTTGCATTCCTGCGGTCCGACAGTCTGCCTACCAGCCCTGCCAGTCTGTCTATGGATCTGATTGCCCGCTCACCTGGGAGCGCTCATCTGCTACCTGCCTGCTAGCCTACCTGGAGGCTCTGCCGTCACCTGCTGTGACCACCTGCCTGTCCAGAGACTCTTGCCCGCTCACCTGGGAGCGTCCGCCTCCTACCTGCCTGCTAGCCTACCTGGAGGCTCTGCCGTCACCTGCTGTGACCACCTGCCTGTCCAGAGACTCTTGCCCGCTCACCTGGGAGCGTCCACCTGCTACCTGCCTGCTAGCCTACCTGGAGGCTCTGCCGTCACCTGTTGTGACCACCTGCCTGTCCAGAGACTCTTGCCCGCTCACCTGGGAGCGTCCGCCTGCTACCTGCCTGCTAGCCTACCTGGAGGCTCTGCCGTCACCTGTTGTGACCACCTGCCTGTCCAGAGACTCTTGCCCGCTCATCTGGGAGTGTCCACCTGCTACCTGCCTGCTAGTCTACCTGGAGGCTTAGCCATCACTTGCTGTGACCACCTGCCTATCCAGAGACTCTTGCCCGCTCACCTGGGAGCGTCCACCTGCTACCCGCCTGCTAGCCTATCTGGAGGCTTAGCCGTCACTTGCCGTGACCACCCGCCTGTCAAGAGACTGTCCCCGTCACTTGCCGTGACCTCCTGCCCTTCTACCCAGAGACTGTCCCCGTCACTTGCCGTGACCTCCTGCCCTTCTACCCAGAGACAGTCCCCGTCACTTGCCGTGACCTCCTGCCCTTCTACCCAGAGACTGTCCCCGTCACTTGCCGTGACTACCTGCCCGCCTACCCTGGCAGCCACCCGCTTCCTTACAAGGACTGCCCCTTTGTATCGTTGCCCAGAGGTTCCACCTCCCAGACCCGTTACAGTTTGCTCGGGCCATGGAACCCGGTGGCACCCAAGCTCCCTCGCTCTCGGACTTGTGTCATGAACTTTCCCGTCAGAGGTCCCAACAGGAGTCCATCCTGAGTCATCTGCGTAGTGTTAACTCCCGCCTGGACACATTGTCTACCTCTTTGGGCGCTGCCTCCACACGCACACTTACTACCCCGGCACCGCCGCAGCCCATCAACACCATGGCATCTCTTCCCGGTCCACGCCTCTCCGCTCCTCCTCGTTTTGGCGGAGATCCCAGCCAGGCACTGGGCTTCATTAACCAGTGCACTGTGCACTTCGAACTGTTGGCACACCAGTTTTCCACCGACCGAGCCAAAGTAGCCTTCATCATGTCCCATCTCACGGGAGAGGCACTGGCTTGGCTAAATCCTCTATGGGAGAGAGGAGACCCCCTGGTGTCCAACCTGCCAGCCTTTCTCACGGCTTTCCGGAAAGTCTTTGACGAACCAGGACGGAAGACCTCATCCGCATCATCTCTGCTACGCCTCCGTCAAGGAAATCTCACCGTGGGCCAATATGCCATACGGTTCCGTACCCTTGCTTCGGAGCTGGCCTGGGATAACGACGCCCTGGTGTCAGTCTTTTGGGAGGGTCTGTCCAGCCGTATTAAAGATGAACTCGCCGGTCGGGACATTCCTACCATTCTTGACGACTTAATAACTCTTGCCACCCTGATAGACATCCGGTTCCAGGAGCGCGCCAAAGAGGTCACCCGTGAGAGGAGGTTTCCACGTCTAGCCCTTACCTTCCAGAAACCCGTCACTTCTCCCGTTACTCCCCAGGCGCACTCACCCGAGCCTATGCAGGTCGACCAGACCAAGATGGTCAAGACCCGTCAAGAGTTACGCCGAGCCGAGGGGAGCTGCTTCTACTGTGGCAGTAAGGAGTACCGGATCCGTTCCTGCCCGGAGAGGTCGGGAAACGCCTGTGTCTAGGATCGCTCAGAGAGGTCGTCCTAGAGAAGAGTAAACCCTCTCCATCTCTGTTGCTGTCGGTCTCTATCATCTGCGGGGAGAACCGTTATTTTGAACTAGCCCAACTTGACTCTGGAGCTGCCGGAAATCTCATTTCTCAGTCCCTGGTAGAGAAATACCTCATTCCCACCAAACCTCTAGCTGTACCCTTATCTGTCGCTGCCGTAGATGGGGGTCTCTTACCACATCCCATCCAACTCATCACCGAATCCATAACCCTGCAGGTGGGAATGCTGCACTCAGAGAGCATCTTCTTTCATGTTCTGCCTGGACTCTCTCACGCCCTCTTGCTAGGCCTACCTTGGCTTCAGAAACATGCACCCGTGCTTGATTGGCAGACCGGAGAAGTCCTTCGCTGGGGACAGGACTGCCATAAGACTTCTTTAGTTCCCGTCCATCCTGTCCGTCCTTCTCCTACCCCAGCCAATCTACCTGGTCTTCCGGTTCCCTATTGGTCTTATGCGGACCTCTTTAATAAAAAGGAGGCAGAGACATTACCCCCTCATAGACCATACGACTGCCCAATCGACCTGATGCCCGGCGCTACTTCTCCCCGTGGGCGTATTTACCCTTTGTCCGCTGCTGAGACCCGGTCCATGTCTGAATATATTGAGGAGAATCTGGCCCGGGGATTTATCCGGAAATCGACCTCCCCGGCAGGAGCAGGCTTCTTCTTCGTCAAAAAGAAGGATGGCTCACTCCGTCCCTGTGTAGACTATAGAGGCCTTAACCAGATCACGGTGAAGAATAAATACCCCCTTCCGCTCATTCCGGAATTATTTGACCATCTGAGGGGGGCTAGAATCTTCACCAAGCTGGACCTCCGTGGGGCGTATAACCTGGTCCGTATCCGTCAGGGGGATGAATGGAAGACGGCATTCAACACCCGGGACGGCCACTATGAATACCTGGTAATGCCCTTCAGTCTCTGTAACGCTCCCGCCGTCTTTCAAGAGTTGGTCAATGACATTTTCCGGGACCTTCTCTACTCCTGCGTAGTGGTATACCTGGACGACATCTTGGTCTTCTCTCCGGATCTTCTCACTCACCGGAGGGATGTTCATCAGGTCCTGCTCAGGCTCAGGCAGAACCACCTCTACGCTAAATATGAGAAGTGCCTCTTTGAGCAGACCTCGCTTCCGTTCTTGGGCTACATAATCTCTCAGACCGGCCTACGATTGGATCCTGAGAAACTGTCTGCCATCCAGAAGTGGCCCCGACCAGAGGGGTTGAAGGCTATTCAGCGGTTCCTGGGCTTCGTCAACTACTACCGCCTCTTCATACCGCACTTCTCTTCCCGGACTGCCCCAATCTCTGCGCTCACCCGTAAGGGCACTAATCCCAGAGAATGGCAGCCCGAAGCAGAGGAAGCCTTTCTTTCCTTAAAACAGGCTTTCTCTTCCGCCCCGGTGCTGCATCGTCCGGACGGCAACAAACAATTCTTCCTGGAAGTGGACGCCTCCTCCTCTGGAGCCGGAGCGGTACTTACCCAAAAGTCGTCTTCCGGAAGAATGGTAACTTGCGGCTTCTTCTCCAAACTCTTCTCCCCTTCTGAGCGCAATTATTCTATAGGAGACCGAGAGTTATTGGCCATTAAGCTGGCACTGGAGGAGTGGCGTTACTGGCTCGAGGGGGCTTTTCACCCGGTAATTATTTACACGGACCACAAGAACTTGGCTTACCTCCAGAGCGCCCAGAGACTTAACCCGCGCCAATCCCGGTGGTCCTTGTTTTTTGCCCGCTTTGATTTCGTTCTTCATTTTCGCCCGGCAGACAAAAACATCAAAGCTGACGCCTTGTCCCGATCCTTCCTGGTGTCTGATCTAGAGGAGGAGCCTAAGCACATCATTGATCCCGCCAGAGTAATGCAGGTGGGCCCCCGTGAATCTAAATCATCTCCCTCCCGGTAAGACGTTCGTAACAGTACCTGATCGGAAGAAGATCCTACACTGGGGTCACTCATCTAAGCTAGCTGGCCACGCCGGTCAGAAAAAGACCCTGCAGCTTATTACCCGGCATTACTGGTGGCCTACCCTGCACAAGGACGTAATAGACTTTGTTTCAGGCTGTGTGTCCTGCGCCCGAAACAAGGTTCCAAGACATCTGCCAGCCGGTCGCCTCCTTCCTCTTCCAGTACCTGCTGCCCCGTGGCAGCATATAGCTATGGACTTTATAACGGATCTCCCTGTCTCTGCCGGTTGTACGGTCATTTGGGTGGTCGCTGACCACTTTTCCAAGATGGCTCACTTCATTCCCCTGCCGGGCCTCCCGTCTGCACCCGAGCTGGCTAAAGACTTTATCCGCCACATCTTCCGTCTCCATGGCCTGCCCCTCCACATCGTGTCGGATCGTGGGGTTCAGTTCACCTCACGCTTCTGGAGAGCCACATGTAAGCTGCTGTACGTCACCCTGGACTTCTCCTCCGCTTACCACCCACAGCCCAATGGTCAAGTGGAGTGGATCAATCAGATCCTGACCAGTTACCTCCGGCACTTCGTTAATGCCCACCATTCGGACTGGGTGGATCTCCTACCATGGGCCGAGTTCTCTTACAATAATCACGAGAGTGAATCTTCCTCCAAATCCCCGTTTTTTGTAGTCTTCGGTCAGCATCCTCGGATCCCATTTCCCGTCTCCACCTCGGTGGACAATCCGGCTGCGGAATCTCTCGTTAGCGAATTCTCCTCCATTTGGGAGAGTACCCGATCCGCACTCCTTCAGTCGTCCGAGCGGATGAAAAGACACGCTGACAAAAAACGCCTGGATCCTCCACAATTCCGTCCTGGAGATAAAGTCTGGCTCTCGTCCAAGTATGTCCGGCTCAAGATTCCTTCCTACAAGTTAGGGCCTCGGTTCATCGGCCCACTGGAAGTTATCAAACAAATCAACCCAATGGCCTATAAATTGAAACTCCCGGCCAACTTGCGGATCCCTAACTCCTTCCATGTATCTCTCCTCAAACCCGTGGTACTTAACTCTTTTTCCAAGTCTACAGGTATGCCTCCTGCTCCGGTTTCCGCTGAAAACGAGTTTGAGGTAGAGAACATTCTGGCCACCAAAAGGGTAAGAGGAAAGACCTTTTTTCTAGTGGATTGGAAGGGGTTTGGTCCTGAGGAGAGAACGTGGGAGCCCCGGGAGAACATCCATGCCCCTCTCATCCTTGATAAATTTCTGTCTGGCCTAAAAAAGGGGGGGCCTAAAGGGGGGGTACTGTAGCGTCGGCATCCCTGCCTCCTGCTAGGCAGGGACGCTGTTCCCCTCACCTCTCCGCTCCGTGCCCGGCGTCTTCCTCCCGCTCTGCTGGCAGCACGCGCTGCTTCCCGGCCATTGTGCTTAGGGCGCGTGCGCGCGCTCCCCCTCTCTTAAAGGGGACGCGCGCGCTGTCCTAAGGAGTCCCCGGCCAATGGCCGGAGGACCTCACCATATATAAAGCACCTCCTCCAAAATGGAGGTGCCCGAGCAATGTTGTTGCATAGCCAATCACTCTGCTTCAGCCCTCAGGTCCCGTTACCAGATACCTGCCAGTTACCTGCCAGATTCCTGCTTGATACCTGCCTGATACTTGTCTATCTACTTGCATTCCTGCGGTCCGACAGTCTGCCTACCAGCCCTGCCAGTCTGTCTATGGATCTGATTGCCCGCTCACCTGGGAGCGCTCATCTGCTACCTGCCTGCTAGCCTACCTGGAGGCTCTGCCATCACCTGCTGTGACCACCTGCCTGTCCAGAGACTCTTGCCCGCTCACCTGGGAGCGTCCGCCTGCTACCTGCCTGCTAGCCTACCTGGAGGCTCTGCCGTCACCTGCTGTGACCACCTGCCTGTCCAGAGACTCTTGCCCGCTCACCTGGGAGCGTCCACCTGCTACCTGCCTGCTAGCCTACCTGGAGGCTCTGCCGTCACCTCTTGTGACCACCTGCCTGTCCAGAGACTCTTGCCCGCTCACCTGGGAGCGTCCGCCTGCTACCTGCCTGCTAGCCTATCTGGAGGCTTAGCCATCACTTGCCGTGACCACCCGCCTGTCAAGAGACTGTCCCCGTCACTTGCCGTGACCTCCTGCCCTTCTACCCAGAGACTGTCCCCGTCACTTGCCGTGACCTCCTGCCCTTCTACCCAGAAACTGTCCCCGTCACTTGCCGTGACTACCTGCCCGCCTACCCTGGGAGCCACCCGCTTCCTTACAAGGACTGCCCCTTTGTATCGTTGCCCAGAGGTCCCACCTCCCAGACCCGTTACACAATGTCCCTTACAAGAGCCATGCAGTACAGCATATTAAAAACATTATTCCCATTATTGGGGAGTGGGTCTCCCATAGTCTTTGCCTATGCCTTCCAAGCAAAAGCTGCCAAAAATTAGGACGAAGGAACTTGCAATGCTGGCAACACGGACCACGGTCACCCTGGTGGTATAGTGGTGGTGGAGGCTGAGGATAAGGAGAAGAGCAAAAAACAGCCGAAATGAGGAAGCGTATACCCATGTGTGGGTGTGAAGCAGTGCATGGGAATACACCTCCCGAAATAACACAGTGGATTTGACTTTATGTTACTCTGCTGTTATTTGGTGGTGATGAGAAGTCTGGCCCAATCCAGCCCTTGTTCATTTTGATAAGGGTCAGCTTGTCAGCATTGTCAGTTGACAGGCGAGTGTGCTTATCAGTTATAATTCCCCCAGCGGCACTAAAAACACGCTCCGATAACACGCTAGCGGCAGGGCAGGCCAGGACCTCCAAGGCGTACAGAGCGAGTTCATTCCAAGTGTCCAGCTTGTATACCCAATAATTAAAAGGCACAGAGGAATCATGGAGGACGCTGGTACGGTCGGCAAGGTACTCCCTCACCATCTTTTGAAACTTTCCACTCCTTGTGAGAGTACCCCGCGCCTCAGGGCCTGTAAGCTGGGCGGGTCTCAGAAAACTGTCCCAGAACATTGACAGTGCTCCCCTGCCTCTGCTGGATTGGAGTTGCGTTTCTCTCGCCTGTACGCCTTGGTTAGGCAACGAACTGTGACCTCTGCCGCTAGCGTGTTCAGATGGGAATTTTTTTAACAGTTCTGCAGCAAGGGCCTCCTGGTACTGCCCCATTTTTGTAGACCTCTCCACCTCAGGAATAAGAGAGTGAAAGTTCTCCTTGTAGCGGGAGTCTAAAAGTGTCACCAACCAGTAATGACTGTCACCCAACATTTTGACAACGCGAGGGTCACGGTTAAGGCAGCGTAACATAAAGTCAGCCATACGTGCCAGACTGGTAATGTGCAAGACTTCCGTGTCCTCACCAAGATGACGATTGACCATGCTCTCCTCCTCCGCCTCCCCCCTGTCCTCAGGCCACCCACGCTGAACCGACGGTATGACAGTTGTACAGGTACTACTGTCTACAGCGCATGATACCAGCTCCTGTTCTTCCTCCTCCTCCTCCTCCTCTCACTCATTGTCCCCCAATGCATGTTGGGATAAGATAGAATCATAGAATCATAGAATGGTAGAGTTGGAGGGGACCTCCTGGGTCATCTGGTCCAACCCCCTGCTCAAAGCAGGATTCACTAAATCATCTCAGACAGATGTCTGTCCAGCCTCTGTTTGAAGACGTCCATTGAAGGGGAACTCACCACCTCTCGTGGCAGCCTCTTCTACTCATTGATCACCCTAACTGTCAAAAAGTTTTTTCTAATATCTAATCTGTGTCTCCTCCCATTCAGTTTCATCCCATTGCTTCTAGTCTTTCCTTGTGCAAATGAGAATAAAGATGATCCTTCTTCAATGTGACAGCCCTTGAGATATTTGTAGACAGCTATTAAGTCTCCTCTCAGTCTTCTTTTTTGCAAGCTAAACATTCCCAAATCCTGTAACCGTTCCTCATAGGACATGGTTTGCAGACCGGTCACCATTCTGGTTGCTCTTCTCTGAACTTGCTCCAGTTTGTTGATGTCTTTTTTAAAATGTGGTGCCCAAAACTGGATGCAGTATTCCAGATGAGGTCTGACCAAAGAGGAGTAAAATTCGATCATGACTTCACGTGATCTAGACTGTATGCTTCTGTTAATACATCCCAGAATTTTATTTGCCTTTTTTGCTGCTGCATCACACTGTTGACTCATGTTCAGTCTATGATCTATTAGTATACCTAAGTCTTTTTCACATGTACTGTTGCTTAGCTCTATTCCTCCCATTTTGTATATGCTTTTTTCATTTTTATTGCCCAGATGTAGTACTTTGCATTTTTCCCTGTTAAAGAACATTCTGTTAGTTACTGCCCACTGCTCCAGTTTATTTAGGTCTTTTAATGAGGCTGGGCTGTGTGTAATCGCCCGATACGGCTTCTTGATCCATCTCATCATACTCTGGCTGCAATGCCTCCTCTTTAATTCTCT
Source organism: Phyllobates terribilis (assembly GCF_046119375.1). Classification (NCBI taxonomy): domain Eukaryota; kingdom Metazoa; phylum Chordata; class Amphibia; order Anura; family Dendrobatidae; genus Phyllobates; species Phyllobates terribilis. The sequence continues at coordinate 156,166,748 of NW_027362771.1, read as the reverse complement.
GCAGAGAGCGTTGCAAAAGACAGACAAGTGGGATGCTGGCGCTAATGATGGCGTCATCGCCACTCACCATCTTGGTGGACTCCTCAAACTTTGTCAGGATGGTACATATGTCAGACATCCAGGTCCACTCCTGAGGTCTTATGTGTGGAGTCTGACCTGAATATCGACGGCTTGTTGCAACTGGTACTCGACAACTGCTCTCTTCTGCTCACAAATCCTTTGCAACATGTGGAGGGTAGAGTTCCAACGTGTGGGGACATCACACACCAGTCGGTGTGCTGGAAGCTGCAAACGCTGTTGAAACACAGCAAGGGCGGCGGAAGCTGTAGCCGACTTCCGAAAATGAGCTGACAGACGGCGTACTTTGACGAGCAGATCTGGCAACTCGGGGTACGATTTAAGAAACCGCTTAACCACGAGGTTAAGCACATGAGCCAGGCATTGTACGTGTGTGATCTCGCCTCGCCTCAGAGCCGCCACCAGGTTACGGCCATTGTCACACACGCAATCCTTGGTGTGGGGAGGATGTGTTCTGTCCCAAGGTCCGACTGGGTCCCGGCTTCCACTATGTTTACCCAGTGTGCCGTCAGGGAGATGTACCGTCCCTGGCCACAAGCACTTGTCCACGTGTCCATTGTCAGGTGGACTCTCCCAGTAACTGCGTTGTTGAGGGCACGGCAGATGTTTTGGGGCACGTGCTTGTGTAGTGCGGGGATGGCACACCGGGCAAAATAGTGTCGGCTGGGGACCGAGTACCAAGGGACGGCCACCACCATTAGGTTGCGGAAGGATTCCGTCTCCACTAGCCTAAAAGGCAGCATTTCCAACGCAAGCAGTCGTGAAATGTGCGAATTTAGGACTGTGGCCTGTGGGGCGTTGGCTGCGAATTTGCGCTTTCGTTCAATGGTCTGGGATATGGACAATTGAATGCTGCGATGGGACGTGGACGTTGATGCTGTTTCTTGAGAAACTGCCATAACAAGTGAAGACTGAGAGGAGGGGGCATCTTTGCATGCAGTATGGACAGGGGATTGCCTTGCACGCACAACAGGGGGTTCTCTTACAAGCACAACAGCGGAAGAAGCAGTGGTGACACCCGCTGACACTGGTCGTGGACCCTGGGGTTTGTCCATCAAAGTCGGGTGCTTTGCTGACATGTGCCTGATCATGCTGGTGGTGGTCAGGCTGGTAATTTTGTCACCCCTGCTGATGCTGGCCTGGCAGGTGGTACAAATGGCCTTTTTGGGGTTATCAGCAGCGTCTTTAAAAAAAATTCCAGACTCTGGAAGACCTACCGGTTGCACTGGCAACGTCCCTCATGTTGGTGTTACGGGGAACGGTTGCCTGCCTTCTGTCTGCGGCCACCACACTGCTTCTTCCTGCCTGTTGGGGTACTCTGCCTCCCGCCCCTGTGTGCTGCTGGCCTCATTCTGCATGTCCTCCTGCCACTTTGAGTCAGTTACTAGATCATCCACCACCTCCTCCTCTTCCACTTCCGCACCACGGTCCTCCTCCTCACTTCGTGGCAATTGTGTCTCGTCATCGTCCACCTCTTGTAACAAATTGCCAGCGTCGCCTTCCTGTGGCCGTGGCTGTTCAAATATTTGGCCATCGCTACATGGGATCTCCTCTTCCACCACTTCAAGTGGAGCAGGCGAGGGGCCCAAATATGGAAATGGACCAGTGAACAGCTCTTCAGAGTGTCCAACTGTGGGATCAGTTGCTGTCTGACGACACTTGGCAAGGTGGGAGGAAGGAGCATCAGGGTGAGGAGGAGTATGCGGTCGAGACTCACGGCTACTAAGACTTGACCGTGTGAAAGACAGACCGGAGATGGTAGTGCCCAGGTAACTGGAAGTATTATCTGCTATCCAATTAATAACCTGTTCACACTGATCAGTTCGCAATAGTGGTGTTGTTGTGTGCTTCCATAGTAATTCGGTCAAAAACTGGGAGCAAGAAGATGTGGCTGTTGGTTGTGGCACATTTTCACCTTGGCCACGGCCCCATCCTCTGCACGCACCATCACCAGAACGTCCAGTTCCACGTCCCTTACCACGCACCTTGCCCATTGTAAATTAAGTAAAATAGCTTACACTCGCACTATCAATGGCAAAAGGGTAATAAAAAGGAGATTTGAACCAGGGAAGAGGAAAACCACAGTTCTAGTTCTCTGGCCTACGCCAGAATCTTTTAAACAGATATATTTGTGTCTGAACCGTCAGCGAGACACTCAAACTGTTTTTTTTTTATGGAGAAAAGGCAAAAGGTGGATTACACCCAGATATGAACCGTGGAAGAGGAAAACCACAGTTCTAGTTCTCTCGCCTACACCAGAATCTTTTAAACAGATATATTTGTGTCTGAACAGTCAGCGAGACACTCAAACTGTTTTTTTTATGTAAAAAAAGCAAAAAGGTGGATAATACCAAGATTTGAACCGTGGAACTGCAAAACCACAGTTCTAGTTATCTGGCCGAAACCAGACTCTTTTAAACAGATATATTTGTGTCTGAACACTCACAGACACACTCAATTTTTTTTTTGGGGGGGGGGATACCAAAAGGTTAATAAGACGGGTGTAGATGTACAGTCTGACTGAGGAAAAAAAAAAAGAGGATTTAGATGAAAAAAAAAGGATTTTTCCTGGCCCCTGAGACCTGGGGCTAAGTCTAGCACTTTGAGCAGCAGCAGCACACAGGACAGTAATGCAGTGTTTGCTGGTATAACCACTGCGTCTCCTATACAGCCTGCCTGCCTGATATCTGGGATGGATATTAGTCCTCAGAAGGACTGTTTGTTTGATTTTGCAGGCTTTAGAGACCCTACACTAACTATTTCGCAGTATAAATCTCTCCCTAGCTCAGCAGCACTCTCCCTACACTTTCTGATCTGGAGCGACTGTGTCCAAGATGGCGGCGCCCGGTTTTAAATACTTGAGGTGACGCTGTGCGGCCAGCCAATCACTGTAATGCCCACAAACAACAGCATTACAGTGACTGGCTGGCAATCCCTGCATTTTTTAAATTGGCTCTGTAAAGAGCGCCAAACATGCAGGGCGGAGACCCGAGCTCCCGCCCGAGTAACCCGAAAATGCTCGGTGCTCGCCGAACATCCCGTGTAGTGAGATGCTCGGGTGAGTACCGAGCAGTGTCGAGCATGCTCGCTCAACACTAGTAAACATCATAAAAACTGCCAAAATTGCAGTTTTATGATAATTTCACATAAACAATTTTTTTTTAGAAAAAGCTTTTAAAAAAAGTCCCATGAATCCCAAAATGGTCCCAATAAATATCATAGTTCGTCACGCAAATAAACCTCTCACGCAACTCTTTCATCAACAAAAAAAAAGGTAGGACCTTTGCAATAGAATATGAATAAAAAAATGGATTCTCTTGTAAACATGTGAAATAAATGAACAGCACAGAGAACAGCTGATTGATGGGGTGCTGGGTGGTTGAACCCCCTCCTATCTGATATTGATGACTTATCCTCCTAACTGTAGTGGCAGCTCTCTACACTGATCAATGTAACAAGTAGCTGCTGATACAAACGTCATTGTAGTGGGTGGCCGCTGATGCACCCATCAGTGTAGCAAGCTGCTGATGCAGTCAGTAATGAGGAAGGAGAGAGCATACCAACTGACACTGTGTGCATGCCGCTTGACTCCAGGAGGGTTAGTGCACTCACATGATACAGTTAAGACCGCCCTCGCTCTAGATGAGCAAGCACTGTCAATCAAGCTTAGAGGGAGTGCACTCCATGTTAATTGAGGGGACATAACGGTGCACAGTGCCCTTGGCCACACCATTGATGCACCGAGGAGCCTTGATCTACATATTAAACCTCTTTTTATGGACAGCAAGAGCAGTAAAACCTATAGTACAGAAGGATTTTTAAAGAGTCTAAGTCTCTTATATGTCTGTACTAGTAGTTTAATTGGTGTTTTAGGAGAGAGAGAGACTCTCTTTAATGTCTAGTGTTTTAATATGTTCTACCCTCAAGCAAAGAAGCTCAGTTACTTCAAATTCAGTTCAGTTTTTCTGATACCCACCTGACTATGCCAGCATGAGTTTAAATATTATTTCACATAGAATGTCAATATAAATTTTCTTCCAGTCCCCTTTGGCCTTAAAGGGAATCTGACATCACCATCATGTATTTACCTGCCGAACCCTGTAAGCTAAGCGATGTAATCACTCCCCTGCACTACCCAGGTGACTTGGAGAGAGCTGTTACACCATGAGTAAAATTTCATTTTCTTTATGTAGCCGCACTTCATGTCAGCCAGAAGCATGGGGTATTAGGGTAAACAGCATTTTTAGTGATGTCAGGTTCTGACGCGCCCCCTGGGCCATATTCTTTTAGGGGGAATATCCGGAGCCGGATCAGATGGGGGTTGTAGTCTTCCGAGTGGCTGTGACCCGGTCCGTGCCCAGGGTGTCAAACTCAGTTGTATGTGGCAGTCCTACAGATGTTATTAAGTTCTTTATTGTCGACTACGCCACCCATTGTATTGCGGTCACTATGGCCGCCGCTGCAGCAGGGTCCGCTGAGGCTGATGGTGTAGGTGCAGCTTGTGATGGTATAACCCCCAACGGGTGGGGTATAGCCTCAGGGGGTCAGGTGCAGAGGATGGGGGTTGTGGTGGTGCAGCATAGATGTTAAAGGAAGACAGAGTCGGGTTATGCAGTTAAGGGTATTTACTCACTGCTGATGTTCCGGTCACTCCAGCTTCAAGTGACCTCCCGAGCCGTGCTGCATCCACCAGGTCCTGGATCCAGCCAACCCCCAAGCGAGTCCGGAGCGTGACCCTGAGCTCTCCTTCTGTCCTTTCTCTGGCCGTCCCCACTATTGATCCACCCAGGTCCAGCTCCCTCGGGCCTTCTGTTGGGAGACCCTTGGCCTTGGGTTCCCTGACCCTCCACGTGGTATGCCTTCGGGGTGGATGTGGTGGGTGGCCGTGGCAGACGCTGCCCACGGCCTCCGGTCTCTGGCTGGGGTGTGTTTTTGCCCCCACCAGCTTGGGTTCCGGTACCCTGATGCCGACTCTTCACCCGTGGATTGGATTTGGGGTCTTAGAGTCCTTTCTTCTGTTTCCCCCTCTGGGTCTCTCTTTCTTTCTCCTCTCTCTCTCTCTGGGGCTTCTCTGCTCCTCTGCTTCTTACTTCTCTGCAAAGGCTGACAGACTGACTGACCCTGTTCTTAGTTGGTGCCCACCTTATATACACCCTCTATGTGTGAGCTCAGGTGACCAGCACCCAATGAGCTCCTATCTTTACCCAGGCTGCTCCCCCTATCTGCCCCTACACTACTTGGCATGTTCCACCCCCCTCCCACTCCAGCCAGGAACAGACTCGGTCGTACCTGCACATTTCCAAGTGGGAGTACCGTCGGCCTGCTCCTCGGAAATGGGATGTGTGTAGTGCATGCAGCCTACCGAGCTCAGGTCCACACTCCATCCTTACCCGGGAGTGGAATATCACACCTCTGGGTTGAGGTGCAATACCCCTGTAGCAGCCGAATCCTCAGGGTGCTACATTCCCCCCTGGTAAATCACAGCACGTCCTCGGGCTGTAAGACATAAAACAACACCAAAACATACAAATTTTTTCATAAACATATAAAACATATAAAACAACATATATTAGCATAAAACTTTTCATATAAAACATTCTCGTCGCCTCTGGCTCCTCCTCCGGTCACTGTGCAACGTGTGACCGGGTAAAGTGCGACAGTCTCTCTAGAAAACTGGTTTTCCTATAAAACCGGTAGGGGGCGCTTTAGGACGCGCAACTATTTACAAGGGGTAGTGGCCGCTCTCAGTCCTCGGCCAGGTATTAGGGAGGAATGACCGCTCTCAGTCCTCGGTCAGTGGGATTTAGGGAAATACGGGTAACAGTTCACACATGCTGGTCCCAACGGGGACTATATTAGCAACAGCAACAGTTTCAGTTTCAGTTTCACGGTTTCAGTTTACGGTTTCAGTTTACGGTTTCAGTTTACGGTGCCCCGACGGGCAACTATATACAGCTTCTGCTTCGCTGTCCTTAGCGACGGTGTCCTCCTGCTCTTGCTTTATGGTTACCTTTGGCTTCAGACCCGTCCGGGTCCTCTTGCTCTTCCTCACACCGCAGCTCTTCCTCCGTCAGGCGATGCACATGGAGGGCGTAGGGACCTTTGGCACACTTGTGCCGGGTGAAGGTGACCTCGTCCCCTATATACAGGTCACGTCCTCTGTGTCCCTCCGGTAGGTGGGACTCAACGTCTCTTCTTGTCACGAAGACGTCGCCTGGGGTGCGGTGATCTCGGATGAAGCCCCACCCGTGCTGCATATTAAACTTGATCACAGTCCCGGTGGAAGGGGGACCATGAGCTGCACGGGGACTCCTCCTGGCCCGGCTCTTCTGCTCCGCGCTCTTTATTTGGGCTTGTTGTTCCCGGACCCGCCTCTCTCTCCGCTCCCTCTCAAAGACCTCGAGCTGCTGGCGGCAGCACTCTGCACGCTCCGCTGCGGCTGCCCGAGTCTCCTGAGTGAACCCCATGAGATCTTCTCCGGTGGGGTCCCACTCAAACTGTGCTTCCTCTAGCGGGGGCGAGGTCCTCTTTACGGGCTTTGGAGCCGGGATCAGGGGTTCGTCTAGGGGTCTCTCTTTCCGGAGTCGGGGATGGTGAAACTCCGGTGGCCATATAAATGGCTGCCCATCCGGGCACGTGTGCTGGGCGTACAGGTCCTCTCCCAGATGCGGCACTCTTGGTCTTATGGGCGCGGTGGTGTTAGCGCCCGGGTTGCCCGGGCCTTGCGGCCAGGCCTGGGGTATCTGGAAGGTAAAGGGCACCGTAAGGACGGCGGCGCCCTGGGCTACTTGGCCCTGCGACCAGTCCGGGGGCTCCGCGGAGGTAGGGGGCGCTGTTGGTATTGCGGCGCCCGGGGGTACTAGGCCTTGCGACCAGGCTGGTGGTACTTCCTGCTTGGTCACGCTCGGGGTCGAGGCGTGTGACGTCACAGGGGTCGCGGCTCCCGTTTGAGGCCTAGTCTGCGGCGGTGACGTTGCAGCGACGGGCACGGCAGGATAGACTTCGGGCTCTGCGACGGGGAGCTGGGGCAGGTACGCGGTTTCCCGGTTTGGGGTATAGACGTCCCCTTTACCTGCCTCCACTCGTTCGGCTCCCTTCTCGGCGCCGTCTCCGGCCTTCAATCCTCCCGCGCCATCCTCAGAGGCGGTCTGTTTCCTCGTCTCGGGTGGCGTGCTCCGCTGACAGATCTCGGTCTGCTGGGCCATCTCTCGGCTCCACTGCGCCAACGTCTCTCGCTGCACCCGGGCCATCCTCCGTGCGAGGCCCTCCAGAGCGGTCTGCGCACACTCCCGGTCTCGGGGGAGCTGTGCTAGGACCTCCACTAGTCCTAGTGGGGTCGTTGTTTCCAGCAGGCTCCTGACCAACGGGTCGGTGCTGCTCTGCTCTCCTACAGTCGTCTCCAGCAGGCTCCTGGCCAGCGGGCCGGTGCTGCTCTGCTCTCCCTCCTCGGTTTCTAGCAGGCTCCTGGCCAACGGGCCGGTGCTGCTCTGCTTTCTCGCCATCTCCGGGTAAGCTCCTCCGATACTCTTCTCCAGGCTTCTTGCCTCCGGGTGCGCTCGCTCTAGACTGCTCCAGGCGACACCCATCTTTGTTCTCTCCTTTCGTCTCCTCCCCCTTCGAGGGCGTAAGGTCCTGGGGCCACTTGGTGACTGTCAGCTCCAGGGGCTGTTCTTTCACGCTGACAGACACCTCTAGCATCACAGTCTCTGTTGGTGGGGGCGGTTTCCACTTTTGGCGCCATTTTCGGTCCTGGCCCACGATGGGAGGTGGCCTCTCGCCACCCTCTGGCACGCCCATAATGGCGTCCGCTCTTCCAAGGCGGGAAACCTTTGGAAATGGCGGGAATCGCTTCCCAGTGGCGGGAAACTCTGCAGATGGCGGGAAAACGCTGTTAATGGCGGACAACCGGCTGGAATCGATCTGTGATGGAGTCCGATGGCGGGGACCCTCCGGAACCGGCAGGAGACTTCTCTTTGAGGTAAACTCGTTCTTTTCTTCAGGCACGCAGTACCCGGTTGTTGTGGGCACGTAATCCTGCCGACTACGCCAAAGTTGACGCGCCCCCTGGGCCATATTCTTTTAGGGGGAATATCCGGAGCCGGATCAGATGGGGGTTGTAGTCTTCCGAGTGGCTGTGACCCGGTCCGTGCCCAGGGTGTCAAACTCAGTTGTATGTGGCAGTCCTACAGATGTTATTAAGTTCTTTATTGTCGACTACGCCACCCGTTGTATTGCGGTCACTATGGCCGCCGCTGCAGCAGGGTCCGCTGAGGCTGATGGTGTAGGTGCAGCTTGTGATGGTATAACCCCCAACGGGTGGGGTATAGCCTCAGGGGGTCAGGTGCAGTGGATGGGGGTTGTGGTGGTGCAGCATAGATGTTAAAGGAAGACAGAGTCGGGTTATGCAGTTAAGGGTATTTACTCACTGCTGATGTTCCGGTCACTCCAGCTTCAAGTGACCTCCCGAGCCGTGCTGCATCCACCAGGTCCTGGATCCAGCCAACCCCCAAGCGAGTCCGGAGCGTGACCCTGAGCTCTCCTTCTGTCCTTTCTCTGGCCGTCCCCACTATTGATCCACCCAGGTCCAGCTCCCTCGGGCCTTCTGTTGGGAGACCCTTGGCCTTGGGTTCCCTGACCCTCCACGTGGTATGCCTTCGGGGTGGACGTGGTGGGTGGCCGTGGCAGACGCTGCCCACGGCCTCCGGTCTCTGGCTGGGGTGTGTTTTTGCCCCCACCAGCTTGGGTTCCGGTACCCTGATGCCGACTCTTCACCCGTGGATTGGATTTGGGGTCTTAGAGTCCTTTCTTCTGTTTCCCCCTCTGGGTCTCTCTTTCTTTCTCCTCTCTCTCTCTCTGGGGCTTCTCTGCTCCTCTGCTTCTTACTTCTCTGCAAAGGCTGACAGACTGACTGACCCTGTTCTTAGTTGGTGCCCACCTTATATACACCCTCTATGTGTGAGCTCAGGTGACCAGCACCCAATGAGCTCCTATCTTTACCCAGGCTGCTCCCCCTATCTGCCCCTACACTACTTGGGATGTTCCACCCCCCTCCCACTCCAGCCAGGAACAGACTCGGTCGTACCTGCACATTTCCAAGTGGGAGTACCGTCGGCCTGCTCCTCGGAAATGGGATGTGTGTAGTGCATGCAGCCTACCGAGCTCAGGTCCACACTCCATCCTTACCCGGGAGTGGAATATCACACCTCTGGGTTGAGGTGCAATACCCCTGTAGCAGCCGAATCCTCAGGGTGCTACAGTTCCCTTTAACTGCCATTATAAATACAGATAAATGAAAATGGCAACAGAGAAAATAGGCAATGAATGTGCAACCTTACCCAACTTTTTATGTAGAACTTTTACAACTGACCTGAAGGTAGCTGTAACTGAAATATCCATGCAGTGCAACATTAGAATGCAGAGGAGCATAAGTTGAACCTTAAAATGGATAAGCTAAAGTAAAGGGTTCCATACCTGTCAGCTGAGAACATAGCTCTGAGACTATAGTGGGCATTTGAAGTTTGGCCCCAACAGTGGTTATATAAAGTCTATACACCCCTGTTAAAATCACAAGTTTTTGTCATGTAAAAAAAATCACATCAAGAAGAATCATTTCAAAACTTTTTCCACCTTTATTGTCACCCATAATCTGTACAATTCAATAACAATCTGAAATATTTAGAAAAAGAAAAATAACGAACTAAAATAATGTGGTTGTATACATACCTGTGGTTGCTTCCTGAAGAAGAAGTGCTTGTCACTTTGAAACGTGTAGAAAAAAACCCGCAATTTAATAAACCCTTTTGAATTGACGTGTTCAATAAACCAGCAGCGTGGGAAGTATCCACAAATTTCTCCAGATCCTGATATTCATCGGTTTTGACAAACTCATGGGTCCGCAGCAGCTGAACATCAAACATAAACAGAAAAAAACTGACCGGCACATCCAAAACAAGAAATAAGTGTGTACAGGTGCTTACTAGGAGCAGCTACCTCCATATACAACTAACAAATAGAGTAGCACGCTGCAATGCTAAGTATGTGAACATGAAATATATGAAATTTGAATAGCATTACTGTAGCATCGGCGTCTCTGCCCCCTGCTAGGCAGAGACGCCGTTCCCCTCACCTCTCTGCTCCGTGCTTGGCGTCCTCCTCCCGCGCTGCTGGCTCCCTCTCTCTTAAAGGAGCCTAAGGAGTCCCCGGCCAATTGCCGGAGGACCTCCCATATATAAGGCACCTCCTCCAAAATGGAGGTGCCCGAGCAAAGTTGTTTGCACTGTGTCTTCCTGTGCTTCAGAACTCAGGTCCCGCTGCTAGCCTGACTTCTCGTCCTGCCTGCCAGCCCGTTATCCACCAGTTACCTGCCTGTCACCTGCCTTGTCTGTCAGACCGCTCACCTGGGAGCGTCCACCAGTTACCTTCCTGTTACCTGCTGTCTCCGTCAGCCCGCTCACCTGGGAGCGCCCGCCAGTTACCTGTCAGGTATCCGCCTCGTCTGTCTGCCCGCTCTCCTGGGAGCACCTGCTTGCTTTCTGCCAGCCTGCCTGGAGATCCTGCCGTCACTTGCCGTGACCTCCTGCCTGTCTACCCGGAGACTGTCCCCGTCACTTGCCGTGACCACCTGCCTGTCTACCCAGAGACTGTCCCCGTCACTTGCCGTGACCACCTGCCTGTCTACCCAGAGACTGTCCCCGTCACTTGCCGTGACCACCTGCCTGTCTACCCAGAGACTGTCCCCGTCACTTGCTGTGACCACCTGCCTGTCTACCCAGAGACTGTTCCCGTCATTTGCCGTGACCACCTGCCTGCTTACCCAGAGGCTGTCCCCGTCACTTGTTGTGGCTACCTGCTTGCCTTCCCTGGGAGTCACCCGCTTCCTTACAAGGACTTCCCCTTTGTATTGCAGCTCAAAGGTTCCACCTCCCGGCCCCGTTACAGTTTGCTCGGGCCATGGAACCCGGTGGCACCCAAGCTCCCTCACTCTCGGACCTATGCCATGAACTATCCCGTCAGAGGTCCCAACAGGAGTCCATCCTGAGTCACCTGCGTAGTGTTAACTCTCGCCTGGACACACTGACTGCCTCATCGGGAGCTGCTTCCACTCGCACAACTACTACCCCGGCAGCGACGCTGCCCATCAATACCATGGCATCCCTTCCCGGTCCCCGCCTTTCCGCCCCGCCTCGTTTTGGTGGAGACCCCGGCCTGGCACGGGGCTTCATTAACCAGTGCACCCTGCACTTCGAACTTTCGGCACACCAGTTCACCACCGACCGGGCCAAGGTGGCCTTCATCATGTCCCATCTCACTGTGGAGGCACTGGCCTGGCTAAATCCTCTATGGGAGAGAGGAGACCCCCTGGTGTCCAACTTGCCAGCCTTTCTCACGGCTTTCCGGAAAGTCTTCGACAAACCAGGGCGAAAGACCTCTTCTGCCTCCTCTCTGCTACGCCTCCGCCAAGGGAGTCTCACCGTGGGCCAATATGCCATACGGTTCCGTACCCTTGCTTCCGAGCTTGCCTGGGATAACGAGGCCCTGGTGTCCGTCTTCTGGGAGGGCCTATCCGGCCAGATTAAAGATGAACTTGCCGGTCGGGACATTCCAACCACCCTGGATGACTTGGTGACACTAGCCACCCGGATTGACATCCGGCTCCAGGAGTGTACCAAAAAGGTCACCCGCGAGAGGAAGTTTCCCTGCCTTGCTCCTACTTTCCAGAAACCCGTCTCTTCATCTGTAACTCCCCGGGCGCACTCACTAGAGCCCATGCAGGTCGACCAGACCAAGATGGTCAAAACCCGTCAAGAGTCACGCCGTGCCGAGGGGAGCTGTTTCTACTGTGGCAGTAAGGAGCACCGGATCCGTTCCTGCCCAGAGAGGCCGGGAAACGCCTGTGTCTAGGATCGCTCAGAGAGGTCGTCCTAGACAAGAGTAAACCCTCTCCATCTCTGATGCTGTCAGTCTCTATCATCTGCGGGGAGAGCCGTTACTTTGAACTAGCTCAACTTGATTCTGGAGCTGCCGGAAATCTCATTTCCCAGTCCCTGGTAGAGAAATACCGCATTCCCACTAAATCTCTGGCTGAACCCTTATCTGTCGCCTCCGTGGATGGGGGCCTCTTACCGCAAACCATCCAACTCATCACCGAACCCATAACTCTGTAGGTGAGAATGCTGCACTCTGAGAGCATCTTCTTCCATGTTCTACCTAGACTCTCTCACGCCCTTTTGTTAGGCCTACCTTGGCTTCAGAGACATGCACCCGTGCTGAATTGGCAGACCGGAGAAGTCCTACGCTGGGGGCAGGACTGCCATAAGACTTGTTTAGTTCCTGTTCGTCCTTCTCGTCCCTCTCCTTCTCCAACCAATCTACCCGGCCTACCGGTCCCTTATTGGTCTTATGCTGATGTTTTCAACAAGAAAGAAGCAGAGACATTAACCCCTCATAGACCATACGATTGCCCAATCGACTTGGTACCCGGCGCTACTCCACCCCGTGGGCGTATTTACCCATTGTCCGCTGCCGAGACCCGGGCCATGTCTGAATATATCGAGGAAAATCTGGCCCGGGGATTTATCCGGAAATCTACCTCCCCGGCGGGAGCAGGCTTCTTCTTCGTTAAAAAAAAGGATGGTTCACTCCGTCCCTGTATTGACTATAGAGGTCTTAACCGGATCACGGTGAAGAATAAATACCCCCTTCCGCTCATTCCTGAATTATTTGACCGTCTGAGGGGTGCCAGAATCTTCACCAAGCTGGATCTCCGTGGGGCGTATAACCTGGTCCGTATCCGTCGGGGGGATGAATGGAAGACGGCATTCAACACCCGGGACGGCCACTATGAATACCTCTTAATGCCCTTCGGCCTCTGTAATGCTCCCGCCGTCTTTCAAGAGTTGGTCAATGACATCTTCCGTGACCTTCTCTACTGCTGCGTGGTGGTGTACCTGGACGACATCTTGATCTTCTCTCCGGATCTTCCCACACACCGGAGGGACGTTCATCAAGTCCTGCTCAGGCTCAGGCAAAACCACCTCTACGCAAAATTTGAGAAGTGCCTCTTTGAGCAGACCTCGCTTCCATTTCTGGGCTACGTCATCTCCCAGACCGGCCTACGAATGGATCCTGAGAAACTTTCTGCCATCCTGAAGTGGCCTCGACCGGAGGGGTTGAAGGCTATTCAGCGGTTCCTGGGCTTCGCCAACTACTACCGCCTCTTCATTCCGCACTTCTCTTCCCGGACTGCCCCTATCTCCGCGCTCACCCGTAAGGGCGCTAGTCCCAAAGAATGGCCGCCCGAGGTAGAGGAGGCCTTCCTTTCTTTGAAATAAGCTTTCTCCTCCGCTTCTGTGCTGCACCGTCCGGACTGCAACAAACAATTTTTCTTAGAAGTAGATGCTTCCTCCTCCGGAGCCGGAGCGGTACTCACCCAAAAGTCGTCTTCCGGGAGAATGGTAACCTGCAGCTTCTTCTCCAAACTCTTCTCCTCGTCTGAGCGCAATTATTCTATAGGAGACCGAGAATTGTTAGCCGTTAAGTTGGCACTGGAGGAGTGGCGTTACTTGCTCGAGGGGGCTCTTCATCCGGTAATAATTTATACGGACCACAAAAACTTGGCTTACCTCCAGAGTGCCCAAAGACTTAACCCGCGCCAAGCCCGGTGGTCCTTGTTGTTCGCCCGCTTTGATTTCATTCTTCATTTCCGCCCGGCAGACAAAAATATCAAAGCTGATGCCTTGTCCCGATCCTTTCTGTCCTCCGATCTTGAGGAGGAGCCAAAGCATATCATCGACCCCGCCAAGGTAATGCAGGTGGCCCCCGTGGATCTGAATCGTCTTCCACCCGGTAAGACGTTCGTGACAGTACCTGATCGTGAGAAGGTTCTGCACTTGGGACATTCGTCTAAGCTAGCCGGCCATGCTGGCCAAAAGAAGACCCTCCAGCTTATTACCCGGCATTACTGGTGGCCTACCCTGCGCAAGGAGGTAATAGACTTTGTCTCGGCCTGTGCGTCCTGCGCTCGCAACAAGGTTCCTAGACATGTGCCAGCCGGCCGCCTACTGCCTCTTCCTGTACCTGCTGCCCCGTGACAGCATATAGCCATGGACTTTATAACGGATCTCCCTGTCTCTGCTGGTTGTACGGTGGGTGGTCGCTGACTGCTTCTCTAAGATGGCTCACTTCATTCCCCTGCCGGGTCTTCCATCTGCATCTGAGTTGGCTAAGGACTTTATTCATCATATTTTCCGTCTCCATGGTCTTCTTCTCCACATCGTGTCCGATCAAGGGGTCCAATTCACCGCTCGCTTCTGGAGAGCCACGTGTAAACTGCTGGGGGTCACCTTGGACTTCTCTTCTGCTTATCACCCACAGTCCAATGGTCAAGTAGAGCGGATCAACCAAATTTTAACCAGTTACCTCCGGCACTTTGTTAATGCCCACCATTCCGACTGGATGGATCCTTTACCGTGGGCCGAATTCTCCTATAATAATCACGAGAGTGAATCCTCTTCCAAATCCCTGTTTTTTACAGTCTACGGTCAAAATCCCCGGATCCCGTTTCCCGTCTCCACCTCCGTGGACAACCCGGCCGTGGAGTCTCTTGTTAGCAAATTCTCCTCCATTTGGGAGAGTACCAGATCCGCACTTCTTCAGTCCTCCGAGCGGATGAAGAAACAGGCTGACAAAAGACATCTGGATCCGCCCCAATTCCGTCCTGGAGATAAAGTCTGGCTCTCGTCCAAATATGTCCGGCTCAAGATTCCTTCATACATGTTAGGGCCCCGGTTCATCGGCCCACTGGAAGTTATCAAGCAAATCAACCCGGTGGCCTATAAATTGAAACTCCCGGCCAACTTGCGGATCCCCAACTCCTTCCATGTATCTCTCCTCAAACCCGTGGTACTTAACTCTTTTTCCTAGTCTACAGGTATGCCTCCTGCTCCGGTCTCCGCCGATGACGAGTTTGAGGTAGAGAGCATTCTGGCCATCAAGAGGGTAAGAGGAAAGACCTTTTTTCTAGTGGATTGGAAGGGGTTTGGTCCTGAGGAGAGAACATGGGAGCCCCGGGAGAACATCCATGCCCCGCTCATCCTTGATAAATTTCTCTCTGGCCTAAGAAAGGGGGGGCCTAAAGGGGGGGGTACTGTAGCATCGGAGTCTCTGCTCCCTGCTAGGCAGAGACGCCGTTCACCTCACCTCTCTGCTCCGTGCTCGGCGTCCTCCTCCCGCGCTGCTGGCAGCGCGCGCTGCTTCCCAGGCACTGTGCTTAGGGCGCGCGCGCTCCCTCTCTCTTAAAGGGGCCACGCGCGCCGTCCTAAGGAGTCCCTGGCCAATTGCCGGAGGACCTCCCATATATAAGGCACCTCCTCCAAAATGGAGGTGCCCGAGCAAAGTTGTTTGCACTGTGTCTTCCTGTGCTTCAGCCCTCAGGTCCCGCTGCTAGCCTGACTTCTCGTCCTGCCTGCCAGCCCGTTATCCACCAGTTACCTGCCTGTCACCTGCCTCGTCTGTCAGACCGCTCACCTGGGAGCGTCCACCAGTTACCTTCCTGTTACCTGCTGTCTCCGTCAGCCCGCTCACCTGGGAGCGCTCGCCAGTTACCTGTCAGGTATCCGCCTCGTCTGTCTGCCCGCTCTCCTGGGAGCACCTGCTTGCTTTCTGCCAGCCTGCCTGGAGATCCTGCCGTCACTTGCCGTGACCTCCTGCCTGTCTACCCGGAGACTGTCCCCGTCACTTGCCGTGACCACCTGCCTGTCTACCCAGAGACTGTCCCCGTCACTTGCCGTGACCACCTGCCTGTCTACCCAGAGACTGTCCCCGTCACTTGCCGTGACCACCTGCCTGTCTACACAGAGACTGTTCCCGTCATTTGCCGTGACCACCTGCCTGCTTACCCAGAGGCTGTCCACGTCACTTGTTGTGGCTACCTGCTTGCCTTCCCTGGGAGTCACCCGCTTCCTTACAAGGACTTCCCCTTTGTATTGCAGCTCAGAGGTTCCACCTCCTGGCCCCTTTACAGTTACTGCTTTAGAAAATAGAAATAAATGAGAAATCTTAGCGCATAAATTGGCCAAGTCATGTGTACCTGGTAGCCACGATAAGGCGTGTCTCATTATCCAAGGAACCTGCCTATGTGAACTTCTCTTTAAGAGACAAAAGTCTGTTTGTGTATGGGAAGGTAAGAACCTGCTGCAATTAAAACCGCCTGTGGCCTAGAGGCAGAGTGCTCAGTCAATGCCTAGACAAATAAACAGAAAAAAGCTGACCGGAACATCCAAAACAAGAAATAAGTGTGTACAGGTGCTTACTAGGAGCAGCTACCTCCATATACAACTAACAAATAGAGTAGCACACTGCAACGCTAAGTATGCGAACATGAAATATATGAAATTTGAATAGCAAATAATAAGTAATGCTATTCAAATTTCATACATTTCATGTTCGCATACTTAGCGTTGCAGAGTGCTACTCTATTTGATAGTTGAACATCAAACATAAAACGCCAAAGAATACGGATCAGGTTAGTACAATTTGATATAAATACTTTTAAATGTTTGTTGGATAAGACTCTATTTGCGCTACTTTCTCCCTAGTGTTTTATCAGGGATCAGGGGCAGACAGCTCAGTTAAATAGCTTGGGCAATCTCCAGAACACAGAACACTTGAAGAAAGTCCCGCATCTCCCAGTCACAGATTGGACAGCCGAGCTGTCAATCAAAGCATCGACAGCTCAGCATGCCCATCACAGGATTGGACAGCCATGCGGTCAGTCAAGATACTGACAACTCAGCATGACGCAGTTTCCATAAGACACCACAGCAATCACTCACTGAGCAGAGGAATCGTGACAGTACTCCGTCTTCTTGGGGGGGCCACTGGACCTCCAGGTTTCCCAGGAAATCTGCGATGGAAGGCCCTGACCAGAAGAAAGGCGTTTACAGCTCGAGCAGGGACCCAGGATCTCTCCTCCGGTCTGTAAACTCTCCAGTGAATGAGGTACTGGAGGGAATTACGGATTTTCCGTGAATCAACAATCTTTTGTACTTCAAACTCTAAACTGTCATTGACAGAAATCAGCGGAGGTGGAGATGAAGGTGACAAAAGGGAAGGGACAAACTCTTTTAGCAGTAATTTATGGAATACATTTGGAATGCGAAAAGACTGAGGGAGTTTTAATCTGAAAGCCCCCGGGTTAACTACCTCCAAAATCTGCAAAACACAAGGACACAGTAAAACAAACGTATAAAAATACTTTGTTGTAAAAAAGTAACAGTAAACACCAAGTGCTAGTAAAAAGGTGATAAAAAAACAGGGTATTTAGTTGACACGTTTTTTGCAAAAAATGTATACTAAGCCGCTCTACCAACGTCAAGGTAACCCACATCAGAGCAGTCCCTATCTGATGTATTTAAAAACTGATCATATGTATAGTACCTATATGAGCAGATCTGACAGGTAATGTCCATGTGGACAAGCTGCAGAGAACGGCATTTATGTGCATGGCCCACAAGGGAGGGGTGGAGACCTCCCTAATCTTGCAAAAGCAAGAAACAAATTGAAAACAAACACATGGGCCATGCACACGGTGAACAAGTCTGTAGGACAGTGTTCACACCATCAAAAGACTGTAAAACACAAGGACACAGTAAAACAAACATATAAAAATACTCTGTTGTAAAAAAGTAACAGTAAACAGCCAGTGCTAGTAAAAAGGTGATAAAAAATAGGGTATTTAGTTGACACTTTTTTGCAAAAAATGTATACTAAGCCGCTCTACCAACCTCCAAAATCTCATACGGGCCAATAAACTTAGGAACCAACTTTGCTGATGGCAACTTTGCTGATGGCACTTTCAATTTAATATTTTTGGAAGAAACACAGACCTTATCACCAACTTTGAGTATGGGGCCCTCTGAACGTTTTCTATCGACCTTCCATTTCTGATGACACTGGGCCACCCCAATATTCTTCTGAACCTCCACCCAGACATCCCCAATTTTCTGTATGGCAACCTCTACACATGGACAACCAGAACTCATCCTAGAGAATTCACCAAAATGAGGATGAAAACCATAATTACAAAAAAATGGCGAGAATCTAGTAGACTGGTTAGCCCAACTGTTAAAGAGGAACTCAGCGAGAGGTAAGAATGAGGACCAGTCCTCGTGCTAAGCCGCAACAAAGCATCTTAGGATTTACTCCAATGACTGATTTGTCCTCTCTGTCTGACGGTTGGTTTCAGGATGGTAAGCAGATGAAAACAACAGATCAATCCCCAATCTTTTACAAAACGCTCTCCAGAATTTGGAGACAAATTGCACCCCCAAATAAGATACAATGTTCAAGGCAATGCTATGCAATCTCACCATATGATTGGTAAATAACCTAGACAGTGTCTCAACATTAGGTAACACTGATAATGTGAACAAAGTGAGCTGTTTACTGAATCGGTCAACCATCACCCAAATAACGGTTTTCCCACAAGACAAAGGCATATTGGTAGTGAAATCCATGGACAAATGAGTCCATGGTCTTTCTGGAATAGGCAGTGGAGCCAATTCCCCAGCCGACTGTTTATGACAAACTTTAGCGCGTGCGCAAACCTCACAAGCGGATACAAAACCTTTAATGTCATTAAGCATGGATGGCCACCAAAAGAGTCTACATATAGCCTTCTGCGAAGCAGTGACCCCGGGGTGTCCTCTCAAGATAGTCATGAAACTCTTGCAAAAGACGTAATCTTAGATACACGGGCACAAATAATTTAGATCCAAGAGTAGCGGAAAGAGCCAACGACTGGACTTCACGAATCTCAGCCTCCAAATCCGAGGACACCATAGAAATTACTATAACCTGAGGAAGAATGGAGGAAGGATGTTCTGGAGGAGAAACTGAATAGAGGCTGCGAGACAAAGTGTCAGCCCTAACATTCTTAGACCCTGGCCTGAACGTGATAGAAAAATTGAATCTAGAAAAAAATAAGGGCCATCTGGCCAGTCTAGGGGTTAAACGTTTAGCAGATTCAATATAAGCTACATTTTTATGATCAGTCACAACCGTGACCTGATGGGTAGCCCTCTCCAAAAAAAATATTATTATTATTATAGTTTATTATTATAGCGCCATTTATTCCACAGCGCTTTACATGTGAAAGGGGGTATACATAGAAAAATAATTACAATAATCTTCAACAAAACATGACGGCGACTGGTACAGGAGGAGCGAGGACCCTGCCCGCAAGTGCTCACAGAATACAAGTGATGGGTGAAGATACAGCAGGTGAGGGAAAAGCTGGTCGTGCAGCGGTATGGTGGAGCAATGGTTACTGCAGGTTGCAGGCTTGTCGGAAGAGGTGGGTCTTCAGGTTACTTTTGAAGGTTTCCACGGTGGGTGAGAGTCTGATATGTTGCGGTAGAGAGTTCCAGAGTAGGGGGGATGCACGGGAGAAATCTTGTAGGCGATTGTGGGAAGAGGAGATAAGAGGGGAGTAGAGCAGGAGATCTTGTGAGTATCAGAGGTTGCGTGCAGGTATATACCGGGAGACTAGGTTACAGATGTATGGAGAAGACAGGTTGTAGATGGCTTTATATGCCTTGGTTAGGGTTTTGAACTGAAGTCTCTGGGCAATGGGGAGCCAGTGAAGGGACTGACAGAGGAGAGGCCGGGAAGTAGCAAGGGGACAGGTGGATTAGTCAGGCAGCAGAGTTTAGGATAGATTGGAGGGGTGCGAGAGTGTTGGAAGGGAGACCACAGAGTAGGAGGTTGCAGTAGTCGAGGCAGGAAATGATGAGGGCGTGCACTAGTGTTTTTGCAGATTTGTGGTTGAGGAATGTGCGGCTCTGGGAGATGATTTTGGAGTTGGAGTCGGCAGGAAGTGGAAAGGGCTTGAATATGTGGTTTGAAGTAGAGATCTGAGTCCAGGGTTACCCCAAGGCAGAGAGTTTGTGGGACTGGGGAGAGTGAGCAGCCATTGACATTGATAGATAGGTCAGGTGGGGGGGTTGAATGAGATGGTTGAAAGATGATGAATTCTGTTTTATCCATGTTAAGTTTTAGAAATCTAGCAGAGAAGAAGGATGAAATAGCGGACAGACATTGTGGGATTTTGGTTAGTAGGGAGGAGATATCGGGTCCAGATAGGTAAATCTATGTCGTCAACATAGAGGTGATACTGAAAGCCATGAGACTCTATGAGCTGTCCTAGGCTGAAGGTGTAGATGGAAAAGAGCAGGGGTCCTACAACTGAACCTTGGGGGACACCTAGGGGGCGAGATGAGGAGGTGGTGTGTGAGTGGGAGACGCTGAATGTCCTGTCTGTTAGGTATGAAGAGATCCAAGATAGGACTAAGTCTGTGATGCCGAGAGATGGGAGAGTCCGTAGTAAGAGGGAATGGTCCACTGTGTCAAAGGCAGATGACAGGTGTAGGAGGAGGAGGACAGAGTAGTGTAGCTTGGATTTGGTGGGGTCGGAAGCTAGATTGGAGGCGGTCAAAGAGAGAGCAGGAGGAGAGGTGGGAGGACAGTTCAGAGTGGACATGTTGTTCCAGTAGTTTTGAGGCATAGGAGAGAAGTGATATAGGGCGATAGCTAGTCAGAGAGGATGGGTCACGGGAGGGCTTTTTGAGGATGGGTGTGACCGAGGCATGTTTGAAGCATGAGGGGAAGACACTGGTTGTTAGTGACAGGTTGAAAAGGTGGGTTAGGGATGGGATGAAGATAGTGGTAAGGATGGGGATGAAGTTGGATGGGATTGGGTCAAGTTCCCGGGTGGTAAAGTGTGATTTGGAGAGTAAAGAGGAAAGCTGATCTTCCATAATGGTGGAGAAGCTGGTTTTGGAGGAGGAAGATGTGAGGAGGGGCTGGGGGGACTTTAGGCAAAAGCTTTGTCTGATGGTGTCAATCTTCTGCTTGAAGAATGAGGCAAAGTCTTTGGCTGAGATTAGAGGAGAGGGAGGAGGCGCTGGGGGATGGAGGAGAGAATTTCAGGTGTTGAATAACTGTTTAGGGTTGTGAGACAGGGAGGATATGAGAGATGAGAAGTATGTTTGTTTTGCTGCAGTGAGTGTGGACTTGAAGGTAGTGAGGAACTGTTTGAATGCAATGAAGTGCTCATTGGGGTGGGACCTTTTCCAGCTACGCTCAGAAACCCTGGAGGCCCGTAAAAGTTCTTTGGTTAGGCTGGTGTGCCAGGGTTGTCTGTTGATTGTGCGAGCTTTGGTATGTGTGGGGGGCGACCGAATTGAGAGCTGCAACTGATGTGGTGTTGTATAAAGCTGCAGCAACATTTGCATCATGTAAGGAACTAATGTCTGTAAGAGGGAGAGGGGATTCACAGAGTGAGTGTAGGTCAAGGTGTTTAAGATTTCTGCGAGGATGTGCAAGTTTGTGGGTTGGGGATTGTGGCCTCCATTCTTCAAAAGCTGACTTGACAGCAAGCAGCTCGTGATTCCCAACATCATACTGTAATTTCTCTCAGCAGACGAAAATTTCCTAGAAAAAAAATGTACATGGTTGTAAGTTAGTAAGGGTTTTGGGACCCTGAGAAAAAACAGCCTCCACCCCAACCTCTGAGGCATCCAACTCTACAATAAACAGTTTCTGAAGATCGGGTTGAATCAGAACTGGAGCAGACATGAAGCACTCTTTTAGTTTATTAAAGGCCCCAATAGAATCCCATGACCAAACCTTAAGATCCGCCCCCTTACATGTGAGATTGGTAAGAGGTTTAACGATCTGTTAAAAACTCTTATAAATTTTGTATAGTAATTGGCGAATCCTAAAAACCGCTGTAGAGCTTTAAGGTCACGAGGTTGAACCCAATCAATTATATCTTGCACCTTCCCAGGATCCATCTTAAACCCTTCAGCGGATACACTGAACCCCAGAAATGATATTTCTTGGACAGAGAAAGTACATTTTTCTAATTTAGTGTAAGGTAGCGCTAATGATCATGTTGAGGGGCACTCACTTCACCGGGTCAATTAAAGCACACATGCAACGTTTTCCGGTAATATGAAGTCCAGCAGTTTATTACACATCATAAACTGCTTATAACATAGTCCATCTCAGTGGCTAGCAGGAATGTTACACATGTAATATCCTAGAGCCTTTTCAGTAGCAGCTATGCCCGCTTGGCTTCAGATACAGACTTCAGCAAGGTACAACATCAATATTCATTTAAAGCACCAATTTACCTTTGCCGGGTCAGGCCTCTTGCCTTCCAAAGCTACTGGTGTCCCAGACACAGGGACCAGGCCTCTTGCCTCTCAAGGCTAATGGTGTCCCAGACACAGGGACCAAGCGGGACCAAGCCTCTTGCCTCTCCAGACTAATGGTGTCCCAGACACAGGGACCAGGCTTCTCCACTGTTTCAAAAACCACCAGGATTTATATATCCTTCTGTGCGCACAGGACCTGTGATGATGTCACAGTCATGTGATCAGTCACCTGATGGGGAGGTACGTGGTCAGCCAGAACACACCCCCTCTAACATTTTGGCAATGCAGCAAGCTGCTGCATTACATTAGCAAGCAAAGAATTTTCCCTGAGTCTTTGTAAAACATAACAAACATGCTCATAGTGTTAACTCAGTTCAGAGAAAAAAATCAGAATGTCATTAACCCCTTTAAAGCCCAAGATGTACTAATACGTATCTGCGCCCTGGGACTTAAGAGCCAGATACGTATTAGTACATCATGGCGATCGCGCACACACACAGGCTGTGAGGGCTCGATTGCCGCCGGCTGTCAACTGATTGTCACAGCTGACACCCGGTGCTATGTGCTGCGAGCGGTCCCGCACCGCTCCCGGAACATTAACCCCTGCAATGCTGCGATCGAAGTCGATCACAGCATTGCGGTGGCAAGGGGAGGTGATCGGGATACTCACCTCTCCTGCCGGTGTCCAACGCTGTCTGCCGTGGCTTCCTTCCCGGATGTTGCCATGATGACCCGTTGTCGTCATGACAACATCCGAGTCACCAGACAGCAGGAAGATACTTTGGTCACGCGCAGTGCATGACCAAAGTATATTCTGTAGCGCTGACAACCCTGTATAGCACAGGGATGATCCTCCATCCCTATGCTATACAGGCGATCAGAATAAAAAAAGTGAAAGCCCCATAGTGGGACAAGGAATAAAAGTAAAAAAAAAGTGTTTAAAAATGAAAAAAATAAAATAATTGTAACATTATTAAAAAAGAATAAAAAAAAATCCACCCAAAAAATATAATGTACCCATCAATAAATATTATTATGAAAAAAACAACAACAAAACAATAAAAGTACACATATTTGGTATTGCCTCATCCTGACCTATAAAACTGTCCCACTAGTTAACCCCTTTAGTGAACACGGTAAAAAAAAAAACGAAGCAAAAAACAATGCTTTATCATCATACCGCCAAACAAAAAATGGAATAACACGCGATCAAAAAGACGAATAGAAATAAAAATGGTAATGCTGAACATGTCATCTTGTCCCGCTAAAAACAAGCCACCACACAGCTTCATCAGCCGAAAAATAAAAAAGTTATAGCTCTCAGAATAAAGCGATGCAAAAAAATATTTTTTTCTATAAAATAGCTTTTATTGTGTAAAAGCGCCAAAACACAGAAAAACGATATAAATGTGGTATCGCTGTAAACGTACTGACCCGAAGAATAAAGCTACCTTATCAATTTTACCACACGCGGAACAGAATAAAAGAAAATTTAAAAAAATCCTGAATTGTTGGGTTTTGTTTATTCTGCCTCCCAAAAATCGGAATAGGAAGCGATCAAAAAATGTCACGTGCCTGAAAATGGCATCAATAAATATGTCAACTCATCCCGCAAAAAACAAGCCGTAACATGACTCTGTTGGCCAAAATATGGAAAAATTATAGTTCTCAAAATATGGCGATGCAAAAACTAGATTTTACAAAAAAATGCATCTATTAGTGTGTGACAGCTGTCAATCATAAAAACCCGATATGATTCTGGTAAGAGGAACGGCGTAAAAAATAAACTCCAGGGTTAGGGTTGTGCTAGGGTTAGGGTTGGGGTTATGGTTGGGGTTGGGCTAGGGTTGGGGTTGGGGTTGGGCTAGGGTTAAGGTTGGGCTAGGGGTAAGGTTGGGCTAGGGTTGGGGATGGGGTTGGGGTTAGGGTTGGGCTAGGGTTAGGGTTGGGATTTTTTTCAAAAGTAAAAAAAAAAAGATGACGATATGGTGACTAGTGTTGAGCGCAAGTGCTCACTACTTGAGTTTGCATCGGGTGCTTGGGTATGCGCTGAGTATCGTGCTCAAGTGACATGCTCGAGTCTCTGCCCCATATGCTTCATGGCCCAAAAAAACTTGCGGGGATTGCCTGCCATGCATGAGCGATCCCCGCATTTTTTTTTGGGGTGTCTAATACCATGAAACGTGGGCGGGGACTCGAGCATGTCACTCGAGCACCCGTGATATATGGTGCATACCTGAGTACCTGACGCAAACTCAAGTAAGTGAGCACTTGCGCTCAAGACTAATGACAACTTATTCAATATGACTTAATGTTATCAAATTCTGTGTCGTACCTATGGGTTCAAAATGTTCACTATACCCCTTGATAAAATCCTTGAGGGGTGTAGTTTCCAAAATGAGGTCACTTGTGGGGGGTCTCCACTATTTAGGCACATCAGGGGCTCTCCAAACGCGACATGGCGTCCGTTCTCGATTCCAGCCAATTTTGCGTTCAAAAGGTCACACAGTGCTCATTCCCTTCTGAACCCTGCTGTGTGCCCAAACACTGTATTTTCCCCACATATGGGGTATTGACGTACTCAGGCGAAATTGCACAAAAGTTTTTGGGGTCCATTTTCTCCTCTTACCCTTGTGAAAATAAAAAAATTGGGGCTAAAACATAATTTTTGTGGAAAAAGTTTGATTTTTTTATTTTCATGGCTCCATGTTATAAACTTCTGTAAAGCACTTGGGGGTTCAGGGTGCTCACCACACATCTAGATAAGTTCACTGAGGGGTCTAGTTTCTAAAATGGTGTCACTTGTGGGGGGTTTCCACTGATTAAGCACATCAGCGGCTCTCCAAACGCAACATGGCGTCCGCTAATTATACAATCAAATTTTACTATCAAAAAGTCAAATGGCGCTCCTTCCCTTCCGAACCCTGCCATGCGCCCAAACAGTGTTTTTTCCCCACATATGGGGAATCTGCGTGCTCAGGGGAAATTGCACAACTAGTTTTGGGGTCCATTTTTTCCTGTTACCACGGCGAAAATAAAATAAATTGGGTCTAAAGTAACATTTTTGTGAAAAAAGTTAAATGTTATTTTTTTTCTTCCACATTCCAAAAATTCCTGTGAAGCACCTGAAGGGTTAGTAAAGTTCTTGAATGTGGTTTTGAGCACCTTGAGGGGTGCAGTTTTTAGAATGGCGTCACTTTTGGTCAAAGTGACTTCAAATGTGATGTGGTCCCTAAAAAAATTGTTTTGTAAATTTTGTTGGAAAAATGAGAAATTGCTGGTCAACTTTTAACCCTTATAGCTCCCTAATAAAAAAAAAATTTGGTGCCAAAATTGTGCTGATGCAAAGTAGACATGTGGGAAATGTTATTTATTAACTATTTTGTTAATAAATATTTATTGACTTTATTGACTTATAATAGTTTATAAACTATTTATTGACATATCTCTCTGATTTAAGGGCATAAAAATTCAAATTTTGAAAATTGCAAAATTTTCTAAATTTTTGCCAAATTTCAGTTTTTTTCACAAATAAACGCAAGAAATTTTACCACAATCATGAAGTACAATATGTCACGAAAAAACAATCTCAGAATTAGGGGGATCCGTTGAAGCGTTCCAAATTTATTATGTCATAAAGTGACAGTGGTCAGAATTGTAAAAATTGGCCTGGTCATTAACGTGCAAACCACCTTGGGTTGTAAAGGGGTTAAGGTATACCACAATAAACCTTCCAATGATGTCCGAAAAATTGTCATTCATAAAGATCTGAAAGACAGCAAGCACATTGGTTAAACTAAAACGCATGACCAGATTCTCAAATAGACCCTCAGACGTTAAAAACGCTGTCTTTCACTCATCACCCTCCCGGATACATATCAGATTATAAGCCCCTCTAAGATCAAGTTTTGAAAACAATTTAGCCCCAGTAAGCTGATTATATAGGTCAGGGATGAGTAGAATTTTCACAAAGAAAAAAACAGAAGCTACAGGCAAGGAGGAAGGATGGATTTGATCCTTCCATAAATTTTCATTACATATTCTTTCATAGCAGTCCGCTCTGGTCCCGACTAATTGTATAGGTGAGCTTTAGGCAATTTGACGTTAGGAATTAGATCAATAGTACAATCATAAGGACGATGGGGAGGTAGCATCTCTGCCTCTTTTTCTGAGACCACATCTCCGAAGACTTTCAGGTACGCCTGCAGACCCTCTATACTAGTGGAGCAAATTTGCACAGAATGAATACATCTTTTATGGTAGTTGGGGCTCCACCTAACAATATCCTTTTGCCACCAATCGATAACAGGGTTATATACATTCTGCCATGGAAACCCCAACACCAACCCAGCAGGTAAATTATCCAAGATATAACAGGAGATGGACTCATAGTGAAGTGTTCCCACTCTTAGTGTGGTTTCCACCGTTACCAGTTGGACAAAGTTATGCAGCAATGGTGTCTTGTCAATGGCAACAATCTGAATGGGTCTTTCCAATCTGTCTCTAATCCTAATTTAACAACCAGCCCAGAATCAATAAAGTTTGCGGCAGATCCACAGTCAATGAAAGCAAGTGCAGATAACCACAGGTTCTGAAAACAGTTCCACGTTCAACAGTACTTTATCTGAGGAGTAAAAAGGTACCTGGAAGCCTGGGTGACCTCCTCGATAATCACCCAGAGTTAGGCGTTTCCTGACTGCTTGTTTGCTTGAGTGGGAATCGGGCAGTCCTAGAGATAATGTCCAGCGTGACCACAGTAGAAGCAGAGTCCGAGACCGCATCGACGTTTTCTCTCCACGGTTCGAGAGCTGGCTGCCCCGACCTCCATAGGTTCCGTTTCAGGTAAGGGAACCGACTAGGGAAGAATGACCGAAACCCCTTGTCACTCATCACGTCTCTCCCGAACTCTACGGTCCATACGAATGGCCGGAGTCATGGCCTCCCCCAAAGAACAGGGTGGAGAATGCAAAGCCAGAGCGTCCTTAAGAGTACCCCTAAGACCACGGCGAAACTGACTCCTGAGAGCAGCATCGTTCCATAAAACCTCAGAGGACAATTGCCAGAACTCTGACCTATAATCCTCATCGGTGCAGCCTCACTATGTCAGGTTCATGATTTTAGTCTCTGTAACTAAAGATGAGCAAATGTTTCAATATTTGGTTCGGATTACGATCGCCGAATCTACAATATTCGCCGATTTATTCATCGAATATTAGCCGAACATAGCCAAACACCATAGGATTCAATGGGGGGCAAAAACAAATGCATATACAACACATTCAAACAGCCCAAAAGCTGCCAGAACACATCAAATTAGGGGTAGACACCAGGAAAGTGCCATCAATTTACCCAGAGTACAAGTACTATAATTATTATTATTATAGCAACATTTATTCCGTGTCGCTTTACATGTCAAAAAGGGGTCACCGACTGGTACAAGAGGAGAGAGGACCCTGCCCGCGAAAAACAAACAATCTACAAGGGTTGGGTGAGGATACAGTAGGTCATGGTACATCTAGTCGTGCAGCGGTATGCTGGAGCGAGGGTTACCGCAGATTGTACGCTTGTCAGAAGAAGTGGGTCTTTTTCAGCTTCCTTTTCAAGGTTTCCATGGTAGGCGACAGTCTGATGTGTTGGGGTGCAGAGTTACACAGTAGGGGAGATGCATGGGACAAATCTTGTATGCGATTTTGGCAAGAAGAGATAAGAGGGAAGTAGAGAAGGAGATCTTGGAATGATGGGAGGTTGTGTGCAGGTAACTAGTACAGGGAGACTAGGTCACACATGTATGGAGGAGACAGGTTTTCGATGACTTGGTATGCCAAAGTTAGGCTTTTCAACTGGAGTCTCTGGGCAACAGGGAGCCAGCGCAGGGATTGACAGAGGGGAGAAGCCTGGGAATAGCGGGGTGACAGGTGGATTAATCAACCAGCACAGTTTAGGGAGAGTGGGCAGCCATTTACTTTGATAAAGAGGTCAGGTGGGGGGGATGAATGAGATGGTGGAAAAATGATGCATTTGGTTTTACAAATCTAGCAGAGAAGATAGATGAAATAATGGGATTCTCGTTAGTAAGAAGGTGATATCAGGTCCAGAGAGGTAGATCTGTGTGTCATCAGCATAGAGGTGATACTGAAAGCCGTGAGACTATGAGTTGTCCCAGGCCGAAGTTGTAGATGGAGAAGAGCAGGGGTCCCACAACTGAACCTTGGGGGACTCCAACACATAATGGGCGAGATGAGGAGGTGGTGTGTGAGTGGGAGACACTGAATGTCCTGTCGGTTAGGTATGAAAAGATCCAAGATAGGGCCAAGTCTGTGATGCCGAGAGATGAGAGTCTGTAGTAAGAGGGAATAGTCTACTGTGTTGAAGGCAGACGAGAGGTCTAGGAGGAGGAGAACAGAGTAGTGTTGCTTGGATTTGGCAGTTAGTAGGTCATTGGTGACTTTAGTCAGGGCAGTTTCAGTGGAATGGTGCGGTCGGAAGCCAGATTATAAGCGGTCAAAGAGGGAGCAGGAGGAGAGGTGGGAGGACAGTTCAAAATGGACGTGTTGATCCAGTAGTTTGGAGGCATAGGGGAGGAGTGAGATGGGGCGATAGCTAGACATAGGATGGGTCAAAGGAGGGCTTTTTGAGGATGGGTGTGATCGAGGTATGTTTGAATCATGAGGGGAAGACACCAGTTGTTAGTGACAGGTTGAAGAGGAGGGTTAGACTTGGGATGAAGACTGTAATATGGTTTGGAATGAGGTGGGATGGTATTGGGACAAGTTCACAGGTGGTGAGATGTAATTTGGAGAGTAAAGATAATCTTCTGTGATGGCAGAGAAGCTGGTTTTGGAGGAGGAGAGTTGAGTAGTTATGAGGAAGGGCTATTGGGACTTTAAGAAAAAGCTTTGCCCTACGTTGTCAATCTTCTGCTTGCAGAATGAGGCTAAATCTTCAGTTGAGATGGGAGGAGAGGGAGAAGGAGCTGGTGGACAGAGAAGAGACTTGAAAGTACTAAATAGCTGTTAGGGTTGTGAGACACGTATGATATGAGAGATGAGAAGTAGATTTGTTTAGCTGCAGTGAGCAATTGTGCA
The DNA here is from genome assembly GCF_046119375.1 of Phyllobates terribilis. Lineage (NCBI taxonomy): Eukaryota > Metazoa > Chordata > Amphibia > Anura > Dendrobatidae > Phyllobates > Phyllobates terribilis. Next base: position 156,137,365 of record NW_027362771.1, on the reverse strand, counting down.
GCATTTTGAAAACTTCTGTTACTGGACTCTACTTCCTTTCTTTGGCAGCCGCACAGCAGTATGCCTTGTAGATGAGGGCCAGGAAGAACATATGCTCCAGTAGATGACAAGTGCTGCATCAAGTGGCCTCTGCTCCTCTTCCTCTACCTTAGCATCACACACAGTACAGTCCTCAGAGGTGGCACCCCAATTACCCTTGTTTTCACCTGTATCACAACTCTCCAACCGCCCAACTGACTGTGGGGAAGCACAGATGAGCGAGTCTGCAGAGCTGTTCACACATTCTATTCCGGGGCATAAGAGGTCTGATCCAAAGCTTCATAGACTCAAGAGGGAGAAAGCATGTGTAGTGACGGCCAAAATTTTTTTCAGTTGATCTGGGCCGGACGATGTAGGGTCCAAGAAGAATCCAAACCCTTGTCACCAGACGTTAACCCCTGGCGGTGGGCATGGATGGGTTGGAGAATGAAATAAATACACACCAGAACATGGAGAACTAAACTAATATACAACATGGGCTGGAAAACTAACCTACTAAACAGCTAGGGTTGGAGAACTAAACTAACACACACCAGGGGATGGAGAACTAAACCACTAGACACCAGAAGATGGAGAACCAAACTAATAGCCAACAGGGGTTGGAGAACTAAACTACTAAACAGCTAAGGTTGGAGAATGAAACAAATACACACCAGAACATGGAGAACTAAACTAATAGAAAACAGGGGTTGGAGAACTAAACTAATAAGACAACAGGGGTTGGAAAACTAACCTACTAAACAGATAGGGATGGAGAACTAAACTGCTACACACCAGGGGATGGAGAACTAAACCACTAGACACCAAGGTGTCACTAGACAGCAAGTGTTGGAATCTCCAAGGCTTTCGGGACATACCTCTGTATCTAACACTTCCTCCAGTGCTTCTGCATCCTCCACCTCCTCGAGGGCCTCCACCTGCGCCCTCAACCTCTGCTTTAATGAGACACATGTTCCAACAGTGCAGAGAGAATCCCCCCACCTCCGTACTGCGCAGCCAGGGCTCACCGCAATCAGGCAGTGTTAAAATTAATATGCCTTGCAGATCGTAGTCATACAGCTGAAGAGTTGTGGACAGCTTTCCAGGCCGAGTTTGAGCAATGGCTGTCTCCACTGAACCTGGAGCAAGGGAAGGTCATGTGCGATAATGGTGCAAACCTGGTGGCGGCCCTACGCTGAGGCAACCTCAGACACGTGCCTTGCATGGCTCACATCCTCAACCTGATGGTACAGCAATTTCTCCGCCACTATCCTGGCCTGGATGCGCTGCTGCAGAAACAACGGGTTCTGTGTGCTCACTTAAAGCTATAAAAATGAGCAGGATCTTTAGTATAAATGGTTTGTTATTAGCACCCAGTACCAGAAGCAAAGCCATCCACAATTTCCATACCTCAGGAATTTTATTTGGTAGACTGGCCGCCCAAACATTAGTTTCTCACAAAGGAGCTGAAGACACGGAGTGGCAGAAGGTGCAAGTTTCTCCAGCATCACCTGTTTGTTATTGTTAGATATCAGAGGGAGAACATAACTGGGCTTTGCCAAGGTGCCATATTGCTTCTTAACAACACATAGGATGCATACATCCCTTCAGGGACTGACTAAATCAAAACACCAAATTGCTCCTAGGAGCAAATAGATCCCATATAAGGAGGGACATTAAAACTTCACTTTTAATCAATATAGATGTAAAATATATAGGTTATAAATTCCATATTAAAACTCTTGGAGCATAGGATACAGCTACTAATTTATCATTCAGACATATCATGTGTCAGATTCTTGAGCAACACATCTCCTAAGGACGTTAGAGCACCCGATATTATAGCTGCAGCCTCCATTTATGTTATGAACATCGGGTATCTCTGTTGTTGCTTATGTTGAAACATATGTTACCATGTTAAAAAGAACTAAATAGCCACCCCAACAAGTTTCGCCCACACGGGCTTCATCAGGGGGCTGTTATCTTATAGATTGCAATCTTATAAATTGCTGGAGCCAGTCCACAGTAAAAAAGCAGCCATAGAGTGTCCGGGAACTTTCACACAGACTTTTTTTTAGCCAGGGCTGCTTCTCGGCAGGGTTGGACATGACCACCAGAGAATCAGAGACTCCTCCGGTGGGCCCTGGCCCAGGTTCATAGCACAAACCTTGCAGTTATGGGGCTCTTGTGCGGGGGAGAAAGGTGGTCCCTCAGAATCAAATCCTCTAGTGGGCCCAATGTTTTTCAGTCTTACACTGCTTCTCGGTGACAGCTGTATTTCACCCCAGCCATATCCTTTATCTCAGTGAAAGGACTGGCATAGAGGGAAACTGTATCTTCTCCGGTTGTCATTTCTCCAAGGAAAGTCCTCTAATGCAGCTTGTTCCATATGCAATGACAGCCCATCCAACATCAGCTCATACTTCTCGATGGTGCTTCGACACACAAAGATCTTTCTTTGCGCCTTGAATTTCATGACTACAGAGTTGGGCAATAGCCTGATCTGCAATGCGTTTTGAGAAATAACTTGCATAAGCAAAACCACGATTTAGGCCACTCAAGGTCATCATTAAGCGAAACTCATACAGCTTTCCCACAGACTGAAAAAGAGGAATCAAGACTTCCAAGATAGCCAACACTTCCCTGTCTTCACCAAGAGGACGACTGTCCATGTTCTCCTCCTCCTCATTATAACCCAATCCGCGTTGAGATGAGTTGAGGCTGTGCTGTGTAGTATCACCCTGTATAGTTCCTTACTCCACCAGCAATGCCTCCTATTTAACTATGAGCAACGAGTGTTTCAGTAGACAGAAAAGTGGGATGGTGACGCTAATTATGGCGTCATCGCCGCTCACCATCTTGGTGGAGTTCTCAAAGTTTTGGATGATGGCATAGATATCAGATATCCATGCCCACTCATCAGCTCTTATGTGCAGAGACTGACCTGAATTCCGACGGACGTGTTGAAGCTGGTACTCAACAACTGCCCTCTGCTGCTCACAAATCCTTCCCAACATCTGCAACGTTGATTTTCAACATTGCAGATGTTGGTGAGCTGGAAGCTGCAAACGCTGCTGAAGCACTGCTAGGGTGGTGGAAACTGTAGCTGACTTTCAGAAATGGGCACCCACGCGTTGTACTTTCACAAGCAGCTCTGGCAGATATGGGTAGGTATTGAAAAACAGCTGAACCACTAAGTTGAGCACATTTAGTGCTCTCTCATTACTAATGTGTACCCCTGTATGGAGAACAATATCGGCACCAAAGAATTAAAAGATGAAATATAGCCTGCTTTATGACGCGCCCCCTGGGACATATTCCTTTTTGAGGGGAATACCCGGCACCGGATCAGATGGGGGGTTGTAGTCTCCGAGCGGCTGTGACCCGGTCCCGTGCCCAGGGCGTCAAGCTAAGTGTTATGTGGCAGTCCTTACTGATGTTATAAGAGTTCTTTTGTGTCGACTACGCCACCCGTTGTAATGCGGTCACTGTGGCCGCCGCTGCAGCAGGGTCCGCTGAGGCTGATGGTGGATGTGCAGCTTGGTGGGATAACCCCCAACGGGAGGGGTATAGCCTCAGAGGGGACAGGCGCAGAGGATGGGGGTTGTGGTGGTGCGGTGCAGCCGGCAATGAAGACAGACTCGGGTTGTGCAGTTAAGGGAGTTTACTTACTGCGGATGTTTCGGTCACTCCAGCTGTTAGTGACCACCCGAGCCGTGCTGCGTCCACCAGGTCCTGGATCCGGCCAACCCCCAAACAAGTCCGGAGCGTGGCCCTGAGCTCTCCCTCTGTCCTTTCTTCAGCCGTCCCCACCAGTGATCCACCTAGGTCCAGCTCCCTCGGGCCTTCTGTTGGGCAACCCTTGGCCTTAGGTTCCCTGACCCTCCATGTGGTATGCCTTCAGGGTGGATGTAGTGGGTGGCCGTGGCAGATGCTGCCCACAGCCTCCGGTCTCTGGCTAGGGATGTTTTTGCCCCCACCAGCTTGGGTTCCGGTACCCTTGTGCTGACTCCTCACCCGGTGCTCTAATTTGGGTTCTTGGGTCCCTTCAGTCTTCCCCCTCTGGGTCTTTCTCTTTCTTTCTCCTCTCTCTCTCTCCAGGGCTGCTGTTTCCTTCTCTCTCTCCAACTGACTTGTTCTCAGCGTCTGACCCTGATCTAAGTTGGTGCCCTCCTTATATATCCCTCTATGTGTGAGCTCAGGTGACCAGCACCCAATGAGCTCCTATCACTACCCAGACTGCTCCCCCTATCTGCCCCTACACTACATGGGATGTACCACCCCCCTCCCACTCCAGCCAGGAACAGGCTCGGTTGTACCTGCACATTTCTAAGTGGGAGTACCGTCGGCCTGCTCCTCTGGAATGGGATGTATGTAGTGCATGCAGTCTATCTGAGCTCAGTTCCACACTCCTTCCTTACCCGGGAGTGGAATATCACACCTCTGGGTTGAGGTGCAATACCCCTGTAGCAGCCGAATCCTCAGGGTGCTACATTCCCCCCTGGTAAATCACAGCACGTCCTCGGGCTGTAAAGACAAAAACACCAAAACATACAAAATTTTCATATAAACATATACATATAAAACATCATATAAAACTTTCATATAAAACATTCTCGTAGACTTCTCTGGTCTCTGGTTTCAGGTTCCTCCTCCGGACACTGTGCAACGTGTGTCCGGGAAAAGTACGACAGTCTCTCAGAAAAACTGGTTTTCCTATAAAACCGGTAGGGGGCGCTTTAGGACGCGCAACTATTTACAGGGGAAGTTGGAAGTTGGCCGCTCTCAGTCCTCGGCCAGGTAGAGGGAAGGGAATGGCTGCTCACAGTCCTCAGCCTGTGGGATTAAGGGGTTAACGGGTAAACAGTTCACTGGTCCCAACGGGGACTATTTTAGCAGCAACAGTTTCAGTTTCTTTATACCCCCATGGGGTAACTATTTACAGCTCCTGCTCTGCCGCACTCAACGGCGTCTTCCTCCTGCTCTTTGCTTGTAGCTGGTGTTACTTCAGACCCGTCCGGGTCCTCTTGCTCCTCCTCCTCGCACCGCAACTCCTCCTCCGTCAGGCGGTGTACGTGGAGGGCGTAAGGTCCTTTGGCACACTTGTGCCGGGTGAATGTGACCTCGTCTCCGACGTAGAGGTCACGGCCTTTGTGACCTTCCGGCAGGTGGGACTCGACGTCTCTGCGAGTCACAAAAACGTCACCGCGGTTGTTACGGTCCCGAATAAAGCCCCACCCATGCTGCGGGTTGAACTTTATCACTGTCCCGATGGTGCGGGGACAATGCGCTGCACGGGGGTTCCTCCTAGTCCGGCTCTTCTGCTCCGCGCTCTGGATTTGGGCCTGTTGTTCTCTGACCCGCCTCTCCTCCCGTTCTCTCTTAAACTCTGCCAGCTGTTGACGGCAACACTCTGTACGTTCAGCTGCGGCTGCCCGAGTTTCTCCGGTGAACCCCATCAAATCTTCTCCCGTGGGGTCCCACACGAATTGGGCTTCTGCTAGAGGAGGCGAGACCCGAGCCACGGGCTTCGGAGCCGGGATTAGGGGCTCACACAAGGGCCCTAGTCTTTGCTGCCGCTCCAGCTCAGGGTACCCTTCGGGCCAGATGAAGGGCCGCCCGTCCGGCCATGTGAGCTGGCCGAAGAGGTCCTCCCCCAGGTGTGGCACCCTAGGTATTGCGGGCGCGGGCGCGGTGGTGGTGGCGCCCGGGTTGCCCAGGCCTTGCGGCCAGGCCTGGGGCACCTGGAAGGTGAAGGGCACCGTTAGGACGGCGGCGCCCTGGGCTACCTGGCCTTGCGGCCAGGCCGGAGGCTCCGCGGAGGTAGGGGGCGCTGTTGGTGGTGCGGCGCCCGGAGGTACTAGGCCTTGCGACCAGGCTGGTGGTACTTCCTGCTTTGTCACGCTCCGGGTCGGGGCGCGTGACGTCACAGGGGTCGCTGCGGCGGCTTCCGGTCGGGGCCTAGTCCATGGCGGTGACCTGGCGGCTACGGGCACAGCAGGGGGACTTTCGGGCTCTGCGACGGGGAGCTGGGGCAGGTGAGCGGTGTCACGGCTTGGGGTATAGGCGTCCCCTTTACCTGCCTCCATGGGTTCGGCTCCCTCCTCGGCGCCGTCTCCGGCCTTGGGTCCTCCTGCGCCATCCTCAGAGGCGGTCTGCTTCCTCTTCCAGGGTAGCGTGCTCCGCTGACTGGTCTCTGCGTGCTGAGCCATCTCCCGGCTCCACTCCGCCAGTATCTCCCGCTGTACCCGGGCCATCCTCCGTGCGAGGCCCTCCAGGGCTGTTTGTGCACACTCCCGGTCTCGGGGGAGCTGCGCTAGGATCTCCGCTAGACCTAGCGGGGTTGTGGACTCTAGCAGGCTCCTGACCATCGGGTCGGTGCTGCTCTGCTCTGCTTCCGGCAGGCTCCTGGCCAGCGGGCCGGTGCTGCTCTGCCCTCCTTCCTCGGTCTCTAGCAGACTCCTGGCCAGCGGGCCGGTGCTGTTCTGCTCTCTTTCCATCTCCGGGTGAGCTTTTCTGCTGCTCCTTTCTAGGCTTCCTGCCTCCGGGTGCGCTCGCTCCAGACTGCTCCAAGCGACACCCATCTTTTCTCTTCTCTTTCGTCTCCTCCCACTTCGAGGGCGGTCCCGGGGCAACTCGGTGACTGTCAGCTCCAGGGGGAGTTCTTTCACGCTGACAGACACCTCCAGCATCACAGTCTCTGTTGGTGGGGGCGGTTTCCACTTTTGGCGCCATTTTCTGTCCTGGCCCACGATGGGAGGTGGCCTCTTGCCCTCCTTTGGCACGCCCATAATGGCGTCCGCTGCTCTTCCAAGGCGGGAAATCTGCGGTTTTGGCGGGAAGCGTCGCCCAGTGGCGGGAAACTCTGCAGATGGCGGGAACAAGTTGGAAATGGCGGACAATCGGCGGGAAACGACTGGTGATGGAGTCCGATGGCGTGGACCCTCCGGAACCGGCAGGAGTCTTCTTTCTGAGGTAAACTTGCACTTTTCTTCAGGCACGCAGTACCCGGGTGTTGCGGGCACGTAATCCTGCCGACTACGCCAAAGTTGACGCGCCCCCTGGGACATATTCCTTTTTGAGGGGAATACCCGGCACCGGATCAGATGGGGGGTTGTAGTCTCCGAGCGGCTGTGACCCGGTCCCGTGCCCAGGGCGTCAAGCTAAGTGTTATGTGGCAGTCCTTACTGATGTTATAAGAGTTCTTTTGTGTCGACTACGCCACCCGTTGTAATGCGGTCACTGTGGCCGCCGCTGCAGCAGGGTCCGCTGAGGCTGATGGTGGATGTGCAGCTTGGTGGGATAACCCCCAACGGGAGGGGTATAGCCTCAGAGGGGACAGGCGCAGAGGATGGGGGTTGTGGTGGTGCGGTGCAGCCGGCAATGAAGACAGACTCGGGTTGTGCAGTTAAGGGAGTTTACTTACTGCGGATGTTTCGGTCACTCCAGCTGTTAGTGACCACCCGAGCCGTGCTGCGTCCACCAGGTCCTGGATCCGGCCAACCCCCAAACAAGTCCGGAGCGTGGCCCTGAGCTCTCCCTCTGTCCTTTCTTCAGCCGTCCCCACCAGTGATCCACCTAGGTCCAGCTCCCTCGGGCCTTCTGTTGGGCAACCCTTGGCCTTAGGTTCCCTGACCCTCCATGTGGTATGCCTTCAGGGTGGATGTAGTGGGTGGCCGTGGCAGATGCTGCCCACAGCCTCCGGTCTCTGGCTAGGGATGTTTTTGCCCCCACCAGCTTGGGTTCCGGTACCCTTGTGCTGACTCCTCACCCGGTGCTCTAATTTGGGTTCTTGGGTCCCTTCAGTCTTCCCCCTCTGGGTCTTTCTCTTTCTTTCTCCTCTCTCTCTCTCCAGGGCTGCTGTTTCCTTCTCTCTCTCCAACTGACTTGTTCTCAGCGTCTGACCCTGATCTAAGTTGGTGCCCTCCTTATATATCCCTCTATGTGTGAGCTCAGGTGACCAGCACCCAATGAGCTCCTATCACTACCCAGACTGCTCCCCCTATCTGCCCCTACACTACATGGGATGTACCACCCCCCTCCCACTCCAGCCAGGAACAGGCTCGGTTGTACCTGCACATTTCTAAGTGGGAGTACCGTCGGCCTGCTCCTCTGGAATGGGATGTATGTAGTGCATGCAGTCTATCTGAGCTCAGTTCCACACTCCTTCCTTACCCGGGAGTGGAATATCACACCTCTGGGTTGAGGTGCAATACCCCTGTAGCAGCCGAATCCTCAGGGTGCTACACTTTATATACCACGGTACTAATAAAACTAATTTCGATTACATCTTGTGTACCCCTGTGACAACAATATCTGCACCAAAGAATTAATTTTACTAGAGTAGAACTAATATAATGGTGACCGACAACTCTTCCACTACAGCCAACCCAGCAGATGGAGACCCAACCAGGAGTGTTCACATTTCAAAAAATGAGGGCCTGACACCACTATTTCAGTGGCCAACTAATTGGAGATGGTGGAGTTCAATCTCTTAGCTTTTTCATGTGTAGGAGGAAACAATCTTTTAAATGACCACAACTACGGGACTGACTGCATTGCTGAGAGAGGGCGGAGTAGGGTGAACCTGACAAACTGCTGGACCGTGAGTGAGGTGCAGGCAGACATGTTACGGTGGAGTGAGAAACATGTGGTGTGCTCGGTGAGTGAAACAAACACAGCAGGCATGTCCGCTTCCATTAGAGCTGATGGGCTCTCACTCAGCCTGACTGGAGAAGGTATACAACCAGAGGTTCTGCGGTCGGAGACCTGCATGACAATACTTGGCACAGTAACAGAGGAGGAGGAAGAAGCAGCAGATGCGTTTGATGGGGCGACTGATGGTTGTTTATAGAAAACCAATTTTGAGTTTATCATGTTTGTGTACCCCTGTGTGGAGAATAATATCTGCAACAAAAATTATTTGACTAGAGTGTAATTATTATAATGGAGACCAAAACCTCTTTCACTCAGCCAGCCCAGCAAATGGAGACCCAACCAGGATTGTTCACATTAAAAAAATGAGGGCCTGACACCACTGAAGTGGCATAATTTCAGTAGATTAGAAGTAGTAGAATGGGGAGAGACACCTCTCCCACTACAGCTAGCCCAGTAGATGGAGACCCAATCAGGATTCTCCAAATTTTACAAAAATTAGTGGCAGACACCAGCAAAGTAGTCTTACTCTTGAGAAAGTGTGTGTTTAACACGCGAAACGTGCGTACATAGGACTCTGCACTTTCTGCTTGTGCATTCCCTGGGGGGGCTTCACCTGCCACATGGGTAAGGTTTCTTTTTATTGAATTATTCTATGGTGGTTTTTCTGACATACTTTCATTCACACATGTGGGACATAGGACAGATTGTATACATGTCAAGATTCCACCAGTCATAATATAATACTTTCTATATTTGTATGCTGCATGTGTTTTCCCTGCCCCAGGGTTTTTGCTTGTTGCTATTTTGCCTGTCCTGGTTATTTGTAAGAATGTTTTTAACCAGTATTTAATAAAAATGTATATTTTATAGACATTCCCTTTGTTCCTCCTCTTTTCAAGGCTTTTAGCAGAGTGTATCACGTTTGCGACAGATACAAATATTTTTTGTAGTCTGGCTAGCAACAGAAAAAAATATTTTTTTTTACTGTGCATACAGCTGAATTTCACCCACAAAAAAAATGTTAAAGTGGGCTGTATGAGTCTGCATACAGCTGAATTTCAACCCCACAAAATCAAAAGGTGGGCTAGAAGGGCTTGCTTGCTGTATCACATTTGCAAGTGAAAAAAGTAGATTGAAGGGATACTGGTGCATAGAGCATAATACAAGCAGTACACAACACAGTTCTATGCCATGGGCCCTGCTGTTTTTGTCTGAACCTGAATAATTGCACAAGAAAAAAAAAGTGCAGAAAGGTTGATTTCACAGGCACACAGCATACTACTTATCTAAACTATCTGACTTGCAATCAACCACCTATCTATCTAGCTAATATCTCTCATTAAACAGGAGCACACTCAGCAGCAGCGTCTGTCAGCAGTGACATGCATAAAATGGCGCTGAGGGAACATGGCAACTCTTTATATAGAGAGGACATGTGATTTCAGCAGCCAATGGCAGAAGCCCTTGTGTCTGGACAGTGTGGATGCTTCCTGCGATCTGATTGGCTAGCCGCGCTTTGCTCATTTAAAGTTACAGGGAAAAAAAAAGATTACAAGCGAGCCGCTCCTCTGACCTCTTCTGAGCTCTCCCCTGCACCTCCACTCATCACACAAGCCCCCCCTCCTGCTCATTATACACAAGCAAAGCCAAACTGTTAAAAACACTGTAGTTGCCCCGTAATCATTTTCCCGCACTTATTCGCCAAACGTTACCGATTTTCCCAAATTTAAGTTAAAATGCTCGCCTTTCCAATCACGAATCCAAATGTGCCATATTCGTGTTGAACTTAACTTTTGAGATCGGATTTTGAACATATTCGCTCATCACCATCTGTGACCCGGACCCTGTCAGGTTCATCATAAATCATCCCTAAAACATCAAAAATAGACGTCAACAGAAGACCGTTCTGGGGCTGGTGGAGACAAAGAGAATGCCCAAGTTTGAGGACCCCCACGCAATAGGGACAGGACTATAACCACCCACTATAAAATAATTTACGGCTCTCCCTGAATACCCTAAATCGATCCCTCTCTCCCAAAAATTTGTCAGGAAGTGGCACAACTGGTTTAGGGGCAGTCAACTGCATATCAGTGGGTCCAGAAGGCATAACTACTGTCGATAATGGAGAGCTTTGGGAAGCACCCAGAGTACAAAACTGACCCTGCAGCTGGGACTGTGATGATTCTAGCCTCTGGTGATCCCTGGCCAGATCCTGAACCATCTGGGTCACATTCGTCACCTGTTCATCGAGTGCACAAACTAGATCCATTGGTGAGGGAAAAAAAAAGGTATATGGCCAGACGTAATGTGACGCTAGTCACTACTTACAGACAGATCATGAGGGAGAAAAGTCAGATGTTCCGGGGTCAATACCAAGAGAGCCCATAGACACCAAGAGAAAAGGCAAAGGTGTAAGTTAGGTCACAGTCCAGGATCAATACCAAGAGAAAGAGCATCAAAGCCAAAGGACAAGACAAAGGGGTAGTCAGAACACGGTCCAAAGGTTCAGGCAGCAGAAGAGCAGAACTCGAACTCAGAACAACAGAATCAGGCTAACACTCACCAGGAAGCACAAACTACGTCTGACAGGGATCAGGGGCAGATATCTCAGTTAAATAGCTTGGGCAATCTCCAGAGCACAGAACACCTGAAGAAAGTCCTGCACCTCCCAGTCACAGATTGAACAGTTGAGGTGTCAGTCAATACACTAACAACTCAGTATGACCCAGTTTCCATAAGACAGCATAGCAATAACTCACTGAGCGGAAGAATCGTGACAACAAAGGACCCTAAAATTTATTGTGCAATTTCTCCTGAGTACGCCAATACCCAATAGGTGGTCGAAAAGTATTTTTGAGGCACAGTGCAAAGCTCAGAAGGGAAGAAGCGCCATATTGTAGTTCAGATTTTGCTGGACTGATTTGAAAGTGCCATGTCACATTGGCAGAGCCCCTGAGGTGCCAGAACAGTAGACCCTCCATAAAAGACCTCATGTTACAAACTACACCTCTCAATGAATTCATCTAGGGGTGCAGTGATCATATTGACACTAGAGGTGGGTCACAAAATTTTATACCAATGGGCAATGAAGAAAAGAATAATTACATTTTTACCACCAAAATTTAGTTTTCCAGATTTCACATTTTCAAAATTGGTAAAAATTGCACCAAAATGTGTCCCACAATTTCTGCTAAATGTAGAAATACCCCATATGTGGCTGTACAGTACAGCTTAGCCATACAGCGAGACTTGGGAGGGACGGACCACTATTTGTCTTCTAGAGCGCATATTTTCCTACAAGAGTTTGCGGATTCCATATACAGAGCCCCTAAGTGCTAGAAGAGCAGAATCCCCCCTCAAGTGACCCCATTTTGGAAATTATACAGTTGAAACCAGAAGTTTACATATTCTACATATAAAGACACATATGCATGTTATTCTCAATATCTGACATGAAATCAGAATAAACCTTTCCCGTTTTAGGTGGGTTAGGATTACCATAATTTTTAATATTTGCCAAATGCCAGAATAATGAGAGAGAAAATGTTTTAAGGCATTTTTATTACTTACAGCAAATTCAAAAGTTTATGTATACTAAGATTACTATGCCTTTAAACAATTCTGGACTGCCCATATGATGATGTCATGTGTTTCGAAGCTTCTGCAAAATCTCAGCCAATTAGAAACACACCTGTGGATGTATTTTAATGCACACCTAAAATACACCGCTTCTTTGTGTAGCATCATGGGAAAGTCTAAAGAAATCAGCCAAGATATCAGCAAGAGAATTGTGGACTTGCAAAAGTCTGGCTCATCCTTGGGTACAATTTCAAGATACCTGGAGGTTCCTCGTTCATCTGTACAAACAATTATACACAAGTACAAACAAGATGGGAATGTCCAGCCATCATACCGCTCAGGAAGGAGATGGGTTCTGTGTACCAGAGATGAACGTGCTTTGGCCGACATGTGCATATCAACCCAAGGACAAAAGCAAAAGACCTTGTGAAGATGATGGCGGAGGCTGGTAAGATTGAGTCAATATCCACAGTGAAACGAGTACTGTATTAACATGGGCAGAATGGCCACTCAGCCAGGAAGAAGCCATTACTCCAAAAGAAACTTAAAAAAGCCAGATTACTGTTTGAAAATGCACACAGGAACAAAGACCTTAATTTTTGGAGACATGTCCTGTGGTCTGATGAAAGTAAAATTTTACTTTTTGGGCATAATGACCATCGCTACGTTTGCAGGTAAAAGGGAGAAGCTTGGAAGTCTAAGAACACCATCCCAACTGTGAAACACGGGGGTGGAAGCTTCATGTTGTGGGGTTATTTTGCTGCAGGAGGGACTGGTGCACTTCACAAAATAGAGGTCATCATGAGAAAAGAAGATTATGTAGCAATACTGAAGCAACATCTCAAGACATCAGCCAGGAAGTTAAAGCTTGGGCGGAAATGGGTCTTCCAAATGGACAATGACCCAAAGCATACAGCCAAAATGGTAACAAAGTGGCTTAAGGATAACAAAGTCAATGTTTTGGAGTGGCCATCACAAAGCCCTTGTCTCAATCCTATTGAAAATTTATGGACAAAGCTAAAAAGGCAGGTACGTGCAAGTCGACCTACAAACCTGGATTCGTTACACCAGTTTTGTCAGGAGGAATGGGCCCAAATTCCGACCAACTATTGTGAGGACTATTGTATCCCAAATGTTTGACCCAAGTCATTCAGTTTAAGGGCAATGGTTCCAAATGCTAATGAAATGTATGTAAACTTTTGACTTTGCAGTAAGTAATAAAAATGCCTTAAGGTTAAGTGCACACGTAGCGTTCTGATGCATTTTCGTGGCGTTTTTCAGCGCGGAAATGCATAAAACACGCTATGTAATCTATCTGCCAGCTAATGCAATGACAATCCTGATGTGCTGTGCACATGATGCGGAATTTTCCGCTCAGGATTGTCATTGCGCTTGAAAACGTAGCATGTCCTTTCTATGTAGCATTTCTGCAGCGTTTCCCGCCCATTGACTTTAATTTAACAACAGCAAATCCGCAGGTATATTATTTATACCTGTGGATTTGCGGAGGTTCAATTAAAGTCAATGCGCGGGAAACGCTGCAGAAACGCACATAGAGTGGTACCCGGGTCGGTTGGGGAGGGCTACTACCCCATCATCAGACCGCCAGTCCCGCTGATAACAGCGAGAGAGATGCAGCTGAGGGGAGTAGTATTGTCCTCAGCCAAGCAAGGGCTGCACGCTGTGTAAAACAAATAACACTATCCTCACCTGTCTGGCGCCCCCCCGGTGTCCTCCTGGTCCTCGCGATGTCTCCGGCGATGTGTTCAGCCCGGCGGCTGGCAGTACACTGACGGGAGCGCACTCGTTCCCGGCAGTGTACAACGCTGCGCTGCCATGACCTGTGGTCACGTGAGCTCTCATCTGAAGATCCGCTGAGAGCTCATGTGACCTCACTTTACGACACCGGTGCTGCATGGAAACATTCTCAAGAATGTTCCCATGTACCACTGATACTGAGGTCACCAGGACTAATTATCTGATCTTCAGCTGATGAACCCAAGTGACCTCGCTCCTGCACCACAGCCATGTACACTGATAGGAGTGATTACACCTCTGTCAGTGTACATTGCTGTCTTCTACAGTGACTAGAGACACTGTGTACTCTTTCTCTGCATTGATCTCTTAGTACCCACAGGCAGTCGGTTTACTGATGAAGGTCAGATTGACCGAAACTTTATGTTATTTTATAGACTGCATTAAAAATCTTCGCAATTGAACTCTGGAGTGCCGAGGTTATTCTGAGTTAATCCACAAGATAATTTGACATGCTGCAGTCCTGAAAGACAAGCCACATGTCAGTGTCCACGGGTGATCCGAGGCCTCAGATGCACGCATAGTGGACAATGGATTTCTAGAGATCTAATCCACTATGTTGTAACATCTGGAAGCTGCGGGTTTGACGCTGTATAAACACGCAGTGTCAAACCTGCAGCGGCTCCTGATCTTGGCCACGTACCCAAACTCACCCACAGCATGTCAATTTCTGTAGCGGACACGCTAGTCTCCGCTGCAGATTTTGACCGATTGAAGCGTAATTATACGCTGTGGATTCACATGTACTGACAACAAAAGTGCGGCATTAGAATACCGTGTTTTGGACGCAGGAAAAATATGCTGCGGCCAAATTGCTGCTGAGTGCTGATCGGGGGGATGTAACAGTAAACGAAACAGCTGTCAGCTGTTAATAATAGCCAGGGACCATGTTTTCCTAATGGCACCTTCCTAGGCTAAAAATAGCAGCTCTCAGCTGCCCCAGAAAAGACATGAATGGGAATGCTAATGAAGATTGAGTATATGGGATTAGCTGACACCTAGCTCTTTTGTTTGGTGATGACAAGGTGTCAATCAGACCCTTTCATTACTAAACCTAATTAAAGTAAAGTAAAGAGTTAAGTAAACACACAGACAGAGTAAACACTTTATTTAAAATACAACAGACACATTCTTAAATTAACCAATATACTCACCCCAGTTCTGACGGTAATCTAAGGGTGTCCCACGTTCTTTTTAAATAACTTTATTTAGCTCCAAAAAGCATTCATTGATGTACAAAAACGCATTAAAAAAAAGCTTAAAAAAATGCGTCAAAAACTTGTAAAAATTGCAGCAAAACGATCGTTTTTTCTGCAGCGTTTTTCCTGCCAAGGAGATGCAGAAATCCTGCTTCAAATCCTGAACGTGCGCACATAGCCTAAAACATCCTCTCTCTCTCATTATTCTGGCATTTGGCAAATATTAAAAATTATGATAATCCTAATTGACCTAAAATGGGAAAGGTATATTCTGATTTCATATCAGATATTGAGAAAAACATGCATATGTGTCTTTTTATATAGTGTATGTAAACTTCTGGTTTCAACTGTACCTCTTTGGGAATTTATCTACAGGTGTAGTGACGATTTTGACTCTATGGGTGTTTTCCAGAAACAAACAGCAGTGGATGTTGCTGAGTGAAAACTGCAAACTGCCGTTGTAGTGACCAGTACGTTGTAGTGACCAGTACCTTATGCCTAGCTCAGGCTTCTGGAGCCCGTAAATTAGGCTGCCTCTCATCGCTACAGAAATGCCAAACATGAAAAAACTTCGGCCCACATCATAAAACTAACGGGTACGTAAATTAGGCTGCCTCTCATCGCTACAGAAATGCCAAACATGAAAAAACTTCGGCCCACATCATAAAACTAACGGGTAAGGGGTCTGGAAAATGAACAACTCAAACCCCATCACCGTCTAATAATGCCTACTCAAAAACATATATGTATACAGGAGAAACATGAGTACAATGGCATAAAGAGACTTTATTAATTTATAAAATAGCAGTGCATCCTTACAAAAGGTATTACAAAAGGTGCAGGCATGCGGATGTATCAGCCCTAGTAAATAACTGAGCCTGAGAGTAAAGGGAAAGAGAAAGATAAAAGAAAGGGGGGAAATGGAATAAATTCGTCCCCAAAAAGGCCCCAAAGAGCAGTAAACAGAGGAAGGACATAAATAAGAGTCAGGTGAACCTGTCTCAATTGTACATATGGTAGACTAACATAGCCAATTCCATAGGGAGACAATAAATAACTCACCCAATAGGCAAAAGAAGCCGAGCTCAGAGAGGGGACCAGCAGGAGGGCAAAGAACAATGGCCAGCACGTGCCCCAATGCGCGTTTCGCCGGTAGGTATCGCTTTTTCAAGAGGCATGAATATAGAAGCCACAAGGACCTCTTAAATACATCCCCCAAACGATCACATGTGTAGTCATGTGATTGAGAAAGATGGCCGCTCATCGACCGATGCTCATGGCGCATGCACCGGGATCACCACCGCTTCCACGCCCCTGCCCCGTCCGTCATGACATCGGCGCTAATCCGGAAGTGCTGCATACACAACATCCGGTAAAGCGCCGAGGCCATAGAGACAGACAGGCGCGGACATGGAACGTAAGGAGCCCGGCGCATGCGCACCGCATCAGTAGATACATGAAGGTCCAACCCATTTCACAGTATATAAAAATAGTCACAAAGTAAATAATGATCACAGAATAGCATGTCTACTACTGAAGAGATGTCCACATCCGATTTTAGAAATAATGCTCAGGGGTCAAGAAAACCTCCAGGAAATAAAGTCAGTTCAGATATTATACCTCGAAAGAGGAGACATGCAGACAAAACAAAATAAAAATATATATATATACTAAACATGGGGACAGCCACAAGGGAGAGGCCCAACTTTGTGAGAGAGCATATTCATATAAGTACGTCGTATTGACAGATGAAGGAGCTGAGTGGGGGCTTGCTTTTTTTGTGGATTGAGATGAAGCTTTTATTGGGAACATTTTACATAACATTTTGGATCACATATATCCTGCGCTCTACACTGAGCACTTACGTCGGGGTTTCCATTTAAATCTCTGAGTGACGTAATTCAGATGAAACCCCCAAGGGATCCATTCACTATAATGAGGCAGCAGAGTTACTATGGACTCCGTCTGGCCTCTGTTTTTCAGAAGTGCATAAAACTGTGGCGGGTCATTACGATTGCAGTGATGCCACATTTATTTATTTTTTATATTTTGGCGCTTTTACGCAATAAAAACTATATTATAGAAAAAATAATTATTTTTGCATCGCTTTATTCTGAGAGCTATAACTTTTTTATTTTTCTGCTGATAGAGCTGTGTGGTGACTATTTTTTAGCGGGACAAGATGACATTTTCAGCGGTACCATTTCTATTTACATTTCGCGGTATGATGAAAAAGCATCATTTTTTTGCCTCGCTCTTTCTTTCTTTTTTTTTTACAATGTTCACTGAAGGGGTTAACTGGCGGGACAGTTTTATAGGTCGGGTGTTCTGGACGCGAAAATACCAAATATGTGTACTTTTTTGTTTCTTTTTTTCTTCATAAAAATATTTGTTTATGGGTATAATATATATATTTATATATATATATGTATACAGGGTGGGCCATTTATATGGATACACCTAAATTAAATGGGAATGGTTGGTGATATCAACTTCCTGTTTGTGGCACATTAGTATATGGGAGGGGGAAAACTTTTCCAGATGGGTGGTGACCATGGCGGCCATTTTGAAGTCAAAATCCAACTTTATTTTTTTCAATGGGAAGTGGGTCATGTGACACATCAAACTTATTGAGAATTTCATAAGAAAAACAATGGCGTGCTTGGTTTTAACGTAACTTTATTCTTTCATGAGTTTTTTTACAAGTTTATGACCACTTATAAAATGTGTTCAAAGTGCTGCCCATTGTGTTGGATTGTCAATGCAACCCTCTTCTCCCACTCTTGACACACTGATAGCAACACCGCCAAAGAAATGCTAGCACAGGCTTCCAGTATCCATTGTTTCAGATGCTGCACATCTCGTATCTTGATGGTATGGTGTGATATATGGGGTACAAAGATAGTGGGGCCATTCTTCATCAATGGAAACCTCAATGCCACTGGATATCTGAAATTGCTACATGATGATGTGTTGCCCTCTTTATGCACTGAAGATGGCACGTTCCCTGAGTTTTTCCAATAAGATGGTGCACCACCACATTATGAGTGTCAGGTCCGAGCATTCCTACATGAACAGTTTCCTGGAAAGTGGATTGGTCGTCGTGGGCCAATTGAATGGCCACCAAAGTCTCCCGATCTGACCCCCTTAGACTTTTATCTTTGGGGTCAACTGAAGGCAATTGTCTATGCTGTGAAGATAAGAGATGCTACGTAAAAAGTTGGGTAAGGTTGCAGATTCATTACTTACTTCTTACAAACAGATTGATCTATTTCAAGTGTTTATTTCTGTTAATGTTGATGATTATGGCTTACAGCCAATGAAAACACAAAAGTCATTATCTCAGTAAATTAAAATAATTAATAAAAAAACACCTGCAAAGGCTTCCTAAGCGTTTAAAAAGGTCCCTTAATCTGTTTCAGTAGGCTCCACAATCATAGGGAAGACTGCTGACTTGACAGATGTCCAGAAGGCAGTCATTGACCCACTCCACAAGGTCCCAGAGTTCCAATTTTCATTTGGAAATCAAGGTCCCAGAGTCTGGAGGAAGACCCAACAATGCAGACGAGCTGAAGGCTGCTATCAAAGCAACCTGGGCTTCCATAATACCTCAGCAGTGCCACAGGCTGATCGCCTCCATGCCACGCCACATTGATGCAGTAATTGATGCAAAAGGAGCCCCAATCAAGTATTAAGTGCATTTACTGAACATACATTTCAGTAGGCCAACATTTCGGATTTTTAAAACATTTTTCAAGTTGTTATAAAGTATTCTGATTTACTGAGATAATGACTTTTGTGTTTTCATTGGCTGTAAGCCATAATCATCAACATTAACAGAAATATACACTTGAAATAGATCACTCTGTTTGTAATGACTCTACATAATATATGAGTTTCACTTTTTGTATTGAAGAACTGAAATAAATTAACTTTTTGATGATATTCTAATTTAGTGAGATGCACCTGTATAAAATGATTGCAATATATTAAAAGGATAATATCTTTGATGGGAGGGGTGCTTCTTTCATGAAGTATGGGAACATACACTAATTAGCTACCTATTGGAGGCCACTACTGCTAAACTGTAGCCATCTAGTAAAACTTTACTTTTAATAAAGCACAGATATGCCATAAATGTCTATCATAAGACAACCCCTTCAGTACTAAACAAAATTAAAAAAGTATGAAAAAGCTCCAGTTGTACACAAAACTAATACTGCATTTTTTTGCCTTATACTAAGACATCCTCTGATCCAAACAAACATTCATCAGCCTACTTTCCTCAAGACAGCCTTCAATTTTATTCTATGCCTCAAAGTACATCAAATGAGCAAATGAGTGTGTGTATCTCATATATCCTTTTACTCCAAAAAGGGTATTTAAATGCATCAGTAACTATAGAATGTATGATTACCTAGAGATTACGGTACTTTGTAAGCATTTTATTAACCCATGCATCGCATTTGTTAAGTGCAATTGTTAATGTGCATTTGTATTTTCCTATAGTAAAATAGGAGCAAAATCATGGTTAACTAATCTTTAAAAAGATAAAAAGGATCACCAGTCTGCTCAAGAGTCCTATAAAACACTGCTTTTCAGAAAGGAAAAAAAATGCACATTAAAAAGTAGTCAGAAAACGGAAACAAGGATGTACCTCAACAAAACTAAATGATGTGCTGAGAAACATCTGCCTGTGTATAGCCAGCTCTTCCTCATTATTTTCATGGACTTGAACACCGTTTGATCTGTCTGCCATCTATGTAACATATACCATGCTTCCGCTATATGTTCACATTTGATACTCTTATAATAGTGTACTGAAATTGGAGGAAGATTTTTGTATTGTTTATTAAAATCTGTACTTGACAGGTTGTTTGGTGATTTCTGTCTATGTTCACCCATAATGTAAGTGCTTTTTTTCCGTCTAAATATTTTTACCAGTAAAATAATGCTATATATTTTAAAGGTTTGTTTAAGGTCAAAAAGAATACAATAATCATTAGAAATACATTAAAGTGATTGTTTTGTCACAAAAATAAAACATTAAGTCATATTCACAGTAATGTGCATGTAAGGTATTGATTCATATAAGTGAGTGCAAATTAAAGGGGTTATCTGAAAATATTAATATTTTTTCTTATGGGTCTAAGAATTTACAAGCAGGTAGTAGTGCCCGGCACCAATCTCTGCCAGCTCAGACCGCTCCTGCCGGTGATTCTGCGACTTCCGATGATGTCACCTTGACAGAGCAGCTACTTCTTCTCCGCTCTGCTCTGTTGACGGAATTTGACTGCTGATATCATGTTGATTGATAACTGGCTCTCCGCTGCATAACTGAAGGAAGGCAGTTGGTATCAGCATGATGTCAGCAGTCATGCCCCATTGACAGAGCAGCCTGGAAAAGAAATCGCTGTTTTGTTGATGTGAAGCAGTATCGCCAGCAGGAGTGGTCTGTCCGTGCCGGCGCTGGGCAGAAAATGCAGGTAGTTAGCAGCAGCACAAGAAATAAAATAGTCCCGGATAACCCCTTTAACATTACCCAACTTTCCTCTGTTAGGAAACATAGAAAAATGTCACTCCAGCGTTTTTTTTTTTATTTCAGCGCTGAAATGGTGATACTAATGCAAAATCCCTGCAACTGATATATTACTCACCACCCGCCATCTTCAGCTCCTCCCCGCTCTACTCCGGTCCCGTGCTACCATCTTGTGACTGCAACTTCTGAGTGACCGGAAGTCGGAAGTAACAGTCACAAGCTCTCAATGTAAGTCTATGAGGGCCAGAATGAGGCTCTCATAGATTTGCACTGAAAAGTGATCTCTGGCTGCCCAGCAAACACTGGGGTGATCCAGTAGGTGACAAACTGCTGGAGATCGACCGGGGCAGCGCTGATAATAGATGAAGAAAACGACTGGTAAGTATGAGGGTAGAGGCAGGGAACTTACATTAGTAGTACCACTACAGCGCTGCAACAAAGAAAAAAAAACCTTGGAGTGGTGCTTTAACTACCTATCGTAGTAGTGTTTGAAAAAGACTTAGGCAATTAATTTAGACACTAGATGTGAAAGGGTCAATGCAGCAAAATACATAAATGTTTGCAGAGATGATTCTTTAAACCGTACACACCCCTGCTATGGCTTCCTTTCCATTTCCCACTTAAATATTCATCTAAATCATGCAAGTAAATATACAATTGGTTTAGAATTTTGAATTATGATTCACCCTTACTCATGAGCAGTTGTACAGAACAGAGTCATGACTCACTGCTTAGTTACTTAAGCATTACACAAAACACCATCATGCACAAGATGTGAAGTCCAACATTTATGGAGTGTGACTTGCTGGCATCAGATTAGAGTACTTCAGCAGTTGTTCGCTTCTCTACTACAGGATATGCATAAAACATTCCTCTAATATATATTTTTATACAAATATAAAGGAAGTGTTTAATAACATTATTTCTATACACACATGCCATGCAGAGATATAGAATTCTGCAACATCACCTAGAGCAAAAAGGACAAGTTCAATACTTTGGAAAGATGCACACACCAACATAGTCAGGTCACAATTCAGATCTTATGGGGTAAATGTATGATTGAACTATTCAAAATACAAATTCAATATACTTAAATCCTGTAGTAGGAAGGTTTTTTTTTGTTTATTTGAAACATGCGTTTTGTACTTACTATTTATTTACCTGCAATACACATATGGTTAGTTAAATTAATATTTTAATGTTTTTACCATGAAGAAAAGAAGGGTTCTGGTTCAATTCTTCTTGGGGAAGGGGAAAATGAGCTGATTTCTATGACACAAGCAGCCATTTCCACTACAGAGTCCTGCAGAGAAACAAGTATACAATCAAACGGCTTAACCACAGACAGAAGGAAATCCTGTCCTGGACGGAAATTAAATGCCTGTTGTATGTAGGTCTATGCAATGGAAACAGCTGCCTTCCCAGGAAAGACCAATGACCATGCATGCTCAGTAGGCGCTTGTTGTTGGGTCCCCTGTATAGAGTCCGCCTACACTTCGTATCTATATATGCGCAATCAAGAATTTATTTTCATATTACTTTATTGTTCCTTACCAAGGCATGGAGAAATTGTCTTGGACTGTGTCAAGCATATTGTATGTTGTATATACAGGGAGGTATTTGGTGTTCATGCTGCCCTAGGCACTCTAAATCATGATGCCCCCTACTGATAAGTCAGACTAAAAGTGCCCATAACCGTTAGATAATAGTTAAAGTCCCCCATACACACAAGACTAATGTCATCCAAGCTCACCGGTAAAACCGGGTTCGGCTGACAGTTTAAGGGCTCCTGTAGAGGAGCGTATGAGAAATCACCGGAGTTTCATCCAGAAAGCTAGGATGCTTTTTTTCAATTTTTTTTTTTAGCAGATTTTAATCCATGTGCCATCTATGTATTTGTTTTATATACAACTATATGATCACATACAGTTTCCTAGGTTTATAATAGAAATCTATCTGTAAAAATTGGATGCCACTTGGATGTTCCATGCACATTCAGATTTTTTTTGTTGCACCCATAGACTTGAACGTGTGAGTTTCATCCGAGATCTGGTAGAAAGAAGTGCATGCTGAAATTTTTTTCTCATGGACCAGGAAAAATTCATTCATCTAAACAGCCCTATTGAATAACATGGGTCAGTGTGCTGTCTGTTTGGAATCTGATCAAAAAATCAGACAGCATACAGCTGATTGATACACTCGTCTGCATGAGCCCTAAGGCTACATTCACACATCCGTGTATTAAAATCCAGGAGAAACAGACCAGTTTTTCCTCAGGTGTCATCCTAGTTGTACCTAATTGATTTTGTGTGTAGAGGTGTCCCTGCTCCCAAGCCAATAAAAAACCTTTGTAAGATCACGGTTTTACTCGTTTATCACTATGAAACAAACCCTTGATACAAAATGGAAGCAAATGTGAAGCCTCCGATCTGCATCTGTGTCTCATGGATCCCCATAGGCTTGAATCACCGAGTCTGATTCCCAGATAGGATCCATATAGGATCAGAAGGAGACCTGCTCTGAGTCATAGGGATCATATCCATGGTTTTAGTGATGTGTGAATACATCCATTCTACTTTATGGGACAAAGTGCTGTCCGAGGAAAAAATAAAAATTGGACAGCATTAGGATATGAATTAGCCTCCCACCAACGTCACTCTTTCCCTGTAACGTCAGCTCCTAGAGAGGAAATCTCGCATGTGCGCATTACTGTTCTCTTCTTTCCTCAACAGTGTTCCGTCCTTCTATGGGCACAGGCATCAAGTGCCTTCTGCACAGATGCCTTTCCCAGTGTTCTCGGCACATGTATCTAGTCACGCTGGTCTAAACAGGCTATTAAACGACTGCCGATCGGCTTCATAATAGCCGTCAGTGGTAATTTAAGCGATGCAATTGACCAGTGTAAATGCACCCTTAGATCCAGGTACTTTATAGGTGACATCTCCTCTGATTTAAGTTCTTCTTGTCCTTTTCTTCTTCATCTGGTCCCGACGCTAAAGCTCGTCTCCGCAGACATCCCTCTTCTCCAGTCTTCTGCAGCACATCCTGACACAGTGCCCTTAAAAATAAAAAGTGCCATTATAATGCCACCTGAATAAATATAGCTGCCCATGCTGTTCCCTAAATAAATAAATGCTCAGTGTTCTCTGCTCAAAAAAGTGACCCTCACACTGTCCTACTTATGACCTCCTCTCCTATAAAATATTGCCTCCACACCGTCCCCACTTATATATTATAATGTAACCCCATCCCTCATGCGGTTCAATGCGCAGATGGTACCCGGGTCTGGAGAAGAGGAGACTCTCATCCAGACCCAGGTACCATAGTACCTGTAGTTAAAAAAGAATTTAAAATAAAAAAAAAACCTTATACTCACCTTTCCGGCACCCCCGGTCTCCTCTGAGCGGCGCTGCTGTCTCCTTGGCTTCCGGCGGTGGTCTGCAAGGACCTTCCGTAACGTCATTAAGTCATGTGACGGTCACACGACCGCTGACGTCAGCGGTCAGGTGATGATCGCGCGACCATCACATGACTAGTCATGGAAGGTCCTTTTTAGAGCACCGGGAGCCGCCGAAGATACCGGATGCATCACTGAGGAGACCGGGGGCCATCTGAAGGTGAGTATAATGTTTTTTTTTAATTTTTTTTACTATTGATGCTGCATTTGCATTTAGTGATGCTAAAATCGCTTGGAAAAGCGCTTCACAACCCGCATGCGAGATCGCATGTTCAAAACGCTTCACTTACGCTTCTACCTGGCAGAAAAAACGAATGTAAAATCCGCATGCGTTTTTTCTGCCAGGGAGATGCAGAAATGCTCAGAAAAAATCTGCAGCATTTCTGCATTGTGGGTGCATAGCCTAAAACTTCTAATCGCTGCTAAATGGAAAGCTGTTGACATACCTACCATAAACGATATTTTGGAAAAGGTCACTCATCATAATACCTTTTCTCCCTTCCCATATCCTTCCTATCTTCTCCGTGTCCTTTATTATCCTCATCCTAATATTATCTTCCTTTTTCTCTTTCATAATTATAGCTTAGCTTAACTTTGAAGTTATTATTATGTTTTTGTTTCAAATAATAAGCCTCATTGTTTGTAACCGTATTATATATGTAAATTCCATATATTGTTGTTTATTTGAGGATTTGGATGGCTGTTTCTCCTCTCCCCAGAATATTAAAAACCCCTTAATAAAAATTATTGAAACAGAAAGCTGTCAATCAGTGGTGGGGTCGGGGTTATACAGAGCTCATGAATGTGGAGGACTACATGATAGCAGGTTTACTAGTCCTCTAATGATAATATCCTGCTGATAAAACAGTGATTTTATCAAAACTACAGTAAACATCCCAGCGCTGTGGAATTAATGGCACTATATAATTGAGTAAAATAAAAAAATAAATAAAATTTGTATTTTTGATGATTCATTTTATAATTGAACAACTACAGTACTGCCACTTAATAAACTTGAACCCTGAATATTTAAGAAAGTAAAAGTAAAGTTTTGTTTTTCTTAGGAGAATATCTCTGTGTGCATAATTACTGGTCAACTATTAGTGTGCAGAATTATTATCCAACTAAATGAAAAACATAAATTTTCCCATCTCAACTCTTTATTTTCAACTGTTAAAGTGAGAATAATAACCAAAAACTTAAAATGTAAGCCAGGCCGGTGTTAGGGAGGTAAAATGGGCAATTGCCCATTGCCTCCATGCTCTTGGTGGCCTCCAGCCTCTACAGCACATATGTAAAACTCTGGCCTGTGGGCCAAATCTGGCCCACAGAGTGATTATATTTGGCCCGCGACTGTCCCCCCATTATACTGTATGGAGGACTATATGGGGTCCATTTGTCACGGGTGTGTCAGACAGTTGTTCTGAATCCAACTATAGAAGGTCATTGCACTTGGCTCTGCAGGCACCTTCTTGATCTTTTCATCTATGTAGTGTAGTGATATCCTTCTCCCTCTAGGACCTAGCAGTAACCTACACCGTCTGCTATTAATTGACACACCCTTGCTTGATGTTTAAATACCTTCAGGCTCTCCAGAGAGTCGCCGGTGATAGCTCTATTTTCCTCTGTCCAGGCTTGAAGTACTAGCAGTTGGCTAGTGTCTTCTTGGAGTTCCTTTGGAGGATAGGTGGAGTGATCACTCTGGTGTCTTCTCAAACTAAGTGTTTCCCTTGTCTGTTTACCTGTTTGTCTTTAGTTGCAGTGGGGGCTGACTAATGCTCACCCCATCCCCTCCCTATCTAGGGCCTATTGCTAGGGGCAGTCAGGGATTAGGTTTACTGCTCAGGGTGTTGTCCAATCTGCCTTGGGGTTTCCACTCCCCCGTACACCAGTGTCTGAGCTTCCTCCCCCTCTTCCCGTTGTTGTGCACTTAGTCTTTTTCTCACCTTGCGTACAAGTATTCTGTAAAATTCTTATTCATGGCCCAGACTAGCACCAATAGTTCTATCTTAAATGAACTGTAGAAATTGGGGTTTCTCTCGGTTTCTCTTAGTGACCGGCTAGCATACGCAATCACCCATTCCTTTTCTTCTTGAACTTGAGCTAACACTGCCCCTAGGCCGTACAGACTTTCATCTGTGCCCAAGATGAATGGCTGGGAGAAGTCAGCATATACCAGTATGGAAGCATTACTTAGTGCCATTTTCAGAGAACGGAAAGCTTCTTCCTATCAGGGCCCCCACTGAATAGCCCGCTGTTTGTGTCCTCCTGTCAATCCCCTAAGGAATTTATGGAACGGGGCAGCTACTTTTGCAAAATCTTTAATGAACCTTTGGTAGTACCCGTCCAAACCTGAACACGCTCTCAGCTGTTGTATGTTAGTAGTCAGAGTAGGCCACTTCTGCATGGCCAGTACTTTTTTGGAGGTAGGTTAAACCCCGACACTGGAGACGGTGTGCCCCAGGTACTCAATCTCCCTCTGAAACAGGTGACATTTTCGGGGTTTATTCTTCAGCCCATGTTTTCGGAGGCTCTCCAACACTTGCTCCAGCCGACTGAGATGTTCTTCAAAAGTGGAGGAGCATACCACAATGTCATCCAGATAAATTAAGGTTGCTTCGAAATTCAGGTCCCCAAGGCATCTCTCCATTAGTTGTTGAAACGTTCCTGGTGCATTTGCTTATTTATTTTACTCACTTATATAGCGCCATTAATTCCACAGCGCTTTAGACATTATCATCACTGTCCCCACTGGGGCTCACAATTTACATTCGCTATCAGTATGTCGTTGGAGTGTGGGAGGAAACCGGAGTACTCGGAGGAAACCCATGCAAACACGGGCAGAACATACAAACTCCTTGCAGATGTTGTCCTTGATGGGATTTGAACCCAGGACCCCAGTAGGGCAAAGCTGCAGTGCTAACTACTGATCCACCGTTAAACTGAAGGGCATCCGGTTGAATTCGAATAAGCCCATGAGAAGAATGAAGGTGGTCTTTGGTAGATCCTTAGCGGCCAAGGGAACTTGCCAGTAGCCGCTGGCCAAATTTAGTGAGAAGTATTTGACTTTTCCAAGAGCAGACAGGAACTCTACGATCTGCAGCAGGTGGTAAGAATTTCACGCAGTACAGGCATTCAACTGCCGGTAATCTACACAGAACCTCAAGGTCCCATCCTTCTTCAAAACTATAAAACCTAAAATAGACACATCTACCAAAAAGTATGTATAATACGTGATAAAGTTTATTAGATACTCAAGATAAAAACATAGAATATCGCAATGCGGGAAAGGGACTAAAAACTGAATAAGAGAACACACACAGGGGTATATATATATAGATAAATAACATTCATGTAAATGGGTGACAATATAACTTAGTGATGACATAGTTGGTGATAATGTGATGTAAAGATTAAATGGATATGTATATAGGTAAATAAATAAATGAATAAATATTTAAAGTGCACAATATACCAATTCAATCAAAATATCAAAGTATCAAAATATCAAAAAGACATAAAAATAAGACTATCCAATACTCAATAGTATGGCAGAAACCACCAAAGTCATAATAGATGAATGATAAATGAATAAATAAATAAATACATGAATGTACAGAATAACAGTTCATATAAACATGTGTACTGACCCCAAGTGTGTCTCACATCCGACGCATGTTTCGCTGTTGCTTCTTCAAGGATATCCTTGATACTTTGATATTTTGATTGAATTGGTATATTGTGCACTTTAAATATTTATTCATTTATTTATTTACCTATATACATATCCATTTAATCTTTACATCACATTACCACCCACTATTTCATCACTAAGTTATATTGTCACCCATTTACATGAATGTTATTTATCTATATATATATACCCCTGTGTGTGTTCTCTTATTCAGTTTTTAGTCCCTTTCCCGCATTGCGATATTCTATGTTTTTATCTTGAGTATCTAATAAACTTTATCACGTATTATACATACTTTTTGGTTGATGTGTCTATTTTAGGTTTTATATTTGTTATTGACACATAAACAGTTGGTATTTTTGCTTGGTCAGTTAATCGTTGTGCTTCTTCAAAACTAGTACAATGGGTGTGGCCCAGGGGTTCTGGCATTCTTGGATTACTCTGTTTCGCAACATATATACAGTAGAACACAAGCTCTTTCACTTCTTGATACATCTGTGGAGGGATCTGACGTTATCTCTCTCTTATGGGGCGGTGGTTCCCATAGGAATCTCATGCTGGCTAGCTTCAGTGCTCCTGAAGTCGTCCTCATGACGAGCAAACACTCCTTGGTAATGCTGCAGTAGGTTCTCAATTTGCCCCACTTGCCCAGTGGTGAATTCTGTAAGGTCGACCTCCATTTGCTGCACTCTGGTTGTGAAGGACACTGACAGAGTCCACGGGTCTTCCTCCATGGGTGTCAACTCGATGGAGTCATGCCTGGTGAGGTTCTCCGGCATTACATTCACCTGGGCGATTTCTTTTTGAAGGTTTATCTGTAGGTACATTCTTCCCAAATTGCAAATTGAAGCAACGTACAGGCACACGCCCCTGTCACACCATGGTGAGAGTATGGAAGACCAAGAGCCTGAGGATAATTTTGTCTTCTTCTAAGGGCTCAATTTGTACCTCTACCCTCTCTATTGATACGCAAGCCCTCACTGGCATGATGAGTTCTGTTTGCCCGACAGGCAGGGTTACTGTAGCTTCAGAGGGTAGGACTACTTTGCCAAGGAGCTGGGAGGTGTCAGGTAATTTCTGAACCTGACTCAACCGGATGAGCTGTTGGAACACTGTTCAACTAGCGTGACGCCTGGTAACACGATTCCAGTCACCCCTCTGTTGTCCGTCAACCAGGAACTCTCCTACCTCATTTAGGACATTCATCCCCAGAGTCACGATAGGTCCGGGGCCTATAGGACCTTTTACCAACACGATGCCCTTTCTTCCTAATTCTCTTCCGCAAATACGGATGGTTCTACACACCACCCCGGCTACTTGGATGAGTAGTTTGTTGGCCACCAATATGGACTGCTTAGAGCTGATGCTCTTTAACAGTGGTATTTATTTTTATGGTAATGCCATGGTCAGTACAGGTGTAAGGTGATTAAATAGGTAGGCACAGTGGTCATTATGGACTGTGCAGAGCTGAGGTTTCGTGATGGGGAAACCTTTCCCTATGGCAGCACCATGACTTACACGGGTTGTACGAAGATGAAACAAGCAGGCACCATGGTCCTTTGAATGATTACACAATAGGTGTGTGTGCATGTGATAATTGGAGGAGTATGTGTATAAATAGTAGTATGTACTGATAAGCGAGCATGCTCGCTACTGCTCGGTGCTCACCCGAGCATCTCACTGCTCGAGATGCTCGGCGCTCGCCGAGTATTTCCGTGGTTGCTCAGCGTGAGCTCGGGTCCCCTCCCAGCATGTTTGGCACTCTTCAGTGTGCCAATCAACATGCAGGGATTGCCTGCCACTCACTGTAATGCCGCAGCCATGGTGGTTGTAGCATTACAGTGATTGGATGGCCTCACAGCGTCATCAAGTCTATATCAGACCTGGTGCCGCTGTGCTCGTCACAGTCACTCCAGAATCAGAGTAGGAAGAGGTGCTGCTGCGTCAGGGAGAGATTTGCTTGTGTATTAGGTAGTGTAGGGAGAAAGACCATACATTACACATATACATCTTAACAAACAGTCCTTTTGAGGACTAACTAATCCATCTGCAGAGATATCAGACAGGCAGTGTATATAGGCAGGAAGGCAGGCAGGGTATATAGCAGACTGCAGTGCGTAAAGCACAAGAGGCTCCATTTCAATTCTGCCTTCTGCTGCTGTTAGATATTTCTATACAAAGGCCCAGGTCTCAGGGGCCAGGAATACTTTTTTTTGGATCTTAATCCTCATTATTTGCTTAAAAAACAATCCAGAGAACACCAGTTTTATGCGCCATTTGCTTGTTGGCACTGCAGAATACAGCCAGGTCCTTTCCATATTACAGCGCTAGAAATCCAGCTATTTAAAACTGTGTTTTCTCCGTCACACGGATCACATATACGTTTTCAGAAAATACTGCCAATTTTGGCCTCCATTCCAAGTTTTTTTCACTGTCAGCGACATTTTTGACACTGGTTTGCTGTTCAAACTAGTTACCTATAGGCCAGGTATTAAAAACTCTGTTTTCTCCGTCACACAGATCACATATACGTTTTCAGAAAATACTGCCATTTCTGCCGTCCATTAAAAATTTCCTTTAGTGTGTCAGTGAACCAATTCACACCAGTTTGCTGTTCAAACTACTTACCTACAGGCCAGGTATTTAAAACTCTGTTTTCTCCGTCACACGGATCACATATAAGTTCACTCCAAACTCAGTCATTTGTAGTGAGCGTGGAAGATACTGTCCTCCATTTAAAATGGGCAAGGCATGTGGCAGGGGACAGGGAACTGGACGTGATGCTGATGGTGCATGCAGAGGCCGAGGACAAGGCCGTGGGCAAGCTGAAATTGTGCCACAACAAAAACCCATATCTTTTCGCCTGACATTCCTGTCCCAATTCCTAGGGGACCGCAGCACACCACTATTGAACCCAGAGCAGTGTCAACAGGTTGTTGGTTGGATAGCGGATAATGCTTCCAGTCACTTAGCCACCACCACCACCACCCTGTCTTCCACACAGTCAAGTCTCAGTAGCCGTGAGTCTGGACCGCATATTCCTCATCCTGATCCTCCTCCCTCCCACATGCCGAGTGCCCAGAGACAACTGATCCAACACTTGGACACTCTGAAGAGCTGTTCACTTTTCCATTTATAGATTCGGGCCTCTCGCCCGGTCCACTTGAAGCGGGGCAAGAGAAGATTGCGTGTAGCGATGCCTAAATATTTGAGAAGCCACGGTCACACGAAGGCGACGTTGGGAAAGTGTCACAAGAGGTGAACGATGATGAGACACAATTGCCAGAAAGTCAGGAGGAAGACCAGGGTGCAGAAGTGGAAGACGAGGTGGTGGATGATATAGTAACTGACCCAACCTGGCAGTGGGACATGCAGAGCGAAGACAGCAGCACACATGGGGAGGGAGGCAGAGCACCCCAACAGGCAGGAAGAAGCAGTGTGGTGGCCGCAGACAGAAGGCAGGCAACCGTTCTCCATAACACCAACACGAAAGAAGTTGCCAGTACAACTGTTAGGTCTTCCCAAGTCTGGTTGTTTTTTAAAGACTCTGCCGATAACCTCAAAAAGGCCATTTGCAGCACCTGCCAGGCCAGCATCAGCAGGGGTAGCAAAACGACCAGCCTAACCACCACCAGCATGATCAGGCACATGGCAGCAAAGCACCTGACTTTGTGGGCCGAACCCCAGGGTCCAGGAACAGTGTCTGCAGGTGGCACCATTGCTTCTTCCGCTGTTGTGCATGCAGGCCAATCCCCTGTCCATGGTGCATGCGAAGATGCCTCCTGCCCTGCACCTGTCGTTGCACACTCTCAAGTAGCAGCATCAGGAAGCATGTCCATGTTCTTGTCCCAGTGCAGCATTCAGTTGTCCATACCCCAGTCCTTGGAACACAAGCGCAAATATGCAGCCAACGCCCCACAGGCCACACTACTAAATTCTCACATTTCACGACTGCTTGCCCTCGAAATGTTGCCTTTTAGGCTCGTGGATACGGAAGCATTCTGCAACCTGATGGCGGCAGCCATCCCTCGGTACTCGGTCCCCAGCCGCCACTATTTCTCCCGGTGTGCCGTCCCCGCATTACACAAGCACGTGTCCCAAAACATTAGCCAAGCCCTCAACAACGCAGTTACCAGGAAAGTCCACCTAACCACGGACCCGTGGACAAGTGCTTGTGGGCAGGGATGGTGTGACACCCCAGGGGTCTGGTTGCCACAGTAATAGAGATATTATGTCTGAGAGCAAGTGGGAGGTTTCTCTGGTCAGGATCCCTAAACATGCAACACGGTCCGCCCAGACCTGGGAGGGGAGGAATCTGCCCTTAAAAACTGGGTCTGGGGCGGGATTAGAGCAGTCAGAGTCTGGAGAGGGAAAGTGAGATCAGGAGCTCTGGAGGAGCAGTAGCTGAAGTCCAGGGGCTGGAGCTGAGCAGAGCTCGCCCTGGACGAAGACACTAAAACCGGACACAGGAGTCCGAGGCTGTGGGGACTGATATACACCCAGCAGCAGAAACCAGCCGGCAGGGGATTCCAGGTCCTCTGGCCATAGAAGCCCGGAGGCTCAGTCACAAAGAAGGGACCAGCGCCGCCATCCAGGAGCGGAGGCTAACAGAAGGCCCCAAGTCACCAGCCATACGGGTGAGCACCACACGGTATACTTAGGGACGTGGGCTACTTGTAACCGCTGACAGCAAGGTAGCCAGGAAGAGTGCAGATAAACGGGGAGGCCTACAACTCCACCTGGCCAGGGGAACTCCTGCTTGCTCGCAGACTGACCAGGCCCCTTATACTAGCCAGTACTCCCGGGAGGGTCTGCCTTGTACCATCAGTAAAGACCCTGAACTGCACCTCACGTCTCTGTGATTCCTTGCCGCTCCTGCACTATTAGCACTGGGACCCTCACACCATCACTCCCATCATCTTCCACATTAGCTGCCCTGAGGCAATACTTCTCCCGTGGGGAGTCATCCCATACTCGGCTGCGCAAACAACATCAGCCTCAGCGGTCTGCAGCGCAGCGGCGGTCCCCACTGACCGCAATCCACGGGTGGCGTAGTCGGACACTTATTACAATACAAATAGACTGCCACTGGTTTGACCACCCTGGGCACGGACCAGGTCACCGCCACACGGAGACTACAACCCCCAGCATTCTACAACAGGCCCGGTTCCGGGTTCCCCTGCACAACAAAGGCCCAGGGGGCGCGTCAACTTTGGCGTAGTCGGCAGGATTTCGTGCCCGCAACCACCGGGTACTGCGTGCCTGAAAAAGAGACTTTTATACTTACCTGTGGTGAAGTTTCCCACCGTCCGGAGTCGTTTCCAGCCATCCGGAGCCAATTCCCGCCATCAGACGCCATCTTAGACCGTTTCCCGCCGTCTTCTGCCTTCTTCCCGCCATCCGCAGCTGCTTCCCGCCTTCGGATGCCATCTTTGGGACGCCGCACGGGAAGAAGAGGGGCGTGGACGCCGAAAGCGCGCAAGATCCGAAGCTCCGCCCCACGCTCTGACGCTGCGCAAGGTCCTGGAAGGGAGGAAGAGCGACGCTGACGTCATCGGAGCGCGACGCCAGGTCCTCAACCCCGACGATCGACTGCGGAGCCGCGGCCTACGGAAGAAGAGCATCGCAAGGTAGGCCACGGTCCACTAGGGGGGAAGGAGGATGCCGGACACCGAGGGGAGCTCCACTGCCACAGCCACCGCCAGCGCAATCGCTGCAGCAGTCATGCCATTCACCATGCCTTATATCCCGGGGGCAACCTGGCTACCCCAGTACTCAGGGGAGTCACATACTCTAAATGACTTTAGAGAAAGACTGGATAGCCTCTTCCAGGTGTACCCCCTCACAGAAGAGCAAAAAGTGAGCATCCTGGTGGCCCAATTAATCGGGGCAGCCCAAAGGGAGGTAAAGTCCTGGCCAACTGGGAGGAAGAGGACTGTCAGAGAGATACTAGCCCGGCTGAAAGACACGTTTGACACCCGCACCTCAGCTGAGATAAAACTAAGATTTTATGGGTGCAAACAACGGGCACATGAGAGTATAAGAGACTATGCTCTAAACCTACAAGAGGCCCTGAGAGCCATTAAGCAGGCAGACCCTGACAGCATGGGAAATGAAGATAAGCTGTTGACTGAACAATTTATTGAGGGTCTACTGTGCAATGCCCACCGAACCCAGTTGCGGGCAATGGCCTTACAGGACCCTGACCTGGACTTTGCACAGTTCAAGGACAGAGCCATCCGGGTGCTCCAAGAACCGGCACCAGGTGGCGCTGTGACCCACAGGCCCCCTGCTATCACTTACCACCAGGAGACGGCGCCCTTGTCTGCAGGACCTGTGGAAGCTGATGCGCAGGCTTTAAACAGTGACCCGGCTACAGACCTGCACCATCAGGTCCAAGAGCTGACTAAGAGCGTTGCCGCGCTAACCAGAACTGTGCAGTCTTTACAGGTCTCTTCTCCAGGAAAGATCCAGCTGGCATCCGGACCGGAGGACGTCCCGTGGCGCCGACTGAGGAGGACCCCACCGGCCAGAGGAAGACCCAGCGACAGATACAACGAGGACGGACGACCCATCTGCCGCCGCTACAATCAACCCGGACATGTGGCAAGGTACTGTCATTTAAACGGGCACAACCTGGGGTAGAGGGCCAACCCCCAGGCATAAGACCATCAGGCCCATCAAACTGGCGTGATAAATACGTAGGGGGACGTCCAATCTTGCCTGTGGTACTGGATGGCATTCCTATGAGTGCCCTACTAGACACTGGGTCACAGGTGACCACCATCCCGTACGTGCTCTTTAAACAGTACTGGAATGACTCGGACATAACCCGCTACCCAGATGACGACCTGAGTATCATCGCCAGCAATGGTAAGCCCGTGCCGCAGGTGGGATTCAAAGAGGTGACCATTAAGATCGGTAAAGTCGAACTGGCGGCACAAGGACTGATTATTGTGGACATAGACCGTCATGAGAGTCACCCTAGAATAACCTTGGGAACTAATGTGATTGAAAATTGTCTGGCAGAGGTGATTCTCATTTTACAGCAGGTTGCCAAGAACGCCAGTTCCGGCCAGCAGCGTGTGCTCCAAAAAGAGATCCGGGCACTGATGAAGCGGCAACAGGTGGAACTATCTGGTGGTGAGATAGGTAGCGTGAGAATGTGTGACCCGTTCCCTATTGCCATGCCCCCAAAAAGTGAGATGATGATTTGGTGCCGGGCAGCTATTGGTCTAAGAGGTAGAGACTACCAAGCAATGGTAGAACCCGTCTACTCAGACAGTAGGCCCACCATTTTGACAGCACGGGGGGTGGTCGATGTATGCCATGGGAGGGTGCCCGTTCGCATCATAAATATCGGGGAGAGAGAAGTACGCCTGCCCCGGTATGCCACGCTAGCCAAATTGTTCACCATCAACCAGAACTCTGTACAGGCCGTGGAACCCTTGCCTCCATCTCAACCAGAGGAAGGTAACGGCTCTAAGAAACCAATGGAGGACTGGTGTCAGCAACTGCATTTGGGTACTGACTCCACTCCCTCACACCAGAAACAGGGAGTCTATCGGGTGGTTCGAGAGTACGAGAGAGTGTTTAGTAAACACCCGCTAGACTTCGGGCGAGTAAAGGGGGTAGAACACCACATCCCCACGGGAGACCATCCTCCCATAAAGGAGAGATACCGACCCGTACCCCCGGCACACTACCAACACGCCAAGGTGATGCTTAGAGACATGAAGGAGGCTGGGGTAATCAGGGACAGCTGTAGCCCCTGGGCAGCTCCACTAGTCTTAGTGAAAAAGAAAGACAACACCATGAGAATGTGTGTAGACTACAGGAAGGTCAACCGTATCACACACAAAGATGCGTACCCGTTACCAAGGATAGAAGAGTCCTTAGCTGCATTAAAATCTGCTAACTTCTTCTCTACTTTGGATCTCACTAGCGGGTACTGGCAGGTTCCTGTAGCAGAGGCGGACCGGGAGAAGACCGCATTCACCACCCCGATGGGTCTCAGCGAATTTAACTGTATGCCGTTCGGGCTCTGCAACGCACCAGGAACCTTCCAACGGTTGATGGAATGCTGTCTGGGACACCGGAACTTCGAGACGGTCCTGTTATACCTGGACGATGTCATCGTCTATTCCAAGACCTACGAGGACCACCTGAAACACCAGGCAGAAGTGTTCGAAGCTCTGGCGAATTACGGCCTAAAGGTGAAACCCTCCAAGTGTCACCTCCTGAAACCAAAGGTGCAGTACCTGGGACACGTGGTGAGTGCTGACGGAGTGGCTCCCGACCCTGATAAGATCACTGTGATTAAGGACTGGCCAAGACCCTCCAGCATAAAGGAAGTGCGGCAGTTCCTCGGGTTGGTAGGCTACTACCGAAGATTCATTCCCGGTTTCACCAAAATGGCAGCCCCTATGCAGGACCTCCTGATAGGTCAATCTCGGAAAGCCAAAAACCAGAAGCCGCCCTTTAGGTGGGAAAAGCTGGAAGAGGAGTCCTTCTGCCAGCTGAAGATGGCCCTCACGGGGGATGAAATCCTGGCATATCCAGACTACAGCCAGCCCTTTATCCTCCACACGGATGCAAGCAACATCGGGCTAGGAGCCGTACTGTCCCAGATCCAGCAAGGGAAAGAACGGGTAATCGCTTACGCCAGCCGAAAGCTACGGCCCACGGAGAGGAACCCTGAGAATTATAGCTCATTCAAGCTGGAGTTCCTGGCAGTAGTGTGGGCAGTGACCGAACGTTTCAAGCATTACCTTGCCTCCTCCAAATTCACTGTGTACACGGATAACAACCCGTTGACCCACCTGGACACTGCAAGGCTCGGTGCCCTGGAACAGAGATGGATGGCCCGCCTGTCCAACTTTGAATTCACCATCAAATACCGGGCAGGACGATCAAATGCCAACGCGGATGCCCTGTCTAGAATGCCGAACTTACCGGACGTAGGGGAAGATCCAGAAGATCTGGAAGAAGTTGAGCTCCCTGCGTTCCACCATCATGGGATTACCCTGTATTCCCACCGTGTGAAGGACAGGCGCTCCGTGACGTTCAATCCCTTGCCCCACTACAACTGGGCGGAGACGCAAGACAGTGATCCCGCAGTCCATTTGGTGAAGGAAATGCTGACCCAGGCCGATGCCCGTCTTGACCCAGATGCTCCGGAGGAGACCAAGCAACTGTGGAAGGAGAAAAGTAAGCTGTTCCTCTACAGGGAGAAGCTGTGCCGGAGAATGGTTAACTCTCGAACGCATGAGTTGACCTGGCAGGTAGTGGTCCCAAGACGAGACGCGGCTATGGTTCTGGAGGCATACCACAACGGAGCAGGGCATTTCGGATGGAAGAAGCTGGAGTTCTTGTTGCGTGAACGGTTCTACTGGGTAGGCATGAGAGGAGCCATCGAGAGGTGGTGCAGAGACTGTGGCCCGTGCCACCTGAGAAGAAAGGACCGTGCCAGCCAGAAGACTCCCTTGCAGCCCATCATCACCAGACAGCCACTGGAACTGGTAGCCCTGGACCATGTGAAACTGGCTCCAAGCAGATCTGGGTATGTCTACGCCCTCACAATCGTAGATCATTACTCCCGGTTCCTGGTGGTGGTCCCGGTCAAGGACTTAACGGCTCAAACAGCAGCTAGAGCCTTCCAGCAGCACTTCTGCCGTCCACACGGGTACCCGGACCAAGTGTTGACAGACCAAGGACCAGCCTTCGAAGCGGAGGTCTTCCAGGAGTTCTGCAACCTGTATGGCTGCAAGAAGATAAGAACAACGCCCTATCACCCTCAAACCAATGGACTCTGCGACAAGATGAACCAGGTGGTGATAGATCTGCTAAAAACACTGCCCCTGGAAGAACGCAGTCTGTGGCCTGAGAAACTGCCCGATCTGGTGGACCTGTATAACCACATCCCTGTAGGTTCCACCAACTGTACCCCAGCTTACCTAATGAGAGCAAGACCTGGTAAGCTGCCTATTGACCTGGATATGGGAGTCCTGACGCCTGAGGACACCTCGCCAGAGGCAGACTGGGATACAGAACGGCAGCAGCAGTATCGGAAAGTACAGGAGAGCGTCGAGCGAAGTCTGTCTCAAGCTAGAGAAAGGCAAGAGAAGGCTTATAACCAGTATGCTCCCGCTGTTCCCCTGGTACCTGGAGAGCAGGTCTTGAAGAGGAAGAGGCGGCTCCACAAGTTGGACGACCAGTGGGAGAAGGACCCGTACACCGTACTGCCATCAAGCCATGAGAACCCAAAAATCTGCGTAATCAGTAAGGATGGAGGAGAAACCACAGCCATTGTCTCCAGAGACCACCTGAAGAAGTGTCCCGAGCAGCTGCAAAGCCCTGAAGAAGATCAAGAAAACCCTCAACCCGCAGAGGAAAGGGAAGAAATGATCAGTACCGTACTCGGAGACTTCCCCCGGTCTTGGACACAAGTAAACGGTGCTGTCGTGGTACCCGTCCTCACCTTTCTCCAGCCAGCCCCGCAAGTGCCTACAGAGGAACCGGTAGAGCTGGAAGAGCAGCCGGCCCAAGAGGCAGAAGAGTCCACACCAGCAGTACAGGAGGATCAACCCTCTGCTAGTAGTGAGCCTGCTGTGCCCCTAGTGAGCCAAAGAGTGCGCAGAAAGCTGCCCAGCTTGCCCATAACACCTCCTACACCCTGTAGTGCAGAACCAGTTAGTGAGCTCCGTAGGTCCACTAGAGTCACTAGAGGTCAGATGCCCGCTCGCTGGAGAATCTAAACCAGTGCACTGTAAAGTTGACTGTTTATTGAAAAATGTTTATGGTTTATGTTTGTTGCCTGTTACTAATTATGTTTCTCAGTTACCCTGCAGATTTATTTGGACTAACAGGTTATGGACACTGGATAACCGGAACAGTTTTGTAGATAGTTGCACCTTGGTGCCTCTTGTGAAGACGGCCGCGGAAGAGAAAACCTGTCTGGCGTGGCCTCCTTGCGGCCCAAAGTAGTTAGTCTACCCTTGCAGTCACGCCCAAGGACAACGCAAGGGGTTTGCTTTGGACAGGTCCCCTATTCTGTGCCAAGACTTCGCCTTGTTGGGTGACATGGACACCCCCTTTGTTTCATAAACTTCACCTTGGGTGATATGGACACCCGGTCACGGAAACGCCGTGACCTCTACAGACTAAAGCTTCTTGTAAATATGTTGTCTTGTTATTGTTATACCTTGTATTTATGTTTCTTTAAAAATGTGTTTAGTCCCGGAGTACTAAAATTTACTAGGGGGGAATGTGACACCCCAGGGGTCTGGTTGCCACAGTAATAGAGATATTATGTCTGAGAGCAAGTGGGAGGTTTCTCTGGTCAGGATCCCTAAACATGCAACACGGTCCGCCCAGACCTGGGAGGGGAGGAATCTGCCCTTAAAAACTGGGTCTGGGGCGGGATTAGAGCAGTCAGAGTCTGGAGAGGGAAAGTGAGATCAGGAGCTCTGGAGGAGCAGTAGCTGAAGTCCAGGGGCTGGAGCTGAGCAGAGCTCGCCCTGGACGAAGACACTAAAACCGGACACAGGAGTCCGAGGCTGTGGGGACTGATATACACCCAGCAGCAGAAACCAGCCGGCAGGGGATTCCAGGTCCTCTGGCCATAGAAGTGTTATGTTCTGCTACCAAAGCTAAGGAAAGAGAGGAGATCTGTCCCTACTATAAGACTCAGCTGAATCCCTACGATGTAACAGGGAACCTGATCCTGCGATCAGACCTGCTAAAGTCCTAATCTAGTCTGTACGGAGACCTATAGATTTGGGGAGGGAATCCCTACAAGTACTAAGGACTGGGAGGAATATGGGACACCTCCTAACAGAAATAGCAGCAGACAGACGAACAAACAAAATAGATAGAACCTAGAGGTCCGTAGACCAAGCAAACTAACAGAGTTAGATACAGAGCACAGGCTAGCTAGAAAGTAGATATACAATGAAGTCCAGCAAAGCCAGAAGGGCGGAGCAGGATTAAATAGGCCAACAAGGTCATGTGACCAGCAAAGGAAAAAAAACCTAACAGCAAGGTTCTAACAGTACCCCCCCTTCTAAGAGGATCCTCCGGATCCCCTAGGACCAGGCTTATCAGGAAATCTCCTGTGAAACGCTCTGATAAGTCTGGACGCGGAAACATCATCTGACCTCACCCAAGAGTTATCCTCGGGTCCGAAACCTTTCCAGGCCACAAGATACTGCAAACTACCTCTATACCGTCTAGAGTCAAGGATGCGAGAAATTTCATATTCCCCGTCCTCCACCACCGGAGGAACAGAGGCAGAGGCGTCACCATCCGACACAACAGCTTTTTTTAACAGAGAGACATGAAAGACCGGATTAATTCTCCAGGAGGTAGGAACCTCCAACCTAACAGCAGATTGGTTGACAACCTGAAGCACCTTAAAGGGCCCTACAAACTTGGGACCCAATTTCTTAGAAGGAATCCTCAACCGCAGATTCCTAGAGGACAACCAAACCATGTCACCAACAGCGAACAAAACTTCCTGTCGTTTCCTATCAAAGTAGTCTTTAGATTTTCTGTTGGCCTCCTGAAGATTACCACGCACATCCGTCCAAACTCTTTCCAAATCACCGGAAAAATTCTCCTCCTCAGGCACGGCAGATCCCAACTTGGAGAACGACCCAAACGACGGATGTCTCCCAGAACAACAAAAAAAAGGCGAACAACCAGCAGAAGAAGATGTATGATTGTTCAGAGCAAATTCGGCAAGTGGCAGAAACTCAGACCACCCCTCTTGATTGTCTGCCACAAAACAACGCAAGAACTGCTCAACATCCTGGTTTTTCCTTTCTGTCTGGCCATTAGATTCAGGATGATATCCGGACGAAAACGACAAATGAATTCCCAACCTGTCACAAAAGGCACGCCAAAAACGAGCCACGAACTGAGGACCCCTATCAGAAACAATGTCAGTAGGAACGCCATGAAGTCTGACAATTTCCTTGACAAAGGCCTTAGCGAGAGTTTTAGCGCAGGGCAGTTTGACGAAGGGAACCAAGTGACACATCTTGCTAAAACGGTCCACGACCACCCAGATGACAGTAAAACCCTCAGAGGGGGGAAGGTCAGTTATAAAGTCCATAGCCAAATGTGTCCAAGGAGCACTGGGGACCTCCAAAGGACAAAGCAACCCCGCAGCAGGAGTATGTGAGGACTTAGATCTAGCACATATAGTACATTGGCGCACCCACTTAATGACTTCCTTCTGCCATCCAGGCCACCAAAAACTGCGACCCACCAGTCTCTTGGTCTCAGAGATTCCGGGATGACCTGCCAACCGAGATTCGTGACACTCAACAAACAAATCTCTCCTAAAGGTCCCAGGCACAAACAACCTCCCATGAGGAGTGTTAGATGGGGCATTCTCCTGAGCTTTAAGAATCTCATCTTCCAAAACGGAGTCTAAAGCAGCTATCACAACACCTTCTTGTAAAATGTTTTCCTCTTTCTCAGCACCGACTATGGGAGAAAAACTGCGAGACAAGGCATCCGCCTTAACATTCTTAGTACCAGGGATGTAAGTAACGGAGAAATTAAACCGCGAGAAAAACAGTGCCCACCTAGCCTGACGGGCATTCAGGCGCTTGGCAGCGTCAAGATATATCAGATTTTTATGATCCGTAAGAACCTGAACGGGAAATTCCGCACCTTCCAAGAAGTGGCGCCAGTGTTCAAATGCGAGTTTAATAGCCAATAATTCCCGATTACCAATATCGTAATTAAATTCAGTCTCCGAAAATTTTTTTGAAAAAAATGCACAGGGATGTAATCCATCCCCGTTATCCTGAGACAATACTGCGCCAACCCCCACAGAGGAAGCATCAACCTCAACCAAAAACGGCCTAGTAACATCAGGCTGCATAAGGATGGGAGCAGAGGTGAACCTCTCCTTGAGATACACAAAAGCTTCAATGGCCTCAGAAGACCACTGAACCGCATCAGCACCTTTCCTGGTGAGATCAGTCAGAGGTTTGACAATACTAGAAAAATTTTTTATGAATTTTCTATAGTAATTGGCGAAACCCAAAAACCTCTGTATTGATTTCAAACCAATAGGCCTAGGCCATTCCTGCACAGCCTGAACCTTAACCGGATCCATCTCAAAACCTTTGCTGGAGATAATGTAGCCCAAAAAACTAATTCTCTGTACAGCGAACTCACATTTCTCCAGCTTAGCAAAAAGCGAATTGTCCATTAATAACTGTAATACCTCACGCACGCTCCGCCAATGAGACTCCAGATCTGGCGAATAAATCAAAATGTCATCCAAATACACAACCACATTTTTACCGATCAAAGGTCTAAGGATGTCATTAATCAGATTCTGAAAAAATGCAGGAGCATTAGTAAGACCAAAAGGCATAACCAGATTCTCAAAATGACCCACAGGAGTGTTAAAAGCAGTCTTCCATTCATCACCCTCCTTCATGCGCAACAGATTGTATGCCCCCTTAAGGTCAATTTTAGAGAACCACTTGGCCCCCAATAACTGGTTAAACAGATCAGGAATCAATGGCAGTGGGTAAGGATTGCGTACCGTAATTTTGTTAATCTCACGAAAATCCAGACAAGGACGTAAACCGCCGTCCTTTTTTTTTACAAAAAAAAATCCAACCGCCACAGGAGACTTAGAGGGCCTAATGTGACCGGCGGCCAAACTTGTCTGTATGTATTCCTCCAAAGCCTTCCTCTCAGGAATAGTAAGGTTAAATAAACGACTTTTAGGAAGAGTCGCTCCAGGGACAAATTCAATAGAACAATCATAGTCTCTATGGGGAGGCAAAACCTGCGATTCTTTCTCAGAAAAAACTCTCCAAAAATCCTGAATAGGAACAGGCAATTCTCCCCTATCCACAGCTGCAATACGCCCGTTACAACACTTGTCATAACATTTATGGCTCCAGGATTTAATTTCACTGGTAGACCAATCCAGTACAGGATTGTGAAATTTTAACCAGGGCAAACCCAATATTACTGGAGAAGGCAAGTTATTCAACACTACCAAATCCAATTTCTCATGGTGAACACCATTAATAGTGAGAGGAAATTCACTGACCTTGAGAGTAATATTCCTCAAAGGGGAGCCATCCACAGAAACCACAGCAATGGGGGATGATAAAGGTTCAGGTTTTAAATTGAGTTTTTCCACGAATCCCCCATCAATAACATTCAGTGTAGACCCGCAATCAACAAACACCCGAAATTCCATTAATTTTTCCTGAGCAATCGTGGAAGCAGCTAAAAATATACCCTTGGAATTTAAACAGGCAATACGGGCGTGACTGACCATTTTTTTTTCTTTCTTCATACGAAGCTCACAGCCTTTAATCAAATGACCAGATT
The DNA here is from genome assembly GCF_046119375.1 of Phyllobates terribilis. Lineage (NCBI taxonomy): Eukaryota > Metazoa > Chordata > Amphibia > Anura > Dendrobatidae > Phyllobates > Phyllobates terribilis. The sequence continues at coordinate 156,094,025 of NW_027362771.1, read as the reverse complement.
TTCCACAATAGAAACACAAGCCTTCTGAAAAACGACGGTGTTTTTCTTGAGAGCGAGGTGCCACCGATCCAATCTCCATCGGTTCACCACTGTTAGTACACACATTATCATAACCAGAAACTGACATAGCAGAGGATTTGCTCTCATTAACCCTAGCACGCAGTCTTCTGTCCACCCGTATAGCTAATTGCATAGCCTGTTGCAAATCCTCAGGTGTAGGATAAGCAATTAGCAGGTCTTTAACCTTTTCACTGAGCCCAGCAAGAAATAGACTTTTCAGAGCAGAATCGTTCCACCCTGTTTGAGTGGACCAACGACGAAAATGTGTACAATATTTTTCCATATTACCTGATCCTTGTTTTAAACGTCTCAACTCAGTCTCAGCTGATGCCACACGGTCAGGATCATCATATAATAGTCCTAAAGCAGAAAAAAAACTATCCACTGATCTGAAGCATGTATCACTAGGTTGCAAAGAAAAGGCCCACTCCTGAGGCTCTTTGCGCAAAAGTGACATTATGAACCCTACGCGCTGGGATTCATCCCCAGAGGACTTGGGTCTCAAACGAAAATACAATAAGCAAGCATTTTTAAATGAAAAAAATTCTCGATGTTCACCAAAAAATAAATCCGGCAAACATACCTTAGGCTCCAAGAAATATGCTCCAGGACAGTTACTCACGTGCTGACGGAGCTCGGCCACTTCCAGAGAGAGTCCCTGCAGGTGTTTAGCCAAATCCTGAACCGACACCATGATGGAACAAAAAAAAAATCTTTCCTTAGAGAATTTACAGGCTGGACTTACTGTTATGTTCTGCTACCAAAGCTAAGGAAAGAGAGGAGATCTGTCCCTACTATAAGACTCAGCTGAATCCCTACGATGTAACAGGGAACCTGATCCTGCGATCAGACCTGCTAAAGTCCTAATCTAGTCTGTACGGAGACCTATAGATTTGGGGAGGGAATCCCTACAAGTACTAAGGACTGGGAGGAATATGGGACACCTCCTAACAGAAATAGCAGCAGACAGACGAACAAACAAAATAGATAGAACCTAGAGGTCCGTAGACCAAGCAAACTAACAGAGTTAGATACAGAGCACAGGCTAGCTAGAAAGTAGATATACAATGAAGTCCAGCAAAGCCAGAAGGGCGGAGCAGGATTAAATAGGCCAACAAGGTCATGTGACCAGCAAAGGAAAAAAAACCTAACAGCAAGGTTCTAACAAGAAGCCCGGAGGCTCAGTCACAAAGAAGGGACCAGCGCCGCCATCCAGGAGCGGAGGCTAACAGAAGGCCCCAAGTCACCAGCCATACGGGTGAGCATCACACGGTATACTCAGGGACGTGGGCTACTTGTAACCGCTGACAGCAAGGTAGCCAGGAAGAGTGCAGATAAACGGGGAGGCCTACAACTCCACCTGGCCAGGGGAACTCCTGCTTGCTCGCAGACTGACCAGGCCCCTTATACTAGCCAGTACTCCCGGGAGGGTCTGCCTTGTACCATCAGTAAAGACCCTGAACTGCACCTCACGTCTCTGTGATTCCTTGCCGCTCCTGCACTATTAGCACTGGGACCCTCACACCATCACTCCCATCATCTTCCACATTAGCTGCCCTGAGGCAATACTTCTCCCGTGGGGAGTCATCCCATACTCGGCTGCGCAAACAACATCAGCCTCAGCGGTCTGCAGCGCAGCGGCGGTCCCCACTGACCGCAATCCACGGGTGGCGTAGTCGGACACTTATTACAATACAAATAGACTGCCACTGGTTTGACCACCCTGGGCACGGACCGGGTCACCGCCACACGGAGACTACAACCCCCAGCATTCTACAACAGGCCCGGTTCCGGGTTCCCCTGCACAACAAAGGCCCAGGGGGCGCGTCAACTTTGGCGTAGTCGGCAGGATTTCGTGCCCGCAACCACCGGGTACTGCGTGCCTGAAAAAGAGACTTTTATACTTACCTGTGGTGAAGTTTCCCACCGTCCGGAGTCGTTTCCAGCCATCCGGAGCCAATTCCCGCCATCAGACGCCATCTTAGACCGTTTCCCGCCGTCTTCTGCCTTCTTCCCGCCATCCGCAGCTGCTTCCCGCCTTCGGATGCCATCTTTGGGACGCCGCACGGGAAGAAGAGGGGCGTGGACGCCGAAAGCGCGCAAGATCCGAAGCTCCGCCCCACGCTCTGACGCTGCGCAAGGTCCTGGAAGGGAGGAAGAGCGACGCTGACGTCATCGGAGCGCGACGCCAGGTCCTCAACCCCGACGATCGACTGCGGAGCCGCGGCCTACGGAAGAAGAGCATCGCAAGGTAGGCCACGGTCCACTAGGGGGGAAGGAGGATGCCGGACACCGAGGGGAGCTCCACTGCCACAGCCACCGCCAGCGCAATCGCTGCAGCAGTCATGCCATTCACCATGCCTTATATCCCGGGGGCAACCTGGCTACCCCAGTACTCAGGGGAGTCACATACTCTAAATGACTTTAGAGAAAGACTGGATAGCCTCTTCCAGGTGTACCCCCTCACAGAAGAGCAAAAAGTGAGCATCCTGGTGGCCCAATTAATCGGGGCAGCCCAAAGGGAGGTAAAGTCCTGGCCAACTGGGAGGAAGAGGACTGTCAGAGAGATACTAGCCCGGCTGAAAGACACGTTTGACACCCGCACCTCAGCTGAGATAAAACTAAGATTTTATGGGTGCAAACAACGGGCACATGAGAGTATAAGAGACTATGCTCTAAACCTACAAGAGGCCCTGAGAGCCATTAAGCAGGCAGACCCTGACAGCATGGGAAATGAAGATAAGCTGTTGACTGAACAATTTATTGAGGGTCTACTGTGCAATGCCCACCGAACCCAGTTGCGGGCAATGGCCTTACAGGACCCTGACCTGGACTTTGCACAGTTCAAGGACAGAGCCATCCGGGTGCTCCGAGAACCGGCACCAGGTGGCGCTGTGACCCACAGGCCCCCTGCTATCACTTACCACCAGGAGACGGCGCCCTTGTCTGCAGGACCTGTGGAAGCTGATGCGCAGGCTTTAAACAGTGACCCGGCTACAGACCTGCACCATCAGGTCCAAGAGCTGACTAAGAGCGTTGCCGCGCTAACCAGAACTGTGCAGTCTTTACAGGTCTCTTCTCCAGGAAAGATCCAGCTGGCATCCGGACCGGAGGACGTCCCGTGGCGCCGACTGAGGAGGACCCCACCGGCCAGAGGAAGACCCAGCGACAGATACAACGAGGACGGACGACCCATCTGCCGCCGCTACAATCAACCCGGACATGTGGCAAGGTACTGTCATTTAAACGGGCACAACCTGGGGTAGAGGGCCAACCCCCAGGCATAAGACCATCAGGCCCATCAAACTGGCGTGATAAATACGTAGGGGGACGTCCAATCTTGCCTGTGGTACTGGATGGCATTCCTATGAGTGCCCTACTAGACACTGGGTCACAGGTGACCACCATCCCGTACGTGCTCTTTAAACAGTACTGGAATGACTCGGACATAACCCGCTACCCAGATGACGACCTGAGTATCATCGCCAGCAATGGTAAGCCCGTGCCGCAGGTGGGATTCAAAGAGGTGACCATTAAGATCGGTAAAGTCGAACTGGCGGCACAAGGACTGATTATTGTGGACATAGACCGTCATGAGAGTCACCCTAGAATAACCTTGGGAACTAATGTGATTGAAAATTGTCTGGCAGAGGTGATTCTCATTTTACAGCAGGTTGCCAAGAACGCCAGTTCCGGCCAGCAGCGTGTGCTCCAAAAAGAGATCCGGGCACTGATGAAGCGGCAACAGGTGGAACTATCTGGTGGTGAGATAGGTAGCGTGAGAATGTGTGACCCGTTCCCTATTGCCATGCCCCCAAAAAGTGAGATGATGATTTGGTGCCGGGCAGCTATTGGTCTAAGAGGTAGAGACTACCAAGCAATGGTAGAACCCGTCTACTCAGACAGTAGGCCCACCATTTTGACAGCACGGGGGGTGGTCGATGTATGCCATGGGAGGGTGCCCGTTCGCATCATAAATATCGGGGAGAGAGAAGTACGCCTGCCCCGGTATGCCACGCTAGCCAAATTGTTCACCATCAACCAGAACTCTGTACAGGCCGTGGAACCCTTGCCTCCATCTCAACCAGAGGAAGGTAACGGCTCTAAGAAACCAATGGAGGACTGGTGTCAGCAACTGCATTTGGGTACTGACTCCACTCCCTCACACCAGAAACAGGGAGTCTATCGGGTGGTTCGAGAGTACGAGAGAGTGTTTAGTAAACACCCGCTAGACTTCGGGCGAGTAAAGGGGGTAGAACACCACATCCCCACGGGAGACCATCCTCCCATAAAGGAGAGATACCGACCCGTACCCCCGGCACACTACCAACACGCCAAGGTGATGCTTAGAGACATGAAGGAGGCTGGGGTAATCAGGGACAGCTGTAGCCCCTGGGCAGCTCCACTAGTCTTAGTGAAAAAGAAAGACAACACCATGAGAATGTGTGTAGACTACAGGAAGGTCAACCGTATCACACACAAAGATGCGTACCCGTTACCAAGGATAGAAGAGTCCTTAGCTGCATTAAAATCTGCTAACTTCTTCTCTACTTTGGATCTCACTAGCGGGTACTGGCAGGTTCCTGTAGCAGAGGCGGACCGGGAGAAGACCGCATTCACCACCCCGATGGGTCTCAGCGAATTTAACTGTATGCCGTTCGGGCTCTGCAACGCACCAGGAACCTTCCAACGGTTGATGGAATGCTGTCTGGGACACCGGAACTTCGAGACGGTCCTGTTATACCTGGACGATGTCATCGTCTATTCCAAGACCTACGAGGACCACCTGAAACACCAGGCAGAAGTGTTCGAAGCTCTGGCGAATTACGGCCTAAAGGTGAAACCCTCCAAGTGTCACCTCCTGAAACCAAAGGTGCAGTACCTGGGACACGTGGTGAGTGCTGACGGAGTGGCTCCCGACCCTGATAAGATCACTGTGATTAAGGACTGGCCAAGACCCTCCAGCATAAAGGAAGTGCGGCAGTTCCTCGGGTTGGTAGGCTACTACCGAAGATTCATTCCCGGTTTCACCAAAATGGCAGCCCCTATGCAGGACCTCCTGATAGGTCAATCTCGGAAAGCCAAAAACCAGAAGCCGCCCTTTAGGTGGGAAAAGCTGGAAGAGGAGTGCTTCTGCCAGCTGAAGATGGCCCTCACGGGGGATGAAATCCTGGCATATCCAGACTACAGCCAGCCCTTTATCCTCCACACGGATGCAAGCAACATCGGGCTAGGAGCCGTACTGTCCCAGATCCAGCAAGGGAAAGAACGGGTAATCGCTTACGCCAGCCGAAAGCTACGGCCCACGGAGAGGAACCCTGAGAATTATAGCTCATTCAAGCTGGAGTTCCTGGCAGTAGTGTGGGCAGTGACCGAACGTTTCAAGCATTACCTTGCCTCCTCCAAATTCACTGTGTACACGGATAACAACCCGTTGACCCACCTGGACACTGCAAGGCTCGGTGCCCTGGAACAGAGATGGATGGCCCGCCTGTCCAACTTTGAATTCACCATCAAATACCGGGCAGGACGATCAAATGCCAACGCGGATGCCCTGTCTAGAATGCCGAACTTACCGGACGTAGGGGAAGATCCAGAAGATCTGGAAGAAGTTGAGCTCCCTGCGTTCCACCATCATGGGATTACCCTGTATTCCCACCGTGTGAAGGACAGGCGCTCCGTGACGTTCAATCCCTTGCCCCACTACAACTGGGCGGAGACGCAAGACAGTGATCCCGCAGTCCATTTGGTGAAGGAAATGCTGACCCAGGCCGATGCCCGTCTTGACCCAGATGCTTCGGAGGAGACCAAGCAACTGTGGAAGGAGAAAAGTAAGCTGTTCCTCTACAGGGAGAAGCTGTGCCGGAGAATGGTTAACTCTCGAACGCATGAGTTGACCTGGCAGGTAGTGGTCCCAAGACGAGACGCGGCTATGGTTCTGGAGGCATACCACAACGGAGCAGGGCATTTCGGATGGAAGAAGCTGGAGTTCTTGTTGCGTGAACGGTTCTACTGGGTAGGCATGAGAGGAGCCATCGAGAGGTGGTGCAGAGACTGTGGCCCGTGCCACCTGAGAAGAAAGGACCGTGCCAGCCAGAAGACTCCCTTGCAGCCCATCATCACCAGACAGCCACTGGAACTGGTAGCCCTGGACCATGTGAAACTGGCTCCAAGCAGATCTGGGTATGTCTACGCCCTCACAATCGTAGATCATTACTCCCGGTTCCTGGTGGTGGTCCCGGTCAAGGACTTAACGGCTCAAACAGCAGCTAGAGCCTTCCAGCAGCACTTCTGCCGTCCACACGGGTACCCGGACCAAGTGTTGACAGACCAAGGACCAGCCTTCGAAGCGGAGGTCTTCCAGGAGTTCTGCAACCTGTATGGCTGCAAGAAGATAAGAACAACGCCCTATCACCCTCAAACCAATGGACTCTGCGACAAGATGAACCAGGTGGTGATAGATCTGCTAAAAACACTGCCCCTGGAAGAACGCAGTCTGTGGCCTGAGAAACTGCCCGATCTGGTGGACCTGTATAACCACATCCCTGTAGGTTCCACCAACTGTACCCCAGCTTACCTAATGAGAGCAAGACCTGGTAAGCTGCCTATTGACCTGGATATGGGAGTCCTGACGCCTGAGGACACCTCGCCAGAGGCAGACTGGGATACAGAACGGCAGCAGCAGTATCGGAAAGTACAGGAGAGCGTCGAGCGAAGTCTGTCTCAAGCTAGAGAAAGGCAAGAGAAGGCTTATAACCAGTATGCTCCCGCTGTTCCCCTGGTACCTGGAGAGCAGGTCTTGAAGAGGAAGAGGCGGCTCCACAAGTTGGACGACCAGTGGGAGAAGGACCCGTACACCGTACTGCCATCAAGCCATGAGAACCCAAAAATCTGCGTAATCAGTAAGGATGGAGGAGAAACCACAGCCATTGTCTCCAGAGACCACCTGAAGAAGTGTCCCGAGCAGCTGCAAAGCCCTGAAGAAGATCAAGAAAACCCTCAACCCGCAGAGGAAAGGGAAGAAATGATCAGTACCGTACTCGGAGACTTCCCCCGGTCTTGGACACAAGTAAACGGTGCTGTCGTGGTACCCGTCCTCACCTTTCTCCAGCCAGCCCCGCAAGTGCCTACAGAGGAACCGGTAGAGCTGGAAGAGCAGCCGGCCCAAGAGGCAGAAGAGTCCACACCAGCAGTACAGGAGGATCAACCCTCTGCTAGTAGTGAGCCTGCTGTGCCCCTAGTGAGCCAAAGAGTGCGCAGAAAGCTGCCCAGCTTGCCCATAACACCTCCTACACCCTGTAGTGCAGAACCAGTTAGTGAGCTCCGTAGGTCCACTAGAGTCACTAGAGGTCAGATGCCCGCTCGCTGGAGAATCTAAACCAGTGCACTGTAAAGTTGACTGTTTATTGAAAAATGTTTATGGTTTATGTTTGTTGCCTGTTACTAATTATGTTTCTCAGTTACCCTGCAGATTTATTTGGACTAACAGGTTATGGACACTGGATAACCGGAACAGTTTTGTAGATAGTTGCACCTTGGTGCCTCTTGTGAAGACGGCCGCAGAAGAGAAAACCTGTCTGGCGTGGCCTCCTTGCGGCCCAAAGTAGTTAGTCTACCCTTGCAGTCACGCCCAAGGACAACGCAAGGGGTTTGCTTTGGACAGGTCCCCTATTCTGTGCCAAGACTTCGCCTTGTTGGGTGACATGGACACCCCCTTTGTTTCATAAACTTCACCTTGGGTGATATGGACACCCGGTCACGGAAACGCCGTGACCTCTACAGACTAAAGCTTCTTGTAAATATGTTGTCTTGTTATTGTTATACCTTGTATTTATGTTTCTTTAAAAATGTGTTTAGTCCCGGAGTACTAAAATTTACTAGGGGGGAATGTGACACCCCAGGGGTCTGGTTGCCACAGTAATAGAGATATTATGTCTGAGAGCAAGTGGGAGGTTTCTCTGGTCAGGATCCCTAAACATGCAACACGGTCCGCCCAGACCTGGGAGGGGAGGAATCTGCCCTTAAAAACTGGGTCTGGGGCGGGATTAGAGCAGTCAGAGTCTGGAGAGGGAAAGTGAGATCAGGAGCTCTGGAGGAGCAGTAGCTGAAGTCCAGGGGCTGGAGCTGAGCAGAGCTCGCCCTGGACGAAGACACTAAAACCGGACACAGGAGTCCGAGGCTGTGGGGACTGATATACACCCAGCAGCAGAAACCAGCCGGCAGGGGATTCCAGGTCCTCTGGCCATAGAAGCCCGGAGGCTCAGTCACAAAGAAGGGACCAGCGCCGCCATCCAGGAGCGGAGGCTAACAGAAGGCCCCAAGTCACCAGCCATACGGGTGAGCATCACACGGTATACTCAGGGACGTGGGCTACTTGTAACCGCTGACAGCAAGGTAGCCAGGAAGAGTGCAGATAAACGGGGAGGCCTACAACTCCACCTGGCCAGGGGAACTCCTGCTTGCTCGCAGACTGACCAGGCCCCTTATACTAGCCAGTACTCCCGGGAGGGTCTGCCTTGTACCATCAGTAAAGACCCTGAACTGCACCTCACGTCTCTATGATTCCTTGCCGCTCCTGCACCATTAGCACTGGGACCCTCACACCATCACTCCCATCATCTTCCACATTAGCTGCCCTGAGGCAATACTTCTCCCGTGGGGAGTCATCCCATACTCGGCTGCGCAAACAACATCAGCCTCAGCGGTCTGCAGCGCAGCGGCGGTCCCCACTGACCGCAATCCACGGGTGGCGTAGTCGGACACTTATTACAATACAAATAGACTGCCACTGGTTTGACCACCCTGGGCACGGACCGGGTCACCGCCACAAGGAGACTACAACCCCCAGCATTCTACAACAGGCCCGGTTCCGGGTTCCCCTGCACAACACAGGCCCAGGGGGCGCGTCAATGGTACATCTCGCTGACAGGACACTGGGTTAACATAGTGGAAGCCGGGACCCAGTCGGACCTTGGGACGGAACATGCCCTCCCAACGCCAAGGATTGCGGGCCCTAGGTCAATCAGGGTTGCCCCCATGGTCTACAGCTCCTGCACCTCATCTTCCTCCTCCTCTTCAGCCTCCATCTCCGAAATGACCACATCAGTCACAAGCTGGAAGCACTGCAGCACTGCCTAGGCTAAGCGGCAACAGGCTGTGCTGAAGCTAATATGCTTAGGTGACAAACCGCACAATGCTGAAGAGTTGTGGACAGCAGATCTGTGGCTCACACCGCTGAACCTACAGCCAGGCATGGTCGTGTGTGACAATGGCCGGAACCTGGTGGCAGCTCTGAGGCGAGGAGAGCTCACACCCGTACCATGCCTGGCCCATGTGCTTAACCTTGTGGTTCAGTGGTTTCTCAAATCCTACCCGGAGCTGCCGGATCTGATTGTTAAAATATGCCACCTGTGTGCCTATTTTAGAACGTCACCTACAGCTTCCTCTGCCCTTGCCGTGTTTCAGCAGCGTTTGCAGCTTCCCACTCACAGACTGGTGTGTGATGTCCCCACGCGTTGGAACTCTACACTGCAGATGTTGGGAAGGATTTGTGAGCAGAAGAGGGCAGTTGTTGAGTACCAGCATCAACAAAGCCATCGGTATTCAGTTCAGACTCCAGACATAAGACCTCAGGAGTGGACATGGATGTCAGACATATGTACCATCCTCCAAAAGTTTGAGGACTCCACCAAGATAGTGAGCGGCGATGACGCCATAATTAGCATCACCATCCCGCTTCTCTGTCTTCAGAAACACTCTCTGCTCACAATCAAAGAGAATGCATTGCAGGCGGAGCACGATGAGATGGAGCAAGGAACCATACAGGGTGATTACACACAGCCAAGCCTCATCTCATCCCAACGTGGATTGGGTGACAATGAGGAAGAGGAGGAGGAAGGACAGGAGCTAGTTTCATGCATTATAGACGGTACTACCTGCACAGCTGTCATACCGTCTGTTCAGCGTGGATGGCAAGAGGACAGAGAGGAGGAGGAGGAGGAGAGCATGGTCAGTCATCCCCTTGGTGAGGACACGGAAGTCTTGCCTGTTAGTAGTATGGCACGCATGGCTGAGTTTACGCTACGCTGCCTTTCCCATGACCCTCGCGTTCTCAAAATTTTGGGTGACAGTCATTACTGGTTGGTGACACTTCTAGACCCACGCTACAAGGAGAACTTTATATCTCTTATTCCTGAGGCGGACAAAACTACAAAAATGGGGCTGTACCAGAAGGCTCTTGTTGTGGAATTATTAAAAAAATTCCCATCTGAAAACGCTGGCAGCAGAGGGCACACTTCGTTGGACAACCAAGGAGTACAGGTGAGAGAGACACAACTTCAATCCAGCAGAGGCAGGGGAACACTGTCAAAGTTCTGGGACTGTTTTTTCAGATCCTCCCATCGCCCCGGCCCTGAGGCGCGGTGTACTCTCCCAAGGAGTGCAAAGTTTTGGAAGATAGTGAGGGAATACCTTGCCAACCGTACCAACGTCCTCCGTGATTCCTCTGTGCCTTATAATTATTGGGTATCCAAGCTTGACACGTGGCATGAACTGGCTCTTTACGTCCTGGCCTGCCGCTATCGTTTTGTAAGAGCGGGTTTTTCAACTGAAAATGCTGACAGGCTGACTCTTATAAAAATGAACAAGGGCTGTATTTGGCCAGACTTCTCCACACCACCGAATGATAGCAGCGTAACATAAACTCAAATACAGTGTCTTTTTTTGGGGAGATCTAACTCTATTCCCATGTACCTCTGTCTTCACACCCAGACATGGGTATATGCTTCCTGATTTTGTCTATTTGCTCTTGTCCTCCTCCTTCTCAGCATCCTCCATCACCATATGTACCATATCAACGTCTCTTGCAAGGGGCATTGGAGTTCCACCAAATTTTTCGGCAGCCGTTGCTTCACTGCATAGGCAAACAGTATGAGAGACACACTTCCTAATAATGGGAACATTGTTTTCAGGAGGCCCTCCGACCTCTACGTCTCTTGCAAGGGGCATTGAAGTTCCTCCAAATTTTGTGGTTGTGAAAAGCTTCCGTCTCCAAGAGCCTAAAGACCACATTTCAAGTGCAAGCAGCTGCCCAGAAATCTGGCAGTTTACTATTGCGGCATGTGGGTGGGTGGGTGGCTGCATACTTGCGCTTGCATTCCAAGTAACAGAAACTAAGCAAATGGTGGCCTCTATCACCATCATGGCCTCACCTCAGCACTATGAACTCTCCTGAAGGAGAAGCCAGAGCCCACCAGAGGAGTCTCCGGTTCTCTGGTGGGCCCGCCCAACCCTGCCGAGAAGCAGCCCTGGCTAAGAAAAGTGTGTGGGTGTGGGAAGGTTCCCTGACACTTTATGGCTTCTTTTTTAATGTGGATTGGACGTGCTTATGCATGTTATTTCTCAAACTGCATTGCAGATCAGGCCATTGCCCAACTCTGTAGTCATGAAATTAAAGGCGCAAAGAAAGATGTTTGTGTGTCGAAGCACCACTGACAAGTGCAAGCTGATGTTGGACGGGCTGCCATTGATTATGCGACAAGCGGCATTATAGGACTTCCTGGGGGAAATGACACCCAGACTAGATACGGTTTTCCTCTGATTCTCTGGTGGGCCCGTCCAACCCTGCCGAGAACCAGCCCTGGCTAAGAAATGTATTTGGGAAGGTTCCCAGAAACTCTATAGCTGCATTTTTAATGTGGACTGGTTCCGTACTTCCCACCTAAGTGCACTGGGCAGGGCATGGGTAATGTTGTGGGACCCCTGCTTGTGGAAGGCGGAGACGACACCGGGAGAAATAGTGGCGGCTGGGAACCGAGTATGGACACCCAGCCGCCGCCATGAGGCTGTGGACAGCTTCCGCCTCCACGAGCCTAAAAGGCCACATTTCAAGTGCAAGCAGCTGTCAAAAATTTGGCAGCATAGTATTGCAACCTGTGGGTGGGTGGGTGGCTTGCTGCATATTTGCGCTTGCATTCCAAGGAATGAGGTAGGGACAACTGAATGCAGCGCTGGGACAAGGATGTGGACGGTAATTGTTGCAAGTCTGCAACGACAGGTGCATGGCGGGAGGCATCTTCGCATGCGCCAAGGATTACTTATGATGGGAACACTTTTAGGCAGTGACCTGGGAGTCAGAGATATTTCCAGAGGTCTTCCCCATGCTGTTCCCATGTCTTTTCAGCACTGTATGCATGTGTCTGATAATGGGTCACACACCACATGGCCAGATAAGGTTGTAAAATGTTAAAATGACATTTCCCAGTGAATTGATTTGTCTTGGTTGAAAGCAATGCAAAAGTGCAAAAACGCATCAAAAACGCTACATGTGAACATAGCCCAAGGTGTGGAGGAGCATTTTTGTTTTTGCTTATTTATTTTGCCTTATATACAAGTCATTACCCTGGAAAGGATGTTCCTTAACATATTTCCCAGGAAAATCCATTTTGGTTTTGTTTTGCATGTTTTATTGTGAGTCCGTAAAAGTGGCGTAATACCTCTGACAACATTTTTGACAGCAGTGACCTGGGTGTCCGAATTGCTTCCAGAGGTCTTCCCCATGCTGTTCCCATGTCATTTGAGCACTGTTCCCATCGATTTGGGCAATTTTTAGGCCCTCTGCAGACCGCAGTGGGGAGCCGCCTGAAAAATGCTCGAGTTTCCCATAGACTTACATTGGGCTCGTTATTCGGTCCGAGCACCCGAGTATTCCAATGTTCTAGACCCGAGCAACGAGTACCTGAGCATTTTAGTGCTCGCTCGTCACTAAATATAACACATGCAGTGCTGCGCTCTGTTTGTATATGCGCTGTCTATAGCCAGCATATGTCACGATATAACACATGTACAGTAGAGATGTGCTCTAGTTGTAGATGTGCTATATACAGTCAATATATTTCATGATATAACACATGCAGTGCTGCGCTCTGTTTGTATATGTGCTGTCTATAGCCAGTATATGTCACGATATAACACATGCAGTGCTCCGCTCTGTTTGTATATGTGCTGTCTATAACCAGTATATGTCACGATTTAACACATGTAGTGATGCGCTCTAGTTGTAGATGTGCTATATACAGCCAGTATATGTCATTATATAACACATACAGTGCTGCGTTCTATTTGTAGATGTGCTGTCTATAGCCAGTATATGTCACGATATAACACATGCAGTGCTGCGTTCTGCTTGTAGATGTGCTGTCTATAGCCAGTATATGTCACGATATAACACATGCATCGCTCTGCTGTTTGTAGATGTGCTGTATTTAGCCAGTATATGTCACGATATAACACATGTAGTGATGCACTCTGTTTGTATATGTGCTGTCTATAGCCAGTATATGTCACGATATAACACATGTAGTGATGCGCTCTAGTTGTAGATGTGCTATATACAGCCAGTATATGTCATGATTAGTGTTGAGCATTCCGATACTGAAATATCGGGTATCGGCCGATATTCGCGGTATCGGAATTCCGATACTTAATTCCGATACTATTGCAATATCGTATACCGGAATCGGAAGTTCCCATAATGCAATGAGACATTTTCATTTTATTCAGCCAATGAGGATCCTAAGAAGTGTGGGCACATCCTGTTAGGCATGTAGGCATCTTAACTAATGGCATGGCTGTGATTGGCTGCTGAAATGATGTCATGATGCACTATAAAAGCCACCGTCGCCATTTTGAGCTCACTCTGCTGTGAATTCAGTTAGGGATAGGACGCTGTTGTTCTGAGGGACAGTTTTAGCTACCTATTTGCTCTATACTGCTTTACCCAAGCTACTTTCTAAATCACTGTGCCTTGCAGTGCTAGTGCACAGTTCCCTGTGCTGTTCACCGCTATCTGCAAGGTCTGTGTGTGTGAGTGCAGCTCACCCTGTAGTGTGTGCTTCAGCCAAGTCTGGTTGTAGTGCACTCAGTGTGTGTCACTGCCTCATACATTGTCCTTTTTTGCCAATTCATAATTTTTCCTGATATCTCCTATTAGTGTGGTGGTTCCATCTGTATTCAGCTAAATTGGTTCCAAACACACTATATAGGAGTAGATAGAGAAATTTTTTTCCGTCTTGCAGCACTAGTGCACAGTGCTCTGCATCTGTACTGTTCACCGCTGTCTGCAAGGTCTGGTGTGTGAGTGCAGCTCACCCTGTAGTGTGTGCTTCAACCCCGTCTGGTTGTAGTGCACTCAGTGTGTGTCACTGCCTCATACATTGTCCTTTATTGCCAATTCATAATTTTTCCTGATATCTCCTATTAGTGTGGTGGTTCCATCTGTATTCAGCTAAATTGGTTCCAAACACACTATATAGGAGTAGATAGAGAAATTTTTTTCCGTCTTGCAGCACTAGTGCACAGTGCTCTGCATCTGTACTGTTCACCGCTGTCTGCAAGGTCTGGTGTGTGAGTGCAGCTCACCCTGTAGTGTGTGCTTCAACCCCGTCTGGTTGTAGTGCACTCAGTGTGTGTCACTGCCTCATACATTGTCCTTTATTGCCAATTCATAATTTTTCCTGATATCTCCTATTAGTGTGGTGGTTCCATCTGTATTCAGCTAAATTGGTTCCAAACACACTATATAGGAGTAGATAGAGAATTTTTTTTCCGTCTTGCAGCACTAGTGCACAGTGCTCTGCATCTGTACTGTTCACCGCTGTCTGCAAGGTCTGGTGTGTGAGTGCAGCTCACCCTGTAGTGTGTGCTTCAACCCCGTCTGGTTGTAGTGCACTCAGTGTGTGTCACTGCCTCATACATTGTCCTTTATTGCCAATTCATAATTTTTCCTGATATCTCCTATTAGTGTGGTGGTTCCATCCATATTCAGCTAAATTGATTCCAAACACACTATATAGGAGTAGATAGAGGAGCCTTTCTGCAGCATTGGGCCCTGCAGCCCCAGCCAGATTAGTATTAGCCTATTTTTTGCAGCCTCATCTATTGCATTGTAGGTTACCTTCCTACATTGTAATAGCTACAAAAAGTTTGTGATACTATCGTTATTACATCTTTAGGCACATCCAGTGTCTTTTTGTGACAAAAAAAACCTAAATAAAGTTCACCAAACACTCCACTTTACAGTTGTGTAGGCCACATTAGCTCATATTAAAGTCTAGTCCACACTTTATAAAATTAGTGTTTCTTATACCTGTTAGCAGCTGTTCAGGAATAAGCACACTAAGCCCTTAGTACTTTTCTGCCTATCTTTATCAGTCTACCAAGATGAAGAAGGCAGGGAGTAAGGCATGTGGTCGTGGTCGTGGGCGTGGGCGTGGAGTTTCTGCAGGGAGAGGACGTGAGGATTCTGTGCCTGCAGGGAGAGGACGTGGGGATTCTGTGCCTGCTGCGGGCACCAGTGACTCAGCATCCCCCAGTTTTACCAGGGAACAGTCCTTTATGCGCAGCTTTGTAGGAGCTAGCCGTACCCCACTGCTGCGCGAGGACCAAATTGAAGCCGTTGTCGGATGGATGGCAGCTAACGCATCGACTTCAATTAGTTCCAGATCCTCTCAGGTCCTGAGCACTGAAGAGCACCCATCTGTCTCTTCACCACCTGCCAAATTGCCCAGGCAGTCAGAGAGCCCTGGACAGGAGCCATCTCTACTTCTGTTCTCTGAATCTCTTGGCTTGGAAAGAGGGGGCCAGCCAAGCAGAATTCGAGAATTTGAAGAAGAGGTAGTATGCAGTGATGCGCAACCGTTTTGTCTCTCTGAATCTGAAGAGGCGGGTGGGCCAGTGCCTATGGTCAGCAGCACACCTCAGTACGCATCTGATGATGAGACTCAGGTGCCACTTTCTGGTGCGTACTGTGCTGTCGAGACTACCCAGGAGAAGCAGTTGTTTGAAGAGGGTGGTGTAGATGATGAGGTCCTTGACCCATCATGGCGTGAGGGACAGGAAGGTGGTGGGAGCAGCTCTGAGGAAGAGATTCCCCGAACGGCCCAAAAAGGAGGGAGAGGGAGGGGGCAGACTTGGTTGCCTGTAGCCTCCACTTCGGCACCCATTAGGAGCATGGCTCTTCCAAAATCCAAAGCGGGCGCTCCCAAGACTTGCAGTGCCTGGTCCTTTTTTGACACAGTTGCAGATGACATTTGCTTTGTCAAATGCAAGCTGTGTAATCAGAAGGTGAAAAGAGGGAAAAGTGTCAGCAACCTCAATACCACAAATATGTGGAAACATGTGCGGACCAAGCACGTGGTGGAGTTACACAAACACACTGAAGACCTAGGCCAACCTACAGCGCCACCTACCACCTCTTCAGCTCGTGTTGTAGCCTCTTCCTCCAGCTCACACACAGCTGGTTCGGCTTCCTCACAGGATCGCCATGGAAGAATCTCTGGCACTGTTGTACAGAGACACAGTGTAATTCCACCCACAGCACCACTTTCCCAGTCATCCTCACACTCCCAGGCCAGTCTACAGCCATCGTTAGCACAGGCATGGGAGAAAAGGCGCCCATACTCGGCAAACCACCCCCGAGCACAGGCTCTGAATGCTGGCATTGCTAAACTACTGGCCCTTGAAATGCTATCATTCAGGCTGGTGGAGACTGACACATTCCGTAACTTTATGGCATTGGCAGTCCCACAATACAACGTGCCCAGCCGCTTTTATTTCAGCAGGCAAGCCGTCCCTGCCCTGCAACATCATGTGGAGGGAAAAATTAAACATGCGCTACAAAACGCCGTCAGTAGCAAGGTCCACCTGACCACTGATGCGTGGACCAGTAAGCATGGACAGGGACGATACCTTTCCCTCACTGCCCATTGGGTAAATGTTGTGGAGCCGGGTACAGATCTTGAGAGTGGCGCTGTACGTGTTCTGCCAACTCCAAGGATTGCAGGAATCCAGTCTGTACACATTGACTCCTCCTCATACTCCAGTTCCTCTGAATCAGCGCTGCAGGAGCCGTCACGGTCTACCTCCACATCGACCCGTGAACGGTTACCTGTTATGATGACCGATATGAGCACAGCCGTGGCCAAACGTCAACAGGCCGTATTAAAATTAATTTCTTTGGGGAATCGAAGCCACACAGCGCAGGAGCTCTGGAATGCCATCAAGCAGCAGAGTGACGTGTGGTTTGTGCCAGCGAATCTCCAGCCAGGCATGGTAGTGTGTGACAATGGCCGAAATCTGGTGGCAGCTCTGGGCCTAGGCAACCTCACTCACATCCCATGTCTGGCACATGTGCTCAACTTGGTCGTGCAGAGTTTTTTGAGGGACTATCCGGATCTTGATGCACTGCTTCACAAGGTCCGCATAGAGTGCGCTCACTTGCGGCGTTCCAGCAATGCAAGATCACGCATTGCAGCTCTGCAGCGCCGATTATGTCTTCCGGAACATCGCATCATATGTGACCTACCCACCAGGTGGAATTCAACGTTACATATGTTGGAGAGGTTGTGTGAGCAGCAGGCAGCAGTAATGGAGTACCAGCTGCAGCAGGCGCAAACAAGTCGCAGTGCGCGCCGTTCACACTTCACCACCACTGAGTGGGCCTCTATGAAGGACATTTGCCACGTTTTGCGTGACTTCGATTATTCCACGCGGATGGCGAGTGCAGATGATGCACTAGTCAGCATGACTATCCCCCTTATCTGCCTGCTTGAAAAAACACTGCAAGCACTAAGGGACGAGGTTTTGGAAGAGGTGGAGGATGAGGAGTCACAAATGCCATCTGCTTCTCTACAGTCTGCGCAACGTGGTTCCTCACAAAGGCCTAGGCAGGGGACACTTTGTGAGGAGGATGAGGAGGAGTCAATGGATGAGGAAGACATCTGTCCAGAGGAGGGAGGTACACAATGCTCTAGTAGTCAGTATCTAGAGCGAGGGTGGGGTGATGCAGAGCAGGCAGAGATCACGCCTCAAGCAGGGGACAGCGTTTCTTGGCCAGTTGGCAGTCTGCAGCACATGGTTGATTTCATGCTGCAGTGCCTCAGAAACGACCGCCGCATCGCCCACATTCTCAACACGGCTGATTATTGGGTGTCCACCCTCCTAGATCCTCGCTACCGGGACAACTTACAAAGCCTCATAACACCATTGAACCGGGAGCGTAAAATGCGGGAGTACCAAGACGCACTGGTGCATTCCATCATGTTCTCCATTCCAACCGAGAGCAGTGCTGCTAGTGCTTTACAAAGCAGCTCAGTGCGTCGAGGCAGTGGAGGAAGCTCTGCACAAAGAGGGAGCAGAAGCAGCGCCTCAGCACAAGGCAAGACCAGTATGGCCGAAATGTGGCAAAGTTTTGTGTCCCCGCCGCCACAAATGTCTACACCATCACAGACAGCTCCAGTCAGCAGGAGGCAACGTTTCCGTCAGATGGTGACAGACTACATGTCTTGCCCTCTTAGTGTACTCCCAGACGGCTCTTCTCCCTTCAAGTTTTGGGTCTGTAAGCTGGATACATGGCCAGAGCTTAGTCAGTATGCACTGGAGGTGCTAGCTTGCCCTGCTGCTAGTGTATTATCGGAACGCGTCTTTAGTGCCGCAGGTGGTGTACTAACAGACCGTCGCATGCGACTATCCTCCGATAACGTTGACCGGCTTACTTTTCTCAAAATGAACAAGGCCTGGATCTCTCATGAATTTGCCAGTCCTCTTCCAGAATAAATAATTGGTTGGCAACAGTATCCAGGTCTCCTGTTCTGTTCATGTTTCTACCACCTGAACTGTAATCCCTGAGCTCCAACACCGCCAGTTGGCGCTCGGAAGTGCCGTCTGCACAGTCAACACTTGCTGCCGTGTTATTGGGGTTCAGTAACGTCAGCTGTTCTCCTGCTGTGCGGACGGCAATTTCTCCTGATTTGTCCACATCCACTGTACTACACATTTTAAAGTTGCTCCAATTACTCCTCTGGCTCCTCTGTTTTCATTCTTATCCCTGGGCTCCAGCACCGCCAGTTGGCGCTCGGAAGTGCTGTCTGCACAGTCAACACTTGCTACCATGTTATTGGGGTTCAGTAACGTCAGCTGTTCCCCTGCTGTGCGGACGGCAATTTCTCCTGCTCTGTCCACATTCTCACTACTACAGATTTTAAAGTTGCTCCAATTACACCTCTGGCTCCTCTGTTTTCATTCTTATCCCTGGGCTCCAGCACCGCCAGTTGGCGCTCAGAAGTGCCGTCTGCACAGTCAACACTTGCTGCGGTGTTATTGGGGTTCGGTAACGTCAGCTGTTCCCCTGCTGTGTTCACGGCAATTTCTCCTGCTCTGTCCATATTCACTGTGCTACTTATTTAAAACTTGCTCCAATTACACCTCTGGCTCCTCCGTTTTTAGTATTTACCCTGGGCTCCAACACCGCCAGTTGGCGCTCGGAAGTGCTGTCTGCACAGTCAACACTTGCTGCCGTGTTATTGGGGTTCAGTAACGTCAGCTGTTCTCCTGCTGTGCGGACGGCAATTTCTCCTGCTTTGTCCACATCCACTGTACTACACATTTTAAAGTTGCTCGAATTACACCTCTGGCTCCTCTGTTTTCATTCTTATCCCTGGGCTCCAGCACCGCCAGTTGGCGCTCGGAAGTGCCGTCTGCACAGTCAACACTTGCTGCGGTGTTATTGGGGTTCGGTAACGTCAGCTGTTCCCCTGCTGTGTTCACGGCAATTTCTCCTGCTCTGTCCATATTCACTGTGCTACTTATTTAAAACTTGCTCCAATTACACCTCTGGCTCCTCCGTTTTTAGTATTTACCCTGGGCTCCAATACCGCTAGTTGCTGCTCAGAAGTGCCGTCTGCACAGTCAACGCTTGCTCCAGTGTTATTGGGATTCAGTAACGTCAGCTGATCCCCAGCTGTGTGTCCGGCAAATTCTCCTGCTTTGTCCACATCCACTGTAGTACGGATTTAAAACCTCCTCCAAATACACCTCTGGCTCTTCTGTTTTTAGTATTTACCCTGGGCTCCAGCACCGCCAGCTGGTTCTCGGCAGTTCCATTGGCTCTTGTACCTTCTGCTACCCATCCGGGTTCCAGTACCGTCAGCTGGTTCTCGGCAGTGTCTTTGGCACGGGTACTCCCTCCTGCCCAGCCTGGTTCCAGCACGCCAGCTGTTTCCGGGTAGTGTCAACGTCACTTTGCCTCCAATGCGTTGTCCTGTCGTGTTGCGGTCGGGTTAGCCGACTCTATGGTGCCTGCAGTTTAGGTGACTCCTATGTGGGCTGCGGGATCTGGCAATGAAGGCTGGTTCCATAGTGCCAATAGGACAAGCACCCTCTGTAGGACTGTGGGTTTTGGTAACTGCGGCCGGCTCGCGGCCTTGAACTTTTTTTTTACATGGGTACCTTCTGCTACCCATCCGGGTTCCAGTACCGTCAGCTGGTTCTCGGCAGTGCCTTTGGATTAGGTGCCTCCTTCTCGGTATCCAAGTTCCACCAACGTCTGCTGGTCCTTGGTAGTGCTTTCTGGCACAGGTACCTCCTGCTTAGTAACCGAGTTCCAGTAACATCAGCTGGTCCTCGGTAGTTCCATTGGCTCTTGTACCTTCTGCTACCCATCCGGGTTCCAGTACCGTCAGCTGGTCCTCGGTAGTTCCATTTGCTCTTGTATCTTCTGCTACCCATCCGGGTTCCAGTACCGTCAGCTGGTTCTCGGCAGTGTCTTTGGCACGGGTACTCCCTCCTGCCCAGCCTGGTTCCAGCACGCCAGCTGTTTCCGGGTAGTGTCAACGTCACTTTGCCTCCAATGCGTTGTCCTGTCGTGTTGCGGTCGGGTTAGCCGACTCTATGGTGCCTGCAGTTTAGGTGACTCCTATGTGGGCTGCGGGATCTGGCAATGAAGGCTGGTTCCATAGTGCCAATAGGACAAGCACCCTCTGTAGGACTGTGGGTTTTGGTAACTGCGGCCGGCTCGCGGCCTTGAACTTTTTTTTTACATGGGTACCTTCTGCTACCCATCCGGGTTCCAGTACCGTCAGCTGGTTCTCGGCAGTGCCTTTGGATTAGGTGCCTCCTTCTCGGTATCCAAGTTCCACCAACGTCTGCTGGTCCTTGGTAGTGCTTTCTGGCACAGGTACCTCCTGCTTAGTAACCGAGTTCCAGTAACATCAGCTGGTCCTCGGTAGTTCCATTGGCTCTTGTACCTTCTGCTACCCATCCGGGTTCCAGTAACATCAGCTGGTCCTCGGTAGTTCCATTGGCTCTTGTACCTTCTGCTACCCATCCGGGTTCCAGTACCGTCAGCTGGTTCTCGGCAGTGCCTTTGGATTAGGTGCCTCCTTCTCGGTATCCAAGTTCCACCAACGTCTGCTGGTCCTTGGTAGTGCTTTCTGGCACAGGTACCTCCTGCTTAGTAACCGAGTTCCAGTAACATCAGCTGGTCCTCGGTAGTTCCATTGGCTCTTGTACCTTCTGCTATCCATCCGGGTTCCAGTACCGTCAGCTGGTCCTCGGTAGTTCCTCAGCTTTCTTGTACCTTCTGCTACATTTCCAAGTTCAAGCTTTTTGAAATGGTTCTTGGTAATCACTCTGGATCTCCCTGACGAGGACCCTGAAGACGAGGACCCTGAAGACCAACCCTAAGAAGACGAGGACCCCGAAGACAATGACCCTGAAGACGAGGACCCTGAAGACCACCCCGAAGAAGACGAGGACCCTGAAGACCACCCCGAAGAAGACGAGGACCCTGAAGACCACCCCGAAGAAGACGAGGACCCCGAAGACGAGGACCCAGAAGACCAACCCGAAGAAGACGAGGACCCCGAAGACGAAGACCCCCGAAGACGACGACCCTGAAGACCACCCCGAAGAAGACCAAGAAGATGACCCTGAAGAAGTTGACCAAGAAGACAAAGAAGAGAAGACAAGCACCAAGATACAGAAAAACAAGAGACAGAAAACCAAGAAGCAGAAATACAAGAAGCTGCAGAACAAAAAGCGGAAGAACATTAAGCATAAGACTAAAAATCAGAGCAAAAGATAATATCTAAATTATAAGCAGAAGATGACTAAGCAGTGTATGGGGGTGAGTCCGTTCCTCCTCGTGGTGCCCCTGGAAAAGACCTGCTGCTGCAGGCCAAACTGAACGCGGACAAATCCTGTTGTAAATCTTTTGTGACGGGCAGAACGAAAGGTGTAATGTCCAACCTTTTATAGATAACAACTACAGGAATGCCTGTCACAAATAAGAATATGATGAAGAAGAAGAATATGAAGAAGATGAAGAAGTAGAATATGAAGAATGTAAAAAAAAGAATAATACGAAGAAGGTGAAGAAGAAGAAGGTGAAGAAGAAGTGGATGAAAAAGATGCTGAGGATGATGAAGGAGAAAGTGTGGGAGAAGTAAAAAAGAAGGTGAAGAGCATGGAAGTAGTGAAACATAAATATCTGACAAAATATAAAAATACTTAACATAGTTAATATTTCCGTAACTCAGAACATAATAAAAAAATATTAATTCCTGCTATTCCATTTGACTGGGCTAAACCTCTATGCCTTTATTGTCTCCCCCACCTCCCCCAATACATTCTACATTATTCTTAGTTGTTTTCCTTCATGTAGAAATAACCTACAAGGAAAGAAAGGGTTTATTTTAATTCCGATATTTATGTCCCATTGACTTGCATTGGTTTCCGGTATCGGAATCGGCGATATCCGATACTTTTTCGGTATCGGTCCGATCCAATCCGATCCGATATTTCCCGATATCGGAAGGTATCGCTCAACACTAGTCATGATATAACACGTGCAGTGCTGCGCTCTGTTTGTATATGTGTTGTCTATAACCAGTATATGTCACGATATAGCACATGTAGTGAAGCCCTCTAGTTGTAGGTGTGCTATATACAGCCAGTATATGTCATGATATAACACATGCAGTGCTGCGCTCTGTTTGTATATGTGCTGTCTATAACCAGTATATGTCACGATATAACACATGTAGTGACACGCTCTAGTTGTAGATGTGCTATATACAGCCAGTATGTCACGATATAACACATGCAGTGCTGCACTCTGTTTGTAGATGTGCTGTCTATAGCCAGTATATGTCACGATATAACACATGTAGTGATGCGCTCTAGTTGTAGATGTGCTATATACAGTCAGTATACTGTATGTCATGATATAACACATGCAGTGCTGCGCTCTGTTTGTATATCTGCTGTCTATAGCCAGTATATGTCCCGATATAACACATGCAGAGCTGCGCTCGGTTTGTATATCTGCTGTCTATAGCCAGTATAAGTCACGATATAACACATGCAGTGCAACGCTCTGTTTGTATATGTGCTGTCTATAGCCAGTATATATCACGATATAACACATGTAGTGATGCGTTCTGTTTGTATATGTGCTGCCTATAGCCAGTATATGTCACGATATAACACATGCAGTGCTGCGCTCTGTTTGTATATGTGCTGTCTATAGCCAGTATATGTCACGATATAACACATGTAGTGATGCGTTCTGTTTGTATATGTGCTGTCTATAGCCAGTATATGTCACGATATAACACATGTAGTGATGCGCTCTGTTTGTACACTGTGTTCCAAATTATTATGCAAATAATATTTTCTCAGATTTTCCCAAATTACCTATATGAATTGCAGTCATTGTAATTTTCCAGTCAAATAACTATTAGAGTACAATTGAAAGGCTTTTGTACAAACTGCCTATGATAACAGTATATTTTAAAAAAAATAAAAAACTCAAACTGCACTCAAAATGCATGTTCCAAATTATTATGCACAGCAGAGTTTTCAACCTTTTCATTTTAATAAAGAACAAAATAATGGTCATTTTTGAAATTATAAGCATTAGCAGGCTATTACAAACTGAAATCAAACAGTTTTCAACTCAAAACTTTATTCTAGGTGATGTTACATTTGCACATAGGACCCCTTGTTCGAAAGGAGCTTCTGAACTCTCTCGTCCATTGAATTTGTCAGGTTTTGGATGGTTTCTGCTTCAATTGTTTTGCATAAGGACAGAATACCCTCCCAGAGCTGTTGCTTCGATGTGAATAGCCTCCCACCATCATAGACACTCCTTTTGATGATGCACCAGAGGTTCTCAATGAGGTTGAGGTCAGGGTAGCATGGGGGCCACACCATAAGTTTGTCCCCTTTTATGCCCATAGCAGCCAGAGATGCAGATGTGTTATGTGCAGCATGAGACGGGGCATTATCATGCATAAAAATGATCTTGCTGCGGAATGCACGGTTCTTCTTCTTGAACCATGGAAGGAAGTGCTGTTTGAGAAACTCAACATACATTATGGAGTTCATCTTTACCCCTTCAGGGATCCTAAAAGGGCCGACAATCTCTCTCCCCATGATTCCAGCCCAAAACATTACTCCACCTCCTCCTTGTTAGCGCCGTAGCCGTGTTTGCATGGGGTGTCCATCAACCAGCCATCCTCCACTCCATCCATCTGGACCATCGAGATCATTTCATGCATGATAATGCCCCGTCTCATGCTGCACATAACACATCTGCATCTCTGGCTGCTATGGGCATAAAAGGGGACAAATTTATGGTGTGGCACCCATGCTCCCCTGACCTTAACCCCATTGAGAACCTCTGGAGCATCATCAAAAGGAGTGTCTTTGATGGCGGGAGGCAGTTCACATCTAAGCAACAGCTCTGGGAGGGTATTCTGTCCTCATGCAAAACAATTAAAGCAGAAACCATCCAAAACCTGACAAATTCAATGGACGAGAGAAGCTCCTTTCGAACAAGGGGTCCTATGTGCAAATGTAACATCACCTAGACTAAAGTTTTGAGTTGAAAACTGTTTGATTTCAGTTTGTAATAACCTGCTAATGCTTATAATTTCAAAAATGACCATTTTTTTGTTCTTTATTAAAATGAAAAGGTTGAAAACTCTGCTGTGCATAATAATTTGGAACATGCATTTTGAGTGCAGTTTGAGTTTTTAATTTTTTTAAAAATATACTGTTATCATAGGCAGTTTGTACAAAAACCTTTCAATTGTACTCTAATAGTTATTTGACTGGAAAATTACAATGACTGCAATTCATATAGGTAATTTGGGAAAATCTGAGAAAATATTATTTGCATAATAATTTGGAACACAGTGTATATGTGCAGTCTATAGCCAGTATATATCACGATATAACACATGCAGTGATGCGCTCTGTTTGTATAAGTGCTGTCTATAGCCAGTATATATCACGATATAACACATGTAGTGATGCGCTCTGTATGTATATGTGCTGTCTATAGCCAGTATATATCACGATATAACACATGTAGTGATGCACTCTGTTTGTATATGTGCTGTCTATAGCCAGTATATATCACGATATAACACATGTAGTGATGTGCTCTGTTTGTATATGTGCTGTCTATAGCCAGTATATGTCACGATATAGCACATGTAGTGATGCGCTCTGTATGTATATGTGCTGTCTATAGCCAGTATATGTCCCGATATAACACATGCAGTGATGTGCTCTGTTTGTATATGTGCTGTCTATAGCCAGTATATGTCACGATATAACACATGCAGTGATGCGCTCTGTTTGTATATGTGCTGTCTATAGCCAGTATA
The DNA here is from genome assembly GCF_046119375.1 of Phyllobates terribilis. NCBI lineage: Eukaryota > Metazoa > Chordata > Amphibia > Anura > Dendrobatidae > Phyllobates > Phyllobates terribilis. The sequence continues at coordinate 156,068,451 of NW_027362771.1, read as the reverse complement.
TGTCACGATATAACACATGCAGTGATGCGCTGTTTGTATATGTGCTGTCTATACCCAGTATATATCACGATATAACACATGCAGTGCTGCGCTCTGTTTGTATATGTGCTGTCTATAGTCAGTATATGTCACGATATAACACATGCAGTGCTGCGCTCTGTTTGTATATGTGCTGTCTATAGCCAGTATATGTCACGATATAACACATGCAGTGATGCGCTCTGTTTGTATATGTGCTGTCTATAGCCAGTATATGTCACGATATAACACATGCAGTGATGCGCTCTGTTTGTATATGTGCTGTCTATAGCCAGTATATGTTACGATATAACACATGCAGCGCTCTGCTGTTTGTAGATGTGCTGTATTTAGCCAGTATATGTCACGATATAACACATGCAGTGATGCGCTCTGTTTGTATATGTGCTGTCTATAGCCAGTATATGTCACGATATAACACACGCAGCGCTGCGCTCTGTTTGTATATGTGCTGCCTATAGCCAGCATATGTTCCGATATAACACATGCAGTGATGCGCTCTGTAAGTATATGTGCTGTCTATAGCCAGTATATGTCACGATATAACACATGCAGTGATGCGCTCTGTATGTATATGTGCTGTCTATAGCCAGTATATGTCACGATATAACACAGGCAGTGAAGCGCTCTGTTTGTATATGTGCTGTCTATAACCAGTATATGTCACGATATAATACATGCAGTGATGCGCTCTGTTAGTATATGTGCTGTCTATAGCCAGTATATGTCACGATATAACACATGCAGTGATGCGCTCTGTATGTATATGTGCTGTCTATAGCCAGTATATGTCACGATATAACACAGGCAGTGATGCGCTCTGTTTGTATATGTGCTGTCTATAGCCAGTATATGTCACGATATAACACAGGCAGTGATGCGCTCTGTTTGTATATGTGCTGTCTATAGCCAGTATATGTCACGATATAACACAGGCAGTGATGCGCTCTGTTTGTATATGTGCTGTCTATAGCCAGTATATGTCACGATATAACACATGCAGTGATGCGCTCTGTATGTATATGTGCTGTCTATAGCCAGTATATGTCCCGATATAACACATGTAGTGATGCGCTCTGTAAGTATATGTGCTGTCTATAGCCAGTATATGTCACGATATAACACATGCAGTGATGCGCTCTGTATGTATATGTGCTGTCTATAGCCAGTATATGTCACGATATAACACAGGCAGTGATGCGCTCTGTTTGTATATGTGCTGTCTATAGCCAGTATATGTCACGATATAATACATGCAGTGATGAGCTCTGTTAGTATATGTGCTGTCTATAGCCAGTATATGTCACGATATAACACATGCAGTGATGCGCTCTGTATGTATATGTGCTGTCTATAGCCAGTATATGTCACGATATAATACATGCAGTGATGCGCTCTGTTTGTATATGTGCTGCCTATAGCCAGTATATATCACGATATAACACATGCAGTGATGCGCTCTGTCTGTATATGTGCTGTCTATAGCCAGTATATGTCACGATATAACCCAGGCAGTGATGCGCTCTGTTTGTATATGTGCTGTCTATAGCCAGTATATGTCACGATATAACACATGCAGTGATGCGCTCTGTCTGTATATGTGCTGTCTATAGCCAGTATATGTCACGATATAACACAGGCAGTGATGCGCTCTGTTTGTATATGTGCTGTCTATAGCCAGTATATGTCACGATATAACACATGCAGTGATGCGCTCTGTTTGTATATGTGCTGTCTATAGCCAGTATATGTCACGATATAACACATGCAGTGCTGCGCTCTGTTTGTATATGTGCTGTCAATAGCCAGTATATGTCACGATATAACACAGGCAGTGATGCGCTCTGTATGTATATGTGCTGTCTATAGCAAGTATATGTCACGATATAACACATGCAGTGATGCGCTCTGTTTGTATATGTGCTGTCTATAGCCAGTATATGTCACGATATAACACATGCAGTGATGCGCTCTGTTTGTATATGTGCTGTCTATAGCCAGTATATGTCACGATATAACACATGCAGTGATGCGCTCTGTATGTATATGTGCTGTCTATAGACAGTGTATGTCACGATATAACACATGCAGTGATGCGCTCTGTTTGTATATGTGCTGTCTATAGCCAGTATATGTCACGATATAACACATGCAGTGATGCACTCTGTTTGTATATGTGCTGTCTATAGCCAGTATATGTCACGATATAACACATGCACTGCTGCGCTCTGTTTGTATATGTGCTGTCTATAGCCAGTATATGTCACGATATAACACAGGCAGTGATGCGCTCTGTATGTATATGTGCTGTCTATAGCCAGTATATGTCACGATATAACACATGCAGTGATGTGCTCTGTTTGTATATGTGCTGTCTATAGCCAGTATATGTCACGATATAACACATGCAGTGATGCGCTCTGTATGTATATGTGCTGTCTATAGCCAGTATATGTCACGATATAACACAGGCAGTGATGCGCTCTGTTTGTATATGTGCTGTCTATAGCCAGTATATGTCACGATATAACACAGGCAGTGATGCGCTCTGTATGTATATGTGCTGTCTATAGCCAGTATACATCCCGATATAACACAGGCAGTGATGCTCTCTGTTTGTATATGTGCTGTCTATAGCCAGTATATGTCACGATATAACACATGCAGTGATGAGCTCTGTCTGTATATGTGCTGTCTATAGCCAGTATATGTCACGATATAACACAGGCAGTGATGCGCTCTGTTTGTATATGTGCTGTCTATAGCCAGTATATATCACGATATAACACATGCAGTGATGCGCTCTGTTAGTATATGTGCTGTCTATAGCCAGTATATATCACGATATAACACATGCAGTGATGCGCTCTGTCTGTATATGTGCTGTCTATAGCCAGTATATGTCACGATATAACACAGGCAGTGATGCGCTCTGTTTGTATATGTGCTGTCTATAGCCAGTATATGTCAAGATATAACACATGCAGTGATGCGCTCTGTCTGTATATGTGCTGTCTATAGCCAGTATATGTCACGATATAACACAGGCAGTGATGCGCTCTGTTTGTATATGTGCTGTCTATAGCCAGTATATGTCATGATATAACACATGCAGTGATGCGCTCTGTTTGTACATGTGCTGTCTATAGCCAGTATATGTCACGATATAACACATGCAGTGCTGCGCTCTATTTGTATATGTGCTGTCTATAGCCAGTATATGTCACGATATAACACAGGTAGTGATGCGCTCTGTATGTATATGTGCTGTCTATAGCCAGTATATGTCACGATATAACACATGCAGTGATGAGCTCTGTTTGTATATGTGCTGTCTATAGCCAGTATATGTCACGATATAACACATGCAGTGCTGCGCTCTGTTTGTATATGTGCTGTCTATAGCCAGTATATGTCACGATATAATACATGCAGTGAAGCGCTCTGTATGTATATGTGCTGTCTATAGCCAGTATATGTCACGATATAACACATGCAGTGATGCGCTCTGTTTGTATATGTGCTGTCTATAGCCAGTATATGTCACGATATAACACATGCAGTGATGCACTCTGTTTGTATATGTGCTGTCTATAGCCAGTATATGTCACGATATAACACATGCAGTGCTGCGCTCTGTTTGTATATGTGCTGTCTATAGCCAGTATATGTCACGATATAACACAGGCAGTGATGCGCTCTGTATGTATATGTGCTGTCTATAGCCAGTATATGTCACGATATAACACATGCAGTGATGTGCTCTGTTTGTATATGTGCTGTGTATAGCCAGTATATGTCACGATATAACACATGCAGTGATGCGCTCTGTATGTATATGTGCTGTCTATAGCCAGTATATGTCACGATATAACACAGGCAGTGATGCGCTCTGTTTGTATATGTGCTATCTATAGCCAGTATATGTCACGATATAACACAGGCAGTGATGCGCTCTGTATGTATATGTGGTGTCTATAGCCAGTATATATCCCGATATAACACAGGCAGTGATGCGCTCTGTTTGTATATGTGCTGTCTATAGCCAGTATATGTCACGATATAACACATGCAGTGATGCGCTCTGTCTGTATATGTGCTGTCTATAGCCAGTATATGTCACGATATAACACAGGCAGTGATGCGCTCTGTTTGTATATGTGCTGTCTATAGCCAGTATATATCACGATATAACACATGCAGTGATGCGCTCTGTTAGTATATGTGCTGTCTATAGCCAGTATATATCACGATATAACACATGCAGTGATGCGCTCTGTCTGTATATGTGCTGTCTATAGCCAGTATATGTCACGATATATCACAGGCAGTGATGCGCTCTGTTTGTATATGTGCTGTCTATAGCCAGTATATGTCAAGATATAACACATGCAGTGATGCGCTCTGTCTGTATATGTGCTGTCTATAGCCAGTATATGTCACGATATAACACAGGCAGTGATGCGCTCTGTTTGTATATGTGCTGTCTATAGCCAGTATATGTCACGATATAACACAGGCAGTGATGCGCTCTGTTTGTATATGTGCTGTCTATAGCCAGTATATGTCATGATATAACACATGCAGTGATGCGCTCTGTTTGTACATGTGCTGTCTATAGCCAGTATATGTCACGATATAACACATGCAGTGCTGCGCTCTGTTTGTATATGTGCTGTCTATAGCCAGTATATGTCACGATATAACACAGGCAGTGATGCGCTCTGTATGTATATGTGCTGTCTATAGCCAGTATATGTCACGATATAACACATGCAGTGATGCGCTCTGTTTGTATATGTGCTGTCTATAGCCAGTATATGTCACGATATAACACATGCAGTGATGCGCTCTGTTTGTATATGTGCTGTCTATAGCCAGTATATGTCACGATATAACACATGCAGTGATGCGCTCTGTATGTATATGTGCTGTCTATAGCCAGTATATGTCACGATATAACACATGCAGTGATGCGCTCTGTTTGTATATGTGCTGTCTATAGCCAGTATATGTCACGATATAACACATGCAGTGATGCACTCTGTTTGTATATGTGCTGTCTATAGCCAGTATATGTCACGATATAACACATGCAGTGCTGCGCTCTGTTTGTATATGTGCTGTCTATAGCCAGTATATGTCACGATATAACACAGGCAGTGATGCGCTCTGTATGTATATGTGCTGTCTATAGCCAGTATATGTCACGATATAACACAGGCAGTGATGCGCTCTTTTTGTATATGTGCTGTCTATAGCCAGTATATGTCACGATATAACACATGCAGTGATGCGCTCTGTATGTATATGTGCTGTCTATAGCCAGTATATGTCACGATATAACACATGCAGTGATGCGCTCTGTTTGTATATGTGCTGTCTATAGCCAGTATATGTCACGATATAACACATGCAGTGATGCACTCTGTTTGTATATGTGCTGTCTATAGCCAGTATATGTCATGATATAACACATGCAGTGCTGCGCTCTGTTTGTATATGTGCTGTCTATAGCCAGTATATGTCACGATATAACACAGGCAGTGATGCGCTCTGTATGTATATGTGCTGTCTATAACCAGTATATGTCACGATATAACACAGGCAGTGATGCGCTCTTTTTGTATATGTGCTGTCTATAGCCAGTATATGTCACGATATAACACATGCAGTGATGCGCTCTGTATGTATATGTGCTGTCTATAGCCAGTATATGTCACGATATAACACATGCAGTGATGCGCTCTGTTTGTATATGTGCTGTCTATAGCCAGTATATGTCACGATATAACACATGTAGTGATGCGCTCTGTTTGTATATGTGCTGTCTATAGCCAGTATATGTCACGATATAACACATGCAGTGATGTGCTCTGTTTGTATATGTGCTGTCTATAGCCAGTATATGTCACGATATAACACATGCAGTGCTGCACTCTGTTTGTATATGTGCTGTCTATAGCCAGTATATGTCACGATATAACACATGCAGTGATGCGCTCTGTTTGTATATGTGCTGTCTATAGCCAGTATATGTCACGATATAACACATGTAGTGATGCGCTCTGTTTGTGTATGTGCTGTCTATAGCCAGTATATGTCCCGATATAACACATGCAGTGATGCGCTCTGTATGTATATGTGCTGTCTATAGCCAGTATATATCACGATATAACACATGCAGTGATGCGCTCTGTTTGTATATGTGCTGTCTATAGCCAGTATATGTCCCGATATAACACATGCAGTGATGCGCTCTGTATGTATATGTGCTGTCTATAGCCAGTATATGCCACGATATAACACATGTAGTGATGCGCTCTGTTTGTATATGTGCTGTCTATAGCCAGTATATGTCACGATATAACACATGTAGTGATGCGCTCTGTATGTATATGTGCTGTCTATAGCCAGTATATGTCACGATATAACACATGCAGTGATGCGCTCTGTACGTATATGTGCTGTCTATAGCCAGTATATGTCACGATATAACACATGCAGTGATGCGCTCTGTTTGTATATGTGCTGTCTATAGCCAGTATATGTCACGATATAACACATGCAGTGATGCGCTCTGTATGTATATGTGCTGTCTATAGCCAGTATATGTCACGATATAACACATGCAGTGATGTGCTCTGTTTGTATATGTGCTGTCTATAGCCAGTATATGTCACGATATAACACATGCAGTGCTGCACTCTGTTTGTATATGTGCTGTCTATAGCCAGTATATGTCACGATATAACACATGCAGTGATGTGCTCTGTTTGTATATGTGCTGTCTATAGCCAGTATATGTCACGATATAACACATGTAGTGATGCGCTCTGTTTCTATATGTGCTGTCTATAGCCAGTATATGTCACGATATAACACATGCAGTGATGCGCTCTGTATGTATATGTGCTGTCTATAGCCAGTATATGTCACGATATAACACATGTAGTGATGCGCTCTGTTTGTATATGTGCTGTCTATAGCCAGTATATGTCCCGATATAACACATGCAGTGATGCGCTCTGTATGTATATGTGCTGTCTATAGCCAGTATATGTCACGATATAACACATGTAGTGATGCGCTCTGTTTGTATATGTGCTGTCTATAGCCAGTATATGTCCCGATACAACACATGCAGTGATGCGCTCTGTATGTATATGTGCTGTCTATAGCCAGTATATGTCACGATATAACACATGTAGTGATGCGCTCTGTTTGTATATGTGCTGTCTATAGCCAGTATATGTCCCAATATAACACATGCAGTGATGCGCTCTGTATGTATATGTGCTGTCTATAGCCAGTATATGTCACGATATAACACATGCAGTGATGCGCTCTGTTTGTATATGTGCTGTCTATAGCCAGTATATGTCCCGATATAACACATGTAGTGATGCGCTCTGTATGTATATGTGCTGTCTATAGCCAGTATATGTCACGATATAACACATGCAGTGATGTGCTCTGTTTGTATATGTGCTGTCTATAGCCAGTATATGTCACGATATAACACATGTAGTGATGCGCTCTGTTTGTATATGTGCTGTCTATAGCCAGTATATGTCACGATATAACACATGCAGTGATGCGCTCTGTATGTATATGTGCTGTCTATAGCCAGTATATGTCACGATATAACACATGTAGTGATGCGCTCTGTTTGTATATGTGCTGTCTATAGCCAGTATATGTCCCGATATAACACATGCAGTGATGCGCTCTGTATGTATATGTGCTGTCTATAGCCAGTATATGTCACGATATAACACATGTAGTGATGCGCTCTGTTTGTATATGTGCTGTCTATAGCCAGTATATGTCCCGATATAACACATGCAGTGATGCGCTCTGTATGTATATGTGCTGTCTATAGCCAGTATATGTCACGATATAACACATGCAGTGATGCGCTCTGTTTGTATATGTGCTGTCTATAGCCAGTATATGTCCCGATATAACACATGTAGTGATGCGCTCTGTATGTATATGTGCTGTCTATAGCCAGTATATGTCACGATATAACACATGTAGTGATGCGCTCTGTATGTATATGTGCTGTCTATAGCCAGTATATGTCCCGATATAACACATGCAGTGATGTGCTCTGTTTGTATATGTGCTGTCTATAGCCAGTATATGTCACGATATAACACATGCAGTGATGCGCTCTGTATGTATATGTGCTGTCTATAGCCAGTATATGTCACGATATAACACATGTAGTGATGCGCTCTGTTTGTATATGTGCTGTCTATAGCCAGTATATGTCACGATATAACACATGTAGTGATGCGCTCTGTATGTATATGTGCTGTCTATAGCCAGTATATGTCCCGATATAACACATGCAGTGATGCGCTCTGTATGTATATGTGCTGTCTATAGCCAGTATATGTCACGATATAACACATGTAGTGATGCGCTCTGTTTGTATATGTGCTGTCTATAGCCAGTATATGTCACGATATAACACATGCAGTGATGTGCTCTGTTTGTATATGTGCTGTCTATAGCCAGTATATGTCACGATATAACACATGCAGTGATGCGCTCTGTATGTATATGTGCTGTCTATAGCCAGTATATGTCACGATATAACACATGCAGTGATGCGCTCTGTATGTATATGTGCTGTCTATAGCCAGTATATGTCACGATATAAGACATGCAGTGATGCGCTCTGTTTGTATATGTGCTGTCTATAGCCAGTATATGTCACGATATAACACATGCAGTGATGCGCTCTGTTTGTATATGTGCTGTCTATAGCCAGTATATGTCACGATATAACACATGCAGTGATGCGCTCTGTATGTATATGTGCTGTCTATAGCCAGTATATGTCACGATATAACACATGCAGTGATGCGCTCTGTTTGTATATGTGCTGTCTATAGCCAGTATATGTCACGATATAACACATGCAGTGATGCGCTCTGTATGTATATGTGCTGTCTATAGCCAGTATATGTCACGATATAACACATGCAGTGATGCGCTCTGTTTGTACAGTTATATGAAAAAGTTTGGGCACCCCTATTAATCTTAAGCTTAATGTTTTATAAAAATTGGTGGTTTTGCAACAGCTATTTCAGTTTGATATATGTAATAACTGTTGGACACAGTAATGTTTCTGCCTTGAAATGAGGTTTATTGTACTAGCAGAAAATGTGCAATCTGCATTCAAAAAAAATTTGACAGGTGCATAAGTATGGGCACCCTTATCACTTTCTTGTTTTAAATACTCCTACCTACTTTTTACTGACTTACTAAAGCACTTTTTTGGTTTTGTAACCTCATTGAGCTTTGAACTTCATAGCCAGGTGTATGCAATCATGAGAAAAGCTACTTAAAGTGGCCACTTGCAAGTTGTTCTCCTGTTTGAATCTCCTCTGAAGAGTGGCATCATGGGCTCCTCAAAACAACTGTCAAACCATCTGAAAACAAAGATTATTCAACATAGTTGTTCAGGGGAAGGATACAAAAAGCTGTCTCAGAGATTTAACCTGTCAGTTTCCACTGTGAGGAACATAGTAAGGAAATGGAAGAACACAGGGACAGTTCTTGTTAAGGCCAGAAGTGGCAGGCCAAGAAAAACATCAGAAAGGCAGAGAAGAAGAATGGTGAGATCAGTCAAGGACAATCATCAGACCACCTCCAGAGAGCTGCAGAATCAACTTGCTGCAGATGGTGTCACACTGCATCGGTCAACTATGCAACGCACTTTGCACAAGGAGAAGCTGTATGGGAGAGTGATGCGAAAGAAGCCGTTTCTGCAAGCACGCCACAAACAGAGTCGGCTGAGGTATGCAAGAGCACATTTGGAGAAGCCAATTTCTTTTTGGAAGAAGGTCCTGTGGACTGATGAAACCAAGATTGAGTTGTTTGGTCATACAAAAAGGCGTTATGCATGGCAGCAAAAAAACACAGCATTCCAAGAAAAACACTTGCTACCCACATTCAAATTTGGTGGAGGTTCCATCATGCTTTGGGGCTGTGTGGCCAATGCCGGCACCGGGAATCTTGTTAAAGTTGAGGGACGCATGGATTCCACTCAGTATCAGCAGATTCTTGACAATAATGTTCAAGAATCAGTGATAAAGTTGAAGTTATGCAGGGGATGGATCTTTCAGCAAGACAATGATCCAAAACACCGCTCCAAATTTACTCAGGCAATCATACAGAGGAACAATTACAATGTTCTGGAATGGCCATCCCAGTCCCCAGACCTGAATTTCATTGAACATCTGTGGGATCATTTGAAGAGGGCTGTCCATGCTCGGTGACCATCAAACTTAACTGAACTGGAATTGTTTTGTAAAGAGGAATGGTCAAAAATACCTTCATCCAGGATCCAGGAACTCATTAAAAGCTACAGGAAGCGACTAGAGGCTGTTATTTTTGCAAAAGGAGGATCTACTAAATATTAATGTCACTTTTCTGGTGGGGTGCCCATACTTATGCACCTGTCAAATTTTGTTTGAATGCAGATTGCACATTTTCTGTTAGTACAATCAACCTCATTTCAAGGCAGAAACATTACTGTGTCCAACAGTTATTACATATATCAAACTGAAATAGCTGTTGCAAAAACACCAATTTTTATAAAACATTAAGCTTAAGATTAATAGGGGTGCCCAAACTTTTTCATATAACTGTATATGTGCTGTCTATAGCCAGTATATGTCACGATATAACAAAGGCAGTGATGTGCTCTGTATGTACAGTACAGACCAAAAGTTTGGACACATCTTCTCATTTAAAGATTTTTCTGTATTTTCATGACTTTGAAAATTGTACATTCACACTGAAGGCATCAAAACTATGAATTAACACATGTGGAATTATATACTTAAAAAAAAGTGTGAAACAACTGAAAATATGTCTTATATTCTAGGTTCTTCAAAGTAGCCACCTTTTGCTTTGATGACTGCTTTGCACACTCTTGGCATTCTCTTGATGAGCTTCAAGAGGTAGTCACCGGAAATGGTCTTCCAACAATCTTGAAGGAGTTCCCAGAGATGCTTAGCACTTGTTGGCCCTTTTGCCTTCACTCAGCGGTCCAGCTCACCCCAAACCATCTCAATTGGGTTCAGGTCTGGTGACTGTGGAGGCCAAGTCATCTGGCGTAGCACCCCTTCACTCTCCTTCTTGGTCAAATAGCCCTTTCACAGCCTGGAGGTGTGTTTGGGGTCATTGTCCTATTGAAAAATAAATGATGGTCCAACTAAACGCAAACCGGATGGAATAGCATGTCGCTGCAAGATGCTGTGGTAGCCATGCTGGTTCAGTATGCCTTCAATTTTGAATAAATCCCCAACAGTGTCACCAGCAAAGCACCCCCACACCATCACACCTCCTCCTCCATGCTTCACGGTGGGGAACAGGCATGTAGAGTCCATCCGTTCACCTTTTCTGCGTCGCACAAAGACACGGTGGTTGGAACCAAAGATCTCAAATTTGGACTCATCAGACCAAAGCACAGATTTCCACTGGTCTAATGTCCATTCCTTGTGTTCTTTAGCCCAAACAAGTCTCTTCTGCTTGTTGCCTGTCCTTTAGCAGTGGTTTACTAGCAGCTATTTTACCATGAAGGCCTGCTGCACAAAGTCTCCTCTTAACAGTTGTTGTAGAGATGTGTCTGCTGCTAGAACTCTGTGTGGCATTGACCTGGTCTCTAATCTGAGCTGCTGTTAACCTGCGATTTCTGAGGCTGGTGACTCGGATAAACTTATCCTCAGAAGCAGAGGTGACTCGTGGTCTTCCTTTCCTGGGGCGGTGCTCATGTGAGCCAGTTTCTTTGTAGCGCTTGATGGTTTTTGCAACTGCACTTGGGGACACTTTCAAAGTTTGCCCAATTTTTTGGACTGACTGACCTTCATTTCTTAAAGTAATGATGGTCACTCATTTTTCTTTACTTAGCTGCTTTTTTCTTGCCATAATACAAATTCTAACAGTCTATTCAGTAGGACTATTAGCTGCGTATCCACCAGACTTCTGCACAACATAACTGATGGTCCCAACACCATTTATAAGGCAAGAAATCCCACTTATTAAACCTAACAGGGCACACCTGTGAAGTGAAAACCATTTCCGGTGACTACCTCTTGAAGTTCATCAAGAGAATGCCAAGAGTGTGCAAAGCAGTCATCAAAGCAAAAGGTGGCTACTTTGAAGAACCTAGAATATAAGACATAATTTTAGTTGTTCCACACTTTTTTGTTAAGTATATAATTCCACATGTGTTAATTCATAGTTTTGATGCCTTCAGTGTGAATGTACAATTTTCAAAGTCATGAAAATACAGAAAAATCTTTAAATGAGCAGGTGTGTCCAAACTTTTGGTCTGTACTGTATATGTGCTGTCTATAGCCAGTATATGTCACGATATAACACATGCAGTGATGCGCTCTGTTTGTATATGTGCTGTCTATAGCCAGTATATGTCACGATATAACACATGCAGTGATGCGCTCTGTCTGTATATGTGCTGTCTATAGCCAGTATATGTCACGATATAACACAGGCAGTGATGCGCTCTGTTTGTATATGTGCTGTCTATAGCCAGTATATATCACGATATAACACATGCAGTGATGCGCTTTGTTAGTATATGTGCTGTCTATAGCCAGTATATATCACGATATAACACATGCAGTGATGCGCTCTGTCTGTATATGTGCTGTCTATAGCCAGTATATGTCACGATATAACACAGGCAGTGATGCGCTCTGTTTGTATATGTGCTGTCTATAGCCAGTATATGTCAAGATATAACACATGCAGTGATGCGCTCTGTCTGTATATGTGCTGTCTATAGCCAGTATATGTCACGATATAACACAGGCAGTGATGCGCTCTGTTTGTATATGTGCTGTCTATAGCCAGTATATGTCACGATATAACACAGGCAGTGATGCGCTCTGTTTGTATATGTGCTGTCTATAGCCAGTATATGTCATGATATAACACATGCAGTGATGCGCTCTGTTTGTACATGTGCTGTCTATAGCCAGTATATGTCACGATATAACACATGCAGTGCTGCGCTCTGTTTGTATATGTGCTGTCTATAGCCAGTATATGTCACGATATAACACAGGCAGTGATGCGCTCTGTATGTATATGTGCTGTCTATAGCCAGTATATGTCACCATATAACACATGCAGTGATGCGCTCTGTTTGTATATGTGCTGTCTATAGCCAGTATATGTCACGATATAACACATGCAGTGATGCGCTCTGTTTGTATATGTGCTGTCTATAGCCAGTATATGTCACGATATAACACATGCAGTGATGCGCTCTGTATGTATATGTGCTGTCTATAGCCAGTATATGTCACGATATAACACATGCAGTGATGCGCTCTGTTTGTATATGTGCTGTCTATAGCCAGTATATGTCACGATATAACACATGCAGTGATGCACTCTGTTTGTATATGTGCTGTCTATAGCCAGTATATGTCACGATATAACACATGCAGTGCTGCGCTCTGTTTGTATATGTGCTGTCTATAGCCAGTATATGTTACGATATAACACAGGCAGTGATGCGCTCTGTTTGTATATGCGCTGTCTATAGCCAGTATATGTCGCGATATAACACATGCAGTGATGCGCTCTGTATGTATATGTGCTGTCTATAGCCAGTATATGTCACGATATAACACATGCAGTGATGCGCTCTGTTTGTATATATGCTGTCTATAGCCAGTATATGTCACGATATAACACATGCAGTGATGCACTCTGTTTGTATATGTGCTGTCTATAGCCAGTATATGTCACGATATAACACATGCAGTGCTGCGCTCTGTTTGTATATGTGCTGTGTATAGCCAGTATATGTCACGATATAACACAGGCAGTGATGCGCTCTGTATGTATATGTGCTGTCTATAGCCAGTATATGTCACGATATAACACAGGCAGTGATGCACTCTTTTTGTATATGTGCTGTCTATAGCCAGTATATGTCACGATATAACACATGCAGTGATGCGCTCTGTATGTATATGTGCTGTCTATAGCCAGTATATGTCACGATATAACACATGCAGTGATGCGCTCTGTTTGTATATGTGCTGTCTATAGCCAGTATATGTCACGATATAACACATGTAGTGATGCGCTCTGTTTGTATATGTGCTGTCTATAGCCAGTATATGTCACGATATAACACATGCAGTGATGTGCTCTGTTTGTATATGTGCTGTCTATAGCCAGTATATGTCACGATATAACACATGCAGTGCTGCACTCTGTTTGTATATGTGCTGTCTATAGCCAGTATATGTCACGATATAACACATGCAGTGATGCGCTCTGTTTGTATATGTGCTGTCTATAGCCAGTATATGTCACGATATAACACATGTAGTGATGCGCTCTGTTTGTATATGTGCTGTCTATAGCCAGTATATGTCCCGATATAACACATGCAGTGATGCGCTCTGTATGTATATGTGCTGTCTATAGCCAGTATATATCACGATATAACACATGCAGTGATGCGCTCTGTTTGTATATGTGCTGTCTATAGCCAGTATATGTCCCGATATAACACATGCAGTGATGCGCTCTGTATGTATATGTGCTGTCTATAGCCAGTATATGTCACGATATAACACATGTAGTGATGCGCTCTGTTTGTATATGTGCTGTCTATAGCCAGTATATGTCACGATATAACACATGTAGTGATGCGCTCTGTATGTATATGTGCTGTCTATAGCCAGTATATGTCACGATATAACACATGCAGTGATGCGCTCTGTATGTATATGTGCTGTCTATAGCCAGTATATGTCACGATATAACACATGCAGTGATGCGCTCTGTTTGTATATGTGCTCTCTATAGCCAGTATATGTCACGATATAACACATGCAGTGATGCGCTCTGTATGTATATGTGCTGTCTATAGCCAGTATATGTCACGATATAACACATGCAGTGATGTGCTCTGTTTGTATATGTGCTGTCTATAGCCAGTATATGTCACGATATAACACATGCAGTGCTGCACTCTGTTTGTATATGTGCTGTCTATAGCCAGTATATGTCACGATATAACACATGCAGTGATGTGCTCTGTTTGTATATGTGCTGTCTATAGCCAGTATATGTCACGATATAACACATGTAGTGATGCGCTCTGTTTCTATATGTGCTGTCTATAGCCAGTATATGTCACGATATAACACATGCAGTGATGCGCTCTGTATGTATATGTGCTGTCTATAGCCAGTATATGTCACGATATAACACATGTAGTGATGCGCTCTGTTTGTATATGTGCTGTCTATAGCCAGTATATGTCCCGATATAACACATGCAGTGATGCGCTCTGTATGTATATGTGCTGTCTATAGCCAGTATATGTCACGATATAACACATGTAGTGATGCGCTCTGTTTGTATATGTGCTGTCTATAGCCAGTATATGTCCCGATATAACACATGCAGTGATGCGCTCTGTATGTATATGTGCTGTCTATAGCCAGTATATGTCACGATATAACACATGCAGTGATGCGCTCTGTTTGTATATATGCTGTCTATAGCCAGTATATGTCACGATATAACACATGCAGTGATGCACTCTGTTTGTATATGTGCTGTCTATAGCCAGTATATGTCACGATATAACACATGCAGTGCTGCGCTCTGTTTGTATATGTGCTGTGTATAGCCAGTATATGTCACGATATAACACAGGCAGTGATGCGCTCTGTATGTATATGTGCTGTCTATAGCCAGTATATGTCACGATATAACACATGTAGTGATGCGCTCTGTTTGTATATGTGCTGTCTATAGCCAGTATATGTCCCAATATAACACATGCAGTGATGCGCTCTGTATGTATATGTGCTGTCTATAGCCAGTATATGTCACGATATAACACATGCAGTGATGCGCTCTGTTTGTATATGTGCTGTCTATAGCCAGTATATGTCCCGATATAACACATGTAGTGATGCGCTCTGTATGTATATGTGCTGTCTATAGCCAGTATATGTCACGATATAACACATGCAGTGATGTGCTCTGTTTGTATATGTGCTGTCTATAGCCAGTATATGTCACGATATAACACATGTAGTGATGCGCTCTGTTTGTATATGTGCTGTCTATAGCCAGTATATGTCACGATATAACACATGCAGTGATGCGCTCTGTATGTATATGTGCTGTCTATAGCCAGTATATGTCACGATATAACACATGTAGTGATGCGCTCTGTCTGTATATGTGCTGTCTATAGCCAGTATATGTCACGATATAACACAGGCAGTGATGCGCTCTGTTTGTATATGTGCTGTCTATAGCCAGTATATGTCAAGATATAACACATGCAGTGATGCGCTCTGTCTGTATATGTGCTGTCTATAGCCAGTATATGTCACGATATAACACAGGCAGTGATGCGCTCTGTTTGTATATGTGCTGTCTATAGCCAGTATATGTCACGATATAACACAGGCAGTGATGCGCTCTGTTTGTATATGTGCTGTCTATAGCCAGTATATGTCATGATATAACACATGCAGTGATGCGCTCTGTTTGTACATGTGCTGTCTATAGCCAGTATATGTCACGATATAACACATGCAGTGCTGCGCTCTGTTTGTATATGTGCTGTCTATAGCCAGTATATGTCACGATATAACACAGGCAGTGATGCGCTCTGTATGTATATGTGCTGTCTATAGCCAGTATATGTCACCATATAACACATGCAGTGATGCGCTCTGTTTGTATATGTGCTGTCTATAGCCAGTATATGTCACGATATAACACATGCAGTGATGCGCTCTGTTTGTATATGTGCTGTCTATAGCCAGTATATGTCACGATATAACACATGCAGTGATGCGCTCTGTATGTATATGTGCTGTCTATAGCCAGTATATGTCACGATATAACACATGCAGTGATGCGCTCTGTTTGTATATGTGCTGTCTATAGCCAGTATATGTCACGATATAACACATGCAGTGATGCACTCTGTTTGTATATGTGCTGTCTATAGCCAGTATATGTCACGATATAACACATGCAGTGCTGCGCTCTGTTTGTATATGTGCTGTCTATAGCCAGTATATGTTATGATATAACACAGGCAGTGATGCGCTCTGTTTGTATATGCGCTGTCTATAGCCAGTATATGTCGCGATATAACACATGCAGTGATGCGATCTGTATGTATATGTGCTGTCTATAGCCAGTATATGTCACGATATAACACATGCAGTGATGCGCTCTGTTTGTATATATGCT
This sequence comes from Phyllobates terribilis, assembly GCF_046119375.1. Taxonomy (NCBI): domain Eukaryota; kingdom Metazoa; phylum Chordata; class Amphibia; order Anura; family Dendrobatidae; genus Phyllobates; species Phyllobates terribilis. The sequence goes on along the minus strand of NW_027362771.1, from coordinate 156,051,108 downwards.
GTCTATAGCCAGTATATGTCACGATATAACACATGCAGTGATGCACTCTGTTTGTATATGTGTTGTCTATAGCCAGTATATGTCACGATATAACACATGCAGCGCTGCGCTCTGTTTGTATATGTGCTGTGTATAGCCAGTATATGTCACGATATAACACAGGCAGTGATGCGCTCTGTATGTATATGTGCTGTCTATAGCCAGTATATGTCACGATATAACACAGGCAGTGATGCGCTCTTTTTGTATATGTGCTGTCTATAGCCAGTATATGTCACGATATAACACATGCAGTGATGCGCTCTGTATGTATATGTGCTGTCTATAGCCAGTATATGTCACGATATAACACATGCAGTGATGCGCTCTGTTTGTATATGTGCTGTCTATAGCCAGTATATGTCACGATATAACACATGTAGTGATGCGCTCTGTTTGTATATGTGCTGTCTATAGCCAGTATATGTCACGATATAACACATGCAGTGATGTGCTCTGTTTGTATATGTGCTGTCTATAGCCAGTATATGTCACGATATAACACATGCAGTGCTGCACTCTGTTTGTATATGTGCTGTCTATAGCCAGTATATGTCACGATATAACACATGCAGTGATGCGCTCTGTTTGTATATGTGCTGTCTATAGCCAGTATATGTCACGATATAACACATGTAGTGATGCGCTCTGTTTGTATATGTGCTGTCTATAGCCAGTATATGTCCCGATATAACACATGCAGTGATGCGCTCTGTATGTATATGTGCTGTCTATAGCCAGTATATATCACGATATAACACATGCAGTGATGCGCTCTGTTTGTATATGTGCTGTCTATAGCCAGTATATGTCCCGATATAACACATGCAGTGATGCGCTCTGTATGTATATGTGCTGTCTATAGCCAGTATATGTCACGATATAACACATGTAGTGATGCGCTCTGTTTGTATATGTGCTGTCTATAGCCAGTATATGTCACGATATAACACATGTAGTGATGCGCTCTGTATGTATATGTGCTGTCTATAGCCAGTATATGTCACGATATAACACATGCAGTGATGCGCTCTGTATGTATATGTGCTGTCTATAGCCAGTATATGTCACGATATAACACATGCAGTGATGCGCTCTGTTTGTATATGTGCTCTCTATAGCCAGTATATGTCACGATATAACACATGCAGTGATGCGCTCTGTATGTATATGTGCTGTCTATAGCCAGTATATGTCACGATATAACACATGCAGTGATGTGCTCTGTTTGTATATGTGCTGTCTATAGCCAGTATATGTCACGATATAACACATGCAGTGCTGCACTCTGTTTGTATATGTGCTGTCTATAGCCAGTATATGTCACGATATAACACATGCAGTGATGTGCTCTGTTTGTATATGTGCTGTCTATAGCCAGTATATGTCACGATATAACACATGTAGTGATGCGCTCTGTTTCTATATGTGCTGTCTATAGCCAGTATATGTCACGATATAACACATGCAGTGATGCGCTCTGTATGTATATGTGCTGTCTATAGCCAGTATATGTCACGATATAACACATGTAGTGATGCGCTCTGTTTGTATATGTGCTGTCTATAGCCAGTATATGTCCCGATATAACACATGCAGTGATGCGCTCTGTATGTATATGTGCTGTCTATAGCCAGTATATGTCACGATATAACACATGTAGTGATGCGCTCTGTTTGTATATGTGCTGTCTATAGCCAGTATATGTCCCGATATAACACATGCAGTGATGCGCTCTGTATGTATATGTGCTGTCTATAGCCAGTATATGTCACGATATAACACATGCAGTGATGCGCTCTGTTTGTATATATGCTGTCTATAGCCAGTATATGTCACGATATAACACATGCAGTGATGCACTCTGTTTGTATATGTGCTGTCTATAGCCAGTATATGTCACGATATAACACATGCAGTGCTGCGCTCTGTTTGTATATGTGCTGTGTATAGCCAGTATATGTCACGATATAACACAGGCAGTGATGCGCTCTGTATGTATATGTGCTGTCTATAGCCAGTATATGTCACGATATAACACATGTAGTGATGCGCTCTGTTTGTATATGTGCTGTCTATAGCCAGTATATGTCCCAATATAACACATGCAGTGATGCGCTCTGTATGTATATGTGCTGTCTATAGCCAGTATATGTCACGATATAACACATGCAGTGATGCGCTCTGTTTGTATATGTGCTGTCTATAGCCAGTATATGTCCCGATATAACACATGTAGTGATGCGCTCTGTATGTATATGTGCTGTCTATAGCCAGTATATGTCACGATATAACACATGCAGTGATGTGCTCTGTTTGTATATGTGCTGTCTATAGCCAGTATATGTCACGATATAACACATGTAGTGATGCGCTCTGTTTGTATATGTGCTGTCTATAGCCAGTATATGTCACGATATAACACATGCAGTGATGCGCTCTGTATGTATATGTGCTGTCTATAGCCAGTATATGTCACGATATAACACATGTAGTGATGCGCTCTGTTTGTATATGTGCTGTCTATAGCCAGTATATGTCCCGATATAACACATGCAGTGATGCGCTCTGTATGTATATGTGCTGTCTATAGCCAGTATATGTCACGATATAACACATGTAGTGATGCGCTCTGTTTGTATATGTGCTGTCTATAGCCAGTATATGTCCCGATATAACACATGCAGTGATGCGCTCTGTATGTATATGTGCTGTCTATAGCCAGTATATGTCACGATATAACACATGCAGTGATGCGCTCTGTTTGTATATGTGCTGTCTATAGCCAGTATATGTCCCGATATAACACATGTAGTGATGCGCTCTGTATGTATATGTGCTGTCTATAGCCAGTATATGTCACGATATAACACATGTAGTGATGCGCTCTGTATGTATATGTGCTGTCTATAGCCAGTATATGTCCCGATATAACACATGCAGTGATGTGCTCTGTTTGTATATGTGCTGTCTATAGCCAGTATATGTCACGATATAACACATGCAGTGATGCGCTCTGTATGTATATGTGCTGTCTATAGCCAGTATATGTCACGATATAACACATGTAGTGATGCGCTCTGTTTGTATATGTGCTGTCTATAGCGAGTATATGTCACGATATAACACATGTAGTGATGTGCTCTGTTTGTATATGTGCTGTCTATAGCCAGTATATGTCACGATATAACACATGCAGTGATGCGCTCTGTATGTATATGTGCTGTCTATAGCCAGTATATGTCACGATATAACACATGCAGTGATGCGCTCTGTTTGTATATGTGCTGTCTATAGCCAGTATATGTCACGATATAACAAAGGCAGTGATGTGCTCTGTATATATATGTGCTGTCTATAGCCAGTATATGTCACGATATAACACATGCAGTGATGTGCTCTGTATGTATATGTGCTGTCTATAGCCAGTATATGTCACGATATAACACATGTAGTGATGCGCTCTGTATGTATATGTGCTGTCTATAGCCAGTATATGTCACGATATAACACATGCAGTGATGCGCTCTGTATGTATATGTGCTGTCTATAGCCAGTATATATCACGATATAACACATGCAGTGATGCGCTCTGTTTGTATATGTGCTGTCTATAGCCAGTATATGTCCCGATATAACACATGCAGTGATGCGCTCTGTATGTATATGTGCTGTCTATAGCCAGTATATGTCACGATATAACACATGTAGTGATGCGCTCTGTTTGTATATGTGCTGTCTATAGCCAGTATATGTGACGATATAACACATGTAGTGATGCGCTCTGTATGTATATGTGCTGTCTATAGCCAGTATATGTCACGATATAACACATGCAGTGATGCGCTCTGTATGTATATGTGCTGTCTATAGCCAGTATATGTCACGATATAACACATGCAGTGATGCGCTCTGTTTGTATATGTGCTGTCTATAGCCAGTATATGTCACGATATAACACATGCAGTGATGCGCTCTGTATGTATATGTGCTGTCTATAGCCAGTATATGTCACGATATAACACATGCAGTGATGTGCTCTGTTTGTATATGTGCTGTCTATAGCCAGTATATGTCACGATATAACACATGCAGTGCTGCACTGTTTGTATATGTGCTGTCTATAGCCAGTATATGTCACGATATAACACATGCAGTGATGTGCTCTGTTTGTATATGTGCTGTCTATAGCCAGTATATGTCACGATATAACACATGTAGTGATGCGCTCTGTTTCTATATGTGCTGTCTATAGCCAGTATATGTCACGATATAACACATGCAGTGATGCGCTCTGTATGTATATGTGCTGTCTATAGCCAGTATATGTCACGATATAACACATGTAGTGATGCGCTCTGTTTGTATATGTGCTGTCTATAGCCAGTATATGTCCCGATATAACACATGCAGTGATGCGCTCTGTTTGTATATGTGCTGTCTATAGCCAGTATATGTCCCGATATAACACATGCAGTGATGCGCTCTGTATGTATATGTGCTGTCTATAGCCAGTATATGTCACGATATAACACATGTAGTGATGCGCTCTGTTTGTATATGTGCTGTCTATAGCCAGTATATGTCCCAATATAACACATGCAGTGATGCGCTCTGTATGTATATGTGCTGTCTATAGCCAGTATATGTCACGATATAACACATGCAGTGATGCGCTCTGTTTGTATATGTGCTGTCTATAGCCAGTATATGTCCCGATATAACACATGTAGTGATGCGCTCTGTATGTATATGTGCTGTCTATAGCCAGTATATGTCCCGATATAACACATGCAGTGATGTGCTCTGTTTGTATATGTGCTGTCTATAGCCAGTATATGTCACGATATAACACATGCAGTGATGCGCTCTGTATGTATATGTGCTGTCTATAGCCAGTATATGTCACGATATAACACATGTAGTGATGCGCTCTGTTTGTATATGTGCTGTCTATAGCCAGTATATGTCACGATATAACACATGTAGTGATGCGCTCTGTATGTATATGTGCTGTCTATAGCCAGTATATGTCCCGATATAACACATGCAGTGATGCGCTCTGTATGTATATGTGCTGTCTATAGCCAGTATATGTCACGATATAACACATGCAGTGATGCGCTCTGTTTGTATATGTGCTGTTTATAGCGAGTATATGTCACGATATAACACATGCAGTGATGTGCTCTGTTTGTATATGTGCTGTCTATAGCCAGTATATGTCACGATATAACACATGCAGTGATGCGCTCTGTATGTATATGTGCTGTCTATAGCCAGTATATGTCACGATATAACACATGCAGTGATGCGCTCTGTTTGTATATGTGCTGTCTATAGCCAGTATATGTCACGATATAACAAAGGCAGTGATGTGCTCTGTATATTTATGTGCTGTCTATAGCCAGTATATGTCACGATATAACACATGCAGTGATGTGCTCTGTATGTATATGTGCTGTCTATAGCCAGTATATGTCACGATATAACACATGTAGTGATGCGCTCTGTATGTATATGTGCTGTCTATAGCCAGTATATGTCACGATATAACACATGCAGTGATGCGCTCTGTATGTATATGTGCTGTCTATAGCCAGTATATATCACGATATAACACATGCAGTGATGCGCTCTGTTTGTATATGTGCTGTCTATAGCCAGTATATGTCCCGATATAACACATGCAGTGATGCGCTCTGTATGTATATGTGCTGTCTATAGCCAGTATATGTCACGATATAACACATGTAGTGATGCGCTCTGTTTGTATATGTGCTGTCTATAGCCAGTATATGTCACGATATAACACATGTAGTGATGCGCTCTGTATGTATATGTGCTGTCTATAGCCAGTATATGTCACGATATAACACATGCAGTGATGCGCTCTGTATGTATATGTGCTGTCTATAGCCAGTATATGTCACGATATAACACATGCAGTGATGCGCTCTGTTTGTATATGTGCTGTCTATAGCCAGTATATGTCACGATATAACACATGCAGTGATGCGCTCTGTATGTATATGTGCTGTCTATAGCCAGTATATGTCACGATATAACACATGCAGTGATCTGCTCTGTTTGTATATGTGCTGTCTATAGCCAGTATATGTCACGATATAACACATGCAGTGCTGCACTCTGTTTGTATATGTGCTGTCTATAGCCAGTATATGTCACGATATAACACATGCAGTGATGTGCTCTGTTTGTATATGTGCTGTCTATAGCCAGTATATGTCACGATATAACACATGTAGTGATGCGCTCTGTTTCTATATGTGCTGTCTATAGCCAGTATATGTCACGATATAACACATGCAGTGATGCGCTCTGTATGTATATGTGCTGTCTATAGCCAGTATATGTCACGATATAACACATGTAGTGATGCGCTCTGTTTGTATATGTGCTGTCTATAGCCAGTATATGTCCCGATATAACACATGCAGTGATGCGCTCTGTATGTATATGTGCTGTCTATAGCCAGTATATGTCACGATATAACACATGTAGTGATGCGCTCTGTTTGTATATGTGCTGTCTATAGCCAGTATATGTCCCAATATCACACATGCAGTGATGCGCTCTGTATGTATATGTGCTGTCTATAGCCAGTATATGTCACGATATAACACATGCAGTGATGCGCTCTGTTTGTATATGTGCTGTCTATAGCCAGTATATGTCCCGATATAACACATGTAGTGATGCGCTCTGTATGTATATGTGCTGTCTATAGCCAGTATATGTCCCGATATAACACATGCAGTGATGTGCTCTGTTTGTATATGTGCTGTCTATAGCCAGTATATGTCACGATATAACACATGCAGTGATGCGCTCTGTATGTATATGTGCTGTCTATAGCCAGTATATGTCACGATATAACACATGTAGTGATGCGCTCTGTTTGTATATGTGCTGTCTATAGCCAGTATATGTCACGATATAACACATGTAGTGATGCGCTCTGTATGTATATGTGCTGTCTATAGCCAGTATATGTCCCGATATAACACATGCAGTGATGCGCTCTGTATGTATATGTGCTGTCTATAGCCAGTATATGTCACGATATAACACATGTAGTGATGCGCTCTGTTTGTATATGTGCTGTCTATAGCCAGTATATGTCACGATATAACACATGCAGTGATGTGCTCTGTTTGTATATGTGCTGTCTATAGCCAGTATATGTCACGATATAACACATGCAGTGATGCGCTCTGTATGTATATGTGCTGTCTATAGCCAGTATATGTCACGATATAACACATGCAGTGATGCGCTCTGTATGTATATGTGCTGTCTATAGCCAGTATATGTCACGATATAACACATGCAGTGATGCGCTCTGTTTGTATATGTGCTGTCTATAGCCAGTATATGTCACGATATAACACATGCAGTGATGCGCTCTGTTTGTATATGTGCTGTCTATAGCCAGTATATGTCACGATATAACACATGCAGTGATGCGCTCTGTATGTATATGTGCTGTCTATAGCGAGTATATGTCACGATATAACACATGCAGTGATGTGCTCTGTTTGTATATGTGCTGTCTATAGCCAGTATATGTCACGATATAACACATGCAGTGATGCGCTCTGTATGTATATGTGCTGTCTATAGCCAGTATATGTCACGATATAACACATGCAGTGATGCGCTCTGTTTGTATATGTGCTGTCTATAGCCAGTATATGTCACGATATAACAAAGGCAGTGATGTGCTCTGTATGTATATGTGCTGTCTATAGCCAGTATATGTCACGATATAACACATGCAGTGATGTGCTCTGTATGTATATGTGCTGTCTATAGCCAGTATATGTCACGATATAACACATGTAGTGATGCGCTCTGTATGTATATGTGCTGTCTATAGCCAGTATATGTCACGATATAACACATGCAGTGATGCGCTCTGTATGTATATGTGCTGTCTATAGCCAGTATATATCACGATATAACACATGCAGTGATGCGTTCTGTTTGTATATGTGCTGTCTATAGCCAGTATATGTCACGATATAACACATGCAGTGATGTGCTCTGTATGTATATGTGCTGTCTATAGCCAGTATATGTCACGATATAACACATGCAGTGATGCGCTCTGTATGTATATGTGCTGTCTATAGCCAGTATATGTCACGATATAACACATGCAGTGATGCGCTCTGTTTGTATATGTGCTGTCTATAGCCAGTATATGTCCCGATATAACACATGCAGTGATGCTCTCTGTATGTATATGTGCTGTCTATAGCCAGTATATGTCACGATATAACACATGTAGTGATGCGCTCTGTTTGTATATGTGCTGTCTATAGCCAGTATATGTCACGATATAACACATGTAGTGATGCGCTCTGTATGTATATGTGCTGTCTATAACCAGTATATGTCACGATATAACACATGCAGTGATGCGCTCTGTATGTATATGTGCTGTCTATAGCCAGTATATGTCACGATATAACACATGCAGTGATGCGCTCTGTTTGTATATGTGCTGTCTATAGCCAGTATATGTCACGATATAACACATGCAGTGATGCGCTCTGTATGTATATGTGCTGTCTATAGCCAGTATATGTCCCAATATAACACATGCAGTGATGCGCTCTGTTTGTATATGTGCTGTCTATAGCCAGTATATGTCACGATATAACACATGCAGTGATGCGCTCTGTTTGTATATGTGCTGTCTATAGCCAGTATATGTCACGATATAACAAAGGCAGTGATGTGCTCTGTATGTATATGTGCTGTCTATAGCCAGTATATGTCACGATATAACACATGCAGTGATGTGCTCTGTATGTATATGTGCTGTCTATAGCCAGTATATGTCACGATATAACACATGTAGTGATGCGCTCTGTATGTATATGTGCTGTCTATAGCCAGTATATGTCACGATATAACACATGCAGTGATGCGCTCTGTATGTATATGTGCTGTCTATAGCCAGTATATATCACGATATAACACATGCAGTGATGCGCTCTGTTTGTATATGTGCTGTCTATAGCCAGTATATGTCCCGATATAACACATGCAGTGATGCGCTCTGTATGTATATGTGCTGTCTATAGCCAGTATATGTCACGATATAACACATGTAGTGATGCGCTCTGTTTGTATATGTGCTGTCTATAGCCAGTATATGTCACGATATAACACATGTAGTGATGCGCTCTGTATGTATATGTGCTGTCTATAACCAGTATATGTCACGATATAACACATGCAGTGATGCGCTCTGTATGTATATGTGCTGTCTATAGCCAGTATATGTCACGATATAACACATGCAGTGATGCGCTCTGTTTGTATATGTGCTGTCTATAGCCAGTATATGTCACGATATAACACATGCAGTGATGCGCTCTGTATGTATATGTGCTGTCTATAGCCAGTATATGTCACGATATAACACATGCAGTGATGTGCTCTGTTTGTATATGTGCTGTCTATAGCCAGTATATGTCACGATATAACACATGCAGTGCTGCACTCTGTTTGTATATGTGCTGTCTATAGCCAGTATATGTCACGATATAACACATGCAGTGATGTGCTCTGTTTGTATATGTGCTGTCTATAGCCAGTATATGTCACGATATAACACATGTAGTGATGCGCTCTGTTTCTATATGTGCTGTCTATAGCCAGTATATGTCACGATATAACACATGCAGTGATGCGCTCTGTATGTATATGTGCTGTCTATAGCCAGTATATGTCACGATATAACACATGTAGTGATGCGCTCTGTTTGTATATGTGCTGTCTATAGCCAGTATATGTCCCGATATAACACATGCAGTGATGCGCTCTGTATGTATATGTGCTGTCTATAGCCAGTATATGTCACGATATAACACATGTAGTGATGCGCTCTGTTTGTATATGTGCTGTCTATAGCCAGTATATGTCCCGATATAACACATGCAGTGATGCGCTCTGTATGTATATGTGCTGTCTATAGCCAGTATATGTCACGATATAACACATGTAGTGATGCGCTCTGTTTGTATATGTGCTGTCTATAGCCAGTATATGTCCCAATATAACACATGCAGTGATGCGCTCTGTATGTATATGTGCTGTCTATAGCCAGTATATGTCACGATATAACACATGCAGTGATGCGCTCTGCTTGTATATGTGCTGTCTATAGCCAGTATATGTCCCGATATAACACATGTAGTGATGCGCTCTGTATGTATATGTGCTGTCTATAGCCAGTATATGTCACGATATAACACATGCAGTGATGTGCTCTGTTTGTATATGTGCTGTCTATAGCCAGTATATGTCACGATATAACACATGTAGTGATGCGCTCTGTTTGTATATGTGCTGTCTATAGCCAGTATATGTCACGATATAACACATGCAGTGATGCGCTCTGTATGTATATGTGCTGTCTATAGCCAGTATATGTCACGATATAACACATGTAGTGATGCGCTCTGTTTGTATATGTGCTGTCTATAGCCAGTATATGTCCCGATATAACACATGCAGTGATGCGCTCTGTATGTATATGTGCTGTCTATAGCCAGTATATGTCACGATATAACACATGTAGTGATGCGCTCTGTTTGTATATGTGCTGTCTATAGCCAGTATATGTCCCGATATAACACATGCAGTGATGCGCTCTGTATGTATATGTGCTGTCTATAGCCAGTATATGTCACGATATAACACATGCAGTGATGCGCTCTGTTTGTATATGTGCTGTCTATAGCCAGTATATGTCCCGATATAACACATGTAGTGATGCGCTCTGTATGTATATGTGCTGTCTATAGCCAGTATATGTCACGATATAACACATGTAGTGATGCGCTCTGTATGTATATGTGCTGTCTATAGCCAGTATATGTCCCGATATAACACATGCAGTGATGTGCTCTGTTTGTATATGTGCTGTCTATAGCCAGTATATGTCACGATATAACACATGCAGTGATGCGCTCTGTATGTATATGTGCTGTCTATAGCCAGTATATGTCACGATATAACACATGTAGTGATGCGCTCTGTTTGTATATGTGCTGTCTATAGCCAGTATATGTCACGATATAACACATGTAGTGATGCGCTCTGTATGTATATGTGCTGTCTATAGCCAGTATATGTCCCGATATAACACATGCAGTGATGCGCTCTGTATGTATATGTGCTGTCTATAGCCAGTATATGTCACGATATAACACATGTAGTGATGCGCTCTGTTTGTATATGTGCTGTCTATAGCCAGTATAAGTCACGATATAACACATGCAGTGATGTGCTCTGTTTGTATATGTGCTGTCTATAGCCAGTATATGTCACGATATAACACATGCAGTGATGCACTCTGTATGTATATGTGCTGTCTATAGCCAGTATATGTCACGATATAACACATGCAGTGATGCGCTCTGTATGTATATGTGCTGTCTATAGCCAGTATATGTCACGATATAACACATGCAGTGATGCGCTCTGTTTGTATATGTGCTGTCTATAGCCAGTATATGTCACGATATAACACATGTAGTGATGCGCTCTGTATGTATATGTGCTGTCTATAGCCAGTATATGTCACGATATAACACATGCAGTGATGAGCTCTGTATGTATATGTGCTGTCTATAGCCAGTATATATCACGATATAACACATGCAGTGATGCGCTCTGTTTGTATATGTGCTGTCTATAGCCAGTATATGTCCCGATATAACACATGCAGTGATGCGCTCTGTATGTATATGTGCTGTCTATAGCCAGTATATGTCACGATATAACACATGTAGTGATGCGCTCTGTTTGTATATGTGCTGTCTATAGCCAGTATATGTCACGATATAACACATGTAGTGATGCGCTCTGTATGTATATGTGCTGTCTATAGCCAGTATATGTCACGATATAACACATGCAGTGATGCGCTCTGTATGTATATGTGCTGTCTATAGCCAGTATATGTCACGATATAACACATGCAGTGATGCGCTCTGTTTGTATATGTGCTCTCTATAGCCAGTATATGTCACGATATAACACATGCAGTGATGCGCTCTGTATGTATATGTGCTGTCTATAGCCAGTATATGTCACGATATAACACATGCAGTGATGTGCTCTGTTTGTATATGTGCTGTCTATAGCCAGTATATGTCACGATATAACACATGCAGTGCTGCACTGTTTGTATATGTGCTGTCTATAGCCAGTATATGTCACGATATAACACATGCAGTGATGTGCTCTGTTTGTATATGTGCTGTCTATAGCCAGTATATGTCACGATATAACACATGTAGTGATGCGCTCTGTTTCTATATGTGCTGTCTATAGCCAGTATATGTCACGATATAACACATGCAGTGATGCGCTCTGTATGTATATGTGCTGTCTATAGCCAGTATATGTCACGATATAACACATGTAGTGATGCGCTCTGTTTGTATATGTGCTGTCTATAGCCAGTATATGTCCCGATATAACACATGCAGTGATGCGCTCTGTATGTATATGTGCTGTCTATAGCCAGTATATGTCACGATATAACACATGTAGTGATGCGCTCTGTTTGTATATGTGCTGTCTATAGCCAGTATATGTCCCGATATAACACATGCAGTGATGCGCTCTGTATGTATATGTGCTGTCTATAGCCAGTATATGTCACGATATAACACATGTAGTGATGCGCTCTGTTTGTATATGTGCTGTCTATAGCCAGTATATGTCCCAATATAACACATGCAGTGATGCGCTCTGTATGTATATGTGCTGTCTATAGCCAGTATATGTCACGATATAACACATGCAGTGATGCGCTCTGTTTGTATATGTGCTGTCTATAGCCAGTATATGTCCCGATATAACACATGTAGTGATGCGCTCTGTATGTATATGTGCTGTCTATAGCCAGTATATGTCACGATATAACACATGCAGTGATGTGCTCTGTTTGTATATGTGCTGTCTATAGCCAGTATATGTCACGATATAACACATGTAGTGATGCGCTGTTTGTATATGTGCTGTCTATAGCCAGTATATGTCACGATATAACACATGCAGTGATGCGCTCTGTATGTATATGTGCTGTCTATAGCCAGTATATGTCACGATATAACACATGTAGTGATGCGCTCTGTTTGTATATGTGCTGTCTATAGCCAGTATATGTCCCGATATAACACATGCAGTGATGCGCTCTGTATGTATATGTGCTGTCTATAGCCAGTATATGTCACGATATAACACATGTAGTGATGCGCTCTGTTTGTATATGTGCTGTCTATAGCCAGTATATGTCCCGATATAACACATGCAGTGATGCGCTCTGTATGTATATGTGCTGTCTATAGCCAGTATATGTCACGATATAACACATGCAGTGATGCGCTCTGTTTGTATATGTGCTGTCTATAGCCAGTATATGTCCCGATATAACACATGTAGTGATGCGCTCTGTATGTATATGTGCTGTCTATAGCCAGTATATGTCACGATATAACACATGTAGTGATGCGCTCTGTATGTATATGTGCTGTCTATAGCCAGTATATGTCCCGATATAACACATGCAGTGATGTGCTCTGTTTGTATATGTGCTGTCTATAGCCAGTATATGTCACGATATAACACATGCAGTGATGCGCTCTGTATGTATATGTGCTGTCTATAGCCAGTATATGTCACGATATAACACATGTAGTGATGCGCTCTGTTTGTATATGTGCTGTCTATAGCCAGTATATGTCACGATATAACACATGTAGTGATGCGCTCTGTATGTATATGTGCTGTCTATAGCCAGTATATGTCCCGATATAACACATGCAGTGATGCGCTCTGTATGTATATGTGCTGTCTATAGCCAGTATATGTCACGATATAACACATGTAGTGATGCGCTCTGTTTGTATATGTGCTGTCTATAGCCAGTATATGTCACGATATAACACATGCAGTGATGTGCTCTGTTTGTATATGTGCTGTCTACAGCCAGTATATGTCACGATATAACACATGCAGTGATGCACTCTGTATGTATATGTGCTGTCTATAGCCAGTATATGTCACGATATAACACATGCAGTGATGCGCTCTTTATGTATATGTGCTGTCTATAGCCAGTATATGTCACGATATAACACATGCAGTGATGCGCTCTGTTTGTATATGTGCTGTCTATAGCCAGTATATGTCACGATATAACACATGCAGTGATGCGCTCTGTTTGTATATGTGCTGTCTATAGCCAGTATATGTCACGATATAACACATGCAGTGATGCGCTCTGTATGTATATGTGCTGTCTATAGCGAGTATATGTCACGATATAACACATGCAGTGATGTGCTCTGTTTGTATATGTGCTCTCTATAGCCAGTATATGTCACGATATAACACATGCAGTGATGCTCTCTGTATGTATATGTGCTGTCTATAGCCAGTATATGTCACGATATAACACATGCAGTGATGCGCTCTGTTTGTATATGTGCTGTCTATAGCCAGTATAAGTCACGATATAACACATGCAGTGATGTGCTCTGTTTGTATATGTGCTGTCTATAGCCAGTATATGTCACGATATAACACATGCAGTGATGCACTCTGTATGTATATGTGCTGTCTATAGCCAGTATATGTCACGATATAACACATGCAGTGATGCGCTCTGTATGTATATGTGCTGTCTATAGCCAGTATATGTCACGATATAACACATGCAGTGATGCGCTCTGTTTGTATATGTGCTGTCTATAGCCAGTATATGTCACGATATAACACATGCAGTGATGCGCTCTGTTTGTATATGTGCTGTCTATAGCCAGTATATGTCACGATATAACACATGCAGTGATGCGCTCTGTATGTATATGTGCTGTCTATAGCGAGTACATGTCACGATATAACACATGCAGTGATGTGCTCTGTTTGTATATGTGCTGTCTATAGCCAGTATATGTCACGATATAACACATGCAGTGATGCTCTCTGTATGTATATGTGCTGTCTATAGCCAGTATATGTCACGATATAACACATGCAGTGATGCGCTCTGTTTGTATATGTGCTGTCTATAGCCAGTATATGTCACGATATAACAAAGGCAGTGATGTGCTCTGTATGTATATGTGCTGTCTATAGCCAGTATATGTCACGATATAACACATGCAGTGATGTGCTCTGTATGTATATGTGCTGTCTATAGCCAGTATATGTCACGATATAACACATGTAGTGATGCGCTCTGTATGTATATGTGCTGTCTATAGCCAGTATATGTCACGATATAACACATGCAGTGATGCGCTCTGTATGTATATGTGCTGTCTATAGCCAGTATATATCACGATATAACACATGCAGTGATGCGCTCTGTTTGTATATGTGCTGTCTATAGCCAGTATATGTCCCGATATAACACATGCAGTGATGCGCTCTGTATGTATATGTGCTGTCTATAGCCAGTATATGTCACGATATAACACATGTAGTGATGCGCTCTGTTGGTATATGTGCTGTCTATAGCCAGTATATGTCACGATATAACACATGTAGTGATGCGCTCTGTATGTATATGTGCTGTCTATAGCCAGTATATGTCACGATATAACACATGCAGTGATGCGCTCTGTATGTATATGTGCTGTCTATAGCCAGTATATGTCACGATATAACACATGCAGTGATGCGCTCTGTTTGTATATGTGCTGTCTATAGCCAGTATATGTCACGATATAACACATGCAGTGATGCGCTCTGTATGTATATGTGCTGTCTATAGCCAGTATATGTCACGATATAACACATGCAGTGATGTGCTCTGTTTGTATATGTGCTGTCTATAGCCAGTATATGTCACGATATAACACATGCAGTGCTGCACTCTGTTTGTATATGTGCTGTCTATAGCCAGTATATGTCACGATATAACACATGCAGTGATGTGCTCTGTTTGTATATGTGCTGTCTATAGCCAGTATATGTCACGATATAACACATGTAGTGATGCGCTCTGTTTCTATATGTGCTGTCTATAGCCAGTATATGTCACGATATAACACATGCAGTGATGCGCTCTGTATGTATATGTGCTGTCTATAGCCAGTATATGTCACGATATAACACATGTAGTGATGCGCTCTGTTTGTATATGTGCTGTCTATAGCCAGTATATGTCCCGATATAACACATGCAGTGATGCGCTCTGTATGTATATGTGCTGTCTATAGCCAGTATATGTCACGATATAACACATGTAGTGATGCGCTCTGTTTGTATATGTGCTGTCTATAGCCAGTATATGTCCCGATATAACACATGCAGTGATGCGCTCTGTATGTATATGTGCTGTCTATAGCCAGTATATGTCACGATATAACACATGTAGTGATGCGCTCTGTTTGTATATGTGCTGTCTATAGCCAGTATATGTCCCAATATAACACATGCAGTGATGCGCTCTGTATGTATATGTGCTGTCTATAGCCAGTATATGTCACGATATAACACATGCAGTGATGCGCTCTGTTTGTATATGTGCTGTCTATAGCCAGTATATGTCCCGATATAACACATGTAGTGATGCGCTCTGTATGTATATGTGCTGTCTATAGCCAGTATATGTCACGATATAACACATGCAGTGATGTGCTCTGTTTGTATATGTGCTGTCTATAGCCAGTATATGTCACGATATAACACATGTAGTGATGCACTCTGTTTGTATATGTGCTGTCTATAGCCAGTATATGTCACGATATAACACATGCAGTGATGCGCTCTGTATGTATATGTGCTGTCTATAACCAGTATATGTCACGATATAACACATGTAGTGATGCGCTCTGTTTGTATATGTGCTGTCTATAGCCAGTATATGTCCCAATATAACACATGCAGTGATGCGCTCTGTATGTATATGTGCTGTCTATAGCCAGTATATGTCACGATATAACACATGTAGTGATGCGCTCTGTTTGTATATGTGCTGTCTATAGCCAGTATATGTCCCGATATAACACATGCAGTGATGCGCTCTGTATGTATATGTGCTGTCTATAGCCAGTATATGTCACGATATAACACATGCAGTGATGCGCTCTGTTTGTATATGTGCTGTCTATAGCCAGTATATGTCCCGATATAACACATGTAGTGATGCGCTCTGTATGTATATGTGCTGTCTATAGCCAGTATATGTCACGATATAACACATGTAGTGATGCGATCTGTATGTATATGTGCTGTCTATAGCCAGTATATGTCCCGATATAACACATGCAGTGATGTGCTCTGTTTGTATATGTGCTGTCTATAGCCAGTATATGTCACGATATAACACATGCAGTGATGCGCTCTGTATGTATATGTGCTGTCTATAGCCAGTATGTCACGATATAACACATGTAGTGATGCGCTCTGTTTGTATATGTGCTGTCTATAGCCAGTATATGTCACGATATAACACATGTAGTGATGCGCTCTGTATGTATATGTGCTGTCTATAGCCAGTATATGTCCCGATATAACACATGCAGTGATGCGCTCTGTATGTATATGTGCTGTCTATAGCCAGTATATGTCACGATATAACACATGTAGTGATGCGCTCTGTTTGTATATGTGCTGTCTATAGCCAGTATATGTCACGATATAACACATGCAGTGATGTGCTCTGTTTGTATATGTGCTGTCTATAGCCAGTATATGTCACGATATAACACATGCAGTGATGCACTCTGTATGTATATGTGCTGTCTATAGCCAGTATATGTCACGATATAACACATGCAGTGATGCGCTCTGTATGTATATGTGCTGTCTATAGCCAGTATATGTCACGATATAACACATGCAGTGATGCGCTCTGTTTGTATATGTGCTGTCTATAGCCAGTATATGTCACGATATAACACATGCAGTGATGCGCTCTGTTTGTATATGTGCTGTCTATAGCCAGTATATGTCACGATATAACACATGCAGTGATGCGCTCTGTATGTATATGTGCTGTCTATAGCGAGTATATGTCACGATATAACACATGCAGTGATGTGCTCTGTTTGTATATGTGCTGTCTATAGCCAGTATATGTCACGATATAACACATGCAGTGATGCGCTCTGTATGTATATGTGCTGTCTATAGCCAGTATATGTCACGATATAACACATGCAGTGTTGCGCTCTGTTTGTATATGTGCTGTCTATAGCCAGTATATGTCACGATATAACAAAGGCAGTGATGTGCTCTGTATGTATATGTGCTGTCTATAGCCAGTATATGTCACGATATAACACATGCAGTGATGTGCTCTGTATGTATATGTGCTGACTATAGCCAGTATATGTCACGATATAACACATGTAGTGATGCGCTCTGTATGTATATGTGCTGTCTATAGCCAGTATATGTCACGATATAACACATGCAGTGATGCGCTCTGTATGTATATGTGCTGTCTATAGCCAGTATATGTCACGATATAACACATGCAGTGATGCGCTCTGTTTGTATATGTGCTGTCTATAGCCAGTATATGTCACGATATAACACATGCAGTGATGCGCTCTGTATGTATATGTGCTGTCTATAGCCAGTATATGTCACGATATAACACATGCAGTGATGTGCTCTGTTTGTATATGTGCTGTCTATAGCCAGTATATGTCACGATATAACACATGCAGTGCTGCACTCTGTTTGTATATGTGCTGTCTATAGCCAGTATATGTCACGATATAACACATGCAGTGATGTGCTCTGTTTGTATATGTGCTGTCTATAGCCAGTATATGTCACGATATAACACATGTAGTGATGCGCTCTGTTTCTATATGTGCTGTCTATAGCCAGTATATGTCACGATATAACACATGCAGTGATGCGCTCTGTATGTATATGTGCTGTCTATAGCCAGTATATGTCACGATATAACACATGTAGTGATGCGCTCTGTTTGTATATGTGCTGTCTATAGCCAGTATATGTCCCGATATAACACATGCAGTGATGCGCTCTGTATGTATATGTGCTGTCTATAGCCAGTATATGTCACGATATAACACATGTAGTGATGAGCTCTGTTTGTATATGTGCTGTCTATAGCCAGTATATGTCCCGATATAACACATGCAGTGATGCGCTCTGTATGTATATGTGCTGTCTATAGCCAGTATATGTCACGATATAACACATGTAGTGATGCGCTCTGTTTGTATATGTGCTGTCTATAGCCAGTATATGTCCCAATATAACACATGCAGTGATGCGCTCTGTATGTATATGTGCTGTCTATAGCCAGTATATGTCACGATATAACACATGTAGTGATGCGCTCTGTTTGTATATGTGCTGTCTATAGCCAGTATATGTCCCGATATAACACATGTAGTGATGCGCTCTGTATGTATATGTGCTGTCTATAGCCAGTATATGTCACGATATAACACATGCAGTGATGTGCTCTGTTTGTAAATGTGCTGTCTATAGCCAGTATATGTCACGATATAACACATGTAGTGATGCGCTCTGTTTGTATATGTGCTGTCTATAGCCAGTATATGTCACGATATAACACATGCAGTGATGCGCTCTGTATGTATATGTGCTGTCTATAGCCAGTATATGTCACGATATAACACATGTAGTGATGCGCTCTGTTTGTATATGTGCTGTCTATAGCCAGTATATGTCCCGATATAACACATGCAGTGATGCGCTCTGTATGTATATGTGCTGTCTATAGCCAGTATATGTCACGATATAACACATGTAGTGATGCGCTCTGTTTGTATATGTGCTGTCTATAGCCAGTATATGTCCCGATATAACACATGCAGTGATGCGCTCTGTATGTATATGTGCTGTCTATAGTCAGTATATGTCACGATATAACACATGCAGTGATGCGCTCTGTTTGTATATGTGCTGTCTATAGCCAGTATATGTCCCGATATAACACATGTAGTGATGCGCTCTTTATGTATATGTGCTGTCTATAGCCAGTATATGTCACGATATAACACATGTAGTGATGCGCTCTGTATGTATATGTGCTGTCTATAGCCAGTATATGTCCCGATATAACACATGCAGTGATGTGCTCTGTTTGTATATGTGCTGTCTATAGCCAGTATATGTCACGATATAACACATGCAGTGATGCGCTCTGTATGTATATGTGCTGTCTATAGCCAGTATATGTCACGATATAACACATGTAGTGATGCGCTCTGTTTGTATATGTGCTGTCTATAGCCAGTATATGTCACGATATAACACATGTAGTGATGCGCTCTGTATGTATATGTGCTGTCTATAGCCAGTATATGTCCCGATATAACACATGCAGTGATGCGCTCTGTATGTATATGTGCTGTCTATAGCCAGTATATGTCACGATATAACACATGTAGTGATGCGCTCTGTTTGTATATGTGCTGTCTATAGCCAGTATATGTCACGATATAACACATGCAGTGATGTGCTCTGTTTGTATATGTGCTGTCTATAGCCAGTATATGTCACGATATAACACATGCAGTGATGCACTCTGTATGTATATGTGCTGTCTATAGCCAGTATATGTCACGATATAACACATGCAGTGATGCGCTCTGTATGTATATGTGCTGTCTATAGCCAGTATATGTCACGATATAACACATGCAGTGATGCGCTCTGTTTGTATATGTGCTGTCTATAGCCAGTATATGTCACGATATAACACATGCAGTGATGCGCTCTGTTTGTATATGTGCTGTCTATAGCCAGTATATGTCACGATATAACACATGCAGTGATGCGCTCTGTATGTATATGTGCAGTCTATAGCGAGTATATGTCACGATATAACACATGCAGTGATGTGCTCTGTTTGTATATGTGCTGTCTATAGCCAGTATATGTCACGATATAACACATGCAGTGATGCTCTCTGTATGTATATGTGCTGTCTATAACCAGTATATGTCACGATATAACACATGTAGTGATGCGCTCTGTTTGTATATGTGCTGTCTATAGCCAGTATATGTCACGATATAACAAAGGCAGTGATGTGCTCTGTATGTATATGTGCTGTCTATAGCCAGTATATGTCACGATATAACACATGCAGTGATGTGCTCTGTATGTATATGTGCTGTCTATAGCCAGTATATGTCACGATATAACACATGTAGTGATGCGCTCTGTATGTATATGTGCTGTCTATAGCCAGTATATGTCACGATATAACACATTCAGTGATGCGCTCTGTATGTATATGTGCTGTCTATAGCCAGTATATATCACGATATAACACATGCAGTGATGCGCTCTGTTTGTATATGTGCTGTCTATAGCCAGTATATGTCCCGATATAACACATGCAGTGATGCGCTCTGTATGTATATGTGCTGTCTATAGCCAGTATATGTCACGATATAACACATGTAGTGATGCGCTCTGTTTGTATATGTGCTGTCTATAGCCAGTATATGTCACGATATAACACATGTAGTGATGCGCTCTGTATGTATATGTGCTGTCTATAGCCAGTATATGTCACGATATACCACATGCAGTGATGCTATCTGTATGTATATGTGCTGTCTATAGCCAGTATATGTCACGATATAACACATGCAGTGATGCGCTCTGTTTGTATATGTGCTGTCTATAGCCAGTATATGTCACGATATAACACATGCAGTGATGTGCTCTGTTTGTATATGTGCTGTCTATAGCCAGTATATGTCACGATATAACACATGCAGTGCTGCACTCTGTTTGTATATGTGCTGTCTATAGCCAGTATATGTCACGATATAACACATGCAGTGATGTGCTCTGTTTGTATATGTGCTGTCTATAGCCAGTATATGTCACGATATAACACATGTAGTGATGCGCTCTGTTTGTATATGTGCTGTCTATAGCCAGTATATGTCACGATATAACACATGTAGTGATGCGCTCTGTTTGTATATGTGCTGTCTATAGCCAGTATATGTCACGATATAACACATGTAGTGATGCGCTCTGTATGTATATGTGCTGTCTATAGCCAGTATATGTCACGATATACCACATGCAGTGATGCTATCTGTATGTATATGTGCTGTCTATAGCCAGTATATGTCACGATATAACACATGCAGTGATGCGCTCTGTTTGTATATG
Organism: Phyllobates terribilis; assembly: GCF_046119375.1. Taxonomy (NCBI): domain Eukaryota; kingdom Metazoa; phylum Chordata; class Amphibia; order Anura; family Dendrobatidae; genus Phyllobates; species Phyllobates terribilis. The sequence continues at coordinate 156,028,848 of NW_027362771.1, read as the reverse complement.
TGCTGTCTATAGCCAGTATATGTCACGATATAACACATGCAGTGATGCGCTCTTTATGTATATGTGCTGTCTATAGCCAGTATATGTCACGATATAACACATGCAGTGATGTGCTCTGTTTGTATATGTGCTGTCTATAGCCAGTATATGTCACGATATAACACATGCAGTGCTGCACTCTGTTTGTATATGTGCTGTCTATAGCCAGTATATGTCACGATATAACACATGCAGTGATGTGCTCTCTTTGTATATGTGCTGTCTATAGCCAGTATATGTCACGATATAACACATGTAGTGATGCGCTCTGTTTCTATATGTGCTGTCTATAGCCAGTATATGTCACGATATAACACATGTAGTGATGCGCTCTGTTTGTATATGTGCTGTCTATAGCCAGTATATGTCCCGATATAACACATGCAGTGATGCGCTCTGTATGTATATGTGCTGTCTATAGCCAGTATATGTCACGATATAACACATGTAGTGATGCGCTCTGTTTGTATATGTGCTGTCTATAGCCAGTATATGTCCCGATATAACACATGCAGTGATGCGCTCTGTATGTATATGTGCTGTCTATAGCCAGTATATGTCACGATATAACACATGCAGTGATGCGCTCTGTATGTATATGTGCTGTCTATAGCCAGTATATGTCACGATATAACACATGTAGTGATGCGCTCTGTTTGTATATGTGCTGTCTATAGCCAGTATATGTCCCGATATAACACATGCAGTGATGCGCTCTGTATGTATATGTGCTGTCTATAGCCAGTATATGTCACGATATAACACATGTAGTGATGCGCTCTGTTTGTATATGTGCTGTCTATAGCCAGTATATGTCCCGATATAACACATGCAGTGATGCGCTCTGTATGTATATGTGCTGTCTATAGCCAGTATATGTCACGATATAACACATGTAGTGATGCGCTCTGTTTGTATATGTGCTGTCTATAGCCAGTATATGTCCCAATATAACACATGCAGTGATGCGCTCTGTATGTATATGTGCTGTCTATAGCCAGTATATGTCACGATATAACACATGCAGTGATGCGCTCTGTTTGTATATGTGCTGTCTATAGCCAGAATATGTCCCGATATAACACATGTAGTGATGCGCTCTGTATGTATATGTGCTGTCTATAGCCAGTATATGTCACGATATAACACATGCAGTGATGTGCTCTGTTTGTATATGTGCTGTCTATAGCCAGTATATGTCACGATATAACACATGTAGTGATGCGCTCTGTTTGTATATGTGCTGTCTATAGCCAGTATATGTCACGATATAACACATGCAGTGATGCGCTCTGTATGTATATGTGCTGTCTATAGCCAGTATATGTCACGATATAACACATGTAGTGATGCGCTCTGTTTGTATATGTGCTGTCTATAGCCAGTATATGTCCCGATATAACACATGTAGTGATGCGCTCTGTATGTATATGTGCTGTCTATAGCCAGTATATGTCACGATATAACACATGTAGTGATGCGCTCTGTATGTATATGTGCTGTCTATAGCCAGTATATGTCCCGATATAACACATGCAGTGATGTGCTCTGTTTGTATATGTGCTGTCTATAGCCAGTATATGTCACGATATAACACATGCAGTGATGCGCTCTGTATGTATATGTGCTGTCTATAGCCAGTATATGTCACGATATAACACATGTAGTGATGCGCTCTGTTTGTATATGTGCTGTCTATAGCCAGTATATGTCACGATATAACACATGTAGTGATGCGCTCTGTATGTATATGTGCTGTCTATAGCCAGTATATGTCCCGATATAACACATGCAGTGATGCGCTCTGTATGTATATGTGCTGTCTATAGCCAGTATATGTCACGATATAACACATGTAGTGATGCGCTCTGTTTGTATATGTGCTGTCTATAGCCAGTATATGTCACGATATAACACATGCAGTGATGTGCTCTGTTTGTATATGTGCTGTCTATAGCCAGTATATGTCACGATATAACACATGCAGTGATGCGCTCTGTATGTATATGTGCTGTCTATAGCCAGTATATGTCACGATATAACACATGCAGTGATGCGCTCTGTTTGTATATGTGCTGTCTATAGCCAGTATATGTCCCAATATAACACATGCAGTGATGCGCTCTGTATGTATATGTGCTGTCTATAGCCAGTATATGTCACGATATAACACATGTAGTGATGCGCTCTGTTTGTATATGTGCTGTCTATAGCCAGTATATGTCCCGATATAACACATGTAGTGATGCGCTCTGTATGTATATGTGCTGTCTATAGCCAGTATATGTCACGATATAACACATGCAGTGATGTGCTCTGTTTGTATATGTGCTGTCTATAGCCAGTATATGTCACGATATAACACATGTAGTGATGCGCTCTGTTTGTATATGTGCTGTCTATAGCCAGTATATGTCACGATATAACACATGCAGTGATGCGCTCTGTATGTATATGTGCTGTCTATAGCCAGTATATGTCACGATATAACACATGTAGTGATGCGCTCTGTTTGTATATGTGCTGTCTATAGCCAGTATATGTCCCGATATAACACATGCAGTGATGCGCTCTGTTTGTATATGTGCTGTCTATAGCCAGTATATGTCACGATATAACACATGTAGTGATGCGCTCTGTATGTATATGTGCTGTCTATAGCCAGTATATGTCCCGATATAACACATGTAGTGATGCGCTCTGTTTGTATATGTGCTGTCTATAGCCAGTATATGTCCCGATATAACACATGCAGTGATGCGCTCTGTATGTATATGTGCTGTCTATAGCCAGTATATGTCACGATATAACACATGCAGTGATGCGCTCTGTTTGTATATGTGCTGTCTATAGCCAGTATATGTCACGATATAACACATGTAGTGATGCGCTCTGTATGTATATGTGCTGTCTATAGCCAGTATATGTCACGATATAACACATGTAGTGATGCGCTCTGTATGTATATGTGCTGTCTATAGCCAGTATATGTCCCGATATAACACATGCAGTGATGTGCTCTGTTTGTATATGTGCTGTCTATAGCCAGTATATGTCACGATATAACACATGCAGTGATGCGCTCTGTATGTATATGTGCTGTCTATAGCCAGTATATGTCACGATATAACACATGTAGTGATGCGCTCTGTTTGTATATGTGCTGTCTATAGCCAGTATATGTCACGATATAACACATGTAGTGATGCGCTCTGTATGTATATGTGCTGTCTATAGCCAGTATATGTCACGATATAACACATGCAGTGATGTGCTCTGTTTGTATATGTGCTGTCTATAGCCAGTATATGTCACGATATAACACATGCAGTGATGCACTCTGTATGTATATGTGCTGTCTATAGCCAGTATATGTCACGATATAACACATGCAGTGATGCGCTCTGTATGTATATGTGCTGTCTATAGCCAGTATATGTCACGATATAACACATGCAGTGATGCGCTCTGTTTGTATATGTGCTGTCTATAGCCAGTATATGTCACGATATAACACATGCAGTGATGCGCTCTGTTTGTATATGTGCTGTCTATAGCCAGTATATGTCACGATATAACACATGCAGTGATGCGCTCTGTATGTATATGTGCTGTCTATAGCGAGTATATGTCACGATATAACACATGCAGTGATGTGCTCTGTTTGTATATGTGCTGTCTATAGCCAGTATATGTCACGATATAACACATGCAGTGATGCTCTCTGTATGTATATGTGCTGTCTATAGCCAGTATATGTCACGATATAACACATGCAGTGATGCGCTCTGTTTGTATATGTGCTGTCTATAGCCAGTATATGTCACGATATAACAAAGGCAGTGATGTGCTCTGTATGTATATGTGCTGTCTATAGCCAGTATATGTCACGATATAACACATGCAGTGATGTGCTCTGTATGTATATGTGCTGTCTATAGCCAGTATATGTCACGATATAACACATGTAGTGATGCGCTCTGTATGTATATGTGCTGTCTATAGCCAGTATATGTCACGATATAACACATGCAGTGATGCGCTCTGTATGTATATGTGCTGTCTATAGCCAGTATATATCACGATATAACACATGCAGTGATGCGCTCTGTTTGTATATGTGCTGTCTATAGCCAGTATATGTCCCGATATAACACATGCAGTGATGCGCTCTGTATGTATATGTGCTGTCTATAGCCAGTATATGTCACGATATAACACATGTAGTGATGCGCTCTGTTTGTATATGTGCTGTCTATAGCCAGTATATGTCACGATATAACACATGTAGTGATGCGCTCTGTATGTATATGTGCTGTCTATAGCCAGTATATGTCACGATATAACACATGCAGTGATGCGCTCTGTATGTATATGTGCTGTCTATAGCCAGTATATGTCACGATATAACACATGCAGTGATGCGCTCTGTTTGTATATGTGCTGTCTATAGCCAGTATATGTCACGATATAACACATGCAGTGATGCGCTCTGTATGTATATGTGCTGTCTATAGCCAGTATATGTCACGATATAACACATGCAGTGATGTGCTCTGTTTGTATATGTGCTGTCTATAGCCAGTATATGTCACGATATAACACATGCAGTGCTGCACTCTGTTTGTATATGTGCTGTCTATAGCCAGTATATGTCACGATATAACACATGCAGTGATGTGCTCTGTTTGTATATGTGCTGTCTATAGCCAGTATATGTCACGATATAACACATGTAGTGATGCGCTCTGTTTCTATATGTGCTGTCTATAGCCAGTATATGTCACGATATAACACATGCAGTGATGCGCTCTGTATGTATATGTGCTGTCTATAGCCAGTATATGTCACGATATAACACATGTAGTGATGCGCTCTGTTTGTATATGTGCTGTCTATAGCCAGTATATGTCCCGATATAACACATGCAGTGATGCGCTCTGTATGTATATGTGCTGTCTATAGCCAGTATATGTCACGATATAACACATGTAGTGATGCGCTCTGTTTGTATATGTGCTGTCTATAGCCAGTATATGTCCCGATATAACACATGCAGTGATGCGCTCTGTATGTATATGTGCTGTCTATAGCCAGTATATGTCACGATATAACACATGTAGTGATGCGCTCTGTTTGTATATGTGCTGTCTATAGCCAGTATATGTCCCAATATAACACATGCAGTGATGCGCTCTGTATGTGTATGTGCTGTCTATAGCCAGTATATGTCACGATATAACACATGCAGTGATGCGCTCTGTTTGTATATGTGCTGTCTATAGCCAGTATATGTCCCGATATAACACATGTAGTGATGCGCTCTGTATGTATATGTGCTGTCTATAGCCAGTATATGTCACGATATAACACATGCAGTGATGTGCTCTGTTTGTATATGTGCTGTCTATAGCCAGTATATGTCACGATATAACACATGTAGTGATGCGCTCTGTTTGTATATGTGCTGTCTATAGCCAGTATATGTCACGATATAACACATGCAGTGATGCGCTCTGTATGTATATGTGCTGTCTATAGCCAGTATATGTCACGATATAACACATGTAGTGATGCGCTCTGTTTGTATATGTGCTGTCTATAGCCAGTATATGTCCCGATATAACACATGCAGTGATGCGCTCTGTATGTATATGTGCTGTCTATAGCCAGTATATGTCACGATATAACACATGTAGTGATGCGCTCTGTTTGTATATGTGCTGTCTATAGTCAGTATATGTCCCGATATAACACATGCATTGATGCGCTCTGTATGTATATGTGCTGTCTATAGCCAGTATATGTCACGATATAACACATGCAGTGATGCGCTCTGTTTGTATATGTGCTGTCTATAGCCAGTATATGTCCCGATATAACACATGTAGTGATGCGCTCTGTATGTATATGTGCTGTCTATAGCCAGTATATGTCACGATATAACACATGTAGTGATGCGCTCTGTATGTATATGTGCTGTCTATAGCCAGTATATGTCCCGATATAACACATGCAGTGATGTGCTCTGTTTGTATATGTGCTGTCTATAGCCAGTATATGTCCCGATATAACACATGTAGTGATGCGCTCTGTATGTATATGTGCTGTCTATAGCCAGTATATGTCACGATATAACACATGTAGTGATGCGCTCTGTTTGTATATGTGCTGTCTATAGCCAGTATATGTCACGATATAACACATGTAGTGATGCGCTCTGTATGTATATGTGCTGTCTATAGCCAGTATATGTCCCGATATAACACATGCAGTGATGCGCTCTGTATGTATATGTGCTGTCTATAGCCAGTATATGTCACGATATAACACATGTAGTGATGCGCTCTGTTTGTATATGTGCTGTCTATAGCCAGTATATGTCACGATATAACACATGCAGTGATGTGCTCTGTTTGTATATGTGCTGTCTATAGCCAGTATATGTCACGATATAACACATGCAGTGATGCGCTCTGTATGTATATGTGCTGTCTATAGCCAGTATATGTCACGATATAACACATGTAGTGATGCGCTCTGTTTGTATATGTGCTGTCTATAGCCAGTATATGTCACGATATAACACATGTAGTGATGCGCTCTGTATGTATATGTGCTGTCTATAGCCAGTATATGTCCCGATATAACACATGCAGTGATGCGCTCTGTATGTATATGTGCTGTCTATAGCCAGTATATGTCACGATATAACACATGTAGTGATGCGCTCTGTTTGTATATGTGCTGTCTATAGCCAGTATATGTCACGATATAACACATGCAGTGATGCGCTCTGTATGTATATGTGCTGTCTATAGCCAGTATATGTCACGATATAACACATGTAGTGATGCGCTCTGTTTGTATATGTGCTGTCTATAGCCAGTATATGTCACGATATAACACATGCAGTGATGTGCTCTGTTTGTATATGTGCTGTCTATAGCCAGTATATGTCACGATATAACACATGCAGTGATGCACTCTGTATGTATATGTGCTGTCTATAGCCAGTATATGTCACGATATAACACATGCAGTGATGCGCTCTGTTTGTATATGTGCTGTCTATAGCCAGTATATGTCCCGATATAACACATGTAGTGATGCGCTCTGTATGTATATGTGCTGTCTATAGCCAGTATATGTCACGATATAACACATGTAGTGATGCGCTCTGTATGTATATGTGCTGTCTATAGCCAGTATATGTCCCGATATAACACATGCAGTGATGTGCTCTGTTTGTATATGTGCTGTCTATAGCCAGTATATGTCACGATATAACACATGCAGTGATGCGCTCTGTATGTATATGTGCTGTCTATAGCCAGTATATGTCACGATATAACACATGTAGTGATGCGCTCTGTTTGTATATGTGCTGTCTATAGCCAGTATATGTCACGATATAACACATGTAGTGATGCGCTCTGTATGTATATGTGCTGTCTATAGCCAGTATATGTCCCGATATAACACATGCAGTGATGCGCTCTGTATGTATATGTGCTGTCTATAGCCAGTATATGTCACGATATAACACATGTAGTGATGCGCTCTGTTTGTATATGTGCTGTCTATAGCCAGTATATGTCACGATATAACACATGCAGTGATGTGCTCTGTTTGTATATGTGCTGTCTATAGCCAGTATATGTCACGATATAACACATGCAGTGATGCACTCTGTATGTATATGTGCTGTCTATAGCCAGTATATGTCACGATATCACACATGCAGTGATGCGCTCTGTATGTATATGTGCTGTCTATAGCCAGTATATGTCACGATATAACACATGCAGTGATGCGCTCTGTTTGTATATGTGCTGTCTATAGCCAGTATATGTCACGATATAACACATGCAGTGATGCGCTCTGTTTGTATATGTGCTGTCTATGGCCAGTATATGTCACGATATAACACATGCAGTGATGCGCTCTGTATGTATATGTGCTGTCTATAGCGAGTATATGTCACGATATAACACATGCAGTGATGTGCTCTGTTTGTATATGTGCTGTCTATAGCCAGTATATGTCACGATATAACACATGCAGTGATGCGCTCTGTATGTATATGTGCTGTCTATAGCCAGTATATGTCACGATATAACACATGCAGTGATGCGCTCTGTTTGTATATGTGCTGTCTATAGCCAGTATATGTCACGATATAACAAAGGCAGTGATGTGCTCTGTATGTATATGTGCTGTCTATAGCCAGTATATGTCACGATATAACACATGCAGTGATGTGCTCTGTATGTATATGTGCTGTCTATAGCCAGTATATGTCACGATATAACACATGTAGTGATGCGCTCTGTATGTATATGTGCTGTCTATAGCCAGTATATGTCACGATATAACACATGCAGTGATGCGCTCTGTATGTATATGTGCTGTCTATAGCCAGTATATGTCACGATATAACACATGCAGTGATGCGCTCTGTATGTATATGTGCTGTCTATAGCCAGTATATGTCACGATATAACACATGTAGTGATGCGCTCTGTTTGTATATGTGCTGTCTATAGCCAGTATATGTCACGATATAACACATGTAGTGATGCGCTCTGTATGTATATGTGCTGTCTATAGCCAGTATATGTCACGATATACCACATGCAGTGATGCGCTCTGTATGTATATGTGCTGTCTATAGCCAGTATATGTCACGATATAACACATGCAGTGATGCGCTCTGTTTGTATATGTGCTGTCTATAGCCAGTATATGTCACGATATAACACATGCAGTGATGCGCTCTGTATGTATATGTGCTGTCTATAGCCAGTATATGTCACGATATAACACATGCAGTGATGTGCTCTGTTTGTATATGTGCTGTCTATAGCCAGTATATGTCACGATATAACACATGCAGTGATGTGCTCTGTTTGTATATGTGCTGTCTATAGCCAGTATATGTCACGATATAACACATGTAGTGATGCGCTCTGTTTCTATATGTGCTGTCTATAGCCAGTATATGTCACGATATAACACATGCAGTGATGCGCTCTGTATGTATATGTGCTGTCTATAGCCAGTATATGTCACGATATAACACATGTAGTGATGCGCTCTGTTTGTATATGTGCTGTCTATAGCCAGTATATGTCCCGATATAACACATGCAGTGATGCGCTCTGTATGTATATGTGCTGTCTATAGCCAGTATATGTCACGATATAACACATGTAGTGATGCGCTCTGTTTGTATATGTGCTGTCTATAGCCAGTATATGTCCCGATATAACACATGCAGTGATGCGCTCTGTATGTATATGTGCTGTCTATAGCCAGTATATGTCACGATATAACACATGTAGTGATGCGCTCTGTTTGTATATGTGCTGTCTATAGCCAGTATATGTCCCAATATAACACATGCAGTGATGCGCTCTGTATGTATATGTGCTGTCTATAGCCAGTATATGTCACGATATAACACATGCAGTGATGCGCTCTGTTTGTATATGTGCTGTCTATAGCCAGAATATGTCCCGATATAACACATGTAGTGATGCGCTCTGTATGTATATGTGCTGTCTATAGCCAGTATATGTCACGATATAACACATGCAGTGATGTGCTCTGTTTGTATATGTGCTGTCTATAGCCAGTATATGTCACGATATAACACATGTAGTGATGCGCTCTGTTTGTATATGTGCTGTCTATAGCCAGTATATGTCACGATATAACACATGCAGTGATGCGCTCTGTATGTATATGTGCTGTCTATAGCCAGTATATGTCACGATATAACACATGTAGTGATGCGCTCTGTTTGTATATGTGCTGTCTATAGCCAGTATATGTCCCGATATAACACATGTAGTGATGCGCTCTGTATGTATATGTGCTGTCTATAGCCAGTATATGTCACGATATAACACATGTAGTGATGCGCTCTGTATGTATATGTGCTGTCTATAGCCAGTATATGTCCCGATATAACACATGCAGTGATGTGCTCTGTTTGTATATGTGCTGTCTATAGCCAGTATATGTCACGATATAACACATGCAGTGATGCGCTCTGTATGTATATGTGCTGTCTATAGCCAGTATATGTCACGATATAACACATGTAGTGATGCGCTCTGTTTGTATATGTGCTGTCTATAGCCAGTATATGTCACGATATAACACATGTAGTGATGCGCTCTGTATGTATATGTGCTGTCTATAGCCAGTATATATCCCGATATAACACATGCAGTGATGCGCTCTGTATGTATATGTGCTGTCTATAGCCAGTATATGTCACGATATAACACATGTAGTGATGCGCTCTGTATGTATATGTGCTGTCTATAGCCAGTATATGTCCCGATATAACACATGCAGTGATGCGCTCTGTATGTATATGTGCTGTCTATAGCCAGTATATGTCACGATATAACACATGTAGTGATGCGCTCTGTTTGTATATGTGCTGTCTATAGCCAGTATATGTCACGATATAACACATGCAGTGATGTGCTCTGTTTGTATATGTGCTGTCTATAGCCAGTATATGTCACGATATAACACATGCAGTGATGCACTCTGTATGTATATGTGCTGTCTATAGCCAGTATATGTCACGATATAACACATGCAGTGATGCGCTCTGTATGTATATGTGCTGTCTATAGCCAGTATATGTCACGATATAACACATGCAGTGATGCGCTCTGTTTGTATATGTGCTGTCTATAGCCAGTATATGTCACGATATAACACATGCAGTGATGCGCTCTGTTTGTATATGTGCTGTCTATGGCCAGTATATGTCACGATATAACACATGCAGTGATGCGCTCTGTATGTATATGTGCTGTCTATAGCGAGTATATGTCACGATATAACACATGCAGTGATGTGCTCTGTTTGTATATGTGCTGTCTATAGCCAGTATATGTCACGATATAACACATGCAGTGATGCGCTCTGTATGTATATGTGCTGTCTATAGCCAGTATATGTCACGATATAACACATGCAGTGATGCGCTCTGTTTGTATATGTGCTGTCTATAGCCAGTATATGTCACGATATAACAAAGGCAGTGATGTGCTCTGTATGTATATGTGCTGTCTATAGCCAGTATATGTCACGATATAACACATGCAGTGATGTGCTCTGTATGTATATGTGCTGTCTATAGCCAGTATATGTCACGATATAACACATGTAGTGATGCGCTCTGTATGTATATGTGCTGTCTATAGCCAGTATATGTCACGATATAACACATGCAGTGATGCGCTCTGTATGTATATGTGCTGTCTATAGCCAGTATATGTCACGATATAACACATGCAGTGATGCGCTCTGTATGTATATGTGCTGTCTATAGCCAGTATATGTCACGATATAACACATGTAGTGATGCGCTCTGTTTGTATATGTGCTGTCTATAGCCAGTATATGTCACGATATAACACATGTAGTGATGCGCTCTGTATGTATATGTGCTGTCTATAGCCAGTATATGTCACGATATACCACATGCAGTGATGCGCTCTGTATGTATATGTGCTGTCTATAGCCAGTATATGTCACGATATAACACATGCAGTGATGCGCTCTGTTTGTATATGTGCTGTCTATAGCCAGTATATGTCACGATATAACACATGCAGTGATGCGCTCTGTATGTATATGTGCTGTCTATAGCCAGTATATGTCACGATATAACACATGCAGTGATGTGCTCTGTTTGTATATGTGCTGTCTATAGCCAGTATATGTCACGATATAACACATGCAGTGCTGCACTCTGTTTGTATATGTGCTGTCTATAGCCAGTATATGTCACGATATAACACATGCAGTGATGTGCTCTGTTTGTATATGTGCTGTCTATAGCCAGTATATGTCACGATATAACACATGTAGTGATGCGCTCTGTTTCTATATGTGCTGTCTATAGCCAGTATATGTCACGATATAACACATGCAGTGATGCGCTCTGTATGTATATGTGCTGTCTATAGCCAGTATATGTCACGATATAACACATGTAGTGATGCGCTCTGTTTGTATATGTGCTGTCTATAGCCAGTATATGTCCCGATATAACACATGCAGTGATGCGCTCTGTATGTATATGTGCTGTCTATAGCCAGTATATGTCACGATATAACACATGTAGTGATGCGCTCTGTTTGTATATGTGCTGTCTATAGCCAGTATATGTCCCGATATAACACATGCAGTGATGCGCTCTGTATGTATATGTGCTGTCTATAGCCAGTATATGTCACGATATAACACATGTAGTGATGCGCTCTGTTTGTATATGTGCTGTCTATAGCCAGTATATGTCCCAATATAACACATGCAGTGATGCGCTCTGTATGTATATGTGCTGTCTATAGCCAGTATATGTCACGATATAACACATGCAGTGATGCGCTCTGTTTGTATATGTGCTGTCTATAGCCAGAATATGTCCCGATATAACACATGTAGTGATGCGCTCTGTATGTATATGTGCTGTCTATAGCCAGTATATGTCACGATATAACACATGCAGTGATGTGCTCTGTTTGTATATGTGCTGTCTATAGCCAGTATATGTCACGATATAACACATGTAGTGATGCGCTCTGTTTGTATATGTGCTGTCTATAGCCAGTATATGTCACGATATAACACATGCAGTGATGCGCTCTGTATGTATATGTGCTGTCTATAGCCAGTATATGTCACGATATAACACATGTAGTGATGCGCTCTGTTTGTATATGTGCTGTCTACAGCCAGTATATGTCCCGATATAACACATGTAGTGATGCGCTCTGTATGTATATGTGCTGTCTATAGCCAGTATATGTCACGATATAACACATGTAGTGATGCGCTCTGTATGTATATGTGCTGTCTATAGCCAGTATATGTCCCGATATAACACATGCAGTGATGTGCTCTGTTTGTATATGTGCTGTCTATAGCCAGTATATGTCACGATATAACACATGCAGTGATGCGCTCTGTATGTATATGTGCTGTCTATAGCCAGTATATGTCACGATATAACACATGTAGTGATGCGCTCTGTTTGTATATGTGCTGTCTATAGCCAGTATATGTCACGATATAACACATGTAGTGATGCGCTCTGTATGTATATGTGCTGTCTATAGCCAGTATATGTCCCGATATAACACATGCAGTGATGCGCTCTGTATGTATATGTGCTGTCTATAGCCAGTATATGTCACGATATAACACATGTAGTGATGCGCTCTGTTTGTATATGTGCTGTCTATAGCCAGTATATGTCACGATATAACACATGCAGTGATGTGCTCTGTTTGTATATGTGCTGTCTATAGCCAGTATATGTCACGATATAACACATGCAGTGATGCGCTCTGTATGTATATGTGCTGTCTATAGCCAGTATATGTCACGATATAACACATGTAGTGATGCGCTCTGTTTGTATATGTGCTGTCTATAGCCAGTATATGTCACGATATAACACATGTAGTGATGCGCTCTGTATGTATATGTGCTGTCTATAGCCAGTATATGTCACGATATACCACATGCAGTGATGCGCTCTGTATGTATATGTGCTGTCTATAGCCAGTATATGTCACAATATAACACATGCAGTGATGCGCTCTGTTTGTATATGTGCTGTCTATAGCCAGTATATGTCACGATATAACACATGCAGTGATGCGCTCTGTATGTATATGTGCTGTCTATAGCCAGTATATGTCACGATATAACACATGCAGTGATGTGCTCTGTTTGTATATGTGCTGTCTATAGCCAGTATATGTCACGATATAACACATGCAGTGCTGCACTCTGTTTGTATATGTGCTGTCTATAGCCAGTATATGTCACGATATAACACATGCAGTGATGTGCTCTGTTTGTATATGTGCTGTCTATAGCCAGTATATGTCACGATATAACACATGTAGTGATGCGCTCTGTTTCTATATGTGCTGTCTATAGCCAGTATATGTCACGATATAACACATGCAGTGATGCGCTCTGTATGTATATGTGCTGTCTATAGCCAGTATATGTCACGATATAACACATGTAGTGATGCGCTCTGTTTGTATATGTGCTGTCTATAGCCAGTATATGTCCCGATATAACACATGCAGTGATGCGCTCTGTATGTATATGTGCTGTCTATAGCCAGTATATGTCACAATATAACACATGTAGTGATGCGCTCTGTTTGTATATGTGCTGTCTATAGCCAGTATATGTCCCGATATAACACATGCAGTGATGCGCTCTGTATGTATATGTGCTGTCTATAGCCAGTATATGTCACGATATAACACATGTAGTGATGCGCTCTGTTTGTATATGTGCTGTCTATAGCCAGTATATGTCCCAATATAACACATGCAGTGATGCGCTCTGTATGTATATGTGCTGTCTATAGCCAGTATATGTCACGATATAACACATGCAGTGATGCGCTCTGTTTGTATATGTGCTGTCTATAGCCAGAATATGTCCCGATATAACACATGTAGTGATGCGCTCTGTATGTATATGTGCTGTCTATAGCCAGTATATGTCACGATATAACACATGCAGTGATGTGCTCTGTTTGTATATGTGCTGTCTATAGCCAGTATATGTCACGATATAACACATGTAGTGATGCGCTCTGTTTGTATATGTGCTGTCTATAGCCAGTATATGTCACGATATAACACATGCAGTGATGCGCTCTGTATGTATATGTGCTGTCTATAGCCAGTATATGTCACGATATAACACATGTAGTGATGCGCTCTGTTTGTATATGTGCTGTCTATAGCCAGTATATGTCCCGATATAACACATGTAGTGATGCGCTCTGTATGTATATGTGCTGTCTATAGCCAGTATATGTCACGATATAACACATGTAGTGATGCGCTCTGTATGTATATGTGCTGTCTATAGCCAGTATATGTCCCGATATAACACATGCAGTGATGTGCTCTGTTTGTATATGTGCTGTCTATAGCCAGTATATGTCACGATATAACACATGCAGTGATGCGCTCTGTATGTATATGTGCTGTCTATAGCCAGTATATGTCACGATATAACACATGTAGTGATGCGCTCTGTTTGTATATGTGCTGTCTATAGCCAGTATATGTCACGATATAACACATGTAGTGATGCGCTCTGTATGTATATGTGCTGTCTATAGCCAGTATATGTCCCGATATAACACATGCAGTGATGCGCTCTGTATGTATATGTGCTGTCTATAGCCAGTATATGTCACGATATAACACATGTAGTGATGCGCTCTGTTTGTATATGTGCTGTCTATAGCCAGTATATGTCACGATATAACACATGCAGTGATGTGCTCTGTTTGTATATGTGCTGTCTATAGCCAGTATATGTCACGATATAACACATGCAGTGATGCGCTCTGTATGTATATGTGCTGTCTATAGCCAGTATATGTCACGATATAACACATGTAGTGATGCGCTCTGTTTGTATATGTGCTGTCTATAGCCAGTATATGTCACGATATAACACATGTAGTGATGCGCTCTGTATGTATATGTGCTGTCTATAGCCAGTATATGTCCCGATATAACACATGCAGTGATGCGCTCTGTATGTATATGTGCTGTCTATAGCCAGTATATGTCACGATATAACACATGTAGTGATGCGCTCTGTTTGTATATGTGCTGTCTATAGCCAGTATATGTCACGATATAACACATGCAGTGATGTGCTCTGTTTGTATATGTGCTGTCTATAGCCAGTATATGTCACGATATAACACATGCAGTGATGCACTCTGTATGTATATGTGCTGTCTATAGCCAGTATATGTCACGATATAACACATGCAGTGATGCGCTCTGTATGTATATGTGCTGTCTATAGCCAGTATATGTCACGATATAACACATGCAGTGATGCGCTCTGTTTGTATATGTGCTGTCTATAGCCAGTATATGTCACGATATAACACATGCAGTGATGCGCTCTGTTTGTATATGTGCTGTCTATAGCCAGTATATGTCACGATATAACACATGCAGTGATGCGCTCTGTATGTATATGTGCTGTCTATAGCGAGTATATGTCACGATATAACACATGCAGTGATGTGCTCTGTTTGTATATGTGCTGTCTATAGCCAGTATATGTCACGATATAACACATGCAGTGATGCTCTCTGTATGTATATGTGCTGTCTATAGCCAGTATATGTCACGATATAACACATGCAGTGATGCGCTCTGTTTGTATATGTGCTGTCTATAGCCAGTATATGTCACGATATAACAAAGGCAGTGATGTGCTCTGTATGTATATGTGCTGTCTATAGCCAGTATATGTCACGATATAACACATGCAGTGATGTGCTCTGTATGTATATGTGCTGTCTATAGCCAGTATATGTCACGATATAACACATGTAGTGATGCGCTCTGTATGTATATGTGCTGTCTATAGCCAGTATATGTCACGATATAACACATGCAGTGATGCGCTCTGTATGTATATGTGCTGTCTATAGCCAGTATATATCACGATATAACACATGCAGTGATGCGCTCTGTTTGTATATGTGCTGTCTATAGCCAGTATATGTCCCGATATAACACATGCAGTGATGCGCTCTGTATGTATATGTGCTGTCTATAGCCAGTATATGTCACGATATAACACATGTAGTGATGCGCTCTGTTTGTATATGTGCTGTCTATAGCCAGTATATGTCACGATATAACACATGTAGTGATGCGCTCTGTATGTATATGTGCTGTCTATAGCCAGTATATGTCACGATATAACACATGCAGTGATGCGCTCTGTATGTATATGTGCTGTCTATAGCCAGTATATGTCACGATATAACACATGCAGTGATGCGCTCTGTTTGTATATGTGCTGTCTATAGCCAGTATATGTCACGATATAACACATGCAGTGATGCGCTCTGTATGTATATGTGCTGTCTATAGCCAGTATATGTCACGATATAACACATGCAGTGATGTGCTCTGTTTGTATATGTGCTGTCTATAGCCAGTATATGTCACGATATAACACATGCAGTGCTGCACTCTGTTTGTATATGTGCTGTCTATAGCCAGTATATGTCACGATATAACACATGCAGTGATGTGCTCTGTTTGTATATGTGCTGTCTATAGCCAGTATATGTCACGATATAACACATGTAGTGATGCGCTCTGTTTCTATATGTGCTGTCTATAGCCAGTATATGTCACGATATAACACATGCAGTGATGCGCTCTGTATGTATATGTGCTGTCTATAGCCAGTATATGTCACGATATAACACATGTAGTGATGCGCTCTGTTTGTATATGTGCTGTCTATAGCCAGTATATGTCCCGATATAACACATGTAGTGATGCGCTCTGTTTGTATATGTGCTGTCTATAGCCAGTATATGTCACGATATAACACATGCAGTGATGTGCTCTGTTTGTATATGTGCTGTCTATAGCCAGTATATGTCACGATATAACACATGCAGTGATGCACTCTGTATGTATATGTGCTGTCTATAGCCAGTATATGTCACGATATAACACATGCAGTGATGCGCTCTGTATGTATATGTGCTGTCTATAGCCAGTATATGTCACGATATAACACATGCAGTGATGCGCTCTGTTTGTATATGTGCTGTCTATAGCCAGTATATGTCACGATATAACACATGCAGTGATGCGCTCTGTTTGTATATGTGCTGTCTATAGCCAGTATATGTCACGATATAACACATGCAGTGATGCGCTCTGTATGTATATGTGCTGTCTATAGCGAGTATATGTCACGATATAACACATGCAGTGATGTGCTCTGTTTGTATATGTGCTGTCTATAGCCAGTATATGTCACGATATAACACATGCAGTGATGCTCTCTGTATGTATATGTGCTGTCTATAGCCAGTATATGTCACGATATAACACATGCAGTGATGCGCTCTGTTTGTATATGTGCTGTCTATAGCCAGTATATGTCACGATATAACAAAGGCAGTGATGTGCTCTGTATGTATATGTGCTGTCTATAGCCAGTATATGTCACGATATAACACATGCAGTGATGTGCTCTGTATGTATATGTGCTGTCTATAGCCAGTATATGTCACGATATAACACATGTAGTGATGCGCTCTGTATGTATATGTGCTGTCTATAGCCAGTATATGTCACGATATAACACATGCAGTGATGCGCTCTGTATGTATATGTGCTGTCTATAGCCAGTATATATCACGATATAACACATGCAGTGATGCGCTCTGTTTGTATATGTGCTGTCTATAGCCAGTATATGTCCCGATATAACACATGCAGTGATGCGCTCTGTATGTATATGTGCTGTCTATAGCCAGTATATGTCACGATATAACACATGTAGTGATGCGCTCTGTTTGTATATGTGCTGTCTATAGCCAGTATATGTCACGATATAACACATGTAGTGATGCGCTCTGTATGTATATGTGCTGTCTATAGCCAGTATATGTCACGATATAACACATGCAGTGATGCGCTCTGTATGTATATGTGCTGTCTATAGCCAGTATATGTCACGATATAACACATGCAGTGATGCGCTCTGTTTGTATATGTGCTGTCTATAGCCAGTATATGTCACGATATAACACATGCAGTGATGCGCTCTGTATGTATATGTGCTGTCTATAGCCAGTATATGTCACGATATAACACATGCAGTGATGTGCTCTGTTTGTATATGTGCTGTCTATAGCCAGTATATGTCACGATATAACACATGCAGTGCTGCACTCTGTTTGTATATGTGCTGTCTATAGCCAGTATATGTCACGATATAACACATGCAGTGATGTGCTCTGTTTGTATATGTGCTGTCTATAGCCAGTATATGTCACGATATAACACATGTAGTGATGCGCTCTGTTTCTATATGTGCTGTCTATAGCCAGTATATGTCACGATATAACACATGCAGTGATGCGCTCTGTATGTATATGTGCTGTCTATAGCCAGTATATGTCACGATATAACACATGTAGTGATGCGCTCTGTTTGTATATGTGCTGTCTATAGCCAGTATATGTCCCGATATAACACATGCAGTGATGCGCTCTGTATGTATATGTGCTGTCTATAGCCAGTATATGTCACGATATAACACATGTAGTGATGCGCTCTGTTTGTATATGTGCTGTCTATAGCCAGTATATGTCCCGATATAACACATGCAGTGATGCGCTCTGTATGTATATGTGCTGTCTATAGCCAGTATATGTCACGATATAACACATGTAGTGATGCGCTCTGTTTGTATATGTGCTGTCTATAGCCAGTATATGTCCCAATATAACACATGCAGTGATGCGCTCTGTATGTGTATGTGCTGTCTATAGCCAGTATATGTCACGATATAACACATGCAGTGATGCGCTCTGTTTGTATATGTGCTGTCTATAGCCAGTATATGTCCCGATATAACACATGTAGTGATGCGCTCTGTATGTATATGTGCTGTCTATAGCCAGTATATGTCACGATATAACACATGCAGTGATGTGCTCTGTTTGTATATGTGCTGTCTATAGCCAGTATATGTCACGATATAACACATGTAGTGATGCGCTCTGTTTGTATATGTGCTGTCTATAGCCAGTATATGTCACGATATAACACATGCAGTGATGCGCTCTGTATGTATATGTGCTGTCTATAGCCAGTATATGTCACGATATAACACATGTAGTGATGCGCTCTGTTTGTATATGTGCTGTCTATAGCCAGTATATGTCCCGATATAACACATGCAGTGATGCGCTCTGTATGTATATGTGCTGTCTATAGCCAGTATATGTCACGATATAACACATGTAGTGATGCGCTCTGTTTGTATATGTGCTGTCTATAGTCAGTATATGTCCCGATATAACACATGCATTGATGCGCTCTGTATGTATATGTGCTGTCTATAGCCAGTATATGTCACGATATAACACATGCAGTGATGCGCTCTGTTTGTATATGTGCTGTCTATAGCCAGTATATGTCCCGATATAACACATGTAGTGATGCGCTCTGTATGTATATGTGCTGTCTATAGCCAGTATATGTCACGATATAACACATGTAGTGATGCGCTCTGTATGTATATGTGCTGTCTATAGCCAGTATATGTCCCGATATAACACATGCAGTGATGTGCTCTGTTTGTATATGTGCTGTCTATAGCCAGTATATGTCACGATATAACACATGCAGTGATGCGCTCTGTATGTATATGTGCTGTCTATAGCCAGTATATGTCACGATATAACACATGTAGTGATGCGCTCTGTTTGTATATGTGCTGTCTATAGCCAGTATATGTCACGATATAACACATGTAGTGATGCGCTCTGTATGTATATGTGCTGTCTATAGCCAGTATATGTCCCGATATAACACATGCAGTGATGCGCTCTGTATGTATATGTGCTGTCTATAGCCAGTATATGTCACGATATAACACATGCAGTGATGCGCTCTGTTTGTATATGTGCTGTCTATAGCCAGTATATGTCACGATATAACACATGCAGTGATGCGCTCTGTTTGTATATGTGCTGTCTATGGCCAGTATATGTCACGATATAACACATGCAGTGATGCGCTCTGTATGTATATGTGCTGTCTATAGCGAGTATATGTCACGATATAACACATGCAGTGATGTGCTCTGTTTGTATATGTGCTGTCTATAGCCAGTATATGTCACGATATAACACATGCAGTGATGCGCTCTGTATGTATATGTGCTGTCTATAGCCAGTATATGTCACGATATAACACATGCAGTGATGCGCTCTGTTTGTATATGTGCTGTCTATAGCCAGTATATGTCACGATATAACAAAGGCAGTGATGTGCTCTGTATGTATATGTGCTGTCTATAGCCAGTATATGTCACGATATAACACATGCAGTGATGTGCTCTGTATGTATATGTGCTGTCTATAGCCAGTATATGTCACGATATAACACATGTAGTGATGCGCTCTGTATGTATATGTGCTGTCTATAGCCAGTATATGTCACGATATAACACATGCAGTGATGTGCTCTGTATGTATATGTGCTGTCTATAGCCAGTATATGTCACGATATAACACATGCAGTGATGCGCTCTGTATGTATATGTGCTGTCTATAGCCAGTATATGTCACGATATAACACAGGCAGCCCTTCGCTCCGTACGTCGCCTCCTCAGGAGGGATTCCCTGGCTCTGGCTTGGAGCTGGGCCACTCAGTGCTTGTAGTCATGCAGCCACGTGAGGTAGCCCCCGTGTTTCCCTCCCCAGCAGCGCTGCTTGTGTTATATCTGGCCGGTTTCCAGTCTCCGCTCGCTGCCTCCTTCTCCGCTTTGCCTCCTCCTATTTTTTCCACCCACGGGTAAAGGTGTTTTTTTTTTACCCATCCCACTATAATCCGTGGGCCGGCCTTGTATCACATGCCCTACTCACACAAACACAAGCCCTCCCTTACCCCCCAAATCACACACACGTGTGGCCGTTCAGCAATACTTATATGTGGCCAGAGCCATGCAGCAGCGTTGTGTCAGCGCTCACTAGTCGTTACCTCCGCTGCCCTGTGACCTCCATTGTCCCCGTCACATCACATATCTCCTATTCATCCCCCTGTCTACTAGCAGTGTGTATAGGGAAGCCCTGTGCTCAGGACCTTACAGGAGGCAGCGCTGCGCTCTCCTCACTGTGGTGGCAGCAGCAGGACGTCCGGTGCGGCGGCGGCAGCGGCTCCTCGCGTGGATCCCTGGAGGTGCAGCACATCATCGTTGGGGGACAGCAGCTACCATGAGTTCAAAGGAAAGTGGCCGCCAGTCCACATCTGTGGAGCATCCTGCATCCCCCTCATCAGAATCACCGAAGAGAGCGAGGGGAAGACCTCGGAAACCGCAAAAAGTCAGTACTGCATCCTTACCTCACCCTGCACCTCACGGGGCGCACACCACCACACAAGGCGCACACTCTCCTCACCCTCCACCTCACCCTCTACCTCACACAACTAATGGAAGCACAGAACACCCTGCACAGTGTGCGCTCATTCACACAGCCCACCATGGGGGTCTCCCTGTGCCAGCGCTTCACCATGACTTGGGGGAAGGGGAACCTGCTCTCTGCCCTCTTAGCTGCATAGTGCAATATTGCACTGGATGCCATACATCTCACCCAGTGGTAGCTCTGCCCTCTTCAGTAGGAATTTCAGGGCATGCTGGCTGCACCAAAGGTATAGGTAGGTAGGTAGGTAGGTGTGTGTGTGTATCTATCTATCTATATATAGATATATATATATCTCAAACAGGCACCGTACAATGCAAGAATATATATATCTCATACACAGGCACCATACAGTGCAAGGTATGTGTATCTAATCTCACAGGGGCACTATACAATACAAGATTACATGCAGATAGATATCACAGGCATTGTACAATGCAAGAATGCATATGTATCTGATCCCACATGGGCACCATACAGTCCAAGAATTTATATATATATATATATATATATATATATATATATATATATATATCTGCGTCACACAGGCACTGTACAGTAGAAGCATATATGTATATATCTGCCCCATGTGAGCAACATACAATCCAAGAATATCTATCTATCTATATCTGCCTCACACAGGCACTATCTGATGCAAGAATATATGTCTCTGCCCCACATGGGCACCATACAATAGTAACGTAGGTTGAATAAAGACCTAGGTTCATCAAGTTCAACCTTCTTCCCCCAATTGTACATTTTGTCTAATTTGCAATTCGATACAAGAATACATGTATATATCTGTCTCACAGACACCTTACAAGAATACATGTATATATTTCTTTTTCACACAGTCACCATACAAGAATACATGTGTATCTGCCTTACATAGGCTCCATGTCATACAATACAAGAATACATACAGATATCTGCCTCACACACACCGTACAATACCAGAATACATGTATTTACACTACAAAAATACATACACTTCTCTCCCTTACATAGTAGCCTGGTTATTGTTGAGAACTTGTGGGAATTCCAGTGAACTTAGCAAGCTTACATATAATAAGTATATGTGTTTCTGGATACCGTCCATAATTTCATTCAAAGGGTATTTATAGAGACTACTGCATGTTTCACTACTGGTAGTATGTGGTTTTACAGGCAGGGAAAACAGGTTTACACACTAGTGGTGTTCTCCTAATACTGCCATTCGTGTCTTTGTTGCATATGTATGTTCACATGTAAGGAGAGAATAGACTACCAGAGGTTTCACCTCTAGAGGAGTTCAGGAAGTCTCCAGAAGGACCATGAAAATAACATTGTATTCATCTGGTTGATAATATTGTGCTGTAATCAGGTCACATGGTGTTTGCAGAGTGAGGGGGATATGTTGATCTGGCCAAAACAAGGGCTTTATTTACATACACACCTTTAAATCACTTCTGTATATATTTATATAAAACACATATTTGGTGTCTCAACTGCACAACATAAGATCATATTTTATTTCCACTATATCTATGTAACTGTAAGCTGTATGCCATTCATTAGGAAATATTGCAGCCCTTAAGTGCACAACTTGAATTTTTATTGCCTATCTCAGTGTGTAAATGTTTTCTTTTCCTGCAAATCATTGCATTTGTACATTAGTTACATATGTTTCCCTCTAAGGTTTTAATAGTTCAGTATGTCATGGCAGAAAAAAGGTTTATTTGCCTTTACAGAGTGCACTATAATTTCCCATGTTAAATTCCTTCCAGTATGTCAAGTTTATTTCTGTATTTAGGAACCAGCAGCTGGGGAACCCTCTCCTAAAAGACCCAGGGGAAGACCTAAGGGGAGCAAAAACAAAGGTCCTTTAAAATCAGCACAAAAGGTGAGCTTATCAGCACATGCTTGCACAGAAACTTCTATGAAGGTGTGCTTGTATTATAGGATTGCTGAGAAGTTGTCCAAAATCTACAAGAATCAGTTCTTTAAAACAGAAGCATTATATAGATAGATAATCTCCTTATTGAAGTGCAGAAATATCAGTGGAATAACTCCCATAACATAGTTGCTTGTTTTTTTTTCTGTTGTGTACAGTTGTGATTGTATAAAGTTTTTTTTCTAGAATATGAGGCACATATGTATTTTTCATTAGCTGATCATCCAATATGGTCATTTACACCAATTCTACAAAAATAGCAAAACTAGAACCTTCTAAGGGTCATTCATAACAACAGACACCCACAAAGTTGTGATGTTGCAAAGTCAGCTGCAACCCTTATTATTTAACAACATAATTGGTACAAAATGAGATGTTCCAGTCGGCAGATATTGTTTGATCTTCTGTATATGCCTGAGCTTAATGTTAATTTGACTGAAAATGAAATCTGCATTTCCCTGAAATTTTTATAAATATTACCCTTTTATCTTTAATGCTATCATGGCTTGTGTTTAAAGCCTCAACCTCCAGATTTTAATTACATGTGTCAAGTAGCAAGGCTTTCCTAAGGTTCACCATGTCATGTTTATTAGTTGAATTCTATATCTTCCAGTTGTGAGTAAGAAAACATATCAGGACCATGTTTCAATGATTATCCAGATAGCAATGTAGCATGCTTTTTTAGTTTCTAAGTTTGGAAAGGGCATCTAAGGTTCTTCATGCACTTTATAGTTTGAGGAGATCTGAATACAATTAAGGTCATATTGAGTCTCTTATGGGTGCCATAAAACTATACCTCATATTTTTAAATGTATATATTTTTTGATTTGAGTATGTAAACTTAAATATCTCCAGATCTTTATTTTTACAATTAGTGCATTGTTAATTTGTTTACATTGTTTAGCTTCCTTTCATTAAAATAGATATAATAATTAGCAATCACAAACATTGTTCAGATTGCATGGCCAACCGTGCAATCTTATTATAGTTTACTATTGTATACAAAAATGGAGACTAAAAATACTTTTTAAAGGAATAATATTCCAGTCTTCTACCAAGTGAAGATAGTTTAGCAGCAATTTTGGATGCCCACCTGTTTGCTATGTGTTTTCTGGTTGTCCTTCACTTTCACAACTTCTGTTTGATTTTTCCTAACTGTCCTTGGGATGTTTCACAACAGCTTTGCATGTGTAGAGTTTATTGTGTGAAAAAGTCTTGTATTCCCTTGACTAATATTACTAGCATATTAGTTTTTTTGAAACCTTGATTTGATTAATACTGTGATATTCATGAGCTAACAGACTTACAAACATAGAAAAGATCTTTGAAATAGCAGCTTTTGTGAATGAAAACCTGAATTCTGCAAATCAGAGAAGTATAATCATTTGAGGTCTAACAAGTTGGTGCTCCACAAATCTTTAAAATGAAGGTCTTATAGTTGATGGATGGATGGCTGCACATGCATTGTCACTCTCCATTGGAATGGGTGGGGTTTGAAGAGGACCTGACACCTCTCCTAATGTATATTTTAAACATTGATGTTCCCTATAAAACAACAATTCTGTCGCATCTTTTCTCGGAACTCTACATTAAGCCATTCCTCTGTTATTCCTCCTAGATTTATAAAGTGACGCAATTTCACCAAATGTGTGTTCCTTCATTGTTTGGTATTTTACAACTGATTGAACAGTGTAAGTGGTGACAACAACTTGTTAAAGGGGTTGTCTGGGACTTTTTTATTGATGGCCTATCATTAAGGATAGGTTATCAGTATTTAATCAGAGGAAGGTGGAACACCAGCTGTTCCCATTGCTGACAGTCGGCATGTTCTCAGTTGCGGAGCTGCACAGCAAATTCCTTCAACTGTATTGTGACCACTGCTGGATACTTCACATACGCTCCTTATTCGTATCAATAGGGGGCTGATGTGTATTACCCATGCTATTGTCACTATGCAGTTGACACAGCTTTGTAGTTCCAATCCGCAACTGATCACATTTGGCCGCTGACGGCACTAGGAACAACTGATCGGTGGGGTTAATATTGTTAACTAAAACAGACATGTCAGGGGAGCAGACAGGCCATCTTTAAGGGAACTTTCAAGTGTTCTCTCTTGAAGGTTTGCTAGTGGGTGCTTTCACATTGCATTTAGGCACCTGTTCAGTGGCCCTGTTGAGGCTTACATTCGAACACACCGCAAAACGGGATTCGAACGTATGTGCTGACTGAGCGAAAGTGCGCTCTGCAGTGCATCATTTTTGGGCGTATATGCCTACTGTAGGCGGACACCCAGATGCAGTCTACCACGTCTGAGTGTCCGTCTCCTGTAGGCGTACACGCCTGAAAATGATGCAGGACAGAGCACATGTTCACTCTGTCTGCAACATTATAGACTATGGCCCCGTTTGTTTAGACGTAAGCCCCAACGGGGCCACTGAACTGGTGCCTAAACGCAATGTGAAAGCTCCCCAATTATTAATTTTACTAGAGAGTGACTTGAATTGAGCAGATATCTCTGAAACTAGAATAAAGATTAGAACCTTCTCGTTTTAAAGATTAGCAGGGGCTAGTTCATAATATCTGGTTTTAATTCACATTACAAGCAAATGTTGATGGATTCTGCCTTCACAAATCAAAATTCAGCCTTCATTTTATTTCATCCTGTTGAAATGTGCAAGAGAATGGTCTCATACTAGACTATAAAAGCATTGTACGTGGTACAATTGTTCACATGAAAGTAAGCAATAGCGTGTGTGTGTACAACACCAGTCAAAAAGTTGACTGATGGCAGCAAAACCACAAAGGAAACAAGGAGTAAAGAAACAGCATGACCGCTCCAGACACCCTTGGCATTCTCTCGAACAGCTTCATCAGGTAGTCACCTAGAATACCTGTACAAATGTCTTGAAGGTGTTCCGAGAAGTGCTGAGCATTTGTTGGCTGCTTTGCTTTCGCTTTGTGGTCCATCTCATCCCAAAACATTTAATTTGGGTGATTGTGGAGGCCATGTCATTTGACACGGCACTCCATCACTCTTTTACTTGTCACATAGACCTTACATAGCCTGGAAATGTATTTTGGATAATTGAGAGATTCTGGAGAAATCCATGCACAAAAGGGACAAGGCTGACGCTCAATAATGGATTCTTGTGATCTATGGGCTCTCATGTGGCACTGCGTTAAAAACACGTATGATTCGGTCATGCAAATCAATGCATGGGCTCAGCAATACTTTCAAAAATAATTGTGAATACAGTTCGCCATGCAAGTTAAAGCTGTATCATGCAAATAAGAAGCCATACAGTAGCGACCAAATGTTTTGCATTTTTTTAAAGTTTGCAAATCTGCAAACAATTCATCTTTATTGCTATGGGTACAGGCCCCAACTCATCGTTCTAACTTATCCCAAAGGTGCTCTATAGGGTTTTGTCAGGTGATTGGCTTGGCCATTGCAATAGGAAAACATATTTCTTTTCTAACCAATTTTTGACTAAATTGGATATGTACTTAGGATCATTGTCTTGCTGGAATTTCCATCCCCTGCCTACTTTGTTTTTACCATGTGGCAGCATTACATTCTCCAGTATATCCTTGTACATGGTAGCATTCATATTTCCATCAATTCTATGCAGATGGCCAATGGCAGATGCCGAAAAGCGGCCCCAAGCCATGACATTGCCACCACCATGTTTCACTGTAGGTGTTTGGTACCTTACATCATAACGTTTTCCAATTGGGCAGTATATATAGTGCTGGCCATCACAACCAAACAGCGTGAACTTGGAATCATCTGACCACAACACCTTAGACCATTCTATCTCTTTCCATTGGCTGTGTTCTTTGGCAAACTCAAGTCTGACCTTCCGGTTCTTTGCAGAGATGAAAGGCTTCTTGACTGGAACGCGTGCGTTCAACCCTACTGCTCTAAGCTGTCGTGCCACAGTTTGGTGACTCACTTTGACCCCATATTCTTCGTTCATTTCGTGCAAAATCTGTACAGCACTTTATGGACATCAGATATTGACTTTTCCTTAATAATGTGATTAAGTCTGGAGGAAGTTTTCCGTGGTCATCCACTTCTAGGTTTTCAGCTGTTCGAACGCTGTGTCTTGCGGACTCGCAGAGAAGGGATCATCCAGCTTGTAATCAGGTCACAATTCAAAAGCCTGCATGTCTGATGGTATGGGGCTGCATTATTTCTTATGGCATGAGCCGCTTGCATATCTTGAAAGGCACAATCAATGCAAAGTATTATATGGGGGTTTAAGAGCAACAGATGCTCCCATCCAGACATCTATTTCAAGGAAAGCATTACATATTTCAGTAAGAAAATGCTAAACCACATACTGCATCCATCACAACAGCATGGCTTCATAGAAGAAGAGTTCAAGTGATGAACTGGCTGCCTGCAGTTCAGACTTTTCATCAATGGAAAACATTAGGTGCATTATAAAACGAAAAATCCGGCAAAGACCCAGGACTGTTGAGCAGCTAGAATTCTACATCGGAGAAGAATGGGACAATATTCCTCTCCCAAAACTCCAGCAATTGGTCTCCTCGCTTTCCAGAGGTTTACAGATGGTTTTTATAAAAAAGAGAGGATGCTACACAATGGTAGACATGGCCCTGTCCCAACTTTTTTGAGATGTGTTGCTGACATCAATTTGTAAATGAGTTACTTTTTTCAAATGAAATGGAAAAATGTCTAACTTTCAACTTCTGTTGTGAATACAATATGTCTATAGAAGATTTCTAAATAATTGCATTCTTGTTATCCTCACATTTTATACATCCTCCCAACTTTTTTTAAATTGGAGTTGAACATATATGTACATTGCATAAAAGTATTTTTTATTATTACATTGTGTTCTTTTCTTCTTTGGCACTCTTAACACCAACTGGTTGTGTAAAATACTTGTGGAGGCTATATAGTTTAACAATTGCTCAATCCCATGTTACCACAGAATTGCCACATGTAAACTCTTTGCCTTTAGTAAGTTTCTTTAAAGCACCACTCCATCTTTTTTTATTTTATTGCTGGAGAGGTGCTTTGAATCTATGGTCCCTGCACTTAGTCTGATACTCGCCTACTGCCATCTTCCCCTTCTATCACTGGCACTCCCATTGGTTTCTGGCAGTTTGTGACTTGCTGGATCGCTCCAGTGTTTCATGGAACACGCTGAAAGACACAACTCAATACAGGTCTATGAGAGCCTCGTTCTTGCTCTTATAGACTTGCATTGAGAGCTTGTGACGTAACTTCTGACTTCCGGCCGCTATAAACTGGAATTTAACGTTGGATAGTTGTGCCGGATTCCTTCCTCCCTCTTCCTCTTCGTGGCTGTGTCTCTCCAGAATAAGTGGCACCCTCCACATATATCTCCATCCCGGACATCGATTACTTTGTAGCGTGATAAGCTCCATCCATTTTCACCTTTTCCCTTTTTTCTTCTATTTTGCCTGGGTGAAGCAACAAGCTATATAAGCTCCTTAAAGCTATCCATTGCCAGTTTTAGTAGCTCTGGGGAAATCCTGTGTGTGTCTTAGCATCTGTGCTTCCATTTACTGACCATTCTCCTGCCTGACAATTTTTTCCCAACCTGTACCGTCTAGTTCTGTCTTAGCTACTTGACCATTCTTCCTGCCAGTATGCACCACTGGCCAGAGGATATTCCAAGGACATAGCCCGGGGTCTCTGTGGAAGTCCACATCCCATATTGGGTTAAAAGGTGAAGGCCAAGGCTATCATGGGGCAGCCTGCCAGTGCAAAGCCTGTTCATGGTTGCCCTTTTTAGAGTTAACAGGCAACCCCTAATGGTGCCCTCATAACTGTTAGAACCTTGCTCTTAGGTCTTTTTTCCTTTGCTGGTCACATGACCTTGTTGGCCTATTTAATCCTGCTCCGCCCTTCTGGCTTTGCTGGACTTCATTGTATATCTACTTTCTAGCTAGCCTGTGCTCTGTGTCTTGCTCTGTTAGTTTGCTTGGTCTACTGACCTCTATGTTCTATGTATTTTGTTTGTTCGTCTGTCTGCTACTATTTCTGTTAGGAGGTGTCCCATATTCCTCCCAGTCCTTAGTACTTGTAGGGATTCCTTCCCCACATCTATAGGTCTCCGTACAGACTAGCTTAGGACTTTAGCAGGTCTGATCGCAGGATCAGGTTCCCTGTTACATCGTAGGGATTAAGCTGAGTTCTATCGTAGGGACAGATCTCCTCTCTTTCCTTAGCTCTGGTAGCAGAACATAACAATAACAGTATCTGAATGTTTCTTGAAAATTTTAAATCAAACTTGGAAAAATATTAAGATTTGAGAGTCCTCAGTGGTTGATACCTTATAATGGCTAACTGAAAAGATAGTAACAAATTGCAAGCTTTTGAGACTACTCAGGCCTCTTCATCAGGCATAGAATAACACAAAATCTGAAGAATCACATATTTATACAGAATAATGCAATAGATGGGACAAGCAGAACTTTGAGTATGGAAGGGGGAGCAGTTTATACATAAGGAGTGTGAAAGTTTTATTTTCCTGTGATTGAGGTCTGGTCCAGGGTTCTGATGGCGCCACACAATAAAAGAAAAAAGAATAGATCTACGTGTGGCTAAATAAATTTGTATCCCTGATCACAGCATCATGGACATCAAGTTACTGGTATTAAAAGGCAACTTCAAATCTCAGAGAGACAAACATTTGGGGATACAAACTCATGACAACCTTTGACACACTCAGTGCAGGAATGAATGTGTGGCATGGATTTATGTCATTCTACATCACCTATGGAATGTGCTCCTCAGACCTGTGGGGGCATCAGAACCTTGGACCAGACCTCAATCACAGGGCAATAAAACTTTCACACTCCTTATCTATGAACTGCTCCAATATTTACGGCCACTACTCTTTCTCCTCCCTCCCATACTCATAGTTCTGCTTCACATCATTTGTCTCATCTATTGCATTATTCTTGTGCCCTCTGGTGTATAAATATGTGACTCTTCAGATTTTGTGTTATTCTATGCCTGATGAAGAGGCCTGAGTAGTCTCGAAAGCTTGCAATTTGTTACCATCTTCTCAGGTAGCCATTAAAAGCTTTCAACCACTGAGGACTCACAAATCATAATATTTTGCTATCTATTGGCTAAAACGGTACAAAAATATATATTTTTCCTGAAACTAAACTTGGAAAATTCTAATGTCCCCCAAAAAATAAATGGACATATAAAAATTGTCAATATAATTAACATTTTGCATATGTCTACTTTAACTATTTTGGGTTGTGTGAACATTTTACATAGGAAGACACACTATAAGTTTGAAAAGCGCAATTTTTTTCAAAATTTATTTGTAAATTTAGTTTTGTGTCCTTTGTTTTGAATTAGCAAAAGAAATCACTCTAAATTTACTATTCATATAAAGTGCAATGTGTCACAAAAAGAAACAGTGTTAGAACTATTGGGATACGTGAAGACATTCAGAAGCTATTTTGTAAAGCGACACATGCCGGATTTGAATTTTGCAATGTAAAACCAGATTTTTGATCTTTCCAGTTATGATTATTTTATAAAGATATATAAAATGTACACTTAGGCCTATGTGATATTTATGTACTCTGCACACGTTAAACTTTTTATTTTAAGGAGGTATACTATATCTAATTTTCTATTTGGGTCACATTTTTAGCCACTAAGCTTAACTTGTATGCTTTTTTTTTTTTTTCCATGAGACATTTACATTTGAGATTTAAAACTGCATGAATATATGTGTTTGTATAAAGTGCTGAGTGGCATTTCGACAATGTGTGCCATGTATTTAATTTCAGAAAATATATACCATAAGTGTAGGGGGTTTAATATCTTTTTTTTTTTATTTTTTACTTTAGATGTTAATTGTATGTGTTACGTTTGAAAATTGTCCTAACAGATGCGCCAGATGGAAAAAAAACAACAAACACATGGCAGTGAAAGGGTTAAAGAAGTTTACTTTAACCCTGTGATTTAGTTATAATAATTACCGTAGATAGTTCAGGTGATCTTTATGTATTACTAGTTCTGTTTTATTATTTACACTGTTGGCACATGTGTTTTTAAGATTGGCTCCAAAACTGGAAAAAATTGTTAGATATTTTGTCATGTTCTGCCTATAACAATTGATTTTGAAGCTAAGAGGTGACAATTGGTATGATCACTCTTTATGTTGTATCCTGTGCCAAAACATGTGCCCCACAAAATGCTAATATCTCTGTATTTGAGAATATTTTTGCTCTAACTTTTATTTTTATTGTAATTTTTATTGAAATAATTTAATATCTTATAAGATATAGACTTGAAAGAAAAAAATAAAGACTTCTACACTGTCAGATTACAATGAAAACAGATTAAACTGGATTCGTAATAGATATGCAGTAAATTATGATAATATTCAAATTTCTTATATAACTAACAATCTGAAAAGAAGACATACAAGACGGACAAGACAGGATGGGAAAGGATAAGTATACAGTAGGTATTGGGAAAGGAAGAGGAATGGAAAATAAGTGACCCAGTAAACAAAGTTCTTCGATACTTAGGAGTATCCAAAAAGTATCCCTAGGAGACCAAATGAGATTCTGATTGTATAGGTCAAATAAAGACAGGGGAGAAAAGTTTGTTTCAAGTGAGAAGCTATTAAACATCTTGCAGCCGTCAATATGTGTAAGAGAAGTCTAATAGTTTTCCTGGATATATTCTGTGGAAAGCCATTAGGTAAGAAGAGCTGAGGTTCTCATGGTAGGGGCAAATCAAAGACCTGTTTAATTAGAGTTTGTACATTAATTATTATTATTATTTATTATTATAGCGCCATTTATTCCATGGCTCTTTACATGTGAAAAAGGGGTATAATACAATAACAATTACAATAATCTTGAACACAATGTGACAGCGACTGGTACAGGAGGAGCGAGGACCCTGCCCGCGGGGGCTCACAATCTACAAGGGATGGGTGAGGATATAGTGGGTGAGGGTAGAGCTGGTCGTGCAGCGGTATGGTGGAGCGGTGGTTACTGCAGGTTGTAGGCTTGTCGGAAGAGGTGGGTCTTCAGGTTCCTTTTGAAGGTTTCCACAGTAGGCGAGAGTCTGATACGTTGGGGTAGAGAGTTCCAGAGTAGGGGGGAAGCACGGGAGAAATCTTGTATGCGATTGTGGGAGGAGGAGATAAGAGGGGAGTAGAGAAGGAGATCTTGTGAGGAACGGAGGTTGCGTGCGGGTATGTAACGGGAGACTAGGTCAGAGATATATGGAGGAGACAGGTTGTGAATGGCTTTGTATGTCATGGTTAGGGTTTTGAACTGGAGTCTCTGAGCAATGGGGAACCAGTGAAGAGATTGACAGAGGAGAGGCCGGGGAATAGCGGGGGGACAGGTTGATTAGTCGAGCAGCAGAGTTTAGGATAGATTGGAGGGGTGCGAGAGTGTTAGAGGGGAGGCCACAGAGCAGGAGGTTGCAGTAGTCAAGGTGGGAGATGATGAGGGCATGCACTAGTGTTTTTGCAGATTCATGGTTGAGGAATGTGCGGATCCGGGAGATATATTTTTGAGTTGGAGTCGGCAGAAAGTGGAAAGGGCTTGGATATGTGGCTTGAAGGAGAGTTCAGAGTCCAGGGTTACCCAAGGCAGCGAGCTTGAGGGACTGGGGAGAGTGGGCAGCCATTGACGTCGATAGATAGGTAAGTTGGGGGGGTTGAATGAGATGGCGGAAAGATGATGAATTCTGTTTTGTCCATGTTAAGTTTTAGAAATCTGGCAGAGAAGAAGGATGAAATAGCAGACAGACATTGTGGGATTTTGGTTAGTAAGGAGGTGATATCGGGTCCAGAGAAGTAGATCTGTGTGTCATCAGCATAGAGGTGATAATGAAAGCCGTGAGAATCTATGAGCTGTCCCAGGCCGAAGGTGTAGATGGAGAAGAGCAGCGGTCCTAGAACTGAACCTTGGGGGACACCGACAGATAGGGGGCGAGATGAGGAGGTGGTGTGTGAGTGGGAGACACAATGTCCGGTCTGTTAGGTATGAGGTGATCCAGGATAGGGCCAAGTCTGTGATGCCGATAGATGAGAGAGTCTGTAGTAAGAGGGAATGGTCCACTGTGTCAAAGGCAGATGACAGGTCTAGGAGGAGGAGGACAGAGTAGTGTCGCTTAGATTTGACGGTTAGTAGGTCGTTGGTGACTTAAGTCAGTGCAGTTTCAGTAGAATGGTGCGGTCGGAAACCAGATTGTAGGCGGTCAAAGAGGGAGCAGGGGGAGAGGTGGGAGGACAGTTCAGAATGGACATGTTGTTCCAGTAATTTTGAGGCATAGGGGAGAAGTGATATGGGGCAATAGCTAGACACAGAGGATGGGTCAAGGGAGGGCTTTTTGAGGATGGGTGTGATTGAGGCATGTTTGAAGCATGAGGGGAAGACACCAGTTGTTAGTGACAGGTTGAAGATGTGGACTAGGGCTGGGATGAAGATAGTGGTAAGGTTTGGGATGAGGTGGGACGGGATTGGGTCAAGTTTACAGGTGGCGAGGTGTGATTTGGAGAGTAAGGAGGAAAATTGATCTTCAGAAATGGTGGAGAAGGTGGTTTTGGAGGAAGAGGGTTGAGTAGGTGTGGGGAGGGGCTGTGGGGGCTTTAGGCAAAAGCTTTGTCTGATGGTGTCAATCTTCTGCTTGAAGAATGAGGCAAAGTCTTCCGCTGAAAAAAGAGGAGAGGGAGGAGGCACTGAGGGACGGAGGAGAGAATTGAAGGTGTTGAATAGTTGTTTGGGGTTGTGAGACAGGGAGGATATGAGAGATGTGAAGTATGTTTGTTTTGCTGCAGTGAGTGTGGACTTGAAGGTAGTGAGGGACTGTTTGAATGCGATGAAGTGCTCAATTAATCCATAACATTGTTATCAGAGAACAGTCCCAGAATAGGTGATAGATCCTCTCGACGAGGCACATCTCCAACACATGGGAGAAATTGTTTGGTCTAGTTTATGTAGAAACTCTGGAGTGTCATACCAGAAATGGAGGATCTTATATTGGCTCTCTTTGAAAGGCCTGTTTCACACGTCTTGATATTTTTGGTACTGAAAAAAACAGTACCGGAGATATCTGTGTACCTGTGTGGCAACCGTGTGCCACATCAGAATGATACTTACTGGCGCCTGGGAATCCGCTACAGTTAGCACTGTTCCCAAGCGTCGGTCGCTGAAGGAATCTCTCATCATTGTCCCCTGCTTGCTCTGCGATCAGCATGAGTAAGGGACAGTGTTGAGAGTAGTATTCTGCCCCTGCTGTCTCCAACAGTTGTAAAAAATAAGAATAAAATAAAAATAACAGATTATACTCAATTTTATACCTAACTCCCTGAAGCTATTGTCCCCTGTAAACAAATCAAAAATAAAAAAGCACCATATCCCTCACTTGTCAGAAGATGTAATAATCCAGTGTCCCACGCTGTAATCTATCTGACTGACATTTCTTCATCAGCGTGCATGGTGGCTTGAGGCGACCGCACACGCTGAGGAGCAGGGGAGAATGACTCGCTGCAGAGATCGGGCCCCTGAACTGCTCTGAGCTCAGTGAGAGGTGTGCTGGCACTTAGTGAGTTCAGGACCCGCTCGCTGCAGTGAGTCATTCTCTCCGTGTGCAGTCGCCTCAAGCCACCGCACACGCTGATGAAGAAATGTCGGTCAGATGGATTACAGCGTGGGACATTGGATTTTTACATCTTCGAACAGGTTAGGGATATTGTTATTTTTTATTTTTGGTTTGTTTACAGGGAACAATGGCTTCAGGGAATTAGCTGTAAATGTGAGTATAATGGGTTTTTTATTTTATTATTTTTACACTTGTTGGAGACAGCGGGGGAAGAATACTACTCTCAATATTGTCCAGCGCTAACTGTACAGCTAATTCCCAGGCGCCAGTATGTGTCACACTGATGACACACGGATGTCATCTGTGTGAACATGTGTAGGACGTTGTGTGGCATGCAAAAAATGGACAAGTCAGCATGTTTTGCCCACAGACACATGGTCTGTAGAAACACGCTTACCTGTTCGCAGACCCATTCTTTTGAATGGGACTATGTGTGTAAGTGTCTCCGGGACGTGTGAAAACTGTCACCACATGTATTGGAGACTCTGACATATGAAAGAGGCCTAAGTGATTCAGGATGCCTTAATAGCTGCTCCTGGCCAAACAAGTCTTCAGTCAGCATCACTTTGAGTTCTACCCATATAACTTTCCGACTTGAGCATACAGTACAGACCAAAAGTTTGGACACACCTTCTCATTTAAAGATTTTTCTGTATTTTCATGACTATGAAAATTGTACATTCACACTGAATGCATCAAAACTATGAATTAACACATGTGGAATTATATACTTAACAAAAAAGTGTGAAACAACTGAAAATATGTCTTATATTCTAGGTTCTTCAAAGTAGCCACATTTTGCTTGGATGACTGCTTTGCATACTCTTGGCATTCTCTTGATAAGCTTCAAGAGGTAGTCACCGGAAATGGTTTTCACTTCACAGGTGTGCCCTGTCAGGTTTAATAAGTGGGATTTCTTGCCTTATAAATGGGGTTGGGACCATCAGTTGTGTTGTGCAGAATTCTGGTGGATACAAAGCTGATAGTCCTACTGAATAGACTGTTAGAATTTGTATTATGGCAAGAAAAAAGCAGCTAAGTAAAGAAAAACGAGTGGCCATCATTACTTTAAGAAATTAAGTTAAGTCAGTGCGAAAACTTGGGAAGACTTTGAAAGTGTCCTCAAGTGCAGTTGCAAAAACCATCAAGCGCTACAAAGAAACTGGCTCACATGAGGACCACCCCAGGAAAGGAAGACCAAGAGTCACCTCTGCTTCTGAGGATAAGTTTATCCGAGTCACCAGCCTCAGAAATCGCAGGTTAACAGCAGCTCAGATTAGAGACCAGGTCAATGCCATACAGAGTTCTAGCAGCAGACACATCTTTTCAACAACTGTTAAGAGGAGACTTTGTGCAGCAGGCCTTCATGGTAAAACAGCTGTTAGGAAACCACTGCTAAGGACAGGCAACAAGCAGAAGAGACTTGTTTGGGCTAAAGAACACAAGGAATGCACATTCGACCAGTGGAATCTATGCTTTGGTCTGATGAGTCCAAATTTGAGATCTTTTGTTCCAACCACCGTGTCTTTGTGCGACGCAGAAAAGGTGAATGGATGGACTCTACATGCCTGGTTCCCACTGTGAAGCATGGAGGAGGAGGTGTGATGGTGTGGGGGTACTTTGCTGGTGACACTGTTGGGGATTTATTCAAAATTGAAGGCATACTGAACCAGCATGGCTACCACAGCATCTTGCAGCGGCATGCTATTCCATCCGGTTTGCGTTTAGTTGGACCATCATTTATTTTCAACAGGACAATGACCCCAAACACAATTCCAGGCTGTGTAAGGGCTATTTGACCAAGAAGGAGAGTGATGGGATGCTACGCCAGGTGACCTGGCCTCCACAGTCACCAGGCCTGAGCCCCATCGAGATGGTTTGGGGTGAGCTGGACCGCAGCGTGAAGGCAAAAGGGCCAGCAAGTGCTAAGCATCTCTGGGAACTCCTTCAAGATTGTTGGAAGACCGGTGACTACCTCTTGAAGCTCATCAAGAGAATACCAAGAGTGTGCAAAGCAGTCATCAAAGCAAAAGGTGGCTACTGTGAAGAACCTAGAATATAAGACATATTTTCAGTTGTTTCACACTTTTTTGTTAAGTATATAATTCCACATGTGTTAATTCATAGTTTTGATGCCTTCAGTGTGAATGTACAATTTTCATAGTTATGAAAATACAGACAAATCTTTAAATGAGAAGGTGTGTCCAAACTTTTGGTCTGTACTGTATATGGATGTCTAGTCAAAGAATTATCATCGAGATTGCTCTTTTGATATATAGTATATTAATAAACTGTAGGCGTTAACATTAAAACTTCCGTATTTTGCGGACTATTTTTTTTCCCCCAAATTTGGGAGGAAAATGAGGGTGCGTCTTAAAGTCCGAGATCTCAGTCTACATATGCGCTGCCTCCGACGGCCATTTTCCTTAAGGCCACCGCCGGGAGAGCAATGTGTAGAGCAGGGACTCCGCTCCTGTCTGCACCGCTGACATTTTTATGATGCCCACCGTCGGGACACCCCCCTCCTTTCAGCCTAAGGCCCGCAGCATCGCTCCACTCCTGCCACCACCAAGTTCCTGCAGCGATGGCCCTGCCTCCAGTGACCCCGCTCCAACGCCGCTCCCCCCCCCCAGTAAGCTAAATTCAGACTATAAGACTGACCCTCATTTGACACATTAAACTTTTTTTTCCTATTTTCCTCCTCAAAATTTGAGGTGCGTTTTATAGTCCGCAAAATACGGTACTTGTCTATTATACCTTTTCTCTGATTGTTCCTCACCTGCTTTTGGCTCCCACTCCTGAGAAAAAATACTGATCAAATACTGATAGTGGGGCCGTGGCCTAACACTGTGTTCCACGAAAACAGTGGATCCTTCATGGTATAGTTTTCACAAGACCTCTGAAGCAGGGCCGTCTCCAGGTTTTTCTGGACCCCGGGCGAAAGAGTCTCAGTGGGCCCCTTTAACACATACCACGATTCATGATGCAGAGATACAGCGGAGAAATATATATATATATATATATATTAGTACAATGCAAAGTTTTCACTTCTTACATTACATGAGTGATATCTATTGTAAATTCCACAATAGCTCAGAAACCGGTGAATCGCTCCACACAGAATTCTGGCCCCCATATAAGGCTCCATACGGAATACTGGCCCCCATATAACGCTTCATACGGAATACTGGCCCCCATATAAGGCCCCATACGGAATACTGGCCCCCATATAAGGCCCCATAAGGAATACTGGCCCCCATATAAGGCCCCATACGGAATACTGGCCCCCATATAAGGCACCATGCGGAATACTGACCCCCATATTAGGCTCCATACAGAATACTGGCCCCCATATAAGGCTCCATACGGAATACTGGCCCCCATATAAGGCTCCATACGGAATACTGGCCCCCATATAAGGCTCCATACGGAATACTGGCCCCCATATAAGGCTCCATACGGAATACTGGCCCCCATATAAGGCCCCATACGGAATACTGGCCCCCATATAAGGCCCCATACGGAATACTGGCCCCCATATAAGGCCCCTTACGGAATACTGGCCCCCATATAAGGCCCCATATGGAATACTGGCCCCCATATAAGGCTCCATACGGAATACTGGCCCCCATATAAGGCTCCCTACGGAATACTGGCCCCCATATAAGGCTCCATACGGAATTCTGGCCCCCATATAAGGCTCCATACGGAATACTGGCCCCCATATAAGGCCCCATACGGAATACTGGCCCCCATATAAGGCTCCATACGGAATACTGGCCCCCATATAAGGCTCCATACGGAATACTGGCCCCCATATAAGGCTCCATACGGAATACTGGCCCCCATATAAGGCTCCATACGGAATACTGGCCCCCATATAAGGCTCCATACGGAATACTGGCACCCATATAAGGCCCCATACAGAATACTGGCCCCCATATAAGGCTCCATACGGAATACTGGCCCCCATATAAGGCTCCATACGG
Source organism: Phyllobates terribilis (assembly GCF_046119375.1). Classification (NCBI taxonomy): domain Eukaryota; kingdom Metazoa; phylum Chordata; class Amphibia; order Anura; family Dendrobatidae; genus Phyllobates; species Phyllobates terribilis. The sequence goes on along the minus strand of NW_027362771.1, from coordinate 155,989,138 downwards.
AATACTGGCCCCCATATAAGGCTCCATACAGAATACTGGCCCCCATATAACGCTCCATAGAGGATACTGGTCCCCTTATAAAACTCCATACAGGATACTGGCCCCCATATAACGCTCCATACAGGATACCGGTCCCCTTATAACGCTCCATACAGGATACCGGCCCCCATATAATGCTGCATGCAGGCTGTTACCCCCCACATAATGCCCCATACAGGTTGTCCCCCCCTTTTAATGCTCCATGCAGGCTGTTACCCCCCACATAATGCCCCATACAGCCCCCCCCCCTTTTAATTCTCCATGCAGGCTGTTACCCCCCACATAATGCCCCATACAGGCTGCCCCCCCCTTATAATGCTCCATGCAGGCTGTCGTCCCCCCCACATAATGCACTATGCAGGCTGCCCTCCCCCTTTATAATGCCCCATGCAGGCTGTTCCCCACCTTATAATGCCCCATGCAGGATGTCACCCCCCCCCTCTTTATAATGCCCCATGCAGGATGTCCCCCCTCTCTTTATAATGCCCCATGCAGGATGCCCCCCCCTCTCTTTATAATGCTCCATGGAGGATGCCACCCCCCCTTCTCTTTATACTACCCCATGCCTCCATACATTAAAAAAAAAAATTCAAATACTCACCTCCCTTCTCCTCACCTGCTACCTGCTGCCAGCTGCTCGGGTCCGAACTTCAGCGTTGTCGGCGTCTTCCCGCTCAGCGCTCCCTGTGACGGCTCAGGGGAGGGCGCGGTGTAAAGACATCACCGCGCCCTCTGACCTGAGACGTCACAGGAAGCGCAGAGCAGGAAGACAGCTGATCTGCGGAGGCACGGGGAGAGGTAAGTATCCAGCTGCCGGGGCCCTGAGCAAGCGGCGGAGAAGGGCGGGCGCTGACACCCCTCTCCTCCGCCCATAGCCCAGCGGGGTGCGCGACCGCCAGTGGGCCCCTCTGCCTGCTCAGGGCCCCGGCATTTGCCCGGGTGCGCCGGGTGCTAACGCCGGCCCTGCTCTGAATGTATGCTAAGTTGTCTGGAACTAAGATGGAAGAAGCACATCCTTTAGAGGGAATCTTATCAATTACCTATGGTTTAAATCACGCTTTGTGTTCTATGCATTTATTGAAAAAATTGGCAATATTTTTTTTTCATATCGCAATCTTCTTTAAAAAAACAAAATTAGTAATTTAGCAATTTATTTTTCAGTGGTCATTAGGTCAGGAATAGTTTTCAGGATGGCTCCTTATCAGAAGAGACAGGAATACAATCAGTGGCAACTCCAGGGGCGTAACTACCATGGTCGCAAGGGATGCGACTAGGGCTGTGGAGTCGGTAAGCCAAACCTCCGACTCCTCAATTTCCATGACTCCGACTCCACGACTCCGACTCCCTCATACATGGCTCATGTTTAAGTGATAAATTTACTGTAGCACAGATTCATCTCAGCTAAAATCTAGACCAGGGGTCTCAAACTCGGCTGGGTATATGGGCCGCACATGGAAAAAATTTGAATTTGGGGGGCCGCATTCTTTGTTCAATGTGACATTTTTAGTGATACCATTTTTTTTGTATACACCTTTTGAACATTTTTGCCGTGTTTATTTTTTTATGGCTTGGGTCGTTATGGATGTGGCGATAATAAACGTGCACTTTTTTGTGTTTACTTTAGTTTACATATAAAACAGCATTTTTAGTGCCCAATATTTTTTCATGCTTTATTTTATTTTTTATTTTTTTTACAATTTTATTTCCCCCAATTGGCCACATACAGTAATATTGTCTTACAATTAGCATCATATAGTAATAATGGAAAACATCTTGTAGTAATGTTCCCCATCCAAGTCCCCATCTTGTACTAATGTGCCCCATCCAGGTCCCCATCCTGTGGCTATGTGCCCCATCCAGGTCCCCATCCTGTGGCAACGTTCCCCATCCTGGCGCCCATCTTGTACTAATGTGCCTCATCCAGGTCCCCATCTTGGGGCTATGTGCCCCATCCAGGTCCCCATCCTGTGGCAATGTTCCCCATCCAGGTCCCCATCTTGTGGCTCTGGTCCCCATCTTGTGGCTCTGGTCCCCATCTTGTGGCTCTGGTCCCCATCTTGTGGCTCTGTGCCCCATCCAGGTCCCCATCTTGTGGCTCTGTGCCCCATCCAGGTCCCCATCTTGTGGCTATGTGCCCCATCCAGGTCCCCATCCTATGGCAACGTTCCCCATCCTGGCGCCCATCTTGTACTAATGTGCCCCATCCAGGTCCCCATCTTGGGGCTATGTGCCCCATCCAGGTCCCCATCTTGGGGCTATGTGCCCCATCCAGGTCCCCATCTTGTGGCAATGTTCCCCATCCAGGTCCCCATCTTGTGGCTATGTGCCTCATCCAGGTCCCCATCTTGTGGCTATGTGCCCCATCCAGGTCCCCATCTTGTGGCTATGTGCCCCATCCAGGTCCCCATGTTGTGGCTCTGGTCCCCATCTTGTGGCTCTGTGCCCCATCCAGGTCCCCATCTTGTGGCTATGTGCCCCATCCAGGTCCACATCTTGAGGCTATGTGCCCCATCCAGGTCCCCATCTTGTGGCTATGTGCCCCATCCAGGTCCACATCTTGAGGCTCTGTGCCCCATCCAGGTCCCCATCCTGTGGCTATGTGCCCCATCCAGGTCCCCTCTTGTGGCTATGTGCCCCATCCAGGTCCCCTCTTGTGGCTCTGTGCCCCATCCCGGTCCCCTCTTGTGGCTATGTGCCCCATCCAGGTCCACATCTTGTGGCTCTGTGCCCCATCCAGGTCCCCATCCTGTGGCTATGTGCCCCATCCAGGTCCCCTCTTGTGGCTATGTGCCCCATCCAGGTCCCCTCTTGTGGCTCTTTGCCCCATCCCGGTCCCCATGTTGTGGCTATGTGCCCCCTGTGCTGTTCTTCACACACATAAAATAGAAAAAAAAAAAAGATGATTCTCACCTGTCCTCCGTTCCCTCGGCGGCCTTCCTGCAGATGTGGCCCGCAGGCACCACAGAGTCCGACCCCTTGACGATCCCAACCTGGTCCAGGAGGAGCCGCCGACAGCAGCGCTGCATTGCCGCACAGAGACTGTCTCCCAGCACAGCATTTTCAATGTCAGCCGCCGGCCAATCAGAGGCCAGCAGCTGACATCTGCATATGGCAATGACGTCATACTCGCTGCGCCAACACGCAGATATCAGCTGCTGGCCTCTGATTGTCCAGCGGCTGGCATTGGAAATGCAGTGCTGGGAGACAGTCTCTGTGTGGCAATTCAGCGCTGCTGTCGGCGGCTCCTCCTGGACCAGGTCGGGATCGTCAAGGGGTCTGTGCCTGCGGGCCGCATAAAGCAGCCTCAGGGGCCGCATGCGGCCCGCGGGCCGCGTGTTTGAGACCCCTGGTCTAGACCCTTAGATCAGGAATAGGACAGACATTTATAGGACATTTAACTTTCCCAAATTCTTATGAAAAAATATTCCCCACAAACTGCATTGAACTACTACTGTACCCAATTTATTATATATTTTAGGAGTTGGAGTTGGTCCATTTTATACCGACTCCGACTCCACCAAAATGGACACCAAATCTGACTCCGACTCCACAGCCCTGGATGCGACCATGCCCGGTGATAAAGGTTGGGGTGGGCTTGCCTTCTTTTATTTGTTTATGTAGCTTTAACGTAATTCAGTTAAACACTGTGGGGGAGCAGAGAGTATTGTATCCCTGATACATTACTAGCTCCCTCCATGCCTCCATAGATCTTTGAGAAGCAACGATCATCTTGTATCTCAGTAATCTCAAAATCTATTTTTGATGAACACAAACTTTACCCATGAATTGAAGATGAATGACCAGTCCAGGAAGAGAGAGAGAACAGATTTATCTGAAAGCATATTTCAAAGTTTCTTAATTTCACTTGAACTATTCATTTATGGAAAACTTACTCATGAATGGGCTTATACTGTAATAACCATCAACTTACTCATGAACAGCTAGGGCATAGTGCTGGCTACAAATGAGTGAATTTATTCAAGTGTAATTGAATTCTACTCAAATTTCACAAAAATCAACCTTCTAGAGAATATTTTTTTTTTAATTCCCTCTGCACTTATTCAGCAAAATGGTGGCCGGTTTGCTAAGCAGTTGAGGCCAAGTAAAATGTTAAAAAGATGAAGAAAAAAAAAAAGCATACCTCACTACTCGCCTCTCTGACCGCTCCCTGGTTCTTTATGCCTCCATCATGCTAGATTACCATTCCAGCGTTTACTCTGGATCAGGACTTTCAGCAACGAGCAGGCCCGTGAGGTCACTGCCCATGCCTGGGGCTTGCTCACGACCAGAAGTTCTAGAACTAGATCACCTAGCCAAAGATAAGGCGCAACGCAGGCGCTGAGAACTAGTCCAGAAGCAGGTAAGGGCCTGAACAAATGAGTGATGAAGTGAGCATAAATTTTTATTTATTTATTTTTCATCTCCTGTATACTATTCTCTGGGTCTCAACCCCCTCCCCTCAGAGTACAATAGGAAACATTCAATTCGCAAAGGATATATATTTTGCAAATCGAATTTCCTGGTAAACAGGAAACTTAACCCCCTTCCGACCTTGTCAGTAATAGTACGTAGCTGTGCCCTGGGACTTATGGACCAGCTACGTATTATTACGCGCGCTGCGAAAGCACCCGCACACAAGCGGTGCGGGGCGATCGCTGCCGGGTGTCAGCTGATTGTCACAGCTGACACCCAGTGCTATGTGCTGGGAGCGGTCCCGCACCGCTCCCGGCACATTAACCCCCGCAATGCTGCGATCAAAGTCGATTGCGGTGGCAAGGGGGGAGGTGATCGGTATACTCACCTCTCCTGCCGGCATCCAGCGATGTCTGCGGCGGCTTCCGGATGTTGCCATGACGACCCGATGTCGTCATGACAACATCCGGGTCACCAGGAGGCAGGACGTTCCTTTTGTCATGCGCAGTGCGCGACCAAAGTAATGTCTCCCCTGTGTGCAGCCGATCAGGCTGCAAAAAGTGAAAGTCCCATAGTGGAACAATGTGTAAAAGTCAAAAAAAAAAAGTAGAAAAGTGGAAAAAAAAAAGAAAAAAATTGTAAAAATATTTAAAAAAAAGAAAAAAATAATCCCCAAAAAATAAAAATATATTGAACCCATAATATTTATTTATTATGAAAAAAAAAATAAACCAATAAAAGTACAAATATTTGGTATCGCCGCGTCCGGAGCGACCTGACCTATAAAACTGTCCCACTAGTTAACCCCTTTAGTGAACACGGTAAAAAAAAAAAAAAACGAAGCAAAAAACTATGCTTTATCATCATACCGCCAAACAAAAAATGGAATAACACGCGATCAAAAAGGCGAATGTAAATAAAAATGGTACCGCTGAAAACGTCATCTTGTCCCGCAAAAAACAAGCTGCCATACAGCTCCATCAAAAGTTATAGCTCTCAGAATAAAGCAATACAAAAAAATTATTTTTTCTAGAAAATCGTTTTTATTGTGTAAAAGCGGAAAAACGTAAAAAAAACTATAAATGCGGTACCGCTGTAAATGCACTGACCCGAAGAATAACGCTGCATTATCAATTTTACCACACGCGGAACGGCATAAAAAAGCCGCAAAAAAACAATTCCTGAATTGTTGGTTTTTGTTTATTCTGCCTCCCAAAAATCAGAATAGAAAGCTATCAAAAAAATGTCGCGTGCACCAAAAAAGGTACCAATAAAAACGTCAACTTGTCCCGCAAAAAACAAGCCATCACGTGACTCTGTCGGCCAAAATATGGAAAAATTATAGCTCTCAAAATATGGTGATGCAAACACTAGTCTTTGCAAAAAAAGCGTCTTTTAGTGTGTAACAGCTGTCAGTCATAAAAACCCGATATGAATCTGGTATTGCTGTAATCACACCGACCCGAAGAATAAAGTAGTCTAATCACTTATACCACGCGAGGAATGGTGTAAAAAAAATAAACTCTAGGGTTACGGTTGTGCTAGGGTTAGGGTTGAGGTTGTGTTAGGGTTGGGGCTAGGGTTGGGGTTTTTTCAAAAGTAAAGAAAAAAAATGATAATATGGCGACCAGTGTTGAGCGCAAGTGCTCGCTACTTGAGTTTGCATCGGGTACTCTGGTATGCACTGAGTATCTCAGGTGCTCAAGTGACATGCTCGAGTCTCTGCCCCATATGCTTCACGGACAAAAAAAAACGTTGCTGGGATCGCCTGCCATGCACGAGCGATCCCCGCATGTTTTTTTTTTGGGTGTCTAACAACCGTGAAACATACAGGGCGGGGACTCGAGCATGTCATTTGAGCACCCGCGATACTTGGTGCATACCCGAGTACCCGATGCAAACTCAAGTAGCGAGCACTTGCGCTCAAGACTAATGACAACTTATTCAATATGTTGACCTAATGTTATCAAATTCTTTCGTATCTTTGGGTTCAAAATGTACACTAGACTCCTCAAGAATTTTATCAAGGGGTATAGTTTCCAAAATGGGGTCGCTTGTGGGGGGTTTCCACTATTTCGGCACATCAGGGGCTCCCGAAATGTGACATGGCGTCCGCTCTTGATTCCAAGCAGTTTTGCGTTCAAAAAGTCACACAGTGCTCCTTCCCTTCTAAACTCTGACGTGTGCCCAAACAGTGTATTTTCCCTACATATGGGGTATTGGCGTACTCAGGAGAAATTACACAACAGTTTTTGGTTCCATTTTCTCCTCTTACCCTTGTGAAACTAAAATAATTGGGGCAAAAATATCATTTTTGTGGAAAAAGTTAGATTTTTTTATTTTCACGGCTTCATGTTCTAAACTTCTGTGAAGCACCTGGGGGTTAAGGGTGCTCACCACACATTTAGATAAGTTCCCTCAGGGGTCTAGTTTCCAAAATGGTGTCACTTGTGGGGGTTTTCCACTGTTTAGGCACATCATGGGCACATCCGCTAATTATTGAAGCAAATTTTACATTCAAAAAGTCAAATGGCGCTCCTTCCCTTCCAAACCCTGCCGTGCGCCCAAACAGTGGTTTTCCCCCACATATGGGGTATCGGCTTACTCAGGAGAGATTGCACAACAAGTTGCATGGTGCAATTTCTCCTGTTTCTCCTGTTCCCCATCCCGTTACGTGCTGCCCCCATCCCGTTTTATGCTGCCCCCATCCTGTTATGTGCACCCCCCCATCCTGTGCCCCCATCCTGTCATGTGCTCCCCCATCCTGTTTGTGCTGCCCCCATCCATACAAAAAAAAATAAATAAATACACTCCTACTCACCTTTTCCCCTCTCTCTTGCAGCGTGTCATCGATCTCTGGCGAGTCTGGAGGAGGAGGGTGGCGCTGCAGTTCGCGTCTGCGCATTGCGCGATCTCCAGCGCCATTTTGTTGAAGACAGATTTGCACACTGCAAAATTGTCTTCAACAAAATGGCGCCAGAGATCACGCAACGTGCAGGCGCGAACTCCAGCGCCACCCTCCTCCTCCAGACTTGCGCCGGAGAGCGAAGTATGTAACCTAATGGTGCCGGAGATAGCGGTATGCGCTTCCGCATACCGCGATCTCCGGCACCACAATCCTTCACCCCGGCCTCGTCCTCCTCCCTCTCACCTGTAACGCCAGATGTTTTCTTCTGTCTGGAGTCAGACTGTGCAGGCGCGTCGCACTTGGGCAGTCTATAGAGGCTTTAGACAGAGGGACGCATCTACGGTTATACACTGCTCAAAAAAATAAAGGGAACACTTAAACAGAATATAACTTCAAGTAAATCAAACTTCTGTGAAATCAAACTATCCCCTTAGGAAGCAACACTGATTGACAATTAATTTCACATGCTGTTGTGCAAATGGAATAGACAATAGATGGAAATTATTGGCAATTATCAAGACACCCTCAATAAAAGAGTGGTTCTGCAGGTGGGGACCACAGACCACATCTCGGTACCAATGCTTTCAGGCTGATGTTTTGGTCATTTTTGAATGTTGGTTGTGCTTTCACACTCGTGATAGCATAAGACGGACTCTACAACCCACAGAAGTTGCTCCGGTAGTGCAGCTCATCCAGGATGGCACATCAATGCGAGCTGTGGCAAGAAGGTTTACTGTGCTGTCAGCGTAATGTCCAGAGGCTGGAGGCGCTACCAGGAGAAGGGATGTGGAGGGGGCCATAGGAGGGCAACAGCCCAGCAGCAGTAACGCTACCTCCGCCTTTGTGAAAGGAGGAACAGGAAGAGCACTGCCAGAGCCCTGCAAAATGACCTCCAGCAGGCCACAAATGTGCATGTGTCTGCACAAACGGTTAGAAACCGACTCCATGAGGGTGGTATGAGGGCCCGACGTCCACAGATGGGGTTGTGCTCACAGCCCAACACCGTGCAGGACGCTTGGCATTTGCCACAGAACACCAGGATTGGCAAAGTCGCCACTGGCGCCCTGTGCTCTTAACAGATGAAAGCAGGTTCACACTGAGTACATGTGACAGACGTGACAGAGTCTGGAGATGCCGTGGAGAGTGATCTGCCTGCAACATCCTTCAGCATGACCGGTTTGGCAGTGGGTCAGTAATGGTGTGGGGTGGCATTTCTTTGGAGGGCCGCACAGCCCTCCATGTGCTCGCCAGAGGTAGCCTGACTGCCATTAGGTACCGAGATGAGATCCTCAGACCCCTTGTGAGACCATATGCTGGTGCGGTTGGCCCTGGGTTCCTCCTAATGCAGGACAATGCCAGACCTCATGTGGCTGTAATGTGTCAGCAGTTCCTGCAAGATGAAAGCATTGAAGCTATGGACTGGCCCGCCCGTTCCCCAGACCTGAATCCGATTGAGCACATCTCGGACATCATGTCTTGCTCCATCCACCTGCATCACGTTGCACCACAGACTGTCCAGGAGTTGGCGGATGCTTTAGTCCACGTCTGGGAGGAGATCCCACAGGAGACCATCCGCAACCTCATCAGGAGCATTCCCAGGTGTTGTAGGGAGGTCAAACTGGCACGTGGAGGCCACACACAATACTGAGCCTCATTTTGACTTGTTTTAAGGACATTACATCAAAGTTGGATCAGCCTGTAGTGTGTTTTTCCACTTTAATTTTTAGGGGTGACTCCAAATCGAGGCCTCCTTTGGTTAATAAATTTGATTTCCATTGATGATTTTTGTGTGATTTTGTTGTCAGCACATTCAACTTTGTACAGAACAAAGTATTAAATGAGAATTTCATTCATTCAGATCTAGGATATGTTATTTGAGTGTTCCCTTTATTTTTTTGAGCAGTGTATTATAAATGCCTTCCAACATGATCAAGCCCAATCACTTTCTTATTCTTGGGTAAAGAAACCGAAAAAATATATAAAGGGCAGTGCCCCAAATGTTTTATAAACAAAGAAGAGGGAAGGCCCCTAAAATATAACCTTTAATAGTAAAGTTAAAACAGACAAGCTCTCAAGTAATGTTAAAATATTAAAGGGTGTGTACCCATATATGCATATTATATCGAAGGAACAGACAATCTTAGCCACAAAACTATATAAAGAGGCAGGAAATAAAGTGCATACTATTAAATCCCTAGTACTCCTTATAGGAGTCCCTGCCTACCAGCGGAGGTTTGCACCCTACTTTGAAACGGTATGGCTCCCCCGCTCAACTGCGGCTGTCCCTTATGACCCTATGACACCCCTAATACAAAGTGCACAAATAGAAAATCTTAGTAGATATGAAGAAAATATTGCCTACTATATTAAGGAAATATTCATAGTTTTAGACAAAATCCTTAATCCCCTTATCTAGGAAATAATTAGTCCCAAGGACATAAGATTTAACACAAGAAGATAGAGCAATAACAAATGTCATGAGTAGACTTTATACTTAGCTAATAACAATCTTCATTAGATATATCTTCAGGAATCTTATGACAGAATTCCTATCCCATATCCCGACGTGTCCCCCCCCCCCCCCCATGAAAAATAGCCGGGGTTCATCAGGGGATATAACTGTGTGCCATGAATGTAGCATCATCCTGTGGACACAAAATTCATGTCTAATGAAGCTTGCCTTAGGCTGCGTGCCCACTATGCGTTTTTCAAGCGTTTTTGCCGCGGAATTTCCGCAGTGAAAACGCTTGGTAATACGTGCCCCATGGTCCCCAATGATAATCCGCATGTGCTGTGCACATGCTGCTAAAATTTCCGTTGCGGATTATCATTGCGGAAAAATACGCAGCATGTCCGTTAATTTTGCGGACACGCAGCGTAATCGCCGCCATTGACTTACATTGGACCGCGTGACATCCGCATGACTACATCTGTACATGCGGATATCACGCGGTTCAATGTGCGGATGGTACCCAGGTCTGGAGGAGAGGAGACTCTCATCCAGACCTGGGTACCATAGAACCTGTTGAAAAAAGAATTTAAAATAAAAAATAAAGATTATTCTTACCTTCTGATGTCCTCCCGGTGTTTTCTCCCCTCCGTCTGGTCTGCTGTATGGGTCGCGGTGTTGTGAAGAACCTGCCATGACGTCATTGAGTCATGTGACCTGTCACATGACTCAGTGACGTCACCGCAGGTCCTTCACACCACCGCGAGCCGCCCAAGATACCGGACGCAGCGGAGAAAACACCGGGAGGACATCGGAAGGTAAGTATAATCTTTATTTTTTATTTTTTACCATTCTTATTCTTTTTTTTTAACTAACTTGGTCACACTACTATAAATCCATGCCGGTTGCATGGATTTATATAGTGTGAACAAGTTGTCAAGCACTTTTCCAAGTGATGCTAAAATCGCTTGGAAAAGCGCTTGTTAACCCACATGCGTTTTTCTTGACAAACGCTTCTACCTGGCGGGAAAAACACATTTTAAAACCGCATGCGTTTTTCCTGCCGGGGAGAAGCAGAAAAAAATATGCAGCATTTCTGAATCGTGGGCACATAGCCTAACAGCTTCCACTTTTCTAGGAAGTATTTGTTACACACAAATCTCTACTCCATGGTCGGTCTCAACTCCCTACCGCTATGACTGCCTCCCTATATGGTGCTCCATGTCAGGTTTTACAGGTTGCCTAGCATGCCTCACTGACATTATCATTCAGGGCCCTGTAGGGATCTATTCTCTCTGGTAGGCGTTAGGTATTCAGCCTTAGGTAGTGTACACACTGGCAATGCAGTGTAGGTCCAAGTACATGCACTTTTATTGCTTTCCACAGGTTGCACAGCACTAAAACAACCTCATAAACATAAATCCCTAACCTTGTCTAGGTACTAACTATACAAAACAGACCCTGGCTACTCATACATGGCTGAGCTAGCCCCAACTCTGTCAAACAAATCAGCTATTGTCCATAGCAACCACTGATCCTTGCGGTTCTCTGTGCACTACCTGTGCAGACTCTTCTCAGAGGGATTGTGGCCTGTCTCTCTTCAGTTCCAAGACACACCCAGTCTAGTCAGCTTCCCTGAGCTGACTGACTAAGGACAACACCTAGCCTAGTTATATCCAGGGCCAGCCAGGTGATCTAATCAGAACCTGTAGAGCTAGGATTTAACCCTAGCCTTCCTGGCTTTGCTTTAAAATCAACATGGAAGTTCCGTTGCTGTTTGTTTGGAGTTTGCTGTTATCCAGTTTCTTCTACTGCATTATTTTCTACAAGCTCCTGTGTTTTTGAAAAGAGGAGGAGCAAAAGGAGTGTGTATAAAATATAAATTTTTATTAAATGCTAGTTAAAAAGATTCAATCTTACAAATATCCAGGACAGGCGAAATAGCAACAAGCAAAAACCCTGGGTAGGGAACACACTTGCATGTTGCACCCCCCCCCACCCCAGGGAGTGTGTAAGCAAATTGTGCAGAGCCCCTACGCTCATTTCACACACAGGCTTTCTCAAGAGTAAGTAGAGGAATCCCATCTGTAGGACCTTTATATCATGTGATTTGATAACATGGTCCTATCTCACCAACGAGAGCGGGTGGGCGGCGCATGCACAGATCACTGCACTTACAGAATGCCCGCCCCAGCTGTCAAGCTGAATCAAAGCATACCAAGAGGCACAAGGACTCCCAGCATGCCCAGAACAGAATAAAGACGCCGTGGCACGGCGCGCCCACGAAGCAGAGAAGAGGGCACGCACTCACGATCCAGTGGTGAGTATAGGTAGAGATTAAAATTAAATGAGACCACTCTCCAAAGAGACACCATCATAAAGAAGGATGCAGAAGAGTAGAAGGAAATAGAAAAAAGAGACAAAATGCAATGTGTGTTTACATCATGTATGCAATTAATACAATAAATATGCCATAAATGCAGTAAACATACAAAAATTATCATCATTATATAATTTATAGAATTACATTTTGACCAAAGAAAAGTACAAGAAAATTATTTTGTGTCGATCCTTCACTCAAGCTAATCATTCCTAGAGCTGTTTGAAGGTATGCGTAGACACTGTAAGCATCTGTAGACATTATCCTCTGCCTCAGATTGCCTGAGGAATGTGCATAGAATCAGTCTCAGGTAAAGGGAACCAGAAACTGCAGATGGTTTCACAAAAGAAAATTATATTAGCATACCATTAAAAATAACAGAAAAATTAAAAGCAAGACACAGACTGCTTAGTGACAGTGGTGGCAAGTGTCAATAAAGTCATAATGTAACATCCCTGGCGGCGTGCTTGCATAGTGCACCACCTCCCACCATGCAAGACCCGAATCTTACCCATCAGTCCAGCCTGCAAACATTGCTCCAGTTCATGCTGTGTGCATGTCTCTTGTCTGATTGCTTAGGGCAGCGGCCCGGTTACTTCCTGATTCTTATAGCTGCTGTGGGCGTGCTCCTAATGCGTCCCCAGCCTATTGCTGTGAGTCATTGGATATTTAAACCCCCTCCACCCAGAAGGAGGTGCCTGAGCAACAATAACTATCAGTGTGCTCCTTGCATCTGAGTTGCCAGGTCCTGTTCTGCATTTTGTCTGTTTCTGCCACCCTGGGGGCTGCATACCCAGGCCTGTTACCTGTGACTTCTAGTCTGTTTCCACCACTCTGGGGGCTGTATACCCAGGCTCGTTCTTGTATCTCGTTGCAGTAACAGTTCCTGTCTGAACTGTCTCCTAGCCTGTTACCTGTTTGTGTCTATGTCCGTACCTTCCCTTTTCCTGCAGTGTCTGAACCTGCACCTAACTCCAACTCGTTGTCTCTGTACTTCTGTGAGTTTTGTGTCCACTCGCTACTTCATTGTAAGTACCTTGTGTGTATCTGGTTCTGCTTGTCTCTTTTCCCTTCCTCCGTATCTACCTCCTGTGTTCTAGCCATCTACCTGTATTTTCCAGTCTGTTCCATGTGAACAGAGCCCTCTCCTCTCTGCCTGCACCTTCAGCCCTGTTCTGCTCTGCTTGCTCACCGCGCCAGCGGTTTCTCTCTGTTCTGCCTTGCCCACCGCTCCGGCGGCGGCTTCTCTCTGCTCTGCCTTGCCCACCGCTCCGGCGGTTCCTCTCTGCTCTGCCTTGTCCACCGCACCTGCGGTTTCGCTCTGCCCCGCTTGCCCCGCTTGCTCACCGCACCTGCGGTTTTGCTCTGCTCTGCTTTGTCCACCGCACCTGCGGTTTCGCTCCGCTCTGCTTGCTCACCGCACCAGCGGTTCCTCTCTGCTCTGCCTTGTCCACCGCTCCGGCGGTTTCGCTCTGCTCTGCCTTGCTCACCGCTCCTGCTGTTCCTCTCTGCTCTGCCTTGTCCACCGCTCCGGCGATTCCGCTCTGCTGTGCCTTGTCCACCGCACCTGCAGTTTCGCTCCGCTCTGCTTGCTCACCGCACCAGCTCTTCCTCTCTGCTCTGCCTTGTCCACCACACCAGCGGTTCCTCTCTGCTCTGCCTTGTCCACTGCTCCGGCGGTTTCGCTTTGCTCTGCCTTGCTCACCACACCTGCGGTTCCTCTCTGCTGTGCCTTGTCCACCGCACCTGTGGTTTCGCTCTGCTCTGCTTGCTCACCGCTCCGGCGGTTCCTCTCTGCTCTGCCTTGTCCACCGCTCCGGCGGTTCCGCTCTGCTCTACCTTGTCCTCCGCTCCGGCGGTTTCGCTTTACTCTGCTTGTCTACCGCATCTGTGGCTCTGTTTCTGTCTCCCAGTCTGTACTGGACCCTATCCAGCCTGCTCTCCAACCTGTCTGCACTCCAGCCGTGCTTGCCTGTATCTCCCTGTCTGTTCTCCAGCCGTGCTTGCCAGTGCCCACCAGTCTGCATACCAGCCGTGCTTGCCAGTGCCCACCTGTCTGCATACCAGCCGTGCTTGCCAGTGCCCACCTGTCTGCATGCAAGCCGTGCTTGCCAGTACCCACCTGTCTGCATACCAGCCGTGCTTACCTGTATCCACCTGTCTGCATACCAGCCGTGCTTGCCGATACCCACCTGCCTGTATACCAGTCTAACCTGCCTGTTCCTGCATTCCCCGGTGTGGGTCAACAGCTGTGACCGGGGTCTGACCTGGAGTAGCACCTGGTCCCTCTGCTTGGTTCCTCCTTGGTTCACGGAGTCAACTGAGCCGCCGTGCGACCTTGGTCGGATCGGGTTGATACTTAGTTACGCCCCTCCAGGCACTCCTTGGTTCATGGTACAGTGGGATCACTAATCACGCTCACGCCAGTCAGTCCGGGTGCGAGCGTAACACATAAATTATAAAAAGGACGAGAAGCTGAGTGCTTCATTAAGACCACATGGAACTAGGGTCCCCAGGGTGACAATCCATTTGGTCTCGCACTGCGCCAAACGTTTCCCTATATCTCCTCCCCGTATGCCAGCATGGATAAGGTCAATCCCCCTCATCTTGAAGGACTTGGGGCTACAGTCATGATGCATCTTAAAATGTCGGGGGATAGTTTTTAATTGGGTAATATCAGCCGCTGTCCTGGCCACAGTAATGTCCCTCACATGTTCCCGCACACGTACCCGCAATTTTCGGGTTGTAAGTCCGATGTATATCTTTGAACATCCGCAGGTAGCATAATACACTACATTTGTACTAGTACAAGTGATATGATGTTTAATTGTAAAGTCCACCAGCCGATGTGAAGGAAGAACTGCGAAGGACATTGCTGCAGGCGAGACAGCGGCCGCACCGAAAAAATCCCAAATTAAGACCCCTATTTCCAAACAAATTTGCCACAGGTAGTGTGTAGTGGCTTTTAACTAACAAATCTTTTACGTTTCTACAACATCTAGATGTCATTGGAGGGGCGATTTTTAGACTCGATTGCAAAGACGATTCTGTCTTAAGAATAGGCCAGTGTTTCTCTAAAATAGTTCTCATATTATGCCATTCATGATTGTAAGTAGAGATAAATCGAATTCTCCCATCGCACCTCTGTCGATTAGAAGTGTAAAGAAGTGAATTCTGTGAGGTATTATGGCCCGTCTATAGCCCACCTTGATACATCTCTGACTGTAGCCCCTTTTCCCAAAGTGAGATCTCAAGTCCCTCGCCTGCATATCGAACTTTGCCTTGGATGAACAAATCTGCCTCATCCTGAGGAACTGACCAACTGGGACAGCATGAATAGTCGCCTCACTATGTGCGGATGACTCATTTAACAAGGCGTTAACACAGGTGGACTTCCTGAACACATCTGTCTTCGTAAATGCATCATCATCTACTTTCAATTTAATGTCCAGAAAGTCCAACCTCTTCTTATCCGCCCTCTATGTAAGTTTGAGATTTCATGAATTTTTATTTAAATGACCCATGAACTGCTCAAGCTGCTCCACTGTCCCTTTCCAAAGAAAAAATAAATCATTTATATATCTGTACCAGCACTGGATGTGTTCCATGGCATTTGCGCCTTCACCGCCAAAAAAGGTCCTCTCCCAAAAACAAAGGAAGAGGTTAGCGTACGAAGGCGCACATGCCGCGCCCATCGCAGTGCTGCACATATGTAAATATATTTTTGAAAACAAAAAAAATTATGAGTAAAGAGGAAATAGTGCAGCTCAAGTATCAGATCACAGGTCCTGCTGTCCCAGTTGCTGCCCCCCAGGAAGTAGCTGACTACCTCAAGTCCATCCTCGTGTCCGATGCAGGTATAAAGGGACTCTACATCTGCAGTTACAAGTAGAACATCTAGTGCACAAAAAAGAAACAAAAAAAAACAGCACCTCTGTTTCTCAGTGCAGACACATAAAACCGTTCCCACAGGTACCGGGTGCTTATCAGTAAAAAATAGACCATATATAATATCAAATAAGGAAGAAAAAGAGAGCACTCACCAGTCTATAAAAATTATTCAATCACATTAAAACATGAAGCGGGGGTATTGTGACTCGTAGAAGCGCAGCTAGGCGCAAAACGGCCTTGTCCTCCAGGTGTGCCACTCTTTTCCTCGCTTCACATTTTAATGTGATTGAATAAAGGTGAATATTTTTTATGGACCGGTGAGTGCTATCTTTTTCTTCCTTATTTGACAAGTAGAACAATTGGCTCCACAAAAATCCTGTCAACCCTGCTCAACATATTGGTCGTGTCTCGTATATAAGACGGAAGGGTCTCGACCAAAGACATAAGGTAAAAGTCTATAAATAGACAGGATGGCATAGTCCTTCGAGACCCGACCCAATTGGGCGTTTGGGAGGGCTGACGGGATCCTTGTGGATTTTGGGGAGGAGATATAGGATGGGAACTCTCGGAAATTAACTGTAAGACCCTCCAGAATTTTTTTTGTCGATAATGATTTTCTCTAAGGCAGAAATGAATATATATTGTAACTGATCTGAGAAGGAGGTGGCAGGATTACAGGATAGTTTTTTTTTATAGGTATTACGATCCCTCAGCTGTCTGAATACTGCTTTTTCATAACTTTCAATTGTCCAGATCACGATGTTACCCACCTTGTCCGCCGCCTTGAAAACTACATCATTAAGGGATTGTAATTGATCGAGCGCAGTTCTTTGTTGATGGGTTAAAGCTAGGAGTTAAGCTCCTGTGTTTTTGTAGTATGCATCTACTGCTTTTCAGACCTGCTGGTTAACTCATTTATTGATGTTATGATTGCAAGCTTCAATCTAGAGACTGTTCACATTACCCTGCAATCATCTCTTCGATTTCCTGTGATTTCTACAACCTTCATCTACATCCTGGTTCAGACCTGCTTTTTAACCCTTCACTTGCTCTCCAGTTTTTGACAGTACTTCTTGCTTTGTGACTTTTGGTTTGTTCACTTTTGTCCACTTTCTGGTGCAATTCTTTGATTGTTGTCCAGCATAGACCGTTGCCCAGATCCTTGATGCTGTGCCATCGCCCTCAGTCCATGTAAACCTGCGACTTGGTGAAACAACCGCACTATGTTTGCCATAACAGTATACTCAGACCATGGATTCAAAGTGTGCAGCAGCTTCAGTACCGTTGCCGCTGGATACAGAGGATTTATCTGGACTGGTCATGCAACTTGTTGTGAGCCAATGGGAAATTGTCCAGGCTGTGCAAGATCTCTTAGCATGTATGAATGCGCTACCTCAGACTCCTGCGGTTTAATTTCCAGCTCTTCAATAACTGCTACAGCCTAATTCTTATCTGGGAAACATTCAGCATTTACCTACTCCTGCATGTTTTAATGGAGATCCTAAGGCCTGCTGGGAATTTATGAATGAATGAATCATATATGGCATATATTGTTTCCTCTCTATCTGGAGATGCTTTGGCCTGAGCTGTACCATCATGGGAATGGAACAATACTATGATGTATTCTCTTCCATTTTTCCTGACTGCCTTCCGTAGTGTGTTTGACAAACCAGGTCATGTCCACGCAGCTGCTGATTCCTTACTGAGACTTAGACAAGTATCTAACTCTGTGGGGAACATTATGCTATCCAGTTCTATTACCTGTCTGTTTAATTAGCCTTAAACAATGACTCTCCCTTGGCTATGAAGACAATCTTGCTCAGGCTTCGTTCACACGTTCAGTATTTGGTCAGCATTTTACATCAGTATTTGTAAACCAAAATCAGGAGTGGAACAATCAGAGGAAAAGTATAATAGAAACCACTTCTGTATTTATCACCCACTCTTGGTTTTGGCTTACAAATACTGATGTAAAATACTGACCAAATACTGAACCAGTGAACATGGCTTGACAGTGGTTTGCCATCTTTTCTTGATTTAATTTCTTTCCCCGCCTGTGTGTTTTTTTCATTTCAAATATTAGTCAAAGGAAAAAGGTCTAGATTCCTGTGTCCCCCAATCCAGAACGACTTCAATTCTCTGCCCAGAGAGGTCGTACAAGAGCCCATGCAAATTGGCCGGAAGAAATTGTCACACGAAAGATCTCGTCACCTTACTGAGGGACTTTTTCTATGTTGTGGTGAACAAGATCATTCTTGCATAAATTGTTCCACACTCAAGGCAAGAAAGAGAAACTTTAGACCCCAGGCAATGTAAGTGGTATCTTCATGGGAGCGACTCTATCTTCCTTTAAAGCAAAACTGTTTGTGCCTTTGTCTATTTCTTTCAGTTACTCTGTGTTTATGGAGCAAGCTTTCATTGACTCCAATTGCTGCAGAGAATTTTATTGACTTCTATCTGACCAAAATTCTGAAAATTGCTTTTGTTTGCAGACGCCTTTGAAACTGACCTCCATGAATAGTTCTGCAATCTAATTCTGTAGTGTTGCTGTTCCTATTGGAGCACTACTATTTTTTTAATTTTGCCACATTCTCATGCTTCAGTGATTTGGTGATTTCTGTGGATAAGTTTACATGCTCCTGCCATTGATCGGTTGTGCGACCAGATCACCCGGTGGCGATCATTTTGCTTTCATAATTGCCTCAAACCTGTACCTCAACCACCTTCTCTTAGGGCAGAGTTTATCTCCTTTGCCTTCAATTTGCATGCTCCTTGCCAGGACTATGCAGATGTCTTTTGTATACAGAAGGCTGATGTCATGGGTGTGTCAGGCGCAATAGACAGTCGCTCTGAATCTGGCTCTAGAAGGTCACTGCGCTTGGCATTACAGACGCCTTCTTAATCCTTCAGCCTTTAGGACCCAGCGGCGACCTCCTTCCTGCTGCTGATTGACACACCATTGCCTGGAAGTTAGAAACACTCAGTTTGCTTCAGGGAATTGCCGGTGATACTTCTATGTACCTTTGTGCAGACTTGGAGCACTAGCAGTCAGCTATCTTCTTCTCTGGTGCCCTTGGAGGACAGTTGGTGTTACTCCTCTGGTGTCTGCTCAAGCTAAATTTATCCCCTTTTGATTGTCTACCTTGTTGTCTTTAGTTTGTAGTGGGGCCTGACCAGTGGTCACCCCTCCCCCTCCCTATCTAGGGCCAAGCTCTAGGGGGATCCAGGGCTTAGGGTCCTGCTCGGTGGTAGGTGTGGAACCTATATAGGGACAGTAGGGTAGGCAGAGTGATATTAGATCTGCCTAGGAGTCTCCACTCCCCCTTTCCCTAGTGTTTGGGCTTCCTCCCCCTCTTCCCTTCTTGTTGCACCTAGTCTTTCCCACACCTTGCGTGACAGCTGAGACACTACCTACACTGCTTCAGCCTTTTGACAGCACCACTCCACTAATTCCAGGTGCTGAACTACCCAATGGGAGAGTTTATCTTCGATCTTTAATTGAGACTTAGGCCATGTCTGCTTACATTAAAGAGAATCTAGAAATCGTTTTTTTAAACATAAACTCTGGATGGTGGAGGCTTCTTCTTTGTAAAGAAGAAAGACTGGTCTCTGAGACCATGCATAGATTATTGGGGTCTGAATAAAATAACGCTGAAGGACTGTTATCCATATCCCCATCTCTGAACTATTTGACAGGATTAACTGCTATTATACATGCGTGAAGTTTTATAATCTACTTCAAATTAAAGAGGTCAATGAAAGAAGGACCGCGTTCAACACCCATGGCTATCACTATCAATATTTTGTCATGCCTTTCAGATTAAGTGATACAGCGACTGTGTTCCAGCATTTGTTCATGAGATCTTTTGTGATTTCCTGTATCAATACATCCTAGTCTATCTGGATTGACATCCTAATCTTCTCCAAACATCTAGACTCGTATCGTCTTCATGTCTGCTTTTTTCTGAAGAGACTGCCCCAAAACTATTTTTAAGTTGAACTGAAAAAAATTTTTTTTGAGTGCAATCAACTGTTGTTTCTTGGAAATATCATTTCTTCTGGAGTTCTTATGTATCCTGAGAAAGTTTCTGCTACTTTGCATTGGGCACAACTCATTGGTCTCAAAGCCCTTTCTCGGCTTTGCAAATTTTTAACATCAGTGTGCGCCGTCCAAACCTTGACATCAAGCATCTCTTGGTTGTCTTCAGGTTCGTCCTATACCACAAGAATTAAGAGCTGAGGTTTCTATGGATTTTGTTACTGATCTATCTGATGCGCCAGGGTTCACTATTACCTGGGTTGTAGTAGTTTGTTTCTCCAAAATGTCTTTTTGTTCCGTTATTAGGATTTACATCTGTCCCATAGTTGAACCAAGTGTCTTCATAGACTGCTCAGTATATTACCCTCAAATTAAGGGGGCAAACTCAAATGCTTATGGAACAATATCTTTTTTATCCAATGCCAAGATAATTGGCAGGATTTGCTTCTTTGAAATGAAATCGCTCACAACAATTCAGTTTTAGCGTCTTCAGGGATATCTCAATTTGTTACTGCGTATGGTTGAAAGCCTTGTCTTCTGCCAGTTGCACCTAAAGGTCTACTTCCTGCTGTGAACAGCATCGCTCAGGACATACAGAATGTCTGGACTGAGGTCCAGTCCTATTAGGCTGCAGCTAAAGTTAACAAAAGTGCTAATAGACACTGTTGACCTGTTCCCAGGACAGTTTAAAAAGTTGTTTCCTAAATTAATCAGCCCATTCCAAATTATGCAGCAAATTAATACGGTCACTTTCCATTCTGAACTTTTTCCCATGTTAGAAATTTCTATTTCTCTACTACGTCCCCTGGTCCTTGGCTGGAAGAAGATTCTTTCTTCCAGCTAAGACAGCTCATGTTTCTACCTCTGCTCCTGACACTGAGTATAAGATAAACCAATTTTGGTTCTGTAAGAAACTTTGTGGGAATCTTTTACTTGATAGACTTGAAAGAATACAATGCTAAGGACATTAATACTCAAATCTTTCTCAAAATGTAATACTTTTGTTACTGACTCCCTAAAATTGGGAGTACTGTTACGCACCTATTTCTAGAATTGGGCTTTGTTTCCTTCTATCTTTTGCTGTACTCTACTTCTGAGTTCACTACTTGCTTGGCATGTCTGACTGATATCATCATCCAAAGCGTTTTAAGCATCTTGTGCACAGGCGAGTCACTGTGACTTCCACTCCAGTGACTTGCCGGCGCCTGCACACAAGATCACTGCTGTACGCTGAATAAAGATCCGAGGAAAAAGTGCACCTTGCGTAAAAGGCGAAGTGCGCAGGCGCGGGACTTGGCCGCCGGGAGGGGGGAAACCTTGTAATTAGCTCAGTAGTCAAGATTTATTCCGGGCCCGTAAGCCATCAGAAACATGATTTAATAAAGACATTTCACAGCAACAAGACCTCTAACATAAGGCATACAGTTAGGTATAGATTTACATTTCTATCACCTGTATGCCCATATTAGTAGGTCAGATAAGTTCCGGGGGTGACAGATTCCCTTTAACAAGAGTTTTCTTACTAAAAGGTGCGACTTATAGTCCAAAAATACAGTAAGTCATTATTAAAATGCAAGACTGTTGATACATTTTTTTTTTTATAGAAAATTACAAAAGGTTTAATGAAAACATTTGTGCCAAAAAATAAAAATTAGCTTCAAGTGCAACTTTAGACTTTAGCGCAGGTTAAAAAATCAGCTGCATCCAGCTGTTGTATAGGACTAAAGCTACATGACATAATCAAATTTCTAGTCTGATTTCTACTAATTGTCATATGAATAGACTAAAAAGGATTTCAGGACTAAAGATGTCATGATAAGCGAAGAAGACTCAACATGATATATCGACTCATTTGGCCTTTTTGTAGGATATGTATCTCCAAAGATTATTAAAAAGATTATTTTTATTATTCAATACACAATAAAAAAAACAACATTAAACATTAAAAAATGGCCGTGCTATTTAACACTGGCGCATAAGGAAAATGTTTTCCATATACATCAATCAATCAAGATTAGTGAGGTAGGCTCAAAGAAAAATGGGAGGACATAACATGGGTCCAAACTCCAAGCAGTAATGGATTTTTATGGTCAGTCAACCACAACACATATGCACTATATGGACGTGTGAAGGAAGATAGAAATATATTTATAAATGCTATAAAGCCACTATCTATGATCAATGCCACATTAGGAGCTCCACCTCCGGAAGAAGGTCTGCTACCGAAACGTGCATTGGGGAAGCAGGGGACACACCAGGATGCACGGGTGAGACACTTTCTTTTTACTATTGGTCTTTTTCTGCCATGCATGCTATTGCTATTCATTCACAATATGCCACTACATTGGGATGTGCATGATTTAAGGATGTATTCAGCGCTTCTACATACACATTTGCGCTATATATTTGCAAGTCTTTCCATTAGTACAACCTTGACTGCATTATCCTAATGAGGCATTGATCATAGATTGTGGCTTTATAGCATTTAGAGATACATTTATATCTTCCTTTACACATGTACGTATAGTGCATATGTTTTGTGGCTGACTGGCCATAAAAATCCATTACTGCTATATCCCTTGGACCCATGTTATGTATCCCCATTTTTCTTTGAGCCTACTTCACTAACCTTGATTGATGTATATGCAAAACATTTTCCTTATGCGCCCATGCTAAATAGCACGGGCATTTTTTAATGTTTAATGTTGCTTTGTTATTGTGTATTGAATAATAAAAATAATGTTTTTAATAATCTTTGGAGGTATATTGACTCATTTGGTCTTTTTGTAGGATATACAATTGTCTTATGAACTTGTTGGTTGCAACCTATTTATTACCATTGGTTGTGATGTATCAGCTCAAGTTTGCAATCTTATGATACTCTTTCGCATTCAACCTATTAACCTGAATGTAAATTTAAAATGTGGAGTAATATCATTTACTGTAACATTTTCATATATAAAATTTATTTTTTTACTTTGATTTCTTGTTTGAAAGCCAGAACACTTTTTTTTTTGTAGCTATTTATGGACATTAATTCTAGTGGAAAAAAAGAGAACCATTTGTAAAAAACACAATCAGGCTGTGTGCCCACTATGCGTTTTTTAAGTGTTTCCGCATCGGCAATTCCACAGAAACACTTAAACGCTTGTTAGTAGGTCTGCTATGTTCCCCAATGATAATCCGCATGTGCTGTGCACATGCTGCGGAAATTTCCGCTGCGGATTATCATTGCGGAAAAATCCACAGCACTACCAATTATTTAGCGTAATTGTGGCGTTTTCGCCGCCATTGACTTGCATTGAATCACTTAATATCCTCATGACTACATGTGCACATGCGGATGTTAAGCGATTCAATGTGCAGATGGTACCCGGGTCTGGAGAAGAGGAGACTCTCATCCAGACCCAGGTACCATAGTACCTGTTAAAAAAAAAAGAATTTAAAATAAAAAAACACATTATACTCCCCCTCTGATGGCCCCCGGTCTTCTATCCGGAACGTCTTGGCTCCCCGGTGGCTCGCTGATGGCGGTCGTGTGACCTGTCACATGACTAAATGAAGTCATGGAAGGTCCTTTTACACCACCGGGAAGACCGGACGCATCGGAGAAGGAGACTGGGGCCTATCGGAAGGTGAGTATAATATTTTATTTTTATTTTTTACCATTTTTATTCTTTTTTTTTTAACTAACTTGGTCACACTATATAAAATCCATGCCAGTTGCATGGATTTATATAGTGTGACCAGGTTGTCACTTTTCCAAGTGATGCTAAAATCGCTTGGAAAGCGCTTGACAACCCGCATGCGAAATCGCATGTGCAAAACGCGTGAAAAACGCTTGTCCCTGGCTGAAAAAAACGCATGTAAAATCCGCATGCGTTTTTTTCTGCTAGGGAGATGCAGAAACACTCAGGAAAAATCCGGAGCATTTCTGCATCGTGGGCACTTAGCCTCACTCTACTGAAGTTGCGTTTTCCCATATTTAATTTGAAGTCATATTTTCTAGAACTTCTAGAGTCCACATCTTTTTCCTTGTGCACTACAACACAAAGTCTGAACTTAATTTAAGTTTTCCAGTCTCTGGGCAAATTTCTGCAGTCTCACTGTTTGCTAAACAATCTAGAGAAAGCTATTATTTGGGATATTCTCAAAATCTTGTAGGCAATTGTGGCATACTGTTTTGTTTAATACATCAAGAATTTTTATTTTCTTTCTTTATAATAAAAGTAGAGGTTGGTTGTCATTTTCACTATTTTTTTGCTACCTCTGAAAGCAGCATGGTGTATGGACAGAGACTCTGATTCCAGCAATTTATCACTTACTGGGTTGCTTGCTGTCATTTTAATAAATTCACTGTCTCATCTGCTGCAGTTCTCTGAATATTGAGCTCTTTTATCACTCACATCACTGATTGGCAGCTACGGTGGCTTGCGAAAGTATTTACCCCCTTGGTATTTTTCATGTTTTGCTACCTGACAGCCTGGAACTTCACTGTTTTTTTGAGAGTTTGTATCAGTTCATGTAAAGAACATACCTACAACTGTGAACATTTGGTTTTCTTTTTATTGTGATGCAAACAACAAATATGGCAAAATAACTGAAAATTTCAGTGTGTATAACTATTCACCCCCTAAACTCAGTACTTTGTAGAGCCTCCTTTTGCAGCAATTACAGCTGCAAGTTGCTTTGGATAGGTCTCTGAGCTTATCTACATATCTTGCCACTGGGATTTTTACCCATTCCTTAAGGCAAAACTGCTCCAGCTCCTTCAAGTTAGATGGTAAACAGCAATCTTCAAGTCTGACCACAGATTCTCAATTGGATTAAGGTCTGGGCTTTGACCAAGCCACTCCAAAACATTTACACGTTTCCCCTTAAACCACTCGACTGTTGCTTTAGCAGTATACTTTGAGTCTTTGTCTTGTTGAAAGCTGAACCTCTGTCCCAATCTCAAATCACTGACAGACTGAAACTGGCTATGCTCAAGAATATCCATGTATTTCACACCATCCATTTTCCCGCTCCCTGCTGCCGAAAAACATCTCCACAGCATGATGCTGCCACCACCATGTTTCACTGTTTCGATGGTGTTCTTGGGGTGATGAGCTATGTTGGTTTTCCACCAGACATGGCGTTTACCTTGGTGGCCAAAAAGTTCAATTTTGGTTTAATCTGACCACAGCACCTTCCTCCATACATTTGGGGAGTCTCCAACATGTCTTTTTGGAAAACTCAAAACGAGTTTTACAATTTTTTTTGTGTAAGTAAAGGCTTTTTTCTGCCCACTCTTCCATAAAGGACATCTCTATGGAGAGTGTGGCTTATTGTGGTTGTATGAACAGATACTCCAGTCTCTGCTTGGGAACTCTGCAGCGCCTTCAGGGTTACTTTTGGTCTCTGTGCTGCCTTTCTGATTAATGCCCTCCTCGCCCAGGCTGAGAGTTTTGATGTGCGGCCCTCTCTTGGTAGGCTTGCTGTGGTACCATATTCTTTCCATTTGATGGTAATGGATTTGATGATGCTCCGGGGGATCATCAGAGATTGGGATATTTTTTTATAACCAAGCCCTCTGTAGCGCCGGCGTCCCTGCCCTCTGCTAGGCAGGGACGCTGTTCCCCTCACCTCTCTGCTCCGTGCCCGGCGTCCTCCTCCCGCTCTGCTGGCAGCGCGCGCTCCTTCCCGGCCACTGTGCTTAGGGCGCGCGCGCGCGCTCTCCCTCCCTCTTAATGGGGCCGCGCGCGCCGTCCTAAGGAGTCCCCGGCCAATGGCCGGAGGACTTCACCATATATAACGCACCTCCTCCAAAATGGAGGTGCCCGAGCAATGTTGTTGCACTGTTCACTACTCTGCTTCAGCCCTCAGGTCCCGTTGCCAGTTACCTGCCAGATACCTGCCAGATTCCTGCCAGCTTGCTGTCTTATTCCTGCCTGATTATCTGCTACCTGCCTGCTAGTCTGAGGTCCGACGGTCTGCCTTACTACTCCTGTCAGTCTGTCTAAGGACCAGCCTGTCCGCTCACCTGGGAGCGCACTTCAGCCACCTGCCTGCTTGCCTGAGGTCCGACGGTCTGCCTTCCAACTCCTGTCAGTCTGTCTATGGACCAGCTTGCCTGCTCACCTGGGAGCACACATCTGCTACCTGCCTGCTAGCCTACCTGGAGGCTCCGCCGTCACGTGCTGTGACCACCTGCCTGTCCAGTGACTCCTGCCCGCTCACCTGGGAGCGCTCATCTGCTGCCTGTCTGCTAGCCTACCTGGAGGCTCTGCCGTCACGTGCTGTGACCACCCGCCTGTCCAGAGACTTCTGCCCGCTCACCTGGGAGCGCTCATCTGCCGCCTGTCTGTTGGTCTTCCTGGAGGCTCCGCCGTCACATGCTGTGACCACCCGTTCATCCAGAGACTCTCGCCTGCTCACGTCTATCATCAGCCGCCACAGGTCATACCAACCCTTTACTCAGAGACTGCCCCGGTCACTTGCCGTGACCATCTGCCCGTTCATTCAGAGACTGCCCCGGTCGCTTGCCGTGACCATCTGCTCGTTCATCCAGAGACTGCCCCGGTCACTTGCCGTGACTTCCAGCCCGTTCACTCAGAGACTGTCCCGGTCACCTGCTGTGACTTCCTGCCCGTCTTCCCTGGTCGCCACCCGCTCCCTTACAAGGACCGCCCCCTTGTATAGTAGCTCAGAGGTTCCGCCTCCCAGACCCGTTACACCCTCACTTGTACTTCCCAACAACTTTGTTTCTGACTTGTTTGAGATCTCTTTGATCTTCATTGTGTTGTTTGGTTAGTGGTGCCTCTTGGTTAATGGTGTTGAAGCCTCTGTGGCCTTTTAGAAAAGGTGTGTATATACTGACCGACCATGTGACACTTAGATTGCACACAGGTGGACTTCCTTTCACTAAGCATGTGACTTATAAAGGTAATTGCTTGCACCAGA
Organism: Phyllobates terribilis; assembly: GCF_046119375.1. NCBI lineage: Eukaryota > Metazoa > Chordata > Amphibia > Anura > Dendrobatidae > Phyllobates > Phyllobates terribilis. Next base: position 155,962,077 of record NW_027362771.1, on the reverse strand, counting down.
AATTTTTAGGGGCTTCATAGCAAAAGGGGTGAATACTTATGCACATGCTAATTTTTAGTTATTTGATCCCATAAATTTAATTTTTGCCTATAATTTTCTCACTTCACCAACTTAAACTATTTAGTGCTGATGCATCACGCACAAATCGGATTACAAAAATATTTAACCCCTTACTTACCGGGGACGTATTAGTACGCATATTTGCGTACTGCCCGTTCAGTGAGGGCTGCTGCGCTGAGCCCTCACTGAACGGAGCCCATGTCAGCTGATTCTTACAGCTGACATGTGCCCGCAACAGCCGCGGGTGGAATCGCGATCCACCCGCGGCTGTTAACATGTTAAATGCCGCTGTCAATCTCCGACAGCAGCATTTAACGCGCGCTTCCGGGTAGCGCGTCATAAGCCCCGCCCACCGGCGACCCCGTCACGTGATCGCGGGTCGCCGATGGGCATGCATGACAACCCAGGGTCTGCAGCAGACGCCTGTGGTTGTCATGATCTTGTCGCTATGAGCGCCACCTAGTGGTCGGCGCTCATAGCACAGGACCATTTCTGCTGCGTGCAGGGGACCTGGTCGTCCCCTGTATGTAGCAGAGGCGATCGGATAGTTGCTGCTTCTAGTCTCCTATGGAGACTATAGAAGCATGCAAAAAGTAAAAAAAAAAAGTTTTTAAAAATATAAAAAAAAATAAAAAAATATAAAAGTTTAAATCACCCCCCTTTCGCCCCATTCAAAATAAAATATATAAAAATAAACCCCACATACACATATTTGGTATCGCCGCGTTCAGAATCGCCCGATCTATCAATATAAAAAAAGAATTAATCCGATCGGTAAACGGCGTAACGAGAAAAAAATTCTAAACGCCAGAATTAGGTTTTTTGGTCGCCGCAAAATTGCAATAAAATGCAATAACGGGCGATCAAAACATCGGATCTACCCCAAATGTTATCAATAAAAACGTTTGCCCGGTGCGCAAAAAATAAGCCATCAACCAGCCCCAGATCACGAAAAATGGAGACGCTACGGGTCTTAGAAAATGGCGCTATTTTTTTAGTTTTTTTTTTACCAAATTTTGGAATTTTTTTTCACCACTTAAATATAAAAGAACCTATACATGTTTGGTGTCTATGAACTCGTAATGACCTGTAGAATAAGAAGGGCAGGTCAGTTTTAGCATTCAGTGAACGTGGTAAAAAAAATAAATAAAAAACAACTGTGGTATTGCACTTTTTTTGCAATTTTACCGCACTTGGAATTTTTTTCCCGTTTTCCCGTACAGGATATGGTAAAACTAGTAATGGCGTTGAAAAGTACAACTCGTCCCGCAAAAAATAAGCCCTCACATGGCCATATTGACCAAAAAATAAAAACGCTATGGCTCTGGGAACAAGGGGAGCAAAAACGAAAATGCAAAAACGGAAAATGCTCCGGGGCTTACAGGTTTTAATGTAACAAAATAGGTAAAAAGCCAAGGGGGTGAATACTTTCACAAGCTACTGTATTTGCCCATGTACAGAATACACAGAAAGCTACCAATCAGGGATAGGGTTATACAGACCTCATCAATATGCTAGGCTACCTGATAACAGGTTTACTAGTCCTCCTATGACCTCCTGCTGATAAATCAGTGATTTTTATCAAAACTACAATAAGCAGCCCAGTAAATAGTCTCTGTCTCTATTACGGTACTCTCACATTAGGTGACAAAAAACGTTTGACAGATTCTCTTTAAGGCATCTTAACATTTATCACCATTATACTACTTTTCACAGTTTTTTTTCATGATTGCGAAAAACTGCAGGAAATAAACACACTGTAGATGCAACATGTGAACCTATCCTGCAAATAAGCTTGGTAGTGCACTGATGTTAACTGATTACTTCTATGCTTGATATGCATAGCCTGTTTACTCATGAGAGCCTTCTGATAGCCCCTGTTAGTCATGAAACTGTGGTTAGAGACTACTGTTCTTTCAATATTTGTCCCTTAACTGAATACTTTTCGTGCCCACCCATCCTGTGGATATGTCATAAATGCTATTGTTAGAAATGCCACTTGACTGTAAATTAGTGTGGGAATAAGTTGCCACTGCCAATAAAAGAAAATCAGATTTTTCTCAACTAGTATGTGAATGGGTTTTTATTGGAGATTTTTGTCAGGATGGCAAGTCTGCTTTTAGCAAGTTCTTTTTATATAATGTTGTGATGTCTTTCAAGCATTTCAAATGTCAGCTGTTTGCAGGGAGCAAATCATATCACATATGGTCAGATGTTTAGAGATCTGTGTATGTCACCTTTATTAATAGTTCACCTCTTTTTTACAGGGTTAGCGGTCTCAGAGCAAGTTGCAAACCTCATGGTGTTGCTGCATTGTACATATGTATTACAATTATTAAAGCATTGTACATATTTATTACAATTATTAAAAAATATATCTTACATAAAATCGAACTCTAAAAACATACTGCTATTTAGTATTTTTGTTTGAAATGAACAGTAGTACAGGTGTAGATCAGTATACATAAGTAAAAATGGATGAATTAATAGTAAAATCTGTGCTTATTTTATGTAAATAAAATGTATTTTAAAAATTACAAAATCATTGTGTAAACATTAGCCTGAGGCTAGAATTACATATTCACGTTTTATAGCAGTTTTTATATCGTGTTTATTTGCTTTTGTAGCCAAAGGCAAGAGTGGATATAAGTGAGAAGTATCCGTTTTACCATTGTACATTTGCTTCTTTTTGGACCTACTCTTTTGTTTAGCTCAACAAAAGCTTGCTTTTAATAAGCATAAGTTTAAATTTTGCTTGTTAGGCATTTAACCCCTTAACTCCACAGTCCATTTTCTTTTTTACCTTTGCATTTTTTCCTCCCCTTTCCTTCAAAAGCCACAACTTTTTTATTTCTCCATCAAATATTATAATATATTGTTTTTTTGCAGGACCAGTTGTAGTTTTTATTGATCCCATCCATTTATACCAGTGGTCTGAAACTCAGCCAAGTAAATGGGCCACACATAGAAAAAATTTGAATGTGAAGGGCCCCGTTCTTTGCTGGGGAAGATGACGTTTTCAGTGATACCATTATTTTTCTATATGACCTTTTGATCATCATTTTTATTTATTTTTTATTTTTTGCATGTTTTTATTCTTTTTAATGATGTTTATCATATGGGTTGTGGTACAGGTCTTTTTTAACTTCAGTTAAACAGCATTTTTAGTGACCAAATATTTTTCCGTTATTTTTTCTTTCTTTATTTTGAATTTTTATTAGAAAATTGTTTTCCTCTTTTCTTGTCCCTCAATCGGCTCCATACAGTATAAGGCTGTGTGCCCACGTAGCATTTTTCAAGCGTTTTTGATGCGGAATTTCCGCAGCGTAAACGCTTGAAAAACGCTTGGTAACACGCACCCCATGGTCCCCAATGGGATTCCGCAAGTTCTATGCACATGCTGCGGATTTTTCCGCAGCGTTTATGCTGCGTTCAAAAATCCGCAGCATGTCATTTAATTTTGCGTTTCCGCAAGCAGAATTGCCTTTGTTCAATGCATAAAAAACGCAAGGCAATTCCGCATGTGGAAAACGCGTGATAAACGCGCGAAAAACGCGCGATAAACGCGTGCGGAATTCCGCATGCGTTTTCCCGGGAGAGGACTTGCATTTATGCAGCAGAAATTTTCTGCTTCATAAATGCAACGTGGGCACATAGCCTTATTGTTTTACAATAAGCCCCTTATAGTAATTCTAGTCCCTATCTTGTAATAATGCCCACAGGCCTGTAACAATGTTCTTCATCTTGTAAAAATGTCCCGAATTCTGTAATTATGTCCCTAAACCTGTTTAACGGTCCTCCATCCTGTAATAATGTCCCTTGTCCTGTACTATTGATCCCCATCCTGGTTCACATCTTGTAGTAATGTTTAAATCCTGGTCCACATCTTGTAGTAATGTCCACATCTTGTAGTAATGTCCCCATCCTGTACTTGTAACAGTGTCCCACATTCTGTCGCTCTTTACACACACATGGAAAAAAATCCTTCTCACCTGACCTCGCTCCCTCGGCGAACAGTGTACTCTTCCTCAGCAGGGGCGGCGCATGGCAGTGATGTCATGCACGGCCGCGACGGAGATGCAGACCTCAGCTGCCGGCCTCTGGCCGTTGGCTGGTACTGGTATTGCGGTGCAGAGAGCAGATCTCTGCTCCACAATACATTTCAATTGAATGTGCGTCTGAGGACACCCATTCAGTTGAAAAGAAATACTGACATTGGCGGCCACTGGATCAGGCTGTGATCGTTTCAGGATTGGGACGAGGGGGCCATGCATACCGCGATGGGGACGATGAGGCCATGTATAGCGGGATGGTGACGAGGAGGCCATGCATACCGGGATGGGGACGAGGAGGCCATGCATACCTGGATTGAGGACCATATATACCTGAATTAACCCCTTTCCGACGTGGTCATTAATAGTACGCACCACGTCAGAAAGGCCGGTTCAGTGGGGGCTCCGGCGGTGAGCCCGCACTGAACTGGGCACATGTCAGCTGATTCTTACAGCTAACATGTGCCCACAACTGCCGTGGGTGGAATCGCGATCCACTCGCGGCTGTTAACCAGTTAAATGCCGCTGTCAATCTCTGACAGCGGCACTTAACAGCGCCACGCCGGAAGCGCGGCCTTAGCCCCGCTCATCAGTGACCCAGTCATGTGATCGCGGGTCACTGATGGGTGGGCTTGGCAACCCGGGGTCTGAAGATTGCTATGAGCGCCACCTAGTGGTCGGTGCTCATAGCACAGGAGCATTTCTACTACATACAGGCAATCTGCTCGTCGCCTGTATGCAGTAGAAGCAATCAAAAAACTGCAGCTTCTAGTCTCCTATGGAGACTATTGAAGTATGCAGAAAGTGTAAAAAAAATGTTTTAAAAAATATCATAAAAATTAAAAAAAAAAAAAGTTTAAATCACCCCCCTTTTGCCCCATTCAAAAAATAATAAAAAAAAACCATATACACATATTTGGTATCGCCGCGTTCAGAATCGCCCGATCTGTCAATATAAAAAAAAGAATTAATCTGATCAGTAAACGGCGTAGCAAGAAAAAAATTCCAAACGCCAGAATTACATTTTTTTGGTCGCTGCAACATTGCAGTAAAATGCAATAACAGGCGATCAAAACATCGGATTTAACCCAAAATTGTATTAATAAACGTCTGCCTGGCGCGCAAAAAATAAGCCCTCACCCGTCCCCAGATCACGAAAAATAAAGATGCTACTGGTCTCGGAAAATGCCGTCTTTTTTTTTCTTTAGCAAACTTTGGATTTTTTTTCACCACTTAAATAAAAAAGAACCTATACATGTTTGGTGTCTATGAACTCGTAATGACCTGGAGAATAATAATGGCAGGCCAGTTTTAGCATTCAGTGAATGTGGTAAAAAAAAAAGCCAAAAAACAACTGTGGAATTGCATTTTTTTTTGCAATTTCACCGCAATTTTATTCCCATTTTCCAGTACACGATATGGTAAAACCAGCGATGGCGTTTAAAAGTAAAACTCGTCCCGCAAAAAACAAGCCCTCACATGACCATATTGAACGAAAAATAGAAAAGTTCTGGCTCTGGGAAGAAGGGGAGCAAAAGATGAAAATGCAAAAACGGAAATTGCTCAGGTCGTGAAGGGATTAAGGGCCATATATAAATATATCAGGATGGGGGGGGGCATATATACCAGGATAGGGACATATATATATATATGTACACCAGGATGGGGGATATTAGTGTAGAATTAGGGGACATTACTCCTTTAATATTGTCAGTAGCAGACCTTTCCCCTGCCCCATAACAGTGCATCATGACCACATTTTTTGCTTCAATTTTTTTCTATTTTCCTCCTCTAAAACCTGGGTGTGTCTTATGGTCCGGTTCTTCTTATAGTCCAAAAAATATGGTACTTCATTGAATATAAGCATGTATAGATTCTGTATGTAGACGAAAAAAAAATGTTTCTATGCATTAAAGATAAAAATGTAGTTCTCTTTTTAGAAATTTTATTATCAGTCAAAGGTGTACATTGAAATTTGGTATCTAGCACGTTATAGAGACAGATCAGCATTATTGTTGTTTTTCCATATACCATTCAGTATCCCATAGTGTTTCTCATATATCTATATATTTTCTTTTATTCTTTAAGAAAGAAGAGGGCAGTGGTGAAAAGCGTCCAAGAGGGCGTCCAAGAAAATGGGTTAGTATGTACTAATATACTGTATATGTTCAAGCATGCATTTTCATAGAGAATTTGGGGGAGTTTGCTGAATAAGCGTTCACCCATCAGGTATCTAATGTAACTCTTTTTTTTTTTAAATGTCATGTGGCAGCTCACCATTTACACATTTTTCTTTTGCCACATTTTTCACCCAGATGTATTTTGGTTCTTTTTTTGCAGGAGTATTCTTAAAGACAAAAACCAGAAGCGGTACATAAACACAGAAAAAGTATATTAGAAAGATTTGCACCTCTTCTGTACTTTGTTCTAACTTGCTTAAAAATACTGATGCAAAACAATTACCAAAGTACTGTCCGTTCCCCTTCATAATTTTCAGAGTCCTCACAGCAATATAGATCAACCCTGTAGTAGTGTTGTGGTAGGCAAAATAATCTCTCTAGGAAAAAAAAAAGAGAGAATTAAGACTTCACTTTTAATAAATATATTAAAATAAGTAGAGGCATACATCTAAAATATCCACGCAATAAAAACTTATACTACAAAATTGAGGAGACACCATGTGCACACCATTATCTAGCAAAACTGGGGAGTGAATGGTAATAATAGAGTCCCCACATTGGGTGACTACCAGTAACAACTATCACATAATGGTAAAGAGTCCAATAGTGGTATAGGTCCTCCCCACATTGAGTTTACAATATGTGTTAGACCCACCAATCAGGAAGCAAACCAAAATTATTGTTATCGATCCACATAATGTATAAAACCCCAGTGCAATGTCAAGTTATAACAGGGACCATGGATATATAAGTAAAAACATAATGTATACAGCCCCAGTGCAATTTCAGGATGTAACAGGGACCATAGGTACATGAAAAACCCTCAAAATTTGATAAGAGAACAAATGTCAGATCAGTAAATAGCCACAATCACAATAAATCATAGTATTAATAAGGCTAATAATAATAATCTTTATTTTTATATAGCGCCAACATATTCCGCAGCGCTTTACATACATTATCGTCGCTGTCCCCATTGGGGCTCACAATCTAGATTCCCTATCAGTAAGTCTTTGGAGTGTGGGAGCAAACCTTAGAACCCGGAGGAAACCCACACAAACACTCAGACAAACTCCTTGCAGATGTTGTACCCAAGTGTATAACTAAGACTAAATAGACATAAGCCCCGTTCCCCCCTTGTCCTGACTTTTTTCGTCAGAGAAGACTCATCAGGGGAATGTGCAAGAGGCCATGTAATGGGATGCGGAGCCAAATGGAGAAGATTTCAGCCAGCATGCAGAACTGGATTTCTGCATCTGATGTCACCCGAGAGAGCGTGGCTGATTACTTCTGGAGCTTGGCAGGGACAGCACATCAGATATATGTCACCATAGTAATATCTATCAACAAGGTGCCTCACAACAGCTCTTAATGGAGACATTATTTGACAGGCTTATCAATACCAATGGCCGGATAACACTTAATATATTAAACACAGAAATGCAAAAACTGAGATATAAACATGACAAATATTGGTACACTTGTATACCTAGATGAGAACAGACATATCGAAAGTGACATCACAAAGGATAACACAGGAGTGGCTACCATCTTAGAGTGGAAATCATAGGACAACATGATCTTCAGAATTCACTATTCATTTTAGCTAAAGAAGTCTATACTAGGAGCTAAAGAAGTCTATACTAGGAGCTAAAGAAGTCTATACTAGGAGCCAAAGAAAAACATTAAAAGTTGCTAATTTTCTTTTAATACCAAAACACTCCTCATTAAACACATTAAGGACTTTTGCCCATTTTGGGCCTTTAGGACAAATCCATTGTAGTAGTATTTTATTTTGTTAAGCAACGTAGCTGTATCAGTGTTGGTTTTTTCCAAGGTGAATTGTATTTGTCAGTGGCAGCAGCATGTTGGGGTACATATAAGGTATTACCTAACTTTTATTAACTAATAAATATTAATAGAAAAAAAACAGCAGTTCTGTTGTCCTTTTTGACATTCCAAATTTGCCACTATTCATATGCTCCTCAAATAAGATGTTAACTTTATTCTGTAGGTGAGCTCGATTATGGTGATACCAAATGTATAGTTTGTATTTATTTTTGAAAATTAGTAAACATAAATGTGTACTTTTTTTTAAATTCCAAAAGGCATACATTTTTGCAATCTTCCATCAATAGATCTTATGAGGATTTATTTTTTGTGTGACAAGATGTAGTTTTCAATGGAACCATCTCTTGTAAAATTTACTTTTTTTTTTATTACTTTTTATTACACTTTCTTTTGGAAACAACAATTCTGGATTTGTATTTATTTTTTCGTTTTCTTATACTCTGTTCACTAGTCAATTTAACATATTAGCTTTATTTTACACAATTAGGACAATACCCAATTGATATATATTTTTTTATAATTTAGTACTCACAAAACATGAACAAAATCCTGCAATTCTGGTATTGTTTAATTGTATTTTGTTTCTTACAATGTGCACCATACAAGATAAAGTTTCATACTACAGGTCTATACGATTGTGGAGTTATCTATCTATACAATTTTATTATATTTTTCTAACTTTGCACAAGAAAATCACCAATCACTTTTTAACACAAATATATATTATTTTTTTCATCATGATCAGCGAGCTGTAAGAAGGCTTGTTTTTTTTTCATAACAAGTTTGTAGTATTTATTGATAACATTTTGGGATATGTATGGCTTTTTATTAGTATTTAGTATTTTTGTGAAGCAGGATGAACAAAAACAGTAATTCTGATGATTTTTTTATTTCATTTGGGATAAATATTTTTACTTAACATTTTAGAAAATTTTGTTAAGGACATGGTGATAACAAATACGTGGTGTTTTTATGCTATGTTTATTTTCTTCATATTAAAACCTTATTTTTTTTTTACTGGTAAATTGGGATTTTTGAGAGGGTGTTTTTACTTCTTTTTTTTTTGGGATGCTTGAAAAACTTTATTTTCACTATATTTTTTAGTCCCTCAAGGGGACTTGATCATGCAATCTTATGATCGTGTAAGCAATACACAGCACTACCGAAATAGGCCCTGCTTCTATCGGGATCTACTAGGCTGTGGTGTATGGCAGATGTGGAGGCCTTTGTCAATCCTCCAGTTGCCATAGTAATGAATCAGCACCCCGCGTTCGCACCACAGCAGTGCTAATGGACTGCTAGAAGGAGCACAAACCCTCATGTGCTCTGTCACTATTGACAGCTGCATATGAGAGGCTAAACTGTTAGGATTAGCAAAAATGCCAATTCTATCAGTTACAGCAGAATCACGGCTGTGTATATCAGACAGGCTCCTACAACTGTTTGCATCTGCTCAGAAACTATTCCGTGTGATCAGTGTAAAGTACATATCAGTCATAGAGCTCAAGGTGACGTTCTCATGATGGATATATATAGTCATATAGTGCTATGGGGTTAAAGCAATACATATTCAGTGTATGATTCTACAAATGATTATTATTTTATTTTTATTACTATTTAACCAAGTATGTATGCTTAAATAACTTATACAACTATTAAAATATACACTGTTCCAATTGATGATTTTTCCATTGCTGTAGAGGGTGCATGAAACCAAATGTTGGGCTTTAAAACGATTATGTTGCCCAACTCATCCAATATATTTTCCCAGTACAGGGTAGAAAAAAACAAACATTTAATTTGGATGGTTTGGGCAACAGGAGCATTTTTTGTTTAATTAAAAATGAGAATTTCAGTTTTATCATCTTAAAGCATGTAATCTGTTATAATGAGGCATTATACAGGGTGGGCCATTTTTATGGATACACCTAAGTTAAATGGGAATGGTTGGTGATATCAACTTCCTGTTTGTGGCACATTAGAATATGGGAGGGGGAAAACTTTTCCAGATGGGTGGTGACCATGGCGGCCATTTTGAAGTAGGCCATTTTGGATCCAACTTTATTTTTTTCAATGGGAAGAGGGTCATGTGACACATCAAGCTTATTCAGAATTTCATAAGAAAAACAATGGTGTGCTTGGTTTTAACAATATTCTTTCATGAGTTTTTTTTACAAGTTTATGACCACTTTTAAAATGTGTTCAAAGTGCTGCCCATTGTGTTGGATTGTCAATGCAACCCTCTTCTCCCACTCTTGACACACTGATAGCAACACCGCAGAAGAAATGCTGCACATCTCGCATCTTGATGGTATGGTGTGGTATATGGGGTACAAAGATAGTGGGGCCATTCTTCATCAATGGAAACCTCAATGCCACTGGATATCTGAAATTGCTACATGATGATGTGTTGCCCTCTTTATGCACTGGAGATGGCATGTTCCCTGAGTTTTTCCAACAAGATAGTGCACCACCACATTATGGGTGTCAGGTCCGAGCATTCCTACATGAACAGTTTCTTGGAAAGTGGATTGGTTGTCGGTGGCCAGTTGAATGGCCACCAAGGTCTCCCGATCTGACCCCCTTAGACTTTTATCTTTGGGGTCATCTGAAGGCAATTGTCTATGCTGTGAAGATACGAGATGTGCAGCATCTGAAACAATGGATACTGGAAGCCTGTGCTAGAATTTCTTCTGCAGTGTTGCTATCAGTGTGTCAAGAGTGGGAGAAGAGGGCTGCATTGACAATCCAATACAATGGGCAGTACTTTGAACACATTTTATAAGTGGTCATAAACTTGTAAAAAAAACTCATGAAAGAATAAAGTTACGTTAAAACCAAGCACACCATTGTTTTTCTTATGAAATTCTCAATAAGTCTGATGTGTCACATGACCCTCTTCCCATTGAAAAAAATAAAGTTGGATCCAAAATGGCCACCATGATCACCACCCATCTGGAAAAGTTTCCCCCCTCCCACGTACTAATGTGCCATAAACAGGAAGTTGATATCACCAACCATTCCCATTTAATTTAGGTGTATCCATATAAATGGCCCACCCTGTATTTTGAACTTTCAGCTACTGGTTTGATGAGTATCAATTCTATTCTGATATTGACGCCTTACGGATACCATACTTGGGTAATGCCTATTATGTTTGTTAAATGAGAGGCTGCCAGCTAATTCCTTTAACTTTAATGCATTTTTCTTAAGAAAACAAGTGTTGTTCAGTGATTATGAATGATTTAAAATGAAAATATGCTTTTTTTCATCGAAAACTAAAAGAAAAAACAAAAAAATACATTTTATACTATTCAATTCCATCTTTCCTTTTTGTCAGTGATATAATAGGTATTACTTATTTATTTTTTAAAACCTACTTGAGCTAAATATGTAATCATACTGAATTTCAAGATGTACACTATACCAGACACGTCTGATAGCTGTGTATCCATGTTAAATAAAAAAAAAAAGTTTATGTTCAAGAAGATCTTGAACCACTATGTTGTATGAATTAGGGAAATTATCTGCTAAAGTGTTTTTTTTTTTGTCATTAACTGCATATATTGTTACAAGTTACTGCTTTGCAGATGATCATGCTGGCATTCTTTTAGGATACGTTGTCTTTATTACCATTTAAAATCTTAATTTCTAAACTGATCTTTTTGTTTGAGAACCAATGTGTCAAAGAGCAATTCTCTTGGTAAATGCCACATTATAAATTATTGGGTAGTTCCTCATCAAAATAAAAAATATGCAAATACATCGAATGTGATGTAAGAAGAATGCTCTACTAATTTAGTCCCAAATATATATTCAGTTTATTTTATTTTATTTACTCATGTAACACATTCAGTATGGGGTGTCAGGACAAGTCAGACATCACTGAACGAGTTAAAGCACTCCGGACAAAACCTTTACTCCCTAAACCTTTCTAAAGGTATAAAATGGACCGACTCCGACTCCTAAAATATATAATAAATTGGGTACAGTAGTTCAATGCAGTTTGTGGGGAATATTTTTTCATAAGAATTTGGGAAAGTTATGAAATGTCCTATAAATGTCTGTCCTATTCCTGATCTAAGTGTCTAGACTTTTAGCGGAGATGAATCTGTGCTACAATAAATTTATCACTTAAACATGAGCCATGTGTGAGGGAGTCGGCATCGTGGAGTCTGTGTCATGGAAATTGAGGAGTCTGAGTCAGAGGTTTGGCTTGCCGACTCCACAGCCCTGAATAAAATACTGATCATTGTCTTTCTCTGTCTTCAGCGCCGTTTTGGTCATCTTCTAATTTACAAGAATTCAACACTGACAAGCCGAATCACACAGGGGTTTGTATGGCCAAAAATTCACTTTCATAATGCAAGACTATGTAGCTTTGCTTTGAGGCTCTATAGGCTTAAATTATAAAAGTGACTTTCAGTTCACACATAAATTCCAGTGTGATCCAGCGAGTCAGAATAAGTCACATCAGTCAGAAAAGCACCATATCAGCACTAGAGACCAGGGGCGATGCCTGTCATGTCTGCACACTAATACATCCTGAGCCTGACCATGCACATCCAGTGTCAGTGCTGTGGCGCATGCACACACTGTGAGCGTGGATGTTCACCGTGGCTCCTCATTGCGGACATGCAGGTTGAGTTTAGGCAGCACTTGCTCTCAGCAAGAGAATGGTGCCAATCAGAAGCAGGGGCAGTCCCCAAAATGCTTATCGACTGCACTCAGCCCTTGGCCATGCAAAGGGTGCATTGAAGCTCTCTCATTTGCATTTGAATTAAAGGTCATTTTCTCAAGTACCATGCCACTAAAATAGAGTGGTAGCTTGACTTTTAAAGAGCCTAAGTACCCTTTATCACTGGATAGTTATTTTAATATGCATTTTGATGGTGGCAAGACTCCCTTTAAGGGTACACTCAGATTGGCAAGTAGCCAGCATATAATTCGGACGAGTGCTAGCCGATGTTTCATGGGATAGCACTTGCGCCAATGTAATACTATGGAGGCGTGCCAACCAGCGTTTATTTTCTCATGCCGAGTTGGCATGAGAAAAAAAAATGCTGCATGCTGTGATTGGCAGCGTATGTTGGAAGGTGCGCACCCATACAAGTCTATGGGTGCATGTAAAACATGTCATTCGAGTGCAGTCCGATATATACGTCGATTCACAGAATAGAGAAGATGAGAAAATTAAGTTCTCCATCTTCTCCGCACCAGTGATCCGATTCTCGCATGCGAGAGAATCTGATCACAGTAAAATGACACTTGGCATGAGAGAATCATCGGATGCTAATCGCCAGTGTGCGCGAACCCTAATGCAAACTCTGATAAAAAAAAACAAACGTATTTTTTAAAATTTCACAGCTATATTTTACTTGTTTTGAGTACATTTACATTTTTTAGAGTTTTTTTTTCGTTTACGCAGTGTCTTTAATAAAAAAAATATTTACTTTTTTTTCTTTAATTTCTTTTGGTTCTAAAGCTTATTCTTTTCAGCATTTACATACTTTAGATACAAACTAGTGAGTTTCAATGAGTTTCATATAATATGCACCTTAGACAGAAATCTTTGCACAAAAAAAATGTTTTATCATTAAAACTTCAAAGCATTCCTGTTGTCCGTTTGTAAGATCTACAGCAAGGTCAGGTCACCTAAAATCCAGTTGTGTGAGCTGCCATTTAGCAACATTTTTTCCTGGAAGCATAACAATATATACACTATATATGCAATCCAATCTTTGAAATTGCATTAAATGTGAAGGATAAATATGCAATTTTTAGTATGTTAATGAATAATAATATGTTCTATATTCAATTTATAATTTCTTATAAGCATATTAAATAGTTTTGCCTAGTTAAAGAAATCCTCCCCACTGGACTCTGTGCTTGCAGTCGCCATGGTGTTAAAAAAGGGCAAGCATATCTCACTCTTTTTTCAACTACCTAGAATTGGACTCAAAATGCTCATTTTAATATTGGACAAGATACATTTCCAAATGATTTATTTAGCAATTCTCACATAAAAGTATGTACACCAGTTTCTTCCTGGGTCGTCAACCTACTATTCAATTTTTTCTAGCCAGCTCGACCAAATTTCAGACTGCACAACATTTTTACGGACATTTGCCACACCCCTTAGTAATGACTGCTCCCCTGATAAAGACCACCACTGCTAAAACATATCAAATTACCGCCTCGGTATGGGACAGAAGTGGTACTGTGCAGTATCCATATAAACCGGATAATTCAGATACTGAGAATTACATCCATTATACAAGATTGGAGAAGTAATATTGTATAGCGTCCATATACTGTATATACAGACTAAGAAGATACTGAGAATTACATCTAGTTTACAGGGTAAAAGTGTTACTGTACAGTGTATGTATATAAAGAATAAGAGCAGAGGCTGAGAATTACACCCAGTATACAGGACAGGAAAAGGGATACTGTGGGTCCTATTCTGTTTATATGAATAATGATACACTAATACTGAGAATTGCATTCTGGACAGGAGATAAGGTACTGAATATGCGTAGTGTGTTGTGTGTGTATGTACAGTTAATCTAAAAAATTGAAATACCCCCTGTTAAAATTACAGGTTTTTGTCATGTAAAAATCATATAATTTCAGAACTTTTTCCACCTTTAATGTCACCCATAATCTGTACAAATCCATTGAGAATTAATCATTTTGAAGGGGAAATTAAAAATAACTAAACTAAAATAATGCAGTTGCATAAGTGTTAAAATCCTCTTATAATTGTGGATGTGGTTGTGCTCAGAATTAGCCAATCACAAGTTTTGGAATGGCCCAGCCAGAGCAAGATCCGAGTCCAATTGAAAATCTGTGGCCTGAAGAGGGCAAATACAGAAGATGGCCTTGCAATCTAACAGATTTGGAGCAGTACTGCAAGGAAGAATGGGCAAAGGTTACCAATTCTAGATGTGCCATGCTGATATATTCCTACCCCAATAGACTGAATGCTATCATAAATTCAAAGGGTACTTCAACAAAGTGTAATTTTAACCCCTTTCTGACATAAGACGTATCCATACGTCCCTGTGGCCTGGTACTTATGGACCACGGACATATGGATACAACTCAACGATTTTGCGCACACGACGGCGATCGTGCGCGCACAGAGCCTCTGGGTGTTCGCTGATTCTGACAGCTGACACCCGGCACTCAGTGCCAGGAGCGGTGCCTGCACCGCTCCCTGCACTTTAACCCACTAAATGCGTAAGCCAAACCTTTGACTCCGACTTCTCAATTTCCATGACACCGACTCCGGCTCCCTCATACACTGCTCATGTTTAAGTGATAAATTTACTGTAGCACAGATTCATCTCAGCTAAAAGTCTAGACCCTTAGATCAGGAATAGGAGAGACATTTATAGGACATTTCATAACTTTCCCAAATTCTTATAAAAAAAATATTCCCCACAAACTGCATTGAACTACTGTACCCAATTTATTATATTTTAGGAGTTGGAGTTGGTTCATTTTATACCGACTCTGACTCCACCAAAATGGGCTCCGACTCCTGTTTAGTGTGCAGGCAGAGAGAACAAAGCCCCTCTGCCTTTGGATTGGAGACCCCGCGACATCATCTCGGGGTCCAGATCATTGCCATGGTGACCTGATGTCGTCATGACGACATCTGGGTCGCCAGAGTTAGGAAAGTTGCCTGATCATGTGCAGTGCATGATCTGGCAACTTTCTGTCAGTGCAGAACTGACAGTTTGTGTAGTATAGAAATGCTACTGCATCCCTATACTATACAAGCGATCAGCCTGCAATTAGTGAAAGTCCCATAGTGGGACAAAGCATAAATGTGAAAAAAAAAATTGTAAAAATATTTTTTTTAAAAATCACAAAATAATAATAAAAAAATAAAAATATATTGTACTCATAAATATTTTTATGAAAAAATAAAATAAACAAAAAGTGCACATTTTGTATCGCCACGTCTGGAACGACCTGACTTATAAAACTGTCCAACTACTTACCCCTTCAGTGAACACTGTAAAAAAAAAAAAAAAAAAAAAGGCAAAAAACTGTACTTTATCATGATACCACCGAACAAAAAGTGGAATAAAACGCGATCAAATAGACGAATGTACCGTAAATGAAAATGATACCTCTGAAAACGTCATCTTGTCCCACAAAAAACAAGCCACCATATAGTTCCATCAACGGAAAAATAAAATTATAGCTCTCAGAATAAAGCGATACAAAAATAATTATTTTTTCTATAAAATAGTGTTTATTGTGTAAAAGCACAAAAACATAAAAAAAGCTATAAATGTGGTACCGCTGTAATCGTACTGACCTGAAGAATAAAGCTGCCTTATCAATTTTACCACACGCGGAACAACATAAAAAACAATTCCTGAATTGCTGATTTTTATTCATTCTGCCTCCCAAAAATCTGAATAGAAAGCGATCAAAAAATATCACGTGCCCAAAAATGATACCAATATAAACATCAACTCGTCCCGCAAAAAACAAGCCTTCATATGACTCTGTTGGCCGAAATATGGAAAAATTATAGCTCTCAAAATATGGCGATGCCCAATAAAAAGTCTTTTAGTATGTGACAGCAGCCAAAAATAAAAATCCGCTATAAATCTGGTTTTGCTGTAATCGCACCGACCCGAAGAATAAAGTCGTCCAATCACTTAATACCACACGAGGAATGGCGCAAAAAAATAAGTAAAACCAATTCTTCACCTGCTGTTGATTTGTTCATTCTGCCTCCCAAAGATCGTAGTAAGGCGCGGCTCACATTTATTCTGCGCTCTACACTTAACCCGGGTTTTCCGTGTAAATCTCTGAAGTACATGATTCAGACAGAACCCCTGGCGGAAGATTCCCTCTAATGAGGCGGATGGAGGCACTGTGGACGTTGTCTGGCCTATGATCTGTCAGCGTCCGTCTTTTAACTAGGCGTACATAAAAGTGCCATCACCCACAGTTTTGTGCACTTCTGAAAAGGACAACTCTGAACAGAAGCCAGTCAGAGTCCAGAGTAACTGCTGCCTCACTATAGCGAATGGGTCCCTCGGAGGTTCATCTGAATCACGTCACTCAGAGATTTAGATGGAAACCCCAATATACAGTTGAAACCAGAAGTTTACATACACTATATAAAAAAACACATATGCTTGTTTTTCCTCAATATCTGACATGAAATCTGAATAAACCTTTCCCGTTTTAGGTCAATTAGGATTACCATAATTTTTAATATTTGCCAAATGGCAGAATAATTGGAGAGTGAGAATGTTGTAAGGCATTTTTATTACTTACTGGGATTTTGAATATCCCATTGTGCTACTTTGAGTAGCCTGAATGGCCTCAACATACTACCGTGGCCTGCAACATCTCCAGAATTGTCTCCCATCAAGCACATCTGGGACATCATTGATTCTCTTTGTTCTTCTTTATGCTGAAGAGAGTTCTTAGTGGCATTGGCTGTATATATGGGGTCGTTACCTTGCTTTAGAATTAAATTTGGAGTTAGTTAGATGCTTTCCTAATGGTATTGCATGATGTATAAGTAACTTCCAAGTGTGCCTAAAAAATACATGCTGTTTTGAAGGTAAAGGGCTGTCATACCAAGTATTAATTTGATTTAGATTTCTCTTTTGTTCAGTCACTTTGCATTTTGTTAATTGATTAAAGATAAACTATAAATTGGGTTGTTTACTAAATTAATAACAGCATGTTGTCACCTCTGGTGCTGTCGCCTGTTCCAGTGATGTTGGCGATGTTCCAGTGATGTTGGCTCCGGCCGCTGATTGGCTGCAGGGCTTATGTGTAAGAACAACATCTTGAAAGCCCCAGGAGACCGGAGGTGAGTAAAGGCGATTATTATTTTACATAGTTAAACATGGTAATTAAGAAGGATTTGCATATATTTATATTACCTATATATTATCATTATCTATTTGCCAGTTGATTTGGAGGACCGCACCCACATTTTGCAAGACTGGTGCAATTTCACTTTCATAGACATAAAGATAGATAGATAGATATGTATGTGCAAAATAATAGCAGTCTAACATCCCTAATGTGTTTTAACTACTATTTTTGGCAGAAAAGATCATACAACATGGGAAAACATTTGATTAGATGTAGGCGAGTAATGGGCAAACAGTATCAACAGTCATGACATGCATGCTGCTAATTGGGTGTCATTGACTCATTTAATGAAAGAGGGGTGTTCTAATTAATAGCAGTGTGGAGTTCAATTATTGAGGTCATTCATTCTGTGAAGAAACAGGTGTCAATTATGGCCCTTATTTAAAGCGCACCTGTCAGCAGGATTGTGCCCAGTAAACTACATACACTGTCAGGTGGGCGCCGTTACACTGATTAAAATTGATACCTTCGTTGATTAAATTCGTCCTGTGGTTCTTGTGTAATTTTTATTGTCAATTTGGAGATATGCTCGTGCTTCGTGGCGTCCTGTGGAGGGGCTCTATCTGGTGCTCTGCTTACATATTCATCTATATGCTCTTATGACAGCTCACTGTACCTTCACTGACCTGCCTCCTATTTTACATAATGCATCTAGTAGTGTGGGGCTAGGTAAAATAGGAGGCAGGTCAGTGAAGGCACAGTGAGCTGTCATAAGAGCACATAGCTTAATAAGTAATCAGAGCACCAGATAGAGCCCACCCCACAGGCCTCCGGTGCACGAGCATATCATTGTCTCCAAACTGACAGTAAAGATTACACAATAACCACAAGATGGATTTCATCAAGCAAGGTATCATATTAATCAGTGTAATGTCGCCCACCTGACAGTGTATGTAGTTTACTGAGCACAATCCTGCTGTCCGGTGCGATTTAAAGAAGGGTAGCAAATGTTGTAGCTGCTGGTTTTAGTACTTGCTCAATGAGTAAAATGGGTCGTTCCAGACATTGTACAGAAAGAGAAAGCACTTTGATCAAGAAGTTGATTGGAGAAGGAAAAACATGTAAATAAGTGCAGAAAATAATTCGCTGCTCAGCTAAAATGATTTCCAATGCTTTAAAATGCCAAACAAAACCCAAAACACGTGGTAGGAAAATAAATACTACCATCCGCAGAGATCATAGAATCATAAGAATGGCAAAGAAGCATCCAATGCATCAACTCCAGGGAGATCAAAGAATATCTTCAGTTACCTGTGAGTCCTGCAACCAAGAAGATACCTGCATGAAGCCAAAGTATTTGCAAGACAACCTCGTAAAGTGCCATTGCTGAAAAAAAGACGTGTTGAAAAGGTTAGTTTGCCAAAGAACACATTGACTGGCCTAACGAATAGTGGCGCAACATACTATGGACAGATGAGAGCGACATTGTTCTTATTTGGTCAGTTTGAGGGACGAGCCATAAACACTAAATTCAAGCCACAATACACTGTGAAGACTGTAAAACATGGAGGTGCAAGCATAATGGTTTGGGGATATTTTTCATACTATGGACTTGGGGCCATTAGTCGCATACCAGGCACCAAGGACCAGTTTGAATATACAGTACAGACCAAAAGTTTGGACACACCTTCTCATTTAAAGATTTTTCTGTATTTTCATGACTATGAAAATTGTACATTCACACTGAAGGCATCAAAACTATGAATTAACACATGTGGAATTATATACTTAACAAAAAAGTGTGAAACAACTGAAAATATGTCTTATATTCTAGGTTCTTCAAAGTAGCCACCTTTTGCTTTGATGACTGCTTTGCACACTCTGATGAGCTTCAAGAGGTAGTCACCGGAAATGGTCTTCCAACAATCTTGAAGGAGTTCCCAGAGATGCTTAGTGTAGCACCCCGAGGACTCGGCTGCTACAGGGGTATTGCACCTCAGACCAGAGGTGTGGTATTCCACTCCCGGGTAAGGATGGAGTGTGGAACTGGGCTCAGATAGCTGCATGCACCACACTCACCCCATTTCCGGGGGACAGATCAACGGTACTCCCACCAGATAGATGTGCAGGTACGACAGCTTCTGTCCCTGGCTGGAGTGGGGAGGGGGGAGGAACATCCTAGTGGTGTAGGAGCAGATAGGGGAGGGACTCTGGGCATAGGTAGGAGCCCATTGGGTGCTTGTCACCTGGGCTCGGGTGTCAGAGGGAGTATATAAGGTGGGCACCATCTTAGGACAAGGTCTTTTTGGTCTGCTCTGAGCAGAGAGGAGCTCAGCCAGAGAGGGCTGACAGGGAGCTGTGGCTCCGTCTGGGCCCAGCTCCAGAGCCAGGCCTGAAGCAGAGAGAGAGAGAGAGAGAGAGAAGGAAAAAGGAGGAAGAAGAGAGACGCAAGGAAAGGCCCAGAGACGAAAGCATAGAGGGAACCCTGAGATCCCACGAGAGAACGGAAACGGGTGAAGGGTTGGCAGAGCAGGGTACCGGATCCCAAACTGATGGAGGCCAATTATCCTTAGCCAGGAACCGGAGGTCGTGGACAAGTTTTGGCGCGACCCCTCGCCATATCCACCAGGAAGGCATACCACGTATAGGGTCAGGGAAGCCGGGAAAGGTTTCACCACCAGAAGGCCCGAGGGAGCTGGACAAAGGTGGATCCCTGGTGGGGACGGCCAGTAGGAAGGAAGAGAGGGGAGCTCAGGACCACGCTCTGGAACTGCCTGGGAGTTGGCCGAGTCCCTGACCTGGTGGACGCAGCACGGCTCGGGTGGTCCAACTGTGCACAAGGGACCTGATAAAGAACTGTGAGTAAAGCTTTTGAAACTGCACTTCAAGCCTCCGTGTTTCGTCGTCGCACCTGCACCATCAGTACTGGGACACCCGCACCATCACTCCCATTGTCATCTCTAACATAGCTGCTCTGAGGCCATACCCCTCCCGTTGGGGGTTATACCATCCACGCTGCACATCCGAACCACCGGCCTCAGCGGACTGCCCTGCAGCGGCGGCTTCATAGCCGCATTCAACGGGTGGCGTAGTCGGACACTAATACCATCATACCAATAACTGCCACTTAGTTTGACACCCTGGGCACGGACCGGGTCACCGCCACGAGGACTACTACCCCTATCGGATCCGGCTCCGGGTATTCCCCGCGTGCGCAACGCTACACAACATGGCCCAGGGGGCGAGTCAACTTTGGCGTAGTCGGCAGGATTACGTGCCCGCAACCACCGGGTACTGCGTGCCTGAAGAAAAGTTCACATTTACCTCAAAAAGGAGTCTCCCGCCAATTCGAGAGGGTTCCCGCCATCGGACGCCGTCCGGAGTCGTTTCCCGCCGTTTGCCCGCCATCTGCAGCCTTTGCCCGCCATCCACGAAGTTTCCCGCCATCAGTGGACGATTCCCGCCATCTTGGACAGTTTCCCGCCCTGGCAGAGCGGACGCCATTATGGGCGTGCCAGAGGGTGGCAAGAGACCACCTCCCATCGTGGGCGCGGTCCCAGAAGGGCGCCAAAAGCGGAGACCGCCCCCACCAGCTGAGACTACCACCATGGAAATGTCCATCAAGGTGGGGGGTCTGCCCCTGAAACTGACTGTCACTAAGTTGCCCCGGGACCACTCCCAAGGGGGACGGATAGAGAACAAAACGGAGAAGATGGGTGCAGCCTGGAGGAGTCTGGACAGATCGCACCCGGGAATGGAGGAAGAGACAAGCGGTACCGACCCCGTGGTCCGGGGCCTGCTGCAGGCCGCCACCCCAGAAGGCCTGGTGGAGATCCTGGCACAGCTCCCCAGAGATCGGGAGCGTGCACAGACCGCGCTGGAGGCCTTGGCTCGGAAGATGGCCCGAGTACAGCAGGAAGCACTGGCCGAATGGGGAAGGGAGATGGCCCAGCAGGCTGGAACCCGCCAGCAGAGGACGCCACCCGCAACGTGGAGCATGTCTGCCCCTGAGGATGGTGCAGGAGGGACGAAGGCCGGAGACGACGCCGCGGAGGGAGCCGCAGGGATGGAAGCAGGTAACAGGGACGTCACCACCCTGAGCCCAGTAGCCGAAAGCCTGCCCCAGCTCCCCGTCGCAGAGCCCGAAGTCCCACTCACCGCGCCCGTTGCCGCACCGCCACTGCTCCCAACTAGGCCTCAAGCGGCCGGAGCCGCGGTCACGCCCCCTTCCGCGCCACGCCCCTTGACCCTGAGCGCGGCAAAAGAGGAAGTGCCCCCGGCCTGGTCGCAAGGCCGAGTACCCCCGGGTGCCGCGGTCTCCACAGCACTCTCCTCCCGGAAGGCGCCATATTTGAATCCAGACAGGATGCCTACGGCCTGGACACAAGGCCGAGCACCCCCGGGCGCCGCTGCCCCTACAGCGCCCTCTACCTCCACCGTGCCACCCCTGGGTGAAGATCTGTTTGCACAGCATACTAGCCCGGATGGGCTGCCCTTCGTTTGGCCACCGGAGTACATCAATCCCCGACTCCGGAGGGAACGGCCCCTGTGTGAGCCTCTAATCCCGGCTCCGGCGCCCGCCAAAATTGTCCCGCTCCCGTTGGAGGAAGCCCAGTTTGCATGGGACCCCACCGGTGAGAACCTAATGGGG
This sequence comes from Phyllobates terribilis, assembly GCF_046119375.1. Classification (NCBI taxonomy): domain Eukaryota; kingdom Metazoa; phylum Chordata; class Amphibia; order Anura; family Dendrobatidae; genus Phyllobates; species Phyllobates terribilis. The sequence goes on along the minus strand of NW_027362771.1, from coordinate 155,939,413 downwards.
TTTACCCAGGAGACCCGGGCGGACGCAGCCCGGCGTGAGGAGTGCTGCCGTCAACAGCTAGAGGTCTTCGGGAGAGAACGACGAGAGAGGCGGATCCGCGAAGAACAGCTGCAGGTCCGGAGCGCGGAGCAGAAACGCCGAGCCCGACGAAACCCCTGTGCGGCCCACGGTCCCCGCGCCACCGGGACCGTAATAAAGTTCCAGCTGGAGCATGGCTGGGGCTTTATCCGGGATCACAGAACCCCCGGCGACGTCTTTGTCACCCGCAGGGATGTCGAGAGCCACCTGCCGGAGGGACATCGCGGACGTGACCTCTACCCGGGTGATGAGGTCACCTTCACCTGGCAACAGTGTGCCAAAGGACCGTACGCCCTTCACGTACACCGGCTGACTGAGGAGGAGATACAATATGAGGAAAGCCAAGAGGACCCGGACGGGTCTGAAGACTACCCTCAGGAGGAGACAAGGAGAGGACACCGCTACTGAAGGGAAGTAGCATAAACAAAGTACTGTATATAGTTACCCGTAAGGGTACTTGACATGTTGCTGAGTGAAGTGTGGTCCCCGTTGGGACTAGTGTGGAACTGTTTAAATGAACTGTTTCCTGTGTGCCCCTATCCATTACCAGGCTGAGGACTGTGAGCAGCCATTTCCTTATTTCCCACTGGCCGAGGACTGAGAGCGGCCATACCCTGTAAATAGTTGCGCTTCTTAAGGCGCCCCCTACTGGTTTTATAGAGGAACTGCGTTTCTACTTTAGAACTAGAGACTGTTGCACTTTACCTGGTCACAAGTTGCACGGTGGCCAGAGATCAAGAACGTGTTGATCAAGAATGTTTTATATGAAAAAGTTTTTATGATGCTAAGAGAGTTAATGGTATTTTCTGATAATGTTTTCGTAATGTTTTATACCCGTAAAGTTAAAAGAGAAAAGTACCTCCCATAAAGGGATGAGTTGTAGTTAATGTCTTATATGTGAGTGCACTTTCAAATTTTTGTATGTTTAATTGTTTTGCTCTGTTCCAGCCCGAGGACGTGCTGTGATTTACCAGGGGGGAATGTAGCACCCCGAGGACTCGGCTGCTACAGGGGTATTGCACCTCAGACCAGAGGTGTGGTATTCCACTCCCGGGTAAGGATTGAGTGTGGAACTGGGCTCAGATAGCTGCATGCACCACACTCACCCCATTTCCGGGGGACAGATCAACGGTACTCCCACCAGATAGATGTGCAGGTACGACAGCTTCTGTCCCTGGCTGGAGTGGGGAGGGGGGAGGAACATCCTAGTGGTGTAGGAGCAGATAGGGGAGGGACTCTGGGCATAGGTAGGAGCCCATTGGGTGCTTGTCACCTGGGCTCGGGTGTCAGAGGGAGTATATAAGGTGGGCACCATCTTAGGACAAGGTCTTTTTGGTCTGCTCTGTGCAGAGAGGAGCTCAGCCAGAGAGGGCTGACAGGGAGCTGTGGCTCCGTCTGGGCCCAGCTCCAGAGCCAGGCCTGAAGCAGAGAGAGAGAGAGAGAGAGAGAAGGAAAAAGGAGGAAGAAGAGAGACGCAAGGAAAGGCCCAGAGACGAAAGCATAGAGGGAACCCTGAGATCCCACGAGAGAACGGAAACGGGTGAAGGGTTGGCAGAGCAGGGTACCGGATCCCAAACTGGTGGAGGCCAATTATCCTTAGCCAGGAACCGGAGGTCGTGGACAAGTTTTGGCGCGACCCCTCGCCATATCCACCAGGAAGGCATACCACGTATAGGGTCAGGGAAGCCGGGAAAGGTTTCACCACCAGAAGGCCCGAGGGAGCTGGACAAAGGTGGATCCCTGGTGGGGACGGCCAGTAGGAAGGAAGAGAGGGGAGCTCAGGACCACGCTCTGGAACTGCCTGGGAGTTGGCCGAGTCCCTGACCTGGTGGACGCAGCACGGCTCGGGTGGTCCAACTGTGCACAAGGGACCTGATAAAGAACTGTGAGTAAAGCTTTTGAAACTGCACTTCAAGCCTCCGTGTTTCGTCGTCGCACCTGCACCATCAGTACTGGGACACCCGCACCATCACTCCCATTGTCATCTCTAACATAGCTGCCCTGAGGCCATACCCCTCCCGTTGGGGGTTATACCATCCACGCTGCACATCCGAACCACCGGCCTCAGCGGACTGCCCTGCAGCGGCGGCTTCATAGCCGCATTCAACGGGTGGCGTAGTCGGACACTAATACCATCATACCAATAACTGCCACTTAGTTTGACACCCTGGGCACGGACCGGGTCACCGCCACGAGGACTACTACCCCTATCGGATCCGGCTCCGGGTATTCCCCGCGTGCGCAACGCTACACAACATGGCCCAGGGGGCGAGTCACTTAGCACTTGTTGGCCCTTTTGCCTTCACTCTGCGGTCCAGCTCACCTCAAACCATCTCGATTGGGTGCAGGTCTGGTGACTGTGGAGGCCAGGTCATCTGGCGTAGCACCCCATCACTCTCCTTCTTGGTCAAATAGCCCTTACACAGCCTGGAGGTGTGTTTGGGGTCATTGTCCTGTTGAAAAATAAATGATGGTCCAACTAAACGCAAACCGGATGGAATAGCATGCTGCTGCGAGATGTTATGGTAGCCATGCTGTTTCAGTATGCCTTCAATTTTGAATAAATCCCCAACAGTGTCACCAGCAAAGCACCCCCACACCATCACACCTCCTCCTCCATGCTTCACGGTGGGAACCAGGCATGTAGAGTCCATCCGTTCACCTTTTCTGCATCGCACAAAGACACGGTGGGTGGAACCAAAGATCTCAAATTTGGACTCATCAGACCAAAGCACAGATTTCCACTGGTCTAATGTGCATTCCTTGTGTTCTTTAGCCCAAACAAGTCTCTTCTGCTTGTTGCCTGTCCTTAGCAGTGGTTTCCTAGCAGCTATTTCACCATGAAGGCCTGCTGCACAAAGTCTCCTCTTAACAGTTGTTGTAGAGATGTGTCTGCTGCTAGAACTCTGTGTGGCATTGACCTGGTCTCTAATCTGAGCTGCTGTTAACCTGCGATTTCTGAGGCTGGTGACTCGGATAAACTTATCCTCAGAAGCAGAGGTGACTCTTGGTCTTCCTTTCCTGGGGCGGTCCTCATGTGAGCCAGTTTCTTTGTAGCGCTTGATGGTTTTTGCAACTGCACTTGGGGACACTTTCAAAGTTTGCCCAATTTTTCACACTGACTGACCTTCATTTCTTAAAGTAATGATGGCCACTGTTTTTTCTTTACTTAGCTGCTTTTTTCTTGCCATAATACAAATTCTAACAGTCTATTCAGTAGGACTATCAGCTGTGTATCCACCAGACTTCTGCACAACACAACTGATGGTCCCAACCCCATTTATAAGGCAAGAAATCCCACTTATTAAACCTGACAGGGCACACCTGTGAAGTGAAAACCATTTCTGGTGACTACCTCTTGAAGCTCATCAAGAGGATGCCAAGAGTGTGCAAAGCAGTCATCAAAGCAAAAGGTGGCTACTTTGAAGAACTTAGAATATAAGACATATTTTCAGTTGTTTCACACTTTTTGTTAAGTATATAATTCCACATGTGTTAATTCATAGTTTTGATGCCTTCAGTGTGAATGTACAATTTTCATAGTCATGGAAATACAGAAAAATCTTTAAATGAGAAGGTGTGTCCAAACTTTTGGTCTGTACTGTATCAATATACTGGAAGAGGTCATGTTGCCTTATGCTGAAGAACAAATGCTTTTGAAATGGGTGTTTAAGCAGGACAATGACCACAAGCACACCAGCAAGTGGGCAGCATCCTGGTTCCAAACCAACAAGATTGATGTTATGAAGTGGCCAGCCCAATCCTTAGACCTAAATTTTGATTGAGAATTTGTGGAGTGACCTTAAAGATGCTGTTTTTGATACAAAACCTAAGAATGCAAAAGAACTGTGGAATGTAGTCCAGTCAGCTTAGGCTGCATTATCTGTTTGCAGGTGTCAAATGTTAGTTGACTCCATCCCACACAGATGTAAAGCATTTATCAGAAATAAAGGTTATACATCTAAATATTAGTTCAGTGATTAACGGAAAAGCTAAGTCTGTAAACAAATTTCAGTTTATACTGTAAATAATCGCGTTTGTAAATAAAAATGCAAACCCTGCTATTTTTTAGAGCAGCCTATTTCTTTGTCTTCTTTTTCAGTTTAAAAATTGATATTTTTTTCATGTTTTCATTTGGAATTGATTGTGCAGTGCTTCCAGTGGCTTTTGGGTATATGGAAATAAATGCTATTATGAGGAGTGAGCTGTTTCTTTGCTATCTGGACGTACAGTTACGTCCTGTTTCAGGAAGGAATAAAATGAATGCAGTCATCATATTTGAAAGGACAATTTAAACAAAAATTTGATTGCACCAGCATTGCACTATCCACTGGGTAACTGATCATTGTTGAAACAAATGGGATCTTGCCACTGGGAAACCCACTAACCACTCCAACTAGAAACTTCTGTCTTTGAAGCTGCTCTTTGTGAAGCTGCTTACTCTTTGTCCAACTACTTCTTCTTCAATTCTCTCTGTTGACCTCTATGGGTAGCAGATTAATTTATGCTGAAAAACTGTATTCTATTTGACTCTCTCAAGGTTCATTTTAACAGTGATTTTTGAGTCAATAATCCATGCATGAAGCAGGGGGAGAAGAGTGATAAGTAGAACAAAGGCTTTCCTTTGCGTTTTCTTTGCTTGCATTATAGATGTATGTAAATTTGATAAAACTGTAATGACTTTTTAAAGTCCTTAGTAAAATAATATTTATTTTTAACAAATGTATTTGGGTCTATATAATACAAGTATTATGTTTTTCCTCAAGTACTTATTACTGCAGCCTTCCTCTCAGACTTAACAGTTCTTTTGTTCTCAAAATTTCAGTTGCAGCAAGTGACAAGACAAGTCAATTAGGAGCGGTTTACACAAATCGACCAGCAACACGAAATAACCACCCATCTGTAAACACTTCAGCGGCCATTTAATAGTCTATCAACACAGGCAGACGGCGGTAAACAATGCGCACTGAGTAATCAGTTATCGATTTTTCAATGCGCATAGGCTGCCATTGTTCTCATCAGTGTGAGTCCTGATTGCACAGGATGATGCGCTGCCGAGAAGTATGATCTTTTGCTCTGCACAAAAGATAAATTCACCCGATTGAACGAGCATTTTGCTTATTCATTGGGTGATCTGCAGCCTGTTTACACTGAAAGATTATCGTAACATACATGATACATTTTTTAGTATAAATGCAGCTTTAGCCTCCTCCACTTGAAAAACATAGTTCCCATGAGCAGAGTTTTTTGATTGGAAGAGGCTGATGGAAAGGTGTGATCACCTGCTCCTCTATCAGCTGCCATTTTCAGAACAAGAGAGTTGTGCAGTATATGAGAAAGGCTGTAGTAGCAATCACAAGATGAGCTACGTTCCCCAAAAATGTTAAAATAAAGATAAAATGAACAACCCCTTTAAGCTTGATTATTCTGTTATTGTGACACTTGATAATGTAATGCACATTTAACTGCTATTATTGAACCATAACATATTGCTTGCAAAACAAATTTATTACACCGAGGGGCTCGTCATCAGGCTTAGTTAATTGGATAAAGTGCACAACTTTTTGGTCTCTGGATCAATCATGATTTACAAGGAGGTTGGTAGCTAATGAACTCAGCTGGGACCAGTGATTGGTTACAGTGGTCATGTGTGCTGCAGTGTAATGTCACTTTCAAAAAGTCAGCAAAGACAAGGTAGTGGTGGAAAAGTTTTGCTAGACGTGGGTAGGGTGATTAATGCTGTAGTTGTTTATTTTTGTCAGCAAGTCTATTCACCAATAAAAATTATTCTAGACAACCCCTTTAGTTTATTTACATTTGCAAACTACATAAACTTTTTAAGTTGTCAGACTTTTTAAGTTGCCTTTTTATCTGTTTTTATAGGTTAATTTTCACTTAAAGAAGCACTCCCATCAAAGTTGTTATCCTCTTAATATATTGCAGTCATCATATTATATGGCACTGTGTACTTACAATTGCTCATTTTGCATTTCTACCCAGCTAATTCTTTTCTTTTCTCTGCTCTAGGTAGAAACAGGAAATCTCTTACCCCTGCATTTATCATTCCCCTCTTCAACTCCTGACCTAGCTAGTCTGCTCCTCCCTCCTGCTAGGGACTTTTGCAGTGACTCATGACTCATACAGAGAAAATTGACCTCCTATTTCTCAGGAGGTCAATCTTCTCAGATCTTAGAAGGGTTCAGCTAGTCAGTTTTTAATCACATCATAGACCTAATGGAAAAGAGAAGAATTAGCTGAATAGAAGGGCAAAATGAGCAATTATAATTACACAGTGCTATATAATATGATGATTGTTAGGGGAACTAATAACAATTAAAGAAACACTCCCATCAAATTTTTCATCCTCTTAATATATTACAAAGACCTCATATATTGTATATCCATTTGTCTTACTATGTCATATAAACAGATTTTCCAGTAAATTTTAATATTTTTTTATTTTTTTTTTGGTAATTACCATTCAGATTTGTGATTTAAATTGTAGCATATAGGTCATACATCACCTTCCTAGTTGACTTTTTTGGCACCTTGTCACATTCTTGTGCATTAGAGGAATTCATTGTTCTTGTTTGAACTGATAAGAACAAAAAAGGGTTTTCTGCCTGAGACCTTGGGAAAAGCAGAGGGGGTGGAATGTTGACATTGAGCAGCAGGGCTGCATTTTCCCAAGCTTTGCACACTAAATTCTTCAATAGACATTAGGTGTACAGATCAGCCAAATCTGTACTGTCCATGAGGAAATCCAAATAAATTAGTGATCTTACCATGTCAATTTTAATCTACCCTTTCCCTATTATATTTCTCTACATATTTGTATAAATCCATTTTTCGCCCCCGAGCCTGCTTTCACCTTCCTGACCAGGCCAAATTTTAGAAATCGGACCAGTATTTATTTATTTTATTTATTTATTTTACTCTTATATAGCACCATTAATTCCACAGCCCTTTACAGATATTATCGGTATCACTTTATGAGGTGATAACTCTGGAACGCTTCAAGCTATCCCAGTGATTCTGAGACTAGTTTTTCTTGACACGTTGTACTTCCTGTTAGTGGTAAATTTAGGCAGATTTTTTTGCACTTATTTGTGAAAATCCGAAAATGTAAAAAAATTCATAATTTTCAAACTTTTCGTTTTTATGCTCTTAAACCAGATAGTTATATCACACAAAATAGTTAATAAATAACGTTTACCACATGTCTAAGTTATAGAAGCATCATTTTTGAAACATAATTTTTTTATGTTAGGAAGTTAGAAGGGTTAAAAGTGGATCATCAATCTCTCAATTTTCCAACAAAATTAGCAAAACCAATTTTTGTAGGGACCACATCACATTTGAAGTGACTTTGAGGGGCCTATATGACAGAAAATACCCCAAAGTGACACCATTTTAAAAACTGCACCTCTCAAGGTGCTCAAAACCACATTTAAGAAGTTTATTAACCCTTTTAATTTTTATAAGCACTAATAGGAAAAAAATGGACCTCATAGTTTGTTGTGCAATTTCTCCTGAGTGCACCAATACCCTACATGTAATGGGGAAATACTTTTCATGCACAGTGGAAAGCTCAGATGGGAAGGAGCGCCATATTATAGTGCAGATTTTGTTGTTATGGTTTGAGGGTGCCATGACCCACTGGAAAAGCCCCTGACGTGCCAGAACTGCAGAACCCCCTTAAGTGACCCCATTTTACAAACTACAACTCACAATGAATTCATCTAGGGGTGCAGTGATCATATTGACACCACAAGTGTGTTACAGAATTTTATACCATTGGGCAGCAAAGAAAAAATAATGACATTTTTACAACAAAAATTTAGTTTTAGCCCCAAATTTTACATTTTCATACCGGGAAATGGGTAAAAATAGACCAAAATTTATTACACAATTTCTTCTGAACGTGTCAATGTCCTGTATGTGTCTGTACATTACTGCTTAACCACATGGCGAGACTCGGGAAGAAAGGAGTGCTATTTGACTCTTGGAGAACAAATTATCGTAGAATAGTTTGCAGACTCCATATGCAGAACCCTTTAGTGCCAGAAGAGCAGAGTCGCCTCTGTAGTGACCCCATTTTGGAGATTACACCCCTCTAGGAATTTATGAAAAGGTGTAGCAATAATTTTGACTCTTTGGGTGTTTTCCAGAAACAAGCAGCAGTGGACGTTGCCGAGTGAAAATTGCAAATCTGCCATTGTAGTGCCCACTACATTGTAGTCTCCATACATTATGCCCAGCTTGTGCTCCTGGAGACATGCACCCGTAAATTACGCGGGCTCTCATCGCTACAGAAATGCCAAACATGTGGATGCTAAATGTGGTTTAGGTACAATGTGATGCTCAGAAGGGAGAGGGGCATTTGAATTTGGGAGTGCAGAATTTGCTTGATTTCTTTGGGGGAGAGAGGAGCCATAGTGCTTTTCCAGAGCCTTTGTACTACCAGTAACGTGAAAGCCCCTATATTTCCATTGACAGAGGACGGACCTGAGTGGGGACTTGTTTTTTTTGTGCATTGAGTTGAAGCTTTTATTGGGAACATGGTTAAAAAAAAGAGATATGCATAAATGGGGATCCCACCCAAAAATGATAAACACTGTAGTAATATCAAACCTTTATTAGTGCATAAATATAGACAACAACAACCCAATAAAAACAATTAAAACAGCCAAAAATGGCCCTAAGAAAACAGCCTAAACTAAGGGTGAATAGTCAGGCAAAAACACATCCCTCACGAAACCGGTGCTTGGAACAATCACCAAAGGTCAATAAAAGGGACAAAACAACCCTATGCAGATATTACACTTCTGGACACATTTAAATACATAAGATATTTGGAAACCATCATCCAATGATATGCTCAAGGCACATCTCTAAAGAGTATATATAGTTTCAGTCCTGAACAGTGTACATCACAGGTAATGCCCTGACATATAACAGGGAAGCAAAATACATGTGAAAATTAAACAATCATAAAGCCAAACTTGTGCTATATAGACAATATACTGAAAAGGAAAAAGATAAAGCCTCAGATAAATAATCATGACATGATTAAAAAAGGCCCCCATCTGTCCAATGAGGTTACCAACTAAGTCCAGATAAAGTGTAGCCAAGTCGCCTGTTTGAATGATGTGTGAGGGAAAGGGGCATTGAGAACCCTATGTGTATCGCTATATAACCTGTTGCTTCCTCAAGGGAAGAAAATATGTGAATACTGCAAGCACCTTGCCGCTATATATATATATATATATATATATATATATATGAAAGCAAATAAGGTAATAAAGATAATAATTGTCACCTGAGAGCAGGCAGGATCAGCATGGCCGACACCACGGTGTCTTTGAAAGCTGATCCTGCCTTCTCCCAGGTGACGGGGCCTTTTTTGACCTTTTTTGATCTTTCTTGATCATGTCATGATTATTTATCTGAGGCTTTATCTTTTAATTGTTTTTATTGGGTCGTTATTGTCTATATTTATGTACTAATAAAGGTTTGATATTACTACAGTGTTTATCATTTTTGGGTGGGATTCCCATTTATTCATATCTCTTCTTCTTTTTTTTGTACTTGGCTATTTATATGCTTTGGGTTGATCCCCTCTAAATATTAGGGTGGTGCCCGCCACGTTTGAATATAAGCAGTTTTATTGGGAACATTTTACATAACATTTTGGATCACATTTATCCTGTGCTCCACGCTGAGCACTTATATCGGCGTTTCTATCTAAATCTCCAAATGACGTGATTCAGACGAAACCCCTAGGGATCCATTCACTATAATGAGGCATCAGAGTTACTCTGTACTCAATCTGGCCTCTGTTCAGCAGTGTCCTTCTTTTCAGAGGTGCACAAAACTGTTGGCGACTGCGTCTTTTTGCACTTCTGGATCATACACCAGACGGCGTCCACAGTGTCTCCATCTGCCTCATTATAGGGAATCTTCCACCGGGGGTTCCTTCTGAATGAAGTACTCCAGAGATTTACACGAAGTCCTCAGTGTAAGTGCTCAGCTCAGAGCGCAGGATAAATGTGAGCCGAGCCATACTGCGATCTTTGGGAGACAGAATGAACTAAACAACAGCAGGTCAAGAATTAGTTTTATTTTTTTATGCCGTTTCACGTGCGGTATAAGTGATTAGACTACTTTTATTCTTTGGGTCGTAGTGATTACAGCAATACCAGATTTAGATGCTTTTTTTTTTTTCAAAATACAGTTTTTGCATAACCGTATTTTGAGTTATAATTTTTCTATATTTCTGCCAACATGTCATGTGAGGGCTTGTTTTTTGCCAGAGGAATTGGTGTTTTTATTGATACCATTTTCGGACGCATGACATTTTTTGATCACTTTCTAAATCGATTTTTGTGAGGCAGAATGAACAAAAACCAACCGCTTATACACAATTAAAAACTATTTCCTAGAAAAAAATTTTTTTTGAATTGTTATATTCTGAGAGCTATAAAAAAAAATTTCTCCGCTGACTGAGCTGTATAGTGGCTTGTTTATTTGCTTGAAAAGATATTTTCAGAGATACTATTTTTATTTCCATACAACTATTTGATCACGTTTTACTCCACTTTTTTGCCGATATGATGAAAAACCATAGATTTTTGATACGTTTTTTATTATTTTTTTTCACGGAGTTGACTGAAGGGGTTAAATAGTGTTATAGGTCGGGTTGTTTTGGAAGCGACGATACCAAATATGTGCTTTTTTTTTGTTTACATAAATATACCTATTTATTGGTTTAATATTTCTTTCAGTTTTTTGGTTTATATATTTTATGATTTTTTTTTAAAACTTTTTTTATGTAGTCCCTCTGAGATTTTAACTTTTATTAGTCTGATTCCTGTTATAATGAATTGCAATGCATTATACCGGTCAGTGCTGCACTGACAGAAGCCTCTTGGAGCATGGTCTAAGAGGCTTGCCTCACTCTTCCTGTCTTCTAAATGCTGCGATCGCTATCTATCGCGGCATTTAAGGAGTTAAATGTCCCAGGGCATGCGGGCACCGCTTCTGGTAGTGACAGCCAAGGGTCAACTTTCACTTAAGCTGAGCTCCTGGTGGCGATCGTGCTGGCACTGCTCCTGTGCCTGCATGATCGCCGTGACATAAATGTACTTAATTTTGCTTTAACCTTTTCCCTACCTTGTTTTAAACTTATGTCAAATGTCGTGAAGGGGTTAATTTGTTTATTTTATTAAGTTGTTCATTACATACTTGTGGAGATACAGTTTGAAACTTTGCTTTCATCAATTTTATCAATATACATCTTAACAGTATTATCAGCTGCCGTGTATCAATTATTATTGGGTCAAATAACGTATTTTTAAAACTTGCTTTTCTTTCAATGTATAATCAAAAACAATCCTTTATATAATGCAAAGCTGCAGTAATCAGCTGATCATCCTTAGGTCCCATTCCTTGCAACCCTGGCTAGCAGCTGAGCTGCAGCCATCCCAGCATTTCCTCTTCAGAATGGTCATCTATGTATATATTGAGTGCTCCACAGAACTGGAGCTGCTAATACAATGCAGCTCACTGATCTGACTTGAGGCTCGTATACTTGACCGTAAAAATCACATGAGTGCTATCCATCGTATGTATCCATGTTATGCTATGGGGCTGTGCACATGTCTGATTTTTTTTCCATGGACCGAGCCAGTCTGAGGACAAATATCGCAGCATGCATGAGTCGCGCCTGATTATCGGATCGTACTCCGAGTGCGGTCCTATTTTTCATGGACTGACAAGAGTGGAAAAGATGGAGAATTTTTCTGTGTGTGTGTGTGTGTGTGTGTTTATTTCTTTTGACTACGGAGTTATTTAATTACTAACCCCTGGTGTTTAAGTCAGCAGACATTACACAGGTGACATCATCTCCAAAACCATTACCCTGATTGCCGCCACACCAGGGCAATTGGGAAGAGCCAAGCAAAGCACCAGAATTGGCACATCTAATGGATTTCTGGGGTGGCTGAGGGCTGGTCTTATAATGCAATATCCATGGCCCTTCCCAGCCTATTAATATCAGCCCACAGCTGTATGCTTAGCCTTTGCTGGTAATTAAAAATAGGGGCAACCCATGTCATTTTATTTTTTTTAGGGTCCCCCCTTTTTAATAACCAGTAGAGGCTAAGCAGACAGCTGTGAGCTAATATTAATAGGCTGGGAAGCTGCATGGTTTCCGGCCCCTTTCCAGACTAGTAAGACCGGCTCACAACTGTCTGCTTTCCCTTAGCTGGTTATTAAAAATAAGGGGCATGACATTTTTTTTTTTCATTTATTTATTTTTTTGCTAATTACAAGTACAGAAAGCTACACACGCAAAGCACTGATCTCACTGACCTATTTCTATCTATCTATTCTCTATGTTTGCACATCTAACACCTAAACATCTGTCATTTTTATTCTGCATTCTATTCCAGTGCATGTCACACTGATGGTGCACACGGATGCTACACGGATTATACACACAGACATGGATAGCACTGGTACTGTTTTTTTCCAGTACTGGAAATATCAGGATGTCTGAAGGGCGCTTAAGGCTGTTTTTAATTGGTGATAGATCCTACCTGCCCTTTAAATTTGTAGCCTTTTAGCCCGGGACAGGAATGTTTGATAATTATTAGGTTTAGAATCTTACCTGTTGTGCACACATTCAAGTATATTCTATATAGCAGTAATGCAGTTTATATTTCATATATTCAATGATTGCGTATATCTTAGTGTGTACAAAGTGCTTCTGTATCCTTTTGGTGTATATATTATGCAATCATATCAGCTTGCACCTATTCACAATTTCTGTATTCTGTGAGGAGGTGCTGGTCAGTTCTTTTTTTTGGTTAAGGTGCATTTGCGCCAGCCAATTTTGAGGCGCTAAACTGCCGATCAGTACATATTTACTAATCAGCAGTCTTTTGAGGCTAAGTGCCCATGATGCAGAAATGCTGCATATTTTTTCCGCTTCTCCCTGGCAGGAAAAACGCATGCGGATTTTACATGCGTTTTTCCTGCCAGGTAGAAGCTTTTGTCAAGGGTTTTTGCATGCATTTCTGCATGCGCGTTATCAAGCGCTTTTCCAAGTGATTTTAGCATCACTTGGATAAGTGCTTGACAACTTGGTCACACTATATAAATCCATGCAACCCGCATGGATTTATATAGTGTGACCAAGTAATAGTTAAAAAAAAGAATAAGAATGGTAAAAAATAAAGATTATACTTGCCTTCCGATGGCCCCCGGTGTTTTCTCTGATACGTCCGGTCTGTTGTATGGGTCGCGGTGGTGTGAAAGGACCTGCCATGACGTAATTTGTGACCGGTCACGCGACCGCCGATCACCGGATGAGCATGCGCTTTACTTGTTTGTCTAGTGATTAGCAGACTATTTAAACTATGTTATTGTTAGAAAACCAACGTTCCTAGGAACAAGGATTATCATGCATTGTAAATGGACCTTTACTTATGCCTCCAACAGTAGACTATAGCGGTCATTAAATGGTCTACATTTTAATGATAATGAGATGTTCTGCACATCGTATCCTATTCTGCTTATTCAGTACTGTCAAGCTACAGAAAAATAGTAAGTCAACCTTCTGATACCAGCTATAGAAAACAGTATGAAAAGTTTACATTTTTTGGTGGACTATCACATAAAAAATAGACAAATACTGTAAGTTTCACAAAGTTTTATTGAAGAAGTTATACACCGTAAACATACAGCTGGTGAAAGTATTGAACATGTCACCAATTTTCTAAATAAATATATTTCTAAAGGTGCTATTGGTATGAAATTCTAACCAGATGTTGGTAACAACCCATCCAATCCACACGGGCAAAGACATCAAACCATAGATGTCCATAAATTAAGTTATGTATAATAATGAAAATTTAAAATGAAAGGGAAAAAGTAATGAACACATGAAGAAAGAGAGGTGCAAAAAGCCATAGGAAGTCATGACACCAGCTAAAATCTATCAGTAATTAAAAAGCAAACCTGCCACTTAGTGAAAAATAATATCAGCTGGTTCAACTGGTGGCCCATAAAAAGGTGTCTCATTGCCAAGTTGCTACCCAAGAAACATCTCATGATTGATAAAGTCAGTGAGCTGTCTCAAGACCTTCGCAACCTTCTAGTTGAAAAACATGCTGATGGCATTGGTTACCGAAGAATTTCTAAACTACTGAAGGTTCCAGTGAGCACTGTTAGGGCCATAATCCGGAAGTGGAAAGAACATCATTTCACCATAAACCGGCCATGACCAGGTCCTCCTCGCAAGATTTCAGAGGAGTGAAAAAATTATCGGAAGAATTGTCCAAAAGCCTAGGACAACCTGTGGAGAGTAACAGAAAAACCTGGAATCAGCAGGTACAATTGTTTCAAAGAAAACGATAAACAATGCACTCAACCTCAAAGGCCTGTATGCACGCTCACCACACAAGACTGCATTGCTGAACAAAAAGCATGTTCAAGGGTGTTTAAAGCTTGTTCAACAACATTTAGACAAGCTTGTGAAACACTGGGAGAATATAGTCTTGTCAGATGATACCAAAATTTAACTCTCTGGATACCATATTACACATCATTAGTGAAGAGCGAGCATGCTCGTTACTCGAGATTTACGAACATGATCGGGTGTTTTCCGAGTATCTTTAGCGTGCTCGGGTGTTATGTTTTCGTCACTCAGTGCTCATGATTTGCGACTGTTTGACAGCTTTAATACATGTGAGGAATGCCTGTTTCTTAAGCATTCTTCACATGTATTAAAGCTGTCAGTCGCAAATCATGAGCACTGAGTGACGAAAACATAACACCGAAAGGGTTAACAGAACATACTCGCTCATCACTACACACCATGTTTGGAGGACAAAATGCATTGCATATCACCTCAAAAACGCCATACGAATAGTGAAGTTTGGAGGTGGGAACATAGTGGTATGGGGCTGTTTTTAGCATACGGCACTGGCAAACTTCATATAATTGAAGGAAGGATGAATGGACAAATGTACAGAGACATTCTTGATAAAAATTTGCCATCGACCAGGATGATGAAGATGGAACGAGGGTGGACATTTCAGCAAGACAATGATCCCAAAACACAGAAACTCTCAAGTGGTTTCAGAGAGAGGAAATAAAACTGCCAGAATGACTGAGCCAATCACCTGACCTGAATCCAATAGAAAATTTATGGAAGGAACTAAAGCTCAGAGTTCATGGAAGTAGCCCACGAAATCTTCAGGATTTGAAGAGTGCGGAAGAATCGGCCAAAATCACACCTGAGCAATGCGTTCGACTAGTTTCTCCATACAGGAGGCGTTTTTAAGCTGCAATCACCAACAAAGGCTTTTGTACGAAGTATTAATTAAATTTCATTAAGCGTGTACAATACTTTTTCTTATTACACATAACTTAATTTATGGACATGTATGGTTTGATTTCTTTGCCTGTGTGGATTGGATGGGTTGTTATTTGTTACTGACATCTGTTGAGAATGTCATGTCAGTAGCACCTTTAGAAATATATTTAATTAGAAAATTGGTGATGTATTCAATACTTATTTCACCCACTGTACAGTACAGAAGATGCTGAGGCAGGAACATATAGAGTACAGACCAAAAGTTTGGACACACCTTCTCATTTAAAGATTTTTCTGTATTTTCATGACTATGAAAATTGTACATTCACACTGAAGGCATCAAAACTATGGATTAACACATGTGGCATTATATACTTAACAAAAAAGTGTGAAACAACTGAAAATATGTCTTATATTCTAGGTTCTTCAAAGTAGCCACCTTTTGCTTTGATGACTGCTTTGCACACTCTTGATGAGCTTCAAGAGGTAGGGTGCAGAGCTTAACCCCTTAAGGACCAAGCCACTTTGTACTTTAATGACCAAGCCTCATTTTTTAAATCTGACCAGTGTCACTTTCTGACGTAATAACTCTGGAACTCTTCAACGGATCCCAGTGATTTTGAGACTGTTTTCTCGTGACATAGTGTACTTCATGATGGCAGTAAAATTTGTTTGATATGACTTGTGTTTATTTGTGAAAATGTTGGAAATCTGGTGAAAATGGAGAAAATTTCACAATTTTCAAACTTTTAATTTTTATGTCCTAAAATCAGAGAATTGTCACACAAAATAGTCAATAAATAACATTTACCACATGTCTGCTTTACACAATTCAGCACAATTTTTGAAATATATATATATTTTTGTTAGGAAGTTAGAAGGGTTAAAAGTTGATCAGCAATTTCTCATTTTTGCAACAAAATTTACAAAACCATTTTTTTAGGGACCACATCACATTTGAAGTGACTTTGGGGGGCCTATATGACAAAATACCCGAAAGTGACAATATTCTAAAAATTGCACCCCTGAATGTGCTCAAAACCACATTCAATAAGTTTATTAACCTCTCACAGGAATTAATCCTTCACTGGAATTAATACAATGTGTAAGGAAAAAAATGAACATGTTATTTTTATTCACAAAAATTTTACTTTAGCCCCAAATTTTTAATTTTCACAAGGTTAATAGGAGAAAATGATCCTCAATACTTGTTGTGCAATTTCTCCTGAGTGGATAGATACCCCTTATGTGGGGGAAAACTACTGTTTGGACACATGGCAGGGCTCGGAAGGGAAAATGCACCATTTGATTTTTTCAACTCAAAAATGGCTGCAATCGAGAGTGGACATCATGTCTCGTTTGGATTGCTCCTGATGTGCCTAAACAGTAGAAGATCCCCACAAGTGACCCCATTTTGGAAACTAGACCCTTGAAGAAATGCATCTAGATGTGTGGTGAGCACATTGAACCCCCAGGTGCTTCACAGAAGTTTATAACGTAGAGTCACGAAAAAAGACAATCACATTTTTCCCACAAAAATAATTTATTAGCGCTAAATTTTTGATTTTCACAAGGGTAAAAGGACAAAATGCATAGTACAATTTGTTGTGCAATACAACAATACCCCATATGTGGTCGAAAACTACTTTTGAGGCACAGTGCAAAGCTTAGAAGGGAAGAAGCGCCATATTGGAGTTCAAATTTTGCTAGAATGGTTTGAGGGTGCCATGTCACATTGACACAGCCCCTGAGGTGCCAGAACAGCAGAAACCCCCATAAATTATATCATTTTACAAACTACACCTCTCAATGAATTCATCTAGGTGTGCAATGAGCATGTTGACACCACATGTGCCTCACAGAAATTTATACCATTGGGAGATAACGAATAATTAAATTTTTACCTCTAAAATGTTGTTTTAGCCCCAAATTTTTAACTTTAAGGGCTAATAGGAAAAAATGGACCTCTGTCTGTTGTGCAATTTCTCCTGATTGTGCCAATATCCTGCATGTAATCGGGAACTACTTTTGAGGCACAGTGCAAAGCTCAGACGGGAAGAGCGCCATATTATAGTGCAGATTTTCTGGTTTGCAGGTGCCATGACTAACTGGAAGAGCCCCTGAGGTGCCAGAATAGCAGAACCCCCCCATAACTGACCCTATTTTACAAACTACACCTTTCAATGAATTAATCTAGGGGTACAGTGATGATATTGACACCACACATTGTCACAGAATTTTATACCATTGGGGAGTGAAGAAAAAATAATTACATTTTTACCACAACTATTTTCTTTTAGCCCCAGTTTTTACATTTTCACACAAGGAAATGGGTAAAAATGGTACCAAAATTTGTCACATAATTTCTGCTGGATAAGGAAATACCCCATTTGACGAAACAGCTTCTTATCTTAATCAGCCAGACGTCTAGATTTGTTAAACCAAGAGAAATACACTATTGTGTGTGTGTTTTTCTTTGGCTGGTCAAGAAGGACAGTGATGTGGGAACAGTTATGTTTGTTACTATGCTAATTGCATATTGTACTAAGCTAGCTAGTTTATTTACAAGAGCAGAGGGATTAGCTCAAATAATGAGACCTAATCCCTGCACCTCCATCTGTGACTGATGACCTTAGCCACATATGTAAATATAAAAAGGGTTTTCTATCCTGCTGCAAAGCAAATTGACAGAGAGACTTTACATATAGAATCAAAGATCAGTCAGACTCTTCAGTACATCAGCCTGGTAGCATGGCTCCATACAAAGAGACACAGATTTGGATTCTACATGATTCCAGCTTAAGGGTACACAGCCCTGACTGGAAGGATATGGATCTGCTCCATTGACCATCAGAGAACCCTTAGATACATTTGGAGTGAACAGGTTGGACGATTAAGTCACCTGGCACCATGGATATGTTGTTTGGGGTTGCCAGGTGGGACCCTCCGGTCGCCTGGAACCCATGGAGACGTTCAGAGAAGCCAGATTGGGACCAGCCGGTCATCTGGCCCCATGGAATCTCTCGGTGAGGCCAGGGTTGTTCCGTCGGGTCTCCTGGCCTTGTACCTCGATGGACTGTCAGCTTCCTAAGCTTGCCGCTACCTCCTCTTTGTGGGGGCCCGCCAAAAGCAGGGGCCTCTAGTTGAGGTAGTTGGCCCTAAAAGTCCCAAAGCCGCAGTTGTTCTATCCCAGGTGGGCCAGCGGAAGGGTGGGACTGTGTAATGTTGCACCATCTTGGGTATTTGCTGGTATTGTTCTGTGTTTATTGTCCATTTGGTGGTTCAATAAAGTATTGCCACTGTTTTACCCTAACCCTGTGTTGTCTGAGTAGTATTACGCCCAAGTAAGACCCCGGGTCTTCACACCCCATATGTGGCTGTACAGTACTGCTTAGCCACACAGCGAGACTCTTGAAGGACTGAGCACTTTTTGCCTCCTGGTACTCAGATTTTCCTAGAATAGTTTGCGGACTCCATATTATGAGCCCCTGAGTGCTAGAAGAGCAGAATGCCCCCCTCAAGTGACCCCATTTTGGAAATTATACCCCTGCCAAACATGTGGCAGCTAAATGTGGCTTAGGCACATTGTGGGGATCAGAAAGAAGAGGGGCATTTAGATTTGGGAGTTCAGAATTCGCTGGATTTCTTTTGGGGGGTGAGGAGCCATAGCGCTTTTCCAGAGTCTTTGTACTACCAGCCCCATAGATTTCCATTGATAGATGATTGGCCTTAGTATGGACTTGATTTTTTTGTGGATTCAGTTAAAGCTTTTACTGGGAACATTTTACATAAAATTTGGGATCACATTTATCCTGTGCTCTATCCTGCGCTGAGCACTTACATCTAAATCTCCGAATGACGTGATTCAGATGAAACCCCCGAGGGATCCATTCACTATAATGAGGCAGAACTGGACTACTCTGGACTCCGTCTGGCCTCTGTTCAGTGGTGTCCTTCTTTTCAGAGGTGCCCAAAACTCTGGCCGACCGCGCTTTTATGCACACCTAAAAACACAGACGGCACCGGATCACAGGCCACACGGCGTCCACATTGTCTACATCTGCCTCATTATAAGGAATCTTCCTTTGGTGTTCCATCTGAATCACATATTTCAGAGATTTACATGGAAACCCCCGGTGTAAGCGCTCAGTGCCCACTATGCGTTTTTCAAGCATTTTTGACGTGGAATTTCCGCAGCGAAAACGCTTAAAAAACGCTTTGTAATACGTGCCCCATGGTCCCCAATGATAATCCGCATGTGCTGTGCACATGCTGCGGAAATTTCCGCTGCGAATTATCATTGTGGAAAAATCCGCAGCATGTCCATTATTTTTGTGTGAACGCGGCGTAATTGCCACCATTGACTTGCATTGAATCGCTTAATATCCGCATGACTACATGTGCACATGCGGATATTAAGCGATTCAATGTGCGGATGGACCCGGGTCTGGAGAAGAGGAGACGCTCATCCAGACCCGGGTACCATAGTACCTGTTAAAAAAAGATTTTAAAATAAAAAATATACAATATACTCACCTTCTGATGGCCCGCAGTCTTCTCTCTGGTGCGTCCTGGCTCCCCGGTAGCTCACGATGGTGTAAAAGAACCTTCCATGACGTCATTTAGTCATGTGACAGGTCACGCGAGACACCAGACGCACCGGAGAGAAGACCAGGGGCCATCAGAAGGTGAGTATAATGTTTTTTTTTGTTTTTTTTTACCATTATTATTCTTTTTTTAACTATTAACTTGGTCACGCTATATAAATTCATGCCCGTTGCATGGATTTATATAGTGTGGCCAAGTTGTCAAGCACTTTTCCAAGTGATGCTAAAATCGTTTGGAAAAGCGCTTGATAACCCGCATGCGAAAATGCATGCAAAAACGCTTGACAAACTCTTCTACCTGGCAGGAAAAACGCATATAAAATCTGTATGCGTTTTTCCTGCCAGGGAGATGCAGAAAAAATCAGCAGCATTTCAGCTTCGTGGGCACTTAGCCTAAAAGACACTATTTTTGCGCATCGCCATATTTTGAGAGATATAATTTTCCTATATTTCTGCTGACATAGTGATTTGAGGGCTTGTTTTTTGTGGGACAAGTTGACGTTTTTATTGGTACCATTTTCAGGCGCAGGACATTTTTTGATCGCTTTCTATTCCAATTTTTGGGAGGCTGAATGAACAATTCAGGAATTGTGTTTTTTGGGGGTTTTTTTATGTCGTTTTGGATGGGGTAAAATTAATAAGGCAGCTTTATTCTTCGGGTCAGTACGATTTCAGTAATTCCACATTTATGTCGTTTTTTATGTTTTTACACTTTTACACAATAAAAAGTATTTTATAGAAAAAATTTTTTTTTGCATCACTGTATTCTGCGACCTATAACTTTTTTATTTCTCCACTGATGGAGCTGTATGATGGCTTGTTTTTTGCCGGACGAGATACCATTTTTATTTACATTCGTCTTTTTGATCATGCTATATTCCACTTTTTTTTCCAGTGGTATGATGAAAAACCATAGTTTGCCTCTTTTTTTTTTACTGTGTTCACTGAAGGAGTTAAATAGTGTGACAGTTGACACGGATTCACTTTGATCGCTGGTATAAAGCATTGCAATGCACTAGCATTGCAATGCTTTATACCTGTCAGTTCTTCTTTGACAAGCTTCTTAGACCATGCTCTGAGCATGGTCTAAGAGGCTTTATGTAGCTTGGTGACACGGGGGTCATCATGACGACCTCTGGTCACCATGGCAACGATCGAGCCCCTGCGATGACATCCTTGGGGCTCCGATCTTAAGGAAGAGGGAGCCCCCTCCTTCTCCTAGCCTTCTAAATGTTGCGATTGCTCTCGGTCGCAGCATTTAAGGGATTAAATAGATTTCCCTGGCTGTCACTGAAGGACCTCTGCCATTAGCAGTACACATGAAAATTAGCAACTTTTTAATATATCTTTATCAGAGAAATTTGCTTCTTTCAAAATTCTCAATTCTGAGGTAAAATCTGTATTCAGTGAAGACAGACTTTCCCATTACTGAGATAGGAGATGGCAGCTGTTGATAAAATTCTATGTAGATAGAAAGGAGAGGAGAAGGAGGAGCTCTGCCTCTAACTCCTCCCCTTCTTCATGTCTGCATAGAATCTTATCAGTAGCAACTACTATCTCCTCTCTCTGCGCCTTGAGTACTTCTCTGCCATTTTCTCAATGGTCTCACGAAAATGCGCCAACCATCTGTAAAAAAAACAAAATTACAAATGGTACTTTTCAGCCATACAAAATCTCTGAGGTATGGAAGTGGGAGAGTATGCTAACAGATGGCAGAAAAGCTGCAGAAATTTCTGCAGCTAAAAATCTATTTCAAACTTTTGAATGTTTGTTTCTGCAGCATGTACATGTGTCACCCCCCTTCATCTTATAGACTGTAAGCTTGTGAGCAGTGCCCTCACTCTTCCTGTAACTGTCAAACTGTGTTACTTTGTAATCTCTTTATTGTCTGTACATGTACTCGCTCAATTGTAAAGTGCTGCGGAATATGTTAGTGCTATATGGGTAAATAAAATAATTTATTATTGAGTTTTACAACCCTATTCAGATTTCCTTCAGAAATGTTTTCTACAAGCCTGCCATACCTGAATGTCTTGTAGGACATCATACTGTACATTTATATGGATTAAATGCAACATCTGTCACAAATTTTTGAGTACATAATTTTTGTACAAATATTGTGACTTTTTGCTATTTGCCACTTCTTCCCTTTTGAAAAGCTACTTTGAAAGTGGGTAGAGTGTAGTGGGAGGGTTGGGGCCTGTCACAGACATACAGATTTACTAGACTTTCCTCCAGAAATTGTGGTAACTAAAGTGCCAATGCACATACATTTATTTTTCCTGTACATAGTCAGGGAAAGATACTCCAAATTTTCCTACTATGTTTGACACATTTAAAATACAGCGCTCTGCTGGTTAAAACTGGCATATAAAATGGAGTTCTTAGTAAATTTCCTTTGTACTCCATCAATACATCATGATAAATGCAACCACAAGAAATTATGCTAAAAGCTGTGGTGAATCTAGACCTATAGATTTACAGTATGTGCTGCTTTAGAAACCTCTCAAAGGACATTTGAAAAGTTTTTTTTGTTTGTTTTTGTTCCATTTTTGTTTTTTAAATAAAAATACTTAGCTACATTTTGTTTTAGAATTCTAGATGTTTGCATTTCGCTTGAACAACTTTTACATTAATGCTTATCTGCATCTGTCTCCTGATACCATATACACCCAACATGTATATATTACATTGTATTAGAATGACTTTTGTATAACATCTGTTGCTGTAATGCCAGCTGACATTTACTGTATCACATCCTAAGCCACACTGATCATTTTGGGGGTGGGTGATTCCCATGCTTGAGAAGAACATATTTTTTTTTCTGTATAATAAGAAGCAGGCAGTGTTTCAGTGCTCTCTGCTGGAGAAGCTATGAGGTAGTACTACTGGGTCTCCAGCAACTGCCAGAAGCACAGGTGGAACTCATGCTCAGTTGTCTATAGAGGGCTTTGAGCAAGTCTTTCAATGAAAATTTTGAATTCATATATATATATAATTTAATGTTAATGTAAGCTTGAAGCCTTTATCGGCAATCTGAATATCTTGAACTAGTCAAAAATGTTAAGTTACATATCAGATAGCCCTGAATCAAAATAATATGATTATTAAAATGTCTTCCAGTCAACACATTATTAACTATTTGGATGGATTAAGCTTTGAAAAACCATAAATGCCAATACTTTCAGTTTTTCTGAGAAAAAAATGAAATTTCATTTATATGGCAAAACTTTTACAACAGATTAAGGGTCTCTTTCACACACCAGTTTGTTTTGGTATGTGTTATGTCTTTTATCTTTACTAATAGACCGTGCACACATTACAATCAATGTACCTTTTTTACATGTCCTATTTTTGTATTGCAAAAAAAAAAAACCTGGAGACGTATTCAACTTTGGTCTGTTACACATCACATTTTACCAATGAAAGTCGATGCCCCCGTGGATAAAAAAAACATAATTTTTTTTCTTTTAATTAATGACTGAAAGATTGATGCAAAAAAGATTGTAAAAACTGACATAGACCATACAGTAGATTGTTCTCTCTTATAAGAAAAAAAAAATTGTGTGGATCCGCCTTATTAATTATGAGCATTTATCTAATGTCTTCCAGTAATTTCCATTATTTGAGAATATTAGTCTTGCTATGTAAAATGAGTAAATATGCTTTTTCAAACTCTATAGGTTAGCTAATAATCCCCAATAGTTTATCTAAATATATATATATATATATACATACATACATACATAGACATTTTCCAAAAATATATGTTAAACATAATGATTTTTCTATATGAATACCAGATTTCTCTTGTCATTCAATTGAATTGAAATTTCATAGACATAAATCTTGGGTAGGGCAATGTTACAACAATGTGAAATTGCTATTATACCACACGCCTTTTTAAATGAGTTATTGCTCGGCTTTGGAAAAGTGTGTTTATTTTACAGTGGTTTACCAAAAGTATGCAAGTGGTTACAAATATGTAGACTGCTAACGATGGGAGGTGCCACTACATTTTGAAATCCATTCACAAATGTTGGACACAGGCATTAAGACTCAATGACTATTCAGTATTTTTTTTTGTTGCACTCACAAATACACACATTTCAGTTCTAAAAACTGATTTCATTTAGAAGTAAAAATAGAATTTTGAGGAATACCAACATTAACAGAATTGGGACCAAAAGATTTGTAAGAGTTAAATAATTTATGGCAGATTTCACAATACTTAATATCTACGGCATGAATCTGCATGAGATGCCATGTGACCACTTCTGTCACACTGGTCTCAGCAGTGTACTTCGGATCGGAGGCCATTGATTGGCCACAGCAATAATGTTTGGTAGATGACCCGTTCTCTTTGCAGCCAAGTAAGTAGTTACAAGTGGGCATCAGATGATTAAAAGGGACTTAGCACTTTCTCCATGTTTCCTTGTTTACCAGGCAGATTTTTATACTTTGAAGTGGCGGAACTTAGTTTTGCAGACACTGCTGGCCACCGCCATTCAAGTGAATGGGACTGAGCAGTAATGCTAGGCCGAGTGCTGCATCCCCTTCCATCATCTGATCATGAGGATGTTCTGCAATGGACTACCATTAATATGTTTTAGATGAAATATCTTTATGGGCTATCAATATCAAAGTCACAAAATATCCTTTTAAATTGAAGACTGTTGTTATTATTATTATAGCGCCATAGCAAAAACAATTACAATAATCTTGAACAAAAATGAGTAAGCGACTGGTACAGGAGGAGCAAAGACCTATCCCAAGAGAGATCTTGTGAGGATCGGAGGTTGCTTGCAGGTATGTACCGGGAGACTAGGTCACAGATATATGCAGGAAACAGGTTGTGGAGGGCTTTGTATGGCGTGGTTAGTTTTGTGAACTGGAATCTCTGGGTAATGGGGAGCCAGTGAAGGGATTGACTGAGAAGAGAGGCCGGGGAATCGGTGGATTAGTCAGGCAGCAGAATCTAGGATAGATTGAAGGGTGCAAGAGTGTTGGAAGGGAGGCCACAGAGCAGAAGGTTGCAGTAGTCAAGGCGGGAGATGATGAGGGCGTGCACTAATGTTTTTGAAGATTCGTGGTTGAGTAATGTGCGGATCCGGGAAATATTTTTGAGTTGGAGTGGAAAGGGCTTGGATATGTGGTTTGAAGGAGAGATCAGAGTTCAAGGTTACCCCAAGGCAGCGTGATTGCGGGACTGGGGAGAGTGAACAGCCATTGACGTTGATAGATAAGTCAGATGGGGGTATGAATGGGAAGGTGGAAAGATGATTTACTTCTGTAACATTCATGTCTGATCACACTGCTACCACCTTTGTCTTTGTGGCTAGGCAGTGCTACACTAATACTGCGGATGCCACTGGGCAATGGTCGTGTGTTTCACTTTCGAATAGCCAGGACATGTTGTTCATTCCTCCACTTCATCTGTGTTTTGCAGCACAGGGCTGGTTATTAGTGTAATCAACTCCCTGCTGGGAGCCATAGGCGGGGTATGGTCTCTGACAAATAGTTACAGGTTACCTACTCTGCTTCGCGCCTGCTTCTCTGCTCTTACTCTGCCTACTTATTCCCATTCTTTACCTCGACTCTTGTGTTTAGGCTTGTGTTTAAACTACCCAAGTGCCTCTCAATTTTGTTCCTGACCTTGACATCATGGTTTTGACATAGCATTCTGACTATTATCTGCCAGCCCAGTTCACCAGCTGGCAGGCACTCCGTGGACGAAACCCTCTCCTGTATAGGGGTTAAAAGGTGACCTGCTAGATGAAGTGGCTTGCACAAACCTTTTCCATAGCAGTCCTTTTTTGAAGATCTGCCAGCCTTCCAATGAAAGTGCTCCCTTTTTCTGTTTTGATTTTACGCTGACTTTTTTATGTTGGGAGTGCATGAGAATTGGTTAAATCTTGTTGACTTTGCTTGTATTTTCCACCCTTAAAATCTGAATGGAAAATCCGCAGCATTTCTGCCCCATGTGAAATTGAGTAACCCAAACATTAGTGATTTCAAACGCCTGACTGTTGAAAGTGTCAGTGTGCTATTAGGGTCAGTTTGTTTGCCACTAAACGACTGTGGTCCGGGCTACATGTTCGTCAATCAGCAGGTGTTTCCTTTGCAATTGCCGACAAATGATGTCCCAGATGTGATCCATGCAAGAGAAGTCCAGAAACACTACAGGTCATCGTAGCATGTTTGGGCCTTGTAGACTTAACACCGTAACACAAGCAACATGCATTGGTGTTGCTGCATTGAAAGATGGCTCCTGAAACACTTTGAAGAAATATCCTGTACCACTGGTTCTACAAAAAATTGTGCAATTTCAAGATGTAAATATAACTGGAATGAAGACTAAAGGGGTCCCAGCTACTATACAGTATGCCACACCATAATTTCGGAAGCGACATTGCTGAAAGTGCGGCTATCTGGAGAAAATTAACTTTATTCCTCCCAGGAGCTTTCAACTGTCAGAGGCATTTAGCCCTATATCTGCAGATTAATAGCATTTGGGGACATGACAGGTTTACTTTAAGATTAGGAGACTAAACCTCAAATCCTCAAATTCCTAATACTTACATCATGTCTCACTGCCATTAAGTCTTAAAGGGAATCTTTCAGTAAGATCAACCCTCCTAAGATGTCTATATTGGCATGAAAGTCATAGGAAGCTGAATAAAATAATACCTTGATATCTGGAATCCAATGTTATATTCCCTAGAAATCAATGTTTTTCTTAATATGTAAATGAGCTGTTAAGAACTATGGGCTGGACACTGATCTCCATGAGAATCTGCCTCCAGAGCTTATTTTAAATAAAAGGGGTAGTTATCAGTGTGAGACATATAGATAAGGACATTACATGTCTCACAGTGGTAACACCTATTTTAATTTTAAATAAGCTCTGGGGACAGATTCTCAGATAGATCTGTGCCTGGCCCATAGTCCTGAACAGCTCATTTACATATTAGGAAAAATGTGGATATCTCTGGAAGAAAACATCGGATCGCAGATTTGATCGCAAATTACTCTTATTGTGAACAGTTAAGCAAGTTGAAGACGAAATGATCTCTAAAATGCCTATAGTTAAAGATGACACATTTCCTTGTATTTTAGGCAAAAAATATATATATATACAGGGTGGTCCAAAAGTAGGTGGACAGAAAGTGTAATTAGGTTATGAAGGGGGAGATTTATCAAACAAAATCCAGTAATTTTAGATAACATTATGTGGAGTGATGAAGCTTCTTTCAAATTATCCAGCCATATTAACAGACATAATTGTATTTACTGGTATAATGAGAACATGCATTTAACATTAGAGCAACAACTAAATGAGCCTGGTGTCAATGTTTGGGGTGGTATTTCAAGTTTTGGTGTTTTAGGACCAATATTTCTTGATGGAGCAGTCACAGGAGATAAGTATCTCGAAATTCTAATGAATCAAGTTGTTCCCCATTTACAGCAACAGCCGAATTCAAATGACCTTTATTTCCAACAAGATGGGGCCCCGCCACATTATTCAAGAGTAGTCCACAAGTATCTTGATGAAACATTTCCTAATAAATGGATTGGCCGAAGAGGCCCACTTGATTGGCTGGCGCGTTCACCAGACTTGACCCCAATGGATTTTTTCTTTTGGGGAGTACTCAAGGACAAAGTTTATAGTCGAAAACCAAAAAGTGTCAGTGATTTGAAAAATTACATAAGAGATGCATTTCAAGAAATTAATACCCAAAGAGACTTGTGCAAAAAAGTTTGTCGAAGTGTAAAAGGCAGACTTCAAAGCTGTGCAAATTGTAATGGAAAACAGTTTGAGCACCTGCATTGATAAAATTTAAGGGCTTTTGTATTATTGTTCATAATAAAATGTAATTGTCAATGTTATGCTTGTGTTAGTAAATATAATTTTATATATAAATCAAAATAAATGTTATTATTTTCTGTCCACCTACTTTTGGACCACCCTGTGTATATGTATATATATATAATATATATATACAGTACAGACCAAAAGTTTGGACACACCTTCTCATTTAAAGATTTTTCTGTATTTTCATGACTATGAAAATTGTACATTCACACTGAAGGCATCAAAACTATGAATTAGCACATGTAGAATTATATACTTAACAAAAAAGTTAACAAAAAAGTGTGAAACAACTGAAAATTGTTCTAGGTTCCTCAAAGTAGCCACCTTTTGCTTTGATGACTGCTTTGCACACTCTTGGCATTCTCTTGATGAGCTTCAAGAGTTAGTCACCAGAATTGATCTTCCAACAATCTTGAAGGAGGTCGCAGAGATGCTTAGCACTTGTTGGCCCTTTTGCCTTCACTCTGCGGTCGAGCTCACCCCAAACCATCTCGATTGGGTTCAGGTCTGGTGACTGTGGAGGCCAGGTCATCTGGGGTAGCACCCCGTCACTCTCCTTCTTGGTCAAATAGCCCTTACACAGCCTGGAGGTGTGTTTGGGGTCATTGTCCTGTTGAAAAATAAATGATGGTCCAACTAAACGCAAACCAGATGGAATAGCATGCTACTGCAAGATGCTGTGGTAGCCATGCTTGTTCAGTATGCCTTCAATTTTGAATAAATCCCCAACAGTGTCACCAGCAAAGCACCCCCACACCATCACACCTCCTCCTCCATGCTTCACGGTGGGAACCAGGCATGTAGAGTCCATCCGTTCACCTTTTCTGCGTCGCACAAAGACACGGCGGTTGGAACCAAAGATCTCAAATTTGGACTCATCAGACCAAAGCACAGATTTCCACTGGTCTAATGTCCATTCCTTGTGTTCTTTAGCCCAAAAAAGTCTCTTCTGCTTGTTGCCTGTCCTTAGCAGTGGTTTCCTAGCAGCTATTTTACCATGAAGGCCTGCTGCACAAAGTCTCCTCTTAACAGTT
Source organism: Phyllobates terribilis (assembly GCF_046119375.1). Lineage (NCBI taxonomy): Eukaryota > Metazoa > Chordata > Amphibia > Anura > Dendrobatidae > Phyllobates > Phyllobates terribilis. The sequence continues at coordinate 155,910,433 of NW_027362771.1, read as the reverse complement.
GTTGTAGAGATGTGTCTGCTGCTAGAACTCTGTGTGGCATTGACTTGGTCTCTAATCTGAGCCGCTGTTAACCTGCGATTTCTGAGGCTGGTGACTTGGATAAACTTATCCTCAGAAGCAGAGGTGACTCTTGGTCTTCCTTTCCTGGGGCGGTCCTCATGTGAGCCAGTTTCTTTGTAGCGCTTGATGGTTTTTGCAACTGCACTTGGGGACACTTTCAAAGTTTGCCCAATTTTTCAGACTGACTGACCTTCATTTCTTAAAGTAGTGATGGCCACTCGTTTTTCTTTTCTTAGCTGCTTTTTTCTTGCCATAATACAAATTCTAACAGTCTATTCAGTAGGAGTATCAGCTGTGTATCCACCTGATTTCTGCACAACACAACTGATGGTCCCAACCCCATTTATAAGGCAAGAAATCCCACTTATTAAACCTGACAGGGCACACCTGTGAAGTGAAAACCATTTCCGGTGACTACCTTTTGAAGCTCATCAAGAGAATGCCAAGAGTGTGCAAAGCAGTCATCAAAGCAAAAGGTGGCTACTTTGAAGAACCTAGTATCACACCTTCTAAACACTTTTTTGTAGCCAGCCAAGAGTCTTTCAATTCTTGTTTGAGGAATTTTCATCCATTCTTCCTTGGAAAATTCTTCCAATTCTGTGAGATTCCTGGGTTGTCCTGCATACATTTCTATTTTGAGGTCTAGCCACAGATTTTCAATGCTATTCAGATCAGGGGACTGTGAGGGTCATTGTAAAACCTTCAGCTTGCGCTTTTGAGGTAGTCTATTGTGGATTTTGACATGTGTCCTCTTTTCAACTTCAACTTTTTTATAGATCGGGTTATGTTTGCATGAAGAATTTGTTGAAATTTCATTGAATCCATTCTTCCCTCTACCCGTGAAATGTTCCCCGTGCCATTGGATACAACACATCCCCAAAGCATGATTGATCCACCCCAATGCTTAATGGTTGGCGATATGTATTTTTCCTGAAATTCTGTGCTTTTTTTTTCTCCACACATACCTTTGATCATTGTGGCTAAAGAGTTCTATTTTAACCTCATCGTTCCACAGGACTTGTTTCCAAAATGTATCAGGCTTGTTTAGATGTTCTTTTGCATGCTTTTGATGCTGAATTTTATGATGAGGATGCAGGAGAGGTTTTCTTTTGATGACTCTTCCATGAAGGCCTTATTTGTGCAGGTGTCTCTGAACAGTAGAATAATGTACCACAACTCCAGAGACTGCTTAATCTTTTTGAAGGTCTTTTGCAGTCAAGTAGGGATTCTCATTCTCTAACAATCCTATGAGCAGCTTTCACTGAAATTTTGTTTGGTCTTCCAGACCTTATCTTGACCTCCACTATTTCTGTTAATTGCCATCTCTTAATTACATTTCAAACTAAGGAAAGGGCAATTTGAAAACGCTTTGCTATCATCTTATAGACTTTTCCTTCTTTGTGGGCCTCCACCATTTTAATTTTCAGAGTGCTAGGCAGCTGCTTAGAAGAACCCATGGCTGCAGTTTTTTGACACAAGGTTAAAGGAGGCTGGGTTTTTATAAAGCTGGGAAATTTGCATCACATGGCCTTTCCTAACGATCATAGTGAACAAGCCATAACCCTAACAGGCTAATTAAGGGCTGAAACCTTGGTCAAAGTTATCTGAGCACACAAATCTCCAAGGGTGCCCAAACTTTTGCATCGGCTCATTTTCCTTTTTGCAATTTTTAAAATGTAAAAAATGACTATATATATATATATATATATATATATTTGCCTAAAATACAAAGAGAATGTGTCGTCTTTAACTTTAAGCTTTTTAGGGATCATTTCATCTTCAACTTGCTTAACTGTTCACAATCACAGTAATTCTGACCAGGGCTGTGGAGTCGGTAAGCCAAACGTCCGACACCGATTCCCTCATACATGGCTCATGTTTCAGTGACAAATTTACTGTAGCACAGATTCATCTCAGCTGAAAGTCTAGACCCTTAGATCAGGAATAGGAGAGACATTTAGGGTATGTGCACACGATGCAGAAATGCTCAGGATTTTTTCCTGAGCGTTTCTGCATCTCTCTGGCAGGAAAAAACGCATGCGGATTGTACATGCGGTTTCCTGCCAGGGACATGCGGAAATGAAGCGGTCTTCACTTTCATTTCCGCATGCGGGTTGACAAGCGCTTCCCAAGCGATTTTAGCATCACTTGGAAAGTGCTTGTCAACTTCACACTATATAAATCCATGCAACCGGCATGGATTTATATAGTGTGTGATGTCAAAAAATAAAAAATAAATCTATACGTTACCATCTGATGGCCCCCGGTGTCCTGCTTCATCGGTCCCGGCTGCCGGCAGTGAAGACTGTAGGACCTTCCGACGTCAGCGTCACGTGACCCGTCACATGACTCTGACGTCAGCGAAGGTCCTTCATTCAACCGCGAAGTGCGCGGGAAGCCGGCAGGACGCAGCGCGGGCCGTCAGAAGGTGAGAATATATATATTTTTTATTTTATTCTTTTGGTACCTGGGTCTGGATGAGAGTCCTCTCCTCCACACCCGGGTACCATCCGCACATTAGACCGCATGAAAAGCGCATCAACATATACAGTGATGTGGATTCCATGCGGTCTAATGCAAGTCAATGGCGGCAAAAGAGCAGCGTTTCCGCAAAATTAATTGACATGCTGCGGATTTTTGACCGCAGCGTTTACGCTGCGGAAAAATCCGCATCATGGGCACAGCACATGCGGATTTCCATTGGGGAACATTGCTGCCCTTCTACCATGCGTTTTTCATGCGTTTCTGCGGCGTTTACGCAACTGCAAAAACGCCGCGGAAACGCATGAAAAACGCATCGTGTGAACTCAGCCTTATAGGACATTGCGTAACTTTCCCAAATTCTTATGAAAAAATATTCCCCACAAACTACATTGAACTACTGTACCCAAATTATTGTTTTTTTTAGGAGTTGGAGTCGGTCCATTTTATACTGACTCCAACTCCACAGCCCTGATTCTGACCAGGGGTGCCAAAACTTTTACATGCCACTGTATTATGGTGTCATTTATTTTATTCAACTTTCTATGACCTACATGCACATATAGACTGCTTAGGGATGTTAATCCTACTGACCGATTCCTTTTGAATTACTTTTTTTTTTACAGTGGTTTATCGGCCACTTTTTTTCACTGGAAAAAAAAAATATGACCATCCTGAACAACCCACAAGACTACTTTACCTAACCACATTAAAGGGGTTGTCCAACACAGAAATGTATTTATTTATTTATTTTTGGTTGAATGTTTTAAAATAAAATAAAAAATAAAACAATGGCATACTCTCATAACAGCTCTCTTTTGATTTAGCTCAGACCACCCCAGACATTTGCGCCAGCTCAGGAAGGGATGTCTGCTCTGTTTAGAAGTCAAAGTTACTGTGATTGGCTGCAACACTTAAGTAACTAGAGGAGTGCATCATTGTATGTTTCTCTGATGACCTGATCTTTTGATCACATGACCGCTTTAGCCATTCACAGGCTTCAACGACCCTATATTGCTTTCTGAGCTAGTGCAGACCTCCGGAGCGGCAAACTGGATCTGTTTTTTATTTTAAAAGAATCCATTCTTACATTTTTCTTCTGTGGTGGACAACCCCTCTCACATTACATTTGCCTTGGGCAGAGGAAAAGAAGAAGAATAAAACAAAATTGCTATAGTAAAATCCACCTTCATGTATATCTCGTTTGTTGTGTTTCCTGTGCTGCTCATGTGAACAACTTCTGTATTTCAGATGTGTTATTTTCCAACTTCAAGTCCATTCAGCACAGTCTTTACCAAAACTTTTAAGTGCAGTGGCCTTATAATACCTTTTCACTGTATTTTTTTGTATTCATTCCTAAAATTCCATGTCCTTTTTTTTTTTGCCACGTTAAACACAGCTGAGTTGCACTTACATGCAATTTGCTCTCTGTCTGCTATTTGTTTGTAATGTGATTTCTATCTGATGTAAAATTAAACATGTCTGTTCTATCTTCAAGGATCTGAGCCAAAATACATTTTCATTCAGACTTTAGAGATTCTTGTCCTCAATGAATTTATGTATGCTACCCTGTGATGTCAGCCCGTTCACAACTGTCTTTCTGCAATCCCATACTTCATTCTGGCTAATGGCACTACTTAAAGCAGATTAATCACAAGATTTTGTTTATCCCTGTATACATTATAAAATAGACCACATGGATCTAATGAGGCTGGTATACTTACTTTTAAAGTTAATCTAAAAAAAACAACTGTATAATCTTAATATTCAGATGTGCATTTTGTAAGTCCATCTAGAGCAGAGGTCTCAAACACGCGGCCCGCAGGCACAGACCCCTTGATGATCCCGACCGGGTCCAGGAGGAGCCGCTGACAGCAGCGCTGCATTGCCACACAGATACCGTCTCCCGGCACAGCATTTCCAATGCCAGCTGCCGACCAATCAGAGGCCAGCCGCTGACATTTGCATGCCGGTTCAGCGAGTATGACGTTACTGCCATGCGCAGATGTCAGCTACTGGCCTCTGATTGGCTGGCAGCTGGCATTGGAAATGCTGTGCTGGGAGACAGTCTCTGTACGGCAATGCAGCGCTGCTGTCAGCGGCTCCTGGACCAGGTCAGGATCGTCAAGGGGTCAGACTCTTTGGTGCCTGCGGGCCACATCTGCAGGAAGGAGTGAACGTAGGACAGGTGAGAATAATCTTTTTTTTCTTTTATGTGCATGAAGAACAGCACAATAGGGGACATAGCCACAAGATGGGGATCTGGATGGGGGACATAGCCACAAGATGGAGATCTGGATGGGGGACATAGCCACAAGATGGGGCTCTGGATGGGGCACATAGCCACAAGATGGGGACCTGGATGGGGCACATAGCCACAACATGGGGACCTGGATGGGGCACATAGCCACAAGATGGGGACCTGGATGGGGCACATGGCCACAAGATGGGGACCTGGATGGGGCACATAGCCACAGGATGGGGACCTGGATGGGGCACATAGCCACAGGATGGGAACCTGGATGGGGCACATAGCCACAGGATGGGGATCTGGATGGGGCACATAGACACAAGATGGGGACCTGGATGGGGAACATTGCCACAGGATGGGGAACATTGCCACAGGATGGGGATCTGGATGGGGCACATAGCCACAAGATGGGGACCTGGATGGGGCACATAGCCACAAGATGGGGACCTGGATGGGGCACATAGCCACAAGATGGAGACCTGGATGAGGCACATAGCCACAAGATGGGAACCTGGATGGGGCACATAGCCACAAGATGGGAACCTGGATGGGGCACATTAGTACAGGATGGGGACATGGATGGGGCACATTGCCACGGGATGGGGACCAGGATGGGGCACATAGCCACAGGATAGGGTACATGGCCACAGGATGGGGACCTGAATGAGGCACATTGCCACAGGATGGGGACCTGGATGGGGAACATTACTACAAAATGTTTGCCATTATTACTATATGGTGCTAATTGTAAGACAATATTACTGTATGTGGCCAATTGAGGGAAGCAAAATTGTAAAAATAAAAAAAAAAAAAAAATAAAGCATGAAAAAATATTTGGCACTAAAAATGCTGTTTTATATATAAACTAAAGTAAACACAAAAAAGTGCACGTTTATTATCGCCACATCCATAACGGCCCAAGCTATAAAAAAAAATAAACATGGCAAAAATGTTCAAAAGGTGTATACAAAAAAAATGGTATCACTAAAAATGTCACTTTGAACAAAGAATGCGGCCCTCCAAATTAAATTTTTTTCCATGTGCAGCCCATATACCCAGCCGAGTTTGAGATCCTTGATCTAGAGCAAGGGTGGGCAATTAATTTTCCCATTGGGCTACATGAGAGACTCTAACTATTGTCAAAGGCCGAAGAAATATGTTGAACTTAGTAAGAAGTTAGAGTAACCGTCGTTTAAATTTTTATTTCATAAATTAATAATACACTTTAAAATAACCATCTTTGTAATATATCTTATGAGAGAATTCTGCTTCATTCTCCACCAGGACTGATCATTCACTGTCAAAATTCTCAATTCACGGGTAAAATTTGTGTTCAGTGAAGACAGATTTTAACGTTACATAGAATTTTAACAGTAGCAACTTCCATCTCCTATTTCAGTAATGTAAAAATCAGTAGCTTCTCACAATCACATGAGCAACATGCTGCCTGACGTTGCTGTGTTGAAAATCAGCTCCTGGGACACTTTGGAGAAATGCCTCTACCAGTGATTCACAAACAAATCAATAATACCAAGCTGTTGGCTACCATACATTATTACACCCCACACTATAATCCAAGGAATAGGACCAGTGTGACTTCCTTCTAGTGACGATCACATCACGGCTTCACCAGTGTGATCTCCTGAACAATCTCTGGTTATCATTGCTTCTTGGACAAAAGCGGGATTCATCGCTGAGGAAAATAGACCTTCATTGCCGTCTTGCTCCTCACCATGATAGTCTTTGAGAGTGATGGCGTAAAGTCAATCGAGAGGCCTTTATGAGAGAATGTCACACTGGTCCTACTCCTGGGATTATGGTGTGGGGTGGCTTAATGTAAGGTAGCCGGACACTTCTAGCCTTTATTTCAAGTACACCAGCAGCTCGGTGTTACATTCATTTGGTTGTATAAACGGTGGTATGGCCATTTCTTAAGGCTAAGTGCCCACGAAGCAGAAATGCTCCGGATTTTTTCTGCATCTCCCTGGCAGGAAAAAACGCATGTGGATTTTACATGCGTTTTTCCTGCCAGGTAGAAGCGTTTGTCAAGCCTTTTTGCATGCATTTCCACATGCGGGTTATGATTTTAGCATCACTTGGAAAAGTGCTTGACAACTTGGTCACACTATATAAATCCATGCAACCGGCATGGATTTATATAGTGTGACCAAGTTATTAGTTAAAAAAAGAATAAAAATGGTAAAAAAACAAAACAAAAACATTATAATTACCTTCGCAAAGTAAGTATAATGTTTTTTTTTTAATTTTAATTCTTTTTTAACTACAGATACTATGGTACCCGTGTCTGGAGGAGAGTCTATTCTTCTCCAGACCCGGGTACCATCCCCGCATTGAATCGCTTAATATCCGCATGTGTACAAGTACTCATGCGGATATTAAGCAATTCAATGCAAGTCAATGGCGGTGATTATGCTTGGTAATACATGCCTCATGGTTATCTTTGGGGACCATGAGGCATGTATTACCAAGCGTTTTTTAAGCGTTTTCGCTGCGGAAATTCCGCGGCACAAACGCTTGAAAAGCGCATAGTGGACACGCAGCCTCACTGTCCTCTAGGAGCAGATTATCAACACCACTCCAGGCTGCATGTTTTTTTGTCACTGTGAGCAGTCTGCATGGCAATGTACTACCATGGCTTGCAGCGACTTTGTACTTGTCTCCTATCAAACACATCTGGGACATCATTGGTCAACAGTTGCAAAAGGGAGCTGCCAGCAGCGGATCTTGATAAGACGATGCCTTTGACAACTGTTAATAACGTCAAGGCATGTACTTCCATACGTCACGCTTATAGTCAATACTGAATAAATCGCAATGTTTTGAAAATTTTGTTTCCATTTTTATATCATTTGCATATTATCAACATGTATTTCAATCCTGTGTTTTTACTTCTTGGTTGCAATTGCAGTGTTGATAAGTGAAAAAAATACATTGAAAAGGGACGCAGATGGTGCCGTTACCCAACGTCAATAAATAAATAATAAAAAAGGATAAGGTGCTCACCTCATGGTGTTGTGTCAATGCACAACACATATAGGAGCTTGTGGGGAGAGCTGCAGACAACACCAACCCGGTCAGGGTTCCAAGATACCTCAGTAGGTGGATGTCAAAGAAGAAAGGTGTATGGATATCCGCGCTCCTCCGTGTGGAATGATGATCCGATGATCAAAAAGATTGGAAACTAGTATTTTAATGATTAAAATTATATTCATACGCGTTTCGCGGATGTCCTGTCCGCTTCCTCAGTGAATAGCTAATACACAGATGTTCCTAGTGTTACTTATATACAGGTACTCATGAAAAAAATTGACGCCGAAAGCACCAATCCCTCACATTTAATATAAAAACAAATACATGTACCCACATGGTCAAAAACATGTTATCTATTATTATTATGTTGTAATCCAATTTAAATTAAAATAAATAAATCTAAAAGTTGTTTTTATCCCTGGGTTTCGTTCCTAGCCATTCCTGTGTTTTAGCCCCTATTTCTTCCTTCTTCTTTTTACTTACCTGTACGGCGTCTGCTTAATTTCATCTCACATCCGGGTGAAGTAAACGAGATGCTGTCTTGACATGGTGATGCCTGCCCCTGTTTCTCCGACACGTGAATGAGCAGCATGTGTCTCCTTGTACATTTAGCAGGTATCCTGAACGATTTTTATATACAGGGTGGTCCAAAAGTAGGTGAACAGAAAATAATAACATTTATTTTGATTTATATATAAAATTATATTTACTAACACAAGCATAACATTGACAATTACATTTTATTCTGAACAATAATACAAAAGCCCTTAAATTTTATCAACGCAGGTGCTCAAACTGTTTTCCATTACAATTTGCACAGCTTTGAAGTCTGCCTCTTAAGCTTCGACAAACTTTTTTGCACAAGTCTCTTTGGGTATTAATTTCTTGAAATGCATCTCTTATGTAATTTTTCAAATCACTGATAGTTTTTGGTTTTCGACTATAAACTTTGTCCTTGAGTACTTCCCAAAAGAAAAAATCCATTGGGGTCAAGTCTGGTGAACGTGCCGGCCAATCAAGTGGTCCTCTTCGGCCAATCCATTTATTAGGAAATGTTTCATCAAGATACTCGCGGACAACTCTTGAATAATGTGGAGGGGCCCCATCTTGTTGGAAATAAAGGTAATTTGAATTAAGCTGTTGCTGTAACTGGGGAACAACTTGATTCATTAGAATTTCGAGATACTTATCTCCTGTGACTGTTCCATCAAAAAATATTGGTCCTAAAACACCAAAACTTGAAATACCACCCCAAACATTGACACCAGGCTCATTTAGTTGTTGCTCTAATGTTAAATGCATGTTCTCATTATACCAGTAAATACAATTATGTCTGTTAATATGGCCGGATAATTTGAAAGAAGCTTCATCACTCCACATAATGTTATCTAAAATTACTGGATTTTATTCAATTTCGTTAAGCATAATCTCACTAAATTGCAGCCGCCTGTCTGGATCATCCTCCAATAAACCATGAATTAGACGATAAGCTTTCCGCCCAATAGATTTTAGGATTCGCATGATAAAAGCTCGTGAAATTCCCAATTCCAAAGAGGCTCTTCTGGTGGACTTTTTTGGACTCTGAACAAATGTTTCAGCAACAAGTTGTTTATTATCTTCTGTACAGATCATCATTCCACCTGCTGAGTGTTGATAAGTGTAATGATTACAGTTGATCATTAGCTTCCCCCACACAGTATGATACACCAACAACCCCCCCCCCATGCTGCCATGCTGTATGGTACACCAACAGGTCACCACACACAGTATGATGCCGCCACAGTCATTCTCACACAGTATGCCCCCACAGCTTACACACACACACAGTATGATGTGCTCCCACACAATATGGTGCCTACACAGTTTCCCACACAAATTATAATGGCCCCCACAGCACCTCTGCTCACACAGTAGGATAATCCCAGTTTTTCAACACAATATATGCCCACAGCCTCCCAACACATTATTATGCGTCCACGGCCCCCCACACAGTATGATGCCCTTGCAGGCCTCCAAACAGTATGATGTCATCCACAGTCGTTCCCATACTTTATGATACCCCAACAACACCCGAACACAGTATTATTCCCTCACAGCCCTTTGCACCATATGACTGCCTTAGCAGTTTCCCCAAGTAATGACTGACATAAAATAAATAAAAGCTATGAGGACTGAGGCTCCATGCAACAGGCATGATCGAGTGATGTGATCGTGCCTGCTGAGCTGACACTCAAACACACAGGCTGAATCGTGAAAGCCTTAGGATTGAAATGCTGTTCAAATTGAGATGCCGGTGGGGAGAGGGGATGTCCATGTGATGCGAGATGGCACTAATTCCAGTCCTGTTCTGCAGATCGGACAGAAACAGCCAAAAGGCTGGATGTAAATTGGAAAACTGGAATAACAAAGCACAAATAGGGTTTTATCAGAGTACTAATGGGGAAACCAAGGCAATGGTACTTACCTGGTATGGTTGTGTATCCACAACCACTAAAAAGCTCAAGGCTGCTGCAGACCCATGGTTTGGAAAAACAAGTAAATGCAATGTAAGGGTTAATTCTGCACTGCCCGTATGGAAAGAGAATGAATTTCCAGGAATGCTATTTATTAGTCAAAGCGTTTGGCAGTTCCAAACTTCTTCATCAGGACAAACCACAGTATGCCCCCACAGCTTATACATAGTATGATGTGCTCCCACACAGTATGGTGCCTACACAATTTCCCACACACAGTATAATGGCCCCCACAGCACCTCTGCCCACACAGTATGATAACCCCATAGCTTATCAACACAGTGTATCAACACGTACACCAACCAGATTTAAGAAAGCCAATTTAATGTACTAGGTTTTTTATTGCGAAATCTGGTGACAGAGCCACTTTACACATTTATCTGAAAAGAAATAAAAGTATTTTGCTTACTTTTTGACATTATGGAACTTAATCTTGTAAAGTGTGTGGCATGTTAAATAAAGGTTATTTTTTGTACTGTGAGATACCCAAATAGCATAACACATGTCGTAGTCTATGGGTATTTAGTTTTTCTCTGTTGCCCTGGAATCCATCATGTAGTTGAGAACTTGCCCCACTGTAATGTCAAATCCCGCTTAAATAAATTATATATAGCGCATATCACGGATGTTTGATGGTGCTTGTATCACCTTTGAAAATGTTTTCAAGCAATTTCCTCCCCTCTGTTTTGTGTAGTAGAGCGTATTATTTCTTCTAGACTATATGGATGCTTGGAGTGCAACCTTTTAGCTCATTGCCTATATGCGTCATAAAAAAAGAATGAAGGAAGAGAAGAAAATCTTGCCTCCCATTTCGGAACTTAGCCGATGGTGTTGGCAAGCAGGCAAATACTATTGGCAGTGCTCAGAGAAACACTCATAGTGGTAGCTGTACAAAGGAATTTGGCAGAGATCTGAGCCACATGATTGTGATTCATTTTGTACTTTTTAAACAAGGAAAGCTCAAAAGGATTTCTCTGCCAGAGCACTGCAATATAGTCACACTTGTACATCACATGCTTTTTATAGTACAGGCATGTCTGATGCAAATATTATACTTCACCTTTGAGTCTTCCCAACACAGCCCACTTATGATCTCTCGCTCTCTCTCTCTGCATAAGTCATCCACTTAATCAGTGTCCACTTCTTTGCAAGGATGTAGGAAACATTCTATTAAACATTCTGAAACCAATGGGAAGATTTATGAAACTAAAAGGAAAACTCTTTGTTGCCAATATCAACCAATTACAGAATAGATTTCATTTTGTATTTTGAGCTTAAAAAATAAAGCTGACATTTGCACCAGTTTTTTTTGCTTTTATTTTTTTACAAGTTGACATGCTAAGGTGTATACCAGAAATTATATGGTTCATAGCACATACTAGATATACTATATATTACCCATATTGAGAAGTACACCAGGTCATATTATAATAGCTGTTTTGTAGAGTAATACCTTTTGTTTTAGATACCGTGGTAATTGTTTTTGTTTTTTTAAAAGGGTTTTCCATTTAAGGTTTTTTTTTATGCCAAACGCTTCCTGTATGTAAAAATAAGTTAGCTTTACTTACTCTTTGACGCCACAGCGCTTTGGCTTTCTGATGCTCTAGTCTTTGTTGATATGGCTACAGAGGTGATATCACAATAATATTACATGACTGCTGCAGCTAATCAGCAGTTTTGTGCCATCTACAGGATCTTTACCTCTGGGACCATTGATTGGCTGCAGTTGACACGTGAGATCAATGTCACCACTGCATCCATATCAGCAAACACCTAGGGCTGGAGAGGAATGCTGGTACTGGAGCAAAAATTACACATGCGTATATGGATGTACCTCAGAAGTATGTATGTGCACTGTTAAGGGGACGGTTGCAAACAACTTTATTAAATAATGGAAAGCAACCGAACCCGGGGTCAGTGATGCAGCCTAGAGGACTGCGGCCGAACACCTTCCGGGTAAGAAGGTAAAACAACCAACTTAAAGTGTAAATCCCTCCAGTGTTTCTTCACACCGGGACGGGAAAAGGGATTTGCACTATCTCTGTTAACTGCACGAGAGATGTTCGACAAATAACGTAGCCGTAGCCCTGTTAACTGCACAGAGGCAGTATATAGCGACCCCCTTGTCGGAGCCAGACTGTCAAACGGGAACTACCTGCCTTCCTCTTGCTAAGACTGCCTATCCCCAGTTAAACCTGCCTGTCCGAAGCTAGGCCTGCCTAAGCGACCTGTGCTAAACAGCCGAGCGAACTCTTGCATCGGCAGGTCACGGAGAGAGCAGTTAGAGAGCACGTGGAGCCCATACAGACAAGCGTCCACACTGGAACACAACCTTAGCTTAATGATCAGAGCGCGCCGCCATGCTTGTGGGAGGCCTATTTAAAGACTAAGCCCTGCCCACTGTCGCATTATTTGTCGCACTACTGATGACGTCACCCCCGGCCAATCAGGCGGTGCTAGGTCACCGGATCAGCTGACACCAAAGCACCAATCACAGTCCGCCATGTCACGGGCATGCTCAGTGCAGTGCATCCTGGACTTAGGCTGTAGCAGCCCTTGTTCCCCTCCGCAACCTATGCTTAACACTACTAGGAACAAGGACCCAAGAGACAACCTGTACTTCTCGTGCACTGGCTAGGCATTGGGACCGATGGTGATGCTAAGCAGCATCTGCCCTGGCTGGACCACAATGGGAGACCACAGATGATTCTGACCCAATTTCAAGTCCAGCAACTGACCAATGCCTAACATGCACTCACAAAATTTTGGTAAATGGCAAATTCTTTCCTCCTAATCCTCACCTTAACGCTAGTTAGGGTTAGAAAAAGTTGATACTAACCTAAAATTTACGTTTTTTATTGTTGTTGTTTTTTTTTTTACAGGTGACACTTTAGTTAAAATTGGGACAGCTTTACTTGCATCTTTCTATTTCTCCGCTCACTACAGTACAAGCTAGAGGAAAGGCAGAGAGCTGAGGGAGAGCACAGTGCAGCACAAAAGTAGTACACATGATGCAATACTGTCTTGTGGAGCCTTTGTCCTTTTGGACACTGCCAAATGTCAATGCAGAGTGCAGCAGTCGGTGACATACCCATCTCAACTGCTGTGCTCTGCATAGAAATTGATGGCATCCACTAAGCTGACAGAGCAGCTGCTTTACTAATTTTATTCACTGGATGTTGGGGTGATCACATTTGCTCCAAGAAGTGGGGCTTCCTGCTGGATCATTTGACAGAGGAAGCAGGGTGAGGGCCTCAAATTTTGTGCACACGTGGTCAAAATTGTTGGTACCCCTCGTTTAATGAAAGAAAAACCCACAATGGTCACAGAAATAACTTGAATCTGACAAAAGCAATAATAAATTAAAAATCTATGAAAATGAACAAATGAAAGTCAGTCATTGCTTTTCAACCCTGCTTTCACAGAATTTTTTTTTTAAATAAACTCATTAAATAGGCCTGGACGGAAATGATGGTACCCCTGAAAATAATGTGACAAAAGGGACATGATGAATCAAGTTGTGTCCACTAATTAGCATCACAGATGTCTACACTCTTGTAATCAGTCAGTGGGCCTGTATATAGGGCTACAGATACTCACTACGCTGTTTGGTGACATGTAGTGATGAGCGAGCATGTTCGCTACTGCTCGATTCAGGATTGGGGATGAGGGGTGCCATGCATACCAGGATGGGGGTGAGGGGTTCCATGCATACCAGGATTGGGGGTGAAGGGTGCCATGCGTACCAGGATTGGGGATGAGGGGTGCCTTGCATACCAGGATGGGGGTGAGGGGTTCCATGCATACCAGGATTGGGGGTGAAGGGTGCCATGCGTACCAGGATTGGGGGATGAGGGGTGCCATGCTTACCAGGATGGGGATGAGGGGTGCCATGCGTACCAGGATTGGGATGAGGGGTGCCATGCATACCAGGATAGGATGGTGGGGGCAGCAGAAATACCAGGATGGGGGCAGCACATACCAGCATGGGAGACCATATACCAATAAAAATGCTCGCCACCATGGCATAGAACAGGTTCAATAACTAGTACAGTATATAACTTTTGCTGTTCCTTTGCCAAGCAGCTAATTATAGTGTGCAACAAAGCACACAAAACAAAGAAAAAAAAGTGTATATACATTTTTTAGTATTTTGCTATACATTTTAATGTAATGTCTGTCCACAATGTTTATGATTTAGAAGTGAAAAACACCATTGAAAAAAATGCTATGTAAAAGGCAATGTGTGATTTAATTGCAGAATGTTTTAGTTTGTTGCTCAATAAATTGTTAGACGTGTAGAGCACATGCATACCTCTCCCTTATTGCCTGTGTCTGTGACAGATTTATATTGATTACTATGCTTCACTATAGTCACAGGCTTCTATTATATTCAAGCTTCAGTAAACCAGCCCCTGCTTCCTGTGTAAGGTGAGAGAAGGTCTTGTATGAATAAAGGGTGAAATTACAGCTGAGCTTTCTAATTGCTTTTAGCACAGGAATAACTTTAACAAATACAGTACAGCTGAAGTAGTCTGTTCACCTTCTCTATGTAGTCAGAATATTTTAGAGTAATCTTCCATGTTTTTGAATGAAAATTGAAGGATTTTCTTTCTAGAGTTTAAAAAAGCTAAATATAGTTTTCTTTCCTTATCTTTTCTTTTTGAACCTACTGCATGCATGCCATCCACTTAATGAAAACAAATTATTGCCTGTTTTAGTCCAGTATAATTTATTCAGTGGCATATTTGTTGATGAAATTTCTTGGATTAAAAATCTGTTTCATTGATCTGATCATGTTCATGTTTTGCAGCATGTGCAGAGATTTCCGCATGTTCCATTCTGTAATTTCTGCAAAATGATCACATGTGAATATATCCCAAAAGTGGTTTGAAATTTAAAACTGTTGTACATACAGTTTTCCCGAATATCATTGTCTCTTTTGACCATTCACATAATTAGATCAATGTTGTAAGTCAAAAGCTGTGATTGCAGTATTTTCTTCAGTAACCAGTTTGAGTTGCGTCCTGTAATACTCACTAATGGAAAATAAGAAATATAATTTAACTTTTTTTAATACCTTATTTAGTATTTAAAGTTTTAGTGCTTAGAGGGAACCTGTCAGCCGATATATGCTGATCAAACCATGGCCAGAATATATCAGACACTATAGCCTGTCTTTTCAACCTGGAATGTTTTATTCTGTAGCGCTGTGGCATTTCAGTGAAAAACGTACATTTAAAAGCCGGATGGGGACCATGCCATCAGGTGGCTAGTCTAAAAGGCTATGCACAGCAGCTTCTCCCTGCCCAGGCTCCCATTGTGTGACTGGTCTTTTATAGCCAAGTTCACATAACCATATTTTTTTGTCCGAGAGCTGTTCGTGATATGCTCATTCTTTGGGCGGCTTCTGATAGGAAGCCGCCCGCTCCCTAACAGAATAAAATAAAAGCCGCTGGTGCTCGAGGCACCACAAGAGCGACCTCCACCATTTTCCTGAAGTGACTTCACATTGGAAAAGTCGACGACTACGCCGGCGTCTGTCTTGTCAGTGCTTAACTGACAATTAGCTTATCAGGCCCTGCCCCCAGCGAGATATGATTGATTGTGGTGTATGGCAGGCCTGCAACCTTTCGACTCCCAAGATTGCACTGTGGGCATGTTGGTGGGGTAACAGCGGGAGTGATTTCCCTCTGTCAGATTTCTCGTGTGCTGCTGTCATGCTTGCCAGTAGCATATGAGAGGTGAGACTGCTAGGATTGACAATAACGCTGATCTTGCAGCTACACCGGCAGCCCGGCTATGAATATTTGTCATGGGTGTATCAAGTGTGACAGACAGTCGCTCTGCATCCGGCTGTAGAAGATCACTGTGTTTGGCATTGCAGACACCTTCTTGATCGTTGATCCTCTCATCTCTGTAGTGTAGTGATATCCTTCTTCCTTTAGGACCCAACAGCGACCTCCAACTTCTGCTGCTAATTGACATACCCTTGCTTGGTAGTTAAAAACTCCCAGTGTCTCCAGAGAGTCGCCAGTTATAGTTCTATGTTCCTCTCTCCATGTCTGGAGTACCAGTAGTTGGCTAGTTTATTGTTGGACTTCCCTTGGAGGACAGTTGGCGTTATCTCTCTGGTATCTTCTCAAGCTAAGTGTATCCCCTTTGTTTGTTTACCTTGTTGTCTTTAGTTACAGTGGGGCCTGACTAGTGTTCACCCCATCCACTCCCTACCTAAGGCCTAGTTCTAAGGACATTCAAGGATTCGGTTTCCTGCTGGACAATAGGTGCAGAACCTATATAGGGACAATAGGGTAGTCAGGGTGTTATTAGATCTGCCTAGGGGTCTTCACTCCCCTTTTCCCTATTTGTTGGGCTCCCTTTCCCCTCTTCCCATCATTGTACACTTGTTCCTTCCCTTACCTTGCATGATATTAGTCTGGGTACAGAAACTGTATCGAGCAATAAGCATGACGTACATATTCGTTATGAAGTACTAAGTGACCTGTTCTCATGACAGAAGTGTATGTCAAATAGCGCTATGGGGTTTAAAAAATTTGCATTGCTTGGCTTGTAAGAGTTCTTTATTTCCCTGTGTATTTAACTTTGATGTGGTCTGTGAACCTAAATCAGCTGAGAGAAGCTCAGAAACAGAGATACAAGTCAGAAACTCTCCTGTCATACCATCAGAACAAGCTCACTGACTGCTTCATAGTTAACTCATTTTGCCGCCAGCAAGGGACAGTGCGCAACAAAGGCTAGAGAAGACAAACTGCAATTTTTTTTATGAAACCCAACTGAAATTTTTTTTTATCCCTAAATACATTTAAGTAAAAAATTTAAATGGTCTACAAAGGTGGACAACCCTGTTAATCCCGTTGTACACATAGGCGTAACTGTACACTTTGTGCTGGAGCGCCGTATATGGAAGGGACTCAGGAGCTGAGCTTCCTCCACAGCTGGTTGTTGCTGGCTATGTTAATAAGATGGCATCTGTCTCTAACAGCTGTGGCCAAAGGTGAGTACTGTCTGCGACTGTTAACCATTTAAATGCTGCTGTCAATTTCTGACAGTGGCATTTAAATGACGTCAGAGTGCACATGCTGGCTCCCGGAACCCCCCCCCGTTGCATGATTGCAGGGAGCCATTGGGTTACTACAGCCAGGGGCAATCTTGGTACTCTTCTGAAATCAAGATTCATACTATGTACTGAAATAATTTGGTATTGCAGTATATAGTACGAGCGATTAGATGATCCCCTAAAGGGACTAACAAATGAAGTAAAAAGTACAAAAAAAGATGTTTTAAAAATATATAAAAATAAGAATCCTCCTTTTCCCCCGGTTAAAGTAAAAAAATAAAAAACAAACATATCTGGTATTGCCGATTCCAGAAATTTTGCTCTATCAAAATCTAAAAAAAAAAACGAATTGTAAATGCCATAGCAAGAAAAAAATCCAAATGCCGTAATTGTGTCACATGTCCCCCAAAGAAATATAAATGAAAACGTCAACTCTCCTCACAAAAAAGCAAGCCCTCACACAGGTACATTGACAGAAAAATAAAAATGTTACAGGTCTCAGAAACTGGTGACACAAAATAAAATGTTATTTTTAAGAAACTTCAGAATTTTTTCAATCCTGAAGGTGTTAAAGGAGATCTGTCGCCTCGGAAAACAAGTTATTTCCTCTCACGAGTCGCCGACTTTGTAGTGGGGTTGTTTTTGGCGCAGCTTCAGTCACCGGATGTAAGTGCGCCTTGGCACTTCACAGCTCGCTTTGCACAGATAGCGCTACAATCATATTATGAGCATGCCTGTGAGCGGTGACTGTAACCACTCCGTGCACACCCCTATGACTGAAAGCCAGCGGCTCCCCGGAGGAAAGAAGTTAATTTTCTGCCAGTAGCCACACTTTCAGTAAAGCAGCTAGGCAGCATTGTAACGCTATTTACTTGCATACTAACCCTATATCTTCAGGTAAATAGCAGTTTACAGTAGATTTCATTTTTATTGCCTGAGTAAATACAAAAATGTTTCCGAAAAAGAAGCTGCTTGAAAGTAAGCAACAGGTTCCCTTGCCCTTAGATATATTACTTGTAACATTTGTTGTGTCGTTTATGCATATGTAGTATCAAATGATACCATGATACCAAATGATGACAGGTAGGTTTTAAAGTTATTAAATGTCATTAAGACATGTCAGGAGATGCCATCAGTGAAAATCTATTGTTACAGCTGTCCACCAACCACTAGAATAAAGGGTTAAAAATCATTTGTTAGCAACTAGCCCTTTGAGCTTTTAATATGGAGATATTCAGCTCTTCAAGTATGTCAGTGTGTTTTCCCTTTTAAATGTACAGGACTAATTATAGCCTCGTTCATTTAAATGGAAAAAGCCATGTCAGAAGGTGAAGCTTTACTTTAAGTTTAACTGGATGCACCATCTTTAGAAGCAATAATTGTAACCAAATGCATCCTGTAATTTGAGAAGTCTTTCATAACGCCTTTGAGGAAATTTAGCCTAAACTTCTTTGCAGACCTGCTTTAATTAGGACACATTAGCATTGTTGTGTATGAGCTGTACATTTTAGGTCTTGCCACATCATTTTTATTGAGTTCAAGTAAGGTCTTTCCCTGGACTAATCTAAAACCTGTTTGTTAACCTAAAAATATTTGCGTTGTTTAAAACATACAGTTTTTGTAGATTTTTTTCCATCGAGTGAAAACTGTTTTGGTACTAGTAAATTTAAAAACAATTATTATATCTTAAAATAAAATGATTCAATTTATATTAAAATTGTATATTTTTGCAGCCAAAGACCTATCTCCTCAAACCCACTGTTCATTTTTTCTGAAACTTTTGTTTCTTATTTCTCCATTTATAAAGTGTTGCATAATGCATTAGTGCTATATGAATAAAGATTACTAGTTTTGGGCAGTATACAGTATTTTTATTTGAAATGTTTTGTGACTAATATATTTCTAATACTCAACCACATTTGCCATTTATCATCTTTTTTTCCCTTAGGCAACAGATTTTTCTTCTGTTACTTTTTTCTATTGAAGGCACAGTTTAGTATGGTTTTCAGCTGACCAGCTATTTTATAAAATAATATGTAAGCAGTGTTTTGTTTAAGATGACCCACATTTGTTTATCTACTCACTTTTGGTCTTGTTTATTTTTTTTCCTTCTTTCTTTTTGTCTCTGGGAGGATTAAGACATGAAACTAGCTTTCACATAATGTAACTCAACAAAATGATAGTTATACTGGCTGTATATTATTCTAAACAGATTGATTCAGTTAAAAAAGCAAGGAATGTTTAAATGAAGCCTTTGAACATTTTTCCAAATACTTATTGCCTCTCAGATCGCTTTTTGTGCCTTTATTTGCTCCAGAATACCACTAGACTTCCAACAAAGAAGGATCTGTGCTCCCAGGAATTCACTGCATTCCATTCTGGAGTAGGCATTTTTCTGAGCTACAAAGGGCCTTTGGCAAATTCTCTCTAATCACTGGATTTATCCTAGACTCTGATAGGTGCCATTCATGAACATAGTCTGCTATGTGATCGGGCACAGGCATTAATGGAATCTTTTCATGGTACAAAAAAAAAATGTGTAACATTACTGGAAGAATCACAAAACTGCAGTTGCAAAGTAGGGAACTGATTCCCCACCCACGTTCTTTTCCTTGCATGTTCTCTACTGTCCCTCAGGAAGCTTATTTTCGAATCTTCCTCTAAATACTTATTTTATCACTTTGAGTTGATGATCATGTGACCTGCTTTCAACTCAGCAAGTGAGTGGACTACTTCAAAGCACAGTTCTCAAGACAGAGAGAGTCTACAAACTAATACAGAACTTGAAAAGTCCACGAGAAAGCATAAGTAATTGTCTATGGCTCTCTATATTATAAATCTAGATGAAAGGGGACATTGTATATAAAATATGTTAAAGAGGTAAAATGAATATTTAACCAGTGGCTTGGAATATTAAAGACAACAAAGTGATAGTCCCCTACCGACATTTACCTGTAAGCCGCCTTGTGGTCTCCATTTGCGCCAGAAGGGAAATATCACCATTCCAGCAGCAGCAGAACACTGTTTCTTGTGATTGGCTGCTGAAGTCAGGTAACTTCAGCCAGTCAGAAAAGCATTCAGTGATGTGTTGCTGATCACTGCAGCCAATCACAGACTGCTACTATCCTGTTGCTGGTAGAATTGTGATGTCTCTTCTTTCTGTGTCTAAATGCAGCCACAGGAACACATAAAAGTATAGCATGGAAGTAACAAAGTATAGGGTAGTTTGTCAAATTTATAAACAAAGGGGAGGAAGAAAAACCGACCAAAAAGCCCCCACACGCTTTTCGGCGTTAGGCTTTGTCAGGTCCCACCCCCTGACGAAGGTTAATGTAGCACCCTGAGGATTCGGCTGCTACAGGGGTATTGCACCTCAACCCAGAGGTGTGATATTCCACTCCCGGGTAAGGATGGAGTGTGGACCTGAGCTCGGTAGACTGCATACACTACACACATCCCATTTCCGAGGAACAGACCAACGGTACTCCCACTTAGAAATGTGCAGGTACGACCGAGTCTGTTCCTGGCTGGAGTGGGAGGGGGGTGGAACATCCCAAGTAGTGTAGGGGCAGATAGGGGGAGCAGCCTGGGTAAAGATAGGAGCTCATTGGGTGCTGGTCACCTGAGCTCACACATAGAGGGAGTATTTAAGGTGGGCACCATCTAAGAACAGGGTCAGTCTTTGCAGAGGAGTCAGTCTGCCAGCCTTTTGCAGAGAGAAGTCAGAGGAGGAAGAGGAGCAGAGAAGCCCCAGAGAGAGAGAGAGGAGAAAGCCAGAAAGACCCAGAGGGGGAAACAGAAAAGGAACTCTGAGAACCCAAAGTCCATCAGCGGGTGAAGAGTTGGCAAAAGGGTACCGGATCCCAAGCTGGTGGGGGCAAAAGCACACCCTAGCCAGAGACCGGAGGCCGTGGGCAGTGTCTGCCACGGCCACCCACCACATCCACCGCGAAGGCATACCACGTGGAGGGTCAGGGAACCCAAGGCCAAGGGTCGCCCAACAGAAGGCCCGAGGGAGCTGGACCTAGGTGGATCCCTGGTGGGGACGGCCAGAAGAAAGGACAAGAAGGAGGGCTCAGGGACACGCTCCGGACTTGTTTGGGGGTTGGCTGGATCCAGGACCTGGTGGACGCAGCACGGCTCGGGTGGTCACTTGAAGCTGGAGTGACCGGAACATCAGCAGTGAGTAAATACCCTAAACTGCACAACCCGACTCTGTCTTCATTTTACATCTACGCTGCACCACCACAACCCCCATCCTCTGCACCTGACCCCCTGAGGCTATACCCCACCCGTTGGGGGTTATACCATCACAAGCTGCACCTACACCATCAGCCTCAGCGGACCCTGCTGCAGCGGCGGCCATAGTCACCGCAATACAACGGGTGGCGTAGTCGACAATAAAGAACTTAATAACATCTGTAGGACTGCCACATACAACTGAGTTTGACACCCTGGGCACGGACCGGGTCACAGCCACTCGGAAGACTACAACCCCCATCTGATCCGGCTCCGGATATTCCCACTAAAGAATATGGCCCAGGGGGCGCGTCATTAACACCGAAACGCACGTCTAGGTGGGTGCCACGCTGTTTGAAGTCCCCCTGTTTACTCATTTACAGTAAGTACAGTGACACATTATTGTTATTTTATGGTTGGTTCTGTCATTATTCATGCTTTACCATACTCTGCACTTACTGATCCTAGTACACTTGTACTGTGCATCCTGCCATAGACATATTGCATGCCCTGATTGTGTGTCACACATTTTGATTGCACATTGCAATATACATGCTACAAATATATGCGACATACACTCACATTGTGCATGACTTTTTGTACAACTGTGGTACACATTTCGATTTCAGTGTATTGGATCTCTCAGTATATTTTTATCACTGACTTTATTTTGAAATTTTTTTACTCTGCACGAGCACCCCTTCATTGTTGTTCATGTTACCTCCCTGATTTTTGCAATAAACTTTATATTACAAATCGACCTTGTATCTAGACTTTTTGGTCAGTTTTTCTTCCTCTCCTTTATTTCTGTGTCTAAGCAGATCATGGAGTAGTCTGTGCTGGATCCAAGTAAGTGCCAGTAGGGGAGTATTGCTTTGTTTGTTATTTTTTAATATACCAAGTCCCCATCAGAATGTTAATTTTGCCCGGACAACTCCTTCAAAGACCGATATATTCAAATGTGAAATTGGATATTCCCTAATGACAAATGTAAAAAGTGTAATAATAATGTTCAGAATGATTTTTACCTAGTGCTAGCAAATTTACAGTGTATTACTGTTAGAAAGGTATCGCGGTAGAGCAGCTGCCGGGAGAAAATGAACTACCCCTCCTGTGATTCAACGGCGTTCATTCATAGAGGCATGCACACAGTGACGTCAGTCATCGTTAGTAGCATTGTGAGCAACGGCTATAAGAATGCCACTGCACTTTGACAGCTTTTTCTGCACAAAGTAGCTGCAAACCGAGAGGTCAGTCAAAGTGCCGAGGCGTGTTTACAGCAGTCACTCACTGAGTACTGAGCAGTGACTGTAGTCACTCTATACACATCTCTATGACTGAAAGCTGGTGGCTTCTGGAGGAATTCAGTTAATTTTATCTCGGTAGTCTCGCTTTCAGTAAGGAGGCCGGACAGCATTGTAACGCTCTGAACCTGCAGATCAACCCTATATCTACAGGTTAATCGTGATTGGGGACATGACAGGTTCACTTCAAAGGAACCTCTCATCTGATTCATTCTGCCCAAACTGCAGACTGCCTGAATCAGATCCTGGCTGCAAATTTGCAGCCAAGTATATACAGGTGCAGCTCACTAAATTAGAATATCATCAAAAAGTCAATTTATTTCAGTTCTTCAATACAAAAAGTGAAACTCATATTATATAGGGTCATTACAAACAGAGTGATCAATTTCAAGTGTATTTCTGTTAATCTTGATGAATATGGCTTACAGCCAATGAAAACACAAAAATCATTATCTCAGTAAATTAGAATACTTTATAACTACAGCTTGAAAAATGTTTTTAAAATACGAAATGTTGTCCTACTGAAATGTATGTTCAGTAAATGCACTCAATACTTGGTCGGGGCTCCTTTTGCATCAATTACTGCATCAATATGGAGGCGCTCAGCTGAGGTGTTATGGAAGCCCAGGTTGCTTTGATAGCTGCTTTCAGCTCGTCTGCATTGTTGAGTCTGCTGTCTCTCATCTTCCTCTTGACAATACCCCTCTATGGAGTTAAGGTAAGGCGAGTTTTCTGGCCAATCAAGCACAGTGATACTGTTGTTTTTAAATCAGGTATTAGTACTTTAGGCAGTGTGGACAGGTGCCAAGTCCTGCTGGAGAATGAAATTTCCATCTCCAAAAAGCCTGTTGGCAGAGGGAAGCATGAAGTGCTCTAAAATTTCCTGGTAGACGGCTGCGCTGACTTTGGTCTTGATAAAACTACACCAGCTGATGACATGGCTCCCCAAACCATCACTTATTGTGGAAACTTCACACTAGACCTCAAGCAGCTTGGATTGTGTGTCTCTCCACTCTTCCTCCAGAGTCTGGGACCTTGATTTCCAAATGAAAATTGGAACTCTGGGACCTTGTGGAGTGTGTCAATGACTGCCTTCTAGACATATGTCAAGTCAGCAGTCTTCCCCATGATTGTGGAGCCTAGAGCCTACTGAAACAGACTAAGGGACCTTTTTTAACACTTAGGAAGCCTTTGCAGGTGTTTTTTGTTAATTATTTTAATTTACTGAGATAATGACTTTTGTGTTTTCATTGGCTGTAAGCCATAATCATCAACATTAACAGAAATAAACACTTGAAATAGATCACTCTGTTTGTAATGACTCTATATAATATATGAGTTTCACTTTTTGTATTGAAGAACTGAAATAAATTAACTTTTTGATGATATTCTAATTTAGTGAGATGCACCTGTATTTCTCTGAAACGTCCAGCTGGGCACCATACCCGGAGACTTCAGAGAAAAGTATATCTCGCTGTAATTGTGCAGCCAGGATATGATTCATGTTGCCTGCAGTTTGGACAGCATGAATCAGATAACAGGTTCTTTTTAAAGCCCATTTAGACAAGCCTATAATTGGTGAACAAGCATTTGAAAGAACTAATTGTTCCCAATTATCAGGAAATGCTGTCGATCATCTGACGAACGAAAAAAAAATGCTAACCTATCAAGTGATCAGATTTTATTATACTGGCATAAAAATGGTGATGGGTGATGTTCTTCTGATAAGATTCCCATGTTCCTATCAGTTTTTGTCAGCCCATGTAAAATAAGCATTAATAAACTATATACTACTTGTGTATAGTCAATTTGTGTTCATTAATGGGTTGAAATTGGCTTGTCTAAATGTGCCTTTAGGCTGGGTACACACATGTTATTATTTGTGGTTCTGTTCCTAACAAGAGCAAAAAAATTAAAATGATGGGAGGTCGGGACTACCAATCTTATGATCAGTGAGGTTCCAATTCGTCAAACCCATTCTACTTTTACATTCATGACATATCCAATCGATATGCCACAAAAGTAATTTGTCTGAAAAGCCCAATAGTATGTTGCATTTCTCACATCACGTCATCTTTATTTTATTTGCCAAAGTAATATGTGTTAATAAATCATATTATCATTTTAAAGTACACAATTGTGGACCCTAAAGTTATTGTTGTTCTATTCATGCACATCTTCTCATATTACTGGACTGTATTCAGTTTTCCAATCATACTTGGTGAAGCACATCCTACTATTTCTCCTCTCAATTGGAGGGAAGTAATCAGGGATTATGTACCTAATGAGTTAAGACTTGTCTTATCCAAAAGAAAATCTATTACCTGTGGAATGTAGGAGGTTGCAAGGTGCAGTACACCCTCCAGGCAGGAAGCTGAAATAATAGCTTGCCTTTTATATAACAAATGTTATATCAGGATAAAGTATGCTCTGCCACCAAGTTCAGCACTTTAATTACACTGTTAGCAGCTGCCTCAGTTATTCCTGCATGTTAGCAATTAAAAGCTGTCATAGATGACATGGAAACAAAATATCTTCTACTGGTTTTAAGTATGTTTAATAGGGATCATGTTGACACTGGTATTGGCTTGCAAGAATGTGATTGTGTATTTTAAGCGACATTCTGTTTCTATTGTATGGTTTTATTTTAGCTTGACAATTTCAAACTTTGTTTTAATACACTTAACTAGAACAAAACTATATTAGTGGACTTTTCAGTTTTGGCTGTAAATATTAAAGCCTTTTGTGAAGAATATTTTAATACAGTGAGCATTTCAAGCAATACCCACTACATAATTAAAAGTATTGATTCGGCTTAGTGGGTGTTATGAAATGCAGTATATATTCTAATTTATATGCATATATGCTTAACCCCTTTACCCCCGAGGGTGGTTTGCATGTTAATGACAAGGCCAATTTTTACAATTCTGACCACTGTCACTTTATGAAGTAATTACTCTGGAACGCTTCAACGGATCGCACTGATTCTGAGACTGTTTTTTCGTGACATATTGTACTTTATGATAGTGATAAAATGTATTCGATATGACTTGCGTTTATTTGTGAAAAAATCTAAAATTTTTAAATTTTCAAAATTTGAATTTTCATGCCCTTAAATCAGAGAAATATGTCACACAAAGTAGTTAATGAATAGAGATGAGCGGTGTTCGACTCGAACTGTTCGCCAATCTCAAATTCGAGCTGTTTTGGGCGGTGTTCGAGCCGTTCGACGAACCCGAACAATTTGCAAAAAATCTGGCTGTTCGAGGTTATGTTCGATAACTGTTCGTGCACCAAAAGAGTAACTGGATTTTTTCACAGTAATACTGTTAATCAATGTTGATGGACAGTTTCAGTGTAGAGTGGGCAGGGGTAGGGGCAGGGGATGGATCTCTGCAGAAATAATGCCGATCTCCGTTTTTTTTTCTTTCCCGCATTTACAGTGGGGAGGTGCAATCTGTCAGCCTATCAGCAGCGCACACACGCAGCGAAGTGCTTTTTTTTTCACACAAGCAAGGGCATGTGTCATTGGCAGTGTATGTCACATGTCCTTGCCCTATAAGACCCAGCCATTTTCCCCATCGCCACCATTTTCTCACTGCTACAGCTGAGTGTTAGACAGCACCGCTGCTGCTGTGGGCGCTATACAGTATAACTGTGTGAATTGCGAGCGAATTTGCAGTTAAATAGAGAGATAGGTTTAGGGAGTAGGGACTAGTTGTAATTGCAGCCCTTTTGAGGGCTAGGTTACAGCAGTTCCTAGCACTTTTTGCCAGGCAGGTCTGTGCCAGTGCTGTGCAAGTGTTGTTCACAGCATTTGGCTAAATGTAGCTAAGACAATCATTTTGGGCCTGCAGCAGTGTCTGTTAGTCATTGAAGTAGCCCATCTGAACCAAGCTACACCACCTGTGTATCTAATAACAATTTTTTACTGCATCTAGCCCAGTAAATCCTTTTGGGCATAGTAGCAGTGTCTGGTAGTCAGTGGAGTAGCCCATCTGAACCAAGCTACACCACCTGTGTATCTAATAACAATTTTTTACTGCATCTAGCCCAGTAAATCCTTTTGGGCATAGTAGCAGTGTCTGGTAGTCAGTGGAGTAGCCCATCTGAACCAAGCTACACCACCTGTGTATCTAATAACAATTTTTTACTGCATCTAGCCCAGTAAATCCTTTTGGGCCTGTAGCAGTGTCTGTTAGTCAGTGGAGTAGCCCATCTGAACCAAGCTACACCACCTGTGTACCTAATAACAATTTTTTACTGCATCTAGCCCAGTAAATCCTTTTGGGCCTGTAGCAGTGTCTGGTAGTCAGTGGAGTAGCCCATCTGAACCAAGCTACACCACTTGTGTATCTAATAACAATTTTTTACTGCATCTAGCCCAGTAAATTCTTTTGGGCATAGTAGCAGTGTCTGGTAGTTAGTAGAGTAGCCCATCTGAACCAAGCTACACCACCTGTGTATCTAATAACATTTTTTACTGCATCTAGCCCAGTAAATCCTTTTGGGCCTGTAGCAGTGTCTGGTAGTCAGTGGAGTAACCCATCTGAACCAAGCTACACCACCTGTGTATCTAATAACAATTTTTTACTGCATCTAGCCCAGTAAATCCTTTTGGGCTTGTAGCAGTGTCTGGTAGTCAGTGGAGTAGCCCATCTGAACCAAGCTACACCACCTGTGTATCTAATAACAATTTTTTACTGCATCTAGCCCAGTAAATCTTTTTGGGCATAGTAGCAGTGTCTCGCAGTCAGAGGAGTAGCCCACCTGTGAAGCAAGCTACACCGCTTGTGTATCTAATAAAATAGTTTTACGGCATCTAACCCAGCCAATTCTTTTGGGCTAGTAACACAGTTTGGCCACTCAGCTCTGCTCGGTTTCCATCCATCGTTTTTTGTGCAAACAACTACAGAGTTGCCAATTAGTTAACCACCAAAATGAGTGGCAAAAGGCCTGCTGCTGGTGAAAAGGAGAATAGGTGTGTTGGAAAGGGAAAAAAAGGTTGTGTCCGTGGGGTAGGTGGTAAAGCAACAATAACATCTGCAGAAGAAAGACCATCTTCCAGCCAAACTAAGATGTCTACTTCTTTTCGTGGACAATGTGATACGATCCCTTTCTTACGGACATGCCCATCGCTACAAATTCCAGATGAGGCACAAAAACAGCAGGTGCTTCAACGGATATCAAGTGCTCCTTCAATTGGCTCTCCTCCACCTCAACTTCAACATCACAAATACTCCAGTCCTCAGAGGTGTCACCCCAATCGCACTTGCTTCCTCACAGCTCCCAAGTCTCCAGCTGCCCGTCTGAGTATGGGGTAGAACAGATGGTTGAGTCTGCAGAGCTGTTTACTCATACTATAGCCTGGGAATCAGAGGTCTGCTCCAGAGCTTCTGTGAATCCAGACGAGGAAATGATCTGCACTGATGCCCAGAATGTTTGAGTCAGATCCAGGCCCAGATGAAGAAGGTTCTGAGCATAATGTAGACCCTCGTTCCCAAACTGTAACTACTGTTGGTGGAGACAATGAGGAAGACGATGATGAGACTCAGATACCTGATTGGAGCGACTACTTGACTTTTCGGTCAGGGCAGGAAGAGGTTGGCTCTGAGGACGACTGGTGTGAGAACACACAGGCTGATGGTGACAAGGTTGGAGATCCCACTTACTGTCAACCCACAGTCAGCCAGTAGATGAGGTCAGCAGAGGAGGTGGAGGAGGATGCTATTGACGATGAGGTTAGGTTGCGCCTTCCTGGACAGAGACAGAGTACTGGAAGCACGTCAACAATTGCATCCTCAACCACAACTCTGCCTCTGACCACAAGTCGTGGTGGCTCTTCAGGTCGCATGGGCTCTAAGCCTTGCATAGCCTGGGCATTTTTTGAGATCAATAAGGATGACCAAACTCGTGTTATCTGTAACATTTGTCACCAAAACCTAAGTAGAGGCCAAAAAATCCATAGCTTGAGTACTTCATGCATGAACCGTCACATGGATATGAAGCATAAGTTGCAGTGGGAAGCTCACTGTGCTACAATGCGGCCTAGCGGGCCGGGCCAACCACTATCTGCCCCATCTTGTGCATTCGCGGCCTCTTCACCCTCTGTGACTGGGGGGACAGCAGTCACACATGTTTTTGGACGCAGACCTGCCACCTCTTTACCCACAACAGCCAGTGTGATTGGCAGGTCGTCAGTTCATTTGGAAGTGGAAACACCTGCTGGTGTTGAGCGCTCTCCAACATCGAGAGCACCACCTTTGGATCAAGGCAACATGACATGTCCGCCTGTATCTTCCTCACAGACCGGCAGTTTGCCGGGGACACCCTATTCAACCACGTCTAAGCACAACAGCCAGCCCTCGGTCCCTCAAATGTGGACAAGTAAAAGACCATTTCCTCCTAGCCATGACAAAGCTAAGAGGTTGAATTTCACCATCTGCAAGCTGTTGGCTACAGAAATGCTGCCTTTCTGCCTGGTGGACACAGAGGATTTTCGAGACCTTATGTCCGTCGCAGTGCCCCAGTACCAGATGCCCAGTCGCCACTACTTCTCAAAGAAAGGTGTGCCTGCGCTACACCAGCATGTCGCACACAACATCACCGCTTCCTTGAGAAACTGTGTGTGACAGGGTGCATTTCACCACAGACACTTGGACGAGTCGGCATGGACAGGAGCGTTACATGTCGCTGACTGGGTACTGGGTAACTATGGTGACAGCAGGACAAGGGGCTGCTGTCCAAGTCTTGCCGTCCCCACGAGTTGTGCGTCAATCCTCTTTATCTAGAAGTTCCTCCACTGCTTCTGCCTCCTCAACCTCCTCTCGGTCCTCCACCTGCACCCAAAGCCTGTCTGGTAATGCCACCCGTGTTCTAACTGCGCACGAGGAATCCTGCACACCTCCTTACTATGCTGGCAGCAGGGCTCAACAGCATCAGGTGGTGTTTGCTTTGAAATGTCTGGGAAATGTGAGTCACACAGCTGAGGAGTTGTGGTCAGCTCTGGAGACCCAGTTTCATGAATGGTTGTCTCCACTGAACCTGCAGCTAGGGAAGGCCGTGTGCGACAATGCTGCAAACCTGGGTGCGGCCCTCGCCGGGGCACATTGACACACGTGCCTTGTATGGCTCACGTGTTGAACCTGGTTGACCAGCAATTTTTAGCCCACTATCCCAGACTAGATGGCCTTCTGCAGAGGGCACGGTCGCTGTGTGCTCACTTCCGCCGTTCGCATCCTGCAGCTCAACGATTTACATCTCTACAGAAGTCGTTGGGCCTGCCAGTTCACCTGCTGAAATGCGATGTGCCGACATTGTGGAATTCAACTCTGCACATGTTGCAGCGACTGTGGCAGCACCGACGAGCCCTGGTGCAATACTTTCTGACGTATAGCCTGGGCCAACGAGATCCAGAGGTGGGGAAAATCACGCTGCAGGAGTGGTCTCAGATCAGGGACCTCTGCACCCTTCTGCACAGTTTTGAAATGGCGACGAAGATCTTTATTGCTGACGATGCCATTATCAGCATGACTATTCCGGTGATTTACATGCTGGAGCACACTTTAAACAGAATTCGGAGTCAGGTGGTGGGACAAGAGGAGGGGGAGGAAGTAGAGGAGAAGTCATATGCGGAAGGGATAACAACATCTCCAAGGTCCAGACAGTCGGCAGCACCAAGGTGGCAGGCATGGGAGGGTGGGGGAGAGGGATTAACGAGGGCGCATGGTAGGAGCCAAACTGTTGAGGAAGGTGCAGGAGCCGAGGAAGAAGTGGAGGACGAACTGGCGATGGGCATGGAAGACTCATCAGATGACGGAGACCTTGATCACATTTCTGTTGTGCAAGGTTGGGGGGAAAGGGCAGAGGAAGGAAGCATTATTCTTACCTCGCCACCAACACAACAAGGACTTGGTCCTCCTGGATGCGCAAGACACATGAGTGCCTTCTTGCTGCACTACCTGCAACATGACCCTCGGATTGTCAAATTCAAAGTAATCCCGACTACTGGGTTGCCACACTCTTAGATCCCCGGTACAAAAGTGAATTTGCCGAAATAATTCCTGCCATAGAAAGGGATTCACGCATGCAGGAGTATCAGCAGAGGCTGTTACAAAATCTTACATGTGCTTTTCCACAAAACACCAGTGGTGCATGTAGTGAATCTCACAGTTCTAACTTGCCAACCGTGGGACTGTCGAGTCTTCATCACTCAAACCGTAACAGTAACACAGTATCTGCTGGTAACAGCAATTTTGTGGAATCGTTTCACCAATTTTTTAGACCATCCTTTGCAAGGCCACAGGAGACAAGAAGTCTGACACATAGTCAACGCCTAGAGAGGATGGTACAGGAGTATCTCCAAGTGAACATCAAAGCCATGACTGTGTCACTGGACCCTTACTCATTTTGGGCTTCCAATCTGGAAAAATGGCCTGAGCTCGCCACTCACACCTTGGAGATCTTGTCGTGCCCCGCAGCCAGCGTTCTCTCTGAACGTGTGTTCAGCGCTGCTGGTGGTGTGCTGACAGATAAGCGCACGCGACTGTCCACTGACAATTTAGACAGACTCGCGTTCATAAAGATCAACAAATCATGGATCCGCGAGGACTTTTCTACCCCTGTGTCATCCTGGGGAGACTAAAAGCTTGAGGATTTTGGAAAATCACCTCACCAACCATTTTAAGCAACTCTGGGGCAATTGATGCCACTTAAGTGGTGTCTGTGCCACAATTTTTGGAAAAATTGGAGACTCTTTTTGGAGTCCCCTTGCTGTGTTTTACATGACGTTGGCATCGTCAATTCCAGGTGGGTCGGGTCGCTCCCCCCCCCCCTTTAACCGTAAGAAACTACATACACTATGGCTTGGGGTAACACAGATGGTTGAGTCTGAAGAGCTGTTTACTCATACTATAGCCTGGGAATCAGAGGTCTGCTCCAAAGCTTCAGTGTCTGCTAGTCAGCGTAGTAGCTCAGCTGTGAAGCAAGCTACACCGCCTGTGTATCTAATAATGTTTTGCTGCATCTAACCCAGCCAATCATTTTGGGCTAGTAGCAGTGTCTCGTAGTCAGCGGAGTAGCCCATCTGAAGCAAGCTACACCGCCTTTGTATCTAATAACAATTTTTTACTGCATCTAACCCAGCCAATCATTTTTGGCTAGTAGCAGTGTCTCGTAGTCAGCGGAGTAGCCCATCTGAAGCAAGCTACACCGCCTTTGTATCTAATAACAATTTTTTACTGCATCTAACCCAGCCAATCATTTTGGGCTAGTAGCAGTGTCTCGTAGTCAGCGGAGTAGCCCATCTGATGCAAGCTACACCGCCTTTGTATCTAATAACTTTTTAACTGCATCTAGCCCAGGCAATACTTTGGGCCTAGTAGCAGTGTCTGCTAGTCAGTGGAGTCGCCCATCTGATGCAAGCTACACCGCCTTTGTATCTAATAACTATTTTTAACTGCATCTAGCCCAGGCAATACTTTGGGCCTAGTAGCAGTGTCTGCTAGTCAGCGGAGTAGCCCAGCTGTTTTGCAAGCTACACCACCTGTAGATCTAATTACAAATTTTTAACTGCATCTAGCCCAGGCAATACTTTGGGCCTAGTAGCAGTGTCTGCTAGTCAGCGGAGTAGCCCAGCTGTTTTGCAAGCTACACCGCCTGTAGATCTAATTACAAATTTTTAACTGCATCCAGCCCAGGCAATACTTTGGGCCTAGTAGCAGTGTCTGCTAGTCAATGGAGTAGCCCAGCTGTTAAGCAAGCTACACCACCTATGGTTTGAACACTTTAATTTTTTCAAAGGAAACGCTTCAGGCCCCCGGGACACTCAATGAAGAGCATCGGGGAGGCGCCCCAAGGCAAGGGGGCTGGGACTGGTGGTAGCACGCCTTGCGGCGGACCGCCAAGCTCGATCCTTATAAAAGCTTTTTAATGGCAGCAGCTTTAGTGGACGCTACTGGAGCTGGAATTACCGCAGTTGCTGGCACCAGACTTGCCCTCCAATAGATCCTTGTAAAATGATTTAAAGTGTACTCATTCAAATTACAGAGCTTAGACCTGCCTCCACCGCGGGGGGGGTCTCGACCCACCAGCGGACAGGCACCAGTATTGGGAGAGGGGAGCTTGCCGTCAGGGTCCACCACGGCTCTGGCACAGACACGGAGGTCGCATGGGCAGGAACGGCCTGGCCATGTCGACTTCGCACTCCAGCGTAGTCCCTCTGCCCGCTCGCGCCCGTAACCTCAAAGGGATGCGCAAGCGGCTTTTCTTCCCAGGACTGTTCCCCGCCCAGCAGGAACGTGGGGGAGCTCAGGTCGGCCTTCCACCGTACTCCCTTACCTCCCTCGCCCTCTTTCCATTCTCCATCTAACCCTTCGGCTCTGTGGTGTCCGCTCTCCCTCCAGCTCTCTCCTTCCCACAGGTGGACTACCGCATGTATTCACACTGTGGCGAATCTTTTGGGCCCAGGCATAAGAAGTCGTCGAGGTAATGGATAATATGTGCCCCCTTAGAAACGTCCATGACGACCCATTCGAGGAAGAAACTAAACGCCTCAAATAGAGAGCAGGATCTGGAGCACCCCATGGGCAAACAGCGATCTATATAGTATACTCCTTCCCAGAAGCAGCCCAATAGGCGGACACTATTCGGAGGCACAGGTAGTAAGTAACCGGAACGCCCCCTCAATGTCTGTTTTGCCCATTAGGGTGCCCCTTCCCAACTTCTTGACCCGCCTGATTGCCTTGTCAAAGGCTGTACAGTATACACTACTGTACTTGGTTCCGCGTCGATGTTGTCATTTACTGACCTGCCCCTTGGATATGACAAATGGTGGATTAGTCCGAATGTATTGGGTTCCGTTTTTGGCACGACTCCCAACGGGGATACCACTATGTCTTGTAAGGAAAGTGTTCTGAATGGAACCGCCATTCTACCTAAAGATATTTCTTTTTTTAATTTTCTTGTCACGACGTCTGGGTGTTGGTAGGCTATTAAATTTTTACTCCAGCCTTTCTTGATTTTAGAAGGGCATGACATGCCTATATCTGTGTCTCCTCCTCCTTTTACTCCTCCACCTCTTTTCTTTTCGCATGACTATATGTACTTGTCACTTTTCCATGTGTTAGTTGTGTCTTCTGAGCAGTTTGTCAGCTTTTGGACACCTTTGAAGGTGTTTTCTATGTGTTTCTATGTGTTTTTGTTTGCCTTCCATTGGTTTTAACGGTGTTCGACGAACCGTTCGGCGAACATGCCGGTGTTCGACGAACCGAACCAGAACACTACAGGGGTGGCTCAACACTATTAATAAATAACATTTCCCACATGTCCACTTTACATCAGCACAATTTTGGAACCAAATTTTTTTTGGGTTAGGGAGTTATAAGGGTTAAAAGTTGACCAGCGATTTCTCATTTTTCCAACAAAATTTACAAAACCATTTTTTTTGGGACCACATCATATTTGAAGTGACTTTGAGTGGCCTTTATGACAGAAAATACCCAAAAGTGACACCATTCTAAAAACTGCACCCCTCAAGACCACATTCAAGAAGTTTATTAACCCTTTACGTGCTTCACAGGAATTTTTGGAATGTGGAAGAAAAAAATGAACATTTAACTTTTTTTCACAAAGATGTTACTTTAGACCCAAATTTTTTTATTTTCGCAACGGTAACAGGAAAAAATGAACCACAAAATTTGTTGTGCAATTTATCCTGAGCACTCCAATACCCCATATGTGAGGGAAAACC
The DNA here is from genome assembly GCF_046119375.1 of Phyllobates terribilis. Taxonomy (NCBI): domain Eukaryota; kingdom Metazoa; phylum Chordata; class Amphibia; order Anura; family Dendrobatidae; genus Phyllobates; species Phyllobates terribilis. The sequence goes on along the minus strand of NW_027362771.1, from coordinate 155,875,707 downwards.
ACTGTTTGGGTGCACGGCAGGGATCAGAAGGGAAGAAGCGCCATTTGTGTTTTTGAATGTAAAATTTGCTTGAATAATTAGCGGATGCCATGTTGCATTTGGGGAGCCCTTGATGTGCCTAAACAGTGGAAACCCCCCACAAGTGACACCATTTTGGAAACTAGACCCCTCAGTGTACTTATCTAGATGTGTAGTGAGGACCTTCAACCCCCAAGTACTTCACAGAAGTTTATAACATTCAGCCGTAAAAATACAATTTTCACATTTTTCCCACAAAAATGTTTTTCAGCCCCTAATTTTACATTTTCATAAGGGTAACAGGAGAAATTGCACCATGCAATTTGTTGTGCAATTCCTCCTGAGTAAGCTGATACCCTATATGTGGGAGAAAACCACTGTTTGGGCGCTCGGAAGGGAAGGAGCGCCATTTGACTTTTTGAATGCAAAATTTGCTTAAATAATTAGCTGACGCCATGTTGCATTTGGGGAGCCCCTGATATGCCTAAACAGTGGAAACCCCCCAGAAGTGACCCCATTTTGGAGACTAAATCCCTCAAGGATTTTATCAAGGGTTATAGTGAACATTTTAAATACAGAGAAATGACACAGAAATTGATAACATTAGGTCATCATACTGAATATGTTGTCATTAGTCTTGAGCGCAAGTGCTCTCTACTTGAGTTTGCATCGGGTACTCAGGTATGCACCAAGTATCGCGGGTGCTCGAGTCCCCGCCCCGCTAGTTTTTGCATCGCCATATTTTGAAACCTATAATTTTTACATATTTCGGCCAAAAGAGTCATGTAAGGGCTTGTTTTTTTGCGGGACAAGTTGACGTTTTTCTTGGTACTATTTTTGGGCACATGACATTTTTAGATCACTTTCTATTCAGATTTTTGGGAGGCAGAATAAACAGCAACCGCAAAAGCAAACAAGATTTTAGGGTGTATGAAAAGAGAAATAAAATCTCGCGATACCAACATACTGTTGCCCCTTTTTAAATCACTGGTGAGGCCATACCTGGAATATGGGATCCAGTTTTGGGCTCCATATTTTAAAAAGGATATTTGGAAGTTAGTCAGTTCAAAGACGGGCAACTATATTATTATGGGGTTTGGAAGGCCTCTCATATGATGAGAGGTTGAAAAAGTTGAGCTTATTTAGCTTAGAAAAATTATGCCTCAGGGGATCTCATTTACATGTATAAATTATGTGTGGGTAGTACAAATGACTAGCACACAACTTATTCCTTCCAAAGTCCATAATAAGGACCAGGGGGCACTCATTACAGGTGGAAGAAAGGCGATTCCGGCACCTAAACAGGAAAGGGTTCTTTACAGTCAGAGCAGTCAGAATGTAGAATGCCCCACCACAAGAGGTAGTGATGGCAGATACTATAACATCTTTCAAAAAAGGATGATTTCCTCGATACACATAACATTGTGGGCTACATTTAAATTAGACAAAATATTACAACTATAGTAATACATTTAGTACGGGAATGGTAATTACATAACTAGTAACATAATTAGGTTTGATCCAGGGTTCTAGGACTGATCACCTTTTCCCAGGGTCAAGAACGAATTTTTCCCCTGTGACACAATTGGCTGAAGGTGTCCTGGGGTTTTTGCCTTCTTCTGGATCAACAGTGTAGGCATAGGGTAGTATTATTAGTGATAGGAAAGTCAGAATAATACTGTAATAAGATACAGTAGCATGCTGTTAATAATAGTAATGATATCGATATTGTCTGTAAAGCGCTATGGAATTAATGGCGCTATATAAGTGAGTAAAATAAATAAAAAATGAATATCAAATTGTTACATTTATAAAAACAAATTAAAATAATAATGGCAGTAGTACAATAAGTAGTGTACTATTAAATGTATAACTAGTAATAACATAATTAGGTTTGATCCAGGGTACTAGGACTGATCGCCTTTTCTCGGGGTCAAGAAGGAATTTTTCCCCTGTGACACAAATTGGCTGAATGTATCCTGGGGTTTTTGACTTCTTCCGGAGCAAAAGATTTAGACATAGGGATTTTAGTAGTACCATTATTAGAATCACAAGAGTAATACAAAATCTAAAACTAATTAAAAAAATTTAATTATAAACGGGTACATTTTTAATTGTAATAGTGCAGCAATAATAAAAATGGTAATAAATACATTTGTGAGGCCTAGTGAAAGTTAGTTAGTAAGTTAGTGTAGTGCTAGTGTAGAGAGTACAACAATTGGGGGAGGAAGGTTGATTCAACCTATGTTACTATATATATATCCTATCTCAGTACTGTAGTAGTCTTCTTCACTGAATACAGATTTTACAGTTAATTGAGAATATTGAAAAATAAATATCAGTCCTGGTGGAGAAAGAAGTGCATTTTTCTGATAAGATATATTACAAAATTGGATATTTTCATGTGTACTATTGATTTATGATATAAAAATTTCAACTACGGCTATTCTTTAGAGATTGTCACCAGGTTATTGTTACTTCATTAGAGAGCAGGCCCCAATTCCAGTACATGGTCACATACTAGGCTCCTTGCTGCAGTTTTGATAAAGCTCTGTTTTATCAGCAGAAGAGGACTAGTAAACCTGCAGCAATGTAGTTTTCGATACTTATGAGCTTAGTCTATCCATGTCCTTCACCACTAGCTGGCAGCTTTCTGTCTATGCACAGTGTAGAGAAAGCAATCAATTATGAGGGTGGGATGAAATTATACAGTCGTGGCCAAATGTTTTGAGACTGACACAAATTTTGTTTTTCAGTTTGCGGCTTCACTGATTTTTGGATCTTTTAGTCACATGTTTTAACGCCTTCTTGACATGGCTATTTGCGGCTATTTTCAGTTTTTTTCCCTTTTCGTTTTTTCCTCTTTTTCTTCCATTAGCCATAACTTTTTTATTTTTCCATCAAAATAGCTATATGAGGGCATAGTTTTTGCGGGATGAGTTGTACTTTTGAATTACACCACTCATTTTATCATGTAATGTACTGGAAAGCAGGAAAAAAATTTCAAGTGCGACGAAATTGCAGAAAAAAGCACAATTTCCCAATTTTTTCTTTTATAGTGTTCAATATACGTTAAAAATTACTTAGCAGTAAGATGATTCTCCTGGTTAGTTCAAATATGGCTATAAATACCACAGATGCATACTTTGTTTTTTTTATTTTATTGGTGAAAAAAAATCTGAAATTTGTAAAAAAAAAAAAAAAAAGAAAAATTATAACATTTTTAATTTTCTGTTGATGGATCTGTGTGTGGGTTTCTCTTTTTGCATCCTGAGCCAACGTTTATTGATACCATTTTGGTGTATATACGTTGTTTTGATCGCTTCTTATTCCATTTTTTGCAGTGTTGTGACGGCCGAGTCAGCATAATTCTGGCCTTTCGATTTTTTTATCTCATTACGCCATTTACCAGTCGGGTTAATTAATTTTATATGATGGGTCGAACTTTTACAGACGTAGTGATACCAAATGTGTTTTTTTATTTTTTTTTCATTCTTTTTTAATTCTTTATTTTTAATGAAGGAAAAGGGTGGTGATTTGAACTTTTAAATGCATTTTATTTTTTCATATTTTTAAAAACATTTTTTTCACTTTCTACTGTATTTATTAGTCCCCTTAGGGGACTTGAATCTGTGCTGTATACAGCAATTCTACAGTACTGCTGTGTGTAGCGAAAACAATGGTCACAGCTACAGGCTGGCTTTCACAGGATTACCGTCATGACAGTCATGGGGGTCTTCAGCAGACCCCCCTGGTAGTCATGACAACCCATCGAGACCCCACAATCACGTCACGGGAGCACTGATGGGCTCATAGAATGCCATACCCCATTGCCGCAGCACAGTAAATGCCGCTGTCACTGATTGACAGTGTCATTTAGCAAGTTAATGGCCACAGTTGGAGCTCCGCTCCACCCACTGCTCTTAGAGACAGATGATGGCTGAGTACCACAGCCATTATCCTCCGGAAAGATGCAGCCTCATTTTGCGAGCCCGCATTAAACTCATGCGGCCGACATATGATATAACTAGACCTCATATGTTTGTAAGGAGTTAAGCATTTTATGAGCTTTTAAACTTTTATTGACAAATGCATCAAGGTTTTGTTTACAGTGTTGGCCCTTATTTTCAAGATTTCTGCAATTCTTGCTAACATGCTGGATATCAGCTTCTGGGCCAAAACCTGGCAATCCATTCTTGCCTAAGAAGTCCTTGGAGTTATCACAATTTCTGTGCTTTTGTTTATCCACCCACTGTTTGAGGATTGACCAAAGATTCCCAATGCAATTTAGATCTATTAAGTTTCCTGGCCATGCACCCAAAATTTCAATGTTTTGTTAACAAAGCTACTTAGTTGTTATTATTATTTATTATTATAGCACCATTTATTCCATGGCGCTTTATATGTGAAAAAGGGGTATACATAGCAAAAACAATTACAATAATCTTGAACAAAAATCAGTCAGCAACTGGTACAGGAGGAGAGAGGACCCTGCCCGCGAGGGCTCACAATCTACAAGGGATGGGTGAGGATACAGTCGGTGAGGGTAAAGCTGGTCGTGCAGCGGTATGGTGGAGCTAGGGTTACTGCAGGTTGTACGCTTGTCGGAAGAGGTAGGTCTTCAGGTTCCTTTTGAAGATTTTCACGGTAGGTGAGAGTCTGATATGTTGGGGTAGAGAGTTCCAGAGTAGGGGGGATGCACGGGAGAAATCTGGTATGCGATTGTGGGAAGAGGAGATGAGGGGGGAGTAGGGAAGGAGATTTTATGAGGATCGGAGGTTGTGTGCAGGTAAGTACTGGGAGACTAGGTCACAGATGTATGGAGGAGACAGATTGTGGATGGCTTTGTATGTCAAGGTTAGGGTTTTGAACTGGAGTCTGGGCAATAAGGAGCCAGTGAAGGGATTGACAGAGAAGAGAGGCTGGGAAATAGGTGGATTAGTCGGGCAGCAGAGTTTAGGATAGATTGCAGGGGTGTGAGAGTGTTAAATGGGAGCCCACAAAGCAGGAGATTGCAGTAGTCGAGACGGGAGATGATGAGGGCGTGCACTAGTGTGTTTGCAGATTCTTGGTTGAGGAATGTGCGGATCCGGGAAATGAGAGAATCTGTAGTAAGAGAGAATGGTCTACTGTGTGGAAGGGAGAGGACAGGTCCAGGAGGACGACAGAGTAGTGTCGCTTGGATTTGGCAGATAGTAGGTTGTTGGTGACTTTAGTCAGGGCAGTTTCAGTGGAATGACTCTATGTAATATATGAGTTTCACTTTTTGTATTGAAGAACTGAAATAAATTAACTTTTTGATGATATTTTAATTTTGTGAGAAGCACCTGTATATATACAAGAGAGAGCAGGAGGAGAGATGGGAGGACATATCAAAATGGACGAGTTGTTCCAGTAGTTTTGAGGCATAAGGTTGAAGTGATATGGTGCGATAGCGAGACAGAGAGGATGGATCAAGGGAGGATGGGTGTGATCGAAGCATGTTTGAAGCATGAGGGAAGAAACCAGTAGTGACAGGTTGAAGAAGTGGGTTATGGTTGGGATGAAGACTGTGGTAAGGTTAGGGATGAGGTGGGATGGCATTTTGTCAAGTTCACAGGTGGTAAGGTGTGATTTGGAGAGTAAAGAGGAAAGTTGATCTTCCGTAATGGTGGAGGATCTGGTTTTGGAGGAGGAGGGTTGAGTACATAGGAGGGACTGTGGGGACTTTAGGCAAAATCTTTACCTGATGGTGTCATTCTTCTGCTTGAAGAATGAGGCAAAGTCTTCAGCTGAGATGAGAGGAGAGGGAGGAGACGGTGGGGTGCAGAGGAGAGAATTGAAAGTGTTGAATAGCTGTTTAGGGTTGTGAGATGGAGGATATGAGAGATGAGATAGTTATCACTTGTACCTTATGATGTGGTGCTCCATCATGCTGGAAAAAGCATTGTTAATCACCAAATTGCATCCAAGCAACAAGTAGTAAAAGCTGCACTCACAATCTTCATTGACTAAAATGTCCTTTATTTCATCATAATGATAAAAACAGTGAAAAGCAGGGAGCCCCGCACTCCCTGCTTTCCACTGTTTTTATCATTATGATGAAGTAAAGGACATTTTATTCAACGAAGACGGTGAGTGCAGCTTTTACTACTTGTTGCTTGGATGGAATTTCTATATTTTTCATAATCTAGCACCCCTATTTCATCTCTACATAGTGTATCTGGCCCGTTTTTAGCAGGTGGGGTCATTAACTGCCTAACAGGTGGTGCAGGCTTTCTTCATTGCCGTATCACCAAATTGCTCCTGGGTAATTGGGAGAAGTTGTTTTTCGAGGATGCTTAGATAGATGTTTAGATGGATGTTTAGCTAGTATAGAGCCAACTGAGTGACAAAAAAAGGGGAAAAAATTTAAAATTATAAGAAAATAAAGAATTAACTATGAAACAATAGAAGAAAAATATTTTGCCACTAAAAATAGTTTTATGTAAAACTAAAGTATAACTGTACCATGACCCATCTGATGAACACCATAAAAAATACACACCCATAGTGTAGCTTTTTCAATATACTGACACACAAAAAAATTAACAAATAGTGATCAAAAAGTCATATAGAATATAAATGGTATCAATGACAACGTCGTCTTTCTGCATAGATTGCGACCAGTCAGATTAAAAATTTTTCTCTACAGCATGTGCATCCCATTTACCTCTACTGTAACTGAATTTTTGAATAAACTCAAACTAAATATAAATTTGTAAATAAAATTTTAAAAACAAAATGCTTATAATTATACTTCAGTAACCATAGAAACTGACAGACCTAAAAACACTGAAAAAGAAAACTTCGTAAAGCGTAGCACCAACAATTCATCAGTATTGTTACGGGTTTGGATGGTGGAACCACTGTGCCGTGGTACAAGGAGGGACCAGAGGGGCGTAACTAAGTGCCTACCCTGGCTATACGGCGGCTTAGTCGACTCGGTGAACCAGGTGCCACTCTGGGACCGACCTCGTGTGAGAGCAGGCGACTCCCACGGGGCTGATAGCCGAAGCAGACTGGCACGACAGATGTGCGCGGCTGGTAGGCAGGCGGACGGGGCTGGCAGACTCCTTGGCGGGCACGACTGATAGGCAGGCTGTCGGGCAATGCAGATAGGCAGGCTGGCGGGCACGGCTGATGGACAGGCTGGCGGACTGCACTGGGACCTGAGGGCTGGAGAGAGTGTTAGCACTCAAGCTACAACATTGCACAGGCACATTCATCTTGGAGGAGGTGCCTAAAATATCGGCTGTCCTGTGGCCATTGGCCAGGGACATATTAGGACGGCGCGTGCAGCCCCTTTAAGAAGCAGAGCGCGTGCGTCCTAAGCACAGAGCCCGGGGGTCTGCGCGCGCACACAGCCAGAGGACGCCAGAGCAGAGCCGCGGCGGTAAGGGGGCCGGCGTCTCTGCCGGCGCTACAAGTATGCACAATTTCACCTGCTATGGTTGCACCAATGGGTAAGCTGCACTCACCGTCTTCATTGAATAAAATGTCCTCATCATAATGATAAAAACAGTGTCTGCGCCTATTGCTGTGTTTTGCATAGGCGATCAAATGATTAAAGGTTCAAAAAATGTGAAAGTAAAACAAAAAAAAATACCCTTGAAAAATAACCACTCTCCTTTTTTCCAAACCATAAACACAGTATAAAAATTTAAAATATTACATATTTGGTTATGCAGTTCAGTGAAAAACTGGAATGTTAGAGTGTGGAGTTTTTTTGTCATGTCACCCATTTCAAAAGTTTAATAAAAGAGATAACGTTTTATAGTCCCTGAAATAGTACCAATAAAAACTACAGCTTACCTACCAAAAAAAAAAGCCCTCAGAATATAGCAACTGAAGACAATTTTTTGGGGGGGAAGTTTTTGTTTTTAAGTAGTGACATTTGTATCGCCATAAGGGAACAACGCTACTAGAATCATCAAAATGAACGTGGTAAAAATAAAGCCCAAATAATAACTGCAGAACTATTGTGTTTTTTTTTTTTATTCCACAGCACTTAAAAATTTTGTTCCCATTTTTCAGTACATTATACGGTAAAAGGAATGGTGTGATTCAGAACTACAAATTGTCCCTAAAAAATGCCCTCATGTGGCTATGTCAATGAAAACAATCAAAAAGTTAAGTCTCTAGGAAGGCAAAGAGGAAAAACAACAATGGCTATGTCTCCAATATCAGTTGACAGGTTAACTTTAAGTAGTAGAACATCTTAAAACTCAATAGTTTGTTGTGTATATTTTATAATTTGTGCTATTAGCTGTGTATGATTTTGCTCTGTTCAATTATATTCATCTTAAAAGTTTACTCCTGTGCTTCTATTACAAAAGCATAGCTTGATTTTAAACCAGTCATTCTTACTTTGTCCACTAGATGGTGTTAATATGAACATACGATTTTATATTCTTAGGTGTTTTGTAGGTGACAAAAAATAACTGATACACCAATAGTGATGTATATTTGCTAAGATAGGTTGTTTGCTTTTTCCAGAAATATTTAAGCCCTTATTGACCTGAACCATTTCAACTTTCAATGCATATACCATTAAATCATATAGTCATCCCACACATACAAGTTAATAAGTATTAGTGTTGAGCGAGTATGTTCTATTAACCCTTTCGCTGAGTATGCTCGGGCCAAGCTTCGAGTATTTATAGCTGCTCGGTGATATGGTTGAATCGCTCCCGTGTGCATGATTTGCGACTGTTTGACAGTTTTAATACATGTGAGGAATGTCTATTTCTTACACATTCCTCACATGTAATAAAGCTGTCAAACAGTCGCAAATCATGCACACGGGAGCGATTCAAACATATCACCGAGCAGCTATAAATACTCTGAGCTCGGACAGAACATACTCGGAACAGAACATACTCGCTCAAGACTAATAAGTACCATTTACCATGTGTCTACTTTACGTGAGCATTGTTTTCCAAATCAACTATTTTGTTAGAATATTGCTAAGGTTAAATGTTTAGCAGCAGTTTTTCATTATTTTCAGGGAAATTTACAAATCCAATTTTTCATGGACGTATTTAGCTTAGAAATTATTTTGATGAGCTCAAAAAGTGATAGCATTTTAAACTGCACCCTTCATAATATTCAAAACTAAAATCCGGAACTTTGTTAACTCTAAGTGCTTCACATTAGTGCATGTTGAATTTAAAAGAAAAATTATAACTTACATTTTTTCCTGTAGAATATAGCTTTAGCCTATTTTTTTTTTCATTTTCACAAGGTGTAATTAAAGAAAATAGACCCCACGATTTATTATGCAATTTCTCTAAAATACAGCAATACCAAATATGAGGTCAAAATCTACTGTTTAGGTATTCACCCTAGAGAATTTAAATGCTATTAACTTTCATATCAACCCTGTATTTTCAGGTAAATGGCGTTTCTGGACATGACAGGTTACCTTTAACTCCTTCACCCCAAAGCCTGTTTTCACCTTCCTGACCAGGCCAATGTTTTCAATTCTGACCAGTGTCACTTTATGAGGAAATAACTCTGGAACGCTTCAACGCATCTTAGTGATTCTGAGATTGTTTTCTTGTGACATATTGTGGTAAAATTTGTTAAATACGAATTGCATTTATTTGTGAAAATATCGAAAATTTGGCAAAAATTTAGAAAATTGGCAGAGCCCTTGAGGTGCCAGAACAGCAGACCCCCTTATAAGTCACCTTATTTTACAAATGACACCTCTCAATCAATTCATCTAGGGGTGCAGTGATCACCTTGACACCACGGGTGTGTCACAGAGCCTTACACCATTGAGCAGTGAAGAAAAAATAATTACATTTTTACTAAAACAATTTGGTTTGAGCCCCAGATTTTACATTGTCACACAGGGAAATGGGTAAAAATGGCAACAAAATTTGTCACACAATTTCGGCTGAACGCGGCAATACTTCATATGTGGCTATACTGTACTTTGTAGCCAAACAGTGAGGATCGGCAGGGAGCGCTATTTGACTCTTGGAGAACAAATTATCGTAAAATAGTTTGTACGTTCCCTATACAGAGCCCCTAAGTGCCAGAAGAGCAGAATCCCTCCCTCAAGTGACCCCATTTTAGAAATTACACCTCTATGAGAATTTATCTACAGGTGTAGTGACTATTTTGACTCCATAGGGGCTTGCCAGAAACAAGGATCAGTGAATGTTGCGGATTAAAAATTGTAAATCTGCCAGTGTAGTGCCCAGTACATTGTAGTGCCCGTACATTGTACCCAGCTCGTGCTTCTGGAGACATATACCTGTAAATTAAGCAGGCTTTCATCACTACAGAAATGCTAGATGTGGATGCTAACTGCAGTTTAGGCACACTGTGGGGCTCAGAAGCGAGGGGCCATTTGGATTTGGGAGCGCAGAATTCGCTGGATTTCTTTTGGGGGGCAAGGAGCCATAGCACTTTTCCAGAGCCTTTGTACTACCAGTAACATGGAAGCCCCCTATATGACCAACCTGAGTGGGGGCTTGCTTTTTTTGTGGATTGAGTTGAAGCTTTTGTTGGGAACATTTTACATAACATTTGGGTTCACATTTATCCTGTGCTCTACGCTGAGCACTTACATCGGGGTTTCCATCTAAATCTCTGAATGATGTGGTTCAGATGAAACCCCCGACGGATCCGTTCACTATAATGAGGCAGCAGAGTTACTCTGGACTCCGTCTGACCTCTATTCAGCGGTGTCCTTCTTTTCAGAGGTATACAAAACTGTGTCCGACTGCGCGTTTATGCACACTTAAAAAGACAGACACCATCGGATCATAGGACAGACTGCATCCACAATATCTCCATCTGCCTAGGGAATCTTCCGCCAGGGGTTCTGTCTGAATCACGTGGTTCAGAGATTTACACGGAAACCCCAGTGTAAGCACTCAGCATAGAGCGCAGGATAAATATGAATAAACTGAGCCTTACTGCGATCTTTGGGACACAGAATGAACAAATCAACAGCAGGTGAAGAATTGTTTTTTTTTTATTTTTTACGCCTTTCCTCGTGCAGTATAAGTGATTAGACGATTTTATTCTTCGGGTCGGTGTGATTAAAGCTATACCAGATTTAAATCTTTTTTTTTTTTATGTTTGGCTGCCCTCACACACTAAAAGACGCTTTTTTTGCAAAACAAAGTTTTTTGCATTGCCATATTTCTGGCAACAGAGTCATGTTAGGGCTTTTTTTTGCACGACGAGTTGACTTTTTAATTGGTTCCATTTTCGGTCATATAACGTTTTTTGATCGCTTTCTATTCTGATTTTTGGGAGGCAGAATGAACAAAAAACAGCAATTTATGTTTTTTTTTATACCGTTCACTGTGTGGTAAAAGTGAAAAAAGACAACTTTATTCTTTGGGTCCGTACGATTACAGCGATACCACATTTATATAATTTTATTATGTTTTGGCGCTTTTACACAATAAAAACTATGTTCTAGAAAAAAGAATTGTTTTTGCATCGCTTTATTCTGAAAGCTAGAACTTTTTTATTTTTGCGTTGGTGGAGCTGTAAAGTGGCGCGCATTTTTGTCGACTTTTTGATCGCGTTTTATTCCACTTTTTGTTCAGTGTTATGATGAAAAAGCATAGTTTTTTGCCACATTATTTTTTTTAGTTTTCACTGAAGGGGTTAACTAGTCTGACCGTTTTATGGGTCAGGTCTTTCCGGACGTGGCGATACCAAATATGTGTACTTTATTTGTTTATTTTTGCTTTAACGTAAATAAATGTATTTATTAGATTCATACATTTTCAGCTTTTTTTTTGTTCTTTATTTCGGGAATTTTTTTTTTTTTTTTTTACAAATTTTAAAAGCTTCTTTTTTTCTTTTTTTTTAGTTTACCTTGTGCCAGGATAGAACACCAACTTTCCCTGCCCTGATCACTGATCTAATACTCTGCAATTTAGATAAGCATCTCCCAGACAGGGAAGAGGCGTTTCAACTCCTGCTCTGAGCAGGAGCTTACAGGCCACTGTCCGTGGGTAACCCTGCGGCCATCTTTCAGCCTGGGGCCACCATGGAGACCATTCGCACAACACGATCGTAATCTTGTTGTGCCAATGGAAGCAGAGAGGAAGCTCCCTCCCTCTGCGATGCCGATCGATGTCGCTGTCAGTATTGACAGCGGCATCAAAGGGGTAAATGCTTGTGAGCAGCGCTAGCACTGATTGTGGGCGTTGCTGCAGGGTGTCAGCTCTCATATAGGTTCTCTGGTGTACATAGACCATGTGAAACTGGCCTTACACTGTAAAGCAATGCATCCACCCCACAGTGGCTTGTAAAAGTAATCACCCCCTTGGATTTTTACCTATTTTGTTATATTACAACCTGTGTTGAAATATTTTTGTAATCCGATTTGTGTCTAATGCATCAGCACCAAATAGTCTAAATTGCTGAATTGAGAAACATATACAGTACAGACCAAAAGTTTGGACACACCTTCTCATTTAAAGTTTTTCTCTGTATTTTCATGACTATGAAAATTGTATATTCACACTGAAGGCACCAAAACTATGAATTGACACATGTGGAATTATATTCTTAACAAAAAAGTATTAAACAACTGAAAATATGTCTTATATTCTAGGTTCTTCAAAGTAGCCACCTTTTGCTTTGATGACTGCTTTGCACACTCTTGGATTTCTCTTGATGAGCTTCAAGACGTAGTCACTGGAAATGGTCTTCCAACAATCTTGAAGGAGTTCCCAGAGATGCTTAGCACTTGTTGGCCCTTTTGCCTTCACTGCGGTCCAGCTCACCCCTAACCATCTCGATTGGGTTCAGGTCTGGTGACTGTGGAGGCCAGGTCATCTGGCGTAGCACCCCATCACTCTCCTTCTTGGTCAAATAGCCCTTACACAGCCTGGAGGTGTGTTTGGGGTCATTGTCCTTTTGAAAAATAAATGATGGTCCAACTAAACGCAAACCGGATGGAATAGCATGCCGCTGCAAGATGCTGTGGTAGCCATGCTGGTTCATTATGCCTTCAATTTTGAATAAATCCCCAACAGTGTCACCAGCAAAGCACCCCCACACCATCACACCTCCTCCTCCATGCTTCACGGTGGGAACCAGGCATGTAGAGTCCATCCGTTCACCTTTTCTGCGTCGCACAAAGACATGGTGGTTGGAACCAAAGATCTCAAATTTGGACTCATCAGACCAAAGCACAGATTTCCACTGGTCTAATGTCCATTCCTTGTGTTCTTTATCCCAAACAAGTCTCTTCTGCTTGTTGCCTGTCCTTAGCAGTGGTTTCCTAGCAGCTATTTTACCATGAAGGCCTGCTGCACAAAGTCTCCTCTTAACAGTTGTTCAAGAGATGTGGCTGCTGCTAGAACTCTGTGTGGCATTGACCTGGTCCCTAATCTGAGCTGCTGTAACCTGCGATTTCTGAGGCTGGTGACTCGGATAAACTTATCCTCAGAAGCAGAGGTGACTCTTGGTCTTCCTTTCCTGGGGCGGTCCTCATGTGAGCCAGTTTCTTTGTAGCGCTTGATGGTTTTTGCAACTGCACTTGGGGACACTTTCAAAGTTTTCCCAATTTTTCACGCTGACTGACCTTCATTTCTTAAAGTAATGATGGCCACTCGTTTTTCTTTACTTAGCTGCTTTTTTCATGCCATAATACAAATTCTAACAGTCTATTCAGTAGGACTATCAGCTGTGCATCCACCAGACTCCTGCACAACACAACTGATGGTCCCAACCCCATTTATAAGGCATGAAATCCCACTTATTAAACCTGACAGGGCACACCTGTGAAGTGGAAACCATTTCCGGTGACTACCTCTTGAAGCTCATCAAGAGAATGCCAAGAGTGTACAAAGCAGTCATCAAAGCAAAAGGTGGCTACTTTGAAGAACCAAGAATATAAGACATATTTTCAGTTGTTTCACACTTTTTTGTTAAGTATATAATTCCACATGTGTTAATTCATAGTTTTGATGCCTTCAGTGTGAATGTACAATTTTCATAGTCATGAAAATACAGAAAAATCTTTAAATAAGAAGGTGTGTCCAAACTTTTGGTCTGTACTGTAGGCATAAATTTAATTTATGGGACCAAATAACTAAAAATTGGCATGTGAATCTGTATTTACCCCTTTTGCGATGAATTTCTAGTGAAAGCAATTACATTCATAAGTCACATGCTTAGTGAAAGGAGGTTCACATGTGTGCAATCCAAGTGTCACATGGTCTGTCGGTGTATACACACCATTTCTGAAAGGCCACAGAGGCTGCAACACCATTAGGCAAGAGGCACCACTAATCAAACTACCCCATGAAGACCAAGGAGATCTCCAAACAAGTCAGGAACAAAGTTGTTGAAAAGTCCAAGTCAGGGTTGGGTTGTCAAAAAATTATCCCAATCTCTGATGATTCCCCGGAACACCATCAAATGGAAAGCACATGGTACCACAACAAACCTGACAAGAGAAGGCCGCCCATCAAAACTCTCAGCCCAGGCAAGGAGGACATTAATCAGAGAGGAAGCACAGAGACCAAAGGTAACCCTAAAGAAGCTGCAGAATTCCCAAGTAGAGACTGAAGTATCTGTCCATACGACCACAATAAGCCGCACACTCCAGAGAGGTGGCCTTTATGGAAGAGTGGGCAGAAGAAGCTTTGCTTACACACAAAAATTGTAAGGCTCGTTTTCAGTTTGCCAAAAGCATGTGGGAGTCTCCCCAAATGTATGAAGGAAGGTGCTGTGGTCAGATGAGACCAAAATTTAACTTTCTGGCCACCAAGGTAAACGCTATGTCTGGTGCCAAAGCAAAACAGCTGATCACCCCAAGAACACCATCCGCACAGTGAAACATGGTTGTGGCAGCATCATGCCGTGGGGATTATTGTTGGCAACAGGGACAGAGAAAATGGTCCAAATTGAGGGAAAGATGGATGGTGCAAAATATAGAGATAATCTTGAGCAAAACCTGTTTCAGTCTGTCAGTGATTTGAGACTGGGACGGAGATTCGCTTTCCAACAAGACAATGACCCAAAGCATACCACTAAAGCAACACTCAAGTGGTTTAAGGAGGAATGTGTAAGTGTTTTGGAGTGGCCTAGTCAAAGCCCAGACCTTAATCCAATTGAGAATCTGTGGTCAGACTTGAAGATTGCTGTTCACCAGGGGAAACCATCTAACTTGAAGGAGCTGTAGCAGTTTTGCCTTGAGGAATGGGCAAAAATCCCATTGGCAAGATATGGAAAGCTCAGAGACTTATCCAAAGCGATTTGCAGCTGTAATTGCCCCAAGAAAGGCTCTACAAAGTATTGACTTTAGGGGGGTGAATTATTATACACACTGACATTTTCACTTATTTTGTCCTATTTGTTTTTTGCTTAGAAAAATAAATAAAACCAAATGTTCACAGTTGTAGGCATGTTCTTTCCATGAACTGATGCAAACACTCAAAAAAAAATGTGAAATTCAAGGTTGTGAGGTAGCAAAATATGAAAAATGCCAAGGGGGGTGAATACTTTCGCTAGCCACTGTAGTTCTGAAACTTCAGCCCTAGCTTTCCTCCCAGAATCGGGTCAACAATTGGAGGTGGGCAGCACACAGTTGTAGGCATGTTCTTTCCATGAACTGATGCAAACACTCAAAAAAAAATGTGAAATTCAAGGTTGTGAGGTAGCAAAATATGAAAAATGCCAAGGGGGGTGAATACTTTCGCTAGCCACTGTAGTTCTGAAACTTCAGCCCTAGCTTTCCTCCCAGAATCGGGTCAACAATTGGAGGTGGGCAGCACACAGTTGTAGGCATGTTCTTTCCATGAACTGATGCAAACACTCAAAAAAAAATGTGAAATTCAAGGTTGTGAGGTAGCAAAATATGAAAAATGCCAAGGGGGGTGAATACTTTCGCTAGCCACTGTAGTTCTGAAACTTCAGCCCTAGCTTTCCTCCCAGAATCGGGTCAACAATTGGAGGTGGGCAGCACACAGCATGGCACCAGTCAATAGAGATAAACAGCAGAGCAAAAGAGGCAACTGCCTGCAGTCCTATTTGGTTATCAGTTGCATTGTGCTCCCAACCCCTCTACAGCTCTCCTAGGATGGGTAGCAGTAGAGGGAGTGAAGTAGGACAGATTCAACATAGTGTGGTAGATCGGCTCACTCGGCTGTTTAACGAGGTAGGCACAGGAATGCTTTTCGTTTAAATTTTCAACTGGTTTATTAAAAAGGGCTCCATAAACCAGTCCAAACAAAAGAAATGGACATATTCAGTCTCCTTGACCTAAACAAAATGTCACTCGCTATAGTCCTTATAACTGCGGGGTCTGCCCGCTCAGGAACCAGGATTCAGCTCTGTTTACCAAGTGCCCAGCTCTGGAGGTCAGCTCCCATGCAGAGTACACACAATAATCAATAAGTCCAAAGGTTTCACCTTTACCTCCTGGACCACGCCCTGGGGTACAGATATGGTGAACAGCCGTCCCGCCTAACTTTAGCTGTTCACAATAAACCTTGCCCTGTCATGGCCAATTAACCCCTCTTAGCACAAAACATGCTGTAGCAAACTTCCAGGTTCATATCACTGAATATAATAACCTCAGTGAAACATTTCTCCTCCTGTACATTACCAGTAACCCTCTTACGAAAGGTAACTTGCATGTGTGAGTCTGTTTGTGTATTTGTCTGAGTGTATGTTTATGCATAAAATCTGTGTTTGTATCTGTTTACTGTATGTATGGTATTGCAATGAGTAGAAAAGTATTTATTATAGGTTACTTAAATTTTACTGGCTCTTTATCATCCTCTTGATATCATCACACTAATGACCTCTACTGTATTTGCTTAAATATATAGGTTAAAAAGATGCCATATCGTGTTATCCGTCACATATAGGGTCCCACTATACAAAAACCTATATGTTTAAGGTATACATTTATTACAAAATACCATTGTAGAGAATAATCAGTCTATTATGCTATTCTAAACTTTTTTTTTTTAATGTATAATTTTATATTAATTATACTCTTTTAGCCGCCGCCTAACAAATATGATCCTTTGGATACATTTAACTTGGATGTTGTGATCTTTCCTGTCATACAAATTAAATGAGAGATGTGAACCCAGCCGAATACAGTACAGTATTTAGCTAGAGTTGTGTGAAAAAGTGTTTTCCCCCTTCCTGATTTCTTATTCTTTTGCATGTTTGTCACACTTAAATGTTTCAGATCAAAAACCAAATTTAACTATTAGACAAAGGTAACACATGTAAACACAGAATGCAGTTTTCAAATGAAGTCCTTTATTGTAAAGGGAAAAAGAAATCCAAACATACAGGGCTATGTGTGAAAAAGTGATTGCCCCCTAAAACCTAATAACTGGTTGGGCCATCCTTAGCAGAAACAACTGCAATCAAATGTTTGCGATAACTGGCAATGAGTCTTTTACAACGCTGAAACATTTGAGTGTGACATGCATGCAAAAGAATAAGCAATCAGGAATGGGGCAAACATTTTTCACACCACTGTACATTATATATATAAATAGCTGATTTATTTGAGTGAATGTTTAATATGGTATGTTATGTGTATTTTTTGTGGGTTTTTTTGTATATGTTATTGTACACATTATGTAAATAATATAAATTGCACAGAGAAGATTAAGGCTATGTTCATCCTTTTTTTTTTTTTGCTGCTGCTTTTTTTTCTGCTGCCAAAACCTGATCCTTTGGCAGTAAAATGGTTGCAACCAAAATGCAGGTTTTGGTGCATTTTTTGCTGCTTTGCTGCCTTTTTTGCTGCGTTTTTCACGATCCCAAAGTTTTATCTTTGCATCCACCTTGCAAGCATGAACAATACAAGTTGATAGGCCACCAATGGAAGAAGTATGTGGTACCATAAAACATTTTTGGAGGAAAGGGCAATTTCACAAATTATTTAAGGTATAAAGTGTTTTATATTTATGAAAATAGCGGCTATTCAGAACAAAAAAGCCGTGAACTAAGGTTACATGAGTTCATAAAAAAATACTCAATTGCAAATGTAAAAACAGTAGGGAAAGTTGAATTGGTAGGGCGTTGTTAATTAAAGGGACTGTGTCAGCACAGAATGACTGTTCAAATCAAGTACAGGTACTCGGTGCATCATGGTGTGACCAATCATTTAAATGCACCTTCCCACCTGCTTATTTTCTCTCTATCTCCACCCCCCTTCTCTGATTAACATCTCTAGCTTCTTCGAGCCAGAGAAGGGTGGAGATAGATGGAAAACAAGCAGTTGGGAAGGTGTATTTAAATGATTGGCCAAGCCATGATGCATGGAGCGCCTGTACTTAATTTTGAACAGTCATTCTGTAGTGTCAGAATCCCTTCAATACATTGGTAGGGCTTTAAGTTAGTAGGGCATTGCTTACTTTTCACACATTGGTAGGACAATGAATTTGTAGCGCATTGTTTACTTTAACACATATTACTAATTTAATTAAACTGTATAATACTATCATCCATGCTCATGTGAGAACACCAATACATTAAGGTTTAAACTTGTGAAAATTTACAAAAATATATGGGTTTTACATCCTGTGGTACCTGACTTTGTTTCACCAAAAATGTTGCAAAAACTGATGGCAGCGTTTTTGATGCTTTTTTTGCACTTACCCATGGACCCTGTGTTACAAGTATTCAATGGAAAGGAAATCAGTACACATTAAATACATGCCTTTATATTGTAGACAAATAAAATAGTTGGCTGCCTTTCTTTCCAGTTAAACTAAGGTTCATTTTCTGAGTGTGTGAATGTGCTAGAAGTTCAAGAGCGCACACCATTCATAAATCTAAAAACACATGAAGAAAAGCCCTCCATGTAGTGTCTGGAGCCACTGGGTGCCACAAGCTGGAAAAACATGCACACGGTTATAACCCTGACAAGCACTGAAACTTTCAAGGGTCTGTTTGTACGGTGGTCTGAGAAGTATGGAGTTCATTTTTTTTTTTCTAGAAGGGCAGTTTTCAGAATTACTCTGACACATACTAGGCAACATGCCAAAGCGGGCCCATTTTCAGACTGGCTTTCCCCTCATTGAAGTGTCAGAAAGTAATTCATGGAACATTTGGTAAAGCAGGCAGCTCTTTCATTGAGTTCCAGTGTGGCAAAGTCACATGAGTTCAGGACCTTAAGCCAAGCGATGCACAGTGATTTAGTGAGGAGTACGAATCAGTCAGGCTAAAAGAATTTCTCTGTTTGATGTGGTTTTAACATCATTTCAGGTGTGATTAGTATCACAGTAATGCAAAGAGAAGGTTGTTTTGGGATTTTAACAATATTGTTTTCAAAAAAAGATTTAACTGGGAAATAATTGTTAAAGAGTTTTTTGTTTGGTACCCTTAATTTTTGCGTTTATTCAATTTTTGTTCCATTTTCATTGAGATTTATTTTACATTTTTTTTCATACAGTCATGTGAAATAGATTACCAGATATGTTATGAGAGTATTCATATGAAACACAATGCAAACGGTGCAGCATATTTATCAATAATGTTGCAGGTGGTAAGATGAAACATGGTCTTTTAAGGCTAATGAGCTTTTGGCGAGTTTTTGATGTTGCCGAATTTCTGCATCTATTATTTAAATTAGGTTACTTGTATTTTTTTTTTTATTGCGTTTTTGTGTGCTTTTTGATGCTGAAGTTTGTCTCTTGTTAGTGTATCATGCTTGAAATAAAGCTGTTTTGTTTTTGAAACTTCCTGGTATTTGGCTTTGACAAAATGTTATTGACATATAGTCATGGTCGAAAGTGTTGGTACCCTTGAAATTGTTCCAGAAAATGAAGGATTTCTCCCAGAAAATTATTGGAATTACACATGTTTTGTTAAATTTCAGCATCTAATTCAAGTCTATGGGGAAATTCCGCACATAAAACTCAGCGTACAAGCAAGAGAAATTTACATGCTGCAGATTTGAAACATGCACTGCGGATGAGTTTAAGTTGCATTGAAAAGAAACACAGTGGGCATGAGATGTCTAAAATTCCCATCTACTGAAACTGTAAGACGCTGCATTTTTCACTCAGCAAAAATACGCAGCATCAAAATCCCTCCAAAAGATCATCGTGTGAACGTAGCCCAAGTGTATGTTCACACTGCCTTTTTATTAAACTTTTTTGAGCAGGGCCCTCTCCCATGCTCTCTATAGTGCTTATGTGCCCTAAAGGGACACTTGGATAGGGGTTTTCTATAAGAGACAACCTCTTTAGGCCACGGCCACGTTCACACGTTTAGTATTTAGTCAGTATTTTACATCACTATTTGTAATCCAGAACCAGGAGTGGGTGATAAATGCAGAACTGGTGACGTGTTTCTTTTATAATTTTCCTCTGACTGTTCCATGCCTGGTCTTGGCTTGCATATACTGAGGTAAAATACTGATCAAGTACTGAATGTGTGAACATGGGCTTAATGTGAGCAGTATCAGCATTATTAAAGGGGTTGTCCAGTCAAAATATATTGGTGACCTATACATATGATAGTTCATCCATATCAGATCGGTGTGGTCTAACATCCAGCACCCTATTTATCAGCTGTTCCTGCCTGCTCCGCCGATATTTTCTAGAAGGCCTCCGCCGAGACACCCTCTCCTCCCAGCCCAGGGCCCGCAACATCGCCCTACTACTGCCACCGCCGGCTTCCTACAGTGGCGACCCTGCCTTCTATGACCCCGCTCCACCACCGTTGCCCCCCACAGTAAGCTAAATTTGGACTTTAAGACAGACCCCTTTTTGACACATTGAAAAAAAAACCTCAAAATTTGAGGTGCGTCTTATAGTTCACAAAATACAGTAGTTAATCAAAACTGTAACAATCAGCCCATTTAGAGACACATTGCTGGAATCAGGGTCACTGCCCCTACATCATGCTGCTCTTCGATCGAGTAGCAAAGATCTGGTGCCAGATTGCCTTCAAAGATGATTAACGAAAACTGTAATAGGTTCACCCCTAGAAATCTATCACAGTCCAGCTTTCATCGTTCAAGAGCTCTAGAAGAAATAAAAGCTGGGGTTGGTTTACAGGCATAATAAAGATCGTTTTACCCATTGTTTAAACAGTTTCCTGAAACCTATACATCCATGGTAAAAAGAGTTCAAACAATTGATGTTTATCGCTTTTCCTTTTTCTATGCTATGAGTTATTTGTACTAGTAGGACCTAGACACTTTCAGACTCTGACAATACTTCCTGTTCTGATTTCTGTCAAGTTCTGTGTTGTCACAGAACTTCGTGCACATCTGTAAAAAGTATATTTGTTTTTCAGCTAAAAAGGGTACCCATAATCGTGCCATACACATAAAGAAGATATCAATCCTCCTTTTTAGGTGTAATTCTGTTTATTTGTTACACAGCGTTCATACTTAAAATACATACCAAACTATCCGATAGTCTAAGCCATATACAGGTGCATTTATTGAGTGTATTTACTGAACATACATTTCAGTAGGCCAACATTTCGGATTTTAAAATCATTTTTCAAGCTGTTGTTATAAAGTATTCTAATTTATTGAGATAATGTTGTTTTTAATTGGCTGTAAGCCATAATCATCAACATTAAAAGAAATAAACACTTGAAATAAATCACTCTGTTTGTAATGACTTTATATAATATATGAGTTTCACTTTTTGTATTGAAGAACTGAAATAAATTAACTTTTTGATGATATTCTAATTTAGTGAGATGCACCTGCAGATCCATTTTTTATCAATTTTTCAGGTTTATTGTGGATGTTCCAATTGAGCTCTCATATCAAACCTACATCTAAGTCTGAAACTATTTATTAAAGGGATTTTCTCAGGCAGGTTTGGAAGTCATCCCCTATATTAGTGAATAACTTTCTAATAACTAGGGGATTTACTGCTGGGACCCCCACCAATTCTGAGAACTAGAGCCCTGTGTGAAAGAAGCTGTGGTGGTCGATCATGCACACTGCCGCTTCAAACATTCTTATGGCAGTGCTGAAGACTAGCCGAGTGCAGCGCTCAGCTATATCCATGGTTCCATTAAGATTGAATAGAGCAGCAGTACAAATGATCAACCTCTGCTCCATTGTCCCTGTGTTCGTACCCCCAGCGATCGGGAAGTTACCCTGTATGGGTGGGGATAACTTCCAAACTTGAGTACATCCCTTTACATTTTTGCACATTCGGGTAAATTTTGTGTCATATTTACTCACATTGTTCTTATGTACAGACACGGCCAAAATTTTTTAGCCTGACACAAACTTTGGTTATCACAAAGTCTGCTGCTTCAGTTTTTATAGTGGCAATTTGCATTAACTATAGTTTGTTATGATCACATAAATAATTTCAAATCTTACCTTGACATGAAAATTAACTTGTACCCCAAAACCTCATTTCCACTAATTTTCAGCCTAGCCAAAAAATAACCTACTTATATCAATTCAGTGATTTCACATTAGATCAGTGGCAAATGTTAACAAGGACAAATCATTCTGTTATGCTGATTTGAATTATAGGAGCAGATTGGTTGCTTTAAAAAGGGGACTGGTGCTTGAAATCAAGTTATTTTCTCTGACGAAGCCTCCTTTAGACTGTTTGGGACATCAAATCCTGAGACCTTTTAATGTGTGGGGTTGTTTTTCATCCAGGGGAGTGGGCTCACTTACAATTTTGCTTAAGGACACTCATGCTTAAAGAATTATATCTCAGCACGTAGAAGAGCAACTTCTCCCATAATTTCAGGAGCAATTTGGGTATGATCAATGCTTTCTCCAGTATGATCAAGCTCTGTAACAAGACAAAAGTGATAACTAAGCTCGGTGAGTAAAACATTGAAATTTTGGGTCCATGGCCAGGAAAAACCCCAGATCTCAATCCCTTTGAGGACTTGTGGTCTATCCACAAAAAGCGGGTGGACAATCAAAACCACTGACATTGTGATAAACATCAAGCACTGATTAGGCAAGAATGGATTGTTATCAGCAGTGCTGTGGAGTATGAGTCATAGTCGTGGAGTCGGTGTCCATTTTGATGGAGTCGGAGTAGGAATTGGAGTTGGTATAAAGTGGACCGACTTCAACTCCTAAAATATATAATAAATTGGGTACAGTAGTTCAATGCAGTTTGTGGGGAATATTTTTTTCATAAGAATTTGGGAAAGTTATGAAATGTCCTATAAATGGCTGTTCTATTCCTGATCTAAGGGTCTAGAATTTTAGCTGAGATGAATCTGTGTTACAGTAAATTCATCACTTAAACGTGAGCATGTATGAGAGTCGTGGAGTTGGAGTCGGTGTCATGGAAATTGAGGAGTCTGAGTTGGAGTCTGAGGTTTAACTTACTTACTCCACAGCCCTGGTTATCAGTCAGGATTTGGCCAAGAAGCTGATATCCAGCATGCCAGAGGAAATTGCAGAAGTCCTGAAAAATAAGGGAAATATTTTGAATCTTTGCATAAATTTGATGTATTTGTCAATAAAAGTTTGAAAACTTATGAAATGCTTATAAGTGTACTTCAGTAACCATAGAAGCATCTGACTAAAAGATTGAAAAACACTGAATCACCAAACTTTGTGAAACCCAAAATTTGTGTCAGTCTCAAAACTTTTGGTCACAAAAGAGCCAGAAATGTATAGATATAGTGATTGGCCTAAACAACATATTTTTAATGTATTCACGATTGAAAACTGTTGGCAGGTTTTAGCTTCCCTATAAGTTGCTTAACATGTAAGTAAGTGTTTGACCTCTTAATGAACCATGGTAAGGAGGAAAGAAAGTTATTTTTACTCCAAGGCCACGTTCACACTATTAGTATTTGGTTAGCATTTCACATTAGTATATGTAAGTCAAAACCAGGAGTGGGTGAAAAATACAGAAGTGGTGTCGTGTTTCTGTTATACTTTTCCTCTGATTGTTCCACTCCTGATTTTGGCTTACAAATACTGATGTGAAATACTGACCAAATATTGAACGTGTGAACATGGCCCAAAGTAGACTTCTGGTTCAATGTGCAAGATGTTTTGTTTACTACTTTCTAGGTTTCTGATTCATTCCTCTATTTCTTTCCTCTTCACGGAGAGCTATTTTGCATAATTTTCACATTAAATGAGTCGTCCCGCTGGAAGAAAACTTTTTAGATGGTGTTTAAAATTGAAATATATATTGTCATCATCAAATGTCCTCCAATGTCCCAAAGTCAACTTCAGCCTCAAGTCATGGCAGCTCCATCTCTGCCTTGAGTTTCATACAGGAGAGAGCTTGCTGCAATGTCCCATGATCAGTGAGGTTTGAGTTGGGCTGGCTGACTGGCTCATTTTAATAGCTAAGCTGAGGCTGATTTATAGATAGAGAAGGAGAATTGCATGGCTATTTAACAAAGCAGCTAGCCCCCTTCCTGAACAGTATTGGTTTTGTGTTGACACAGGAAGCTTTAGTGTGCCAAGCTTAAAGAAGTTGTCCACTACTTGGACAACTTCTTGTCATCCCCCAAGCTTGGCCCCAACAAAATAAAAAAGCCTATACTCTCCTCCCATGCTGGCACCGTTCCCGAGATATCAGCACTTGTTCTCCCCGGGGCTTCCGTGCTGCTGTTGTGACACATGACGCTGGCGCCCAATCAGGGCTGGCGTCACTGTACCCGCCTCCTGTCGAATTGAACATGAAGAGGAAGTCCGCGATCAGCTGCAGTCCGGACATACCATTCATGTTCGATTTGTCCGAAGCGAGGACAGTGACGCTAGCGCTGATTGGATGCCAGCGTCACTTGTCACAACAACAGCACGGGAGCCCCATGACCGCGAGTGCTGACACCATGGAAACGGCGCCAGCAGGGGAGGTTAATATAATCTTTTTTATTTTATTGGGGCCAAAAATTTTAGATCAATAAGGGGTGGCCAAGCAGTTTAAAGAAGTTGTACAGTACTTTATAATACCCCCCCCAATGTATCCCACCGGTGCCCCTAAGACTTTTTGTAATTATCTTACGTTGTTGATAATGCCTGTGAGCGGTGCTAGCAGTGGCCGCTCACCGGCATTAATCGGTGGCCGCTCACAGGCATCACGTGACCCCGCACTGACGTCACAACATGTGAGGCATGACTCAGCGCTGGGGTCCCCGCGGTGGCTGCTGGGTTGTGGGCGGGTTTACCCCCCCGTGTCACACCCAGCATTTACCACGCGCTTTCCCAATGAATGGGGAGAAGCAGAGGGAGCGGTGGATGCCGGGTGTGACGCGGGGGGTAACCCCACCCACAGCCTGGCATCCACCTGGAACGCGGAAGACAAAGACCCCCGGCTGCTGCCAGCACTTGTCGTGATATCAGCGAATGTCATAGACTGCTGCAGCCAGGGGTCATGTGATGCCTGTGAGCGGCCAGAGATGGCGCCACTCACAGGCATTATCTGCAACATAAGGTAATTACAAAAATCCTTAGGGGCCCCAGGTGGATACATTGGGAGGGTAATATAAAGTACTGGACAACCCCTTTAAACCAGAAATGAAACTGCTGGAATCAACACTGACTGTGAGATACTGGTGGATATTTCATAGTGACAGTATTGTAGTAATTTTAAACATATCTAAAGATGTATTTTTTCTAGTTGGATAATCCTAGTCTCTCCACCTTTTACTGGTCTTTGAGACAGATTTTATCTCAAGAGACTGTAGAATTGTGAATGCATCTATGGATGAGGGAGTGTACTATATATTTCCATTATTTGCATTAAAGTCATCCTTTTTTTTCATTTGTTTGTTTTTGCAGCCGCAGCAGGAAAAGAAGTCTGGTCAGGTAAATATATTTTAACCAATATTTTTTCTGTAATGTATAATCACAGTATTCATTTCTAAGCTTAGCCTTTGCCCCAAAAGATGTTAGTCGATGACTATGTACAATCATGGCTGAAAGTGTTAGCACCCTTGAAATTGTTCCAGAAAATGAATCATTTCTCCCAGAAAATTATTGCAAATACAGATGTTTTGTTATACACATGTTTATTTCTTTTGTGTATTGGTACAACACACACAAAAAAGAGAAAAATTACAAATGGACATAATTTCACACTAAACCCCAAAAATAGGGCGGACAAAATTGTTGGCACCCTCAACTTAATATTTGGTTAGACAACCTTTTGGAATAAATAGCTGCAATCAATCGCTTCCTATAACCATCAACAAGCTTCTAACACCTCTCAACTGGAATTTTGGACCACTCTTGCTCCAGGTCTCTCAAACAGGAGTTTTAAGATCTCTCCACAGGTGTTCAATGGGATTTAGATCCAGACTCATTGCTGGCCACTTCAGAACTCTCCAGTGCTTTGTTTACATCCATTTCAGGGTGCTTCTTGAAGTATGTTAGGGGTCATTGTCCTTCTGAAAGACCCAAGACCTAGGACGCAAACCCATCTTTCTGACACTGGGCACTACATTGCGACCCAAAATCCTTTGGTGATTATCAGATTTCATGATGCCTTGCATATAATCAAGGCACCCAGTGCCAGAGACAGCAATACAACCACAAAACATCTTTGAACTTCCATCAACTTTGACTGTAGGTACTGTGATCTTTTCTTTGTAATTCTCTTTCCATTTTCGGTAAACAGTAGAATGATGTTCTTAACAAAAAGCTCTATCTTGGTCGCATCTGTCCACAAGACGCTTTCCCAGAAGGATTTTGGCTTACTCACGTACATTTTGGCAAACTGCAGTCTAGCTTTTTTATGTCTCTGTGTCAGCAGTGGGGTCCTCCTGGGTCTCCTGCCATAGCGTTTAATTTCATTCAAATGTCAACGTATAGTTCTCACTGACACTGATGCATCCTGAGCCTGCAGGACAGGTTGAATTTCTTTGAAACTTGATTGGGGCTGCTTTTCCACCATCCGGAATATCCTGCGTTGCAACCTTTCATCAATTTTTCTCTACCGTCCAGATCCAGAGAGATTACCTACAGTGCCATGGGTTGTAAACTTCTTGATTATGTTGCGCACCATGGTCAAAGAAACATCAAGATCTCTGGAGATGGACTTGTAACACACAGACACATAATCCAAAGACTGAGTCAATTTCTCCCCTTTTTATCTGGTTTCTGGTGTGATTTCCATATTGCCCACACCTGTTACTTGCCACAGGTGAGTTTGAACGAGCATCACATGCTTGAAACAAATTTGTTTACCCACATTTTTGGAAAGGTGCCAACAATTTTGTCCGGTCCATTTTTGGGGTTTTGTGAGAAATTATGTCTAATTGGCCGTTTTTTTTTGTGTTGTTCCAATACACACAAAGGAAATAAACATGTATAGAACAAAACATATGTAATTGCAATAATTTTCTGGAAGAAATACTTCATTTTCTGGAACAATTTCAGGGGTGCAAACACTTTCGGCCATGACTGTATGTCCAGCTGTTCCTCGATTTCTATTACATATATGATGTTGCTGTGCTACAAGTTGTGCATACGATTCACATGATGATTAGCCCCCTTGACATTCAATTTGGGTAATGAGAAGCATGATACTTTTGATTTCCATAGTGGATTTTTATTTTTTTATATAATTTTGAAACATCCTTGTAGTTTGTTAGGATGTTAGAAGGGTCAAATGTTTAGCAACAATTTTTTTATTTTTTGAACAAAATTTACAAAATCTATGTTTTACAGATCTATTCAGTTTTGAAGGTGCCTATATGTCATAAACCCCCCCCCCCCCAGAAGTGGTATATTTTAAAAACTCCAGCCCTCCAAGTAACAAAACCACATTCTCATTCTTTTAACCGAAATGTTGCTTTATTCCCAAATTTTTCACGAGCTGTAATGACAGAAAATGCACTAAAAAATCTGTTAGCAATTTCTACTGAACACGCAGATACCCCAATATGTGGTCAGAAGCTACTGTTTGGGCACACGGAATGGCACAGAAGGGAAGATGCTCTATTTGACTTTTGGAGTTCAATCCTGGCTGCACTTAATTGTAATAATACTGATGCATTTGCGAAGCTGAAACAGCAGAATGGGTTCCAAATGAACCCATTTTGGAAACTACACTCCTCAAGGAATTCATATAGGGGTGTAGTGACCTTTCGGATTTAGAGGTGCTTCTTAAAAGTGTATAATATTGGGACGCAAAATGAAAAATTACGTTTTTTTCACTAAAATTATGTTTTATCAGCAATTTTCTCATTTTCACAAGTGGTAATAGGAGTAAATGAATGCCACAATTTGTAAAGCAATTTTTTCAGAACATGTCAGTATGCCTTCTGTTGTCAAAAACTACTGTTTGAATACCCAATAGTGCTCGGAAGGGAAGAAATTCTATTTTGTTTTTAGAGTGCAAATTTGCCTTGGAAAGTTTGTGGGTACCACTTCCAGAGCCCTCAAGAGCAGCTGAAAGGCCTTCAAACTGACCCCATATTGGTAACAACACTCCTCAGGAAATTCATCAAGGGGTATTGTGAGCATTTTGACAAAAAATGTTTTTATTCCACTAAAATATTCTTTTAGACCCAAATTTTTCATTTTCACAAGTGGTAATGGGAGGAAATAGAACCTGCAATTTATAAAGCACCTTTTCCTAAATGTGGTAATGCACAAAATTTGGTTGGCAGCTACTGTTTGTACACACTGCAGGGCTTGAAAGGAAAGAATTGCTATTTGGCTTTTGGAACACAAATTTCATGAGAATAGTTTGTGGGCGACACCTGCAGAGCCACCGAGGTGCCAGAACAGCAGAAAACCCACAAAACGACTTCTTTTTGGAGACTACACCCCTCATGGAATTCATAAAGGGGTGTAATGAGCATTTTTATCCCACTGGTGTCTCACCGATTTCTTTACCATTAAGCTGTGTGAAAATAATGTTTCATTTGTATTAAGTCTAGTTAAAGGAAAACGTATTCTGTAAGCTATTATGCTATATCACCCAAGTAGGGCAATATCATACAGCATATATAGTCATACAACACTGCTTAGGCACGTGGCAAGGTTCAGAAGAGGAGTACGATTTGGCTTCTGGGCCAGTGTTTAATGGAATAGTTTGTGGGCATCAAATGCACAACCCCTAAAGTTCCAAAGCAGCAGAAATCACCAAGAAGTGACCCCATTTTGCAAATTACACTCAGGGAATTAGAGGTAGGTGGAAGGTCCTTTAAGGGACTCTGTTGGCACAGAATCACTGTTCAAACCAAGCTCAGGCGCTCAGGACTTCATGGCGAGGCAGTCATTTAAATACACCTTCCCACCTGATTGTTTTCTATCTATCTCCTCCTTTCTATGGCTCTATGAAGCCAAAGCTGTCAATCAAAGAAGGGAGATGGAGATACAGGTGCATCTCACTAAATTAGAATATCATCAAAAAGTTAATTTATTTCAGCTCTTCAATACAAAAAGTGAAACTCATATATTACATAGAGTCATTACAAACAGACTGATCTATTTCAAGTGTTTATTTCTGTTAATGTTGATGATTATGGCTTACAGCCAATGAAAACACAAAAGATGCACCTGTGGATGGAAAACAAGCAGGAGGGAAGGTGTATTTAAATGTTTGGTCCCGCCATGATGTAATGAGTGCCTGTACTTGGTTTGAACGGTCATCCTGTGCCAACAAGAGTCCCTTTAAAATTATTTCAGGGAATCAGTCTATAAGCTTAAAGGGGTATTTTCATGTTAATGTATTGCTTTAGCATGAAAATAAGTTTGCAATTGACTTTCTTTTTCAGTCTGTTTTTATTCCCCTGCAATGTGAACTTTTATCTTTCGTAGTGCACAGCTGGTTTCCATGGAGCTCGATCTCTAGTACTTGCCCATACCATGGCCGAGCATGCGCAGTAGTTACATTCCAGGAGAGGGAACATACGAGTCAGCTCTCTCCAGCCCATTGATTTTTATACAGCTGTTAGCTGCTCACCTCCCTCACCCTCCCTCTCAGCTTTTGACAAACTGCTGTGATTTTGCAAGATTTATTACCAGCCCTCAAAATCAGCTTCTTTCAGAGCAGTTCTCCTAATCACATCTCTCACTGTTAAGAGCCATGTGCTTGTTGCACTGTACTACTAATACTACAGTTCTACAATTCACCAGAATTGTCACTCCTGTCAGTAACCAGGAGATTGTAAGGAGACTGTGTTGCTCTGAGCTGCTCAAGTGACAAACTGAGAATAACCCTTTAAGGCAAGGACCTCAATGGTAACAAACTCTGAAATACTACCTGTACCACGTGACATGCCAGAGAGGCAGCCGAGGATTAAGGAAGTGAATAAGTGGCTCAGGAATTGGTGTAGGAAAGAGGATTTTGGGTTCCTGGAAAACTGGGCAGACTCCTCTGTTAGTTATAGGCTCTACGCTAGGAATGGGCTGCACCTCATTGGGGAGGGTGCACCTGTGCTGGGGGAAAAACTGGCTAGAAGGTTGAAGGAATGAATAGACTGGGGTGGGAGGGGGGGAAAGTGTTGATAGTGACTTTGGCCAAAGTAATGAAAGTGGAGGTGCAATGGGGAGAAGGGTTAAAACAGTTAAGACACAAAAGGGGAATAGAGATACAGAAAAATACATAAAGTGCTTGTATGCTAATGCCAGAAACTCCACCAACAAGATCGATGAATCAATATTATTGGAAGAGCATTATGATATAGTGGGTATAATAGACGTGGCTGGACGACATCTATGACTGAGCTGTTAAAGCACCACTCCAGCGTTTTTTTTTTTATTTTACCGTTGGAGTGGTGCCATTATTATAAGTTCCCTGCCCCTATTCTCATGCTTATCTGCTGCTGTCTTCATCTTTTATCAGCACTTCCCACAGTTTATGACTTGCCAGATCTCTCCAGTGTTTGCTGGAGTGAGCCGGAGGTCACTTTTTAATGCAAGTCTATGAGAGCCTCATTCAGAAGATGGCATCGCGGGACCGGAGGGGTGCTGGGAAGAGCTGAAGACTGCTGGTGGTGAGTATAATATTAAGTGCAGGGACTTTACATTAGTAACACCACTCTAGCTCTGCAATAAAAAAAAAAACCTGGAGCAGTGCTTTAATTTACAGGACTATAGTCTGTTCAGGAATGACTGGACAAATAACTAAGGGCGAGTAGTTTTCTTATATGTAAAATCTTCCCTAGAACCCATCCTGCGTGATAATATATGTGAGGCCAATGGAAATGTAGTGTCCCTGTTGGTGGAGATGAGGGGAGGGAGAAAGAATAATAAAATATTAATGCAAGTGGCAGAAAATATCCTCATAAAGCAAATAGAGGAGGCAGTGAATCAGGGAGAAGTCATTATTATGAGGGACTTCAACTACCCTGATATAAATTGGGGAGTAGAAACCTGCAGGTCCAGCAAAGAATACAGGCTTTTGACAATAAAAATTACCTTTCACAACTGGTTTGGAACCCAACAAGAGGGGGCTCTTCCAGACCTAATTTTAACCAAAAGGCCTGGCAGAATATCAAATGTATCGGTTGTGGGTCACTTCAGTAATAGTTATCGGAAAATAATAAGTTTTCACGTATCCTTTAATAACATGTATAATAGAGGAGCTACAAGGACACTAAACTAAAAGGACACTGAAGAGATGATCTTAGTGCCATAAACTGGGACAATGTCCTTAAAAATAAAAGTACAGAAAGCAAATGGGACAATTATACAGGATGCCTATAAATGTCCTGTGCATAATATATACTTGATGGGAAGAAATATAGTGGGTATGGAAAGTATTCAGACCCCTTTAAATTTTTCACTCTTTGTTTCATTGCAGCCATTTGGTAAATTCTACAAAGTTATTTTTTTTCCTCATTAAAGTACACTCTGCACCCCATCTTGACTGAAAACAACCAGAAATTCAGAAATGTTTGCAAATTTATTAAAAAAGAAAAACTGAAATATCACATGGTCATAAGTATTCAGACCCTTTGCTCAGTATTGAGTAGAAG
This sequence comes from Phyllobates terribilis, assembly GCF_046119375.1. NCBI lineage: Eukaryota > Metazoa > Chordata > Amphibia > Anura > Dendrobatidae > Phyllobates > Phyllobates terribilis. The sequence continues at coordinate 155,843,781 of NW_027362771.1, read as the reverse complement.
CACCCTTTTGAGCTAGTACAGCCATGAGTCTTCTTGGGAATGATGCAACAAGTTTTTCACACCTGGATTTTGGGATCCTCTGCCATTCTTCCTTGCAGATCCTCTCCAGTTCTGTCAGGTTGGTTGGTGAACGTTGGTTAACAGACATTTTCAGGTCTCTCCAGAGATGCTTAATTGAGTTTAGGCAGGGTTCTGGCTGTGCCAGTCAGGAATGGTCACAGAGTTGTTCTGAAGCCACTCCTTTGTTATTGTTATTTTAGCTATGTGCTTAGGGTCATTGTCTTGTTGGAAGGTGAACCTTCATCCAAGTCTGCGGTCCAGAGCACTCTGGAAGAGGTTTTCATCCAGGATATCTCTGTACTTGGCCGCATTCATTCTTCTTTCAATTGCAACCAGTCGTCCTGTCCCTGCAACTGAAAAATACCCCCATAGCATGATGCTGCCACCACCATGTTTCACTGTTGGGATTGTATTGGGCAGTGCCTGGTTTTCTCTACACATACCGCTTAGCATTATCACCAAAAAGTTCTATCTTCGTCTCATCAGACCAGAGAATCTTATTTCTCATAGTCTGGGAGTCCTTCATGTGTTTTTGAGCAAACTCTATGCAGGCTTTCATATGTCTTGCACTGAGGAGAGGCTTCCGTCGGGCCACTCTGCCATAAAGGCTCGACTGGTGGAGGGCTGCAGTGATAGTTGACTTTGTGGAACTTTCTCCCATCTCCCTACAGCATCTTTGGAGCTCAGCCACAGTGATCTTGGAGTTCTTCTTTACCTCTCTCACCAAGGCTCTTCTCCCACGATTGCTCAGTTTGGCTGGATGGCCAGGTCTAGGAAGACTTCTGGTGGTCCCAAACTTCTTCTATTTAAGGATTATGGAGGCCACTGTGCTCTTAGGATCCTTGAGTAATGCAGAAATTATTTTGTAACCTTGGCCAGATCTGTGGCCTTGCCACAATTCTGTCTGAGCTCCTTGGGCAGTTCCTTTGAGCTCATGATTCTCATTTGGTCTGACATGCACTGTGAGCTGTGAGGTCTTATACAGACAGGTGTGTGCCTTTAAAAATCCAGTCCTATCAGTTTAATTAAACACAGCTGGACTCCAATGAAGGAGTAGAACTATCTCAAGGAGGATCACAAGGAAATGGACAGCATGCGACTTAAATATGAGTGTCTGAGCAAAGGGTCTGAATACTTATGACCATGTGATATTTCAGTTTTTCTTTTTTATTAAATTTGTAAAAATTTCTACATTTCTGTTTTTTTTCAGTCAAGATGGGGTGCAGAGTGTACTTTAATGAGAAAAAAATGAACTTTTTAGAATTTACCAAATGGCTGCAATGAAACAAAGAGTGAGAAATGTAAAGGGGTCTGAATACTTTCCGTACCTACTGTAAACCACTATGGCAATGGTAAAATAGAAAACTTTTATAAGCACCCTGAAGAGGTCATGCATACAAGATATACCCTATGGAATAAACAAGTAAGTAAATTAGAGAAAACCAAAATAGGTCTGAAAGGGGCACAGTAAATGAGAAAAATAAAGTATTTAAAGAGTTAATGCAAAAGGTAGTGAGGAGTCATTAAATGATTATAGAGAAAAAAACGTGAAAAAAAACAAAATCAAGGTAACAAAGATTGAGACATAGAGGCTTATTGCGCAGGAAAGGAAGAATAATTAAAAAATATTATTCAACTACATAAGCAGAAATAGATTAAAAAATGATAGTGTTGGTCCACTCAAAAATAATCTGAGTGGAAGAGAATGAGGGAAGGCCAATCTTCTGAACGCCTTCTCTACTATTTATGCAAAAAATCCCTTGCCAGATGACATGATCAGGGATACCATAAATTCTCCATTAAATGTTACCTGATTAACCCTGCACGATGTACGGTGCTGCCTCAAAAACACTATGATAGACAAATCAACGGACCCAGATGGCATACACCTCCGAGTACTGCAAAAATTAAGTACAGTGATAGACAGATTGTTATTTTTAATATTCACAGATTCCATAATAATAGGGTCTGTACCACAGAACTGGCACATAGCAAATGTGGTGCCAATATTCAAAATGGGGACAAAAACAGAGCCTGGGAATTATAGGCCAGTAAGTTTAACCTCTACTGTGGGTTAAATCTTTAAGGGTATTCGAAGAGATTCTATGCTGGAGTATCTCAATAAAAATAACCTCATGATCCAACATAAACATGGGTTTATGAAGGATAGACCCTGTCAGACTAATCTGATAAGCTTTTATGAGGAGGTAATGGATGTTTTCTATCTGCACTTTTTAAAGGCATTTGAAAAAGTGCCAGATAAAAAGTTGGTAATTTGATGGAAGTGGGCTAGGAAAAAATGTGTAATTGGTTTAACAACTGGCTCAATGATAGGAAACAGAAGGTTGTTATTAATGGAATGCACTTTGAGTCACAGTTAAGTGTGGTAACCGAGGGGTCAGTATTGGGCCCTCTTTCTAACATATTTATTAATGAACCTGAATAGGGCATACAGAGTAGAAGTTCAATATTTGTAGATATTAAACTCTGCGAGGTAATCAACACAAAGGAGGACAATTTAATATTACAGAGGGATTTACTGTACATAAGTGAGAGGCTTGGACTGAAAAAATGGCAATTGAAGAGGTATGCAGATTAATGTAAGGTCATTCACTTAGGCCGAGAAAATAAAATGTACAATTATGTGCTAAATGGCAAAACACTGGATAAAACTGTCACTGAAAAAGATTTGGTTCTATGTGGAGACAGGAGACTCTCCTTTTGTGACAAATGGCAGACAGCTGCTTCCAAGGCAAATTAAATTATGGGATGTGACGCGCCCCTGGGCCTGTGTCGCGCTGCGTTGCGCACGCGGGAGCTTACCCGGAGCCGGATCTGTTGAGGGTTGTAGTCTCGTGGCGGTGACCCGGTCCGTGCCCAGGGTGTCAAACTAAGTGGCAGTCTATGGCAGAAGATGTTAACTTGGATGTCGACTACGCCACCCGTTGAGTGCGGCTTTGCAGCCGCCGCTGCAGAACAGTCCGCTGAGGCCGGTGGTATGGGTGCAGCGATGATGTTATAACCCCCAACGGGAGGGGTATGGCCTCAGGGCAGCAGGTGAAGATGATGGGGGTTGTGACGGTGCAGTAAGAAGAGTCAGAGTCAGGAGATGCAGTTTCAGGGTTTTTACTCACGGGTGTTCTCTCAGTCACTCTGGCCTTGAGTGACCACCCGAGCCGTGCTGCGTCCACCAGGTCCTGGACTCGGCTAACCCCCAGGCAGTTCCGGAGCGTGGTCCTGAGCTCCCTTGTCTCTCTCTGTCTCTGGCCGTTCCCACCAGGGATCCACCTTTGGCCGGCTCCCTCGGGTCTCTTGGTGGTCAAACCTCCTCTGGGTTCCCTGACCCTATACTTGGTGTGCCTTTCTGGTGGATTTGGTGAGGGTCGTGGCAAATCTTGACCACGACCTCCGGTTCCTGGCTGAGGATAAGTGGCCTCCACCAGTTCGGGTTCCGGTACCCGTGTCCGCCAACCCTTCACCCCTTTTTGGTTTGATTCTGGGTTCTTAGGGTTCCCTCTGGTCTTCCACTCTGGGCCTTTCTTTCTCCTCTCTCCTCCGCAGGCTTGGCTCTGGAGCTGGGCCCAGCCGGAGCCACAGCTCCCTGTCAGCCCTCCTGGCTGAACTCTTCCTAAAGACTCCCTCAGCTCTCCCTGTCCTAAGATGGTGCCCACCATATATACTCCCTCTATGTATGAGCCCAGGTGACTAGCACCCAATGAGCTCCTAGCTTTACCCAGAGTACTCCCCCTATCTGCCCCTACACTACTGGGATGTTCCACCCCCCTCCCACTCCAGCCAGGGACAGACGCTGTCGTACCTGCACATTTACTTGGTGGGAGTACCGTAGTTCTGTCCCCCGGAAATGGGATGTATGTAGTGCATGCAGCCTACTGAGCTCAGTCCCACACTCCATCCTTACCCGGGAGTGGAATACCACACCTCTGGGTCGAGGTGCAATACCCCTGTAGCAGCCGAGTCCTCAGGGTGCTACATTCCCCCCTGGTAAATCACAGCACGTCCTCGGGCTGTAAAAGAATAAAATATCCAAAAACATACAATTTTTTTCAAAACATACAAGAACATATCAAACATTAAACATTATCAGATTTAAACAATATAAACTTTTTCTTTCATATAAAACTCTTTCATAATAATGTTCTTTGAGTTACTGGCCACTGTGCGCTTGTGACCAGGTAGAAGTGCAACAGTCAGTTCAAGAACAACAGTTTCCTATAAAACCAGTAGGGGGCGCCTTAGAAAGCGCAACTATATACAAGGGGAGGTGGCCGCTCTCAGTCCTCGGCCAGTGGGGAAAAGGAATGGCTGTTCACAGTCCTCAGCCTGTTAAGGGATAGGGGACACACGGGTTTAAGTTCACACTTGTCCCAACGGGGAACATATTTAAATTAGCAGCAGTTCTTATACCCTTACGGATAACTATGTACAGTTCTTTTTTACCGTACTCTAATAACGGCGTCCTCCTGATGCTTCCTCCCTGTATTCTTCAGACCCGTCCGGGTCCTCTTGCTCCTCCTCACACCTCAGCTCTTCCTCCGTCAACCGGTGTACTTGAAGGGCATAGGGTCCTTTGGCACATTGGTGCCGGGTAAAGGTGACCTCATCACCCAGGTATAGGTCACGACCTCTGTGTCCCTCCGGCAGGTGGGACTCAACATCCCTGCGGGTCACGAAGACGTCGCCAGGGGTGCGGTGATCCCGGATGAAGCCCCAACCGTGCTGCAGTTGGAATTTAATTACAGTCCCGGTGGCACGGGGACCGTGGGCTGCACGGGGGTTCCGTCGGGTCCGGCTCTTCTGTTCTGCACTCCTCACTTGCAGCCGCTCCTCGCGGACCCGCCTCTCTCGTCGTTCCCGGTCGAAAACCTCTAATTGCTGCCGGCAGCACTCTGCTCGCTGGGCTGCGGCCGCCCGGGTCTCTTGAGTGAACCCGATGAGGTCTCCTCCAGTGGGGTCCCACGCAAACTGCGCTTCCTCCAGCGAGAGTGGGGTGATCTTGGCGGGCGCCGGAGCCGGGATCAGGGGCTCATCCAGGGGTCTTTCTTTCCGGAGTCGGGGATGGTAGTACTCCGGTGACCACTCAAAGGGCTGCCCATCCGGGCAAATATGCTGGGCTAACAAGTCTTCACCCAGGTGCGGCACTGTGGAGGTTGAGGGCGCGGTGGTGGTAGCGGCGCCCGGGTTCACCAGGCCTTGCGACCAGGCCTGGGGCACCCTGAAGGTGAAGGGCACCGTGAAGACGGCGGCGCCCGGGTGTACTTGACTTTGCGACCAGGCCGGTGGCTCGGTAGAGGGCGCTGTTGGTACTGCGGCGCCCGGGGGTACTCGGCCCTGCGACCAGGCCGGTGGCGTCTCCTGCTTGGCCGCGCTCAGGGTTGAGGCGCGTGACGTCACAAGAGGCGTGGCCGCGGCTCCTGCTTGAGGCCTAGTCTGGAACGGTAGCGGTGCGGCAACGGGCACGATCGGTGGGATTTCGGGCTCTGCGACGGGGAGCGGGGGTAGGCTTACGGTGGCTGGGCTTGGGGTAGTGACGTCCCCTTTACTTGCCTCCGTCTCTTCAGCTCCCTCTGCGGCATCGTCTCCGGCCTCCGTCCCTTCTGCATCCTCTTCAGGGGCAGGCGTGCTCCTCGTTGCGGGTGGTGTGCTTCGCTGGCGGGTTCCAGCCTGCTGGGCCATCTCCCTGCTCCACTCCGTCAGCGTTTCTCGCTGCACCTGGGCCATCCTCCGTGCGAGGCCCTCCAGCGCGGTCTGTGCACGCTCCCGGTCTCGGGGGAGCTGTGCCAGGATCTCCACCAGGTCTTGTGGAGTGGTAGCTTGCAACAGGCTCCTGACCACAGGGTCGGTGCTGCCTGACTCTCCCTCCATCTCCGGGTACGGCTTCTCTAGACTCCTCCAGGCTGCACCCATCTTCTCTGTTTTGTTCTGTATCCGCCCCCATTGAGGGCGGTCCTGGGGCAACTTGGTGATTGTCAGTTCCAGGGGCAGACCCCCCACGCTGATGGACATCTCAATCATTGCAGTCTCTGCTGGTGGGGGCGGTCTTCGTTTTTGGCGCCATTCTTGGTCCTGGCCCACGATGGGAGGTGGCCTCTTGCCACCCTCTGGCACGCCCATAATGGCGTCCGCTCTGCCAGGGCGGGAAATCTTCTCAGATGGCGGGAACCGCTTCCCAATGGCGGGAAACTCTGTGGATGGCGGGAAAAGACTGCAGATGGCGGGCAAACGGCGGGAAACGATCCGAGATGGCGTCCGATGGCGGGGACCCTCCGGAATTGGCGGGAGACTTCTTTTTACGGTAAATATGAACTTTTCTTCAGGCACGCAGTACCCGGTGGTTGCGGGCACGTTATCCTGCCGACTACGCCAATGTTGACGCGCCCCTGGGCCTGTGTCGCGCACGCGGGAGCTTACCCGGAGCCGGATCTGTTGAGGGTTGTAGTCTCGTGGCGGTGACCCGGTCCGTGCCCAGGGTGTCAAACTAAGTGGCAGTCTATGGCAGAAGATGTTAACTTGGATGTCGACTACGCCACCCGTTGAGTGCGGCTTTGCAGCCGCCGCTGCAGAACAGTCCACTGAGGCCGGTGGTATGGGTGCAGCGATGATGTTATAACCCCCAACGGGAGGGGTATGGCCTCAGGGCAGCAGGTGAAGATGATGGGGGTTGTGACGGTGCAGTAAGAAGAGTCAGAGTCAGGAGATGCAGTTTCAGGGTTTTTACTCACGGGTGTTCTCTCAGTCACTCTGGCCTTGAGTGACCACCCGAGCCGTGCTGCGTCCACCAGGTCCTGGACTCGGCTAACCCCCAGGCAGTTCCGGAGCGTGGTCCTGAGCTCCCTTCTCTCTCTCTGTCTCTGGCCGTTCCCACCAGGGATCCACCTTTGGCCGGCTCCCTCGGGTCTCTTGGTGGTCAAACCTCCTCTGGGTTCCCTGACCCTATACTTGGTGTGCCTTTCTGGTGGATTTGGTGAGGGTCGTGGCAAATCTTGACCACGACCTCCGGTTCCTGGCTGAGGATAAGTGGCCTCCACCAGTTCGGGTTCCGGTACCCGTGTCCGCCAACCCTTCACCCCTTTTTGGTCTGATTCTGGGTTCTTAGGGTTCCCTCTGGTCTTCCACTCTGGGCCTTTCTTTCTCCTCTCTCCTCCGCAGGCTTGGCTCTGGAGCTGGGCCCAGCCGGAGCCACAGCTCCCTGTCAGCCCTCCTGGCTGAACTCTTCCTAAAGACTCCCTCAGCTCTCCCTGTCCTAAGATGGTGCCCACCATATATACTCCCTCTATGTATGAGCCCAGGTGACTAGCACCCAATGAGCTCCTAGCTTTACCCAGAGTACTCCCCCTATCTGCCCCTACACTACTGGGATGTTCCACCCCCCTCCCACTCCAGCCAGGGACAGACGCTGTCGTACCTGCACATTTACTTGGTGGGAGTACCGTAGTTCTGTCCCCCGGAAATGGGATGTATGTAGTGCATGCAGCCTACTGAGCTCAGTCCCACACTCCATCCTTACCCGGGAGTGGAATACCACACCTCTGGGTCGAGGTGCAATACCCCTGTAGCAGCCGAGTCCTCAGGGTGCTACAGATGCATTAAAAGAGGCATGGATGCTTAGCAGCACTGCGCTCCTGAGTTAAAATTCCACCAAGGACAACATCTGCAAGGAGTTTGTATGTTCTACCCATGTTTGCATGGGTTTCCTCTGGTACTCCGGTTTCCTCCCACACTCCAAAGACAGACTGATAGGGAATCTAGATTGTGAGCCCCAAAGGAGACAATGATGACAATGTCTGTAAAGCGTTGTGGAATCAATGGCACTATATAAGTGTGTAAAATAAAATAAATAAAATAAAATAAATGTTCATGACAAGAACATAGTTTTGCCACTATACAAGTCACTAGTGCGACCACACTTAGAATACTGTGTACAGTTTTGGTCTCCAGTGTATAAGAAAGACATAGCTGAACTAGAGCGGGTGCAGAGAAGAGCGACCAAGGATAATGGAATGGGTGAACTGCAATACGAAGACAGGTTATCAAACTTGGGGTTATTCAGTTACTAAGGCTTAGGGGCGATCTTATTACAATGGACAAATAAATGAAGGGAAAGTACAGAGATTTGTATAATGATCTTTTTATATCAAGGCCAGCAAGATGACAAGGGAGCATAATCTACGTCTAGAGGAAAAAATGTTTTATCATAATCACAGATGGCGATTCTTTACTGTAAGAGCAGTGAGACTATGGAACTTTCTGCACATGATGTTGTAATGATTGATTCACTAAAGAAGTTCAAGGAGGACCTGGGTGACTTTCTTGAAAAATATATTACAGGTTATGGGCATTAGAAGCGGTGATGGGACGTTGATCCAGGAAACTTGTCTTATTACTGAATGTGGAGTCAGGAAGTAATTTTTCCCCTAAAATGGGGCAATTATCATCTGCCTCATGGGGTTTTTGCCTTCCTCTGGATCAACATGTTAGACATAAGTTCATTAAATTCAAACAATAGCCTACTTTCAACTTTAAAAGCTATGAAACTATGAATTCACCTACAAGTGTAGTGACTATTTTGCTCCCATTTGCGTTTTCCAGAAATTAGTGTGCAGTGGATGTTGCAATGTGAAAATTGCAATTATGCCATTATAGTGTCCAATACATTGTGCCCAGGTTGTGATTCTGGCATGCACTCCATAATTTATTAAACGGTTTCGCCGGGACCTAAAAGTTGATTACCTCTCTCAATATAAGAACAATGGGGGTCTGACATCCCCTCTGATCATCTGAAAACAGCTCTGGCTATGGCCAGAACTAAGCAGCGCATGGGCAATATACAACAGCCCCACGCATTGCTTAGTTGCCACTGCCGAGTACTGCAGTACATTGATTTCAATAGGAGATAAATCGCAGTACTTGTCTACGGTCACTAAGCAATGTTTTCAGATGATCAGTGGGTTTGCCGGGTGTTTGACATCTGCCAATCTCATATTGATGACCTATTCTTTGGATAGGTCATCAATAATTAGACTCAGAGAATCCATAAGTGGGTTGTGCCTTTTGCATAATTCCCATGCATATTGATGTGAAGACACGGGGTCTTCCTTGGGCATAATACTACTCCGACAACACAGTGTAAGGGTAAAACAGTGTGGCAATACTTTATTGAACCACCAAACAGACAATAAACATATAGAACAGTCCCAGCAAACACCCAAGATGTTGCAAAATTACACAGTCTCACCCTTCTGCTGGCCTGCCGGGAATAGAGCAGCTGCGACTTTGGGACTTCCAGGGCCAACTACCTGAGCCAATGGTGGGGTCAGGTGATCGGATGGTCTCAACCTGGCTTCTCCAAACATATCCATGGGACCAGGTGACCGGAGCGTCACAATCCTGGCTTCCCCAAACATCTCTGTTGGGTCAGTCATGGTCAATGTAGCACACCTGTATCCGTTCAACTGGGGCCGGAGTCCCCTAAGTGTTCCCTGCTGTAATCCACATGACCGCTCAGGCCGGGGAGAATGACCCGCTACAGTGAGCGGTCCCCTGATCTGTGCTGAGCTCAGTGAGTGACAGGACACCGCTCGGTGAGCTCAGAACAGAGCAGTGGTCCGCTCTCTGCAGTGAGTCATTCTTCCCGACTCCTCGGCGTGAGTGGTCAGGTGGATTACAGCGGGGGACATCGTCGGACAGGTGAGTATAAGGATTTTTTTTATTTTATTCTTATTTTTACACCAGGAGCAGAATACTACTCTCATCATTGTCCCTTGCTAGCGCTGATTGCAGCGCAAGCAGGGGACAATGATTAGGGCTGCATTCAGCACCCGGCGCTTGGGAACAACGCTAACTGCTGATTCCCAGTTGCCAGTACGTGTGATACTGATGCGGCACACAGTTACCACACTTGTGCTACACTTATCACACACATGGACACGGATATCTGCGATACTGTTTTTTTTCAGTACTAGAAATATCCGGACGTGTGAAAGAGGCCTAACACTGACTGGAGGCATGTTAAACCCTGCTTATGGCGGGACTTTACAGGCCACCATAGCTGGCTGACCCTGAGGCCATGACTTGGCCTGAGGTCATCATTGCAACCATGGGCATTGAGCAATTACATTCATGGGGTTCCAATGGGTATAAAGAGGGCACGCCCTTCCCCTTCAAATAATCATTTAGATTCTGCCGTTACTATTCATTGTGACATTTGAGGGGTTAAACTCTTACAAATTGTACTAGAACTGATTGTTGCCGTTACAGCAGGATGTCATCTACAATATGCAGCTAACAAATGCTGATAATTTTGCTGGCTCAACTTGTGAACCGTACATGCATGGCAGTTTGAAGGAATGTACTGCCTGCTGCACCATACATACATACGGCAGATGTCGGGAGAGGGTTTAAAAACTGAACAGACTTTTACACCTAGAGAGCCAAGACTGGCCCATCTAGTTAAATCTCACATAAAAGCTAGCCCACATTGCTGAAACATTTAATACTAGTGCAGTCTGCTGCGTAGCTATAGACCAGACAGAGTGCCCATGCATACCCCTTTCTACTGCCAAAAGAGTCTACAGTGGATATATGAGCATTAGAACTGGATCATAGAACAATAGATAAAGGGGAACTGGCCTAATGAATCACATTTCATACCTGAACATTGTTATACACCAAGTACACCCCTTCATGGTAACCATATTCTGTGGCCTGTTTTAGTAGTATATCTGCCCTGCCACAGTGAAAAAAATTGTTCAGGAATAGTTTGAGGAACTAGACATAGAATTCAGCATATTGCTTTTGCACAATTTTGATTGGCATTTTGTCAATTTGGAGGTAATGTGTCAGAAAAACAGGTCCTGTTTATGGAGGCCTCACTTCTCAGATATCAAGATTTTAAGGCTTAAGGCTTTGTTTAATAGCATTTTGGTGCATGATACCACTTGACACATCTTCAGTGGTCTTGCTGGTTATCTCCAGAAGTTCTGTAGAATAGATAAAGCAGCAATGCATTTGCATCCATGTCGCTCCTTTGGTCTTGTCAACAGCAAGGAGGAACCTATAATTGTGACCCCCATTCTAGTGATTGTTTGGTATTACAGCACCAGGGCCATTAATGAGCAGGCAATTATCACCTATCCTGTGGATAGGTGAAAGATGTAATTCATGGGGAAAACTCCTTCAGAGAGCTACCCCTTATAACAATTTATTTGTTGTTGAAGGATGCCAGACTCCTATTGAAAAAGTCAGAGGTAATGTTAATCTGTCATGTCAGACTGCTCCATAGTTCTTTGTGTTAATATAAGTTTCCCTTTAAAGGAGAGGAGTTCAGGGTAAGATTTAAGAACAAGGACATTAGCTCATACCAGCTTCCTAATCTGAATGGTGCAAGGAAATAGTGATAAATTATATAAACATGGGAACTACATGGAAGTTCATGGAGTATAATGTAAATCTTAAACGGCATTCACAGGAATCTTTTCCTTTTCCATCTGTTTCCTTGAGAATATCCCCATTGATGTATTTTCCATGTGGCAGTGAGAATTTTAGTTTGAAGCTTATTCTTTTTCTAACAATGCTGCCTGGGGACTTCACACTCTCAGTGGTTTTTAACAAGCTGTACACAGGCAAAATTGAATGCAAGATTACTGACCTTATATGTTAATAATTGCTTTTGGAAGAAACTTTGCTGACAAAATGCCATATATTGTAGTTAACTTGTGGATTCTCTTTAGAATTTTGCATTTTATAGTTACCTAATGTCTAGTAATTATCATTTGTCCCAATTCACATTTGAAGTTTTCAGGCAATTTCCTGTATTGTGGAGCCTACAGACCGTTGGTTCTTCTTGTGAACTCATTCACCGTTTCTCTGGAAAAAAAACTCTTCTGGACATTTTAGAATATGCACACATTCAACACATATGCTGCAGATTTTCAATCTGGATTTGCAGGTGGAAAATTTGCGCCTTTATTGAACTATCAGCATTATTTATTAGATTTTAACAAATGTCATAGACTTGCAGCAAAAAAAAGAGTTTGTATATATTGACAGAATATTTATTCTTTCTTTATATTTTCACAACAGATTTTACCCTTTGTAGTGCATAAGGTGAAATACGTGTCAAATTTGTAAAAATCAGAGGCAAAAGAATTTGCAGAGAATCCACAACAAAAACATGTAGAGTAGCGATGAACGAGCACTAAAATGCTCGGGTGCTCGTTGCTCGGGTCGAGCAAATCGTAATGGTCGGGTGCTCAACCCGAGCAACAAGCCCAATGTAAGTCAATGGGAAACTCGAGCATTTTTCCGGCGCCACCTCACCTTCCCCCCGGACGTCTGCAGGGGGTATAAAAATTGCCCAAATCGATGGGAACACTGCTGAAATGACTTGGAAACAGCATGGGGAAGACCCCTGGAAGCATCTCTGACTCCCAGGTCACTGCTGTGAACAATGTTGTCAGAGTATTACGCCACTTTTACTGACTCACAAAAAAACATACAAAAACTAAGTCAAAATAGATTTTCCTGGGAAAAAAAAACGTTAAGGAACATTCTTTCCAGGGTAATGACTTGTATATAAAGCAAAAAAGAAACTGAAAAAAAAATGCTCCTCCACATCTTGCTATGTTCACACGTAGCGTTTTTGATGCGTTTTTTCACTTTTGCATTGCTTTCAACGGTGAAAAATACATTCACCAGTAAATGTCATTTTAACATTTTACTACCTTATCTGCCCATGTGGTGTGAGACATGATCAGACACATTGTTTCATTTATGAAGGAGGGACTCTGAAAATCACAAACACCATTTTTATAGGGCCATCAGGCAGCCCTTACTATTCTTAAAGGGCCAGCAGTCTGCTATGCTATGTTCCCATTATTAAAGAGTGGGTCTCCTATACTGTAATTGGGTATGCAGTGACTGCAAGGGCTGCCAAAATTTTGGACGCACCCCAATATCCCTTTGAAGAGACATAGAGGAGTGCCTCAGTAAAACAATTGTTTCCATTATGAGGGAGTGGTTCTCCTATAGTGGTAATGCCCAAGCAGTGACTGCAAGGGCTGCCAAAATTTGGGAAAAACCCCAATAACAATTTAAAGACACATAGAGGTGGGCCTCAGTAACGATATGTTCACATTAGAAAGGAGTGCGTCTGCTATACAGTTATAGGGTATGCAGTGAGTCCAACGGCTGCCAAAATTTAGTTAAAATCCCAATGCCAATTTAAAGACACATAGAGCTGGGCCACAGTAACGACATGTACCCATTAGAAAGGAGCGGGTCTGCTATACAGTTATAGGGTATGCAGTGAGTCCCAATGGCTGCCAAAATTTAGGAAATACCCCCAACAACAATTTAAAGACACATAGAGCTGGGCCACAGTAACGACATGTTCCCATTAGAAAGGAGTGTATCTCCCATACTGTTTGCCTATGCTGTGAATGCAACAGCTGCCAAAATTTTGGAGAAACTCCAATGTCCCTTGCAAGAGACGTAGAGGTCGGAGGGCCAGAAAACAATATTCCCATTATTAGGAAGTGGGTCTCCCATACTGTTTGCCTATCCAGTGAATGCAACAGCTGCCAAAAATTTGTAGAAACTCCAATGCCCCTTGCAAGAGACGTAGATATGGTAGATATTGTGGTGATATGGTGGTGGAGGATGAGGATGAGAAGGAGGAAGACAATAGCAAATAGACTAAATCAGGAAGCGTATACCCATGTCTGGGTGTGAAGCCAGAGGTGCATGCGAATAGTTAGACCTCCCAAAAAAAACCACTGTATTTGAGTTTATGCTACGTTGCTAGCATTTGGTGGTGTTGAGAAGTCTGGCCCAATCCAGCCGTTATTTATTTTTATAAGAGTCAGCCTGTCAGCATTTTCAGTTGACAGGTGGATGCGCCTATCTGTTATAATTCCACCAGTGGCACTAAAAACCCACTCTGATAAAACGCTAGCGGCAGGGCAGGCCAGGACCTCCAAGGCGTACAGAGCCAGTTCATGCCACGTGTCCTGCTTGGATACCCAATAATTATAAGGCACAGAGGCATCATGGAGGACGTTGGTACAGTCGGCAAGGTACTCCATCAGCATCTTATGAAACTTTTCCCTCCTTGTGAGAGTACCCCGGTCCTCAGAGCCTGTGCGATGGGAGTGTCTGAGAAAACTGTCCCAGAACTTTGACAGTGTTCCCCTGCCTCTGCTGGATTGCATTTGTGTCTCTCTCGCCTGTACTCCTTTGTTGTCCAGCGAACTGTGACCTCTGCTGCCAGCGTTTTCAGATGGGAGTTTTTTTAATATTTACGCAACAAGAGCATTCTGATACTACGCCATTTTATTAGGCCTGTCCGGCAAGGGAATAAGAGACAGAAAATTCTCCTTGTAGCATGGGTCTAGAAATGTCACCAACCAGTAATGACGGTCACCCAAAATTTTGAGAACGCGAGGGTCACGGGAAAGGCAGCGTAACATAAACTCAGCCATTTGTGCCAGACTGCAAAGAGACAAGACTTCCGTGTCCTCATCAAGAGGACGACTGACCATGCTCTCCTCCTCATCCTCCTCCTCTTTCTCCTCCTCCCTTTCCTCAGGCCATCCACGCTGAACAGACAGTATGACAGTTGTGCAGGTAGTACCGTCTATAGCGCATTGTCCTCATTGTCACCCAATCCACATTGGGATGAGACAAGGCTAGGCTGTATGGAATCGCCCTGTATTGTTCCTAGCTCCATCTCATCGTGCTCTGTCTGCATTGCATCCTCTTTAATTGTGAGCAGAGAGCGTTTCAGAAGACAGAGAAGCGGGATGGTGACGCTAATTATGGCTTCATCGCCGCTCACCATCTTGGTAGACTCCTCAAAGTTTTGGAGTATGGTACAGATGTCTGACATCCATGTCCACTTCTGAGGTCTTATGTGTGAAGTCTGACCTGAATACCGATGGCCATGTTGATGCTGGTAGTCAACAACTGCACTCTTCTGCTCACAAATCCTTCCCAACATCTGCAATGTAGAGTTCCAAAGCTTGGGGACATCACACACCAGTCGGTGAGCTGGAAGCTGCAAGGGCGGCGGAAGCTTTAGCTGACTTTCTAAAATGGGCACACAGGCGGCGTACTTTGACAAGCAGATGCGACAGATCTGGGTAGGTTTTGAGAAACTGCTGAACCACGAGGTTAAGCACATGGGTCAGGCATGGTACGTGTGTGAGCTCGCCTCGCTTCAGAGCTGCCATCAGGTTCCGGCCATTGTCACACACGACCATGCCTGGCTGTAGGTTCAGCGGTGTCAGCCACCTGTCTGCCTGCTCTTTCAGAGCTGTCCACAACTCTTCAGTGGTGTTTGGTTTGTCACCTAAGTATATTAGCTTCAGCACAGCCGCTTGGCCGAGGTTGTGCTGCAGTGCTTCCAGCTTGCGACTGATGTGGTCATTTCGAAGATGGAGGCTGAAGAGGAGGAGGAGGTGCAGGAGCTGTAGAATGTGGGGGCAACCCTGATTGACCCAGGGACCGCAATCCTCGGCGTTGGGAGGACGTGTTTTGTCCCAAGGTCTGACTGGGTCCCGGCTTCCACAAGCTCTTGTCCACGTGTCCGTGGTTAGGTGGACTTTCCCAGTAACTGCGTTGTTGTTGAGGTCACGGCTAATGTTGTGGGACACGTGCTCGTGGAATGCGGGGACTGCATACCGGGAGAAATAGTGGCAGCTGGGGACCGAGTACCAAGGGATGGTCGCCGCCGTCAGGTTGCGGAAAGCTTCTGTCTCCACGAGCCAAAAAGGCAACATTTCGAGCGCAAGCATTCGCGAAATATGTGAATTTATAAGTGTGGCCTGTGGGGCGTTATTGCTCTTGCGTTCCAAGGACTGGGTAGGGACAACTGAATGCTGCGCTGGGGCAAGGACGTGGATGTGCTTGCTGGTGGTGCTAGTTGAGAGTGTGCAATGACACGTGCAGTGTGGGAGGAATCTTCACATGCGCCATGGACAGGGAATTGGCGTGCACGCACAACAGCGGAAGAAGCAGTGGTGTCACCCGCAGACACTTTCTGGACCTTTGGGTTCAGCCCACTTAGTAGGGTGCTTTGCTGCCATATTCCTGATCATGCTGGTGGTGGTCAGGCTGCTAGTTTTGCTACCCCTGCTGATACTGGCCTGGCAGGTGGTGCAAATGGCCTTTTTGGGGTTATCTTCAGAGTCTTTAAAAAACAGCCAGACTCAGGAAGAACTAACAGTTGTACTGGCAACTTCCGTCGTGTTGGTATTACAGAGAACGCTTTCCCGCCTTGTGTCTGCGGCCATCCCACTGCTTCTTCCTGCCTGTTGTGGTGCTACGCTTCCCTCCCCCTGTGTGCTGCTGTCCTCACTCTGCATGTCCCCCTGCCAGGTTGGTTCAGTTACATCCGCCACCTCGTCTTCCACTTCCGCTCCCTGATCCTCCTCCTGACTTTCTGACAATTGTGTCTCATCATCATCATCATCATCATCCACCTCTTGCGACAGTAATTGCACTTCCCCACTGTTGCCTTCTTGTGACCATGGCTGCGCAAATATTTGGGCATCGCTACATGCGTTCTCCTCTAGACTCGCTTGAAGTTGGCCGGGTGAGAGGCCCGAATCTACAAATGGAAAAGTGAACAGCTCTTCTGTGTGTCCAAGTGTGGGATTAGTTGTCTCCGGGCACTCCGCATGGTGGGAGGAAGGAGGATCAGGGAGAGGAATATGTGTTCCAGACTCGCGTCTACTGAGACTTGACTGTGTGGAACACAGGATGGTAGTGGTGGTGGCAAAGTGACTGAAAGCATTATTTGCTATCCAACCAACAACTTTTTGACATTGCTCTGGGTTCAATAGTGGTTTACTGCGGTCCCCTGGAAATTGGTACAGGAAGGTCGGGCGACAACATGTGGGTGTTTGTTGTGGCACAATTTCAGCTTGCCCAAAGCCTCGGCCTCTGCATTCACCATCACGTCCATTTCCCCGTCCCTTGCCACACACCTTACCCATTTTAAATGGAGGACAATGTTTTCCACTTTCACTAGAAATGGCTGATTTTGGAACACCGTTATATGTGATACGTCTGACAGAGAACCACTGTTTTAAATAGCAGGCCTGTAATTTACTAATACTATTCTTCACAGAGACCTAGTGTGAAAGCTTGACCGACACACTGCAACAAAATGGAAGGCAGAAATGGCTGACTTTGGAGCGCTGTTATGTTATACGTCTGACAGAACCACGGTTTTAAATAGCAGGCCTGTAATTTACTAATATTATTATTCTCAGAGACTTGGTGTGAATAGCTTGGCCGACTCACTGCAACAAAATGAAAATGTAAGCCGATATTTTCCACTTTTAAGGTCAAATTTCTGGATTTTTATCGCTGAAATATGGAAAAGATCTGGCTGTATTCTGCAGTGCTAACAAGGAAATGGAGCAGAAAAAAATGTGTACTCTGGATTGCTTTTTAAGAAAATAATCAGGATTAAGATTAAAAAAAAATTGGCCCTGGCCCCTGATATATGGGGCTATGTCTACAAATATATGTCAGAACAGCAGCAGCAGACGGAACGTTCAATGGATCCTCTTGTGCTGTATCATGCACTGCAGTCTGCCGCATACACTGTCTGCCTGCCTAACTCCTGCTATCACCTTCACCACTGAAAATATGCACCTGGATTAGTTCTCAGAAGTACTGTTAATTCAGATGGATATACAGTACAGACCAAAAGTTTGGACACACCTTCTCATTTAAAGATTTTCTGTATTTTCAGGACTATGAAAATTGTACATTCACACTGAAGGCATCAAAACTATGAACTAACACATGTGGAATTATATACTAAACTAAAAAGTGTGAAACAACTGAAAATATGTCTTATATTCTAGGTTCTTCAAAGTAGCCACCTTTTGCTTTGATGACTGCTTTGCACACTCTTGGCATTCTCTTGATGAGCTTCAAGAGGTAGTCACCAGAAATGGTTTTCACTTCACAGGTGTGCCCGATCAGGTTTAATAAGTGGGATTTCTTGCCTTATAAATGGGGTTGGGACCATCAGTTGTGTTGTGCAGAAGTCCGGTGGATACACAGCTGATAGTCCTACTGAATAGACTGTCAGAATTTGTATTATGTCAAGAAAAAAGCAGCTAAGTAAAGAAAAACGAGTGGCTATCATTACTTTAAGAAATGAAGGTCAGTCAGTCCGAAAAATTGTGAAAACTTTGAAAGTGTCCCCAAGTGCAGTTGCAAAAACCATCAAGCGATACAAAGAAGCTGGCTCACATGAGGACCGTCCCAGGAAAGGAAGACCAAGAGTCACCTCTGAACCGGAGGATAAGTTTATCCGAGTCACCAGCCTCAGAAATCGCAGGTTAACAGCAGCTCAGATTAGAGACCAGGTCAATGCCACACAGAGTTCTAGCAGCAGACACATCTCTACAACAACTGTTAAGAGGAGACTTTGTGCGGCAGCCTTCATGCTAAAATAGCTGCTAGGAAACCACTGCTAAGGACAGGCAACAAGCAGAAGAGACTTGTTTGGGCTAAAGAACACAAGGAATGGACATTAGACCAGTGGAAATCTGTGCTTTGGTCTGATGAGTCCAAATTTGAGATCTTTGGTTCCAACCCCCGTGTTTTTGTGCGACGCAGAAAAGGTGAACGGATGGACTCTACATGCCTGGTTCTCACCGTGAAGCATGGAGGAGGAGGTGTGATGGTGTGGGGGTGCTTTGCTGGTGACACTGTTGGGCATTTATTCAAAATTGAAGGCATACTGAACCAGCATGGCTACCACAGCATCTTGCAGCGGCATGCTATTCCATCCGGTTTGCGTTTAGTTGGACCATCATTTATTTTTCAACAGGACAATAACCGCAAACACACCTCCAGGCTGTGTAAGGGCTATCTGACCAAGATGGAGAGTGATGGGGTGCTACGCCAGATGACCTGACCTCCACAGTCACCAGACCTGAACCCAATCGAGATGGTTTGGGGTGAGCTGGACAACAGAGTGAAGGCAAAAGGGCCAACAAGTGCTAAGCATTTCTGGGAACTCCTTCAAGATTGTCGGAAGACCATTTCCAATGACTACCACTTGAATCTCGCCAAGAGTGTGCAAAGCAGTCATCAAAGCAAAAGGTGGCTACTTTGAAGAACCTAGAATATAAGACATATTTTCAGCTGTTTCACACTTTTTTGTTAAGTATATAATTCCACATGTGTTAATTCATAGTTTTGATGCCTTCAGTGTGAATGTACAATTTTCATAGTCATGAAAATACAGAAAAATCTTTAAATGAGAAGGTGTGTCCAAACTTTTGGTCTGTACTGTATATATATATATATATATATACAGTCATATGAAAAAGTTTGGGCACCCCTATTAATCTTAAGCTTAATGTTTTATAAAAATTGGTGTTTTTGCAACAGCTATTTCAGTTTGATATATGTAATAACTGTTGGATACAGTAATGTTTCTGCCTTGAAATGAGGTTTATTGTACTAACAGAAAATGTGCAATCTGCATTCAAACAAAATTTGACAGGTGCATAAGTATGGGCACCTCACCAGAAAAGTGACATTAATATTTAGTAGATCCTCCTTTTGCAAAAATAACAGCCTCTAGTCGCTTCCTGTAGCTTTTAATGAGTTCCTGGATCCTGGATGAAGGTATTTTTGACCATTCCTCTTTACAAAACAATTCCAGTTCAGTTAAGTTTGATGGTCGCCGAGCATGGACAGCCTCTTCAAATGATCCCACAGATGTTCAATGATATTCAGGTCTGGGGACTGGGATGGCCATTCCAGAACATTGTAATTGTTCCCCTGCATGAATGCCTGAGTAGATTTGGAGCGGTGTTTTGGATCATTGTCTTGCTGAAAGATCCATCCACTGCGTAACTTCAACTTTATCACTGATTCTTGAACACTATTGCCAAGAATCTGCTGATACTGAGTGGAATCCATGCGTCCCTCAACTTTAACAAGATTCCCAGTGCCGGCATTGACCACACAGCCCCAAAGCATGATGGAACCTCCACCAAATTTTACTGTGGGTAGCAAGTGTTTTTCTTGGAATGCTGTGTTTTTTTGCCACCATGCATAACGCCTTTTTGTATGACCAAACAACTCAATCTTGGTTTCATCAGTCCACAGGACCTTCTTCCAAAAAGAAATAGGCTTCTTCCAATGTGCTTTTGCATACCTCAGCCGACTCTGTTTGTGCGTACTTGCAGAAACGGCTTCTTTCGCATCACTCTCCCATACAGCTTCTCCTTGTGCAAAGTGCGTTGTATAGTTGACCGATGCACAGTGACACCATCTGCAGCAAGTTGATGCTGCAGCTCTCTGGAGGTGGTCTGAGGATTGTCCTTGACTGATCTCACCATTCTTCTTCTCTGCCTTTCTGATGTTTTTCTTGTCCTGACACTTCTGGCCTTAACAAGAACTGTCCCTATGTTCTTCCATTTCCTTACTATGTTCCTCACAGTGGAAACTGACAGGTTAAATCTCTGAGACAGCTTTTTGTATCCTTCCCCTGAACAACTATGTTGAATAATCTTTGTTTTCAGATCATTTGACAGTTGTTTTGAGGAGCCCATGATGCCACTCTTCAGAGGAGATTCAAACAGGAGAACAACTTGCAAGTGGCCACTTTAAGTAGCTTTTCTCATGATTGCATACACCTGGCTATAAAGTTCAAAGCTCAATGAGGTTACAAAACCAAAAAAAGTGCTTTAGTAAGTCAGTAAAAAGTAGGCAGGAGTATTTAAAACAAGAAAATGATAAGGGTGCCCATACTTATGCACCGGTCAAATTTTGTTTGAATGCAGATTGCACATTTTCTGTTAGCACAATAAACCTCATTTCAAGGCAGAAACATTACTGTGTCCAACAGTTATTACATATATCAAACTGAAATAGCTGTTGCAAAAACACCAATTTTTATAAAACATTAAACTTAAGATTAATAGGGGTGCCCAAACTTTTTCATATGACTGTATATATATATATATAATGTTGTGGAATACCTATACTAACTCTAAACAAGCAAATCTCTCCCTAGCTCAGCAGCAGCTCTCCCTACTCTGCCTGATTCCGGGGTAGACTCTGACGAGCACGGCGGCGCCAGGTCTTATATAGACCAGATGACACTGTGCGGCCAGCCAATCACTGTAATGCCCACAACCAACATGGCTACTGTTATGTTCTGCTACCAAAGCTAAGGAAAGAGAGGAGATCTGTCCCTACTATAGGACTCAGCTGAATCCCTACGATGTAACAGGGAACCTGATCCTGCGATCAGACCTGCTAAAGTCCTAATCTAGTCTGTACGGAGACTTATAGATGTGGGGAGGGAATCCCTACAAGTACTAAGGACTGGGAGGAATATGGGACACCTCCTAACAGAAATAGTAGCAGACAGACGAACAAACAAAATAGATAGAACATAGAGGTCCGTAGACCAAGCAAACTAACAGAGCTAGATACAGAGCACAGGCTAGCTAGAAAGTACAGTCATGGCCAAAAGTATTGAGAATGAGATAAATAGTAATTTTTCCAAAGTTTACTGCTTCATTTTTTGTAATGGCAATTTGCATATACTCCTGAATGTCAAAGAGTGATCAGCTTAACAGCTATTACTGTACTTGCAAAGTTAATATTTGCCCAGAAAATGAACTTTAACCCCCAAAACACATTTCAACATCATTGCAGTCCTGCCTTAAAAGGAGCAGCTAACATCGTTTTAGTGATTGATACATTAACACAGGTGTGGGTGTTGATGAGGACAGGGCTGGCGATCAATCAGTCATGATTAAGTAAGAATGACATCACTGGACACTTTAAAAGGAGGCTGGTTCTTGGTATCATTGTTTCTCTTCAGTTAACCATGGTTATCTCTAAAGAAACACGTGCAGCCATCATTGCACTGCACAAAAATGGCCTAACAGGGAAGAGTATCGCAGCTACAAAGATTGCACCTCAGTCAACAATCTATCGCATCATCAAGAACTTCAAGGAGAGAGCTTCCATTGTTGTCAAAAAGGCTCCAGGGCGCCCAAGAAAGACCAGCAAGTGCCAGGACCGTATCTTAAAACTGTTTCAGCTGCGGGATCGGACTACCAGCAGTGCCGAGCTTGCTCAGGAATGGCAGCAGGCTGGTGTGAGTGCTTCTGCACGCACTGTGAGGCGGAGACTCTTTGAGCAAGGGCTGGATTCAAGGAGGGCAGCAAAGAAGTCACTTCTCTCCAGAAAAAACATCAGGGACCGACTGATATTCTGCAAAAGGTACAGGGAGTGGACTGCTGAGGACTGGGGCAAAGTCATTTTCTCTGATGAATCCCCTTTTCGATTGTTTGGGACATCTGGAAAACAGCTTATTCGGAGAAGAAGAGGTGAGCGCTACCACCAGTCTTGTCTCATGCCAACTGTAAAGCATCCTGAAACCATTCATGTGTGGGGTTGCTTCTCAGCCAAGGGAATCGGCTCACTCACAGTCTTGCCTAAAAACACAGCCATGAATAAAGAATGGTACCAGAATGTCCTCCACGAGCAACTTCTCCCAACCGTCCAAGAGCAGTTTGGCGCCCAACAATGCCTTTTCCAGCATGATGGAGCACCTTGCCATAAAGCAAAGGTGATAACTAAATGGCTCATGGAACAAAACATAGAGATTTTGGGTCCATGGCCTGGAAACTCCCCAGATCTTAATCCCATTGAGAACTTGTGGTCAATCATCAAGAGACGGGTGGACAAACAAAAACCAACAAATTCTGGCAAAATGCAAGCATTGATTATGCAAGAATGGACTGCTATCAGTCAGGATTTGGTCCAAAAGTTGATTGAGAGCATGCCAGGGAGAATTACAGAGGTCTTGAAGAAGAAGGGGCAACACTGCAAATATTGACTTGCTGCATTAACTCATTCTAACTGTCAATATAACCTATTGGTACTCATAATATGATTGCAATTATATTTCTGCATGTGATATAAACATCAGACAAACACTAATAAAAACCAGAGGCCAGCAGATCATGTGAAAATATAATTTTGGTGTCATTCTCAAAACTTTTGGCCATGACTGTAGATATACAATGAAGTCCAGCAAAGCCAGAAGGGCGGAGCAGGATTAAATAGGCCAACAAGGTCATGTGACCAGCAAAGGAAAAAAAACCTAACAGCAAGGTTCTAACAGTACCCCCCCTTCTAAGAGGATCCTCCGGATCCCCTAGGACCAGGCTTATCAGGAAATCTCCTGTGAAACGCTCTGATAAGTCTGGACGCGGAAACATCATCTGACCTCACCCAAGAGTTATCCTCGGGTCCGAAACCTTTCCAGGCCACAAGATACTGCAAACTACCTCTATACCGTCTAGAGTCAAGGATGCGAGAAATTTCATATTCCCCGTCCTCCACCACCGGAGGAACAGAGGCAGAGGCGTCACCATCCGACACAACAGCTTTTTTTAACAGAGAGACATGAAAGACCGGATTAATTCTCCAGGAGGTAGGAACCTCCAACCTAACAGCAGATTGGTTGACAACCTGAAGCACCTTAAAGGGCCCTACAAACTTGGGACCCAATTTCTTAGAAGGAATCCTCAACCGCAGATTCCTAGAGGACAACCAAACCATGTCACCAACAGCGAACAAAACCTCCTGTCGTTTCCTATCAAAGTAGTCTTTAGATTTTCTGTTGGCCTCCTGAAGATTACCACGCACATCCGTCCAAACTCTTTCCAAATCACCGGAAAAATTCTCCTCCTCAGGCACGGCAGATCCCAACTTGGAGAACGACCCAAACGACGGATGTCTCCCAGAACAACAAAAAAAAGGCGAACAACCAGCAGAAGAAGATGTATGATTGTTCAGAGCAAATTCGGCAAGTGGCAGAAACTCAGACCACCCCTCTTGATTGTCTGCCACAAAACAACGCAAGAACTGCTCCACATCCTGGTTTTTCCTTTCTGTCTGGCCATTAGATTCAGGATGATATCCGGACGAAAACGACAAATGAATTCCCAACCTGTCACAAAAGGCACGCCAAAAACGAGCCACGAACTGAGGACCCCTATCAGAAACAATGTCAGTAGGAACGCCATGAAGTCTGACAATTTCCTTGACAAAGGCCTTAGCGAGAGTTTTAGCGCAGGGCAGTTTGACGAAGGGAACCAAGTGACACATCTTGCTAAAACGGTCCACGACCACCCAGATGACAGTAAAACCCTCAGAGGGGGGAAGGTCAGTTATAAAGTCCATAGCCAAATGTGTCCAAGGAGCACTGGGGACCTCCAAAGGACAAAGCAACCCCGCAGCAGGAGTATGTGAGGACTTAGATCGAGCACATATAGTACATTGGCGCACCCACTTAATGACTTCCTTCTGCCATCCAGGCCACCAAAAACTGCGACCCACCAGTCTCTTGGTCTCAGAGATTCCGGGATGACCTGCCAACCGAGATTCGTGACACTCAACAAACAAATCTCTCCTAAAGGTCCCAGGCACAAACAACCTCCCATGAGGAGTGTTAGATGGGGCATTCTCCTGAGCTTTAAGAATCTCATCTTCCAAAACGGAGTCTAAAGCAGCTATCACAACACCTTCTTGTAAAATGTTTTCCTCTTTCTCAGCACCGACTATGGGAGAAAAACTGCGAGACAAGGCATCCGCCTTAACATTCTTAGTACCAGGGATGTAAGTAACGGAGAAATTAAACCGCGAGAAAAACAGTGCCCACCTAGCCTGACGGGCATTCAGGCGCTTGGCAGCATCAAGATATATCAGATTTTTATGATCCGTAAGAACCTGAACGGGAAATTCCGCACCTTCCAAGAAGTGGCGCCAGTGTTCAAATGCGAGTTTAATAGCCAATAATTCCCGATTACCAATATCGTAATTCAATTCAGTCTCCGAAATTTTTTTTGAAAAAAAGGCACAGGGATGTAATCCATCCCCGTTATCCTGAGACAATACTGCGCCAACCCCCACAGAGGAAGCATCAACCTCAACCAAAAACGGCCTAGTAACATCAGGCTGCATAAGGATGGGAGCAGAGGTGAACCTCTCCTTGAGATACACAAAAGCTTCAATGGCCTCAGAAGACCACTGAACCGCATCAGCACCTTTCCTGGTGAGATCAGTCAGAGGTTTGACAATACTAGAAAAATTTTTTATGAATTTTCTATAGTAATTGGCGAAACCCAAAAACCTCTGTATCGATTTCAAACCAATAGGCCTAGGCCATTCCTGCACAGCCTGAACCTTAACCGGATCCATCTCAAAACCTTTGCTGGAGATAATGTAGCCCAAAAAACTAATTCTCTGTACAGCGAACTCACATTTCTCCAGCTTAGCAAAAAGCGAATTGTCCATTAATAACTGTAATACCTCATGCACGCTCCGCCAATGAGACTCCAGATCTGGCGAATAAATCAAAATGTCATCCAAATACACAACCACATTTTTACCGATCAAAGGTCTAAGGATGTCATTAATCAGATTCTGAAAAAATGCAGGAGCATTAGTAAGACCAAAAGGCATAACCAGATTCTCAAAATGACCCACAGGAGTGTTAAAAGCAGTCTTCCATTCATCACCCTCCTTCATGCGCAACAGATTGTATGCCCCCTTAAGGTCAATTTTAGAGAACCACTTGGCCCCCAATAACTGGTTAAACAGATCAGGAATCAATGGCAGTGGGTAAGGATTGCGTACCGTAATTTTGTTAATCTCACGAAAATCCAGACAAGGACGTAAACCGCCGTCCTTTTTTTTTACAAAAAAAAATCCAACCGCCACAGGAGACTTAGAGGGCCTAATGTGACCGGCGGCCAAGCTTGTCTGTATGTATTCCTCCAAAGCCTTCCTCTCAGGAATAGTAAGGTTAAATAAACGACTCTTAGGAAGAGTCGCTCCAGGGACAAATTCAATAGAACAATCATAGTCTCTATGGGGAGGCAAAACCTGCGATTCTTTCTCAGAAAAAACTCTCCAAAAATCCTGAATAGGAACAGGCAATTCTCCCCTATCCAAAGCTGCAATACGCCCGTTACAACACTTGTCATAACATTTATGGCTCCAGGATTTAATTTCACTGGTAGACCAATCCAGTACAGGATTGTGAAATTTTAACCAGGGCAAACCCAATATTACTGGAGAAGGCAAGTTATTCAACACTACCAAATCCAATTTCTCATGGTGAACACCATTAATAGTGAGAGGAAATTCACTGACCTTGAGAGTAATATTCTTCAAAGGGGAGCCATCCACAGAAACCACAGCAATGGGGGATGATAAAGGTTCAGGTTTTAAATTGAGTTTTTCCACGAATCCCCCATCAATTACATTCAGTGTAGACCCGCAATCAACAAACACCCGAAATTCCATTAATTTTTCCTGAGCAATCGTGGAAGCAGCTAAAAATATACCCTTGGAATTTAAACAGGCAATACGGGCGTGACTGACCATTTTTTTTTTCTTTCTTCATACGAAGCTCACAGCCTTTAATCAAATGACCAGATTTTCCGCAATAGAAACACAAGCCTTCCGAAAAACGACGGTCTTTTTCTTGAGAGCGAGGTGCCACCGATCCAATCTCCATCGGTTCACCACTGTTAGTACACACATTATCATAACCAGAAACTGACATAGCAGAGGATTTGCTCTCATTAACCCTAGCACGCAGTCTTCTATCCACCCGTATAGCTAATTGCATAGCCTGTTGCAAATCTTCAGGTGTAGGATAAGCAATTAGCAGGTCTTTAACCCTTTCACTGAGCCCAGCAAGAAATAGACTTTTCAGAGCAGAATCGTTCCACCCTGTTTGAGTGGACCAACGACGAAAATGTGTACAATATTTTTCCACATTACCTGATCCTTGTTTTAAACGTCTCAACTCAGTTTCAGCTGATGCGACACGGTCAGGATCATCATATAATAGTCCCAAAGCAGAAAAAAAACTATCCACTGATCTGAAGCATGAATCACTAGGTTGCAAAGAAAAGGCCCACTCCTGAGGTTCTTTGCGCAAAAGTGACATTATGAACCCTACGCGCTGGGATTCATCCCCAGAGGACTTGGGTCTCAAACGAAAATACAATAAGCAAGCATTTTTAAATGAAAAAAATTCTCGATGTTCACCAAAAAATAAATCCGGCAAACATACCTTAGGCTCCAAGAAATATGCTCCAGGACAGTTACTCACGTGCTGACGGAGCTCGGCCACTTCCAGAGAGAGTCCCTGCAGGTGTTTAGCCAAATCCTGAACCGACACCATGATGGAACAAAAAAAAAAAAAAAAAAATCTTTCCTTAGAGAATTTGCAGGCTGGACTTACTGTTATGTTCTGCTACCAAAGCTAAGGAAAGAGAGGAGATCTGTCCCTACTATAGGACTCAGCTGAATCCCTACGATGTAACAGGGAACCTGATCCTGCGATCAGACCTGCTAAAGTCCTAATCTAGTCTGTACGGAGACCTATAGATGTGGGGAGGGAATCCCTACAAGTACTAAGGACTGGGAGGAATATGGGACACCTCCTAACAGAAATAGTAGCAGACAGACGAACAAACAAAATAGATAGAACATAGAGGTCCGTAGACCAAGCAAACTAACAGAGCTAGATACAGAGCACAGGCTAGCTAGAAAGTAGATATACAATGAAGTCCAGCAAAGCCAGAAGGGCGGAGCAGGTTAAATAGGCCAACAAGGTCATGTGACCAGCAAAGGAAAAAAAACCTAACAGCAAGGTTCTAACAGCTACGGCATTACAGTGCGTGGCAAGCATTCCCTGCATGTTTATTTGCTCTCTAAAGAGCACCAAAGATGCAGTGAGTGGACCTGAGATCCCACCTGAGCAACCCGGAAATACTCGCGGAGCTTGTCGAGCAACGTGATGCTCGGGCGAGTACCGAGCAGTTGAGAGCACGTTCGCTCATTACTAGTGAAAAAAGAAAAAAAATGTAATATCAGGATGGATTCACATTATATGTAATTATCAATTCTGCATACTTGTTGTTACTATTAAGTTTTGTGTGGAACATTAAAGGGGTATTCCAGTTAGAAGAAGTTTTGTATCATAGGGTGTCCAGACTTTGGGAATCCCGACCAATTGCCAGAACGGTGCACTTTTATCCCTGTTAGGCCATCGATTCTCTAATGCGAGAGAATCGGGGCAAATTATGCAAATACGCTAGGATCAAATTATGTCAGACAGCGTTTGATCCGAGTATCAGTGCACTCTGCTCCGATTCTATCACATGAGATTTGTATTGGTGCGTGTGAGACGAATCGCAAAAAAATCGCAGATCTAAGCTGCCCTATGGTATAACATTGGGCTAAGTGCTATGTGATTAAACATCACATGGCACTCGGCTGTATTATACGCTCTTGTGAGCAAGCCCTTAGCAAGTTGCGCATGTTTGATCGCTGCTCCATTCATTCTCTATGGGATTGCTCGGGAGCATATACTTGACTTTCTCCAGAAGTCACATAGAGAATGAGTGGAGCAGTAGTCCAGCATGCACATGAAACACATTTTATTGTACATACACTCCACAACATTGAAATTGCAACACTAAGAAGGAAAAGTCATGGAATTATGGAAAACACATGATAAATTGACATGCTAATGATATGAAAAAATCTCAATTTATTCAGTATAGAGAATGGGTGCCACATTCAGAAACACATGCACTTATACGCCCTGGCATGTTATCAATTAGGTTATTATTGGTTGTATAAGGCAGTGATCCCCAACCTTCCTTATTTCGAGAGCCACATTCAGCTCTGAGGGAGCGTTGCAAGCCACAACCAGAGCCTCCCCGAAGAGTGACATTCAGCTCCGACCTCCCCCACCATAATGACATTATCGGTATAATGACAGCTTATCCCACATAAGAAATTTCAGCCTGCTGAAAGGCAGAGAGGCAAAAATGAGGTTATTTTCAACTTCATAGATGGATACTGCCAGATACTACTTTTGCAGTTTACTGCTTATTCAAATTTGCAGTCATTCTTTATATTTTAACGTCTTTGTTTTATTTTGTTTACAGCTAAAATGACTACTAATGCTGTCTAGCTAGTAAGCACTGCACTGAAGTTGGCCTGGGAGTAATAGGTAATAGCGTGCTCCAGCTATCCTGGCCAGCTTCAAAACTGTGATTACATGTTTAGTATAAAATAGCTTGTAAGTACTGCACATTTCAAGAACAGCTGAAATTTTAATAAGCAGTGAATTGCAAAATTGCTGGCATATACAAACTGTACCTGACAATACTCATGGATAAAGTTGGGAATAATAGTTTATTTTGCGGCAGAATAAAGGTGCATTTAGAAGCTCAGATTTCCCTGCATAAACATAAGCTGTGTAAATAGGCCTCTAGGGGAATCGGACAGTAAGATCAACTTCCCTAAACCAAATACAGTGGCATGTAAAAGTTTGGTCACCCCTGGTTAAAATTACTGTTATTGTGAACAGTTAAGCAAGTTGAAGATTTAATGATCTCTAAAAGGACTAAAGTTACAGATGACACATTTCATTTGTATTTTAGGTAAAGAACAAATAAATAATATACTGTATTTTTTGGACTATAAGAAACACCGGACCATAAGACGCACCCAGGTTTTAGAGGTGGAAAATTGGGGAAAAAAAAACTCATGAAGCAAAAAATGTGGTAAAATATTTTTGATGAGTGAAAAGATTTTTCTGGCAATGTTTGCTTCCATGGTGTTGATATCTTGCCAGCAAGCCTACCAAGACACCTGCATGATGGCTAACAATCATGCATCTGTCCTGTCAGGTATATGTAGTTGTGATGTCCTCAACACTGCTCATCTCCCAATACAGAAGTACCGTAAGCAGCACTGTACAAACACTTTATAGGGAATGTGACCGCAGATACATTCTGCCTGATCCACGGGCAGCATATATCAGACACTGGATGTACAGTATGACCTAAGGCAGATGCTGTACGTTTCCCTCTGAAATCCTGGGGCAGAAGAAAACATACCGTACTTTGGCTTCTCCTCTCCTACTGTCAATGACCTACAAGTTTCTTCCTGTACATGCACGCAGGAAGAAAATTGTCACTCTACGGGAGTAGATGGGGAGAAGCCACTGGGGACCCACATGTCCGACTAGGCTCCTGTGCGGCTCGGTCCCTGTGGCTTTTGAAGTACCATATTGTACCATATGTTTTTCTTTGAAGCGCCGAAAAACATACATGGCTGAAGTCATACAACCAGTACCTGTTTCATGCTGCCCGATCCACAGGCAGCGTGTATCAGGTACTGGCTGTATGACTTCAGCCACGTACGGTATGTCCTTTTTTAATATCCCATAGGTACTATTTATGTCACTTGGTTGCCTTTGAGAACTATAACTCCTAGAATGTCCTGCAGTTCCTATGGCATGCTGGGAGTTATAGTTCACCACATTTATGTCATTTGGTTTCCCTGAGGAGAACTATAACTCCAAGCATGTCCTTCAGCTCCTGTGGCATGCTGGGAGTTATAGTTCACCACATTTACGGTATATAATATGGTTGCCTTTGAGAACTATAACTCCTAGAATGTCCTGCAGCTCCTATGTCATGCTGGGAGTTATAGTTCGCCACAGTGGTACAGTGTTTTACCATATGTGCTTTTTTTAACTTAAACTACAGGGTATGTAGCTGTTATAATGCTTACTGTGGTGTGGGGAGACGGCGGCAGTGGCAGCGATGGAGCGGCAGGGAGAGGGTTCACGCAGCAAGGATCAGCGGCACCGCCATGAATTCACAAAAGCCGCTTTAGACAGGAGGAAGTGGGCGTCTCCCATCCAGATCACGTGTTGCAGTGACATTACAAAGAGGCGAGGCAGGACCTGCCTCTTTGTAACATCACTGCAGCACGTGATCTGGACGGAAGACCACCCGCTTTCTCCTGTCTAACGCGGCTTTATTGAATTCATGGCGGTGCCGCTGATCCTTGCTATGTAACCCCTCTTCCTGCTATGCGACCCGGCTCCCTATCGTGCGACCTCGCTCCGTCGCTGCTGCCGCACCCTCCCCAAAATTTAGGGGGAGTGCGCCTTATAGTCTGAAAAACACTGTATAAACTGTGTGTGTGTGTGTGTGTGTGTGTGTGTGTGTGTGTGTATATATACACTGCTCAAAAAATAAAGGGAACACTTAAACAACAGAATATAACTCAAAGTAAATCAAACTTCTGTGAAATCAAACTGTCCACTTAGGAAGCAACACTGATTGACAATCAATTTCACATGCTGTTGTGCAAATGCAATACACAATAGATGGAAATTATTGGCAATTATAAAGATGCCCTCAATAAAGGAGTGGTTCTGCAGGTGGGGACCACAGACCACATCTCAGTACCAATGCTTTCTGGCTGATGTTTTGGTCACTTTTGAATGTTGATTGTGCTTTCACTCTCATGGTAGCATGAGGCGGACTCTACAACCCACAGAAGTTGCTCAGGTAGTGCAGCTCATACAGGATGGCACATCAATGTGAGCTGTGGCAAGAAGGTTTGCTGTGTCTGTCAGCGTAGTGTCCAGAGACTGGAAGACATGGAGGGGGCCGTAAGAGGGCAACAACCCAGCAGCTGGACCGCTATCTCCTCCTTTGTGCAAGGAGAAACAGGAGGAGCACTGCCAGAGCCCTGCAAAATGACCTCCAGCAGACCACAAATGTGCATGTGTCTGCACAAACGGTTAGAAGCCGACTCCATGAGGGTGGTATGAGGGCCTGATGTCCACAGATTTAGGTTGTGCTCACAGCCCAACACCATGCAGGACGCTTGGCATTTGCCACAGAACACCAGGATTGGCAAAGTCGCCACTGGCGCCCTGTGCTCTTAACAGATGAAAGCAGGTTCACACTGAGCACATGTGACAGACGTGACAGAGTCTGGAGACGCCATGGAGAGCGAACTGCTGCCTGCAACATCCTTCAGCATGACCGGTTTGGCAGTGGGTCAGTAATGGTGTGGGGTGGCATTTCTTTGGAGGGCCGCACAGCCCTCCATGTGCTCGCCAGAGGTAGCCTGACTGCCCTTAGGTACCGAGATGAGATCCTCAGACTCCTTGTGAGACCATATGCTGGTGCGGTTGGCCCTGGGTTCCTCCTAATGCAGGACAATGCCAGACCTCATGTGGCTGGAGTGTGTCAGCAGTTCCTGCAAGATGAAGGCATGGAAGCTATGGACTGGCCCGCCCGTTCCCCAGACCTGAATCCGATTGAGCACATCTGGGACATCATGTCTCGCTCCATCCACCAACGTCACGTTGCACCACAGACTGTCCAGGAGTTGGCGGATGCTTTAGTCCAGGTCTGGGAGGAGATCCCACAGGAGACCATCCGCAACCTCATCAGGAGCATGCCCAGGCATTGTAGGGAGGTCATACAGACATGTGGAGGCCACACACAATACTGAGCCTCATTTTGACTTGTTTTAAGTGTTAGAACTCTCCTGTTAGTTTTTTTCTATCTTGCTGGTCACATGACCTTTTTTGCCTATTTAATCCTGCTCCGCCCTCCTGGCCTTGCTGGACTTCATTGTAATTTCTACTCTTAAGTTAGCCTGGTGCTTAGTTACCTTTCTCAGTTAGTTTAGCTAGGTCTTCGGACCTTTATGTTCTATGTTGTGTGTTTGTCTTTTACTGCTACAATTCCTGCTAGGAGGTGTCCAACTTTATCCCAGTTCCTAGTTCTTGTAGGGATCCCTCCCTTGCATCTATAGGTCTTCGTTCAGACTAGCCGAGGACTTTAGCGGATCTGATCGCAGAATCAGGTTCCCCGTTACATCGTAGGGATCTAGCTTAGTTCTATTGTAGGGACAGATCTCCTTTCTTTCCTTAGTGCTTGTAGCAGATCATAACAGTAAGTCCAGCCCAAAAATATCTCTAAGGAAAGACTTCCAGTTTCCATCATGGTGTCGGTTCAGGATTTGGCTCAACGCCTGCAGGGACTCTCTCTGGAGGTGGCCGAGCTCCAACAACACGTGAGTAGCTGTTCTGGAGCACATTTTGTGGAGCCAAAGGTACATTTGCCTGATTTATTTTTTGGTGATCAAGAAGAATTTTTTTCCTTTAAAAATGCTTGTTTGTTGTATTTTCGTTTGAGACCCAGATCCTCTGGTGATGAATCACAGCGCATAGGGTTCATAATGTCACTTTTGCGCAAAGAACCTCAGGGATGGGCCTTTTCTCTCCAACCTAGTGATCCATGCTTTAGATCAGTGGATAGTTTTTTTTCTGCTTTGGGTTTGTTGTATGATGATCCTGATCGTGTCTCATCAGCTGAGACTGAATTGAGACGTTTGAGGCAGGGATCAGGTAATGTGGAAAAATATTGTTCTCACTTCCGTCGGTGGTCTGCCCAGGTGGAACGATTCAGCTTTGAAAAGTTTGTTTCTTGCGGGGCTAGGTGAAAGGGTTAAGGATTTGCTGATTGCTTATCCCACACCTGGAAACTTGCAGGAGGCAATGCAATTAGCTATACGGGTGGACAGGAGACTGCGTGCAAGGGTTAATGAGAGTAAATCCTCTGCCATGTCAGCTCCGAGTCTTGAGAGGGTCTGTACTGACTTTGGAGAGCCGATGGAGATTGGGGCGATGGCACCCCGCTCTCAGGAAAAAGACCGCAGATCTTCTGAAGGTTTGTGCTTTTATTGCGGGAAATCTGACCATTTTATTAAGAACTGTGTGCTTCATATGAACAAAGAAAAAAAAATGGTCAGTTACGCCCGTATTGCCTGTTTAAATACTAAGGGGGTATTTCTTTCTGCTACTACTGCTGCTCAGGAAGAATTAATTGAATTTCGGATATTTGTGGATTGTGGTTCTACTCTGAATGTGATTGATGGGGGATTCTTGGAAAAACTTAAATTAAAACCCAAACCTTTGTCATCCCCTATTGCTGTGGTTTGTGTCGATGGCTCCCCCTTGAAGAGTGTTACTCACAAGGTCTGTGAATTTACCCTCACTATTAATGGTATTCACCAAGAAAATTTGGATTTGGTGGTATTAAATAATTTGCCTTCTCCAGTAGTTTTGGGGTTACCCTGGTTAAAATTGCACAATCCTGTACTGGATTGGTCTACCAATGAAATTAAGTCCTGGAGCCCTAAGTGTTATGACAAGTGTTGTAACGGACATATTGCTGCGGTGGAAAAAGGGGAATTACCTGTACCTATTTAGGATTTTTGGAGAGTTTTTTCTGAGGAGGAGTCACAAATTTTGCCTCCCCATAGAGACTATGATTGTACCATTGAATTTGTCCCTGGAGCGACTCTTCCTAAAAGTCGTTTATTTAATCTTACTATTCCTGAGAGAAAGGCTTTGGAGGAATATATACAGACAAGCTTGGCCGCCGGTCACATTAGGCCTTCCAAGTCTCCTGTGGCTGTTGGATTTTTTTTTGTTTAAAAAAAGGACGGCGGTTTACGTCCTTGTCTGGATTTTCGTGAGATTAATAAAATTACTGTACGCAATCCTTACCCACTGCCATTGATTCCTGATTTGTTTAACCAGTTAGTGGGGGCCAAGTGGTTCTCTAAAATTGATCTCCGGGGGGCATACAATTTGTTGCGCATGAAGGAGGGTGATGAATAGAAGACTGCTTTTAACACTCCTGTGGGTCATTTTGAGAACCTGGTTATGCCTTTTGGTCTTACCAATGCTCCAGCATTTTTTCAGAATCTTATTAATGACATCCTTAGACCTTTGATCGGCAAAAATGTGGTTGTGTATTTGGATGACATTTTGATTTATTCACCGGATCTGGAGTCTCATTGGCGGAGCGTACGTGAGGTATTACAGTTATTAATTGACAATTCGCTTTTTGCTAAGCTGGAGAAATGTGAGTTCGCTGTACAGAGAATTAGTTTTTTCGGCTAGATTATCTCCAGCGAGGGCTTTGAGATGGACCCTGTGAAGGTTCAGGCGGTTCAGGAATGGCCTAGGCCTATTGGTTTGAAATCGATACAGAGGTTTTTGGGTTTCGCCAATTATTACAGAAAATTCATAAAAAAATTTTCTATTATTGTCAAACCACTGATCTCACCAGGAAAGGTGCTAATGCGGTTCAGTGGACTACTGAGGCCATTGAAGCTTTTGTGTTTCTAAAGGAGAGGTTCAGCTCTGCTCCCATCCTTATGCAGCCTGATGTGACTAAGCCATTTTTGGTTGAGGTTGATGCTTCTTCGGTGGGGGTCGGTGCGGTGTTGTCTCAGAAAAACAAGGATGGAGTACATCCCTGTGCTTTTTTTTCAAAAAATATTTTCTGAGACTGAACTTAATTACGATATTGGTAATCGGGAATTGCTGGCTATTAAACTCGCATTTGAACACTGGCGTCATCTCTTGGAAGGTGCTGAATTTCCCATTCTGGTTTTCACTGATCATAAAAATCTGATCTATCTTGATGCTGCCAAGCGCTTGAATGCCCGTCAGGCTAGGTGGGCACTTTTTTTCTCGCGGTTTAATTTTTCCGTTACTTACATCCCGGGTACCAAGAATGTTAAAGCTGATGCTTTGTCTCGCAGCTTTTCTCCCATGGTCGGTGCTGAGGAGGAGGGGATTATTTTACAAGAAGGTGTTGTGATTGCTGCATTGCACTCCGTTTTGGAAGATGAGATTCTTAAAGCACAGGAGAATGCCCCATCTAACACTCCCCATGGGAGGTTGTTTGTGCCTAGGACCTTTAGGAGAGATTTGTTTGTTGAGTGTCATGAGTCTCGGTTGGCAGGTCATCCAGGAATTTCTGAGACCAAGAGACTTGTGGGTCGCAGTTTTTGGTGGCCTGGATGGCCGAAGGAAGTCATTAAGTGGGTGCGTCAATGTACGGTGTGTGCTAGATCTAAGTCTTCACATACTCCTGCAGCGGGGTTGCTTTGCCCTCTGGAGGTTCCTAGTGCACCTTGGACACATCTGGCTATGGACTTTATTACTGGCCTCCCCCCCTCTGAGGGTTTCACAGTCATCTGGGTGGTCGTGGACCGTTTTAGCAAGATGTGTCACTTGGTTTCTTTCATCAAACTGCCCTGCGCTAAGACACTCGCTAAGGCCTTTGTCAAGGAAATTGTCAGACTACATGGCGTTCCTACTGACATTGTTTTGGATAGGGGACCTCTGTTCGTGGCTCGTTTTTGGCGTGCTTTTTGTGACAGGTTGGGAGTTCATTTGTCGTTTTCATCCGGATATCATCCTGAGTCTAATGGCCAGACAGAAAGGAAGAATCAGGATGTTGAGCAGTTCTTGCGTTGTTTTGTGGCAGACAATCAGGAGGGGTGATCTGAGTTTCTGCCACTTGCTGAGTTTGCTCTTAACAACCATACATCCTTTTCTGCTGGTTGTTCGCCTTTTTTTTGCTGTTCTGGGAGACATCCGTCTTTTGGGTCATTCTCCAAATTGGTATCGGCTATGCCTGAGGAGGAGAGTTTTTCCGGTGATTTGGAGAGAGTTTGGACGGATGTGCGTGGTAATCTTCAGGAGGTTAACAAAAAATCTAAGAGGTTGGACTCTGAGCACAACCCCCATCTGTGGACGTCGGGCCCTCAAACCATCCTCATGGAGTCGGTTTCTAACCGTTTGTGCAGACACATGCCCATTTGTGGCCTGCTGGAGGTCATTTTGCAGGGCTCTGGCAGTGCTCTTCCTGTTCCTCCTTGCACAAAGGAGGAGGTAACGGTCCTGCTGCTGGGTTGTTGCCCTCCTATGGCTCCCTCCACATCTCCTGGTATCTGCTCCATGCTCTGGACACTGTGCTGACAGACACAGCTAGCTATCCTTCTTGCCACAGCTCGCACTGATATGCCATCCTGGATGAACTGCACTACCTGAGCAACTTCTGTGTGTTGTACTGTAGACACCGCCTCATGCTACTGTACCTCTAGGGGTAAGAGCAATGGCAAAATGAAAAAGTGACCAAAACAACAGAGAAATGGTCTGTGGTCACTATCTGCAGAACCACTCCTTTATAGGGGTATCTTGCTAATTGCCTATCATTTCTACCAGTTGTCTGTTCCATTTGCACAACAGCAGGAGAAACTGATTCACAATCTGTGTTGCTTCATAACTGAACAGGTAGATTTCACAGAAGTGTTTTTGACTTGGAGTTACATTGTGTTGTTTAAGTGTTTCCTTTATTTTTTTGAGCAGTGTGTATATGTGTATATATATATATAATGCATACATGAACGATCCTGTCACCTGATGGACAAGAATTTGCTCAAGTCAATAATTGGCAAACAAAGGCTCATTCCCAATTATGAGCTTGTCTAAAAGATCCTTGTTACCCATTTGTAACTAGACAATGCTGGACTCAGTGGGTGTCCTCATGTGTATTCTGTATGTAGCAGAATACAAAGAGTTCAAACTGAAACTTTACCTTTCCCTAATTCCCTCAGCCTCAGAATTTCCCTGTCTGAAGAATGTTCTGTGCAATCCTGTGTTCATTTTCTTTGTGAAGTGGTTACAGAAGTGGCTGTGTGAGCTGTTCAGTGTTCAGCAGCCCTCATGCCTGGTACTCATAAAAACGTCACTATGCACTTCCACTTTGAAAGGCTCTTTTATGTTGCTTTCCTGAAGTCCCTTTCGAATGGCTAAGTGGCTTGACCTGGAAGCTGCAGCTTGGCCTTACCACATAGCTATGCCTTAATGAGGGGTGTATATGTATCTCTTGGATACTGATGTTCAGCCTAAATTGCTCAATTAGTTATTCAAAAAGTTTTAACATTGAGCTCATTAATAATTATAATAACAAAAAAAAAAATTATAACCCCTTTGCACATATGGGCATAACTGTAAGTCCTTTGATTAGGTGACTGCATGTTGGAGGAGGCTCACTCCACAATGTGTCTGATGCTGTTACATAGCCAGCATCTGAGTCTAACAGCTGAGCTCAGACCATGGCTGTTAACTATTTAGGTGCTGTTGTCAATCATTGACAGCTGCATTTAAATGACTTGACTGTGGAGCGTTGATGCTTTGCCATGGCAGCTGGGGGCCTGCAGAAGGGCTCTGTGCTGCTTTCTTGGTACTCCTGTGAAGCTCAAATGAGAATGGTTGGTGATATCAACTTCCTGTTTGTGGCACATTAGTATATGGGAGGGGAAAAACTTTTCCAGATGGGTGGTGACTATGGTGGCCATTTTGTATCCAACTTTATTTTTTTTCAATGGGAAGAGGGTCATGTGACATAGCAAACTTATTGACAATTTCATAAGAAAAACAATGGTGTGCTTGGTTTTAATTTAACTTTATTCTTTCATGAGTTTTTTTTACAAGTTTATGACCACTTATAAAATGTGTTCAAAGTGCTGCCCATTGTGTTGGATTGTCAATGCATCCCTCTTCTCCCACTCTTGACACACTGATAGCAACACCGCAGAAGAAATGCTAGCACAGGCTTCCAGTATCCGTTGTTTCAGATGCTGCACATCTCGTATCTTTTTTAAACATTTTGGAAACTAGACCCCACAGGGAACTTATCTAGATGTGTGGTGAGCACTTTGAACCTCCAGGTGCTTCGCAGAAGTTTATAACATTGTGCGGTGAAAACACGTTTTTCGCACAAGAATGTTTTTTAGCACAAAATTTAGCATTTTCACAATGGTAACAGGAGAAAATGGACCACAATATTTGTTGTGCAGTTTCTCCTGAGTATGCAGATACACCATCAGATTTTGCTGGACTGGTTTGAGGGTGCCATGTCACATTGGCAGAGCCCCTGAGGTGCCAGATCAGCCAACCTCCCCCCATAAGTGACCCCATTTTACAAACTACACCTCTCAGTGAATTCATCTAGGGGTGCAGTGATCATATTGACACCACAGGTGTGTCATAGAATTTTATACCATTGGGCAGTGAAGAAAAAATAATTACATTTTTATCACGAAAATTTTGTTTCAGCCTCAGATTTTACATTTTCACACTGAAATGGGTAAAAATGGCACCAAAATTTGTCCCACAATTTCTGCTGAATGTATGAATACCCCATATGTGGCTGTACAATACTGCTTAGCCACACGGCAAGACTCGGGAGGGACAGAGTGCTTTTTGCCGGCTGAAGCACAGATTTTTCTAGAATAATATGCGGACTCTATATACAGAGATCCTATGTGCTAGAAGAGCAGAATCCCCCTCAAGTGACCACATTTTGGAAATTATACTCCTTTGTGAATTTATCTACAGGTGTAGTGACAATTTTGACTCCATGGGTGTTTTACAGAAACAAGCAGCAGTGGATGTTTCTAAGTGAAGATTGCAAACTGCTGTTGTAGTGACCAGTAAGCTGTAGTGATCAGTATGTTATACTGAACAGTACTGTTCAACGCATCGCGCTGTGTGGATGGAATCACTGAGGGAGCCCACTCCCTCTGCGATGTCGCTGACGCTATTGACAGTGGCATCACAGGGGTTAAATGCCCGCGATCAGTGCTAGCACTGATCGTGGGCGTTGCTGCGGTGTGTCAGCTCTCACATAGAGCTGACACCCACATGTGATCGCGGCGGCGCTCAGCGTGAGCCCGCACGACTACTGCGCCGTACATATTCTACTCTTTGCGGGAACACAGCTCCCGCAGAGCAGTACATGTATGACGCATGTCGGAGGGGGGGTTTAAAAGTTAGGGAAAACCACTGTTTTTTTCATTTAGATCTACAAAGCTATCAAAGCAACCTGGGCTTCCAAAACACCTCAGCAGTGCCACAGGCTGATCGCCTTCATGCCACGCCACATTGATGCAGTAATTGATGCAAAAGGAGCCCCGACCAAGTACTCTTCCTCCAGACTCTGGGGCCTTGATTTCGAAATGAAATTCAAAATGTACTTTCATCTGAAAACAACACCTTGGACCACTGAGCAACAGTCCAGGTCTTTTTCTCCTTGGCCCAGGTAAGACGCTTGTGGCGTTGTCTATTGGTCATGAATGGCTTGACACAAGGAATGCGACACTTGTAGCCCATGTCCTGGATATGCCTGTGTGTGGTGGCTCATGAAGCAATGACTCCAACAGCAGTCCACTCCTTGTGAATCTCCCCCAAATTTTTGAATGGCCTTTTCTTAACAATACCTTCAAGGCTGCGGTTATCTCGGTTGCTTGTGCACCTTTTTCTACCACACTTTTTCCTTCCACTCAACTTTCCATTAATATGCTTGGATACAGCACTCTGTGAACAGCCAGCTTCTTTAGCAATGACCTTTTGTGGCTTACCCTCCTTGTGGAGTGTGTCAATGACTGCCTTCTGGACATCTGTCAAGTCAGCAGTTTTCCCCATGATTGTGGAGCCTACTGAAACAGACTAAGGGACCTTTTTAAATACTTCAGAAGCCTTTGCAGGTGTTTTTTGTTAATTATTCTAATTTACTGAGATAATGACTTTTGTGTTTTCATTGGGTGTAAGCCATAATCACCAACATTAACAGAAATAAACACTTGAAATAGATCACTCTGTTTGTAATGACTCTATATAATGAGTTTCACTTTTTGAATTGAAGAACTGAAATAAAGTAACTTTTTGATGATATTCTAATTTTGTGAGAAGCTCCTGTACTTACCTGAATAGATCTTCACTTCTGTAGCAGTAGGTCCACTACCCTGCCCACTTACCAGCAAATGATGGCTCTAATCTTATGCTGGTCAGGCTCCTTCCGTTACATTTTTAATTTGGCCTCTGACTGTAGTACTGCCCTAATGACTGTCCTCCTTCTCCTTAGGCAACCGTGACAAACTGAAGAGTATACTGCCCATAATGTAGCTAGTAAAGAGGAAATCCTACTCATAATTAGATTATTGTGAAAAATATAGACATAGGCCCTGATTAATCATTTCTGTTTCTCCAGTTTTCTGAAGTAATTTGCTCCATTTTAGTGGTTTCAGTATATGATCTTTAGGCCACGTTCACACACTCAGTATTTGGTCAGTATTGTACATCAGTATTTGTAAGCGAAAATCAGGAGTGGAACAATCAGAGGAAAAGTATAATAGAAACATGTCACCACTTCTGTATTTTTCACCCACTCCTGGTTTTGGCTTACAGATACTGACATAAAATACTGACCAACTACTGAAAGTGGCCTTATTCTCTATATGATGTATGCCACTTTTTGAGTTCTCTTTGTTTTTTAAGTCTTTCCTCTACAACTTTGCTAAATCAGATGTTTTAGTCACATTCATGAAATGCACAAAAAAATGTGATATTTAGTAAGTCACATCTCACTCCAGTCCCCCCCTAAAGTTCCTGGAAGAGTTTTCAATTTGGCACACTTTTACGATTTTTTTTTTTTTCGTTTTTAAGGATTTGCAACTTTTGGTGTTGAAAAGTCGCAAACACCAAATAAATAGCATTTATTTTATTTTGAACCAAATTCATGAACTGTATGCCACTTTTTTGTAGAATTTGAAGCGAAAAACTTCAGGAAATACCACAAGACAAAAAAAGAAAAGTAACTTCAATAAATTGCAAATTTTAAATCTGGCCCATAGAGTCTTTATTTTCTGCTCTATATTTATTTATATACAAACAGTTGCAATCAAAATTATTCAACACCGATTGCAAATTAAGTTTAGTTTGTTGGCAAAACTTACCGTATTTTTTGGATTATAAGACACACTTTTTTCCTCCACAATTTTATATATATATATATATATACACAGTTAGGTCCATATACTGTATATTTGGACAGAGACAACATTTTTCTAATTTTGGTTCTAGACATTACCACAATGAATTTTAAACAAAACAATTCAGATGTAGTTGAAGTTCAGACTTTCTGCTTTCATTTGAGGGTATCCACATTAAAATTGGATGAAGGGTTTAGGAGTTTCAGCTCCTTAACATGTGCCACCTTGTTTTTATAGGGACCAAAAGTAATTGGACAATTGACTCCAAGGCTATTTCATGGACAGGTGTGGGCAATCCCTTCGTTATGTCATTCTCAATTAAGCAGATAAAAGGCCTGCAGTTGATTTGAGGTGTGGTGCTTGCATTTGGAAGGTTTTTCTGTGAAGTAAACATGCGGTCAAAGGAGGTCTCCATGCAGGTGAAACAAGCCATCCTTAAGCTGCAAAAACAGAAAAAACCCATCCAAGAAATTGCTACAATATTAGGAGTGGCAAAATCTACAGTTTGGTACATCCTGAGAAAGAAAGAAAGCACTGGTGAACTCATCAATGCAAAAAGACCTGGGCACACACGGAACACAACAGTGGTGGCTGATCGCAGAATAATCTCCATGGTGAAGAGAAACCCCTTCACAACAGCCAACCAAGTGAACAACACTCTCCAGTAGGTAGGCATATCAATATCCAAATCTACCATAAAGAGAAGACTGCATGAAAGTAAATACAGAGGGTTCACTGCACGCTGCAAGCCACTCATAAGCATCAAGAATAAAAAGGCTAGACTGGACTTTGCTAAAAAAACATCTAAAAAAGCCAGCACAGTTCTGGAAGAACATTCTTTGGACAGATGAAACCAAGATCAACCTCTACCATAATGATGGAAAGAGAAAAGTATGGCGAAGGCGTGGCACAGCTCATGATCCAAAGCATACCACATCATCTGTAAAACACGGCGGAAGCAGTGTGATGGCTTGGGCATGCATGGCTGCCAGTGGCACTGGGTCACTAGTGTTTATTGATGATGTGACATGGGACAGAAGCAGCCGAATGAATTCTGATGTATTCAGAGCCATACTGTGTGCTCAGATCTAGCCAAATGCAGCCAAACTGATTGGTCGTCGTTTCATACTACAGATGGACAATGACCCAAAACATAAAGCCAAAGCAACCCAGGAGTTTATTAAAGCAAAGAAGTGGAATATTCTTGAATGGCCAAGTCAGTCACCTGATCTCAACCCAATTGAGCATGCATTTCACTTGTTAAAGACTAAACTTCAGACAGAAAGGCCCACAAACAAACAGCAACTGAAAACCACCGCAGTGAAGGTCTGGCAGAGCATCAAAAAGGAGGAAACACAGCGTCTGGTGATGTCCATGAGTTCAAGACTTCAGGCAGTCATTGCCAACAAAGGGTTTTCAACCAAGTACTAGCAATGAACATTTTATTTACAATTATTTAATCTGTCCAATTACTTTTGGTCCCTTTAAAAACAGGGTGGCACATGTTAAGGAGCTGAAACTCCTAAACCCTTCATCCAATTTTAATGTGGATACCCTCAAATGAAAGCTGAAAGTCTGAACTTCAACTGCATCTGAATTGTTTTGTTTAAAATTCATTGTGGTAATGTCTAGAACCAAAATTAAAATTAGAAAAATGTCTCTGTCCAAATATATATGGACCTAACTATATATATATATACACTGCTCAAAAAAATAAAGGAAACACTCAAATAACACATCCGAGATCTGAATGAATGAAATATTCTCATTGAATACTTTGTTCTGTACAAAGTTGAATGTGCTGACAACAAAATCACACAAAAATCATCAATGGAAATCAAATTTATTAACCAATGGAGGCCTGGATTTGGAGTCACCCCCAAAATTAAAGTGGAAAAACACAGTACAGGCTGATTCAACTTTGATGTAATGTCCTTAAAACAAGTCAAAATGAAGCTCAGTATTGTGTGTGGCCTCCACGTGGCTGTATGACCTCCCTACAATGCCTGGGCATGCTCCTGATGAGGTTGCGGATGGTCTCCTGTGGGATCTCCTCCCAGACCTGGACTATAGCATCCGCCAACTCCTGGACAGTCTGTGGTGCAACGTGACATTGGATGGATGGAGTGAGACATGATGTCCCAGATTTGCTCAATCGGATTCAGGTCTGTGGAACGGGCAGGCCAGTCCATAGCTTCAATGCCTTCATCTTGCAGGAACTGCTGACACACTCCAGCCACATGAGGTCTGGCATTGTCCTGCATTAGGAGGAACCCAGGGCCAACCGCACCAGCATATGATCTCACAAGGGGTCTGAGGATCTCATCTCAGTACCTAATGGCAGTCAGGCTACCTCTGGCGAGTACATGGAGGGCTGTGCGGCCCTCAAAAGAAATGCCACCCCACACCATTACTGACCCACTGCCAAACTGGTCATTCTGAAGGATGTTGCAGGCAGCAGATCG
Organism: Phyllobates terribilis; assembly: GCF_046119375.1. Taxonomy (NCBI): domain Eukaryota; kingdom Metazoa; phylum Chordata; class Amphibia; order Anura; family Dendrobatidae; genus Phyllobates; species Phyllobates terribilis. Next base: position 155,799,619 of record NW_027362771.1, on the reverse strand, counting down.
CTCTCCATGGCGTCTCCAGACTGTAACTTCTGTCACATGTGCTCAGTGTGAACCTGCTTTCATCTGTGAAGAGCACAGGGCGCCAGTGGCGACTTTGCCAATCCTGGTGTTCTGTGGCAAATTCCAAGCTCCCTGCACGGTGTTGGGCTGTGAGCACAACCCCCATCTGTGGACGTCGGGCCCTCATACCACCCTCATGGAGTCGGTTTCTAACCGTTTGTCCAGATGCATCCACATTTGTGGCCTGCTGGCGGTCATTCTGCACGGCTCTGGCAATGCTCCTCCTGTTCCTCCTTGCACAAAGGCGGAAGTAGCGGTCCTGCTGCTGGGTTGTTTCCCTCCTACGGCCCCCTCCACGGCTCTTGGTGTACTGCCCTGTCTCCTGGTAGCGCCCCCCAGCCTCTGGACACTACGCTGACAGACACAGCAAACCTTCTTGCCACAGCTCGCATTGATGTGCCATCCTGTATGAGCTGCACTACCTGAGCAACTTCTGTGGGTTGTAGAGTCCGTCTCATGCTACCACGAGTGTGAAAGCACAACCAACGTTCAAAAGTCACCAAAACATCAGCTAGAAAGCATTGGTACTGAGATGTGGTCTGTGGTCCCCACCTGTAGAACCACTCCTTTATTGAGTGTGTCTTGATCATTGCCAATAATTTCCATCTATTTTCTATTCCATTTGCACAACAGCATGTGAAATTGATTGTCAATCAGTGTTGCTTCCTAAGTGGACAGTTTGATTTCACAGAAGTTTGATTTACCTGGAGTTATATTCTGTTGTCTAAGTGTTTCCTCTATTTTTTTGAGCAGTTTGTGTGTGTGTGTATGTATATACAGTACAGACCAAAAGTTTGGACACACCTTCTCATTTAAAGATTTTTCTGTATTTTCATGACTATGAAAATTGTACATTCACACTGAAGGCATCAAAACTATGAATTAACACATGTGGAATTATATACTTAACAAAAAAGTGTGAAACAACTGAAAATATGTCTTATATTCTAGGTTCTTCAAAGTAGCCACCTTTTGCTTTGATGACTGCTTTGCACACTCTTGGCATTCTCTTGATCCTGGTATGTATGGCACCCTTCATCCCTCATCCTGGTATGAATGGCACCCTTCATCCCTCATCCTAGTATGTATGGCCCCCCTCATCCCTCTTTCTGGTATGCTTGGCACCCCTCCATCCTTGTATGGTTGGCACCCCCTCATCTTCATCATTCTGCACACAAAAAAATAGACAATTATACTCACCTCCTCTCTCCTCCAGCGCTGCATCCTGCTCTGCAGCCAACAGGGATCTCACTGTGTGACCCACGCAGGATGAAGGGTTCAATACATACCAGCAAGAGGGATGAGAGGGGCCATGCATACCAGGATGGGGATGAGGGGTGCCATGCATATCAGGATGGGGATGAGGGCCACATATAACATGAAGGAGGGGGCCATATATATCAGGATGGAGGATATTAACAGAATTGGGGGACATTACCCCTATAACAGTATCAGCAGCAGACCCCCTCCCCCTTAACATGGCATCATGACCACATTTTTTGCTTAATTTTTTTTTCTATTTTCCTTCTCTAAAACCTAGGTGTGTCTTATGGTCCAGTGCTTCTTATAGTCCGAAAAATACTTTCTTCCATTTACAATAAACAAAGGAAATGAGAACAATTTAAATCGCTCAACACAACTAATATACAAGTGGTTTCTCCAAATTCAACACAAAATGTCACTTTTATTGACTACTGCAATCTCAGAATCATGTACCTCCTTCATGACAAGTGTTTTTAGTACTTAGTAAAGCACTTTGGGCTCTTATGACCTTCTGAAAATGTGATGCATAGCCAGGCATCCATTTCTGGCAGCGTTCCTGGGGAATCTTAGGCCATTCCTCCTTGACCATGGCCTCCATCGCACTAATATACTTGGGTTTGCATGCTGCAAAGCATTCTTCAAATCCCATCAAAGATTTATATAGGCTTGATGTTAGGCAACTGTGATGTTCTCTCCCGAGTCTTCCAGAACCTCCTCTGATACCAGACATTGGTGAACATTGAGGTATGCTTGGGATCATTGTCCTGTGTGAAGGTTCTATGATGCCTTTAGCTTCCTCACAGAAGGCTTGTTTTCTTCTAGGATTTGAGACATGATTGAATCTATCTTACCCTCCACAAGCTGCAGTTTTCTAGTGCTAGATGAAGCAAAGCTGTCCCCGAGAATCACCGAGCCAGTGCTGTGCATCACTGAAGCAAGTGTGTTCTTTTCTGCATATGCTTCATTCTTCCTCCTCCAAAAATATAGCTGATCCATGGGCCAGAAAAGTTCCAGGTTTGTTTAACTGCTCCTCAAAACAGAATGCTATTTTTGGGACTTATATGGGTTTGAGCATATTGGAGCCAACTTTTCTTGTGCTCCTGGGTTAGTGTGTTGTATGCACCTTACTGAGTAAACTAAAGCCTTAGTGCCTGCCAACACCAAATCTTCTGCAGGTCATTTGCAGTCAGTTGAGGGCTTTTGACCATCTGCCTTCTCAATAATTGTTGGCTGCCGGTGATAAACTCTTTTTGCCTGTCCATGTCATGTAGCCAGTAGTGTTGAGCCACCCCCGTAGTGTTCGAGTTCGGTTCGGTTCGTCGAACACCCGTGTGTTCGCCGAACTGTTCGTCGAACTGTTCGTCGAACACCTTCGAACACCGTTAAAACCAATGGCAGGCAAACAAAAACACATAGAAACACATAGAAAACACCTTCAAAGGTGTCCAAAAGCTGACAAACTGCTCAGAAGACACAACTAACACATGGAAAAGTGACAAGTACATATAGTCATGCGAAAAGAAAAGAGGTGGAGGAGTAAAAAGAGGGGGAGACACAAATATAGGCATGTCATGCCCTTCTAAAATCCAAAAAGTGAGAAGCCGACACGTTCAGTCCGCTCCTGCCCGTGCCACCTCCGTGTCGCCGGGTTTGTGCCAGAGCCGCGGTGAACCCTGACGGCCAGCCCCCCTCTCCCAATACTGGTGCCTGTCCGCTGGTGGGTCGAGCGAGCCCCCCTGTGGTGGAGGCAGCTCTAAGCTTTTTAATTTAAATTGTCTCTCTAATTTGAATGAATACACTTTAAATCCATTTACAAGGATCTATTGGAGGGCAAGTCTCATGCCAGCAGCCGCGTAATTCCAGCTCCAGTAGCGTCCACTAAAGCTGATGCAGTTAAAAAGCTTTTATAAGGATCGAGCTCGGCTGTCCACCGCAAGGCATCCTACTGCCAGTCCCAGCCCCTATGCCTTGGGGTGCCGCCTGATGCTCTTCACTGAGTATCCCGTGGTCCCGAAGCATTTCCTTTGAAAAAATTAAGTGTCCAAACTACAGGTGGTGTAGCTTGCTTAACAGCCGGGATAATCCGCTGACTAGCAGACACTGCTACTAAGCACAAAGTATTTCCTGGGCTAGATGCAGTTAAAAATTTGTAATTAGATACTCTCGTTGGATGCTGAGAAAGCATTCCATAGAGTCTCCTGGCACGCCATATATGATTCTCTTAAAAAGCTTGGGGTAGGGGTCTAGGGGACCCTTTTATAGCCAAAATCACGGCCCTGTATCACAATACGTCACCTAGGCTGAAGATAAATGGAACTGTAGCACCCTGAGGGCTCGGTTGCTACAGAGGTATTGCACCTCACCCAGAGGTGTGATATCTCACTCTCAGGTAAGGATGGAGTGTGGATCAGGATCCGACACCTGCATGCATTACACCACATTGCCGTGGGGCAGGGCGACCAATATGCCTCTGAGATGGGCACGACAGTCCCTGTCAGGGGCTCTGCATGAGCTCTGCTCTGGAGGCGGGCCTAGTAACAGAGGCCCAGGCCTGGAAGAGGGAGAAGGAAGGAAGAGGAGCGGAGAAGGCTCCAGGAACGAGGAATGAAGGGATCCCAGGGGTGCGGACGGGCGAGTCGCCACCGCACACCCGAATCCACCTGCGTGGAGGGGTCAGGCCAAAGGGGGAGACCAGTCCCCGAAACTAGTGGAGGCAGGAAACGACCCTCAGCTAGAAACCGGAGGCTCTGACATTTTATGTGGCGCAGCCCCTCGCTACACCCGCTAGGAAGGCACCACATAGGGTCAGGGAAACTGGCGCCAAGTTTACCAAGAGGAGGCCCGAGGCAGCCGGACAGAAGGGTTGGTAAGAAAGGCCAGACAAAGGACACACAAAGGGGGTTCTGTGAAGCGCTCCAAAGTTATCTGGGAGTTGTCTGAGCCCCTCACCTGGTGAGCACAGTACGACGTGGGCAGCCGTTACCTGCAGACGTGGTCTGGATAATAAGAACTGTGAGTAAAGGCCCTGGACTGCATCACTGACTCCGTGTCATTACTGCTGCTGCCCTGCACCATCACCCCCATCCTCCGCATACACTGCCCTGAGGCTATACTCCTCCCGTGGGGAGTTATGCTACGCTCTGCTGCACCCACAACACCAGCCTCAGCGGTCTGCCCTGCAGCGGCGGTTCACTCTGACCGCAATCCACGGGTGGCGTAGTCGGACATTTAAACATCAAAACCACATAAATAGTTCCGCCACTGGTTTGACCACCCTGAGCCACCCTGAGCCACGGAACCGGGTCGCCGCCACGAAGACTTCAACCACCAGCATCCACCAAAAAGGGTCCGGCTCCGGGTGTACCAAGGCCCAGGGGGTGCATCAGAACATTTTCATCACCTTTCACAATCACCAATGGGACAAGGCAGGGATGTCCTCTGTCCCCTCTCTTATACATCCTAGTGACGGAGCACCTGCTCTCATCAATTCGCCATAACCCCAATATTAGGTGGATTGAGGTGGGAGGCACCGAGTACAAGTGCTCTCTATTTGCTGATGATGTCCTAGTATATATCACTCAATCACATATATCCACCCATGCTGTTATGGCTGAAATAGATCACTTTGTTACATGGTCAAATTTTAAAATCAATGCAGCGAAGTCTGAGGCCCTCGATGTCTCCCTCCCCAAATCCATATAGGATTCCATCCAGTCCAACTTTCCCTTTGCCTGGCCCTCACAGGGTATCAAATACTTAGGAATTCCTATTCATAGAGACCTCTCCCATCTATGTTATCTTAATTTTGGGCCCTTTATTGAACAACTCCATACAGACCACGGTTGACAAGTTAGAACTGTAAGATTCACTACGTGAACCACTGGTGTTTTGTGGAAAAGCACATGTACACTGTGTTCCAAATTATTATGCAAAAAGTGTTTAGGAGTGATAAGGGAAGAATTTGTTTGTTTGTCAGTTAAACTCATTGATGGTGATGTGTGTCAGGGCTCTTTATATCACTGTAAGCAATTGCAGACACCTGTGCTAATTAGTTTGGCAGGTGTGTCCAATGAAAGGCAAGACTACTTAAGAAGGCTGTCTCACATTATTAAGCAGCCTACATTTTCTGCCAAAATGGGAAAGAAAAAGGATGTGTCGGCTGCTGAGAAGCAACAAATTGTGGAGTGTTTAGGTCAAGGCATGACTACAATCAACATTGTGCGATGATCAGGATGAAGTGTCTTGGCAATCAAGAAGTATGTAGCTGATTCACAGTACACACGTGTGCGTGCTGATAAGGGCAAATTGAGGACTCTTTCCTACAGGCAATTACGTCAGGTTAAAAGGGCAGCGGCAAAAAAACCTTGTCATAGCAGCAGACAAGTTTTTGAAGCTGCTGGTGCCTCCAACGTCTCCCGAACAACAAGATGCAGGGTCCTTCAGAGGTTTGCAGCTGTGCATACGCTATCCTGTCGACCTCCTCTATCCACTTCACACAAGCAGAAACGGCTCCAGTGGGCTAAACATTACATGAAGACTGATTTCAAAACTGTTTTGTTCACGGATGAGTGCCGTGCAGCGCTCGATGGTCCAGATGGATGGAGTGGAGGATGGCTGGTTGATGGACACCCCACGCAAACACGGCTACAGCGCCAACAAGGAGGAGGTGGAGTAATGTTTTGGGCTGGAATCATGGGGAGAGAGATTGTCGGCCCCTTTAGGATCCCTGAAGGCGCTAAAGATGAACTCCATAATGTATGTGGATTTTCTCAAACAGCACTTCCTGCCATGGTTCAAGAAGAAGAACCGTGTATTTCACAGCAAGATCATTTTTTTGCATGATAATGCACCATCTCATGCTGCACATAAAACATCTGCATCTCTGGCTGATATGGGCATAAAAGGGGACAAACTTATGGTGTGACCCCCATGCTCCCCTGACCTCTACCCCATTCAGAACCTCTGGAGCATCATCAAAAGGAGTGTCTATGATAGCAGGAGGCAGTTCACATCTAAGCAACACCTCTGGGAGGGTATTCTGTCCTCATGCAAAACAATTGAAGCAGAAACCATCCAAAACCTGACAAATTCAATGGACGAGAGAGTTCAGAAGCTCCTTTCGAACAAGGGGTCCTATGTGAAAATGTAACATCACCTAGAATAAAGTTTTGAGTTGAAAACTGTTTGATTTCAGTTTCTAATAACCTGCTAATGCTTATAATTTCAAAAATGACCATTTTTTTGGTCTTTATTAAAATGAAAAGGTTGATCGAAAAGTTTGGGGGATCTAAGAGTGTGGCAACCCAGTAGTCATGATTACTTCGAATTCTGACAATATGAGGGTCATGTTGCAGGTAGTGCAGCAAGAAGGCACTTATGTGTCTTGCGCATCTCGGAGCCCCAAAATTATTTTCCGGGCTAGATGCAGCTAAAAATTATTATTAATTTTAAATCTGGTGGAGCTTAGTATAGATGGCCTAATAGGATCAGTGCTGCACACTGCTACAAAGCCCAAATTATTTTCCAGCCAAGATACAGATAAACATGATTAGTAATTTTAAATCTGGTGGAGCTTATTATAGATGGCCTAATGGAATCAGTGCTGCACACTGCTACAAAGCCCAAATTATTTTCCAGCCAAGATACAGATAAACATGATTAGTAATTTGAAAGCTTAAAACGGTTGGTAGGGTGATTTTAACCAATCATCAAGCTTTTACTCTCCCCAGGATGACACAGGGGTAGAAAAGTCGTTTCGGATCCATGATTTGTTCATCTTTATGAACGTGAGTCTGTCTACATTATCAGTGGAGAGCCGCGTGCGCTTATCTGTCAGCACACCACCAGCAGCGCTGAACACACGTTCAGACAGAACGCTGGCTGCGGGGCATGACAAGATCTCCAAGGCGTAAGTGGCTAGCTCCGGCCATTTATCCAGATTGGAAGCCCAAAAAGAGCAAGGGTCCAGTGACACAGTCATGGCTTCAATGTTTACTTGGAGATACTCCTGTACCATCGTCTCTAGGCGTTGACTATGTGTCAGACTTCTTGTCTCCTGTGGCCTTGCAAAGGATGGGCTAAAAAAGTGGTGAAATGATTCCGCAAAATTGGTGTTACCAGCAGATACTGTGGTTCTGTTACGGTTTGAGTGCTGAACACTTGACGGTCCCACGGTTGGCAAGTTGGAACTGTGAGATTCACTACGTGCACCACTGGTGTTTTGTGGAAAAGCACATGTAAGATTCTGCAACAGTCTCTGCTGATACTCCTGCATGCGTGCATCCCTTTCTATGGCAGGAATAATTTCGGCAAATTTACTTTTGTACCGGGGATCTAACAGTGTGGCAACCCAGTAGTCAGGATTATTTCTAATTCTCACAATTCGAGGGTCATGTTGCAGGTAGTGCAGCAAGAAGGCACTCATGTGTGTTGCGCATCCAGGAGCACCAAGTCCCTGTTGTGTTGGTGGCGAGGTAACAATCATGCTTCCTTCCTCTGTCCTCTCCCCCCAACCTCGCACAACAGAAATGTGATCAAGGTCTCCCTCATCTGATGAGTCTTCCATCAGTTCGTCCTCCACTTCTTCCTGGGCTCCTGCACCTTCCTCACTAGTTTGGCTGCTACCATGCGCCCTGGTAAAACCATCTCCCCCACCCTCACATGCCTGCCGCCTTGGTGCTGCCGACCGTCTGGACCTTGCAGATGTTAGCCCTTCCGCATACAACTCCTCCTCCTCTACTTCCTCCACCTCCTCTTGTGCCACCACCTGACTCCGAATTCTGTTTAACATGTGCTCCAGCATGTAAATCACCGGAATAGTCATGCTGATAATGGCATCGTCAGCAGTAAACATCTTCGTCGCCATTTCAAAACTGTGCAGAAGGGTGCATAGGTCCCTTATCTGAGACCACTCCTCCAGCGTGATTTGCCCCACCTCTGGATCTCGTTGGCCCAGGCTATATGTCAGAACGTATTGCACCAGGGCTTGTCGGTGCTGCCACAGTCGCTGCAACATGTGCAGAGTTGAATTCCACCGGGTAGGCACATCGCATTTTAGCCGGTGAAGTGGCAGGCCCAACGACTTCTGTAGAGATGTAAGTCGCTGAGCTGCGGGATGCGAACGGCGGAAGTGAGCACACAGCGACCATGCCCTCTGCAGAAGGCCATCTAGTCTGGGATAGTGGGCTAAAAATTGCCGGACAACCAGGTTCAACACGTGAGCCATACAAGGCACGTGTGTGACATTGCCCCGGCGAAGGGCCGCACCCAGGTTTGCAGCATTGTCGCACACGGCCTTCCCTGGTTTCAGGTCCAGTGGAGACAACCATTCATGAAATTGGTTCTCCAGAGCTGACCACAACTCCTCAGCTGTGTGACTCACATTTCCCAGACATTTCAAAGTAAAAACCGCCTGATGACGTTGAGCCCTACTGCCAGCATAGTAAGGAGGTGTGCAGGATCCCTTCTGCGCAGTTAGAAAGCTTGTGGCATGACCAGACAGGCTTTGGGTGCAGGTGGAAGACCGAGAGGAGGTTGAGGAGGCAGAAGCAGTGGAGGAACTTTGACATAAAGAGGATTGACGCACAACTCGTGGGGACGGCAAGACTTGGACAGCAGCCCCTTGTCCTGCTGTCACCATAGTTACCCAGTGCCCAGTCAGCGACATGTAACGCCCCTGTCCATGCCTACTCGTCCAAGTGTCTGTGGTGAAATGCACCCTGTCACACACAGAGTTTCTCAAAGAAGCGGTGATGTTGTGTGCGACATGCTGGTGGAGCGCAGGCACACCTTTCTTTGAGAAGTAGTGCCGACTGGGCATCTGGTACTGGGGCACTGCGACGGACATAAGGTCTCGAAAATCCTCTGTGTCCACCAGGCGGAAAGGCAGCATTTCTGTAGCCAAGAGCTTGCAGATGGTGAAATTCAACCTCTTAGCTTTCTCATGGCTAGGAGGAAATGGTCTTTTACTTGTCCACATCTGAGGGACCGAGGGCTGGCTATTGTGCTTAGACGGGGTTGATAAGGGTGTCCCCGGCAAACTGCCGGTCTGTGAGGAAGATGCAGGCGGACATGTTAGGTTGCCTTGATCCAAAGGTGGTGCTATCGATGTCGGACAGCGCTCAACACCAGCTGGTGTTACCACCTCCAAAGAAAATGATGACCTGCCAATCACGCTGGCTGTTGCGGGTAAAGAGGTGGCAGGTCTGCGCCCCAAAACAGGTGTGACTGCTGTCCCCCCAGTCACAGAGGATGAAGAGGCCGCGGATGCACAAGATATGGCAGACGGTGGTTGGCCCGGCCGGCTAGGCCGCATTGTAGCACACTGAGCTTCCCACTGCAACTTATGCTTCATGTCCATGTGCCGGTTCATGCATGAAGTACTCAAACTATGTATTTTTTGGCCTCTACTTAGCTTTTGCTGACAAATGTTACAGATAACACGAGTTGGGTCATCTTTATCGATCTGAAAAAATGCCCAGGCTATGCAAGGCTTAGCACCCATGCGACCTGAAGAGCCACCACGACTTGTGGTGAGAGGCAGAGTTGTGTTTGAGGATGCAGTTGTTGACGTGCTTCCAGTACTACGTCTCTGTCCAGGAAGGCGCAACCTGACCTCATCGTCACTAGCATCTTCCTCCACCTCCTCTGCTGACCTCATCTCTTGGCTGACTGTGGGTTGACAGTAAGTGGGATCTCCAACCTCATCATCATCACCCTGTGCGTTATCACACCCGTCGTCCTCAGAGCCAACCTGTTCCTGCCCTGACAAAAAACTAAAGTTGTCGCTCCAATCAGGTATTTGAGTCTCATCATCGTCTTCCTCATTGTCTCCACCAACAGGAGTTACAGTTTGGGAATGAGGGTCTACATTATGGTCAGAACCTTCTGCGTCTGGTCCTGGATCCGACTCATAAAGATTCTGGGCATCAGTGCAGATCATTTCCTCGTCTGGATTCACAGAAGCCCTGGAGTCGACCTCTGATTCCCAGGCTATAGTATGAGTAAACAGCTCTGCAGACTCAACCATCTGTTCTACCTCATACTCAGACGGGCAGCTGGAGATTTGGGAGCTGTGAGGAAGCAAGTGCGATTGGGGTGACACCTTTGAGGACTGGAGTATTTGTGATGTTGAAGTTGATGTGGAGGAGAGCCCACTTAAAGGAGCACTTGATATCCGTTGAAGCACCTGCTGTTTTTGTGCCTCATCTGGAATTTGTAGCGATTGGCGTGGCCGTAAGAAAGGGATCTTATCACATTGTCCGCTAAAAGAAGTAGACATTTTAGTTTGGCTGGAAGATGGTCTTTCTTCTGCAGATGTTACTGTTGCTTTAACACCTACCCCACGGACACAACCTTTTTTCCCCTTCCCAACACGCCTATTCCCCTTTCCACCAGCAGCAGGCCTTTTTCCACTCATTTTGGTGGTTAACTAATTCACAACTCTGGAGTTGTTTGCACAAAAAAACAATGGATGGGAACCGAGCAGAGCTGAGTGGCCAAACTGTGGTATTAGGCCAAAACTATTGGCTGGGTTAGGTGGAGAAAAAAATTATATTCGATTTGCAACCTGATGGAGGTCAGTATAGATGGACTATTAGAACAAGTCCCACACACAGCTAGAAGCCCAAATATTTTTTCAGAGGTAGATGCTGAAAAAAAATATATTCAGTTTGCAACCTGATGGAGGTCAGTATAGATGGACTAATAGAACAAGTCCCACACACTGCTAGAAGGCCAAATATTTTTTCAGAGCTAGATGCAGATAAAAATTATTTTTAATTTGCAACCTGATGGAGGTCAGTATAGATGGACTAATAGAGAAAGTCCCACACACTGCTAGAAGGCCAAATATTTTTTCAGAGCTAGATGCAGATAAAAATTATTTTTAATTTGCAACCTGATGGAGGTCAGTATAGATGGACTAATAGAGAAAGTCCCACACACTGCTAGAAGGCCAAATATTTTTCAGAGCTAGATGCAGAAAAAAATTATATTCAGTTTGCAACCTGATGGAGGTCAGTATAGATGGACTAATAGAATAAGTCCCACACACAGCTAGAAGCCCAAATATTTTTTCAGAGGTAGATGCAGATAAAAATTATTTTTAATTTGCAACCTGATGGAGGTCAGTATAGATGGACTAATAGAGAAAGTCCCACACACTGCTAGAAGGCCAAATATTTTTTCAGAGCTAGATGGAGATAAAAATTATTTTTAATTTGCAACCTGATGGAGGTCAGTATAGATGGACTAATAGAGAAAGTCCCACACACTACTAGAAGGCCAAATATTTTTTCAGAGTTAGATGCAGAAAAAAATTATATTCAGTTTGCAACCTGATGGAGGTCAGTATAGATGGACTAATAGAACAAGTCCCACACACAGCTAGAAGCCCAAATATTTTTTCAGAGGTAGATGCAGATAAAAATTATTTTTAATTTGCAACCTGATGAAGGTCAGTATAGATGGACTAATAGAGAAAGTCCCACACACTGCTAGAAGGCCAAATATTTTTTCAGAGCTAGATGCAGATAAAAATTATTTTTAATTTGCAACCTGATGGAGGTCAGTATAGATGGACTAATAGAGAAAGTCCCACACACTGCTAGAAGGCCAACTATTTTTTCAGAGCTAGATGCAGAAAACAATTATATTCAGTTTGCAACCTGATGGAGGTCTGTATAGATGGATTAATAGAACAAGTCCCACACACAGCTAGAAGCCCAATATTTTTTCAGAGGTAGATGCAGAAAAAAAATATATTCAGTTTGCAACCTGATGGAGGTCTGTATAGATGGATTAATAGAACAAGTCCCACACACAGCTAGAAGCCCAATATTTTTTCAGAGGTAGATGCAGAAAAAAAATATATTCAGTTTGCAACCTGATGGAGGTCAGTATAGATGGACTAATAGAGAAAGTCCCACACACTGCTAGAAGGCCAAATATTTTTTCAGAGCTAGATGCAGAAAAAAATTATATTCAGTTTGCAACCTGATGGAGGTCAGTATAGATGGACTAACAGAACAAGTCCCACACACAGCTAGAAGCCCAAATATTTTTTCAGAGGTAGATGCAGATAAAAATTATTTTTAATTTGCAACCTGATGGAGGTCAGTATAGATGGACTAATAGAGAAAGTCCCACACACTGCTAGAAGGCCAAATATTTTTTCAGATCTAGATGCAGATAAAAATTATTTTTAATTTGCAACCTGATGGAGGTCAGTATAGATCAGGCATGTCCAAAGTCCGGCCCGCGGGCCATTTGCGGCCCGCGGTCCGGACTAATAAGGCCCCCAGGTATCCAGCAGCATGTACCTTGCGGCCGCTGCCGCTCTCGTCGCCACCGCCGCTCTCGTCGCCACCGCCGCTCAGTACTCCGGCGCAGGGAGAAGAGCCGAAATCTCGGACATCGCGAGATTTCGGCTTTCCTTCTCCCTGCGCCGGAGTACTGAGCGGCGGCAACCGGCCAGCCAAGATCTCGCGACGTGCGAGATCTCCAGCCCCCAGGGGTTGTAAGACGTTCAGAGGTCAGATAGGCTGAAGACCTCAGCTTAGTTGTGTAAAATTATATAAATAATATATATATTAAGTTATATATAAGTCCCTGCGCCACCTTACACCTCCAGAAAGGTTAGGCCAGCAGGGCTCTCACACAAGCTTGTGGTAGCAAGCTGTCATACCCTTCATTAACCCCTGACTGCCTGTCACTGTGCTATAATTCCATTATCTGATGTGCGACTGTTGCACAGCTTGCTATTCTCTGCCTGTGTTATAAAGCATATAGCAGTATCTTATTTTTGCTGTTCCACCCTCTGCGCCTTTTAATCTCTCCCCTTCTGGCCAATTTTTATAATGGCAACTACAAATAAGAAACGAAAAGTTGACAGTGAGGGCCGCCGCTTCCAGGACAAGTGGAAAGTAGAATATTTTTTCACTGAAATAAAGAATCACTGTGTTTGTCTGATATGCCAAGAGACCGTTGCTGTTTATAAAGAATTTAATGTCAAGCGACACTATCAGACGAGACATAGCACATACGACAAGCTAACAGGGCACGACCGAAGTGAAAAGTATAAGCAACTTGAAGCTGTTTTATTGTCACAACAGCGATTTTTTACAAGAGCCCGTGAGTCAAATGAAAATGCCACAAAGGCGAGCTATGAGGTGGCAGCGTTAATTGCTAAAAATTGCAAATCTTTTGCAGAGGGTGACTTTATCAAAGAATGTGTTATGAAAATGGTAGAGAATGTCTGTCCCGAGAAGAAGCAAGAGTTTTCCAACATTTGCCTGGCTCGTAACACTGTAGCACGGAGAATTGAAGAAATTTCATCGGATATTAAGAGACAGTTAATGTCAAAAGGAGCTGATTTTGACTTCTTTTCAATAGCCTGTGATGAAAGCACGGACCTATCTGACACGGCTCAGTTGCTGATTTTTTTAAGAGGGGTGGACGATGAAATGAATGTGACTGAAGAGCTACTTGACCTCCAGAGCCTCAAGGATCAAACAAGAGGGAAAGATTTATTTGATTCTGTTAGTTCTGCCATAGATGACATGAAACTGCCTTGGAACAAAGTTACTGGGATTATTACTGATGGGGCACCTGCCATGACTGGTGAACGAAGTGGATTATCAACCCTAATCTGTAACAAGGTGAGCGAAGAAGGAGGCAAAGCTATTAAACTTCATTGCATCATTCATCAACAAGTTCTCTGTGCTAAACATCTCCAATATGATCATGTTATGAAACCGGTACTAAAGACCATTAATTTTATCCGCTCTAAAGCCCTGTGCCACCGCCAGTTTAAACAGTTTCTACTGGATATCCAGGCTGAATATGAAGATGTTTCATATCATAACGATGTAAGATGGCTCAGTCGGGGGTCTGCACTGCAACGTTTCTACTCTCTCAGAAAGGAAATAGGAGAATTCTTGGAAACAAAGGGACAAACGATGCGAGAACTATCTGATCCAATTTGGCTGGCTGATTTGGGGTTTCTAGTCGACCTAACAAAGCATCTGAATGTACTGAACATGAATCTTCAGGGCAAAGATGCAGCGGTGAACCAACTTTATTCACACCTCAAAGCCTTTGGAACAAAGCTGCAACTTTTCCTAAGGCAGTTGTCACAAACACCGCCCAATACCATCCATTTTTCAGCGCTACAGGAAATAATTAACAGTTTTCCACAGGATGATATCCATGCGCAAATAAGCAGGTATGCAGCAGACATCACATCTCTGGCTGGGGAGTTTCAACGGCGCTTTCAAGATTTTGCAGCTATTGAAAAGGAGATCAGCATTTTCTCCTCTCCATTCTCTGTTGACCCCGACAATGCTCCTGATCAGTTGCAGCTCGAGCTCATTGAGCTACATTGTGACAGCGAGTTACGCAGTCGTCATCAACAGCTCTCTCTTGTTAACTTTTACCGCCAACTGGATAAGAGCCGGTTTCAAGAGATTCGAACATTGGCTAAGAAAACCCTGAGCTTGTTTGGCTCAACATATTTGTGTGAGAAGACATTCTCTGTTATGAACTTTAACAAGAACCGCGTGAGGACAAGACTAAGTGACTCTCACCTGCGTGACATTTTGCGCATCAAAACCACGGCCATTGAACCAGACCTAGTCTATGTGCTGCAGTCCAGATCCCAGTTTCACCCTTCACATTAGTGCAGGCTAGTTTCTTTTTTTTAATTGAGATTAATATGTTGTAAAATCTCAATTAATGTCAGTTGGATAGACAGTTATATATTTGAACACATGTATACTTGCTGTTATGTTCCTGTTCACATTTTTTGAACTTATAAGTTGACAGACAACCTTACATTACTTTGTGTAATGTACTTTAAAATGTTCCTGAGATATCTCAGTTTCCTGTTTTTATTATATTAAAGGGGTTGTCCAAGTTCAGAACCCAGACATACCCCCTTTTTCACCCAGGCAGCCCCCCTGCCATGGGCATCAAAGCATCTCATGCTCCGATGTGCTCCCTTGCCCTGTGCTATTTACAATGACACACTGCCGGTAGGAGGCTTCACCGGCTCTAATGTGCAGGCTTTAGCGCTGCTCTAGCTGGTTTACTGGTGATAAAGCCCGCCCATCAGTGCCGGTGACGTCACTGGGCTTTCTGCCAGCCCCGTGGAGAGCCGGGTATGTCACTAGAACTCCAGAAAATGCCTTTCCTCTGCGCAATTTAGTGCAGGGCAAAAGTAGGACATTGGAGCATAAACTGCTTCGATGCTCAAGTCGGGGAGGGGCTTCCTGGGTGAGAATGGGGGTATGTCTGGGTTAACCCCTTTAAGGCAGATTGATTAAACACCTGTTTAGATTTGTCATCCAAGTCACAAAATAAAAAGTATGCCGTTTTCAATAAACTTTGCAAAAAAAGTTTATTTGCATTCATTTTAATGGTCCAAAGAATGTCAAGCAAAATGATCGGCCCTCGCACATGTTCACTTCATCAAATTTGGCACTCTTAGAAAAAAGTTTGGACACCCCTGGTATAGATGGACTAATAGAGAAAGTCCCACACACTGCTAGAAGGCCAAATATTTTTTCAGAGCTAGATGCAGAAAAAAATTATATTCAGTTTGCAACCTGATGGAGGTCAGTATAGATGGACTAATAGAACAAGTCCCACACACTGCTAGAAGCCCAAATATTTTTTCAGAGCTAGATGCAGAAAAAAATTATATTCAATTTGCAACCTGATGGAGGTCAGTATAGATGGACTAATAGAATGATGCTATGCCCAAAAGATTTTACTTCACTAGGTGCAGTAAAAAAATTGGTATTCTATACACAGGTGGTATATCTTGCAACACAGATAGGCTACTCCACTGACTAACACACTCTGCAATAGGCCAAAAAGGATTAGCTTTGCTAGATTCAGCCAAATGCTGTGAAAAAAACTTGCACAGCACTGGCACAGACCTACCTGGCAAAAACTGATAGGAACTGATGTAACCTAGTCCTGAAAAGGACTGCAATTACAATTAGTCTTTACTCCCACAATCTATCTATTTAAGAGCACAGACCTGCCTGATAAAAGTCGTAGGAAATGCTGTAACCTAGTCCTTAAAAGGACTGCAATCACAACTATTCCCTACTCCCAAGCTATCTGTAGATTTGTGCGAAAATTGGCTTGAAATTAACAAGGTATAGCGCACACAGCAACAGCGGTGCCGTCTAACACGCAGCTGCAGCAGTGAGAAAATGGTGGCGATGGTTAAAATGGCTTGGTCTTATAGGGCAAGGACATGTGACATACACTGCCAATGACACATGCCCTTGCTTGTGTGAAAAACAGCAGTTCGCTCCGTGTGTGCGCTGCTGATAGGCTGACAGACTGCACCTCCCCACTGCAAATGCGGGAAAGAGAAAAAAAAATGGAGATCTTCATTATTCCTGCAGAGATCCATCCCCTGCCCCTCCCCCCACCCCGCTGTACACTCAAACTGCGTATTAACATTAATTTTCATCATTACTGAGAAAAAATCCAGTTATGATTTTGGTGCACGAACAGTTATCGAACATAACCTCGAACAGCCGAATTTTTCTCAAATCGTTCGTGTTCGCCGAACGGCTCGAACACCGCCCAAAACAGCTCGAATTTGAGATTGGCGAACAGTTCGAGTAGAACAACGCTCATCTCTAGTAGCCAGTGTTCCTTTAACTTACAATTGGAAGCACAGTTCACAAATTGAATCTCTAGGAGCATTCATTGCTTTTTCTGTCTTTTTATATATCGTATTCTGTGTTTGTGCAAGGCATTGATCTTATCTCTTCATTTTTTTGCATCACTCTCTTGACAAACCAAAAATATTAGTAAGCTGGGCATTGCTCATGAAGAATGGACTAAGATTTCTCAAGAACTATGCCCGAGCCTTGTATTTTTGCATCACATTTGTAGCAGGTCATGACAGCCAAAGCATACTTTATTAAGTATTAAGAAGGTTGTTATGAAGGGGTTGAATAATTCTGAGACTGCAATAGTCAATAAAAAGTCTATTTCATTCCCCTTAAGAAAGCACCATTTTGTGAAACGCGCATCAGGGTGTTTGGGGTGGACCCCATATTGTGTATAACATGTGTAAGCAGTAAATATATTTTTCTCAAACACCACTGTCTGTTTATTTGTTTTTCCCTTTGCTTGCACTGGCACTTTGCCTTGGGGGTGCCTTAACACTGCGTTTAGGCACTCGTTCAGTGACTCCCGTCGCAGGCTTACTTCCTGATCCCCAAACAAAATATGATTTACACATATGCACTGATGGATTCATAGACAATAATGGTGCCAGCAGAGCGGACGATTGCTCTGCCGTGCATCATTTTTGGGCGTATATGCCTATTGGAGGCGGACACCCTGACACAGTCTACTACGTCTGAATATTTGTGTAGTTATAGTCAATAAAAGTGGCATTTCTTGTTGACTTTGGGTAAGCCACTTGTTATATTAGTTGTGTTGTTATATTAGTTCTTGGTTTATTGCAAACAGTAGAATGTTTGTAAAAATTTTGATAATAAACCTAATTCGCAATGGGGGATGAATAATTTTGATTGCAGCTGTGAGAAATGGCAAAATATGAATTTACCTTTTAGAAATGCCACAACTAAAATAGGATTTTTGAGTGATATGTATAATTTTGTTTCTAAGAACATTTTCTCTTTAATTTTCTGTCTGTACTATTTCATTCTATTTTCTCACAAGTTTACAATATGTTAGAATCATTGTGGTAACTGAACCCTATATGCATTCATTTTCGGAACTCTGGGTCACCCTACGTGAAGGTAATCTGGTTTGTACACCATACATATTCTCATCACTAGATGGTGGCCCGATTCTAATGCATCGGGTATTCTAGAATATGTATGCGGCCGACAGGGCGCAATCAGCAGAGCGGTGTTTAAATTTGGCACCAAAATCGCTGATTGATCGAGGCCGGCAACCGTGACCAATCACCAAAGCGGTGTTAAAATTTGGCGGCTATATTGCAGATTGGTCACGACTAATCGGCAGAGCGGGGTTTAAATTTGGCGCCAATAATGCTGATTGGTTGCGACCGGCGGTCGCGACCAATCAGCAGAGCGGTGTTTAAATTTGGTGCCAATAATGCTGATTATTTGCGACCGGTAACCGCGACCAATCAGCATAGCGGTGTTTAAATTTGGCACCAATATCGCTGATTGGTCGCGGGCGGCCACCGCGACAAATCAGTAAAGCGGTGTTTAAATTTGGCGCCAATAATGCTGATTAGTCGCAGCCGGTGATTGCGACTAATCAGCAGAGCAGGGTTTAAATTTGGCGCCAATATTGCTGATTGGTCGCGGCCGGCGACCGCGACTAATCAGCAGAGCAGGGTTTAAATTTGGCGCCAATCTCGCTGAATGGTCGCGGCTGGAGTCCGCGACCAATCAGCAGAGCGTTGTTTAAATTTGGCGCCAATCTCGCTGATTGGTCGCGGCTGGCGTCTGCGACCAATCAGCAGAGCGTTGTTTAAATTTTGCGCCAAAATCGCTGATTGGTCGCGGCTGGCGTCCGCGCCCAATCAGCACAGCAGTGTTTAAATGTGGCGGTGAGGACCAGGTAGCGGCTGCCTGTGCGGCTACTGCCGCTCCGAGAAGCCGGGAGATGAGCGACTGCTCGCAGCAGAAGTATCCCGACCCGCAGCGCCGCTCCCCGGTCCTCCCTTGACACCCTAGCCGCATGAATGTCAGCGCCGCTGCCTGTGCAGCTACTTCCGCTGCGAGAAGCCGGGACATGAGCGGGCGCTCGCAGCAGAAGTATCCCGACCCGCAGCGCCGCTCCCCGGTCCTCCCTTCCGCATGGAGGTCAGCGGCTCCGGCGGTCCTTCTGCTGCTACCGGCCGGGAGATGAGCGCCTCGCGCCGGTCATCCAGATGAGCCGCTAACGGCCGCCATCTTTTTTCAGAAATCCCGCGGCGCTGATTGGCCGCTGCCGGACCAATGAGCGACGTGGGATTTCCAGGACAGACAGACAGAAAGACAGACAGACAGACGGGATAAGACGATTATATATATAGATACACCATTTTATTTAATTTTCTGTCTCTTGAATGTCCCTTTGTTCAGTAAACTTTACATGTCATTCAAGACTACTATGGAAAACTATGAGAGTTCCATACAAATTATTGGTTTTCCTGAGACCAAACCTTGTATACCAGTTTGAATAGATGAATGTTTTCTTGGCTACTTAAATGTCAGATGTAAATATTCATATTTAAAGTGGTATTTTCCATGTGGCAAAAGTGTATTTCCAGGCAAATTTCATCATGGAAAAGGCTACTCTCTGATTCAAGGTTTTCATGTTTCCCACATATCTTTAAACAGACTGAACAGAAGTGGTGTGAAATGTCACAGCTTGATGCTGCTGTAGCATCTTGAAGCTGTCATCCATTCATGTGTGCATGTGTTTATGCTCTGATTTTACAGCAAACAGTGTTGTGAATGTATTTAAAGCATCCCGCATGAGGTTTACTGTAAGCATTAGGCAGTGATTAAAGGCTCTTTCTAAGCCAGGCACTCCTCAGCAGCAGTGTCACACGTGGTAGCGTTTAGTAGCCCCTTCACAGCTGAAGTTTTTCAAACACTAATGAATGAAACGTTGCTCGTGCAACGCAGACAAATTTTAAGGCATACTTTGCTGAATGGTGCACGGTAGTGGCCTGGGAAAGGAAGAAGGTTATAAATTCTGTCAGTAAGCCACCCAGACAAAAGGAAGCCATGTGCAAAATTAAATCTAATAACGTATGAAGACTTTTCTTCTTAAGAAGTTTACGTTTTCTGTGGCTGTAGATGATTTCCCTGGATTTTTTTTGCTGTCTAAATATTGATTTGCAAAATAAATAAATAATCCGCTATGGTTCTCTTCACATGATCTCTTCTGACCATGTTTTATTGCAACTAGTTAAGATTTGCCACTCAAGCAATCTCCTGTTATGTGTTTTGTCCTAACTGGAGAAATGATGTAGCATAATTTGGCTTCATTGGTACATGACTGACATCTTTTGGAACATTTTCTACAGTATTTGAGACAGATGATTGAACTTCATATGGAGAAAAAATGGTTGGATCCTCTTTCGGGATATATACACGTGCTTCTCACTAAATTAGAATATCATCAAAAAGTTAATTTATTTCAGTTCTTCAATAAAAAAAAGTGAAACTCATATTATATAGAGTCATTACAAACAGAGTGATCTATTTCAAGTGTTTATTTCTGTTAATGTTGATGATTATGGCTTGCAGACAACGAAAACACAAGAGTCTTGATCTCAGTAAATTAGAACAATTAACAAAAAACACCTGCAAAGGCGTCTGAAGCGTTTAAAAAGGTCCCGTAGTCTGTTTCAGTAGGCTCCACAATCATGGGGAAGACTGCTGACTTGACAGATGTCCAGAAGACTGTCATTGAGACACTCCACAAGGAGGGTAAGCCACAAAAGGTCATTGCTAAAGCAGCTGGCTGTTCACAGAGTGCTGTATCCAAGCATATTAATGGAAAGGTGAGTGGAAGGAAAAAGTGTGGTAGAAAAAGGTGCACAAGCAATTGGGATTACCACAGCCTTGAAAGGATTATTAAGAAAAGGCCATTCAAAAATTTGGGGGAGATTCACAAGGAGTGGACTGCTGCTGGAGTCATTGCTCCAAGAGCCACCACACACAGAGTGGAGAGGCACACAATCCAAGCTGCTTGAGGTCTAGTGTGAAGTTTCCACAATCAGTAATGGTTTGGGGAGCCATGTCATCTGCTGGTGTAGGTCCACTGTGTTTTATCAAGACCAAATTCAGCGCAGCAGTCTACCAGGAAATTTTAGAGCACTTCATGCTTCCCCCTCTGCCGACAAGCTTTTTTGGAGATGGAAATTTCATTCTCCAGCAGGACTTGGCACCTGTCCACACTGTCAAAAGTACCAGTACCTGATTTAAAAACAACAGTATCACTGTGCTTGATTCGCCAGCAAACTCGCCTGACCTTAACATAGACAATCTATGAGGTATTGTCAAGAGGAAGATGAGAGACACCAGACCCAACAATGCAGACTTGCTGAAGGCTGCTATCAAAGCAACCTGGGCTTCCATAACACCTCAGCAGTGCCACAGGCTGATCGCCTCCATGCCACACCGCATTGATGCAGTAATTGATGCAAAAGGAGCCCTGACCAAGTATTGTGTGCATTTACTGAACATACATTACAATAGGCCAACATTTCGGATTTTAAAAACATTTTTCAAGCTGTTGTTATAAAGTATTCTAATTTACTGGGATAATGACTTTTGTGTTTTCATTGGCTGTAAGCCATAATCATCAACATTAACAGAAATAAACACTTGAAATAGATCACTCTGTTTGTAATGACTCTATATAATATATGAGTTTCACTTGTATTTAAGAACTGAAATAAATTAACTTTTTGATGATATTCTAATTTTGTGAGAAGCACCTGTGGCTACTTTTTAGGTGAACATTAAATTTGTGATCTTTGCAGTTACCATTATTACATAAGAGCAGGTGGCTAACACTGTGTCAGCTGTTATGATTTTATATGCTCTTTGTAGATACCTCACAGGTAGCCAGGGAAACTGATTTGAAAGAAGAAAATAAAAACATTATTTTTTTCATCTACCCTAATGGAGCATTTACAAGAAGAGCAGGTACATTGAATGTAATTAGTGACCCTCAGGTGTTGTATAATTTCCATTTATTACATGTCTACCCATATACATTCCCAATGCATCTAAAAAAAAAAAAAGTTGCTATTATCTACATAAACTTTAAGGCAGGGGCGGGGAACATTTTTTTCTGCCAAGGGGCATTTGAATATTAATAACATCAACCGTGGACCATACAAGATCAACTTAAAAATTGGCATGCTATATTTGGTCAAACATTTAATTAACTCACCCCTAATGTGATGGCTGACACTGCTTTTTGGTGAGAAGTGTGATATTAGGTGGTATTTATGATGTTGCAACTGCATTTCCAGGTTTGCTTGAGCGCAGTATGGGCCGGGACAAAGTATTTTGGTGCCCTAGGCAGAAGAAGCTAATGGCACCCCCACTCCCAAGCAAAGGAATAGGTCAGAAGCTAAGGTAACAGGACCCCTAATGCACCTTCCCCCTCCGATGAGTTAGGTTGCAAACTCTGATGACCACTTTCACTAGAATTGTTACCTTTTTCACAAAAGTCATCAAAAGTAAAAAAGTGACTTAACAGGGAGTTCAATTTCAAACTTAGATATAGAATCAATCTTTTTTTGCTGACCATTTACACAATATAGGGGAAAAAATAGCGATATTCATCCCTGACGTCCTATATTTTAAATGTAGAACCTAAGGATGGAAACATATAAAGCATAACTGTAATCTGGGCCGTTTGGTTTTAATTAAGGTGTTTAGCATTTGGCAGATATCCTAGTGGAAAATAAAAAGACCCCCCATTATAGATAAAGGAATACGTCTGATGGTTTTTTGCATCCGTCATGCAACAAATACAGCTTGCACAAAACTGATGATGGTTCCGGTGACGTATTCCGGTCCTGGTGACATATTCATGTAGGGATGGTTGTTCTGGTGCTTTTTTCATGTAGTGATGATGATTCTGGTGATATATTCATCACCAGAACCATCATCAGTACATGAATACAAAGCCAAAATCATTATCCTTACATAATTAGAGCACAAAAGCTATCAATAGTACATGACTATGGCACCGGAAACATCATCAGTAAGTAAGTACATTACCAGAAACACCATTAGTACATGAATACGTCACCAGAACCACCATCAGTACATTATGTCACCAGAACCATCATTAGTACATGAATGCATCACTAGATACACCATCAGTACATGAATACATCAACAGACCCACCATCAGTATATGACTACGTCACCAGAACCACCATCAGCAAATTAATGTTACGCTCACGCCCGGACTGACTGGTGTGAGCATGGTTAGTGGTCCCACTGGGCCACGAACCGAGGAGTGCCTGGAGGGCGTGACTAGGGGCCTCGCCAGATCGGACCACGAACACACGGCGGCTTAATCGACGCCGCGGTCCGAGGAGGGACGTGGGAGGTGGCCCAGGTACTACTCCAGGTCAGACCCCGGTCACAGCTGTTGACCCACACTGGGGAATGCAGGAACGGGCAGGCACGGCTGGTATGCAGACAGGTGGGCACTGGCAGGCACGGCTGGTATGCAGACAGGTGGGTACTGGCAGGCACGGCTGGTATGCAGACAGGTGGGTAATGGCAGGCACGGCAGGTATGCAGACAGGTGGGTACTGGCAGGCACGGCAGGTATGCAGACAGGCCGATACTGGCAGTTAGGAAAGCAGGCTGGATAGGGACCAGTACAGACTGGGATACAGGAACAGAGCCGCAGGTGCGGTGGACAAGCAGAGCTGCAGGCGCGGAGGACAAGCAGAGCAGAACCGCAGGCGCAGAGGACAAGCAGAGCAGAACCGCAGGCGCGAAGGACAAGCGGAGCAAAGCAGAGCAGAACCGCAGGCGCGGAGGACAAGCGGAGCAGAGCAGAACTGCAGGCGTGGAGGACAAACGGAGCAGAGCGGAACTGCAGGTGCGGAGGACAAGTGGAGCAGAGCGGAACTGCAGGTGCGGAGGACAAGCGGAGCAGAGCGGAACTGCAGGTGCGGAGGACAAGCGGAGCAGAGTGGAACCGCAGGTGCGGAGGACAAGCGGAGCAGAGCGGAACCACAGGCGTGGAGGACAAGCGGAGCAGAGCGGAACCGCAGGTGCGGAGGATGAGCAGAGCAGAACCGCAGGTGCAGGCAGACAGGACAGGGCTCTGTTCATATGGAACAGACTGGGAAACACAGGAAGATAGCTAGAACACAGGAGGTAGATACGGAGGCAGGGAAATGGGACAAGCAGAACCAGATACACACAAGGTACTTGCAATGAAGTAGCGAGTGGACACATAACTCACAAACAGAAGTACAGAGACAACGAGTTGGAGTTAGGTGCAGGTTCAGATACTGCAGGAAAAGGGAAGAATCGGACATAGAGACAAACAGGTAATGGGCAAGGACACAGTTCAGACAGGAACTGAACCTGGAACAAGATACAGGAACGAGCCTGGGTACTCAGCCCCCAGGGTGGCGGAAACAGACTAGAAGTCACAGATACAGGTAACGGGCCTGGGTACTCAGCCCCCAGGGTGGCGGAAACAGACAAGATACAGGACAGGACCTGCAACTTAGTTTCACAGAACACACTGAAAGAAAGTGTTGTTCAGGCACCTCCTACTTTGTGGAGGGGGTTTAAGTATCCAGTGACTCACAGCAATAGGCTGGGGACACATTAGGACTGCACACACTGTAACTTTAAGAATCAGGAAGTAACAGCGCCGCTGCCCTAAGCAATCAGACAACAGACATGCACACAGCAAGTAATGGAGCAAAGTGTGCAGCCAGGACTGATAGGTAAGTTGGCGGTCTTGCATGGTGGGAGATGGTAAGCCATGCCAGCACGCCGCCAGGGATGTTACAGTACCCCCCCTTTACGCCCCCTCTTCTTCAAGCCTACAAGGATTTTCTGCAGAGAATTTGGATGCTGATCCTTCTCTTCAAGAAGATTACCTCTTCTGTCCACTAGAGGGAACGAGACTTGTCTCACCATCTTGGTGACTAGGATGCTTCCTCCCATTGAGCCATCCTCAGCATCAGATGAAGTGGGCGAAGTACCAGGAACAGGACACAGGAAAGTCTGTCTCCATTTGTTAATATCGGGTAGCACCCCAAAGGATTCACGGGACAACTGGAGATCCTCCACCGGGTTGGAGGGGTGATGAGACGCGAAGTCACAGATACAGGTAACGGGCCTGAGTACTCAGCTCCCAGGGTGGCGGAAACAGACAAGATACAGGACATGACATGGCAACTCAGTTGCACAGAACACACTGAAAGAAAGCGTTGCTCAGGCACCTCCTACTGGATGGAGGGGGTTTAAGTATCCAGTGACTCACAGCAATAGACTGGTGACGAATTAGCACTGTGCTCACTGTAACATTAAGAATCAGGAAGTAACAGCGCTGCCGCCCTAAGCAATCAGACAAGAGACATGCACACAGCAAGTAATGGAGCAAAGTGTGCAACCAGGACTGATAGGTAAGTTGGCGGTCTTGCATGGTGTGAGATGGTAAGCCATGCCAGCACGCCACCAGGGATGTTACAATTAATACGTCACCAGAACCTCCATCAGTACATGATTACGTCACCAGAACCACTATACGTACATGAATGTCACAAGAACCACCTTAAGTACATGACCAGAGTCAAAAGTACTTGAATACAAGAACCAAGCTTAGTGCAATGATCAATTGTAATATCTAGTCAGCACCAACGTCACCAGAACCACTATACGTACATGAATGTCACAAGAACCACCTTAAGTACATGACCAGAGTCAAAAGTACTTGAATACAAGAACCAAGCTTAGTGCAATGATCAATTGTAATATCTAGTCAGCACCATAAACAATTGTATCGCATGAACCTACAACCCTACAACTCCCAGTATGTTCTTAACAGTAGTAAGGAGATACTGGGAGTTGATATAAAAAGCCATCATCAGACTGCGGCACATACAGAAACCACAGTATTGTTGAAAATCAGTCAGTATCACAAATAAACCTTTACATACAGGTACCTTATAGATGCCATCTTCTCTAGAGACATCTTTCTTTTCATCTCCATCTTGTCTGGATGCCATGATGATTTTTCACATCCACATTTAGTCTCTGCAGACCTCCCTCTTCTCCGGTCTTTTGAAGCACATAACCACACAGTGCACTTAAAAATAAGAGTGTTATTAAAAGGTCTTATGCATAAAAATATCTGTTCGTATTATGAATTAAATAAGCCTCCTATGGTATATGACCTCCACACTGTCTACCATTATCAGCTATAACCGCCACACCATTCGCCCTTATGAACCACAGCCTATACCATGGCTATCCTCTCTAATTTTCCATGACACTTTCTATATCTCCACACTGTCCCCCCACCATGCTAACCCCACTCCATATTGTGCCTCTATTTCATGCAGTTTCCTCTCCATATCCATTTTGTGCCCCCTCTTCACACTATGCCCTCATTTCCCACCACGTTGCTCTCTTCAAAATGTAACCACTGTCCCCCTACACAGTATGATGGTTACCACAGCCGTCCATACAGTATGATAGTCACCACAAGCCACCAATATGTAGTATGGTCACTACCACAGTCCCCACACATATTATGATGTCTACCACAGACCGCCATAAATAGTGTGATGTCCAAAACAGCCCCCATGTATACTATGATGGCCCCCACAGCACCCCATACAGTATTATGGCCCACAAACAGCACCTCAAACAGTATGATATTCACCACAACCCCTATAGTGTACTCCACAGCCCCATATACAGTATGGTCACCACAGCTCCTCATTGACTTTGCTGTCTCCCCGCACAGCCCCTTATTTCATGGCCCCTTCCACAGCCCTTCATTTCATGGCCCCCCCACACTATGCCCACTGCACAGCCCCTCATTTTATGCACCCTCTGCACAGCCCATCATTTTATTCCCCCCCTGTGCAACCCCTCATTGTATTCCCCTCCTGCACAGCCCCTCATTTTATCCCTCCTCTGCATAGCTCCTCATTTTATTCCCCATCTGCACAGCTCCTCATTCCCATCTGCACATCCCCTCATTTTATTTCCACCCCCATGTGCACAGCCCCTCATTTTATTCCCCCCATCTGCACAGCCCCTCATTCTCCCCATCTGCACATCCCCTCTTTTTATTTCCACCACTTCTACACAGACCCTAATTTCATTCCCTTTCATTTTATCCCTCCTCTGCACAGCCCCTCATTTTATTCCCCCCATCTACACAGCCCCTCATTCTCCCCATCTGCACATCCCCTCTTTTTATTTCCACCCCTTCTGCACAGCCCCTAATTTCATTCCCCCTCATTTTATCCCTCCTCTGCACAGCCCCTCATTTTATTCCCCCCATCTGCACAGCCCCTTATTTTATTTCTTCATTTGCACAGCCACTCATTTTATCCCTTTATCTGCACAGCCCCTCATTTTATCTCCTCCCTCTGCATAGCCCCTCATTTTATCTCCTCCCTCTGCACAGCCCCTCATTTTATTCCCATCTGCACAACCCCTCCTTTTATTCCCCCCTCTGCACAGCCCCTCATTTTTATCCCCCATATGCATTGCCCCTCATTTTATTCCCCCCATCTGCACAGCCCCTCATTTTATTCCCCCCATCTGCACAGCCCCTCATTTTATTTCCTCTTTTGCACAGCGCCACATATTATCGCCCCATCTGCACAGCCTCTCATTTTATGCCCTCCTGCACAGTAATATAAGAGTTTTCAAAAAAAGCTTATACTCCCCTAATCCAGGCTCCCCATCCACCATCTCCTCTTCTATGAAGTGCAGCAGTGGGCACTGGATGGCGCAATGATGTCACTCCATCGCGCCATCCAACTCCATGCACCTATTGCAACATGCCACAGGCCGTAAGTGACCTGCATCTTGCTGGAGTTTCCGGTGGACCAGGGGGCTGATGACAGCTCCTCTGTTTCTGTCTTGGGCAACGCTGACATAAATTGTATTCGCGTCTGACAGACGCTAATACAATTGAGTGCAGGGAGTGAGGGATGGCTGGCGCACAGGCATAGAGAGGGATGAGCTGTGTCAGTGACTAACACTGCTCCCATGTGTGCCTGCGCCCCGGCCGTCAATTTCCTGAATGCCTGTGGTCGGAAGAAGCCATTCAGCAATTTTTTTTTTGAAAGTGCACCCCCTCTCAGTTAGTCAAGGGGTAGCGCACAAGGGAGGTGCCTACTCTGCCTACCCCTTGTCCTGGCCTTGAGCGCAGTCAACTTTTTGCAATAAGTTTTGAAACAAAACTGATCACAGCAGTAAGTTGTTCCAAACATACTGTAGATGCATATTTCAATTCATCTCTGGAAAGAGGGAAATTCATCACTGCTCACTTAATATTTAAAGAACTAAAGCAGTGGAAGGACTGTAGTACACATCACATATTAAACACCAAGACTGCTATATACACATTACATAGGAGACATCCAGACTGCTGTATATACATCACACAGGATGTACTGAGGCTGCTGTATATGCATCACATAGGAGATAGAGATGCACTGGTCTATTATATAGGAGACACTTAAGACTGCTGTGTATATATATTACATAGGATACATTGAGACTGCTGTATATACTTCACATAGGGGACACTGAGACTGCTGCAAATACATCACACAGAATACACTGAGACTATTGTATGTGCATTAAATAGGAGATACTGAGAGTGCTGTATATACATTGCATAGGAGACACTAAGACTGCTGTGTATACACATCACATAGGACACACCGAAACTGATTTATAATCACATGAGACTGCTGTATATACATCACATAGGAGACACTGAGACTGATGTGTACATTAAATAGGAGACACTCGACTCTGCTGTATATATTACATAGGAAGCACTGAGACTTCTGCATCAGAGGCAGGACCGGGGCAAAGAGTGCTCTAACTCCACCCACAAAGAACGTCCTGACAATGGCATTGGCCATAATCCAGCGTTGTGTGTGTCAAAGCAGCATTCAGCAGTGAACATTGTGTTCATGTGTGCATGCTCAACAGAAAAGTTAAAGAGCCAGCTGCCCAAGCACTACAGCCAACTAGGAATGAGCCCACATGTGTTAGATCTTCCTGTTCGGAGACATATGTATGGCGTTATCATCCTCTAGAATTAATGCTTCTAGGGCAGAGCTTGGCAAACTGCGGGCTACAACTGGCCCTCTGGCCACTCCAGTCTGTCTCGTAGATCGAGGCGACCACGGGCCGCAACATGCCTTCGCTCGCCATCCGTCTGCCACCACTTTCCGTATCCTCAGGATGAAGATAGCATTGAACACATTGGGGGAGGAGGGGCTGTCGGCAGCTCCTTCCACCAATTAGAGTGTGCGTCTGAGCCAGCTGACGCAATAACGTTACTTCATCGCATCAGCTGTGCGGAGACTCAGTTCACCAGGGAATGAAGCAGAGCATCGGGGGAACGGGAACAAGGGGAGAATGTTTTTTTTTTTTTTCATATTTGTAATGGATGTTTCCATATGGAGGATGTTTGCATAGGAGGCTATTTGGGGACTCATTCTGTATATAGAAGGCTATGTGGGTCTCATACTGTATAAAGGGGGCTCATACAGTATATAGAAGGCTACTGATATTGTATATAGAGGGGTATGTGGGGGCTCATACTGTATATAAGAGGCTACCAGGGGGCTCATGCTGTATATACACTGTGTTCCAAATTATTATGCAAATAATATTTTCTCAGATTTTCCCAAATTACCTATATGAATTGCAGTCATTGTAATTTTCCAGTCAAATAACTATTAGAGTACAATTGAAAGGTTTTTGTACAAACTGCCTATGATAACAGTATATTTTTAAAAAAATAAAAAACTCAAACTGCCCTCAAAATGCATGTTCCAAATTATTATGCACAGCAGAGTTTTCAACCTTTTCATTTTAATAAAGAACAAAACAATGGACATTTTTGAAATTATAAGCATTAGCAGGTTATTACAAACTGAAATCAAACAGTTTTCAACTCAAAACTTTATTCTAGGTGATGTTACATTTGCACATAGGACCCCTTGTTCGAAAGGAGCTTCTGAACTCTCTCGTCCATTGAATTTGTCAGGTTTTGGATGTTTTCTGCTTCAATTGTTTTGCATGAGGACAGAATACCCTCCCAGAGCTGTTGCTTAGATGTGAACTGCCTCCCGCCATCATAGACACTCCTTTTGATGATGCTCCAGAGGTTCTCAATGGGGTTGAGGTCAGGGGAGTATGGGTGCCACACCATAAGTTTGTCCCCTTTTATGCCCATAGCAGCCAGAGATGCAGATGTGTTATGTGCAGCATGAGACGGGGCATTATCAGAGAAGTGGTGTTTTAAATTTCGCACCAATATCCCTGATCGGTCACGGCTGGGTGGGCGCCGGTCATCTCCCGGCTGCATCGCCGCTGACCTCCGTGCGGCAGATGAGCTGCTAACGGCCGCCATCTTGTTCTGAAATCCCGCTTCGCTGATTGGCCGCGGCCGGACCAATCAGCGACGCGGGATTTCCTGGACGGACAGACAGACGGGATAAGCCGATTAAATAGTAGATAATATATATATTTATATTGTGTAAGAGAGACTAAGGGGGCTCACTGTATATAGAGGGGCTATGTGGGGGCTCACACTGTATACAGGGGGCTATGTGGGGGCTCATACGGTATATAGGGGGATGTCAGCAAACTTAATTCTGCTCAATGGTAAATGATACAATTAATATTAATATAAAATAATTATAATTAATATTGAGCAGAATTCATTTCAGCCTATTGGTGCGGTCCTCCACAACAGTCACTGTCTCTCATTTGGCCCTCTGGGAAAATGAATTGCCCACCCCTTTTGTAAGCCAAAACCAGAAGTGGAACAATCAGAGGAAAAGTGTAAAGGTATGTGCCCACGATGCATTTTTCAAGCGTTTTTGCTGCGGAATTTTTGCAGCGTAAATGCTTGGTAAGCCTTCTCCCATGGTCCCCTATGTAATTCCGCAATTGCAATGCCCCGCAGCGTTTTTGATGTGCGGAAAATTCCGCAGCACGTCCATTATTTGTGCGTTTACGCATGCGGAATTGCCATCTACAATGCACTAGAAAACGCAAGGCAATTCCACATGTGCAAAACGAGCGAAAAACGCATGTCAAATTCCGCATGCGTTTTTCCGGGCAAGGACATGCAGAAATGAAGCGGAAATTTTCCGCTTCATTTCTGCATCGTGGGCACATAGCCTAATAGAAGCACATGCTCCACTTCTGCCTTTTTTAACCACTCCTGGTTTTGGCTTACTAATACTAAGGTAAAAAAAAATCACGAAATACTGAACGAGTCTGCTAGTGGCTTATCTCCATTAAAAGCACAAATGTTTGAAATTCAAAAGCATGATCCCTGCTATAGCTGAGATCATTTGACTGAGAAAAGTCATGGCACCCCTATAAACATTATCTGGTCTGCTGCTCCAGACAAAACAGGTTCAGCTGGCATCAGATAAAATGTTTATGGCCATTTTAATTGCTATTAATTAATATAGCCTCAGAGAACCTTTACAAATTTAAATGTAAAACCATTATTTGTTACACTAATCCAGGTGTGTGTTTATAGATAAATAAATGCTTATTCTGACATTTAGGCTGTGTATCCATGATGAGTTTTTGGTGACTTTTTGATGCAGAGTATTTTTGCTGCATCAAAAAGGCGGCATCTTACAGTTCCAACAAAGTAGATGGGATTTACAGAAATCGCATAGCTTTTCATTTTTTTACTTAATGTAAACTGACCTGCAATGGTGTTTCAAACCCGCAACATGTCAGTTTCTTTTGTGGGTACGCTGAGTTTTATGTGCAGATTTTTCCCATAAATGCTGAAAATACGCAAGTAAAAAATGCACATGGATTTTTAGTGCGTTTACGTAGAAACACATTGAAAACGCATGTGATCCGCATATGACTATATCGATAAAGTTTTGACAAAGCAAAATACCAGAAAGTATCAAAAACAAAGCAACTTTTTTTAACCCCTCAGTGACGGAGCCAATTATATTCTTAATGACCAGGCCAAATTTTACAATTCTGACCAGTGTCACTTTATGAGATAATAACTGTGGAACGCTTCAACGGATCCCCCTGATTCTGAGATTGTTTTTTTTTTTTTGTGACATATTGTTCTTCATGGTAGTGGTAAAATTTCTTTGATATAACTTGTGTTTATTTGTGGAAAAAAAATGGAAATTTCGCGAAAATGTAGCAATTTTCAAACTTTGAATTTTTATGCCCTTAAATCAGAGAGATATGTCACAAAAAATAGTTAATAAATAACATTTCCCATATGTCTACTTTACATCAGCACAATTTTGGAACCAAAATTTTTTTTTTGTTAGGAAGCTATAAGGGTTAAAAGTTGATCAGCGATTTCTCATTTTTCCAACAAAATTTACCAAACCATTTTTTTTAGGGACCACATCACATTTGACTTTGAGGGGTCTATATGACAGAAAATACCCAAAATTGACACCATTCTAAAAACTGAACCCTTCAAAACCACATTCACCTATTGTGTCCCCCCATTTCCTTGTAGAATGTAAGCCTGCAAGCAGGGACCTCACTCCTAATGTAACTGTTTAAACTGTCTCACCTTGTATTGAATTTATTGTATGTACATGTCCCCGCTTAATTGTAAAGTGCTGCGGAATATGTTGGTGCTATATAAATAAAAAATTATTATTATTATTAAAGAAGTTTATTAACCCTTCATGTGCTTCACAGGAACTGAAGCAACGTGGAAAGTAAAAATGAACATTTAACTTTTTTCACACAAATTTTACTTCAGACCCCAATTTTTTTATTTTCCACAAAATTTGTTGTGCAATTTCTCCTGAGTATGACGATACCCCATATGTGGGGGAAAACCACTGTTTGGGCGCACGGCAAGGCTCGGAAGGGAAGGAGCACCATTTGACTTTTTGAACGCAAAATTGGCTGGAATCTAGAGCAGACTCCATGTCGCATTTGGAGAGCCCCTGATGTGTCTAAACAGTGGAACCCCCCACAAGCGACAACATTTTGGAAACTAGACCCCTCAAGGAACTTATCTAGATGTGTGGTGAGCACCTTGAACCCCCTGACCCCCTGGTGCTTCACAGAAGTTTATAATGTAGAGCCGTGAAAATAAAAAATCTAACTTTTTCAACAAAAATGATCTTTTAGCCGCAAATTTTTTATTTTCACAAGGGTAAGAGGAGAAAATGGACCTCGTGAATTATTGTGCAATTTCTCCTGAGTACGCTGATACCCCATATATGGGGAGAAAAATCACTGTTTGGGCACACGAGGGGGCTCAGAAGGGAATGGGCAGTGTTTGGATTTTTGAATGTAAAATTTACTGGCCTAATTAGCGGACGCCATGTCACGTTTGGTGAGCCTCTGATGTGCCTATACAGTGGAAACCCCCCACAAGTGACAAGTGACTCCATTTTGGAAACTACACCCCTCAAGGAATTTATCAAGGGGTATAATGAGCATTTTGAACCCAGAGGTACGACACAGAATTTGATAACATTAGGTTGTCATATTGAATATCTTGTCATTAGGGTTGAGCTCAAGTGCTCGCTACTTGAGTTTGCATCAGGTGCTCGGGTATGCACCGAGTATCGCGGGTGCTCCAGTGAGATGCCAGAGTCCCCGCCCCATATGTTTCGCGGCTATTAAGACACCCAAAAAAAACATGCGGGGATTGCCCGTGTATGGCAGGCAATCCCCGCATGTTTTTTTTTGCTGTATAACAGCTGCGAAACATGTAGAGCGGGGACTCTAGCATGTCACTCAAGCACCTTTCCTCATGTCAGAGGAGAGTGAAACCATTGTAACCGCGGGCGCACTTTTTTTTTTTCGTGATCGCCGCTAATCGGTTCACATGATCGGGGACTGGAAAAACCGGCCCTGATCAGGTAGCTAAGACACCAGAGAATTTCTGACGATGGGGGGGCGCTACAGCCTTATTCCTCAGCGACGTGACAGAGCGTCACTGAGACATAAGTACCCTTATAACTGCCGCCGTGAAAATGCGTTCGGCGGTCGTTAAGGGGTTAAAACATGACACACCAACAAAAGAATAAAACCGCAGCAATAAAAACACATGTAAAAAAGCAAGTTACTTAATTTTCTTAATAGGTGCAGAAATGCTGCAGAAAATGTGTAACATCTTACCAAAAGCTCATCATGGGAACGTAGCCTAAAGGGAACCTGTAACCTCGAGAAACGCTTTTGAGTAATCTGCAGGTAAATAATGTTTAAACCCTGTGTATACTGAAGCAGTGTCTATAGGGTGAGAATGAAGTTTTATTCTCACTACAGCCACCTGCTTCCAGTCACTACACATGGAGCGTTACTGTAATAACTAAATTTCTTTAATCCCTAACCGGCATATTGACAGCCTGCTCTCAACAAACACGTAGCAGACCTGACTATTAATCAAAGTGCTGGAGAACAGGGCACTCACTGTGTTGTGAATACTGACTGTAAAAGCCTCCTGGACCTCCCCAATGACTGGAATGGAGCAGCTACAGGGAGACTAAAACTTCATTTTCTCCCTCTAGCCACTCTTCCAGTAAAATTTAAAAGATTATTTAAATGCTTTTACCTGCAGATTACTATTATACATATATACTGGTAAATAGCGTTTCTCAAAGTGACAAGGTTTCCCTTCTGCCTGGTAGACATTAGTATTAAGGTGTTTATATAAAAAAATGGTTATCCTATATATTGTTTTATTGAAAAGCCAGCTGCAGGAAGGAAGTAAAAGAATATAAA
Organism: Phyllobates terribilis; assembly: GCF_046119375.1. Lineage (NCBI taxonomy): Eukaryota > Metazoa > Chordata > Amphibia > Anura > Dendrobatidae > Phyllobates > Phyllobates terribilis. The sequence continues at coordinate 155,764,787 of NW_027362771.1, read as the reverse complement.
CATGTTTTTAGTGCAAAAAATATATACAGTATGTATACTATGTAACTATGTATATTATTAGAAATTCAATGAAATCGGAAAAGGATATATAAGATACCTCTGTTTCAGTTTTGACAGTAGGTCTGGGTTTTTATGCCAGCTTTGCATATGCTACATTTCCTCTCGTTTCCTGTTTGGTGTCTAGAACAAGTATTCATTGTTACATAGCTGACAGATCTTTGGAGATTAAAACACTTATCACCATATAGTTTTATTGCCAGCAAGAACAGCCCACTCAGTTTTATCTGTTCTTTCATTTTCTTTGAGACATCAGATGCTGGCCCACTGTATGCATTTATTTTTCTTTCAGTAAAATGGGTTTTTACTCCATTAAACCACCAGTTTTACATGTTTGCTTTGAGGAACCTTTTACACCAAGTGAGTGCCATGGAAATTATTATATCAAGCAAATTGTAGAGCGCTGAGGAATATGTTGGCTCTACATAAATAAAGATTATTATTCTTATAAAGCAATTCATTGTGCAATGTAAACAATAAGTAAAATATCAGGGCTGTGGAGTCGGTAAGCTCATGACTCCGACTCCCTCATACATGGCTCATGTTTCATTGATAAATTTACTGTAGCACAGATTCATCTCAGCTAAAAGTCTAGACCCTTAAATCAGGAATAGGACAGACATTTAGGCTGTGTGCCCACGATGCGTTTTTCAAGCTTTTACGCTGCGGAATTTCCGCAGCGTAAACGCTTGGGAAACGCTTGGTAAACCTTCCCCCATGGTTTCCAATGCAATTCCGCACTTTCAATGCCCATGCTGCATATTTTTCCGCAGTGTTTATGCTGCGCTCAAAAATCTGCAGCATGTCCATTAATTTTGCGGACACGCAGCGTAATTGCCGCCATTGACTTGCATTAGAACGCGCCAATTCCGCAAGACTGCATCTGTACTTGCGTAATCGGCGCGTTCTAATGTGCGGATGGTACCCGGGTGTGGAGGACAGGAGAGTCTCCTCCACACCCAGGTACCATAGAATCTGTAAAAAAAAGAATTTAAAATAAAAAATAAAGTTTTATACTCACCTTCCGATATCCTCCCGGTGTTTTGTCCACGCCGTCAGGTCTCTTGCAATGCTCGCGCTGTTATGAAGGACCTGCCATGATGTCACTGAGTCATGTGAACCATCACATGACTCAATGACGTCACCGCAGGTCCTTCACACCACCGCGAGCCTTGCAAGACACCGGATGCAGCAGAGATTACATCGGGAACACACCGGAAGGTGAGTATAATCTTTTTTTTTTATTTTTTACCATTCTTATTATTCTTTTTAACTATTACTTGGTCACACTATATAAATCCATGCCGGTTGCATGGATTTATATAGTGTGAACAAGTTGTCAAGCACTTTTCCAAGTGATGCTAAAATCGCTTGGAAAAGCGCTTGATAACCCGCATGCAGGAATGCATGCAAAGACGCTTGACAAACGCTTCTACCTTGCGGGAAAAACGTATGTAAAAAATGCATGCGTTTTTCCTGCCAGGTAGAAGTGTAAAAAATATGCAGCATTTCTGCATCATGGGCACATAGCCTTATAGGACATTTCATAACTTTCCCAAATTCTTATGAAAAAATATTCCCCACAAACAGCATTAAACTACTGTACCCAATTTATAATATATTTTAGGAGTCGAAGTTGGTCCATTTTATATCGACTCCGACTCCACAACTCAGACGCCACAGCCCTGGTAATTATTTTCTCATTTGTTGTTGAACTAAAGTTTTGTAATGGCGTAAACATTTTTAGACTATTGTGTAAACAGGTATCATAAACTAAGCTTAGAGCAGCTGCTAAGTCCTTTCCCTCACATCATATTCAGAGTGATATGTAAAATAATGCTATTAAAATTAATGCTGGGTGTACAGGGTGCAATCGCGGCTGTTACAAATGATCAGCTGCATGCAAACTGATCGGCAAGTGCATTAGTCTTTTTGTGCCAGTGCTCTTTTAAAGAATGGGTGTCTCCCAGGGCAAATATATGGGGTCAGCGAACACACAAGTGAAGGCACCATATAGTTTCTCCATTAGGGTGCCAACCTCTGCGGCCAGGCAGGTTCATCTGATAGGGCAAAGTAGGAAAAGTATTTTTCTTAGAATTATCATCTCTAGCCCTATCTACCTAGCCAGGGAAAATCATAATGTTTATTAGCATCTGCACATTTACTGTCTCAAATGTCTGTGTATATCTGACCAGTGTTACTTATTTGCTGAGATTGAAATTGGGGTTATGTACTAATTGACTTCCATTTCTTGACCTGTTTGCCCCATTTTTATGTCCTATATCCAGTACAGACCAAAAGTTTGGACACACCTTCTCATTTAAAGATTTTTCTGTATTTTCATGACTATAAAAATTGTACATTCACACTGAAGGCATCAAAACTATGAATTAACACATGTGGATTTATATAGTTAACAAAAAAAGTGTGAAACAACTGAAAATATGTCATATTCTAGGTTCTTCAAAGTAGCCACCTTTTGCTTTGATGACTGCTTTGCACACTCTTGGCATTCTCTTGATGAGCTTCAAGAGGTAGTCACCGGAAATGGTCTTCCAACAATCTTGAAGGAGTTCCCAGAGATGCTTAGCACTTGTTTGCCCTTTTGCCTTCACTCTGCGGTCCAGCTCACCCCAAACCATCTCGATTGGGTTCAGGTCTGGTGACTGTGGAGGCCAGGTCATCTGGCGTAGCACCCCATCACTCTCCTTCTTCGTCAAATAGCCCTTATGTAAGGTGCCCCAACGAGGTAGTCGTGGGCGAGCTGTAGCCCCCTCTCGCTATGGCACCCTACAGACAATACGTGTCCTCCCTCTGAAGTGTGGCTGTGTATGTGGTGCTCTTCACTTACTTCAAGCCATCCGATCGCGGCCGTCTCCAGGCATTTTTCCTCTGGGACAAGGGCAGCAATAATTTCAGAGGACACGAGGTTCTTAACCAGAACTTGGACTTTACTTGGGGAAGAGGAATATGTACAATATTTACAGGCAGATATAATGGATAAGGCCCGACAGGTTATCATCTCTCTCACAGGTGCTGGTGACTCCTTCAGCCCTGGCTCTCTCTGTAAGCGAAGCATCTCTGTGACCCTATTCTCTGGACCAAGAGACTCTTCTGTATTAACAGTGACCTGGATCCGATATCTCTCCCCCACGTCTTAGCCTGGAGTCCTATTTATCTTCCTCTGCTCCCTGCAGACTAGAAGTGCCCCGTGTCCTCACTACGTTTGATGAGTTTCTACGACGGGCGAACAGGACTCGCGCTCTTGTGTGGGGAGAATTGCGCACTAGGATCTCACTGTCTGAGGGTACGGAGCTCCCGTCTACCCTAGCAGCCACTATAGTCAGGCTGTCTGAACAACTTGCTGCCTCAACTCGTACTCAAGAATCACTTCCTGATTCTGGAAACTAAACAGAGATTTTCCTAATGTGCCCACCCTCAGTGAGCTGTCATCACACAGCATTAACTCATCCCTGTCTGTAACACTGCTAGCAGACTCAACCTGACATCTGCACCCAGGACAGTGGCATCTTGTGGCTGTTTACAGGTACTGCAGCCCACAATGAATTATGCCAGGAACAAGCTCTATATCACTCAAGGCTTGATCCGGGCAGTAAGTTCCCCCTCTACTCTACTGACTGGACCACTGAAGCTAACCCTTTAGCTTGGCCTACCACAGTTCAGAGAGGATTAACTAAGGGAACATTTTCCTTAACTACTTCAGTGCCTAGTGAAGGCTACATCGTTCCCCACTATTACACTTACACAGCCTGGAGGTGTGTTTGGAGTCATTGTCCTGTTGAAAATAAATGATGGTCCAACTAAACGCAAACCGGATGGAATAGCATGCCGCTGCAAGATTCTGTGGTAGCCATGCTGGTTCAGTATGCCTTCAATTTTGAATAAATCCCCAACAGTGTCACCAGCAAAGCACCATCACACCTCCTCCTCCATGCTTCACGGTGGGAACCAGGCATGTAGAGTCCATCCGTTCACCTTTTCTGCGTCGCACAAAGACACAGTGGTTGGAACCAAAGATCTCAAATTTGGACTCATCAGACCAAAGCACAGATTTCCACTAGTCTAATGTCCATTCCTTGTGTTCTTTAGCCCAAATAAGTCTCTTCTGCTTGTTGCCTGTCCTTAGCAGTGGTTTCCTAGCAGCTATTTTACCATGAAGCCCTGCTGCACAAAGTCTCCTCTTAAGAGTTGTTGAAGAGATGTGTCTGCTGCTAGAACTCTGTGTGGCATTGACCTGGTCTCTAATTTGAGCTGCTGTTAACCTGCGATTTCTGAGGCTGGTGACTCGGATAAACTTATCCTCAGAAGCAGAGGTGACTCTTGGTCTTCCTTTCCTGGGGCGGTCCTCATGTGAGCCAGTTTCTTTGTAGCACTTGATGGTTTTTGCAACTGCACTTGGGGACACTTTCAAAGTTTTCCCGAGTTTTTGCACTGACTGACCTTCATTTCTTAAAGTAATGATGGCCACTCGTTTTCTTTACTTAGCTGCTTTTTTCTTGCCATAATACAAATTCTAACAGTCTATTCAGTTGGACTATCAGCTGTGTATCCACCAGACTTCTGCACAACACAACTGATGGTCCCAACCCCATTTATAAGGCAAGAAATCCCACTTATTAAACCTGACAGGGCACACCTGTGAAGTGAAAACCATTTCCGGTGACTACCTCTTGAAGCTCATCAAGAGAATGCCAAGAGTGTGCAAAGCAGTCATCAAAGCAAAAGGTGGCTACTTTGAAGAACCTAGAATATAAGACATATTTTCAGTTGTTTCACACTTTTTTGTTAAGTATATAATTCCACATGTGTTAATTCATAGTTTTGATGCCTTCAGTGTGAATGTACAATTTTCATAGTCATGAAAATACAGAAAAAGCTTTAAATGAGAATGTGTGTCCAAACTTTTGGTCTGTACTGTATGTTTCATTTGGAGTTATATAAACTAGACTCTGCCTGTATAGATATTTTTGGTGCCATTATATATGTATATACTCATCCTGAGAAAACAGGTAGGGACAATTATGTAAACAATCCTAATTTAAAGAGACAGGATGTCACACATGATCTATGGTAACAAGGGGGCAGACCAGTATGTTTATGAAAACATAACACTGGTCTGCAAAAAATAAAATTTCAAGAGCTGTTTTGGTTATTCCTCGTAATCTCTTTGTTTTTTGGTGCGCCGAATCCAAAAATGAACTCCGTTTTGTCATAGGACATCACGTTTCCTGACAATTTAGGTAACTATATTAAATAAGGCAATACCGCAAAATAAATGAAAATAGACTGTGAAGACCCGTGTTCTTCTGTGGACGTAACACTTCTCAGACAACACAGAGTGAGGGTAAAACAGCCTGGCAATACTTTATTGAACCACAAAGCGGACAATAAACACATAGAACAGTCCCAGCAAATACCCAAGATGATACAACATTACACAGTCTCATCCTTCTGCCTGCCTGGGATAGAACAGCTACGACTTTGGGACTTCCTGGGCCCACTACCTCAAACAGTGGGCCCCCAGTTCTGGCAGGCCCCCACAGAGAGAAGGTAGCGGCAAGCTTTGGAAGCTAGCATTCCACTGAGTTACAAGGCCAGGAGACCCGAGGGTCCCACCCTGGCCTCTCCGAGAGTTTTCATGGGGCCAGATCACCGGCGGGTCACAATCTGGCTTCTTCGAATGTCTTCATGGGTTGCAGGCGACCGGAGGGTCCCTCCTGACAACCCCAAACAACATATCCATGGAGCCAGGTGACTTCCTCGTCCCACCATGGTCTCCCCAAAATGTATCCATGTCTCTCTGATGGTCAGTGGAGCAGATCTGAATCTTTCCAGTCAGGGCCGATACCCTTAGGCTAGAATCATGTAAAATCCAAATCTGTGTCTCTTTGGGAAATGCCATACAATCCATCTATTGTCCTGAAGGATGTCTCTCATTCTCCTTGTAAAGTCTTTATGATCTCTCCTTGATTCTGTCTGCAGCACTGCAAACATCCCTGTTTATATTTACATCTATGTAAGGTCATCAGTCACAGGTAGAGGTTAGAGAGGGCATTACTCACATGGCTCAGCTCTCATTGTTTGATCTAATCTATTTACATAGTTGGTATCACAAGGGCTATTGTAAATTAACTTTCAACTGACTTAGTATAATATGTAATTTGCATAGTAACAAACAACATTATTCACCTAACCAAAAGGAGACAGCAATCAGCATTATACAAATACTGGTCTGTCCTTTAGAAATACACAAACATATACAAGTCAATTTAAACACAATAGTGCATTTCTCTTGGCTTAACTAATCTAATCATCTGGCTTATTAAGATTTTAAGCTGTATCATCACATAGACTTATAAATAATTTTTTATTACAAATTTTTCATGAAAATCATTTTTGAACTGAAATGAGCTCACTAACACTTACTGAAATTGATTTTTTTCCCTGTGAGCCTCCTCTTGGTACATTTACGCTTGTGAGTAGCATCTGGAATGTCTCTCTGAAGCATCCAACTGTAGTCTTCCATCATTGTAATGCTCCATTTTCCCTGGTATCTTCTTTCCATCTCTTTAATGTCCTGGTGGTATCGTTCACCTTGTTCTTCACTCATAGCTCCCAGATTTTCAGGAAAGTAGTCACTGTGGCAATGGAGGAAATGTACTTTCAAACTCATCAGGCAACCTAAAGCTTGAAATGCTTTCAGCATTCGTCCGACGATCTTTTTGTAGTCAGAATCTTTTTTATTGCCTAAAAATGTCTCTACGACCTCTTTAAATGCAACCCACCCTTCTTTTTGAGGATCTGTCATAGTATTGACAAACTCTTTATCAGCTATAAGCCTTTTAATGTCTGGTCCGGCAGACACACCTTCCTTCAATTTTGCCTCCAAGAGGTTTGGAAACTTGGTGACCAAGTATTTGAATCATTCCCCATCTCTTGGAAGTGATTTTACGAATTGATTTATCAAGCCCAATTTTAAGTGGATAGGTGGCAGAAGAACTTTATAGGGAGGTACCAAAGTTTCTCGGAGGACATTCTTTTCACCGACTGTGAGCACCCTCGGCTGCCAACTCTTCTTAGTCCAGTGATTTTGTTGGTCTCGACTGTCCCACAGACACAGAAAACAAGGGTATTTGGTATACCCAGCTTGTTGCCCGAGCAGCATGCACAAGACCTTCAAATCTCCACACACTTGCCAACCGTGGTCTTCATATTTAAGTTTACGAAGAACCAATTCCAAGTTCTCGTAGGTTTCCTTCAAGTGTACGGAATGACCTACAGGGATGGAAGCGTAAAAACCGCCTTTGTGGAGTAAAACTGCTTTGAGACTTCTTTTTGAAGAATCTATAAAAAAACGCCATTGCACTGAATCATATTGGATTTTAAATTGACCCATCAAACCTTCGACATTGATGCAATAAACTAACGTGTCTTCCTGGGCAAAGTAAGGAACGAACTCCTTTTCATGATGTCTGAACCATGAAAAAGACACTCCTGGTAACAATAAATTCCTGCTTTTGAGCCTTGATCCGAGTAACTCAGCGGCATCTTTGGGAAGATTCAAGTCTCTTCCTAAATCCTTCATCTCCTCCTGGGAAAATTTTTTTGCTCTTGTATCATCTTCAAAGTGAGAACTTGATTCGTCATCTGGTTCAGGTACGATTCCACTTTCATCGGAGCTAGGTATCTCTTCCAAGGTAGCAGGGGCCTTGGGTACTGGTATATCTGTGCCATGGGGGATAGGACGAATTGCTGAGTGAAGATTGGGGTATGAAATGAAATGATTCCATTTATAATTAAACCCTTTCACATTGCATGAACAAAAGTAACAATCGTCACTATGGTTCTTTTTCTCTCGCCATACCATAGGAATCCCATAACGGAAAGCGTTTTTCTTACCCTTTAACTAATTTCGGAGGTCATCAACACACCATTTGCACACTTTATGAGATGCCCAAACTTTATCTTGATCTCCAGGTTTTAGTATGCGAAGTATACTTTTTTCACAAAGTCTGTATATTCACCACAAATGAAACAGAAACGGTCAGGCGAATTAATTCTCTTCCACAAAGCCATAACACTAATTTGGGGAAACACGGTTGAATGAAATTCCAATTCAAGTTTCTTGAAAGCATAAGGACCTTTCATTATGTCACTAACCACCTGACTGCCACCACCCAATCACGCAGTTCCTATTGATATTAATGGGGAAAGAAAATAAGCTGCCTGCCGATGATTCACACAAGAGTTTGCAGAAGAACCTATAGGTTTGTGGCAAGTCCTGATGTTTAGGATTTTTTTCGATATTTTTTTCATTATAAAAACACCAAAATACATGGAAATTATATGAAAATAGTCAAACAGCTTTTTAGTCGCAGACCTGTGAAAAATCTGATTGCCTGTGCTTCAAACAAGAGGATACTATATATATATGTTAGCCATACATAAGAAAAACATCAGCATCACTGTCTCTCACACTCTCCACTTCACTTGATGCCATAGATTTCACATAGTGGTGCTCAACTGGAAGAACTACACAGTAGAAAATTTTCAGTAATAGATAAGTGAAACGTTTCATCAAAAATGTATTGTTCCAACATGGTACAGGAATACAACATAGAAACACAGCATTAGGTCCAATGTTCTGTGTCTCGACATCGAATTCCTGTACCATGTTGTAACAATAAATTATTGGCTAAAGGTCTGTGATGAGTTCACTTGTCTTTTACCTATATATATGTTGCCTGCAGGTGATGGAAGAGCAACTGGTAAGCGACCCCTAGATATAACACAGTGTGGCCCTGTACTGTTCTACTGCAGATCAATGGTATGCTTTTAACAGTGTCGCATGAGGTGCACAAGGCCAAACAACTATTGAATCACTCTCATTAATGGGAAGTAAACTGCAGTGATCAGACTGCTAAAGGTGTTAATTTTTTAACAGTTGATACCACCTATTTTTTTTGTGGTCTGTATCTGGGATAGTTGCTACTTTTCAGTGATATCTGACTGTTTTCTCTTTCAGTTTTCTATTTTGAATCAGGTATGGCAAATTTGGTTATTTTTAATCATTCTACTTTTTCTTACAGGGTGAAACAGAAGAGGCCTCCTCACATGAATCTGAAGAGGATTAAACTGCAACCGACATGAAATTCTACCTCAATAAGCAGTTGTGTTTCTTAGGTTCAGATTTAGTCCCTTCAGTTTATCTGAATCTCAGAAATGAAGACACTGCCTTGACCACTTAATTTGTACTACCACCATCTCTCCACTTCTTGCCTAAAGGCAGGAACAAAGTCACCCGACCTCTATAAGAACTTTCAGTTCATTACTTTCTTTGTAATTCTTTAACTGTCCAAGTTTTAGTGCTGAGAAAAAAAAACTGCTGTAACACGGGGATACAGATAAATGGTGATATTTTGATATTTTTTAAATGCTCTTTTATTCTTAACCTACTAATCAAGTATTATGTGGGACAGACAATTTTATATCAGATTTTATTTTTGCCACTTGTTGCACTGCATAAACATAAAGATACTTGTAACATAAAGTATGTTAAAATGGGCATTGAACTAGAAAACTTGGTGAATATCCTTAAAGAAGTTGTACACTAATTGGACAACTCCTTGTCATCCCCCACGCTTTGCCCCGATAAAATAAAAAAGCTTATCCTCACCTCCCATGCTGGCGCCGTTCCCGCAGTGTCGGCACTCGCTCTCCCTGGGGCTCCCGTGCTGTTGTTGGCGCTGGCGTCACTGTCCCCGCCTCCTGTTGAATTGAACATGCCGAAGGCAGAGACAGTGACGCCAGCGCTGTTTGGGCGCCAGGGTCACGTGTCACAACAACCACATGGCAGCCCCGGGACCGCGAGTGCTGACACCGCTTGAATGGCGCCAGTATAGGAGGTGAGTATAGGATTTTTTATTTTATCAGGGCCAAACATTTAGTTCAAGAAGGGGTTGTCCAAGTAATGGACAACCTTTTTTAAGTAGCTTTCAACCAGCTAACCTTTTCATATGATAATTACCCCATAGAAACCAAAGATTGAAAATTCTGATTCCCCCAAATTTTTGCTACCTTTGCCTTACAGCTAGTGACTGCTGATTTATGCATATTTTCTATGGTTCATGAAAAATTGTGGGATCAAAACTAATTATTTAAACTAAACAATACTGTTTTACCTGTTCATCTTTAAAACGATATTGCATTTAGTGTTGAGCAAATTTGTTTGGCATTTCAAATTCGTGTTAGGGGTTCCGGCTTGTTCAAGCCCAAAAATTGGCTCCGCCCACAAATCAGGGATGTTCGTGGGCGGAGACGATTTTTTGGAACCCCGAACACGAATTTGAAATGCCGAACAAATTCGCTCAACACTAATTGCATTATATAGGTTTTCTTTTTTCTAGGTATCATAAAAATTGGAAGAATTATTCCTGCTTTTTGCCATTTTTTTTTGCAAGTATAGAATGCTAGAAAAACTATTGTCTCCAGAATTGATTATACCAACTGCCTACTTTATAAAATACATATCGATCTTAGACCACGTAAAAGTTGGTGTACATACTATACAGATCCACGCCTCAACAGCTCATACAATCCTTTTTGAAAAGTAAGTCTCAATCTCTGTCCACCTAGCCCACATATCCTATTATTATGCCATGAATGACTTTGTCACAAACACTTAAATATCAGGATTTTGCAGCCATTATGACATGGATTTTAACAGTATACCATCCACATCAGATCTATAAACCTATTTATTAATGTATACAGTTTGTATCATGAAATCTGATGACAGATCTGCTGTAAAATGTCGGAATGGCAGTTAAATCCTGATATATAATGGTTTGTGCCAACTTAGCCATTCATGGTATATATATAATTTATTTATTTTTATTTTTTTAAAGATCTCATAAAAGGTATCTAGTGTGAAATACACTGCTCAAAAAAATAAAGGGAACACTCAAAAGACACACCCTAGATCTGAATGAATGAAATATTCTCATTGAATACTTTGCTCTGAACAAAGTTGAATGTGCTGACAACAAAATCACACAAAAATCATCAATGGAAATCAGATTTATTAACCAATGGAGGCCTGGATTTGGAGTCACCCCCAAATTTAAAGTGGAAAAACACACTACAGGCTGATCCAACTTTGATGTAATGTCCTTAAAACAAGTCAAAATGAGGCTCAGTATTGTGTGTGGCCTCCACGTGCCTGTATGGCCTCCCTACAACGCCTGGGCATGCTCCTGATGAGGTTGCGGATGATCTCCTGTGGGATCTCCTCCCAGACCTGGACTTAATCATCCGCCAACTCCTGGACAGTCTGTGGTGCAACGTTGGTGGATTGAGCGAGCCATGATGTCCCAGATGTGCTCAATCGGACTCAGGTCGGGGGAACGGGTGAGCCAGTCCATAGCTTCAATGCCTTCATCTTGCAGGAACTGCTGACACACTCTAGCCACATGAGGTCTGGCATTGTCCTGCATTAGGAGGAACCCAGGGCCAACCACACCAGCATATGGTCTCACAACGGGTCTGAGGATCTCATCTCGGTATCTAATGGCAGTCAGGCTACCTCTGGCAAGCACATGGAGGGCTGTGCGGCCCTCCAAAGAAATGCCACCCCACACCATTACTGACCCACTGCCAAACCGGTCATGCTGAAGGATGTTGCAGGCAGCAGATCGCTCTCCACGGCATCTCCAGACTCTGTCACGTCTGTCACATGTGCTCAGTGTGAACCTGCTTTCATCTGTTAAGAGCACAGGGCGCCAGTGGCGACTTTGCCAATCCTGGTGTTCTGTGGCAAATGCCAAGCGTCCTGCATGGTGTTGGGCTGTGAGCACAACCTAAATCTGTGGACATCAGGCCCTCATACCACCCTCATGGAGTCGGCTTCTAACCGTTTGTGCAGACACATGCACATTTGTGGTCTGCTGGAGGTCATTTTGCAGGGCTCTGGCAGTGCTCCTCCTGTTCCTCCTTGCACAAAGGCGGAGGTAGCAGTCCTGCTGCTGGGTTGTTGTCCTCCTACGGCCCCCTTCACGTCTCCTGGTGTACTGGCCTGTCTCCTGGTAACACCTCCAGCCTCTGGACATTACACTGACAAATACAGCAAACCTTTTTACCACAGCTTGCATTGATGTGCCATCCTGGATGAGCTGCACTACCTGAGCAACTTCTGTGGGTTGTAGAGTCCGTCTCATGCTACCATGAGTGTGAAAGCACAACCAACATTCAAAAGTGACCAAAACATCAGCCAGAAAGCATTGATACTGAGATGTGGTCTGTTGTCCCCATCTGCAGAACCGCTCCTTTATTGAGTGTGTCTTGATAATTGCCAATAATTTCCATCTATTGTCTATTCCATTTGCACAACAGCATGTGAAATTGATTGTCAATCAGTGTTGCTTCCTAAGTGGACAGTTTGATTTCACAGAAATCTGATTTACTTGCAGTTATATTCTGTTGTTTAAGTGTTCCCTTTATTTTTTTGAGCAGTGTAGTTGCAGATAAAAGTATTTTTATACTGTTCTCTGAAAGGAAAACAATGAAAAAAAAAATCCCTCCGGTTTCATTACATTACACATATTTCAAGATGAAAATGAAAATGCACATCTGCTCAGAAGCAGGAATATTTTTGCAAAGGAAATTGAAAATACATCTATGCATTGGTGTCATGTATAAGAAGAAATGCAAATTGGATTAATGAGCTGTCAAAATGGTTGATATGAGGAATGGTTTTATGTTCCTGTCCATAGTATATGGATAAAATTATTGGAACACCTGTAGATTAAAACTAGAGCAGCTTTTATGGCATCCCATTCCAAATCCATAGGCACTAATACGGAGTTGGATTTCCCCACTGCAGCTATAACCGCTTTTGCTGTTCTGGAAAGACTTTGGAGCATGTGTGAATCTTTGTCCATTAATCTTGGAGAGATCATACACTGATATAGAATAAAAGGGCCTGTTTTATAATCTCCATTGTTCCATGGGCTTGCGGTCAGGACAGTGACTTTCCTATGTGCACTGGGGTATAGTTATGTTGGAATAAAACAGGGATTTCCCAAAACTGTTCCCACAAAGTTGGAAGCATGCAATTCTCCAAAATATTTTAGTATGATGAATGTTTTCCCTTCACTAGAAAGTCTAGAACAACTCCTGAAAAACAATCGTACAGCTCATATAACATTACATTCCTGCAACAAACTTTACAGTTTGCACAATGCAGTGTTCTCCTGGCAGCTGCCAAACCCAGACTATCCATCAGACTGCCAATAGAGAAGTGTGATTTGTTACTCCTTAGAAAACTTTTCCTCTGCTCCATAGGGTAACATTTAGGAAGGAAAGAAATTTCACAAACTGACTGGTTGCAATGTTGGCATCCTGTTACAATACTATGCTCAAATTTATTTAGTTCTTTAGATGCGCCCCAATACTTTTGTCAATATAGTGTACATTTGTCTTTGCTGTATTGTTTTTATACATGACCCCATTGTCTAAAGCTTTTTTTTAAACCTTATAGAATTAGGATGTCTGCATGCATATTGTGCTTTTAGTTTGCTGAAGGCATAGTAAGAAAGCAGTTGTTATCTAAGAAGACAGGACTGTTGTATTTTTCTTTCAGTAAAATGGCACATACACCTTTTGAGTGACGGGCTCTATCTCCATCACATGTGACCATGATGATTCATCTGCACAGTTCTGAAAAAAATGCATGTACACAAATCAGCAATAACATTAATACCAGCTGTCTAATATTGCTTAGAACCCCTTCGTATTGCCAAAATGGCTCTGATAATGTTATGACTGATCAGTGTAAATTGCCTTTTTGTATGAATTTGGCATTTTCAGGTTTACTAAATGTATGTATTCAAAATTGAATACATCAGTAAGTTATGATGGAGTAACAGATGAATTGTTGTAATGCAGTTAGTTCAGAGAATTTGCAGAATCAAAGTGCCTGTACAGGTTAGAAACACTTAGCTGCTTTCTTCCCAAAGCTGCACCACACCTGTCCATGGATTGTGCCTGGTCCCTCATTATGTGAGGGTATAAACCAAAATAATTATTATAAACCAAATGGGGTCTAATAGCAATCTTAAAAATGTAAAAGAGGTTGTCCATTTACATTTTTTATCTGTTTCCTATTCATAAAAATATCAGACAGCCATACTTACCCGTTGCTGCTCCTCCGCCAGCTCTCTGCTCCTGTCACTGGTCATCATGTCGCCAGTCTGGAAGACGACCAAGGAAAATGCAATACAATAGCAATGAGCACACCTAAAATAACGATAACCGTTAAAAAAACTTAAAACATATACTGACATCCACTGTATACAGTAAAGAAATAGGCAATAAGCTAAAGATATAATTGACATGTGCAGCAAGACATGAACTAATTAAGTATATATATTGACCAGGCCGGCTATGTATACAGATGCAATATCGAATACAGAGCTAAGACCTGTGAAGATACATGTAATAAGGTAATGATCAAAAAGTAACAAAAATGTTCTATATACCAACCAGTGTGGTAATATACCAAACAAGTGTAACAGCTGTAAAGAAAAAATAGCCACATATTGAACCCAATAGCGAGTGTGTCAATAGGTACCAAATAAGCCCATAATATGATAGATGAAGCCAAATGAACAAACTCAAAAAGTAGACCATAACAATAAATGAAGATGTAGCCTGGAGAAACAAAGCCCTCTGGGTTAGAACATAGCCTGAATATCAGTAAAAGTAGAGACAATTACAGCGCCTAATTGAATGGAAGCATAGCCTAGATGTCAGTAAGAGATAGACCTCATGCGTATCGCTGCATGGTGCAGCCTCATCAGGGCAGGTGTGCTCAGCAGACTGGTGCCATCTACATTGCCCAGTTCTAGTCTGCAGCAGCCACGTGACATCACCGCTGCAGTCTCATTAACAAAGACCAGGGGCAGCTGCAGAGAGCAGCGCTGTGTTTGTGGTTTCTTTTTCCTTTTTATGAACCGGAAACCAACAAATGAAAAAAAAATTATAATGGACAACCATTTATTCACATAAAATACATGTGACACCTCAGCACTTGCAGTTAAAGGACTGCACAAATAACAAGTAAATCTTTACAAAAATGGCTGGAAACAACCATGATAAAATCCTAGTGATATATGTTTGGCCAGTGTTATAGTGCCAGTTGGCCCTTAAGTTATCTTCTTCATCCATGAAAGGGATCATGTGTATCTACAGCTCCATGGGATTATATGTGTCCTGATACTGAGAATATTATATTCAGGATTTGTTGGTGACTCATAGCTAATAGCAAATAAAAGCAGAAAGAAACTTCTACAGCAGCAATTTTGTACATTGCTTTTACACAGGACATAGCTCAATGAACATCAGGGTCATATGTTCAATTATATGTGCCTATCCCCAGAACTAGCCTTACCAGCAGATGTTTTACTCTCCTCACTACTCATGACTACCTCTGATATTCACAGATCCTTACAGCCTCATTATTGAATGCTGCTAAACTCAGTATATTGCAGACACCTGCAATAGAGCAGTTAAATATCCATAATTGCATTTTGTATCTACTTCAACAGAATAAGACCGTTATGCAAGTAATATCATTGTTTGATCATGTTGTTCCTTAGATTTCAGCTTTGTATTTAGATTTCTGTATAATGAAGTGTTAACTTGAATATATTTTTGTACTGAATTCTAGGTTTTTAAGGATATTCTTTCTGATAATACACAATACAGAACAATGTTATCCTCTTTTTGATATATTACTGTCCATATGTGTACCTCAAATTTGTGTTGGTAAAGGAAAATGGAGTGATTGATAAAAACAAACAATTGTACCTCCAGATTTCCAACTAGGACAAAGTTACCTTTTAGATAATTTCTACAACATTTAGGACTGCAGTTAATCCCTAACCAAGTGTTTTGTAGAACATCGTACTAAGTAAACACATATGTCGGTCCATGTTTGATATTGCCTTCATCAATACTTGAGAGCTAAAAGCAGTGTCTTGTTATAGCACTCTATTTTAACTTACATGGATCCCCTATGCCTTCTAGTGAAAATCTTCAAAAAAAAACTTGAAGCTTTGTAGGCGGGAAGATGCAAGTATGGCTTTTGCATAATGCAATCATAAGTATGTGTTTAATGTAGTGGACTGAAATGTATTTTCATGTATTTTACACAAATGTGATTTTATATTGTTTCATTAAGATGTATTATAAATTCTCAAGTAGAGTTTTTATTCTGTTTGTTTAGCCAGTATTTACATGTTCTTAACATTGTATTAATAACTGGGCAAGAGGGAGTTCCTCAGGTGTGTCAATGCGGTCTGTATCATCTCCAAAAACACTATGTACCTGCAGCTATAGGCTATAAGGGGTAATAGCATTTAAATCATGCATGGCTGGCTTACTAGAGCAGAAGCTACAGGAAATAAATGAAGTTGCGTTCTCTCTGCAGCTGCTCACTTCCAGTTATCAGGGCGCTCCGTGGAACTATTACAGTCATCACTCACTACACCAGGGGTGAGGAACCTTCTTTCTGCCAAGGGAGACTTTAGATATTTAAGCCATCCTGTGGGGGCCGTACAAATTCTGCACCCACAAAGTAAGTCTTGATTCTGGCACTGGTGTCAGGACATAATTTCTCATTGCACACACCTCAGCATGCAGTAGTGAACGCTGTGTGCGTGTGCTCACAGAGCAAGAAGATATTAAAAGGCCGGTGTCCATCAAAACACAGCTGCTGGCCCAAGCACTGTGGTCCCCAGGAACCTGCCCGGGAGCCAGAGTAAAGGTCATGGCGGGCTGTAGATGGTCCTCGAGCCTGAGGTTCCCCACCTGTGCACTACACAGCGTTCTGTAATCATTCCCCTGCACTTTGACAGCCTGCTTTGCAGATACACACAAGTTGCAGAGCTGGATGTCAATCAGTGTGCAGGGGAGAGATAACAGCGTGCTCACTGAATAGTGAGTTGAGACTGTAACAGCTCCCTGCACTGATCCAATGATTCGGAGCGAGCCACTGCCAGGAGAATAAAACTTAAAGGGACTGTCAGCTCAGGATGACTGTTCAAACAGTACAAGTACAGGCACTCAGTGCATCATGGCGTGGCCAATCATTTATATTCACCTTCCCACCTGCCTAGTTTCCATCTATCTCTGCCCTTCTCTGACTCTATGAAGATGTAGCTGTCAATCAAAGAAGGGAGGGTGGAGATTGAGGGAAAACAAGCAGGTGGATTTAAATGATTGGACCCGCTGTGAAGCGCCGAGCGGCAGGACTTAGTTTGAACAGTCATTCTCTGCTTTAATTTCTCCCTGTAGCTGCTGCTCCAGCAGGCCTTCCAGGTATGATTTAAAGGCTATCTACTTGCAGATTACCATGATATCTGCAGGTAAATAGTGTTTTTGGTGTTGACAGGTTTCCTGTAAGAGTAAATTTGGTCATTTTGGCAGACTTGCAATTGTTCTGTTTGCCAGTTACAAATTTGAGAAGGGTTTTGGTGAATATTGTCAGTAGAGAGGAAAGGCATGTCTGATGAAATTGCTATGTTACTATATTCAGTTCTCCCAAACTATATCTTGCTGTCTAACTGGATTAGATCATAATGACATTCACATAAGGCCTAATTTTGCATAGTCATCTCTTCTCTACCAAAGCTCTTAATATGTATTATTCTTTGTATTGGCAAAACACATATGCACACTGTGTAAAATTTTGCTTGTACCTCTAAAATGCAATCTTACCTCAAAGGATACAGAGGGATATGCACCATTAGTGATCCTAAAAGGAGTTGTCACATCACAGAAATTTATGGCCGGCCTGCATCTATCTTCACTGGGGCCGACTGATCACCTGTTCCAACTGCTGCTACGATCACCCACCGTGGAGGTGGCTGTGAATGCACAGCTCTTTCCATAACTTTTGTGTGAGCACTTTTCTGGAGATCTCAAAGTCTCACCTCTGGGACCCCTATGTATCAGCTACTTATCACATATTCTGTGGATGTGCCATAACTTGCTGTAATGAGACAACCCCATTAAGGCAAGAAGACTGCGTTTACTTGATGTGTAAACCTTTGTAATGCACACTATTCTTTTTACTACATGAAACATAGCATGCTTGCCAAAGGTATGAATCGGCAGTGTCCTTTTATATAAATATAAATTGCATATGAATATGACATGGGACATTGAAATGAAAACTGTATCCGTAACATTGATTTTATTTGCCATACAACTTTCATTTTTCAAGAGTATTTTAAGAAATGAAAGCTGTGTTGTTGCTTTCTATGGGCTGCAGGTTTTTTTCTGTTTGAGCATTTTTTGTGAATCTTCCCTATAGTCTATATATTTACAGAAATCACAAAAAAAACACCAGAACAGATTGTTATAAGTGACTTCTTATTAAGATCATGTAATTTTGGCCTATGTTTAAAATGAGGAGACATATTTATTTTCTGTTTTTCAGGTTGATGTAACATTCTAAGCCCAAATTTTCCATTTTTCCCATTTGGTATAAAGAAAGAAAAATATAATCTAAGATCAAAAATACTATTGGATAGTTTGAATTAAATTTGAGTGATCTTTCACATATGAGGCCCTGGTCCTTGTAAGCTGACAGCTGAGACATTATGCACTGAGGAACTCGTAACTCTGTGGTGCCCATTGTGTTTTCTATGTTTTTTAGTACAATCAGATAAAGACATTACTACCTCTTAGGGCTTACTATACCTCATTTTTCAGACTGAACAAAAGCAGCTGGTGGCCATCCAAACAGAAAGAACATTATAATTTTTTATACATATAGTTTATTTTTGTGGGAGATAAATTTTATAAGACTGTTCTTTGCTGTTCTTGGTCACCTGTACACAAGACTGGACATTTTACTTTTCAGTTCTTCAACATTATTTTGATGATGTAAAGAAGCGAAAGTATCATAATGCTTCCCTGATGTTTGCTTTTATTCTTGTTCTCTGAGTGTCCTCTAACCTTTGCCTCGCTCTTTTCATAGACCTCATGTCTGTGATTGTACTTTAAATTGCTTGCTTGTTGAACATATTTCTTTAATGTCTGATTAGCACAATAAATATTATAGCCTCCAATTCCCTACATTGTCAGTGACATTTTTTTGATAACTGGTCAATTAATAATTCAATAAAAATATGAGAACTATTCCGGAGCCACATTGCAAAATTGTCTGTACATATTTAGTTCTGCTCTCAGCTGAGAAGTGGATGCACTTGTTTCTAGTCATGGCAACAATCTGCGGACTAAGCGCATCAGCAGCAGTACAGAGCACTTAGTGTGCTACAATGTATTAGTCTAGATTCAAAGCTGTTTATCTCAAGCTAGGATCACGCTAGTGTTTGGAACTCCATTTTTCTGCTCCATTATAGGAACAGAACTAATGCAAAAAAAGATCTCCATACTATAATTGTATAGGAATCGCACCAAATGAACTATAATTATAATGGAGTCTGTTTGAGTCCCTGTCTTTTTACCTGAAAAAAAAGAGCAGAATGCTGCACTTTTTTTCTGGTATAAGTGATGCAACCTCCTAATAGAATCTTCTATGCAAGTCTGAACCTGGTCTCAAAGTATCATCTAAACCGGTGGCTCTTAAAGGGAATCTGTCACCACTTTGGAGTTATCAGACCTCTACTATGAGCATACAGGGTATAGAAAAGTAAATCTATACTTACCTGTATGGCCCATAGTAGAGGTCTGAATACAGAGAAATGTAGTTTTATCTCCTTGGTTTTTCACAGGTTTGGCGTTCCCTGGACGCCAAGCTATCCCTGCCCATCTGCTTATTATTCCAACAACTCCCCGCCTATGTCCACGTTTACCATACCCCCCCCCCCTCCCCGCACGTCACAGGTCTCTGTGACGTGCGCTTTTTTTCCCTCACCTCCCGACACATGCGCAAAGAGCGGCTCACAGGGAGCGCTCTTTGTTTCCTCCCGGGCCCATTTGGCTGAGCACAGTGCCGCAGTGCTCTATTGCGCAGGTGCCGGGAAGTGACAGTGACTCCCCGGCGCCTGCGCAATGAAGCACTGTGCTCAGCCAAACGGGCCCCGGAGGAAACAAAGTGCACTCCCTGTGAGCCGCACTTTGCGCATACATCGGGAGGTGAGGGGAAAAAACGCACGTCACAGGCACCTGTGACGTGCGGGGAGGAATATGGTAAACGTAGACATAGGCGGGGAATTGGTGGAATAATAAGCAGATGGGTGGGAATAGCTGGGCGTCCGGGGATCGCGAAGCCTGTGAAAAACCAAGGAGATAAAACTACATTTCTCTGCATTCAGACCTCTACCATGGGCCATACAGGTGTGTATAGATTTACTTTTCTATACCCTGTAGGCCCTTTAAGGCCTTGTTTGCATACTCTAGCGGTATGCACCTTTGCTATTAGTAGACCATTTATTGAATCTGATGCTGCTGCAGTCACAACTTGTGAGAGGACATGAAAATGTTGCTAAAGCATTAGTTCTGAAAATCGATAAGACTTGGTGCCATTCCCTCACATATGCTTTAGCACTGCAAGCTATAGCTTTTGGGGGGGGGGGGGGGGGGGGAGTATTCTAGTAAAAGTGAACTCCACACTGCGCACCTATTAAATGATATAACAGCTGCCAAAATAAAAAATGCATTATATCTCATTGCATATACAGTAAGGAAAATGAGTATTTAATACACTGCTGATTTTGCAAGTGTTCCCACCTACAAAGAATGGAGAGGTCTGTACACTTCAACTGTGAGATTCAGAATGTTAAAAAAATCCAGAAAATCACATTGTATGATTTTTACATACCATATTTTTCTTACAATAAGATGCACGTTATCATAAGAGGCATCCCAGGTTTAGACAGCAGAAAATAGGAAAAACATTTTTTTTCTATTAATTAAAACTTCCCTGGTGGTGTAAAGTGGAGGGGTCATTATCACTAATTGTAATGTACTAGGGTAGAATAAGGAGGTAATGAATCTATTCTTAGTGTCTCTCTGCAGTGTTATACACACAACATAGCTCTCCTACATGTACATATAGACATAGCTCTGCTACATGCACATATACACACATAGCTCTGCTACATGCACATATACACACATAGCTCTGTACATGCACATATACACACACAGCTCTGCTACATGCACATTTACACACATAGCCTTGCTACATGCACATATACACACAAACATAGCTCTGCTACATGCACATATAGACACACAGCTCTGCTACATGCACATATAGACACACAGCTCTGCTACATGCACATATAGACACATTGCTCTGCTACATGCACATATAGACACACACATTGCTCTGCTACATGCACATATAGACACACACATTGCTCTGCTACATGCACATATAGACACACACATTGCTCTGCTACATGCACATATAGACACACACATTGCTCTGCTACATGCACATATAGACACACACATTGCTCTGCTACATGCACATATAGACACACACATTGCTCTGCTACATGCACATATAGACACACACATTGCTCTGCTACATGCACATATAGACACACACATTGCTCTGCTACATGCACATATAGACACACACATTGCTCTGCTACATGCACATATAGACACACACACCGCTCTGCTACATGCACATATAGACACACACACCGTATTTTTCGGATTATAAGACGTGCCAGACCATAAGACGCACCCCACATTTTGGGGTGGAAAATAGGGAAAAAAATATTTTTTATAAGATAGGGTCCGTCTTATAGTCTCATTAGGTATCTTACCTGGAGGCTGGTGGAGCAGGAGGCAGGGTCCTCCAGGAAACCAGCCTGGCGGAAGTCGAGGAGTACTGCAGACCCTGGATACATGAAGCTGGTGCTCCAGCTGCTGTGAGATGCGGTGATGGTGGAGCAGGATCGCAGGTCCCTCCGTTCCCTGCCTCAGGAATCCGGCGGCAGCAGAAGAGGTGAGATGTCAGTGTCTGGTTGGGGCCTGTGGACGGGCCTGGGGCTTGGATCTGTGAGTGGCGTCTGGCGTTGAGGCAGAGGAGCCGGGGCCTCTGCCGGGCTGTGAGCAGTGTCCGGCGGTGCGGCAGAGCAGTGTGTGCTGCTTCTGGTGGCCGCAGCCAACTTCCTGAGGCTGTGATCTACAGGGAAGCTGCACACGCTGCTCTGCCACACCACTGGACACCGCTCACAGCCCGGCAGAGGCCCCGGCTCCTCTACCTCCCCGCCAGACGCCACTCACAGCCCGGCACAGGTCCTGGCTCCTCTGCTTCACCACCCGACACCAGCACAGGTACAGGCCCCGGCTCCAGCCGAATCTCACCTCTGCCGCCGGAGGATCCTGCGATCCCCGCTCCACCATCGGTAAAGTAACGTTCGGACCATAAGACACACCCCCCATTTTCCTTCCAAATTTTTGGGGAAAAAAGTGCATCTTATGGTCCGAAAAATACAGTAGCTCTGCTACATGCACATATACCCACACACATAGCTCTGCTACATGCACATATACATATACACACACACACACACACACACACACATAGCTCTGCTACATGCACTTATACACACACAGCTCTGCTACATGCACATATACATACACACATAGCTCTGCTACATGCACATATACATACACACATAGCTCTGCTACATGCACATATACATACACACATAGCTCTGCTACATGCACATATACATACACACATAGCACTGCTACATGCACATATACATACACACATAGCACTGCTACATGCACATATACATACACACATAGCTCTGCTACATGCACATATACATACACACATAGCTCTGCTACATGCACATATACACACACACATAGCTCTGCTACATGCACATATACACACACACATAGCTCTGCTACATGCACATATACACACACACATAGCTCTGCTACATGCACATATACACACACATAGCTCTGCTACATGCACATATACACACACACATAGCTCTGCTACATGCACTTATACACACACACATAGCTCTGCTACATGCACTTATACACACACACATAGCTCTGCTACATGCACATATACACACACATATAGCTCTGCTACATGCACATATACACACACATATAGCTCTGCTACATGCACATATACACACACACATAGCTCTGCTACATGCACATATACACACACACATAGCACTGCTACATGCACATATACACACACACATAGCACTGCTACATGCACATATACACACACACATAGCACTGCTACATGCACATATACACACACACATAGCACTGCTACATGCACATATACACACACGCATTCTGTAGTACCTGATCAGGACCTGTATGGAGGCTGCAGCAGAAGAACATTTGCAGGACCTTCCACTTGATTAAGTCAAGCACCTTTCAGGTCATGTGATCAGTCACATGACCTGAAAGGTCCTGGAATTACTGGTGCATAAGATCCTTCAGATGCTCAGCTTCTGCAGCCTCCTTTCCGTTGGTAAGCTTCCTCTCCTGCTCTGCATCGATCACATACAGTAGGGTTCAAAATAATAGCAGTCCAGTATGACTAACCAAATTAATCACTGTTTTTGGTTTAAATTATAATACCCATGTGAAACAATTTACCAGTTGTTGCAGTAGATTCTAAGAAAACCAACAGACTCAGCATTCATGATCTGCATGTTTTTGAGTCTATGCATTTGAATAATTAATTGAAAGGGTGTGTGTTCAAAATAATTAGCAGTGTGGAGTTCAATTAGTGAGGTCAATTATTCTGTGAAGAAACAGGTGTGAATCAGGTGGCCCTTATTTAAGGGCCAGCACATGTTGTACATACATTTCTCCTTGAAAGCCTGAGAAATATGGGTTGTTCGAGACATTGTTCAGAAGAACAGCATACTTTGATTAAAAAGTGGATTGTAGAGGGTAAAACTTATAAAGAAGTGCAGACAATGATAGGCTGTTCAGAAAAAATGATCTCCAATGCTTTAAAATAGAAAGCAAAACCAGAGAGACGTGGAAGAAAACTGAAGACTACCATTGGAATAGATCAGCCAATGATCAGCTCAAGGATGATCAAAGACCATCTCAAGTTACCTGTGAGTACTGTGACAATTAGAAGATGCCTTTAGAAAGCTAATATCTTAGCAACAAGTCTCCGCAAAGTCCCACTTAAAAAAAAAAAAAAAAAAAAAAAAAAAAAAAAGCGGATACAACTTGCCAAAGAATGCATCAACTGGCCTAAAGAGAACTGGAGAAACATTTTATGGACCGATGAAAGTATAATTGTTCTTTTTGGGTCTAAGGGCTGCAGACAGTTTGTCAGATGACCCCCAAACTATTCATTCAAGCCACAGTACACTCTGAAGACAGTGAAGCATGATGGTGCAAGCATCATGATATGGGCATGTTTCTCTTACTATGGTGCCGGACCTATTTACCGCATACAAGGGATCATGGACCAGTTTGCATATATTAAAATACTTGAAGAGGCCATGTTGCCTTACGCTGAAGAGGATATGCCCTTGAAATGGGTGTTTCTACTTGGCAGGTATGAATTTATTCACCATTAAAGGGGCTTTACACAAATACCTTTAGTTAGGGGTCGAATATCCTCTTAACAGGTCCTCTTTAAAGAAGTACTGTAAGGCTATGTGCCCACGATGCAGAAATGCTCAGGATTTTTTCCTGAGCATTTCTGCATCTCCCTGGCAGAAAAAACGCATGCGGATTGTACATGCGTTTTTCCTGCCAGGGACATGCGGATGTGAAGCGTTCTTCACTTGCATTTCTGCATGCGGGTGTCATGCGCTTTCCAATCGATTTTAGCATCACTTGGAAAGTGCTTGACAACTCGGTCACGCTATATAAATCCATGCAACCGGCATATAGTGTGACCCGAGAGAATGGTTAAAAATAAAAAAATAAACCTATACTTACCTTCCGATGGCCCCCAAGACTTGCAGCGCTCCTGTACTGGCTGCCGGCAGATCGCGGTATGCTGTACTGAAAGACCTGCCGTCACATGACTGTGACGTCACCGCAGGTCCTTCAGTCTTGCGCGATCTGTCGGCAGCCAGCACAGGGAAGGAGTCCGGGGGCCGTCGGAAGGTGAATATAATCTTTATTTTTTATTTTATTCTTTTTTTACAGATTTTTTAATGGTACCTGGGTGTGGAGGAGACTCTCCTGTCCTCCACACCCGGGTACCATCCGCACAATAGAACGCGCCAATTACGCAAGTACAGATGCAGTCTTGCAGAATTGGTGCGTTCTAATGCAAGTCAATGGCGGCGAAAACGCAGCACTTCCGCAAAATAATTGGTAGTGCTGCGGATTTTTCCGCAATGATAATCCGCAGCGGAAATTTCCGCATATTGTGCACAGCACATGCGGATTATCATTGGGGAACATGGCAGGCCTTCTACCATGCGTTTTTTAAGCGTTTCTGCAGCGTTTTTGTCGCTGCGGCAACGCTTAAAAAACGCAACGTGGGCACACAGCCTTACATGGATCTTTTTTTCAATGAGTCCAATTTTGACTTTTATACAGTGGCAGGTCTCTTGTCTTGGATACATTTCTGAAAATCATTGAAAGGTACCTGATGGAAATAGGTAAAAAAACAAGTTCTCAACACAAAATAATTAACTCTTACTGGTGTGGAACAATTGGATCTTGATTAATTGCAATAGAATTATAACTTACTGACTGAAGCTGCTAATAATGGCAGTGTGATAATTGCATCACATGCAGGTCTCTTTCAGACACTTTATTTACATACTTTTTTATGTCACTACTTTTAGGAAAGTGTTTGCAGAAGCAACAAGAGGTACAGTCTGTAATATACAAGAGTGCGTGACCTTAGGAATTTTCACTTATAGAACACATGTCGGTTCATGAGTAGTGTTAGGCTATGTGCCCACGTTGCGGAAATGAAGCGGAAAATTTGTGCTTCATTTCCGCATGTCCTTTCCCGGAAAAACACATGCGTTTTTCGCACGTATTTCGCGCGTTTTGCACATGCGGAATTGCCTTGCGTTTTTTATTGCATTGAAAAGGCAATTCCGCATGCAGAAACGCAAAATTAATTGACATGCTGCGGATTTTTGTGCGCATCAAAAACGCTGCGGAAAAATCCACAGCATGTGCATAGAACTTGCGGATTCTCATTGGGGACCACGGGGTGCTGATTAACAAGTGTTTTACAAGTGTTTCCGCTGCGGAAATTCCGCATCAAATACGCTTGTAAAACGCTACGTGGGCACATACCCTTACACCCTTTGCCGAAGATCTATACACAACAGTCCTCGCTCCTGTATCAGTCAATGACTCGTTTTGTTCAAGATTATTGTAATTGTTCTTGTATGTATACCTCTTTTCACATGTAAAGCGCCATGGAATAAATGGCGCTATAATAATAAAAAGTAATAATAATTCTCCCCCTCCATGACCTATTGTAGTCGGCATAACTTCCTTAGGGGAGTGTCTAGGAGCTTGGATGAATTACTGCTTAACTAGTCAGATCTATTCCCAGTTTTATATTTGACACCAATCATGTGTTGTAATTAAAAATATGTAAATTTAAATTTTAAATATTTAAAATTTGTCCCACTAGCAAAGTATATTTTAATCAATGGATCTTGAAATACAAATAAGTTTTACAATTTGATGTGTTAAATAAAATGTTCCTGTGCTGAGATAATCTTATAAATGTTCCCCTGCTGTGTACTGTGTAATGGCTGTGTCTGACCGTACAGGAACATGGTCTGATCGTACCACATCTCCTGGACAGGGGAGGAAGAAAAAGAGTATACATACATTACAGCAGAGGATCGCAGCTGATTTTTTCTGTGAGGTAAAACAAGTTTTTAAACAGGGAAATACTTTATGTGCAGTAAAACATCAGCTGCGATCCCATGCAGTCCTGTCTGTATACTCCTTTGCATCCTCCACTGCCCAGGAGATGTGACATGATCAGACCATGTTCCTACACGGTCAGACACGGCCATTACACAGTACACAGCAGGAGAACATTTATAAGATTATCTCAGCACAGGAACATCTTTTTAACACATCCAATAGTGAAACTTATTTTTATTTCAAGATCTATCGATTAAAATGCACTATATTCGTGGGACAACCCTGTTATCCTTTTAATGACCGCCAATACGCCTTGTACCTGTGGCCGTTAAGGGGCCTTATTCGTCAGCGCTGTAAAAAAGCGGAGAAGTGAAAAAAAAAAGCGGTGAATAGCACCCCCCAGTGGGCAAAAATCCCGCATGTCACAGTTGTATATGATAGCTGACGCCCTGCGGCATCAGCCTCAACTGGTTTTGGAACAGATCAAAGCCGATTAACCTCTCAGACACTGCTGTCAATCTCGACAGTGACATTTAAGTGGTTAAAAGGGGGTTAAAAGACCCCATTTTGACAGGATCGACCTCCACAATCATAATTGCGGGTGCTGATCATTGCCATGGTACCCCGAGATCCTCTGATGACCCCAGGGTACAATAGCCTGTTAGATCCTGCTATAAGCAGGGTCTTCCAGGCTCTGTCAGTGAAACACTGACAGGTCTCAGGCACTGAGGTACACGAGTACTGAAATGCATGAGACCAGTGATCAAAGTAAAAAAATATATACGTCCCACAGTGGGGCTAAGTGAAAAAGTGGAGTAAAATGTTTAAAAAAATACACACAAAAAGTACACACAAATCACAAAAAATCTTTTTGCCACTAAAAACGCAGCATTTGCTTAAAAAAAAAAAAAGTATACATAATTTGTATTGCCGTGTCCGGAACGACTCGAAGTATAAAACTGTCACATTATTTAATCTATACAGCGAACATCGTAAAAATAATGATAAAAAAAAAAACAAGTTCCTAATATGGCTCATTCAAGAAAAAAATAAAAAAGTTACAGCTCTCAGAACATGGCGATGCAAACAATCACATTTTTGTAAAATATTGGTTTTAGTGTATAAAAGTAGCAGAGCATAAAAAAACTATATGAATTTGGTATCTCTGTAATCGTACAGAACCGAAGAACAAATCAGCCTTATCACTTTTATCGCACGGTGAACCGCGCAAAAAAAATATATAAAAACGATAACTGAATTGCTGGTTTTTGTTCATTCTGCATCTGAAAAATCTGAATAAAAAGCAATATGTGCCCCAGAATGGTACAAAAGAATCTCCAACTCGTTGCCCAAATAAAAAAGCCCTCATACAGCTTTGTTGCCCAAAAAATTAAAAAGATACAGCTCTCAGAATATGGGGACTAAAAAACTATTTTTTATAAAAAAAAACATTTTTACTATGTGATAGTAGCAAAGCATAAAGAAAAACAATATCAATCTGGTATCGCTGTAATCGCATGGACCCGAAGAATGAAGTCATCTTATCACTTATACCACTAATTTTATTTATAATAAAATATAAATATTTGTTTAGTCTACCTCCCAAAAATTGGAATAAGTCTCGGCTCACGTTTATTCTGTATTCTCCACTGAGCACTTACGTTGGGGTTTCCGTAAATCCCGAAAAATGTGATTCAGGTGAAGCCCACAACAGAACCACTCATTTATGAGTCAGATTGAGTCACTTTGGACTCCGTCTGTTCCGGTGGTGTCACATTATTTTAGGCGTCTTTTTAGCGCACAAGTGTAGCCGACCGCAGTTCTGTGCATGTCTGAAAAGATGGATTTTACCGGAACAGATGCCAAACGGACTCCAAAATGTCTCCATCTGCCTCATTATGGTGGGTAGTTCCATCAGGGGTTTCGTCTGAATCGCATTTTTGTGGGATTTACATGGAAACTCCGATGTAAGTGACGCGCCCCTGGGCCTGTGTCGCGCTGCGTTGCGCATGCGGGAGCTTACCCGGAGCCGGATCTCTTGAGGGTTGTAGTCTCGTGGCGGTGATCCGGTCCGTGCCCAGGGAGTCAGACTAAGTGGCGCTGTATTAGCGGTAGATGTTGGACGACTACGCCACCCGTTGAGTACAGCTAAGGAGCTGCTGCTGCAGGGCAGACCGCTGAGGCCGGTGGTAGGATTGTGCAGCGTGATAGTATAACCCCCAACGGGAGGTGTATGGCCTCAGGGCAGCCGACGTGGATGATGGGGGTAGCAGGAACCACTCAGAGACGGTACGGTGTAGTTCAGGGTCTTTACTGGTGACAACGATAGACCCTCCCGGAGTACTGGCTAGCGGTTGGGGCCTGGTCAGTCCTTGAGCAGATGGGATCTCCCCTGGCCAGGCGGAGTTGTAGGCCTCCCAAACTAACGATACTCTTCTGGCTACCTTGCTAGAAGCGAGTATAAGTAGCCCACGTCCCTGAGTGTACCGTGTGGTGCTCACCCGTATGGCCGGTGACTCGGGGCCTTCTAGTAGCTTCCGCTCCACGATGGCGGTGCTGGTCCCATGCGTGTGACCGTGCCTTCGGGTTTCTTGGCCAGAGGACCTGAAATCCCCTGCCTGACGGATTCTGCTGCTGGGTAGGAGTTAGTCCCCACAGCCTCGGACTCCGGGTCCGGTAAGAAATCTTCTCAGTCAGGGCGAGCTCTGCAGCTGCCAGCCCCTGACTCCTTGTAGCACTGCTCCCACAGAGCTCCTGTTGTTTCTTCCTATGCTGCTTCTCTTCTCTACTTCTGGCATGGCCCAGGAGCTGGGCCCAGCCGGAGCCACAGCTCCCTGTCAGCCCTCCTGGCTGAACTCTCCCTCTCCACTCTCTCTCCCTGCCGCAGCCCCAGGTTTATACAGGGGAAGTTCTTCCCCTCCCAGGACTGGGCAGGAGGTGTGGCATGCATAGGATTCCTGACCAAGAGACCTCCCACCTGCTCTCAGACATAACATTGTTGTTACTGTGGAAACCAAACCCCTGGGGTGCCACATTCCCCCCTAGTGAAATTTAGTACTTCGGGACTAAACATATTTTTAGAAAGACATAACAGGGTATAACAATAATAATACAATAAGAAAAACACATAAAGGTGGTCACGGCATGTCCGCAACCGGGTGCAGTCTTTGAAGGAAACAAAGGTGTCCATTTCACCAAAACAGGGAGACGTAACCAGGTAGGGGTCTGTCCTGCCCCGAGTCCTTAACAATCTTTTAGTCCATCCTGGGTTACGCTCCACTAACTGTACAAAGGATCCCGGTAAATCCACCAAGGACTCCTATAAATTACTAGAAACACATAATTATTCACAGGATATGGCCGCTCTCAGTCCTCGGCCAGTGGGGATAAGGATTGGCTGCTCACAGTCCTCAGCCTGGTAAGGGATAGGGGATGGCTGCTCACAGTCCTCAGCCTGGTAAGGGATAGGGACACACGGGGAACAATTCACTAATCCCAACGGGGACCATATTTTAATTAGCAGCAGTCCTTGTACCCTAACGGGTAACTATTTACAGCTCTTTATTCACGCTACTTCCCTTCAGTAGCTATGTCCTCTTTGTGCTCCCTCCTGAGGGTAGTCCTCAGACCCGTCCGGGTCCTCTTGGCTTTCCTCGTATTGGTAGTACTGCAGCTCCTCCTCGGTTAGCTGGGTTAGTATCTCTGCGACAGTCCTCCTCCCAGGTGGCCAGGACTTTACCTCCCTTTGGGCTGCCCCGGTTAATTGGGCCACCAGGATGCTCACTTTTTGCTCCTCTGTGAGGGGGTACACCTGGAAGAGGCTATCCAGCTTTTCTCTAAAGTCATGCAGGGTATGTGACTCCCCTGAGTACTGGGGTAGCCAGGCTGCCCCCGGGATATAGGGCATGGTGAAAGGCATGACCGCAACAGCGGTGGCGCTGGCGGGGGTTGAAGCTGTGAAGCTCTCCTCCGTATCAGACATCCTTCTCCCCCCTAGTGGACCGTGGCCTACCTTGCGATGATCCTCTTCCGTAGGCCGCGGCTCCGCAGTGGATCGTCAGGGTTGAGGACCTTCCGTCGCGCTCCTGTGACGTCGGCGTCTGCTGGGCTCCTTCCAGGACCTTACGCAACGTCCGGACGTGAGGCGGGGCTTCAGTTCTCGCGCGCTTTCGGAGTCCACGCCCCTCTTCTTCCCGCGCGGCGTCCTCAAGATGGCGTCCAATGGCGGGAAAACTCCACGTATGGCGGGAAGAAGGCCGAAGATGGCGCCGGATGGCGGGAAAACTCCACCGATGGCGGGAAGGAAGCGGAAGATGGCGCCGGATGGCGGGAATCTTCACCACAGGTAAGTTTGAACAGTCTTTTTCAGGCACGCAGTACCCGGTGGTTGCGGGCACGAAATCCTGCCGACTACGCCAAAAGTTGACGCGCCCCTGGGCCTGTGTCGCGCTGCGTTGCGCATGCGGGAGCTTACCCGGAGCCGGATCTCTTGAGGGTTGTAGTCTCGTGGCGGTGATCCGGTCCGTGCCCAGGGAGTCAGACTAAGTGGCGCTGTATTAGCGGTAGATGTTGGACGACTACGCCACCCGTTGAGTACAGCTAAGGAGCTGCTGCTGCAGGGCAGACCGCTGAGGCCGGTGGTAGGATTGTGCAGCGTGATAGTATAACCCCCAACGGGAGGGGTATGGCCTCAGGGCAGCCGACGTGGATGATGGGGGTAGCAGGAACCACTCAGACGGTACGGTGTAGTTCAGGGTCTTTAATGGTGACGATAGACCCTCCCGGAGTACTGGCTAGCGGTTGGGGCCTGGTCAGTCCTTGAGCAGATGGGATCTCCCCTGGCCAGGCGGAGTTGTAGGCCTCCCAAACTAACGATACTCTTCTGGCTACCTTGCTAGAAGCGAGTATAAGTAGCCCACGTCCATGAGTGTACCGTGTGGTGCTCACCCGTATGGCCGGTGACTCGGGGCCTTCTAGTAGCTTCCGCTCCACGACGGCGGTGCTGGTCCCATGCGTGTGACCGTGCCTTCGGGTTTCTTGGCCAGAGGACCTGAAATCCCCTGCCTGACGGATTCTGCTGCTGGGTAGGAGTTAGTCCCCACAGCCTCGGACTCCGGGTCCGGTAAGAAATCTTCTCAGTCAGGGCGAGCTCTGCAGCTGCCAGCCCCTGACTCCTTGTAGCACTGCTCCCACAGAGCTCCTGTTGTTTCTTCCTATGCTGCTTCTCTTCTCTACTTCTGGCATGGCCCAGGAGCTGGGCCCAGCCGGAGCCACAGCTCCCTGTCAGCCCTCCTGGCTGAACTCTCCCTCTCCACTCTCTCTCCCTGCCTCAGCCCCAGGTTTATACAGGGGAAGTTCTTCCCCTCCCAGGACTGGGCAGGAGGTGTGGCATGCATAGGATTCCTGACCAAGAGACCTCCCACCTGCTCTCAGACATAACATTGTTGTTACTGTGGAAACCAGACCCCTGGGGTGCCACATAAGTGCTCAGCGTAGAACACAAGAAAGTGATCAAGCCTTATACTGAAAGCGATCAAAAAATGTTATGTACCCCAAAATAAAAGGAGAAAGACCGGCACACTGTTCTTTTGAAAGAATTGTGTGCTTGAGGAAGGGACTCGTGGTCCAGACTTATTGAAGTTGGAACCTCAGCACCACAAAAGAAAATGAGACTGTGGGTCATGCTGCACTGTGGATCTTGCTGCAGCAAGATCCACAGTCTCATTTTCGTTTGTGGTGCTGAGGTTCCAAGCTCAATGTACTCCAAAATGTTACCAATAAAACCCCTAATTTATCTCGCACAAAACCAGCCCCCACTAAGGTCCGTCATCTGTCACTGGAAATAATAAGGTCCCACGTTACCGGTAGAAAAAGACTTTGGAAAAGCGACACAGCTCCCGCTCCCTCAAATAAAATCCAGTGAAATATGTGCTCCCAAATCCATATTCCCCCCTCCTTCTGAGCCAAATGTGCCTAGACTGCAGTAAGTGGCCCCTTGTTTGGCATTATTATAGCAGGGAGAGCCCAATTAATTTCCGGGATGCATGTCGCCAGAAGCATAAGCTGGGACAATGTATGGGGGCGCTACAATATATGAGGCACTACACTGTATGGGGGCACAATGCATGGGCACTAAACTGGCATATTTTCTATTCTCCAGAATAAAGCCTGGCGTGGATGTTACAAAATAGTCAGTGCAGCCGTAGATGAATTAATTGAGAGGTGCAGTTTCTACAATGGGGTCACTTTTGGGCTTTTCCTGCTTTTCTGGCACCTTAAGGGCTCTGCAAATGTCGCACACATACTATTTTACCAAAATCTATGCTCCGAAAGCCAAATAGTGTTCCTTCCTTCTCAGCCCTGATGTGTGGCCTAACAGCAATTTCTGATGACATATGGGGTATCACAGCATTTTGGGAGAAATTACACAATAAATTGTGGCGCCCAGTTTCACCTCTTTACCCTCGTGTAACTGACACATTTGCAGCAAGTAAAAAAAATTAATTTTTACCACTAAAATGTTATATTTCCACCTCCCAATGTTATAAAATTCTGTGAGGCACCTGTGCATTAAAAATACTCACTAAACCCCTAGATGAATTCCTTAATCAGTGAAGTTCCAAAAAATAGGGTCACCTGTGGGGTTTCTGCTGATCTGGCATCTCAGGGGCTAGCCTAATGGAGCCCACAATCTATTCAAACGAAATCTGCGTTCTAAAAGCCAGGTAGCGCTCCTTCCCATCCGATCCCTGTTGTGTACAACCACATATGGGGTACTGCCACATTCTGTAAAAGTTGAATAACAAACTATGGGGTCTATTTTCTCCTATCACTCCTCATGGAAATTATAAATTTGGTGCTAAGATAGTATTTTAGTGGGAAAAAATGCATTTTTTGTTTTGATATCTAAATGTTATAAAGTTTTTTGAATCACCTGTAGGTTAAAAATACTCAATACACACTTAGATGAATACCTTGAGGGGTCTAGTTTCCAAAATGGGGTCACTTGTGGGGTATTTTTTGTTGTTTCGGCATGTCAGCGGCTATGCCAATGGAGCCCAAAATCTGTTCAAATGGAATATGCATTTTAAAAGCCAGGTAGCGCTCCTTCCCATCTGATCCCTGCCGTGTGCTCATACAGTAGTGTACAACTACGTATGGGATACTGCCATGTTCAGTAAAAATTGCATAACAAACTACGGGGTCCATTTTCTCCTATTACCCCTAGTGGAAATGATAAATTTGATTCTAAAACAGTTTTTTAGTGGAAAAAATGTACTTTTTTGTTTTCACATCTGTTTAGGTACCTTACAGCAATGTGACATGGCGCCAGCAATCTATTTCAACCAAATTTGTGTTCCAAAATTCAAATGGTGCTCCTTCCCTTCTGAGCCCTGCCGTTTATCCAAATAGAGGTTTGTGACCACATGTGAGGTATCAGTGCACTCAGAAGAAACTAGGTAACAAATTGTGGGGTCCATTTTCTTATACTATTTCTTGTAAAAGTGAAAAAAATGGGGCTAAAGCAACATTTTACACGACAAAGTAAATTTTTTTCCTTTCCACAGTATTTGAAGTGTGCGTTTCTTAAAAATCATCACTTTTATGGAGTTTCCAATATATAGGCCCCTCAAGGTCCATTTAAATCTGAATAGGTCCCTAAAGAAACACGTTTTCTACATTTCTTGAAAAAATGAGAAATTGCTGCTAAACTTTTAACCCTTCTAATATCCTAACAAAATAAAATGACGTTTGAAAAATGATGCAGATGTAAAATAGATATTTGGTAAATGTTATTTATTGATTATTTTGTACAGCATGACTAACTGGTTTAAGGATATATAAATTGAACACGTGAAAATTGTGAATTTTTAAATTTTTTTGTCAAAATTCCATTATTTTCACAAATAAATGCAAATCATATCAATCTAAATTTACCACTAACATAAAGTACAATGTGCTATGAAAAAAACAGTCTCAGGCTGAGTACCCACTATGCGTTTTTCAAGCGTTTTTGCCGCGGAATTTCCGCAGGGAAAACGCTTAAATAAACGCTTGGTAATACGTGCCCCATGGTCCCCAATGATAATCCCCACGTGCTGTGCACATGCTGCGGAAATTTCCGCTGCATATTATCATTGCGGAAAAATACGCAGCATGTCCATTAATTTTGCGGACATGCAGCGTAATTACCACCATTGACTTGCATTGAATCGCTTAATATCCGCATAACTACATGTGCACACGCGGATATGAAGCGATTCAATGTGGTACCCAGTTTTGGAGAAGAGGAGACTCTCCTCCTGACCTGGGTACCATAGAACCTGTAAAAAAAGCTATTTAAAATAAAAAATAAAGATTATACTTACCTTCCGATGGCCCCCAGCCTCCTCAGCGATGCGTCCGGTGTGTTGGGCCGCTCGCGGTGGTGTTAAAAGACCTTCCATGGCATCATTTAGTCATGTGACAGGTCATGCGACCGCTGACGTCGGCGGTCGCGTGACCTGTCACATGACTAAATGACATCATGGCAGGTCCTTTTACACAACCGCGAGACACCGGGGAGACTGGACGCATCGGAGAAGGAGACCGGGGGCCATCAGAAGGGAAGTATAATCTTTATTTTTTATTTTTTACCATTTTTATTCTTTTTTTTTAACTATTACTTGGTCACACTATATAAATCCATGCCGGTTGCATGGATTTATATAGTGCGACCAAGTTGTCTAGCACTTTTCCATGTGATGCTAAAATCACTTGGAAAAGCGCTTGATAACCCGCATGCAGAAATGCATGCAAAAACGCTTGACAAACGCTTCTACCTGGCAGGAAAACGCATATAAAATATGCATGCGTTTTTCCTGCCAGGGAGAAGTGGAAAAAATATGCAGCATTTCTGCATCGTGGGCACTTAGCCTCAGAGTCACTGAGATAGATTGAAGCGTTCCAGAGTTATTGCCACATGAAGTGACACTGGTCAGATTTTAAAAAATGTGATCAAAATTGTCTATGTCACTAAGGAGTTAAATCATTATTTTAATCTCTACAGTACCTAGTTTGGAATTAAAATAATCCATACTTATATTACTTACTCATGTAGCTCCCAAGGTGGACGCCTACCCTGTAAATTCTTGTCTAAGCTCTTTATTGGGTACTAAGATTAATTCCCCGTGTTATCAGCATATAGGAATAATGTTCACAATTATGGTAAGGTTCAAACATATTGTAAAAAAAATGTCACAGGACAGGCAAAATGCACACTTTAAAGCACCACTCCAGCATTTTTTTTCAGCGCTGGAGTGATGCTTCTAATGTAAGGTCCCTGACTCTAGCCTTATATTTACTCACCACTGTCTTCACGTTTTATCAGCGCCGCTCCGATCCTGAGGCACCATCTTGTGAATGCAACTTCTGACTGGCCGGAAGTTAGAGGTAATGGTCACAAGCGCTCAATTTAAGTCTATGAGAGCCAGAACGAGACTCTCATAGACTTGCATTGCAAAGTGACCAAACACTGGAGCGATCCGGTAGGTCACAAACTGCTGGAGACCAACAGAAGTGATGCTGATAGAAGGTGAAGACAGTGGTGGGTAAGTATAAGACTAGAGTCAGGGACCTTAGATTAGAAGAACCACTGCAGCACTGCGATAAAAAAAAAACATAGTGTGGTGCTTTAAAGTTTATACACAACTATCCCAATACAGGGATGATACTGTTATGGTATATGCACATGACATCTTTAAGACGCCGGCTCATCTGCCAATATTTTCCTAGGCAAAACCACTTCAGGAAAAAGCTGGAAGTTCCACCAACCAACATTTTTTTTTTAATAGCTGATTTAACCCCTCTCCAACATAGCCCATTTCTGTGTTACCGTTTTTGTTTTTGCCTCCCCTTCTTCCAAGAGCCATACCTTTTTTTTTATTTCTCTGTCTACATAGAAAACTATTTAGATTTGAGAGACCTCGGTGGTTGATACCTTTTAATGGCTAACTGAAAAGATGGTAACAAATTGCAAGCTTTCATGACTACTCAGGTCTCTTCATCAGACATAGTATAACACAAAATCTGAAGAGTCACATATTTATACACAACAAGACACAGAAATATTGCAATAGATGAGACAAGTGACGTGAAGCAGAACTATCATTATGGGAGAGGGATTATCAGTGTTATGTTCTGCTACCAGAGCTAAGGAAAGAGAGGAGATCTGTCCCTACGATAGAACTCAGCTTTATCCCTACAATGTAACAGGGGACCTGATCCTGCGATCAGACCTGCTAAAGTCCTAAGCTAGTCTGTACGGAGACCTATAGATGTGGGGAAGGAATCCCTACAAGTACTAAGGACTGGGAGGAAAATGGGACACCTCCTAACAGAAATAGTAGCAGACAGACAAACAAACAAAATATATAGAACACTGAGGTCCGTAGACCAAGCAAACTAACAGAGTTAGATACAGAGCACAGGCTAGCTAGAAAGTAGTTATACAATGAAGTCCAGCAAAGCCAGAAGGGCGGAGCAGGATTAAATAGGCCAACAAGGTCATGTGACCAGCAAAGGAAAAAACCTAAGAGCAAGGTTCTAACAGTACCCCCACTTCTAAGAGGATCCTCCGGATCCCCTAGGACCAGGCTTATCAGGAAATCTCCTGTGAAACGCTCTGATAAGTCTGGACGCGGAAACATCATCTGACCTCACCCAAGAGTTATCCTCGGGTCCGAAACCTTTCCAGGCCACAAGATACTGCAAACTACCTCTATACCATCTATAGTTAAGGATGCGAGAAATTTCATATTCCCCGTCCTCCACCACCGGAGGAACAGAGGCAGAGGCGTCACCATCCGACACAACAGCTTTTTTTAACAGAGAGACATGAAATACCGGATTAATTCTCCAGGAGGTAGGAACCTCCAACCTAACAGCAGATTGGTTGACAACCTGAAGCACCTTAAAAGGCCCTACAAACTTGGGACCCAATTTCTTAGAAGGAATCCTCAACCGCAGATTCCTAGAGGACAACCAAACCATGTCACCAACAGCGAACAAAACCTGAAGATTACCACGCACATCCGTCCAAACTCTCTCCAAATCACCGGAAAAATTCTCCTCCTCAGGCACGGCAGATCCCAACTTGGAGAACGACCCAAACGACGGATGTCTCCCAGAACAACAAAAAAAAGGCGAACAACCAGCAGAAGAAGATGTATGATTGTTCAGAGCAAATTCAGCAAGTGGCAGAAACTCAGACCACCCCTCTTGATTGTCTGCCACAAAACAACGCAAGAACTGCTCAACATCCTGGTTTTTCCTTTCTGTCTGGCCCAGCAAGAAATAGACTCTTCAGAGCAGAATCGTTCCACCCTGTTTGAGTAGACCAACGACGGAAATGAGTACAATATTTTTCCACATTACCTGATCCCTGTTTCAAACGTCTCAACTCAGTCTCAGCTGATGCGACACGGTCAGGATCATCATATAATAGTCCCAAAGCAGAAAAAAAACTATCCACTGATCTGAAGCATGTATCACTAGGTTGCAAAGAAAAGGCCCACTCCTGAGGCTCTTTGCGCAAAAGTGACATTATGAACCCTATGCGCTGGGATTCATCCCCAGAGGACTTGGGTCTCAAACGAAAATACAATAAGCAAGCATTTTTAAATGAAAAAAATTCTCGGTATTCACCAAAAAATAAATCCGGCAAACATACCTTAGGCTCCAAGAAATGTGCTCCAGGACAGTTACTCACGTGCTGACGGAGCTCGGCCACCTCCAGAGAGAGTCCCTGCAGGCGTTTAGCCAAATCCAGAACCGACACCATGATGGAACAGAAAAATCTTTCCTTAGAGAATTTGCAGGCTGGACTTGCTGTTATGTTCTGCTACCAGAGCTAAGGAAAGAGAGGAGATCTGTCCCTACGATAGAACTCAGCTTTATCCCTACGATGTAACAGGGGACCTGATCCTGCGATCAGACCTGCTAAAGTCCTAAGCTAGTCTGTACGGAGACCTATAGATGCGGGGAAGGAATCCCTACAAGTACTAAGGACTGGGAGGAAAATGGGACACCTCCTAACAGAAATAGTAGCAGACAGACAAACAAACAAAATATATAGAACACTGAGGTCCGTAGACCAAGCAAACTAACAGAGTTAGATACAGAGCACAGGCTAGCTAGAAAGTAGTTATACAATGAAGTCCAGCAAAGCCAGAAGGGCGGAGCAGGATTAAATAGGCCAACAAGGTCATGTGACCAGCAAAGGAAAAAACCTAAGAGCAAGGTTCTAACAATCAGTTGTTGTCGTAAATATTGGAACATTTCATAGATAAGGAGTGTGAAAGTTTTATTGTCATGGGATTGAGATGTGGTCCATGGTTGTGATGCCCCCAGTCTGAGGGGTGCATTCCTTAGTTGATATATAAAGACATAAATCCAGGCGACACCTTCATTCCTACACTGAGTGTGTCAAAGGTTGTCATTCATTTGTACTCCCAGACTCTCCTGTCTCTCTGAGATTTGAAGTTACCTTTTAATTTCATATCCATGATGCTGTGATCAGGGATACAAAAATGTTTGGCCACAGGTACATCTATTCTTTTTTCTTTTGTGTGGCAATGAGAATTCATTCCTGTTCTAAGTTTTTGCCCTGTCTCCCCTACATAAAGACCCCCAGCTGGACATTTGGTACATATAATTAAGTACACCACAGTTTCAACAGTGCGCAATGTTATTAAGAAGTTTGCCAAGCATGGAACTGTCAAGAACCTCCCTGGACGTGGGGAAAAGAGGAAAATTGACAAGAGATGTCTTCGAAGGTTGGTGCGAATGGTGGAAAAAACGCCACGTCAAACATCCAAAGACCTGAAGGCCAGCTGGAACAGTCTGGGTCATGGTTTTAACAAGTACCGTATGCCACACATTAAACCAAGCAGAGCTTTATGGGCGAAGGCCAAGGAAGAAACCATTGCTGAAGAAAAGACATAAAAAGGAACGACTGATCTTTGCCAAAGAGTACCTTGACAAACCACAATCCTTCTGGGAAAATGTTCTGTGGACAGATGAAACTAAAATAGAGCTTTTTGGCAATACAAAGCAACAGTTTGTTTACAGGCTGCGCAATGAAGCTTATATGGAAAAGAACACCTTACCAACAATTAAGCATGGTGGAGGATCCATAATGCTGTGAGGTTGCTTGATAATGCTGAATTATCAAGAGATTTTAGAGCGAAATGTCCTACCCAGTGTAAGAAAACTTGGTTTAAGTCGAAGATCATGGGTCCTCCAGCAAGACAATGACCCAAATCCAAAAGTACACTGGAATGGATGAAAAAGGAAAAAATGGACTGTTTTAAAATGGCCAGCAATGAGTCCTGGCCTCAATCCCATTGAAAATCTTTGGGGTGCGCAGAAATCTGCCATTGGGAAAAAGAACACTGCAAATATTCAAGAGTTTGAGCAAACTGCAAAGGAAGAGTGGGAGAAAATTGTAGCTGAGAAGTGCAAGAAGCTTATTAATGGCTACAAGAAATGTTTGGAGGCTGTCATCAATGCCAAAGGGTGTGCAACCAAGTATTAATTAGGGGTGCCGTTATTGCTTCACATGCTGTTTATTCTGTTTCTTCTTTGAAATTGCGATATGGAAGTTGAAAAACAATGTTTTATTGTTGTATTACTTTGGACCACTAATTAAAAAATCCTGAGGATATAACTTTGATATTTTTCCATTTATTTCTGAACAATCTATGAAAAAAATGAAAGGGTGCCAATAATGGTGAGCATCACTGTATCACAGTATAAGGATAATGCCCCAAGTTGGAATGTAATAGCACAGGGATTATTCATCTAGGGAGGGGTGTACAACCTGAGGCCCGCAATGCCATTCTGTGTGGCCCCCAACCATATGGACAGAAAAATGCTTGACTGACAGGTTAGCTATACGTGAGCAACCACACACAGAAGAGTAGTGGCAGCAGCTGAGGAACAGGGACTGGTAAGTACTAAAGGTACACTGTTTAGACAGCTTTGGATGTCTCATACATCAATAGAATGGGCTCTTGTCACTCAACGGGCACTCCAGGAAACAGTATGCGAATTAGGCCACGTTCACACTTTCAGTATTTGGTCAGTATGTGTAAGCCAAAACCAGGAGAGGAACAATCAGAGGAAAAGTATAATAGAAACACGTCACCACTTCTGTATTTATCACCCACTCCTGGTTTTGCCTTACAAATACTGAGGTAAATTACTGACCAAATACTGAATGGGTGAATGTGGCCTGAGAGAGGTGTCCTTCCGTGTCTGTGACTCACTCCTCTGTAGTTTATCGGAGTTCTGAAATATTAGGCAGTAGGCAAAAAAATCATGATCTATTGTATAGAGTCATGTGCACGCATCGTCTCTTTCCTCCTATTCCCATTTTTTTTTTTATGAGGATTTAGAAAAGTATTTTACTTCAAATTCACATTAAAAATTGCTTCAAATGCTCATTTATTAAGCTTCCTATTAGTTTTACTGGAAAATGTTCAAAATACTGTTAAGAAAAATAGCACTGCATGTACTAAAGTATTTTGATTTTGCAAATTTTCTGTAGTATTTCTGCACCTATTAGATAACTTGTGCTTTTTCATTGCGTTTTTGACTGTGTTCTTTTACATGCCTTTTTATTGCATCTTTGACATTGTGGCTTAAATAAAGCTGTTCTCTTTTTGATACTTCCTGGTATCCTAAAACATTATTGATATAGTAATGTGCGGAATACATGCAGTTTTTACGTACCCCACCATCCTTCCGGAAGAAGTGAGGCGAAATGCGCGTCGGGATGAAGGGACACGGTGCATGGCATATGCCCAGCAGTGGTGATTTTATTATTGGAGGTATTTATACACTATATTACTGTTTATTTATATATATTAATTGTACTGGGTATTATTTCATTACTAAGACTTTGACAAGCTTATAGTATAGTGGGAGGTGTATACTATTTTTATGCACTTGCTTCACTTTTCCTTCCTATATGCTATTCTATTTGGTCTATATAAGTATCGGTTTCTTTCCAGGTACAGCACGGTGTCCCTTTCAGTGTGAGACGCTTAATGTTGCATTTTAATAATTTTCTATGAAAGTAGTTATTTTCAATAAACTCTTATGTATTTGACACTTTCATAGTTCTCTCCTTTTCTTTTCATCTCAATGTTAATCTGAGTCCAATGATAATTATTTACTGCTAGACACTTTTGAACATTAGTAACACTCCAAGATCCCTATCAGTCATAATCACAGACCAGGGAAAAAGAGACCCTAGCTACAGTTTAAAAATACACAATTTTATTGATAGAATTAAAAATAAATGACAATATCAAGAAAACAAAAAGGGGAACCTCACAATGGAGGGGAGAACATCACAATCCACAAATGACATCCATCAATTGGTGGGAACCTAGAGCATTAGAAAATAGCTAAACACAGTCTAATAGCTGTATATCACAAAATAATACTATTAATAGGTTACTATATGGGAAGGCAATATAACAATATAGTTTAAATAAAGTTCATAGTACTAAATGCCTTCACAGTATCATGGTGCCATTGTTGTGTATGAGGAATAATAATCTGCTGCTGAACGGAAGGTTTGTTGATAGTGTAATACCGTTCAGTATATGGTGTGAAAACATCTTCAATATGTATTTAAAGATAGCAGAACAAAAGATATAACATTACATCATATAACTGGCATCAATGAAAAATAGCTGACCATGTCATTAAATGGTACGCTCAAATATCCATAAAGGGATTGTCCCATAAATGTGGATACCGCTCAATTTACCTGTACTAGGGACCACCAAGAGAGGAGTGTTGTGGGCTATCTCCCTCACCCCGATGCCATTTCGCTTTCACTTCTTCCAGGGGTGTATACCTATGAAAGGGAACAGTCTCCTTTTATGACCCTAACAGCCAATAAGCAGTTGCAGTGTAAGACACGGGTAGGGTAAATGAGTGGAGCTGCAGATTGGTCCGCTGGCCTCATCGGCGCATGGTGCTTCTGTGTGCCGTGTGCACAGCATCTCAAATGGAGTAAGGTCAGGACTTTGAATAGGCCACGCCTAAGTCTTAATTTTGTTTTCCTTAAACCATTCAGAGGTAACCTTGCTGGTGTGTTTTGGGATCATTGTCCTGCTGCATAACTCAATTGCGGTTCAGCTTGAGGTCATGAACAGATGGCCGGACATTCTCCTTCAGGAATTTTTGGTAGACAGCGAAATTCATGGTTCCATTTACCACAGCAAGTTTTCCAGGTCTGGAAGCAGAAAAACAACCCCAGACTAAAACACTACCACCACCATATATTACTGTTGGTATGATGTTCCTTTTCTGAAATGCTATGTTACTTCTACGCCAGATGTAATGGGACATACACCTTCCAAAAAGTTAAACTTTTGCCTCGTCAGTGCACAGAATATTCTCCAAAAAGTCTTGGTGATCATCAAGATGTTTTCTGGCAAAACTGAGACGAGCCTTCATGTTCTTTTTGTTCAGCAGTGGTTTTCTTCTTGAAACTCTGCCATGCATGCCATTTTTGCCCAGTCTCTTTCTTATGGTGGAGTCATGAACACTGACCTTAACGGAGGCAAATGAGGCCTGCAGTTCCTTGGATGTTGTTGTGGGGTCTTGTGAGACCTCTTGGATGAGTCATCGCTGACCTCTTGGGGCCGGCTACTCCTGGGAAGGTTCAACACTGTTGCATGTTTTCACCATTTGTGGATAATGGCTCTCACTGTGGTTCTGTCATGGGTGTGTCAGAGGTGTTTGTTGCAGGATATCTAACCAATTGCCATTACAGACATCTTCTTAGAGGCTGGCTGTCTCTAGGACCCAGCGGCTACCTGTCTCTAGGACCCAGCGGCTACCTCCCTCTGGCTAATAAACTCCCTGGCCTGAGTGTATAAATACCTGGTGTGTCTGAGAGGGAGGTGCCGGCGATATTCATTACTACTTGTGAGGCTTTAGCAAAAGCAGTACTTCGTCCTCTCTGGAGCTTGAGGTCGTGTGCACATTTGGCTGGAGTCGTCTACTACCTCTTGAAGCTCATCAAGAGAATGCCAAGAGTGTGCAAAGCAGTCATCAAAGCAAAAGGTGGCTACTTTGAAGAACCTAGAATATAAGACATATTTTCATTTGTTTCACATGTTTTTGTTAAGTATATAATTCCACATGTGTTAATTCATAGTTTTGATGTCTTCAGTGTGAATGTATAATTTTCATAGTCATGAAAATACATAAAAATCTTTAAATGAGAAGGTGTGTCCAAACTTTTGGTCTGTACTGTATATACAGTGAGGAAAATAAGTATTTGATACACTGCCAATTTTGTAAGTTTTCCCACCTACAAAGAATGGAGAGGTCCGTAATTTTTATCATAGGTACACTTCAAATGTCAGAGACAGAATCTAACAATGTGATTTTCTTTTTTTTTATGATTTTTACATAATTAAATTGCATTTTATTGCATGAAATAAGTATTTGATCATCTACTAACCAGCAAGAATTCTGTCTCTCACAGTCCTGTTAGTTTTTGTTTAAGAAGCCCTCCTACTCTGCACCCATTACCTGTATTAATTGCACCGGTTTAAACTCGTTACCTGTATAAAATACACCTGTCCACACATTCAATCAATCACACTCCAACCTCTCTACCATGGTCAAAACCAAAGA
Organism: Phyllobates terribilis; assembly: GCF_046119375.1. Classification (NCBI taxonomy): domain Eukaryota; kingdom Metazoa; phylum Chordata; class Amphibia; order Anura; family Dendrobatidae; genus Phyllobates; species Phyllobates terribilis. Next base: position 155,720,123 of record NW_027362771.1, on the reverse strand, counting down.
GCTGTCTAAGGACACCAGGGACAAAATTGTAGACTTGCAGATGGCTGGGATCGGCTACAGGACAATAAGTAAACAGCTTGGTGAGAAGGCAACAACTGTTGGTACAATTATTAGAAAATGGAATAAAAACAAGATAACTGCCAATCTTTCTTGGTCTGGGGCTCCATGCAAGGTCTCGCCTCTAGCGGTAAGGATGATTCTGAGAAAGATCAGGAATCAGCCCAGTTCTAAATAGGAAGACCTGGTCAATGACCTGAAGAGAGCTGGGAAACAGTCTCAAACATTACCTTTAGCAATACACCATGCCGTCATAGATTAAAATCCTGCAGGGCACACAAGGTCTCTCTGCTCATACCAGCACATGTCCAGGCCCGTTTGAAGTTCACCAGTGACCATCTGGATGATCCAAAGAAGGCATGGGAGAAGTTCATGTGATCAGATGAGACCAAAATAGAACTTTTTGGTATTAACTCCACTCGCCGTGTTTGGAGGAAGAAGAAGGATGAGTACAACTCCAAGAACACCATCCCAACTGTGAAGCATGGTGGAGGAAACATCATACTTTGGGGGTGCTTTTATGCAAAGGGGACAGGATGAATGCACCGTATTAAAGAGAGGATGGATGGGGTCATGTATCGTGAGATTTTGGCCAGTAACTTCCTTTCCTCAGTAAGAGCATTGAAGATGGGTTGTGGCTGGGTCTTCCAGCATGACAATCACCCCTAACACAAAGCAAGGGCAACTAAGGAGTGGCTCCGTAAGAAGCATTTCAAGGTCCTGGAGTGACCTAGCCAGTCTCCAGACCTGAACCCAATAGAAAATCTCTGGAGGGAGCTGAAACCCCATGTAGCCCAGCGACAGCTTTGAAACCTGAAAGATCTGGAGAAGATCTGTATGGAGGAGTGGGCCAAAATCCTTGCTGCGGTGTTTGCAAACTTGGTCAAGAACTACAGGAAACGTGACCTCTGTAATTGAAAACAAAGGTTTTTGTTCTGTTTTTCTATTGTATCAAATACTTATTTCATGCAATAAAATGCAAATTAATTATGTATGATTTTTTTTTAGATTCCGTCCCTCGTAGCTGAAGTGTACCTACAAAATTACAGACCTCTCCATTCTTTGCAGGTGGGAAAATTTGCAAAGTGTATCGAAAACTTATCTTCCCCACTGTGTATGTGTAATATTAAAATATATATATATATATATATATATTACAGTGGCATGTAAATGTTTGGGCACCCCTGGTAAAAATTACTGTTATTGTGAACAGTTAAGCAAGTTGAAGATGGAATGACCTCTAAAAGACCTAAAGTTAAAGATGACACATTTCATTTATATTTTTGGCAAAAATATATATATATTGTTATTTTTTACAGTTTAAAAATTACAAAAAGGAAAGTGGACTGATGCAAAAGTTTGAGCACCCTTGGAGATTTGTGTTCTCAGATAACTTTGACAAAGGTTTCAGACTTTAATTAGTCTGTTAGGATTATGGCTTATTCACTATCATTGTTAGGAAAGGCCAGGTGATGCAAATTTCCCAGCTTTATAAAAACTCACCCTCCTCTAACCTTGTGCCAAAAAACTGCAGCTTTGTGTGCTGCTAAGCAGTTGCCTAGCACTCTGAAAATGAAAATGGTGGAGGCCCACAAAGCAGGAGAAGGCTATAAGAAGATAGCAAAGCATTTTAAGTTGCCCTTTCCTCACTTCAAAATGTAATTAAGAAATGGAAGTTAACCGGAGCAGTGGAGGTCAAGATAAGGTCTGGAAGACCAAGCAAAATTTCAGTGAGAGCTGCTTGTAGGATTGCTAAAGAGGCAATTAAGATCCCCCGCTTGACTGCAAAAGACCTTCAGAAAGATTTAGCAGACTCTGGAATTGTGGTACATTGTTCTACTGTTCAGAGACACGTGCACAAATATGGCCTTCATTGGAAGAGACATCAGAAGAAAACGTCTCCTGCGTCCTCACCATTAATTCAGCATTAGAACTATGCAAAAGAACATCTAAACAAGCTGGATGCATTTTAGAAACAAGTCCTGTGGACCGATGAGGTTAAAATAGAACTCTTTGGCCACAATGATCAAAGGTATATGTGGAGAAAAAAACCCACAGAATTTCAGGAAAAGAACATCTCGCTAACCATTAAGCACCGGGGTGGATCAATCATGCTTTGGGGTTGAGTTGCAGCCAATGGCACGGGGAACATTTCACGGGTAGAGCAAAGAATGGATTCAATGTCATTTTAACAAATTCTGGATGCAATCATAACACCATCTGTAATAAAGCTGCAGTTGAAAAGAGGATGGCTTCAACAAATGGATAATGATCTTAAACACACATCAAAACTCACAATAGCCTACCTCAAAAGGCGCAAGCTAAAGTTTTACAATTGCCCTCACAGTCCCCTGATCTGAACATCATTGAAAATCTGTGGCTAGACCTCAAAATAGCAGTGCATACAAGATGACCCAGAAATCTCACAGAACTGGAAGAATTTTCCAAGGCAGAATGGATGAAAATCCCTCAAAGAAGAATTGAAAGACCCTTGGCTGGCTACAAAAAGCATTTACAAGCTGTGATATTTTCAAAAGGGGGTGCTACTAGGTACTAACCATGCAGGAGGCCCAAACTTTTGCATGTGCCCATTTTCCTTTTTATAATTTTTAAAATGTAAAAGATAAAATCTATAATTCTTATTTGGCTAAAATACAAAGGAAATGTGTCATCTTTAACTTTAGGCCTTTTAGAGATAATTTCTTTGTTAAGTTGCTTAACTGTTTACAATAACAGTAATTTTGAACAGGGGTGCCAAAACTTTTACATGCCACTGTATGTGTGTGTGTGTATGTATATATATATATATATATATATATATATATATATATATATATATATACAGTTATATGAAAAAGTTTGGGCACCCCTATTAATCTTAAGCTTATTGTTTTATAAAAATTGGTGTTTTTGCAACAGCTATTTCAGTTTGATATATGTAATAACTGTTGGACACAGTAATGTTTCTGCCTTGAAATGAGGTTTATTGTATGAACAGAAAATGTGCAATCTGCATTCAAACAAAATTTGACTGGTGCATAAGTATGGGCACCTCACCAGAAAAGTGACATTAATATTTAGTACATCCTCCTTTTGCAAAAATAACAGCCTCTAGTCGCTTCCTGTAGCTTTTAATGAGTTCCTGGATCCGGGATGAAGGTATTTTTGACCATTCCTTTTTACAAAACAATTCCAGTTCAGTTAAGTTTGATGGTCGCCGAGCATGGACAGCCCTCTTCAAATGATCCCACAGATGTTCAATGATATTCAGGTCTGGGGACTGGGATGGCCATTCCAGAACATTGTAATTGTTCCTCTGCATGAATGCCTGAGTAGATTTGGAGCTGTGTTTTGGATCATTGTCTTGCTGAAAGATCCATCCTCTGCGTAACTTCAACTTTATCACTGATTCTTGAACATTATTGTCAAGAATCTGCTGATACTGAGTGGAATCCATGCGTCCCTCAACTTTAACAAGATTCCCGGTGCCGGCATTGGCCACACAGCCCCAAAGCATGATGGAACCTCCACCAAATTTTACTGTGGGTAGCAAGTGTTTTTCTTGGAATGCTGTGTTTTTTTGCCGCCATCCATAGCGCCTTTTTGTATGACCAAACAACTCAATCTTGGTTTCATCAGTCCACAGGACCTTCTTCCAAAAAGAAATTGGCTTCTCCAAATGTGCTTTTGCATACCTCAGCCAACTCTGTTTGTGGCGTGCTTGCAGAAACGGCTTCTTTCACATCACTCTCCCATACAGCTTCTCCTTGTGCAAAGTGCGTTGTATAGTTGACCGATGCACAGTGACACCATCTGCAGCAAGTTGATGCTGCAGCTTTCTGGAGGTGGTTTGAGAATTGTCCTTGACTGATCTCACCATTCTTCTTCTCTGCCTTTCTGATGTTTTTCTTGGCCTGCCACTTTTGGCCTTAACAAGAACTGTCACTGTGTTCTTCCATTTCCTTACTATGTTCCTCACAGTGGAAACTGACAGGTTAAATCTCTGAGACAGCTTTTTGTATCCTTCCCCTGAACAACTATGTTGAAAAATCTTTGTTTTCAGATCATTTGACAGTTGTTTTGAGGAGCCCATGATGCCACTCTTCAGAGGAGATTCAAACAGGAGAACAACTTGCAAGTGGCCATTTTAAGTAGCTTTTCTCATGATTGCATACACCTGGCTATGAAGTTCAAAGCTCAATGAGGTTACAAAACCAAAAAAAGTGCTTTAGTAAGTCAGTAAAAAGTAGGCAGGAGTATTTAAAACAAGAAAATGATAAGGGTGCCCATACTTATGCACCTGTCAAATTTTGTTTGAATGCAGATTGCACATTTTCTGTTAGTACAGTAAACCTCATTTCAAGGCAGAAACATTACTGTGTCCAACAGTTATTACGTATATCAAGCTGAAATAGCTGTTGCAAAAACACTAATTTTTATAAAACATTAAGCTAAAGATTAATAGGGGTGCCCAAACTTTTTCATATAACTGTTTATATATATATATATACATACATACAGTACAGAGCAGTACAAAGCAGTCATCAAAGCAAAAGGTGGCTACTTTGAAGAACCTAGAATATAAGACATATTTTCAGTTGTTTCACACTTTTTTGTTAAGTATATAATTCCACATATGTTAATTCATAGTTTTGATGCCTTCAGTGTGAATGTACAATTTTCAAAGTCATGAAAATACATAAAAATCTTTAAATGAGAAGGTGTGTCCAAACTTTTGGTCTGTACTGTGTGTGTGTGTGTGTATATATATATATATATATATATATATATATATATATATATATATATATATATATATATATATATATATATATATATATATATATATATATACATATATATACAGTACAGACCAAAAGTTTGGACACACCTTCTCATTTAAAGATTTTTCTGTTTTCATGACTTGGAAAATTGTACATTGACACTGAAGGCATCAAAACTATGAATTAACACATGTGGAATTATATACTTAACAAAAAAGTGTGAAACAACTGAAAATATGTCTTATATTCTAGGTTCTTCAAAGTAGCCACCTTTTACTTTGATGACTCCTTTGCACACTCTTGGCATTCTCTTGATGAGCTTCAAGAGGTAGTCACCAGAAATGGTCTTCCAGCAATCTTGAAGGAGTTCCCAGAGATGCTTAGCACTTGTTGACCCTTTTGCCTTCACTCTGAGGTCCAGCTCACCCCAAACCATCTCGATTGGGTTCAGGTCTGGTGACTGTGGAGGCCAGGTCATCTGGCGTAGCACCCCATCACTCTCCCTCTTGGTCAAATAGCCCTTACACAGCCTGGAGGTGTCTTTGGGGTCATTGTCCTGTTGAAAAATAAATGATGGTCCAACTAAACGCAAACCGAATGGAATAGCATGCCGCTGCAAGATGCTGTGGTAGCCATGCTGGTTCAGTATGCCTTCAATTTTGAATAAATCCCCAACAGTGTCACCAGCAAAGCACCCCCACACCATCACACCTCCTCCTCCATGCTTCACGGTGGGAACCAGGCATGTAGAATCCACCCGTTCACCTTTTCTGCGTCGCACAAAGACACGGTGATTGGAACCAAAGATCTCAAATTTGGACTCATCAGACCAAAGCACAGATTTCCACTGGTCTAATGTCCATTCCTTGTGTTCTTTAGCCCAAACAAGTCTCTTCTGCTTGTTGCCTGTCCTTAGCAGTGGTTTCCTAGCAGCTATTTTACCATGAAGGCCTGCTGCACAAAGTCTCCTCTTAACAGTTGTTGTAGAGATGTGTCTGCTGCTAGAACTCTGTGTGGCATTGACCTGGTCTCTAATCTGAGCTGCTGTTAACCTGCGATTTTTGAGGCTGGTGACTCGGATAAACTTATCCTCAGAAGCAGAGGTGACTCTTGGTCTTCCTTTCCTGGGGCGGTCCTCATTTGAGCCAGTTTCTTTGTAGCGCTTGATGGTTTTTGCAACTGCACTTGGGGACACTTTCAAAGTTTTCCCAATTTTTCGGACTGACTGACCATTTCTTAAAGTAATGATGGCCACTCGTTTTTCTTTACTTAGCTGCTTTTTTCTTGCCATGATACAAATTCTAACAGTCTATTCAGTAGGACAATCAGCTGTGTATCCACCTGACTTCTGCACAACACAACTGATGGTCCCAACCCCATTTATAAGGCAAGAAATCCCACTTATTAAACCTGACAGGGCACACCTGTGAAGTGAAAACCATTTCCGGTGACTACCTCTTGAAGCTCATCAAGAGAATGCCAAGAGTGTGCAAAGCAGTCATCAAAGCAAAAGGTGGCTACTTTGAAGAACATACAATATAAGACATATTTTCAGTTATTTCACACTTTTTTGTTAAGTATATAATTCCACATGTGTTAATTCATAGCTTTGATGCCTTCAGTGTGAATGTACAATTTTCATAGTCATGAAAATACAGAAAAATCTTTAAATGAGAAGGTGTGTCCAAACTTTTGGTCTGTACTGTATATATATATATATATATATATATATAAACGCACCCCTGGGCCTTCGTCGCGCGGCATCGCGCGCACGGGAGCTTACCCGGAGCCGGATCTGTTGAGGGTTGTAGTCTCGTGGGGGTGACCCGGTCCGTGCCCAGGGAGTCAAACTGAGCGGCGATGTATTAGCGGTAGATGTTGTACGACTACGCCACCCGTTGAATGCAGCGAAGGAGCTGCCGCTGCAGGGCAGACCGCTGAGGCCGGTGGTATGATTGTGCAGCGTAGATGGTATAACCCCCAACGGGAGGGGTATGGCCTCAGGGCAGCAGATGTGGATGATGGAGGTAGTGATGGTGCAGCAAGGAGAGTCAGAAACGTATAATGCAGTTTCAGGGTTTTTACTCACAGGTGTTACTTCAGTCACTTTGGCCGGGAGTGACCACCCGAGCCGTGCTGCGTCCACCAGGTGCGGGACTCGGCTAACCCCCAGGCAATTCCGGAGCGTGGTCCTGAGTCTCTCTCTCTCTATCTCTCTATCTCTCTATCTCTCTATCTCTCTATCTCTCTATCTCTCTATCTCTCTATCTCTCTATCTCTCTATCTCTCTATCTCTCTATCTCTCTATCTCTCTCTTCCACCTTTGTCCGGTTCCCTCGGGCCTCTCAATGGTAAAACCTTTTATGGCTTTCCTGACCCTACTCGTGGTGTACCTTCCTGGTGAATGTGGTGAGGGTCGTGGCAAAACTTGACCACGACCTCCGGTTCCTGACTAAGGATGTTTTGCCTCCGTCAGTTTGGGATCCGGTGCCTTCTTCTGCCAACCCTTCACCCTTTTGGTTCACTCGTGGGATCTCGGGGTTCCCTCTTGGTCTTATGTCTCCGGGCCTTTCTTCCTCCTTCTCTCTGCTTCAGGCCTGGCCCTGGAGCTGGGCCCAGCCGGAGCCACAGCTCCCTGTCAGCCCTCTCTGGCTGAACTCTCCCTCAGAACTCACCCTGTCTCTCGATGGTGCCCACCATATATACTCCCTCTATGTGTGAGCCCAGGTGACTAGCACCCAATGGGCTCCTACCTCTATGCCCAGAGCCCCTCCCCTATCTGCCCCTACACTACTGGGATGTTCCTCCCCCCCCTCCCACTCCAGCCAGGGACAGACGCTGTCGTACCTGCACTTCTAACTGGTGGGAGTACCGTAGTTCTGTCCCCCGGAAATGGGATGAGTGTAGTGCATGCAGCTAGCTGAGCTCAGTCCCACACTCCATCCTTACCCGGGAGTGGAATACCACACCTCTGGTTTGAGGTGCAATACCCCTGTAGCAACCGAGTCCTCAGGGTGCTACATTCCCCCCTGGTAAACCACAGCACGTCCTCGGGCTGTAAAAGAGTAAAACAATATAAAACATACAAAAATATTAAAGTGCACTTACATATAAAACATTAACGATAACTCATCCCTTTATGGGAGGTACTTTTCTCTTTAAACGTTACAGGTATAAAACATTTTCCTTAGTCATAATAAAACATCTGGCTAATGCCACCGGAACTCTTTTGGCACATAACACATAACTTCCTCATTATTACTCTAGCAGCATATAACTTTCAATATTATCTTGACTTCTGGCCACTGTGCAATTTGTGACCAGGTAAAAGTGCAACAGTCACAAAAACAGTTCCTTATAAAACCGGTAGGGGGCGCCTTAGGAAGCGCAACTATTTACAGGGTGTGGCCGCTCTCAGTCCTCGGCCAGTGGGGATAAGGGATGGCTGCTCACAGTCCTCAGCCTGTTTAGGGATAGGGACACACGGGAACAATTCACTAGTCCCAACGGGGACCATATTCTATTTAGCAGCAGTTCTTGTACCCTTACGGGTAACTATGTACAGTTCCACTTTACCGTACTTCAGTAACGGCGTCCTCCTGCTCCTTCCCGCGGGTAGTCTTCAAACCCGTCCGGGTCCACTTGTTCCTCCTCGCACTGTAGCTCTTCCTCGGTCAGTCGGTGCACATGAAGAGCATATGGTCCCTTAGCACACTGATGCCGGGTGAAGGTGACCTCGTCACCCGGGTAAAGGTCACGTCCTCTGTGTCCCTCCAGCAGATGACTCTCGACATCTCTGCGGGTGACAAAGACGTTGCCGGGGGTTCTGTGATCCCGGATAAAGCCCCAGCCGTGCTCCATTTGAAATTTTATTACAGTC